>NW_027223753.1:177675862-182475862 GCF_028538775.1 Myotis yumanensis
CCCCACTGGGGGCTGTGCAGGAGGTAGCTGATCGATCTCTCTCATCGATGTTTCTAACTCTCTATCCCTCTCCCTTCTTCTCTGTAAAAATTCAATAAAATATATTTTTAAAAAAATAATAATGAGAATCATTGATGGGCTGCTTCCTGCACACCCTCTACTGGGGATCAAGCCCACAACCCAGGCATGTGCCCTGACCAGGAATTGAAACATGACCTCCTGGTTCATGGGTCCATGCTCAACAACTGACCCACACCAGCTGGGCTGATCTATCACTTCAATGCAATAAGTTCACCAGGTTCAGCTTGGATTTCCCCTCCTTGTAGAGGGATCTGGAAACTGCCCCAGAAAGAACATTAATATAGTCACAAACCTTACCTCGCTGTTTACCATCTGTTAGGGTTTACAATCTGGAACTATCTGTTGTCCAATATCTGAAAATAGTTGTTTTATATATTTTGCTCTATTTTCTAGTTATTTATAATGGGAAGGCAATTCCTGCAGCAGTTCATTCTTTTGGGAGGAATTGGAATTCCTAATATATTTTAATAACAAGTCAGACTTGATATGACATAGTCTGCATTCATTGGAAGAGAAAACTGGTTTTCAAAAGCAACGATGATGATATTAAGGTACTTTTCTTGACCATGTCTTCAGAGTCAAGTGTGTGTGTGATGTAAGCATCCAGAAGCTTGGATCCAGCTCGGTGTACTTTTCTCACAGCTCTACTCCCTCCTGTCCAAAATTCTAAACTCTGCTTACTCCAAATGTCTCCAGTTCCTGCCCTGTACCCCATTCCTAGCCTGCATTTCTCAGATCATTTCTATCTGGTGTTCCATTTGACCGATCTTCCTAACCTAAGCTCTTTCCTCACTCTTGTATCAGATGGCATACATCATATTACAAGTGACATAAAATCAAACTCAAATTAGCTTTCATAAAACAGAGAATTTATTCCAACTTTACTGAGGTATAATGGACAAATAACAATTGTATATATTTAAGGTATACAGCGTTTGAAATGATTACCACCATCAAGGTAATTAACACATGACCTCACATAGTCACCTTTGGTTTTTGTTTTTATTTTATACTAGAGACCCGGTGCACAAAATTCATGCACGAGTGCCGTCCCTAGGCCTGGCCGGCAATCGAAGTGCGAGTGTCTGACGTGGAAGGGCAGGTCCCCGCTGACCTCTGGGTCCTGGGCAGCACCTGGGCTCCTGGGCCCCCTCGTGCCCCCCTCTGCCTGAGGCATGGCACCCAAGGCCCCACATGGAGATGTGGTGAGTGCAGCCAGATGCCACGGGCTGGGGCGCAGTGTGGGCCTCTGGGCTGCCCAGCGACACCACACAGAAACCGGGTGGGCAGCATGCTCCCAGCCAGCCTCACAGACCGGCTCCTGCATGAACCCACAGGGAGCCCAACCAGTCCCTGTGGTCCTGGCGGCTGCGGTCTGGCTCACCCAGAAGAGGCTGCATGAGTGTGGGGTGGGCTCCTTGCAGGTGCCCAGCACCTGAGTGCAGGGGCTTCCCTAGCATTTGGCCCTGGCATCCTGGGGGAAGGTAGCAGGGGGAATGAGAGTGAGCTCAGCGAACATCCCCCATTCTCACCGCACCTCCGTCCCCATCACCCCTGCCCCCAGATAGCCAGCCAGAGGCAGAGGTCACAGCCCCTCACCCGGGCACTGCGGGAGGTTGATTGCACTGGCCCTACCCTCCCGCCGCTGCCACTGGTCGCTGTCTGCAGGGCAATCGGGCCCCTGCTCACACCCGCCTTGGCCTGGCGCCACTCACTCACCTGCTCCACCATCCTGCTGTGATCCTGCTCTTATAGGGGCCCATCGGGGCTGGCAGCACCTCTACTGCTGTCCGCTGCCTGTGCCGTGTTGCCAACACCCACCATGTTCTGTGCCACCACCTGGTGGTCAGCACACATCATAGCGAGCGGTCGAACTCTCGGTCGAGGGGACAATTTGCATGTTAGGCTTTTGTTATATAGGATTTGGTATGGTGAGAACATCTAAGACCTACTCTCATTCTTTGCTTTCTCTTTCATGATATCAGCCTTATCCCAAAGCCAATTCCACTCATACTACCATTATGGCTGCAGTACTTCTGGGCTTCTTATCTTAACACAACAGCCCAAAAAATGAGAAAGATAAAGAGAGAGTCTTTCTTAGAAGTTTCCAGAAAATGTCTTTTCCAGTATCTTTGGCCCAAATCAAACCAGATGTCACTCTGAACCAAAATCTTAGCTGGGTGACAAGATTATGTTCCTACATACGAAGACCCTTCCCTAGAAACAAGAGTAAACTCCTGAAACACAGAAACTGAGTCAAAAAGGAGCAGATACTCAGTCTAAAGGCAAAATGTAATGAAAAAGAAAAAATTCCAAGTAACTTTACAATCCGAGTGTGTTATAACTTGTTACAATTATGGTTCACTGACCAAATCAAAATAACTGCCTGCTTTTTGCACTTAAAGTTTTATTGGAGCACAGCCAGTGTTTTTCTGTTACATATTGTCTATGGCTAATTTCCTGCTACACACACACAAAAAACAAACAAACAAACAAACAAAAAACTATTAGAACTAATAAATGAATTTAGTAAAGTTGCAGAAAACAAAACATATACAAAAATTTGTTGTGTTTCTATACACTAATAACAAACTAACAGAGAAATTAAGAAAACAATCACATTTACAATTGCATAAAAAAAAAACACCTAGGAATAAATTTAACCAAAAAGGTTAAAAACTTGTACTCTGAAAACTATAAGACATTGATAAAAGAAATTGAAGAGGACATGTTCTCATGGGTGAGAATAATTAATATCATTAAAATATCCATACTACCCACCCTAGCTGGTATGGCTCAGTGGATAGAGTGTTGGCCTGCAGAATGAAGAGTCCTGGGTTTGATTCTGGTCAAGGGAACATGCCCAGGTTGCTAGCTCGATCCCCTCTCCCTTCCTCTCTGAAATCAATAAAAATATATTTTAAATATATATATATATATATATATATATATATATATGTGTGTGTGTGTGTGTATACATATATATTATATATATATATATATCCATACTATCCAAGCAATCCATATGTTCAGTGCAAACCCTATTAAAATACCAATGGCATTTTTCACAGAACTGGAACAAATAATCCTAAAAATTTATATAGAACCACAAAAGACACTGAATAGCCAAAGCAGTATTGAGAAAGAAGAACAAAATTAGAGGTATTATGCTACCTAATATCAGACTATACTTACAAGGCTATAGCTATCAAAACATCTTGGTACTGGCATAAAACCAGACATACTGATCAATAGAAGAGAATACAGAGCCCAGAAATGAACCCACACCTATATGGCCAATTAATCTATGACTGAGTAGGCAAGAACATACAATGAGGTAAAGACAGTCTCTTCAATACATGGTTTTGGGAAAACTGGTAACATATGCAAAAAATAAATAAATAAAACTAGATTACTTTCTTACACGATATGCAAAAATTAACTCAAAGTGGATCAAAGACTTATAAAACTCGAAACATAGGCAGATAACATTCTGACATTACTCTTAGCAATATTTTATTGGATATGTCTCCTTCGGCAAGGAAAACAACAACAAAATAAACAAAGGGGACTATATCAAGCTAAGAAGTTTTTGCTCAGCAAAATAAACTATCAACAAATGAAAAGACAACCTACTGAATGGAAGAAGATATTCACCAATGATACATCAAGTAAGAGGTTAATATCAAATTATATAAGGAACTCATACAATTTAACACCAAAAACCAAACAATCCAATTTAAAAAATAGAGAAATTGAGTAGACATTTCTCCAAAGAGGATATACAGGTGGCCAACATACATATGAAAAGATGCTCAACATCACTAATCATCAGGGAAAGGCAAATCAAAACCACAATGAGATATCACCTCACACCTGTCAGAATAGCTATCAGCAATTAATTAACAACAAAAGTGTTGGTGAAGATGTGGAGAAAAGGAACCCTCATACACTATTGGTGGGATTGTAAATTGGTGCAGCCACTATGTAAAACAGTATAAATGTTCCTCAAAATATTAAAAATAGAACTACCATATGACCCAGCAATTCCACATCTGGGTATTTATCTGAAGAAATCCAAACACTAATTTGAAAAGATATATGCACCCCTATGTTCATTTGCAGCATTATTAATAATAGCCAAGATACAGGAGCAATCTAAGTGTCCATCAATAGATTAATGGATAAATAAGAAGTGGTACATACATAAAAAGGAATATTACTCAGCCATAAAAAAATAAACTAGCAAAAGAGATTTGAAGATGTCAGCATAGGTAAATACCTGTACTCGCTGCTTCCCACAATCACATCAAAATTACAACTAAAATATAGAACAACCATCATCCAGAACCGCTGGAAAGCTGGCTGAATGGAAGTTCTACAACTAGAAAAGTAAAGAAGAAAGCGCACTGAGACTGGTAGGAGGTGCGGAGGCGTGGAACGGAGTGGTCAGGCACCCACATGTGCCGCTTTTTTAGTCAGGCTGGTGATCGTCACTACTGAGGCTGTCCGGAGGAGCAAGGGGTCCCAGACCCACATCAGACAGCCCACGGTGCCAGAGCTGGGAAAAGAAGCCCCTACGGGCAGGAAGAACTATGGGCTGTAAAAACCAGTGTGGATTGGGGCTTAGTGGCACAGAGGCTGCTGGAGACCCAGCTATTCTTCTTTTTTATATATATATATTTTATTGATTTTTCACAGAGAGGAAGGGAGAGGGATAGAGAGTTAGAAACATCAATGAGAGAGAAACATCAATCAGCTGCCTCCTGCACACCCCCTACTGGGGATGTGCCCGAAACCAAGGTACATGTCCTTGGCCGGAATCGAACCCGGGACCTTTCAGTCCACAGGCCGACGCTCTACCCACTGAGCCAAACCGGTTAGGGCCCAGCTATTCTTGTTAAAAGGCCCACACACGAACTGAACTTACAAGGTCCTGCTTCCTCTAATCTCCAGCACCAGGGCGAGGCTCTGGGGAACACGGACACATACGAGGAGGAACTGGATTGCCTGGCATTGATTCAGGAACTCAGGGGTGGCATTCTCCCAGACAGAGGTGCTCTGGGATCATTGCTGCTATGCTGGGACCTCCCCAGTCCCAGGGCTGACTGGCAGCCATTTCTGTTTGCTCTGCCTTGGAGATTCCCTAAGACCCCGCCTCATCCAATTTACAACCTCACCCAAGCTGTGTGCAGCAGCTTTTGCATACGAATGGCCTTTCCTTGCTCAGAGTGAAATCTCTCAAACAAGCTGCAGCTGGGTCAGAGAGTCTCAAACCTATCAATAAAAGGCCCAAGGCAAGCACCAACCTGCCTTGCTTCACAGACGGTTCTCATCTGGTCTCTTCCAAACCCGATACAAAGAGGAAGAATCTGAAGGTCTCTCTGTAGCTCCTTCTGGGTGGCCCCAGGCAGTGGCTGACTTTGCACCTCCCTGGAGACCCAAGAGCCACTGTACCCAGTGGTCAGTGTCAGACCATACCAGATTACAACTCTATACATCCATAAGCAATACACTCAAGGGGCAGACTCAGTGAGCACCAAAGCCCCACTGAAGTAAGTCCTGCTCCATAGGGTGTCTCCTGCACAACAGCTCTCCCACTGTAGCCCCAACTGGTTCTCACAGCCAATTGGCCTGGAGGTCAATTCCTCCCAGTGACACCAACAGCAATCAAGTCTCAACTACAATAAGATTGTGCTCACAGCCCACAAAGGGTTGCACCTAGAGGTCCCCAGCTCAGGTGACTGGGGAGGCTAAGCCACTGGGCCCCACAGAACACCTATTACACAAGGCCACTCTACCAACTCAAGGAGACATAGCAGCTCTACCCAATACAGTGGGGCCTTGACTTACGAGTGTCCCGACTAACGAGATTTTTGAGATACCAGCTGTCTCTCAGCTGATTTTTTGCATTGAGTTGACAGAATAATTTGAGTTAACGAGCTCCTTAACGAGCTCGGTCTTGGAACGAATTAAACTCATAAGTCGAGGCCCCACTGTACATAGAAACAAACACAAGGAAGCAGCCAAAATGTGGAGACAAAGAAACATGTCACAAATGAAAGAAATGGAAGAAAGCAAACTACCGGATATAGAGTTCAAAACCACTGTTATAAGGTTACTCAAGAATCTTCTAGAAACCTCCAAGAAAATGGAAAAGGACCAGTTAGAAATTAAGCATACACTGATTGAAATAAAGAATAATATACAGGGATTCAACAGTAGAGTGGAGGATTCTGATCATCAAATCAATGATGTGAAATATGAGTAATCAAAAAACACCCACCCAAAAGAGCAAAAAGAAAAAAGAATCCAAAAATATGAGATAGTGTAAGGAGCCTATGGGACAACTTCAAGCATTCACATTATGTGGGTGCCAGAGGAAGAAAGAGAGCAAGATATTAAGGACTGTTTGAAGAAATAATGACAGAAAACTTCCCCAACCTGGTGAAAGAAATAGACCAGGAAGCACAAAGAACCCAAAGAGGACCACACAAGACACATCATAATTAAAATGCCAAGGGCTAAAGACAAAGAGAGGGTCTTAAAAGCAGCAAGAGAAAAGCAGTTAGTTACCTACAAGGGAATGCCCATGTGACTGTCAGCTGATTTCTCAACAGAAACTTTGCAGGCCAGAAGGGAGTGGCAAGAAATATTCAAAGTGATGAAAAGCAAGTACCTACAACCAAGATTACTCTACCTAGCAAAGCTATCATTTAGAATTGAAGGTCAGATAAAGAGCTTCACAGAGAAGGAAAAGCTAAAAGAGTTCATCAACACCAAACCAGTATTATATGAAATGCTGAAGGGAGGAGGAGAAGGAGGAGGAGGAGGGGAAGGAGAAGAAGAAGAAGAAGAGGAGGAGGAAGAAATATGAACATCAAAATGGCAACAAATACATATCTATGAACAACTGAATTTAAAAATCAAAATAAATGAATAAGAAATCTAATGAACAGAATAAACTGGTGAAAGTAGAATCAGAGGCATGGAAACGGGATTTGTGCACTGGTGGCGTCCCTCTTGCAATCCGGGACCTCTCCAGGGATGTTGGAGAGCTGGTTTTGGCCCAATCCCCGCAGGCCAGGCCAACCAACCCCACCAGTGCACGAATCCATGCACCAGGATATTAGACCTTTGGTTAATCTCTTCCCACCCTCCCCTCTCCCCCCTTCCCTCTGAGATTCATCAGTCTGTTCCATGTTTCCATGCCTGTGGTTTCTGCTCCTGTGTTGAGTGTCTGCCCCGTCATGGTCAGTGCGTATCATAGCTACTGGATGGTCGGCAGTCAGTGGTCAACCAGTCAGCTGGTCACTTAGGCTTTTATACATATAGATATGTATTACCTATGGACACAGACAATAGGGTGGCGAAGGCCTGGGGCGGGGCAGGAACAAGGTGGAGGGTGGTAATGGGGGGGCAAAAAGAGGAACATCTAGAATAATCTCAACAATAAAGATTTTTTTAAAAATTAAACTTGTCATTTACAATAACATGGATAGGCCTAGCAGTGGTTCTCAACCTTCCTAATGCCACGACCCTTTAATACAGTTCCTCATGTTTTGGTGACCCCCAACCATAAAATTATTTTCGTTGCTACTTCATAACTGTAATTTTGCTACTGTTATGAGTCATAATGTAAATATCTGATATGCAGGATGTATTTTCAGGGGTCGCGACCCACAGGTTGAGAACCACTGGGGCCCTAGAAGGTATTATGCTAAGAGAAAAACAAATACCATATGATTTCACTTATATATGGAATCTAAAAAACAAAATAAATGCAAAAACAAACTTATGAATACAGAAACAAATTGATGGTTACCAGATTGGAGCTGGGTTGGGGAAATTGGTGAAAAATGTGAAAGGAATTAAGAAGAACATATTACTAGTTATAAAAGTAATCATGGGGGTGGGTACAGCCTAGGGAATGTAGCCAGTAATATTGTAATAACTATATGTGGTGCCAGATGGGTACTAGACATCAGGGTAATCCCTCCATAGGGTATATAATGTCTAATCACTATGTTGTACACCTGAAAGTAATATATTATTATATGTAAATTGTAATAAAAAATAAACTTTAGCCCAGCCAGTGTGGCTCAATGGGTTGAGCCTTGACCTATGAACCATGAGGTCATGGTTCGATTCCCAGTCAGGGCACATGCTCAGATTGTGGGCTCAATCCCCAGTGGGGGCATGCAGGAAGCAGCTGACCAATGATTCTCTCTCATCATTGATGCTTCTATCTCTCTCTCTCTATTCCTCTCCCTTCCTCTCTGAAATAAATAAAAATATATTTTAGAAAATTAGCCTGGCTGGCATGGCTCAGTGGTTGAGCATCGACTTATGAACCAGAAGGGCATGGTTTGATTCCTGGTCAGGGCACATGCCTGGGTTACAGCTTGATCCTCAGTT
The DNA here is from genome assembly GCF_028538775.1 of Myotis yumanensis. Taxonomy (NCBI): domain Eukaryota; kingdom Metazoa; phylum Chordata; class Mammalia; order Chiroptera; family Vespertilionidae; genus Myotis; species Myotis yumanensis. The sequence continues at coordinate 177,684,362 of NW_027223753.1, forward strand.
GGGGGGGGTGGGTGCAGGAGGCAGCCAATCAATGATTCTCTCTCATCATTGATGTTTCTATCTCTCTCTTCCTCTCCCTTCCTCTCTGAAATCAATACAAATATATTAAAAATAAATTTTAAAAAATTTAAAAAGATACTCCAAAGAGTTGGAGGTATGAAACTGTTCACTGTAGCATTATTTACAATAGTCAAATTTTTTAAAATATGATTTTTATTGATTTTTTAGAAAGAGAGGACGGGACAGAGACACAGAAACATAGATGAGAGAGAAACATCGATTGGCTGCCTCCTGCACACCCCGTGCCCTGACTGGGAATTGAACCAGTGATTTCTTAGTTCATGAGTCAATGCTCAACCACTTAACCTCACCAGCTGGGCTATAACAGTCAAAATTTTGAAAATAATCTAAATGCCTGTATTAGGGTTCTTTACGTTGCAAGGGACCAAGAACTTAAACCTAAAAGGGTTTAACAAACAGAAAATATATTGCTCTTGTAACTGAAAAATCCCCAAGAAAGGCAGACATTAAAGCTGTCTCCAGGTTTCAACAACGTCACCAGAATCCATCTTTTTTTTATTGTTGACGATATTACACATGTTCCCCATTTACCCCCATTGCCCTCCTCCACCTAGCCCCCACCACACCCCAGGTCTTCACCACATTATTTTCTGTATCCATGGGCTATGCATATGCATGTTTGTTCTTTATTCTCTTCCCATCTCCCCCACTTCCCTCCCATCTGAGATCTGTCAGTCTGTTCCGTGTATCCATGCCTCAGGACCTATTTTGTTCATCTTCTGAGTCAGCTAATTCTGAGGGTCAGCTTTATCTTCTAACTGGCCCACTTTATGGTTCTCATTTGAATACCACCAAATCCAGAGCATGAAAATATTATTTCGTAGAAGTTCTGACAAATGTCTCTTGCATTTATTTTATCCAAAATACATAGCTAAGAATTGGGTAGTGGGAATTTACCAAAAAAGGTGAGATACTATTACTACTAGGAGGGAGAATGTATACCAGGCATACCAGTGATAAGCCATTGCTTAAATAGATTATGATTCATCTATTAAAATTATATTGAAGGCCCGGCTGGTGTGGCTGGTTCAATTCCTGGTCAGGGCACATGCACAGGTTGTGGGGCTCGATTCCCAGTGGTGGATATGCAGGAGGCAGCCCATCAATGATGTTTCTCTCTCATTGATGTTTCTCTCTCTCCCTCTCTCTCTCTCTCTCTAAACATATTCTCGGGTGATGATAAAAAAAAGATAGGGTAAAAGCAGTAAAAAAAAGATAGAAAATATTTACAACAAAATATTAATATGGTTATTTTCAATCGGCAGGGGTTAATAAATCCTCGGAACTTATAAGCAAATTTTGTGTGTAAGCCATTTGGTATGAATAGACTTCATAGCATTCATCTGATTCTCAAAGGGTTATAGTTCCCTCAAAAAAGGATAAGAATAAATCACCAGGGCCCCCTTGCAATTTTGAAGGTGAGGAAACAGGTTCAGAGAGGTTGAGTGCCCTCCTCAAGGTCATAAAAGTCTTCTAATGACAGAACAAAGCAATAAGCCCAGTCTTGTGACCCCTGAACAAATGCTCCTTCCATTTTGCAGTGCTGCCTTAACTTAACTGGCTCAGCAGTATGGCCCAGATTCCAACTCCTTGCAAATTAAAATTCTACAAGTTGAGAACTGGATAAACTATTCTATGTTCAATGAATTACAAAAGTTAGGAAGCTCATATGCAAAAGAAATAAACTGAAGAGAGCAACCTTTCTCAAAGTTGGATCGACGAACCTGTTATAAATGTGCCATATTCCCAAGGATCAACAGGTTCCTTATAGGAATGCTTTTATTTTCTGTTTTCATTTTATTTTACATCTAAAATTAATATTCTAAATCATCCGGATGATTCCTAGTGCAACATAATTTCTGTGAGGGCAGAGCCTTTTTCTTCTGCATTCACTGCTGTACCCCCACTATCCAGAACAGAGGCTGGCACATAGAAGGATCTGGCTTGGCATAGAAGGATCTTCTAGAAGAACAAATAAATAACTAATTTCTGCAACATGACTTTAATGCCCATGTGTGTCTTAAATTCACACTGGCACTAAGTTTTACTGATCTAATTGTTAAAAGCTAAGGAGAAAAAGGAAAAGGTAGATTAAGTAAATTATATATTTATACTTAGTGGAGTCCAAATGACATCCCAGTTTGCTGTACAAATGAATAAGGAAATTGGTTAAAATGCTGAGTCATGACATGGCACTATTAACTAGGTATGCCAAATCCAAAGAAACCAACCCCTTAACAGACAGAATCAAATGAAACTTACTTGTTTCAGCAAAACATCATCATCCAGCTTATTAAATTAAAATTTTAGTTTTGTTTATATTTAATTTATTGATTTCCTTCCATTCTGTAGAAGTTACAAGCATTAGAAATGTATGCTTAGTTTTATGTTCTTAAGTATTTACATAATTTACAATAAATAATTTAAGCCAACAATAGGAGTCTAAAATATTTTCTCCTCTAAAAGTTGTCTTTGTATTATTGAAGTTTTAAAACCAACAAAGTACCATATGATTTCACTTATGTGTGGAATCAAATGAACAAAATAAACCAACAAAATTTAGACTCATGGATACAGAGAACAGGCTGACAGCTGTCAGAGGGGAGGGGACTGGGAGCTGAGTGAGAAGGGTGAAGGGATTAAACAAAGAAAAAAATAAAGACTCATAGACACAGACAACAGTATTGTGATTGCCAGAGGGAAGGGGGGCGTGGGAGGGGTAGGGGAGGGTAAAGGGGGTATAAATGGTAATGGAAGGAGACTTTACTTGGGGTGGCAAACACACAATACAATACTAGTACACAGATGATGTATTGTTCAATTGTATACCTGAAACCTATATAATATTATTAACCAATGTCACTCCAATAAATTCAATAAAAAATTAAAATCAATAAAAATAAATAAATTAATGTAAGTGTGGATCAAAAATTAGGAATTCAAATCCATTTGGTAAAATACTTGCTGTATAATCCTGAGTTTTATGGAATCATTGTGGTTCCATTTTCATTCATAAATGTGGAATTAACTTGAAAAGTTTTCAGCAGAATAACTGAATTAATCATAAATTTAAGAATCTGAAATAACCTGGAGAAACATCCAGTTTAACCCCTCATTTCATAAATGAGGAAACTCAGAGGCATGATGGTGACTTGCCCAAGGTCTTAATAAGTCATGGTAGGAGTAGGCTGAGACTCTAGATCTAGTTATTGCATCCACTGAAAAATGCCAAGCATTATGAAAATACCTCTTAATGATAATGATGCTTTAACTCAACAGCCTATTGTTCTTAAATTGATTCTTGGGCACTGGTCTTGTTACATTCTTTAAGTACAAAGAAAAGCAGCATACTGTTCTGGATTTATACAATCAGATATGAGGGCTGGCATTATTGTAATTACGTGGTCCTTGAGTCAATGGAAGTGCATCAACCATTAAAATCAAAAGCATGTAAGGAAGCAGGAAGATCTTGGCAATGCATAAATGCACTTAAGAAGAAAAGTCAAATTTGAACCTATCAAGCTTGGCAGTTTTCCTTTAAGAGAGCACAGAAAAGCCACTGTGGCCTTGAAAATTAAAACTGTGTCCTAAATAAATGGGAGATGCTGCAAATATGAGGAGCTGAGGAAAGAATAATAAGCAGTAGAAGCCTCTGTACACCAATCAGGGTTTTTAAGATACACTTGGGATCCCGTGAAATAGATGAAGCATTGGAATGAATAATAAGGCCAAACTGTAAGAATCATTCTCGTCTCTTTATCCTAGACTCAGACCAATCAGTGTGATAGAGCACAATTTATATTTAAATGTAAATTTCAAAACTATGATTTCCAAATAGCAGATGGTAATTCAGTTAGAAACATAATCAAAAGGAAGATTCATTTAGTTTGCTTAAAAGATTTTAGCAAACAGGGTGAAAACAAAGTTTATACTGGTCACGATGGTTTCAAAAAGTACACTGGAAGCTGTGGATTTCCCGTAGACATACTAATCAATTCAACTCAATCAAGACCCTCACTGAACCCAAATCCTCTGGTTTATTGCTGAAGTTGTTCTAAAGACTTAGAGAATACCCAGCATCAATCCTTTCCCATAGGGGTTCCTCTCCAGGAACAGTTCAGCCAGTAGAAAACATTTTCTACCCTGGCTGTCTTTGCCAGGCATCTTAGGCCTATTCTTATAGCTACCATACTATATCACATACCTCAGGCCATGTCCCCTGCCCAGCTGGGCTTGACAGGGGTCTCAATCTCAATTTTCTCTCCCATTACGAGAATCAGGAGTCCCAATGTTTTGGGTAGGGAAATATGATCTCCATGACTTGGCACAAAAGGGAACCAACAAGTTCCCCTTAGAGCAGTGATGGCGAACCTATGACATGCGTGTCAGAGGTGACACGCGAACTCATTTTTTTTTGGTTGATTTTTCTTTGTTAAATGGCATTTAAATATATAAAATAAATATCAAAAATATACATCTTTGTTTTATTATGGTTGCAAATATCAAAAAATTTCTATATGTGACACGGCACCAGAGTTAAGTTAGGGTTTTTCAAAATGCTGACATGCTGAGCTCAGAAGGTTCGCCATCACTGGGTTAGAGGGTTCCCAAATCTTTCAAGCAATTTCACTTCTGGGTATTTATCTGGAAGAAAATAACAACAAAAAATAACTCAAAAAGATAGATACATGACTACCATGTTCCTTGCAGCACTCTTTACAATAGCCAAGATGTGGTAACAATCGAAGTGTCCAACAATTAATGAAGGATAAAGAAATCGTGGTATTCATACAATGGAATATTATTAAGCCATAAAAAGAAGAATGAAATCCTGCCATTTGTGACAACATGGGTGGACCTCAAGGGCATTATGCTAAGTAAAATTAGTCAGACAGAGAAAGACAAATATCATATGATTTCTCTTATTTGTGAAATTAAAGTAAAATAAAATTTTTTTTAAATGCATAGATTCAGATTACAGATTGTTGGTTGCCAGAGAGGCAGGGGATAAAAGATGGGCAAAAGGGTTAAAGAGAATCAAACGGTAAAATAAAATAAAAAATTTGTAAGACAAAAACTAAATCCAGAGTCTAGACAATGCATTTTTCTCAATGCCCAGGAAACAATTCAAAATTACTTAACATATAAAGAAAAAGGAGAAAACAAAGCAAAACATGATTTATATTCAAGAGAAAATACATTAAATGAAGGGTGACATCAGGATGAACCAGACGTTATAACTGGCAGAGAATAATTTTAAAGCAGTTATCTTAAGGCTATTAAGGAAAACATGTTTGTAGTAGATGGAAATAGGATAAATTGCATTAAAATAAAAACTATGCAACAACAACATCAAAAAAACAAAAGCAGGGCTTGACGGGGACCTCAGGCCACGCCCCCTGCCCCAGCACCGGGCCAGGGGACCTTAGGCTGCACTCCCCGCCCTGGTGCCGGACTGGGGGCCCTCAGGCCACGCCCCCTGCCCGACAGGGCTTGATGGGGGACCTCAAAGTGCGTCCCCTTCCTGGTGCTGGGCCTGGGGACCTGAGGCTGCGCCCCCCGCCCAGCGGGGCTTGATGGGGGACCTCAGGCCACATCTACCACCTGGCAAGGCTTGACGGGGGACCTCAAGGCATGCCCCCCGCCCCAGCCCGGGCTGGCGGACCTCAGGCTGTGCCCCTTGCCCGGGAGCCAGGCCAGGGGACCTAAGGCTGCGCCCCCCACCCGGTGGGGCTTGACAAGGGTGGGACCAGCCGGGTCTGGATCTAGCCCAATGGGGTGGGGGGGCGGCTGGGTCTGGGTCTTGTGCGATTTTGAGGCACACATGGGTGGACGCGGGGACTTGACTCTGGGTCCCGTGGTGCACCCCAGACTCTGACAGGAGGAAGATTTTCATATACATTTTACTAATTTTCTTTTATCTCTGACACTTCTATTATAGAGAAAGGGCAAATAGCAATATTAAAATATTTCCTCTCATTAATCCCTTTTAATGTGCACAAATTTCATGCACCGGGCCACTAGTGTATATATATAAAAGGCTAATATGCTAAGTGTCCGATCATTCGACCGTTCAACCATTCAACCAGGAACTATGACGTGCACTGACCACCAGGGGGCAGACGCTCAATGCACAGGCATGGAAACATGGAACAGACTGATGAATCTCAGAGGGAGGGGGGAGGCAGAAGGGTGGGAAGAGATTAACCAAAGATCCTATATGTATACTACAGGCCTGGTGGTCCCTAGATCTGGCCTGCAGGGATCTGGCCAAAACCCTGAAACTGGCCCGGTGCACAAATTCATGCACTGGTGGGGTCTCTCAGCCTGGCCTGCAGGGATCGGGCCAAAACCAGCAGTGCAACATCCCCCAAGGGGTCCTGGATTATGAGAGGGCACAGGCCAGGCCAAGGGACCCCACCAGTGCATGAATCCATGCACCGTGCACTGGGGTGATTAGTTGGTCTTGTAATTAATGGTAATGTTTGCACAACTTTGTGACTGCGTTAAAAACGACTTGCTTGTACAATTTAAAATGGTGAATTTTATGGCATGTGAATTATCTCAATTTTTAATATTTTAAAAATATATTTATAATATCAACAGAAATGACTTTTAAGGAAATAATGATGCTTTTAAAAATAGGTTATAAAAGAAAGCCTACTGATTCAGTAGATTTCCTGACACAGAGAAAATGAGAAATTGTTCAAATCTGATATCTTTGTGGCCAATTTGTAAATAGATATTCTCCATGCCTTGTTGTAATTATTTTTTTGTTATAATTTATTTTTATATCATACCAAAAGTGGAGAGGGATTTGGATTGGCTTTTTTCCTTACTAAAATATCAGCTAACAATCGTTTATTTGTAAACAAACATATCTCTGATTATAAGCCATAATGAATTTATAGCCATTTTTAAAAATAAATATATATTTTTAATTATTTCAGAGAGGAAGGGAGAGGGAGAGATAGAAACATCAATGATGAGAGAGAATCATTGATCAGCTGCCTCCTGCACACCCCCTACTGGAGATCGAGCTCGCAACCCAGGCATGTGTCCCTAACTGGAATCACAGTGACTCCCAAGGAACAGTAACAGACATATGTCTAAGTCACACACTAAGAAAATGAACCCGACTCAGAGTAAGGGCTACATGAAACAACGCCCACTGCTACACAGCGGGGCTCCAGGGAAATTAGCAGAGGTCGTGTCCTAGCAGATCTGTCCTGGCCAAGGACCAGGGGACAGTTAGATTCTATGGGCCTGTGGCTAGTGGGGATGTTCCTACCTGAGGTGAGCAGGGATGGTGGGAGAAAAAGAGACAAAGAGATCCAAACTTCAGTGTCTAAGGTCTCAACTTTGTACCATAGGCCCTATTGCCTGTCTACTGAAGCCAATCTCAAAATAGTTTTTAAATGTGTAAACAAAATAAACAGGATTACAAAACAACAACACAGATTATCTATACTAATAATAGAGGAATATGCAAATTGTCCAGGTTGCCATCATAGTAACAACCAAACAGCAGGCTGTGTGGAGTGACAAGGCTGGCTGGGGGGGTTATTGAGGGACGACCAAACGACTGAACAGCAGGCTGCATGGGCGACCAGGCCGGCAGATGGGGGCAGTTGGGGGCGACCAGGCCAGCAGGGGTGGGGGGGAGGGGGGGAAGGACAGTTAGGAGTGATTAGGCAGGCAGGGGGGCAGTTAGGGACTATCAGGCAGGCAGGCAGGTGAACAGTTAGGAGCCAGCAGTCCCAGATTGTGAGAGGGATGTCCGACTGCCGGTTTAGGCTTGATCCCCGGGATAGGGCCTAAACCGGCAGTCGGACATCCACCAAGGCAGCAGTTCTCAACCTGTGGGTCGCGACCCCTTTGGCAGTCAAACGACCCTTCACAGCGGTCGCCTAAGACCATCCTGCATATCAGATATTTACATTATGATTCATAACAGTAGAAACATTACAGTTATGAAGTAGCAATGAAAATAATTTTATGGTTGGGTCACAACATGAGGAACTGTATTTAAAGGGCCAGAAGGTTGAGAACCACTGCCCCAAGGGGTCCCGGATTAGAGAGGGTGCAGGCTGGGCTGAGGGGACCCCCACCCCATGCACGAATTTCGTGCACCAGGCCTCTAGTATCAAAATAAAGGTATAGAAATTTGTTTTTCATTTGTGATATGTAAGTATGCATTTTTATTAACACATTAAATAAAAATTATTTCAAAATAATGTTTTGTAGTATAAGTATAAATGATATTTTAAGACTTTAATATGCTATAAATATATCTGTGATTTGTACTGGTAACAAAGTTATAGGTACTACTAATATTACCATACTTGCCTGCATTCACAATAGAAGGAAAAGATAGATTTCAATTAGAAGTTAGTGAAAATAAAAATGTAAAAATTTCCCATTCAAATTCACAGAACCTTTGCATGAAGGGACTCCTAATTAAGGATAAATAAAGTTAAAAACAGAAAACTGCCTGATGGAATATAGATCGAAGACAGGAGCTGAGAATGGAGAAAGTAAAGAAAATGGGCTGGAATGCCAGCAAGTATAGGCCCAACCCTAACTTCTGTGGGGCCCAGGACAATTGGAGGCTCCGAGCTTTGCACAATGCACCCTCCCACCTTTACCTTTCCTTCCCATCATTTCTCCTCTTCCTGCTCAGTAAGAGGTCTCTGCTTGTGGGTTCCCAGTAAGTGGTCTAGAAAGGAGAACACAATATCTGAGTGAGCACACCTCCTTGGTCCCACAAACACATCAGCCATCAGGAGAGGCACAGCCAGAGAAGGGTCAGAATGGAGCCTTCTAAAGCCTGGGTCTTAAGGCAGAGTTCAGGATGCCAGGGTTAAAGGCCAGCCTGTGTGCAATGTATGGCTGCCTTTAAAAGGGTTGAAAGATCAAGGTACTGCAAACTGCTGACGTTCTGTTTTTGCTCTAGTTCTAATGTACTCCAGCAATCTACATGGAACTATTTTCCTCTTCTCTCACTTTTCATTGTATTCTTAATGTTATAATCTTAACTTTTCATCTTTGGTACTTGAGCCTGAGCCCATATATGTCTTTCTGACTATTGCAATTAACTTATTATGAACCACATTCCAGTTTATGGAGAGTGAATGACTCTTTCTCCAAATAAGGTAACATTAATAGAATCCAGAGATTAGGGCATGAATGTCACTTGGAAAGCGGTTTTCTAGCCTACACCGTTCCCAATTCATTTTATGAGGGCAATTTAACTTTGACATCGATACCTGAAAATGACATTAAGAGAAAGGCACATTACAGTTTGATGTCATGAGTGAACATAGGTACAAATCCTAAATAAAATATTATCAAATCAAATCCAGCAATACACAAAAATAAATATGTTATGATCCAGTTGAAGAATGCAAAACTGTGTTAACATTCAGAAATCAATGTAAATTATCTACATGAACATTGACAGAAAAGGGAAGATGAGAAACACACCTCTTTATGCCTTCAATGAGATAGAGGAGTTGTATTAGATATCACCTTGGTCTACATTTTTTTCTCTAAGAAAATTCAATAAAAGGAGCCATAATGCTTTCACCACCTCTCCCAGCAACTTGCTCAAATAGTAGACCATTAGGTCTGTGTATGCTTAGAGGTATCCCTCCTCCACACCATCTACCTATAATTACCAAGAAAGCCATAGCAACTTTCCTAGATATGAGGAAAAGGGAAGATATGAGGAGTCACTTGTGATAGAAGGATGTCACATTCTTCAGGTGTAGTTTGTGTATTGTAGTGGAGGGAAAAAAAGATTAGAATACTGATATCACAAATACAAAAGTAAAAATGCATGGAACAACTTTCCTAGAAGCCCAGTACAGATTTGATGATTGAAGAATCCCATCTTTAGGTAGGCGACAGGAGCAGGGAGGGTTATGTCTTTAATCAGGAAGAGGAAGACACTACTGGTCTCTGAGTTTAGGTGACTTCAAATTTCCAGCACATTGAAATAAAAGTCAATGTATGATCTATTCCAGACTGGTTTAGCAGTCCCTAAAATATTATGATGCAGTAGTTTTCAACCTAAAGCATATTCTAGCCAAACTACAAACGCTTTAGTCTGACCCTTGGAGATTCATAGATCTGAGGAGTCACTTGTGATAGAAGGATGTCACATTCTTCAGGTGTAGTTTGTGTATTGTAGTGGAGGAAAAAAAAGATTAGAATACTGATATCACAAATACAAAAGTAAAAATGCATGGAACAAAAATATAAACACACCCTTTCCCTTTCCCCAGATATTTCCTGACCTTATTACACAAACCGAATTAACATCTGTGCATTTGTTTTCTATTGCCGTGTAATAGATTAACACAAATGTATTGGCTTAAAAAAAAAAAAGCGCATTACCTCACTAGCTCAGAAGTCTAGGCACACTGTAACTGAGTACTGTGCCTCTCCAAAGTCCGAAATCAAGGTGGCAGCCAGAGCTGCATTCTCATCTGAGGCTGAGGGCCTCTTCCAAGCTCACTGAAGTTGTCGGCAGAATTCGGTGCTTGCAGTTGTAGAACTAATGTCCCACATTCTTACTGGCTGTCAGCTCCTAGAAGTTGTTCTCAGTTCCGTGAGCCCACCCTCATGTCCTAGTCACAGTCTTTTAAACCGTGACAGCTTACTTCTTCAAAGCAAGCAGGAGAATCTCACTCCAGTCTGCTATGATGGTGTCTTACATAAAGTAACATAACCACAGGAGTGACTTTATCCTCACCTTTGCCAGATTATGTTATCTAATCAAGGGGGGATGACTCCCCACCACCCATATTCTCTGGTCCAGCCCACACCCTAGGCAGTGGTCGGCAAACTGTGGCTCACGAGCCACATGCGGCTCTTTGGCCCCTTGAGTGTGGCTCTTCCACAAAATACCAACTTCTGCACATGGGCCACGAAGTTTCAATCGCGCTGTACATGCGCCCCCGCTCGTGGTATTTTGTGGAAGAGCCACACTCAAGGGGCCAAAGAGCCGCATGTGGCTCACGAGCCGCAGTTTGCCGACCACTACAGGCCTAGGGGATATAGAATCATACAGGGAGTGTGTACCAGTGGCTGGGAATCTTGGGGGCCATCTTAGAATGTGCCCTCCCACAGTGTGCATTGCAGGAGAGAGAGAATATAATAAAGGAATGGGGAAATCTTAAATGGGCAGAGAGTAACTCAAAGGGAAAAAAATAGATTGAAGAGTGGTAGCAAGAGGAAAAACTGCTGAGCAAATGGCACTGGGAAGAATTGGGAGAGTTAAGAATTTTATGTGTTAATGTGTGGGCAGACAATAAGAAAGACACAATAAAAAAAAAGGACCTTAAGAAAATTCTTCTACTAAGAACTTGCTTCCTCTTTTGGTATTTTCTTTAGAGACTGCTATAAAATATCTTAATTTTTTCCAACTAATTGTATGCGTACTTGTTTTTGTTTACTATTTTTGCTTCACTATTGTTCATTTCGGTGCAAATAGGTGCTAGGAATAAAACTTGATATGATCTAACATTATTTTGATTACATTGGAAAGATCAGGCTTAGGATTTAAAACAGACTTTTAATCAAATCTCTATTCCTTTTTTTTTTTCTACTCCTTCGCTTACCAGCTAAGTTATTTTTTTAAAATCACCACCAATTAAGCACTAGATGCCTATTCTAAATGGTGTTGCTTAATTTAGCTTGTGATCAAGATATTGCCTCTAGTCAACTGGTTTATCTCCCATAATACAGTTAAGTGACAGCTGTGATCACCAGTTTATCCAGATTGACAACAAAATAACTAAATGCAGTTAATTGCTTCATTAAATTCTGCATGTGGTTGTACATATTAAAAAGGATATCTATAACTGTCTAAGGCATACAATAAATGTCGGCTTCTACTATTATAGTTTTTATTCTTTCTTGTACCCTGGCAAACCAAGTGGCAAATATTATTATTATTAAGTCAATGATCTGAAAAATAGGAACGTGAAGTTAAGACATATCAGAAGGAGAGCTCACACTAAGATCATGCTCCCCAGTCTAGACTGCAAAGCAGCACAGGGACTGAGGCTTCTGCCTATGCTGTCCATTGATGTCTCCTCAGAGCTTTGCACATAATAAGTGTTCAATGAATACAATCTTTAATAAATGAAAACAATATTATATGTCTAATTACTAGTTGTACTTAGAGTGCACCTGGCCGTATTAAGGGTTTCCCGGATTGGGGTAAAGGTGGAAGACCCACCTATCACAAAATAAATGCTTGGGAAAGTTGGTAAAAAATTATGTCCTGGCTAGAAGACATTAGAAGTAATTTATTCATTCACTCTACAAATATCCTTCCAGCACTTTCTATGTTCAGATACTATAATAGATGCTGTAGAGAGTAAAATAAAAGACACGAGACATGATTTCTACTCTCAAGGATCTTCGGTCCAATACAGAAAATACCTGTATACCAATAATTTCCATACAAGGCTGGATGTAATAAGTGGCATGTGTAACAGAATTGTACAGGAGTTCATATAAAGAAGAGATCACTTTAGACCATAAATTAACTAACTATGACCCATGAGCCAAATTCACCTGTGGTCTGTTTCTGAATAGTCCACGAACCAAGGATAGTTTTTATATGTTGATAAAACAGCGAATGCAGAAGCTATATGTGGCCTGCAAAGACTAAAATTTCACGACTGGTTCCTTTACATAAAATGTTTGTGCACGCCTGTTCCAAACGAATGAAGAAAAAGGGCTTCACGGAATGTACATTTGATCTAGGCCTTTAACTGAGGGACAGAGATGGGAAGAGGGAAGGGCGCTTGGAGTGAAGGTAATGGTTTGAATAAAAGCCCAAGGGCACATGTGGAGAACAATGGTGACAAATCACATTGGGCAGGATTATGGTTTATGAAGGGAGAAGTAGAGACTGGAAGGGTTGTCTGTGGTGGTAGGTGGGCTAAGAAAGTTGACCATGCAGTAACTAAGGACATCACAGGTGCCAGGAAGAATTTCATGGAGCTTTTGCTCCCAAAGTGCTTAAAGACACCTGGCTTTATTACTTCTTAGCTTAGAAAATGTGATTTAAAATGGGACTTCAGACAGACCCTCCAGTGTAGCTTTGTTTCACATGACACTATGTTATTAATGCATGACACTATATTATTAATAATATTCACCAACAAGTCTCAGACTCACTATTTCACCCTCATTTAGTGGCAATCTCCAGCAATCAAATGATTGTGCTTGTCTGCCTGGCCCAGGCACAAGATGCACTTACACAAACTGTTCTGTTGGTCAGTCCCATTTGCTGACAGCTCAGCAGGGAGGGCTTGATTTATTCAGTGCATAAAGCTGCTGCCTACAAGTGGAATCCTGGCTAGGGAAGGGAGGAAACAGACTGAGAAAGGCCGGGGGAAAGACAAGCAAAGATGGAATGAAATGAGGAGTTGTTAGGAAATCTCCATTGAGAAAAAGTCGCCTACATTACCCAGATCTCCAAGTTTCCCCTGAAATCCTGAGTGCCTCAAATTTCCTTCCTCATAGCCTAGAAGAGAAGAGAGGCTTGATAAAGTACATGCCTCCTGGGTGTTGTCACTCTGGTCAAACACATTGCAGTTCTCTGGCCTTCTACTCACATGTTCCAGATTAAATAAATTGTAATTAGAAAGGAAAATAGGAAGTCAGACTAAAACACATGCAGTGAGGGGGAAAAAAATGAAACAAGTTGAGTAAAAGGAAGAGAAAACTCACAGGAGAAATAGTTATAAATTATTGTATAATAGTCCTAGAGCAGGGCGGGGTCACCTGACCTAGATGTACACGAGGCTGACTGGAGCAAAGAGTAGCTGGACCTCTGGCCTTCCCTCTGGTTTCCCAACATCCCCTCTACTTCCCCACTGCCCTACGTCCTCATAGTATTCCTACCCAGGCCAGTCCTCAGTCCCTCTTGCTCTAAATCTCTTCTTTCTTCTCTCCTTTCTACACCCCAATTAAAGTATTCCTTTTACTAGTTATAACACCAAAAGGATCTCTTAAAACACTTCATAGAGGAGTCTGTTAATCGAACCTCAGTATCCCCACTTACCAAGAATATTCATACCCCAACCATAGAATGAATTCCTAATGGCAGATTATCAGATCATGAAGGCTCATTAGAGGAAAGAAGGGAAGAAAGAAGATAAAAGGAGGGGAATGAAGGAGAAAGGAAGAAAATATTTATTGAGTGCCATTTAGCTTTATATACAGCATTATGTGAGGGGGCTAAATGGCTGCTGGTCAGGAATTTAGACTACATTAATCCAGATCTGAGCTAATTCCTAAAAAGAGGGGTGAGGAAATATAGGGAAAGGCAATTCTATAACCCTCTCATCTTATGACCCTGACATTATATACATCTGGAAAGGAGACAATAAGGGTAAGTGGTAACTGGACTCTGCCAAGGCTTTAGAAAAGTTAATCAACCATTCTGAGAAATCAAACATTTCCTCGTTTAAAAAATGAAGCCGTTGGTGTGTGTGTGTGTGTGTGTGTGTGTGTGTGTGTGTGTGTGTTGGGGGGGATGGGGGAAGGGAGTGGTCTCTACAGTTTCTTCTCAGTCTTAAATTATATAATTCAATGACTTCTGTTAAATTATCTATAAAATCATTCCTCTAGCAGATAAACATGCTTTTATTTCTTCCATCTTAAAAAAAAAAAAAAAACTACACCTCTCATACTGCTCCCTCTGGGCACTGCCCTATTTCTCTAATTCCCTTTTCAGCAAAATTCCTTGGAAGAGATGTCTTATGATCCATATCTTCACGTTTCTCCTCCCACCCTCTCTTGACCACTCCATCACATCACAGAAACTTTTCTTATAAATATCACCAAAGATCTCTAGTAGTCAACTGTTGGTTATTCTTCCACCACACTCACCTGGTTTCTGGTCACTCCTTTTCAGTCTAATTTTCTGGTTTTCCTCATATCCCTAAACTCCAAATATGGAAGATTCCCCAAACACAGGCCTTATTCCTCTTGTTTCTCTCTCCACTCATGCAATGGGTGATTTCATAAGACTATCTATCTATGGGCTTAAGACTTGAGACTTCTCTCTTGATGCCATACACGAATATTCAAATGCCACTTGAAAATGTTGCTTAGCTATCAAGCTGGTATTTCAAACTTAACATGAAAAAGTTCCCACCTCTAACTTTCTCTTTCTCAAGTCTTTCCAGTCCCATTAAATGGCAATCCCCTCCTTCCAGCTACTCAAGCTATAGCTTTGGAGTCATTCTTGAATCCTTTCTTTCTCTCACACACTACATCTCACCCACCAGCAAATTTTATCAGCTATTCCTTCAAAATATAAGCAGGGGTCCAGCCATTTCTTTCCACATCCACTGCTACTGTAGGGAGCTGCTATAGGGTTAAGCCTCAGATTGACCTGTTGGCAAAGCCACAAACAAGTCCCAGTTTAGAGGGCATAGCCCTCTTAGAACAATTAGGCTTTACCTTATGACTCTCCCTAGATCTTATCTGAGTAGCTAATGGGCTGTGGGAGGTGCACAAGTGCTGCCAAAACAAGTGAAACTCACAAGAACAGTGTAACTATGGTGACCACTACCTTGTTTACCTCTGGATATAAAATAAAGGCTCAGCTTGCCTCTGGATCTCTCTCTGTGGCCTCAGCCAGGCACAGGAAGATCCACCTAGAGTAGACCCAGCTTATTCTGTCTGTCTTTTCTACATCCTTCGCGCGCGCGCGTGTCCCGCTACCCCCCCCCCCCCCCCCACCCCTTCCTCAGGCTCACCAAACCCTTAGCTGAGCTGGCCTGGCATAGCTACCATCCTCTCCTACTTGAGTTATTTCAGTTGCCTCTTACAACAGTCAAAATCCATGCTGGAAACAGATGGCATACCCAAGCAGAATAGCTGAGACTTTAAGAAACGGACTATTTACAAAAATGTGGACAAGATTGAAGGAAACTAACAAATGATAGTCAAGTGTTCTGTGTCTAGTTATGTAACGTACATTTCTCATGAATGGAGAAATGAGGGGCATCTGTAATTGGCAGAGAGAGCCAATGGAGTCGGTACTATCCTTAGACCTGAGGGAGCAAGGAGTGGTAATAATTACCTGAACAACACACACACACACACACACACACCAGGAACTGCATTCTTCAGGGACAACCACCAGAAAGAAAAATGGAGAAATGAAGACCATGAACTCACACTCCTCCTCCCTTCTCATCTTCTGATCTCAGACAAAATGAACCCCAAGGCAGAAGGCAGAGAGAGTTCACTAATGTCAGCCTCCTAGCTTCATGGGCTCATTTGGGACACAGAGCAGAATGGAAATCGGTAGAGAAGGGAACTGGAAGAGAAAACAATGTACCTGACAAAATGTCATCATCTGCAAAACAGAAATAAGTATCACTGTCACCAAGTGAATTAAAATAATCTACGTAAAGCATTTAGCACAATGGCTGACACATAGTTTTTAGGGAACAATACCAACTTCCAAATACCAAATATTTGCCCAGCATCATATTTCCAAGTGTGGATTTTTATGTAGAGAGCACTTCCAAACTTCAGATCATGACCAATTAGGGGCTGTGAATTGAATGGGTTTCTCAGCATTGTTTTTTTTTAAGAAACAGAAAAGACCAGCATTCATTTCATGAAGAAAAAATGTTGCCTCAAAAACATTACTTTCAATTAAATTCAATTTAAATACATGTTGAATTCATTGTGTACTTATATGTGCGTGTGTGTGTATGTGTTTATGAGTATGTTCAAGTATATATTCATCCCCTGAGTCATTATGTAACGTACATTTCTCATAAAGAATCATGATCAAAAACTATTTAGAAACCACAATGCAATTTACGCCTTCTTGCTTCTCATTTATTCCTCCCTAAGAAATGATTTACTTACCTGATTGATAAATGTGAGAGGAAAAATTGAGCGGATGTGCTCGATTCCTTTCTCTTGTGCCTGCTAGTCCCGTTTTGTGGGTAGGGAAAGGAATACCAGATTTACATCCATGAGTCAAGGTGTCATGAGAATTGGAAAGGTCTCTGCACAACCATCTGTACCCTGACTTCCCTCCTGATAACAACAGCCACACACTGAGGTATAATTATGTGCAGGACACACTTTTATTTAATCTCTATCCTCACAAAAATTCAGCAAGGTAGTCATCATTGCCCTTGTTTTACAAATGAGAAAAGTCAGGGTTAAAAATAACTTGTCTGGGTCACACAACTAGCAAGTGACACAGCCTGGTTGAACATCTAGTTTGATTTGCCTCCAAAAAAGAGAGCTATCTCCACTTTATGTGCCCCCTGCATTGCCCATCCCTGGCTTCTCGGAGCTGGGCTTCTGTATGGTAACTTCCTCAAGTAAGCTGCATGCCATAGTTTGTATATACAAAAAACAACAACAAACATAATACATAATAATAATTCTTTTTCAGAGGGCCAATTGGGTCCAAGGTCTTATGCATTACTTGATTATTTCTTTTGTGGTTGTTGGGTAAAAGCTAGATAAAAGAGAGGCCAGAAAGGAAGATGTACACTAAACTCTAGTGTCTTAGTGCTGAATCATTTGTTGACAATACATTTCATTTACAAAAATCTCAGGGTTAGAAAAGCTCTTAGAGATACAAATGCAGAATCTTTTGACAGATGAGGAAAACAAAGCCAATACATTTGCATGTTTGTCGAATAACCAACTAGCTCATCAAAGCAGAATTTCATTGCAATGTAAACAGATTTCTAATACTTTGGGAAGTAACTCCAAACTTATTTTGCTCATCCAAGGATTGCATTGTAAAACTTCCATTATTGTCTTCATTGTTTTTCTCTTCTCAAGCATTTATGTAGGGATATATGAAACTGATGCCCTGTAAAGGAAAAACCATACCCTGCTTTTTATTTTAGGAGAGGGAGAGAGCTGTGAATAGAAACTGTAAATAGCATTTTTTAGTTGTGGGGGATTTTGATATCGCAAGATCAGAATATTAGCTGTCTTTGAAGGGGTAATCCCATTCTACAAAACAAAACCCCAAATATTGACACAAGGTATTGTCCAGTCACATATTTAAATAAATAAAAAATTTTAATAAAAGAATGAGAATTTGCACGTGGCTCACCAAGTCTGCAAGTTCTGAACTGCAATCCTTTTTTCCCCCTGAATAAGTCCTTTTTAGTGATGAAAAAATAAAATAAAATAATGATACCGAGCAACCCCTGAAACACCCTTTGGCTTTCTGGAACAGCTTCAAGTTTGCTATTCCAGGTTACTACCTATTCATTTGGCTTCATGATGACATGTTTAAGATAACATTACTTTTGACAATTATAAACAAACTAAATGGCATGATCTCACTTATATGTGGAATATAATGAACAAAATAAACTGATGAACAGAATAGGTCCAAAGACATGAACAAATGGAAGAGACTGACAGATCTCAGAGGGGAGGAGGTTCAAGGGAGGGGAAGAGATTACCCAAAGAACTTATATGTGTATATGCATAGCCCATGGACACAGACAGTAGTGTGGTGAAGTGGGGTTGGGGGGTGGCGGGCGGAAGCAGGATGGAAGGGGGCAAGGGGAGGAAATGGGGGACATCTGTAATACTTTTAACAATCAAAATAATTTTTTAAAAAAAATCACTGAATGTAGAATCTAATGAAAAAAAATCTGATGAATAAAGTAAAGCCAGAGACTTAGAAGCATGGAACAAACGACGAATTTCAGAGGGAAGGCGGGGTGAAGGGGTGGGAGGGGAGTGATTAAACAGGGAATTTATATGCATATTTGCATAGCCCTTAGGCACAGACAATAGAATGGTGAAGGCCTGGGAGGGGCGGGTCCGGGGTGGAGGGGGTCAATGGGAAAAAATGCAAACGCAAAGGGGACATCTGTAATACTTTCAACAGTAAATACTTAAGAAGATCATTTCTGATAAATAATAATAAAAAATAAAAGTCATGCAATGAAGAAATACACCGAAATAAATAAACTGCAAATGGAGATTCTGGGAAGGAGGGAGGGAGGGAAATTTAGAGTGCGGCTGCCCAGCATTTCCTCAGGCTCGTCCGCGCCGTTCTCTTCCCTGGAGGGGTTCCCCAAGGCCCTGGGCCGGGAGCAAACCCCGCGGCTCCGAGCAGCCCCGCCGCGAGCCCAGGGAGGCGGGTCCTGCCGCCCGTCCACCAATCGGAAGCCGCGTTCCCCGTCTGCCCCCTGAGAGCAACCTTGCCAGCCGCCCGCTGTCACCTTTTACGACAGTTTTCCGGCCCAGGTCGCGGCGCCGCTACCGAGTGTTGCCGGCGCCCGATCGTAGACGTTGGGTCCCCGCTGGCGGCGCCCTCGCTTTCTGGTAGCGGCGGGGAGCTGTGGCCGCGGCCTTTCGGGCTGGGATGAACCGCGCTCTCGGCGGAGGCAGGGGAGCCGAGCCGGAGCCATGGTGAGTGCGGCCTGGCGGGTCTCGGCCCGGGCCCCATGTCACCCTCAGCTCGCGGCGGGGAGGGGCGCCGCGGGGTGTCCCTCGTGCGACTGTGGGCCGGGGTCGGCCTGGGGTCCCGCCGTCCCGGATGCACAGCTGGGCCCGCCCCGCCCGGGCCGGTGCTCCTCCGCGGCCCTCCTGCGGGGGCACGAGCCCCGCCCGCCGCCTGCCCGCCCCGCTCGGCGTGGAGACGCACTGGGTCCCCCGTCTCCCCAGCGCGGCCTCGCAGTACCTGCCCCGCTGTGCTCTCTGTCCCCGCTGCCCGGAGGCGGGGCGCTGCCGGAGGCTCCGTCCGGAGAGCCGGGCTCCTCGTTAAGCCCGCGGTTGGCGTGGACGTGCGTTAGAGAGATTTGCAGGAACCGTTCTTTCTCAGCTGCAGCTTTGTTTTCCTTTTGCTTTGAACTTTAGCTTCATTTGCTCTGAGGTGAGGGAGGTTTTCAAAGCGAGGGAGATCCTCCTTTTCTTCTCCCGCCTGAGGTTTTGCAGTGCCTTGGATGTCCAAGTGGTAGTGCTTTTAAAGGATGATTCGGCGGAATCTTTCCCCCTAAAAGGTGTTCCTCCCGTTGAGGTAAAACTTGCCCAGAGTTGGGACGGGAGGAGGGGTGTGATAGGGAAGGGTGGGAATTAGAGAGGTAAATGTGTGCTCTGCTTCCCCTCACCAGGCCAGTACAGTGGTGGCCGTTGGACTGACCATTGCTGCTGCAGGATTTGCAGGTGGGTTTGTGATTTGGGGATGGAGGTGAAGTAGGGGAGGTTGAGGACTTTTTAATTATTCGATTATACTTTTTGTTTTTAGGCCGTTATGTTTTACAAGCCATGAAGCATATGGAGCCTCAAGTGAAACAAGTTTTTCAAAGTCTACCAAAATCTGTAAGACTTCCTAAACATTTTTGCTAATTCTTTGCTGCCTGTATATGAAAACTAGAATTACATTTAAAGAGGGTAAATTTCCAAACATCTGTGAAGTTCTAAGTGATTACTTTGAGGGTCCCTTCTGCTTTCTACAAGGCGAGTTTAGAAGTTCTGAACTTTATAGGTGCTACCCTAAAAAGTCAAATTTTGTGGGTAACAGAATTGGGACAGAGGTGTTAACAATCTTAGCATCATGAAAGTTACTATCACTGTATTGTTGACACACTATTAACTTCAGCATTATCTGTCCACATCCCCCCTCCCCCCTTGCATCACAGACACGGACCTAGGGCTCTGAAGTGATCCATTTTCACTGTGCGGTCCTGGCACTCCCTAACATACTTGGGAAGCACTGCAGTTTACTAGGCTATAGACCAGCGGTTCTCAACCTGTGGGTCGCGACCCCTTTGGGGGTCAGACGACCCTTTCATAGGGGTCTCCTAAGACCATCGGAAAACATACATAATTACATATTGTTTTTGTGATTAATCCCTATGCTTTTTTTATGTTCAATTTGTAACAATGAAATTGGGGGTCACCACAACATGAGGAACTGTATTAAAGGGTCGAGGCATTAGGAAGGTTGAGAACCACTGCTATAGAAGATGCCTGGATGAGATGTAATGACACCATCTGTGGTCACAGATCAGAATGAATATGGCTGTGACAGCTTGCTGAGCATCATGATTGAAAAGAGGGTGATGGTAGGCTTTACAAATATTTCTTACATAATAAGGTCAGAAGACCTAATAGCCTGATTTTTCTCCATATATATCTTAATCTGAACCACTTGTCTTAAAGATCTCTAAATCCTCTTGAGAGACTTGTTCTACAACATAGTGATACTATGAGATGAAATTTTTATGCAGAACATGGCTAACTTGGAATCTTCCCTTCACTCCCAGAAAAACTGGGTTGAGGCACTATTGTTTTGTCTTACATTTTCAAGACAGTTTAGGTTGTCTAGGGAAAAAATGGATATTTGATAATCATTAAAATATTTGTTGTTACTTATGAAGCTAAAGTACAAGTTATCGGAAATGTCTTAGTTTTCCTGCTAATTCTATGGACATTCACAGACATTTTTTTAGCAACTCTCAGTTTATTCTAATAATCTTTTCTTACTAATGCATTTCCTCTTTCAGGCCTTCAGTGGTGGCTATTACAGAGGTGGGTTTGAACCCAAAATGACAAAACGAGAAGCAGCATTAATACTAGGTGTAAGGTAAAATAACTTCTAATAGTTTTTATATTTTCTACAACTCTAGAGCTATCAATAAATGTAAGAAAAACCTTTGTTCATTAGGAAGGAGTTATTTGTATCATGTCTATTTTAACATCTAAACACTCCCTACAAAATTCCAATGAGACGCACATTGGCACATAAGCACTTTTTAATTCATTGAAACATAAATGTGCAACAGATAATAACAGTGCTCAGTGTTGTTCTCTATAAGTTTTTGTGGGGAAATTCTGCCTTCATTCCCACATTCTTAAACATTCTTCCCAACAAAAGGACTGTTGAAATGAATATTATCAAGCTCTATTAAATTTTTGAGAATTTTAATTTTTCTAAGGAACTGTTTACTTCCGATTCAAAATATTCATCTTGTGTGATAAGGAAGAGGTTCCTAAACAGAGTTTCACACTGTTGTGTTGACTTACTCTAGTTTTGCATCTTTAATTGCCCTTTATGTACAATTTTTTGTGATCGAGAAGTAGTCTGAAATACCACCTTTCCTTTTTTAAATTAGCCCTACTGCCAATAAAGGAAAAATAAGAGATGCTCACCGACGAATTATGCTTTTAAATCACCCAGACAAGGGTAAGTAGTAATTAAACTCTTCATATGCATGTTGTAGTGACTTTGTAATTGTTATTAATGGGATAATTTGTATCTAATTCCTGTCCTATAATAAGGGAAGTGCCTAAATCTGTGTGTGAGCACTGTCTCCCAGGCTGGATCCATTTGTCTTACAAGAATG
The DNA here is from genome assembly GCF_028538775.1 of Myotis yumanensis. Lineage (NCBI taxonomy): Eukaryota > Metazoa > Chordata > Mammalia > Chiroptera > Vespertilionidae > Myotis > Myotis yumanensis. The sequence continues at coordinate 177,706,840 of NW_027223753.1, forward strand.
AATTCTGAGTGAAAAATTTACTTACACAATAATGAGTAGATATCTAATAACTACTAGAATTTGGAAGTAGTGATAAGCATTAACAATGTTTTGAGGATCTGCAATTGTGATAAAATTTGATTTCTAATAGTCAAATTCTCTTGGCATTTGGACTACATTCTTTAATATTCAATTTCAGTTAATGAGACCAAAAGTATGAATTTATTCCTTTAGACCTTTGAACTTGAGTTTACATAGTTAGAAACCTATAGAATGTATTTATCAGTTTCTGATACGCTTCTAAGAAGCTTTAGCTGTGTTGAAGTAATTCCTTGGAATGCCAAAATATAGACCACAAAATCTACATTATAGTGCTCAACTCCTTTTATAAGGAGAGGCCTTTCATTAAAAGGTCTTTGAGTTAAAACACAGTTGCAATTTTTTGGTATCTGACTGCATAGCCTCTTTTATGAAATTTAGTTTGTATTAACTGGAGGGCTTCTGACTAAAGTCTAGGGTGGAGCCCATAAATTCACATTTCTACCAGTCTCATTGATGCTGATGCTGGCTGGTCTAAGGACCACACTTTGAGAATTACTCCTTCAGCAGATTAGTAGGAAAAACTGTATATAACATTGTAAAGGGACAATAACAGGAAAAGAAAAAAAAAATATGAAGGGCAAAAAAAGGATCTAAAGCAAAGTGAGGCCTTTCCAACAAAGCTCAGAAGCCTCTGAAAATATCAAGGTTTTAAAATAACAGAGCACAATAAATTTCTGTTCATTTATGACTTGTAATCATCACTATAGGTAGGTAACTTACATAAGTCTATATAGGTTTTGTGAAATTCTATTCGTCATCAGTTTAAACTTCTTTAAAAGTTGCTGGTTTTGTGAAATCTCATTTCCCATTGGTCAAATATATTGCCATATATGTGGTTATCCAGTCGCAGTATCGTAATTATTTTTTGGAATGCTATTTCTGCTAATTGCACCTCTCAGATAAGCATAGGGATCCTTGAAATGAGAATAGCTTTTCACCAGTCAGAAACTGAGACTCCATCTAATATTTCTTCTTTTTCCCTATAGGAGGATCTCCTTATATAGCAGCCAAAATCAATGAAGCTAAAGATTTACTAGACGGTCAAGCCAAAAAATGAAGTAAATGTATGGTGAATTTTAAGTTGTTAGTCATGTGTATGAAAACAGCTTTTTATAATAAATGTCCTGAAGCTACACATTTTAAAAATGATTTAGCACAAACTAAGTCAAAGCCTTGGTATAAGTTTATTATTTAAATTTGAAGATTCTAAATCAAATTATAGAATATTTGGAAATTAATGCTCAATAATTATGGATACATACGATTTGAATAGAAACATTGTTCTATCATTACTCATTTCATAAATAATTTGGTATTTACTTCAAGGCACAGTGAACATGAAAGTCTGCTCTCAAGGAACCCCAATCTGATGAGACCCATACACTAGTAATTAAAATGCAATGTGATACATATTATGATGGAATTAGTACAGGCGGTTATAGTATAGGAGGAGAGACTGTCAAGGTATAGAGAGCTGGTTCAGTTGCTTAAGACTGAATGTAAAAGTGAGGTTAGCCACAACTCTGACCTAAAAAAGTTGATGTCATGTATATCACAGGCAGAATTCAGATTTCATAGATTAAAAACTTGATAAAAGAGTATGTCATTCCTAATCAAAATATTTACAGTGTATTCAGCTAACGCCTTTACAAAACTGAGCATTTGTAAAAATAATTTTTATATAATCAAGTCTTGCATTTATGATCAAGCTTGAACACGATTAGCTAAACCGAGATGCTCTGATATCAAAATACTTAGCTTGGACTCTGAGAATTTATACAGTGAATATATATATATATATATATATATATATTCACTGTATATATATATACAGAGAGAGAGAGAGAGGCGCGCATGCCTGGTGCATGAAATTCATGCACTGGTGGTGGCGGGGGGGGGGGGGGGGGGGATGCAGGAGGTTGTCCCTCAGCCCAGCCTGTGCCCTCTCACAGTCCAGGACCCCTCACTCCTTACCGCCCACCTGCAGAGGCGGCAGGAAAGGCTGCTGTCACTGCTGTTGTGCTCAGGTGAGCCATGAGCCCATCTTCTGGCTGAGCTGTGCTTCCCCCTGAGAGCACAGTGACCACCAGGGGGCAGTGCACAGCATAGCGACCAGTCATTCTGGTCGTTCCACCATAATGGTCGCTTAGGCTTTTATTATATAGATGACATTTGAGGGCAAATGGCTTACTATTGGGCTAACACAGTGGTTCTCAATCTTCCTAATGCCGTGATCCTTTAATACAGTTATTCCTGTTGTGGTGACCCTAATTTCATTGTTACAAATTGAACATAATTAAAGCATAGGGATTAATCACAAAAACAATATGTAATTATGTATGTTTTCTGATGGTCTTAGGCGACCCCTGTGAAAGGGTCGTTCGACCCCCAAAGGGGTCACACGCAACCCACAGATTGAGAACCACTGGTCTAACATATGTAAGAATCTTAACCAAAGGACTTACATAAAACACCCCAGGGAAATAGCTAGTCTGTGGTCTCTAGCAGTACCTATATTTAGCTTTAAGATGATAACATATGCTAACTACCATCTAAATTTTAAGTCATCTTAAAGTTCTTATTAATGGAGAACATAAACTTTCAAGGTCAAAATAATGGAAGTAATATTTAGTGTTGGAATGTGTTTAGGGGCATTTCAAAGTTGGGGTATATCTGCTTTTGGTTTATTTTCCATCTTGTTTAAGCAATTATTTGTTATGTCTTAAGAGTATAATAAGGCAGGCATAGCTTTTTGTATAGGATAAATCTTTTGTTACTCTCAGAGGGAAGGGGTATGAAGGTATAGCTGTTATTCGTAGTAGCTATGTTCTAGAAAGTCACTAAAAATAATAAAACTGTACCTAGAGGCAATACTGGTTCCTTTAAGCCTCTAGTCACATTCTAGTCAACCAGTTAATATAAAACCCTGTTTTATGTGTGTTTAAAGACACCTTATGTGATATATTGTTGATTCCTTAACATTTAACTCTCAGACAACACCACTCATGGTGGCACATCAGTTTTCTTGTGTTTGGGAACATTAGGCAGCACTTCCCTCATATTTAACAGGGAAATCACCAATAAAAAGCACACAAAGATTGAAAAAAAAGTAGGCACTAAATCATGAAAAGAATACTTGTGTACAGTATGAAAACAAAGCAGAGCATTGTATTTTTGTATATCAGGTGTTTCAAAATTTTCAACACTGCGTCCACAAATGACCAGGAAATGAGAATCAACTATATTTTGGATTGCTAACCCTTTATTTCAAACCTTTGGACTACTAAAAAAAAAAGTTTCTAGGGCCAAGATCTTTAAAGAAGAGAGTATCAATTAAAACTTAAATGCAATTGTTTTAAAGACAAGTATAAAGTGTAATAATATGCCAACAGGCAATCAAGCATGAACTGTAAAAAGGAAAACTTCATATAGTAGGTATGCCTTTTGAGTAATGTAAATAGCATACCTGTTATAAGACAAGTATTAAGACAGTTAGGAACCACTTTAATACTAAGAAGCACAACAGCACATTTTTCTTTCATATCAATCAGCTTTGTTTCCTCTATACTTACCTTTATCAAGTAGAAGAATCCATATTTCATTGGAGGTTATTAGGCAAACCTACCTTTTTTCTTGGGGGAAAGGTGTCATCTATGTAGGGCTCTAGGTCAGTGGTCACCAACCGGCGGTACATGGACCACTAGTGGTCCGTGAGGTCTGAAAGGTTGGCAACCGCTGGTTTAAGGAAAACCTTGGAGCAGCGGTCACCAACCAGTGGTCCACGGTCACCAACTGGTGATCCATTAAGTCCTAAAGGTTGCGGACTACTGCTCTAGATCATAATGGGTAACTGATGCAAGTATGATCTGTATCTTTTTTTTAAAAAAATATATTTTATATATTTTTTTACAGAGGAAGGGAGAGGGATAGAGTTAGAAACATCAATGAGAGTAACATCGATTCAGCTGCCTCCTGCACACTCCCTACTGGGGATGTGCCCGCAGCCCAGGTACATGCCCTTGACCAGAATCGAACCTGGGACCCGTCAGTCCGCAGGCCGACGCTCTATCCACTGAGCCAAACCAGTTAGGGCTGGTCTGTATCTTTTTAATGGTGTTTTCTTACAAAAATTTGATGTGAAATGTTAATATTAGCTACTTACAATGAGCCAGCATTTTCCCAGTACAGTAAATGTCCTCACCTAGAGTTCTCGAGAAGTTCCCCAACTTTTAAGTGAAATAATGTGTAACAAAACTAATTTTACCATAGGCTATTGATATAAACAAGAGTTGAGTTCCTGTCGCATCTCATCACTGTAACATTAAATGAAACATTAAGGACCTACTGTACCTCAAAAGTACTTATTTAGTACATGTTACAAGGAAAGTGAAGTTTAGTGAGGTTAAGTAACTTGCCCCAAGCAACATGAGTGAAAAGGCTGATATTTCTCAAACCAAAGTTCCATACTGTTAACCCAGCAGTGTGGTACCTTTCACAAATCTGATAACCCAGATGTTTTCCTTGGTAGTACAGAGGTACTTGTCATTACACATCTAGTTTGGGGCCTTTTTGAAAGATGGTATTAAGGGGAGAAAGGAATAGTTAGTTGAATCCAACAGTAACAGAGTAAGAGGTGCAGGGTTCGAGTCAAACTTCTGCAATAACAGGCAACTTTGTCAAGCCATCTGTGTGCTTAGGGCTCTGCTTCCTCATCTGTTATGAGGAAAATAATGGCCAACTTGAAAAGTATTAGGATCCCTCCACATTTTATGGATAGGGAAAAAGCCAGAGCAAATATTTGAGGTAATAAAGCTAGCAAACTATAAATAAGCCCTGGGTAACTTCTCTAATTTATTGTGTTCATTAGTAATTTGGTTCTCAATAGATATTTTAGGGGGGAATTCCCACCCATAGCCTTACCTAGATCCGGCATATTGGAGGTTCAATTTTCCTACCTAGATCCTTCATTTGCCTTCAGTGGGCCTCTGCATTGACATTAGATGACCCCTACATTACACTTTATAAAAACTGGTGATGAAAGTGGGCTGTATCGAGTGGTCCTCAAAATAAATCTTCCCCACTCTCAGAATTTCAAGCAAATTCTTTGCCTTCCAAGTATTTTCCTATGGGAGCATTTTAAGAAAAATAGTTTAGTTATTCCAGAAGACTCAAACCATTCAACAATTGAGAACTTCCATGAAAATACTTGTATTCCACCTATTTTCATGTAACATTATTTAGAATGCTAGTTTTTTGGTTATATAAAAAACCCTGAATTGAGGGTAACCTTGAGTACCAGAGAACTTAGATGACCTTTATAAGTTGGTCTGTGTTATTGACACTGTTCAGAGTGCTGTATATCTGCTTGGAGCCAACTGTTGCCTAAGTAACAGCATATAGAAAGAGCTTCTATTCTGTGTTACTTATTATTTCTCACCCAATGAAGACATAGTCTGGTGTTAAGGTATAATCTGGAACATGTTAACACTTGCTGTTACCTTAGTGGTGTCAATTAATGGAATTTCAAATATAATACTTATGTGACATTTTTCTTAACCTGAAAACAGCAAGTTGAAAAATGGAGTTCAAAGAAGTTGAGGCATAAGCTCCAGGTCATAATTAAGTATAAAATGATTTAACCAGAAAAACTATAGAAAAATTTTTGTAATAAAGTCTCTAAAGTAGAAAATTAATAGTTGCATTTGACAATAAAATAACAAGGGTATAAAACATTCAGAAAATATCCCTGTGATTTCACCCCCCCCTCCCCCCAAAAAAAATCCTTTCAATCCCTAAAACACAAATACTGGAACTTCAAGACTGGGAATGTCAGTGAAAAATAATTTTGACCTTGCTTCTGATATCCTTTAGACTGCATAACAGCATAGTTGGAAATGTCTGGGATGGACACATATATAAAACACCATTTTAATTTGCCATACTCTTGTTGAGAGTACTTGGGAAATGGTTAAGTGTCACACATATGAATAAACTCAAGTTACATTAATATTGCAAAGACCCTTAGGGGATTAAGTAGTCCAGCCCTCTCTAAAATGAAATACAGAAAAAGTTAGAAGACAGTAAATTCCATTCTGTACTTACATACACAACATCTTTTCAAACTCTCAAAGAAATAGATAAGCAAATTGACTGACATAATTTCTCTTATAAAAGCTGCATTATAATTTATCCAGGTGCATAATGATGCACATTTTTGCATCATTATGCACCATATTTTGTTACTTGAAATAGTAATGCAGATGAATCGGACTATGAAGTGTTCCACTAATAAACCCTTTCTAAAAACAAAATACGTATTTCCTTATAAGGTTATATGTACCACCACCATCCAGTAATTTGGGGTTTTGATTAGACTACTATTGATTGGATTTCTAGAGTAAACGATTATACTTAAGCACTTGTCAAAAGTTTAGGTTTATCATGGATTTTAAGTTACTATGCATTCAAGCGCACATCCTAATAAAGAATTAAAATTTTAAAATAAGGGTCAACAAATGCCAGATAAACTTATAAAAGGGTTCAGAGAATCCAAACCATAATAATAAAGATAGGAAGACTGAATGGAACTTTACAATATCCTTTTTTTGGCCTTTAATAATTTTGCCAAACCTATAGGTAATCAGTTTACGTTCCTAGAGGTCTAGAAAAATTAAAGTGTAAAAGTAACTTTCCTTTACACACATTTCCATAAATCACCAGTCATCTGACATAGGACTTACTGCATTATGGCCAGTTTTCTATTCATCTGTCCTTAGACTGAGCTCATTGTAGGTACAGCCAATGAGAATGGTATCTTTTAACCTCAAAAAAACTGTAAATCTATTTACAGAGGACACAAATGGTACTATTTCCTAATCTAACTGCAACATTCAGTTAACATGCCAACTTTGCAAAAGACCCTTCTTCGGTTAAACACTAGACTCTTGGCTATAAAAATACCAGACATAAAGGTGATGGATTCCAGCCAAAAGAATGGCTGAAATAGAAAACCATAATAAGAGTAAACCACCAGCTACTTTTGCCTCCTTTACTAGCCTAGCGTTTCCCTGTTCTTTGTGCTTGCATATATATACCTGTACTTTCTTTTTAAAAAAATTACATGTAAACAACCTCCCTTGGCCTTATCCTAAGCAATGTCTCAGGTAAGTTTCCATAAAGTCACCAGCAGTTTGATGTGCTATTTTTCTTAACTTCACATTAAAAAAGGTAATGTCAAAACCCAAGAATCCTAGGCTTTCCAAGGTTTCGGGAAAAGCAGACCATTTTTGCCTCCACATAATGAAGCTCCCACTTCATGATTTAGTTCCTATTTCACGTGTGCTGGCACAGTATTTGAGCTGCACAAGGCCTTTAGAATAGTGTCTTGCTTGAGTATCTGTTTAATGTGCACAGTTAAGTTCTCCCATAGCAACCAACATCTATAATAGCCTAAAAAGATGCACCCCTCTCAAAATAAGTTTGGAATGCTATCTGAACTGACAATGATTCTCTTTGGGGAGTGGGCTTTTCATTTCTGAACGCGAGCATGTACTATTTACCCCTCAAAAAGCTTATCAGGATTCTTCAACACATACTTTTAAAGGACAAAACATTGGGTTTAGTCACTTATAATGAAATCTGCCTATTTCCTTGAATATGGTTGTCAGTTCTAAACTAAAGCACTGCTTGGGCTCGCTATACCCTTCTTAAGGTGGTCTCATCTTTCTTCCTTTCCCATGGAAACAATCTTTATGGAAGGACTTTAGTGAATCTGTTCTATGTGAAAGAAAATGAAAAATCTTTTTTTTCTTATACCACATTCACCAATTTGGGGATTAATGAACATATTTCTCATAACTCATAGTTAACCTGTAAACCTATTACTGAAGAGAACTAAGAATAAAAAGGCCAACAATTTTACTTGTGTCTAACATTGATGGATAAAAATACATTGGTGGGTAGTAAAAACCAGGATGTGAAATTACTTCATATTGCTATTTAACGTGCAAGGACTGGCTAAACACAACACACCTTACCAGTACTTTAAAAAATCTGTTAGGGCTTTATAAAAGAGCATTTAATAACATCACATCTTATCCTCAACAATAGGTTTAAGTGCTAGGGTTATGCGCACTAACCTGGCAATTACTACAATTTTAACTATACCCTGAATTCTCCTTCAATACTTACAAACTTAAAGTACATTTTTATGCACATAAAAAATTAACACAAGTTATGCACATAAAAACCAGACACCAAATGACAAAATGGGCTTTCTTGCTCAGTGATCTACATAATATTGTGGAGCTAAACTTTCCCATAAATCCACAATTGTTGTATGTGACCTCACAATTAGCTTCGTAAATTGTTACTTTTTGCAACACACTTAGTGTGAAAGTCTTCATCTTCCTAAATTATCTGGCTAAAATATATATATATAAAAAAATACAATCATTCGTATGAGAATCTTCAAGACTATTTCCATGAGAATCAAAAAGCAAACCAGTGGCTTATTCCATATTTTAAAATTGTTCATACTTCTTTATAAAAATAATCAAAGGCAAAAAATTCTAGATTTTACCCCACTGCCCTCCAAATTTGTCTTTGATTACAATTTTATGTTCCAAAGATTTTCCTAAATCAAATGTATGGTCAATTCCCTAAGCCATTCTATTCTAACAGATTAAATTTTAATTGCTAAGATTTCAGGATTCATCACAAAATGATTAACTGACCAATTAATAGTTTGATATTATTTATGAGCAAGTATAAATGCTTTTTAAAAAGCAATCAGGATACTATTCTAGGCCTCTAAGTAGCTCCAACTACTTTGCAACAGTGGGTATAAAAAGTAGAAAGTTAAAAATCAGCAAATGGAAGATCAAAGTTTATTTACTACCTGCATACAAAAACATATTGCACATCAAACAACCAAAATAAAAAAAAAAAAGAAAAAGGGGGAAAAAAAGAAAAAAATTAAGAAAAGGAAAAGATACTCTACTGGACTAACATGTAGTTTATACAGAATAAACCTTCTGGAAAGTGATCTTTTCAGTAGTTCAGGTTATGTCTGAATGGACATGACTAATTCAGCTTAGTGTTTTAACTAAAGCTATGTTTGATTTTTAAATACTGTACACTTTAATAAATAAACCAAACAAAGCCTCAATATAGAACAGTCACTGCCAATATCACCCAGTGTCCCTGCAGTTGAGAGTTTAACAAATGTATTCCAGTGGTCTGCAGATTTTCCTCTACATACAGCATTTTAAAAACACATCAAAACAGACCAGTTTCCAGACTAAACTAATGAAGAAATTACAATTCAGTGCAAAATATTTTAGACTGCATTTCAACTCTAGTTTTCCTCAGGTGAAGAAGTGGTTGCATATTATTAAAAATGTAACAAAAGCAGCTAATGCTTTCATAAAGAGTATTATGTCAGGGATCCCACCCCACCAACCTCCCCCCATCTCTGCCATATTTTGAAAACAAAATAACATTTCCTATAGCCAGCAACTTTTTTTAATGTTACATATACTATTCTCAAGGCACATCTGATGATATATTTTATAACACAGTAGGTGTCAAAGTATGTTTAACATATGATTTCTTCAGGATCCCTCCCCTTTCTGAATTCCAAATGGAGGAACTGAAAGTGCGATGTAAAGACTGGCGATCCATATTCTATCTTTGGCAAGCTGTACAAGCACTATTGTAAAATGTAATGTAAAAGAACTGTAAACTAGGAACTTCTTCAGTTTATGAAACACCATTCAGGACTGCTGCTTCTTGAGTGTTTTCTTCTTTTAAGGTATTAATCTTTTCTTCTCCTGGAGTACGCTGTAGCTTAGAAATTTCATCGCCAGAAGCACTAGTTGGGCCATTTATTGCCTTTTCTGAAGGACCATGCTCTTCAATCACATCTTTTGCCTGCCAAAGGGAGACAACTTTTTCAACTTCTTTATAAATAAAATCTATAGCTGAGGAGGAAAATAACTACATAAACAATAATTAGCTACTAAGTAATTTTAGTTTGATACAATGGATTAAATAATTCAAATATTCTTAAAGTTCAAAATAAATACCAATATACTCTACCTCTCTGGGTATTTCAATTCTTTGTTTCTAGTACCTAGAGGTACCTGATTACTGAATAGTATGTACTTGATTACTGAAAATTTGAACCTAATTTTATTTTAACCACTTGAAAGCTAACCATGTAAAAGATATAGTTAATACCCTAAGTAAATCAAATAATCGCCTACTTTACTCACCTTTTTAAAAACTCAGTTACATATAAATCCTTCAAAGCATTAAAAGAACTGAAACTTAAAGGTCTAGATCCATCACTGAGAAGAGGTATGTAGCCTATTGCTCCCCAAATTAAGCAATAATCTTTATGCCCAATATCTTTGGGCAGACTGAGCTTTACAAATGCTATTTAGAGTTCTAACGGAAAAGTATTTCAGGCTCAAGCATGCATTTCTATCTTCAGTTACCTGGGGCCAACAACAAACTCAATAGTAGTCTTTAACTAAAATAGTATTTGTTTAGCTGGGGGGAAACAAGCGATCATACAGAAAGTTAAGTAAAAATAAAGCTAAACCATACAAAAAAAAAAAAAAAAAAAGGCAACAAAACCTACATTTTAAATTCTCCTTACCATTTCTTTCTTGTTTTTAGCCAAAGTTTCCCTTGGGAGGTTTCTTTGTCTGCTCTGAGACTCAGCTCTAGAAATATAATCTGCAACTGTGACTGTTGAAGATGAGAAAAAAATTACAGGTGTTGAAAAATATGTCTAAAGTTTATTTATGGATAAAGAGTAATTTTACTTTTAAAATGAACTAATGGTGGGTTACCCAATTTTAAATTTTTCTTAAGCTGGGTAACACCTCCAACCAAAAACAGCTTGAAAAATGTGCCTGCAACTTAGCAATAACAATAAAAAGTTTTAAGCTGGAGATCGAGGAAGCCTAGATTAACGTCCTCTTTCACAGGAATCCAGCCATTTGCTTCTGGTTGAGTGTATGGCTGTGGCATAAGTTTGATACAGAAATCCACAACCAAGAATAGGAAAGGCAGCATTCTAAGCCCAGACAATATTTGGGGGGAAAAAATGGGGCAAGTTTGGTATAAATCATGGGGTGGTGTACTTCAATTTGAAAATTTCAGCAAAGGTGTAAAAAGTTACTCAAATATTAGCTCTGTTATTTTTTTAAGAAACACAAGTAAGAAATCCAAGTGTGGTATTTTCTGGTTCCTTTTAAACATTCCACACTAGAAACCATTCTGAGTGATCGACAATAAAAAACTACAAGCAAACTAAAGATGACAGAAAGCCACCCTAAAAATGTAAACATTGATCATGGTAAGAGAAAGGCCACCGTGAATTTAACTAACCACTCCCTCCTCATTTAGCCAATCTTTCAGTCTTTTGAGGGACTGATTGAGGTGTACATGTGTGTTTGCAAGTAGGTGGATGGCAGCAATGATCTAGGGAAAAGATTAATCCGACCTAACGTCTTACTTACTGCCAACCCAGTGCCACAAATGACCTCTTGTCTACAGGTACTCTGGGCTAGTCCAACTTTATGCCTCAATCCTCTCTCTCTGAAGGCTTGCAACTTAGAAATCCCTGATTATGTGAAATATAGTATATTTTAAATTATGGGAGCAAATTATGGGAGTAAAGAATAAAAATTCAAGTAAATGTCTAATTAGTCACTAGTTAGGAGGAGAATTGGTTCATCGGGTTCAAATTTTTATAAAAATAAATCATTCTGATGTAAAACTGCATTTATTTACAATTCATTTTTTCTTAATCATAAACTGACATACTAATACTTTTATAAGATCCAAGAACTGTCTATAAGTATTAGAAGAATTTTTTAAAAACTCAAAAAACAATGTAATTCAGAAATAATACATATCATTTATTAGAAATATCACTAAAGATGTTTCTTGTCTAACACTGCTTCTTTTCTTCCAAATTAGAAGAAACTGAGTGTGTTCATTTTGGAGCTTTAAAAATCATTTAAATTCACTGTTAATGAATTATAAATACATTTAACAATGGTTTCCAAAATTGGGGAGGGGGATACTATCAAATCCACTTCACTGTTATGTCTACGTACCTGGTGATAAAACCATTCTAGGAATTATTCTAATTTGGGAAGCACCTTAATAATTAAATCCATTATGTTTCTATAATTCAGTCCTCAGTGATACCTGAAGAACTCATCTACCTGGAAACCCTGACAATTATGTACAGACATAGAATAATATACTTTAATATAGTTTACCAATTAAATTAAAAGGCACTTAGTTGGGAAGGTAAAAACTTACCAGTGCCCCTCCTTTCCCATAAGGGGAGGTAAAACCAAAACAAATTCAGTTGATTAAAAAAACAAAACCCCTATCTACAGCCAGTCTTTAAAATACCAGCCACTTAAAAGTTCAATACAGATGAATACATATTTAAAATAACTAGGAAAAAAAAAAAACAAGCAATTTGTGCAACATAATTTGGACTCTAGAATTTCCTCTTAGGTTAGAGGTCCAAGTTAATCAACTGGACACCACTGTACTGTCACATTCTTCGTAAAGAATATTCATTGTTTAATTTACATTAAGAACAGGAAATTTTAAGCAAATAGAACAAATTAAATAACCGTGTATTTAAAAGAATGTTGATATTCTTTAGATAGAGGCTGCCTTCCTAGAACTGCTGCAGAGGCAATGAGAATATGTGTGCTTGTTCTATCTTATTTTGAGTTTTGGATTTGTTTTTTTAGGGGGGATTGAGGAGGGAGTAGGGCAGGAATAGGCTAGGGAAGGCAAAGAATTCTAAAGATGAAAAGCAATTTCCAAAAGAACAGAGTAAAATAGGAATAAATTGAGATATGGAACACAAGTTATTAAAAATTCCAAATTACTCAAATTTCAATTAATACAATGCAGAAATCTCTGCCTCTTCGTTGACAAAACCACTACATTATTCCTTTCATGTCCATTGACTTAGTAATAAATCACCATCCATTTAGTTAATAAATTACATTGTAATTTATCCTATAAGCGCCCAGCTTGAACTTTCTTATTTATAAAGTATGGCCAGAGACTATATTCACTGCTGTGCCAGCTTAAGAAAATGAAATGTGATCTCTTGATCTAAAATATATCTCTAACACTAAAGACAGTGGGTAAAGAAGAGAGGGGAAAACAAATATTTTCTGGAAACTTTCTATATTTGACAATATTTAATTCCTTTTAGTTTTACAAAAATATCTTTAAAGCCTGAGTTTTTTTTCAAGAATGGGAACTAATAGCCTTTAATGGGTTTTCCCAAATATCTCTATAACCACCTAACTTAAAATTCTAGATAATGGAATTTACATTCCTTAGTTGGGGAAAACACATGAAAGAATTTGCTCTGGAAAGAATGCAAAATTGATTAGCTTAAAAGGGGTTTATTTGTGAATATACATGTGATTCTCTTACACAGGAAATGGAATTATGTTCAAAATAATATAGACACAACCAACAAGTTTTCTTTCAAGTTACTAAAAACATGACTACTTAAAAATTAACATTCTAAAGCTAATAAGTAAGTACTATTAATTTGAATAGTTAGTAGGTGTAGGGAAAAAACATCACACTACAATAAACAAAAACATAGCATGCATTCCTCTTATTAGAAAAAAAACATTTTCAAGTATTTTTCTCATTTGTACTTTTTTTTTTTTAAATGTGGGTATTATAAAATTCCCACAAAAATGAGGGGCTAAATGCAGATAGAGTAAGGAGGCACCATGCAAAAGCTCTCCAGTTTTGCCAATCAACCTCAATCACAATCTAACAACATAGTCCCCTGGGATGGCAGACCCCAATTCAAGGGTGAAGAATCTGCCAAGTGGACAAAATAATGGCCTTCTCAACAGTATTTCCATGAAAAAAATTTGAGTAATATTAGTTCAATTAGACAGGTTACTAAACATTTACGGTGTCAAGGAAGAATGCATTTTCTTAAGAGTAGTAGTCTTATTAGTTGAGTAAATAATTTATGCAATGCACATCTTGAATGTATATGCACACATGTGTATATGTAAGTATAATTTATTTAGAAAGCAGACACATGACATTTTTTTTCCATGCTTATGACCTGGTGGTGTCAACAGGTCCACTCAAGTTACCTGGCTGTCTATCTTCTGCCTGACCCCTGAAACGACGCCTGCGGCTACGATTGCGTCGCTGGGGTTTTTTTTCACTATCATCTGTAATTGCAAAATTTACCATGAACTATTCTGATAAAAACAAAACAAGACAAAAACTTTGTTCCTTCAAAGATTCAAGGAAAGGGAAACAGAAACTTTCAGTTAAATAGGGAAGAAAAAACCCATAAATTACTGACAGGAAAATAACTTCCGTAGTTTTAAGCATTCCAAATAGATTTACAAAATGGAATTATCATCTGGAAATTAAGAGGGTTTTAACTCTTAATTAAACAAACTTTATGATTTAATTTTTAAAATGCCATCATTCAGGGAGATAAAGTTTTCCTCTCCAATACAGTTTATTTATTAACCAAAGTTAATGACAGTTTAGCCCTTTGCAAATTAATGCCATTTTCATTAGTATTATTTATAATAATTTTTAAAGAGGTAAGCTGAAAGCCCGATTTTGGTTTAGGTACAATAAGAGTATTAAGTGCCTTGCAGTTTGTATATCTGTGTTATGCAATGGCATCAAAGGGCACTTTAATAAACCCTCTCAGTTTCAAATAATTTGACTATACAAATCTGAAAACTGGATATTTAAGACAGATACAAAGCTATCTTTGTTTGAAGCAAGCACTAAAAAATCCAATTTTCAAATTGCATATTTTTGGGTTTTTGTTTATGTGAAAAAAGCATAATACATTAACAGTATTATACAATATATATCTTTTCCCTAAGTGCTTACATACCTAGCCCATTTTCATTAACTGAAGCTGTATCAGATTCAGTCATTCCATCCATCAGAACAGCATCTTCATCAGTCCTCCGTCTACGAGACCGCCTACGACGGTTAGTACTGTGATGAGATTCGCTGGCATCAGTGTCTGCAGTCTGATCTGATTCTGTATTATCAAGTAAGCTGTATGGATTGCTGTCTGGATCTTTGAGCACTATATGCATGTCAGAGGCAAGAAATATTTGTTTAAGAGAGCTGCAGTTAATAGGAATGTTTTCATCTATATTAAGCTGTATTAATTAATAATTAAGAAACTTGAATTTTGCCCCAATAAAAATATATTCTGTCTTCAAATGTTTTCTTTATCACTATTTTACCTGGAAAGTAGTAAAGATGAAAAAACTTGAAATGGCAATGAAAAATTAAAGCAAAAGATGAGCAGACACCTCAGCTTCCTACTGTTTCACTTTGACTTGTTTTGAAAATGTTAGGATATATATAGCACATTATACATGCTATTTCTGACATTCACATTCCTAGCTAAACCTGACCAGAGGTTAGAAAAATAAAATTAAGGAGAAATAAATATCCAGCTAATATGAATTAATTTGAACAAAGAGCTTTTGTCACCTTTATTGAGCTAAAGGTGACTGTTGCTTCTTTTTGCTAATATTAATGGACTATTTCCAAATAATACTCAACACCTGCACGCCACGACTTATCAGTTACTATAAACTGAAGCAATCAAAACAAGTCTACACACACACACAAAGGAAAAAAACAACTACAAAAGTTGAAATTCTAACTGGTTATAGCAAAATGTGGAAATGAGTGTTGACTA
Source organism: Myotis yumanensis (assembly GCF_028538775.1). Classification (NCBI taxonomy): domain Eukaryota; kingdom Metazoa; phylum Chordata; class Mammalia; order Chiroptera; family Vespertilionidae; genus Myotis; species Myotis yumanensis. The sequence continues at coordinate 177,722,714 of NW_027223753.1, forward strand.
GTACTCCCATATCTAGAAACAAAAAGTGAAGGTGGGATAAGGTGGGGTGAAGGTGGGAAAAGAAAAGTTTTAAGATATAATTTGTAAGAAAAAAATACCCATCTTACCTATGTGCATTTATTGCCTCCACCAATCAAATTATAGAAGAAATTCACCTAATCACGACTTTTCATTTCTAAGTTTCCATTGGTAACAGCTAGCAAGCTAGCATCTTTGCAAAAGACACTAAGTTTATCCATTAATCATAAACACTAAGTACATTTATTTATAATTCAGCATATTATATTATAAACCTTGGTAATAGTGAACAATGTACTAAAAATATAAAAACTATTTATCTGAAAGCCTATAAACTAAATTTTAGGGATTAAAGAGTTTCACTGGAACTAGAGAGTACCTTTTAAAAAGTTCCTAAATTTTGTGACTTGTTCCAGTTTTTTCTAACTTGTAAGCACACCTGGTATATATTTAATTATATATATAATATATATTTTTATATATTTAATTATATATGTTTTATAACATTTAAAATACTATATAAACTTTCATAGGGCACTGTATAACATTAAGAGTGGTTTTCTTAAAGTGGTTTACAATACGTTATGGTTATTTCCCTGATATAATCTAGTCCAAGTATCCCTGACAATTCTCCCCCCAGCCCTATTATGCTAAGCAAAAACATTCTGGCAACTCTACAACTCCACTGAAGTTATAGCATTTAAAATCTTCAAAAACACATGAGTAAAAATTTGCCTGCACACCTCAAATCTCAGCCTTCTAAACACTTCTCTTTACAACTCAATTCCTCAAACAGTAAAATAATAAAAAAAAATATTTTAAGTTGAAAACACAATTTTTTTCTGTTCCCAAAGTAGTACACAGTGTAGCAAAAAATGCTTTTCAATTACTTTTCAATATTAAGTACACAAAGGAATTTAGATCTTTCTGACCATATGAATTATCTGGGTCTGTGTGGCCAACAGATACGTAAACTCAAAAATTTTAGAGAGAAAAAACACTCTAATTACATAAGCCCCTCAAAATTGAAGGGATAAACACATATTTTTCTGACCCAAATATTCTAGTTAACCTTCACTGATAAAAGCTTTTCCTTACACTGTTATGTTGTATTATTTTCTTCAGTAAGTACCAAGACAAACTTCCAAAAATCAGTGGCCCCAGAAAATAAACTAATTTGTATAAAGTCACAATGTTTACAAAAAAATGATGCTGACATAGTATATAAAAGACTACCGGAACTGATGGAGGATTTGCCACCACGTGGTCCACCACGACCTCGACCCCCTGAGACACTTCGGCCTCTTCCTCCTGGGCGTCTCCTACTGTCACGTTGATGTCGGCTCTCTCGATCGTCTTCTCCTGCCAATGACCAATCACTCAGCTCGTCTTTACGCTCAGATTCTGTTTCAGAGGGGTTAGACAGCTCAGAGTTTGTACCTTGGGAAAGAAGAGAACATAAGCCAATTTTTTATAGGAATGAAAAAAAATTAAAAGTTTCCTGCAAACCATTGTTTAAATAACTGCTATTTGGCTGCTTCAAAAACACTAAATCAAAACACTGATTTCAAAATTTCTTAATAAAGAAATGTTAATATTATACTAATAATATAGTATCTACTCTTTAGATAGTTAAAACCTGAATTGTTTTACAGCCAACAGAATAGAATATTACAGAAAACATATAAAACATTACATATACAAATATAAAAATGCACTAAATGGGAAAATATTTTTAAAATTTTGCCCATTTTTAGGTTTAATATCAAATTAGTATAGTAAATATAACTGCTATCCAATATTTAAAAGCAAACTTCAATTATATTTAGAAAAATAAAGTTATGTAGTGTATTTTACCATTTTTCACATTTTAATATCTCTGAAATCAGGATGTTTCTGATAACTAATGGTCTCTTATAAACTGGAAGTGTATTTTTAGTGGCTGTACATAAAACAGCTATGTTTTATGAGCAAGTTTCTTAAATTAGAATACAGTATTTGAAATTACTGAACAAATTTTAAGGGGGTTATTCTGAGGAAAGACAACTTCAAATCAACAACAGATCCATGAGACAAAAATTCAGCCTGACTTTAAAAGTTCAGACCATTTCTGACTTTCAAATGACCTCTTTCAGTGATGGCGAATCTATGACACCCGTGTCAGAGGTGACACACGAACTCATTTTTTTGGTTGATTTTTATTTGTTAAATGGCGTTTAAATATATAAAATAAATATCAAAAATATACATCTTGGTTTTTCTATGGTTGCAAATATCAAAAAATTTCTATATGTGACATAGCACCAGAGTTAAGTTAGGGTTTTTCAAAATGCTGACACGCCAAGCTCAAAAGGTTCGCCATCACTGACCTATTTTAATAATGACCCTTTAAAAATTTAAATACCGCAAATACTCTATGCCTTACAATATCATCATTATTATTAGCTTTATGTAACCCAATCACTATCACACTCATTTCCACTTCTATTCTTAGGTAGTTCTGGGGTGTCTCTTCCACCTTTTCCTTTTATCATATAACCAAACATTTTTTTCAAAGCCCAGTTCAATTTCTAGGTTCAGACCAATTTGAATGAAAACAGACCTCTCTTCTCTTATTTTCTTAGCAGCATTTATACCGGTCATGCAGTGTTGCCGAATGTTTTCTATTTTTATCCCTTTTGGATCTGCTTCTCACTTGGTCTATGATAAATGTAAAGGGTGCAGCTATGTCTCATACCTTTAACTGCTCCCAGACGCCTACCAATGAACATAACCATTTTCTGTTGAGTAAACTTGCTGCATGATTTTGAAGTTCCTTTACTAAAACTCCCAAATAAGAGTGATTCCATACTAAACTATAAGTTCCCTACATTTAAATGCCAATGTCATTTGATGATAAAAGCAAAACACAAGAGCTCTTCAGATACAAAAGTTAAAAGGACTGAGTATAGGAAATAAAATGTGAAGTTTAACAAGTGAAGGAGCCTACCAACTTCCTTTCTCCTTGAATTCCCAAACACTTATTTATCATTTCATGAATAGTGAAGAATGGAATATATAAGAACTTCTGAACTTACAAACTTTTGAAAAAGCTTTAAAATTAACTCATAAAAGTGATTCAATTTTTAATGACTCCAACAAATTAAAAGACTGAATTTTAAATCAGATTTTCCCCTTTCTAAAATCACCCCTTTTCAATGATTGTGTATGCTAAACTTAATAGTTAGAGTACATTTTATCAAATCCACACGCCAACCATTCATCCTAAGACATACTTTTGTGTGCCATTAAATACTGCCAATGAAAGTTATAAGACATCATCCATTGTAAGACATACCAACTTCAGGGATGTTCTAGAGAAAATGTTTCTTATACAGTTTATATGTATTATCTCCTTAAAAAATCCTTCTGATATTAAGTGGACAAGATCTATAACCAAATTCAAATGACTTTCTCTCAAGCCCAAGTTCCATGGTTATTTAAAAAATATATAATGTTACACCATCTGTAAAGATTCAGAGGTAAGAGTGCCATCTACTGAACAATTGGCAGAGCTTTCTTCAGTCCCAATGATATTCCTCTACCTTTCTCAGGTAAATTTATTATCTACTCTCAACAAAAGCATTTTGCCAAAAAGTGATGGCTCATCTATAACTTGACTTGACTTCCCACAGAGGCCTATAATCCTCATCATTCAAAAAGTCAAATGTGATTATTTATACTATTAATTTGTAAACCTCTGAAATCATTCAGTATATACTTAATTTCTATTTAATTACTGCTTTTCTTTTGTATTAAATGTATTTTCAGGAATATAATAAGTCCATAATTCTCAGCCCTTCACATGCTAAATAGTTTTACTTTATTGGAATTTGTTTTTCATGTTTCAATATAGGGTTAACTTTAAAAGTTAAAAAACGAATATATGAAAGGGAAGGGAAAATTAATCTTTCAACTCTACAACCAATATAAAATAGTACAAATTTAACATAACTGGCAACATTAAATGATTCTTCAGTCAAACATGACATGAAATTTGGATATGTAACCTGCACACTGTAAGCTTTCATATATTCATATTTTCCCTAAATGCCTTTTATTTTAGGGATTATAAGATAGTATTTTCAAGGCAGTTAGAATGAGCATAGGGGAGTAGAGAAGTAAAGAGAAAGGAAAGAATAAAGGAAAAAAATAACCAGGTCACTGCTAAGATCCAAGTCCAAATGTAGAAAATTGGAAAACTCCACAAAGCTGAAGAAGAATAAGTGAGAATTTAGGATTAGAGAATTACTGACCAGCACAATCCATTGACCCCTTGCTATATGGGTTAGGCCCCATCCTCAAAGTAAAATAAATACATTTTACAAAAATGTTAATTAGGTTCTAATTTTTAAAGCCCTCACTTTAGTGAAATGCTGTATTTCATAAAATAATTCCAGAGATATTAATACTCAGAACTGCTGAATGAGCCAATAAAGTATATTTTAAAAGCTAGTATATATTTGCTATATGCAATTTTGGCACAGTGGTTAGAATATTTCTCCTTTTTACTTTCCCCAGAGGGTAAGCAAAAATGATTCCTAGTAGTATAAGCCAGCATTATTAGACTTTTATTGGAAAATGTATACAACTGTACAGGGGAAATATTTGGAAAACAAGTTTCATATCTATTTAATAATAAATATGATAATGAACCATCAACGTAACAAAAACATGTTTTATTTCATTACACAGCTATAACTGCACAGCTTTTATTGTCATTAACATAAAGTGTGCCATCACTATTACTAAGACGTATACCTCAGAACTTATCTACTGCCCTCAAAGGGAAAATAAGGTAAAAAACTAACTAAATAATATTAAGCAAAATGTATTGGAGCACCTAAACTAGAACTAGTAAAAAAAAAAAAAAGTTTTTACCATAACCGGAGGTGTAATTAGGGCCCCGACGACCTCTGCCTCTTCCACTATAAGACCTAGAACCTTGTACAGAAGAGACGGTACTTTCATCAGTGGCATATCCTTTCTCTTTTTCAGGCCCTCTGGTGGAAGAAGGTCTGAAACCCATACCAATCTGTCGTAGCTGTTCATCAATCTGTAGGCGTTCCATTCTTAGTTGTTCTACTTCCTATAATCAAAACAATAAAGGGTAAATCTTATTTGTAACTTTTTGTCTTCTTAAAGTCTAAATAAAGCTAGAGCTATACTCCCTACTAATGAAAGAAGCATCGTGGGCATTTGGTCAAGTACAGTTGTGTTCCTAGTAAACACAACCTGCAAAGTCATTTGCTGTTTCAATTCACCAAACATTTACTGATGCCCTACATGTGTGCCAGTCATGCTAAGTGCTACAGGCATGCAATGTAAAAAAAGACCAGGACTCTCCTCCTTCAAGGGGATGTTTGATAAGCATTAAATGACCCATTTATTAAAAAGCTAATAATTATACAATGTTACCAGATTTAGCTCTGAATGAGTTAAAACTCTGTTAAATGAGGTTCAGGTAGCATCAATGAGATGTACCATTAACCTACTTTCCTATCAAAATAATGACACCTGAGTTGTGACCTAGATGAACTAGTAGGCTTGGTAATTCAGAAATTGAGGTCATTACAGGATGTGAAGGGAGGGTATCTAAACAAAGCTCTTGGCTTTATAAAAGTTAGTAGAGCACTGAAAGGTAAAACATGGGCTTAGAATGCCAGATTGAATTGAGACTTATATAAAGATAAGCTTTTAAAAGAATGGAATGAGAGTATCAGGGGTGCTTTCAAAATATTAAAACAGCAGCAATGATATGACTAAAAGGAAAGCATACTAACTAGACAGAGCAGTTGAGGATATTACTTTACTCTAAACAAGAGAACCATAGCAGGAATAAAAGAGGAATAGTAAAAAATAACAAATACAACTTTTATTAATTTAATGTGACATTTCTTTTCTAAAGCCCTTGCTCTATTTATGAACTCAAACAGACTACATTATAAACAATGGTTAAGGAATTACCAAATGGCATCTGATTCAGATAATACCAGTTACAAAGAAAGCCTATCTTCACTGCTGATTTTGTGTCTTGTTTGCATGTAAAGCATCAAGTAAAAACAAAATAGTTCCAGTACAGAATGTGTAGGTACATTAAGTGATAACAGTAAGGAAAGAAATGCAAAAGTTCAGAGGGAAAGAGAAACAATGTGCATGAGGCAAATGATTTTATTATGGCAAAAGATGTTTTATTTATAAATTCTCATAAAAACGGCATAACTGAACCTAAATTAAAAATACATAAGTATCTAAAATTTACTACAAACATTACCAAATTAATAAAGCTTAAAGTGGGGAGCAACAATGATATAAATGTGAATAGTATACATACCTTTAGATAAGCAATATGATACTCTAAAAGAACTTGCACATTTCCGATGCTTTCTTTAGTGCCAACAAATACAAATGGAACCATCCCCTGTAGGAAAACAACGTCCTCAAGCATTTAATATTTTAACAAAATTCTAGCCTAAATTTGACATACCAATATATAATTTGGAAAACTTTTCTAAAACACATAGCTATTTATATCTATTAAAGTTCAAGACTTAAAAAATATCAATGTAATTTGAAATATTGAGATTTTCAAAAATTTGTCATATTTGCACTACAACTTAGCATTTAAAAAATTACTTTTTAGATATCAGATTTTCTGGTCCATCCCCCACCCCATTTATTTATTAATAATAGCCATTCTGACAGGTGTGAGATGCTATCTCATTGTGATTTTAATTTTGCATTACTGAGAATTAGTGACACTGAGCATCTTCAGATAACGAAACCTTCGAAGTCTGTGTTGGAGGGAATGCTTCCTAACTATTAACATAAGTATCACCTACAGAGTATAAATATTTACACAAAGTAAAATAAGGAATTATTGGTAAGGGCATATAGTTTGTCACAGGTTTAAAAGCAAGTCAAAAGATTAACATAGACTTGGTTTACCTTGATGAATTTTAGAGGAGAAAGGTTTTAAAAAAGTAGAAGAGAATTAAGATACTAATTGATGATTTTTTTTCTTTAAAGAAATACACTTCTAGCCCTGGCTGGTTTGGCTCAGTGGATAGAGCATCGGCCTGCAGACCAAAGGGTCCCAGGTTCAATTCCAGTCAAGGGCACATGCCTGGGTTGCAGGCTCAATCCCCAGAAGGGGGCATGCAAGAAGCAGCCAATCAATGATTCTCATCATTGATATTTCTCTCTCCCCCTCTCCTTTCCTCTCTGAAATCAATAAAAATATATTACAAAGAAAAAAAGAAAAGAAATACACTTCTAGCATACTATTGGCTAAGGAGAATGAGTATAGCCTAAATAAAGTGATCCAATGTGTTTCAGTGTCTCTTCCCATTTTCTTGATTTTATAGAATAGTTCCTTATGGAACTAAGTGTAGCTTAAGAACTTTTGATTATAGAAACTACTCTATGGCTTATTTTCAAACTGACTTTTTAACAATTTAAGTGGTGAATTATTTATTTATGTATTTTTAATCCTCACCCAAGGATATTTTTCCCATTGACTTCTAGAAAGAATGGAAGGGATGGAGGAGGGGGAGAGAGATAAAAGGGAGGGAAGAGGAAGAGAGAGAAACATCCATTTCAGAGAGACACATGGATTGGTTGCCTCCTGCACAAGCCCCTACCTGGACTGGGGAACTCTTAATCTTTTTTTTCCCAATATATTTTATTGATTTTTATAAAGAGGAAGGGAGAGGGATCGAAAGTTAGGAAACATCCATGAGAGAGAAACATTGATCAGCTGGCCTCCTGCACAACCCCCACTGGGGATGATCAAGCCCACAACCAAGGTACATGCCCCTGACTGGAATCAAACCCGGGACCATTCAGTCTGTGTGGGCCGACACCCTATCCACTGAGCAAAACTGGTTAGGTGGGAATTCTTAATCTTAAATTAAAAAACAAACAAACTTAATTAACTGGACATTTATCAAGTGCCTACTCTATAAAATTCATTGTGATAAGGTAAAAATGAAAGAGAGAGAGAGAGAGAGAGAATATTCAGATTTGATTTCTTGAGTTTATTACCTGGCTTGGAGATATAAGATAAGCCAGAAAATGTAAAAAAAAAATCATTACATACCCTAGTATACCAACAATAATTACTACGAATACAAAGGTCATCTCAGACCAGAGATGAGTCACCAAAGATTTTGGAGAAAGTTATAAAACACTCCCCAGGGGATTTAGGTGGCTTAAATTGTGGAATGGTGGCCCGAAATAAACCATTACCAAACTTCAGATTAATTTTAACAAAAAATGTTTAGGAAATTGAAAAAATTCTTTATAGTATTATAGATTTTCAGCTTCTCTTAAAAAATATCAGAAGATCTAGCAACACAATGCAGCATTCCCACACGTCAACCAAATTAAAACTGAGCAGCATGTTTCTTTTACAGAAAGATACTTGGTGCCCTCCCATCCCTATCTTGGAAATCTCAACCTGCTTAATCATTTAACGTGATTTTCTTGGCTTCTGTAAGCATTTAAATTTAACCTAGCACAGAAATGGAACAACTGACCAATTCTACAAACTGAAAAGTATAAATTTTTATATTTGAAGGAGAACCTAGAATTCACTTGCAACAAGATGGTAAATATTAAAAATCAATTGGAATAAATCAAGGTAAGGGAAGATGAAATAGTAGTATCAAGCCAAGAAATTTATACTTGAGTTGTTTAATAAATAGCCTTTGCCAGTAAACATCATGATCTTCAGACTAATTTTAAATAGTGGTAGTATGCTAATAGATCTCCATTATCTTATATATTAAGCATAAAGAGGGAAAGTGCCCATAATAGTATGAAACATTAATTTTATTCCTTATCTCAAAGGCATCTTAAAGTCATGCAAAAATGGTGAGAAAGGAGGGTTTGCTTAAGAATAAGTAAAAGTTGCTTGAGATTTGTAGTAATTTTCAAAACAGTGCAAAATGAAATCAATCTGAGCCACAAGTACTCATATGTATAACACTATTCATTTGTTTTTCCTCATTCATTTTCCTCCACATTCTAATTAATTAAAATGAATAAAGGAAGTGACTATCTTTGATAGGCATCGTTACAACAATCCTTAATGTGAAGCTATTTACTTATGCTAAATGTCTACAGCTTTTTGTTTTATTTTATAGGACTGATTCTATCCAATAGGCTAACAAACTCTCCAAACAGCTATCTATTGTGCAAAACTGAAGAAGTTATGTATGAGTATATTACTGGAAGATAATTTGTAGGAAAATTCTTGCCTTATATTCAAACATACAAAGTTTAAGTCAACTATACAGAGTTGATTACTGAAGCCACAAAATAAAGAAATCCTGAAAGTGATATATGAAAGCAAAGAACAGCATTGTAGACAAGATATCTACATATGAGAAGTAGGACTGAAAAGAAATTTCAGAAAGTTCATATCAAAATAGCAACAGAAAAACTTGAAGATTTCAATTAAGAAATAGTGCTTTCAGATTCTATAAAAATGCAAGGGAGAGTGTTTTCAAGAATTCCTTCATAAAAGACTGTATTGTTTAGTATCAAATTGAACAGCTTTACATTCTAAGTGTAAAAGGGACTGTTAACATGATCGAATTGAAGGCTTTTATTAAAAAATTGGCATTTTACTCAAGTACTGAGAAACCAACTAAGAACCCAGGGCCCATGATGAAAACTAGACTTGTTAAAAGAAATACTAGAAGGAACAAAACTTTTGAAAAGTCCATTGCACTAGAGTGTAAGTAGCTCACTAGGTATAATTTCATAAATTTCCAAAATACAAAATAACATGAAGTCAGCTAAGAAAAGAATATGAAAAGAAACACACACACACAAAAACAACACAAAAAAAAACCTCAGGCCAATTAAATTACATTTTAAATACTCACATCTTCTCTAGGTAGTTTATTTTCATTGTCTCCTTCAATTCTCACCCGAACCACACCAGACTTGTCCACTATTTCTTGAATAACTTTGCCATTTTTCCCAATTACTTTTCCTTTAATAAGAGAAAACAAATGTAATGGTAAGTTAAAAACCAATACTGCTAACCCTTTCAAATAATTTATAACTTGCTATCAAATTATAAAAACCAAGCTATGCTCTATCTTTGTACTCTCATTAACTCACCCCTAAAGACTACTGAGAAGTTTTATTGTCAGTCTCAAATTTCCTTCTCTCCAGCAGGCTATCATTAACTGGGTTGACAATGCTGCTCACATGGAAAACATTCTCAAAGTCTAAATAAACTTTTAAGATGTTCTACATCAATTTTATACTTTTAAAATATCAAGTCCAACCCATTTCTTGTATACAGAGGCAAAAAAAACAAACTTATCTTAGCATTAGTCAGATCAATTTGTTTATATTCATTATATATAATTATTTAAACAATTAAATTAAATCTTGAATTTATTTTCAAGTTTCTATTTATTCAAAAGATACCTGTGACTTGAAGACATAACTTTTAAAATATTTCCTTCGTAGAAATTAAATGTTAACATTTAACAAGTATAACATTTTACACCAGTAAGTTTTTAAAAAGTACTTCACAGCTATAGATACATACAACATGTGTCTGATATACTGTCTTCCTAGATATAAAATACTATAAAATGACATTAAATCCAAATTATTTACCTTCTCTATACTTAACCTCTAAGTGTCAAACAGCAGTACCCAATAATTAAAGTATCCAATAATTAAAGGACAACCTAAAAAAGAAGCATGAAGATTTCTCTTCCCCTTAGGAACTTATTAGTTACAACATACATTCACATAAAATAACAAACCAATACTGCGGACTGTTACCTGGGAACAGTATTTTCAGGTAACCTTCCCTACATGAAACGATGTATCTCTTATAAAATTAACAGCAACACAATATATGTTATTAAACAAGTCCATGTTATTTAAGTCCAAATCCCCAATAATTTTTTTATTGCTAAGTCAGCAATCTATTTCCACAATAAATTAATTCTGGTTGAAAGGGGTGAAAATGAAAATTTTCCTACTGCATGCTTGAGAGAACAAGTTTTCATTAAAGAATGAGTAAGGGAACAATGGTAACAGTAAGCCAGCCAATACAGCAGACACTATTATAGATTTTCTGTCCCTATTCTCAAGCCTCCTTCCCCACTAATAACCCTAAATTTAAAAGCAACAGTGATTGAACAGGCAAAAAAATAAGAGTAGGTCAGGGAATTCACATGTCTTCTCTTAGCTCTAGCAGCAGCATATAAAAGCAACCTTCATTTTTAACACAGTGAAGCTCAAGCAGCAACTCCATCCTTGACCCTGCTAAAAATAAGCAAATATCTTTTCGAAATAACGAAAGTCAGGATGATATGTCATAACCCTCCCACCCCAATCTTAGTGCCCCTTTCTTCTTGTGAACTATATCAGTGGTGAGTTGAACATCCATCACCCTTCTGTGGTCCGTGGCAAGGACCTACCTGCAAGTTTTATTTAGTCCCATCAGAGACCGTCAAAATTTTAACTGATCATTTCCATAGTTTAAATTCCAAAGCATACTGATAAACTGAAGCAGACCTGTAGTATAAATTGAGTATTGAGCAACAATGCTGAAGGGACAGAGTAGAGAAGTGATTAAGGGAAGGCTTCTAGGAGGATAAAGACTTCGATTCATTTTCAAGTCAATGTTCACATAGTACTTTTTCTTTTGATTTGGAAGGGGTGGGAATGGTCAAGTTCTAGAATTCTTGGGAACCTGAATGTGTAAAGGAATCCTCTCTGGAACTTACCCACCAAGTAGTCCTCATTCCCTTTTACTCCTCAGTCCTCTTTTCCTCTTTCACTTGGACTAAGAATGTATTACTTTTCAAAAGTCTGCTTCACCCATAAAACATTTTGGAGGAAAATGTAGTATTATTATACACAATAACCAATTGAAATCTTTATACTTCTTCTGAAAATTTCACCAACGTATAATAGTTGCTGCTAATGTATATTTCCTAAAGAGTACACAAATAACCCAAATCAAAGCCAACCAAGACAGGTAGAGGAAAAAAGAGACATGACAGGCACAGACATTGTTGCACAAAATAAATAAAGAATCAGAAAACTACAAATATATCCAATTTCCTCACTTCTGAAATATCTGGACTTTTTACTCAAAATTAGCACTACCACAAACTCTCTAAGATCAAGGCAATCTTCTATAGAATTGTTGAGTTGGAAAAGAACCCTGATTCTCTAGTACATACCTCAAATCACTTTTACAGGTAAAGAAACCTAAGTTAAATTACATTCTGTAAAGCAGCAAACCAATGTTAGCACTGATAGATGTCAATAACTGAGTAGAATTTAAACAAAATGGGGATCATTTTCAAAAGCAGCTTTCTTGTCTATAGTGATTTCATTTGACAATAAACACTTCGTATCATAATACTAAAATTATTCTACAGAGGAGAGTGATTTCCAAGAACAGATAAAGTAGTTTGCTTAATTGGCAGTATGTCATAACTATCCAAATGTTCAGGCAAAATTGAAAAGCTTTTTATATAGTAGCTGAGTAGCAACAAAATCCAAATTCCTGTGTTGTATGTAGATTCTTGTACCGGAGTATTCTAGTTGTCATAGGCCTTAGAAAAACATCTTTATCTAGTGGGAGTTTTTTTTTGTTTTGTTTTTTAATTTTTTCCCCAGTGTTTGTTTTATAGAATTTGACAAATAAAACACTGATAGCAAAAAAAGAAAAAAAATCATTTCTTAAAGGCTGAATAGGCCTAATTATAAAATGGAGCCCAAACAGCTTTATTTCAACAAGGTAAAAAATTCGATAGGTGACGAAAATTCATCTCTCCTAGTAAATTAGTAAATTTCACTAGCTTAGGGTAATGTTTTTTTTTTTAATATTAAACTTCTATGGTAAGCCATGAGTATTTAACATGTGACAAAAGCTTTCCGATTTGTCTCAATTAGCATTTAAAAGGACAGACAGCACAGATCTACAGGATATTAATAACAAAGCTATTCAACAACTCACTCCAAGCTCCAATGCTCACTTAACTCCAGCTTCAAAATTTGTCACAACTTATAACCCATGGGCACAATAGTTTTCATTAATGTCATCCAACACTTAACAGCGAAACCTCCTATCATATCATCATCACCATCAACCTCTCCTGCCCATATACCTTTGCAAAAACCAATCATTATTTATTCAGGGTCTATTGTGTAAAATTTTACTATTTATTACCATATTGTAAATTCACTCTTACTTTCTCTTTTGCACTAAAGAAACAAAAAAATTTATCATACATTTTCAAAAAGTACTTACAATTTTGATAAACATGAATAATAAAAAGACATTAAGTGAATAAAAATAGTAAGAAAGAGCCCAAGGACTAAATTGGCTTAAGAAAAATTGTAATGGCAAACTGTTATAAAAGCCATGGGTCTTATTAGTGTGTTACCCTGTACAGAACATATCTTTACTTTTGATCACAATGAATACAAATCACATACAATGTTATTACTGAAATAATGAAAATAAGTATGGTTATCAAAATACTTAACTCTAAGTAAAATATCAGACAAGACTAATTTTCAATTAAGTCACTATAATTAAATAACATTTTTCTTTAACATGTAGAAGAAATACCTACCAACAAGATTCCTAGGAACCTGAATAAAATCCTCCACAAATTCCAAGAAACCTCTAGCCTTTTTTACAGCATCAGCACTCTAGAAGAGTAGGAAGGGAGAGAGAAACAAACATGAAATAAACCCTGAATAAACCCCACAGTCCAAAACAAAAATATGAGAAGTGAGCAAAATCTGAATTATGACATTCTAGTAACAAGCTCAGCCTACTAGAGTGACCTTTCAGGTCAAATAAATCATTAAGTACCTTTTTTTAAAAAGCAGTAATTAAAAGGCTAGGAAAAAAATACCATTAGAACAAAAACAGGTTAGTCATCTCTAAGGTCCCTTTTACTAGTAAGCTTCTGAAAAAATTAGCAAGAAATTAACTTATGTTTACCAAATTTAAACCCAAGAAAATATATTTACTTGGTACATTTTCCCATGCTAAATATCTCCAGGGGAATATTAAAAATAAATTGCTCACATTGTCTATACTGTCTACATTTTTTTTTTCCAATTCTCACAATGATTTACTAAGCTGGTTTTGTAGAGATGCATTAGAAAAAAGTACCTATCAGTAACATCATTAAATTCCTAATTTCTCCTGGGTACAATTTTAAAAGACTGAAAGATGGAAGAGGGGGAAGAGCAATTCACAGTTCTCAGTAACATTAACTTCCACTTTTACTGCTTGTTCTTTAATAACCTTAGGTCAATTGTATTGTGTACTCATGTAATACACCACATACAATAACAATTTAAAAAATGTATTTAATCCGCACAGGTTATAAAATAAGCACTATTACACTTCTCATTTACAATGAAGAAAATTATACAGGGAGATTAAGTAACATTCTCCAAACTCACTCAAAGGGGTAAACATAGATTTCTAATTCAGCCACTATGACTCCAAAGCCTTTCATCTTAACACTCCGGTGTGGGGTGAATTTCCCGCCAAAATATAAGATGGCGCGGGCAATTATTTAGGTTTCCCGCGCAAAATCAGGGATTTTTATGATACCTATTACCCCAATGGGTATGAAACGGTTCGCATACGCAGGTAGGTATCTTTGTGAACGGCAAACAAACAAATATTTGGTAATACGCAGTTACAATCGGCCCGAGTTTACACATTTCCCGCACTCCACCGCAAATCTATATGAACCGAGTTAAGACGGCTCCCGCGGAGTACGCGCAATTCACGCGAGCCGACTTAACTCGTTTCCCCCACTCCAAGTGTTAATTACTCTATTATAATGCCCATGTCTAAAGGCTTCAAGAATAAAAATCAGGTCTCTAGTCAGATTTATGAAAAGCTAAGACTTGAAATTATCACCCCAAAAAACACCTTATCCATATATTTTAATGTGAAAGATGGTCTCAATTTAAAACTTGAATTATGTATTTCTCAGATTTTCCTATCCACACAAATTTCATTTTTAGTTACAAAATATTATCTAAATTCAAGCTCTACCAAAGCTGTTTTATTATGTTATTTACAACTGCCAGTGCCCAACACATAATAAGAATGCAAAAAACATCTGAATAAATTATTTGTAATGCACAGAAAACTGAGTTAAACCCAGAAGCAGCTTATGGTTAAGAAACTTCTGAAAATAGTACACATTACTCAAAAATCTTTCATTGCTCCATATAATACAGTATCATCTTCAATTCACACACATATGCATGCTTATTAGTCTGAATGATTTAAGTGTTTTCACTGGGAAGCTGAAATTCCAAATAAATGTGATCAATGTTTTAGCAAAGTTATCCTAGGTAAGGGACAGAAAACAGCTTACCTCTCCATAGATTCTAAATGTTCCAGTATCTTCATCTAGTTCAATAGCTGTAACTCCAGGAACCTTCCTAGCTTGCTGTATGTTACTACCATGTGTTCCTATTGCCAGGCCCATCAAATCTTCTCTCACAACAAATTCCTCATGAAAAGCTGCTGCAAGTTGTTTTGTACACTAGTAAAAGAGGTAAATTAGAATTTATTACAAAAGATAAAAAATACAAATGGTTTGCTATAAAGCCATGTTCACAGCATTATTCACAAGAGTCAAGAACTGGAAGCAAACTAAATATGCAGACTGATGAATGGATGAACAAAATGTGATCTATTCATACAACGCAAATTCAAATTATTCAGTCTTAAAAAGAGAATGGTGGCATGCTACAATGTGGATAAACATCAAAGGCATTGTGCTTAGTGAAATAAACAAGTCACAAAAAGACTAATGCTGTATGATTCCATTTATGTGGTATCTAGAGTAGTCAAACGTATAGAAACAGAAAGCAGAATGGAGATTGCAAGGGGCTGAAAGGGAAGGGGGAAAGGGAAGCTGTTTAATGGGTACATAGTTTCATTTATGTAAGATGAAAAAGTCATGGGGATTGATCAACAATCTGAATATACCTAACACTACTGAACTGCACTTAAAATAGTTAAGATGGTAAATTTTATGTTATGTCAACATTACAATTTGAATTAAAAAAAAAAGAAAAAAGGAATAAAGGAAACTCATCTGGGTCACATAATGGAAGGGGAAAAAATGGTTTGATAAGTCTATTAGTCATGGCCACAGAAAAGAGTAATTCTAAAACAATTTCCCAGAATAACTGATACAAGCAGTTCTCCAATTCAGATGATTTATGTTTCAAAACTCATCCCCATATTCTATTTGTAACTTTTAAATTTGTAAGGGTATTCAAAGTTGTCTTAAAGATAAACAAAGTTGTCTCAATTTCTCTAGACCAGCCGTGGGCAAACTACGGCCCGTGGCCGGATCCGGCCCATTTGAAATGAATAAAACTAAAAAAAAAAAAAAAAAAGACCATACCCTTTTATGTAATGATGTTTACTTTGAATTTATATTAGTTCATACAAACACTCCATCCATGCTTTTGTTCCGGCCCTCCGGTCCAGTTTAAGAACCCATTGTGGCCCTCGAGTCAAAAAGTTTGCCCACCCCTGCTCTAGACAGTGTGTATTTGCAAGTCTCCCAGTGATGAACAATAGTATTTTAGGATAGGATAGAAAAGCAACAATAGGTTCTTTTAAAAATTATATGCTATGTGTCCTACTCTTCTCTTACACAAGAATCCTATCCTATATAATAAAAGGCTAATATGTAAATCGAACGAACAGCAGAACAACAGGTTGCTATGACGCGCACTGACCACCAGAGGGCAGACGCTCAACACGGGAGCTGCCCCCTAGTGGTCAGTGCACTACCACAGGGGGAGTGCCGCTTAGCCAAAAGCCAGGCTCCTAAGCCAGGCTAGTGGCTGGCGAGCGCAGCGGCAGTGGCAGGAGCCTCTCCCACCTTGGGAGCCTCTCCCACCTCTGCAGCAGTGCTAAGGATGTCCGACTAATACAGTGGTTCTCAACCTTCCTAATGCTGCGACCTTTTAATACAGTTCCTCATGTTGTGGTGACCCCCAATTTCACTGTTACAAATTGAACATAATTAGAGCATAGTGATTAATCACAAAAACAATATGTAATTATATATGTGTTTTCCGATGGACTTAAGCGACCCCTGTGAAAGGATCGTTCAACCCCCAAAGGGGTCGTGACCCACAGGTTGAGAACCGCAGCTCTAGTTGTTATAATAATCTAGTTACTAATGGAAGTGTGTTGTGACTGACAGGGAAGTAAAAAAATAAATAAAAAGTTAAGAACAGAGTAAAGAAGAATTAGCAATACACAGCAATTCTTCTCAAGGACACAAAATGACTCCAGGTATTAGCCACAAAATAGGTCCCAAGTTACCTTACCTAACAGTAAAGTAAGTAATTTTGAGCCAGGGAGCTTGTATATACTAATAAAACCAGGACACACAAAATACCTTTTATGAGTAAACTCACTTACTTCTAAATGCTTAGTGGCCTCTTCATTTCTGGACATAAGCATCAACTTCGTACGAATACTTCGCAAATGCATGTCACTTAAAATATTTACTCTCTTCACAGTTGCTTCACTGGCAGACTATAAACAAACAAGTTAATCACTCAAAACAACCATTTTTTCAAGATAATACAAACAGGACCGTCATAATAAAGCCTTCCATGATTCTCATCAACTACACTTCTCTCCTCACCTAACATACACCCCTCTTCCCAGAAGTAACCTTACTTTCCTTCCTGAATTCCCATGTTATTTAATTCTGTTATTCATATTATGATGGGGGGTGAGAGGTTCCAACACACCACACATTAATAATTAATTGTATGATGTTAAGAATATCACATGAAAACTTTTCCTCCTTCAGAAGATAAAAATTTAACATTTTATAACTACAAAAATTTTTTCTCCCGCACTGTATTAACAAATTCACTATACACTAAGTTAGCTTTTATTTTTTTTGAACATTTAATTACAAAATTTCTGCAATATCTATTAACTACCTAAACTATGGAGTTATCTTACCAGTATCATTAGCTGTGTGGTTTCTGGATGGTAAAAAATCCTGCATGCTCCTACTGCTTTCTTAAAATCTTTATGTGCATTTTCATTAGCACACCTATGGAGAAATTAATTCATGTGTAAGACCTAAATAACAGATTAAATTTAGAGGCAAGTATAATACAAAACCCAGTATCTCATTTTAACACCACCCATTAAAACTTTTGTTCATTAATAATATATTCTATCAGAAGTTTTTTATTGGGTATTTGGGGGAAAAAATAATTTTGTAGCACTTAAAAATTCCTAATTCACAAAATAATAGCAAATAAAATTACTCACGCCTCTCTCAAATCTTCGGGAACATCCACTGTGCATTTAAAGAAGGTATTTTTTTTGACAGTTTTATTTTGATTGACAGGCCGAAGTCGTTCAAATGTGACTATTTCATTGTAAGTGGCATCACAAGCAGCATATTCAATGACATAAAACTAAAAGACATCAAAATACTTTAAAAATCCCATCTGAACAAAAGTAATAAGCTTTAAATGAAGTTCAAATTACCTTGCTCAGTTTAAATAGAAGACCCTCCCCCTTGTGGCACAAATGCAAAGAACAGCTTAGTTACATCAAATTGATTTGCCTAAAGTAGATTATAGGTTTTCACAAGCAAGAACTTTGGTAGTCCTCACATGCTTAGGGTGTATCTCTGGAGAGCAGCCTTGGTGTTTGCAAATTCAGAACACAAATAGAAATTAATGGTGATGAATATATGAAATGTGTGACCAATTATTTCTAAAGTAGGCTTTTAAAAACAAAATAGAGTTGGAGTAACATTTATAGGAACCAAGAGTTAACATTACTTACTTCTCCTTTCATCATTCGAACTTTAGCTAACCACCATCCACAAGGTTCTTGGTCATTTGCTCTTGAATATACCTGAAGAGGAAAAAAAAAATGCCCTCAACCATTGATCCTAAAAAGTTTCCAATATTTTAAATAATAACTTATTATAAATGCCAAGTCCCTTTAAACTTAAGAATCAAAAATACTATTGTATTGAAACTGGTGTAATAAACAGTTTAATAAGACTTATGTAAACCTACATTTTACTGCTGGAAAATAAAACAACTTTTTTTGGGCAATTTAGGTCCTTGAAAATCAAATTCAAATTTATGAAGGTTTACTAAACAAATATTAAATGCTTCTTACAAGGTAGTTGTACACAGTGTAAAACAACAGTTTCTGTTACCATTCTTCATCTTCAAACATTGCATTTTGATGGTTCAAGTAGCAGAAGGATAAGCTTGAACTTATTAGAGGTGTATTATAAATCTGATGACAGTATTTATAAGATGCTCAAATTAAGAATTCTTTTCAGAAGTGAAACACTATAGCCTAGCCTGTGCGGCTCAGCGGTTGAGCATCAACCCAGAAATCAAGAGGTCATCAATTCGATTCCCAGTCAGCGCACATGCCTGGGTTGCGGGCATTGATGTTTCTATTTCTCTATCCAACTCCCTTCCTCTCTCTTAAAAAAAAAAAAAATCAATAAAAACATTAAAAGAAAAAAAAAGGTTATAAACCCTACTTTAAAATTCCTTCAAGGATATGACATTTAGATCCCTTGCTGAGGAACCTAGATCACATGTACTAAATGGTTAGCTGAACAAAATATTACACATATTAATACATCTAGCAGAGTACATAAGTATCTTACAACACCTATCTAAAATAAGTATATATATCCTACATCTGTAATTATAAGATATTTTTTAACATTATACATTTAAAAAGTTTCCATTAGGGATTATAGTTATGTCTTACTAGAGGCCCGGTGCACGAATTCATGCACAGGTACGGTCCCTCGGCCTGGTCAGGTGGGGCCACAGGAGGTTGGCTGTTGGAGAGCACTGACCACCAGAGGGCAGGCCGCTCCTGCATTGAGTGTCTGTCCCCTGGTGGTCAGTGTGCATCATAGCGACTGGTCCACCGGTCATTCGGTTGCTTAGGCTTTTATATATGGAGATGATACAGAAGCTTTTTATTTTTATCTTGCTAATTCTCACCCAAGGATATTTTCCCATTGATTTTGCAACAGAGTGGAAGGGAGAGAAACAGCACATCGATGTGAGATACATCCACTGGTTGTCTCTCACACGCACCCAGGGCTCGGGGAACAAGCCTGCAACCAAGGTACATGCCCTTCATCTGAATAGAAGCCGGGACCCTTCAGTCTGTGGGCTGACGCTCTTTCTAGTGAGCCAAACCAGCTAGGGCAATACAGCAGCTTTTTAAATGTATTTTCAATACATGGAAAATGGGGTGTGTGTGTGTGTGTGTGTGCTGAAAAGAGAAGACTAAACTAAGGTTACTCTTACAGAGGTGGCCAGAGAAATCTATCAGTACGTGTTAACAGCTATCTGTGAGATAAATGCAAACTATTGATACACAAATAGTTTTGAAAAGCTTGAAGCTTCTCTCAAGATAATCTAAGTGATTTTGGAAGCAATGTAAAATCGAATCTGTAAATGAGTAAGCCAAAACCTTATGATCAACTTTAATGTACACCATTAGAAAAAAAGCTTTAAAAAAAGGAAGAAAAAAAAAAGCCTTTGTACCAATTAGGCTCCAAGGGACTAAATTTTAGCTTTTGCATTTCTTTAATGAGCAAATCTAACTACTTTATGACTTTTATCCTTTCTCATTGGTCTTCCAAAAAAATAAGAACATTTTAAAAATAGAAAATTACTCTATCTTGAAATTAGTATATGAATCCTGTGGCACCTTTTATATATCTAAGGTGGAATCTAGTGATATTTTTCTTCTATCTTGAAACAATTTGCTATTTCACCATCATTCAATTATTCCCAACTATGATTTTTTAAAAATATAAAGGAAACAGAAAAATGATGGTATTACTTGGAAGGATATAACAATGAAATATATCATTACTACTGTATCACCCTCTAGTTTATTGCATAGTCTTTCAGGAAAATAAAGACTAGAAACACCATTTTTAGTCTGCTTTTGGATATAGCTAAACAGTTAAGAATTCATAATTATTATTTTCAACCTATAATTACAAAGAGAAAAAACTTTACAGAGGCAAGACTTTCACAATTATTAGAGACTAGAAGCCCAGTGCACGAAATTCGTGAAGGGGGGGGGGGGGGGCGAGGAGGAGTGGTGTCCCTCAGCCCGACCTGCACCCTCTCCAATCTGGAACCCCTCGAGGGATGTCCGACTGCGTACCTAAACCGGCAGTCGGACATCCCTCTGGCAATCCGGGACCGCTGGCTCCTAACCGCTCACCTGCCGGCCTGCTTGCCCCCAACTGCCCCCCATGGCCTTCTCACCACCAACTTCCCCCTCTTGGCAGCCTGCTCACCCGCAACTGCCCCCCTCCAGCCTGCTCGCCCCAAATGGCCCCCTCTGCCGGCCTGCTTGCCCCCAACTGCCCTCCCCTCCTGGCCTGATCGCCCCTAACCACCTCTGCCTCAGCTTCGCCACTATGGCTTTGTCCGGAAGGTCTCCCGGTCTAATTAGCATATTACCCTTTTATTAGTATAGATATCAGACTGGTGCCAAGAGCCAACAGCACTCCAGATTCTAATGATCAATATGAATTTATCTCATAAGCAGAATCTCAGACTATGAAGTCTTCAAAGGACAATATCCTAAATCAATATTCCCAAACAATATATTTCTAAGGAGAAAAAGGAAATTTAGTATTCTCACCCAGTTAATCATTCAACTGGGACTCCATTATACAAAATCCTGCAATAAGCAGCTGGACCATTCTTGTTTTTCTATAAGGACAAATAACAGTATTGTTTCATCTTTTATGTCTGCACACCAAAATATACTCGATTCAGTTAATAAGTGGCCAAATGCCACAGGTAGATGTGTATACAAAGATGACTAGAAAGAAACAGATGAAAAAATGCAAAAAATTCAGTGGATTAGTCAAACCAATTGGTTAAATATGAAAATAGTGCAATTTTTTTAAATGGTGTAATTATAGCACAAAAAGGACTATGCTTTGTTCAATAAAATTAGAAGCCACCAACAGTTCCAAATATTCTTAAAGTATTACATCCTGATAATTCATATGCCAAATGAACCAGAAGAAATAAACTAAAATTAGAAATGCATTTTAAATTTGATATGAGTATTTATATGATGTTTTGGGTTTAAGTATAATAGCTGATGAACAGAAATATTTAGGGAACTATACTCATTTTAGGTATATTTATTATCAAAACCAAGAAAATGTGTAATATAAAGTTGGATGCCCTAGCCAGTTTCGCTCAGTGGGTAGAGCGTCAGCCTGCGGACCAAAGGGTCCTGGGTTCAATTTCCGCTCAGGCCACATGCCTGGATTGCGGGCTCGGTCCAACGTGCAGTGCAGGAGGCAGCCAATCAATGATTCACTCTCAAAATTGCTGTTTCTATCTCTCTTCCTCTCTGAAATAAATAAAAATATATTTATTAAAAAAAAAGTTGGATTTCCTATGTTTAAATGCTTATCAAGGTATCTCATAATGTTGACTATTGCCATTCTTTCATTTTTACTTCTGAAAAAATTATATGTAAACTGACTTAAAAATATTTTTTAAACCAGTAAATATGGATTATTGGCCCCAAATAATAACTGATGACTATTTTCCCTAGCATACTAAGGATTAAAAACAAAAAGAAAATCCTAAAAACAGAAAATTCCAAGCACTAGCTCAGGAAGGCAGTTCAGCTAGATGAAGTATCTTTTAGTGACCTATAGTGAATGGGTGCCTCAAGTTTAAGTGCTGTAAAAAACAGGTCTTAAAACTACCTTTATTTTATTTCTATTTTTACCAAAGCAATTATAACCTTCTAGGAATCTGGCTTGCTATGTAAGCTTACCTACTAAAACAGAGAATAAACCATTTTGGACTGCTTTGAGGCTTTACTTCTCATTGAACAATGAAATGTTGTATCCCATTTTAAACTTACATCCATCTCTGTAAATCTCATTAATAACTTTATCCCTGAAAGACAAGGCCACTGTCACGAAGCCAACAATGAGTCTGGCTCCACCTGAGTGCTGTGGGTCAAATCACATCCTTGATAAGAGGTCCTGTATCTCGTGCAATTTTTTTTTAATCACTTTAATAACCCAGAATTAAAACTGTACCCTAGTGTACTATGTTCCAAATGTTGATTACTAAATTCATTTACAACTATGTTATTGGAATAAGAGCACCTCATAGAAATCTCCTTCTTCAGATTTCACTTAAATCTCCAAACTGTTTCAAGGGTGCAATTCACACTCTAAAGCTACGGCCCTCTTTTGCTTTCAACACTAAATTTCTTCAAATCCAAAAAAAAAAAAAAAAAGAGCTCAAAAAAGCAGGAGATTACGGAGTGCCCATGGGAGACCTGAAAACATAATAGTACCCAGATTAAAGGTTTGAGTGAAAGATGGAAAATGAAGAATCAAATTCCAAAAGCCCACTTAAGGATTCTTTCTAACAAATGACTCCAATTCAAACCTTATTACAAAATGGTTTCCAAACTGTAACTAACACACACCAAATTGTGATTTAAAATGAAATTCTAGGCTGATGTTGCTAACTTTTCATTTAGGTTTCATTTATGGGTGGGGTCCCTTGGCCTGGCTAGCAATCAAGGCCTATCAGAGGGCTGGCAGGCTTGGAGGGAGGGACCCCAGGAGGTTGGCTGGCCAGCCCCAACCCCATCGGGCTAGGGGAGGCGCCAGCAGGGGGAGGGGCCGCAGAAGGTTGGGGGAGCGCTGATCAGGGCCCAGATCAGGTCAGTTGGCCACCACAGTGCACGTCATAGCGACCAGTTGTTCCAGTCGTTCCACCATTCTGGTCGCTGGGCTTTTATATATATAGACTAGAGGCCCGGTGCACAAAAATTTGTGCACTCGGGTGGTGGGGGGGGGAGGGGGGTCCCTCAGCCCGGCCTGTGCCCTCTCGCAGTCTGGGACCCCTCGGGAGATAATGACCTGCTGGCTTAGGCCTGCTCCTGGGTGGCAGAGGGCAAGCCTAATCCCCAGGTGCAGCCCCTGGTCGGGCTCAGAGCAGGGCTGATTGGGGAGTTGGGGCGCCTCCCCCTGTCATGCACAGAGCAGGGCGGATTGGGAGGTTGCGATGCCACCCTCAGTCACGCTCAGGGTAGGGCTGATTGGGGGTTTGGGGCACCACCCCCTATCACACTCAAGGCAGGGTCGATGGGGAGGTTGCGGTGCCACCCCCTGTGATGCACAGAGCAGGGCTGATCAGGGGGTTGGGGAGCTCCCCCCTGTCACGCACAGAGCAGGGCCGATAGGGGAGTTAGGGCACCGCCCCCTGTCACACACACAGCAGGGCGGATCAGGGGGTTGGGGCGCTGCCACTCTAACACTCAGGGCAGGGCCGATGGGGAGATTATGGCTCTACCCTGTCACACACAGAGCAGGGCCTGTGGGCGGGGGGTTGGGGCGCCGCACCCTATCACACACAGAGCCGCAGGGCGATCAGGGGGTTTGGGCGCTGCCCCCTGTCACGCTGATCCGGTGCCAGGAGGCCTCGCGGCTCTGCTGATCCCGGTGCTAGGAGGCATATTACCCTTTTACTATATAGGATAGAGGCCTGGGGGCCAGCTGGTTTGCCCTGAAGGGTGTCCTGGATCAGGGTGGGGGTCCCCACTGGGGTGCCTGGCCAGCCTGGATGAGGGGATGATGGCTGTTTGCAGCTGGTCACACACCCTTCAGGGTGGGGGTCCTCACTGGGGTGCCTGGCCAGTCTGGGTGAGGAGCTGAGAGCTGCTTTCAGGGTGGCAGTTGACTGAAGCTCCCAATCGCTCCTTTCTTTTTTTTTTTTTTTTTTTTATTCTGGGCCAGCTTTAGCTCTGGCTCCAGCTCTGAGGCTTCCGCTGCTGAAACCAGGTATCTGGTTTGTTTGCTGTTCTATAATCAAAACAATGTATAACTCCAGCTCTGAGATCCCGGCGGCTGAAAGCTGGTTTCTGGGATTTTGTTTGGCTTCTATATTTGTTACAAAGTTTCTTAGAGTTGCAGCTCAGAGGCCTGCAAGTCAGGCGGGGAACGTTGGAGTCTGCAGTCACTGGAGCAAGCAAGCCTCATGTTCACTTCCAGCTGCCTGGCTGCCGGCCGCCATCTTGGCTGACAGTTAATTTGCATAAGGATACGCTGATTAGCCAATGGGAAGGGTAGCGGTCGTACGCCAATTACCATGTTTCTCTTTTATTAGTGTAGATGTTCAACTATGCCTTTCAAAGTCACAACCAAACAGAGATAATAAACACCAGAGGTAGAAAATTTTTACCAGTTTTCACTGAACTATAAAGAAAATTCCTAAATAATGTTAAGCACTAAACTGATTATCCTATATGATAAAAGGCTAATATGCAAATAGACTGAATGGTGGAACAACCAACCAACCAATCGGTCACTATGATGTGCGCTGACCACCAGGGGACATGTGGAGAACATGGCGGGCATTGGCCGTGGCGGGATAGTGGAGCAAGTGAGCGGGTGCGCCAGACCAAGGCGGGGTGCCAGTCGCTGTCATCGGGGAGAGCCACTGGTGGTTACTGAAATTTGGTTGTTCCCACACGTCATGGTCCAGCTGGGCATTTGCACCCACTGCTAGTGCTGGTCCCGCAGCAGGAGGCAGAGCTGCTGATCACACAGGCTGCTGGTGCCTGGGAATGGTCCCAATCACTCGGCACCATCAGCGGGTACAAGCAGCGGCTGCCAGCCCTGATCGCCCCTGAGGGCTTCTCCACCTCCCCCTGCTCCTAAGGGGCAATCATGGCAGCAGCCGCCGCTCGCACCCGCTGATGGCACCAGCTCTGCTTACACCTGCTGACAGCGCCAGCCTGCTCGCACCCACTACTGGTGCCAGCCCCAATAACTCCGTGCTGTCAGCAGGTGAGAGCAGGGCCGGCGCTGTCAGCGCATGGGAGCAGCACTGGCAAGATAGGGGCTGCCTGCATATTGGAGACCGGGGCCTTGGCTGGAAGAGCCGGGTGGAGGTTGCAGAAGATGGGCTGAGAACCGCCCCTGTGCCTACCACGGCCTCGCGGAACACAGTTCCCTTCAAGGTTCACGAATTCGTGCACTAGGCCCCTAGTTTAATCATAATGAACCATTTTACAACTATATGAGAAACATTTATCGTTCCCCTGTATTCATCATTTCGTCTCATTACAATCTATGAAGAAAAAAAAAATGTACATTAGAAAAACAAGCTTAACTAGAACACACTAATTTACCTGTACAATATTATGTCATTCATTATTTCAGACTGATAATCTAACAAGTGGGTTTCATACATCTTAAAAAACACCATTTTCCAAGACAAAGATATAATAAAAATATGTTCACATCTTTTTTTAATGTTTCAGCATTTCCCAAGCACTAACACTAACAACAGACGTGGTATTTTGAGAAAGACTAATTACAGACAGCTAAAATTTTCAGATTGGTCACAAGAAACATTTTTAAAGGTAGTATGTTAACAATGCACATACATTTAACTTTTGTATAAGTCAAATGTTGGATTAAAAAATTGTAAGGTAAGAAACAAAACTTGACAATTCTTATTTCAACCAGAAAACTTCAAAAATAAACTTTTATGATCAAATTGTTAAATCCAAACAGAAAACTTTGAAAACCATGTAAAATTATACATTAGATTGAGATGTAAGGCTTTCTATGTAGTGTGTGTATTAATTTGCTAAACAATGTAAGTATCTAAAGACTTCATGTGAAATCAATATCCCAGAACATTGCAGTGGTTCTCAACCTTCTGGCCCTTTAAATACAGTTCCTTATGTTGTGACCCAACCGTAAAATTATTTTCATTGCTACTTCATAACTGTAATGTTGCTACTGTTATGAATCGTAATGTAAATATCTGATATGCAGGATGGTCTTAGGCGACCCCTGTGAAAGGGTCATTTGACTGCCAAAGGGGTCTCGACCCACAGGTTGAGAACTGCTGTACTAGAGGCTCAGTACATGAAAATTCATGCCTTGGAGGGAGGGGTCCCTCAGCCCAGCCTGTCCCCTCTCACAGTCCAGGAGCCCTCAGGGGTGGGAGGCAACCTGGAGATCAGGGGAAGGCGACGCCCCCATCACACCTCTGCTGCTGCCACTGCCGGCAACGCAAGTCTCGGCTGCCCCTGGTTACCTGAGCCTCGGGAGGCCCTGGGCGGCTGGGCAGCCACCATCCAAGGCTTGCCTGCGACTAGGGCCAGCCCTGTACAGCAGGGGGGCTGAGGGGACTGGGGGAGTCCAGAGGTAGGCGTGCAGGGCGGGCCTGACTTGCCATGTGCCTGCCGCCCCCATGAGGCTGAGTAGACTGGGCACCGACATCGTGTGACTGTGGGCGCCGCCATCTTTGCAACAGCATGAGGGTCAATTAGCATATTCTCGCTTTATTAGATAGGATAATGCTAGTAGCCCTACACATGAATCCGTGTGCCAGTAGCTTGCTGCCGCCCTCCTGTAGCTCCCCCGTCCCCCCTCATAGCTTGCTGCCCTACCCCAGCCTGTAGCTCTCTGCTGCCCACTTGTAGCTCGCTGCCCCACCCTCCTGATTATCCGGTTGTGATGCAGTCAGTCGTTACACTTCACGGTGTAACAACCATTTGCATAGTATATCTTTATTAAATAGGACGATAACCAACTTAAGAGAATCTAAGATACTCTTCATTTTCCCTTTACATCCAACTTTGTAAAGCTGAGCATTTTCTTAGCAATCTTTAATTAGTAACATACACCATTAAGCAAATACTTATCAAAAATGTTAATTATATTTAAAAATATATCCCACCATGTTTTTTTAAAATTATATTTTTATTGATTTCAGAGAGGAAGGGAGAGGGAGAGAGAGATAGAAACATCAATGATAACAGAGACGCATTGATCGGTTGCCTCCTGCACACCCCCTAGTGGGGATTGAGCCCGAAACCCAGGCATGTGCCCTGACTGGGAATCGAACTGTGACCTCCTGGTTCATAGGTCGATGCTCAACCACTGAGCCATGCTGGCCAGGGTATGCCACAACTTTTTAAAGTTAAATAAAAACCACTAATTAGGTTATAAAATAAATCTTTGCATTTTAGACCTTTCAAAACCAACTTTCTATTATATATCATACTAGAGGTGCAGTGCACGAAATTCGTGCACGAGGGCATGGGGCAGGGGGATGTCCCAAGAGCCCAGCCTGCACCCTCTTGCAATCTGGGACTCCTCGGGGGATGTCCGATGGCCAGTTTAGGCCCTATCCCTACAGGTTAGGTACTGCTGGCTCCGAACAGCTCGCTTGCCTGCCTGCCTGACTGCCCCTAACTGCTCGCCTGCCTGATCATCCCTAACCACTCTGCCTGCCTGCCTGATGCCCCCCTAACCACTCTGCCTTCCCGCCTGATGATCAGTTGACTAGCAAAAAGAAAACAGTGGCCAACGACGTAAATGAAAACATTAATATACTAAGCAATAAATTACCTAGAGAAAAGTAGCAAATTGGTTTAAAACCTAAATACTCTTGTGGAGCACAAACCTATAGATATACTAAAATGAGTATTGGAGGCCACACCAGAAAAAACTGGCAGATCTGAATAAGTAAAAGTATAACTTCTTAATGGTGAAAGCCACAGAGTATTATTTAAATTGTCTGAAAGACTACACAACATATAACAGATAAAAACTTATCCATAAAATGCTAAGATTGCCTACATCAAAAACTACAAGGACAAGAAAAATAAAGACAAGTCACAGAACAAAAGGTCAACAGACAATAATCTAATTTAAAAAACACTCCATAAGATGGCGGCATAGGCAAACACTGGAAATTGCTGCCTCCAACAACTTCAAAAATACAACGAAAAGACAAAATGGACATCATCCACAACTACAGGAAGGCAGGCTGAGTGGAAATTCTACAACTAGAAGGAAAGAAAAAAGCACACTGAGAACCAGAGGAGCTGCGGAAGTAAAGTGCAGAGGTACGGAGGCTCGAGCGCACGGGGAAAGGGGCTGGCACCTGAGGACGCGGCTGTCTTCTTGAATTGGGAGGGAGTCACAAGCTCCCCACTGCTCTGAACTCCAGTTCCGGGAGGTCTCTGGATACCCAGGACTCATTCGGGGAGAAACTGGACGGTCTGGCAGCAGGCAGAACTCGGAACTCGAGGGCGGCTTTCCCTCAGAGGTGCTAGCAGCGATTACCGGGACACTGAGATGCAGGGCCCCTTAGGGCAGGGCTGAGGATCAGCCATAGCTGCTTGCTCCGCCCTGTTGCTTCCAAGACCGGCCCCACCCAGGCTGCAGCAGAAGATTTTGCATATGAATACCCTGGCCCTTTGCAATCTGAAAAGCACCTAAGAAACTGCAGCTGGGCCAAACAGACCCAGAACTTCCAAGAGAAGACCCAAGGCCCCACAGCAGCTTGCATTGCTTCACAGCTGGGCCTCATCTGGGCACCTCCAAACCCCCCCAAAAAAGGAAGGGGAATCTGCAGATCTCTTCGTAGCTCCTGCTGGGTAGCCTTAGGCAGAGGCTAAATTAGCACCTCCTTAAAACCAAGAGCCAGTGTACCCAGTGGTCAGAGTGGGACCATCCAGATTACAAATCCTCAGATCCATAAGGAACACATTCAGGGGGCAGACTCAGTGAGCACCAAAGCCCTACTGAAGCAAGTCTTGCCCCAGAAGGGTGCATTAAGCACAGAAGTTCTTCCACTGCAGACACAGCTGATTCTCACAGCCAATTGGGCCTGGAGGTCAATTCCTCCCAGTGATACCTACAACAATCAAGGCTTAACTACAACAAGACTGTGCACACAGCCCACAAAGGGGTGCACCAAGAGTGTCCACCTCAGGTAATTGGGGAGACTGAGCCACTGGGCCCTATAGGACACCTAGCACACAAAGCCACTTTACCAACACAGGGAAGCATAAAAAATGCGGAGACAAAGAAACAGGTCACAAATGACAGAAATGGAGGAAAGCAAACAACTAGATATAGAGTTCAAAACCACGTTTATAAGGTTTTTCAAGAATTTTATGGAAACCGCCGATAAATTTAGTGAGACCCTGGAGGATATGAAAAAAGACCAAGTAAAAATTAAGCATACACTGACTGAAATAAAGAATAATATACAGAGATCCAACAGCAGACAAGAGGATCCCAAGAATCAAGTCAAAGATTTGAAATATGAAGAAACAAAAAATACCCAACCGGAAAAGCAAAAAAAGAAAAGAATCCAAAAATATGAAGATAGTGTAAGGAGCCTCTGGGACAACTTCAAGCGTACCAACATCAGAATTATAGGGGTGTCAGAAGAAGAGAGAGGGCAAGATATTGAAAACCTATTTGAAGAAATAATGACAGAAAACTTCCCCTACCTGGTGAAAGAAATAGACTTACAAGTCCAGGAAGCACAGAGAACCCCAAACAAAAGGAATCCAAAGAGGACCACACCAAGACACATCATCATTAAAATGCCAAGAGCAAAACACAAAGAGAAAATCTTAAAAGCAGCAAGAAAAAGACAGTCAGTTACCTACAAGGGAGTACCAATAAGACTGTCAGCTGATTTCTCAACAGAACCTATGCAGGCCAGAAGAGAGTGGCAAGAAATATTCAGTGATGAATAGCAAAAACCTACAATCAAGATTACTTTATCCAGCAAAGATATCATTCAGAAGTGAAGGTCAGATAAAGAGCTTCACAGATAAGAAAAAGCTAAAGGAGTTCATCACCACCAAACCAGTATTATATGAAATGCTGAAAGGTATCCTTTAAGAAGAAGAAGAAGAAAAAGATAAAGATACAAATTATGAACAACAAATACACATCTATCAACAAGTGAATCTAAAAATCAAGTGAATAAATAATCTGATGTACAGAATGAACTGGTGACTATAATGAATCAGGGACATAGAAAGGGAATGGACTGACTATTCTTGGGGGGGAAAGGGGAATGGGAGATTCGGGAAGAGACTGGACAAAAATCATGCACCTATGGATGAACTCAGTGGGTGGGGAGTGAGGGTGGAGGGTGGGGTGGGAGCTGGAAGGAGGGGAGTTATGGGGGGAAAAAAGAGGAACAAATGTAATAATCTGAACAATAAAGATTTAAAAAAAAAAAAAAAAAAAAGAACTGTATTACCAGAACATGATTACATAAAAGACCATTAATTAATTCTAGCTTTTTTTTAACAGAAAAAAAATTGTTAACTTCAATGTCTTCTAGAACTAAGGAATATTATGGAATGCTTAGAAAGTGACATAATCTGTATGTTCAGACATGAAAATGTTTATGGTATCCTAATTAACTGAAAATAAAAGTCACAAATATATAATGTACTAGTGGCCGGGTACACGAATTTCATGCACATTAAAAGGGAATTAGAGGAAATATTTTAATATTGCTATGTGCCCTTTCTCTATAATATAAGTGTGAGAGATGAAAGGATATTAGTAAAATGTATGTGAAAATAATATATACACTTATTAATAAACAGTAACAAAAGGATATAGCAACAGAGGCATGATATAAAAACAACAAAAACATGATATAAAAACAACAGTGATGCAAACAATGACTGATAAAGTGATTAAACTTATTCTAATACCTCCCTATACATCACATTAAGAGTGAAAACACTTTCAGAATGCTTGACTTAACTTCCCTTGTGATGAAGTATTTAGAAATTTAACATCACATGCTCTTCGAACTCGAGAGAAAGCAACATATAACTGACCATGTGCAAAAATGGGTTCAGGTAGGAATTTGCCTACTCTGTCTACAATTTGTCCTTGTGATTCACAGGAAACTGTCGTCGAATTATTTTAAATGGGAGGCCAGTGTCAGATGGGGACAAATCAATTCTTGGAATCAGAACAACCTCTCCCTCTGCAGATCCAGTTAATACTTCAGCTTTGATAATGTTAGGTAGTAAACTTTTAATAATAAATCTGGTTCCATTACAAAGAACCCATTTACTATTAAGATTTCTCAAAAGCATGATGATTGCACCCACTTTCAATTTTATGACACGGCATTCCCGAAGGAGTAATACTATTAAGAAATTCGATAGCAAAATTTTCCTTTTCGGCATCATCTGTTGAATCAATGGAATCATCACTCAAATATGTGTGAAAATCTCCATCGAGTATATCCAAAATTTCATTTAATTTTTGAACGTGCTGAGTTTTTGGACAAAGAATTGCATGTTTAGATATATTTTTAATATTATCTATAGATATAGCATTTCCAAAGGTAGCTTCAATAATAGATCCATTACAAATCATTTCACAGGGGATTTCAATAATATCCATTCCTAAATGAAAACTGCTATCAAGTTTGCCATCTCCAAATTTTACTAACCATCCACTATAAGCAGAATCCTCTGATCTCACATTTGTTGTAAGAGACAACGTTCTGAAACATCCCCAAACACTGCAGTACTTTAAACTCATTTGTACTATGGCCAATCGCATAGCATGCGGTACAATACTGAGACATTGTCAAAAATCCCCTCCAAGAACTACTTTCCCACCAAATACAACATTCAAATTCATAATTTCTCTTAGTAATCTGTCTATGGCATTTTATAGCATAACTGGATGCCATGGTGCATTCATCAATGAGAAGTTGGGCCTTTTTAATAGTTTTAGCAACTTCACTGTTTATATCGAGTCTAGAAACTGAAGTTTCATTTAATGGAATTGGTCATTTATATTGGGAATTGCCGGGATCCGGTCCATCCCTGCTGTTTCAAGGGACCTGGCATATATGGCATACTGTTCTTAATATGTTTGCTCACCTTCTTGGTGCTATGTGTTTTAACCAAGGTCACCTCTCCAAGAAAGGTTGTTTCCCCAGGTAGGGATTTTTCCCTGAAGTTAGGGAGGGGATAAAACCCCTTAACTAAGTGCCAGGCGGATAGTTAATCACTTTAACTACAAACAATCACACTTAAGCTACATAATCTTTACTCCCTGGAATGGAGATAAGAAATGCCCTAACCTTTGGAATAGAGATTGATAGGACTGGAATCAACTGGTATAAATACAGATGTAACAAGACAACAGGAGACACAGAACCTAGAGAGAGAACCTGGCGAGAGAACATGGCAAAAGATCCTAGACAGAACATGGCTACAGAACTTGGCTAGAGAACCTAGAAAACAGAACCTAGCGAGAGAACCTGGCAGAAGAACCTAGAGACAGAACCTAGGGAGAGAACATGGCAAAAGATCCTGGACAGAACCTGGCTACAGAACTTGGCTGGAGAACCTAGAAACAGAACCTAGCGAGAGAACCTGGCAGAAGAACCTAGAGACAGAACCTAGGGAGAGAACATGGCAAAAGATCCTGGACAGAACCTGGCTACAGAACTTGGCTGGAGAACCTAGACAGAACATAGCAAGAGAACCTGGACAGAGACTGGCTAGAGAACCTAGCAAGAGAACCTGTACACAGAACTTGGCTGGAGATCCTGAAGGGAGAACCTTGCTATGCTGATGAATTGAACCCAGTCTCCATGTCATTCCTTCTTCGCCGACTCCGTCCACACCTTTGGGGACCCCTGGACCTGCTGGGGCAGGACCCCAACAGGGAATGAAAGGTCCTTCCACCGAGAAGGAAATTTGTAGCAATTCCTGTAGATGCTGAGGGTAAAATAGTACCACCACGACCTCTAATATAATGTATTAAAACTTTATACAGATATGCAGA
Source organism: Myotis yumanensis (assembly GCF_028538775.1). Taxonomy (NCBI): domain Eukaryota; kingdom Metazoa; phylum Chordata; class Mammalia; order Chiroptera; family Vespertilionidae; genus Myotis; species Myotis yumanensis. The sequence goes on from NW_027223753.1 coordinate 177,756,565, forward strand.
TGAATAGGATTCCTAGCTGGCAGGCCCCTGACAGCAAGCTGGCCACCTGTCGATTCCATGAGGAATGGGGCTCCCTCCTCCCTCCTGTCAGAGTCCAGGGTGCAGGTGAATGAGGTTCCTGGCTGGCAGGCCACTGACAGCAAGCTATCCAACAGCGGATTCTGTGAGGAATGGGGCTCCCTACTCCCTACTGTCAGGGTCTGGGGTGCAGGAGAATAGGGTTCCTGGCTGGCAGGCCACTGACAGCAAGCTATCCAACAGAGGATTCTGTGAGGAATGGGGCTCCCTCCTCCCTACTGTCAGGGTCTGGTTTGAAGGCCAGCCATGCCCCCTGTTGGGCCAGACCCAGAGTTCTACCACGCCATGGCCTCCGCTTCAGCAACCCAGGACTGACTGCTGCTGGGCACTCCTGGCACTCCAAGGGTGGGTTCTTCCCTCAGGCCTCGCGGGAAACAGCTCAGGAAGGGCATAGCCCTTGGCAAGGCAATCCAGGACTCAGTGTGTCCACACTCTGAGGGCGGGTTCCTGCCTGAAACCTCACCCTTGCAGGAAACAGCTGGGGGAGGGCGCAGCCGTTGCCAAGACGACTCCTGCAGGACTGACTTCCTTTAGGTTGGTCGAGCCTCAGACAGGACGCGTTATACCCAGGGTTTTTATATAAATAGATTCTTATTTTTGTAACAAACACATATATTCTTTATAAATGTATAAGGGGAAGAGATCAACCAAAGAACTTGTATGCATGCATATAAGCCAAACCAATGGACATGGACAACAGGGGGATGAGAACATGAGTCGGGGGGGGGGGGGGGGGGGGGTTGGGGGTTAATGGGGGGATGAGGACACATTTGTAATACCTTAACCAATAAAAAAAATATCTATATGTATCTATATATATTTATATACATATATTTTTTTAAAAAATGTGAAGAGGCGCTCAACTCTGGTAAATGAGATTAAAACTGGGGTGGGCAACAAGCACACCTACACAACCACACTAAGAGGGAAAATTCCCATTTTATGTTAATTCTCTACCATTTTATTACACTAATCTTTTATTATTTTAAATTTAAAGGGAATGGGGGGGGGCTTTCAAAAAATTATTTAGTTCAAAATATAAAGTCTAACAACCATAATTCCTAAACATTCCAGGTCATATGGAGAGATTCCTAAGTACTGGTGACCAAAGGGGAAAAAAATAAATAAAGGTGGCAAGATTAACTTTAAGCTTCTTCCTTATGTAAATTTTCAAAACTTTCAAGTGAAAAAATGACAACATCTTAATTTCAGGTACAGACTCTCACACTATAAGGAGCAAATTTCACTAAGACTAAAACAAAAAAATAAACTGAAATAAAACACTCAGCAATCATCAATTTCCAAATGAACAACAAAGGTGGTCCAAGAAATGGGTAAGGCCTCCCTTGTCTGAGATTTGGGGAAAGCACACTGTTAACATCCTCAGCACTCTAAGTTTTTCTTTTCATCTGAGCCTTTAAACCACCAATAAGTGTCTAAACCAGGGGTGGGCAAACTTTTTGACTCGAGGGCCACAATGGGTTCTTAAACTGGACCGGAGGGCCGGAACAAAAGCATGGATGGAGTGTTTGTGTGAACTAATATAAATCCAAAGTAAACATCATTACATAAAAGGGTACGGTCTTTTTTTTTTTTTTTTTTTTTTAGTTTTATTCATTTCAAACAGGCCGGATCCGGCCCGCGGGCTGTAGTTTGCCCACGGCTGGTCTAAACAATAATTCTGCACTATTCTCAGAATTGGCCACCACATATTTCTAATTCTAGAACAAAACTAAGAATTCGGGGGGGAGGCAGGGAGAAAACTTCTAAAACGAATTTTTTAAAATGAAAGCAAATCAAGCTCTTTTATCAGTGCTCACAGAAAGGTATTGATTAGAAAAGAATACAAGTTCACTCTTTGCTCTTTCTCTCTCTTGAGCACGCCCTGCTTTTCCACATCCTTTTCTCCAGGGCTCTCTTGCTCTCTGAAGCAGGTCCGTGCCTTTCTCTCCTCTCCTTCCCCTGGATGAATTTTCTTTGCCTTTCTGTTTCCTAAGCTCCAAAGGCTTTTCTTTTGCCTCTGCAATTTATTTCCTGAGCCCATGCAGCCCAGTTGGCTCACTTCTGCTACCTCTGGGAACTTTCTAAATAAAAGTTTGCTTCTGCTTAGAAAAAAGAAGAAAAAAACACACAACTTTTTTACTGGAGTCTAATGTCCAAGTGAACATAGTACAGTAGTAATCAGCAGCATTACTGCTACAATTCATAGGACCCACCTACTGATACTCAGACACAAATACACACCACTCAGACTACATTTACAGGTTTCCATACAAAAAAAGGTATCCACTTTTGGTCAAGTTAACTAAAAAAGAAAAAGGTGAGTAAAGTGAAAGGCTGTAACATTATTAGGGAGTGGGCTCATGGTGTGGTACCCCAACACAATTAAGTTATAGCATGCTTTTTGATTTAGCAAAAGCAAGAGTACACAGGAAACTTAGAGCTAAAATCTGGGCAGAATTTTTAAATGAAAATGAATTTTCCCTATACTTTAAAAAAGCTCCAGATATTTCTAGAATATTCAACAAGGCAGTATACTAATTACAATATTTCACATTACATATAAACTATATCAATGATCACTATAATAAAGGGTGATAATTAGTATTTTACAAAGATACTGAGGAAGAAAGCACAAGACAAATTTTAAAATAATTAGGAAAAAGAAGGAAACCAGCAACTAACATGGTTATTAGTTCACTGTGCCAGATTCCACGCAAAGCAATTCAAATGCACTATCATCCTTAACTCTCACATTATTTCTTTTTAGTGATAAAGAAATTTGACCAAGCCACAAAGCTAATAATTGTAGAGCTGAGACATGCATCCCAGTTCTGACTCCAAACTAAAGTATGTTACTTACACAGCCATTGCCAACAGCTAAAAAGATTTTCCTACAAAAATATTTATTTAAAACAAAATAATAGGCATACAAGAAAATAAACTTACAAATACATACCTCTACTTCATCTCCTTCACTAATTTCTTTTTTTATATCAGGTGGTGGTGGTAATCTAACTTCGTTAAATGGAACCTGACGTTCTGGTTGCCAACTGAAGGATTAGAAGAGAAATAAACATTATCAAAATATAGTATCCCAATACCCCCTAATATGGAAGCTATATAATCTATGCTTAGTGCTATTATTTTTTTCAAATTAATCATTTAGCTTTCCCTAAGAAAAACAACTTTCATACTATATATTTTCCAAGTAATTAGTTTGTTGAGGTAGAACAAATTTTAAATGATTCTTGATTAAGTTTATAAATAATTAACATCATTGAAAATAATTACATATTACCTGCCAAATTATTCATCCTAAGGGAACAGTACATACATTATTCTGCAAATGGTATGGGCTACATTCATAATAGTAACTTAGATTCAAAATAGTATCACATCAACACCACTGCCAAATAACAGCAGTGGAATCAACTTCAAACACATTTATAACTGGATGAGACATAATCCCAGAGACTATAAAACAATATAAACAGCATAATTCCGTTTTAGTGTATATGTTCACAGAAACACAGAAAATTACTCAATTATTTTGAATAGCTGAATTACATTAAGGTTCATTTTCCTCACATAAAAATTATCTTTTCAACAATGAACACACACATAATTAAAACCAGTAAAAGCTTAGTTTTAATTTTTGTAGCAAATATATATCAAAGTTACTAATTTAGCTATTGTTTAACTGACGTTTTTTATGTTGTATTTTATAAGCTGAGTTGATGAATAACTTTAAGTTCTAATAGGTCATTCATATGCCTGAAAGGTATACCAGCACATAAAATGTTCTTTTAGCATCTATCTGCATGGGATGCATGGGATACACACACACACAACAGAAGGCAAGTAAAAGATTTTTGAGTGCTTTCTTTTCACCATTACTATCTAAATGGCAGCTGCTCAAAGACAGAAATCATCACAACACTTGTTTCTACATGAAACAGCTATTGGGCAGATATCTTTTCAGGCAGTTCCAGAGCAGCTTAAATGTGAAAGTTGAACAGTTCTTTTCTGACCTTCAGTTACATAGTGCTCCTTTATAACCCTTCCTAAACAAGGCCAGCATACTGTCTTTCATATTTTAAAACATTACCTAGCTGTTACAATATCTATAAACTGAAATTCCTTAATATTCAAACAATTTGAAAATGACTACCAGTAGCCACTCAGAAGGCTTCCTACAACATTATTTTAACATCTGTGCTTTTTTAAGAATTAAAATCCCATTTGTGCCATCTATTTTTGCAAAAACTACTTACTGATTCATTTTCACATGTGTTTTGGCAAAGAAAAGGGTCATGAAAAAAAGTAATGAGTAAATGGTGGGCAGAAAAACAGGCGAAGAGTTATCAAAACTAGATTTAAATTTATAAGATGATCGAGCCATTAAAAGCCTGTCCAAAAGCGGTCATTTTTCACTGGCAATAGGAAGAATCAAAAGCAAACCGTTTGGCACTACCCATCTTTAAAATTAAAATCTCGCCCTGACCAGTTTGGCACAGTGGCTAGAGTGTCGGCCTGTGGACTGAAGAGTCCCAGTTTCGATTCCGGTCAAGGGCATGTACCTTGGTTGCGGGCACATCCCCAGTGGGGGGTGTGCAGGAGGCAGCTGATGGATGTTTCTCTCTCATGGATGTTTCTAACTCTCTATCCCTCTCCCTTCCTCTCTGTAAAAAATTAATAAAATATATTTTAAAAAAATAAAATTAAGATCTCTATCAATAAATAAAAAACTTACTTGTTCTCGAAAACAACTGTGAGGGAGTCTTCATGAACATCTTTGATAAATCCCTGCAAAAGCCAAAAACATTATTAAAAGTATATCAATATTCAATTAAACATTATGTTAACTCTAAAAGGCAATATAATACTAGAGATATAAAGAAAATATGGAGTACTAAAAAAGAACACAGAGCTTAGAATTAGGCAAATCTGGGTTTGATTTCCATCTCATTTGTGAAATGTAAGACTTGGAATTTATTTAAACTCTCTGAACCTGTTTTCACACAGTACTATAACCTCAGTTTCACAAACCAACCTTGAAATTAGTAAAAAGCCTGAAACATCATAGGTATTAGTCAATACTCAAACTAAGCGAGTCAGTATTTAGTACTGTGACTAATAATAGGGTCAGGCTTTCAGGATTCACATGCCAGCCTCTCTATCACTTATACATTCTTGAATAAGATATCATACCTCATGTAACTGAGAATCAAGTAAAATAACTAATGTTTACCATAGTACTTGGCATGGAGGAAAAAACTCAAATTTATTATAAATATTAACTATAAATATTAAATTATAGCCCACCTTTAATAACTAACAAAACCACATTCTTAATACTAACCTTACCATTAACCTAATCTTATTTTTCCTACAACTTCTCTTCCTTCTTTGCTTAAAAAAAAAGGGTGAGTACATTGCCTCAAAACCAATTTGGAATGAATATAAATAGACTAGGGGCCCCGGTGCTTGGATTCATGCACCGCTGGGGTCCCTCAGCGTGGCCTGCGGGGATCGGGCCAAAACCGAGCCAAAACTGGCAGCTCAACATCCCCTGAGGGATGTAGTAGTGCAGGAAGCAGCAGGCGGCCAGGGAGGAGCCCGAGCTCAGGCCAGGTGCCACACCGCTCCTGCTCATCATGGCCCTGCTGCGCCTGCCACCACCACCGCTCGGTAGGCTTGCTGCCACTCTACTGTGGTCTCTGTGCACCCATCCAAGGTGATATCAGTGTGCCCATGAGTGAGAAGCGGCCGCAGGCTTGCACCCAGTCAGTCTCGATACTGGTCCCAATCCTGGTCCGGATGGGGAAGGGGCGCACAGGGGGAGTGTCCACAGGAAAGGCTTGCACTGCCACAGAGACAGGAGAGGCTCCCGCCACCACCACTGTGCTTGCCAGCCGTGAGCCCGGCTTCTGGCTGAGCAGCGCTCCCTCTGTGGGAGCACACTGACCACCAGGGGGCAGCTCCTGCATTAAGTGTCTGCCCCCTAGTGGTCAGTGCGCGTCACAGCGACCGGTTGTTCCGCCATTAGGTTGATGTGCATATTAGTCTTCTATTATATAGGATTCTCAATAAAAATCAGTAGTCATTTTTAAGACTTAAAATTACCTTCATTTGATGAATATAGCTGAAAGAAATCATTAGACCTAACATACTCAAGAAAGAGCAAAGGACTCAAGTACAGAACAACTGTTATTCAAATCTTTGGCTCTATCGCTATATAACCTTGGGCAAGCAGTCCTTGGCACCTGATATGATTACAACTGACATTAAATGACACTTTATATTTCTGTCAATCAGAAATGCAAAGTTCTCAACCTTAGTCAAATGCATACACACACTCTGAAACACTAGGTACTTAGTAAATATTTTTGCAAAACAAAGATCAGACTAGACTTCCTAAGATGCACTAAAACTAGCTAAATAAACATACATTTTCAATTCCTTGTTAAAAGATAGCAGAAATGAGCACATCTGTTTACCTCATCTCCTTATCAGAAGCCCATTAAACAATACCAAAAAGATTCTTAGGGATAACCACCCCCCCCCCCCCCCCCCACACACACACACAAAAGAAACACACAAAAAAATGCAACAGAATTTAGTAAACTCACAAAATAGATGGAGAAGCCTAATCAATTTCTAAAAAAGCAACAACTACCAATATTTAAATACTATACCTTAGACATTCTTCTAAGTAAATCAGAAAACCAAAGACTATGAAACAAACTGGCAGAGGAAAAGGCAAAAAGCAAGATCAACAATATCACTCCAGAAAAATCTTTGGAACTTAGAAGAGGGTAACAGATGGGGGCTGAAAAAGAAAAAAAAAAATCATTTTCTTTAATAATATAGAAATCGCCACCCTTGCTGGTTTGGTTAGAGCGTTGGCCATGGCCTCTGCCCTCAGACCTGGTCACGGGATTCCCTGTCGAGAGTGAGTACCTGGGTTGCAGATTCCCCAGCTCCAGTAGGGGTTGTAAGGGGCATGCAGGTAGGCAACCAACAGATGTTTCCCTCTCATGTGGATTTTTTTTCTCTCCCGTTTCCCCCTTCCCTTCTACTCTCTCTAGAAATCAATGGGAAAAAAATATCCTTGGGTGAGGATTAAAAACAAAAAAAAATCACCATTCACAGAATGTAGATAACTATAATTCATCTCTCAGTACCCTCCTCCGACATCTGCTACTCAATTATATGATCTGTAATTTGACCCTGATCTCTCTCCAGCTTCAAAAGCCTATAACCTGATTTATTTGTGTGTTATGGGTTATTTCAATACAAACATTTTTTGAGGCCTAAAACTCAGGATACAGCAGGTTCTCAAATTGTACTGTTTCATTTTCATGTTGAGAGTAAAAAAAACCTATTCCTGTCCTGTGTAGAGTTGGCTCATTCACCCCATATCTGTGTTGGTGTTCTCTAGGTAGGTACTCCAGTTTTCTCCCACATCCTGAAGATGAGCACATGAGGTGAATGTCCCAGTCTGAGTGAGTGTGGGAGGAGTGTGCCCTGAGATGGAAGGGATTCCTGTCAAGGGCTGGTTCATGCCAGATGCCCCAAGTTGCCAAGATAGGCTCCAATCCCCTCCCCATCCCCCTACCCTGAACTGGAAAAAGCAGGTTGAAAAATCATCGTTTTTATTCATCTTTCTTAAATGTCTGTATAACTCAAATTTCAATGTTTAATATTAAATGTGTTTTGAATCTTTATTTAGAAATCTGGTGACATTTTTGTGATCAGAAATATGCTTTAGGAATTTAACTCTTGTTTATATATCAACTAGAGGCTCCTGCACTGGTGGGGTCCAACTGGCTGCCCTGATCGGGGTCCATCAGGCTGGACTGGCAGAGGGGAGGGAACCCGGGCGGGCTGGCTCCACCACCTGGTCGAACTCCTGGTGGAGGGGACAATTTACATATTACCCTTTTATTATATAGGATTAGCCTATGGTAAAATTGGTTTTCTTATAGGTAGTTTTGCTTAAAGTTCCAGTTTCCAAGAACCCATGGATGATGTTAAGTGAGAACATAGTGTACTTTCCTTTCACGAGTGCTATAATGGTTCCTGTTTGCAATTCTGGACTCATTTTTTTGTTATTCCTCTCCTCCCAAAGCTAAAAATTAAGAATTGCCATTCTTTTTTTTTAAATATATTTCATTGATTTTTTACAGAGAGGAAGAGAGAGGGACAGAGAGCCAGAAACATCGATGAGAGAGAAACATCAATCAGCTGCCTCCTGCGCATCCCCTAATGGGGATGCGCTGGCAACCAAGGTACATGCCCCCGACCGGAATCGAACCTGGGACCCTCCAGTCCGCAGGCCGACGCTCCATCCACTGAGCCAAACCAGTCAGGGCAAGAATTGCCATTCTAGTACAAGCTCTGATTGCCTGACCATACTATATTAATGATATCCTTGTCTGTTTCTCTATTCCTAGTACTTAATCCACACATCTACTTTCAGCAATCATTTTTTGGTGAGCACTTTCATAGTTATGTTACCAGCACATCTATTTCTATTATACTCTTGCAATTTCTAAGTAATGTTTCAGAAACTTAGAATTTTCAAGTTCATGAATATTAGAGTAAAACATATCTTACCATCAGAGGTCAGTCATACTTTCAGCTTTCACTAATTTTTCTATTTTCTAGTCCTTCACAAACAACTTTCAGAATTTGGAATGTTCCATTATGTCAATCCTTATCATTTCTGTATAATGTGGACTAGTTCAAATCAGAGCTCCAAGTCACTGGGAAATTCTACTCTTCATTATAATAAAATCTTTTTCTATTAAAAATCAGTGCTTATATCTGTCCCCACCCCACCCCCACTTTACTTCCAGCACATCAGTATCAGCTTTGTTTGGATGCACACTTTCACAATCTTTAAGAAAAAAATAAAGCTCTGGACACCTACTCTTATTGCTTAAATCTTTCAGGCATAAGATTAAATGGATTAAGGACCTGAGAGCCAGTCCTTAAAGTGCATCTGGACTGTAGTGAACAGTTAGGAAATATGTCCCATTGCCCAAAACCTAGATGCTAGGGATAAGATACTTTAGTGGCTAGATCTCTATTAAATTGTGTCCATCTGGTGCAGGTCAAAGTCAATACTTTTCAAGACATACTCTCCAAGTCAGCAGAATAATGGTAGGTCCCTTTATACTAAGGAGCAAACAGCAGAGTGGGATCTTTGCCAAAGTCTTTGAATCAAGGGTCACCAAATAACAATAGCTACATTTGTTGGCACATTGCATATGGGGGGGGAGGGGGGGTGGTGGTGCTTTTTGACTTTAAGTCTCTGTAACTTTGTCTTCCTCTTGGTACTCCAACATTAAAAATCCCTAACTCTCTTCCTACTCACAATCATCTGGTTCAGGAACCTATTTCTCAGAACAGAACTTTTCACATTTCTTTTTCATCTTTGCATACATATGCAACTATGAAAGATTCCAAGGCATCTTTATAAAATAGTCCATCTGTTCATTCAAACATGTCATCAAAGTATCTTAGAATGTGCTCCCAGAAGAAAGAGCATCATGTAGTAAAAACCCAAGAATGTCATAAATTATGTGTAAATTGGGGGTAAGGGAGGAGATGTTGAGACCAAAAAAAGTTAGCTAGGTAGGGGCAGGACTATAGCAGGAGGAAATGAAACCAGGAACCCAGCTAGGCAAAGATATTAGAACACCCCAATTGGGGTGGGAAGGAAGGATGCGTGTAAGCAAGCACGCCAGAGGCATTACCTTTAAAATGTATGGCTATCACAAAGACAGCATGCAGATAACCAATCACAAGGCTGTGGGGCAAGCATATACACAAAAGAGTGAGCACTCCCTTCCATTCTCCCATGGTGCGGTGCACAATGAATACCTAACATTCCTGTTGCAGGGGAGCACATCCCCTGAGCCCACATGGCTTATGGCTATTTGGCCCTCCACACATGAACTATTAGAGACTTTAATTAGCTTGGATACTAAACTACTCCCACTGTAACATGGAAGGAAGTTCTGGACACTGGCCTGCTCCTAGAACCCTAGCTGCACCTTTTCCAGGATTGGCTTTTCCCAATAAACTTTGGTTCCATTAATCGTTTTTGTCCTTGATTTCATTTTTATTTATTTTTTTTTTTTTTTGGTGAGACAAGGGAACAGCAGAATTCCGTAAATAGTGTAAGCACTATTTTAAGAAATTATTTTTCAAATGCAATCTAGCCTGAAATAAAATTTATTTTTAAATATTCAGTAAGGTGGCAAGTTAACCAATAATCAGCTTTCTAGATAAAAATAACAAGCAGCTGGAAAATAAAGGACAAAAAATATTCTAACAGCATTAAAAACAAAACCGTAGAAATGCTCTCAAAAACAAAAAAGTGCATAATGTGCAGAAATCTTTGAAGCTTGACTAATAAATGTTTAGGAAAATGTAAACCACATCATTCTTCTAGAGCAGTGGTTCTCAACCTTCCTAATGCCACGACCTTTTAATACAGTTCCTCATGTTGCAGTGCTCCCCAACCATAAAATTATTTTCGTTGCTACTTCATAACTGTAATCTTGCTACTGTTATGAATCATAATGTAAATATCTGATATGCAGGATGTATTTTCATTGTTCGTGACCCACAGGTTGAGAACCGGTTATAGAGGGTCTTGATATTACAAAAATTTCAATATATCCCTAAATGGAATCCCATTAAAATACTAAGGGAGTATATGATTCTGTTGGAGAATGGGTCATTCCTAATAAAATTACACCAAAACAAGAAAGTATTCAAAAAGGAAACTTTTTAATGGGAGTAGGAGTTAACTAGAATACACTACCTCTATCCAAACATTAAAGTTCATTTGAAAGCTACAATTATCGAGACAAAAAAGACACAGATTCCAAAAAATAGGTTTAACTCATCTAGAAAACTAAAAACAGAAGAAAATGGATTTCTTCACCAAAAATCAATGGATGAATGTTTCAAACTTTTTAAAAATCAATAAAGATTTTAGGAGAAAGCCCAAGACAAGTACCCAAAAACAACAACAACAACAATCAGAGCCACAAACAAAAAGTTTGATAAACTTATACTACTAAAGGCTAAAATATGATTAAGCAAACAATATCACAAAGAAAGAAAAGGAAAGTGAAACAACAGTTAAAATCCCAATTTATAGTATTATTTGCTGATTTAGTAAGAACAAGCTGAAATAAGGTGATAAGAGAATGGATGTTAATTATGTAAATGGGCAAGTCACAAAAAAGTAAGTTATAATTTTAGTAATGTATAAAATCCTCTTTAAAGTATTACACATTTACTACAATTTGTTTTGAACTTTGCTTTTCTCTTCCCACTTTATATCTTGTAGATCCTTTCTCATCAGAACATAAAAATCGACTTCATTTTTTAAACATTTGCATAGGGTATATGGCAATTTTGGGGTGGGAGCTTAAATGGCCTATGGTTCAAGGAACACAGGGTATCGGCTTAACATAAGAATACATTTTTGAAGTTACAGAACACGACAACTGAAAAACAGGTTTTTCAACTTGGTAGGTACTCATGTGGAAGAAAATCTTATTGGTTAAACAGAAAGCAAGATGGAATTCCTATAGGAATTCAAAGATTGAGATATACAGTCAAAAATAAGAAGGGGTGAATTATGGACCCTGGCTAATGACTCTGAAGATGGACAAAATTTCTCTTATACACCTTTCAGTTCCCTCACATTAGAGAAAAGAAGTTGAAACCATACACATATACATAGCCCAAAGTTTCTGTTATAATTACTAAATTTAAAACCTCTTCTGCCAAGCCAGTATGGCTCAGTGGTTGAGCATCGACCTATAAACCAGGAGGTCACGGTTCGATTCCCAGTCGGGCACATGCCCGGGTTGCCATCTCAGTCCTCAGTGTGGGGCGTGCAAGAGGCAGCAGATCAATGATTCTCATCATTGATGTTTCTATCTCTCTCCCTCCTCCCTTCCTCTCTGAAATCAATCAAAAATACTTAAAACAAAAAACCCTATTTTTCGGTCTGGAGCAATCAGATGATAAAATGCTTTTGCTAATTCATATTTTTTAAACTCCAAAAGGTTAAGTCTGGTAGCAATACTAATGTGAAGAAATAAGGCACCTTTTCCTAAAAGCCTATTTAAACCAAAGTTCCAGAACAAAACATCAAAATCTAGTTCACAACTGGAGAGGCAGCTCTGCTGTCTAAAACATAAATGTAAGTTAAAATAAAATTTTAATGTTTAAAGTGTGGATCAATTTATCAGAGATTGCTTGTTGAGGCTTAGAAACCTACAGAAAAGCATGAATCCCTCTGGAACATCCCTACTAACTTCATTAAGAACATATCATCCTAGTCTAGAAAAATTCCTTTGACTGGAAAGTAATTATCATTTAAAATCCGCCCATTACTTTAGATTTTTTAAAAATCCACTGACTTAATATTGTAATTCACTTCAACCCTAAACTTACATTCCTTATAAGGAAACAGAAACTTTAAAACATTACTACTCAGCAAACTACTAACAGAAACTAGAGAGCATGAATTCTTAATGGTTGAGTGGAAGCCCAGATCCAAAACTTAAACTCTTTCTCAGGATTTCTGTTGTGAAACTTAGAGACTTTATTTTTCCATTTATTTGACACAACAGTGAAGTAACCACATTTTTTATGCCTTCTCCAAATATTAGTTGATGGCTTAATTACGGAAGCAAAGGTGATTAAATATTGTAATCTATAAACAAATTAATTAGAATAAATTCTCTATATATCAGGTCCTATATAGGGCCTATCTGACTGGGTTAAGTCTCCATTTTTCCCAACTACATTAGGTAAAGTTTACTGTTGTGGATAAATGTGATTATAAAGCGTGACTCATGAAAAATGAAAAGTTTAATAGCATAATTTATGCAAAATTTGCCTCAGGTTTTTGTTTTCCAAGAATGGCCACAATAGATTTATCACTTGTTACCCTTTGATCAATTATCAGTTTATTTAATGATTCATCCTCTGACCACAGTCTGCCTTCTCAGCCCATCAATACTAATGATTTAGTATCTCTGAAATCAGAATGCTTCTTACAATGATAGATGGCATCTTAGAATAGCTGATAACCATATGGCAGTCAGAATATAAATATAAGTGTTACTGTGTAAGTATGCTCAAAGCCCTGGCCAGGAGTTCAATTGGTTAGAACATTGTACTGATATACCAAGATTTCAGGTTTGTTTCCTGGTCAGGGCACATACAAGAATCAACAAATGAATACATAAATAAGTAGAAAAACAAATCAATGTTTCTCTCTCCCCCCCCTTCCTCTTTCTCTAAAATCTAAAATCAATTTTTTAAAAAAGTACTAGAATGCTCAAACTGGGTTTGCTTGCAATTTTCTTTGACACTTGACAACACCTTGACATTTCATTCAGCAAACCAGTGAAGGACCATTCTAGGAAAGACTGACGTTTCTTACCAGAAGGCTGTTCTGCTGACACCTTCTGATAAAATCAAGAAAGCACCAGCACTAAATGTTGCAGAGTGGGTGAAAACTCTTGGGAGAAAATCCTGGAGATTAATTGAGGAAAGCTCTTTTAAAGTTTGCTTGCAACATCAATGCTCTCCACGGCACTGAAGAAGATATTGTAAGAAGAAATACAATCACCTGTGAAGGTGTTTTAACCAAATTAAATTTAACTAATTTAAATGTAATGCTTATGTTTTCATTTTATGTATGCAAGATGTTTGAAGATGACCTTTCCATAAGTATACAAAAAAATTATAAAAGATAAAGAAAACTACCTCTCAGGTTAGTTAGCAACATTTCCACTTAATGCCTCTTACACCTGATGCCATTTTCAATACAGTGAAATTGTATGGATCTTCCACTAACTTCCCAAATGGAAAAATAACCTAGTACTTGGAATCTAAACCCAACTTCCAACTAGAGGCATCTCTACCTTTGGCTTACTTCTACACCTCCAATCAACATGCCAACAGTCAGAATCATCTGTTGTCCTACTTTGCACTCTATACACATATGATCCAATTTACAGGATTAAAAAGAGAATAAAGCAATGTGTTTCTGAACTATGTATACAGTTAACATATATTAAAAAAACCTCATCAGTAGGGAAAGGGGAAAAAATCTCAAAGACACTATAGTATAGTGGGGTTTCACTATTAAGACGGGGCTCAAATCCACTATTTACTATGTGGTAGGTAAAACAAAAGAGGGCCCAGGACAGTAAGATAAGGAAAATAAGACTCCTAACTCGCTTATTTGCCCAAAAGCAAGTCACAATGTCCCACTTCAGGGACTCTATGGTCTTCCCAGAGCACCTAAGAGACTTTTTTGGGGCAATTCTCAGCCGATTCTATAAACCCTGAATGAGACCCAGCTTTCTTGAAGTTGGACATCCTCCTACCATCCCAATCCTAGAATTGAGGAAGACTTGGCTAAAGAGAGCAAATACCAATTCCCCCACATCTCCCCATTCCCCATTAATACATGGTGCTAATACATCTGCCTATAAATATTCAAAAGTCTTGATGTAGTAAATATAAAATGGATGAATGCAACACTATAAGAAAACCTAAGAAATGTTATGTATAATCTGAACATAGGATGTCTTAACCAGGACTGGAAACCCTAAAGCCTTAACAGGGAAAAAATAGTTCAGTATATAAAAAAAAATTAAAAGTTCTCTATGGCCAGGGATACCAGAATGTCAACAGATAATAGATGTGGAGGAGAACTCTTACAATAAATAACTCTTAAGCAATCCCAAAAAGGGACAAATGACATCCCAATAGGCAAATGGGCAAATGACAGGCAACTTATGGAAAAGTCAATCCAAGTGGCCAACAAATATTAAAATTCTGCAAGTCAAAGTTCCAATGAGATAATCCTTTACATCCAACACAGGCAAAAATTAAAGATTCTAAAACCCATTCCTGGTAAGATTTAAAGAAAAGCACTGACATTCATTGATGGAAGAAAAAGGAAGTGCTAAGCCTTTTTGGAAATTTAATCTGTTAACATTTATTAGAGTTAAAAACAAGTTCCCTTCTACAAGCTATCCCATTTTGAAATCTACCCAATGGAAACAGGAAACAGGTATGTGGAGTAGCAAAAAAATGAGAACCAAGTGTCTACTAACTGGAGAATGACTGAATTTCATGGTAATTCTTACTGTGAAACATTACATAACCATTAAAACATAATTACATTCCAAGTACAAAGAGCCAAGATGTAGATTATCTTCTTTATATAGACAATGGAAAAAACATACATGAGTATCTGAATGTGTATCTATATACCATTCTACTGAGTATGTAGGCAAATCAGGTATGATGTATACTTGGCTATAAATGGATTACCTAAAATAAAATGGGGAAGAAAAGATATCAAGTGGTGAAAGGAAGCCAAGAGGAGGAAAAAAATTACAATAAAGCACCCAGCTGGTGTGGCTCACTGGTTGTGTCAACCCATGAACCAGGAGGTCAAGGTTTGATTCCTCCTGGTCAGGGCACATGCCCCGGTTTTGGGCTCTATCCCCAGTAGGGTGTGAGCAGGAGGCAGCTGATCAATGATTCTTTCTCATCATTATTGTTTCTATCCCTGTCTCCCTCTCCCTTCCTCTCTCTGAAATTTAAAAAAAAAGCACACATATTTTTTAAAATTACAATAAAGCAATATACTTATGCATGTGTAAAATTATACATATGTACATGTATGTATAAATATATCTTAAGCCAGCATTTTTTCCTTACAGCATATATATACATTACTACTCCCCACACCTTTTTAAATATTTCCATCTCTAGGACCTCAAATCTACTTTCAAACTAACAAACTTGTTTGTTTTATGTTTACACTTAAAAGATCTAAGCTGTAATTTGAGTCCAATAATAAGCATGAACATTCAAGACTGCTGCAATTAAAAAAAAAAGTCTTAACTTCACCAGGTAACTGATTCAAACTCCCACATTTATGTCTAATTTCCCTCTTCTCTAAATTATATCTGTACTAGAGGCCCGTTGCATGAAATCGCATGGGTGGGGTCCCTCAGTGTGGCCTGCGGGGATTAGGCTGAAACCTGCAGTCCAACGCCACCTGCCACTCCTTCCTTCCTGCCTGCCTGCCTGCCGCTCCCGCTCATCCCAGCCCCACTGCGCCCACCGCAGGCTCACGCCCTGTCAGTCCTAATAGGAAGAGGCCCGCATCACCACAGCAGCACTGGCCAGCTGTGACACAATCGGCCCTCTGGGCAGGCGGTGGGACGCCCTTGCCGGCCCGGGATCCAGATCCATCCCACTGACTTCACGCCAGTTGTCCACGCCTTGTCGGGAGCCACCTGGCGGCCGCTTTTACATGGTTTCTTCCTTGCAGAGTATCTAGGGAGGGGAAGTGGCCACGGAGCCAGAGGCCGACTTCCAGGAGGCTGGCAGAGCTGCAGGGATCGTGCAGGCGGTGCCAGTCCATCGGTGCCTGGCCCGTTCCCTGGAGAATGGATCTGCAGGACTACTGAGGGAGTGAGTGGCTGCCACCGGGCTGGTGGACTGCTGGGCCGGGTGTCAGCTGAGCAGCACTCCCACTGTAGGAGTGCACTGACCACCAGGGGGAGCTCCTGCATCGAGCGTCCGCCTCCTGGTGGTCAGTGTGTGTCACAACAACTGGTTGACCAGTCCTTTGGTCGCTTAGGCTTTTATATATGTAGATATGGTCTAATTTGTATAGAAAACACCTTCTGCAGTTAACCGTGCCAGTGAGTATGCTTTCCTGATTCACCATGACATCTACAATGATGCAGTCAAAAAGGACACTGGCGTTTGTTTCTCAGGTGCATGTGTACTGGCTGCCTTGACCTGGTTCATACATATGAGAATAAGCACCTTCCACCTGTCAGGAAGACTGTGGGCGTTCCCTCAAAATATTTTCAATTGTTTGACTGGATATGATTAAAAGTACATATATTTTGGGGTGTTTCTGTAGGTGTTTTAATAAAAATATTTTATTAACTGTTCTCTCAGCTTTTATAGTCTACCGAATATTGTTTTTCATTCCCTGGGAAAACATGTTAAAATGTCCTGTTAAAATTATGGATTTTCAAATAAACTTTGCAAATCTCTTAAAAAAAAAAAATAGCTTCAAATACACTAAAGACAAACTAATCTACAAACAGATATTATTTTAAATCAATGGACACATCCCACAAATAAAAAAATCTGCAAATTTACTAATCACATTATACATTACGTAAATTATTATATCATTATGGAATAAGTTATATTAAGAAAAAAAGTTACTCAAGGTAAGCCTTCAGCATTCTTTAGTATTGAACATTTAAGTGTTCTAAATAAAATGACAATGAAGGTATGAAAATTTCATAAGAATGCATAAGTACCTACTAATGCTTGCATACCAGTAATGTTCTTTGCTTGTTAATTTCACAAGTTTGTAAAATCCAACAGTTCACCTTAACCCTTTGCACTCCACTGTCCCCTCTCAGGGGACATCGGAATTCTAGCATATCACTCAGATGTCCCCTCTCAGGGGACATTGCAGTTTATTAGTGATTATGGGGAATTGAGTTATTTCAACGCAACTTTTTGAGACATGCATTTTCCCTGAAGTTTTATCTTGAAATGGCACAAGAAATTAAATCAAAATATCGTAAAATTACTAAGATATATACAAGAAATGTCAGCGGGTTTTGTGTCGGACGAGAACGTGAGATGCGTGCTCACGATGGTCTGAGCACTTCGCGACGCCACTTGAAAAGAGCAATAAGGGGAGTTTGTAGAAGAAAGGTCGGTTTTTGAACATGGCGCGCATTGTATAGTGAGATATATAATTACAAATAAACAAGTCTACATCTGGAGAAAAAGATTTTCAAAGCTGAGCTCATTTTGGTTTGAAGCTTCAAGCAGTGCACATAGATCTAATGAGGAGAAAATCGGAAAAGTGATTCTTTTCTTAGTGAATAAATTGTTTGGTGAAAGCTATTTTGGTAAATATCAACTTGTCAGTTAGTAATAACAATTAGAAATTTTCAACCCATGCATTTATTCATATTTTTTATTAGAACAATGGCAAAGCGTCCAACCACGAATGAGTCTCATGACACAAGTAGTAGTGAAGATGAGCTCCAGATAGACCCCTATACAGACACGTTAGAAAGACTAACTGTAGAACAAAACGACAGCAGTGATAGTGATATCGTCCAACCTAGAAGGCGACAAATTGTTCGCATAGATAGCGAAAGCGATAATAGTAGTATGGAAGAAAACACACAGCAACATGACAACGTATCAAGTGAAGAGTGGGAAGATGTTACCGAATCGGACGTTCCTCCAGCCACGATAAATTTTGATGTACACGAAGAAATAGCCGGACCACAAGTCCCAAGTAACATAAAAAGAAAGAATAATACTACGCTTCTTGCGTGGAAAGATAAAAGAATTATTACCATGCTCACCAATTATTATAACACAAACCTACAATCTACCCAGAGAACATTACGCGGTGGACATATCGTAACAGTCAGTAAGCCTGAAATGGTGTTAGAATATACGGCAAATATGGGTGGTGCGGATCAATACGCTTCGACGTATTGTTTCCTCCGTAAATCGCTCAAATGGTGGTGGAAGTTATTTTTTGGGGGGGTTGGAAATGTGTGTGATAAACTCATACATAATGTATCACATCGAAAAACAAACAAGTAATGAAACGCCAATGACACACCACAAGTTTGTCAAGACACTCGTTGACCAATTAAAGGGTGATTTTCGTGTATCGAGAACGCGTCCATCCACATCTTCTGCGGACAATAGATTAAACAATAAACTACATATTCCCAATGTGGGACAAAGAAAACGGGACTGCATTGTGTGTTCTAACAGGAAAACACCTGGTGGCAGGCGTCAAACCACTTATTACTGTCAAACATGCACTAATCAGCCTGCAATGCACATTGGGGAGTGTTACAAAACTTATCATACTGTACAAAATTATAAACAATAAAATATTGGTTTTTTTTGCAAATATACATTCCTCGATGTCACCCAATTCATATAAGTCCAATATCATTATAATACGTTACTTGGTTCCAAAATTATACTAAATAATACAAGGGTCTGTAAATGCACGTTTCCGCCACAAAGTAGCGTCGAGTAGCTGGTAGCCAATGTCCAGAATGGTTCGGAGTGCAAAGGGTTAAGATGGAATGATTTAGTGGTTCCAAATGGCCACCCAAAACTATTATGACTTTCCTATTGCAAAGAGTTGAAGTTCCCAATAGTTCTTTCCGTGCGCATAAAGTTCTGTTACAATAGCTGAACTTAACCGGAATTAATATATAACCCCTAAAAAAAAGCCAATTTAAGTTGTTTGAATCAAAATTTAAAATGAAGTTTTGTATACATGCAATGTTATAATGTTTAAGTCTAACAATATATCAGACAGAGTCCAAAAGCCAAGAATAACTGATTCATTTGTTCTTTCAATATGTATTGAAGGCTTACTACTAAGTACACACATCAAGTTACTGAAAAACCTGAGACTTGAAAATAACCTGAAAAACTATAAAACCAAACAGTTATAACATGGGAAAGGAAGGAAAGTTTTAATATGACTAATTATCCTGAAGAAATCTTGCCAGGGGAATGCATGTTCCTTTGCCAACAATATCTATAAACTCCATTAGTTATTACTGGGAGAGACTCATCCTCCAAAAAAAACTAAGCAAAAGGTGTTGAAGCTATAGTATGAGAGACAAAACAATTGGTATTTAACTCAGATTTAATGTTGGTTCAATTTTTGCCATTCTTTTGGCCTCTTTAAAATAATAAAAAGATTGTTATACATCTAAATATACATGCTCAGAGTAACAAAGTAATGCCTAGTATTGCTTTTGTTTTGCTTGAGCTGTTTTTGTTTTTTTGAAGATTTGGTCCTAGAAAATTTAATAACCACCAAAACAGTTTTACTATTTGCTAAAGATCTGCCAAAGAATCTTCTAAACATAGTTAATAATATTGCAATATCTATGTATGGTGTCAGATGAGCATTAGATTTATCAGGGTTATCACTTCAGAAGGTATATAAACATCTAAATACTATAGCACACCTGAAACTAATATAATATGGTACATCTACTATAATTGGAAATAAAACTTTTGTTTAAAAAGCTCTGGTACCCTAAAAGAAATATGCTATGTGGCACAATTACCACCAAGAAATGCCACATTATTAAAAAGTTTCATACTACACATGCATATATAAAACTAGAGGCCCAGTGCATGAAATTCATGCACGGGTGCAGTCCCTAGGCTTGGCTGGAGATTAAAGCGCGATCGCCTAGAGTGGAAAGGCAGGTCCCAGCTGACCTTTGGGCCCTGGGCAGCACCTGGACTCCCGGTCCCCCCGCACACCCCCTTCTGCCTGAGTCACAGTGCCCAAGTCCCCACGCGGAGATGTGGTGAGCGCAGCTGGACACAGTATGGGCCTCTGGGCCGCCCAGTGGCTCTGCACAGAAGCCGCCCAGTGGCGCTGCACAAAGAGGGCAACACGCTCTCTCCCAGCTGGCCTCTCAGACCCATCCTGTGTAAACCCACGAGGAGCCCGAGTGGCCCCTGCAGTCCCCGCAGCTGTGGCCTGGCTCACCCAGAAGAGGCCGCACAGGTGCGAGGCGGGCTCCTTGTGGGCACCCAGCACCTGAGTGCAGGGACGTCCCAGGGGAGGGTAGCAGGGGGAATGAGAGCGAGCTTGGCAGACACCCTGCATTCTCACCGCACCTCCGTCCCCATCCCCCTAACCCCCAGTGAGAGGTTGCAGCACATCACCAACGCCCGCCATGTTCCACACCACCCACTGGTGGTCAGTGCCTGTCATAGCAAGCGGTAGAACTCCCAATCTCCAAGTCGAACGACCACCCGAGGGGACAATTTGCATATTAGGCTTTTATTATATAGGATATTTCAAGTATTTTCCAAAATACCTTACACAATATAAAGCTAACAACTGAGGATGATATAAACACATGAATAGTTATATCCAGCACAAATTATAATTTAAGCCACATAATCCAGTTTTAAAATTGCTAGTAGCCACATTAATATACTAACTGGTAAAAATTTTATAATTTAATCCAACACATCCAAAATATTTCAACATGTAATCACTATTTTAAAATTATGATATGTATGCTTTTTTTCATACTAAGTCTCTGGAATCTAGTATGGATTTTACAGCTAAAGAATACCTCAACTCAGAACTACAATGTTCGCTAATGACTGATTACTATAATTGTGTTGCATTCATTTTCCCTTATGCGCAGGCACACCATTTCTCTCCACTAATACTAGCAGTGGATATTTTAGCAGCCAGCTGTTACATTATTAGTCTTGTACTGACTTGTTTGGTGTGCGCAAACAGAAAATATTTTCCTTTCGAGAACAAGAAAAAGAGGTTTATTTGCGTTACGTTTATTAATTTGTGCAGTTATTCAGTGTCTGGTAAGTTAATGTTCAGAAAAAATAATTTTTATTAAAATGTTCTATTATTTTGTTAATGACTAGGGGCCCAGTGCACGAATTTGTGCCCTTGAAAGGAACTGTGGGCCGCGAGGCTGTGGTGGGCACAGGGGCAGGTCTCGGCCCATCCTCTGCATCCCCGCCCGGCCCCTTCCACCGTCCCCCCACCCCCGTCTCCTGTCTGCCGGCACTCTGTGGATAAACTAAAAATAAATGAATTGTATAGTTTACATGGATGAATGTTACGGTATGTGAATTATCCTATATAATAAAAGCCTAATATGCTAAGTGTCTGGTTGTCCATTCAACCAATCAAAGCCCAATATGCTAATGACACGCTCAGGCTGTTCAACTGCTCACTATGATGTGCACTGATCACCAGGGGGCAGATGCTCGGATCAGTAGGTTAGCTTGCTGCTGGGGTCCGGCCAATAGGAACTGAGTGAGACAGGCCAGATACGCCCTGGAGCCCTCCTGCATCCTTCCCCGGCCCCTATTGTGCATCGGTGGGGGTCCCTTGGCCTGGCCTGCACCCTCTCACAATCAGGGACCCCTTGGGGGAATGTCAGAGAGCCAGTTTCGGCCCGATCCTGCAGGCTAGGCCAAGGGATCCCACTGGTGCATGAATTCATGCATTGGACCTCTAGTATCTCAATAAAGCTCTTACATGTTTCCCATCCCCTGCCCCCCATCCGCCCCCCCAATAGTATATAGATTATATGGCTTCCAGGAGCCAGCTTGATCATGGTGTCGGTTCCGGTCACTCAGCACTGTCAGTGGGTGCGAGCAGCAGCTCCGGGGCTGGTAGCAGGTGCAAGCAGGGTGGCACTGGCAGCAGGTACGAGCGCCTGGAGCAAAGAATTTTCAGTAACCACCAGAGGCTTGCCCAGATGACAGTGACTGGCGCCCTGCTTGGTCTGGCACTCTGTGGGGAGCCAAGATAGGATTAAGCCTCGGACTGACCTGTTGGCAAAGTCACAAACAAGTCCCAGCTTAGAGGGCACAGTCCTCTTAGCATAATTAGGCTTGACCTTATAACGCTCCCTAGATCTTACCTGGGAAGCTAATGGGCTGAGGGAAGTGCAACAAGAACAAAAACAAAAACAAGTGAAACTCACAGGAACAGTGTAACTTTGGTAACCACTACCTTGTTTACCTCTGACTATAAAAATAAAGGTTCAGTTTGCCTCAGGATCTTTCTCTGTGGCCTCAGCCAGGCACAGAAAGATCCACGGAGACTAAAGAGAGCTAGAGAGTTCTGAACGCTGTCTCCGTGTAAAACATTCTTTGCCGATTCCGTCCACACCTTTGGGAACCCCTGGACTGCTGGGGCTGGACCCCGGCAGCACCTCTGCTCAACTGCTCCACCATCCTGCCGTGGCCTACGCCCGCCATGTTCCACACGTGCCCTGGTGGTCAGCACACATCATAACGACCAGTTGTTCGGTTGTTTTGCTGTTCGGTCTATTTGCCTATTAGACTTTTACTATAT
The DNA here is from genome assembly GCF_028538775.1 of Myotis yumanensis. Lineage (NCBI taxonomy): Eukaryota > Metazoa > Chordata > Mammalia > Chiroptera > Vespertilionidae > Myotis > Myotis yumanensis. Next base: position 177,779,693 of record NW_027223753.1, read on the forward strand.
AGGATTACTCATTTATTTCAGCCCTTTGTATTCAGCATGTCTCTATCAAAATAAACCTAAGTTTGTATGAAAATTGAAGGTTTTGTGTTTTTGCAGCCCACATCAACTGAAACCTTGTTTATTTGGCCTGTGTTAGCCTTTGAGTCTGACATGCTTGTTGTAAAGAGATTTAAAAAAAGAAAATGTTTTTATTGATTCCAGAGAGGAAGGAATAGGGAGAGATAGAAACATCAATAATGAGAACCATCATCAATCAGTTGCTTCCTGCATGCCCTCTGCTGGGAATTGAGCCCAAAACCTAGGCATGTGCTCTGACCAGGAATTGAACTGTGACCTCCTGGTTCATATGTCAATGCTCAAATACTGAGCCACCATGATGTGGCTAAAAAGTAGATTTTTGTAAAGTGAAGACATAGCTCAAATCATTTTTTCAGGAATCCTCACAATTCAGTCCTCCTGACTTCCACTGTATTAATTAGTAGTAATTTATAATGAAAAATAATTTAACAAACCATATAATATTTGTACCCCCAAAATAAACATACTGTAGTGATGACAGACATCAGGCTCTCTAGAGTCTGAAAGAACAGTCTGAATCTTGAATCAGCCTCCTATTAATTTTATGGACCTACATTCATTTATAGCCTCAGTTCCCTTAATTGATAACATGATCTCCCCTTCATTGTGAATAAAAGGACTGAGATAAATTCATGTCAAGTACCTGCACCATCTGATAGTGTGCATGCTCAATAAATAATAGGTGTTATTGTTGTTAGAGCTAGATGTGAACAGAACCTAGCAGATTCCACCACTCCAACGGTCTCATACTGCAAATGAAAAAAATCAAGGTCTCACAACCAGCCAGTACAAGAATTAGGGGTCAGACATGGAAGATAGAAGGCATATTGCTCTTCCCACTAAACAAACAAAAACAAAAAACACAACAAAAACTAGTTTGCTACACCTATAACATTGTGGTAGAGAACTCACTTCTCAAGTTGTTATCCAGTCACATGTCTGCCCTGTATTCATAACTGAAATGTAAGCTCACTACACTAAAATTTCCTTTGAAGAACTAATACAGTATTATGCTCAACAAGGCAATTGGAAGTGAGAAGCCCTAGAGTTAAATCTCACTTCAGCATAGTGTTACCTTGAACAAGTTAATCTTGTCAATTTCCTAAAATGTAAAATGGGGATACCACATACCTCATGGAATCCTTGAAAGAAAATCAGGAAATACATGTATAAGTGACACAGAATATCTAGGCATTCATAGAAAACTAATACCTAACTCACAGAAGGCACACAAATATGCTGTTGGAAATATGCTGCTGCAAAAAAATGAAAAATATGGGAAAAAGCATGCTTTCTGTAAGTAAATAAAGCCAAGGCCTTGGCAATACATCCTTAGCTAGTTTTATTAATTTTTTCAGAGTTTTCATAATCGTACTGTTCTTATTAAAACAAAACTACAGGAAAAGTATTTAAATGTAATTTTTAAAAATTGTTAATTGGCCTTTTCATTTAGTTGTCTTCTTTTACATTTTTATAATAATCACATTTTAAACATGTAAAACTAAAAATTATCTTTAAAATATCTGGAATTGTATGTTTTTAATTTAAGTGTCCCTAGTATTATTGACAGCCACCACTTTTTCATCAACAACTAATCTCCACAAAGGAGTCAACACTAAACTATACTAACTTCCAATCCCCATAGATTATAAGGCTGCAAACAAAGTATCAGGTCTTTATCTCTAACTATAGATCCACTGTTAATTTATAATAGCAAGACACAGCTCTGACAGGGTAGCTCAGTTGCTTAGGGCTTAGTGCATCCTCCAGATACCTCAAGGTTTCAGATTCCATCTCTGCTCAGGGCACATATAAGAAGCAACCAATGAATGAATAAATGAGTGGAATAACACATCGATGTTTCTCTCTCTCACTCCCTCAAAAAATAAAAAAGAAAGATACAGAACATGCTATTATTTGTGTAAATATTTATTTTTGGGGGGGATATCCTAATTTTTGGTCAAATCTTCAGCTATTCACTGGTTCCAATTAATTTGTGAAATGAAGTTTCAGTTCCTGGAGAAAACCTTTAATCAATGTTTACAGAGCAGTGCTTCAAGGCAGGATGATATTGCTACTAATCCCATGACTGAAATTCTTCACTGGCAATTTCACATCTAATCTTCAACCAAGGATATTTTTTTCATTGATTTTCAGACAGAGTGGAAGGGAGTGGGGGGGAGTGTGGGAGGGGAGAGGGCAAGAGACATCAATTGGTTGCCTCTCACAAGAGCCCAGATGGGTCAGGGGATCAAACCCACAACCGAGATACATGCCCTGGACCAGGAATCAAAACCTTGACCCTTTGGACCTCAGGCCCATGCTCTAACCAGCCAGGGCCACGGGCAATTCACATTTAGATCCAAGTGTGTGTCTGTGCATATCCAGTGGTTCTCAACCTTCCTAATGCCACGACCCTTTAATACAGTTCCTCATGTTGTGGTGACCCCCAACCATAAAATTATTTTCGTTGCTATTTCATAACTGTAATTTTGCTACTGTTATGAATTGTAATGTAAATATCTGATATGCTATATGTTTTCCAATGGTCGACACCCACAGGTTGAGAACCGCTGGTATAGACGGAGGGGAGAAAAAGGAAAATCAATCACCTATACATTGAAAAACACAACTGAAAGAAAAAATACACCAAAATGTTAGCTGTTATTCTCAAGGCAATTTCTGATTGATTTCCTAAATTCTAACTAACCATGCATTATTTAAATTAGAAAAAAATTAAATTGCTGCTACACTAAATGAAAGAAGCCACACTCAAAATGCTATTAAGGTGTATGATTCTACAATAGGACATTCTGAAAAATGCAAAACTATGGGAACAGAAAACAACCTAGGAGAGAAGTTGACTACAAAGGGGGATGAAGGAAATTTATGGGATGGTGAAACTATTCTATCTCTTCATCCTGGTGATGGTTACACAATTGTGAGCATTTATCAAAGCTCATATAATTGTGTTTCTAAAAAGATGAATTTTACTATATTCAAATTAATCTAAATTTACATAGTTAAATATAAAAAAGTGCTTGTGTGTTAGGCCAATTTTTTCCAAGTAGGAGAAAAAAATATTGGGGCCCTGAGCTCTTTCAAACCCCTCATTTTACACAAAAGAAAACAGACGCAGAGAGGTCTGTTCAGGGTCCATTGCTAGATAATGGTAAGCTAAAGTACAGACCTAAGAATTCCCATTTATTTAACTTCAAAATCAGGACTTCCTTCCACTTCACCATTCTCACTCTTCTAAGAGTTTTTTAGACCACAATATCCACAAAATGTATGTACCAGTGGATTATGGCAAGAGTAAAATTCAAATGTTCAAATGCAATTATTTTAGTACATAAAAACGCGGCTTGGGGCTCCTTCCCAAACTTTGCCAAAGAACCACTTCTTTGTTAGGTAACACCGAGTAACTGAGTCAAAGTCTAAATAGAATCTAGCAGATAGGTGGGTAGGGATCAACAATAGGTACCTTTAGAGTTCCAAAATAGGGAGATTTGACTTGATACTGAGAAGCCAAAGAAAGACTGTAAACAGTCTTTACTAAAACTTTCAATGATGATCATAAATGAGTTGTATAAAAAAGAAATGAAGGCTATCTTGTGTAGCAATCAACATAAAGTATACTTAGCCAAAAAGCAATGGCGTTCTACCATCTACATGCTGCACAAAAATTTAAGACAAAATAGTCCTTTTCAATATGACCCCCCAAAAAAGCATGCCTCCATTACACAAGAACTGTGTAATCACATAGTGAGAAATTAAAACTTTTCCATGGGTGAGGGAGTATTGCTGCAAAGCGTATGAACCTTATTTACCCTTGACAGAAAAAGTACGGTAAGCCCCTTTGTGCCTTGTGCCTGCCACAGCTGTGTCTGCACTCATTCAGAGGCAACCTCTGGGTTTCAGTAAGAACAGCAGTCAATGAAGTAGCTACTCAAATTTTACTCAAGTCCCTTTGACACTAAAGTTTGTTTCTTTACTGACTGGTTTAAGAAAGAGAGGAAAACATCACCTCGTTATCCCACTTATCCACGCATTCCTAGGTTGACTCTTGTGTTCCCGCACATGCCCTGACCCAGGATGGAACCAGCAACCTTGGCACGCTGGGAGGACCCTCACCCACTGAGCTGCCCAGCCAGGGCCTGCCTGACACCACGGGTGACACCCGGCCTGCTGCTAGAACTAGTCCCACGTTAAAACTTCTTCCCGTCACGCCGTTCCTACTTCGTTGATCCCCTAAGGAGATTTAAAGTTGTCAAGAGCACAGGGCGAGCCTTTAGACGCCGACAGTCTTACTGTGATTTCCCACTATGCTGTTGCAGGTGACAGTGAACACCAAGTCCACACAGCTAATCAGTAAACCAGGAAAGGAAAGGGGGGGGGGAGGAAGAAAATCGCTGAAAACAGGAAATTTTGACCCCCAAATAAAGTAAAACCCCGGGGGATACAAGGTTCGCTGAAACGAAGGGTGGCGAGAAGCAGCCCTGCGCGCGCACAGCACTCCTGCAGCAGGAGCAGGCAGGCCCCTCCATAAAAATAGCCAGGGCGCTCCAACATCTGAGCTGCCGGCTCTGGGAGGCTGACTGACAGGCGACAGCTGGGGAGACTCTATTGATCCCAGACCATCTCGGCGCTCCTGGGGGGAAGGGGGGTGCGGGATGGCGGAGACCGTTACAATGGCAGGACCGCACCGTGCGGGCTTCCTCCTCAGCTCCGTGGCCCCTGCTCGATTCTCCTCCCGTTCCTCTTCCCTTTCCCAGCCCTAATCCCACCGTAACCAGTCTCCTTCCTCCCAATGGAAACAAACAAACAAAAACCCTCGGGGGAGGGGGGGGCGGGGAACCCCCACAAAACTCAGCACCTTCCAAGCCAACCCACTGGGGACTGCCGTCCAGAACAGGTCACTCCCCTGCCCGCTTCCCTCATCTGGTTCACACCGTAAATCACACTTCACAGCCGGGAAGTCTCTCGCCTTTTCCTCCCGACTAGAGGGGCGCAGGCGCCGCCCCATTCCCCAGGCCGCAAAAAAGAAAGAAAAGGAAAAGGACAAAAAGACTCGAACCCGCCACATTTCAAGGCATTCTAGTTGCCTCTCCTGGATCCCAACCCTCCAACCGAGCCCCCGCTCCTCCTCCGGACGCTCAAGTTTATTAGCCCCGAGCCCCGGACAAAGGTGAATTCCTCAGATTCCGCGACGCGCCCCCCGAGCGGTGGGGAGGGGTCGGCGCGGCGCTCCGCTCGGCCGGTCCGCGGGCGGGAGGGCGGCTGTGACCGCACAATCCCACCGCCGCCTCCTCCTCCTCCTCCTCCTCCGCCTCCTCCTCCTCCTCCTCGGCGCCCCCGCCGCGCGGCGCTCGGGCCTGCTCCCTCCCCGGGGCTCCCGCCGCCCGCCCGGCAGCGGCTCGGCCCCTCCTCACGGCCGGCCGAGGCCCGCACTCGCACCCCAGAAAAAGGCCCGCGAGGAGGGAAACGCCGGACGGGCCCGACGTTTGTTTCAAAACATAACGGAGCCCGGACCCCGAGACCGTTAAACCGCGGGCGGAGGGGGGAGACGCCAGGAACCCAGCGGCCCCGGGCGTGTGTCCGGCCACCCGGGCCGACTCCAAACCTCACTCCCCGGGACCACCGAGCCTCCCCCACACCGGCCCCGGCCGCCGGGAGCCCCGACCCCGCGGCAGAAGGGTACCTTGTAGAAAGCCCCGTTGGAGCCGCGAACCTCCACCGTCAGCTCCGCCATGTTGGAACCGCAAAGGCCGCTGGGAAGAGGTTCTAGAAACTTTCCAACCAGCGGGGAGGCGGGGGAGGGGCGTGCAGGAGGCGGGGGGAGGGGCGGGGAAACAGGGCGGGGACCGGAACACCCCGCCCCACACCCCTGGGGTCTCGCCGCGCTGCCCCGACTCTCCGCGGGAGCGCCCTCGGCGCCTCACATCGCCCGCCGCGGCCCTGCGCGCCGCCGCCCCCGCCCGGCTCTCCTCCCGGAACAATCGCCGACCTTTGTTGACCCGCCCCTGCGTCCCCGCCCCCCGCCCCGGCGGGTCGCCCACCCCGCCGGTCCCGCCCTGCGGCCGCGGGGAGGGAGCTCCCCGGGCGCCCCTCGCGTCCGGAGCCCGCCGCTCTCGGGCACCTGGCCCCCCAACTTCTGCAGGTGCTGGGAGCCTGGAGTCGACATCGGGGGCGCCACTTGCCCCCTGACACAAACTTTCCAGGGGAGAAGAGAGCCTAACAGTGTCCATCCCAGGTGCTCCACATTCTTTCGCCCATCTCTTAAAAAAAATAAAATGAAATAAACTTGGCGGGAATAAGTCAGGGTCCACCGGTCCGTACCTGGCGCAGTCCGGCCCAGCCCTCGCCCCACGTGTGGGCACGTTAGCGGGTCACACTCCCTCTCCGCGCCCTGCCGTGTGCACCCCCTTGCAGCAGCGCGCGGGGGAAGAGCATTGTTGGAAGCGGCCGGGGACCCTTGGCCGAGGCGGGGACCACGTGTGCCCCCGCGGCCAGGCTTGGGGGGCGGCCACACACAGGACCAAGCAGAACCCACTGGGAGGCTTGTCCACCAGAACCTACACCAGTCCTGTGAGCATCAGGATGCAGATACTTGGAATATTTTAACAGTTTAAAAACTCTTTCCCAAAACGAGATCTTTAGAAATAATACCAGGACTCTTTTATGTGTATATTGTATTGTCATTTTGACAGAGAATTTCTAAAAAAGGGTGCTTTCCTGACCCTCTATATACTCTCAAGGAAATGCCCACTGGCCCAGTCTTTTTGGGGGGTAAGAGGGGTGTTCTTAAAGAAATATGTACCTGCCCTGACCGGTTTGGCTCAGTGGATAGAGCGTCGGCCTGCGGACTGAAGGTTTCCAGGTTCGATTCCGGTCAAGGGCATGTACCTTGGTTGCGAGCACATACCCAGTGGGGAGTGTGCAGGAGGCAGGTGATGGATGTTTCTCTCTCATCGATGTTTCTCTCTATCCCTCTCCCTTCCTCTCTGTAAAAAAATCAATAAAATATATTTTTTAAAAAATTAAAAAAAGAAATATGTACCTGATATTTGATCAGCACTTCTAATCTCCAAAAGTTCTGGAAGAAAATGGTGGCTGCAAAAGTGCTCGCTATTGTATTGCTAGGTACAGAATGTTTTTAAAAATGTTGATCATGGTGAAGGAAGCAATCAAATTAAATACCATCCTATTATGATCCTTCAGATGTATAATGTTCTAGTTTGCTTTTTTCCCCAACAGCCTTATTGAGATATAATTCACATACCATACTGTAAATTCCAATAAGACTAAATTGGAGCAAGAGCATATCCTTGGGAAATGATTAATAATAAAACTCTCAGGGAAACTGAAGCAATTCGCAGCATACAAATTCTGTTCAGTTTCTGTTCTCCTGGGAAGGTATATGTTCTAGGTGTACCGGTTAATAATGCGGATTTTTTTCAATAGAGTTATACATGTGTTGATATATATATATATGCGATTTGATATGTATGTTATTTTGTTGTATTGACAACAAGCTTCAAAACTTCATATGTCAAATTTTCTGAAGGTGTTAACATCATAGATGTTTTTATGCTTAAAAATGTCAAATTTCATGCCAAAAAAAAAAAAAAGAGCATTTGCGTGAAGTTTTAATTCATCACTTTATTTTGAAGAAAAGTGCTGCTGAAAGTTATCATATACTTCGGGAAGCTTAAGGTGAACATGCTCCATCTCAAGATACTTGTGAACGCTGGTTTAAATGCTTTAAAAGTGATGATTTCGATGTGAAAGACAAAGAACGTCCAGGTCAATTTGAACCACACTTTGATCATAAAATGGGCCAGAGGACACGGCAAAGTAATTTTCCTTCATGATAACGCACCATCGCACACTTCAAAACCAGTTAAAGACATGTAAAAAGATCTTGCCTGGGAAGTATTAACCCACCCGCTGTATTCACTAGACCTTGCTCCTTCAGATTACCATTTGTTCCGATCGATGGCACACGCACTTTCCGAGCAGCACTTCAAAACGTACGAAGAAGTGGAAAATTGGGTCTCTGAACGGTTTGCCTCAAAACCAGAAAAGTTCTATTGGGACGGTATCCACAAATTAACTGAAAGATGCGGGAAATGTGTAGCTAGCGATGGACATTACTTACAATAAAGCACTTTTGATGTTTCTCTTGAAATTATTGTGTTTTCTTTGATTACAAAACCCGAATTATTAAGCGGTACACCTAGTAACATTGGCAACATAGCCCTTTCCGTACATTATCTGTTGTAGGCCGCTGGAACGGCACTAGGTGTTAGACGGGTGGCGTTGGTCTGGATCTGGGTTCAGCAACCTAAGTACTTGGGTTCTGGCTAGGAAAGAATTCAGAGCCAAGACCCAAACTATAAGAGAGCATTTATTTGGTAAATCACAGAAGTAGAAGAATTAATTCCTAGAAGAAATGGGCTTAGGAAACCAGTTATAGAAATAAAGGGCCCTTGGAGCTTGGCAGTGAGGAATGTAATGGTAATGGCAGGGCGGGGGGGGGGGGCGGGATAGGAGGGAAAGGGAATCTTAAAAGGACAGGGAAAGGCACAGGCACAGACCTGCTCCCAGGAGTGAGAGCGCCCTGGGTTCTCTGTCCTAAGGGTTTTAAGGATGGAGATTTTAGGGGAGGTCTCAGGGGAAGCTTTATTATTTTTATTGATTTCAGAGAGGAAGGGAGAGGGAGAGAGAGAGAAGCATCATTGATGAGAGAGAATCATTGATCAGCTGCCTCCTGCACGCCCGCTACTGGGGATTGAGCCCACAACCTGGGCCTGTGCCCTTGATAGGAATCAAACCCGGGACCCTTCCGTCCTCAGGCTGATGCTCTGTCCACTGAGCCAAACTGACTAGGGCCCAGGGGAAAATCTTATCAGAACATTCAGCAGCTTTCTGTGTGTATCCTTTCAAAATCTAGGTCTCCACTGATTGGTTGGTCAGCACCAGGGCAGGGGGTCATTAATCAATGCAGTTGGTCCTGAGGTCAGCCATGGGGTCTCTTGTCTGATTTTGCTGTTTTTCTGGGCCAGGAGCTGAAATACAACTGAAGCCTAGAAGTTATCTCTAGGGAGGAAAGGTCAGGGGGTCCAAACCTCATGACCAAGGTCATCCTTGGGTGGAGGTCCCATCCTACAACTGTCCTCTGCTAGGCACCTGGGGCTTTCCATCCCGGTGACCTTCTGTACCTGGCCCATCATCCTTGCTCTGCTCATGTCTGCCTAACTGCCTACCACAAACCAAGGTTGGGATTTATCATTTACTAGGTTTTCAAAACCAAACAATAAGCGTGAAACTGATAAGGGATAGATAATACAAATTATAAAGAAAAGCAAGGAAATAGTTAGCAGTTACCTCCTGGGATGGGAGAAACAAAGATTTTCCAGCTAGCAGGGATATTAGAATAGTTTCTAAGACACTGATAATATTTTATATATTAAGCTAATGGGTATTCATTCTATTATTATTATTGTCTAGACTGCCTGATTTTTGTATACTTTTCTGAGTACATGATATACCTTAAAATTTTTTAAGATTATTTGAAAACTCTTTAAAAAATCATTTTCAATTTTACTATAAAGTTCTTTGTATTTTTGGATTAACTGCTTTTGCTAATTTTGACTATTTCTAGGAGGCATTTTGAAAGATAACTGCAGATGATATATACTTTGTAGTATTTTTTAAATATATTTGGGATAAGTAAAATTACTTTGAAACACAGATGAATATTAATAGTGTTTTCTCCAAATTTCAATATAAAGGAAATTTCAAAGGCAAAAAGATGGAAATAAATAACTTTCAAAAATTGTACTGTCCAATATATTCTCAAGTTATTAAGACAGGAGAAAGAATTGATTTTATAAAACATGTTTTTAAACAGGCCATATCATTTCAAAATGATATGAAATGTGCATCAAAGAAAAGTATTCTACAACTCTATAAAGCACGGCAGTACCACAGTTCTGGCCAATTGTGATAAGAGGAAGTGGCGAGGAGACTATAATCTGCATGTGAATTTGATTAAAATTGTTTTGCTTTGAATCTATACTTGGTGATATTGAGAGGAAGATAGCTCTTTGTAAAGAGCATCAAATCAGGTAGATGCAATTGGGCAAATATGGGAAAGAAGACATCTGCTCTAATTGAGGGTAGATAGAACTCTTTGTTCTTAGATTTGTTTGTTTTTCTTTTGTTTTTCATTTTGTTCCTCATGAAGAAGCTAATGATTTTTTTTAAAGGAGTTTCAGTAATAATACTAATGACACACTGCTACAAAGAAACTGTGAGTTCCCTGGCCAGTGTGGCTCAGTTGGTCGAGTGTCGTCCCATCCACCAAAGGTCACCAATTTAATTCCCAGTCAGGTCACAGATTGTGGGTGTGGTCCCCAGTTGGCAACTGAATAATGTTTCTCTCACAAATCAATGTTTCTCTCTCTCTCTCTCCCTCTCTCTCTCCCTCTTCCTTCTTCTCTCCCTAAAAAATTAATAAAAATGTATTTTTAAAAAATTAAAAGAAAAGAGAAACCATTAGAGCAGGAGATGACAAGGAGGGTGCATTGGATTCAATCCACTGAAAAAAGCTAAGTTCTTATCCACAAATATGGTTTATTTTCCTCTGCTCGGTATTATTAGATATATTGGTTACAATGTAACCAACTACATATTTGTAAGGAGAGTAAGATTTTTGAAAATTTAGTGTGATTTCTTAGAAAAATCCTTGTTCTCTAAGAGCTTTCATTTTATCAGGCAATGAAACAAGCAATTACAACATACTTATAAAAATGGTTTTTCGCTCATTCATCAATTAAACATTTCTGGAATATACACAACATGTTAAGTATTTCCTAAATGCTCAGTACATAAAGAGCACAAAAAGTCATGGTCAATATTTTTAACCCTCATATTCTGTAGATGGGTATATGTTGAGTAAAAATTTTAAAATTATATGAATTCCCCATCTTCTCCCAGGAAGTGAAGTGTGGGAGCAAAGAGGAGAAAGGGGAGATAATGCTTGGGTCCTCAATTTCCTTTGAATTCCCCAATTTACTAATTAAATTGTGCATAAGCTTTAGTATCAAGATAGAAACCATAAAACTTATTCACAAGTCATAGTTTGTTTAAATGAAGATTGGCTTGGCATTCATTATGAGAAAGACCAAATTATATGTGACTTCACTTAGGAAACCTTGAGAATTAAAAAAAAAAAAATTATTAATGCACCCAAGCAGTCTTGATATTTTATTATAAATTTTCTTATAGATTTGTTTTACTTCCTTTTCTGATCTTGCTTTGTAAATTCTTTTTCTACCAAGGCTAGAAAATAGGCATATTTTTTGCTTCGTTAAATAAGGAATTATCTTCTTAGGGAAGAGGCTGTCTTTGGTAAGATGACATCTTTGGAGAATAATATGTAACTAACTCACAACAACTCAACATGTATGATAATTCTGAAGTTTATCTTCTTGATGATCTTCATTCAAAGACACTGGTTTTCTAGGCAAATATATTGTGAAGGCATTTTAATGTTTTATTATTATTGTTGCATTTTCTATGCAAAATGTTCATATAATGAGTTTTTTTTTAAAGTAAAGCAAAATGGGGTTTATTGAAGATACATTCCAAACGAGGAGTGGGCCAGTTGAGAGAGAGAGAGAGAGACAATGGCTGGGCTGCTTACATGCCAAATGAGGATAAAATTCATTTTTTAAGTAATAATACTCAATAATAAAAATAAACTTTAGTAAAATGGAGAAAAAGCACTAGCCTTGACTTTTCCTTCATTCTACAAGGATTTATTAGACTTTTACTATTTTCCTAGGCACATATGGGATATAATGGTGAGAAAAAATCCTTGTTCTCTAAGAGCTTTTTCATTTTATCAGGCAATGAAACAAGCAATTACAATAAATGGGACAGGTTCTAAATGGGGAAAAGGACTAGGTTCTTTTAGAGCCCAGAGCAGGTTCTTTTAGAGCCCTAGTATGCAAATAGACTGAACGGTGGAATAACCGAACAACTGGTTACTAAGACATGCTCTGACCACCAGGGTGCGCTCAGAACATGGTAGGGGTCGGCTTCAGTGGGATGCTGGAGCAGGTGAGTGGGGGCGCCAGACCAAGGTGGGACACTGATCGCTGTCATCAGGACAAGCCTCTGGTGGTTACTGAAAATTCTTTGTTCCTGTATGCTGCAGTCCAACCTGGCACTCGCACCTGCTTCTGGTGCCAGCCCAGCTCGCACCCACTGCCAGCACCAGAGCAGCCTCTTTCATGTGCTGCCGGCACCTGGTGCCAGCCCCGATCGCTCAGCACCATCCATGGGTACAAGTGGCGGCTGCTGGCCCAAATTGCCCTTGAGGGCTTCTCCACCTCCCCCTGCTCCTGAGGGGTGATTGGGGCCGGCAGCTGCTGCTTGCACCCATGGACAGCGCCGGCCCTGCTTGCATCTGCTGCTGGCGCTGTCCCCAGTCGCTCCACGCTGTCAGCAGGTGCAAGCAGGGCTGGCACCATCAGCACATGGGAGTGGCGGCGATGGGAGCGGGGCTGCTGGCAGAGAGGGGACCAGAGGTTGAGGCAGGAGGGGCTGGGCAGGGGTGCAGAGGATGGGCCAAGACCCACCCCTGTGCCCACTGTAGCCTCGTGGCCCACAATTCTTTTCAAGGTGCACGAATTTGTGCACTGGGCCCCTAGTTTATATAATAAAAGCCTAAGCGACCATTACGGCAGAATGAACAGAACGACCGGTCACATGAGGCGTACTGACCACCAAGGGGCAGACTCTCAATGCAGCAGCTGCCCCCTGGTGGTCAGTGCACTCCCACAGGGGGAGCACCGCTCAGCCAGAAGCTGGGCTCACGGCTGGTGAGTGCAGCAGCAGTGGTGAGAGCCTCTCCTGCCTCCACGGCAGCGCTAAGGAGCAGTGAGCCTAGTGGTAAGGAGCAGTGAGCAGGCAGGCAGTAAGGAGCAAGGGCTCCCAGACTGCAAGAGGGTGCAGGCCAGGCTGAAAAACCCCACCCCACCCCAGTGCTTGAATTTCGTGCACTGGGCCTCTAGTCATAGCATAATCACACGGGAAGGCAATGCACTATTTCCTGGAGGAAGTGAGGTTAAATGAGATTTTACAATAAGAAATTACACTATGCATCTATAGTAGGGATATGTGGAAATTATAATGATAATTCTTAAAGATACATCCATAAACTTTCATAAGCTTGACAAGTGACAGGTAAATAACTTTATAAACTAATTTATAAACAAATGATCATTAAATGGGCAACTCCAGCCCCACTTTAAAGAAGAGGAAACATGTTGAAGGTGGTAAGATATAACTGAGATTCTAATCCCTTGAATCAGTGTATATCGAGTTTAAGCATATTGAAAAAAGGGGGGGGTTAAATATATAATAGTTGACATAAAAAGTTTAAGCCTTTCTTGCATGTTAATTTAAAATCAAGAGGGCCAAGAATGCAATTTGTGCAGTATCCAGAAAATCTCAAAGCATACTGAATAGGACAATGAAAAAGTATAGACTCATTTCACCATCACTAATCAACTATATTATTTTTCTGAGATAAAAAGCAAGTGATTTTTGGCATTGCTAAGGAATACTGTATTTCAAAATATTGATTTCAAAATTATTTTAAGGACACATTTATAAAGTCACTTGTAGGAGTGCCCCTGAAGGAAATGAATTTTTAAAAAATGGGTTGAAACTCCACAATCCTGGCTAAATTGTCTAAACTCTCTGCTGGAACTTACCACACAGGATTATAGTGAGAAAATGAAATATAACAGTGTGCCTTGTAAACTCCTAAAGCTGTTTAAGTTTACTCTCCTACAACTTTCTCCTGCTTGCTGTGGGCTGGGACCAGTGCCTTATAAATAATAAAGGAACATCTTCCCTACTGAATTATTTCCAATCATATAACAATTGGATACTGTTGGGTAGGGAAGGGAGTTGCTCTGTCATCATTATTCTCTCCATGATAAGCTCTGCTTTTATCTCTTCTACATTTTATTTTTTTAAATATATTTTTATTGATTTCAGAGAGGAAGAGAGAGGGAGAGATAGAACCATCAATGATGAGAGAGAATCATCGATTGGCTGCCTCCTGCATGCCCTTGACTAGGGATTGAGCCTGCAACCCAGGCATATGCCCAGACTGGGCATCGAACTGTGACCTCCTGGTTCATGGGTTGATGCTCAACCACTGAGCCACCTCAACTACGCTATATTTTTCTTATTCCTTCTTATTTCATTGTATTTTGTTTAATTTAAAAAATTCTGGAATCTTCCAACGAAATTTAGTTGATGACTCGTATGGGTCATGGCCTGCAGTTTGGAAAACACTGAGGTTGTTAGGTTGCTAATAATACTCTTTATTTATCTATGATAACATGCCTTCTGTGCTTTCACTTTTTGGATCCACGAAAGTTATGAGGAATATATAAAATGGCTACTCTAAGGCAGTCATTTTATATAGGGCAGAAATTGTTTGATAGGAATAAAAATGAAGCTGCAGGCTTCCAGAGAGAATAATCCAGGGTCCTAAATGTGAACTAGGCAAAGTTAACTAGAGAACTGTGGGAACAAGAATGGTGAAAATATTGTCCCTAGGAGCAGGGAAAAGAAAGTGCCATTAAACGAAACCAAGCAGAGCAGGAGACAGAGGGAGTGAAAGTGGTTGGTTCAAGGCATTTGAGATGTGGGATCAGCTAAGAAGAGCCGGGGCATGGTGGGTGGGCGGTCAATTTGACCTAAGCCTGTGATCAGTTAGAATTACCTAAAAAATTTGGGAAAGCACTGTGAATGGAGGGAAATATAATAGTCAACCTAAACATAAAGCGGATTTGATGTGAGACCCCATATTGCAAAGTTGGTTTCTGGAATTATGTTGCTTGCCTGCAACTTGGTAGTTTAGATGTGTTTTCTACCCTAATATTTCTTGGTAGTTTAGATGTGTTTTCTACCCTAATATTTCTTTATAAAGTCACTCTGAGTTGCTTTACTAATTGTAAGTTATACTGATTTATCTTAATTTGTACACATGGTCTTCTTATAATCCGCCAATTTGTGTCAGAACAAAAATACTCATTTTTGAGATAATAAAAGCTAACATTTGTTCAGTGCTTACTATGTATCAGGTATTGTTGTAATCACTTTGCACATACTAGTACTCAGTCATCTAAATCTTGGAACAAATGACCTTTTGAGATATGTGGTATAATTTCTCCCTATTTTGCAAATAGGCAGAAATAATTTACCCAACATGATACAGCTAGCTAGCAGCAGAGTCTGGCTTCAGAGCTTCTATTCTTTAGCAATACCAGCTGTGTAATACCAGCTGCCTGAGGCTAGTATGATCTGGGGACCATAGCAACTCTCAACCTTGGGTACCCTAGTATCAGGGCCTACCCATCTGACCTAGGGGGCCCTAGGCCTGCTGTTTCCATGACTCAGTGGTAACATACATAACATGCACATGTTGCAAAAATGTAGAAACAGTGATATGTATGAAAGATATGATAATCAGGCAGAGATAAAATGTTTAATGTCATTAAATCTGTATGAAGAAATTACATGAATTACAATGAGTTTAATCAAGGAAAGCTATTTTTTTTTTATTGGCAACAATGAAAGCTTTTGGAAGACAAGGAAATATGTCTAGCTAGAGCAGCTGCACTACCTCTTTTCAACACAAGTTTCACCTGTGCTGGACATCTTCCATTTGGTTCTCTATGTCCCTTCTCCACTCTTCTCCAGCTTTCTCAATGCCCTGGGAGAATGACAGCACAGACCACATCAGCAGGCTTTTTTGCCTTCCAGCTTTGGATGGATGCCGCCAATAGAGAGCCCCAGCAGGAGATGGGAGGAGGGCAGAGAGCCATAGGAGCTGGTTCCACTACCTGACACTTGTTTGCATCTATTGACTGAAGATCAAAGTTACCTGCCAGATGACCCTCTTCTTATTAATGGTGTCTTTTAAAAACTCTTCCCACCCAGTTGGCATGGCTCAGTGGTTGAGCATCGACCTATGAACCAGGAGGTCACGGTTTGATTCCATGG
The DNA here is from genome assembly GCF_028538775.1 of Myotis yumanensis. NCBI lineage: Eukaryota > Metazoa > Chordata > Mammalia > Chiroptera > Vespertilionidae > Myotis > Myotis yumanensis. The sequence goes on from NW_027223753.1 coordinate 177,795,872, forward strand.
TCAGGGCACATGCCTGGGTTGTGAGCTCAATCCTCAGTGTGGGGCGTGCTCCTAGGAGGCAGCTGGTCAATGATTCTTTCATCATTGATATTTCTATCTCTCTCTCCCGCTCCCTTCGTCTCTGAAATCAATAAAAATATATTTAAAAAATCAAACTCTCCTCAAATTATCCAATTTGAGTATGCCACCTATTTTCTGCCAGTTCCTAAGTGACAGAGCCCTTTAGAACTCTGCTGTTTTTGACCCTCAAATTTTTTTTTTTAATAAATAAGGTAAAATATCTAGGACAACCATAGTGTAGTTTTCTCAATACAAGGAAGTAATATTTGCTGTTTTCTTGTATTTCTCCATTTGTATTGGAAAAGGAAAAAAAGAAGGGAGGGGGAGGAGAAAAGAAAGAAGGATGAAAATAGGAAATTAATAGTAAAACAGGAGACAAGGGAAATTAAGACCAATCAAACAGGCAGCAGGTTATAGTTGTTCAAGACTGAGCTTCTGAAGTCACAAATCCTGGACTGAACCACACAACCACTTACTAATTGTGTGGCACTAAAAAGGTTACTTTTCTGCACCTCTAAATTGTTGAAAATAACATTTCCTACATCATAATACTGTTGTAAGGATTAAAATAAAAAAACGTATAAATTCCTGGCAAATTTAGGTCCTCATTAATTTTACCTATTTCTTTTTTCCTTTCTATTATTAAAACAACATGTAACTATTTTGTGTTTATTTTCATTTACATTGGATTAATTTAGAATTAAACAGAATCAAACCGACTCTTTTTTTCTTTTTCTTTTTCTTTTTTTTAAAATTAAATGTATTGGGGTGACAGTGGTTAATAGGATCACATAGGTTTCAGGTGCAGATTTATATGTTGCAAGATCTGTATATTGCACTATGTGCCCACCAGCAAAAGTCAAACTATCTTCTGTCACCATATATTAGCTCCCTCTCCCCCTCCCCCTCAGCCTCTCTCCCTCTTCCTTCTGGCAACCCCCACATGGCTGTTTATGTCCATGAGTTTCAGTTTTATATCCCGCATATGAATGAAATCATATGGTTCTTAGCTTTTTCCTCCTGACTTATTTCACTTAGCATAATATTCTCAGGTCCATCATGTTGTTGCAAATGGCAGTATTTCATCTTTTCTTGTGGGCTGAGTAGTATTTCATTGTACATATGTACCACATCTTTATCCAGTCCTCTATGGAAGGCCACTTTGGTTGCCTCCATGTCTTGGCCACCGTAAAAACCTACTCTTTCTGATTCCTAACACCACCGCAAAATTAATCATTCTAACCTGCCCTAATGTGCCTGTGTTGCATAAATTCAGAGTTTTAGGCATGAATTCAAGATTTTCAATACCAATTTAGTTCATAATTAATAAAATAGAGCTTCTGGTTTGAGAAGATAAAAACAAAAGTCAACTTAAAAATATAGAGAATTCCAAGAAATATGTCAACTATTCTTAGATGACTATTTGATTTTACCAAGAAATTTTTAGAAGAATCATGTATAAAAGAATCAAGAGCATTTTGACTCACTTTAAAATATTTCCTTACTTCCAGGAAAATGTGATTTTAAAATGTGGAATGCTTAACTGGCAAGTGTTAACGTTTAAAAATAATATTAAATACCAAGAATATTGATTGCTTTATTCTAATAATTAAGAAGTCATTCTTCACCAGTGTTATTTTGACTTTTTCTTTTTTGTAGTTAAATAAATTAAGAAAAAGAACACATACATGCAATGTACAAAAAATATGTGATATATAGGTATATATAATATATTTTTATCATATATATAAATATATTGCAGAATCCAAGATTAGCAGAATGAAAGTTGAATGAATGTATGTGAGCATTTACCTTCATATGTGCAATAGTTCTCTATAGCATAATTTATTGTATTCAATAGGAATATAGCTATGGTTGTTATGAGTGAGTACTTGGAAATTAGTGTTTTCTTCAGTATAATTGACAAACTACAAGGTATATACAGCATCCTGCAAACTTCGTTGTACCATCCAAAATCAAATGCAGGTGAAATGTATCCTGTAGCAGAAAAAATCTTCAAGTATAAATTTAAGAACATTTAAAAATTAAAGCTATTGAAACCATACCATGAATGGTACAGTGTGGTCAGCGCACCTCAGAGCAAGCTATCGAACTTCTGGTCTCCTGGTCGAACTCCTGAGGGGACAATTTGCATATTAGGCATATATATATATAATCTATATATATAATGTGAGCTTTGGAAACTTATTCAACATCTCCATGCCTCATACCACAAGTCTTGACTATAAAATGGAAGCAGCAAAGGGATTAATGATGAATATTTGGCAAACCTTGGTCATTGAAATGAATAATGAATAGAATTTCTCCCTTTTATGATCTAGTCCCATGCTACCACCAAGCAGGAATCAAATAAATTGCATATGTGCCGGGGTCCAGCCCCAGTGGGCCAGGGGTTCCCAAAGGTGTGGACGGAGTTGGCGAAGAATGAAGGACACGGAGGCAGCGTTCAGACGATCAGCGTAGCTCTCATTAGTCTCCGTGGATCTTTCTGTGCCTGGCTGAGGCCACAGAAAAAGATCCTGAGGCAAACTGAGCCTTTATTTTATAGTCAGAGGTAAACAAGGTAGTGGTTACCAAAGTTACACTGTTCTTGTGAGTTTCACTTGTTTACACTGTTCTTGTGAGTTTCAATTATTTTTGTTCTTGTTCTTGCTGCACTTCCCTCAGCCCATTAGCTTCCCAGATAAGATCTAGGGAGCGTCATAAGGTCAAGCCTAATTATGCTAAGAGGACTGTGCCTTCTAAGCTGGGACTTGTTTGTGACTTTGCCAACAGGTCAGTCCGAGGCTTAACCCTATATTGGCTCCCCACACATATGCTGCAAAATTAAAAGACTAGAATAGTCATTCATTTTTATATGTAATTAATACCATCATTCAAAATTCACACTTCAAAAATTTGAAAAATAATGAAACACTATGTTATCATACAATTAAAATTTGAGAAAGCATTTATGAAATAAATGGTATGAAGGCTAAGATTATTTAGAGTGAATAAGAATTAGAATGAAAACCTCCTGTGCTATACTAATGCATTTAAAATTGTTTTCCTTAATTTGTAAGTGCTTCTGGAAATACTAATGCAAACTTGATTCTAACTCATTACATTTTATTTATTTATTTTTAAAAAATCTTTATTGTTGAAAGTATTACATATGTCCCCTTTTTTCTCCCATTGAAGCCTTCTAGGCCTTCACCACCCTAGGCCTTCACCCTAGGCCTTCACCACCCTATTGTCTATGTCCATGGGTTATGCATATATGCAAACAAATTCTTTGGTTGATCTCTTCCCTCCCACCCACTCTCCCCCTCCTTCCTTCTGAGATTCTATGTCTCTGGACCTATTTTGTTCATTAGTTTATTTTGTTCATTAGATTCCACAAATGAGTGAGATCATGTGATACTTGTCTTTCTTTGACTGGCTTATTTTGCTTAGCACAATACTCTCCAGGTCCCTCCATAATGTCTCAAAGGGTAAGAGATCCTTTTTTTAACTGCTGCATGGTATTCCATGGTGTAAATGTACCACTGCTTTTTTATCCACTCATCTACTGATGGGCATTTGGGCTGTTTCCAGATCTTAGCTATTGTAAATAATGCTGCTATGAACATAGGCATGCATGTGTTCTTTCTGATTGGTGTTTCAGGCTTCTTAGGATATATATATATATATGTATATATATATATTAGAGGCCTGGTGCACAAAAATTTGTGCACTCGGGGGGGGGGGGGGGGGGGGTCCCTCAGCCCGGCCTGTGCCCTCTCGCAGTCTAGGACCCCTCGGGGGATGTCCACCTGCTGGCTGAGGCCCGTTCCCCAGGGGATCAAGTCTAAGCTGGCTGTCAGACATCCCTCTGGCAGCCCGGGATGTCCACTTGCCAGTGGGGAGCAGGCCAAAGCTGCAGTCAGACATCCTTAGAGCTTCTGAGGAGGTGGGAGAGGCTACTGCCACCACCGCTGTGCTGGCAGCCGTCAGCCTGGCTTGTGGCTGAGCAGAGCTCCCCCTGTGGGAGCACACTGACCACCAGGGGGCAGCTCCCTCATTGAGCATCTGCCCCCTGGTGGTCAGTGTGTGTCATAGTGACCAGTCATTCCCAGTCGTTCTGCTGTTAAGGTCAATTTGCATATTACCATTTTATTAAATAGGATATTCCTAGAAATGGGATCACTGGGTCAAATGGTAGTTCCATATTTAAATTTCTGAGACAACTCCATGCTGTTTTCCATAATGGCTGCACCAGTTTGCTTTCCCACCAGCAGTGTACTAGGATTCCCTTTTCTCCACATCCTCACCAGTACCTGTCATTTGTTCATTTGTTGATGATCACCATTCTGACAGGTATCATTGTCATTGTCATTGTCATCTCTCTGATGATCAGTGACTTTGAGCATTTTTTTATGTCTCTTGGCCATCTGTATGTCCCTTTTGGAGAAATATCTAAGTCCTTTGCCCATTTTTTAATGGAATTGTCTTCCTTTTGTTAAGTTGTATGAGTTCCTTAATATTATTTTGGATATTAATCCTTTATCAGATGTATCATTTCCAAATGTTCTTCTATACTGTGGGCTCCCTTTTGGTTTTGTTGATAGTTTCTTTTGCTATGCAGAAGCTTTTTATTTTGATGTAGTCCTATTTGTTTATTTTCTCCTTGGTTTCCTTTGCCCTAGGAGATGTATCTGTAGACATATTGCTATACGAGATGTCTGAGATTTTGCTGCCTATGATTTCTTCTAGGATTTTTATGGTTTCATGATTTACACTTAAGTCTTTTATCCATTTTGAGTTTATTCTTGTGTATGGTGTAAGTTGATGGTCTAGTTTCATTTTTTTTGCATGCATCTGTCCAATTTTCCCAACACTTTTACTGAAGAGACTGCCTTGACTCCATTGTATGCTCTTGGCTCCTTTGTCAAATATTAATTGAGCGTAATGGTTTGAGTTGGTTTCTGGGGTCTCTCTTCTGTTCTATTGATCTACTAGTATACGCCTGTTCTTGTGCCGGTACAAGTCTGTTTTGATTACTGTGGCTTTGTAGTATAACTTCATATCTGGTATTGTGATCCCTCCAACTTTGTTCTTTTTTTCTCAAGATTGCTGCAGCTATTTGGGGTCATTTTTTGGTTCCATATAAATTTTTGGAGTATTTGTTCTAGCTCTCTAAAATATGCTGTTGGTATTTTAATATGAATTGCATTGCTTTGGATAGTGTGAACATTTTAATGATGTTAATTCTACCAATCCATGAACACAGTATATTCTTCCATTTGTTTATATCTTCCTCTATCTCTTTTTTCATCATCCTGTAGTTTTTCTGAGTACAAGTCTTTTACCTCCTAGGTTAAGTTTATTCCTAAGTATCTTAACTTTTTTTGTTGCAATGGTATATGGGATTGTTTATTTTCTCTTTCTGAGAATTCATTATTGGTGTATAAAAATGCCATTGATTTCTGGGTGTTAACTTTGTATCGTGCTACATTGCCAAATTCATTTATTAAATCTACTAGTTTTTTATGGAGTCTTTAGGGTTTTCTATGTAAAATATCATATCATCTGTGAATAATGAGAGTTTTACTTCCTCCTTCCCAATTTGGATGCTTTTTATTTTTTATTTTATTTTTAAATATATTTTCATTGACTTCAGAGAGGAAGGGAGAAGGAGAGAGAGATAGAAACGTCAATGATAAAAATCATTGATCGGCTGCCTCTTGCACACCCCACACTGGTGATTGAGCCCACAATCTGGGCATGTGCCCCAACTAGGAATCAAACTGTGACCTCCTGGTTCATAGGTTGATGCTCAAACACTGAGCCATGCTGGTAGGGCATAACTCATTACATTTTAAAACAATCTTTGGTCAAAGTAAGAAGAGAATGCTTTGGATGTTAGTATGAAAATGCTGAGAGAGTATAATTAAGATTTTTTAAAAAGGCTCAACTGAGATACTTAAGTAAAACTTATTGCCATCTTCTATTTACTAAGACTCTGAAAGTTTTATTTATTTAGTACAGTTAAATTCAACCTGGCAGGATGTTTTGTTTAACAAAATTCCTTACACATTAAAGGAATGTTATCTATTGCTGCACTTGACTGATATCTGACCTGGCATGTGTGCTAATTGGAATGACTTAGTGTTCATTACTTTATGGGCTCTTATGCTGCCAAATCACAGAAGCCTTTTACAACTGGCTGCCTAGGAAGACCTAGAGCACAACAGTAAACAAGTGGAATAACTACTGAAAACTACATTGGAATTAAAATTAAATGTATCCTTTGTTACTATTTGAGACCCCATAAAAGTTTTCATTATGCATTTTGCCTTAAGGACTTTATGAAGTTGGGAAAACTAGTTATTGAATTTTAATACATGAAATACACACCTAAAAAGAGCAGATCATGACCCCACAATAATCTAAAAATACCCTATGATACCGCCAGACCTTGATTCTGTTACAATATTCTTCTTAGGTTGCTAAACTAAGAATTACTGCTAATGCAGGTGGTAATATGTGAGGAAGATTTGGTGTCATTGTTTGGGTTGTTGATCCATGAACCACAAGAGTATTTGATACCTTATGTGAAAAAGAATATCTGGTTCCTTTCTGCTGAATTAGAAAAATCTATATATAGACTACATGAAAAGCATGGCAGGGTTTTCTTTCAGGCAATAAAAATGTAATGCAAGTCTTCCCTTATCATGAAAAACAAACAGTTTGACAAGTATAATTCTGTAACTGCTTAAAAGAGGAGTACTTTTCAAAATCAATCTTTGAGTCTTCTAACAGGTTGTGAAAATTAGAAACACCTTTTAATAGTTGTCCATATATAATCATTATTACACAGATATACTTCAGTGGGTAATGGAAGTACCAAGACTTAAAAGGTATAATATAAAATATTTAATCAATAACTGATATCTACAAATGTGAGAAGGAAGGGAGAAAATGGGGAAGGAGGAAGAAAATTTGGTCTACCAAATAATGCTTAAAGTCAGCTGGCATTCCCAATTAGATTAGTCAGCTCATGAACTTGTGTGTTACAGTTCCATTTTGAGACATGAGACATTTATGAAGCATACTATTTTAGGTAATGACCACGTAGGCAGTGATCTGTTTGTTCAAATGATACATTATTATAACCTGTTACACAGTTGTCTATATGTAACTTGAGCAGTATATGGGAATAATTCAGAGAATATTTTATTGTTTTAGGTACATATGTCTCAATTGAGTTTTTAAATACTATAGAAAAATATGAATAAATGAATGTTTATAGTTGCAGCATTGTTTTAATAAGCAAAAGTTAGAATTAACCTAAATATCCATTAATAGATATGGTTAAATAAATTATATGCACTCCACTATTGAATATTATGCAGTTGTTCAAATGAGCTCTGTGTACTGACTTAGAAAACATTTTTTAAAAAATCCTCCTATATAATAAAAGCCTAATATGCAAATTGCCCCCTTGACAGGCAGTTCAACCACTTGCTATGACATGCACTAACCACCAGGGGGAGGCACAGAGCATGGCAGGCGTCGGCGACACAGTGCTGGCAGCAGGTGGCAGTGGAGGCACTGCCGGCCCCAATGGACCCTGATGAGAGTGGGACTGTGGCGGGATGGTGGAGCAGGTGAGCAGTCAGCACCAGGCCAAGGTGCGTGCAAGCAGGGCCCGATTGCCCCACCCATCACCCCAGCAATCACCCTGCAGATGTTGACCAGTGGTGGCAGCGGGGTGCAGGGCCACCGCCTCACTCCCAGGTGCTGAGGGAGCCGGGCGGGAGCCCAATCACCCCGCTGATTGTCTTGCAGAAGGCAACCAGTGGCAGCGGTGGAGGGAAGGGGCCCAATGACTCAGGCAGAGAGGGGCGTGTGGGAGCCTGGCCTCGATCACTGGCCAGGCCTAGGGACCGTACCCGTGCATGAATTTTGTGTACTAGGCCTCTAGTTATTAAATAAAAATGCAAGCCACAGAACAATAGTATATTTACAATGACTCCATTTATGTGAATTACTTAAATTTATATGTATGTATGTATTCAAATACTTATAAAAAGAAAAGTTACTTTGAGACTGTTTGAATCTTTTATAATAAAATATATTTATGTGTTACTTATAGAATTAAACAGACATCTGAAAATAGCAGTTATATTTGGGTTCAAATTGGTTCATTGTCTGTTTAACATGCAGCCAGGTACAAAATGAGTGCTTTTTGTTCTACTTCTTTTGTTTTCTTGTCAGTTTTTAAAGCAAATATAGAGTGTCCCCAAAAATGTATACACACACTTTGAATAATTATAAAGCAGTGCTTATTAAAATACATTAAAATTGAACTATCAATGGTTAAAGTGAGTCTACATTTTTGGGGACACCTGTATATTATAAGTACTGCTTTAAATATATGGGCATTCTAATTTTCAAAATACAGTAAAAATAAAATGTCAATTAAAAAGAACTCACTTGAGGAGGCTTAAGGAGAAAAGTCTAGCCGAAACCGGTTTGGCTCAGTGGATAGAGCATCGGCCTGCGGACTGAAGGGTCCCAGGTTCGATTCCGGTCAGGGGCATGTACCTGGGTTGTGGGCACATCCCCAGTAGGAGATGTGCAGGAGGCAGCTGATCGATGTTTTTCTCTCATCGATGTTTCTAACTCTCTATCTCTCTCCCTTCTTCTCTGTGGAAAATCAATAAAATATATTTAATAAAAAAAAAAGGAGAAGAGTCTAAGGATGTTGCCTTTTATTTTGGGATAGTCTCTCAAGAATTTTAAAAAATACTTTTTTATTATAATTTTTATTCATAATTATAATTCATTGATTTTGTCTCTAAAGGCACTAATGTTAGAGCATCTGAACCAGGACCACTGAAACGTCTTAAAGAGAAATCAAACACGCAAACAATCAGAAACTCCCTCCCACAAAATAAGCAGGATGCAATGAAGAGAAGAATAACCTTTAAGTCACCATTATCAGTAAAAATGCTTTGGTTGCAGATAACCTAAAACTGACTCGATTGACTTCAACAAAAAGGAAAATGTATAATTTCACATAGCAGGATGTTTCCAGGAAGATTGCCTGGAAAGGTGGTGGCTCTCTAATAGAGATTCTGAGAGGTGGGCTGCTGTATCCAGCAGCAGCTGAGGGTAGATCAGTAGCTAAAAATACAGAAATAATAACTTATGTCATGGGAGTTGCAGTTGGAAGGATAGTCTCTAAAGAACCATAAAGCCATTTTTAAGAATGACTCAGCTTCATCCCTGTCTCGTGACTTAGTTGATTGGAGTGTGGTCCTGTATGCCAAAAGGTTTCGGGTTTGATTCACAGTCAGGGCACATACCTGGGTTTTGGTTTGATCCCCGGTAGGGGAGCATACTAGACAAAAAGCTACCAACTGTATATTTAAGGGTTTATTTCTGCACTGTCAATTATACTCCATTAATCTACATGTCTATTCTTGTTCAAGTACTATACTTTTTAAAAAAATTATTGTAGCTTTTATAGTAAGTTTCAAAATAAAAAAGGGTGAGTCCTTCAACTTTGTTCTTTTTCCAAAATTGTTTTGGTGATTTGGGTCACTTGAATGTCCACATTAATTTTAAGATCACCTTGTTAATTTCTGCAAAAACTGCAGTTGGGATTTTGATATGTTGACTCTATAGATCAATTTGGAAAATATTGCCATCATAGTTATATTAAGTCTTCCAGTCCATGATCATGGGGTATGGCTTCATTTATTTAGATCTTTAATTTCTTTCAATAATGTTTTGTAATTTTCAGGGTACAAGTCTTGGACTTCTTATTTTTGGTCATTTATTCCTTAGTATTTTATTTTTTTGATGTTATTATAAATGGAATTGTTTTATTAATTTTGTTTTAGGTTGTTCATTGCTAGTGTATATAATTAATTTTTATATATTGATCTTGTATCTTGCAAACTTGCTAAAATAATTTAAAGTGCTTGTGGTTTTTTAGTAGATTCTTTAGATTTTTTTTTCATTCAAAATTGTATCATTTTCAAGTAGATCATTTGCTACTTTCTTTCTAATCCAGATGTCTTTTTTTTTTCTTGCCTAATTGCCTGGCTAGAACATCCAGTACAATCCTATCTAATAAAAGAGTAGCATGGAAATTAACCGTCACTTCATCACTCCGTCACTCTGTCACAAAGATGCCGGCGCCCATAGCCACAAGATGGCGGCGCCCAGTCCCCTCAGCCCCGCCGCTGAAATGTCAAGGCCTGTCACCTCTCCGGCGGGCTGATCGCGGCGGTGTCCAGGCCTGTGGACCCGGCCAGGGGCGGCGGGGCAGCAAGGCACAACCCGCCCACTCCGGTGGGCTGATGCAGCCTCACCACTCTGCTGCTGCTGTTGCAGTGTCCAGGCCTGTGGACCTGGCTGGGGGCCACAGGGCCGAGCAGCGAGGCACAACCTGCCCACTCCGGCAGGCCGATCACAGCAGTGTCAGGCCTTTGGACCCGGCTGGGAGCCGCGGGGGCGAGCAGGAAGGCATGACCCGCCCACTCCTGCTGGCCAATGCAGCCTCACCACTCTGCTGCTGCCACCGCTGCAGTGTCCGGGCCTGTCAGCCCCTCCATGAGACTGAATGCTGCATCCAGGGGGCTTGACTCTGGGTTTTCTGGTGCAGGGGGACTTGATGCTATGTCCCCATTTGTGCTGGCCAGTAGGTGGACATCCCCTGAGGGGTCCCAGACTGTGAGAGGGCACAGGCCAGGCTGAGGGAGCCCCCAAGTGTACAAATTTTTGTGCACCGGGCCACTAGTCCTATATAATAAAAGAGAAACATGTAAATTGACCATCCCTTTGCTATGCTCACCAGCCAATCAGGGTGAATATGCAAATCAACCCAAAAACGATGGTGGGCTAATTTGCATACACAGGCACCGGGCAGAGAGCAGAAGCGGGAGAGCTGGAGGCTTGGGGGTCCATGGCTCCCTCGGTTGCTCCCAGCATGGGGAGCACCAGGAATTCTGGGAATAGTAGTTCTGATGGCAGCCCCAGGACTGGAAGCAGAAGCCCAGAGCACGGGAAGCACCAGGAATGCTGGGAATCATAGTTCTGGAAGCAGATGGATCTCCTAGACACTAGAGCAAAGTGAGCCTGGAGCAAGTTACTGTTGCAGTGGGGGATGGAGGGAAAGCAAAGATGAGAGACATAAGTAAAATCAGAGTGTCTAGGAAAAATTAAAGGGAAGATATCCTAAAACTTCCAGGAAATCTCCACCAATGAAGCAAAGACAAAAAAATGCCTCTATTATTCTGTGAGCAACAAAACAAACTGGGTTGGGGGTCTCAGACAATTCGTTCATATGATTGCAAAGACAGAAAGAAACTCCTGGATTGGAGAGGGCTCCCAGATTGGAGAGGATGTAGGTTGGGCTAAGGGACCCCCTCCCCCATGCATGAATCTTCGTGCACCGGGCCCCTACTGTTAAATAGAAGTGGTGAAAGCACACACATTGTTAATTCATGATTTTAAGGAAAAATAATTCAGTCTTTCACCATTAAGTTGATATTAGCTATAGATTTTATTTGTAGATATTCTTTATTTGGTAGAGGAAGTTCTCTTCTGCTTCTAGTTTATTGAAAATTTTTTGTCATAAAAGGATATCTGATTTTGTCAGATGCTTTTTCTGCATCCATTGAGATGATCATATGGGTTTTATCTTTTCTTCAGGATATGTGCATTTTAAGTTTTGCTTTATAATGCTAAGTTGCTCTTCTCAAGCTATAGCAATTTATGTTTACAAAATAAATTATGGAATTTTTCATTTTCTCATTATTAGCAATTATTATTATAAGGTCTTTTACTTGTCAATGTAATAGGTGAAAAATGAGATTTCATTGTTTTACTTTGTATGTTTCTGATAGCTAGCAAAGTTGGAAATATTTCAATATTTTTAAATTAATAGACATTTGAATTTTTTTTTTGAATTGTCACACTAAACATATCCTTTGATCATTTTCTACAGCCTCATTTATCTTTCTTGTTGATTGGTGGAAGCCCATTATATAATACTAGAGGCCCTGTGCACAAAAATTTGTGCACTCGGGGCAGGGGTGGTCCCTCAGCCCTGCCTGTGCCCTTTCACAGTCTGGGACCCCTTGGGGGATGACCATCTGCTGGCTGAGGCCTGCTCCCCAGGGGATTGGGCCTAAGCTGGCAATCAGACATTCCTCTGGCAGCCCAGCAGCCCTCGGGGGATGTTCACTTGCCAGCGGGGAGCAGACCTAAGCTGCAGTCAGACATCCTTAGCACTGCTGAGGTGGCAGGAGAGGCTCACACCACCACCACTGTACTGGCAGCCATCAGCCAGGCTTGTGGCTGAGCAGAGCTCCTCCATGTGGGAGCTCACTGACCACCAAGGGGCAGTTCCTGCATTGAGCGTCTGCCCCCTGGTGGTCAGTGTGTGTCATAGTGACCAGTCATTCCCAGTATTTCTGCTGTTAGGGTCAGTTTACATATTACCCTTTTACTATATAGGATAGAGGCCTGGTGCACGGGTGGGGGACAGCTGGTTTGCCCTGAATGGTGTCCCGGATGAGGGTGGGGGTCCCCACTGGGGTGCCTGGCCAGCCTGGATGAGGGGCTGATGGCTGTTTTCAGGCTGCCTGCACCCCCTTCAGGGTGGGGGTCCTCACTGGGGTGCCTGGCCAGCCTGGATGAGGGGCTGAGGGCTGTTTTCAGGCGGGCCAAGCCTGCAACTGAAGCTCCCAGTCTCTCCTTTTTTCCTTTTTTTTTTTTTATTCTGGGATTTATTTACCTTCTGTAATTGAAACTTTGTTGCAGCTCCAGCTCAGATGCCGGGCTGTCTGAAAGCAGGTTTCTGGGGTTTGTTTCGCTTCTATAATTGAAACATATTTGCATTTCGGAGCTGTTGCTTTCAGGCTCAGAGCCGGGTGCAACAGGCGGGGAACCTTGGCTTCCTCCATCACTGGGGCAACCAAGCCTCATGTTTGCTTCAGCTGCGTGGCTGCCGGCCGCCATCTTGGTTGGCAGTTAATTTGCATATCACCCTGGTTAGCCAATGGGAAGGGTAGCGGAGGTATGGTTAATTACCATGATTGTCTATTATTAGATAGGATAGCTATTTATCTCGTCATTTATGAAGATTATAGTTATTTTATCAAAGTTTATAAAAAGATAATTCTGGAGAATACAAGGAATCTTCTCTTTGTCTTATCACTACATTAAAACTATTTTTTAAAAAAATATATTTTATTGATTTTTACAGAGAGGAAGGGAGAGGGATAGAGATTTAGAAACATTGATGAGAGAGAAACATCAATCAGCTGTCTCCTGCACACCCCCTAACTGGGGATGTGCCCGCAACCAAGGTACATGCCCTTGACCGGAATCAAACCTGGGACCCTTCAGTCTGCAGGCCGATGCTCTATCCACTGAGCCAAACCAGTTAGGGCAAAACTATTTTTAATTAAGATCTTACATGAAAGTATATAAAACTCAATGACTTTTTTAGGTCTTAAAAAAGTCAAATGCTTTCCAATACATCTTTGAACTATTTAATATTATAATCTCAGATTCTACCAATGCGTTTTTGCTAAAGAACTGATTAAAAAGGAACTACAAATTTCTAGGTATTGAAAACTATCATTTTGACTATGCCCTGTAATTTTTCATGTTGCTTACATTTTATTTCATTATATGCTAACCTGCTTTTGCCTACTGAGCAGAAATGACATTTCCAAAAGAAATGCTTTGGTAGTATGTGTCTTTCAAGGAATTTTAATATTTCACCTAGGTTGTTGAACTTAATGGCATAGAGTTGTTCATAATATGTCCTTATTATGCTTTTAATATCTGTAGAATCTGAAGTTAATTCACCTCTCTCATTCCTGATCTTGGTCATTTGTGCCTTCTTTCATTTTCCCTGATCAATCAGTCAGACTATACGTTTGTCAATTTTATTGATCTTCTCACAAAACAAGCCTTTCTTTTTATTGATCCCTAAAGTTTTTCTGTTTCCTATTTTATTGATTTCTGCTGTGTTCTTATTATTTCTTTTATCCTGCTTACTTTGAGCTTCATACGATCTTGTTTTTCTAGTTTCTTATGATTAAACCTAAGGTTATTAATTTGAAACCTTTCTTTTTTCCTAATGTAAGTGTTTAATGCTATAAGTTCCCCTTCTAAATACAGCTTGAGGTGTATTCCATAAATTTTGGAATACTATATTTATATTATTTCAGTTGCAAAGACTGTCTAATTTCCATATTGATTTCTTTGATCCATTAAGGAGTGTGTTCCTACTTTCTAAATTTTGGAGAATTTTCCAGATAGCTTTCTGTTATTGACATCTGAAATAATGTGTATGAAACTATCCATTTCATCACCTTCTTATTTTCATTGAATGTCAAAATAAAGGGAATTCCCTACAGAGAGGGAATAAAGCATATTAACAAGGAATTATTTAAACGATAGAAGTTTCAGGTGCTATAGTTGATAGTAGCTCCCAAGGCCTCTGAGTACAGTTGTACAGTTTGTACACTGAACAGAAGCACCTGGCTGAGGTGGCCAGGAAAGGCTAAAATTCAGTTTCTACTCTGCTTTCCAACTTGATACCTTCAGGTCTTTTTCTAATTCAAAAGAACGATGAAGTCTGGAGGAGGTTCTGATAGCTACCATTTATCTCTGTAATTACTATGTGTCTGACACGGTGTTAAAGGTTTTAAATGTGTCATCACATTTAATCATACCAACCCTATATTAAAAGTATTATCATTTTCATTTTAAAAATTAAAAAACTGAGGATTAAAAGACTTATATAACCGGATCTAAGTTGCAGAATTGATATGTATTGTAGTCTGAATTCAAATTAGATTTGTCTGATTCTAAACCTACTATGTTATATTGTCAGTGATTGATTTTTTAGTTTGGTGGACCATCAAATGTTCCCCAAATCTCTCTGGTAAATATTTTAGGCAGGTAAAGTTGTCACAATTTATCAGTCACTAAGAAAAATAAAGCGCCCCAACCGGTTTGGCTCAGTGGATAGAGCATCGGCCTGCGGACTGAAAGGTCTCAGGTTCGATTCCGGTCAAGGGCATGTACCTTGGTTGCGGGCACATCCCCAGTAGGGGGTGTGCAGGAGGCAGCTGGTCGATCTTTCTAACTCTCTATCCCTCTCCCTTCCTCTCTGTAAAAAATCAATAAAATATATTTTAAAAAAAGAAAAGAAAAGAAAAATAAAGCAATAATAACTTGAGTGTTTTAAAACCCTTGTACTCTGGGGATGAAAATTCTCTACTTTAATTACCCAATGTGCATACAGATAAACTGTTTGGAGAATATGAGGTGATATTCATTTATGAAAGTAATAACTTAGGAAGAGATTTCTATTACAGCTTTTGACCTAATGTTGTGTTTTGTAGTGAGACTACTTCTAGAATGATGCTTGCTCACACCCTTCCCAGAATATTTGGCCAAATAAATTTTAATATAGAGCTGTGAAATAAGTTGCCATGGACAACATAATGACTTGGTATGAAAATGATTCATTTAATGCTGTGCTAATCCTTTTTCAGTGATAACCACATTGGATTATTACTGTTATAATTAATGAAACCAGTGATGACCAGGGTTATCCTATATAATAAAAGGGTAATATCCAAATTGACCAAACGGTGGGAAGACCGGTCACTATGATACACACTGACCACCAGGGGGCAGCCTCTCAATGCAGGAGCTTCCCCCTGGTGGTCAGTGCACTCCCATAGGGGGACACTGCTCAGCACAAGCTGGACTGACAGCTGGCAAGTGCAGTGGCCTGCCTCAGCGGCAGTGCTAAGGATGTCTGACTGGGACTTAAGCCTGCTCCAGTGGGCCTAAGCCATCAGTCAGACATCCCTCAAGGGCTCCCAGACTTTGAAAGGGCGCAGGCCAGCCTGAGGGACACCCCCCAGCAGTGCACAAATGTCGTGCACTGTGCCTCTAGTTTATTATAAAGAGTTTGGCAAGTTTTACCATGCTTATCTTGTAAATTCCATTAAATCTTGGTCTGGCTGTTGCTCAGTGCAAGGTACTACTTGGAAAGCAAGGCCCACAGTGGACTGTCATACTCTTTCATCTGTCATTTGTCTTTCATCAATTCCATTCTTCCCAATGAAGTTTGACTGAAGAAGTCATGTTGCTTCTACTTAGATAATATATTCATTGATATTTGACGCTTAAGAAATAGGTAGGCGATCCAAGTTTTCCCACATTGAACGAGCTCTGGTTGTGAATATCTTCCCTGTTCTCCTTGGCAATAATAATACCTGCCTTTTGGGGGCTCCAACAGATTCAAAGGTAATCATTTTATGAAAGGTAGATATAATTGAAATTTCACCAGTTGGTAGAAAGGTAAATATAGAGGGGATAGTGGTTATGGTTATGGAAGAGAAAAAAAAAGTATAGTTCTTCTGTTTGCTTTAATTAGTTTAAGAAAATGTATTTGTAAACGTGTTGATTTCTATGTTTGGACTTCTTATGAATGTTATGTTTTAGGTAAACATGTTAATAAAAAATCCAGTCACCATTATGTGTTGACTCTTGGGGGAAAATAGAACTTGAACATAATGTAAACTCAGTGTCTCTTTAGCATGTGCTGTATGGCTTGATGAAAAGATTGATGTACATAAAATTTTGAGGCTTTGAGTTTCAAGTAAATGAAAATTGACTTGAAGTACAATACTTTTAAGGACAGACATCCTCCAGCCATCGTGCAGTTAGGGCTTACATTTTCAATGATTTTTATTCCAGACAATCTACACTAATAAAAGAGAAACATGGTAATTAGCGTACGACCGCTACCCTTCCCATTGGCTAATCAGCATATCCTTATGCAAATTAACTGTCAGCCAAGATGGCGGCCGGCAGCCATGCACTGAAGCGAACAGGGAGGCTTGCTTGCTCCAGTGACGGCGAACTCCAACGTTCCCCGCCTGACTTGCCGGCCTCTGAGCTGCAAATCTAAGCAACTATGTACTATGTTGCAAATAAGAAACTAAACAAAACCCCAGAAACCGGCTTTCATTCAGCCGGGCTTCAGCCAGCCGGACCGCAACATTGTATCAAATACAGAAGGTAAAGGCCAGAAACCTGCTTTCAGCAGCGAGGCCTCAGAGCTAAAGCTGGCCCAGAATAAAAAAAAAAAAAAAGAAAAAAAGGAGCATTTGGGAGCTTCAGTCACCCGCCAGCCGGAAAACGGCCCTCATCCCCTCACCCAGACTGGCCAGGCACCCCAGTGGGGACCCCCACCTTGTTCCAGGACACCCTTCAGGGCAAACCAGCCAGCCCCCACCCGTGCACCAGGCCTCTATCCTATATAGTAAAAGGGTAATATGCCTCCCGGCACCGGGATCAGCATGACAGGGGGCAGCGCCCAAACCCCCTGATCGCCCTGCGGCTCTGTGTGTGACAGGGTACGGCACCCCAACCCCCTGATCCGCCCTGCTCTGTTCGTGACAGGGGAAGGTGCCCCAACCCCCTGATCAGCCCTGCTCTGTGCCTGATAGGGGGGAGCTCCCCAACCCCCTGATCGGCCCTGCTCTGTGTGTGACAGGGTGCAGCACCCCAACCCCCCCACCCCCCCCACGGGCCCCGCTCTGTGTGTGACAGGGTAGAGCCATAACCTCTCCATCGGCCCTGCCCTGAGTGTGACAGTGGCGGCGCCCCAACCCCCTGATAGGCCCTGCTCTGTGGGTGATAGAGGGTGGCGCCCCAACCCCCCTCCACGCGCCTTGCTCTGTGTATGACAGGGTAGAGCCATAACCTCCCCATTGGCCCTGCCCTGAGTGTGACAGGGTGCAGCGCCCCAACCCCCTGATCCGCCCTGCTCTGTGTGTGATAGGGGGCGGTGCCCCAACTCCCCTATCGGCCCTACTCTGTGAGTGACAGTGGGGAGCTCCTCAACCCCCTGATCGGCCCTGCTCTGTGCATGACAGGGGGGAGCTCCTCAACCCCCTGATGGGCCCTGCTCTGTGAGTGACAGGGGGCAGCGCCCCAACCTCCTGATCGGCCCTGCTCTGTGAGTGACAGGGGGTGGCGCCACAACCTCCCCATCGACCCTGCCTTGAGTGTGACAGGGGGCGGTGCCCCAACCCCACAGTTGGCCCTACCCTGAGCGTGACTGAGGGTGGCATCGCAACCTCCCGATCCGCCCTGCTCTGTGCATGACGGGGCGGCGCCCCAACTCCCCAATCGGCCCTGCTCTGAGCCCCACCAGGGGCTGCACCTAGGGATTGGGCCTGCCCTCTGCCACCCGGGAGCAGGCCTAAGCCAGCAGGTTGTTATCTCCCGAGGGGTCCCAGACTGCGAGAGGGCACAGGCTGGGCTGGGGGACCCCCCCCCCCCAGTGCATTAATTTTTGTGCACCAAGCCTCTAGTTTATTTATAAAATTAGACAAAATTTGGGAATCCAAGGAAGGTATTATTCTCATTAGTTGGCTATATATTTATGATATTTCTGACATTTTAAGGTTATTATTAATTGATATTATTACACAGTAGAAGCCCAGTGCACAAATTCATGCACCAATAGGGTCCCTTGGCCTGGCCTGTGGGATCAGGACTAAACTGGCTCTCTGAAATCCCCTGAGGGGGTCCCTGTGCAACAGGGCACATGCCAGGCTGAGGGACCGCAGGGGTGCATGATCGGGGCCGAGGAGGGACGTGGGAGGTTGGTCAGCCCGGGAGGGACCGCGGGCATGTCTGGCCCCTCTTGCTCAGTCCTGATCTGCCAGACCCCAGCAGCAAGCTAACCTACCAGTCAGAGCGTCTGCCTCCTGGTGGTCAGTGTACGTCACAGCGAACGGTTGAGCAGCCTTAGCATATTGTTAGCATAGTACGCTTTGATTGGTTGAACAGACAACAGGAAGACCGGATACTTAGAATATTAGGCTTTTGGTATCTAGAATTGTGGGATTTTATTTTAACATTTAGTTTAAAGAGTAAGATAAAGAGTCTGTGATGAAGTTCAGAAATGGCTGTTGCCTAAAAGACAAATTCAGTGATTGCTCTTTACACACAACCTGAAATCAGGAACAATCTTAGCATCTAAGGATATAACAATTTAAATCATAAGTGCATAAGGGTTGCAACCTGACATACCTAAAACATGTTTCATCCTACCTTGGCCTCAAATCTCTCTAATTTTTCTGTTAGATTAGTAGAAGTCATTCATTTTGGAAGCAATAAAGAAATTCCAACTTGAACTGCCTTGTATCTTTTAATCGGAATTTTCCCAAAGCACAAAAGTAAAAATTGCCATGTTTCATGGTTTTATTCTTTTTAATGTTGCTTTGCCTTCAGCTCTGTGTGAAATTATTAGAAAATTTTTAAATGGTTGTAAAAGAAGATGCATATATGGGACTCACTCAAAGGGCATTATTTTAAAAAGAATTTTTTCAGCCACCTAGATTTCAGGGTAGCTATGCTCATTCAAGGGTAGTGAATTCACTATCCGTATGATTATTTTTACATCTGAACTTTTTTTATATACCAGAGAGACTCAAAACTTTCAGGGTCATTTGCCCAGCATGTAGTGGAATGTCCTGTGCAATGGATTCCAATTAATATCACCATGTTCAATGGCCCTGTACCACCAATGATGGATAACTGCTTTCCACTTGGCTTTATATGGCACTTCTTTGTTGCAGCTGCACCAGGTCTATCGCCCCTTTGATGAAAATTTCAGTTACCCCAGGGAGAAGCTTTCAACTTTATTAAGCATTGAAGTCTGCCCATTTGTTCTTCTTTGGAAGAGCAAATCAAAAGCACACTTTGCAAGGAAGTAATCTGAAAAATTAGGATAGCACTTGCAGACATTGGCAATAATATTTTCCTGTAATTGAAACCCAAGAACCGGTGTCAAATGATTAGACTATTATAAAGCTTCTTAGCATTTAACAAGCCTTTCTATCTTTTGGAAATGAAATAGGATTCCCTGATTCTATTTAACAAGTTCTTTAGCATACTGTATTCTTTATGTTGTGGTTAGGAAAACCTCAAGCTAAGTTTAGAGATAGGGAACTGACAATCAAGGAAAACAGCAATTAGGAGATGAAGTCCTGGTACCGGAAGGCCTGTGGTTTTCAGTTCCATCTCTGGCATTAACTCACTGCAGAAATTCGAGCAAGCTACTTAATTTTTCTGAGCTACAGTAAGGATTGGCGAGATGATGTGCAAGATTCCTCTGAAATTCTCTGCATCTAAGTTGGGCAGAATATGATCAGACATGGACAACACCTTATATCTGCACATTGCCATTCTTACTTTGCAGCTCCTGTCTGCTTCAAATCTAGGTTTGGCTTGGCAATGCAATAACATGGTGCTGTTATATCTCTGAGTTCAAATAAGATATATGTGGAACACGGGTTAAACCCAGAGCAGTACTAGGTTCGAAAAGGAGATTAGGCTGAGTCCCATTTCTACCACCAAGCCTAAGCTGCTAGGAATTTCAAAAAAGCAGACTTCTCTTGAGAAAATTCTCTCTCTCTCTCTCTCTCTCTCGCTCTCTCTCTCTCTCTTGCTCACACACACACACACACACTTCAGATTTCTCCATTACTGGTGG
Source organism: Myotis yumanensis (assembly GCF_028538775.1). Lineage (NCBI taxonomy): Eukaryota > Metazoa > Chordata > Mammalia > Chiroptera > Vespertilionidae > Myotis > Myotis yumanensis. The sequence continues at coordinate 177,816,543 of NW_027223753.1, forward strand.
GACCAATTATTACCTTCTGTGTTGATCTGAATCTGATGGCTACCTCTGTTATGTAGCTCTTCCTAAATTTTAGATAGAGACCTTTGCATTCCAATTTGTGGGATTTGGATCCTTGGAAGAGATCTCCTGAATCAAAATGTATACCACGTATTGCTAGTAGACTGACTATGATACCAGGTAGCATTCTGTCAAAAGATGCTTAAAATATAAGCACTAAATGTAAAAGTCCTGAAAATGTTTTAACATTAAAAATTTGGGGAGTATTTCTAAATTTTAAGTTCTGGTGATCAGGGATAAGGTTGGGGCCATGTCCTTCTTAGGATCTTAATAATGTTAACTATCACTAAAGCAGGAATAATATTTTTAGAAACTTTTTCTTGGGAGATAGGGATTTAGGAATCAAGTTTCTAATCTCAAACCCTCAGCAATTTATTTCTGATATTGGGCAATTGGCTCATTCTGTCTGTTCCTATTTTCTTATTGTTTATACTATGCTGAATACCTACAGATGGTAGTTTCTTAAAGGTTAATGGCAGTGCGGAATCTGAAACCATAAAATGAACCTTGTGCACTCAGTTGTGTTAAAATCTATTGATCTATTTTGAACTTTAAATGTATCTTTTACTAATGCATGTTTTGTAACGTTATTCATTGATCATTGGGAAAATATATTGGTTTACTGACTTATTCAGATCTTCTGAATGTTGACTCATTTTATTATACAATATCAAAAAAAGTTTCGTTACTATCACCACCAATCTCATCAGGAAAGCCTTTAAGTGCTGAGAAATTATAAATTTCACTGTGGTGAATTCAAGTTTTCCAAATTCTCTTCAAGGCTCAAATGAGAGGCAAAAAAATATCATCTGTTGTTTTCCTTGTAGTGACAGGCTTACTTATTTATTTAAAGAAGTGTTGATCAAATACCCAATCTGATAATTCACCATTTGTCAGTCCTTTTTTCAAGTAAAAATGATGTTCCATGAAAACTTAAGTTGGTTCTGGTTGTAACGCAACTGCATAACATGCTTCTCCTAGGGACATCCATGGTATCTCAGTGTTTTTTGCATACTCCCCATTTCATCATACAGAATATCTACAGGAAGTGTAGATCTAGTAAAGTCACAATAACCATTTTTATTGCTTTATAAAGGATATTCTAAAGTGAACCAGACATTTTATTTTTATTGTGACTGCATGATGGTGAAGATTATAACTACCAATATAACTGCCTTGTTTCTTCCTGAGCGACCAACAGTTTTATTCACCATTGCTTTTGCGCCACTAGTAAATATTATTATAGTGAAGAAGAAAAAGAACATTTTAGTTTTATTAAAAATCAAGCTTTGGCTGTGCAGATTCCTGAAGGGATCTTGGAAACCCCAGAAATACGGAGATTGCCTTTAGAAAACTGCTGGACCAAGTTCAGTGTTATTATGGTCTTCACTTTTCCCTTTGTCTATTGTCAGAGAATGGGCTAGCTTCTCACTGCTCCGTTTCCCACACAGTTGCTTCTTCAGAAGTGAGGAATCATGGACAATGAGGCTGACTCGTTAGGAACAGGGATCCACTGCTTCATGAATTGATTGCCCTGTCTGGCTGACTGGGCCAGAGTTTAGTAACGTCAGGAACGTGAACTAATGTAGTCAGCAGCTGGTACCCAGTACGCAACTATTTTCTTCTCACTAAACATGCCTATTTTTCCAAGGTGGGATTATAATCAGAACTTTAAGAAATTCTTGGTACAAGGATTTGGATCTAGCCTGAGGCCAAAGCCCATATACTTGGCTACTACCTTATATTGATCTCTGTGTTGCTATTCAGCTCCGAAAGTCAGTGATTCTGGAAAACAATTCTATTCCAGGAGTGGCAGATGAGGCTGCTAGTAGTAGAAATAGGGCTCTCAGACAGCCTTGAAAGTTTAGTCCTAGTGCGCACCCAAAGGAATTTGGTGAATTGGAAGGACTTTAGCAAATGCAGTGAATAGAGAGCTTTTAATGATACAGAACGTAGACAACATGACCTGGAGATTAAAAGAGCAGGCTTTGAATGCCAACGGTTCAAACCTGGAATTACCACTGACCAGCTTTGTGATTTGGGGCAAGCTACTTAACCTCTCTGTGGTTTATTGTCCTCATTTGTAAGATGAAATAATGAGAGACGGTGATGATAATAATGCTACTTGTTGCAGCTTCAATTAGTAATAGTCTGGCAAGCAGTAGTAGGGCACATGGGAAATAGTAATGAATCTTGGCTATTAAAATTATTTGCAATGCTGGGCACATGAAAACCATGCAGTACAAGTTGGCTGTTATTATTCAACACACCGCCTCCTGCTTCTCATTACTGGTGCAAACACAAGCTTCATTTTTTATTCATTTATTTATTCATTTGTTTGTTCTACACTGATTTACTGAACACCCACTGTGTAACTCACTGCGCTAGGGGATGAGGCTGCTCGTGGTCGGCAGCTCCAATACATCTACTCTTTCCTTTTCTTTCCCTGAAGATACTAGGAAAGAGAAGTACTTAGGCTTCCTTAGATTATGCAGTTCATGTCAAGTACACATCATTTTCCTCTATTCTCTGACTTTTTTTTTTCAGATTAGAGTCAGACTATTAATAATTGCATCTTGACCTCGAGGTCAAATTTAAAATCAAACAAACATAGATGGGAAAGTAAGCATTTCCCATTTTCTAGTATTGTTACTAAGGTTTAAAACATTTAAGCCAAAAACACTTTGCGTGGTCTATATTTCTTTCATCAAAGTGAAAACCTAAGCTAACATTACACTGATGATTGCACATAGATTATTTGAAAGGAAGATATCTAACTCATTTTCCACTATGTGCAACATACTTAGTACTTGAAAATTTCTTAAGAAGTGTGTATTTAAAAAGTGTGAATATGCAGATGAGAATGGAGTTCTTCACTATTATCCACGTCACAAGTAAATTTCCTGGGAAGGTGAAGAATCCCCCTAAGAACCCACAAGTATAAATGCTAACACTTTATTCATGGAAACTGAAAATAAGATTTGAAACTGTAAAGAAGATAATGTTAAAGCAATAAAAAAGCCACTAATTTGTACTTAACAGCTCTTAAGCTTTATTCTTTTGGAAAGTTTAAATACTTCCTGATCTTAGCAAACACTATGACATGTAAAAATCCTAGGAAAGGTATGCAGAAAATGTGTCTGTGAAATGTCATGTCTGACATCTTTGAAAATTGAATCGCAGTTTAAATGTGTTAGGATAAATCCCCATATAAAAGAATCATAAGATGAATCACTTAAGTAAGAAATTCTATTGTTAACCACAGAAAAATCCTCTCTAAATTATATTTTGAGTGTCGAGATTTGCACATTTCATGTATTTTAAAGCAAGATATGTCATAGGTAAAGTTTTTTATTTGTATGTGTAAAAGTAGAAGCAAATATCTCTATTATTTATCAAGTTGGAGTCACACCATTAGTCATTCTGTTGAAAAGGTTACTGACAGAAACAAACTGTAATGTGAGTCATGAGCGGAACCTGCTACCAGTGATAGAATTAATTTCAGCACGCATTTTCCTTGACCTCTCAGCACTGTTCAATACCATTGGCCAATTCCTTTCTTTTTTTAAAAAAATATATATTTTATTGATTTTTTTACAGAGAAGAAGGGAGAGGGATAGAGAGTTAGAAACATCCATGAGAGAGAAACATCGATCAGCCGCCTCCTGCACGCCCCCTACTGGGGATGTGCCCGCAACCAAGGTACATGGCCTTGACCGGAATCAAACCTGGGACCCTTCAGTCCGCAGGCCGACGCTCTATCCACTGAGCCAAACCGGTTTGGTCCAATTCTTTTCTTGAATGGAAAATAATATGACAATTAATAAATAATAAATACAGGAATAAACTCTTTGTTTTATGTACTCACATCTGTAAACCCACTTTTGCCTCACCCTGAAAGGTCAGCACATGGCATATTTATTTCCCCAGCTCCAACAAAAACTGGATAGTCATATTTTTTAAAATTTAACTTTTTAATATGGAAAATTTATAACATATACAAAAATAAAGAGAACACCTGGTTTTAACAATTAGCATGACCAATCTTATTTTATTTTTTAAATATATTTTATTGATTTTTAACAGAGAGGAAGGGAGAAGGATAGAGAGTTAGAAACATCGATGAGAGCGAAACATAGATCAGCTGCCTTCTGCACACCCCCTAGTGGGGATGTGCCCGCAACCTAGGTACATGCCCTTGACCGGAATCGAACCAGGGACCCTTGAGTCCATAGGCTGATGCTCTATCCACTGAGCCAAACCGGTTAGGGCCAATCTTATTTATATTCTCATCCACTCCACCACATCCCAAGAGAAAATATTTTTCATAACTTTTGTTACCCAGCAGTATATTTCATATAGGAAAGAAAAAAAACACTCTATTTTTTTCCTTTTTTTTTTTTTTATCTGACGTCAGCCTAATGAACTGATTCTGCATCATTCTCCACAGGTGGTCAATGAACTTTTAAAAATGTTTTTATGTGTTTCAATTAATTGCAATAATTATTTTATTAGTGCTTAAATTATGCCATCTTTGACTAGTAGAAGCTTCTTCAATTTAGCTCCTGGGTCCTTTTTTATTGGTTTGATTTGAGAGAGACAAACATCGGTTCGTTGTTCCAATACATTTATTGGTTGCCTCCTATATGTGCCCTGACTGAAGATCGAACCCACGACCTTGGTGTACTGGAACGATGCTCTCACCAACTAAGCTACCCAGCTAGTGCTCTTTTTGACAAACCTCAACAGTCTTTGGTGGCCTAGTTGTTTTCTGGAATATCAAGATATTCTAAGATTGTCTTAGACATCTCTTGCTCTAGGACTGAGTTCATCCATTTCTTCAAGGAGTATTTAGAAACCACAATCTGGATTTTAAGAGTGTTCATTGCTGATGTATTATTTCTAGGCTTGTTCAATGTACAGAGCTAGAAAACACATAAGTATTTTTGAAAAGAAAATGAGTTCACATTATTTTAAATTTAAGATTTTTTTTAAAAAGTATACTTTTATTGATTTCAGAGAGGAAGAGAGAGAGAGAGAGAGAGAGAGAAACATCAATGATGAGAGAGAATCATTGATCGGCTGCCTCCTGCATGCCCCCTACTGGGGATTGAGCCAGCAACCTGGATGCTCTATCCACCGAGCCAAACCGGCTAGGGCTTAAATTTAAGATATAAATGCTTTTACTCCTTTGATTTTATATTTATGTCATTTTTATTGTAAAAATATTGTTTCTTAATAGTATAAACATAATTACTAATTTTCCTTATTCTAGATTGCATGAAATAGTTTCAGAATAACATAACCAATGTTATCATTAACAATATGATTACAGAAAATTGTTCAAGATATTTTTTTACACTTTATTTACTTTACACTTTATTTACTTAGTTTATATCCTACTAAGTAAATAAATTATTGAGTTTTCAATTCATTTGAAATAATTCTTTTGTATGTGATTATGGCAGCAACTTATTGCATAGATTGATTTGTTTCATTTTGCTTCAGATTTTTAGAGATTTCTTTTAAAATAATATTGTAATTTTAAAGTATGTGAGACATTTATATGGTGCCAAAAAAATCTACCAAACAGTATATTCAAGGAAGTCCATCATCTGTCACTGTTTTTCATAACTTTTCTTCCCTCTCCCTAAATGCAGCCATTTTTTCCTTTATTGTTGAAAGTATTACAGATGTCACCTTTGTTTTTTCCCATTGAACCCCTCCACCCTGCACCGGCCCCTCCCAGCCCTTTTAAACTCTATTGCCTGTGTCCATATATGCATGTAAATTCCCAGTTAATCACTTCGCACCCCCACCTTCCCTCTGAAATCCGTCAGTCTGTTCCATGCTTCTGTGTCTCTGGATCTATTTTGTTCATCAGTTTATTTTGTTCACTTTACTCTTCTATTTTTAAAAAAATTAGCAAAAACATATGTCATTGTGTCCTTCCTCTTTTTAGTAATAAAAGGTAGCATATTTTTAAAAATATATTTTATTGATTTTTTACAGAGAGGAAGGGAGAGGGATAGAGAGTTAGAAACATCCATGGGAGAGAAACATCGATCAGCTGCCTCCTGCACACCCCCCACTGGGATGTGCCCGCAACCAAGGTACATGCCCTTGACCAGAATCAAACCTGGGACCTTTCAGTCTACAGGCTGACGCTCTATCCACTGAGCCAAACCAGTTAGGGCAAAAGGTAGTATATTAATAAAAGGTAGCATGTTATATTTACTTTTCTTCAACTTGTTTTTTTCACTTTCCTATATACTCTGAAGGTCACTTTTGTTGTTGTTGTTGTTAATCTTCACCTGAGAATTTTTTCCCATTGATTTTTAGAAAGAGTGGAAGGGGAAGGGGAGAGACACACAGAGAGAAACATCAATGTGAGAGAGACACATCAATTGGTTGCACCCTGACTGGGGCCAAGGATGGAGCCTGCAACTGAGGTAGGTGCCCTTGACAGGAATCGAACCAGAGACCTTCAGTTCCTGGCTGACTCTCTATCTACTGAGCCCAACTGGTTAGGGCTGAAGTTCACTTTTATAGCAGTTAAAAGAACCCTACTTCCTTTTATAGTTGTGTTGTACTTTATTGAGTGGTTGTGTCATGGTTTATTCATCAGAACCCTTTTAATTGATGTTTGATTATTTTTCCAGTTCTGTGTTGGTTAATGTTTAACAATCAGCTTTCTCCAGGGGAAAAAGCTCTGATGTGGAGCATTTGCAAATTTCTGTGTGGTGTAAATACTCCCACCATGGCTGGTTGCTAGCTGCTAAAATCATGTCACTGAATGTGAAGTTTGGAAGTGAGGTACAATAGCACACCATTATATAGTTTTTCTGCCATTCAGATATAATACATGTAAGTACCTTCAAGAACATCCTATCTAATAAAAGACAAAAAGGGTAACTGACCGTACCTTCACTACGCTTCCCATAGGCCAATCAGGGAGATATGCAAATTAACCGCCAACAAAGATGGTGGTTAATTTGCATACGTAGGCTCCAAGCGGTGGAGCGAAGCCAAACAGCCCTGAAGCCCGCTTAGCAGTGAGGTCTCACGGCCCCGGGATCAGCGGAGCTGCGAGGCATGACAGCTGGGGGTTGGGGCTCTGGCCAGAGCCCAGCCACAGCAAAGGCCTGGGTCCCGGGTGCCAGAGGAAAACTGGTGCCAGCAGCCAAGGGAAGGGAAGGCCTATTGCACGAATCTCTTCATGCAACAGGCCTCTAGTCTATATATAAAAAAGGCTAAGTGACCGACCGTATGTCCATCTGACCATGCGATCATCTGACTGACTGGCTGGTACATATGACGTGCACTGGCAATTTAAAAATAAACGTTGACTCATGCATGTGTGATACATATAAAGCTCTCACTGGCGCCAATCGCACATATTTGTTTCCATCTGTCATTGTTGATCTTGAATTTGGTTGTTTTTGTTGACATTCTGAAGCTGAAAGAAAGTGGTATCATCAACAGAATATGTCTGAAGACCAACTACATATTGGCACAATGAACTTCTGAAGCCTAACGAAGCCAGTTTCCCGTGATGCCAGCATTTGTGATGACTATTAATAAATCACAAGGACAAACTCTAGACAGAGTAGGAATATTCCTACCTGTACCCGTTTTTGGACATGGTCAATTATATGTTGCTTTCTCTTGAGTTTGAAGAGCATGTGAAGTTAAAGTTGTCAATACTTCATCACAAGGGAAATTAGTCAAGCACTCTGAAAGTGTTTTTACTCTTAATGAGGTATACAGGGAGATATTAGAATAAGTTTAATCAATTTATCAGTCATTGTTTTTTATCAATGTTGCTTTTATATCATGTTTTTGTTGTTTTTAAATCATTTTTTGTTGTTTTTATGTCATGTCTTTGTTGTTATATCATGTTGTTAATGCTTATTTATTAATCAATTTATATATTATTTTCATATATATTTTAATAATTTCCTTTCATCTCTGACACTTCTATTATAGAGAAAGGGCGAATAGTGGTATTAAAATATTTCTTCTAATTAATTTTCTTTCAGTGTGCATGAATATGTGCACCAGGCCATTAGTAGATAATAATAAAGCATGATAAAATAATAAGTGATGAATTCTGAGCACTTTTTGCCTTTTTTCTTAAATATAGTTTATTTAATTGTAAGTTTATATAATTTATTTTTAAGCAATCACTATGTCTAACAAATACCTTGCAAAATTTCTGAGAACTTTGCTTCTAATACTTTAGTGGCTCCCATTTTTCTTTGACTTCAAACTCCTTAGACTGTCCAATAGGCTATTAAAGAGAACTTTTTCACAAAGGCACACTTACGTGTAAAAGAGGCTGAGAAATATGGTGTGGAAAGCAGAAAGAGGGAAATTTTCTTACACAAGCATGAATTATATGTACAATTAATTGTAGAGTGATTAAATAAGCCTGGCATTTATTTGAGAAGACTTCATAGAGCAGGTGGTGAATATGACCTGGAGTAGAGAAAGTAGAAGGATAGTATAAGACCAATAGGGGAGGATTAGCAGGGCTTTCCTGACAATAGGAAGCAAGTGGGAGAAGGACTAAGTGGAGAAGTGAAAGCTAAGTAGAATCTCTCAGAGAGTGAGAAAGACCTAAGCTAGTTCCAGTTTTTGAGGCTTCCAGAATATTAAAATAGAAATAAATTCCAAAATGAAGAGGCCACAATGCAAATGAAGTCCAAAGGCACTGGACAGGGGAATCCCTCTTGCTCAAAGAAGTCGGTCTTTTTGTTCTGTTCAGGCCTTCAACTGATATGATAGGAATCACTCATGTTTTGGAGAGCAGTCTGCTTTACTCAAAGTTCACCAATTTAAACGTTAATCTCATTCAAAAATACCCTACAAATTGACACATAAAATTAACCATCACAACCCCCAATGAAGATATGTTGAAGTCATAACCCCTGGGATGTGACTTTATTTGCAAAAAGCATTTTTACAGAGGTGATCAAATAAAAAGGAGGTCATTAGGATGGGCCCTAAGCCAATATGATTAGTGTCCTTACCAAAATGTGAAATTTGGACACAGACACGCACAGAGAGAAGATGGTATGAAGATACAGGGTGAATGCCACCTATAAACCAAGGAATACCTGCACTTAAAAAAGCTAGGAGGAAAGAATGGGACAGATTCTTCCCTACAGCCCTCTAAAGGAACCAACTCTATTGAGACTTTGATTCCAGACTTCTGGCCTCCAAACCCGTGAAAAATTAAATTTCTGTTGCATAAGCCACCCAATTTGTGGTACTTTGTTATGGCAGCCCCAGGAAAGTAAATACAAACTCTATGTGTAACTCAGAAATAACATTGAAACCTAAATTTGAGGCCCTTCATCATCAAGTTGACACCTGGACCAAATGTCTCTAGGTCAATTTACTAAAAGTCCGCTTATCTAAGGTCAGGAACTAACAGTTTAATCAAAGCTATTTCTCCACAGTATCAGGGACAAGACGAAGACTTTGGAAATACCCTCAGTAATTCACCAAACTGGCTTACACTTGTCTCTTCCCACCTCAGCCATCAATAGTCTTACAGCTGCACATCTTATAAAATAAGTGTGGTCATTTATGGGAATGGTTGGTCTGAGGTAGCTCCAATCTCAGGGCCCCAACTAGCACTAAAATGATTGTGCCTGCCAAGTAGTTTAAACAGAGTTTTGGGGAGAAAAGTTCTACTTCAATTAGCAAATTAAACATTTCCCTTAAAATGAAAATAAACAATTCTGCCAACATTATGATCCTATTAAATTTTTTAGATCTAGATTCCTGCAGGTTTTAAGCTGTGAAATTTTGCATCTTTTCTCTTGTTTCTTAGCAGAGAGGCACTGCGGTGTAGTGAATATGGTTACTAGAGAGACTGACTCAGCTGGCGCTCACTAGATATTGTTGAAAGAATAAAACCCGTAGAGTCAGATTAGATTTCAACTCCAGCTCCACCACTTCCTCGCTGATGGACCCAGAATCAGCCATTGAACCTCTCTGACTCTCAAGTTTCTTCTGTAAAATGAGGGGAAAGACCTAACTTTTTCTTTCTTCTGTTATCTTTCACATTATTTGCAAGAATGTCTTCCTTTGGTAACCAGATAAAAATCGAGGTGATTTTTTTTAAAGCAATAATTCCTGTCTTTTTTACTTTACAGAATTGGTGTGAAGATTGATGTGATAGTAAATATAATAGTGTTTGACAAAATATAAAGTAACATATGGGTATAATAGATTATTATCCTGCTAACAGTATTAACATTTATTCTCAAAACAAATCTCTGATTCAATGTGTGAATGTATATATATATGCTCTTTTTAAGGCTTTAGATAAAAAATTATTTTAATACTTGTTTGCAAGTTGTACAAGTGTATATGCATATGTATATTTTTAAGCCTAGGACAATACTTTATTTAATTTAAAAATAGAACTACTATTCAATGTAAATAAACAAAACTCCTTTGTATCATATTATTACAGGTCCATAAATTGGTATCTGTAATTCCTAAATCCAAAAGGAAATTTTTTAAAAAGGTGTTTTTTTTAAAAAACTAATTTGTAGTAAAATTTTACTTGAACTGACAACTTATAATCTATTTATTCTCTTAATGTAAATCTATACTAATAAAAGGGTAATATGGTAATTAGACCAGACATCTTCCAGATGACCTTCCGGACGACCTTCCGGACATCCTTCCTGACAAAGCCGCCAGGAGAAGCCGCCTGCAGCCCCGCCTCTGCCAACCCAGCCATCCCCAGTGCCACCCTACACCCTGGCCTGGAGTCGTTCATGCATCTCCGAGGAACCACGCACCCACCGGGCAGGAGCCAGCAGCCATGGCAGAGGGCAGCCTGCTCCACTCCTGTGGCAGCTCCCCTGATGTCCAGGTGGAGAACTGAGGAGGACTAGGCGCTGGCGATAATAATAGCTCCTGTTTATCAACTGCTCACACTGTGCCAGGCTCTGTGTTGAACCCTTTGCGTGCGTTCATCCTCGTGTCAGCCCTGTGAATTCGCCACGATTGTTATCCTTATTTTTCAGAGGCAGCATTTGAGATTCAGAAAGGTCAAGAGACTTGTAGTCAGAAGGTAGTGAAGTCAAAAGGGAACCAGACTTTTCTTGACACCCTACCTGCTGCTGAACATAAAGCTATGACACCCATGGAGGCCTCTTCGATGTCAATAAATAGCTCCCCAGTAGAAATAAAACAGCGGTAAAGAAGTGGAGAGAATGTGGATGAGAAGTGTGAAGGAAGCACTGGTGGGGCACAGCATTCACTGCAGACTCCCTAGATAGTGGGACAGTTCCTGGTGGTCAGTCAGATCAGTGCCCCAGAGGCCATCGAGGATCATGAGGGAGAAGGTTATCATCCAGAAACCCTCTCATAGCTCATTGTTTAACTAAAAGTGTTGAAATCAAAACTTAATCTTTCATCCCCATTATTGACCTTCGAAGAACTTTCACTGGGGTGAAAAAGAACCCTCTCCAAGCTGGCCCATGCACATGCGCATTCGAGTCTGGATGCAGCCCCACTTCATCCACCCCAAGTGAACCACACCACCATCTACTGGTTTGCTAGAAACCTGAAGATTGTTTTTGACTACACTTTCGCTTGACTTTAGGTGAACATAAATGTTTTCATTTTTTATTATGGAAAATTTAAAAATATAGATGAAAGGAGAAAGAACAGTGTAATGAACCCTACTCATATACCCATCACTCAGTTTCAACAATTATCAACTCCTGGCCAAGAGTTTATTATTATTTGACAAATATCTATGATCTATGAATCATGTACCAAATTCCAAACTAGGCCCTAGGGATCCAAAGATGTATCAGATTTGACTGTAACCCAACCTGGAGGATATAACATCTGGCCTTGGTCCTTGATAGGTGAATAACAGTTACCCAGAAAAAGAGAGTTGTCTTTATTCATTCATTCTCTTTCAACAAATAGTTATTATGTGTGAGGCACTGTCCTTGGTGCTAGGAACACATAAAGAAACAAATTGCGTTTCTACCTTCTTGAAGTTTGAATAATGGGAAAGAGACATTAAACATGTGATTAGAAATGTGATGAGTATCTTTTTTTAAATATATTTTTATTGTTGATAGTATTATGATATCTCCCATTTCCCCCTCTTACTTCCCTCCCCTACCTACTCACCCCCACCAGGTCTTCACTACTCTATTGTCCATGTCCATGGGCTATCCTATATAATAAAGAGGTAATATGCAAATTAACCCTCATGCCCTCACAAGATGGCTGCCTATGACCAGATCAGCAGGGGGGTTAGTGAGGGATGACCAAATGACTAAACAAGCAGCTTGCATGGAGCCACCAGGCTGGCAGGGGGGTTAGTGAGGGATGACCAAACGATCAAACAGCAGGCTGTGTTGGGTGACCAGGCCAGCGGGGGGGAGGCAGTTGGGGGTGACCAGGCCAGCAGGGGGGGCAGTAAGAGGCCACCAGGCTGGTGGGGGGACAGTTATGGGGAACCAGGCTGGTGGGAGCAGCAGTTGGGGGCAACCAGGCTGGCAGCAGGGGGAAATTAGGGGTGACCAGGCTGGTAGGAGGGGCAGTTAGGGGCAATCAAGCTGGCACACAGAGGCAGTGAGGGGTGATCAGGTCAGTAGGAGGGGCAGTTAGGGGTGACCAGGCAGGCAGGCAGGTGAGTGAGTAGAAGCCAGCAGCTCAGGATTGTGCGAGGTATGTCTCAGATTGAAGAGGGTGCAGGTCAGACTGAGGGGACTCCCCCCCCCCCCCCGTGCACGAATTTCATGCACCAGGCCTCTAGTGCATATAAATAAAAGGATAATATGCAAATGGACCGAACAGTGGAATAATCAGTCACTATTATGCACACTGATCACCAGGGGGCCAACGCTCAATGCAGGAGTTGCCCCAGCCTGCAGGCCCCGATTGCTTGATTGGGGCCTGCCAACCAACCTCTCAGCCCTTCCCGTCTCTCCCCCGCCATCTGGCAGACTCTGATTGCCCGATGGCGAACAGGGAACTGGGGGTGGGTGGCTGGGCTGGCTGCCAGCAGCCAGGGAAGATGGCCCTGATCTCAGGCCAGGCCTAGGGACCATACCCATGCACGAATTTCGTGCACCAGGCCTCTAGTATTGATATATTTCACTGCAGAATAAATATTTGACTCTTCCTCCCACAAAGGACGTAAGAAAGCCAGACTAACAAAGATGGGGAATTAAAGAATAGTATAAATGAGATATTTAAGCTGCATATTCCAGAGCTAAAGTGTGTGGCACAAATAATAAGTTCTATGTGTTATCAGAAAGGGAATAAAATGACTATAGACCCGAGTTCTACTACCTTTTAGGAAAGTGAAAACAATTTTATTGAATGATTCATGGTAAGTTCAAATTCAACATCTTTCCTTTAATAGAGAAAATACAGTCTCTGAAATGAACAGAAATGAACTCTAATTTTTCCTGAACAAAGGAAAGTAGGCCTGATTCTTCAAAACTTTTCTTTAATCAAGGTTGAGCTCTGTGTCCTGGATGCTTATGGCACCTTATTACCTCATGCACTGGCATCAAGAAGTGTAGGATCATTGTTAGCCATAAGAAATGGGTAGAGAGTCTGATTTCCAGATGTTGAAATGAACTTAGAATACGTCTCCCCATAGGATTTTTGACCTCAGTATTTGCTCGGCTATCCTTCAAGGCTCTGGCTTGTTCCATCAGATTTTTACAAGGCTCAGTTTTCCAACCCTTGGTTCCTGCCTTGTCCTGAGTTTCAGGGCAAGGTCAGAGTGCTCTGTGTTAATGTTGAAATGGGATCCTCAAAGGAAAGCAGCCAATCTCCACAGCGTTTTGCTATTTTCTCTTAGCAAAAAAAAAAAGCCATATTTAAAGATATAAGCTCTGACTCAAGATATAAGCTCCTGGGCCCTTATTTAAAAATCTAAAATACATTGAATTTTCCATCTATCTGTCCTCCTTCATAAGACCTTTCTACAGTATGCAATTTATAAACAAAAGGAATATTTTTCTTCAATAAATATTATATTGCTATCAGAAGACCTGAACAAAGGAATTTCCACTGAGCGAATACTCATCGGAAGAGAGTAATTAGGAGCAGAAAGTTTAGAGTATGAGAGACCGGATTCAAAGCCCAGCTCTGCCACATTAATGTTGTGACTTTGGGCAAGTAACTCAACCTCTTAGCCTACATAATATAGTAATAGATTATTCTGAGTAGTAAATGTAAAATGCTTAGCAAAGTTCACAAAATTATATGTAAGGATTGAAGACATGTTAATTTTTTATTATTAGCATTGAATAAACCTATAATATTTCAAAAACTTTAGCTTGCAAAATGCTCTATTGTTTGGCCCCATTTCATTACCGTTCACCTCAGTGGCTGCCACATGCCTCATGTTCGATAATCCTCTCCATAGTCACATATCTGTGGGAGCATGTCCTTCTAAGTGCCACGAACTGTGGAAAAATCTCATTCTTTGTTTATTAAAATGTCACTGGCCAATGTGATTGACCGAGTGTTGTCATGACTCTGTGGCTCTCAGCCCTCAATTTAAAAAGTCTCATTAAATACATTCTGCTGAGTCATTTTACTTGAAAAAATTCCTTTTTATACCTTCCAACCAGAAACAGACCTGGCAGGGTCTGCCCTTAAAAACCCTATTCCTATATCTCATCAATGGGAAAAAATAGGCATCCATACGCTTGTGAAATTGATCATGTTGGCTTTCAAGATCTGAGTATGAAATTTATGCACTGACCCTCACATTCCTTTCATTTTCTAAAACATTATACATTATCTAAAGCAAAAACTATTTTTTTATATTTCTCCTGTTGACTATGTGCCAGGCATTTAAAATATTGTTTACTAAGGAATAATTTAAGTACAGTAATATTCATGCAAGGTTTTGACAAATGCACAAAAGTACACCACAATTAAATTATAGGACAGTTTCATCACTCCAAAAATTTTGCTTTGCCCCTTACAAGCACACAGCCCCTGGCAATGCCAAATTGCTTAGTGTCCCTGTAGTTTAGTCACTTTTCACATATGTATATTATCTCAGTTGACATCACCTAAAACCTCAGATAACAATACTACTCCTGTGGCAGATACAGCATTAACTAAATATTTTTATTTATTGCCTTAGAGGATAAATATCCTGTACCTTTTAGGTTACTCATCAACACAGAGCCTTATAACAAAGTGTCAGGAAAAAATAGCTACTATTAAGTCAAGTGCTTTGTTCTATGGTTTCCTTTTAATTTAAATCTATTTTTTTGAGAATTTTTATAAAATTCATTTGAGCCAAACGCAGGGTACAACAGGAAGGAAGATCTCAACAAACTGAGATAAATGTTTCTCAGAATAACAGTTTGCAATTTCCTTTATGCATTTAAGATTAAGGAGGAAACATGAGAAAGATTACTTGGAGATGGGAGAAAGGAAATCGAGGCTTGGATGACAGGATGAACTTTTGAGGTGGTCACGTGGGGACTGGATTACAGGTGCTCTTTAAAAAATTTTAAATTTATTTTTATTTTTTTTCAAGTACAGTTTGCATTCAATATTATTCTGTATTAGTTTCAGATGTACAGCAAAGTGGTTACAGAATCATGTACTTTACAGAGTGTTTCCCCCTGATGCCTCAAGTACCTACATGCCCCATATATAGTCATCACACCATTATTGACTATATTCCATATAAATTTACATTTCTGTGACTGTCCTTTAACTACCAATTTATACCTCTTAATCTCTCCACCTTTTTCACCCAGTCCCCCTATCACCCTCCCCTCTGACAACTATGAGCCTGTTTCTATTTTTGTTTGTTTATTTTATTCCCTAGATTTCATATATAAGTAAAATATGGTATTTATTCCACTTAGTGTCATGCCCTTTAGAAACCTCCTTTCTTAAAGGGAGGAGAATTTTCTGATATTATTTTCCTCCCTAACAAAAAGTGGACTTTTATTATTATTTAGTTTCCATAAGAAACCATGAGCTGTTTATATATCTCTGACCCATTGAATTTCAACAATAAATAGGAAAGAGGAAGCAGTTAGACATGAATTTCATGATAATATTTTTCGGCTCCTCTCAAGGACATCTTCTGTCTAGAGGAATTGACTAGGGACTCCATCATGCTGATGAGTTCAGGACTGTACTTACCTTGATTTGTCCAAGTTGGTTTTTTGAAAGCTAAAGTCCTAACCTTTTACCTCTCACTGTGAACAGCCATGAAGTGTAGGAACAAAGAAAACATGGAATTTCCCAAAGTTAGAAGGTTCCTTTGATTGCCTTGCCTTGGCTGGAGCTCAGCCATGTGTTGCTCCAAGCTTAGGAAGCTCAGGTGTCTGTGTGGAAACAGTGGTGGTCTGTGCCTGTGACTTCAGCATCACATTAAACCAGCATCACAGATTTAGGAGAAAACGCCTAACCATCTGAATAGCTATTTCATTTTAAAATAATATTTATTATTTGTAATTATAAAAGTAATTATTATTATAGAAAAATTATTTGAATATTTTGGTTATACATAACAAAACTAACTGCAAAAAAATCCTAAAAATAGATAAGACTATTATACAAGTGAAAATACGGTACAAATTTCTTTTTATTAAAACACATTCATTCTTAAAGAGGCCCTTTCTCAGTACCAACTTACTTGTACATTGACTAGTGGTGGGGAGGCAGGTGCCTGAAACACTGAAAGAGAGGAGTCCTAGGGAAAATGTGGTCCAAGATCATGACAGTAAGTCTCCATCACACATTTTTCTTCTCTGTCCTCCTGCCGCTTGGACCCAGATGCAGGGATAGTCATGGGGACTGCATAAAAATTGAGAAAACGAAAGCCTAGCTTTATGGACATACGACAAGAAAGAAGGACCTCAGTGAGCTGGAAAGTGCCACAGGTCTATGGAAAGAAGGGAGCTCAAGAGAATAATAATACTGTAAAATGGTATATGAACTCCTGGGCTCACCTATGGGCGATGATGGTTTGCTCTGACCTAACACAGAGTATCAAAGGCTTTGAGAACTGAACTATGGAATAGGCCATACCCAGGTCCCAGACTGGCCACTGGGCAGTGCACATGTGGAACATGTTAGAACAGTACTGCAAAGGCTTTGAAAACGGAATTGACATTGGAACCACAATTCATAGAAAGCAGATGGGAACTTGTAATGTGAATAGGTTGATTGCCTACTACAACAAAAATATCAACATTCTCCCTAGGATTGAAAGAAGACCCAAAGTCTCATATCTAATATTCAAAATGTTCCCGTTAAAATACAAAATTACCCAGCACACAAAGAACCAGGAAAATATCAACTTGTAAAGGGAAGGCAATCAACAGATGCCAAGATGACTTATATGTTGGAATTATCCAAGTGTTTAAAGTAGCTATTGTAATCATGTTCCAAGAAGTGAGGGGAGCCTGGCTGGTGTGGTTCAGTGGTTGAGCGTCGACCTATGAACCAGGAGGTCAGGGCATATGCCCAGCTTGGAGGCTTGATGCTCAGTGAGGGGCGTGCAGGAGACAGTCAATCAATGATTTTATCTCATCTTTGACGTTTCTATATTTCTCTTCTTCTCCTTTCCTCTCTCAGGAATCAATAAAACCATTTTTTTGATAAAGATGCTTTCTTCTTTTAAAAAATTAACCTGAGCATTGTCATTGGCTATTTTGTCAGGCTTAGCATAATGCTGTATAGGGGCAACTAAGTATGTTAAGAAGCTTGTATCAGTTTTAGTCTTCAACTAGCAACGTAAATTCCTCCTTTATAGTAGGTCTCCAAAGCTGTAAGAGCAGTGGCCAAACCTATTAATGAGAACAACATGGTTTTCCTGGGTCGGCAATGCTTCATGGGTTGCATAGGATTGAATAATAAAGAGCATACTGCATATAACTTTGTGGTCTATAAAGATGTTGGGCTTTCTAAAAATTCTCCAAAAAGGAGAATTTAAGAACCTAATGTCTGATATTCGTTAAATTTGTTGAATATTAGTATAAAGTTTTATAAAGTATGCACAGATACATTCATTCAGTTCTTATTAAAATGGTAAGAGAGGTTATAATTTTTTGTTTTATAATCAATCTGAGGCTCAGAGGTTAACTAAATTAGCAAAGCTCAAATTATTGGTAAGTGGCGACTTGGAACTTCTCTTTTTTAGATTGTTCAGCTTCATTGAAATAGGAGATAATTTGGATATGTAAATAATCTCTATGAAAATATTGTCCAAAGATGTAAAAATTTACAACTTTCAGAGATATTACTGCTAACATAAAGACAAAGTAATTTTAAGTTGAATGTAGGTCACACCTTGAGATCTTGTTCTTGGTTTGTCAATTTAAACAAGTGCTTAAATAATTAATTATCATAACAAATGGCATTTTAAACTCTCATTTTTATTTTGCTTACACAAATAATATGAGCTTATTATAGAACAATTCAAAAAGAGTGCTAAACTAAAAGAAATATTATCCAACCCTCAAATTCTTTGCTAGAGAAATCACTAGTAAATTTTAGTGTATATCTTTCTAGTGTTTCATGTCAATATATACAAAAATACAATATATACCTAAATAAAATAAAACATACACATCCATAGATTTAATGTGTGGGACAAAAGTAGGTTTACAGTTATTCTTGGAAAATAATACAATAGATAATAATACAAGAATAAACTGTCTTGCATACTCACAACTGTAAACCTACTTTGCCCCACCCTAATTTAAAATACATGTATATTTTTATTTAGATATTAATGTAAATGTTATATATGTATATATACATACATAAAATAATTGAGACTGTTCTGTATATATTGCTTTCATATTGATTTTGAAAACTTATCATGGACATCTTTCCTTTCAATAAATATACATCTACATCATCATTTTTATGGCAACATTGTTGAACATTATAGGTTGTTACTATGAACAATATGATGATGAACATCCTTGTAGTTTTAACTTTGCCTAAATTCTCAATTATTTCCTTAAGGTAAATATCTAGGAGTGAGTTTTTTTTTTAACTGTTTTTATTGATTTCAGAGAGGAAAGGAAAGGGAAAGAGAGGTAGAAAGATCAATTATGAGAGGGAATCATTGATCAGCTGCCTCTTGCATACCCTACATGGAGGTGGAACACACAACCAGGGCATATGCCCTGACCAGGAACTGAACCGTGACCTCCTGGTTCATAGGTCAGTGCTCAACCACTGAGCCATATGGACCAGGCTTGACTCCTTTTTTGATTTCCCCAAGGGTGATTTAAACCCTTTCTCTCCGCACTCAGCCCAGTTTGTATATACTTCTGTTGTAGGTCGTATCACATTGTAACATAATTATTCTTTTATCTTTTTGACTCTCTCAGTACATTGTGAATGCCTGTGAATAAGGACTGTGTCTTATCTCTTCCCACAGTACTGAGAAGAGGCCCTGACATGTGGTAGCAATGCAATAAATGTTTGTTACATGAGTGAACGGATGAAAAAGCAAAAGAATAAAGAGTTTGCTCTTCAAATGTGTGACCCATGACTTCTTCCTGACTGCTCATCATAGGATTTAAGGTTTGCCAGAAAGTGGGTAAGGACTATGTTCCTAGTCCTCTGGGAAGTTGGCAGTAGAGTTAAGAAAATTTGAAGCAGCTATGGGGGAAAACCATGGTTGGTGGTGTCACTGGAAGTTCCATCACAGTGCCTGTGGTGTGTGGATTTGAGTCACTAAGAGCGCCTTCTTTTCTGCCTGTTTAGTCAGAGCATGTTATTGCAAAGGAGAAACTTGCCAAGTTCTCTGACGGAGGGAAAACTAGCGGATGCTCCTGGGAGTGTCTACCCACACTACATTCCTCTTCCCTAATCCATATGGGCTGGCCATTTTAGTACGGTTATTCGACCCATAAGTGATTGAGCCACAGTGGACACCTGACTCTATTAATTTATATAAATCAATCAGAATCTGTCTCCTGGGAATTGGGAATTTGCACCCAGAGGTGCTAACACTAATTAGTTGCTGCCAGAACAGAGAGGACATGCAGGGCATTGAAGGTGACCATCTTCGGTGTGAATGGAGCAGCAAAACAAGCACTTCTGTAGAGTGAGAAAATGACATGCTGTGCTCAAAGAAACAGAGACTTGCAATCCCACAGAACGGGAGAGGGTGAGAAGAAAAAAGAAGAGGAAAGAGAAAGAGAGAAACTGTACTTTCCAGGTTTGGCTCTGGTCCTGTGAGTGGCTTGGCTGGGCTCTATGCTCTAAGTACCCGAAGTACCCTTAGATTAATTTAGGACATTTTCCGGTTTTGCTTGTTAGTTGAATGGTGTTAGTTATTTCTTTTGAAAATACTCTCTATCCTAGTAGTGCCAGGATTCTGTCCCAAAAGACATGTCATAGGTGTTGTGATGGAAGGTGTCATGTCACTGTCCCATGGAGGGTTCCTGGTGATCGATGCATAAATCAATCTTGAGGGCACTTCCACCAAGGCATCAAGCTGGATCTCAAGAAGATTTTCTGTCTTGACTGACCAGATGGGTCATGAGATGTACATTACCCTGACCCTAATGCAGCCCAAGGAATTTCAGAGTTTCTGGGCCAGCCTAGCATCTTAGCACATTGGTAGAGACAAGGATTAGGATTCTTTGGATGAGAAGCATCTGCTGACATAAGAGGAAAAGCTGCAAGTCTTGATAACTTCCTGGGAAACATTTAAAAACATACCTGTATAGTGACTTACTTAAACTTTTAAAGTGAAAGGGATGCTATTAATAATTATTCCAGAAAAAGAGTCATAAAGTGGAAATGTCTTTAGCAAATCTGGCAGTAATGTTACCATATGTCTGGGTAACTTGTAGTGACTTACCTTCATATTTAACTAACAAAATTCGCAAGAACCAGAATGTATTTTTATTTGGAAGTAGTCATTTATTCTTGTTGTATTAAAAATTAATATTTATTTGTTGTAGACAAAAATTATAAAATGTAGATATGTTGCAAAAAGGCAATCCAAAAATCACCTGTCACTCACCTCTTAAGGATGAGGACTTAATATTCTGGTGTATATCTTTCAAGATTTTTCTATTTATGCATACAATATATTTAAATTATAAATTAGTTCATATTGTACATATTATTGTATAAATTGCCTTTTAAATTGCTTTTTAATGGCCTTTTATGTCAATATCATTTTTAATGGTTATTTTCTAATTTGTTTATGATGTACCATAATTTGCTTAACAATCTCTTCTTCTCAGCCATTTAGACTGTATCCAGTTCTATTAATTGTGCTTTAACAAGTCCCTCTTTCTTCTGCAATATTTTTTCTTGTGAAGTAACTGTGGGGAAGTAGAGTTGGTTTGCACAGACGATCATGCCCTCAAAGATCTCTCAGGATAGAAATGCATTGAGGACTGTATATATAAGCCTATGAAAACATTTCAACTGGTCACCAAATCCAATGAAGTGTCAGGTTTTTTTGTGTTCTGTTTTGTTTTGTTTTTTCCCTGTAAGACAAAGGGAAGCATCTGGAAGCAGGGCCTGTGCACCCCCTTGTGTCACCTGGGTGGAATGTGCTGCCTGCATTTCTTTTCTGCCTAAGAACAACTCTTCGCAACTCTGAGAAGGAAGCAGGCTTTGTAAAAAAACACTGCAATGGAAATCAAAACACAAAAATAGACAAAGTAATTTGTCTTTATATGCTTAGGGATTTTCCTCCCCATGAAGTGATCCTGGCTTTGAGTACATTATTATATATGATTTTCTTTTTATTTTAGCTCAACTTTGGTATAATGCCATTTTGCATAATTAAAATTTTTTAACATATTGATTGTAGAAAATGCAGCAAATTATTGAATAATCATTGTATTACCATCACTTGGAGATAATTATTATCATTATGATGCATTTTCTTCCAATATTTTTCTCTCTATATATTATATATTATATATTATGTATTATATATTATGTATTATATATTATATATTATGTATTATATATTATATGTTATATATTATATGTTATATATTATATATTATATGTTATATATTATATGTTATATATTATATATTATATATTATATATTATATAGTGGATAGACTAATAGGCATTGTACAGTACTATTATAAAGTATTACAGTATTATAAGAGTTTTCTTCTTACTTTTTAAAAACTTGACATTAAATTGTTACTCTAAGAAAGTCAAGTTCTGCCCAGCTAGTGTGGCTCAGTGGTTGGGCGTGGACCTATGAGTCAGGAGATCACAGTTTGATGATTCCAGGTTAGGGCACATGCCCCTCTTGCTGGTTGGATCCCCAGTCGGGGACATGCAGGAGGCAGCCGATCAATGATTCTCTTTCATCACTAATGTTTCTATTTTTCTCTCCCTCTCCATTCCTCTCTGAAATCAATTTAAAAAATATATATATATATATAGAGAGAGAGAGAGAGAGAAAATCAAGTTCCATATTTATCATGCTCACTGCTGAATTGCCAGTGCCTAACAGAGCACATCATATTAGTAAACCCTCGGTAAATATTTATTTGATTACAGAATTTTAGTACATCTTGTAATTTACTTAACCATTCCTCTGTTGTACATTATTCCCAGTTGGTTCACTATTATAATTCACGTAATTATGAACTTCTTTGCGCATAAAGCTTTTGGCCCTTCCTGAATTTTTCCCTTGTGTTAGATTTTTTTGATTAGCTCAAAAGGAATTAAAAAATATATAAGGTTTTTAATTACATGGCTCCAGGCTACTTTCCAATCTTCCCAAACACCAGTAGGTCCTATGAGTAAATGGCAGAGCTACCAATCCAACTACAAAACCGCCACTCCAAAGCCTGAGTCCTTGATGTGATTTTATGTGGCCTCTCCATTGACGCAGTTAAAAAGCAATTGAACAATCTAACCTACAGAGTCTGATTAATTCATTCTGACTTATCAAGCTAATAATTCTAGCAGAAAAAGAAAATGTTGGTTTGCTCAGGCTTTAATTTAATGAAGCCCTCTGATTCATGACAACAGGGCCACTCTTTGTCCAAATGCCACTTTTGGGTGGAATAGGAAAAGACCGCCCTTCTCCAAGATATTTTAATGTCCTCTGCAGGAAAATTAACATAGTCAACACATAAACCTATGAATATAGATATGTGAGTTGCATCCTTTAGAGCTCTGAGGTACAAAACCTGGACAACTATACTTTCTAACCTCTTGGGAATCTTTCGTTCAATCCTATCAAGAATTTTGTGAGAATATAATGTCAATCAAAATAGACCATATTTTCTGGAAACCTTTTTTTGAAAATTATTACAACTTTCATCCTGCTCTTAATCTATTGGCTACTCTTAAGGTCTCTTTGATTTTCTGATATTTTCGGTGTTTTTGCAATCCTACCTACAAACCATGTTCTGGGACCATAAATTTTCTGAGCTTATAGAATGATGGTGGAAAATTACATTGTATAATAGTTACTTATTTTTAAATATTTGCAAACTATTTGTAATTTTAATATACATAGGTGGGCAAAATAGGTTTGCAATTATAAGCAAAACAGTTTATTCTTTGCATTATTTTCTTATATTACAACTGTAAACCTATTTTTGCCCACCCCCATATATATAAACCATATGTATGTTTGCATAACCAATGGACCCAGACACCAGGGGTGTGAGGGCATGAGCAGGGGTGGGAGAGTGGGGGGGGGGCATGGGGGAGGTAAGAACACATATGTAATACCTTAATCAATAAAGAAAATTAAAAAAACATAAATTTATTAAAGACATAGTAAAATTTTAATTCTTTAATATATTCAGCCAGAGAATTTCTCTCTATTGTCTATCTGATTATCTGGCCCTTTATTGGATGAATTTCCATTAGTTTTAAAAGTATATTTGATATTCAATTTGGACATCCCAGCTTCTGAATGTAAACTGGTGAATATAAGCAATGAGCCTTCACAGAGGTATTTGTCTGATAAGGAAAATTCTCTATAGATATCACATCACCAGTGCCCTGACAAGTTGAACAGTTATGGAGACACCTGTACCTTGAAACATTGTTGACATATTTCTATCCCAGAAGAAACATTTTAAAGGGCATATTTTGTTTCAAATAACATTCTGAGACCTTTTGTATCTAATAGACACAGAAGACGAAATTTCATTGAAAACAGATTTTTCTCCTCTATTTTGTTCTGCTGCTGCCATCTAGAGTAAAAATGAAGCAAAGGATGCAATCTCAGCCAAAAAGTGAAGAAACCAGGCTCAGCTGGAAACAAGGAATAGTGAGGGACTTTTTCAGAGCTCATAGGAGCACAAGTATTATGAATCTAGCAATACAACCATAATCTGTTTCAGGGCCTGTTTAGCGTTTGTCTAAAGTATCTTCTGTGTTCCCCTTTTTGTTATCTTTTCTCTTACATGCAATTATCTCCCACGGTTCCTGGGGCCGAAGATGCTTTCTTTTCCTTCTTTATCTAAGTGATTTTTGGATAGAATCTGATAAACATATTTATAATTAGATGTAAAGAATAAATAAACTAGATATGCATCTTTTTAAGGACAGTTCAGGTTGAATGCATTCAGATCCAAGTGGCAATAAAATTATAAACTCTGGAGAACTTATCTAGTTTAACTCCTCAGCACCTGGCTTCCAGGGAAACTGTCTATGGAGGGTGGTGGTGGTGGTGGAGTGTGTGTGTGTGTGTGGGGGGGGGGGGGGGAGGGGACAGCTAGAATAGTGTCAACAACAAAGATGAAGTTTTTAAAAAAAGAGTTTGCCCGTAACTCCACTGGTGATGACATCATGTGAGACAGCAATATTAGTGCACAAGAGACCTGCTGCAGAGGCTCCCTCTGAGGACTGTGTGATGTGTTCTTATTGCATCCAAAACTTCCCTAAAGAGTGTCTATCTCACTTTATAGTATTGTTTCATTGTCTTATAACTCCATTAGCTTATAAAGCTTCTAAGGGCAGGAATTGGTATAAGCTGAGTAGACATCCCATAAATAATTTTCTTACTGATTTTTATAATCTAAACTAGAGGCCCAGTGCACAAAAATTTATGCACTTGGGGGGGGGGGGTGTCTCTCAGCCCAGCCTGTGCCCTCTCACAGTCTGGGACCCCTCGGGGGATGACAACCTGCTGGCTTAGGCCTGCTCCCCGGGGGATTGAGCCTAAGCTGGCAATCAGACATCCCTCTGGCAGCCTGGGAGCCCTCAGGAGATGTCTATTTACCAGCGGGGAGCAGGCCTAAGCTGAGTCTGACATCCTTAGTGATGCTGAGGAGGCAGGAGAGGCTCCCACCACCACCGCTGTACTGGCAGCCGACAGCCTGGCTTGTGGCTGAGCAGAGCCCCCCCTGTGAGAGAGCACTGACCACCAGGGGGAAGCTCCTGCATTGAACGTCTGCCCCCTGGTGGTCAGTGTGTGTCATAGTGACCAGTCATTCCCAGTCCTTCTGCTGTTAGGGTCAGTTTGCATATTACCCTTTTATTATATAGGATAGAGGCCTGGTGCATGTGTGGGGGTCAGCTGGTTTACCCTGACGGGTGTCCTGGATCAGGGTGGGGGTCCCCACTGGGGTGCCTGGCCAGCCTGGGTGATGGGCTGATGGGTGTTTGCAGGCTGGTCACACCCCTTTCAGGGTGGGGGTGTTGGCCAGCCTGGGTGAGGGGCTGATGGCTGTTTGCAGGCTGGTCAAGGCCCCCCCAGTGGGGACCCTCACCCCATGAAGGTTTGACCAGCCTGGGTGAGGGGCTGATGGCTGTTTTCAGACTGGCCACACCCCCTTTAGGGTGGGGGGTCCCTACTGGGTTGCCTGGCCAGTCTGGGTGAGGGGCTGAGGGCTGTTTTCAGGCTGGCCAAGCCCCCTGGGGACAGAAGCTCCCAGCCTCTCCTTTTTTTCTTTTTCTTTTTTTAATTCTGAGATTTATTTACCTTCTATAATTGAAACTTTGTTGCCTTCAGTGGAGCTCAGAGCTGGCTAGGATGGGCGGGAAGCTTGGCTTCCTCCATCACTGGAGCAACCAAGCCTCCTGCTCACTTCAGCTCTGTGGCTGCCAGCAGCCATCTTGGTTGGGTTAATTTGCATATAGTCTCTCTGATTGGCTGGTGGGCATGGCTCAAGGCATAGCAAAGGTACAGTCAATTTGCATGTTTGTCTTTTATTAGATTAGACTAGAGGCCCAGTGCACGAACTCATGCACAGGTGGGGTCAGCCAGCCGGGCCTGTCGGGAGGAGGAGACAGAGGGAGGTTGGCTGGCTGGTCCACCCTGATCAGGGCCAATCAAGGCTGGGCTGGCTGGGAGGGAGGGGCCGTGGGTGGTTGGCTGGCTGGCCCCACCTCCAATTGGTGTGGGGGGGGTGATCAGGGGTGGGGCCAGCCAGGGGGAGGGGCTGCGGGCGGTTGGCCAGCCGGACCTGCCCCTGATTGGAGTGGTGGGGCCGGTTGGGGGAAGAGCTGGCTGGGGGGAGGGGCCATGGGCTGATCAGAGTGGTGGGAGCCCATCGTGGGTGGGGCCAGCCAGAGGGAGAGGCCACAGGCGATTGGCCAGCTGGCCCTGCCCCTAATCGGGGTGGCAGGCCGATCTGGGGTGGGGCTGGGTGTGGGGAGTGGCTGCATGAGGTTGGCCTGCTAGCCCTGCCCCCTATTGGGTTAAGGGGGGCGATCGGGAGTGGGGCTGGCCTGGGGGAGGGGCTGCAGGAGGTTGGCCACCGGCCCCACCCATGATCGGGCCAGTTCTCTGGCTGCAGTGGGCATCATAGTGACCAGTTGTTCAGGTCGTTACAGTGTTTCAGTCTATGGCTTTTTATATATATAGATAAGTCCATAAGAATGAATAAATAATATTATCTTTTAAAATTTACATGAGCTTCTTCCTGTTCTTAAAACAAATTAATGTGGAATATAATTGTAATGGCATTAACATTCAGGCAAATAGGGTCATTTACAGAAAAGGGTAATGTTCAAATTGTTGCATAGTTATGACTTGAATTTTCTGCTACTGTCATCAAATCAGTTAAATCATACTTATCATTAGATGACACACTTGAACAAACCATACAAAATTTCTGAAGTGCAGGCATGCCGCCAGCATCGAAGTTGTGATATCCTTATTCTCAGCATGGATTAGTTTAATATATGACTAGTTAGATGACAAATGAATAGCTGAATAATCACTCTAAATGGGGCAAGTAGTAGAACAACAACAATAATGAAGAAAAAAAAGAAACTTACAAAGTCAGGCCAAATTTAAACCTTAAAAAAAGGCACCATTTACAATTACTGCTGATAACAGAGTCAGATAGGCCATGTTGGCATAGTGATGGGCTTGGGAATCATAGGAACAGGAGCTGCATCCCATGAGAGACCTGAAGAATGGCTACAGATCAGCTAAATGACAATGTAGTTTATGTAGCAAGAATTTCTATACTTACTAATCAGAAATATACACAGTTCTAAAAATAGTCACTACTAACATAATCTTTGATTTTAAGAGACCGCCAAAAAAGTCCAATTGATCTAAGTTCAATAGTAGTTAAAGGATTTTAACATGAATCAGCTTTCTTTGAAGGGCTAATAATGATAATTTAAATGGGATACCATCACAAAACTTGTTTGTCTCCCTCCCGCCCTCCTTTCCTTCCTTCCTTCCTTCTTTTTTCTTTCCAAGTAGCTATGAAATTATTATTTCTCTACAGGATTATTCTATTCTTATACCACTACCCATTTTTTTAAATGCCAAAACTTTCCAGTTACAACTAATACCATTGCCTCCACTTCCTCATCTCCCATTCTCTTCTTAGCCTATATCAATAAAGATTTTCTTCCCAACATCTATTGTCTACGTTACATTCTATCTTACTTGACCTTTCATCAGTCTTTGAAACTATTGATCACTCTGATCCTTTTGAAAATTTTCTTCCCTTGTTTCCTGCTGTAGCACACTCACCTAGTTTGCCTATTCACTCAGTGGACAGTCCTTCTCTACAGATTTCCAAATGTTTAGGTTGTCTTTCATAACAATTTGCTACTACAAAAGTAGTGCAATAAACAAACTTGTATAGATGTCATTATACACATTTAGAAAGCTATAATAATAAAAGCATAATATGCTAATTAGACCAGACAGCCGAACGACCTTTCAGACGTCCTTCTGGATGGAACTAGGGCAGCAAGGGTGAGACAGAGGCAGTTAGGGGCGATCAGGCAGGCAGGCGAGTAGTTAGGGGTGATCAGGCAGGCAGGCAAGTGGTTAGGGGTGATCAGGTAGGCAGGCAAGTGGTTAGGGGTGATGAGGAAGGCAGGCAGAGTGATTAGGGGTGATCAGGGAGGCAGGCAGGTGAGCAGTTAGGAGCTAGCGGTCCTGTATTTCGAGGGGGATGTTTGACTGCCGGTTTAGGCCCGATCCTGCAGGGATTCCTGCAGGATCGGGCCTAAACCGGCAGTCGGACATCCCCGAGGGTACCGAATTGTGAGAGGGGGCAAGCCAGGCTGAGGGACCCCCCCTCCATGCATGAATTTCATGCACCGGGCCTCTAGTATGTATATATTTGTAGAATTAAAGATGTGCATTAGTAATTTTTTTAAATATATTTTTTAATTGATTTTTTATAGAGAGAAAGGGAGAGAGATAGAGTTAGAAACATCGATGAGAGAGAAACATCGATCAGCTGCCTCCTGCACATCTCCCACTGGATATGTGCCCCCAACCCAGGTACATGCCCTTGACCGGAATCAAACCTGGGACCTTTCAGTCCGCAGGCCGATGCTCTATCCACTGAGCCAAACCGGTTTCGGCGCATTAGTAATTTTTAAAAAAAATATATTTCACTGATTTTTTACAGAGAGGAAGAGAGAGGGATAGAGAGCTTGAAACATTGATGAGAGAGAAACATTGATTAGCCGCCTCCTGCACACCTCCCACTGGGGATATGCCCACAACCAAGGTACATACCCTTGACCGGAATCGAACCTGGGACCCCCCAGTCCTCAGACCGACGCTCCATCCACCAAGCCAAACTAGTTAGAGCTGCATTAGCAATTTTGACAGTGATGTTAAATTGCCCTCCATCGCGACTGTATTCCCACAGACAGGTCTGAGAGTGATTTTGCCCCATTGAATCTTCAATAGTGTGTTAATTTTTAAAATCATTGCCACACAGCCCAGCTGGTGTAGTTCAGTGGTTGAGTGTTGACCCATGAACCAAGAGGTCACTGGTTCAATTCCAAGTCAGGGCACATGCCCAGGTTTTGGCTAGATCCCCAATAAAGGACCTGCGGGAGGCAGCCGGATCCATGTTTCTCTCTAACCCTTTCCTTTCCTCTCTCTAAAAAATAAAATAAAATAAAGTAAATAAAAACATATTTAAAAAACCATTGCCACACAAATAGTTGCAATATTGTATCTCAACATAGTTTTAATCTTCTTTTCTCTTACAATGAGAGAATGAGCATCTTTTCATATATTTAAGAGCCATTTTTACTTATTTTTCTGTAAACTGTTGATATCTTTTGCTCATTTTTCTATTGTGTTTTTGTTCCCCTTTCTACTGGTTTATAGAATCTAAATATATATTTTGGAATTTATCCCTTTACAGTGATATGAGTTATAAATAATTTTTTCCAGTTTCTCATTTCATGTTTAACTTTACTTTTGCTCTTTTTCCCTGATGAATAAAGTTTTACATTTTCATATAACTGAACTCATTAACTTTTTTTTGATGACTTCTAGGTTTTGTAAAATATAAAAGGCCTTCCTTACTCTGCAATTATGGAAACATATTTCTATGGTTTCTTATAGTTCTTTATGGCTTCATTTTTTATATCTAAATCTTTGATTCATTTGGAAACTATTTTGGAGTAAGATATAAGGAATACATTAAATATTACTTCCCTTCCCAACTGCCTTTATACATCCTTCCCACCCCATAGGTACTCATATGACCCACTAGCTCATTTTAAATCATCTATATATATAAAACCCTAATATGCAAGTAGACCAAATGGCAGAACAACTGAAAAACTGGTCACTATGATGTGCACTGACTACCAGGGGGCATGTGCAGAACATGGCGGGCATCAGCCACAGTGGGGAGCAGGTGAGCAGGGTGCCAGACCAAGGCAGGGTGCCGGTCGCTGTTATTGAGACAAGCCTCTGGTGGTTACTGAAAATTCTTTGCTCCCGCACGCTACTGTCTCACTTGGCACTTGCACCTGCTGCTGGCACCGGAGCTGCTGCTCCCATCCACTGCGGTGCCTGGCACCGGTCCAATTGCTTGGTGTGAGCAGAGGCTGCTGCCCCGATAGCCCCTGAGTGCTTCTCCACCTGCCCCTGCTCCCGAAGGGCGATTGGGGCAGCAGCCGCTGTTCGCACCTGCTGACGGCACTGGCCCTGCTCACACCCACTGCTGGCACCAGCCCCAGTCGCTCCAGGCCATCAGCAGATGCAAGTGGGGCTGGTGCAGTCAGTGCGTGGGAGTGCTGGCAGTGGGAGCGGGGGCTGCTGGTAGACAGAGGACCAGGGACCGGTGGGAGGGGCCAGGCAGGGGCATGGAGGATGGGCCGAGACCCGCCCCTGTGCCCACCACAGCCTCATGGCCCATAGTTCCTTTAAAGGTGCACGAATTCATGCACTGGGACCCTAGTTTATAATAAAATGGGACTTTAATTACATAATGTATTTATGCTTTTTGATCTATTGCTGGATATCCTTTCCTGTTCTATTGAGCTGCTTGTCTATTAATAAGCAAGGGCAATAGTGTTGTTATTTTTATAGTAAACCAGTGACCCAGCATGCGAAATCGTGCGGCTCCATCCACCGGTGCGTGCCCCGCCCACTCTCCTGCCTCCCGGCTTTGACACTTAACCTCTCCACCCAGAGCTCAAGTGTGCCTGGCCCCGCCCCCAACCCTTCTGGCCTTCTCTGGCCGCTTCAAGCCCCGCCCTCAGTCCCTCCTCTGGGCGCCTCCCCACTTCCACCCCTTCTCTGGAGCAAAGAGGTGGCTCTGCCCCATTATGGTGCCAGAGGAAGCATGGAAGCCTCTTGTCTGCTGTGGAGTTTCAAGCACCACTTCCTGGCAGCGTGGGTGCTGTGCTTCTTCTCCTGGCAGGTGGGCGGCGGGTGCGCTGAATGCGAGCAATGGGTGGTGAAGGACTGGTGAGAGGGGAGCTACAGGCTCTCACCCCCACCCTCCCCACCGCGGGATGGTCCCACCTCCTCTGGGTGCCTCCCCACTTCTGCCCCATCTCCGGAGCAATGTGGCGACTCTGCCCCACCGCACATGCAGCCTCCTTCTGAATGATCATTATGTCATGAGGGCATCATGATCATGAGCATATTAGCTCTTTATTATGTAGGATACCCTGTTGGAACAGTCTTCTTGCTCTTCTTTAAAAAAAGAAAATCCCACCAATTCTTGTTTTTTTATTTTCCCAATGAATTGGATGTAGCTTATTTAACAACAATAACAACAACAACAACAACAAAATCTATCTGCTGGTCTTTAACTGGGATTGTAATTTATTTAAAGATTATTTTGGGGAGCATTAACTATCTTTTAGAAGTTTAGTTCTCGTATATAAGAACATGGTATGACAATATATTTGTTCGTGCTTCCTGTTATGTTTCTCAATGATATTTTAAATTTTTCCTTATATAGTTATTGCATATTTCTTAAGTTTTCCAGTATCATATCCTTTTTTGGCTGATATTTGTGACCTATCTTTTAATACACTTTAGGTTGTCTTTGTCTTCCAGATGATTTTCATATTGATGCAACCATATTTTCATCAATGACCAACACTTCCCTTTATGGTTTTGCAATTCATGTATTATTTAATTAAAAGGCCTTCCTTACTTCAAGCCAATCTACATATAATTTTTCTTAAAATTTTGAGAAAATTATATTTTAATCTATATTTAAGTGGCATTTCAGTTCATACAGGGCTATACATTTCAAAGTTTTGGAAACAATTCACATACCCATTAGCAGCGTGTAGAATTTCATATTTTGTCATACATTTGGATTTTCCATTTTGTGAAGTTCAAGACTTTTTCCCATTAAAAAATTATGTTCTATTTTTTCTACTGATTTTTAGTTGTTTATGTTTTAAACAACTGATTATAAATCCTCATACAATGTTGAATTGAAATGGTGATAGGAAGCATAGTTTCCTTGTTCCTGAACTCAGAGGGAAAGCTTTTAATGGTTTTTGTTATGCATAATGTTTGCAGTAGCTGTTTGTTTGTTTGTAAAGACATTTCATTAGTTAAAGAGATTCTCTTCTATTCTTTTTGTTTTGTTAATCCTCACCTGAGGATATTTTTTACATTTTTAGAGAGAATGGAAAGGAGGGGGAGAAACAGAGAAAAACATCCATGTGAGAAATACATGGACTGGTTGCCTTCTGTAGGTGAATTTTTGTCAAAAGTCTTTCTGTGTTGAGATAGAAGATCATATGCTATTTCTCTTTATTTTTTAAAAATATTTTATTGCTTTTTTTACAGAGAGAGAGGGAGAGGGATAGAGTTAGAAACATCCATGAGAGAGAAACATTGATCAGCTGCCTCCTGCACACCCCTACTGGGGATGTGCCCGCAACTAAGGTACATGCCCTTGACTGGAATCGAACCCGCGACCCTTCATTCCGCAGGCCGACACTCTGTCCACTGAGCCAAACCGGTCAGGGCTGCTATTTCTCTTTAAATCTGCTAATATAGTGAAGCATATTAATTGGCTTCTTAAGTTGAAACAATCTTACATTTTTGGATAAACCTAACTTAGATATATAATAAATTATCTTTTCAATATATGATAGATTTTAGTTTGCTAATATTTAGTTTAGGAATTTTGCATCTATCATATGCTATAGAATCTAAGATGCCATTATTTTATGTATACTATGAAAGAACAAAAATGCTGCCCAATTAAAGTATTAAACAGATTATTCACTTAGATATTTAAAAATATTTAATGAAATTCCTTTTCTGGTTTATTTAAACATAGATTTTATTATATATTATTATTGTACATAGAAAAAATGTAGGCAAGATAAATTGTCAAGGTACTCTTAAAATGTCTTCACAGCAGCTATCATAACTCTAGTATATCTATACTAATAAAAGGGTAATATACTAATTAGACTGGATAGACCGGACTTCTTTCTGGACAAAGCCATGGCTGCGAGGGCCGAGGCAAGCTGTCACAGCTGGGAGGGCCCATCACAGAGACCCAGCAGAGTGGGCGGGGGGGGGGGGGGGCAGAGCCTCCCTGTGGGCGGCAATCAATAGTGGAGGCCAGGCCAGGTGGGAAGGGCCTCCCTCTGCTCTGCAATTGATCCCAGAGCCCCAGCAGAGAGGGCAAGGCCTCCCTGTGGGCGGGGATCAATGGCGGAGGCCAGGCTGGGTGGGAAGGGCCTCCCTCTGCTCTGCAATTGATCCCAGAGCCCCAGCAGGGTGGGCAGGGCCTTCCTCTGCACAGCATGGACCACAGAGCCTGGGCAGGGTAGGTAGGGCTCCCTCTATGCTGGCTGCCATCAATCACAGAGCCCTGGCATGGTGGGCAGGGCCTCCTTCTGCCGGCATCGATCTGGGGGCTCCCAGACTGCCAGAGGGCGCAGGCCAGGTTGAGGGACTCCCCCGAGTGCACAAATTTTGTGCACTGAGCCTCTAGTTCAGTATAAAACTACACCTTAGTCAGTGGTACCTACTGATTTCATCAGGTTGAAGACTCCACCAGTTGCCTGGGATGAAGCTATATCTCTACAGAGCACATTTACTTTTGCTTCTGTTTTGTGGGGCCTAACTTCTCTTGTTTCACCTGTGCATTGGTTTTTTCTAACTCTAACCTGACTGGATGATTGTGGGGAGAGATGGCATGGGTAATTGGTGCAGTGGAGCATTCTGGGTATAGGGACTCTTCATGCCTTCCACACTGGGTCCTAACCTGCTTTCTGAGTTAAGTGCTCCACACTCACTGCTTTTGCCTGTTGCTCTGTAGTAGATAAATAGGGGTAGGGTAGTAAGTGTGAGACCTAGCTGGCTGCTCTATCTGTGGATTCCCAGAGAATTCCCTAGTTTTTTGTTTGTTTTTTCAAAATACATTTTATTGATTTTTTGCAGAAAGGAAGAGAGAGGGGCAGAGAGTTAGAAACATTGATGAGAGAGAAACATCGATCAGCTGCCTCCTGCACACCCCCCACTGGGGATGTGCCCGCAACCAAGGTACATGCCCCTGACCGGAATCAAACCTATTTTCTCCAGACTTTCTCCAGTTTGTCACATCTGCTGCCTCTGACCTGAAGTACCTCTCAAGCTGCTTCTGCACATCTTCTTTTTAGGCTGTAATTTTTCGTTCAGTAGCCTTCTCTGCTCCCCATATTTCTAGACCAACATAACCATCCTTTATTGCTATCCTGGGCTGTTGTGGATTTATTAATATTATTTTTCTATTTCTAGAAATTTGGGTGAGATGTGAGGAGGGAATGGGCATTTATACTACAGTATTTCTAATCTCATCAATGATCATTTTAACAGTGGTTATGTCTAGGTAATTTACAGTTTATACTTGGTGTATTTTTTAACTTTTCCATAGTGTATATACATTACTCTGTTTAATTATTTTTTAATTACAAAAGTAATTGAAATATGCTTGTAAAAAATCAAAAGAGGAACTCTCTCTTCTCACCCTCATCTCCAATCCCACTCATCAGAGTTAACCACAATCTAGATAGGAATTTCACAATCGTGGCACTATTGGCACATGAGCCAGATAATTTTTTGTTGTCCTGTCCATTGTGGGATACTTAGCATTATTCCTGCTTTTTCTAGGAATGTTAATAACAACCCAAAGTTGTGGCAACCAAAACATTGTCAAACATTGCCAAATGTCCCCAGAGAGGCAAATCACCTATAGTTAGAACTAATGGTCTAGATCAGTGATGGCGAACCTTTTGAGTTCGGCATGTCAGCATTTTGAAAAACCCTAACTTAACTCTGGTGCTGTGTCACATATAGAAATTTTTTGATATTTGCAACCATAGTAAAACAAAGATTTATATTTTTGATATTTATTTTATATATTTAAATGTCATTTAACAAAGAAAAATCAACCAAAAAAATGAGTTCGCATGTCACTTCTGACACGCGTGTCATAGGTTCACCATCACTGGTCTAGATGTATCTTTATGAATTTGCTAGAGGCCTGGTGCACAAAATTCATGCACTCGGGGGTGGGGGGCATCTCTCAGCCTGGCCTGCCCCCTCTCGCAGTCCAGGAGCCCTCGGGGGATGTCCAGCTGCCATGGAGGCAGGAGAGGTTCCCGCCACCACCACGGCACTCATCAGCCATGAGCCTGGCTTCTGACTGAGCCGTGCTTCCCCTGTGGGATCAGGCCAAAACTAGCTCTCCAACATCCTCCAAGGGGTCCCGGATTGTGAGAGGGCACAGGCCAGGCTGAAAGACCCCACTGGTGCATGATCATCCTGGGGAGAGACACAGGAGGTTGGCCAGCCAGGGAGGGATCGTGGGAGGGCTCGAGGGCATGTTCGGATCATTTTGCTCAGTCCCAATTGGCCAGACCCCAGCAGCAAGCTAACCTACTGGTTGGAGCATTTGTCCCCTGGTGGTCAGTGTATGTCATAGTGAGTGATTGAGTGGCCTTAGCATATCATTAGCATATTACACTTTGATTGGTTGAACAGATGACTGGATGACCAGACACTTAGCATATTAGGCTTTTATTATATAGAACTAGAGGCCCTGTGCCTGAAATTCGTGTACAGGGGGGGAGGTCCCCTCAGCCCAGCCTGCACCCTCTCCAATCCGGGACTCCTAGGGGGATGTTCGACTGCTGGTTTAGGCCCAAACCGGCAGCAGACATCCCTCTCACAATCCAGGACCACTGGCTCCTAACTGCTTACCTGCCTGCCTGCCTGATCACCCCTAACTGCCCCCCTGCGGGCCTGGTCACACCCAACTGCCCACCCCCACCTCCCCGCCAACCTGGCGACCCCCAACTGCCCCCCCCCCCCGCTGGCCTGGTCACCCCTAACTGCCCCCCCCCCACCAGCATGGTCACCCCTTACTGGCCCCCCTGCCAGCCTGGTTGCCCCCAACTACCCTTCCCCGCCGGCCTGGCTGCCCCCAACTGCCCCCCCTGCGAGCCTGGTCGCCTTTCACTGCCCTCCTCTGCCAGCCTGCTCACCCTAAACTGCACCCCCCACTGGCCTGGTTGCCCCATGCAGCCTGCTACTCAGTCGTTTGGTCATCCCTCACTAACCCCCCCTGCCAGCCTTGTCACCCCACTCAGCCTGTTCGGTCATCCATTCAGTTGTTTTGAATATGACAACCCTTGGCTCTTTATATATATAGATAAGCACATACACACATTTAAAGTGAAATAACGTATTTTATTGAAATAGCAAACAAAGCCTGCAGGCCTGTGAGCCTCTATGTCAATATTGTAAAGTATACTCTTTGAACATTAGCCTGCTAAAAAGAGTGTTATATGAAAAAACAGTGTTCAGTGGTCAAATAAATTTGGGTGATACTTAGTTAACAAAATTAAACTGCTTTCTTTTCTACTTGACTATGCTGAACCTTGAAGTTGCTGCTGTTCATTGTGAATAAAATTTCACTGTCTCCCAGGTTTATATGGCTTCAGAATCTTTATTTCATGGAGCACTTCATGGGACTAATGTTTCATGAAAGCCCAATGAGAAACTGCACACTGATCCTCTGAAAATAAGAAAGTCCATGGCAGGTTTTAAACAAATACAAACCTGAATTCAATAAAAAAGCAAATGAGCAAAACACCAGAACTATTTACACAGGTTTTAAACAAATATAAAACTAAAACACTTGAAAAAAAAAAAGCACTTTTTTATGTTTTCAATATTTTCTCACACCCCTTTCTATCTTAACTCACACTAAGGAAGATCAAACCCTGGGGTAAGTTCAAAATCAGACGGAGCAGATTGGCAGGCCCACTGAGCACACAGAAGGTCTGTAACTTGCACCAATGGGCCCGTTGTTTGTGGAGCACTACTAGTTGCTGCTAGAGAGAACACATGGATACCAATTCCATTTCAGAAGAGGCTTACCTCAGGCATGGCCATCACAGTTCTTCAACTTCTCCTCTGCCCAAGATTCCAGGCTATTGTCTGATTTTTTTCCCCCTCATTGGAATAGTGCATCAAATTATTTTTTTTCAATGGAATTACAATGGCACAAGTGTGTTTTTGCTTTGTCTATTTTACTCTCATTGGCTTTCTAATCACTTACTGGAGTCTTTAGGTCTTAAAATAAAAATGCTTATTAGAGGAATACAAATAGATGAAGATCCTTTATAATGGTTCCCCAGATTGATTGTCACTGCTCCTGTGGTGAATTGGAGGCGTATTCTTTCTTACAGCCGCTGTTTTAGCTGTTGTTAGACAAAACTTAGATTGGACAGTAGAGCATGACCGGGGGCGCCATTGCAAAGAGACACTATTGACTCGAATGAAGGCTGCCTGGGATCAGTTGGGTGTTCTGCAGAATAAAAGGCAGCAGGGATACCAATGAGCAGCATCCATGACCTCTGTCCTTTCATCTCCTCATGAATGAAATGGGGAGATGAAAGAATAAAAACAAAAACAAAGAAAACAAAAGCTGAAGGTAGAAGATGTAGAGGGGATGTCCATTTCCGATTTGATTGTTCAATATTCAGAAATAAGAGACAGAGAAAAAATTAGGGGGAAAAATCCCATTGACTCATCAGTGGGACCAGGACAGAAAAAGTGAAAGCTGTTTCATGCTTATCCAAATAGTCTCAATTTCCATTTTCAAAAGAAAAGCAACATTTTAAGAGAGGCCAGTGTCACACTATTCTTATCCATGCTGTCACCAAAAGGCACTAGTAAATGTTTATAAAAAGTTAAAACTCTAAAATTTACAAACAGTGCAAAGCTGTGAGCATGAATCCTGGTAAAGTTCACTAGTCACTTTATATTTTTGTTGTTGTTGTTAATCTTCACCCAAGGATATTTTTCCATTGATTTTTTC
Organism: Myotis yumanensis; assembly: GCF_028538775.1. Taxonomy (NCBI): domain Eukaryota; kingdom Metazoa; phylum Chordata; class Mammalia; order Chiroptera; family Vespertilionidae; genus Myotis; species Myotis yumanensis. The sequence goes on from NW_027223753.1 coordinate 177,854,675, forward strand.
TTTTTTTTTAAAGAGTGGAAGGGAGGGGGAGAGACAGAGAGAGAGAGATATCTATGTGAGAAAGACGCGTTGATTGGTCACCTCCCACACCCACCTGACCAGGGCCAGGGATCGAGCCTGCAACCACGGTACCTGCCCTTGACCGGAATTGAACCCAGGACCTTCAGCCTGCAGGCCCATGCTCTATCCACTGAAGCAAACCAGCCAGGGCAGCTACTCTATATCTTTTTTTTTTTTTTTCATCTGTAAACGGAAATATTTACAAATACTCCTAAACAAAGATCTCATAAACTGAAATATTTATACCTACTCCTAAAAGAGGTCTCAATTTTTTAATCTAAAATGAGATTTTAGATTCAGATGGCTTTTTAATATATAATCAGTTATGACAGATTATAGCCGTTATAGAAATCTTAATTTAAAAAAGAAATGAGGAATGGAGGCATGGAATAGACTGACATACCTTGATGTGGGGCTGAGGGGACAAGAAGAGATAAACCAAAGAACTTATATACTTATATGCATAGCCCATGGACACAGGCAATAGGGTAGTGCAGACCTGGGGGTGGTTGGATAGGGGCTGAGAGGAGGGGATGAAAGGCGGGGGGGGGGGGGGGGGGGGGGAATAGGATATATCTATAATACTATCAACAATTAAAAATGGCCCTGGCTGGTTTGGCTCAGTGGATAGAGCGTCGGCCTGCGGACTGAAGGGTCCCAGGTTCGATTCCGATCAGGGGCATGTGCCTTGGTTGCGGGCACATCCCCAGTGGGAGGTGTGCAGGAGGCAGCTGATCGATGTTTCTCTCTCATCGATGTTTCTAACTCTCTATTCTCCCTTTCTCTATGTAAAAAATCAATAAAATATATTTTAAAAAAAAGAAAAAAAACAATTAAAAATGTATTAAAAAATAAAATAAAGAAGAAAAAAAAAGAAATGAGGACTTGGAGAGGCAGCAGTGATACCTATATTACTCCTAGGGTGCCACGTGATCGAGGCTTCACATTTTTTCCCTTAGCTGTTAGCCTGGTGCCATGTCCTGACCCTCTGGGCATCTTCAAGAAGGCAGTGGTGGGTATTTGGAGAGAAAAGGGTAGGGTGGAGGGAGGTTGAAAGGGATGGTGATATAAGGCACTATAGGATTTTTTTTTTTTTTTTTTTTTTTTTTTTACAAATTGAAACAGCAGGAAAAAAAGAGTTCCTTTCTATCAAAAGAAAAGGGGGAAGGGATAGATAGAATAGAAATTATGCCACACATACTTCAAAAGAAAATACACGTGGACTTTGCAACATAATGATGTTTTGTACAAAATCAGATTTAATAGGAAAACATTTTCTTTTAGAATAGTAAAAGTATAGTTTGTTTAAATAGTAATTATAAGTTTACTAATTAAAGTTACAAATTACAGGGATTTGTCTTATTTACTTATTTTTATAAGTGAAGCAAGGAGAAACTTGAAAATTAAAGAGACTACCCTTATTTCTATAAAACAGAAGGAAGTAATTATATGTTCAGGACTTCGTGTCAAACAGATACGGAAAGGACTTGTTTTCCAAAAAGGAAGTGAATGGGGGAAGAAAAAGAAAAATAAGCTCAACTAAAATTTAAAATAAAATTTGTTGAATGTAAACGCAGTCTTAATTGCTGTAGGGCCACTCTTCCCAATTTCTCCTACTTCTAATTCTTCATTTTTTTTTATCATCATAAATAGACATTACAAAGCTATAAGCATTGCCTAGATTAAGAAACGGCAATTATTTTTCTCATAAAATAAAGCTGATATAAAAAAGATAAAAGGCTATAGTTTTTCAAAATTATCATCATCTTCGGAGTTGTGCTTGGTAATAATCCCAAGGTAACTTCAGCCACTGTGCACTCATTTTTTCAGTCTGAAACCTTGCCAGTGGTTCTCAACCTTCCTCATGCCGCGACCCTTTAACACAGTTCCTCATGTTGTGGTGACCCCTAATTTCATTGTTACAAATTGAACATAATTAAAGCATAGTGATTAATCACCAAACAGTATGTAATTAATTATATATGTGTTTTCCTATGGTCTTAGGCGACCCCTGTGAAAGGGTCATTCGACCCCCAAAGGGGTCGAGACCCACAGGTTGAGAACCGCTGCTTGAAACAAAAGCCAGGTGTTGATGGATCCTGTTCGTCTGTGTAGACTGTCTATGCCAGGGCCTAACCTTGATGTATTCACAAGAAATCCAATTGAGCAAAATGTTTGCTTTTTTACTGACCATTTGTGGGTACACAAAAAGGTCTCAGACACAAAAACTCAGAATTTCTCCAGAAAAATCCCCATAAATGATCTCTTCTCCTGGAAATTTCCTCCCAGCTTCTAGTCACCAGGTACCTCTTCTTTTCTGTCCCCAAGAAACTCTGCTGCTTCTTCTCCCCCCACTTTATTTTTCAGAGAAGCTTCTTCCTTCCCAGGAAAAATGCCATCTCCCCATAAAAAGTGGGACCCATCAGAGGCTTGATTTAGACAGAAGTGGGCTATCAAAGCAGCACCTCAATAGTGTTGGTCCTTGTTTCTTTTTCTAATGCAGTTTTCATTCTAGCTACCGAGAAGGATGTTGAATAAGTAACACATGCTCATACCAATAAACAAAAAGAAGAAAGCCATTGTTCTTTTCCTGTGGAGTAGTGGATGAGAAGGTGTAAATTACTGAGAATTACTTGTTATGGAGAGCGTATAACCCCATTATTCAGGGAATAGTTTCAAAGACTTAATTTTGCCTTGAACACATTGTAGAGAACTGAGGCTCCTTAATTGCCGAAGCGCAGAAGGAAAGTGTTCCTTCTTCTAAAATGTGCTGCACTGTTAGGTTCTGAAGGATATTGATATCAGAGTAGAACTCATATCTGTGGTGTATCATGCATTCATTTTCTGATGCAGCACAACAAATGGCCACAAATAATAAAGCCACATTTATTATCTCAGTTTCTGTGGCTCAGAAGTCTGAGCATGGCTTAGCTAGGTCCTATGCTCTGAGTCTTCTAGGGCTACAATTAATGTGTTGGCTGGGCTGTGTGCCTTTCTGAAATTCAGGGTTCTCTTCCAGGCTAATTTGTTGACAGAATTCGGTTTCTTATGGCTATACGCTTGAAGTCACCATTTTCTTTTAAAAAATATTTTTATGGATTTCAGGGAGGAAGAGAGAGGGAGAGAGAGACAGAAACATCAATGATGAAAATCATTGACCAGCTGCCTCCGCATGCCCCCTACTGGGGATCGAGCCTACAACCCTGGCATGTGCCCTGACTGGAAATCCAACCATTACCTCCTGGTTCGTAGGTTGATGTTCAACCACTGAGCCACGCTGGGCAAGCAAGTCAACATTTTCTTGCTTGGTATGAGCCCATCACTGTCTCACTTCCTTGAAACTACCAAAAGTTCCTTGAGTCTGCCATAGTTTTGTGGTGGTAAAAGACATGAGTCTCCTGAGTCAGAAATTAAGAAATTACTACTCACAGTAATAGCAAGAGGTAGAGTGTCAACATGTTACATAGGTTTTCTGTGCTCTCCTTCCCACAGGACCATGTGAAGAGGGCTAGAGAGATTAATACTCTCATATACTGTGGATTGCATTACAGTAAAGGAACCCTAAGTATAAGAAATCTAGATATTTTGTAATAGACAACAAGTATGCCTGCCCTTTGCTCTGAAGAAAGGTACTACCTCTATCTTCCAAGACTGTTTTTTATATAACACTAGAGCCTGGTGCAGGAATTCATGCACAGTGGGGTCCCTTGGCCTGGCCTGATGGATTGGGCCAAAACCAGTTCTACAACATCCCCCGAGGGGTCCGGGTTGTGAGAGGGCACAGGCCAGGCTGAGGAACCCCACTGGTGCACGATTGGGGCCAGGAAGGGACTGTGGGAGGACTCCAGGGCGTGTCTGGCCCATCTCACTCAGTCCTGATCAGCCAGACCCCAGCAGCAAGCTAACCTACCAGTCAGAGCGTCTGCCCCCTGGTGGTCAGTGCACATCATAGCAACTGGTCAACTGGTTGACTGTCTGCCCCCCTGGTGGTCAGTGCACGTCATAGGGAGTGGTTGAGCGGCCTTAGCATATCATTAACATATTACACTTTGATTGGTTGAACGGCCAACCGGATGACCAGACACTTAGCATATTAGGCTTTTATTATATAGGATTTCTGAAAAATAGTTCAAAACAAAGGCAGTCAGAGTCTCTGTTCAATGGACTTGGAAAATTATATCTCACCAATAACCACTGCACAGTTTTAAAAATCAGGACATTAACATTGATATTTTTACCAGATTGCATTACAGTAAAGGAACCCTAAGTATAGGGAATCTAGATCTTTTGTAATAGACATTTGAGAGTACTATCTCAAAACCTTACCACGTTTCACCAGTTGTTCCACTAAAGTCCTCCCTCAGATACAGGATGACATCCTGCATTCAGTTGTCAGTGTCCTTCACCTCCTTTAATCTGGAACAGTTACCATTCTTAGTGTTTTATGTCCTAGACACTTGGAAAAAAAATAGAATAATTATTTTGTAGAAAGTTATTCAATTTTGTTTGGCCTGATATTTCCTTACTATTAAATTCGAATTATGCATTTTTGGCAAGAATACCACAAAAGTGGCATTGGTCCATTTTACTGCACCATATCAGGAGGTACCAACCTCAGTTCGTCTCACAGGCTAGTACTGCTAACACTGATATCTTGGTCAAGGTGATGTCTGCCAGGTTTTTTCTGCTGTAAATGTAAGATTTCCCCTTTGTAATTCCTCTGCTGTGGGGACATATTTTGAGATGACATAAATCAGCTATTTTTTATATTAATTTTGCCCAGGAATTTTAGCATCCATTAATGACGCTTGCCTAAAACAATTATTACTGTGGTATTTGCCAAATCGTAATTTTCCATTTCTATTTGCCTTTAGCTTTTAAGTGGAATGCTACTATAAGAAATAGATTTTACTTCTCCCCATTAATTAATTAATTAATTAATTAAGTTACATCAGCATGGACTCATGAATAATTATTTTATTTGGAGTTTTCTAATCCATTATTGTCACTATTTTGTTACTCAATTTTCACAGATTTGGCTATAAGAAATTCCTTCAAGTTGACTCCTTTGTTCTTTTGACAGGTTCCCATCATTTTTTGAGTCCTTTCTTATTTGTTGACAATGCCCATTGGTGCTGGGATGCCATTGCCTCTGGACCTTTTTAGCAGGTAAACCTAGTAATTATATGAACACACACACACACACACACACACACACTTCTGTATCTATCCTATATAATAAAAGGCTGATATGCAAATTTCCCCTTGGGAGTTTGACTGACCAGGAGTTCGATTGCTCACTATGATGTGTGCTGACCACCAGGGGGCGGTGGGGAACAGAGGAAGGCCCAGGCTGGCAGCCGGAAGGCCCCGATTGGCCCTGATCGCTGGCCAGGCCTAGGGACCCTATTCATGCACAAATTTCATGCACCAAGCCTCTAGTCTCTCTATAAAAAGCCATGAATTTATACTCTCATTCCAACCCCATAATGGTTATTCTAGCCTTTCCCCTTTATTTTTAACAAATTTTATTTTTAAAAATGTCCTCATGCCTTTTTGCACAATTCCTTCTCTTTACCCCAGGTAATTGGAATCATGGGATATGTAGCCTTTCGTATCTGGCTTCTTTCAGTTAACATAATTTTGAAATTCATACATGTTTCATGTACTAGTGGTTTTTCCTTTTTACTGGCAGGTAGTATTCTATTTTATGGACGTACCGCAATTTGTCTATCCACTTACCAATTGATAAATATTTTTGGTGTTTCTAGTTTTTGGCTATTATGAATAAAGTTGTTATAAACATTTTTATGCTGGTCTTTGTGTGGCCATATGTTTTCATTTATCTTGGATAATACTTAGAAGTGAAGTTGCTGGATTATATAGTAAGTGTGTTTAACTTTATAGGTACTGCTGAACTATATTCCAAATGGTCTGTATCATTTTGCATTTTCATCAATAATGTTTGAAATTTCCATTTGCTCCACATTCTTGCCATATGCAATGGTATCCCATTGTGGTTTTAATTTGCATTTCCTAATGATTAATGATATCAACCATTTGCCATGTGCATATTTGCCCTCTGTATATCCTTTTTGGTAAAGTGCTGTTCAAAAGTTATTTTAAATTGGGTTGTTTGAGTTCTTATTATTGAACTATAAAGGTTCTTATATGTTCTATAGAAAGCGGCTATCTGGCCAAGCCTTGGACTGACCTGTGGCAGGGCCACAAACAAGTGCCAGCCTGGAGGGCAGAGCCCTCCTAGCACAATTAAGCTTAACCTTATAGTTCTCCCTAGTTCCTTCCTAGGTAGCTAATGGGCAGTGGGAGGTGCAGCAAGTGCTGCCAAAACAAGGTGAAACTCACAAGAACATTGTAAACATATTGACCACTTCTCTTGTTTTGCTTTGTGTGTTCTGACTATAAAATACAGCTTTGGCTTGCAGACTGGGTCACTGTTTCCTCATCCAGGCACAGTGATCCGGCCTAGCCCCAGCTGTATCCTCTTGTCTGTCTTCTTTAATCCTTTACCTCCCCTCCTCAAGCTCACTGAACCTGGCTGTGCTGGCACAGCACAATGTTCTGAACATTTCTCTCAATTTTTTAAAATTTATTTTTTTATATTAGGGATATCTCTCTTGCAAAAATGTTGCAAATATTTTCTCCCCATTTGTCAGGTGTTTTTTTTTTTGTTTGTTTTTTTTTTTGCTGTTAACGGTATTTCTTGCCATAAAAAAAAGGTTATTTAAAAAATTATACTCAAAGTTATCAATTTATTGTCACTGGGTTTTGAATCATAGTTAGCAGGCCTCTCTCAACAATGAGATTTGAAGAGGAATTCACTCATACTTTTATTATAGTAAGTGAATTAAGTCAGACAGAGAACGACAAATACCATATATTTCTCTTATATTTGGAATCTAAAAAACAAAATACATGAATAAACACAATAGAAATCAACTCAGAAATACAGAGAACATTTTGATGGTTGCCAGATGAGAGAGGTATTGGGGGCATGGATGAAAAGAGGAAGAGATTAAGAAGTACAAATTGCTAGGTACAAAATAGTCATGGAAATGTAAAGCATAGGGGATATAGTCAATAATATTATAATAACTATGTATGGTGTCAGATGGTACTACACTTATTGGAGTGGTCACTTCATAAGTTATATATTGTACACCTGAAAATAACCTAATATTGTATGTCAGCTGTGATTGAAAAATTAAAAAAAATTTTAAAAACCATTCATGCTTTCTTTTAGTTCTCTTAAAAATATTTATAATTGATAATCCATGGAGTTTATACGTATACTAGTGACCCAGCACGTGAAATTGTGCGGCCCCGCCCACCCACGCCCACCACCCTGCCTTGACACCCTAACCTCTCCACCCAGAGCTGAAGTACACCTGGCCCTGCCCATGACCCCTCCGGCCTTCTCTGGCTGTCTCAAGCCCCGCCCTCAGTCCCACGAGTCACCTAGGGCTGGTCCTGCCTCCTCCAGGCACCTCCCTGCTTCTGCCCCCATCTCCTGAGCAATGCAGCAGCTCTGCCCCATCATGGCACCAGAGGAGAGTGTGGAAGCCTCCCGCCTGCTGCAGAGTTTCGAACACTGCTTCTGGGCGGTGCTCCTTCCCCTGGCAGGTGGGCGGCAGGTGTGCTGAGTGTGAGCGGTGGGTGGCAAAGGACTGGTGAGGGGGGAGATACAGGCTCTCACCCCTGCCCTCCCCACCACGGGATGATCCCACCTTCTCCGGGCGCCTCCCTGCTTCTGCCCCATCTCCAGAGCAACGCGGTGGCTCCGCCCTGCTGTGCACACACATGCAACCCCCTTCCTGAATTTGGGCTTTCCTAAGTACTTCTCAGAAAGACTCTATGTTTTGCTGCTCTTTCAGCTGTCAACCACTCTTACAATACTGGAACCCTTTGGTGTGGTGGTCACGTGGTAAGATGTGGAGGAGGCGGAGCATTCTATAATATTCCAATTAAATCTCAGTATTTTACTGGGCCTCTTTCTTGGGGTGGTGACCTTCATATGAGTTTCTCCAATTTCATGCCCCCTGCTCCTTACTTTCTTTCCCAACTGTAGCATTCCCAATATAAGTTCTGGCACCTTTTGACTTTTTATTTTTTAACCCCGATAATTGAGACAGGAAGGCTAGAAGGTGCGGGAGTGGGAGGAATGCTTTCCTTCCAGGAAACCCACCAGGTTACCACAGAGAAGACTAAGAAAGATCCCTCATGGCTCTGGCAATGTCTTTCACCCAGAAAGTAAGCCTTTGCTGTGAAGAAAGCTTATATTTCTGTATTTCACAATATTTACTATTTTTTTTCCTTGCCAGGGTCATAAGGGCATCTCTCTCTCGATTTTTTTCTGTGAGAATCTGGTTTGGTTCCTAGAAGTAAAGCCCACAGAATTGTACACATGTCCATCTCCTCATCCCACCCCCTGCAGACTGCTGTCCCAGCATTTTCTCGTGCTCATACTAGCTCATACTTAGCCTCTTGCAATTTGCCTACAAGTAGCTTTTAAATATTCCTACCAGTTAATGGGTAAGAGATTTCTGTTCCAGGTTAACAGATCTCTGCTGTCTCTCTCTAAATGTTCTTGTTTTTCTTGATTTGGATGAACAGTTTGCTCCTGACCTCAGTTCATATTGTCCAGTTTTTTCTTGTAAGCACAGGTGGACTTGAAACCAAAAGTGTCCATGTGAACTTGTGTCAACTTGTCCAGCTCTATAAATAGACTTATTGGTGATGGGATTTCATCAAATTAATAAATTCACTCTAGGACAACTGACAGCTTTGATACTTAGTTGTACCCAACAACAGCGATGCCTTTTCATTTGCTTTTGTTTACATCTTTCAGGATTGATTTAAAGTTTTTCTTACATAGTTTTTGCAAATTTTTTGTTAAGTTTATTCTTAAGTATTTAATTTTCTTTGTTGGCATTGGTATTGGGGTTTTCTCTACTATTATGTTATTTAACTGCTTATTATTTGTGTGTATGAAACTTGATTACTGTATGTTAATTTTATATCTTAACATTGAATTCTTATATCAAGTCAGTTTAATCTGAATTTCTAGAGGTTTTTATGTATAATATCATATCACAGAGATAATTTTACTTGTTCTTTAATAATTCTTATGCCTCCAATTGATTCCTCTTGTCTGTTTGCATTAGTAGATACCTCTAATACAAAGTTGGTTAGTAATAAAGATAATTGGCATTGGATAGTGGAAATGTCTCAGGAATTTTTCCATTAAGTAATATGCTTTAAGACTACGGCACATCTATTTTAGATAGTTAAGGAAACACCCACCAATTTTTATTCTCTAGAATAACTTTTCTCATCAGAAATAAGTGTTGAAATTTGTCAAAAATTTTCTTCAGCACTTATGAAGATAACCAAATACATTTCCCCTCAGATCTGTTAATATAGTTTATTATATTAATGAATTTTATGATATGGAATACACCTTGCATTTCTGAAATTAATCTTACTTAAAGTGTAGCCTTTTCTTTCTGTGGTTTTAGATTCTATTAGTTAACATTTCATTTAGTATTTTTGCATTGATATTCATAAATAATACTGTTCTGTAGTTTGCATTTTTTTTGTACTGATTTTGGATGTAATTATCAATCTTCTACTTCCTTCTTTAAAGGAATTAGGCAGCTTTACTTAATTTTCAATGCTCTGGAACAACATATGGAGTATTAGTACTATCTGACCTTTGAACTTTTGATAGTAACCAATTTTACATCCTTGAGATGTCCTATTGGACATCATCTCAGTGGCTGTCAAGCTTCTAATCCCAGGGATAGAGTCTGGGGCAAGAGTAGAGTGTCAACATTTAGAATGTGGGCCTGAACTCTAAAGTGTGAGTCAAGAGCTGGGGCCCTGAAATCTGTATTTTAACAAGGGATGCTGGTGTGATGATCTCTCACCTGTGAAAATAAACTGCTCTAAGGGTTAATTTACTGATTCCTACGGTTTGTTTTGTGATTTACAGTGGTGGTTGTGAAAAATGAGCCATAGGGTAAAAAATAAATGTAGGTAATGTCGAGTTAAACATCTTAAACAGGTTTAAATATACTTTTAGAATTTTTAATATTCTAATGATGCTTTATGACTTCCCAAGGAGGGATTTTTTTTAATATTCCAAATTTATATAACGCACTGAATTCATTTTATTGTTTATTTTATTTAGTTTTTGTTTTTGTTTCAGGGTTGGCCCACTATTGACATCTGGTGTTCATAGGAACAAAGTGTGGAAATCCTGGATTAAGTGATTTTTCTATAACAGTATTTCCCACGACCCCCTTAATACTTCAAATGATACAATGACTTCCCCCAGGAACATGGCTTTTACTATAGATTAGGCAAAATAAAATCCTTAAATTTTTAAAATCTAAATTATGAAGGCTGAACTAAGTGACTTCCCAGCAAGCACATATTAACTTTTTTCCTCTTTGTTCAAATGCCTTTTCTGTTCATTCTCTTAGTAAAATGTACACCAACAAAACCTGTTGTGAAGCCCTCCAATTCCTATTAGTCCTTGTTAACTAAAGTAAGATGTGATCTAGAAGAACTTTATACAATAGAAATAAAGCCCACGTGACCAAAAATTTAACCCTCATCCAACAACAACTGCTTTAGAAGTGGCAGGGTCTTTATTGTTTAGAATTTCTGATGTTGGGGTTTTATTCAAAGGGTTATATTGAGAAAAAAAAGGTCTTTTGAAACTCTCCCGTATCAAATTATTTTGGCTGAATTATAAATCCTCAAAAGTGGGGTTTTATTATAATGGGAACAGAGTTAGAACAAACTCTAACAGCTTTGCAGGCAGCACTGTATAATGAGGGTTGAGTGCATGTTATATTATGATTGCAAGGGTATCTTTTCACATCTCAGCAAAGCACTCCTAGCTTTTATACACAGTGTTATTATTCAAGTGCTCTGTGAGTTTTTCTGTTTTTTTTTTAATTCATTTATTTGATTGTTTAACACATCTTCTGATTATGAAGCACCACAATCCCAAATAACCCCGTCAGGTTTAAATTATTACCTCAAGGATCATATTCTTGCTAGAAATGTTCTACATATTTATCTGTAGAAGTAAATAACAGCTTCAACGTAACATGTCAACAACTCTATAAAGTGTTCTAGCCAACTTGGATGAGTCCTATCTTCTTAACAGCAGTGTGTCTTAAATGTGTTTGGCTGTTAGGATTAGCAAGGACAATGAAGGTTAACTAACTAACTTTGCATTGGTGCTTTATAGTTTGCAAAGCATTTAACCTTGGAATAATCTTCTGAGCTAGGATTCAATGCCAGGTAACCTGATGTGAAATCTGTATTCTTTCTACCACATATAGTTTCATTTCTTCAAGTCACCTTCCACTCAGACTGTATAAACTCCAAGGGAATTTGGTTGCTTAAATGCATGCTCCTCTTAAACAGCACCATGAAATCCACTAACTTTCTAGTTAAAACCCTTTCCACGGAACTTCATGAAGGTAATAAGGTGTAGGAACTGAGTCACAAAGACCTGGGTTTGAGAACCTGCTGCATCTCCTACTAGTCTGTGAACTTGAGCATGTTACCTTCCGAGAGCATGGTCCCTATTTGTGAAAATGGGGACAGTAGCACTTACTTCAGAGGGCTGTTATAAAATTAAACAAATGCTATGAAAGTTATAAAAATATTATAATAAAAATATTATAAAAGTATGGAATGTGTCCAGTATAATACTAAGGGTACCTAGTCACTTCTTGAGATGTGAAATGGCAGCTGTTATAAAATTAAATGCTATGAAAGTCATAAAAATATTATCATAAAAATATTATAAAAGTATGGAATATGTCCAGCATAATACTAAGGGTACCCAATCACTTCTTGAGACGTGAAATGGCAGCTATTTTTAACCTCATTTGCAGAATTTGACAACGTTGAATTGAGCCATCTGATCCTGGAAAACAGTGAAGACTAAGAAATCCCCCCACCCTTTGTGCTCTGGAAAACAACTAAATAAGACTCACAGGTGCCTTTCTTGTTTAAATGTAACAAAGCCAAACACAGACCCTCAAAATTCCCCTTCTTTGCCTCATAAATGATCATTTTGAACTGTTCGTCCCCACTGATCAATTAGAAAAACACTTGTTAAGCAAACTTTGGTTTATTTTCTCTCTATCCTCCAAGACCTTGAACTTTGGCCCACCCTCGGCCTGAGCCAGGGTGGTGGGAGGGGAGGAGAGAGGAAGGAGTCTCATATAAGGACACTAATCCAATCGGACCAGGGCCCAATCTATATCCTCATTTAGTCTTAATTAATTCCTTATTCCAAATAAAGCCACAATAGGAATTAGAGCTTCAACAAATGTATTGTGGGTGGGTGTGTGGGTGGAGAAACATATGCATTTAGTTCACAACACACACACTTACTATAAATAAGTCGTGAAGGTGGTCCCATTTACCTTTCCACTTCCACCCCAGAGACAGCCACTGTTCCAGTCCTTTTCCGGTGCTCACATGTGAGGGGATACATGCATGCACAAAGCCACAGATGTGTAGTTTCTTGTTCTAATGAAATCATACATTCCATATTCTGCATTTTGCTTTTTTTCACCTTATGATACAGTCCAGACAGCTTTCCAACTCAGTTCAGATGGATCTATTTTGCTATTTTAATAGCTACTTCGATTCCATGTTGGTACCATCATTTGTGGAAAAATGTTTAGTTTATTCTCATTATTTTTGCCTATGCTCTCTTTTAAACATTTTAAAGCCAAGGACATAATCAGTTAGTACAGTATACGCTTAGTTTTGAATAAACAAACATACACATTTAAAAAAATCCTTGCTCGAGGATATGTTTATTGATTTTTAGAGAGAGGAAGGGGGATAGAGAGAGAGGGTGAGAGAGAGAGATAGAGGAAAAAACATCCATGTGAGAGAGAAACATCGATCGGTTGCCTCTGGATTGGTTGCCTCCTAGACGTGCCCCGACCAGGGATCAAACCCAAAACCTAGGTAAGTGTCCTGACCGGGAATGGAACCCACAACCTTTTCGGTGTACTGGATGATGCTCCAACCAACTGAGCCACCGGGGGCCAGGATAAAAACATACACATTTTGAAAAGTCTAGAAGACAATGAATAAAAATATAAAGAGTGCTTTTTTTTTAGAAGGTGGAATTGTAAATCGTTTTATTACTTAAAAAATAACTTGCTATATTTTTTGCCTCACACTTTTTCAGTCCCCATGTGCAGTCCTGCAGCAGGGTGTCGGAGAGTTCTGCTCTGTATCTCTGGTGGAAAGAGGACAAATACTTCAACTATCACGTAAGCTCCTGAGCTGGGCTGTAAAAAAATAACAAAAATTACATTTAATTGTGTCATCATCACCATTACCACTTTATTTACTTAAAGCAGTAACTTCTTTTTGGACAAATTGTGTGTCAAGGGGAATGTATATGGGATTTAGGGTTTGATAGATGGGTTTTACACCTAGCGTTACTGTGTGACTTCAAACCGTTAACTTTTTACTTCTCTTGACTCAGTTTCCTCAGCTGCTAGACAGAGACTTGTGAACATTAGAGACCCTGGGAGTGAAGAGCCCACTTGCTGGATTAATGTGCGACAATGCTGGCCCACCACCCATTTCTCACGCTATGGCCAGTGGTGAGCCACTCTAAAGTCTGTGTACTGGGGAGAGGTGGGCAGAGGGGGAACTGCGGACATCTGTAGTAGTGTCAATAATAAAAATAAAATGAAATAAAAACAGACCAGAAATTGAAAAAAAAAAAGTCTGTGTAATGTCTTTCTGGCCATCTTTTGAATGTGTGTGAAATATGTTAGAAATAACATTGGAGTTCTCTTTCTGTAACCAGTTTATACAACAGTTAGGCCAGCCTGATGGCATTTCTCCCTTCAACTGTTTCTATTGTGTGCACGCTTGCCTTTTTCTGTTAGGCAAGTATTTAACAAGTTATTTTGAGGGGAGGAATATTGTTAACTCCAGGATGTTTTTGGAGAAAAGGTCAGCAGAGATTTTGGTGGGTCGGGTTACTTCCTCTGGCGGCCCCTGTGAAAGAATCTGAGCGTCTCCGCGGTGCCCTTGGGCAGTTCTGTGCAGCAGAAGCAATTGGGTTCCCCAGCCCTGGCCAGGTCTGTGCCCAGACCCTAAGTCGGGGTTAGTGCTGCAGGAGGTCTGGGTGTGTGGGGGAGCCTTTCCCCAGAGCGTCAGAAAAGGACTTGGCTGCAGACTGTTTAGAACTGGATCCTCGCCAAAGCCTGGAGCACAAGATACTCCCCAGTTGTTCACTTTATTTAGTGAGGAGGCAAACTCCTCTCCTGTTCTTTCTCTCCCTCTTTTTTTCATCTTCACCCGAGGATATTTTTCCATTCATTTTGGAGAGAGAGAGGAAGAAAGGGAGAGAGACAGACACATTGATTAGTTGCCTTCTGCGCACGACCTGACCAAGGCTGGATGGAGCCAGCAACAGGTACCTGCCCTTGACTGGAAATCGAAACTAGGACCCTTCAGTGGGGGGTGCTCTACCCACTGAGCCAAACCTGCTAGGGCTCCTCTCCTGTTCTTAAACAAAAAAGCAAACCATGGACATTGGAAGCTCCTATTACAAAGCCAAAACTGTAAAAAAGCACGCCTAGTCTTTCATATTTGCTTCCCTCCACACTGTTAAAATAACCAATATACATGCATATGTGTAAAAAATATAAATATATATCCTTAACCCTTTATAGGAGCTAAACACATACACACACACACACACACACACACACACTATACTTATACATGCATATACATATACATAATATATATCAATCTCTGGTTGTGTGTGCACATTTTTTTGCTAAAAGTGGTGTCATACATGTATAAGATAGTATAATTGATGCTAGGTGGCTGAATCTAAATTATAGAAGCATTTTGGCTTCATTCGTTTAAAAAGGTAATTCTACACATTTAAACCTCTTTCCTTCTCCTGTTCCTCTCTGCCCCCTGGCAAGCAGGCCACCAAAGACCTCTCTAAGACCTTTCTTTTCAAATTTGCTAAGAGTGTCATTTGTGGCTAGGTTTCTCCTAGAGTAGGTTTTATGGAGGAAAACTCTTATACTTGCCTGTCTATTATCTTTGCCATTTCAATTTTTACTTCCTCCACTGCTTTGGAGACTAATGGATGGAAGGATTTTTTTTTAAAGAAATAATTTAAGTATTTGTTTTCAAAGTCTTTATCCTAGTCTGTTGGTTTTATGTCTAGTCAACCCAGGGTTCAAGCTGAGGGACATAGTCTTTGTCACAGCATTAGTTGAATTCTGCCCCCCACAGCCAGGCATTATCATAACTACTTTCAGAAAAGAATTTCTAAAACAAGTTACTTATGCCATAATTTAAAGCTTATGTCCTCTTGTTCTCTGAGGGTACACAGAACAGTTATTTATGCTCACAGTTCTGATTAAGCCAATAATTGGAAAGTAATCACATCCAAATGGGCTTTAGGATCTTGAATGGTACTTGGAAGCTAACGAGTATTTTTTCTCTAGGTAAGAGGTAGTTGGGAAAAACGCAGTGCAAGAAGCTTTAGGATGGGTTTGCCCAGCAGCCTTCCTGTATCTTCCAGGATTAGTTGCAGAGGAGGACTGGCAGGGAGCACGGTAGTTCTGCACAGTGGAACAAATAGCAGTTCTGGCACTCGGTCAAATTGTTTGGCTTCAGGTCTTTAAAAATCCATACATATTGTTAATTTCTGATTATCTATTTGCACAAATATCTGACTTTCCCAACTAGTCTTCAGTCCCCAAGGAAAGAGGATTGAGTGTCCTGGGTAATCAGTGGTTCTTCCCCTCAACACGTTGCTACCCATCACGAGGATAATTGCTTTTCATCCCTCTTCAGGGTTCATTCAGTGGTTGTGTCTGTAGCCCAAGTGAGCTGAGCTGAGCAGCTGCCATGAAAACAAAGCCACAACTTTGTAATTACTTTTGCACCTGAATTGCATGTCATAAAGTCACAATAAACTGGATATGTCATGCTTAATAAGCACCATAATGTTTCTTTAATAATTGTGTTTTAAAGGCCTCTTAATTCTTATTTAAAATAATTTTATAATGTTTTGTTATTTGTTTCATGTTTTATAGGTTCCATGAGAGCAGAAATTTTGTTGTGTGCACTGCTATATCCCCAGTACCTAGAACAGTACTTGGCACACAGTAGGCCCTACAATAAAAATATTTGTAGAGTGAGAGCTGATACTGTCGCTTTACAGCTTTCAAGGATCTCAGCCATAAGAAAGAGGTTTTAATGTTATGTGTAGTAACTGCTAGATTGTTTTTTTGTTTGTTTTTTAAATCACCAACAGGATCCTCAGTTCAAACTCCTTGAAGGTAAGAAACACGTTCCCAAAGTATTGGGAAAGAGCTCTCCATAGTTCCTTAGTAAAGGTGATTTGTCTCAGACTTGTTTCTAGTGAGATCTGGTTGAGGGACGATTCTAACTCTGAATCATCTCCTGAGATGGGCAACGAGAACACCAATTAATACCTACTTCATGTGGAACCATGGATCACAAACTTTGGTTTTAGCCATTGTTTTGAATTGGTATCAAATGAAATCATCCCTAACTATTCACTTGTACCGCAATCAAAGCACCACACAAGAACAACTAGTATACAGACTGCCCATGCGACTGCTTCTATTTGTTGCATTGTATATTTCTTGCTGTGTACCAGCGAAGTTTTTTGAATGCCTGTCTATACCATTGTGACATTTCTGTGACAAGATTCAGGGCAAAATAGGAACTGGAATAGGAATTATTGTTGTCTAGGAACATGTGTACAAAGTGTTAGTTATATGAACACTGTAGTATGAAAATTAAAAAAACTCAACTAACCTAATAAAAATTAGCTAAAAATGGAATGAATGAATAAGCAACTAAATGGACAAATAAGTGGTTAATATAAAAAATCTATCTTTCTGGTACAATTACTAAAACTCAGTAATTCTGCTTCTCTATGTTGGTAGCACATGTAAATTACATGTTCCAATGTTTTAAAATGCTGTTTGCTGTTTGTCTATGTCACCATAAGATCAATCCACATCTCATAAATTTCATTGAAAAAGTACTGAGGAAAACTTGATTTGTAAAGATTGTTTTCCTCTAAGTTATTCATTCATTCATTCATTCATTCATTCTCTCTTCTTTTAATCAATTATTTATTTACCCCATTACCATAAAGGTGCTAGGTTCTGGGCATACACTGGGGAATCTTTGCACTGGTGCAATCTTCGGCCTGAAGATGCAATGGGAACTTTCCTACAAAGAGTTTTATAAAAATAATGTGTTAATTGTAAGAGATTTGGAAATTCTGATGTCTTAGTTAATTGCCAGAAAAGGAAAGCTTTGTGTCAATCTGTTTAACAGGCTCCTACCTGACCACAGGCACTAAAGCTGGTGTATTCAAAACTGAGTCCAGAGAGTCCAGTGGATTCTGATCGCCCTGAGGTATTCCTGTAAGACAATATATCCAAGAACACCAGAATGAATGCCTGTTTACTTGTCTTATTTCTTCAGTAACTATTGACCCATCTCAATCTTATCTGTGGTTATTCAGAAGTTATAATTTTTCCACCATCAAAAACTGAAACAGACCTTTGAGAGCAAATTTAATCTACTTTTGAGAAATATTATAGTTGCCTAGAGTCATAGACTGTATATGTTTCTTTTCCTTGGTGCATTGCCTTTAATTTCTAATTTTTAAAAATATTTTTTTATTGATTTCAGAGAGGAAGGGAGAGGGAGAGAGATATAGAAACATCAATGATGAGAGAGAACCATTGATTGGCTGCCTTCTCATGCCCAGGCATCAAACCATGACCTGGTTCATAAGTTGACACTTAACCATTGAACTATTCTGGCTGGGCTGCTTGTTTTTAATAAAAATAAAAAATGAACTCAGAGGGGATCTATTTATTCCCCCCATTGCTTTCCAGAGACAGTGGGAGGAAGGGAGGCAGGAGAGAGAAAGAGAGAGAAAAAGAGGGAGAGAGAGAGAGAGAGAGAAACATGGATGTGAGAGAGGCACATCAACTGGTTGCTTCACGCATGCACCCTTACCAGGGTCAGGGAGTGAACCCACAACCCAGGTATGTGCCCTTGATCAGGAATCGAATTCACGACCCTTTGGTTTCATGGGCCAACTCTCTAATCACTGGACCACACTAGCAAGGGTGAGGGGATCCATTATAACTTACCGTAGTCATAGGAGATGGTGAAACATACAGGAGAGATGAGAAATAATTAGATTGCAAGGCAGGAAAAACAACAACACCCAAATGCATTCTGAATTTGGAGCCCTTCAATACTTTATCTCAGGCAAACCTTACTCCTTACTCTTCATTGCTGAAGAGAATTGTTATAATGGTCCAACAGCTGAGGATTTGCTTCGCATAAATTTCTGGAGATGGATAATTTCAATAAAATTAAAAGTATACTTTTTTTTTACATATATACGTATTCATTTCAAATTACTCCTTTTCCCGTAGGACTGACTTTTGGTGTAAACTATCTTGCTGAGTAGCTTGTGTTTCTATATAATGAAGTACCACTGGAGAGAACAGTCACTTGTGGCAGGTAGCAAAGAAATTTCAATAAAGTAAACTCTTACTATTATCAAAATTATACATTTGGGGCTGTTAGCATGGCCTAGAAAAAGATGAGGACAGGCTCATCTCATTAAAAGAGAAGAAATAGTGGAATTAGCTTGAATCTAATTACAAGCCACACTATCTAATGTAAAAACATGACTGTTTTTTCACTCCCATTCATTTTGACTAGTAATTAGTTTTGGCCTCTAAAATGCCACCCTTTAATCATCCAAACACAGATGTGATTTGCCGTGCAATTTAATCTTGCTTTAATGAAGAACTAATGGACGCATCGCAAATTACTTTCCCTGTTGGAGAAAAATTCTATTTCCTGCTTTTCAAAAGATCAAGAGTATCTTGTGATAATAGCCCAAGCGGCCCTGGCAGCCTCACCGCCCAGAGCAAACAAGCTCTTTTACTCAACTCCCAATTCAGTGGAGAAAAAGAGGCTACAATTAGCAACAAAGCGGGGAAACGCAGCATTACAGCCGAATCACTTTCTGTAGCTCAACCCCCAGCAACCACTGGCTTGTTAGAGCCAGGTCTAAAGTGTCAGGCGCGAACAATGCGCTGTGATAAATTACTCTCTTCAAACAGCTGCACTGCTAATTTTCAATTATACACACAAATGGCTCTCAGATTGGAAGAAAATGGAGTGCATGGGGAGAACAGTAGTAGATTTCTATGTTTGTTTGGGAGTGAGTGTGGAGGCGGGAGAATGACATCTTGAAAAGAAAGAGGTAGCGAGGAGTCAGAGTTTGAACTTGGGAAGAGAAGCCTTCCCGAATCTTAGGGAGACCTGTGGTTTCCCCGTTTTGCTCTGGGCTCTGAAAGGCGTGAAATGACGTTACCGTCCTTTGTGGGTTTGTTCCTTGTTTGTTTGTTTCTTTTGACCCATCGCTCACTCTGTTCTGAAAATTCACACCTGACCTCGCTGCTGCCTCCATATGCCCATTAGGAATCAGGAAGGCTCGGTTCCCCGGTTCCCTTGCCCTCTGTGTACCAAATCCCACAGACGCTTCCCTCTCCTTTCTTATTTCCTTAGGTCCCCACCAACCTCACTGTACTGCACTCCTTCCCTCTTTCTCTCTTGTTCACCCCCATCCACTGCTGTTCCCCAGGGCCAGACTCCTGTGCTCTATCCCAGACTCTGGAGAGACACCTCCTCCATCCCAATAAAATACACTCACCCTCTTAGAAGAGGAAACATTTCTAGGAACCTTCATGTGTGTGTTTTTCTTGAACAAGATTTTGCCTCTAGGGGTACTAGAATTTGGCCAGGGGTACTAAAATTTCACTCTCAAATGAAAACAGGTGTCATGAGAGACTGATTCTTATCTGATTTTTGGTGCAGACAGGAACAATATAAATCAATACAACTTATTATTCTTTTTTATTAGCCCGTGTCTTCTACCTGTGCCTTAGTGCCAGCCTGTTTTGTGGTTGGTCTTAAAATTGGAGTTCAGGGAGAGATATGCTGCTAGACCATCTCTTACTCTTTCAGGAAGGATTCATGGTAGATCTGTGCCCAAACCTTCCCCAACCCAGACCATGAACACCTTTGTGGAAAATCTCTTCTCTCCACCCCAACCTCCAAATTGTCAATTTCGTTGCCAGGAAACAAAAGGCAAGAATTGGCTTTTTCACAGGAGGACACTTGCTAAAAATCTGAATGGTAGCATGAAGTTATTTTCTTATAGAAAACACCAAGCCAGTTCTTGTTTTGTCTGTGTGTCTCTGTATCCAAGCAGGAGGATATAGCCACAAGTGTGACGCGGGCTTCTTTTAGCTCCCTTTCTTGGAAATTGGTTTGTGACCAAGGGAACTGCTCTCTTTTGTTTTGTGACAGGGATGGTGTTGACGTTACCATATTTTTTATTTTGAAGATAAAAATCTCTTGCCTTGATCAGCGTCTGTTCATTGTGTTCAATGACAAAGATGCGCTCACTTTTAGGGGAACAGTCTAGGTAGACTGGCCCCTATTTTACTGTGCTGATTCAAGCCAGGGCTTCCTTTCACTTCGACAGCCAGCAAGAAGACAACGAATGGGTCTCATCTGCTTAAGGGCCACACATTAACACCATATAATCATTGGGCCAGAAGTGGACAATGGCCATCAAAATGTTCTAATTTCTAACCATTTTCTAGAAGACTGAGTGTAATGTAAATTAATGTTCAAAAAGGGGGTTTCCAGGGTAAAATTTGCTTTAAAAAGAGCAACATTTTAGAAGGATAGGGTAGGGTTACCTTTTTTAGAACAGTCTTCCTTAACAAGGAAGACTGAGCATTAGCTGTTTGAATTAGGAATATTACCATTCAGAAAAGACTATGTGGAAAATTTTAAATGCTAGTCCATTAGAAGTGAATTTTCTTGCATTTGGGGAAGGCTACTGGGAGGTGGGGGATGGTTATGATAGTGAGTTGAAATGCAGCTTTTTTTTTTTTTTTTTGCTGAAGTGGGATTTTACTCCTACTTTATAATCGTTACAGAAATTTAAACCTCAAACCATTTCAGCCCAAGCTTATACTAAGCTTGTTAGTGGTTTCTGATGCTGTGGCCGATAATGCTGCAGCATTACCATAAATCAGCAGAATTAACTATGATCTTCAGAAGCATGCTTAAAAGTGGGTGACAGAAGTCTGCAATTTGGTGCTCTGAATATTATGATAACATTCTATATTAAATGTTCATAATCTACTTAAAGCTGAGCTTCAAGTACATTTTGTATTTGTGCTTTGCCCAATATTAAATATTAAAAACCAGTAACAATTATTACAATCCATGTGAGGCTTCATTATTTGCAAATGCAAAGTATAAAAATATATGGTCCTGTAGGCACCAAGTGGCCACTTTGCTAATTTTAAAAGTGTTCATTTGTTTTTCATTTAAATGTGGCATTTCTTTGTCCATTTAAGAACAGGATTAAAATTATATTTTTATTACATTACCGTTCCCAAGGAAAATAATCTATAGGTTCAATATAGTACATTTTAGGTACTATATTGCAAACTTCTAAAATATGTATTATTCATTCTGCCTTTTACATCAGATGTCATTTTTTGGTATAATGTTATGCCTCAAAAGGATTCATGTTGAGCATCAAGTCCCAGGAAGTAACACTCTATTTTGAAATAAACAATAATTAATGTCTATAATATTTGTATGAGCAAGTTGAAGTTTATTTCTTTACTGTCCTTGTTATTCTATGCTAAATTGCACATATATCAAAGCATATTGATCAATTCTGTAAAAGTGGGAAGAAAATATTTAGGCAAGTCATTCTTAGCAAATGGATAGGAAGAGAATCCTTTTACAATGTTGAGAAAATACAATCGTTCATTGCTTGAACCGACACCACCACCAGGCCATGTAACCTTAGCTCTAAATAGCACTTACAATAAAGGTTATAGCACGATCAATTGGTTAATTTAGCAGGCAAGCAAGTTAGACACACTGAGGATTTTTAATATATAATTTATTGGACTATAATGAGGATCAAATAAGTGATGCAAACTGGAAATACAGCATAACTTTATTTTCCCACTGATTTTGTGCAAATGTAAGGAAGTTAGATTTTGACAGTATTTTTTATTCACAATGGTTATATAGAAAAGAAAAGCTCATCTAAACCAGATCCTAAATGGGATTAAATATGATATATTTTAAATGGATCATATTATAAAAACCTCATAAATTTTTAACACTCAAATGCTCTCAAAAGACCCCTGCCTCTTAGGTCTTGACTGGGGATGCAGGAGGAATCTGAGTCCTTGAGATTCCACAGTGTATAGAGCTTTTCCAAGCTCACCCTCATTTCCGTCAACAGCAGCCAACGATTGCCAGCAACCCTCCCTCTTCATGTCCCTGTGCTCATATTTGATCCATAAAAAGAACATGAAGAGAAAAGATCTACAAAAGCACTTTGAAAAGAGAAGACTGCTATACCCATGCAAGAGGTACAACAGAATAACAATGATAATAATCACAATTTATTGGGTACCTACTAAGTGCTGCAACATTTAAATGTTTTACATGCATTATTTCTCATCCTTTTAAACAGAGGACATGGTAGGCATTTTAATCTCTATTTTATAGAAAGGAAATCGGGTCGCCAGAGAAGTGAAGTAATTTACCATGACCTAGGAATTAAATCCAAGTGTCTAATTCTAAAACCCATAATTTAAATCACTGGAATCTGCTGGCTCTAATTATTTAAATATATATCTGTTTTTATAATATCATTATTTTTAAAAGTATATTAAAATGAATGCTCCAAGTTACATGGTCTTATTGTGCTATATTACCACTGATGGTAATCAGGATATCCTATATAATAAAAGGCTAATATGCAAATAGACCCAATGGCAGAACAACCGAACAATCGGTCGCTATGACATGTGCTGACCACTAGAGGGCGTTCACAGAACTTGGGGGGGAATTGGCCGTAGTGGGATGGTGGAGCAGGTGAGCGGGGGCGCCAGACCAAGGTGGGGTGCCAGTCACTGTCATTGGGACAAGCCTCTGGTGGTTACTGAAAATTCTTTGCTCCCACGTGCCACGGTCCCGCCTGGCACTTGCACCTGCTGTCAGCACTGGCCCAGCTAGCACCCACTGCTGGTGCCCAGCGCCGGCCCTGATCGCTCGGTGCTGTCAGCAGGTGCAAATGGCGGCTGCTGGCCCCAATTGCCCCTCAGGGCTTCTCCACCTCCCTCTGCTCCTGACGGGAGATGGGGGATGGCAGCCGCCTCTCACACCTGCTGCCGGGATGGCCCTGCTTGCACCACTGCCAGTGCCAGAGCACCTCTTGCACCCACTGGCAGTGCTGTCCCCACTCACACCCACTGCTGGTGCCAGCCCCAATTGTTCCATGCCTTTAGCACGTGTGAGTGGGGCTGGTGCCACCAGCGTGTGGGAGTGGCAGCAAGGGGAGCGGGGCTGTGGGCAGACAGGACTGGGGGCCATGGTGGGAGAGGCCGGGCAGGGGTGCAGAGGATGGGCGGAGACCTGCCTCTGTGCCTACCGCAGCCTCATGGCCCACAGTTCCTTTCAAGGTGCATGAATTCATGCACTGGGCCCCTAGTATTAAAATAAACATGTTGCCTTTCCAAGGGAACAAGATTTGAGAGACATTTATTTCTTGACCATATTATTGGGGGGGTGGGGAGGAATGATGTAAAAACTAGAGTTCTCAGGCTCACTCAATCAGGGACATAATGGCTTTGGCATGGAGATGAAGTGGGTGAATTTGCTACTTTTGGTAGTTCAAAAAGAAGAATGTTGTAAATGGGCATGATTATGCATTAGTGATTTTCCATCAGAGCTAGCACTATTTCCTCATGAATTTAGCAAAGTTCCAAGAGTAAATGAGCATGTGGTATATACCTGGACACTTTGGTGTCATTACTTATGGTCAAAAAGATTAGGAACAGAACAATGTTCGGAGACTTGCCTTCCTAGCAGCAAATGAAGAAGATAGGCTGCGCAAGACATTCTAATGTACAGAGGGGTATTGATACAGAAATAGAACAAGCAGTCAGTAGGACAGGATATAAAACCTAGAATAAGATCAATGTGTACATGGGGAAACAGATATGATAAAAGCACATTTCAAATCAGTGGAATAGATCAGTTATTCAATTCATGTGTTGAGACACTTAGTTGCCCATTTGGGAAAAAAAGGAATTAGATCCTTACTGTTGCCAAAATGTTAGAGGGGGTAATAATTAAATGTAACAAACAAACACAAACAATGCCAATAAAATAACACCACCATAAAAATTCTAGCAAAGTGTAGGAGAAAATTTTTTTTATGATTTTTAACCAGAGGAGTGTGTAAGCAAAACAGTAAACTACCAAGTCATAAATGGAAAAAGTGACAAGCTTAACTACATAAAAATAAAAATGTTTTCTGTAGTTAAACAAAGATCCATTTTAAAAATGCTAAAAGACAAGCAATAGACTGGAAGAAAATATTTGCAATACATATGATATTCAGAGAAGGAATATCTACAATATTATAAAGTTTTGGTATAAATGCAAAAAACTTCCAATGAAAAATTGAACAAAGGATATGGAGAAGCAATTTATTCTTAGAAGATGAAATACAACTAGGTAGTAAATACAGATGCACAATCTCACTAGAATTCAGGGAGATGCAAATGAGAACAAGTTACCATTTTTTATTCATTAAACTAGCAGAAATTCAAAAACTTGCTTATGTCTGGTGTTGATGAAGATATAAAGAGCCCACTCATACACTGTGGTACAATGTGTACCACATTTAAAATCTACAAACCGCTCTGACTGGTTTGGCTCAGTGTATAGAGTGTCGGCCTGCCGACTGAAAGGTCCCGGGTTCGATTCCAGTCAAGGGCATGTACCTTGGTTGCGGGCACATCCCCAGTGGGGAGTGTGCAGAGGCAGCTGGTCGATGTTTCTCTCTCATCGATGTTTCTAACTCTCTACCCCTCTCCCTTCCTCTCTGTGAAAAATCCATAAAATATATTTTTTAAAAATCTACAAACCACCTAACCCAGCAATCCACATCTAAAAACAATCCTATAAAAATATTTTGCACATGTGCTGAAAGATACACACACACACACACACACACACACACACACGTATGTACTAGGGGCCCAGTGCACAAATTTGTGCACCTTGAAAGGAACTGTGGGACGTGAGGTTGCGGTGGGCACAGGGGTGGGTCTCAGCCCCTCTTGCCATGGCCCCTGGTCCCTTGACTCCCACGTGCTGATGGCGCCGGCCCCACTTGCACCCGCTGATGGTGTGGAACGACTGGGGCTGGCGCCAGTAGCAGGTACAAGCAGGGCTTGGAGCCATCAGTGGGTGCAAGCAGCGTCTGCTGCCCTAATAGCCCCTCAGGAGTAGGGGAGGTGGAGAAGCCCTCAGGGACGATCAGGGGGGAAGCTGCCGCTTGCACCCACTGATGGTGCTGAGCAATTGGGATCAGTGCTGGGCACCTGCAGCAGGTGTGATTGGCGGCTTCAGTGCTGACTGTGGGTGCAAGTGGGGCTGGCGCTGGCAGTGGGTGTGAGCGGGGCTGGTGCTGGCAGCTGGTGCAAGTGCCAGGCGGGACCATGGTGAGCACGGCCCCTGGTGGTCAGCACATGTCATAGCGACCGATTGTTTGGTTGTTCGGTTGTTTTGCTATTTGGTCTATTTGCATATTAGCCTTTTATTATATAGGATATATATATATATTTAAGGTGTTCATGATAACATTTCTTCCAATAACAGTAAATTAGAAACATACTAAGAATTAATCAACATTAAGATAATAAATATTGACTCTGGCTGATTTGGCTCAGTGGATAGAGCATCAGCCTGAGGACTGAAGGGTCCCAGGTTTGATTCCGGTCAAGGGCACATGCCCGGGTTTTAGGTTTGATCCCCAGTGGGGAGCATGCAGGAGGCAGCTGATCAATGATACTCTCTCATCATTGATGTTTCTATCTCTCTATCCTTCTTCCTTCCTCTTTGAAATCAATAATATATGTATATATATATTTTAAAGATAATAAATATTGTACATCCACACATGGAATATTATGCAGCCATTAATGAGATGTATCTGTAGCTAGAAAGATTAGTGAAAAAGGTTAATTTCAGAATATCTGTAGCATAATCCTATTTATGTAAAATCTCTCTATGTATGTATGTGTGTAATGCATAGAAAAACTCTGGAAGGATACACCTCCAAATTGTTAATAATGGGAGGTGGAGCAAGACTGAGATTCAGGAGTGTATATGTGTGTGCATATGAAGTTTTTACATATTATACTTCTATATTGTTTGAATTTTCTCTTAAATTTGAAGGTTAAACTTAAAAAACATCTTGCTTTTTTTCTTTTAAAAATATTTTTATTGATTGCAGAGAGAACTAGAGACATCAATGAGAAAGAATTATTGATCTGCTGCCTCCTGCACATCCCCTACTGGGGATTGAGCCCACAATCCTGGCATGTGCTCTGACCAGGAATCAAACTGTGACTTCTTGGTTCGTAGGTTGATGCTCAACCACTGAGCCACACCAGTGCTTTTCTTTTTCTTTTGTGGGGAAAGTAATAGTAATAAGAAACCCATCATCGAATTCATATAAATAAGGCATACTGCAGGGAAGATAAGAATTCTTATCAATATTTTCTTTCGTGTGCTCACATAAGAGCTATAGTTGCTAACTTTCCCCAAAGTTTAGGACCTCGTTAAGATAAACGATTTTAGAGTCAGATATGTGTAGATTAAAGTTCCAGTGGGAAACTTGAACCTTTGGAAGCCTCAGTATATCCATCTGGAAAACGGAGAGAATGGTTTTTATTAACAGGACTGTTGTGAGGATTTATGAGGTAATGCACTTAAATTGCAGAACTCACAGTCTAGCCAGAGTCTGAGCTTGATGAATGGTGGCTTTTATTTTTTGCAGCTTCACAACAGCTCTGTGATGTGGTAAGATGTATTTTAATTCTAATTTTTTACAGATGGAGAAATTCAGGCTCAGAGAGGTTAAATAGCTTTTTCAAAATCAGACAGAATCTGGGACTAGAGTCTGGATCTAATTATTATTATTCTGACTTCTGATTCCTTTTCTTAGAAGCTGAAGAAATTGAAGGTTGCATAATTTTTACTTCAAAAATTGCCAAATTTTACCTACATTAAAAAAGTCTACTACTTTCACCTGTGAAGTGAAAAAAAACCACACAAACAAAAACACTAATTTGCAATGGAAATTGGAATGGATGGAACAACAACAACAGAAAACCAGTAGCTCTACATTATTTTCTAAGAAGTGTCTGGCCTCTGATGTAGAAATAGCTGCCATTCCTGGGATTCTTGGAAAATGAGAGGGACAGTTTGTTTAATTTTGATTCAAAAGATCTATTCTTCCAGTTTTCCATCTCACCCCAAGTAGCCTGCCCCGTTCTCAAACTTTAGCTTTTCCCTTCATTTAACAGAATCTTCTGGCCTCCAGCACAGTCCCCTGTCAGTCCTCCTCAGCAACTGTAATGCTGTACCTGCTACGTGATAGGCACTCAACTGATGTTCTTTGAATGATTGATTGATTGATTGATTATGGAGTTTCACATGCTCTTTGTTTCCATCTTTCATTAATGGATAGACTGTGTAGTGCTATAGATTTCTGTTCAATATAAAGAAGAAATACCTAACAATGGGACAGGTTGTCTGGAAAGGTTTCAGAATCATCTTTCAAGGTCAAGGATGTGTACAGTGAGTAGGAAGCTAGATGGGATCACATATAAAATTTCTTCCTGTTACTAGGATTATGAAATTTAAAAATAGAATGTTGAGGATCTGCTTATTTTGTTTGGTTGTTTTTGCTTAGTTTTGTTTCTGTACCAGGTACTTGAATCCTGAGGTTATGTGAAGATAATAGCTCTTTATTTTTTCCTAGAACTAAACACCTAGAATTAAGCTGACAGACATAGGAAAAAACATGATCTTAAGGAATCAGTGTTAGGACTGGAGATTGGTGGGTAGCTTAGAGCTTGGCCAGGCAGGGCAGAAGACCTGAAAAATCTACATGTCTGTTGGAATGTGCAGGCTCTTGGAGAAAGTCTAGGTGAACAGACCATGATATCCAGAGAGAATGGTGACATCAGTAGGTGTAATCTGGTTACATAGCAACGTTAGGTGACACAGCAAGAGAGTTTCCAATAATCCATAGAAAATCCTAGACTTCTGATTCCTGGGAATTATGTGGAGATTCAGGAAGAAACCCGAAGCAAAAGTGGAAGCAGAAGGCCTGGTCCCCCATCTCCAAACTGGCATTCAGAGCCTTGAGTAACTGGGGAAAACCAATCAGGTGTCAAGGTAAGAACACAGCATAGAAGTCAGGACGAGTTCAAGGGTACACAGTAGAAGCCTGTTCAAGATAGAAGACTAGTTACTAGAATGGGTCCCAAGGTTAGAGCACAAAACACCACATTCAATTTTTCCTACCTAAACCAACCTTAGGATGAGTTCTAAAACAGGCTCAGCCCAGTCCTGACCTTGGCCAGGAAGCATTTAAGAGTCCTGTTTCTATAGTTGATAGCCAGGCGGGGCATTTTATTGACTATTAAAATAAACGAATATAGAGGTTGTTTAAAAAAGAAATTGAAAGACACACAATATTTGACTTTATTAAAAACGTTTTGCTTGTTTTTGCCCTTAAATTTATTTAAGAGGATTTTTCCAAGTAAAATTTAATTTTACATTGAGAAAATTCAGAAAAGCAGTAACATTCCTTCTGGTCTTTTTAAAAAGTAATTATTTTCCAACTATGAAACTACTTGTACTCCTGGTAGGATTATTTGTTTAAAAGTTTACTTATGCGGTTAGAGATAAAAAAAAAATGACCCATTGGTTAATAACAGTTTCGAAATTACCATTAGCATTGTGCAATTTTAAATGAGCTATCATCTATTTTAAGTTAATATTTCTGTGATATGAACTTGATAATACTAATTTTACAAAAAGGCCAACTAATCATCATGGTCAGTGCAGAAAATAACAATAAGATTGGGGCTCTTGGCCATGGGAATAGAACTGGGTCTCTAATAAAGACATTTTGAAAGACCCAGAGAGAATATCAGTTTCTTTTGGTTGACCACCATAAGGCTTCAAGGACTCATTTCCCTTGTGGAGACAGTTTTCTTTAAGACTGTGGTTGAGATAGACTCTCCGGGAAGCCAGCAGGTAGCATGCGAGTTTATGAGAGCTTTGATTTACATAAAGTCTCCAGCACACTTCTGAGCAAGGGATTGGGAGGGGGCATTTTTCATGAGGAGATCCGTTGAGTTTTTGTGTCAGCTGAAGACTACGAATTAATGCTTTTCTGCTATTCCTAAAATTAAAACCCCATGAACTAACCATTTTAGGATATTAAGCTTTGCTTCAAAATGCATTCTCCACAGATGAATCAAAGGGCCTAATGCATTTGCTATTTGGGAATAATAAAGCATGAAATGGGGTGCAGGACTTATATATTTACATAAGAAGAAAGAGCTGGAAAAGTTTAGGAAAAACAACAGCAGAAGAAGGTGCTACTGTGAGACCAGCTCTGAAAAAGCATTCCTGTAAACTGCTTCTCTTCAAACTGCAACCCAGTTTATGGCAACTGAGGTGCATAAAGGATTTGAGGCCTCAGCCTTTTCTTTCCCTTGGGTTCCCTAGAACTTCCTATAGACTTTGGCATTTCTCTTGCCTTTGTGGTATACTCCTGGGTGAAACAAAGTAAAAGAAACACGTTGTGTTTTCCAAGTTTTCAGTGTTAATCAGGTATCACAATTACTTTTTAAAGAAAATAATATTTATAATAGAAGAGAAAAAGTCAAGATACAGCATCTTTAGGAATAGCAGGGACCTAGACATTACACTTTATGCAAGAAGCAGTTGTCTAAATCACACATACATGTGCACAGCCTCTTTCGCAATCTCCTATACCACCTTGTGGCCCTCAAGGTAATTCCATCGAAGAATATGGCACCACATAGCTTTGTAGATATGAGTTGAATATCCTGTTAAGATATCTAAGTTTTTTAAAAAGATATATTTTTATTGATTGCAGAGAGGAAGGAAGAGAGAGAGAGAGAGATAGAAATATCAATGATGAGAGAGAATCGTTGATTGGCTGCCTCCTGCACGTCCCCCCACTGGGGATTTTGTCTGCAACCCAGGCATGTGCCCTTGACCAGAATCGAATCCGGGACCCTTCAGTCCGCAGGCCGACGCTCTATCCACCAAGCCAAACCAGCTAGGGCTCTAAGTTTTTTATTTTTAAACAAAAGTATTACAGATAGGATCTCTTTTATTTTATTTACACATGTCAAAACGAATTCAGGACCAGAGCCATGCTGCATGCGGTCCTGGAGTGAATAGAGACTGTGTCAGTTAACAAAGGTTTGGCTGCATGTGATGGCAAGCCCAAAGTTATAGAGCCTTAAACAAGATTCAATGTTTATTTCTCTTTCAAGTACAATTAATCTAGAAGTAATGAGTTCAGGGCTGATGTGGAGACTTCATGGTCATCAGGGACTCCAACTCCTTTGTTCTTGCTGCTTTCTTTGCCATTCTGAATTTACCTCATGTCCAAAAATGGCAGTTCTAATTCCAATCATCGTGTTTGGCCTGTAATATCAACAAAAGCTATGCATTCACTATAAAAAAATTCATATGTTGTCTAGTTCATTTTCCCTTGAGCCTTACTCAAGGGAAGCTATCTGGTAACAAAGACAATGTAGAATGGAGACTTGACTGTGCTGCCCTTGAGAGTCAATGAGCCAAGACCAATATCATAATATGTTGATTGATTAATTGGTTGGATGGTGATAGTGCAATGCAAATCCAGAATTGTGACTCTTAAGTTTTAGTGTGTATTATAATTAATTAAGGAGCTTCTTAAAAACACCTGCTCCTGGTCCATCTCCAAAATTTTGATTTAGTACATCTTGGACAAGTCCCCAAAACTTGAAATTTTGACAAGCTTCTTAGGACTAAGCTTTGAGAAATATTGACCTAGACATTCAGGAAGCATGAAGACATTGATAGACTATCAGATTTAGTACTATAAGAACTGGATTTGACTCATCTTCACCTTTTACTAACTGTGTGCTCCTGGGCAAGCTAATTAACCTCTGTGCTCAGTTTTCTCATTTTTTAAAATGGGTAAATATATAACTACCTCAAGAGATTGTTTTTCATATTAACTGGAAAAAGATATGTGAAAATATACAGTACATGGCTTGGCATTTAATAGGCATATAAAAGAGTACCTCCATCATGGAATCATCAGAGACTATTTACCTAAAAGCTTCATCACAAATAAGAACCCAAAATTTCCACCAAAACATCAGGACTTTGGGTTAAAACATTGTTTTTAGAAAATACCTACTGTGATCCAGATAAGTCACTTGGAACTGCTAATTCTTACCTGGTTCTTCCTGGAGTGTGTTATGTGGAATAGGGGTGCTATAGGATATTAAGACGTGATATTTTAAAAAGGTTTCATAGTCAAATTTTGAGAAATACTACATTAAACAAAATCAATGAAGTTTCTTTAGCACTAGACTTCTCTGAGCCTTTTTAAAAAAATACATTTTATTGATTTTTTACAGAGTGGAAGGGAGAGGCATAGAGAGTTAGAAACATTGATGAGAAACATTGATCAGCCACCTCCTGCACGTCCCCTACTGGGTATTTGCCCAAAACCAAGGTACATGCCCTTGACCGGAATCAAACCTGGGACCTTTGAGTCCGCAGGCCGATGCTCTATCCACTGAGCCAAACCGGTTAGGGCCTCTGAGCCTTTAATACCTTAGTGCATATTTGAGTCTACAAGAGAGGGAGTTTGTATAAATATTTCCCAAATTTAACAGGATAATCCCTTTTAATGAAGTATCTCAGGGGGTTTGGGTCTATAGAACACAGGAAACAGAATGACATGTTTCCACACACTAAAGTTTTAGATTTGTTAGAAGACAGGAGTCAGCTAAGAGACATACTAGAATACTAGATTAGGGGGAGAGGGAATAGGAAAAGGCATGGGACATGGGATCCAGTCTGTGAAGGGCAAATCCAAGTGAGAAGCTCACAGCAGTCATGGGCATCATGATGCTACTAAAGGTCCTCAAGGTTGAAACCCTAAGTAAGAAGGCTTCAAAGTCAAAATGCCTCAGCTACAGTTTAGTCTAGTATCGTTTGGCCAGGGGAACAACTTCCATATGTCCTTTCTCTCTTCTTATTTTTCTTTCATAGCTTCTGATTTGCCTAATTGCGGTCACGTAGGTACTCACAATGAAAGTTCATTCCTCCTCCCTTCCACCAAAAATAGAAACTTTAATTGGATATTTAACAGATGTCAGGCACTAGACTTGAAGCTAAGAATCAAAAGATGAAAAATACATTGTTTATGTCCTTGAAGAACAGCTGGTCGAATAAAAGAGAAATATAGGTAAATAGATGATTTCATTTGTGTGGTAAGAATGCTAATTAGGTTACACATACCACTTATAATGAATGAGAGGCAATCTTTCAGGAATCGGAGGTGTCAGGAAAATTTCAAGTGTAAAGTTAGGGTTGAGCTAAGTCTTGAGTGAATAAGGATTGCCTGAAATGCAAAGGCCTGGCATTATGAAGGATAAGAGTTCTGGAGGACAGATTTTCAGCTGGAAGCAGGGAGCACACAGATTTGATAGGAACATGTGGCCCTTTTATGGGGTAAAAGACTAGAGGTAAATTCTAAAAACAATGATGCTAATTTCACCCTATAATTAGAGCTATTTTCCATCCATGACAGTGACTTTTATGAAAGAGGTCAGTATTTAATACACTATTGATTGGGGGATCTAATGGGATTTGTGGTCACCTGATGGATTTTTTTTCCAGGTGGATTTTCTTGGAACCCTCATGGTTATTGCTGGGTCATGAGTATATCATCTATACTTTTTGCTTAGACTGGATTTTGAATCACTTTGCCTCTCTATTTTCATCTGAAATTAATTCATCCTCTAAGAAGTCCAAGTTTCATGTATAATCCATAGTGCCATGTTTTTCTGAACGTACGAAGTGCTCATGGTTATAAGCAAACATTAGGCATACCATTCAACTCATTCACCAGAGTTAACCCTTATATGGAAATTATCCTTGAAATTTTCTCAAATTGACATTTAAATTGAGAGGGTCTGAGCACTCTGGACTTCAAAAAAAAAAACCCCCAAAATTCGCTAGTTCTTTTCCCTTTGATAATTTTTTGGCTGTGTCCTCTCTTTCCTGAAGCAGTGGAATCGAAGGTTTCAGTTTAACCATTGACTGACAAACAGAAAATGAGAATTTTTCCCTAAGCGAGGAGACAATGTGAAAGTTGAAGTCAAAGGACATGTATAATATTTCTTTATATCCGTCCTTGTTCCAGTATTATTCCTTGTTCATGTGTGGGTTAGTTTGGGGAGAGAGGCACCTCTGTAGAATCATGAAGCTACTTTCGATGTGAAGGTGACAAGACAGAGAAGCCATCTTCCTGTTCCAAGGCAAGTGTACCTGATGAACATCTATTTCTTTTCTACAAGGCTCAATGTATTTAAATGTTTTTAAAAATAAACACTGGAATTTTATGAATTGAAGCTGTTTTCCCCTAAAATTCAGGAACTGGGAGTTTTAAAATATGAATAACTAAAACAGAGGTAAAAGTCTATGTACCTATTAGTTATTTAAGTTATGACAGGATAAAATAACTATGCTGCTAAAGTTATAACCATGTTAAGAGCCACTTAATGTATGTACCGCCAGCGCTTTTTGATAAATGTGAAGGAGAAAATCAGAAGCTGTCTTCTTCAACTGCTATTGCTTTAGGCAAAACTTTGGCCACAAGGTCTGCTGCCTTGCCTCCCTTATTTTCTTATTTCAACAATTGCACTAAATTCTGGGTAAATTAATTTCCCTCAAAGTGAAAGGTTCTTTTAATAATTCCTTGAATGTTCACATCATTGTCATTAAAAGGCTTTGTTCTGTTCACTGTAGGATAACTTCTTTATATACTTGTCTTTTCAAATGCTTTCTTCCCATGAATAGACATCATAGTAAGTCACTTGAAAAAAAATCTCCTGTAAATATGGATTTTTTTTTCAATATTATCAACTATTGTCTCATAATTTTCTTTCAAAACTCTGACTTGGAATTACAGAAACCCTAGTCATGAATACTAGGTTGAATTCTATACTTGTAGCTTGAAAAAGCAGTTTGATAATAAATACAAAGCTTATTGTATTTTTTTAAAAAAAATCATAGTAAAGCATCAATAGGTTAGGATTTTAAAGAACTTGGTTTTTAAAGAATCTTTTGTTCTCATTCTATACTTTGAGCTTTAAACTAAGGAGTCAAGATGAAAATATTAATAGTTAAGAGTTCAAGAAAATGTCACTTCTGGAGACCATATTTTTTAGAAGATTTAAAAAATTTTAAATACCAAGAGAGGAATGTAGGATAGTATAGTGTTCAGATCTGGAGGCTCCATGAGTGACACACCTGAGTGAGTTCATCTCTAGGCTCTTCTACTCATTTCCTGTGTAACTTTGGTGTACTCATTTATAAATTGGGGATGATAACAGCTACCCCAAAGGGCTTTATGAAAATTAAATGATGTAACCCACATAAAGTGCTCAGCAGATTTGGCATCTAAAACTTGACGCTTTCTCACCAAGAGTTTTTGCTGCTGGGCTCAAACAGTTGGGTGTAGGACCCATTCTCTAATCCATTTCTTTTCTACCCTTTACCTTTTTTCCAGTCTGGAAAACCTCTACTTAATCTTTGGGATGAGATGGTATGTTTCTTCACTTAGTTTCCTTCCAATTTTTTTTTTAAAATATATTTTATTGATTTTTACAGAGAGGAAGGGAGAGAGACAGAGAGTTAGAAACATCGATGAGAGAGACATCGATCAGCTGCCTCCTGCACATCTCCCACTGGGGATGTGCCTGCAACCCAGGTACATGCCCTTGACCGGAATCGAACCTGGGACCTTTCAGTCCGCAGGCCGACGCTCTATCCACTGAGCCAAACCGGTTTCGGCTCCTTCCAATTTTTTAAAAAATTGATAAGCTTTATGTCCCGAATCCTTCAGAGATTAGATTTCTGAAGTGCTCTAAGTTTGGTGTTTCTTTTAAGAGGCCATCATAAAAATGTGACTAAATATTTAATGATCTTAAAGAATCATTATTCCCTGGTTGGTTTGGTTCAGTGGATAGAGCGTTGGCCTTCAGACTGAAGGGTCCCAGGTTCGATTCCAGTCAAGGGCACATGCCCAGGTTTCTGGCTTGATCCCCAGTAGGGGGCGTGCAGGAGGCAACCAATCAATGATTCTCATCATTGATGTTTCTACTCTCTCTATTCCTCTCCCTTCCTCTCTGAAAGCAATATATATATACATTTCAAAAAGAATTATTGTTTAAACTGTGATAATGGCATCACTGTTATATAATCTTTAAAAATGAGTCTCTTCCAACTAATACATCTTGTACAATAAACAGACTGGTATGAAAAAGGGAATCACAAAAAAAGTCTTTATCTTTGGGAGATATATACTGAATATTTGTAGGTTTAATTATATGATGTCTGGAATTTGCTTCCAAAAATTCAGGGCAGAAGTGGAGAGGGTAAGGGTGTAAGATAAATCAACATTGGCCTTGAATTGATAATGGTTGAAACAACGTGTTGCATACATAAGAGTCCGTTATATTAGTTTCTCTGCTTTTGTATTTGTTTGAGAATTTCCACAGTGGAATGTTTTTTAAAAGGCCGTGAGTTCTCAGAGCCTGTAACAGCAGTCAGAAACAAGCACCGAATGTTTATATACTCTGTATTCTTTCAGGTCATTCCTCCTCCCCTGGATAGTTCTGACCAAGTGAGAAAAGTCTCAGAATAAAATAATATTATTGGAAGAGGGGCATCTTGCTAATACATCTAAAATATGAATCATTGATACTTTTCTAATATTCCCTGGTTATTTATTCATTATGTTAGATGTGCAAAGTGATTCAGAAAGTTTGGAACTGCTAAATTATTTTGTAGGCTTGAGGAAGTTTATTATTTTTTTAGGAAGTTTTTTTCATCAATCAATTTGCCAGCATATTTGGAGGTAGGGGTAAGGGTAGCGACTTCACAATATGAGTTATTCTATACAGTTTAGCTAATGGAAAATGTCTACTAAATTATGACCTCCACTGCTAAGAGTCTGAGGAAAATGATCTAACCACACTCTTGAAAATGTAACAAGCTCTTGTAAGAGAAAGAAGTTGCTAAGTGTAAAACATATTAAGTATTAAAAGTAGTGGTAATGTTCATGCCAATATAAAAAATGATCAAGGCAGCTATTGTGAGGCTATAAAATATTTAGCAATAGTAGCTGATTTCATCCCTGATTTCTCTCCTTATGGCAGGGAATTTATTTATAAAAAATTTGTTGACTACCCATGTTGTGCAAAACACTGGGCACAAAAAAAACACTTAATACACAGACCCCCAATGTAGAGCTCATGGTATGGTTGGCAGCTGGGGTAGAGTCTGGACCACCTCTGATTACCCTCTCATTCTTTCACTTTCCCAGCTTATATATATTAATATCAGAGGTAAAAAAAAATCCTGAAAAACTTTATAATTAGTTTAAGCCATTTAGATACTCATAGATTTATTCTTGTTAATGGCAAAGAATAGGAAGATGAACCTCTATTGGATATTACAATTTAGTGCATTACTTTTCTTTGATAATTTTGAAATTTGGAGCTAGCTGTAGGGGGGAAGATGTTTTCCTTTTCAACTCATTTATTCTCCCACCCATTTCCTCTTTTCTTTATCCTCTACCTCCCGATAGAGCATAGTGAGAATTATTTTAATTTCTAAAAGGCACTTCTGTGGGAGAGAGAGAGAAAAATATTACAGCAGAAATAAATTGTTGAAACAGCAGAGTGCCCTCTATAGAGGACACTGAAGTAGCTAATAGTTTCTCTAAGAGATTACCACTAGAGTGGTCTTGCATGAAAGAAAGGTGGCATGAAAGATCATTGCTTCAGTTATTATTAATGGATTGCTATTCCCACAAAGTTCATCTGGAGAATGGTTCTGATTGGTCGACTGGTACCATCAAAGGTAGTTTGTTTAGCTGTGTGACTAATGCCACTGTTTTCAAGGTCTCCTCATGGTGCTTCAATTAGATGGAGGCTGTGGCAGTTAGAGGAGCTCTCTTGAACTCTTTGCTGAGTTTCAGGAAAGGAAAACTTTTCCATTAACTGTGAAGCTACGAAAAAAAATTCTATAATGTATTTCTTAACTAGATTAGAAACCAGAACCCTGGTAGGCTTTTGTTTAGCTATTTTGCTAAGGGTGTTCTGCTAAAGCCATGCAAAGAATGAGTAATTCACATTGAAAACCTTAACATTTTACTTAAAAGCCTTATTTTCATTTTTGGAAAATGTGACAGCAAGAATTAGTACTGACACTCACTTTCAATAATGGTAGTGATGTTTAAATGACAACAAATACATAATTGGACTTACATGCACATTTATAGACACAAAAATGTCATTACCTATTTTGGTGGAACGTTTTACACTTACTCTATAAATAACAAAAATCAGCTTAAGTTGTTTTTCTCTGTAAACAATGAACAATATGAGAAACCCTTTGATATACTTGGAGAAAAATAAAATACCCTGTTTAGTTTTTATTATCTGATTTTGAAAAGATGAAGTTGTTTATTTTAAGTAAGATCCTTGATGAGTCCTTCTAAAATAAATACTAATCCATTTCATAACATTCTTTTGAAGATCAGTAATTAGAGACCCTCCTCAAATTAGAAGACAGGTAAGAGACAAACTGTAACAGAATAATTCTGTGCTTCCCTCAGTATTATTAAGCTGAAGTTGTCTAAATGTAATAGGGTATGAGATTTAGCATTTTATGGTGAGAACAGAGACAACCAAAGGAGATTAAGAAATACAATGTTGTTGGAAGAATGGTGGAACTCATTGATATGACCTTGTACCAAACAGTTTACCCATGGAAAACACAGGATAAAAAATTATACATAACAACGAAGTAAAACTAACTACTCTTCTCTCAACTACTTGCATAGATTTCCATTTTGAGAGTAAGAATAAAGTAAATTTAGGTATGAATAAGAAATATGTAAGAAATATGGTTATGAGCACAAAGACTTGCTATGCTTTCCTGGTCTACACAACCTTAACAGTGAGGTCTGGGTATTTCCATGCTTCCTGGAATTTTCTGACATATGAAGAGATACAAATGTTCTTATTATTACCTATTATCTGCCATTTTCCTGGCATTACACTTTCTGTTCTATTTGTTAACTTGAATTAAGTTTCTTTAAAAAATGTGATGCCCTAGTAGTATGTTTTCTCAGATGTTACAAACTTTAAAAATTACACATGCATTCAACTTCAGAGTGGCCATTAAACATTGCTAGATTTCTCCAAAATACCATTTTAGTCCACCTACTAATTGGTCTTATGGGTAAAACTCTGAGAATTAAATATAAAAAACAGCTAGCCCTAGAGATGTTAAGATTGACTGTCCTGTCTTTAGCATCCATATAAGATGAATATCTTATAAGAAGAAGAGATAGAGCAAGAAATAGAGAGCCTATTTGAAAAAAATAATGACAGAAAACTTCCATAAACTGGTGAAGGAAATAGACATACAAGTCCAGAAAGTGTAGAGATTCCCAAACAAAATGAACCCAAAGAGGCTCACATCAACATGCATTATAATTAAAATGCAAAAGGTTAAAGTCAAAGAGAGAATCTTTAAAATAGCAATAGAAAAGCACTACAAGGGAGCTCCTATAAGGCTGTCAGCTGATTTCTCAACAAAAAGTTTGCAGGCCAGAGAGGGTGATGAAAAGCAAGGATTTACAACCAGGATTACTCCAACCAGCAAAATTATCATTTAGACTGGAAGGACAGATAAAGAGCTTCCCAGATAAGGAAAAGCTAAAGGAGTTAATCACCACCAAAGCAGTATTACAGGAAATGTTAAAGGGTCGAAGAAGAAGAAGAAGAAGAAGAAGAAGAAGAAGAAGAAGAAGAAGAAGAAGGAGAAATATGAACAATAAAATGTCAATAAATACATATCAATCAACAATTAAATCTAAAAACAATAAATGAACAAGTAGAACAGAAGCAGACTCATAGATACAGAGAACCTTTTGACAGTTACCAGATGGTCATTTAGTACTCTCATGTGCTTTTTTTTCTACCAAATTTAACCCAAGAAAAAACTTTTAAAACCTAATATGGTCTAAATAAATTATATTGTTTAAAGGGTTATATGGCCCTAGCTAGTTTGGCTAAGTGGATAGAGCGTCAGCCTGTGGACTGAAGGGTCCCAGGTTCAATTCCAGTCAAGGGCACATGCCCGGGTTCTGGGCTCGATCCCAGTGTGGGGCGTGCAGGAGGCAGCCAATCAATGATTCTCTCTTATCATTGATGTCTCTCTCTCTCTCTCCCTCTCTCTTCCTCTCTGAAATCAATAAAAATATTTTTAAAAATAAAGGGTTATATGTCTGAAGGACATTACATTTTCTAGCTCTCATTAAGTTTAGATAATAAAATTATTCTTCATTGGTAGAATTTTGGATCTAAAGAGTCATTGGAAAAGATTTGTTGGAGGGGTGGGGGTGCAGGTGAGTCAAGGGGTCTTGTCTAGCACATCGGAAAATACTTGCAGTCTCTTACTTGGCTTACTTACAAGATTAGTTCTGGTGAGGCATAACTCCTCCAAACCATCTCTCTCCCCACCTTTATACTGAATATCAGGGAAACTTCCACTAAGAAGCTTTTCTTGATTAGTTTCACTATGCTTGAGGCTGTTTAAATTCCAGTCCACTCCTCCACTGTTATCTGGCTGTTGAAAACCTCCCACTTTTGAAGGCCCTATCCCACATCATATCACATAAAAATGTAGCAACATCCCACATTAAATGTAAAAATAATTGGAAAGAATTGTAATAATTTTACATGCAAAATGATTTAGCTATGTATAACTTGGTTATTTTAAGATTGATTATGGTGTCTTGGTACCCATTGTGCATTCTCAGAAATTTTTATAATGAGGAAATATGCCTTACATTTTAAAAAATTTATTGATTTTAGAGAGGACGGGAGAGGGAGAAAGAGATAGAAATATCAATGATGAGAATCATTGATCAGCTGCCTCCTACATACCCACCACTCGGGATTGAGCCGGAAACCTGGGCATGTGTCCTAACCAGAAATCAACTGTGAACTCCGGGTTCAAAGGTTGATGCTCAACTACTGAGTCACACTGATCAGGCTACCTTACATTTTTTTTAATATAAGAAGATTTTATGAATATTCAATTTCACAGGCAATAAAGAAGTCATTAACATGACAGTGTGGAAGTTTAAGCACTTATTGATTCACTTTTAAAGTTTTATTGTATTTTTACAACACTTTTTTTTCAGGGTCTCAAACATTTTTATAAATTTATGGAAAGCTCATAACTCATTTTTGTGACTTCCATGTACCATGTACCATGTTCCATGGCAGCTGGAGTTACAAACTTGAAAAGACAAAAATCCCTGCCCTCCAAGAATTCAAGATGTGAGGAAGATATTTAAGTAAATCTTACCCATGCAGTGTGGAAAGTGCACTAATAAAAATAGCATTAGGAAGATACAGATGACTAACTCAGCCCATCCCAGTTCTAAAAAAAGGTGACTTTGGAGCACAGCGATGACTGACCAGTAATTTCTAGATCGAAGAATCTCTGGCACAGGATACTTCATGGGGGACTGTCTCATTGATTATTTTCACATTCTATCTCTTAACTAACACAATCTTAAGTCATTCTTAGAGAAATCTGGGGCATCTACCAGAATTGGTCTGACATAATTTTCAATATATTAGGCCATGCTCTGTTTTCAGACGCCTCCCCTTCCACAGTAAAGATAGAATGTGAGCAGCAAGGTGACCCAGTTTACATGATCTTCACAGATAGCCTCTGAGGTCAGTTCTCTCATGATCCCATTATATTGGTGAGGAAATAAAAACTCAGGGAAGGGAAGTTATTTGCCTAAAGTTAGGTGGGTAATAAAAATGGCAAAGCTAGGATTCAATTTCCATCTGCCTCACTCCACAGTCCCTAACCTCACTCCTCTGGATACTGGGACACTGTTCTTTAGGTAACTTTTTGTGTACATTTTCTCATTAATTTCCTTCTCTGATGATGAAGTGTAATAGGACTTTTACAGTAAAAACAACAAAAACAACAACCTCTCTATACCCAGGAAGAGGTAAAAACTTGTATCAGGAAAAGATAACTCAGAAAGGAAAAAAATATTGAGCATAAAATTACTCCCCAAATACCCCCCACTGCTTTTCCCTTACCTTCT
This sequence comes from Myotis yumanensis, assembly GCF_028538775.1. Lineage (NCBI taxonomy): Eukaryota > Metazoa > Chordata > Mammalia > Chiroptera > Vespertilionidae > Myotis > Myotis yumanensis. The sequence continues at coordinate 177,896,343 of NW_027223753.1, forward strand.
GTGTTATAAAGTGACAAGCATTTCCATCTTCACCCTATATTTTTGCCTACCTTAGCAAAAATATTGTGTTTGATACATAATTTTTGATAAGGAAGATTCATCAGAATAAATAAAATATTTCACATACTTCAGTGAATTTTAGGATGGAAGTTAAACAGATAATAGAAGTATTCATATTATAAAAATCATTTTTAATGATCCAGTTTTAAGATTTTGTTAGAAGCTGAGAGTAGAACCTATACAAACATTGAGTGAGTGAAAGGTACTAATAGCAAAAATTCCTCAGAGCCATAAAGATTAGTCTTTGCTTTAAGTTAGGATAATATTCTGTTAGGAGACTTCTGATTTTAGTATTGTGTAAGCTGTTTTCTTAATACATATCTACCCTCTGCCTAGGTGATATTCATGAAATAAGGCATAGATAATGCATTTAGTAACACTGAACGGATTCATGCAAAACATAATTTGTGTGCAATTTTGGGGAGTGTAAAATAAAAGTTGTTTTAAATGTCAGAAAAAAATCCATAAAAATAAAGCAGTCTAATCAGAGAAAAAATTCAAAAGCTTGTGTCATAAAGGAAAACAATTTACTTGCGCCAGTTCCCTTAATAAGTGCCCCAAAGCGTTCCAATGCTGTTACATTTTCTAATGATATTACAGTATGTGGCACATCTCATCTAATCTGTTAGTAAAATCCTAAAGTCACTTATGTCAGTCTCTAATGCAAGCCAAATGAGTCTTTCCAGTAATAAGAAGCTTCGCAGAATTAGTTTTCGTTTTGTAGAAAATTGCCATTGGGGCTGGCACTTTTATCTAAAAATTTCACTCGTGCATAAGCAAAAAACTCATATATTATTTGGTTACATTCCATCAGTATGAGAAATAACATTGTGAGAATTCTATGCATGCTAATGATATATAGAAATCCACCTGCTTTCAGATAAAATGAGTTTAATTTTCTGTTGCCCACTGCCTGGTTGGCCTTTCATAAATTACTTATGCACAGCTATTATTAAAATAGAGGGAAAGCAAATTAGAAAGTCCTCCTATCTCTCCACTGGATTTAGCCAAGGCAGGGCTGTGACAGCTAGAGTCAGCGTTTTTGAAAAAATTCTGCTCTCTTGAAAAATTTTGCATCTCTATACAATTCTATACCACTGTTGTAAACGTTCTGACCTGCCTTCTTACCAAATTAACCTAAATCCTTTCTATTTTCAACATTAATGGAATCCTCTAGAGTCCTGCTGATATATATTAAAATATATTTATTGGTTAATTTGAATTCCAGCATTTTGTACCTCATTTCCAGCACTCCTGTTATATCTGCACAGCTTTGAGCTTTAGCATTAAAAACTTACAAATTAAGATACATACAGTACATCTTACAATTATCAGATCAAAACAACTTAGCTCTTATTGGAGCATAGAATGGCAAATTTAACTTTCTGATAAAATAGAAAATGAGGGCTGTCTGAAAGAGTTAATTGGATTTCAAAGGGAGTTTCCTAGCTGAGGGTGGGGGTGTCTTTATTGGTCAATGAATACTTGACCTCTTGGTTTTAAGGATAGGTAAAAACTTTAAATTGCTAGAGGATTTTGAAGCCCAAAGTTCCTAATCATTTAAGGTTAATTTTTATTAATTATTTTTCTTTGTTCAATAATGATCATGTTTCTTAGAAAGTATCAGGTGACAATGTCTTTGAAGGCTGAATAAACATTGACGAGGCTCAACTCTTTCAATGCCATGGTGTTAAAGAGTTATCAAAGCACTATTTTGAAAAGCAACTTCAACTCCAGTTCATATTGAAAAAGATAAATAAAGAACAGTTCCAAGCTATTTCATAGAATTACAATACAAAAGGTCAATTTTTGTTTTGTTAATTTTCACCTCAGGATATTTTTTCCATTGGTTTTTAGAGTGAGTGGAAGAGAGAGAGAGAGAGAGAGAGAGAGAGAGAGAGAGGGAGAAAACAGGTCAATTTTAAGACAATTGCATCATGTGTGTGGAAGGATGGTTACATTACTCAAATAGCATTTTAACCTCATTCTGGAAAATAAAATATGCTCATCTAATTTCTGTTGTCAAATTTTTCATAGTGCTTTGATATAAGCTTTGTACATAACTAAATGAAGTTTTTAAAAGAACATTGATAGTACTAGTATAAGTCATTAATACAAAAAATTACAAATGAGCATTTGTGGTATGTGTGTGGATTGAGAGTGGAGCAGTCTTAGGAAAATATAGTGGAATGGGGACACAAACCTCATTTTTTGTTGTTATTTTTTCTCATCTCTGCCCTGAACCCAAACCAGCCATTTTTCTTCCTCTTTGGGGGAAATCTCTCAAACCCATGTAACAAAAATACTTATGCTGATCTTCAAACAGAATACCAAACAAACAAAACCTAGCAACACAACTAAAAGACATACAAATGATTTGGGAAATCTGCTGCTGTAACATACCAGAGGAAAATAACATTTTCAAGTCTGTCCACAGCAATTTTTAAATAAGATTGGTCATCTCTTCCCCAGGCAAAGTTCATGACAAAGTGTTTGTTCCTTGAGGGAACTGGATGAAAATACTATTTATGTATTTAGTATTATTCATTCTAAAATTCAATGTATAATTCGATGAAGTCTTACAATGACTTTAAAATACATCCTGAAATTTGCAAGGTGAACGTCACTAGCAATAGTGTTTCATCAAATGTCTCAAAAAAGACAATGCCATTTAAGGTCAGTCAACTACTTAAACCATGAGATGTTGATCCTCTCTTTATAAAACACTTAACTAGCTGAAGCTTCTCAGAGGTCTTGTTTTTAGCTTGGCAATGGTGGTTCAGCCAAGAAATCCCAGTAAAGGCAAATAATTGGTGTCAATACTCCCTAGACATCTGCATAAAGACTAGCACCTGCATAAAAAGAGAAGCATCTATTCCTTTGGACAGTGTAAGGTATTAGCATGGTTGGCCTTGTGTAAACACAGCTTCCTGTCAATTCTTAGGGTTGAAGACTAGGAAGAAATTTAAATCTAAATGGAAAATAGAAAATAAATTATCAGGATAATTCAGGCAAAAGACAAATTAAAGTTTTGCAAATAAACCTATACCATGCTATTCCTCAAAAATTATTGTTTGGATTTTCCTGTCAGACCGCTTTGAAATAATTTGTCATTTAACTGATCAGTTTTTTTTTTCTCTGTAAATTGCTTGAAAGGGAGCACAAATGAGATTGTGAAAAGCTAGGAATTTAAAAAATCTAATCGACTTAGAATTGAAACTTAGCTACAGCATTGCCTAGCTATGTTATTCTGGCTAGTTTAAATTCACTTTCTTCATTTATAAAAATAGGATAATACGTTACTCATAGTTTGTTGGGAGAATTGAATAAGATCATATTTGCAAATGATTGACTAATGAATATATGGGTGCTCAATAAATATTAGGCTTCTTTTAGTGCATTTAATCAGCTATCAGTATGGAAGACTTAAAAATGTGCTTCAGATCTTATAAAGTTTTTGTAGTACTATAGGCATGATTTCCACATATAACTTCCCTTTAGTCAGTTGTAAGCATGTAAAAATATTTAGTTCTACTTTAGATCTGATATATGTTTTTATACTGTATTGTTATGATCTCCACAAATAACTTTAACTCCTCAATATGTACAACCATGAATGAAGCAGAAAAGGACTTGTTTCTTAAAACAAGACAGGGAGTTTGAAAATAGGTTTACAATTCATCTTAAACAAGAAAACACTTGAGATGCTCATTGTAGAACATTTGGGAATTATAGAACAATATAAATGGAGAAATGAAAATCTCCTTTCTTTCTGTATTCCAAAGACATTTGAGTCTGCTATCTTTCAGCTTATTTCTATATATATATATATATATATATATATATATATATATATATGTATATATATATATATCCATATTAAAAAAACTAAGATAGTATATTTGCTAAGATATACACATTTACTAGTATTTATTAATATAGTGCTTCCTCATGACAAAGATGTTTATAAGCATAATTCTTTTTTTTTTAAATATATTTTATTGATTTTTTACAGAGAGGAAGGGAGAGAGATAGAGAGCCAGAAACATCGATGAGAGAGAAACATCGATCGGCTGCCTCCTGCACATCTCCTACTGGGGATGTGCCCACAACCCAGGTACATGCCCTTGACCGGAATCAAACCTGGGACCTTTCAGTCCGCAGGCCGACGCTCTATCCACTGAGCCAAACCGGTTTTGGCTATAAGCACAATTCTTAATCACTTCAAAATATTTAAGTAAATGAGCTTCAATAATTTATCTTACCATTTACTTTTTTTGGATGCTTAGGTTGTTTCTAATTTAGGACTACCATATAAATTTTTTAAAATTAACATAAATTCTTGCCTGCATTTCTTGTCACTTTCTTAGGTTAGATAGCTGTCAACAAATATAAACATGTTTGAGGATCTAATGCCAAACTCCAGAAGTGTTGTAGGACTTCATCCTCCGTAAAAGTGAGAACATTCTTCTCAAATCCCCTTTGCGTAAGTTGAGCATGTTATTTTCAAAACTTTTGTGAGTTTAATAATTGAAATGTTAAATTTCTACCAAAAATGTGTATCAGTTTCATGCAGAACTCATCAGCACTGAATAGTATCAACAAAACAAGGTATTTTATTTGTTTTGATTAATTTTTTGAAAACTGAAAGGTATAGGGGTAGAAGACATTTTGTTCCTCCAACACACATCTCAGTAAACGTTGTTCATATAAATAAAGCAATTCATTAAGAGTGTAGCAATGCAAGGATACTTGACTTTGGGTGGTGAACAAACAATACAATATACAGATGATGTATTATAGAATTGTACACTTGAAACCTATATAATTTTATTAAGCAATGTTACCCCAATGAATTCAATAAAAATATTTTTAAACAGTTTGACAATGCAAATACACACACACACACGCACACATACACAAATGAAAGGTATATGTGTTTTTACTAGTTTATTTTTAATTGCTAGTGGGTTTGAACATTTATTTTCTATGGTTTTTGGAGTTTGAGTTGTCTTTTTTTGGTGAATCACTTTTTATCATCCTTTTATCATTTATCTATTGCTGTGTTTATCTTTTTCTTATTGACTTTTACGAACTTGCATTTATTGTACACCTTTTAATATTATGTTTTAAAATTTATATAGTTTTACATTTTTATACTAAAAAAATCCTCTCCTTCATTTACAATGTTATTAATTTCAATACTTTTATAAATATTACTTCCAAATATTTCACTCCCAGAGAGTAGAAAAATCATGGCTTAAAATTAATTCTATTTTTATAGTTTCATTTTTCCATTTTATGCAAATATCTGAAATTTATTTTTATATTTATTAAGAGACAAGGTGTTAGTTTTACTTTTTTCATAAAGTAAGCCACTTTTTCCAGTCTCTTGTATTGAATAAGTCTCATGAATTTATGATACTTTCTGACTTATGTCTCAGTTACCTATCAGATCTACTTATCTGTAGGTTTTCCCCCCTAATTTGTGCTCTTTTATGGAATAGAAATCTTAGCTATTTTATTACTATTTTGACAATAATGGAATAATATAATAAATGATAAGTATGATGAAAGTGAGAAGTATCACTTCGGTCAATTCAATGACTTACCAGTATTAGCCAGGTAACCTTGGATTAGCTACTTACCCCATTTGTGGTAATAAAGTGGAAAGGATCTGTAACATAGGAAGAAAGGTATCTACTGATCATTATGGTTGACTCCTCAATAGGCATTCCACTCCAACTCTTCAGGGGCTAATTATGATGGTCATCGGGCTTAGCAGAGATTGGTTTTGATAAGGTCTTCTCTAAGCCAATTTGGGCCATTAAAAAGTCTCGCTCAGGGCACCTTGCATCTTACAGATGGGCAGGAGTAGTTTCTGTCTGTCTGTCTGTCTCTTTCTCTCTCTGACATACACACACATTTCTCCTAAACATGAACGGAGAAGTCGTTTCCCTGTCAACAACCAGCAATCATTTTGAGATTATGAGGCAAACCAGCCTGAGGCCTAAAGCTGACTCAAAGAGAAGGGAAAAGCTGAGAAAATAACATGAGGTGGAACCTGGAACCCTTATTTCTCTTTGTCTGAAACCCACATGACTTCTACAGGTTCCTGTTACTTGCAACGGAAAGTATCCTAATGGCTACATATTACCTCTTCCAAGTTTATTGCAACAAGCAAATGAAAGTGTGATTCCATAGTGCTTTAGAACAGCGATTTTTAACCTTTTTCATCTTTTGGCACACATAAACTAATTACTAAAATTCTGCAGCACACTAAAAAATATATATTTTGTCAATCTGAAAAAAAATAGGTATAATTTTGGTTCATTTACATCAGACAGCTATTGTTGAGTTGGCTGTTGTCATTTTTAATTTGACAATAAGGGAAAAGACTAACTAGTTGGGTATTGAATGTTTCAAAAATTCTTGTGGTACACTGGTTGAAAATTGCTGCTTTACAATATCACCAGAAATGTGGCAAAATGTGGCTGTCATCATTAAGATGTCATTAGGTACAAAACCGTTGTTGCCATTATGCATGAGTTAGTTGCTTATACATCTCTATTAGCAAGAAGTGTTTGAACATGTAGCTCAAACACTTCTTGCTAATATTAGATGTATTTATTAGATGTATTACTGTACATATAAATATGATATATAGATAAAACATACATTATATATAATATGTAATATTGCATTTTATTATAGACATTACAAAAATTCACAAAATTAAGGAAGACCTAGGAAAAGATAAAATAACTAATTTAAAATAATTATTTTGTTTACTTATTTATGTTACAGAGAACCCCTTTTCTCCATTAATAACAACATTATTATTAAATTTATTTATTTTAGAAAAATATCTGCAGGATAGCACCCCATTACTAAACATTTATCATCTCAGAATAGATCAACAAACCTTGAGAAGTTGTCTTTTAAAAAATGTCACAATTATCCTTTAAGTCCAAGCACTCTTAAATACTTTTTGAAGAAACTGCCAGCAAACATTTTGTGTAGAGCAGGCTTTTCATGCTTACTCCTAACCTAACTTCTGATATTGTAAAGATTCTATTCTTTAAAGAATATTTATTTTACTAAGTATATTAGCCTATGTATATTTAGCCTCAGACACAGGCTGCAATAGGCCATGATATGATGAAAGCTTCTTGATGGATTAGGGTTTTCCTGTTACCACTCTGCATTGCTAAAATCACATACTTCCCTCAGCCAGACTGATCTAGAATGACCAATTCTCAGTGTCAGTGTCAACTGTATATTAAATACTAATAGGGTTTATTTTACTCCTTTTTAAGATATAGGTTAATATAAACTCATTATTTCTTCTCATATGTCAGTGGGTTGTCTTTTCACTTCTTGGCTTATGAGTGCCTACATTGGAATTAAATGGTTAGATACCACTGTGAGCTACTAAAAAAATAATAATATATAAACAAAGCCTATATACGATTTTTTCCTCCAAAAAAACAATCAATCATGAAATAACATGCCAAGAAAAGAAAAGAAAAGAAAAACAAATCCTCAGCAACAGTCTTTTCTAGTTAATAAACTGTTAGGAATGGAGTGGCTCTTGTTATTCTGGCCACAGCATTGATCACAAACCTTGTAATTACAGTCATAGCACAAAACAAGAGTAGTTGGTGCTGACCTGGAAATTGAGGACAAGCAACGTTAAACCAATGAGATCATTTTTGCTTGCTAAGGGGTAGAAGTAGAAATTTATCTTGGTGTTACAAAGTCATATGAAATATTATCTTAAATACTGTCCATATTAATAGTCAATAATATTTATTTGTAGAAAAATTCAGCTGGTTTTCAAAAAGGTAAAAACATAGTTGCATCTGGGTATGCTGAACTCTTGGCAAGTGAGTGGTGCTATACTGCCAAACTGCACTGCTTCCTAAGGACAAAACCCTCAACAATCAACATTTTCCTTATACCTTAATTTTTCTAGTATGAGTTTCAATCATTTATATACTCACTAAGCAAACATTTCCAAGAATCTTATGCAGGTTATCACAGAAGGCTCCTCTGAAGTATATAAGACCATTTGCCACATCCTTAAATATAGCTCCACACTGCTGTCCTTTTTAAAATTTTTTTTTTTTTTTTATTGATTTCAGAGAAGAAGGGAGCGGAAGAGAGAGAGAGAGAACCATCAGTGATGAGAGAGAATCATCTATCAGTTGCCTCCTGCACACCCTTCGCTGGAGATCAAGCCTGCAACCCAGGCATGTGTCCTGACCAGGAATGAAATCATGATGATGCTCAACCACTGAACCACACCGCTAGGCACTGCTGCCCCCCCCCTTTTTTTAAGAGGTACTTTTTTAAAAAAATATTTTTTTTATTGATTTTTTCTCAGAATATGAAATTTGGAAAAACATTCTAAGAAATGCCATGGAAGAATCCTGCACCCTACTGAATTTTTATAATTCCTTTAATACCAAATAGCAAAGTATTAATTCACAATGAATTGTTTCTTTTTGAATTCTGGAAACTCAGAGTCATTGCCTAAGTTTTTGGCTGAAATAAAGTAAGAAGTAAATGAATGAACTATAAAATAAAATAAAATGTATTTATTGTTTGTCCCACAATAACTTTCAAATTATTTGACCATAACACAATTTAGAGATGGCAATGTTTACTTGATATTTGAAGTGCATTTTATACTATACTAGAGGCCTGGTGCACGAATTCGTGCAGGAGTGGGGTCGGCCCACCCACCCCGATGGGGCTGATAGGGCTGGGCCGGCTGGGGGGAGGGGCTGGAGGCAGTTGGCCAGCCAGCCCTGCCCCCTGGTCAAATTCCTGGTGGAGGGGACAATTTGCATATTAACCTTTTATTATATAGGATATATTTTTACAATGTTGAAATTATTTAAGACTTCTACTTTGAGAAGTTACAAAAATTTATCAATCACACAGAATGAAGTGCAATACTACTACTACTTTCTGCACTCTTTGTACTTTATAATTTCCAAAACATTCTGTAACCTCATTTTTTTAGTTCTCAGAACAATGCCAAGAGTTAAGTGGGGCATTGTTTACAGATGAGAAAACTGAGCCTCATTAAGATTGCGACTCAGGGACCAAGCAAGGTCACATAGTCAGCTTGTAATGGACAGAACTGGGATGTAAATGCTGAATCTAGTCAGTGCATTTTGCCCTTCAGCATGCTGACTGAGGGTACAGTTCATAGATCTCCTGATAGAAAAATGAGTGCTTCATAAAAGCCTGTTGATTGGTTGATAAGGAAGCGAGTCTTCTCTAGCTGAGCGAAAAGAAGTTGCCAAGGATCTCAGAATGGGGCCTGGAGAGGACCCGGCCCCTGCCTGTGCATTTCATTCTCTGTCACTGCTAGGTCCTCTGCTGCTGTCCAGGAAATGGCTTGGGAGTACTTCCCTCCTGGCAGGGTGTAGCTGCTCTACGCGGATCAGCTCCCCACTTAACTAAGATTAGGGAGGGACCATAGTAGAGTGATAAAGGGATTCATCTCCCTACCAAATAGGCTGATAAAATGGTCAAGATTCATGGCTGGTAGAAACAGCAGGTCTTTGGCCCCCTACCCATGTGGAAAAAGAAAATTGAAACAATGTACCAGTTCTTCAAAGTTCAAACTTTCAGGACTTCAAAGTTCTGTTGTTTCTTTGAATCTTGGGAGAGGACTTTAGGATGAGGTACCACATATGGATACATACAATATTTTACAATACCAGTCCTTTGTCCCCAGAAGCTAATTTCCTTTCTTATGAAGCACAGGACATATCCTAGGAACTTAGTAAAGGCATGCTACAATATTAAGAATTCTATAATTAATGTTGGCCGGGATTTGAATCTAAATCCTTTACTTTTCAGGATCTAATTAAACGAAGACATTATTGTGAGAGGAATGAGACGTTTTCCAGACCGACCGTATGTTAATGGTGTAATGTGTAAGGATTTTATGCTAAAAGTTTAAAACATATTTGGAATAATGCGCTTTCCTTTGAAGTCAGTGGGACTGAAAAGTTATCTTGCCTTAACATAAAAGGAAATCACCTTTGATAAAAGTGGCCTTATTAGGGCATATATTATCTTTATCTCTGTACAATTCTCAGTAGCTCTAATATACTAGTACACCACAAGATTGTAAATATAATTATAGACACTATACTAAGATAACTGCTGAAGTTTAGCAGCTTTTCATCCTAAAATATTAATTCACTTTAGATCACATTTTTAGCTGTTAAAATTCAACTCTTTGGGGAATAATGTTGCTATTTTCAGGTAGTTTAACTGCAAAACTGTTGATATAACACAATTATGTTTCCAAGTGCTTAGTTTCAGGTTTCAATGGGCTATAAAAAGTAGCTTAGTAACCAACTTTAGAAGTGATCCCTGAAAGTATAGTATATATCCTAGAGAGTAAGCCATAAGAAAACAATCAACCATTGATATTTACAACATACTGCAGAAAGGAAGTACTGTTTATTTTCTGGCAATCATATTTTCCCTCAGAACTACAAATTATATGCATTAATAGAATTAACACCTCAGATATCGATAGCACTTTCTCCCTAATAATTCAAGTGCTTTTGTATCTATTATTTTATTGTACCTTTACATCACCTTATGTGTTTCATTATATTTTAAGCTCACAAATAAATGTTATTTCAGAATAGCATTATAAAGCTTAAACATAAAAGAGAATTGCATAATGTGAGACTATAAAGTGTAAAAATTATATAAAGACAAGCCTCCCAAAATACTCTGTTCTAGAAAAGAATATTCTTCAAATTTGCAAAAAATATTAGTTGAGTTATTGAAAACCCAACAAATATTGCATAAAATCACCAAGCATAAATAAAACAGCTAGAAATGCTATAAAATAAGCATTCAACTCGTGTAAAATAAAAGTGCTTTCACGCTCATACAAGCTTATAATCTTCTGCCCCATTTCTCTGATCTTAGGAAGAAAGGATCAAGTTCTTTTGCTTTTTTCTCTGTTTTGTCAAAATAGAAATCATAGATCTTAGGAGAAGGAGATGAGGAGGCAAAACAAAGGGAAGGCTAAGGGCGAAGTGGACTGGAAAGAAAGATGAATACATTTTCTCAAATCCGACCGTTTTCTGGAGTTGGTTTGTCAACATCTAGTAGTAGTAAAATTGTCAGTCACATCTATAGTCTTCCTGGAAACAGAGAAATGACGTATTAATTTTAGGAAGAATATAACATTTACAAAGCCCTCAGATTAAGGCCCAGGGCACTAAAAGGAATGTATGAGCACTCAGAAACCTTTAAGGTTGAACTTGGACCATTTACCTTTGATTGTCATCACCAGCAAATCCTGAAGCTGGATCTCTTGAAACTTACTATGGTTTCAGCAGCACAGGTGTTTAGTTTTCTTCCAACTAGCCCTCTTCTTAGGAGTTGGGAAAGCAGTTCTCCCAATTCCCAAGTAAGTTATTCAAGACAGAACAAGGCAGAGCTCAAATTTTTCTGTTGAGAGCTTATCACTACTCAAACCATAAGGAAATCTAACGCAGGCTGCCAAATGCTTCTCTGCTGCCTTCCCCACCAGGAGACACATAAAAATGGAAGATTTACAAAGCAAACTACAGTGCATCATATATGTATGCATGTGTCATGTATATATGTGTCATATATATGTGTATATGATTTTTAAAACTCTACTACTTATTTGCATGAGCACAAATCGCTTTCAACTTAATGCCAGAGAAAAAGGCAACATTCCCTGTGATGACTTGCTGAAAAGCTCGCCGTATTTGTTTGATAATGGATTTTAGTTCATTGTCATGTACTTCACTCTTCATCAGCAGGAGCACTTCAGGGTAGAAAAGTAGGCTTTTACCACACTGGAACAAAAGCTATATAAGAGAAAAAAAATCCTGAGCAGATGGAATATTATTTGCATTTGCACAAATAGTGCTTTTTAGCACAATTCCTATTACTCCATTGTGAGCTAAAGTAAGCCAGATGTGTCTACAGTGAGCTGCAGACGCAGATTCGGCTCTTTGTTTGTCAGAATCAGAGGTCCCAACCTTATGATATCTTTGTACTTGTGTATCCATTAGTTTTATTTCAGTTACTTATCAGGAGGGAAAAGAAGAAAATGGCACTATGTATTTAAGAGGATCATTGCACAGAGGAGCAAATTAACTATTTTTTATTTTCATGATTGAGGATCAAATAGGTTTTAGTTATCTGAATGTCCATCAAGAGGCTTCGATGATGATGAAAAATTAAAAAGCAGAATGTAAGTGTAATACAATTCAGTTCTCTGTGATGACATTAAATAATCTTTGACATTTTGAAAGTATCTCTCAGGCAAAGTAGACCGACAAATGATTCGGCGTGATTAAAATAGAACTGTAGGTCTGAACAGGATCTTTAACTATCTAGTTCACTTCCTCATTTTACAAATCAGGAACCTAAGGCTCTGGCACTGAAGTGACTTATAGGGAAAGAGTGGTACAGACAGGAGTCCAGTCTCCTAACCTTGAATCCAATCCTCTATCCACATATCACATTTTCTAAAATGTTTTACTTGGGCTACAACTCAAACAGGTTTGATGATTCAGGCTCCAAAAAAATTAACCTAACAATTTTTTTCAGCCTTTAGGATGTGCTGTCTGTGTTGTATCTTTCTAAGGGCAGAAATTAATAAGCAGCGTTTCCCAAAGTTACTTGGCCCAGACCCTCTTAGCCTCATAGCAAGGCTGTCTGGTTGTGTAGAATACTCTTGGGAATTGCAGCACTGGAGCAATCCCTGGTCAGGATGCATACAGGAGTCAACCAATGATTTTATTTGTTGTTGTTGTTGTGAATCCTCACTGGAGGAGGCAGGGTGGGGGGGGGAGAGAAACATCAATGTGAGACACATCACACATCGATTGGTTGCCTCCCACACGCACACCGACCCTGGCTGGGGATTGAACCTGCAACCCACGTAAGAGCCTTGACAGGGAATCAAACCCGGGACCCTTATGGGGGGGGGGGGGATGTGTGAAGCTCGTAACCATTGAGCAACACTGGCCCAGGCAGCAACCCATGTTTGATGTTTCTCTCTCCCTCTCTATTCTTCTCCCTCTAAAATCAAAGAAAACATCTTTAGGTGAGGATTTTTTAAAAAATTGTCTTCATATTGTAAGTGCAATTATGCCCTGATTTTTAATTTAATGTTAGATTGTACACATTGCCCTATGTTATCGTATAATCTTTAAAACATGATTATACTGAAAGAATAGTAATTCACTGTACTGTAATTAATTGAACTATCTCCCTATTGAAGTACATCAAGGTTATTTTTGTTTTTTCACCATAATAAATACTACAGCAACAATCATTTTAAAATACAATATTAACTTTTGATTGTTTCCTTAGGATAAATTCTTAGAAGTGGAATTGCTAAAATCAAAAGTTACTCACATCTTGAAGTCTCTTAATAAATAATGCCAAATTGACTTCATACTTTATATTAATATTTTGAGTGTTCCCTGTGTCCCCAGAAATCTGTGTTCTCAGAAAGCAGAAACATTTAATGAACTGCCTTTAAATCAGGAATACATAACATGTTAGAGTTAAGGGGAAATGTGGCCATTTGCTTTATTATTCATTTGAAAAGGGGCAGTAGATATACTTGCCATAATAAACAAGTGCTTAGTGTCTGATCACACCAACTGAACATAGAGCATTTATCATGGCCCAACATAGGTGGGGACAGGGAAAGATCTAGTATGAAATGAGCTCATCATTTTCTTATGTAGTCAGTGGAGAACAAGACAATACATAAGCAAATGGTACACTTATGGACTTCCATTAAGAAGCGAGTCCTTTGTCTACCTCCCTTCCTCTCAGAGAAGCAATGCTGCAGCCAAGCCCACTGCTTAACTAAATTCCTTTCCAGAGTCTTGAGCAGACAGCTATCTCTTCTCTCCTCAAAGTGTTAAAAGTATGAATCTCATACTCTTATAAAAATTGACTCTCATACAAGTCTAAAATGAATACAAGGCAAAAATTATATTCAGCTCATTAATCAATGAACTGTTACTGAAATAATTATGACTATATCAAAGGAAAATTTGAAAAGCAGAGATATGTACAAGTAGTCAAGAATGCTGAAATAAACTTAGTAGTAGATGGAAAACTGGTTAATATTCTTTAGGATAATAAAATGGTATGCTTGGGGTTATCTTTTCTACCAGGCAAAAACTAATTATATACCTACTAGACAAAACTTCATTGTATTTCTATTGCCAAGAATAATTTGCATGACTATCAATTTTTTTTTACAAGTTCCATGTCCACAGAACTGTAAAATAGCTTGGTCAATAGAAAGTCAATTAGAAGTACACATCCTAAAAAATCAGATACATTGGGAGGATCTCACGAAGACATTAGCAATTGTTTTGTCTATTTCCAAGTCTCAGATGTTTTTCCTGACAGAACTGTTTGGTTATACACATTGTTTCCTGTTGTAAATTGTCCTTCTCCTTGCTTTACTTCCAAGTTTACTCAGACTCTTTTTCTCTCTCATTATCAGTCAACTTCTTATGAAAGTTATCTAGACTTTCTGCCTTCATATTCCCATCTCACTTATACAGCAATCCCTGTAATCTTCTTTGAGCACTCAACATTTCACTAGAATTGCTATTACAAAAATAAGCAGAGTCTTTTCTGCTCAATTATGCCATAGTTGCAAATCTTGTTCTACCAGATCTCTCTAGTGGTTCTCAACTTTTTGGCCCTTTAAATACAGTTCCTCATGTTGTGACCCAACCATAAAATTATTTTCATTGCTATTTCATAACTGTAGTGTTGCTACTGTTATGAATCGTCATGTAAATATCTGATATGCAGGATGGTCTTAGGCGACCCCTGTGAAAGGGTCGTTCGACCGCCAAAGGGGTCGTGACCCACAGGTTGAGAACCGCTGCTCTAGAGCATTTGACACTGTTCACCACTCCACATTTCCTGAAATGCTATTCTCCCTTCTTTCCAAGTCCCTGTTCTCTCCTGATTATCCTCTTACTTCTCTGATTTCTTACCTACTCATGTGTGAATTCCTCATACATTTCCTGAGTGGCAGATACTTTGTCAGAGAACATAAATACAAAATGAGTAAGAAGTCTAGAAAGCAGAAATAGATCTAAAAATGTGATCTACTATTAGTCTAGTGTTTTCTGTGCGCTAGTCACTGTACCAGAGCTTTACAAATACCTCCTTTATTCTTAAAACAACCTTGTGAGGGAGATATCTTCCTTCATTTCGTTAAGTAGGAGAAAATCATGACTCAAAAGCAGTTAGATGACCTACCAAAGGCTACACAAATAGTGGATCATGGAGCAAAAATTCAACCCATGTCTGTACTCTTATCGCCAATGCTATAGAAGGACAAGTATTATAAGAACTATAATAAGAATATTATTGTAAAAAGTTCAAGGGGCCTGAAGGTTGAAAGATTTGGTTTTATTAGAAGTTGAGGAATGGAAGATCCAACAAAACCTTGAAGAGATCTCATGGTTGTCATGCCATTACAGATGAGCACTCCCGAGGGAGGGAGCATGAACAAAGGCCTACACTTTAAATAATAATGTTTTCAAATCCAGAAGTTTAATTTTCTGCCATTTTTTATTTCTCACTTTATGGGCTGTCTGTGAACAATTTCATTCACTCCAGAGGCTGGCTGTAAACACTGGTATTGATATAGTAGTCTCAAGCCTATATATTGATTGTGACCTTCCTATGGGTCACCAGAACCATATTCTTAACCAGGGGTCCTCAAACTATGGCCCGTGGGCCACATGCAAATACAAATATTGTATTTGTTCCTGTTTTGTTTTTTTACTTCAAAATAAGATATGTGCAGTGTGCGTAGGAATTTGTTCATAGTTTTTTTTTAAACTATAGTCTGGCCCTCCAACGGTCTGAGGGACAGTGAATTGGCCCCCTGTTTAAAAAGTTTGAGGACCCCTGTTCTTAACTCACTAGCTAGGTCCACTTGAATATTCAACAAGCCCTTTTTCATTTTATTTTTCAATACAGTTGACATAAAATATTATATTAGTTTCAGGTCAACAAGCACTTTGAATAAAGCATGATTTGTTCTCTTCCAGCCAAGTGTTCCTTCTACATATCCTTAGGTTAACCTGATTTCAGAATCATCTTAATGTTGCTTGACATTTAAACTTTTTTGAAAAAAATTGGGTACTATTGTTTCCCTTTGCAAAATATCTCTTGAGTCTGTCTTTTCCTTCTATCCTCACTGCTATTGCCTTAGTTCAGACTATCATTCCACACTGAGATTATTGCTTTTGAATGGTACATTGCAGCATAGATATGGTCAAGTGAAAAGAATGCAGGCTTTTAGAATTCAATAAACTTCCCTGGCCAGTGTGGCTCAATTGATTGAGCTTTGTCCCAGGCACCAAGAGGTCTTTGGTTCACATGCCTGAGTTGGGCTCAATTCCCAATAGGGGGTGTACAGGAGGCAGCCTATCGATGTTTCTCACTCCTTTATTCTCTCTCTAAAATCAATAAAAATATTTAAAAAGAATTGGACAAACCTTTAGAATATCATTTCTAACTCTTAATAGCTAATTAAACTTTTGGAAGTTATTTGAATTATTTGAGTGATGATTTTTTTTCCCTCTATGGGGAATAATGATATCTACTTTTGGGGGTTATTATAAAGATTTAAAATGGTAATGTGCACAAAGTACCCACCATCATGCCTGGTATATAATAGGTGCTCAATAAATATCAGGTCCTTTTGTATAGAGTAAAATAAATGCAATTAAGAGACAAAGCAAAGAAGAATGATATTGACACTGTCATTGCAGGGCTGACACAACAGTCACAGCTTTTTTCCTTTCACCTCTACTTTTCTCATGTGTTGGCTCTGTTTCACACAGATTCAATGTAATGGCAGGATGGCTGCTGTGAACTCTCAGCTTACATTCTTAGAGTCTGTTGTCTGAAAGGATTCGTGGATTAAACCTGAGGAAATAACTTGGATTGGCTCTGCTTGAGCCATGTGTTTACCCATGAGCCAATGGTGTATCAGTGAAATGCAGCATTAACACTGACACAACCTTGCGGTTCTGTGGGACACTGTGATTGACAGTCCCACCAAGACCCCACAGAGGGAAGAGGAAGTTCTCACCAGGAAATGAATGCTTTCAGACAAAAACAATAATGTTCACCATACCTTCCTACCCAATCTTCATGTCGCCAGCATTTCTGTCCTGTATATCTTCCATGATAGAAGATAATTATTTTTTTTAAATGTTAAGTGTATTATGTAACTCTCAAAACCTTAAAAACCTGTACCTTGACTAGAGAATATAGCACAAGCTTCTTTATAGGGTTTTAAATATGCACGCCATCTGAACCCACCCAATCTTCCATTATTTTCCACTGTGTACCACCAATACCATTCATTCTCCAAACACACATTGACTTTTCTCTCTTCTTGTCTTTGCTCAAACCCTCCTGGTTGAAGTGATACTTTTCTCCATGTTAGTTTCCAGGTGGCCAATCTGTCTTTCTAGACTGCAATAGAGTTCATTCTTTTGGTACATCTAGAACTTCTCTTCCTAGAAGAAATCGGCTTTTTCCCCATTGCAATAACGTGCTTCTAAAAGTTTTGCCAATCACAGTAGTTCCCCAGTTCTGGCTACATGACCCAGGCCAGACAAACCATCATGTTTGTGGCCACAGTGATTGTTCTAAGAATGAGCAAGTAACCCAAACTAGGCCAATTGTTGTCCTTCCTAGATTGAAGGTAAGCAAGAGGTACTCTTTCCTTCTGAGTCATTAATTTGGAATGACGTGTAGCCCAAAGCTGCCAGTGATCATGTTCCCTAATACAAGGTGACAGTCCTCATGCAGCAGGAGACAATGAGGCCAGCATGCAGAAATTCAACCCAGATAAGAGGTGGAAGACTGAGAGAGTCAGGGTGTTCCAGTCCTTGTTCTAATAGTGTCAACCCATAATCTCTATTTTACCTTAAACTACTTTGAATTGAGTCTCTGTCACTTGAAAGAAATTGTCTTCCAGGTCTACCTTAATTATTTCTTCCTCCAGGAAGCCTTTCTATTCTAGACTTGTTTTATTATATAATCACTGTCTGCTTTTTAGATAAGTATTTACCTACTCCACTACGTTCATTCACTCAGTAACATTGGCCGAGTTTTACTGTGTTTCTTTTTATGCTAGATCGTGAGCTTGACTCCTATCCCACATTCAGCACAGGGCCTGGTACACAGTAGAGTTTAAAATTTTTATTAAATTGAATTGTCAAAGGTCATTGAAAGAAGGATTTTCTATCCATTGTGCCTGATGACATGTATTTATCTCTTCATTCCAAGCTTTGCACTAGTAATAGAATAGCAAATAATCTAAAATAATTCACTGAAAAGGTAATCTTTGAAAAAATATGTAAACAACAGGCGAACATGAGTTACATTCGTGGGAGAAAAAGGTTACATTTTCAAATAACGAACTGAAGTCATTTCTATGTCTTACCTCTAAATAGCAGGTACAAATTGGTTTATTTGCATTTTCTTGGTTAATTACACATTTTGGAATGATCTTTCCATGTGGAAGTCATTGATAACAGGATCTAATTCCAGAGACCAAAGTGCCATTAGTTTCATTGAATTGAAGCATTTTCAGAGGTTGGAGTCAAAGCCGTGGAATTAGAAATCGTGGGTCTTAATTACATCTTGGTCACAGACTGGTTGTTTTCCTGGAAGCACACAACCTCAAAAAATTTAAGTACCTGTAAAATAAAGATGAGATTCTTTGCTTTTTTCAACATCAGACTTTTATATGGCTTAATTAACCATTACCTATAAACACCTTTGAATTCCTAGGATGGTGTGCATTACTTTCCTGAGCTATTAAACAGAGTGGCTATTCAGCATCATGAACAAGTAGGTAAATGAAGGTCTCTTATCCAGTGAAAAGTAAAGTCTAGTTTGTAAAGGGAAGGGAAGAGAGCTGACCTGAATTGGATGCCTCCTCTATACCAATTGGATGTTGGGCCAGGCTCTTTATCTGTCTTTAATCCTTAGAAAAGTTTTTATTATATAAACAGAATACATTTTACCTATGATGAAACTTAACCTCACATACCTTAAATAATTCTCTTTAGGGTCACACAAACAACAACTGGAAGATGGTCTGTGTGCTAATCTTTGTAGACTCAATTATGATGTAAAGGGACATACTTTTGATTCTGGCAAATGAAGGCATTTACTTATATCATTTAATAAAAACTAGGTACCTATTTTGGGTATCTTTTTAAAAGTTGTGCTATACATTTTATTGCTAATTACTGTTAGCAATAAGGGCAACTTTAAACTTTTGAGTGTTTTTGCTCTATCGGAGTGGCTCAGCTCTTGAGTTTGTTTCTAGATGAGATTCTAGGACATCTGTGGGGAGTCATTCTCAAACTACAGATTCGACATTAGAGTCACCTGTGAAACTTGTCGAAAAAACAACCCTGGACCCATTTTATGTAGACAGTGAATCTGGAGAGAGAGAGAGAGAGAGAGAGAGAGAGAGAGTTTACATTCTCCTCTTTATGTTAGGAAGGTAATGATCCAAGAATGACAAGTTTTCCTGGAAGAAGACTAAAGCCAGCCCTGTGCAGGTGCATGAGTGTGGGAAACCCTATGAAACCTAGGTTCTGCCTAAGGTTAATGAGGAGTCCCTAAACTCACTCTCCAGGTGCAGACATTTGAAAATTGGCTTCAGAATTGACCTGCTCTTCATATAACCCATTTGGCAGATACATCACTTGGTCCTGACAGATTTTCTACTCTCATCTTGGAGCACATTCCAATCACAACAACTAACAAAGATGAGAAAACAACATTCTGAGAATATATGAAGCAGCTAAAGTCAAACTCTTTTGGCAATAAGCCAAAAACCTTACCATGAAGGAGACTGCACCCCTTTCAACCACCAGATAAGACAGGATAATGCCTTGGTGTTTCACTTGGCCAGTTCATAATGGGGCACTCGAAAGGCATCAAGTCTGTCAAGCTTGTGTCTGCATTATCTGATTTTCCCCCACACTGCCCCTGCCGTCCCCCATTGTGTCAGAAGTGCATTACTTGTTGGTGCAGTGAGGCTCAACCAACATGCAGAGTGGGCCCAGGAGGATTATGGTGAAGAGCAGTGAGGCTCAACTAATGTGGGGAGTGGGGAGAGGCAGGGAGACATATAATAACACAAGCTCTGCTTTGACTCACATGACCAAACCTAGTTGAAAAGCCATTTCCAATTTTGGTGTAACAGTTCTATTGGCAAAGACAGCAAGAATTGTTTCTTTTGAATTCAGAAAAAAACTGTTAAAGGATGTAAATAGCACCTTTTTAATTTATTTTCTTGAAAAAGGTTTAAGTGTGTGTGTGTGTGTGTGTGTGTGTGTACATATGTGTCCACTCATTCATTACTTCCTACACTGGCATGGAAACATGGAAGAAGTCTCTGTTGGATATAGCCATAGAGTGCTACGGGATAAAGTTATCGCACTATTATTTTTCTTGTCCACAAGACACAGAATTTAATCTTTCCCATGGAAACTGGCAGTAATCAAACAATACTGCATGGGTGTCTGATGAGGATTAGGGCATATGAGGGTCCACATATATTTAGGTTTCTTTTAAATTATAAATTGCTATTTAGAAAAGAAATATACACTCATTTTTTAAAAAAAGGAAAGTAGGGACTCATTCAAGAAAGAAAGCACTCATCCATAATCTCATCACTCAGAGACCATTGTTTTTGTTGTTCTTATATTTGTCTAGCCTGTGTTTTGTGTGCTCATATTTAAATTTCTATTTGTAAAATAAAAATTAGATATACCGTACTTTATTTCATTACTGTGTTTTCCTGTCAGTACATGACTGTGCAGCCACAACCAAGCTTCACATCTATGAATTGTGAAACTTTGGAAAATTGCTTAGTTTTAAGTGCCTACATCGATGTTTGTTATATGAAAAAAAATTCATACTGGAGCAAAGGATTTGTACCTTTTTAAGGATTCTGATATACATTAGCAGATTAGCTTCCAGAAAGATTCTACCAGTTAATACTCCTTACAGCAGCATGAAAGTGGAGTATCATTTTCCTGCCCCCATGGTGGAGTGGTTAAGAGTGTGGGAGGTCAGGTAACCTTATCTGGCTCCATGACCAGTAGCCATGTTATCCTGGGAAAGTAACTTGGCCATGGATAGCTTCACTTTCCTATCCTGTAAGATAGAAATGGCAATATATATTTACTTCATAGGATTTTTACTAAGTGAAAATAAAATGTGTAAATTAAATGCTTAGCACAGTGTCTAGCACAGAGAAATCGGTCAATTAATGCTAACTATTAGTCTATGTTTGCAGCTCCTTCATTTTACAGATAAAAAAATTTAGGACCAGAAAGTATGGCATCCATGGCTAAAACACTAAGGTAATAGGCTAAAATGACACAGGAAATCCAGTGAGAAATAGGAAATATCTGGTTCTAGGTGATCAATTTTTGTGCTTGGTGGATCAATATGGATATTTAAAAAAGATATTTCCAGGATATCTTCCTGTGGCTAGTACTCATCATTTATTAATTAATGTCACAAACAGTGGAACAGAAAGTATGCTCATTAAACTTGCCAGTGTGAGGGAGGAAGGGAACTTCATCTTCAATGAAAGAACCAAGAATATACAATTCTACAAGGAAAAGTGATAGTTGTCTATTTGAAGAGACACATCATTTGCCCAAGTACCAGATGGGGAATGAGTGACTATGTTCAAACCAGGCAGCAAAAATTTTATCAGCCAGTTTGTGCAAAAAAACTTACGATGAATGTACTTCTACAGATTAAATTAACTTAGAAGACTTGAGTAGATGACATGGGAACTCAGTGGTGTCCTCTTTTTAGGTATCATTGGTCAGTTTTCTATCTAAGCAACAAGCTAGGACTGAGTTCTCTAGTTAGAGATGGTCTTGCAGAATGTAGGACGCCATCAGAGGAGACCTACAATATCAATGGCTGGAAAGATAAAATGACCTATCATTATTCACTTTGAGAAATTTAAGTCAGACAATTTTGTTATTTTTGTCAAGTATATGCAAGACTGTCTTAGAGAGCAAAGTGTGCAATTATTTCTACTGAGAACGGAACTATAGGAAGTGGATTTCAAACTGCAGCATGAAAGATTTAAGTTAGAAGGATTGAAAAAATTTATTATTGGTATGAACTATAAAACATTACAAATGATTATTAAGAAAAGCTGTCATCTCTTCAGAATTATCTAAAATAGGACTTTTTGTATTGGTTTCAAGTTATTTTAGTGGGTCTTATTTTGAAGGCAGGAGAATAGGCTGTGTAGATTCTCAAGTTTCCTTTCTATGATTTGATGATTAAAAAAAAAAAGACCTGATCTTATAAAGATTGCTCTGGCTTTTTTTTTCTATTGCAGCTACCCAAGGACTCGCTGTTGCCTTGACAACAAGGGGCAATCTTAGGTTCCTCATATGCTAATAGGAAAACCGCCAATTTTCTTGTTCATAAAAGAAAACTCTCTCTCTCTCTCTCTCTCTCTCTCTCTCTCTCTCTCTCTCCATTATGGACCACCCTTACGTGAACCTCAGTGACAGAGTTAACAGAAGATAAGAGGATAGAATAGTTTGCATTTTCAGAAATCCTCACTGAAACTTAAGAAACTCATTCACAAACGAATTTAAAGTAAGATAATGACATGGGAACAACAACAACAACAACAAAACAGCATTCAATGTTTAGGGAAGAAAAATCATGGAAAGCATAAAATTCTTAGTCCACAGGAAAATAGTGAACAGATTCCAAAAGGAAAGACTCAATATACCTTCATGGATGTCTCAACATGGGATGACATCTGCCAGTTTTTCAAACAACTTAAAACTATCTAGGCGTATGTACACAGACATCATCTACTTTTGACTAAACTGAGTATATAAATCTAACTTTACACAGGAGTTATGTGAATTAACACTACAGAACATGGCAGAAGAACAATTACTTCCACACACAATTCACTGAAGTAATAGGTAACAATTAGTCCTGCCAGGGTAAAAACCATGGAATAATCCCTGCTTCCTCCTTTGGTACCTGAAATATAGCCAAATGCAGGCTCGGAAACAGATTGACAGCTGATAAAAGTGCTTTGAGTAAAGTTACCCGTATATTATGTGGGGCGCTGTAGCTCGCTGAATAAAAGCAGGCTGCCTCTCTGCAGTGTCTCTTAAAGAAATAACTATAAAAAATAAATAAAAGCCAAGTTTCTTAGCCCAGTGGAGTGGTGCTTTTCCATAGAGCAGCATGGGAGGTTCCAGCTGCAGCCCCCTACTAGCCTTGTTTTATTTTACACTTGCATGGATGGTGTGTACATTTTCATGACAAACACACATTTTCTTGTATCACTCCCCCACATTTTTTCCATATATAGTTATATGCTGGGTAGGTTTTTGTTTGCTGTTTCCATTACTCCCCACTAGCCCCCCCAAGGATTTTTTTTGGATATTATTGTTGTTGAAATATATTATTCTTCTGATTGTAAAAATAATTCATGAAGAATATGAGAAAAGTTCAGAAAAGAACAACAACAAAAAAGGAAATGAAAGAATCTGTATTATTTTGAAGAGCAATATTAAAAGCAAAGAAAGCCATGATCAATATTTCAAACTGGGAGGACAATGTAAGACAGAATATACACTTCCTGCCTGTTTTCTTTCTCTAGCTTCCTGTGTTTACCAAGGACCTTGGAGAATAAGAACACTCTGATGACAGACACGAACATTCAGGTACTCGTAGGTGTTACTGCGTACTCTGGTGACTTAAAGAGTGGAATTGTCAAGTACATGGGAACATAGATGAGGTTTGAAAAGTTCGGCAAAAACACACTTACACTTTGACAAGATAACCTTAAGGAGGTTTTGAAAGCTTTGCTATTTGTGGCACAATATTGTTGGCAGATTTTGGAGCTAGCTTTTCTCATTCCAAGCTCTCACTGGTCCCTGACATTTCCCACAGAAGGAGAAGAGCATCCTCTTCGTTGGTCCCACTTTTAAACAGTCACGAAGTCCTACCTTCTGCCTCATTTCTCTTTCCCTATTTCAGATGCTCATTACTAATCTCTTTATTACTCATCTTTCCTATTTAACATTTTTCAATGTATTCCTAGTGTCTACCAGAAATCTTTTTGTGACTTGGTACCTTTCAACCTTCCCTGCCTTATCTGGTGTTACTCTCCCAGGCAATCACTACGCTACAAAGTCACCCCATTCCCCACTCGGCAGTGTTGAACTGCTTGTAATCCCCCAATTCCTTCTACCTTCAAGGCTCAAGATTTTCCGCCTTATTGACTTTTTATTATTATTTCCTCTACCTGAAATGCATTCTCACCTCAACTTTTTACCAGGAGCATTTGTATCTTCATCTTTGAAGTTTCAGGTAAGACTCTATTCTAATGTGGTGACTCCTCTGGCCCTTATCTCCTCCCACCTGGAAACAGACAGGCTTTCCCTGATGAGTTCTGATAGCTTTGCCATACTGTGTGCACTAGTCCACTTTAATTAATTTAACAAAAGTTCTGGAAGGCAGCATCTTAGTCTGTTTTGTTCACTGATACATGTCCCTATCACTTACTACAGAGAGCATGTCACACATTAGGTGCTCAATGACTATAAATGAATGAATTAATGCATGCCTGCATGAATGTATGTTCACTGTGTGCTCAGTTCTGAGGAGAAAGTGTTAAATAAGCTAGACACGCTACGACTTACGTTGATTACAGTGTAATAGGAAACTCAAAGAAATAAAACGTGTTAAGTGTCATGATAACGAAAATATGATGCCAGTAGTAGCACATATAGGTCAGAGAAGGTTGGGCAAATATGGCAAAAGTGCCCACACAGAGGGAACAGATGTCCTAAGGCTTGAAGTGAGAGAGAACTTGAAGAAAAGAAATTCATTTAGACTAGAATTCCCAGTTCAAGGTGAAGGATAGTGAGCGAGGAGACTCGGGAGGAAGCAGTTGTAATGCCTGAGGGCTTTATAAGCCACTAGAGGCCCGGTGCACAAAAATTTGTGCACTCGGGGGGGAAGGGGGGGTCCCTCAGCCCGGCTTGTGCCCTCTCGCAGCCTGGGACCCCTCAGTAGATAACGACCTGCTGGCTTAGGCCTGCTCCTGGGTGGCAGAGGGCAGGCCCAATCCCTAGGTGCAGCCCCTGGTTGGGCTCAGAGCAGGGCTGATTGGGGAGTTGGGCCATCGCCCCCGTCATGCACAGAGCAGGGAAGATTGGGAGGTTGCGATGCCACCCTCAGTCACGCTCAGGGTAGGGCTGATTGGGGGGTTGGGGCACCACCCCCTATCACACTCAAGGCAGGGTCAATGGGGAGGTTGCGGCGCCACCCCCTATTATGCACAGAGCAGGGCCAATCAGGGGGTTGGGGTACTGCCCCCTGTCACTCACAGAGCAGGGCCAATCAGGGGGTTGGGGCACTGCCCCCCCACCCCCCGTCACGCACAGAGCAGGGCCCATCAGGGGGTTGGGGAGCTCCCCCCTGTCACGCACAGAGTAGGGCCGATAGCGGAGTTAGGGCACCGCCCCCTGTCATCCACAAAGCAGGGCCGATCAGGGGGTTGGAGCGCTGCCACTGTCATACTCAGGGCAGGGCCGATGGAGAGGTTATTGCTCTACCCCGTCACACACAGAGCAGGGCCGATCAGGGTGTTGGGACATCGCACCCTGTCACACACAGAGCCGCAGGGCGATCAGGGGGTTGGGGCGCCACCCCCTGTCACACACAGAGCCGCAGGGCGATCAGGAGGTTTGGGCGCTGCCCCCTGTCACACTGATCCGGTGCCAGGAGGCCTCGCAGCTCCGCTGATCCCAGTGCTGGGAGGCATATTACCCTTTTACTATATAGGATAGAGGCCTGGGGGCTGGCTGGTTTGTCCTGAAGGGTGTCCTGGATCAGGGTGTGGGTCCCCACTGGGGTGCCTGCCCAGCCTGGATGAGGGGATGATGGCTGTTTGCAGCTGGTCACACACCCTTCAGGGTGGGGGTCCCCACTGGGGTGCCTGGCCAGTCTGGGTGAGGGGCTGAGGGCTGCTTTCAGGCTGACTGAAGCTCCCAACCGCTCCTTTTTTTCTTTTTTTTTTTTTTTTCTTCTGGGCCAGCTTTAGCTCTGGCTCTAGCTCTGAGGCTTCCGCTGCTGGTTTGTTTGCCGTTCTATAATCGAAACAATGTATAACTTCAGCTCTGAGATCCCAGCCGGCTATATTTGTTAGAATGTTTCAAACTGCCAGCTCAGAGGCAAGTCAGGCGGGAACGTTGGAGTCTGCAGTCACTGGAGCAAGCAAGCCTCGCGTTCACTTCCAGCTGCCTGGCTGCCGGCCGCCATCTTGGCTGACAGTTAATTTGCATAAGGATACGCTGATTAGCCAATCGGAAGGGTATCGGTCGTACGCCAATTACCATATTTCTCTTTTATTAGTGTAGAGATGGTAGGGACGCTTCCGAGAGCCAGAGAGAGGTTCCTATGGGTGGGAGATGATGTATTGAGATTTGAGGTTTATAAAAATCATTTTGTTTGAGATGAGTAGATGATATCAGAGAGATCAGTTTTGCAGGAAGTTACCAGTTAGGGGCTAGCTTCTGTGGTCAGTTTCTCCACTTGACTGTAAACTCTTTGAGGGTAAAGGTAATTACTCTTTAAAGTTTGTAACTTAAGGGCTTAGGTCAAATGCAATGTTTCTTTTATAAATGAAGAATTCTACATATGGCAATTGTCATACCTCAAAAAAGACAAAAATAAAAAGTCATTTCCTTTAAGAAGTTGTATTCCTGGTGGCCCTTCCAGTCACTGGATCAGTGTTACTGCCTCCAGGTAAGCTAGTTACATAAAGGAGATTTAGTGACACCCCACCCTGACTTTGCTTGCAACAAGTAAGTAAATGGTTTGATATTTTCATATCCTGCCTGTGTTATCACTGATCATTTGAATTGTATTTTTTTCATTAAGATGTCATTCTTGGATTAAGACCAGGACTTCTTCATGTTGTGTAACCTACTTAAGAATAGCCAATTCAATTCTGCCTTTTTGAGTTTGTTCAAGGACTGGTGAAAGAGTTAATGAAAAAATAGATAAAGAAAAGCATCAATGACAAAATAGTTATCTGAAAGTTTTTTTCTGACTTCCTGTATTTGTATTAGAATCTAGTCCTTAAAGTGATATAATTCAGAGAATAAAATCATTTTATTTATTATTATTATTTTAATCCTCACAGAGGATATTTTTCCATTGATATTTAGAGAGTGAAGAGAGGGGGAAAGACAGAGAGAATATAAAACCATTTTATTAAGCCTTTGGTCAGCAGATTTTATTATATTATGTATAGAACTCACCTAAAATTAGTGCCTACAACTCTCATTTTTTTCTTTTGATAAATTAAAAAGAATAAATGAACTTTCAAAGAATATGAAAGGACTTTATGAAATTGAATCAGAGTTAACTAAATCAAAATTTAATATAATAAACTAGTACAGTAATAAAAATGTTCTAATTTTTATGTTAGTAGTTGATGTCCCCTTATCTTTGACTTATAATTCAATGGCACTTTGAAAGCATTTTTAATAACATATAAAGAGGAGGCAAAAATTTGATGACTTCTGATTCAGATTATATGTCAAGCTTAGTTGTGTTTATAATAAGTAAGTGACATAAATTAACTGTTTGTAGTTTGCTGGGTGATACGGATTATTTGTGCTGATATCTAGAGTCCATACTTTTCTAAAGTTTTTAGTCTTTGAAGTTTCATGAAGAAACATTAATTGTTATGGCTATCTTAATCAATGATCCACTAATCAACTTTGCTTTTGTTATCTTCTTAAATAGTTGATTTACAGGTTGATCTACCCATTACAAACCTAAATTTAAACTTCTATTGTTAACTATTATTATTGTTATGATTGCTTCCCAATAACAGTCACTAGCAGTGTTTAGGAGAATAAGAGGTAATATGATTTTTGCATCTGGATGTTTTTAATGGACTGACACCTAGTTCTATTTGACACCAAAGATTTTGTCATTTTAGAGTGAGAATGAGGTGAGGGGAGAAAACTGTTAGTAGATTGTTAGGGTAGTATTTGCTCCACAATTTTTTTCTGGGGAGGTTTCTCCTTAAGTTTGTCTTTAATGCTGCATGTAGAGGTTTGGCTCAGATGTCAGGAATAATGAGCTTTATTATAATAGTGGAACTTGATGAGAGTTCTGGCTAAAACAAGAAAAAAAAAGATTTTAAAGATGAAAAAAAAAGTCATTTGTGGTATTTTACATATACAGACATGTAGCACCACCTACTGGATTAGAGTAAATTAATACAATCTGTAAACTATGTATTTCCATTTGCAAAAGTATGAAACTGTGAGTATCAAAGCATCTTATAGTATTGGTTTAGGCATTTTTTTTTTTAAAGATTGTTCCACTGATAGATAAAAATTCTTTGATAAAAAGGGCCTTCTTTTCCCCTTTGTCTTTACATCTGGGAAATAGTCACAGAAAATTGTTATATTTTAGTTAAAGGTATCCATCTACGGCAACTGATTTCACACACACACACACACACACACACACACACACACACTCCATTGTACCAAACTCAGTATGTTTTACAAGGCTGTGGTTGCCACGGGCAAATAAATTTTGTGAATGTATATTTCCCAGAAAAGTATATCAGAGAGTCTATAATTAGGGAGGTTTTTTCTCTACTGTTTCTCTGCAGTAGAAAATGTTTTATTTAAATATAGTCATGCCCCTCTGTTATTAGGAGAAATAAATCCTTTGGATTATCCATTCATTAATCCAGCAAGTATTAGTTAAGGGATTGTTATGTTTCAGCAACAATGATAAAAGCACTGAAGAAAAGAAACAGTGATTTCAGGAGTATTACACAATATTTGGTTGTAAGGTAAATCTTCCCTTGTAAAGACTCACAGCCATTTCTTCCACTAACAGGGCCCAACAGAGCAGCCAAATATCTGAGACAGCCTTGTGAAATGTACAAGGTTGCAAAATGTTGTATGTACTGGTCAATATATTTACCACTAAAAACATGTTTTGTGTAGATAGGGACATTTTGGAACAGGATAGTTATGAGACCCCTTTGACAGCCTTCCAATGAGACTCATATAATTATCCAAGTAATTATCTATTTCATAATAAAACTAAAGGCCTTATGCATGAAGATTCATGCAAGAATGGGCCTTCCTTCCCTCGGCTGCCGGCACCACCTTCGCTCTGGCTGGGAGCCACCTTTCCACCTTCCCACGCTGCCCAGAGGCCTGGAGCGGCTGGGGCGGTGCGGAACGCCTGTGTTGTCGCCATGGCCATGACACAAACGTCCCACCCTGCCCCACCCTCTGCTGCTTTGCTCCTGAGTATGCAAATTAACCTGCCATCTTTGTTGGGTTAATTTGCATACTCACTCCTGATTGGGTGGTGGGTGTCATGAAGGTACAGTCAATTTGCATCTTTCTCTTTTATTAGTGTAGATGCATTTTCTTAGGAGGGAGTGAGTACCTTAGCAGAAGTGTAAAAGCATTGCATGTTGCCAAAGTGCTTGGTATAGCAAGGGGAAGTCTTGGAAGTTTCTTTTAATTCTGAAGTTATATAAAAGCTCTGAATCTAGTTGTTTACAACTGTATTAAGAATGAATTACATATCATAAAATCTGAGAATGGAGACATTTATCATATTTCTGGATAGGAAGACAATACAATAAGAATTCCAGTTCTTCTTAAATTATTTTGTATATTCAAGAAAATTTTCATGAAAATCCTTAAAGTTCTCATTTTGTTTTTGTTTTTGAACCTGACAACTTGGATTCCAAGGAAGTGTTTGCAAACAGACAAGAGTAGTTGTGATGGTGGTGATAGATGGTGTGTTTTGCCCTTCTATACTAAGAAGAGTGTGGCACTTTTGTAGAGATATATAAATAAATTATTGCAATACCAGATATACAGAAATGTATGTTTGTATATATGAGAATTTAGTATACATTTCTAATCAAGATAGCAAGATATACTATTTAATAAATGGTGCTGGGAATTACTGTTTGTTTTGAAAAATATCTATGAATCTACTTCCACACACAGATGTAAGCTTTATGTGCATTAAAATATTAATGTAGAATATATAATTATAAAAGTACCAGAAAAAATACTGAAGATCATTTTTATAGGCTTCTGGAAAAGGTTGTCTTTAGTGTGGTACAAGACAAAAGTTATCAAGGAAAAGACTGGACAGAGTTAACTACATAAACATTTAAAACTCTTCTTTTCATTTAAATATTTATTCTTTCAGCAGATGTTTTAAAAGTATTTTTTATTGATTTCAGAGAGGAAGAGAGAGAGAGAGAGAGAGAGAGAGAGAGAGAGAGAGAGAGAAATCAATGATGAGAGAGAATCATTGATCTGGCTGCCTCCTGCACACTCCTACTGGGATCGAGTCTGCAACCCGGGTATGTGCCCTTGACCAGAATTGAACCTGGGACCCTTCAGTCCACAGGCCAACTCTCTGTCCACTGAGCCAAACCAACTAGAGCTCTCAGCAGATTTTTATTGAACACTATCATATACAGGTATTGTTCTAGTTTCTGAATACGGTGAACAAAATTCATATGGTTGCTACTGTCATGCCTATTATAGGTTAGTGGCAAAGATAGAAAACAAATAAGTGAACAATCAAATAAGAATGTAAGTACTAATTGTGGTGAGTTCTTTGAATGTTATTACTTAATGTGAAAAATTTGCTATAAGAAAGAATAACAGGAAAATGCTATATTGGACTGAATGGGCAAGAAAGGCCTCTCTAAAGATGTTGTATATAAACTTAAAAGTATGGAGGTCTGAAGAATAGTCTGGAACTGGCTATATGGAAGGAAAATGTTCCAAGCATAAGGATCAGCATATATGAAGACTCCAAGCCTGAAAGACTCCTTGGCTTTCTTAGGCTCTGACAAGACAACTTTACAAGCCAGAGTGGCTGAAGCAGTGAATGAGGGGAAAGATGGCTCCAAGGCATGTCTGGCCCATCTTGCTCAGTCCCTATCAGCCAGACTCCAGCAGCAAGCTAACCTACCAGTCAGAGCATCTGCCCCCTGGTGATCAGTGCACATCTTAGCGAGCAGTTGAGCAGCCTTAGCATATCATTAGCATGTCACGCTTTGATTGGTTGTTTGGTTGTTCTGCCGTTCAGTCTATTTGCATATTACCCTTTCATTATATAGGATGTTCTTTGAAAAGACTTGCTCTGAGCATACATATTAATAATTCTGAAATGATTTTAAATGTATATTGGGCTTGAACATGTAAGTCAATGAATGATGGATGGTGGGAGCAAGGTTTCTCTATGTCAGAGGGAAGTTTCAAATAAGTAAGAAAGGAAAACTAGAACAAAGTCTGTGGTACTGGATTGGAGTCAGAGATATCAGTATGTATTAATGTTTAGCTCACAAAGATAGGTAGATACAAAGACAATCATAGATGTGTGTGAATTTTGGGGTTAATATGCATACATATATTATGTAGTTCTGTCTGCCAAGAGGGCCCAGAAGCAATAATAACCCAGTAACAACCAACATACCCAAAGCCCAGGTCTTCATTTCTAAATATCATTTTCAAGTAAAAGGAACCAGAACTCCTTGAAGAACTGGCTAATTCTCAGGCTGAGTAGGAGGTAATACAAGATGAGCTTGGAGCATTTTGCAGTGCCAGAAAGTAAGGAGGTGCTCAAAAAACAAAAGGATTCAGGCAGTTCAGAAAGACATAGGGAACAATGAATAAAGCTGGAACAAATGGAGCAACAAAATGGATAGTGTAGTTTAGATTATAATCCAAAGAGTAAAAATATATGAGGTCATAGTGATAAAATAAATAGTTGGATAAATAACTGGAAAAAGAGATACTTTTACTTACTGAAATTTTTCGAATAATATATAAATATACTCTCCCCTTAGGAGGTAGAGTGTAATCTCCCTCCTCGAGGTCAGGTTGAACTTAGTGAATTATTTAGATCATGAGAGAGAAAATAGCAACTTTACAATGGAGAGACCTGGCAAATGCTCCCTTAACAAAATGATCAAGGTTAAAATCACTAACAATGTCATGATAACATCACGTGCCCCCACTATGACGTGGTGAGAAGTGCACTTTACCTCTTCTACAGTTTTCTTCCCCAAACGCTTAACTCCAGCCTAATCATGAGAAAATTATCAGATAGACAAAATCAAGTGACAGTCTACATAATACCTGAGCAGTGCTTCTCAATACTGTCCGAATAATTTTTTTAAAAAAAAGAAAAGAAAAGCCCTAGCTGGTTTGGCTCAGTGGATAGGGTGTTGGCCTGCAGACTGAAGGCCCTGGGTTCAATTCTGGTCAAGGACACATGCCCAGGTTGCAGGCTCGATCCCAGTAGGGAGCATGCAGAAGGCGACCAAACAATGATCCTCTCTCATCACTGATGTTTCTATCTCTCTCCTTTCCTCTCTGAAATCAATAAAGATATATTTTTTTTTTAAAAAAAAAGAAAAGACTTTGTCACAGACCAGGGAAAAATTTGGAGATATGACAACAAAATACAATGCAGCATAGATTGGGTGGATGAGTAGAAGTGAAATGTAATAGTGATGTGTTGAAGGTGGGAGGTGAAGAAGAGGAAGGAATCAGTAATGATAGCCAGGATTTGATTTTGTACTACTGGATAGTGATTCTACTTGGTAAAGAAGATGGAGAAAAATGTTTGGAATATGTGCAGGAGAAAATCAAGAATTCTATCTTGGACCTATGTATCAGATTTGAGATATCTAGAAGATATCTCAATGAAATTGTCAGGTAGACAGTTGGATATAAGATTGGTGTGCAGAAGAGACCTCTGGGCTAGAGAAATATTAATGGGAGTCATTTAAAAAATACCAGCCATGGTATTTAAAGCCATGTAAATGGATATGATAACCTAGGTAGCAAATGTAAGAAGAGAAGAGTAGAGGAACCAGCTTTAGGTCTTGAGAAATAGTAATATCAAGAGGCCAATTAGGACAAGATAAAGCAGCAAAGGAGATTGAGAAGGTTAATGGGAAACTGACAGAGAAAGTCATAAAAGCCAAAAGAAGAAAGTGTTTTAATAAGAAAGAAATAGCTGAACTGAATATAATTCATAGATTGGGTGAGCTGGTAATGAATGTATCCATTGAAATATGAAGCACGCTGATAACAACAAGAGCAGTTTCACAGGGTGTATGGCAAAATGTATTAAAAAGTAAGTTAAGAAGAAAACAAACAAACAAACAAACAAACAAAAAACAAACAAAAAACAGATTGGGAGAAAAATATTCAGACCGAAAAGGAATACTATCTATAAAATATAAAGCACTGTAATCATTCAGTAAGAAGAGACAACCTAATGGGAGAAAATGGACACAGGATAAGATAAAGGAATTCTTATCAGAATAAATGTAAAGCAAAGTCTCACTCATAATTATAAAACTGTCAATAAACAAGGAGATACCATATTTTTCTCGTTGGTTGTAAAATATATAATATTTCACAATCTCCAGAATATGCAAAGAGACTGTCATAGTCCGTTAGTATGTAACGATGTTTTGGAAGATTATTATTTAGTGGTATGTATCAATGTAAAATTGCTTAGACCTATTTTCTATTAATTTTACTTCTAAGAATATGTTCAGCAGAAACCCATATTCAAGATTATGGGTTCAAGACTATATCTTATTCACCAAATTTAAGACACCACTGATTGAAAGAAGAATCCGAGTTTCAGAGATATTAAAATGTGAAGATAAGTATACCCTAGAAATGATGAAAGACAGTATTACAAAGATGTTCTTTGCAGCATTGTTTAAAAAGTTAAATTTAATAATATTGGATTTTAAACTGCCATTCAAAGACCAAAGATCTAAATATGACCACTGGTATTCTTAAGTGAAAAAATGAATTTGCAAAAGAATATAGTATGATTCTATTTCTATAGGAAAAATTAATATATGTATGTAGTTATAACTTCATTTTAAAAAATTCTGGTAGGATAAACACAAAACAGGGCAACCTCTTGGGAATGAGATTAGCATGGAGGTGAAGGCTACTTTTTCCTTTTTCTTTATACATATATGTATTTTTTTATTTTAAAAAATTACATTATTTTTGCAGAACAAAATACCTCTTTATGTTTTAGCCTGAACAACCTGATTTGTGTAAAATTATCTACTTGAGAATGAGATAGTAGAAGGCTAACATCTGAGCATTTTGGGATTAAATTGAATATTTCATGGTCAATGACAAGGTTAAAAAACTTTGAGTTTTGTTTCCAAATCTAGATATTAATGAATTCAAATAGAATTATAATCTAGAAGTTGTAGAATTATAAGTGGGAACTGGATGATATAGGATGCTGTGGTGATAAAGGGGGAGAAGCAGGAATATTGTTTTTTAGGAAGAAATGTAGAATTTGGAGAATGTATGGAAATTTTGTCTAAAATTCAACGTTGTATAATTGTCATCCTGAAACTCAGGAAATAGAATCCTTGAGATATGGGAAGTGGCGCTCTTTGCAGGGATTTGGTTGCCAAACTTCTTATGTCCTTGGGGCCAGGGGAGTACCCAGCAAAGACAGCTGCTGTCATACATTTGGCAGCTACAGCTGACACTGAGAGGGGTGGATCAACAGATTGGCACAGGCCAAGCAGCTGCCTCTGTATTCACAGTAGGAACTGAGATGAGAAATTACGAGAATATTTAAGACAATAATAATTTTAAACAACAGCATTGCCATAAAAAATCTCAAATATAAATAACTATATGTCATCTTAATATATACTGGATACTAACATTTTCATTAGTAGGAATGACTAAACTATCATAAATGATGATCTTCTATAAGGCTACTAAAGCTCTAAAATTCCATTATTCTATACAGGTCAAATTCTCTCTACAAGCTGTTTCTTTCTCCCTATCACCTTGGGAATTTAAGTATAGTAGAAGTGGGGAATAAAATACCTTGCTAATTCTAGTCTTTGAAGACATTTCTAAGTCTGTAAGATTAAATATATGGAAAACCATGTAAGTACAGAGATAAAGCTACTACAAGAGGATTTCAAAAGTACAGTAATGAACAGTAAAAAGACATTCTCAGGACAATTGAGGAAATATAAATATGAAATGGTTATTAGATGATATTAAGAATTTTGATGTCGATAGTTAATTCTGTTAGATGTGATAATATTATGTTAGAAAACATTAGTGATGCATGCTCAAGTTTTTAGAGTGAAATGTCATGTTATTTGTGATTTACTTTAAACGCTTCAGCAAAAGATAAAGATGAAGCTAATATGGCAAAATATGAATGTGAAATCAAGATGAGTATATGGGAGTTCATTATACCCTGCTCTGTATTCTCACATAAACTTTTTATAAAATGTTTAACAAAGTACAGGTAAAGTAAAATTCAAAAGGGCAAAAACAACAACAACCCTAGATTGTTTATTGAATAAGAAATTTAACTGATGCTTACGATGCGGTAGTAGAGAGTATTCCAGTCAAGAACACCCTTCATTGCAGAGGGCTTTGTTTGAATAAGGAGTTCTGTATCCTAATTTAGGCCCTGCCCACTTTAATGGCTCCCCCTCAGGGAGCCTTAGTTTATTATTTGGAAAATGAAAGAATTCGATTAGTTGATTGTTTTGTCTTTTCTAGTTCGGAGATGTTACTCAAATGCCTACCAGTGCCAAACAGGTCATTCAAATTGTGCTTGCAATTTAAAGGGGGCGCCTCTTCGAGCCCATCCTGTGGGCTCAGAGTTCCCTAGCCTTTTTCGAGGGTAGGAAGAAATACAGATTTTTGTGGGAAATGAAAGATTTGTAAATGTTGGCCAATGAAGATGTAAAGAAAAACAAAGGTGTAGAGAGGCGCGGGAGGGACCACCAAACTCTGTGCATCCACTTTGGTGCTCAGTTAGGACGCTTCCGTGGGGCAGGTGCGAAGGGGAGGAAGACCCTTCCACTAAACCAGACGAGGATCGCCACATCCCGCAGTGGTTTTAGGGGCAGAATTCTGCTTCAAAATACAAGGCCACATCAGCCTACGAGATTCCACCTACGGATGAAAGTCACCACCACCGCACGCAAAGGTAGCCCGGGTTTTTATTTTCATTCACTCTCCTCTTCCGCGGGCGCTCAGGCAGACGCGTAGCTCAGCGCCCCTCGTACCCGGGTTCCTCCGGCCACTGCAGGCGCCACCGATTGAGTCTCCGGGAGCGCCGGGGGGCCGTCCGGGGGCGCCGTCCGGGCCGCACTTGGGGGGAAGTTATGCCGGCGCCTGGCAACCCCAGCGAACCCTGGAAGGAGTAAGATGCCTCGTTTCCCTGGGCGTTTAAGAAAGAAAGAGTTGCGCAACCGGAAGTTCCGCCTCCTGGCCGAGCGCTTCCTGTTTGGTAACTAAGGGCGCGAGATGGTTGCTAGCGCTCCGGAGGCAATTACACCGAAGCTTCGTGGGAACCTCGGGTGCTGGTCCTGGGCTTTTTCTCCATAAGGTTCCCTTT
Source organism: Myotis yumanensis (assembly GCF_028538775.1). Taxonomy (NCBI): domain Eukaryota; kingdom Metazoa; phylum Chordata; class Mammalia; order Chiroptera; family Vespertilionidae; genus Myotis; species Myotis yumanensis. The sequence continues at coordinate 177,933,084 of NW_027223753.1, forward strand.
GCCATCATGAGTAGCGACTTTCTGTCAGGGCTGCACTGGGACGATGGCTTCGCCATCCCTGTGGCGAACCAGGAGAACAAGATACTGGAAGATCAGGTGAGAAGCAGGTGAAGAAGGCTGCGGAAGGAGGGGGTATCTTTTGGGGGGGGGGGGTGATGAGTTTTCTGGTAGGCAGGAATATCCCAATCCTTTTGTTTCTCTCCTCTCCTTCCTGAATCCCATCTCTTCTTGGTCTAACGCTCCTCCACTTTATCTCTCCTTTCTCCCACACCTTCCGCCCTTTTTGGTACTTGCTAAGGCCCAGCGGTTCTCAACCTGTGGGTCGCGACCCCTTTGGGGGTCGCCTAAGACCATCGGAAAACACATATATAATTACATATTGTTTTTGTGGTTAATCACTATGCTTTAATTATGTTCAATTTGTAACAATGAAAATACATCCCGCATATCAGATATTTACATTACGATTCATAACAGTAGCAAAATTACAGTTATGAAGTAGCAACGAAAATAATTTTATGGTTGGGGGTCACCACAACATGAGGAACTGTATTAAAGGGTCGCGGCATTAGGAAGGTTGAGAACCACTGTGCTAAGCAGTAAAAAATATATTGAAACAATAATTGATGTGCAGAACTACAAAGTCCGATTCTTCACTCCTTCCTCCCCTCCCGGCCAAGCGCTCATTTCCAGACTCTTTGGCAGGAGAGGAAAGGCTGGTTCCCGCGCCCACTTTCTCCTTCCTCGGAATTAAGCGCCTTTTGCAAAGGGACTTCTATGGTTTACATAGCAACCGTTAGTGCGGACAACGAAACTCGCCCTGGTTGACATTTCTCTGTGAGTTCTGCCGATGATGGTTAAAGTTAAGAGTGACTCAAATAAAAGTTAAGAGGGACGTTCTAGTAAGAATGCAAAATGTGCAGCTTTTCAAATTGAGACTTTAGTTGTCACAGAACGATGTAAGATACTGTAAGTTGTAAGTATTTTACATCACCTTGCAACCAATGCATAGTAGTTGTTCAAAATAAAGTTGCACCTCGCTCAGGAAACAAAAAAACCTTCAGCAGCCAGTGTAAAGTCCTGTGTGTTGTGTGGAAGAGGATCCAAGAACTGATGTTTACACTACTTAGAGAATGGAAGAGGTTTTCCCTCCTCTGAAAAAATGAAAATGAAACTCCTTCACTTTTTTTGTTGTTATTCAAAATCTTCTGACATATTTACTCACGCCTACATTTAGATGGCTGCAGTTTTTGTTTTTGTTTTCAATGAAGGGCAACATTAGCGAATGTGAGAGATCTAGCACTAGGTATGCAGGCACAATATGAAGAAGTATCCAGCCCTAGGTGTAGATCGTACTTACCAGCCCTGAGCCAGTTTCTTCTCCTGTAAACCGAAGACAAGTAAAATAATTACCACATAGGGCTGTTATGTTACAGAATTTACCAGGTGACCGAAGAGCACACAGGAGTACTTGGAGACACAGGAAAGACCCATTTATTTTCAGATGTTTCACGTGTACCGGTACAGTGACTCAGGGGAGCCTGTTTCCAAATCCTGAGCAAACCAATACGGAGGAAGCTTTCCCTTTATACCCTTTGGCTTCTTTGTCCCCCAAATATGGGATGGGACTTCCGGACCTTTCGCGGGGCTTTGCAAAAAGCCCCATGTGTTGGGATGGGGGCTGTGAGACCACACCTAAAGGCCTGGCCTGGTGCCAGCACTGTTAACCCCCTCCGGAGGTTGTTCATGGTTTATGGCCTCTGTAAAATGGGAGTTGTACTTAGGTAAACTGGTCTTGCAAGACCAGATTGTGGAGAAAGGGGCAGTGACTTAATTATAGGCTATCAAGAGTATACATTAGGTTACTGGCACAGATTCAGATTGCTAGCCCCCCCAAATGTCTTATTTTCCCCATCAGTTGCACAGCTCTAAAGACATTAATGGAGGTTAAAGTTCCATTCAAATGTTAGTTTTTGGTATTAGTGACATAATATTTGTCTCACGGGATATTATATACATACTAGAGGCCCAGTGCACAGATTTGTGCACCAGTGGGTTCCCTTGGCCTGGCCTGTGGGGATCAGGCCGAAACCGGCTCTCTAGACCAGGGGTCCTCAAACTTTTTAAACAGGGGGCCAGTTCACTGTCCTTCAGACCGTTGGAGGGCTGGACTATAGTTTAAAAAAAAACTACGAACAAATTCCTATGCACACAACGGTGGCAAAAACACCCGGGGGGCCAGATAAATGTGTTCGGCGGGCCACATGTGGCCCGCGGGCCGTAGTTTGAGGACCCCTGCTAGACATTCCCCAGAGGGGTCCTGGATTGTGAGAGGGCACAAGCAGGCCAAGGGACCCCACTGGTGCACGATCAGGCTGGGGAGGGACCCCAGGAGAGCTCCAAGGTGTGTCCGGCCCATCTTCCCCAGTCCTGATCGTCTGGACCCCAGCAGCAAGCTAACCTACCAGTCGGAGCATCTGCCCCCTGGTGGTCAGTGCGCATCATAGCAACTGGTAAAATGGTTGAACAAATGGTCAGTCACTTAGCATGTTAGGCTTTTATTATATAGGATTTTTAAAATTATTTATTAATTAATTACTTTTTAAATCCTCACCCAAGGACATGCTTATTGATTTTAGAAATAGGGGAAAGGAGGGAGGGGGGGGAGGGAGGGAGGGGCGGAGAGAGAGAGAGATGGAGAGAGAGAGAGATAGAGAGAGAGAAAGAGAGAGAGAGAAATATCAATGTGAGAGAGAAACACCATGTTCCCTCTGACTGGCAATCGAACCTGCAACCTAGGTAATTGAAACGACAACCTTTTGGTGCAGGAGAGGACACTACAACAGACTGAGCCCCACTAGCCATGGCTGTATTGTGCTTTTAATTCCTTGCATCCTCAGTTGCCAGTTTGATTCCTTGCATTGCCTGCTTTAAGTTTATATCAGATCTTCAAGATAATTTCTCTCTTCTCCCACTCCTTCTTTCGGAGTCCTATGCTTTTCAATATGGACAATTTTTCTGCTGACCTATTTCCCAATTGTTAACTTGTTAATTCCCTTTCCCCCCTTACTGCTTTGTCACTCTATCTTCTTTTTTCTTGGATTTCTCTCTCTCTCTCTTTTATGAAATACTTTCTTGTATTTCTCCTTAAGAAGGGTGTATGGGAGGTAAACATTCTAAGTCGAAAATGTTTTTATTTGCTTTCATATTTGATGGTGATTTGGCTGAGTAGAAAATTCTAGATTAAAAAAATTTGTCACTACTTAATGTACTTTGAAAAATGGTTAAAATGATAAAATTTTTGTTATGTACAGTTTACCACAATTTAAAAATTAGTGATAGAAATTTTATAGGTCACATTCTCTGATTATAAGCCAATAGAATTTGTGTTAATTTAAAAAATGATTTTCTATTGTCAGAGAATGAATGTTTGTGTCCCCCCTTCCCCACAACCATTCATATGTTGAAGCCCTAAACCTCAATGTGATAGTATTTGCAGCAGGTGGGGCTTTCAGGAGGTAATTGGGTTTAAATGAGGTCATGAGGGTGGGGCCCATGAGGGGATTAGTGTCCTTATATAAAGAGAGAGACTAGAGAGCCCTCTCTCTCTCTCTCTCTCTCTCTCTCTCTCTCCCCCCCTCTCCCCTGAGTGTGAGGACACAGGAGAATGTGGCCAGCTACAAATTAGGAAAAGAGATTTCACCTTGACTTTGGACTTCCCAGTTTCCAGAACTGTGAGAAAGAAATTTCTTTAGTTTAAGCCACGAGTCTATGGTATTTTATTTTGGTAGTCTGAGCTGACTAAGAAATTCATTTTAAATACTTAGGCAAGTTTCTCAGCAATATATTGCTGGATGGCTCTTACATCAAATAAAAGTTGAAAGGGAAAAGTCACCAATTAGAAAACTTTAAAGGAGACTGCTTGGTACCTACATCCATGGGAAGCAGCAAAACTCTTGTTTAGAGAAAATGTATAGCCTAAATGCCTTCTAATCAGTGTCTTAGGCAGCCTAAGTTGCTATAATACCATAGACTGAATGATTAAAAAAACAAACACAATCAGACATTTATTTTTCAGTTCTGAAGGTTAGAAGTCGAGATCAGGGTGTCCGCATGGTGGGTTCTGGTGAGAGCACTCTTCTGGCTTTAGATGGCTGCCTTCTTCCTGTGTTCTCACACAGCAGAGAGACCCTCTGGTTTCTCTATTATAAGGACACTAATCTCATCATGAGTGTCCCACCATCAGGTCCTCATTTAAACCTACTTACCTCCCAAAGGCCCTCCTCCAGATACCATCACATTGAGGATTAGGGGCTTCAACATATGAATGTGGGGGTGACACAAACATTCAGCCCATAAAAATCAGTAAGACAAAAAAACCCAACAAAACTAAGAACTTTTAATAAAGTAAAAAGAAATTAACAAGAAAGTAAACAAAAGAGGGAATTAAAAATTGAAATCTATATATATAAAAGGCTAAGCGACCGTCCAATAGTCTGACCAGTAGCTATGACGTGCAATGACAACCAGTGGGCAGAAACTCTGGCCAGTAGCTATGGTGCCCACTGACCACCAGGGGGCAGATGCTCAACTCAGGAGCTGCCAAACGACAGCCACTTTGCAGAGTGCCCTCTCGCACTCTGGGACCCCTTGGGGGATGTCAGACTGCCGGTTTCGGCCCAATCCACACAGGCCAGGCTGAGGGACCCCACCTGCCAGAGGAACCCTGCTCACTCCGTAGATGCCCTTCGAGCCCGGCCCTGCCCCGCCCCAGGTGTGGCCAACCAAGGAGGGTCCGCAGGAGGTTGGCTCCAGGGCGTGACTGGCCCGTCTCTCCCAGTCCTGCCCCACCAGCCACCTTCTAATTAATTTCCTTTCAATGTGCACAAATCTGTGCACTGGGCCTCTAGTTAATGAAATAAAAAGCCAAAAATACATACTTAGTATTACTTAGGACATAACAAATTAGTAAATTCATATATTTTTCTTTCTTCCTTAGTTCAAAATTCAAGTATTTTCTTCTGCACGTTGGTGAATTGTGTTGTGCCCCTCCTGGGTTGTAGCCTCCACTTTTGGAACCACAGCTCAAGACTATAAAGAAGCATATTTTTGTTTTGTTGAGCTTCTATATTGCTTGCAGGGATGACATATTCTAATGGTCCTGAGAATCTATCTTCAATTTCCTAAAAGTTTTTATTTGTTTTGGACTTACATTGTTTTGGGTCTGCTCAGGTTCTAATTCAAAGACACAAAATATAGGAGCTATTATGCTTGGTATACGCCTCCTTTTCAAATTTATGGCTAATGATCTATTTTTTGCTGTCGTTAGGCATTGTTTCTACGCTCTTGTTTGATTTGGGACCTTGTCATTTAATTATGGAATAGGATCTCATTTTTTTTTTTTACTTAAAATATAGCATTGTAGCTGTGGACCTTGCTAATGTTGCAAATCTGAGAGAGATTTCTATTTTGTTTTAATGTGGTGCTAATTTTCCCACAATAATCTTTAAAACACAGCACTATTTTATAATTGAAAGGGCAGTAGATTTTTGAAGTTCAAATTAATATTTTAAAAAAGAAAAGTAAATAATCTTGATTTTACATCCTTAAATATGGTAAGAACTTAGTAGACTTTGACTAATCATCGTGTTTATTATTTACAGTTGTCAAAGCTGCGGGATGAGAAGTCATACTTGCAAAATCAACTACATGTCTATGAAGAACGAATTAATTCTATAGCTTCTCATTTAAAAAATGTTAGACAAGAGTTCTTATATACACAGGTATATATAATGTTGAAATTCATGTTGATTATATCATGTGTAGTTATGGAACATTTCCCATTGCATTTGTATCTGTGATGTTATTTTATAGACATAATAGGAAAATTTAGCATAACTAATCTATAGTGAACATAGCCTTGAATTTGAAAGTAGGCAGAGAAAAGTCTTTGAGGAACTCACTACTGCCACCAAGTTCAAGGAATAATTAATTCATTTGAAAGAATAAATCATCATTCAAACAGTCTAATATAATGTTAGGCAGCAAATTGCATGAGAAAGGTACAGTGATGCAATGAGAAATAATGACTTTAAGCAGAAATAGACTTAATATAACACATAAGAGAGTTTCTGTCTACTTTTAATTATTTAGCACTACCCACTGGGACCATTTTGAGTGGAAGCAAATAGTTCTAACACTTCAGTAGCCCTTAGGCATAGTCTTTTAGCCAAGTTTAAGAACTGAAATTTATAATGACATCCTGAGATAATCGTTAAATTATATTTAGGATAACTGGGGACAGTATACTGCATTTTAGAAAACGTAATAAAATAATACAAATTGAAACTTAGGGTGATTAATCAAAGCATCTGTTTTATGGACAGTCTACTCATGTGTAGAACTTCATTCCCTGATGAAGCCCAGAAAATTAGCTCAGCAAATCAGCACTGGAGTGTTGACTAACTTCCATGTCAAACTCTGCTTTTAAAAGTACATCTGCATTTCTTTGAAATAATGTAATTCTTAAAAATGAACAAAGTTGTGTTTTAAATGCCAATTTGTAATTACTATAGATAAGTATAACTATTTCATGCTTTTTGCAAACTTGAGAAAGATGTCCTCTACAGTCTGGGGGAACGACTCAGCCCAGGAATCCAGGCGACTGATCTCTGAGCTCTATCCCCAGAGCCCCCTGCCCTGGAGTCTGCTCACACAGCTCCAGTCCCTTCTGCCCTCCCTCTGCTGGAGCCCAAGACCAGTGACTACACACAAAATTTTGTCCATCGGCCCTTTAAGAGGGTGCCTGCATTTCCAGCCTTCTCACCCTGGTAGACAGAAACCCCTCTGCTTTTCACAGCCGGATGTTATGTGGGCAGCTTTTTCAGTTCTGGTGCTCTGGGCTGAGGAACCCAACGTGGGATTTAGACCCCAGAGTTCTCAATAGGAACACCCCACAGCTGAGATACCCTCTGGGACTTCAGCTGTTGTCGGGGGGTGGGGGGAGTCTGGCAGCCTTCTGACACCGCACTTTCTACCAGTCTCTATGCTGTCTCCACTTTCAAGTCATTGTTATCACGGTTCTCTCCAGCTTGTCTTCAGTTGATTATTCAGGATGGTTTTTCTATATTTTAGTTGTAATTCCAGTTTGGTACTGGGAGGGTGTCAGTGTAGCTTCCACTTAATCCGCCGCCATCTTCCTATTTCATGCTTTAACAGTCTTATGAGAAGAAAGTTAAAATGTTAATGAGCCCTAACCGGTTTTGCTCAGTGAGTAGAACATCGGCCTATAGACTGAAGGGTCCCAGGTTCGATTCTGGGCAAGGGCATGTACCTTGGTTGCTGGCACATCCCCAGTAGGGGGCGTGCAGGAGGCAGCTGACTCGATGTTTCTAACTTGCTATCTCTCTCCCTTCCTCTCTGTAAAAAAATCAATAAAAATATATATTAAAAAAAAAAGTTAATGAACTTCTAAAAACAATACTTCATATTTTTGAATCCTGATATGATTGAGTAATTAATAAATGGTAGGAACAACATCTTTTCCTCAAGTTATTAAACCACTGAGTTGGGGATCTGAGAGAGACTCTTTGTGGGTATATTTTATTATAGTCAAACCTTAACTAAGATAAGAGACGAAAGTAGTAAACTTCCTACAACAGTAACAGCTTTAACAATGTAAAAATAATACCAATGGTGATAACTTTAAAGCAATGTAAAATCAGTAGTCAACAAGTACTATTTTATTAAGTGAAGCATAACAAAGGCATGCTCGTTTATTAATATAGTCTAGGAAATATTCATAACCAATGTTTACATAATTATTTAAAAATTATCTCTGCTAATTTATGTGATCAATTCATATAACTATCCCATTTCCCAAGTATTTTTAGTCAGTTTGATGTATATTTTTATTAAATTTTTAATTAATTAATTAATTTTTACAGTAAGCTAAGGTTAAATTATTAGTTAGATCTTTTAAAGTATAACCATATAAAGTTTGGTTTTCTGCAAATTCCCTAGCCCGACCTAGTATCTGAAAATCACTGACAACGGTATTTTCCTCCTAACACATTCTATGAATTAATTTTCTTATAAATAGTAAACAACACTGTCTACACTGTATCACAAAGTCTAATGTGGTATAGATTTAAGAGAAGTGGAATTAATGATACTTAATATAGGCATTTTGTGGGAACTTTGTTATGTTTTTGTCTAATGGATTATTATAAATATTTTTAATACTAAAATGTAAAAAGTCCATCTTGTATGTTTTTCTGTAGGCTCTTTGCAAAGCCAGGGAACATGAGATTGAAAGTGAAGAGCATTTTAAGACCATTGCAGAAAGAGAGCTGAGTCGAGTGAAAAATGAAATCCAAAGGCTGGAAAATGACATCACTTTAATACGGGAAAAGAAAAGTGATAAGGAAGTATGTGTTGAAATGTTACTTAAAATTTTGTGCCATTGTTCCTGCTTCCCTCACCAAACAAACACTGGCTTTTTTCTGTGTGGGAAAGGCGTTCATTAGTTTCCTAACATTTTCTTACATTGTTTTCTTGGACAATGGAAGGCACATGGAGCTGTGATTTGAATGAAACAATGATAGAATGTTACATTTATTTTCCCAATGTTCATTTACCAGAGACTCATTGAACCTTACTATATGCAAACCACCATGTTGATTGCCTGTTATACAATGCTAGGCATAATTTGTTCATAAGTGCTATTATATGTTCTGTATAGTATGTAATGCTATATTTTATTTTAGTTTATATTGTAAATAATGTTTTTTTAATCTCATCCTGTCCTCTCTCTTTGGATATTAGAATCAGATATTTAAATTTACTCAAAAATTGGATGATTTGAAACGTCAAATGAACTGGGACCAGCAGGCATTGGAGGCCTGGTTAGAAGAATCAGCTCACAAAGATAGTGATGCCCTCACTCTCCAGAAGTATGCACAACAAGATGATAATAAAATTAGGGTGAGAAATTAGAAATTGTAATGTCAGGTTTTCTCTGATTCTGTAGTGTGTCAACCTTTTTATCTAAATTGGACTTTTAGAATTTTAGAGCAGTACTTCTTAAACATTTTTGGGGTCAGTTTCCTTCCAGAATCTAATAAAGCCAAGTATCCTTTCTCTAGAAAAATGAGTATATTCAAATACCTACAAAATTTTGTCATTACATATAGTTTTAGCTGATTTAAGACTTTAGTGCTTTGATTATTTAATATATTATTATAATTATTATTTAAAATCTAGTTGTAATGAAATATGGTAATGCTTTAGTATAATGAAGCATGCTATTTTCTAATAGACTTAATACCAGATGCATTATTTTAAATGGAAAATTGTTCATCTTTTTTCTAACATACTTTAAAATGTATTAAAAGTCTTTTAAAAAACAATTTTCATTGCAGCCCTAGAGGTTAAAAGTTAAGAATATATACATTTATATGTGTATATATATGTAAATATGTATATATGTATATGTGTGTGTGTGTGTGTGTGTGTGTGTGTGTATATATATAGTATTTGTTTTGGGTATCAAATATATATATATATATGTATATAAAAGCCCAAGCAATCGTCCAACTGTCTGACCGGTAGCTATGATGTGCACTGACCACCAGTGGGCAGATGCGCAACGCAGGAGCTGCCAAGCTGCAGTGACTTGGCAGCATCGGATCTCGGGTGATGCACCCAGAACCAGAGAGGAGGGAGCCCAATTGCAGGGTGCGTCACCCAAGAACCACCCTCTCGCAACCTGGGACTCCTCGGGGGATGTCGGAGAGCCAGTTTCGGCCCAATCCCCGCAGGCCAGGCCGAGGGACGCCACCTGTGCATGAATCCATGCACTGGGCCTCTAGTAATATAATAAAACTTAATATGAGATACGCTAATAGTTTTAAGTTAATCCAATGATAATCATACCTATTTTTGCATGTAACTACATAGGCACTGACCCTGCAATTAGAAAGGCTGACTTTGGAAGGTAATCAGAAAAGAAAGGTACTTGACAATGAAACTACAGAGACTCTAAGTGCACAGGTTGGTTCAGTGAAGATTTTTTTATTTCTTAATTGTTTAAGTGATGTTTGCAAAAGCACTTACATTCAAGAAATGTTATTGCTCTCTATTTGACAGTTAGAATTGGATAAAGCAGCGCAAGATTTTCGTAGGATTCATAATGAGAGACAAGAACTCATTAAACAGTGGGAAAGCACAATAGAACAGATGAAGAAGAGAGATCGAGACATTGATAACTGTGCCTTGGTAAAGTAGTTGTTTGGTCCTTGCAATGTATTTATTCTCTTTTGTGTTTAACTCATTAATTTCAACTGTAAACCACAATGTTATTTGAAAGTCACTTTTGTAGGAGATTCATTAATTTTGGTAAATGTTTTTCAAAGCTGACTCCATTCATTTAGAAATGTGATTTTATGTAGATTACTTATCTATATATATAAAAGGCTAATATGCTAAGTGTCCCTCCACCCATCCAACCAGTCACTATGATGCGCACTTACCACCGGGGGCAGACACTCAAAGCAGGAGCTGCCGAGCTGCAGTGACTTGGCAGCCGCAGTTCTTTGGTGATGCACCCCGAAACCAGAGAGGAGGGAGCCAATTCCTTGTGGGGCCGTGCCATTCCACCTTCTGCCGTGGGTTATGTTGTTGCTGGGGCACTGTTAGCCCCGAGTCTGGTTTACTACACACTTGCATTTGCGTTCCACACCCTGTACGACAGCAACTCCAGGACTCCTCGGGGGATGTCGGAGAGCTGGTTTCAGTCTGATCCCCACAGGCCAGGACAAGGGTCCCCACCTTCTGGAGGGACCCCACTCATTCCACAGATGCCAGGGAGAAACCACCTGGAGGTTGGCTCCAGGGCGGGTCCAGCCTGTCTTGCCCAGTCCCATCCCACCACCACCTTCTAATTAATTTCCTTTCAATATGCACAAATCCGTGCACCAGGTCACTAGTGGTAGTATAATGACAGAGACTAGATCCTGCCATCTCTGAAATGTGGAACAAGAGAAAGTTAGATAATGTTATTGCAGTAAAATCAATGCCCTACATACACACAGTTGTTTGTGGTGCCTTGGATTTAACGTGTGTGCTATCTGTACACACAGGTGCAGGGAAATGAGCCTCATGGGGATCCCAGAGACAGGAAGGGAGAGTCAGGAAAGAAACCAGGACTCCAATAAAGTTTCACTTTTGAAGCCGAGGCACCAATGATGGGATGGAAGTGGTAGAAGCTCCGAAGGGAGGAATGCCACACTGATTGAATACAAAATGGCCTAGGCCTCCCTAGGAGGGGCAAGGGAGAGCCAGTCTTAACTGAGTTCCTTTTCATTGTTAATGCTGATGTTGGTTTCTCTTTATTGACTTCGCATTGCTTTCAAACATCAAGTTCTAAACTACTTCCTCTGTATAAATAAAATGTGCCCAGTCTAAGACTGCAGATCCACAATCAATTGTCATACAACCCCACAGTTGAAGGGAGAGCCTGCTGACTTGGCAGAATATACAACTTGTCATACTCACAGTGGTTCCTTACAGGCTGATATCTCCTGGCTGTCTGTATTGTAGGAGGCTGGGGAGGTTGCTAAGAAATGGCTCCCAGGTAGAGGTATGCTTCTAAGTGTTTAACAACTGGCTCCCGATCTGTGGCATTTCTGATTTCTGTGGTGAAACTGTTTCCATACCAACAGGACTTCACTGGACACAGCGTCGAGAAGAGATGTGCAAGTCAGTTGTGGTGAGCCAGTGAGAGCCGGTTCACACCACTAGAAAGTTAAATATGACATTGGACCCTTTTGTGTTTTTTTCCCTCCAAAACAATTTCTGCCTTCTCAGAGTCTTCTTGGCAGGAGTCAGACCATAGGATCCTGGAATTGTCTTCTTAAAAGAAACTTTTCATTATTTATAAATATTTTTCCATTATGCTTTTATTTCAGTATAAACATGTTGAGATATTACTTATAAGCATTACCTATATGAAAACTTACCTGTGAATAGATAGCACTGTTAAATAATGTGGACACTGAAGTAGAATTAAAGCACCTGATTAAGTAGTAGAAAAATCAGTATAAAGCAGGAAATTCCAGAATGATCATTTGCCATATATAAACCTAAGAAGTTTTGACCTGTCTTTTGGTTGAATGAACACAGTAGATATATAGACTGCTACAATTATAGAATGTTACTTATCATAGAGAACATAGAGGAATACTAGATTAAGCAAATTAAAAATGTTTTTTTAAATGCAGTGCATCTCAGATATATATCCACTTAATATGCTAATATGTATAATATTACATGTAGCATTTCTAAAACTTACTAATTTCAGACCACATGCCTCCCCCACACCCATCTCCTGGGATTAGTTGTTTGGTGGGACCCCATTTTAGAAAATTTGCAAGAAATGTATTTCAGGGTAAATTTTTCTTCACCCTCCAATTCATCCAACATATTGCAGTAATAGTCACTTGTAAAAAACATATATGATCTTTTTATTCCCCAGCTCTACAATCATTTTTGTTCCATAATGCTTAAAAGTTGACCCTCTTTGACATAACAATTGAAAAATAGGGTTTCTCCACAGTTTAGCCTCAACCTCTACTTTTCCAGCCTCATCCCTTTCATCTGTACCCACCCCTACTTAATATATCCCTATTCTATCTCTGCCCTCCCCCCCCCCCCGCCCCCCACTCCGACCATGCGCTTTTACTACACTGAGTTTTATGTATCTCCATTTGTCTTTTTAGGCCGACTTAAATTAAGCCTGTTAGATATGCCTTTTAATGACTCCTCTTGGGTAGACCTTATTCTCTTTGTTCTCATAACGCTCTGTCCACATCTCAGCTACTGCTTCCCATATTCTGTCAATTTTGTATAGTAAAGACCATCAAGAAGCCTGAGTGAAGGAATTCCTATTGAAGCCAATAACTAAAATGCTATTCTCAAAAGATGAAAAGCAAACTGGTCCTATGAAATATTTGGAAAATTTCATTGAAATTAAACTTTCTATGTTAAAAATATATAACACTGTTATATTTTTTAAATGTCACTTTTCATTCATAAAAGGTTGATATTTTCCTCATCTCTTTAGCAAAGTACCAAATAGATGAAAGAAAATATAGAGACCTTTAAAAATATAAGTTTACTATTTTTGGTGTGTAGCATATTAATATTTTGTTTTAGTTCATATAAATATAGTCTCTCTTAAAAAACATTCTCTTAAGTTTTGATAAAATAAATACTAAATATAATAATAGAAAAATAAAAACTAAATTTCTTTTAGTTTTCATTTTGATCATCCTATTAAACATATATTTACTTTTTTTTTTTAATCCTAGACATTAGCAAAGATAAAACAGGAAACAAGAGAAAAAGAAAATTTGGTTAAGGAAAAGATCAAGTTTTTGGAAAGTGAGATTGGAAATAACACAGAGTATGAGAAAAAAATTTCTGTTGCTGATCGTAAAGTTTCAAAATGTAGAAAAGAATACCAGCAGCATGAAGTTCATAAAAATCAGTTGAAGGATGAGGTATGGCAACTAAAAAGACTGGTTTGCGTGTTTATGGGAAATTGCTATAAAAGTAAGCACAAAGCCTTTCCTTTGATTAAGGTACTGCCTTATTTTATTTTATTTTTTTCGTCCTTTCATGCTGTGGGACTTTCGGGATACTCTGAGCTGACCCCTGGTTGGTGAAGGCATCAGGGGGTGCCATTGGCATCACAGGTGATGTGAAGGGCTCTCCCTGGAGTTGTGAAGTGCCCAACTACCTGTCACACATGTGTTGTTAGTGACCTCAGGCAAAAGGCTCCCAAAGGGTCTCGCTTGGAAATCATAATTATATGATAACCAGCAAATAGGAAAATGTGAAGGTGAATATTAACCTTAGTGATAACTTGAAGTATCTTTCCATTGCTACATAGATGGTGGGGTTACCTATTTAAGTTCAGTTTCTCACCTTGTTAAGGAATACATTTCAGTCTGGTAGTGGAATGATGTAGTGGTCAAATACCATGAAACAGATTAAGAGAGGAGAAAACTTCTGTTTTGTTCTTCTTTTGCAGCGTTCATGCTAACTAGGTTATTCCATAGGGAGAGGTAGCAATTCCCCTAGTTAGCAATAAAGAGTTCTTTATGAAATTTATATCTTAAGACCATAGTATGTGAAGTGAACATTGTTTAGATGGGAATTTGGAATATTGTAGAGCATTTTATTTTATAAGGTATTATGCTTTTTATTTCTGATGAGAATGAAAGTTTTTCTTTTGCCTAAAGAGAATAATTACAGAAGATCCTAAAAAAGTAAAATAAATGAATTTCTTGCCTAAGTTAAATGCCACTGCTAATAACTTGTTTTTAAATATTTTAAAATTTAAACCAATTACAGAAAAGAATGCAGGCGAAATAAGCCAGTCAGAAAAGATAAATATCACATGATCTCACTCATTTGTGGAATATAATGAACAACATAAACTGATGAACAAAAACAGATCCAGAGACAGAGAAGCATTGATCAGTCCGTCAAACCTCAGAGGGAAGGTAGGGGAGGGTGAGGGTAAGGGGGAGAGATCAACCAAAGGACTTGTATGCATGCATATAAGCTTAACCAATGGACACAGACACCAGGGGGGTGAGGGCATGAGTGGGGCGGGGGGCGGGGGGAAGGGGGGATTAGGACACATATGTAATATCTTAATCAATAAAGAAAAAAATAACAATAATAAAAAATAATGCAGGGATTTCTTCATAATTTATTTATTGAGATATAATCCACAAACCATAATTTTTAGTGTATTCACAGAATTGTGCACACACCACCACAATCTAATTTTACAATATTTTTGTCACTTTAAAAGGCACCCCCACACCCATTAGCAATCACTTTCTTTTCCCCTTCCAACCAGCTCCTGGCAGCTACTAATCTACTTTGTTTCACTATGGATTTGATTCTTTTGGATATTTCATATAAATGAAATCATATAGTATGGAGCCTTTTGTGTCTGGGATTCTTTTTTAAAAAATATATTTGTATTGATTTCATAGAGGAAGGGAAAAGGAGAGAGAGATAGAATCATCAATGATGAGAGAGAATCATTGATTGGCTGCCTCCTGCATACCCCACACTGGGGATAGAGGCTGCAACCTGGGCATGTGCTCTGACCAGGAATTGAACCATGACTTTCTGGTTCATAGGTCAACGTTCAACCACTGAGCCATGTTAGCTGGGCTGGATTCTTTTACTTACATAATATTTTCAAGGTTCATCCATGTTGTAGCACATATCGTTCATTCATTTCTTTTCTCCAATTTTTTATTGTGATAAGATACATATAACATACAATTTACCATCTTAACCATTGTGGAGAGTATTACAGGTGTCCCCCATCCTTCCCCCATTGCCTCCCTCCACCTGGTTCCCACCCCACCCTAGGCCTTCGCCACCCTATTTTCTGTGTCCATAGGTAATGCATATATGCATATAAGATCCTTGGTTAATTTCTCCCCACACCCACCTCATCCCTTTCCTCTGAGATTTGTCAGTATGTTCCATGTTTCCATGCCTCTGATTCTATTTTATTCCTCAATTTATTTTGTTCATTAGATTTCTTGTTTGTTTATTTTGTTTTTAGGTTCAATTGTTGATAGATATATATTTATTGCCATTTTATTCTTATTTTTTTATCTTTTTTTTCTTCTTTTTCTTCCTCTTCTTAAAGAATACCCTTCAACATTTCAGGTAATAGCAGTTTGGTGGTGATGAACTCCTTTAGCTTTTTCTTGTCTGTGAAGCTCTTTATCTGACCTTCAATTCTAAATAATAGCTTTTCTGGGTAGAGTCATCTTGGTTGCATGTCTTTCATTACTTTGAATATTTCTTGCCACACCCTTCTGGCCTACAAAGTTTCTGTTAAGAAATAAGGTGCTCCCTTATAGTTAGCTAACTGCTTTTTTCTTGCTGCTTTTAAGATTCTCTCTTTGTCTTTAACCCTTGACATTTTAATTATGATGTGTCTTGGTGTGAGCCTCTTTGGGTTGCTCTTGTTTGGGTCTATTTCTTTCACCAGGTAGGGAAAGTTTTTTTGTAATTTCTTCAAATAGGTTTTCAATATCTTGCTTTTTCTCTCTTCTCTTTCTGGCACCCCTATTATGTAAATGTTGGTATGCTTGAAGTTGTACCAGAGGCTCCTTACACAATCTTTATATTTTTGGATTCTTTTATTTTTGCTCTTCTGATTGGGTGTTTTTTTGCTTCCTCGTATTCCAAATCATTGAATTGATTCTCAGAATCCTCTACTCTAGTGTTGAATCCCTGTAAATTATCTTTATTTCAGTTAGTGTATGCTTAATTTCTGACTGGTCTTTTTTAATGTCTTTGACATTCTCACTAAGATCCTTGAAAGTCTCACTAAGTCCCTTGAAGCTCTCATTAAGGCCTTTGAGCAACCTTATAATCATCGTTTCTGTATCCAGTAGTTTACTTTCTTCCATTGCTTTCATTTGTAACATGTTTCCTTGTCTCTGAATTTTGGCTGCTTCTCTGTGTTGTTTCTATTTTTGGGTAGAGCTGCTATGTCTCCTTGAGTTGGTAGAGTGGCCTTGTGTATTACGTGTCCTATAGGGCCCAGTGGTTCAGTCTCCCCAGTCACCTGAGCTGGGCACTCTAGGTGTGTCCCTGTGTGGTCTGTATGCACATTCCTGTTGTAGTTGAGCTTTGATTGCTGTTGGCATCACTGGGAGGGATTGACCTCCAGGCCAACTGACTATGAGGATCAGCTGCCATCTACAATGGAAGAGCTGTAGTGCAGGAGACACCCCTATGGAGCAGGATTTGCTGCATTGGGGCTTTGGTGCTCACTGAGTCTGCCCCTTGAATGTATCACTTGTAATCTGCTATGGTCTGAAGCTGTCCACCAGGTACACTGGCTCTGGGGCTTTTCAGGAGATCTGCAAATGGCTGTTACTTATATTGGGCTAGGAAGTGCCCAGGCAAAGCCCAGGTGTGAAGCAAGACAGGCTGGTGTTAATTCTGGATCTTGGGCCTTTTATTGATAGGTTTGGGACACACTGACACCTGCTGCTGCTTTTTAAAGAGATTTTAGCAACGTCTGGCCATTCATATGGAAAAGCAGGCGCAAACAGCTTGAGTGGGGCTGCAAATTGAATGAGGCAGGGTTTCAGGGAATCACCAGGATAGAATGAACAGTGTGGGCCAGGCTGATGGAAACTCAGATATAGCTGCCAGTCAGCTCTGCAATGGGGGAAGTCCCAGCACAGGAACAATGACCCCTGTGAACACCATTAACTGGGAGAAAGCCACCCTGAGTTCCTATCTCAATGCCAAACAGTCCAGTTCCTCCCTGTATGCCACTGGATCCTCCCAAAGCCACCACTCAGAGTTGGAACTCAGAGGAAGCGGGACTAAGTAGATTCATGTGTGGGCCCTTTAAGAGACCCGTGTCTCTTAACTACAATTCTTGCTAGTTTTTACAGCCTGAAGTTATGGGGACTTCTCTTCCCAACTCTGGAATCCTGGGTGGGGGATCTAGTGTGGGGCTGGAAACCCTTGCTTCTCATGGAGGCCTTGGAGATATCCTTCCCAATTAAAAATATGGCACACATGGGTGTTGGACCAGCCTGTTCTGTGCCTCTGTCCCTCCTGTCAATCTCGATGTGCTTTCTTTACTTCTCTAGTTGCAGGACTTCCATTCAGCCAGATTTCAGGTGGTTCTGAATGATGGTTGTTCTGTATTTTAGTTGTAATTTTGATGTGGTTGTGGGAGGCAGTGAGTACTGGCATTTACCTATGCCACCATCTTGGTTCTCCCCCATCTTAACCATTTTAAGTGTTCTTACTGGTATTAAATATGTTCCTAATGTTGTACTGCCATCATCACCATCTATCTCCATACCTCTTTTTTTCTTGTAAAAATAAAACTGTACCCACTAAACAATAGCTCCACATCCCTCCCTTCTACCATTCCCTGGTAACTACCATTCTATTTTGTCTCTATGATTTTGACTACTTTAAGTACCTCACATAAGTGGAATCATCCAGTATTTTGTGACTGGCTTATTTCATTTAGTATAATGTCCTCAAGATTCATCCATGTTGTAGCATATGTCAAAATTTCCTTCCTTTTTAAGGCTGGATACTATTCCATTGTATGTGTATACCACATTTTGCTTATCCATTCGTCTGTCCATGGACACTTGGGTTGCTTCCATTTTTTAGCTATTATGAATAATGCTGCTATGAACATGGGTATACATTTACCTCACAATTGCTGGATCGTATGGTAATTTTGTTTTTAATTTTTTGAGAAACTGTCGTACTGTTTTCCACAGGGGCTGTACCAACAGGGTTAATTTCTCCACACTTTCACCAATACTAGTTTTTATTATCTTTTATAGTAGCCCTCCTAATGGGCGTGAGGTGGAATTTTATTGTAGTTTTGATTTGCATTTTCCTAATGGTTAATGATGTAGAGCATATTCTCATGTGCTTTTTGGTTATTTGTATGTCTTCTTTGGAGAAATGTATATCTAGGCCCTTGGCCCAGTTTTTAATCTTTTGTTGTTGTTGAGTTTTAGGAGATCTCCATACATCCTGGATATTAATCCCTTACCACATATTGATTTGCAAATTTTCTTTCATTCTGTTGATTGCCTTTTTACTGTGTAGATATTGTCTTTTGATGCACAAAAGTTTTTAATTTTAATGAAGTCCAACTTATCTAATTTTTAATTGTTCTCTGTGCCCTTGGTGTCACATCCAAGAAATCATTGTCAAATCCAATGTTGTGAGGTTTTGCTCTAATGTATTTTAAACACATATATGTGGGTCTTTATAATTTGCCAGTATTATACAAGCAGTTTAAACTGTAATATTAGATCAAAAAGAAAACCTGTTAATATGTATTACAGCAATATGGTTATTGTGTTTATGGGAATGATGAAGGTTAGAAATTGAAGTGCTTCAAAAGGAATTTTTGGAAATGAAATTAATTTATAAAATACAGAGTAAATATATACTTTCTGTCTGTTAATTAATAAATAGCTGGATACTTTAAAAGCCACTGTGAATAGAAGTTCCAGTGAAGTAGAAGCTCTGAGGAAAAATACTTCCAAAATAAAGAAGGATATTGATGGAGAAACAGCAAGGTAAGAAAAAAGATGTTTAAATATATTTATAGTTCTTAATTTACTTCTAGAAACATATTTTTTTGTTAAATAGCTATAAAATTATAGCTACTAAATTATTAATTTAAAAAATGTCACAGGTGTTTCATCACAAAGGCTCAGGAGTAATATTTTTATGGCATATTAACTATGTATTGGTAATAAAATGGTTTATGGTAAAATTTTTTCATATAACTTGAGGTTATATGAAAAAATTGTAGTTCAAACTATTCCTTGTTTGTTTGCATTCAATACCTCTAGACATGTTTTCTGGTTTTTTTATTATAAACTCTTTCTAGGTTACACAGAATTAAAAAATCTAATGAGAATGCAAAAGAAAAATTAGAGCAGATAACTGAGAAAACTATGTCAGCAGAAGAGAAAGCTACCAATTTGGAAGATATACTAAAGGAGGAGGAAAAAAGTGTGAAGGTAAAGTTTAGTTCCCATTTAAAAGAAGATCACAGCACATTCAGCAATAGTGAATTAATTAGTTAATTAAATAGTGAACAGTGATTCCTGAGATCAGAGGAGTAGGAAGTCTTTTAAGAGGCTCTGCTTTCTGGTGATGACATTTGTAATCAGCATTGTTGGTCCTCTTTTTATTGCTTCTGCGGCTCTTGGTGACTGCTCTCTTCTTAAGCTCCTGATCCTCCATTTGCTTCACTTTCAGCATTTAATTTGGATGTCTTTTTCTTCTCTTTCTTTTGTTAATCCTCACCTGGAGATATTCATCCCCTTCTCCCCCACTGATTTTTAGAGAGTAGAAAGGAGGGGGAGAAACAGAGAGAGAGAAACACCAATGTGGGACACATCGATTGCTTGCCTCCCACACACTTCCCGACCAGGGTCAAGGATTGAGATGGCAACTGTAGTATGTGCCCTTGACTGGAATGGAACCCTAGACCCTTCAGTCCCAGGCTGATGCTATAACCATTGAGCAAAACCGGCTAGGGCTTGATATCTTCTTTTAAAGATAGCTCCTGTACCTTAGATTCCATGCCTTCCCAATGCCTAGTGTGTCCATGTCCCTGCTTGTCATCTATATATATATATATACTAGAGGCCCAATGCACAAAATTCCTGCAAGAGTAGGCCTTCCTTCCCCTGGCTGCCGGCACCAGATTTCCTCTGGCACCCAGGACCCGGACTTCCCTCATAGCCCCGGCTTTGTCTGCAAGGTCGTCCGGAAGGACATCCAGTCTAATTGCCTTCTGGATGACCTTGTGGACAAAGCCAGGGCTGCAGGGGAAGCCTGGGTCTCAGGTGCCCGTGGGCAGCCAGAGGGAAGCCTGGGTTCTGGGTGCCAGATGGAAGCTGGTGCTGGCAGCCCAAGGAAGGAAGGCCTACTCTTGCACAAATTTCATGCATCAGGCCTCTAGTGTTCTCATATTGCAAATGTATCTTGAAAAGTGCCCTTGTTTTACAATTGGTTTCTATATGATTATCATTTTTTGTGCAAATTCCCCCCCAATGGTCTACATTTATTAGCTGTATTTCTTCACCATGTGCTACTGCTATCTTTTTATTTTTATTTATTTATTTTTTTAAATATATTTTATTGATTTTTTACAGAGAGGAAGGGAGAGAGATAGAGAGTTAGAAACATCAATGAGAGAGAAACATCGATCAGCCGCCTCCTGCACATCTCCTACCGGGGATGTGCCCGCAACCCAGGTACATGCCCTTGACCGGAATCAAACCTGGGACCTTTCAGTCCGCAGGCCGACGCTCTATCCACTGAGCAAAACCGGTTTCGGCTACTGCTATCTTTTTAACTTCGTAGAGTCTGGCATCATTTATCAGTAAATGGGCTCTTAAATGCTATTATTTTGCTAACCTTATCGACATGTCCCTTCTACCTTAATCTCTTTGGCATGTTGGTAGCATTAAATCCAATGTTTGAGGAACTAGAAGAGGTTAAATTTCCTCTTTGAAAATTTCAAAGTGACTGTATGACCTGACACTGTAGGCACTACTTCTTGCTTTTAACTTTTTTTTAATTAAAAATAATTCCCCTTTATTACTTTTTAGAGAGAGAGGAGAGGGATAGAGAGATAAAAACATTGATAAGAGAGAAGCATCATCCATTGGCTGTCTCCTGCACACCCCCTAAAGGGGATTGAGCCCCAAACCCAGGCATGTGCCCTGACAGGGAATCGAACCAAAAACCTCTTGGTTCATGGGTTGATGATCAACCTCTAAGCCACACCAACCAGGCTTTTAACGTGTGTGTGTGTGTGTGTGTGTGTGTGTGTGTGTGTGTGTGTGTGTGTGTGGAGCAGAAGGGTAGTTGAAGATGGTGGCAAAAATCCCTCATTTGCTGAGGTTTATATCAAGGATGGTTTTACTCATATTTGGATAGAATCTGCTTCCTCAGTGTGTTGTGTTTTTAAAATTCCTGAGTAATGAAGTCATGCAGCAGTGTTGACTTGGGTGGTGTCTGAGTCCAATATTATTTTTTTAACTTATTTTTTTCTTCCAAGAGCATGATTTTCTGTAGCACCTGAGATAGGACAGTATTAAAACTTATCAGAAACCTGTAGAAATGGTAAAATTCACTTGAAATAGACTTTTGGGCAACAGAATGAAAAACTAGTGACATTTTAAAAGAAATTAGCTGAATTTGAAAAAAATAAGATTGTAGCATGTGTACTAATTGTGCTCTAGCAGGGTTGTGTTCAGAATCTTGATTTTTATAGCCATTGGATTTTGTGTCTGTTTGGAAAAATCCCAACCCTATGTGTTTTGGAGATGTGCTGTGTTATTCACCACCAAGCACTAACTTGAAAACTCTGTTAGGCAATCTTTGAGAAGGTATTAAACCCAATGAAAAGTGTCTGTTATATGAAAAATAATGCATTTTATATGATTATATCAGATTATATTTCTTAATTTGTGCCCCAAAGAAGGTAGGAAATTGAACAATGTAATTTCTTCCCTATAACACCCTCAAGACTTCAGTAAATGTGAATTTATATTCTGTTTTCTAAGGAAACCAGTAGAATCCCTAGTTCTAAGGCTAGGGTGGATTAACAGATCAAGGTACATGATACAAGAATAGAAAACTACTATTCTAGTCTACTAGCATAGAGTAGACTATAAGAAATGTTGGGGATTTGTTGAAATTGTGGGAGGCCTTTATATCTCAAGAGCTAAAATGTTGGGGGTTCATTTATGAGCCCCCTATATTATACTGTTTATAAAATAAAATATTTAAGGTATTAAAATTTCACTAATCCCTATTATTCTTGTCACCAGGAAGTGGAAATTCAATTGACCATATTGAAAGGTGTGCTATTTAAGATAGGTCGTGAATTACAGACTGAGACAATGAAAGAAAAATCTCTTATATCAGAAATTGAAGGAACCCGTTCCTCTCTAAAGCACCTCAACCATCAGCTACATAAACTGGATTTTGAAACCTTGAAGCAGCAAGAAATTATGTACAGTCAGGTAGATGTTACTCTTATGAATATCTTCCATATTGACTTGTGATAGTTGTGATGGTCAAGATACTACAGTGCTCCGGGAAAACAAAAATTTCTAAGCACTCTTTGAGGGATAGAAGGGATAGCTATTGAAGATGGGATTTCATGCTAGGTCAGTAGTAGGGTGAGGAAGCCTTAAATGCTATTTTTTTTCCCTCTATCTGAAATAAACAGGTAAGAGGACAGACAACTCTTGTGAGGGAGAACCATGAACCTGGGGCAGTTGAACGTAGAGTAAAACAAAACAAGGAGTCGGACATCTGAAGCCTAGAAAAACTATCTGTTGATGTTTTAGTTGTGTGGACATAGGGACATAGGCTTTCTCATCCCCTCCCATAGACAAATAGGTTAAAAGTATTTTTTTCAGTTTTTCCTTATTTTTCCTATTCATTTGTTCTGTCTCATTAATCTCTTAATGTCCTCCCTCTGTACATCTTAATCCCCCTATCTAATATATTTTTAGTTTCTCAAAATTACAGATGCTAAAGCTTAATTTAAAAAAATAATTCATTAGAAGCTTTGGTTTTTTTTATGGCTAACAACTCATGACTATATTATTGTTATTTTTTTGCATCCCCTTTTGAAAATGTATCCTCAAAAATGTATGTCCATGTATATCCAGTGTGTTTACTGAGGTTGCATCATGGTAATACGATAAATAGCTCCCTACATGACTTTGTTATATTTTCAGATTACTTATATGTCACTATCATGTACCCTGATTGTTGAAGAATAGGTTGGTGTTTCTCTCTTTAGGGTAAGAAGGATTTTATCCTGTAAATTACTGAAGGCTTAAAGTGACACCTAGGCCAGCTGATAAAAAGGTCTTTACCGTGTCTTTATAGTTGTAGAAATATTTTTCACCATTTGTTTCTCCTTACTAATTTATTTTAATAAACTGTAACAGGATTTTCACATTCAACAAGTGCAACGTCGAATGTCACGGTTAAGGGGAGAAATTAATTCAGAAGAAAAACAAAGTCTTCAAGTAAAAATTGTTGAACTTAAAGAGACGTTGGAAGAGAGAAATTCTACATTTGGCACTTTGGAAACACAGATCAAGAAGCTTCATGTAACTTATCCAAAAACACTTTTTATGCTTCAAATATGCTAGTCATTAGTCATTCTGTTTTAAGAGAACATGTTCCTAAGGCTTAACTTTGGATAGGAGATTGCCAAGCTACACACATATATAATAAACGTATGAACTGATATCCATATTTCTATAAAAATGCAACATTACCATTGATTATGCACTTACTACATGCTAAATACAACACATGCATTTAGTATTTTATTTCATTTTATTTTTATAAATAGGGGAACTTATGAGGAAGATATCATTACTTGTTTTACAGATTAAGGTACTTGTCCACAGCTACACAGCTAGTACATGAGGAGCTAGGATTTGAGCACTGGTTCATGTGACTTCAAAATACTCTTAAATAGTACATGATCTAAAGCATTGATAAATTCCAGTTTTTCTATTATGCATTTGCCATAATAACTTGATTGTCTGTTATGTATGAAATAACCTCTAAAAGAAACTGCCGTTTTATGGCTCATCTATTGTCGTTATTCAAATATTTACTTAGTTACATTTTTCAAATAACTCAATTTTGTTAATAAGATGAGAATAATCTTAATCTTTAGGTATATTAATATGTTTATAGTAATATAAAACCTATGTTAGGGAAGCCTATGTAATATAAAACCTATGTTAAAGTTTAACTGGAGAGTGAGAGTGAAAGAATGAGAGCATGGACCTGAATGGGTAACAACACCGAAGGGTTTCAGTTTTTTAAACAGCTGGGAAGGCCTACTGATGAGTGTCCTCTAGTGGCTATAAGAGGAATTGCCCTGGATTCCTTTAGGGCTAACAAAGGAGAAAGGGAGCTATTAACTTTTTTACATTAAAAAAAATTATTTTATGATGATAAAATGTTGGTTTGGAGTAGTTTGTAGCATGATAAAATGTCTTTTTAAAATGTTTCCTTGGTTTGGTAGAAAAGAGCACATGTTTTGGAATTAGAAAGAATTAGTTTTGAATGTCAAGGTTATATCACTGCTGTTTTAACTTCTCTGTGTCCTAGTTTGTTCAATTCTTAAATGGAAAATAATTTAATATTAATTTTACAGCATTATGGAGAATTACAAGCAGTTTATATCTTCATACAGTGCTTTTTAGCAAGTACTCAGTAAATGGTATTGTTTTAATGATACAGAGTATAGGAATACTCATCTTACCTAATAATAGACAAACATGTAAATTGACTGTCCCTCTGCTACACTCACCAGCCAATCAGGAGAGTATGCAAATTAACCCAACAAAGATGGTGGTTAATTTGCATATGTAGGCACGAAGCAGCAGAGCGAAGACTGAAGGCTCCAGCTGGAGGAGCAAAGGCCTGGGTCCCGGGTGCCGGAGGAAAACTGGTGCCGGCAGCCAGGGGAAGGGAAGGCCTGTTGAATAATATCTTCGTGCAACAGGCCTTTAGTACTATCTACAATAATCTATAGTAATAAAAGCATAATATGCTAATTAGACCGAACAACCAAATGACCTTCTGGATGTCCTTCTAGATGAAGCCATACCAGCGGGGGCCGAGGCAGAGGTGGTTAGGGGTGATGAGGCAGGCAGGCGAGTGGTTAGGGGTGATGAGGCAGGCAGGAGAGTGGGTAGGGGTGATGAGGCAGGCAGGCAGAGTGGTTAGGGGCGATGAGGCAGGCAGGAGAGTGGTTAGGGGTGATGAGGCAGGCAGACGAGTGGTTGGGGTGATGAGGCAGGCAGGCAGAGTGGTTAGGGGTGATGAGGCAGGCAGGCAGAACAGCTGTTAGGAGTCAGCAGTCCTGGATTGTGAGGGGGATGTCCCAGATTGTAAGAGGGTGCAGGCCAGGCTGAGAGGACCCCCCCTCCCATGCATGATTTTCATGCACTGGGCCTCTCGTCTATAATAATCCTATGTAATAAAAGAAACATGCAAATTAACCATCGCTCCATCACTCTGCCACTCTGCTACACCCACCAGCCAATCAGAGTGACTATGCAAATTAACCCAACAAAGATGGCAGTTAATTTGCATACGCAGGCACGGAGCGAAGACTGAAGAAGACTGAAGATGACTGATGATGGCGGCGATCACGGAACTGAAGCGAGCAGGAGGCTTGGGTTGCTCCCAGCGACGGAGAAAGCCAAGCTTCCCACCGACCCCAGACTCCACTCAAGGAGGGGCTGGGGGCCTGGGTCGCTGGGGGAGAAGCCAACCCTCGCTGCTGCGACTGGACCAAAGGCCTGGGTCCCGGGTGCCGGAGGAAAGCCGGTGCTGGCAGCCAGGGGAAGGAAGGCCTATTGCGTAAATCTTTGTGCAACAGGTCACTAGTAAAAACATAATATGCTAATTAGACCTCATGGCTGAATGACCTTCTGGATGACCTTCCGGATGAAGGCTTCGAGGGCTGAGCCCCTTGCACGAATTTTGTGCATTGGGCTTCTATTAGAAATATAAGAAGGTGAACTGTGTATCATCTTTCTTGATCCTGGCCTGAACTGTGCCTGCTTTGCTGTGTGGGGATGGGTTTAGTGTTCCCTCTTCAGCAATTGGCTAGTACTTATACCTATTCTAACTCTGGTTTTAACAGAGAGAAAAATAAATTAATAGAAATGCAAGTGAATTTTGAAAGATATTGTTACTATTCTAATGAAGGTTGCTCTCATTAGTAGCATGGTGTTGTAAAGTCATTCTGCGTTCCTGCTCCCATGCCACTCCATCTCTTATTGTGCATCACAGAAACTACTTTCTTTTGGTTGAAATTCACCTTAAACTTAATTTGTTTTTTGGTTCTAAAAGTTAATTTTATGAAATCACATTTTCTTTAAAAAAATTCTTCTTCTTACTGTATTGCTACAGTCCTAGGTCTTACTACTTCAGAGACATACAGGCAATGAGAAAGGCAGAGGAAGGGAGGGGAGAGGTATAGACGAAGTGAGAAAGAAAAAGACAGAGAGGAAAGAGATAGATCTTGGAACTAAAAAGTTTTTGCTTTACATACCCAGAGGGGACTAAAAGCACAAACCTTGTTCTGGGTTCAGGGTGGGAGGAGGGATACAAACTGGTCTAAAGCTAGAAAACTACAATCTGTGTATGTATGACCTACAATGCATCCTATGGAGTTAGATCTTATATAACATTTTTTCTCTCTAGCAATATGTGATTATATATGTAATACTACATGAGCTTTTTGTATATCAAACGCTGTTGTGCATACTCTTTGCCAGTAACTTCGTTCTTTAAAGTTATTTATTTTTTAATCTTTATTGTTGGCCAATAACTTCTTTAATCCTCACAGCAACCTAAGGAAGTAGGTATTGTTGTCTTCTGATTCCAGAGCTTGCACTGTTAACCAAGACCCTATGCTTTTTCACACTGTTAATGTCTTTACCTTCTGGGACTTGGGTTGAATCAAATGATGAACTCTAGAAGGTGAACCAAAGCTTGGGCTCCCTCTTCCCATGTCTTTCCCTTTAGAATCACATTGAACAGTAACCATACATAAGTAAACTAAACCCAAAACATCAATGCAGTGGGGCCTTGACTTATGAGTTTAATTCGTTCCGTGACGGAGCTCGTAACTCAAATTACTCGTATATCAAATCAAAAGTGAACGAGTGAGATACGTGATGCTGGGCTGATGTTGTGGCGTTCACTGTGACGTTTGCTGCGCCAACTAGCGGTGGGGTATCTGAAGCTGGCTCGTAACCCAAATTTTAGCTCGCAACTCAAAGCAAAAAATCGGCCGAGAGACGGCTCGTATCTCGAAAAACTCGTTAGTCTGGACACTCGTAAGTCAAGGCCCCACTGTAGATGATAAAAATGAAAAAAAATTATGTTAATATCCATAAATATTATATTAGAGATGTTACAGCATACATAATAAGACTTTAAAATCTGATTTATTTTAATATTTAATGGAGCACATAATTTAATGTAAGATGTTTAATAGTATGTATTTAATATTGCTATTTAAAAACATATTTGTGTACTTTTTTCCTTCTTACAGAATGATCTTTACTTTATCAAGATGTCAAACAGTAAAAATTTTGATGAAAAAAAGTCCCTCATGACCAAAATAAATGAACTAAACCTTTTCAATGAAAGATCAGAGAAAGAACTTAGTAAAGCTCGAGCTTTGAAGCAGGTAAAGTAAAATAATATGAGTATATAATAAAATCTACATGTTTTCAGGCTCAATATAGAAAAATTTAAAAAACAGCAACATTTGAAAAAGACAGTAAGTCACTAAAGTGTTAAAATACATTATTTCTTTCCAGTCTCAAAGAAAATTTGCTATATATATTGTATTTAAAATTTGTTAATATACATGCTTCCAAAACATTAAATAATCTAGAGACACAGAAACATGGAACAGACTGACAAATTTCAGAGGGAAGATGGGGGTAAAGGAGATGGGGATGGGGGGAGAGATTAACCAAAGATTTTATATACATACTAGAGGCCCAATGCATGAAATTCAAGCATGGCTGGCAATCAGGGCCGATCGGGGCCTTCTGACTGCCATCTGGGGCCTTCCTTCATTCCGTGCCTCCCCCTGGTGGTCAGTGTATAATAGCAAGCGATGGATCTCCTGGTCAAACTCCCATGGGTACAATGTGCGTATTAGTCTAGAGTCCCAGTACACAAAGTCGTGCACAGGTGGGGTCCGGTCAGCTGGCCCTGCACCCAATCAGAGTGGGGGGGGGGGGGTCTGGGTCGGGGCCAGCTGGGAGGAGGGGCCACAGGTGGGTGGCGGGCTGGCCCTGCCCCCTGGTAAAACTCCCAGTTGAACTCCCAGTTGAGGGGACAATTTGCATATTAGCCTTTTATTATGTAGGATACACATAGCCTCCAGACAGTCAATAGTGTGGTGAAGGCTTGGGAAGGGCAGGTGTGGGGTGGAGCAGGTCAATGGGGGAAAAATGACAAAAAACTGAAGGGACATCTGTAATACTTCCAGCAATAAAGATAATTTTTAAAAATATGATCTTGTAGTGACCAGGAAAAAAATTTTTTGAAGTCTTCCCACAGTCCATTGCACAAAGTTACTATAATTTACTTGGGCAACCTCTTATTTTTTGGATTTATAATTGTTTCTAGTATTTGGCTATTTTAAATAGTATTATCATGTTCTATGCACATATATCATTGTACAGTTGTTCAGTTAGTTCCTTAGGATAAATCTCCACCTGTATAATTAAGGTTGAAAAAGAATGAATATTTTCAGTGTCTTAAAACTATGTTTAAGTTCAATTGTCTTCTAGAGGGTTCAATTAATATTCCCAGTAGCAATGTGTAAGCATCCTATTTTATTTACCACCATCAAAGCTGGATCTTACAGTTGATAAAATTATTGTCAATTTGATGGTCAAACATGATATCTCATCGTTTTTAGTCTGCATTTTTAAACTTTGTGACATTTTGAAACACTTTATGTTTAAAAATAAAATATCCTATATAATAAAAGGCTAATATGCAAATAGACCAAATGGCAGAACAACCAAATGACTGGTTACTATGACATGTGCTGACCACCAGGGGGTGCATGCGGAACATGGCGGGCATTGACTGCGGCAGATGGTGGAGCAGGTGAGCAAGGGCGCCAGACCAAGGTGGGGCACCAGTTGCTGTCATCAGGGCCAGCTTCAGGTGGTTACTGAAAATTCTTTGCTCCCACATGCCACGGTCTGGCCCAGTGCTCATACCTGCTGCAGGCACGCTTGCACCTGCTGCCAGCACCTGGTGCCAGTCCCGATCGCTCGGCACCATCAGGTACGAGAAGTGACTGCTGGCCCCAATTGCCCCTGAGGGCTTCTCCACCTCTTCCTGCTCCTGAGGGTGATCAGGGCAGCAGCCTCCACTCGCTTCTGCTGACAGCACTGGCCCCACTCGTACCCACTGCTGGTGCTGGCCCCGATCACTCCGCAAGTGGGGCCGGCACCATCAGCCCATGGGAGCAGTGGTGGGAGGAGCAGGGCTGCCAGCAGACAGGGGACCAGGGGCCCCGGCAGGAGGGGCTGGGTGGGGGTGCAGAGGATGGGCTGAGACCTGCCTCTGTGCCCACTATAGCCTCGCGGCCCACAGTTCCTTTCAAGGTGCATGAATTCGTGCACAGGACCCCTAGTGTTTAAACAAAAATGTTTAAAACAGTTTCTTTTAATTATACTACTAGAGGCCCAGTGCATGGAATTTGTGCACTGGGCAGGGGGTTCCTCAGCCCAGCCTGCACCCTCTCACAGTCTAGGACCCCTCACTCCTTACCGCTCAGCTTGCTGCTCCTTAGCACTGCCGCGGAGGCGGGAGAGGCTCCTGCCACCACCACTATGCTTGCCAGCCATGAGCCCAGCCTCTGGCTGAGCAGCACTCCCCTTGTGGGAGTGCACTGACCACCGGGGGGGTGGGGGGGTAGCTCCTGCATTGAGCATCTGCCCCCGGTGGTCAGTGTGCATCATTGTGATCGGTCGTTCTGCCAGTTGTTCTGTCATTCAGTCGATTTGCATATTAGGGTTTTATTATATAGGATGTTCCACAATTTTTATTTTTTGCTTTCTGGTTTATGTTCTTGGCCCATATTTCCATTAGGAGGTTTATATTTTTTAATTGCTTTGCAAAAGAACTTCATATGTAAAAATATTAATTTTGCCTTAAATAGTGCCAATATTTTTTCCATTTGTCTTTAAATTTTTATTTAGTTTTTTTAAAATATATTTTATTGATTTTCTACAGAGAGGAAGGGAGAGGAATAGAGAGTTAGAAACATCGATGAGTGAATAACATCAATCAGCTGCCTCCTGCACACCCCCTACTGGGGATGTGCCCGCAAGCAAGGTACATGCCCTTGACTGGAATGGAACCTGGGACCCTTCAGTCGTCAGGCCGATGCTCTATCCACTGAGCCAAACCGGTTAGAGCTTTATTTAGTTTTTTGACATGAAAGTTTTTTAAACATCAAACATTTAAGTGCTTTTCCTTGTATAAATGTTATGTTTAGAAACTTCTTTGTCATATAAACATCAAACAAATGCTTGCTATTTCTAATAGCGGCATTGTTTTTATCTCTTGCTGCTGCCCTGGAATTTATTTTTGGTACATATGAAATGTAGGGATATAATCTTTTCTCCAACTAAAAAACTATATTTTTGAAATAGTAAAAGTCTTATATTCTTGAGTGTTTGTTTCTGGGCTTTCTATTCTGAAAATTATCTGTATACTTTTTATCAGGACTCTACTCATGATGGAATCATTTTAAAATAAAAATTTAATTACATATCATTTTATGAGATTCAGTTTAGAAAATAAAAATGCTCACCCATAGAGCTTTATATATTTTCAGTTTCAATTTTAGGAATAATTTTTTCCTTTTTTTCTTTAATAAAACTTGAATTTAGGATTGAATTATAGTAAAAGACTTCGAATGGCTATAATTTTTTTTTTAAGTGAAAAGGACAGAAATAAAAAGGAAGAGGAAAAAAAAAAAAGCAAAGGAAAAACTAGAGTCATGACTCAGAGCAATCTAAATTTAACCTTAGTTAACATCTTGGTCGATGGTCAAATCAGAAAAAAGTTATGTTTTCAAGTTTGACTTTTGTAGCAGTAATAAAGAAAAATATTTTGGTTTGGGTATAAAAATAATTTTTCAATATTTGACTATGATAGGACTTGATGATTGAAGACAATCTTTTAAAACTTGAAGCTAAACGTACTCGTGAATTGCTTCACAGTAAAGCAGAAGAAGTTCTTTCTCTGGAAAAAAGAAAACAGCAATTACAAACAACTATGGAAGAACGAACTGAAGAAATTAAGGTTCACAAAACTATGCTTGCATCACAAATAAGATATGTTGATCAAGAAAGGCAAACCATAAGGTAACAATTAGAATTTTCACATCCTGCTAATTTTGAAAACATAATTCCGTTTTCATATTGTTGGAAAACATAATACTGCTCCCTCTGCCACCCTGGGTGTCCATCTTTTTCATATTCATTTGAAAAGCCTTTTAATATAATACTAGAGGCCCGGTGCACAAAAATTTGTGCACTCGGGGGGGGGGGGGGGGGGTGTCCCTCAGCCCGGCCTATGCCCTCTCACAGTCTGGGACCCCTCAGGGGATGACCATCTGCTGGCTAAGGCCTGCTCCCCAGGGGATTGGGCCTAAGCTGGGAATCAGATATCCCTCTGGCAGCCCGGCAGCCATCGGGAGATGTCCACTTGCCAGCGGGGAGCAGACCTAAGCTGCAGTCGGACATCCTTAGAGCTGTTGAGGAGGCAGGAGAGGCTCCCACCACCACCACTCTACTGGCAGCCATCAGCCTGGCTTGTGGCTGAGCAGAGCTCCTCCATGTGGGAGCTCACTGACCACCAGAGGGCAGGTCCTGCATTGAGCGTCTACCCCAGGGGTGGGCAAATTTTTTGACTCGAGAGCCACAATGGGTTCTTAAACTGGACCGGAGGGCTGGAACAAAAGCATGGATGGAGTGTTTGTGTGAACTAATATAAATTCAAAGTAAACATCATTACATAAAAGGGTACAGTCTTTTTTTTTTTTAGTTTTATTCATTTCAAATGGGCCGGATCCGGCCCGCGGGCCGTAGTTTGCCCATGGCTGGTCTACCCCCTGGTGGTCAGTGTGTGTCATAGTGACCAGTCATTCCCAGTCTTTCTGCTGTTAGGGTCAGTTTGCATATTACCCTTTACTATATAGGACAGAGGCCTGGTACATGGGTGGGGGCCGGCTGGTTTGCCCTGAATGGTGTCCCGGATCAGGGTGGGGGTTCCTACTGGGGTGCCTGGCCAGCCTGGGTGAGGGGCTGATGGCTGTTTTCAGGATGCCCGCACCCCCTTCAGGGTGGGGGTCCCCAGTGGGGTGCCTGGCCAGCCTGGGTGAGGGGCTGATGGATGTTTTTAGGCGGGCCAAGCCTGCAACTGAAGCTCCCAGACTCTCCTTTTTTTTTTTATTCTGGGATTTATTTACCTTCTGTAATTGAAACTTCGTTGCGACTCCAGCTACGGCTGGCTGAAAGCAGGTTTCTGGGTTTTGTTTAGCTTCTATAATTGCAACATTGTTGCTTAGAGTGCAGCTCAGAGCTGGGCTGTGCAGGCAGGGAACCTTGGCTTCCTCCATCGCTGGGGCAACCAAGCCTCATGTTCCCTTCAGCTGCTTGGCTGCCAGCCACCATCTTGGTTGGCAGTTAAGTTGCATAACACCCTGATTAGCCAATGGGAAGTGTAGCGGAGGTATAGTTAATTACCATGTTTGTCTATTATTAGATAGGATATGGGACATATGTTAGCCATAAATCTATGCTTTTTCATCTTTCTTTCCTTTGGCTAACTCCTCATCCCCCCCACCCCATTTTTTGTTGTTGTTGTTAATCCTCACCTGAGGATAATTTTCCATTGATTTTTAAGGAGAGTGGAAGAGAGAGGGAAAGAAAGAGAGAGAAACATCGATGTGAGAGAAACACATCGATTGGTTGCCTCCTGCACAAGGCAATCGGGGCTCAGGCTAGGGAGGAGCCTGCAACTAAAGTACCTGCCCTTGACCGGAATCGGACATGAGACCCTTTGGTCCACAGGCTGACACTCTATCCACTGAGCCAAACAAGCTAGCGCTAAATCCGCATTCTTTAGATCAGTGGTTCTCAACCTTCTGGCCCTTTAAATACAGTTCCTCATGTTGTGACCCAACCATAAAATTATTTTCGTTGCTACTTCATAACTGTAATGTTGCTACTGTTATGAATTGTCATGTAAATATCTGATATGCAGGATGGTCATAGGTGACCCCTGTGAAAGGGTTGTTTGACCGCCAAAGGGGTCGCGACCCACAGGTTGAGAACTGCTGCTTTAGATTCTCCTTTTTGCATTAACATCATTAATTGATTTTTTTATTGGGTTTGTGGTAAGGGTTTCTTAACATGTTTACCCTTATGGATAGCTAATAACTGTTTATCGAAGCAAATTTTCC
This sequence comes from Myotis yumanensis, assembly GCF_028538775.1. Lineage (NCBI taxonomy): Eukaryota > Metazoa > Chordata > Mammalia > Chiroptera > Vespertilionidae > Myotis > Myotis yumanensis. The sequence goes on from NW_027223753.1 coordinate 177,966,805, forward strand.
CTAAAGATTTTGCATATCTTTTATAAGATTTATTCCTGGTTACATGTTATTTTTTAAATGTTACCATCAGTGTTATCTTCTTTAAAACATTTCATTTCTGATTTGTTGCTGATATATAAAAATACAGTTAATTTCTGTATAGTAAGTATCCAGCAACCTTGCTTAAACTCTCATTAATTTTAATAATTGATCTAGGTTGTAATTTCTATTTATTGCACTTACATCATTTGTAAATAAGTTTTTTTGCCTCCTTTTCAATCTTTATTAATTTTCTTTTTCTTGCTTTATTGCCCTTTCTATCTAACTTCCAGTTCATTGCTGAACAGTGGTGGTGATTGTTGGTACCCTCGTCTTGTGCCTGATCTCAAAGGGAAAGTTTTCATTTTTTTATCATTAAGTATGAAGTTTACTGTAGTGTTTTTTGAGATACTCTTTATAATATTAAGGGCTTTCCCATATATTTTCTTTCTTTGCTAAGAGATTGTTTTAATTTTTTTAATTTGGAGTGGATGTTGAATTTTATTATATGGTTTTTTGGCATTTGTTTATATGTAGCTCCTTCAGTCTGTTAATATAATTAAATATATTGATTGATTTTTCGAAGTTAAACAACCTTACATTTCTGGAATAAACTCAGCCTGTCTATCACATATTGTATTTTGTATACATCTAGTTTTTTGGGGTAGTATTTTTATACAATTTTTCACCTATGCTCATTCTTCTTTTTCTTTGGCCCTTGTCACATTATCAGGCTACTAAAGTTATGTCCTCTTCTATAAAACTATTTTTGTGTGTTTCTTATTTTTCTGTACTCTGGATAAGTTTGTAAAAGAGTACTAGTAGGAATTTTCAAAGGCCTCACTGAGAAAGCCATCAGAGAACTAGAGCTTTGTGAGGAGAATTTTCAACTGCTGGTTTAATTTATTTGTCGTTCATAGGACAGTGCAGATTTTGTACGTCTTCTTGAGTCAATTTTGGTAAATTACATATTTCCCTAGGAAAAGTTTTCTATTTCCTCTAATTTTCAAAGATACTGCCATAAAGTTGTTCACAATATTTTATTATTTGTTTCATAGCTGCAGTGTTTCTAGTATTTCATTCCTGATTTGAATTATTTGTAACATATCTTGCAAGTAATGGCATTTATTGCTCTTTGAAAATAATCAAATCTTGCTGATTTTTACCATTGTGAATTCATTTTTTATTTTATTAATTGCTACTCACATTTATTATTCTCCCTTCTATTTTTATGGGCTTACTTTGACTTCATTTTTCTAACTTTTTTCAGATAGATGCTTAGCTAATTAATTTTCAAATTTGAAAGCTAAAACAATTCCCTTAGGTATTATTTTAGCTGCATCTTTATTACCTAAGGGCTAGATACTAAATATTATAGGTTTTGCAGGCTATATGGGCTCTGTTGCAACAACTTAATTCTGACATTGTAGAGTAAAAGCAGCCATAGACAACATGTTAATAAATGAGCATGGATGGCTGTGTTCCAATAAAACTTTATGGATACTGGAATTTGAATTTTATAGAATTTTCATAGAATATAATTTTTCTTTTGATTTTTTAAAACCATTTTGCATTTAAAAATATAAAAGCTATTCTTTGCTCATGAACTGTACAAAAATAGGAGGCAGGCAGACTCCCCGGCTCTTTATTACCTAGTAATAATATTCCACTCTATGCATCTACTCCAATTTGTTATACATTTTCCCATTGTTAAACATTTGAATTGTTTCCAGTTTTTGGCTACTCCAGATAAAACTGCTATGAACATATGTTTTCTTGGTATGAACATATGCTTTCTTTTCTCTTGGGTAAATACCTAGAGTGGAATATCTGGATCATATGGTAGGTATTTCTTTCTGTCCTGCTGGTTTGTTTTTTTCATTGATTTTACGGAATTTTGTTTTTCTTTTTTCTCCTCTTCCATTGTTTGGAGGATATATATTCTAATTTTAATTATTTTGTTGGTTATTCTTAAATTCAGAAGAAACTTTAATCTTCCTGTATATATTCTAATTTTAATTATTTTGTTGGTTATTCTTAAATTCAGAAGAAACTTTAATCTTCCTGTCTTTCTATGAATACTGAAGATGAATTTGGTTTTATTATTTTTCCCTTCCCCAAAGAGCTTAAAACTCTTAGCATGTTTTAATGCTGCATTTCTTGTCTCCATCTTTCATGTATTATTGAAATCACTGATTATTATATCCAGTTGTTATTTATTGTTTTTAATATTATGTCTCTACTTTTAAAAGAACTACTTTCTTATAAGTTCTTTGAACCCTTCGGCCAATTGACAGCAGTAATTTCATTTTAGCTGTGTTTTATTTGTTTTTGGGTTCAATATTTTTTCATGTATCCTTTGTCTTCCTATTTTCTTGGATTTTCCATTTCATTTCTCTGGAGTATGTTCTGAATTTTTTTTCATTGATGTTTTCTGAAATTTTTGAGTCTTTTTCATAATTAAAACGTATTTATTTTACCCCATATTTTAATTAGTTGAACTTTGAGAGCATTGTTTCACATTGTTCTACATATAGTGCTATTTATGAGAGGTCTGATTTCAGGTTATTTTATTTTGTAGGAAACTTTGTTTTTGTTTTCTTTCTGGAAGCTTAGGACAATCTTTTTACCTTGGGGTTTTAGAATTTTCCTGTATGTGTCTGGGTGTTTTTTCATTTTTTCTTGTTTGACCCTTTGTGAACTCTTTCAGTTATTGCATTAAAGTCTTTCTTCAAATCAGGAAAATACCTTTCTATTACTTCTTTATTTTTTCTCACATCATACTCTATTCTACCCATTTGTTGCTCATTTTTAGTGGATGTTGGTCTTCTTAGATATGTCTTCACTTCCAGATTTCTTAAATTTTCTCTCATGTTAAATTTTCTATTATTTCTATTCCACTTTAGATATTTTCATTCTCTCTCTCCCTATCCCTTTTCTGTCTCTTCCTTGTTTCCTGCCTCTCTTTCTTCATATCTCTAATTCATTCTTTTTCTTCACTGGTTACATATGTACACCTGCAACTAACACACACACACAGACACACACACACACACACACACATCTATATATATAAAAGGCTAAGTGACCATCCAATCATCTGACCGGCCAGTACCTATGATGAGTACTGACCACCAGGGGCAGATGCTTAATGCAGGAGCTGCTGAGCTGCAATGACTTGGCAGCTGCGGTTCTCGGGTGATGCACTCTGAACCAGAGAGGAGTGAGCCCAATTCCACCTTTGGTCGTGGGTTATGTTGTTCCTGGACACAAATCTGGTTTACTGCACACTTGCATTTGTGTTCCACACCCTGTATTACAGCAACTTTGCAGAGTGCTCTCTTGCACTCCGGGATCCCTCGGGGGATGTCAAAGAGCCGGTTCGGCCCAATCCCCTCAGGCCAGGCCGAGGGGCCTGCTCACTCCAAGACTCCCTTCTAGTGGCGTTACCCCAGGTGCAGCCAGCCAGGGAGGGACCATGGGAGGTTGGCTCCAGGGCATGTCTGGCCGTCTAGCCCAGTCCTGCCCCACTCAGCCACCACCAGGGACTGCCTGCATTAGTCCCTGCACCAGAGCCAGCACCAGGCCAAGCCAGAAGACTAGAGTGTGAGTTTTCTTCTCTTTTTCTTTTCCTGCTCACTCTGCAGACACCCTTTGAGCCACGGTGCCACCCCAGGAATTCTAATTAATTTCCTTTCAATGTGCACGAATCCATGCACCAGGCCACTAATATATGTGTGTGTGTGTGTGTGTGTGTGTGTGTATAAAAATTTGTGCACTGGCGGGGGTGGGGGGTGTCCCTCAGCCTCACTTGTGCCCTCTCAAAGTCTGGGACCCCTCAGGAGATAACGACGTGCTGCCTTAGGCCCACTCCCGGGTGGCAGAGGGTAGGCCCAATCCCTAGGTGCAGCCCCTGGTCAGGTTCAGAGCAGGGCCGATTGGGGGGTTGGGGCGCCGCCCCCTGTCACACTCAAGGCAGGGTCGATGGGGAGGTTGCCGCACCACCCCCTGTTATGCACAGAGCAGGGCCGATCAGGGGGGTTGGGGCTCTGTACCCTGTCACACACAGAGCAGGGCCCATCAGGGGGTTGGGGCGCTGCCCCCTGTCACCCACAGAGCAGGGCCGATCAGGGGGTTGGGGCACTCCCCCCATCACACTCAGGGCAGGGCCGATGGGAGGTTGCAGCTCCACCCTGTTACACACAGAGCAGGGCCCATGGGGGGTGAGGGGGTTGGGGCGCCGCACCCTGTCACATACAGAGCAGGGCTGATCAGGGGGTTGGGGAGCTCCCCCCTATCAGGCACAGAGCAGGGCCAATCAGGGGGTTTGGGCGCCTTCCCCTGTCATGAACAGAGCAGGGCGGATAGGGAGGTTGTGGCCCCGCACCCTGTCACACACAGAGCCACAGGGTGATCAGGTGGTTTGGGCTCTGCCCCCTGTCACGCTGCTCCAGGGGCCAGGAGGCCTTGCAGCTCCGCTGATCCCAGTGCTGGGAGGCCTCGTGGCTCCACTGATCCCGGTGCTGGAAGGCCTCGCAGCTCTGCTTGACACAGGGGCAGTGAGGCCTCACTGCTATGCTAATCCCGGTGCTGGGAGGCCTTGCGGCTCCGCTGATCCCAGGGCGTGAGGCCTCGTGGCTCTGCTGATCCCGGGTTCGGGAGGCCTCGAGGCTCCGCTGATTCTGGTGCTGGGAGGCATATTACCCTTTTACTATATAGGATAGAGGCCTGGTGCATGGGTGGGGGCCGGCTGGTTTGCCCTGAAGGGTGTCTTGGACCAGGGTTGGGGTCCCACTTGGGTGCCTGGCCAGCCTGGATGAGGGGCTGATGGCTGTTTGCAGCTGGTCACACCCCCTTCAGGGTGGGGGTCCCACTGGGGTGCCTGGCCAGCCTGGGTGAGGGGCTGAGGGCTGTTTTCAGGCTGGCGGGCGACTGAGGCTCCAAACCTCTCTTTTTCTTTTTTTTTTATTCTTGTATTTACTTACCTTCTATGGCTGTCACTGAAACTGAGAGCCGGCTTTCTCTCTGAGGCTCGGCTCCAGCTCTGAGACCTCGGCTGCTGAAAGCAGGTATCTGGTTTGTTTGGGTTCTATAATCAAAACACTGTTTCAACTCCAGCTCTGAGGCCCCGCTGGCTGAAAGCAGGTTTCTGGGGTTTTGTTTAGCTTCTATATTTGTAACAATGTTTCTTAAACTGCAAGCTCAGAGGCTGGCAGCGGCACGTGGGGAACGTTGGCTTCCTCCATAACTGAAGCAAGCAAGCCTCCTGTTCACTTCAAGCTGCTGGGCTGCCGGCCGCCATCTTGGCTGGCAGTTAATTTGCATATCGCCCTGATTAGCCAATGGGAAGAATAGCAGAGGTACGGTTAATTACCATGTTTCTCTATTATTAGATAGGATAAAGGATGAATAAATATTTTCTGATGAAACAAGAGTAATACCTAAAAGTAAGCAAAATTGTAACTTCTGATATTAATGTTTTACCATCAATTTTCTTTAGGAGTAGGAAAACTGCAGATTTCCTTTCAGCATGGTTGGGTGGCCACTTTCATGTGGTTGTAGTAGGCAAATGTGTCACCCTCCATGCATATATGATTGTTATTAGTATTGTTATAAGTTAAAAATAGTTCATAAAATGTAAATTTACTGGAATAAAAGGAAAAATTTAATCAGCAGATTTAGGAATCTAAACCATGGATTTCTCATATTTCTGCAAGCTTTGTCAGGAGGGACACTAACTATCCTAGACTATTTAAAATTTTTTTTTTTGGTAAAAAACACATAAAACTTAGCATCTTAACCATATTTCAACACACAGCTCAGTAATTCAGTAATGTTAAGTATATTCACATTGTTGTGCAACAGATCTTCAGAACTTTTTCATCTTGTAAAACTGAAACTATATCCATTAAGCATTAACTCCCCATTTACCCCCTCCACTCTGCTAGCATCCATGAAACTGTGGCACTTGTTATCTTTCAAATAGGGTAAAATCTGAGACACTTCACACTGAATTATAAAAGTGAAAACATTTAATCTGAGTACAGTAGTAATCCAAATATAGCTGTCTTCCATGAGAACAATATAGTTCTTTTAAAAATAGTATTTGTTTTCCAGTGTTTAATTTTTCTTTTCTTTCCATATTAGTGCTGAGTTTCATGAGCGGCTAAGTAAAATTGATAAGCTGAAGAATAGATATGAAATTCTTACAGTTGTTATGCTGCCTCCTGAAGGAGAAGAGGAGAAAACACAGGCCTATTATGTAATAAAGGTAATCGTGATCAATTTATTGTTGTGATAGAAAGAAGTATCCTTTCTTTGTTAACAACCAAAATGGCATTTTTTCCCCATGAAATTTCAAATTTCATAGCAGTCTAGGATCCATTGCACTTAATTAGGGCCATAAAGCATTAGTTGCTAATTGAAATACTGAAGCTCTATTAGTTTTATACTCCTCCAGTCCATGAGTCAAAGAGTTCTAGAATACTGTTTGACACTTTTTTTGTGTGTGGCATCTTTGCATCCTATTGTTTCCCCTCATTTATTCAAAATTCATAATTTTTTTACCCTAAAATCTACCATCACTCCTCTAGACCTTACCATCGCCTGGAGTCACACCACTTCTGAAATCTTATACCCAAATTTACCATTGCAGTCCTGGTGTGGCAGAGATCCAGAGAGTAAGAGGGGCTGTCCCTTCATATTAGGTGGGGGACAAATGAACAGGTGAATCTGCTGTTCTTTCTGATGGTTGAGAGTTGTCTGCTATCTTATTCCCATTTTTCTTTGTGTAGCATCCTTACATGTTTTATGCATAACACTTCACATGTACCGGATGTGTAAAAATGAAACATTTCTTTATAACTATACTCAATGTGTCTTATGTTGAGAAAAATTATCAATTGCCTGAAAATGGGAAAAGCAGTCTGTAGGTGTGCAGTGATGCCACCGCGTGGCGACACCAGACTTGGCATTTTCTAGCGGGCCCTCCAGGGTTATTTGATTCTGTAGGAAGGTACACCTTCAACAGATTTCTATTGACTAAGCTACTTTATAACTCTGTAGGGACAGATCTTAACTTGTAGAAAACTGAGAGTTGTCCACAATGCAAATGAATCTTGGCTAGTAGAAATACAACTGATTAAACTCTATAGGGAAGATAACCCAAGCATTACATTTTGTTGCCCTAAAGGGTATAGTTTCATATATAGGCAAATTTATTTCAGCATTTGTGTATATTAAAACTGTTCCACTTCTCCCTTTGAACTTGTCTAACATCTTACGGGTTATTTCATTAATGAGTTGAATAAAATCTTTGACATGTTCATTTTATATTTGAGAATTTTTTAACTCTTTGAAAATACGTTAGCAGTTTACCACTGTAAAAAACTTAAACTTGCCAATTAGAACTGTCACTTTTGTTTTGGAATGTGGTAGATATAGGAATGTTAATTTAGTCATATCAAGATTCTCTTCCTTCCTTATATCCTTCAGGTTTATCTTTCCTGATGGGCACATATACATATGTTTACAGCATTGATGGAAGAGGAATTTGGTCACAATGCTTACCACTGTTGGGTGTCCTGCGTGGTGTATTGCAGGGGTATGCATGGCTTTGAGCCAAATGCTGCCCAACATTTGTGCGGTACACATAATACATCACTTCATTCAATTATAGTCTTGTCTATGGCTGTATTCATACTACAATAGCAGTGTATTAAGTACAAGTAGTTTTAACAGAGATGTCATGGTCCATAAAGCCTAAAATATGTACTGTCTCACCCAGGATATGCAGTTTGCTGAGCCCTTGTATTAAGTTTGCTAGAGTTGCCATAACAAGTACGACAAAGGCAGTTTTATGGTCTCCAGTTCTGAGGCTAGAAGTCTGAAATAAAGATAGCAATATGGTTGGTGCCTTCTAAAGGGAGAATGTTTACACGTCTGCTGGCAATCGTTGGTGTTCCTTGGCTTCTGGAAGCATCACCATGATCTCTGTCTTCATTTTCACATGGTGCCCTCTCGTCAGTCTTCCCTAAGAATGTCTGTATCTGTGTCCAAATACCCCATTTTTATTAGGACACCAATCGTATGAATTAGGGACCACCTTCATGACCTCATGGTTACTTGACTACATTTGCAAAGACCCTATTTTTTCCCAAATAAGGTCACATTTTTAAGTACTGGAGGTTAGGACTTCAAATCTGTTTTAGGGGAAACAATTCAATCCATTGCCCTTATTTTTGGTCCTGCAATAGGTTCTTGCCTATGGGGCACACATGGTTTTGCTCTTCCTTTTACCCTCCCTGGCACGTTATAGTATCTGACTTTTAAGAGCTAGAGTGAAAAGTATGATTAGTAACCAATGAAGGACTATCATCTTTCAAATCTCATATTTAAGTTCCTCTTAGTCTTTTTGTAAGGCAGTTCAATTCTGACAATTTAATGAAACTGTCCAGTAAAATTGGGAAAATGTTAAAAATGTTCACATAAATGCATAAAAATTTCTTCCAAATATCAGTTTTTCCAATCCAGGATAAAAGCTTGATTTAGAGGCAAATGGGATCAGAGTTTTAGACGTTTAAGTTATATGTGGAATTAAATTAGAAATCTGTATAAATGAACAAATTCAACCCCTTCATTTGACAAATAAACTGAACTCAAGAGAAGGGAATTATTTAATGTTATTCAGCTCACTAGTAGGACATTTGCAACTAAATTCTAGCTGTTTTGATTTGTTCTAGCTCTCACACTACACTGTATTTTGAATGAATCATTGCCAATTCTAGACTTGACTTAAAGGAATTAGATATAATTTATCTAAAAACTTTATTTTTTTGCTAAGCTTTGTGACTATGTACTACTTGCTATTATTTTTTATTATGAACTATTTTATTATGTACTAATATGTAGTTATACATAATTTTTGGTAGAATAAAACAAATATCAGAGAAAACATTAAAAATTGAAACATTACCAAACATTTTTTTCCAATGACCATCTTCTGGTTTAAATACACACACCTAGGGACTGAGTAAATTAACCATTTTTTACTAAGAATGGGTTTGAGTTCTTTTAAATATATATACATGCTCTGGTAACCCTTACCTGGAGCAGTTCTTTTGGAATTATTAGGGTGCAGCTCTAGAGAGCCTGGCCGTGACAGAGGTACGACGGAAAAAGTCACTGAATATGTCCACTCACTGAGGAATTTCTGGTTTTCAGCAATTAGTAAACTTAATTTTCTCTACCCACATTTATCACAATTATCTTTCTCTAATTAAAAAAATTAAAATGTGGCAAAATACATAAAACTTGCTATTTAACAATTTTAAGTGTACCGTGGTATTATATTCACATTGTTGTGCAACTAACACCATTACCAATCTCCAGACTGTTTTCACCTTCTAAAACTGAAACTGTACTCATATAACAGTAATTCCCCATTTCCCCCTACAACAAACCCTGGCATTCACCATTCTACTCTAAGTCTCCATGAATTTGACTACTCTAGGTACTTCATGTAAGTGGAATCATGCAATGCGATATTTTTCCTTTTGGAAATACAGAACACTTCACAAATTTGCATGTCATTCTTGGCGTAGGTGCCATTCTAACCTCTATAGTTTCAAATTAAGTTTGTGCTACTAAAATGAGTACTTTCTCTAACTTTAACATTACTAACTGCTCAAAAATGTTGAAATACTATTTCTATTAACACATATAACTACAACTGGCTTGGAAATGACAAGCATTTACTTTTCTGGGTGTGCCCTGTCTCACCTCTTTTTTACTCCTATGATATAAGAGAAAGTGTTCCTAAGTTTCTTTCAGGCCAGAAATATATTCTATTTAATATCTACTTTGAAACCTCCTTCTAGTTAACTCTTTCCCTTCCCAGTGAAGTTTATACCTGCTTGACATTTTGGTAATTTTTGTTGGCGAGTTTAATGTAAGCTTTGGTTAGTTACTGTGTTTCCATTACTGTTTTGTATCCTATGTGCTATATTTTGTAGGCCTTGAGGATTTGCTCTTCTGTAAATCAAATGAAAGAAATAAATGGTGCTTTATATGGACCTCAAGGCAACTTGGTATTGTTGTGAGTTAACTATGATCTGCCCTAAAAACAGTCCTTCTCCCCCCTGAGAAATACTATTATTTAGTCTTTCTATTCTGTTTTTACAGGCTGCTCAAGAAAAAGAAGAACTTCAAAAGGAAGGTGACAGTTTGGATGCTAAGATCAACAAAGCTGAAAAAGAAATCTATGCTCTAGAAAACACCTTACAAGTGCTGAATAGTTGTAACAACAATTTCAAACAATCTTTTAAAAAAGTGACACCATCTAGTATGTAGGAGTTAACATTTTAATGAATATATGCAATGAAAACTGTAGTTATTTGTTTTTAAAAAAGGAACACTGAGCAATGGCAAACAAAAGTGAACTTGTTTGATTGAGTCAGAAAAACCACCCCCTTTTAAAAAAAGTGCTAAAGTGTTATTTCCATTATTACTAGTAGTTCTAATGATACAACATATCACTTCTCTAGGGGATTAATTTCAAATCCACAGAAAATAGCACATTAGCTTCCCTGTGTTGACTAAATAAGAGTGGCTGCTACATATGCCCATATTGTTTTTCAACAAGTAGACATAGGAATTTAACCTTTCATAAGAAGAAATGTTAGAAATTTAATATACGTAAGATTTTAAGATTGATTTCTACAGAACATCTTAAAAATTTAAACTACAAATTGCCTAAATTTTAGGTGATGAGTATGGACAAAAAATCCAACTAGAAGAACAGAAAAGAGCTGCTGATGAAAAATACAGATACAAACAAAGACAAATAAGAGAGCTACAGGAAGACATCCAGGTAATTCTACAGGCTTTAGTAATAAGCCCTTAGTAGAAATAACCTAATATTATGTCTATTTTCTTACCCCATAATTTTTTTTAGAGAAATAGATGAGATGTCTCATTAAAATGAGGAAAAAAGTGATTAAAAGCATTAAAATAGCTAAAACCCCTGTGTTAAACACAGGATGGACTCTGAATCATCACTTGTTAGTTATTGAATCATTCCTTGCTAGTTAATTATGATCTATTCCTCTTTTATTTAATGTACTCTTATTTTCATTTAATTCCTTAAAGATTGTTTCATAAAACAAAAATTCAAAAGATAAAAATAATCTAGTACACAGAAGGTGCTAAAGCACATTACTGAAAGAGAAAACAATGTGCTTGGTAAGCAGGCTCTACATACAATTCAGATTTTTTTTTTTGCTAATAAAGCTGAAGGAATAGATGAATTGTGAATCTCTGAAAACTGCATGCATGTTTTCAATAGTTATTAAATTATTTATTTTTCCAAGTACCATAAAAATACTTTCCAGTAGAATTACATACAAAATTTAGTTATAAAGTCATTATATATGTTATTTGCCAGCAGAATATGTTATATACAAAAGTAAATGAATCAAGATTAAATGAATATTTGACAAATAGCAAGTTATGTTACTTTTGATTCTAATTAATAAAAATTTTAATAATTTTTTTTCTGCAGACCATGGGAAATACTTTAGAAATTATAGATCATTTAACACATAATGGAAAAGAAAAATTATCAGAGAAGCAGGCTTATTCACTTCAACTAAGTAAAGAAATTGAGGAGCAGAAGCCAAAATTAGAGAGAGTAACCAAACAGGTATTGATATTTAAAAAAAAATCTGACCTGTCATATTTACATTTTTTTGAAGTTCCAAATGGTAAACCCAAATCCTTTCATCCATGAAAAAACATTAAGTTCTGGAAAACAAGTTTAAGTAATAATTGACTACTGTTGACCAACAGTGTGCAAAACTCATCAAAGAGATCCGTCTTTTGAAAGAAACAAAAGAGGAAACACTAGAAGAAGGAGATATCAAACTTCGCGAACTGAAACAGTTTCACCAGGTCATTGATGGAATGCTAGCTGATGTCACAGCAAATGCCGAGATCCACATTATCCTTCAAACATACTTTCAACAGGTAGTCACTGTACCTTCTAGTTAGAAGTGTTTCTTAAACACTTCATGAAAATAATTTATGGCATTCATCAGAGTGAAATCTAATCACAAATATTCTTCTAAAACGCAGTGGTACTAATGACTGCTATTGAATGTACTTTCAGAAAGGTCTGGAACTCCCTACAGCTAGTACCAAACACGGGCCCCAGAGATCTCCTTCACAGGCTTCACTACTGTCACTAAGGTAAGTGGAAGGTTAAACCACCGCGTCCTCCGTGCACCCAGCCACTCCCACATTGCCACAGAGGTTGGATCTGCCAGTGCCCTCCTCCTCACCCACCTGCCGAGGTCAGTGTCACAGATGCAGGCACAGCCTGCAGAGCAACTTGCTTTCCAACCGCTTTGCATTACTGCAGAGTGCTTTGTGACTACCTGCTATTTCAGTAGGGTAGAGCAGGGTGAAATTTTAGAGGCAACTTAGATGTAGAGATATGAAGTATATTATTAAAACCACACTGTAATATTTTAAATACTCAGGATTTGATTTGTGTTGATTTAATTTGCTAAACAGGAAATTACTCTTTACTTCCAGTTTAGTGTTATCTAGAATTCTATCATCAGGGATGTTCAATCAACACTCTTATGCTTTGCTGACAAAATAAAAATGAACAATGATCCTAACTTTTAAATTTCCAATCTCCTACCTTCAGCAGCCACTTAGTTTTCATTAGTCCATGTAGGGATTTCACAAAGACAAAGGAATGTCCTAAAAAGTGGGGTTTAAATAAAAAGAACTGTTTTTACATAAACCTGGTGGGCAGCCACTTGAACATCCCTATACTGTCAAAAAACATTATATATATATTATATATAATATAAATATATTTACATAATATATATATATATTATATCATTTCTCACCTGAGGGTATCTTTATTGATTTGAGAAGAAGAGAAATGACTAGATGCCTCTTGCAACCTAGGTATGTGCCCTGACCAGGAATCAAGCATGCCACCTTTTGGTGTATGAGACAGTTTAACCAACTGAGTTACCCAGCCACGTGCATGTAATTTACAATTATATACAAACATATATTTTGCAAATTCTCACCAGAGGATATTTTTTACAGATTTTTTAGAGTGGAAGGGAGGGAGGTGAGAGAGACACACTGATCGGTTGCCTCCTGCACATGCCCCAACCAGGGCCAGGGATCGAAACTGTAACCTAAGTATGTGCCCTTGACCAGGAATCAAATCTGAGACCCTCCAGTGTACAGGCCGGTGCTCTAACCACTAAGCAACATCCGTCAGGGCTGTATTTTTAAACTTAGCATTTCAGAATTATGTAGCTAGTAATGATTTTCAAATGATCCCACCAGGACACTCACTTTCTTCTCTTATATAACCTATCATTTACTCACTTTGCCAGCACCCATATGCCCATGCCTTTTTGTTACCTTTTGTTTAATGAATTCTGCAAATCTTTAAGTTAATTATAGTTGAAAACATTTTTCTTTATAATTTATATTTGTTAAACTATTTTTTTTTACTGGTTTGAAGCTATTATGTTCATTACCTTTTCCTTAAAAAAACTAATTTCTTGATATTAAAGGTCATGCTTTAAAATTTATTATTAATACTATTAAAACTTTTTGCTCTCTTTAGTTGTGTGATTATGATATCTTTCACTATTAATGAGGGGGTCTTTATTAAAGTATAAATTTTGAATTAAATTTATAATAACTTTAGAAAAGAGAAAAAAGAAAAATAAAATAAATAAATAAATAAAAAAAAACATAAAAAAAAAAAAAGAGAATAAATTTATAATAACTTTGTATTTCCTTCTAGGTCGTCTAGGAGTTCTGCTTCTCAGACTTCGCTGAACATATTAGAGCTAACCTTCCCATCCTCTTCTTCACCATCTGGCAGCACTTTTAGGTCAACTAGTTCTAGCAGTAGTAGTTCCAGTAATGATAAAAACAAAAAGAGCAGCAAGTAAACATTTTAATCTCTCAGAACAAACTATAAACAAAATAACCCAAATTTCACTTTTAAAATAGTAAATTTCACTTTATACTTTTGGGTGCTGTATAATGATATAGAGTCCTATTGAAATAGTGTGGAAAATGAAATGACCAGACAAGTTTTATCAGTGAAAATGTGAAAAATGGTAGTTTAAAAAAAGTCAAGCCAAAGAAATGTTTAACTTTCTTATCCTTTTCCTATTATCTTCTTCACATATTATACCTGATTTTAACAAGGTTACATATTACACAAGTGTAGGGAAAACTGTGTTTTCCACTGTTATTTTTATGTCTGTTATAACAGAAAATAGTTGACTTTATTATTTCACACTAGCCATGCAACTATGTTCACTTAGAATCTTTTAGGAAGATATGTTTAAAGATGAAGACTTCTAACACTACTAAAATTTTCACTTATCCTAAAAGATCCTGAAATTAAGTTTTCTTTATTCAAAGGAATATACTTCCCAGACTTTTGGGGAGAAATGTTAGTTTATTCTTTGAAATAATTTTAAAAATGTTAACCAAAATATAGCATTACCCTCACCCCTCCACCAAGAAAGCAATTGCTAGGAAAGAGAAACAATGCATATCAATAAGAATGCAGCTCAAATTTTTAAGAATTTAAATTTAAGAATCAGTCTACTTTGATCTTGAAAGAAGTCAAACACATTAATAATTTTGCTCTCAAGATAGACAACCAAGCATAAAGAACAAGAGTGTACTTTCAAAATTTTCTTGAATTAATAAACAATATAAAGTAAATATTTACAATTGTCATTGTTTAGAACTGTCATTGAAAGGCAGTAGTGATATTAAATGTTTGGCTGAAACATTGTTCTAAAGTGTGAGATTTTATTTAATAAGACCTAAAACTGATTAATCTTATAGTCACTTTGTTCTTATTCTCTGCCTTATATTACTTTGTAAGTTATTTGGAACTTGAAATATTACACACTGTTCTATGAAGGCAGGGATTGTATCTTACTAGCTCTGTGACCTTGGAAAAGGTCTATGCTTCTTTCATTTGTAATATAGGGACAGTAATAGTTACCTACGTAAAACATTTACCAAAATAACGGAATATATACAAAATGCACATGGCCTGACATAGGAACTGCACAGTGACTTCTATCCATTGAGTTACCACCCAGATCCTAGCACAGTATTTGTGGAATGGTTAGGCTCTCTGGCCAGAATAGAAGTCTACATTTAACTGTGAAAGTAACAGTTCCAACTTCAGTGTAGTAATGCTAAATGATGAGACAGGGGATTAACCCCATTATCTCCTCATCTGGAATTATCTTAACATCCACCTATTGTAAGAAAGTCAACTATCATTTATTATGGAAACCAAGATACAGCCAGTGTACGTATAAACTATAGACATGAGGTTATGGCAAAAAACTGAAGATATCATTAGGGATTCTTGACAAGTGTATCCACAATATTTTTTACTATGATGGGTTTCCTAAACACATCCTTGGAAAATGGAGTGTGTACTCTGCTTAAGTGTACTATGTCCAAGGAAAGAAGCTCTGGAGAAGATGGACTTTCTAAATCCAGGCAGGCTATTGTACAAGGTACTAACCCTGATTTTTTTTTTTTTTGGTACCTAAAAGTTAGCTTAAGCCACAAAAATGCTTTATAAAATTACAGTACTTATTGATGGTGATGCTCAAGACAATCTACATGAATAAAAGACAAAGATGCTAATTGACCATACCTTCACTACGCCCATCAGCCAATCAGAAGAGTATGCAAATTAACCCAACAAAGATGGCCGTTAAATTTGCATACTGCAGGCAGGGCGGGGCAGTGCCATCCGCCGCCCGCCCCAACCCCAGGATTGGGCCTGCCGTGTGCACAAACTGGAGCAGTGCCCCAACCCTGGGATCGAGCCTGCCATGTGCATGACCCGGGGTGGCGGGTTGGGGCAGCACCATCCACCACCCGCCACAACCCCAGGATCGGGCCTGCCGTGTGCGCAAGCCGGAGCGGTGGGTCGGGGCAGCACCATCCGCCGCCCACCCCAACCCTGGGATTGGGCCTGCCCTCTGCCACCCGGGGAGCAGGCCTAAGCCAGCAGGTGGTTATCTCCCAAGGGGTCCCAGACTGTGAGAGGGCACAGGTCGGGCTGAGGGACCCCCCCCTCCCGCCAGTGCACAAATTTTTGTGCACCGGGCCTCTAGTTTTATATAAAAAAAAAATTTGTGCACTCGGTGGGGAGGGGGATCCCTCAGCCCGGCCTGTGCCCTCTTGCAGTCTGGGACCCCTCGGGAGATAACCACCTGCTGGCTTAGGCCTGCTCCCGGGTGGCAGAGGGCAGGCCCAATCCCTAGGTGCAGCCCCTGGTCAGGCTCAGAGCAGGGCCGATTGGGGAGTTGGGGTGCCAGCCCATGTCATGCACAGAGCAGAGCGGATTGGGAGGTTGCAATGCCACCCTCAGTCACGCTCAGGGTAGGGCCGATTGGGGGGTTGGGGCACCGCCCCGTCACACTCAAGGCAGGGTCGATGGAGAGGTTGCGGCACCACCCCGTCACGCACAGAGCAGGGCCAATCAGGGGGTTGGGGCGCTGCCCCGTCACTCACAGAGCAGGGCCCATCAGGGGGTTGGGGCGCTGCCCCGTCACTCACAGAGCAGGGCCCATCAGGGGGGTTGGGGCTCCGTACCCTGTCACACACAGAGCAGGGTTGATCAGGGGGTTGGGAAGCTCCCCCGTCACGCAGAGCAGGGCCGATCAGGGGGTTGGGGAGCTCCCCCCTGTCACTCACAGAGTAGGGCTGATAGGGGAGTTGGGGCACCGCACCCTGTCACACGCAGAGCAGGGCCGATCAGGGGGTTGGGAAGCTGCACCCTGTCACACACAGAGCCGCAGGGCGATCAGGGGGTTTGGGCGCTGCCCCCAGTCACGCTGATCCCGGTGCCGGGAGGGCTCGCAGCTCCGCCGATCCCGGTGCTGGGAGGCATATTACCCTTTTACTATATAGGATAGAGGCCTGGTGCATGGGTGGGGGCCGGCTGGTTTGCCCTGAAGGGTGTCCTGGATCAGGGTGGGGGTCCCCACTGGGGTGCCTGGCCAGCCCTGGTGAGGGGATGGCTCTTTGCATCTGGTCACACCCCCTTCAGGGTGGGGGTCCCCACTGGGGTGCCTGGCCAGTCTGGGTGAGGGGCTAATGGCTGTTTTCAGGCTGGCGGGTGACTGAAGCTCCCAACTGCTCGTTTTTTTTTTTTTTTTTTATTCTGGGCCAGCTTTTAGCTCTGAGGCTTGACTCCAGCTCTTAGGCCTCTGCTGCTGAAAGCAGGTATCTGGTTTGTTTGGGTTCTATAATCAAAACACTGTTTCAACTCCAGCTTTGAGGCTGGGCTGGCTGAAAGCAGGTTTCTGGGGTTTTGTTTAGCTTCTATATTTGTAACAATGTTTCAAACTGCAAGCTCAGAGGCCGGAAGCAGCAGGCGGGGAACGTTGGAGTCCTCTGTCACTGAAGCAAGCAAGCCTCCTGTTCGCTTCAAGCTGCCTGGCTGCTGGCTGCCATCTTGGCTGGCAGTTAATTTGCATATCGCCCTGATTAGCCAATGGGAAGGGTAGTGGAGTGACACAATTTGCATGTTTCTCTTTTATTAGTGTAGACTAGAGGCCCGGTGCACAAAAATTTGTGCACTCGGCAGGGGGGGTGGGGGTTCCCTTCAGTCCAGCCTGTGCCTTCTCGCAGTCTGCGACCCCTCAGGAGATAATGACCTGCTGGCTTAGGCCAGCTCCCGGGTGGCAGAGGGCAGGCCTAATCCCTAGGTGCAGCCCCTGGTCGGGCTCAGAGCAGGGTCGATTGGGGAGTTGGGGTGTCGCCCCATCATGCACAGAGCAGGGTGGATCAGGAGGTTGCGATGCCACCCCTAGTCACGCTCAGGGTACGGCCGATTGGGGGGTTGGGGCACCACCCCGTCACACTCAAGACACGGTTGATAGGGAAGTTGCGGCGCCACCCCGTCACGCACAGAGCAGGGCCGATCAGGGGGTTGGGGCGCTGCCCCCTCTCATGCACAGAGCAGGGCCCATCAGGGGGGTTGGGGCTCCATACCCTGTCACAAACAGAGCAGGGCCGATCAGGGGGTTGAGGAGCTCCCCCATCACGCACAGAGCTTAAATTGGAAAGACTCTAAAGGCCATTATAAGCGCAACACTATGAGTCCTATCTCTATCTCCCTAATAATAAACTATACTTTTTCCAATAATAAGGGGAGGATCCTTACAATCCAAGTCCCTTCTTCAGCTCTAATTTCAGGGATTTATTCTGAGTAAAACCAGGCTCTGTTGGCCTAGTTTTATTTAGACCCTGAGGAAAGAGGCATCTGGGAAAGCATCAGGGGAGAAAAGGTATCAAGGAAGAAAAACAGAACTGCAGGCCAGGTCTAGACTATTTAAAAATTTGCCATGATCCAAAACATCTGCAATACTAAGAGTTTCCTAATTTCTTTCTAGAGAAAACCAGATTTATACTATACTTCTCTAGTCACTGATCTATTCTTGCCTGGAACGTAGCCTCTAAAGTCTTGATAATACTTTAAGTTAAAAAATTTCTTAGGGCTATACTGCTAAGCAATAAGGTAGGTAGATAGACAGACAGATAGAAATAAATAAGTAAAATGGGTCCCTATTTAAGGTTCATGGCTTTATTCCTAAGGTACTTGTTAAGCTGGTACATAAGTCTCTTTTACTTGAATCAGGCTTTAGAGGCCAATTAGACAAGACAGATGATCTGCCTATCATTTTAAAACAACAGTTACGTAAAAATTTAATATTTAAACAAACGATAAATATAAAATAGTAGTTAAAGAACATATCTCTTTCAAAAGTTGAGGGCTTTTAATATAACAGAAAAAGAAATAATTTTTGATGAAAAAACCCAGGTGTTCAGTGCACAAATTTAATTTTCTCTCAAACAGCAGGATAAGGGAGACCCAAGGAATTCTCATACCCCATAATACAATGAAGAAACAATACTTTGAGAATTATCTTTAACTGAAGTTTCAAACAGAGTAAGGAATACTGTACATAAACATACATATGAAGTCTACAAATCAAGCTGTGAAAGGGGACCTACAACTAAAAGATATAGTTTAAGAATAGGTTGAAAGCATTTGCTGAAAAAAAAATCGTTATGAAGATTAAATGAGATAATGAATGTAAAGCTCTTAAAAAAAAGCATTTGGTTTCTGCAATCTCTACAAATAAAATAACTTTAGGAGTAGAGATTTCTGCACTGGACTGTTACGATTAAGAACTAAAACTTTTATTGACAGCCTTTAGTAAAAAACAGTGCTGATTCCCTTGGCCTATTACTTTTTTTGCTTATTTATTTTTTCTTTCTCAAATGCAGCTATCTGATTAAATATATTGAGTAAATTTTGAGGTAAATTTTTTTTAGCTCCACTTTCTGAATGCTCTGTGCTACTTAGCTCTTCTTCTGGAGCCTCTGGTTTAATACTCTCCTCATAATTATCCTCTCTTTCATATTCTCGATGACTTTTACTTAATTGATATCTTTGCTCATGTCTATTGAAATCACGTGATCCAGAATAATTACATTTTTTATATTTTTCAACTGACTTAGAAGAGTAGTCAGAGCTTGCTGGGGAAGTGGAATACCTCATGGAACCTGGCTCCCACTTTCTATAGTGCTCTTTTCTTCCATCTGAGTCTTTTTCAAATTTTCTATAACCATAATTTTTTAACTTGTCTTCTGGATTCCTAGAGAAGGAATCTGAGGAATCCCTTCTATTGGAGAAATGTCTTTCATATCTATATGACTTTTCTGTTTTGCTACTACCTGCCTGAGTTTTATAGCTATTGTAAAAATCTCTTGACTCTTCAGACCTACCTCCAAAATCATCCGGAATTTCAACTGAAGATGAAGAGACAGGGCATCTATCTTTCTCTTTTACCTGCTTCTTCTGATATGGTACCCTATCTTGCTTTTCCAGTAGTTTTTCCACTTCTTGTCTTTGGTTAAGAAAAGATGCTGAAGTATTGGCTGGAACTGGGAAGTACTCATCTTTCCTATTCTGATCTATCTGATTTGAGGATGCCTTAGCTAAATGCCTTTTGGAATTTCGAGAAGACTCTGAACGATTCCTCCTATGTTTCTTATGCTTTTTGTGACCAGAAGAGGAGGAGGATGAAGAAGAAGAAACTGATTCATCACCAGAAGAAACACTTGAAGAGGAAGAAGTTGACTTTCTTCTTTTTTTCTTTAGCCTAAAAAAGTATTTAATTCATCAGATGTTAAGTACAAAAATGTTTCTTAATTATCCATAAAGCTTTTAGTTCTATTTTGTTCCCCTTAAAGATGTCATAAAAGCTGTGGCTTAGATAAGCAATTATAGTAATCTTAGTTACTGTCAGATCCACTTGTACCAGCAAGCAGTACTTTGGAAAAAAAAAATACTTGTGTAGACAGTTGTCACTCTAAGCAAATCCATTTCTGTTACACACAGTGACATTTCCAACATTACCTTAAAACAAGACCTGCTGAACACATAAAGGAATTAAAATTTTATTTCTGACTACCTCTAGAGCATAGATAATCTCTCTACCTCAACACTACTGACATTTTGTTGGAAGTGTAGGCTGGCAGTGTGGGGGTGGAAGGGTCCTACAACACCACTATAGAGTGTCTAGCAGCACCCATGACCTCTGCCCACTAGATGCCAATAGCACTCCACCAGTATGACAACCAGAAATGTCCCTTGGACGAAACTGCCCCCAGTTGAGACCACTGCTTTATTTCTAAAACATTTCTCCCTAAAATACAGATAATTAAAATAACATTATATATTTTAAATTTAAGGTTACAGTAATTATTTTTTACCCTCAGATTTCTAGCCTTACAATTCCACTTTCCTTAATCTCTCAGAAAAATTTCTGGTACTCTTAATTGCTAAGAATAACTGATTATGATTTGAAGTACTTTTATATTTTTACTTACTTTACCTCTACAAGGCACTGTGGTTCAACTCAGTAGTTGCTTTAAGTAAAAAAATACTGAATGTTACAGTTTACCTTTTCTCCTCTTTTAAGAGCTTACGCAACTTTTCTGCACTTGTTTCTATTTTCTTTGTTTTCTGCTTTTCTTCCTTTTCAGCTTGCTTTTCTCTTAATTCCAAAGATTTCTTTTAGAACCCAGATATCGGAAAAAATCACACGTTAAAAATAGAAGAACGTTTAAAACCCAGTTTTCAAAAAACCACCCCCCCACCAGAAATCAAATGTGGTATACCCAAATCACCACATATCCAGCAGTAAACAAATTTTTTTTTTTCACACATAAAAATTAATCATACAGGTGTTTGGCATCAATCATTGGAATAGCCAGAACAGTATTGAGGACCATATTGCAGTTGGTATTCCATGAAAAAAGGGGAAGCCATTGCATTGGTACCATTAACCCAAAGTGCAAGACAGGGAAAAAGTAAATAAAAGTTATTTCAAAATTTAAACAGGACACAGATTGTAGAAATAAAATTCAAATACATTCCATTTAGGTGAATTGAGGGAGGAACCACCATGTTCAAATACAAACCATTTAAAAAATAGCACAGCCCAGTTGGACGCATGATTACATAAGAAATCATTTTCCAGTTTGAGGATGGGGATGAGCAGCACCAGATGTCACAGACACAGCAGCAACGGTCCAATTCAGAAAAAAATGCATGAGAAAACATCATCATCAGTATTACAGGAAAAGACAGTTTAAAATATCTCTCAAAAAGATATTTAGAATTAGCTCAATTACCGTAACATCACTGAATTTTGTAACCACCAGGAAAGCTCACTACAAGGACAGTACTCAAAACCACACACCAAATTTAGGCAATTAGAATTTTCTTATAGAGCTATTTTTACTTTTGAGTACTAACAAATAAAAAAAGAGGCATTATGAAGCAATGTCAAACCCAATTAGGAAAAGCTGTATTTAGAAAGAGACTTTTCATAATGCCGTAAGTAATCTAGAATAATTTTCCACAGAAGAAAGCTAAGTTTTGGCATTAGTTTCAAATATCACTAAATTTCTAAGAGGAAATAAAGAATCACCTGCATATATTTATGAAGTTTCTGCAAAGCATCCTCTGCATCTTTAAAAGTCTCATCCAAATCCAAAGCTTTCTTATAGTAACTTTCAGCATTTAAAAATTTTTCTTCTTCTTCTAACCTAAATTTGAGAAGAAGATTTAGCTTTTTTGTAAAAATAAAAAGTCCTCAAGTATGCATACAGGTCTAGGGCTTATAAGAGAGAACTTATTAGGAAAAAAATGTGTTTAGCAACTTACTTTCCAAATTGAATAATATCTAAACCATAGTTTTTTACTATTTTTTTGGTAAAGAGACCATGTAAAACCATATAGAACAGAACAAAACGAAACCAAACTCACAGATATAGGGACCAGACTGGTGGTTGCTAGGGGTGGGGTTGGGGGGTGAGTGAAATGGGTGAAAGTGGTCAAAAGGTATAAATTTTCGGTTATGAGGTTAAGTCTTGAAAATGTACAACATGATGACTATAGTTTATAAAACTGTATTGTATATTTAAAAGCTGTTAAGATAAATCTTAATAGTTCTCACCACAATTAAACAAAATATTTGTAATTATGTGTGGTGATGGGTGTTAACCAGACTTATTGTGGTAATTACTTTGCAATATATACATACAAGGCGGGGCAAAAGTAGGTTTACAGTCATTCATATAAAAATAATTAACAAATAATAATGCACAAATAACTTTTGTGTACTCACAACTGTCAACCTACCTTTGCCCCACCCTATATTTTAAACCATTACTCTGTACACCTGAAAGTAACATACTGAGTTATATTTGTTTGAAAAACAAAATAAACCCCTAAGTAAAACAAACAAATAGGAATCTATTACTGGTAACTAAATCCATGCTGCGGGCCCAGCAATGGCATTTTAGTATAATGCATGATCAACTGATGCCCTCTGTAAATATAGTAGGATCTTGACCTTTACCACAGAATTACATTGGCTTTTGCTAGCAGTTTATGAAGAATTTTCCTTTCCACAGAAATATTTTCCCAGAATATTTACTGTTAAGTTGGAAATACCAACACATACATGTAACATATCACAAGTAGCCTGTAGATAGGATCATTATCAGATGACGTTCAAAAGTCTATGCTATGAAAAATCAGAATTAGAAAATTTGGTTATAAAGCAGTGAAAGGACTTTGCAAAATATTTTCAGTTTTCAAAGTAGGAAAAAGTAATTACTGTGAAACAAATTAAGAAAATCCCAATGGCTTCAATGGGATAACTTTTGTGACAGATGGAATGTGGGAAGGCACCAGTCAAAAATGATCAACATTATGGCTCATGGTAACTGGATAGGTGGTATTGCCATTCACTTAGTAAAAAGACACCAACATATGGGTAATAAGATAACCACACCTAAGTAGGTACTAGCTATCTACCTAGTCATAAAGTAAAAAGCTGCTCCAATCACTTGGATCTAAGCAGAAGTTCACATGAGTTAACAAATACTGCAAAAATCTCAATTTGGAATTCTGGTATGATCATACAAACTGGAATGATCAGGCAAATTCATGAAAGAGAAAACAGATAATTCTATTTTAAAAATCGCAAAAAATGCTATTATAAACTTTTAAAATTACTAGAGTTGTTAGCAAATTACTTATACTTAAAATATATTCCTTCAAAATATTTTATAAATTAGACCAGTCTATTAGTCATTAAATATTTACAATGCAATTCAGAAGAGTAACATAATATATAGTTTTTTTTTAAATAATTTGTTCTTCCATTTAATCTGGAGTTTGTGGATTTTATTAGACAGAGTAGAGCAAAAAACTGAATATAACAGTGAAACCTTATTCATAATTAACAACAGGAGCTCTCAATTCATATTTCTGGTATTTTTCTACTAAAATGATGAAATGAATTAGAAATTAAATTCTATTAAAATTTCTAGTGTATGTCCAGGAAAAGAATATTTACCTAATTTCTTGTACCTTTACATCTAATTTACATTTCTATGTAATGAGAATAGGCATTTAGGAAAAGAAACTCAAATCATTAAAATATATCCAATTAGAACCCCAGTAATACGAAAAAAAATGACTAGAAAATTTAGAGGACTATACTTAAAATCGAAACTAAGAATGGTCTGAATTGAGTTAAAGATGCTATTTCCTTATATTAAGTTCAAGATCTTTTAGTAGTTGGTTGAATAGTGGACCTATGCTACAGAACAAAGTCTGACACTTACTGCCCTCCTCTTTCTACAAGTGTCTGGCACAGGTATTTTCTTGCATTCCTGTGAGTTGGACAGTTTTCCAATGCAAGTTCAAAATCTTCAATTGCTTTGTTCAGACTTCCTTTTGTTGCATATCTGGAGATATGAAACAAAGTAAGAAATTTATCTTGTGGGCTATGTATCAATCTTGTGCACATTCACCTTGTAAATATTCCTTAAAACCCACAATCCACTTACAATGCTCCACGAGCTACCAAAGCTTCCACATTTTGTTTGTCTATTTCCAGAGCCTTATTGTATTCATTCATAGCATCCACGTGGCGCCCAACTTTAAAATAATCAACTCCAATCTTCACACTAAAAAGATAGTTATAAAGTATCACAAGCATTTCACAGAATATCAAAACAAAATGTTAGCACGGGTAAAATTTTAAAGCAAATCAAATTTGGCTAATATTTAGCCTTCCATACTCTCCAAATACCTAAAAGCATTCTGCCATTGGATAGTCTCGTAACAAATTTTAGGAAATCTAGATATCAATATACTAATTCCTTTTGAAAAAAAAAAAATTATGATGTTGGCTAAAACTTAAGTCTGTTAAGTTTACAACATAATACCATTTATACCTATAAGAAAGCTAATGTCAAAAACTCACTTTAATTCATTTATAAACAAACTTGGTTTCTAATGATGACATAAGAACTCTTTGCCTTACCCTAACCTTTTACGCCAGGTAATTCAATTGTTGAAAGACAAAATCTTCATACCATTTTAAAGCCCAAGATGCAGACTGTTTCTTTCTTAATGCAGAAGCAAAATCGTCTTCAGAGAAATTTTTGCTATTAAGAAAAAAAATTCAAACCGTATAAATACTTTTTTGTAATTATAGTTCACTGCCTGACAGATAACAAAAACTCAACACTGAAAAAGTGAATCCCAAGCAAGAAACTTGTATTCCATTGACAAAATAAATTTCCTGAACTCTCAGGAATGACCATTATTCTTAGACATTATTTTTCTTTAGGGTATACATAAAATTCTTATAAATGTTCTAAATCTTTCTCTATTTGGTCACCTGGTACAATTCTAATTACTGATAAGAGACTTAGTTTCAGAAGGAGGCAGGATCACCTAGTTCACTGAACCTTTGTCATACTGCTGCCACTAGGCTTAGTATAGTTCAATATGTCCCTCAATTATGCCACTTTGGAGCTCCACACCATTCAATACCTTACCACTTAATAAATAAAACTGATTTACTATACCTTTGTAGGCCTCTCATTAAAGATGGTGGATTAGATTCATCTATTCCTAATTTTCCTAGGAGGAATTCAACTACTCCTGGGTTAGCAAATCCCAAGGAACTTTGCATAATATTGTCATAGGATTCCAAAGAATTGCTATTTAGTTCAACACTCCTCCTTAAGAAAAACAAAAAATGAAAATAAAAAATAATTAGCATGTCCACTTCTGTTAAAGAGATAAAATTATCGCATGGGGTTTAAATACTCATACTATAATTTGTACATGAAAGTGTGGCAATATCATGACTGGGTTCCTTTTATCAAGTTTGAAGAAATTTAAGGGTATAAAAATATAATGAGCATACTTTGAAATAAGAGAAATTGAAATTTTACTTTGTTGTTAGAAGTTGGACAAAATTTGCTATTTTTTAAGTCAAGAAACTGTTTAATGTAGAAAAATTACCTGTAATACAAAGGAAGCTCTTCAGAACTAATTACACCTAATTTAATACCAGATAGGTGCGTTGGAAGAGATGAGCTATACAGAGATACTGCAAGCTTTTCATGATATCTGTCAATATCCTTGATTCCAGCTTAAAAAATAAGAAAACTAAGCTGATTAGCAAGAAAATGCAAACAAACAAAAATTCTTTCAAACACTATTCTTATTAAACTACATTTTCAAAATTAATTTATAAAATCTGACAAATGTTACTTTTCTATTAGTATGATGAAATTGATCACCTCGAATGATATCACCAGTTTGGTAATACGATAAAGGATCCCCATGGTTACTGTGAGAAGGCACATCTCTTAATGGACAAAGAGCCTGCAATGAGAAGTATTTTAAAACAACAGACTTCCTATTCATTGGTGAAAAAGGTCTTCTTTTATCCTACTTGTTCAGTATAAATGGCTAATAGTTGATATAACCTTAAAAAAAATCAACTAGCATCCTAAAGTCTAAATTTAAGTAAGGATTTAAATTTTAAGTCATTTCTGTGTCCAAACACTATTAAACAAGTTTTTTGAGTCAGTTCAAAATCTAAAATCTCATAAAATTTGCAATTAGTTTTAGGAACCAAATATGAGTGTGGATGATAAAGCAAAAAGATATTTTGCACTTGTTAAAAATAAAACAAAAATTTGTCCAGTGTGAGAATTCCAATGAAAATGAAATGTGAATTCTCCAAAGTGTATGTCTGCCATTCAGTCTGTGATATCTCCTGCTTTTCTTCATTTTCATCTGCCTTGATAGACAGCAAATATCAAACCTTTTAAAGTGACATATTATTTCAAATTCAGGACTAGTTATCTCAGGCAAAGTATCTCATAATATATACATCACAATCAATTACTGCAAAGACATAAAAAGGCCAGGAATTTTTTTCTAAATTATCCATATGCAAGTACATAATGCCAAATACTAAGAACATGTTCAGCTAGAACAAAATAAGCCCAAATACCAATCAATCTCACCATACCCATCGACATCTGTTGTAACATTTGAAAAAGGACCCCACCCCTGCCAACCAAGGAGACCAAAAAAATCCCAAAACCAGAAATGGAGGAGTAACTCTTTCACTGCTAAGAATTTTTAAAAAAGAAAATAGTACTTTTTCTCCAATTAAAATATTTAATTCTCAAAACTGTCAGCAGGGTACACTTAAGCACAACTGGATGCAAAGACCTAATTCTTATTATTGCTTTCAGGTTCTTTCTCTTCTTTTTCCCATCACCATTCATCCCCTCTATGCCCCATTCCCCCCACCCCCACCCCCAATCACCACACTGAGTTCTCTCGCTCGTTCTCTCTCGTCCTCCTCAATCAATCCAGTCCTCTGGCCCTCCATCAGAACTGTCTGCTTGCTCTCTCTGAGTCTGTCTATATTTTGTTTGGTAGATCAGCTTGTTCATTAAATTCCACATATGCAGCCCTAGCCGGTTTGGCTCAGCGGATAGAGAATCCGCCTGTGTACTGAAAGGCTCCGGGTTCCATGCGGGTCAAGGGCACATACCTGTGTTGTGGGCTCCATCCCCTGTAGGGGGCGTGCAGGAGGCAGCCGATCAATGATATTAAAAAAAAAAATTCCACATATGCAAAACAATAATTCTTTCACCGAAGCGACTCAAAAACAGAAGCAATCAAGTTAACTGAAAAGTGAGTAACTTACTGTGATTTCCAAGTGAGATATATCTCTCATGATGCCACTGCCCAAACAAATCAACACCATGAAAAACCCAAATTCCCGAATGGAACTAATTCTTCCAATCACGATATCTCCACGCTCAATATCTCGGAAAAACAGCTCTCTCCGATCCATACTAGGTATGCCCATGAACTGCTCTAAAGGTGGCATGACTGCATAAGAATCTGAAAAAAGTAATTTACAAAATCACGAACCCTAGTTTTTGTGTTCTGTTTTATCTGAATGAAGCACTGTTAAAAAAATAACCGCCATCAAAAGATTTTTAAGACTCGGCTCACCTTCACCGTCTTCATGAACTTCAGAAGTTGCAGGTGCATCTGATTTCCACGAAAGTGCAAAAAGCAGATCCGCCTTTTTGGAAATGAATTTTTGGATTTCAACGTTGTCGACTCTCTTCTCTTTCCTTAAAAAAACGACAACAGAATTTATGGAGACTTAACTTATTTGCAAAACCTTTTAGTACGTCCAAGCCTCTGCTCCAGGCTTGCATCGCCCAAGCAGGCCCATCCTCAATCCCAGCCCACACATCCTCCAAGAAGTTTGAACCCTCGCCGGCCAGTCGGTTGCTGGAGGGCGGGGAAGCGTCAAGAGCGATGCCCGCAGCCCCAGATCCGAAAGCTCAAGAACCCGCGCCTCTGCTGGGCAATTTCCAGGGAAATACAAGTTCAGCCCGCCTTCCGCGGGACCCTCGAGGACACCAGGCGCGCGGGCCATCCGCCATCGGACCCTCCGCCACCCAGCGCAGTCTCCACGGCTCCGCTCCTTCTGGCCTCAGCGGCCGGGCTGCTGCGGCCGCGGAGCCCCGGGCTGGGTCCCCTCCCCGCCTGAGATCCCAGCGTCGCCGCGATTGCCTTACCTGCCTGGCCCCGGCGGCTGGGGCGGCGGGCCCCGGGCGGGCTCGGCCGCCGACCCCAGGAGGCTCCGGAAGTGCGGGTTGTCCTGCTGTTCGCTACGGAGCCAGGACAGCAAGGACGGCCCGTGGTAATTCAGCGACTGCCGCAGAAGGTCGCGGTCCATGGCGGGAGCGTGCAGGGCTCTACGACCCCCGCGCCCACTACTCGAGCCCCGTGGTCCCAGAGGCCGAGCCAGCGGCCCGGAAGCCGCCGGAAGCACGCGTCACAGGCCCTCGGAGTTGCCACCCGGAAGTACTTCGTAGTCGCCCGAGTGCCGGCGCCTAAGCGTCGGTCTCGCGGAATTGAGCGCGACTACGGGAGCCGGAAAGATTGGGCCGAGCATTTCCGGAGCGAAGGGCTGGCTGCGGCTCTGAGGTAGTGCTGTGTGTGACAAGTGTACTTTTTAAAAATTCCGTGCTGTTATTCTCACACCGCAATGGCCCGAGCTCTAATCTCGACTAAATAATAATTCGTCCGTTAATTTAGTGGAGACGCGTCTAAGTGCAAGTGCCCCAAACAGGTGAGAACTCCAAAGGAGTTACAAAGGTTCTTCCCCTCCAATACTCGCTGGATCAATTACTACCGACGCCTCAGGCGTAACCACACTAACGCGACTGCGCTGGGAGCTCTCCGATAGGCTACAGGGCAGAAGAAAGAAAAGCAGATTTATTAAGCACTGAGATTGTGTCCTCCATCCACAGCCCATTCACTGTTAGCTATTTTAGCGTTAACTTAAAACCAGAATGACTTTAATGCCTACACATGCGCACATGCTTTGTTTTGCATTTTATCTAAGTGATTTCTCAAAATGTAGGGACCAGAAGATTTACTTATGGCAGTGGTTCCCAACCTTGGCTGCACATTAGAATCACCTGGGAATCTTTTTAAAATCCTGATTTCTGGGCCTCATCCTCCGGAAATTCTGTTTCTTTGTTATGGGGTGAGGCCACAACATTAGTAACAAACAGAATTTCCGGAGGATGAGGCCCAGAAATCAGGATTTTAAAAAGATTCCCGGGTGATTCAAATGTGCAGCCAAGGTTGAGAACCACTGACTTATAGTGTGTACACTAAAGTAAATAAGTTGTTTTTTTTCTTTTTTTTGTAATTCAACTGATTTTCAAAGGTAATTGTGACCTATTGACTCAAGAACCTAACCACTGTATCTCATATACTCTCATTTAAGACATTGAGGACACAGGCCCAGAGAATCTCAGTAGATTGCTCAGTGTCATGTAGCTGGTAAGTGGCAGAGTTAGGATTCCAACTTGATCTTAACAGACTCTTCACAAGCAGAGTTGCTGGAGAGTAAATTTATTGTATAGAATAGGCGTGGAGAACCTTTTTTCTGCCAAGGGCCATTTGGATATTTGTAACATCATTCCCGGGCCATACAGAATTATCAACTTAAAAATTAGCCTGTTATATTTGGTCAAACATTTAATTAACTCACCCCTAATGCCTTGTCAGAGCCAGACCAAATGATTTCGAGGGCCTTATACCGGCCACAGGCCGGATATTCCCCACCCCTGATATAGAAAGACTATAATTTTGAGAGTAAGTTTTATTTCAATATAAATTTGTTAGATAGCTCATTGGGTTAGAACGTCGTCCCAATATGCCAAGGTTGTAATAACTTACCTGGTCAGAGCACATACAAGAATCAACCATTGAATGCATAAATAAATGGAACAACAATTCTCGTCAATAAAGATATCTATTATTATGTTAACATCTAAAGATATTCTTGAACATTTTCTTAAAACGGGTACACCTGATTTCATTCCTAAGTATATAGGGCAAGATGTTTAGATTACACATTTGCTAACCATTTAAAGTAGTTATCTGTATTCTGTTTAAAGTTCTTATTCAGGGTCACCCAGAGTTTACGCAAGGAAGAATGAAGAATACTAAATGGAAAATACGGCTAGATCAGCCAAAAATCCATAATTCATTTTTAAAGAAATAACTTAAACTATGAGCTCTTCTGATAAGGGTTGGTATATCTTTATCCAGTAGTCTTTGTTTGAAGGGATTCCACCACCTTATCTTTTTATTTTTCGTATCACAGACCTCAAGAGAAAAACATTGTTAATTTAATATTTATCCACTTGAGGGTGCCATAAGATCATGTAGGTATAAAATTTTCTAAGGTTTACCAGAAAACCTACTGCCAACTAAACAAGGATTTGTAACTTACCATATAGAATCATTTTAAGATAGTTGTGTCTCTTACACCTCCATTTTTTAGTTACTTGTAAATGTCTTGAGGATATTATTTTAATGTAAATTAGTTCATATTTTACTGTCTAGGATTGATTAGCTCAGTAATTTTGAATTAATTTTTCCAAGAGAAAAGATCACTGTACAATACCAGGGCAGAGAATGGGTCAGTTGTTGGTGCATTTACATCATAATCCATGTACCATGAACAACATACATGACGCTTCCAGAGATGTGCAATGCTGGACTACACGCAGCGGCCACCTGCAGTGCCATTCTCAGCCAGCCATTTTCCCCATGTTTTTCTTTGTTTACATAAAGGATTTGGAAATAATATGAGGATATTTTAGAACAAATTCATTCTGATTGTTGAAAATACAGTTTAAAGATACGTGGTAATTCTCACATGCAGTAGGTCAGTGTGCTTATTTCAGGTACTTTGTCATGACTGCTTATAAAGATTCAAACTTACAAGCTTCTTAGAGTCCCATTCTGTGGTAATGCCTGAGAATACTATTGTCAGGGAACGTGTCAGGATTATAACCGAGAAAAATTGACAGTTTAATTGATGCTAAATAAATGGTATTTCTTGTCGCTGCATTCTAGGTTGGTTTGATATCCATATTTTAATGCAATGTGGACATTTCTTTGAGAAAGAGTGATTGATACTTTTTAATTATTAAACAGTAACTCCCTTTTATTTTATTGATGACAGAACCAAAGGAGAATTTCAAAACTAGAAATATATTATTGGTTTAGTTTATTGCTCTCCTCCATTGGAAAATCCAGCATATCTGTGTAAATATTTAACTTTGATCCTACTCACTTTAGGTATCACATTTGCTTATTGGCAGACATAGAGTGGTCAAATTTCCAAATACAATTGTTTCAATTAATGAATTTATTCAGCAAATATTTGTTGAGGGTTAGGCACTGTTTCAGATGGTAGGAATAAAATAGTAAAAAAATACACCAAGATTCCTGCCTCAGGGACCTTACATACTGGCCATGTCTGGAGACAGACATGAGCAATAATCATAGTAAGTAAGTGATATATTATATTAGAAGATGATAAGTCCTATAGAAAAAGTAGTAAATCAGGGGAAGGGGCATTGGAAGTACAGAAGGTTTTAAAATAGAATGCTCAGGGCAGGTCTCATTGAGAAGATGACATTTGAGCAAAACGTTAAGGAGGTAAAGGAATTAATCATTCAGCCAATTTGGGAGAAAAGAGTTCCAGGCAGAGGGAACAGTCAGTACCAAGGTCCTAAGGCAGAAAGGTACTGAGGAATCGCAAGGAAGACTGTGGCAGAAACAGCATGGAAGTGCAGGGTTTGTAGGCTATTGGAGGAACTGGGCTTTCACTCTTAGTGAAATGGGAGGTCAACACAGGATTTTTTTTTTAAATTTTGTTTTATTGCTTAAAGTATTACAAAGAGTATTACAGGATTTTATATATATTCTCCATATATATTATATATTATATACATTTATAAATATACAGATAACTACTGTTTTTGAAGCAGTTTTCAAAGATTTTTTAAAACTTTCTTAAAATGGAAGTCCAGTATATTAAACAGATAATGAACTATTCTTTTTTTAAAAAATATATTTTATTGATTTTTTACAGAGAGGAAGGGAGAGGGATAGAGAGTTAGAAACATCGATGAGAGAGAAACATCGATCAGCTGCCTCCTGCACACCACCTACTGGGGATGTGCCCGCAACCAAGGTACATGCCCTTGACCGGAATCGAACCTGGGACCCTTCAGTCCACAGGCCGACGCTCTATCCACTGAGCCAAACCGGTTAGGGCTGAACTATTCTTGTTGAATCAGTGACAAGATGATATGGAGCACCCTCCCTTCCCCCCCCAGCCTTTCTATGCACATACTAATAAATAGCTGGAGAGGTACCTTTAAGGAATATCTCAGACTTGTTAACAGATTACTTCTTCAGACAGGCTTTGATATCATTGATTATGTTTCAGCTTGTTATAACCATATTCTAATCATTTTTTGCTATGTCTATACGTATTCATTCTGGAATTGTGAATTTCTCAAAACTCCCCAGGCACACACGTACACGCACGCACACACACTTCGGCTTGTATCCATTTTCATAGATGCTATTCTTTTGCATTATGCTTTGATCCTTCCTAATAAATTCACTGTAAACCCCATTATGATCTGGTCTCCAAATATCCTACCTCATTTTCAACACTATCCATCAGTTATCGGGATTCAACTATACAGTCTATAGATTTTTCTGATATTTTTAAAATACTTCAAGTTTTCCCCAGTTCAGAATATTTATTTGCTGTTTTCTGATATATTCTTCCCTCTCTTTTATTTTCTTTTTATCTTCAGGTGTCAGCCTAAAGGTGACCTCTTCTATTCCACAGCACTCCATTTATTTCCATCATAACAGGTATCAATTTATTTTCTTATTGATTATCTGTCTTCCCCACTAAAATACAAGATCCAGAAGTAAAGGCCATGTCTGTCTTGCTCATGACTCTGCACTCAATAACTAGTTCAGTATCTGGAACATATTGGATATTAAATAAATATGTTTGGGTGGATAAATGACAATGTACAAATATTAACATGTAGATATCACACTTAGAGTGAGGATGACACGTATATGTCACATATATGTCACATACTGGTATATGGCAAGCAAGGCTTAATTAACCAGGCTGCATGTAAGGGAACTTGTAAATAAATTCCAGTTTTGGGCAGTGGGACCATGTCTTGGCTTGGGAGGTAGTTATGGCAAGTAAAACATGTCATTTGGAAATTACAGCAACAGACAAATGATGGTATTCCAAAAAAGTAGTCCATGTTGTTGGTTCAACTTGGATTAAAAGTGCTTTCTGGATGGTTGCAGGGAGCATGGTAATGTAATTCCAGAAGCAGATGGGATGATTTTCTTTTTTAAACTGTAAAGGTATTTTTTTCCTTTGAGCTAAAATATGAGTTAAATTATGTGACAGCTAAAAAAGCAAATGTAATTTTCTCTCTTTTTCCCTTTATTTTTCGTCTCTCCTGGCTTACATTTGTTTTTTTGCCTTTTATCTTTTGTTAATTGTTGTTGATCTCATTTTATCTGGGACAGTTTCTGTGGAATTCTGTGCAATTTGGAATATATATGTATATTTGGTATATTAATCAGGATTATGCAGGGGAAAAAACCAGTAGGATGTGTGTGTGTGTGTGTGTGTGTGTGTGTGTGTGTGTGTAAGGAGATTTATATTAAGAAATTGGCTCATGTGATTATGGAAGCTGGCAAGTCCAAAATCTGCAGGGTGAGCTGGCAGGCTGGAAACCCAGGAAAGGCTGATTTTGCAGTTCACATCTGAAGGCCATCTGCTGGCAGAATTCCCATTGCTCCAGAGAGGTTGGTCTGTTGTTTTTATTCAGGCCTTCAACTGATTGAACGAGGCCCAATCACATTGTGGTGGGCATTCTGCTTTACTCAAAATCCACCAATTTAAATCTGACTCTTACCCCAAAACACCCTCCCAGAAATATCCAGAGTAATGTTTGACTACATATCTGGGCACCATGGCCCAGCCAAGTTGACACATAAAATTAACCATCACAATTGTGGTGTACTTTGATGCCACATTTTAAGACACTGAAAGCTTATTTGGAGCAGTACAAACCATGATGGCAAAGCAACTGGAAACCATATTATATGAAGAACAGCTGAAGAGACCGGGAATGTTTAGAAATTTTGCATCGTTCAGTCTACTGGGTTCCACACTTGTATCATACCCAGTGTCTTTCTGACAAATCATTACTTCTTACTTCGAGTTGTAATGTGAATTGTAGACATTTCATTGTCTTTTGGTTTGGAATTGCTTTAATTTGTTATCAATGGGTTTTCTAAGCTTGTGATGCTTTTACTTTGCTCTGTCCAAGATCTAGAGCTTAAAGAGATTTCTTATCTACCATGGTGATTTCTGTAAAATAAATTCCATGTTGAACACTGAGTAAAAATTATCTCCCATTTTGCAAGAGTCATTGACTCCGGATGACTTCCTTTTTAGAGCTATAAACATCACTCCAAAACCCTAGCAGCCTAGGGCTTTGCTGTTAACCACTTCATGTCCATATCTGTGGCCACATTTCAACTACTTCCCCAATAATAACAAACAAAACCAAACATAATCATGTTAGGAAAGATTTTTTTCTGTGACCATTAGACCTTTTATTAGCTGGTGATCCAGAATTTATTGTGTTCATTTTTATTGGCATTATGGTGACTAGCATGACTATGAGAACTGTAATTCATTCATCCACCTGTTTATTGAGTGTCTATTTGTGCCAAGCACCTATAAGTGCTTGGAGTTCAGTGATGAACAAGTCGTAGAAACATCCTAATTGAAAAAAAAGATAGCATGAATGGTTATTGTTGATGTTTGGTTTTTATCCTGATGAATTTTTCTTAATTCTATACCTATAGACTTAGATATGAAAGAAAAATGGATTATTTTTTTTAGCTTTTATCAGTTCCACAGACAAAAGAACTGGTACCCTTGTTAAAATTTAAAGATTTAGAGAAGAATAAAATTCACAATAGTATAATATAATTTCACAATAACAAATACTATCACATTGATTATCTCTGTATAATTAAAAATTTTCCAGCCTTTGCCATTGGCTCTTATTTCTGGCCAAATTAAAGACAACTTATATCCTGACCAAAGAATCTCTGTAGCAAGAAATTAATTAGTGGCGTAGAACTCAGTCAATTACATGTTTATATCATTTACTTGGAAATTTGTGTTACGGAATTAACACAACCCCTTTTCCCAGTATTCATGGAGAGAGGTGAATTTTAAGTGTTCTTATGATAGATTCTATTAAGAAGATTAAGCACAAATATGGTTTATACAAGAAATACTAAGTGGATTGACAGCATATTGCTGCTGAAATTTTCTGGTCAAATTCTGTGATATATATATATATATATATATATATATATATATATATATATATATATACTTTTTTTCAAATGTTGATGCCTTGCTTTGTCTCAGAACTCATGTGAGACTTTCTAGCATGCTTGTACACCCTTTAAATTTTCCTGAAACTCTATCATAATTCTTCATTTTAGCTTCTCCTAAGTTCCATGCAAGACCCACGTGACACACTTTGTTCTAAGAAATAGCCTTACCACATCCCAACTAAAGTCTTGGAGGAAACCATGGAAATTCTTTTAGATCTTCCTCACTGTAGCCTGTTTGCCCTCTTTGTAGTGCATTATGTTTTCTTTTACCAAGGCCATTCCGTGTGTAAACCCCAGCTCCCTATCTTGTCTTTGACTGTAGGCTTCTATATTATTAAAGTCTGATACTCTTTAATTTTATTAGAAAAGAGTAGTTAATCCGTTCTTTGTTCTCCAGGAAGTTGCTTTTCCTTTATTCTCCAAGAAATAATGTTTAGATCTCACTTTCCTGTCTCCCAGTAAATTCTCTTTTGTCATATTTTGTGAATCAGTCTTCTAGCCCTGTCTCTCTACATTGCATATCTAGATTATAGTTACTATAGTAGTGATACAATTTGACTCTACAATATAGTTTAAGTATCTCTGAAAATTGAGGATAAGGTATGACAGTATGATTTATCATTTTTTTCTGGTCAAAATAATTAAATGGAGATCTTTTCACTTGGGCATAATCATAGAAGGATACTCATTATCTTAGGGCTTGCCAGCAATAGTAGATATTGAGAAAATCAAAAGCCTTGACTTTTACTTTCAGCAATGACTGATTAACTTGTGCTAGACTGACCCTTCCATAATAAACACTCCCCTCCCTCCTGGACAAAATATATGAAACAAGTATTTTCAGACATTGTGTAACAGGTAATGCAGGGCTGCAGTGTCTGAGAGAAGGGAATTAAGGTAGATATGCCCTACAATTGCCTAGTGCTTTGGCTGGAGGCACTTACTGTACAATGGTGCACAGAGGTGGAACCCAGACAGAGTATGGCCACCTTGCTGAGCAAGAAGATAGATATGAGAGTTTAGGGAGGGGTAAGCAACTGGAATATATGGGGTAGGGAACCAAAGAGGAGGGAGCTAATCAGGAAAAGAAAGCCATAAATTTGCATAGCTTTCCCTTTGAGTATTTGACTAAATAGTAAACTATACATGTGTAGGGTGAGACTCTGCAAGACCAGACAGAGACCAACTACAGGGAAGTTGTATGCTGAACAACCATCAGAGTTTTACAGTGTTGGGAGATGTTTGGATTCTGACCAGCTAGGATTATAAAGGCCTGTTACACTGAGGGAATTCAATAGGGACTCCCCAAAAGGTTATACTTATAGTTTTAGTCCTAAGGAGGAGGGCTAAAACTAGTCCTAGAGTAAAGTGCATTGAAGACTCATCTTAATAAAGTTGAAAAAGAAACTTCAGAATGATCAGGTTAATCTCCAAGAAAATTAATTGCCTGCCAGAACAAATCTCAACTCCTTTTAATGAAACATAGAAAAACCACTCAACAATAAAATTCACTGTCCAATATCCATAAAAAATTACTAGACATGCAATGTGACCCATAGTCAGGTGAAAAATTCTTTAATAGAAACAGACCTAGAAATGACAGAGATGATGGGACTAACAGATAAGGACTTTTAAAGCAGCTATCTACACTAATAAAAGAGAAACATGGTAATTAGCGTACAACCACTACCCTTCCCATTGGCTAATCAGCATATCCTTATGCAAATTAACTGTCAGCCAAGATGGCGGCCGGCAGCCAGGCAGCTGGAAGCGAACATGAGGCTTGCTTGCTCCAGTGACTGCAGACTCCAACGTTCCCCGCCTGACTTGCAGGCCTCTGAGCTGCAACTCTAAGAAACTTTGTAACAAATTCAGAAGCTAAACAAAACCCCAGAAACCAGCTTTCAGCCAGCTGGGATCTCAGAGCTGGAGTTATACATTGTTTCGATTATAGAACCGAAACAAACCAGATACCTGCTTTTCTAGCAGTGGAAGCCTCAGAGCTAGAGCCAGAGCTAAAGCTGGCCCAGAATAAAATAAAAAAAAGAGAAAAAAAAGGAACGGTTGGGAGCTTCAGTCAACTGCCACCCTGAAAGCACCCCTCAGCTCCTCACCCAGACTGGCCAGGCACCCCAGTGGGGACCCCCACCCTGAAGGGTGTGTGACCAGCTGCAAACAGCCATCATCACCTCATCCAGGCTGGCCAGGCACCCCAGTGGGGACCCCCACCCTGATCCAGGACACCCTTCAGGGCAAACCAGCCAGCCCCCAGGCCTCTATCCTATATAGTGAAAGGGTAATATGCCTCCCAGCACTGGGATCAGCGGAGCCGCGAGGCCTCCTGGCACCAGATCAGCGTGACGGGGGACAGCACCCAAACCCCCTGATCGCCCTGCGGCTCTGTGTGTGACAGGGTGCGGTGCCCCAACCCCCCGCCCACAGGCCCTGCTCTGTGTGTGACAGATAGAGCCATAACCTCCCCATCGGCCCTGCCCTGAGTGTGACAGTGGTGGTGCCCCAAACCCCTGATCGGCCCTGCTCTTTGGGTGATAGAGGGCGGCACCCCAACCCCCCCCCCCCCCCCACACACACACACGGGCCCTGCTCTGTGTGTGATGGGGTAGAGCCATAACCTCCCCATCGGCCCTGCCCTGAGTGTGACAGTGGCGGCGCCCCACCCCCCTGATTGGCCCTGCTCTGTGGGTGATAGAGGGCGGCGCCCCAACCCCCTGATCGGCCCTGCTCTGTGTGTGACAGGGGGCGGTGCCCTAACTCCCCTATCAGC
Organism: Myotis yumanensis; assembly: GCF_028538775.1. Classification (NCBI taxonomy): domain Eukaryota; kingdom Metazoa; phylum Chordata; class Mammalia; order Chiroptera; family Vespertilionidae; genus Myotis; species Myotis yumanensis. The sequence continues at coordinate 178,005,510 of NW_027223753.1, forward strand.
CCTGCTCTGTGCGTGACAGGGGGGAGCTCTTCAACCCCCTGATCGGCCCTGCTCTGTGCATGACAGGGGGGAGCTCCCCAACCCCCTGATTGGCCCTGCTCTGTGCGTGACAGGGTACGGAGCCCCAACCCCCCTGATGGGCCCTGCTCTGTGCGTGACAGGGGGCAGCGCCCCAACCCCCTGATTGGCCCTGCAGGGTACGGAGCCCCAACCCCCCTGATGGGCCCTGCTCTGTGCGTGACAGGGGGCAGCGCCCCAACCCCCTGATTGGCCCTGCTCTGTGCATGACAGGGGGTGGCGCCGCAACCTCCCCATGGACCCTGCCTTGAGTGTGATAGGGGGTGGTGCCCCAACCCCCCAATCAGCCCTACCCTGAGCGTGACTGAGGGTGGCATCGCAACCTCCCAATCCACCCTGCTCTGTGCATGACAGGGGGCGGCGCCCCAACTCCCCAATCGGCCCTGCTCTGAGCCCGACCAGGGGCTGCACCTAGGGATTGGGCCTGCCCTCTGCCACCTGGGAGCAGGCCTAAGCCAGCAAGTCATTATCTCCCTAGGGGCCCCAGACTGCGAGAGGGCACAGGCCGGGCTGAGGGATCCCCCCTTCCCCCCAGAGTGCACAAATTTTTGTGCACCGGGCCTCTAGTCTATATATATAAAAGGCTAAGTGTCTGTCCATCTGACTGGTGGCTATGATGCGCACTGACCACCAGGGGGCAGACGCTCAATGCAGGAGCTGCTATGATGCGCACTGGCCATCTCTATATATAAAAGCCTAATATGCAGTGTCCCCTTGGGAGTTCAACCGAACGGGAGTTCGATTTCTCACTATGATGTGCACTGACCACCAGGGAGTGGCGCAGGATGAAGGAAGGCCCCAGCTGGCAGCCAGCAGCTGGTGAAGGGAGGCCCTGGCTGGCAGCTGGCAGCTGGCAGCTGGGGAAGGGAGGCCCCAGCCGGCAGCTACTAAGGACCCTACCTGTTCATGCATTTTGTGCACTGGGCCTCTAGTTTAAAAATAAATGGCACTGTATAGCTGGCACCGACTAACCAACACTCAGCTTCGCCCAAGTGGGACACAGGCCCTGCCACCACCCCAGAGCGACACCTCACCACATTGCAGCCAATGCTGCCAAGACCCCATGGCACAAAATGCGCACACAGCCTAGCCCAGCTTGGAAATGGTGGCTGTGGGCGCCGGGTAATGACTTCACGTAGCAATGCCCTGCTTCCCCTCCCTAGTGACTAGCCTCCTTGGAGTTTCTTCAGCCCAGGAACCCGACTTGCTTTATAGCCGGGTGCAAACATTTTACAATTTAACCAAATATTTGTAAAGCATTTTCACATGCCTCATCTCATTTGATCCTCACAGAAGTCTTAAAGTAGGTAGATAGGACACTTGGTAGAATCCTATTTTCTTTTCATTAGCTGGAAAACGGAGATTTAGAAAGTTTAGAAACTTGACCTGACTGAATATAAGAAATGGTGGAACTTGAAAATGACTTCAGGTTTTCTCACTGTGCAGAATATAGTCAAACACTGCTTCAGTTAAATATTTAACCCTTTGTTCTCCCTGCGTGATCTACAATAATAATCTGCTTCATGTTGATATTTACTGCTGTGTTGCTGACAATTAACTGAAAGAGAAGTTGGGGTGTTTCACTGAACTGGAAAAAGTTTAGCTATATCAGAAATCAGGTTTAATTAAGCAAGTTTATTCTATATATATGAAAGGCTAAGTTGACTCACGCATGTGTGATACATATAAAGCTCTCGCTGGCACCAATCGCACGTGTGTGTCATTGTCGATCATGAATTTGGTTGACACTTCTATTATAGAGAAAGGGTGAATAGTGATATTAAAATATTTCTTCTAATTAATTTCCATTCAATGTGCATGAATCCGTGCACCGAGACACTAGTTATAAATAAGTATAAAAATTTAGAATGGGAATGGAGATATAGGTAAGTAAAGAGAGCTTCAGAATTTCCTTCCTTCCTTCCTTCCTTCCTTCCTTCCTTCCTTCCTTCCTTCATTTCTTTCTTTCTTTCTCTCTCCTCACTGGAGGATATTTTTCCATTGATTTTTAGACAGAGTGGAAGGGGGCAGAGGAAGGAGAGAGAGAGAGAGAGAAACATTGATGTGAGAGAGACACATCAACTGGTTGGTGATCAAGCCTACAACCAAGGTATGTGCCCTTGACCACTTGATTGGAATAGAATCTGGTATCCTTCAGTCCATGGGCCAATGCTCTATCCACTGAGCCAAACTGGTTAGATGCTTTGACATTTCCTATATAGATTATATAGATTTCTCCCTTGGAATGAATTCTGGGGAGAGTGATGGTAAATACCTTCTCCTCCTCTTCTTCTAGTGGGTTTACTCGTTGTGAATCACTCTTTCTCTCTGGGACTTTAGTAGATTTCCTGAGGTTCACCACACCATAGCTACTGGGGAGCAAAAGAGCAGAGAATATGGAGGGCAGGTATGGCATGGAGAGTGCCTGCTGACATCCCTGGGACCTTTGTGGTCCAACAAGTGTATAAAGAAATCAGTGAACATTTATTTCTCTGAGTCCATAAGAACTAAAGGGTCCCGAATATAGGTCAGAAAGAGTCAGCAGACTTACAGGAGTTTATCAGTCTCTCAGTTGGGTAAGAAGACCACTAAGTGAGATGGGGGAGGATCAGAAGAGGATTCTGCTGCATCGCAGTAAATAATCAACACAGTGGGGAAACATGATTTTTAAGGATACCAAAAATGGGATCATTTTAAATTGAAAGTGGACAACTCTTCTATCCAGATGTTATAATGTCATTATTTAAGTTCCCTAGCTCAACAACAACCAGGGAGGAGAAAGAGGACAAAGGGAAAACAATCATAAATAGTACAGAGTTTTCATTTTGGTACATCTGTTTGTCTTTTGTTAAACAAGCTAAAAGAAAATGACTTTCTGTTCCCCAGTTGTTCTTCTAAGCATATAGCTTTAAATTTGTTACTGGATAGTTTCAGAGATGTGCTCATTTATGTAGAGGAATAAACATGAAGTCAGACTACGAATCTATGAGAAGCTAATGTACTTTGTGTAGGTAAGCAATTTAAAAACTAATATGTATGTACATAATTGAGAGGAAAGGTAAAAAAAAGCACAGTAAACAGCTAAAAATAAGTGTTTTTTCTGTATCATTTTAGAGAAGATGTGATGATTAAGTACTTGTATTCTTCATTTTGCCTTATCAGCAGAAACACAGCTGCAATAAAAAACTTGATTTACCCTATCAGTGTGAGCTGAGAGAACTGAATCTTATGTCTACTCTACACAGGATGATTTAAGGGGAATACATATTTAGATTCAGCCTTAATAGTCCCTGGCCACTAACATGGTAAGATTCATTATTACCTCATCATACTATAATTTGTCTGGGACATAGACTTGCCTTTCTTCAAGATTTTATTTTAAAATGCTATCTAGTTTTAGGTCACCTGAACTTTGTTGGTTCTCAGTTCCTAAAATAATCTGGACCTTTCCAGCTTGAAATTCCTGTGATAGTGTGTTATTTTGGGTTTCAAAACCATTCATGTTGGGAAAGAATACTTTCTTTTCAGTAAAAAGGACCCTACAGTGTAATTTTCTCATTAACATCAAATTGTTAATTGTTCATCCTCCTATGCTAATAGTTTGGGAAGAAAATGAAACTAACAACTAAAACAGAAATGGCTTCCCTTTTTTTAGGAATTAGCAACCTGAAGAGAATGCTTATGTTGTGCTTAGTGCTTATAGCTCTATAATGCCAATATACATGTTTAATAGCACAAATCAAATTATTGCATAATGGGAAGTTTTATATACATACATACATAGATATCAGTACATACATATAAATAAATGTCATGGCCTTTTGGCATAAAATTTGGAAATTAAAAGAAAGGTGGAAGTTGTTACCATTTTTTTTAATGTTACTTGGTCAATCCAAACTGGTTCATAACTTCCTGAACATTTTATGCTTCATGCATCTGAAACCCATCCCTCTTTCTTGGTTATCTTCCTCCTTGGTCTTTGAAACTCTGAGCCACTATAGTTCTTATCCAATTTCGATGATTACTGGTCCCCTGTCCCTTTCACTGGCTTCTCTTCTTTCTTATACTCTTAAAACTCCTGCCACATGCTTTTTTCACTCTTTCAGATATTTCATTCATTATAATGACATAACCATTGCATAACTGACAATAATCAAATCATCATCTCCAGGCCTTCCCCGTCTTGTTACCTGCACATTTGTATCTGCAGTGATCTGTCAGAGGTTTCTATTTGGACATCCTGTCACTAGTTTGAAAATTCCATTTCTAAAGTGAAACACATCATTTTGCTCTCAACACTAAGGCTTTTGCATAACTGACAATATTTTAAACTATTTAATATTTTGCTGCTTTGGATTTTAAGTCCTCTGCCCCTTTTTTTTTGGATTTTAAGCCCTCTGCCCTTTTTGGGGGAGATGGAAAAGTAGTTCTTAGAGAGACAAAACCACTTTATGCTTCCTTTTAATGGCTTCAACACCTTCTATGTGATATTTTTGGGCCATAGGAAGATACTCCACAATTTTCAAAGATGCAAGACAGGAAACTGCAAGGAAGGAAAGCATACAGATCTTTGGGTGGCCCTATATAGAAGTTATTCATGCAATTCAAATAAAATGTAAACTCTATATAATACAAAGTTATAGTTGAGTTTGGGCAGGCTGGTCAAAGATGAAAATACCAAGAGACTGTGCCCTGTTCCCATTCCTGCCATTGATACATGACACACTAGGTTTTTTCTTCAAATTCTACAAAATACTTAATAAACCCAGATGTTCCCCTCAATGCATTTCCTCCTGAAAGTGAGAGGCGCCAATATAATCAGGAGGGTCAGAAAAGGCAGATGGAACAAACGGCACCAGGGTAATCAGGAAGGTCAGAAGGGGCAGATGGAACAAACAACTTTTATGGGAGACAGCTGCAGCCAGGGAGGTTACGGGAGATGGCTGCAGCCCGGGAGGGAACTGAAGGACAAACGCCTGATAAGAAACCAGACAGGCATTAACTCACTTAGAAAGCCAGATCATTAGTGAAAAATTCCAAACTACATTCCCTCCCCGCCGAAAGCAGATAGGTATGTTGACACGGCGCCAGATCTCCAGTAGAATGACCTCAGGTTACTTCCCCCGTTTGCTAAAGAGTATATAATGTGTGCTTAAACTCTTGGTCGGGGCTCGTGGCCGCTGCTCTGTGCTCAGAGTATGCTGCGGGCCCCAGCATGCTGGAAACAATAAACCCTTTGCTTTTTGCATGAGAAGCGTCTCTTGGTTCTTTGTGACAGCGGCTTGCGTCCAGGGCGTTACAAAAGCTTTTGCTTCTTTGTCATTCTGTTATTAAAATCTGTGACATGATCCCAATGTCTATCTTAGTTAAAGGATTAGTGAGTACAGTGGGGAGACAGGGTAAAGACATGTTATAATTTTGATTTTGGTGTACCCAGTCTCATGTTTTTGTCCTCTGATCTGATTCTTCTCTGATCACATTTTCCTTCTTTTTTTAGGAGAGATATTTCTGATACTGGTATCATTTACTTCTGTCTTATTTTACTGATTCTCAAACTTTAGTGTGTATAGATGTAACTTAGAGGAGCTAATTTAAAATGCAGGTTACAAGTCACCAGTTCCAAAGATGCTGATTTAGTAGGTCTAGGATAAGAATTTTAAGAGGTTCACTAGTTGTTGATATGCAGGATGTTGTAAGATTATGCTGTGAATGACACTGCTTAGTGAATTTAAGAAAATGTGTTTCCTTTCCCAAGTTATCTGTGCATATTACCTTCTATTTTCTATTTTGGAATACAAGTTGTATGCCACTGTGCATGGAATTTCAGATATCAATATGTATGGGAAATATTTAGGGGTAGGTATGTGAAAGTTGTGATTTAAAGAAAAGTTTTAAAACATTATTAAAATATGTGCTTCCTCTAGAGCAGGGGTGGGCAAACTTTTTGACTCGAGTGCCACAATGGGTTCTTAAACTGGACCAGAGGGCAGGAACAAAAGCATGAATGGAGTGTTTGTGTGAAGTAATATAAATTCAAAGTAAACATCATTACATAAAAGGGTACGGTCTTTTTTTTTTTTTTAGTTTTATTCAATTCAAACGGGCCGGATCTGGCCCGAGGGCCGTAGTTTGCCCACGGCTGCTCTAGAGTCTAGACAACTTATTTTTTTAACAACTAAGTAGAAAATAATCAGGGGGTCAATCTTATTTGTATAACTCAGTGGAACAGCTAGGCTGTAGTTAGCCAAGTGAAGAGATGGGTAGGATTCTATTTTTAGTCTATTATCCGTTTGTTACTTTTGAGGAAATAAGAAATATTATTAAGATTGGTCATGAAAGCTTCCCCTTTTTATTATAGCAAAATATACATAACATAAAATTCACTATTTTAACCATTTTTAAGTGTACAATTCTGTGGTACTAGGTACATTTACATTGTTGTGTAGTCATCACTACCATTATGCTGTGAACAACGCTGCTTAGTGAATTTAAGAAAATGTGTTTTCCCAACTGAAACTTTGTACTCATTAAACACTAACTCATTCCTCTCTTCCTCCAGTCCCTGACAACAATTATTCTACTTTCTGCCTCTGTGAATTTGACTACTATAGGTGCCTCATATAAATGGACTCATACAGTATTTGTTCTTTTGTGACTGGCTTATGTCACTTAGTGTAATATCTTCAAAGTTCATCCATCTTGTAGCATGTGTCAGAATTTTCTTTCTTTTGTAAGGCTGAATAATATGCCATTGTATGTATATGTCACATTTTGTTTATCCATTCATCTGTTGATGGACACTTGGGTTGTATCCAACTTTTGACTTTTGTAAATAATGCTATTATGAACATGGGTGTGCAAATATCTATTCAAATGACAAAGCCTATTTTTTAATTTAGGAGGCAAAACTCTGGAAGTTCATTTCTATGCTTTTTAAATTTATACAGTTTTTCCATTCTGAGCCAGCTACTCATAAAGTGGGCATAATGCTACCATGGTACCTGCTTGCAGAACACAAAAATCCCTTGGTGGAAGGTCTGCTGCATTATTACTTATTTATGTTCTGTTCTGACACAAATAACGTACTTGCTCAATAGACAGTAAAGTCTGCAATTGAAACACCACTCTGGAACTGGCGTACAGGGTTGCCAACCAGTGACCTGGAACCAATCCATATGCAGTAGCACCACAGCATGCATAATATAGAGGTACCCATTAAACCTTTAGCAGTCTTATTTCTAGCTCAGCTTTTTCTGACCTCACAAGAAAGAAATGAAGGAAGTCTTATCAGTGATGCAGAACCGAAAGCATTGAGTATAAGGTGGATGTGCTTTCAGAAAGAGGTAAGTATAGAAAGAAGGAAGACAGAGAGAACTAGAGACTTTGCTGGACCCTTTGGTTAAGTGGAGGCCTACGACTGAGAGAACCTTGTTTTGGGGTATCTCCTCTGGGTAGATTTCCTGACTCCCCCAGACAGCACCTTATGACTGGCTCATCATAACACCCCTCCTGGTTGAAAAGGAAATAAAGCACTTTCCTAACCCTCCTGGAGTTTACACTCTGATTATGGAGAAGAGGACAGTTCAATAAAAGCAACAATCAAGAAATACGAGATATAATGAGCAGCAGCTTTAGAGAAAAAGGGAATCTCTATGGCTGGTGCATTTGGAAGCTTCTCAGGCAGAAGTTGGAAGGGAAAGTGTTTAATTGAAATTTGAAGAAGAGGTTGGATCTGGATGAGTGGAGAAGGAGGGACTCTCTGAGTGAGACCTTAACTTGTATACATTAGTCCAAAGATGGAAGGCAAAACTTGGTCAGATTTCCCCCCACTTCCCCACCCCTTAGTATTAGAATGTCCCCCCCCCCAAAAAAAGAAAAAAAAAGCTGACAGTTTTAATCCAAGCAGCTCTCCCCTTTATGAATACTTCCACACTTATAACATTAAAAAAGCTTCCTTTCCTTTTATAAGTTTTTAAAATATAATTAGACATCACAGTTTGAGGAGTTTATCTCTTTTCAAGGACTTGTGATAGTGTCAGAAACAATTTACCATCTTTTACAACTTCGCAAATTGGGTCAATCTGTAAAATTTACAGGTTAAATTCTCACTACATATCAGAATATCCGGTTGGAGTTTGGCAGAACTGGTTCTTTAGGTTCCTTGAGAGCTTTATGTAAAGGTTGCCAAAGGAGTTAATAACAAAAGAAACTTCATGACTTTTTGTATCTGGTGAACTTACTGGTAGTTTTGCAGGTTTCTTCTTATCTTTGAATCAGCAAGCAGCTTGTGAATGAGCCCAATAAATACTCACTAAAAAGCCATAAGAACAAATAACCGTTGAGCATTCAATGAATAGGGAATTTACACATTTCCCTAAAGTAATTAACATTTCTTTTTCTTGTTTTGTTTAAGTTTTGTTTTTACCCAAATTCCCTTAATGCTGCCTTAAGTGAAATAGTTTAAAATAAGAGCGTCTAGAAGTGGATCTTTCTTAAGTGGTGGAAATACTGAGGTTAATTAGAACAAAACTATTTGAAGCTGTTGAATATAGATGAGTGGTCCTGACAGTTTCCAAGGAAGTCTTTCTCATGGCTCACATTAGGCCTGAATTTTAAGACATGGAGGACCCTGCCATTACTTTTGTAAAAACAAAGCACACAGAGGTCTAATGACTTGGAAGCATTATCCTGAGTTGGGAGGACCCCTTCATTCTCATCTTGTTTTAGAAACAGCTAGTACAAGCTGTGTCACTCCAAGTAGAGTTAAGCCAAGCTCTGATTGACATAATTATGTTTGACATAATCATGGTTGAGAAGAAGCAAGAATTTCTAGAAATTATATGTCTATCACCTTTGAACCAGAGGGTGTCAACTAAAAGAAATATACCCCTATCATCCCAAAAGCACATCTTTTACAAATACAAGGGCTCTCAAACTTTTGATCATTTTCTAGTGGAATAAGAACTTGGAGATAATAATAAAGCGTCCCTATTAATCTCCCCCCCTCTACCCTCCACCCCTCACTCCAGGATTGAATTTCATATAACTGTTTTAACAATAGAAGTGTAAGTGACTCATATTAGAACCACATTTCATGCTTGTCTTAAAGACCTGTAGTGCAAAATTATAGACCCCAAATATTGCTGGTATAAACATAACATCTTTATAAACAGTAGGGTAATGAAACAGTCATCAATCACTGGATTGATAATGTTGATGCTAAAGAAAACATTCTTTATGATTAAAAAAACAAGAATTGAAGCAATCAACAAATAGAAGAAATTAATTCATTTAGCCCACAAATATATGCTGAACACCTACAGTGTTCCAGAGACACCATGGACTGGGCACATAGTAGTGCAAGACCAGACATGACCACTGGTTTTACAGAGTTTATAATCTAGTGGGGTGACAGACTTTAACCACATTAATTACAATTATGGAAAATGGTATGGAATAAAAGTACACAGTGTTATTGTTATGATAGTGTATAATGTCTGTGAAGTAATTTGGGAATGCAACATATAATTTTTGTAAAAGATAAAAAAGCTAAGAGTGGAAAATTCTAGTATTGAGTCAGTTATTTTTAAATTTAAATTCTTTTTTTTTCATATTATTTATTTTTTGCTAAAAGTATTACAAAGGGTATTACATAAGTGTCCTTTTTTTCCCCCCGCCCTTGACAATCCCCTGCCCTCCCTTACCCCCCAGTGTCTTATGTCCATTAGTTATGCTTATATGGATGCATACAAGTCCTTCTGTTGATCTCTTACTCCCCTCCCTCCTGCCCCCAACCCTCCCTGGCCTTCCCACTGCAGTTTGACAATCAGTTTGAGGCAGCTCTGCCTCTGTATCTATTATTGTTCAAAAGTTTGTAATGGTCTCTATTATCCATGAATGAGTGAGATCATGTAGTATTTTTCCCTCATTGACTGGCTTATTTCACTTAGCATAATGCTCTCCAGTTCCATCCATGCTGTTGCAAATGGTAAGAGTTCCTTCTTTTTTACAGCAGCATAGTATTCCATTGTGTAGATGTACCACAGTTTTCTAATCCATTCATCTACTGATGGCCACTTAGGCTGTTTCTAGATCTTAGCTATGGTGAATTGTGCTGCTATGAACATATGGGTGCACATATCCTTTCTGATTGGTGTTTCTGGTTTCTTGGGATATATTCCTAGAAGTGGGGTCACAGGGTCAAATGGGAGTTCCATTTCCAGCTTTTTGAGGAAACTCCATACTGTCTTCCATAGTGGCTGCACCAGTCTGCATTCCCACCAGCAGTGCACAAGTGTTCCTTTTTCTCCACATCCTCTCCAGCACTTGTCGTTTGTTGATTTGTTGATGATAGCCATTCTGACAGGTGTGAGATGGTACCTCATTGTTGTTTTGATTTGCATCTCTCGGATGATTAGTGACTTTGAGCATGTTTTCATATGTCTCTTGGCTTTCTGAATGTCCTCTTTTGATTTAGATCCTTTGCCTTAAATTCTTTATTGTTTAAAGTATTACATAAGTCTCCTTTTTCCCCCATTGACCACTCCCTGGCCAACCCCACCCCCCCATCTGTGTCTATTGGTTATGCTCATATGCATGCACACAAGTACTTTGGTTGATCTTTTACCCTTTCACACGCCCCCTCTCCCCCTCTACCCCCCCAGCTTTCTCTCATAGATTGGACAGTCTGTTCGATGCTTCTATGACTCTGGTTCTATTTTTATGTTTATTCATCAGTTTATGTTGTTCATTATATTCCACAAATGAGTGAGATCATGTGATATTTATCTTTCTCTGACTGGCTTATTTCACTTAGCATAATGCTCTCCAGTTCCATCTATGCTGTTGCAAATGGTAAGAATGCCACAGTAGCATAGTATTCCATTGTGTAGCTGCACCACAGTTTTCTAATCCACTCATCTGCTGATGGACACTTAGGCTGTTTCCAAATTTTAGCTATTGTTAATTGTGCTGCTATGAACACAGGGTGCATATATCCTTTCTGATTGGTGTTAGTGTTTTTTGGGGATATATTCCTAGAAGTGGGATTACTGGGTCAAATGGAAGTTCCATTTTTAATTTTTTGAGGAAACTCCATATTATTTTCCACAGTGGCTGCACCAGTCTGCATTCCCACCAGCAGTGCAAGAGGATTCCTTTTTCTCCGCATCCTCCCCAGCACTTGTCATTTGTTGATCTGTTGATGATAGCCATTCTGACAGGTGTGAGATGGTACCTTTGTTGTTTTGATTTGCATCTCTCGGATTATTAGTGACTTTGAGCATGTTTTAATGTGTCTCTTGGCCTTCTGAATGTCTTCTTTCAAAAAGTGTCTATTTAGGTCTTTTGCCCACTTTTTGATTGGATTGTTTATCTTCCTTTTTGTCAAGTTGTATGAGTTCCCTATACATCTTGGAGATTAAACCCTTATCGGAGATAGCATTGGCAAATATGTTCTCCCATGCAGTGGGCTTTCTTTTTGTTTTGTTGATGGTTTCTTTCACTGTGCAGAAGCTTTTTATTTTGATGAAGTCCCATTTGTTTATTTTCTCCTTAGTTTACATCGCCCTAGGAGCTGTATTGGTAAAGATATTGCTAAGACAAAAGTTTGCCATTTTGCTGCCTATGGCTTCTTCTAAGATTTTTATGGTTTTTCCCTCTTACATTTAAGCCCTTGATCCATTTTGAGTTTATTTTTGTATGTGATGTAAATTGGTGGTCTAGTTTCATTTTTCTTGCATGTATCTGACCAATTTTCCCAGCACCATTTATTGAAGAGACTGTCTTGACTCCATTGTATGCTCTTGCCTCCTTTTTCAAATATTAATTGAGCATAATAGCTTGGGCCGATTTCTGGGTTCTCTGTTCTGTTCCATTGGTTTATGTGTCTGTTCTTGTGCCAGTACCAGGCAGTTTTGAGAACCGTGGCTTTGTAGTATAGCTTGGTATCTGGTATTTTGATCCCTCCAACTTTGTTCTTCTTTCTCAAGATTGCTGCAACTATTCGGGGTCTTTTTTTTATTCCAGATGAATTTTTGGAGAGCTTGTTCTAGGTCAGGGGTGGGCAACCTTTTTATGGGTGCGTGCCAAAACCAGCAAAATCTCTGACTCAAAATTCCTCTGCGTGCCAACCCTAATTTTTTGAGAACATGTTACGCCTACTTGATATCTCTTAAGGTGAACGTATGTGAAGAACCTTGAAGAAATAATAAAATTCATTTGAGCGACAAAAACACAGTATATGATGATGAAAAATAAATTCATTTTTTAATGTATACATGTACACTGATAGTCCGACAGAAAACTTTATGATTCTGTTTGATATTATCAGGGGACTTTTGCTGCTGCATCACTGATGACAGAGATTTTACATCAGGTTTATATTTCGTGACCTTCAGAGATATGCACGAGCTACTACTTTCATCTGTCAGGCTACTCCTATTACGAGACTTAACAAAATTCATCACTGAGAACAAAGATTCACAAGCGTATGTGGATGAAACCAAAACACTGGTCGGATCTAGGAAGGCAGGGAGAGTTAAGGCAGAGGCATAGAATTGCTCTTCCCCTCTCTTGTCAATCCATGTCTATGGTCTTTAAGATAACTTGTTATGTAAAATTATTTATTTATCTAAGATGCACCTACACTGAATTTATCTGAAAAATAAAAAAGTCGATATTAAGGAAAAAATTGTAAATGGAAGATTATAAGAGAGGGTTTCGCGTGCCAGCAAAAGTTACTGGTGTGCCATGTTTGGCACGGGTGGCAGGGGTTGCCCACCCCCGTTCTAGGTCTTTGAAGTATGCCGTTGGTATTTTAATGGGGATTGCATTGAATCTGTAGATTGCTTTGGATAGTATGGACATTTTAATGATGTTTATTCTACCAATCCATGCACATGGGTTATTCTTCCATTTGTTTATGTCTTCCTCTATCTCTTTTTTCAGCATCCTATAATTTTCTGAATATAGGTCCTTTACCTCCTTGGTTAAACTTATTCCTAGGTATCTTAATTTTTTTGTTGCAATGGTAAATGGGATTGTTTTTTAAAATTTCTCTTTTTGTGCGTTCATTATTGGTGTATAAAAAGCCATAGGTTTCTGGGTGTTAATTTTGTATCCTACTACATTGCCGAATTCATTTATTAATTCTAGTATTTTTTGATAGAGTCTTTAGGGTTTTCTATGTACAATATCATGTCATCTGCGAATAATGACAATTTTACTTCTTCTTTTTCAATTTGGGTGCCTTTTATTTCTTCTTCTTGTCTGACTACTATAGCTAGCGCTTCCAGTACTATGTCGAACAGGAGTGGTGAAAGTTGGCATCCCTGTCTTGTTCATTTTCTTAGGGGAAATGGTTTTAGTTTTTGCCCATTGAGTATGATGTTGGCTGTAGGTTTGTTATATAAGGCTTTTATTATGTTGAGGTATGATCTTTCAATTCCCACTTTGCTGAGAGTTTTATCAGGAAATGGTGTTGGATTTTGTCACATGACTTTTCTGCATCAATTGAAATGAGTTTTTGTTTTTATAACTACATTTAAGAAATGCTTAATAAATCATTTAGTAGGTTACTAGTAAGTAGCCTCATGTGTACATAACAGTAAGCTGATGACATTTCATGTCATTTATTCATCCCATACAACTAAAGAAGAAACTCACAATTTTAACTGGATACTGTCAGGAGGGAACCTTGCAACTCCCCAAGGTATCAAAGACCACAGTTTAAGAATTATCTGCCTAGACCAAGAATGAGTAAGTTGAAACCTGTTTTTGTATGGCCAGTGAGCTAAGGATAGTTTTTGCATTTTTAAATGGTTGAAAAATAAATAAAAAGAGAAAAACATTTTTTGTGAGGTGTAAATTATGTAAAATTCAAATTTCAGTGTTCATGAATAAAGGTTAATTGGGATGCAGCCATGCTTTTTCTTTTATGTATTGTCTGCGGATGCTTTTGCGCTACAAAGGCAAAGTTGAATAGCTGTGACAGAGACCTTATGATCTGCAAAGCCTAAAATATTACTGTCTGTACTTTTACAGAAAAACTATGCTGACTCCTGACCCTTAACAATTTAAATTACTCTCTTTTACAGCATCACTGATTCTCAATGTTACAACTTTTCTTAAAAGATCTTAGAAATAAGATCCCCGGAATAGTGACCAAAACTCTTTGTAATGATTAATTTTATGTCCACTTGACTGGATCATGAGGTGCCCAAGCATTTGGCTAAACATTGCTGGATGTGTCTGAGGATGTTTCTGGATGAGGTTAGCATTGGAATCAGTATACTGAGTAAATTAGATCGTACTCCCAATGTGAATGGGTATTATCCAATCCATCGAGAGCTTGAATAGAACAAACAGCAGAGGAAGGATTTCCCTTTTCTTCTGACTACTTGAGCTGGGACATGGGTCTTCCCCTGTCTTTGGCCTGAGGCTTTCATCATAGGCTCCCCTGGTTCTTAGGCCTTTGGATTTGGACTGAACCAACTCTCTTATCTATTTCTCCAGCTTATAGATGGTAAATCATGGGACTTTAGCCTCCATAATTACCTGAGCCAATTCTTTATAATAAATTAATATCTGTGTGTGTGTGTGTGTGTGTGCGCGCTTGTGTACACCACACATACTCTTGGTTCTGTTTCTCTGAAAAACCTCCTTGACTAATAATATTCTTGTTTACAACTGCCTAACAATGAACTGTTGTATACAATACTAATCAATTTAGTTCCAAAACAACTAAGGGTGATTTTTAAAAATTTGATGTCCTGATCCATGAATGGACATTCATTTACTCCATGGATATACAACCAGTTAGTTAGAGGAAAAAAATACAGTTCTGAACTAATTAAATATTTTGGCAGAGGCATTATCTCAGTGATCTGAATTCCCTTAGAGTTTTTCCCTGGAAAGTCAGGGGATAAGAGGAAAATGGACTTTACTCAAGACATTAGGAAGTATACTCTCAGGCTTTATTCATCTAGCAGACCTTGGGACCTACAGCCTTCTGGTAAATGCCCTTAGACTTACGATCATTGGCTTTATAAGCATGAGCAATGGGGATCTCTCTGAGCTCCTAGACTTTCTCTGAGAGTTGACCTTTAAGGGGGCCTCCAGTCTTTCCCACATACAGAGCTATGCCTTGGAGTATCCCTTACCACTCAATGGGCCATTGTTTCAGAGAATCCCCTTTCTCCTTTGGGCAATCTTTACATCACAAATTGAGATTTGGAAATATTATACTACAAAAGGAACAATCATATTTCAGGCCCAACTCTCTCTATTTCTTCTTCAGTGCCAAGCCTGTTCCACCTAAAGGCCCAATCCTACCCTCCAACTCACTAGATCTAAAATTATTTTGTTCCATTTCATCAGACAATTAAGGAACACTTAGGATTCTACAGAGAAATAGAGCAATAGTATATGTGTGTGTGTGTGTGTGTGTGTTTGTGTGTATGCATACACACATGGAGATACATATATATTGATGTGTATATATGTAAATGTGTATATAGATGTGTGTGTATCTATATATATAAAAGGCTAAGCGACCATCCGACTGTCCAACCAGTAGCTATAATGCTCAATGACCACCAGGGGGCAGGCGCTCAATGCAGGAGCTGCCAAGTTGCAGTGATTTGGCAGTGGCAGTTCTCGGGTGACACACCCGAGAGAGGGAGGGAGCCCAATTCCGGGGTGTATCACCTGAGAACTGCCCTCTCACAATCTGGGTCCCCTTGGGTGATATCCGAGAGTGGTTTTGGCCCAATTCCTGCAGGCCAGGCCGAGGGACCCCACCTGCCAGAGGGACCCCGCTCACTCCGCAAGATGCCCTTCGAGTCATGGCACTGTCCCAGATGTGGCCAGCCTGGGAGGGACAACAGGAGGTTGGCTCCAGGGCGTGTCCGGCCCATCTTGCCCAGTCCTGCCCTACCAGCCACCTTCTAGTTAATTTCCTTTCAATGTGCATGAATCTGTGCACTGGGGCACTAGTATGTATATAATAATTATATGCATACACACACTTACATGCATACACATACAACAAAGAGAGAAAGGGAGAGAGATTATAATGAATTGGTTTATGGGATTATGGAGGCTGGTGAGTCCAAAATTTGTAGTGTGGGCCAGCAGGCTGGAAACTTAGGAGAGCCAGAGATACAGGTGCAGTCTGAAGGCAGCCTGCTAGAAAATCCTTCTTGCTGGGGGAGGCTGGCCTTTTTGATCTATTCAGGCCTTCAACGGATGGGATGAGGCTCACCAACATAGGTAATCTGTTTACTCAAAGTTGACCAATTTAGATGTTAATTTCATCTAAAAACACTCTAGCATTTATTTATTAAGTGCTACTGTTTATCAGGTACTTTATTCCTATTTGAATCATACAGCAACTTGTATGTTAGACAATACCATATCATTTTACCGAATAAAAATAGTTAAGCTCTGTGAGGTCAACAACATGGTTCAGGATTCCACAGCATGTAAATGGCAGGCCCAGGATTATGAACTCAGGCTTATTTGATCCCAGGTCTGTCTTCTTTCTGTTGTGCCACAGTACCTGAGAGATAAGTTCACCTTGAGCCCTTGGTTAAATGATGTCTTATAGGACTGGTAATTACTGCTTACTGATATGCAAAGCCACAATCTCGGCAATTTTGCCAGCTGTATCTTTTTTTTATATATATACTTAGAGTGGAATATGGCAGATGTCAGGAAGCAACAGGCACCTGCTGTAGCCAAAAATCTGCACCCACGTAAACATCAATTGCTTAAATGTTTTCTTTCGTATATCCTGATATTTTTCAGAAGTACACCATCTGCTCATCGAATAGATAGCAGAACATGTCTGCAGCAGTTTTTCTTGTTAAGTTATCCCCCCTCTTAAAATGCATTGCTTGGTGCTTATGCATACTTAATCCAGTCCTATACAGAAGTACAAAATAACTGCCAGCTCATTACCCTAAAGGAAAGGGGCATATGTGAAATGGATTAACCACGGAGAAGCAGAATGTGTGGGGATCAAGAGTTCAGCCTTTGGTGTTTGACAGGCCTGGCTTCAAATCTCTGTTCTACCACTCACTAGCTCTGGGATTTTAGTATTTTCTTTTATTCCCCTAAGCCTTAGTTTCCTCATCTACAAAATGAAGACAGTGGAAGTAGGGCTTACCTCATAGGGTTTTGGGAAAATCAAATAACAACACTTAGCACAGCTAATATCTCTTGGTAAGACTTAATAAATGTTAGGTATTTTCTGTCATTTTTTTTTTTTAACTTGCATGACTTTCTCCCCTACTGTGAGTAGACTGGCTAATTGATCTTTCATTTTGTCTTATATAATACGTAAAAATTTAAAAAAACTATTTTATTTTTATTTTTCAATAATGTACCTACTACAAAATGCCATTACTGTTTTCTTATTTTTTACAGAAATATATTAGCAGTGTATTATATAATTGGAAATGGTAAACTAATTATTCATGGTATTTTTAGATTTTCTTTTTCTTCTACTGTTAATAAGTAACTAAAAGTCTAAAAAGCAAGTGAGCAGAATTAATTACCTTAGCTTTATGTATTTTTCCATTTGTGTTTTCAGCGGCAGGGGACAATGAGAGTTCAACCCACCTAGTTGAGCCTGGAAGGGGAAGAAAGAGTTCAGGTTCCTATTAGCCCCTGATGAGTCCAGTTCTAAAAACCATTTGAAATCTTTTGTTTATTTAGCTCAGTGATAGTGCAAGACAAGAAATGCTCATGCTCAGCTATGAGGAATCCCAAGTATGTATGTACCATGTAGTATGTAACATTTAAAAATCAAACTAACCTCTCCATTTGTTTATTCAAAAAATATTGAATGTGCCTCAAGTATTTTTCTAGTTGCTAGAAAGAAAATGGTGAGTAAAAGACAAGGTCTGAGACAAGGTCTAAGCTCCTTTGAGGTTTAGAATAGAATGTGAGAGACATTGAACAAATATCCATACACACAATATAATTATAGTGAGGGGAGAATGAAAACAAGGAGGGTAGGGAATTTGTGTTGGGAATGAGGACTTTGACTTCATAAGTGATGTTTGAATTATGTTCTGAAGGATGAGTAGGATCTCACAAAGGGAAGATAAATAGCAAGATAAAAAATATTTTAGAGGTATTGGTAGGTGGATTATTCCTCCTTTCCCTTCATTTCTCTCTTCCTCAGTTACTCAAAGCTCATGGAACTGTGAAGGGTATGTTCAATTGTCATGCACTGTATAATTCTTCCAGGGGTTAAAAATACAGAAATCCTGAAATACTTTTTTTTTACTTGTTGGTGATGAGAGCTTCTATTCCAAGTTCTTTGAGTGTCCCCCCACCCAGCCCTAGACCTTACCCAGAACTCACTAGACCTGTCCCATATCAGCAACTAAATGGTTGATGCCTACCACAAAACGGGGTCCTTCAAGACCCCATTTCCTCACCCTGGCAGGCTGGAGCCTTTTCTCTGAGGTCAATGCTGATACCATCTTGGTTGTAAAATATATATATTTTTTACTTCCTTGTTTAAAGTATTACAAATAGTAATACATATATCTCCTTTTTCCCCCCATTGACCTTTCCCCGGCCTCCCCTACCCCCGCCTTCCACCCAGTGTCTTGTGTCCATTGGTTATGCTTATATGCATGTATACAAGTCCTTGATTGATCTCTTACCCCCCACAATACTCCCCCAGCCTTCCCACTGTAATTTGACAGTTTGTTTGATGCTTCTCTGCCTTCTCTATCTTTTTGTTCATTAGGTTATAATGTTCTTTATTATCCATAAATGAGTGAGATCATGTGGTATTTTTCTTTTACTGCCTGGCTTATTTCACTTAGCATAATGCTCTCCAGTTCCATCCATGCTGCTGCAAATGGTAAGAATTCCTTCTTTTTTTATAGCAGCGTAGTATTCATTGTGTAGATGTACCACAGTTTTCTAATCCACTCATCTGCTGATGGGCACTTAGGCTGTTTCCAGATCTTAGCTATGGTGAATTGTGCTGCTATGAACATAGGGGTGCAAATATCCTTTCTGTTTGGTGTTTCTGCTTTCTTGGGATATATTCCTAGAAGTGGGATCACTGGGTCAAATGGCAGTTCCATTTTTAAATTTTTGAGTTTTCCACAGTGGCTGCACCAGTGTGCATTCCCACCATCAGTGAAGGAAGGTTCCTTTTTCTCCTCATCCTCTCCAGCACTTGTTGATGATAGCCAGTCTGACACGTGTGAGATGGTACCTCATTGTTGTTTTGATTTGCATCTCTCAGATGATTAGTGACTTTGAGCATGTTTTCATGTGTCTCTTGGCTTTCTGAATGTCCTCTTTTGAAAAGTGTCTATTTAGGTCCTTTGCACATTTTTTGATTGGGTTGTTTATCTTCCTTTTGTTAAGTTGTATGAGTTCCTTGTAAATGTTGGTGATTAAACCCTTATCATAGATAACATTGGAAAATATGTTTCCCCTGCAGTGGTATTTTTTATTGTTTTGTTGATGGTTTCTTTTGCTATGCAGAAGCTTTTTATTTTGATGTAGTCCCATTTGTTTATTTTCTCCTTAGTCTCTCTTGCCCTAGGATCTGTGTCTGTAACGATATTGCTACGACATATGTCTGCAATTTTCCTGCCTATGGAGTTTTGTAGGGTTTTTATGGCTTCCTATCTTACATTCAAGTCCCTCAGCCGTTTTGAGTTTTTGTGTATGGTGTAAGTTGGTGATCTAGTTTCATTTTTTTTTGCATGTATCTGACCAAATTTCCCAGCACCATTTATTAAAGAGACTGTTTTGACTCTATTGTATGCTCTTGCCTCCTTTGTCAAATATTAATTGAGTATAATGGCTTGGGTCAATTGCTGGATCTTCTGTTCTGTTCCATTGGTCTATATGTCTGTTCTTGTGCCAGTACCAGGCAGTTTTGAGAACCATTGCTTGGTAATATAGTTTGATGTCTGGTATCGTGATCCCTCCAACTTTGTTCTTCTTTCTCAAAAATGAATTTTTGGAGAGTTTGTTCTAGATCAGTGGTTCTCAACCTTGGCTGCACATTAGAATCACTTGGGAATCTTTTTAAAATCCTGATTTCTGTGCCTCATCCTCTGGAAATTCTGTTTCTTTTTTACTAATGTTGTGGCCCCACCCCATAACAAAGAAACAGAATTTCCGGAGGATGAGGCCCAGAAATCAGGATTTTAAAAAGATTCCCAGGTGATTCTAATGTGCAGCCAAGGTTGAGAACCACTGCTCTAGATCTTTGAAATATGCCATTAGTATTTTAATAGGTATTGCATTGAATCTATAGATTGCTTTAGGTAGTATGGACATTTTGATGATGTTGATTCTACCAATCCATGAACATGGGCTGTTATTCCATTTGTTTACTTCTTCCTCTATCTCTTTTTTCAATGTTCTGTAGTTTTCTGAGTACAGGTCTTTTATGTCCTTGGTTAAGTTTATTCCTAGGTATCTTAGTTTTTTTTGGTGCAGTGGTAAATGGGATTGTTTTTTTAGTTTCTCTTTCTGTGAGTTCATTATTGGTGTATAAAAAGGCCATAGATTTCTGAGCCTTTTATTTTGTATCCTGTTACATTGCCAAATTCATTTATTAGGTCTAGTAGTTTTTTGATGGAGTCTTTGGGGTTTTCTATGTATAGTATCATGTTATCTGCAAATAAGGATAGTTTTACTTCTTCTTTTCCAATTTGGTTGCCTTTTATTTCTTCTTCTTGTCTGATCACTATGGCTAGTACTTCTAGTACTATGTCAAACAGGAGTGGTGAAAGTGGGCATCCTTGTCTTATTCCTGTTCTTAGGGGAAATGGTTTTAGTTTTTGCCCATTGAGTATAATGTTGGCTGTAGGTTTGTCATATAGGGCTTTTATTATGTTGAGGTATGATCCCTCTATTCCCACTTTGCTGAGAGTTTTTATCAAGAAAGGGTTTTGGATTTTGTCAAATGCTTTTTCTGCATCAATTGATATGAGTATGTGATTTTTGTTTCTTAGTTTGTTTATGTGATGTATCACATTTATTGATTTGTGGATATTGTACCATCCTTGCATTCCTGGAATAAATCCCACTTGGTCATGGTGTATGATATTTCTAATGTATTGCTGAATCCAATTTGCTAGAATTTTGTTGAGGATTTTAGCATCTATGTTCATCAAGGATATTGGCCTGTAGTTCTCTTTTTTTGTGGTGTCTTTATCTGGTTTTGGAATTAGGGTAATGCTGGCTTCATAGAAAGAGCTTGAAAGTGTGCCTTCCTCTTGAATTTTTTGGAAAAGTCTGAGTAGGATAGGTTTTAGTTCTTCTTTGAATGCTTGGTAAAATTCCCCTGTAAAGCCGTCCGGACCAGGGCTTTTGTTTGCTGGAAGAGTTTTGATCACTGTTTCAATTTCTTCAGTAGTTATAGGCCTATTCAGGTTTTGATTCTTCTTGGTTGAGTTTTGGGAGCTTGTATTTTTCTAAGAATATGTCCATTTTGTCTGGGTTGTCCTTTTTGTTGGAATAGAGTTGTTCATAGTATTTTTTCATAATTGTTTGTATTTCTGTGGGATCGGTTGTTATTTCACCTCTTTCATTTCTGATTTTGTTTATTTGGGTCCTCTCTCTTTGCTCCTTGGTCAGCCTGGCTAGAGGTTGATCAATCTTGTTTATCCTTTCAAAGAACCAGCTCTTGGTTTTGTTGACTTTTTGTATTGTTTTTTTGGTCTCTATGTGGTTTATCTCTGCTCTGATCTTTATTATTTCCTTCCTTCTGCTTAAGCTAGGCTTTTTTTGTTGCTGTCTTTCTAACTCTTTGGATTGTAGGGTTAGGTAATTTATTACCATTGTTTCTTGTTTTTTGTGGTAGGCTTGTAGAGCTATGAACTTCCCTCTCAAGACTGCTTTCACTGTGTCCCATAGATTTTGGATTGTTGTATTTTCATTGTTGTTTGTTACTATGATGCTTTTTATTTCTTCTTTGATCTCCTTGGTAACCCAGTCATTGTTTAATAGCATGCTATTTAGCCTCCAGGTGTTTGATTTTTTAAAATTGTTTTTATTGTAGTTGATTGCTAGTTTTATGCCATTGTGATCTGAGAAGATGCTTGATATGATTTCTATCCTCTTGAATTTGAAGAGACTTTGCCTGTGACCCAATATATGGTCTATCTTTGAAAATGTCCCATGTGCACTTGTGAAGAATGTATATTCTGTGGCTTTGGGATGAAATGTTCTGAAGATGTCAATTAATTCCATCTGATCTAGTGAGTCATTTAGGATTGATGTTTCGTTGCTGAGTTTTTGTTTAGAGGATTTGTCCAGTGGTGATAGTGGAGTATTAAAGTCCCCTACTATGACTATTGCTGTCAATATCTCCCTTGATAGCCTCCAGAAGTTTTTTTTATGTATTTGGGTGCTCCTGTATTGGGTACATATATGTTTACCAGAGTCATTTCTTCTTGTTGGATTGCTCCCTTCATTATTATGAAGTGGCCTTCCTTATCTCTTGTTATGTCCTTCACTTTGAGATCTAATTTGTCAGATATAAGTATTGCTACCCCAGCTTTTTTTTTTTTCATTTCCGTTTGCCTGGAAAACCTTTTCCCATCCCTTCACCATCAGTCTGTCTATCCTTTATGACCATTTCTCTGAATTCTTTCTCTGACAGGTTGCTTGCCTCCATTTCATTTACTTCCTTTTCTGGTGATGCCTGCTTTTCTTTCATATGCAGGCTGTTTCTTTGTCTCCCCATGATCTCTCTTCTCTGGGTGTCTGGTTTTGTAGCTCTCGCTCTCCTTTCCTTAAAAGGTGGAAAGCTTCTGAGGTGAGTTTCCTATAGACAACAGAAATGTGGATCATGTTTTCTTATCCACTTAGCTACCCTATATCTTTTGATTGGGGCATTTAATCCATTTACATTTAATGTTATTATTGATAGGTACTTGTTTGTCGCCATTTGTATTTTTTATGCCTGCGTTCCTTCTTCGCTTCCTATTTCTTCTTTTTACAGCAGACCCTTTAGCATTTCTTGCATTGCTGGTTTGGTGATAATAAACTCCCTTAGTCCTTTTTTGTCTGTGAAGCTCCTGATTTCACCCTCAATTTTGATTGATAGCCTTGCTGGGTACAGTATTCTTGGATTCAGACCCTTTCTTTGCACGACTTTGTATATTTCATTCCATTCCCTTCTGGCCTGATGTGTTTCTGTTGAGAAATCAGTCTGATGGGCAATCTTTTGTAGGTAACTTTCTGTCTCTCTCTGGCCGCTTTTACTTTGTCGTTGGTGTTTGCCAATTTAATTACAATATGCCTTGGCATTGGTCTTTTGGGGTTCATTTTGTTTGGGACTCTGTGAGCTTCTTGGACTTGTGTGAGTTTTTTCTCCTCTATATCAGGGAAGTTTTCTGTCATTATTTCTTCAAACAGGTTTTCTATTCCTTGCTCAGTTTCCTCTCCTTCTGGCACCCTTATAATGAGGATGTTGTTTCGTTTTGTGTTGTCCCAAAGTTCTCTTAGGCTCTCCTCCTGCTTTTTAATTTTTTTTTCTAGAAGCTGCTCTGCTTGGGTATTTTTTCCTACCTTGTCTTCTAGCTCACTGATGCAGCCCTCTGCTTCTTCTAGTGTACTGTTGATGCTTTCTATTGAGTTCTTTATAGCAGCGATGTCATTTTTAATTTCTTCTTGGTTCTTCTTCATTTCCTCTTGGTTCTTACACATATTGTTGAATTTGTCTTCCATTCTTTTCATCCACCTTATGACCATTTCTCTGCATTCTTTCTCTGACAGGTTGCTTGCCTCCATTTCATTTACTTCCTTTTCTGGTGATGCCTGCTTTTCTTTCATATGCAGGCTGTTTCTTTGTCTCCCCATGATCTCTCTTCTCTGGGTGTCTGGTTTTGTAGCTCTCGCTCTCCTTTCCTTAGAAGGTGGAAAGCTCCTCCGAGTCCGTGTATTTACGCTGCTAGAGATCTGGTGTTCCTGGGTTCGCAGCTGTTCCCTGGGTGTTGTTGTTGTAGAGTCCCGGATGTATATCGGTTGTAAAATATTTTTAATGTTATTCCTGGTTAGGATATCAACACTGCTATCTCTGTTTTATCTTCTGGGAGAGACTTATATCAGTCTGAAGAGCTAGTTTCAATTTACTTATAGTTTATTATTTAAAAAATTTGAAGCCATCAGCAAGGAAGCTAACTTGTCCTCTGAATGAATTACCAACTTAGGATCTCATCTTAAGTCCTTTGTTCATTGTGATTATATTTTATTTTGGGGTTGTTTATTTTAATGTCAGAGTCACAGGAACTTTCATCTATCCTTTAAACAGTTTAAAATGTGTAGAACTAATCTTAGCAACCGGTTAGCAGAGGGCACAACTTCAAATCTGTTTCTAGAGAATTAAATGCACAGTCCCAGTTAGCACATAAAAAGGACTGTTGCTTTTAAAACTAGTTTGGAAATTGAGAGCTAACTTGTTTCAACTCCTGTGGTTGAGCTGAGAAATTAACCAGTTCAGACATTTTTAGCTTTTTTGTTGCCTGTATGTATGGAAGTCAAATCATAGATGTTGCAGTGGGATATGTAATGAAAAGAAAATGGTTTGTATCCATTTTATGAACTTTAAAGTCATTAATAGTGGTTACTTCCACAGATGTTGAAGTGAAGAATTAATGCTTTTAGAACATGTGAATGGAATCTTCTAGGGTATTTTCCTGAACTATCACTAGCAACAAGGGCTTTATCTTCAACTTTCATGTGTTGGGTATGTTTGACCTACTTGATCTTCCTTGATGAGGAAGTAAGGTTCCAGGAAGCAGAGGCTTTTTCTTTCCATACACTGTGTGTGCAGGTTTTAGAAATAAACTACATCATTAATTCTCCCAAAGTTTCCATCTGAGTGGACAAACATCAGTCTTAGCCAGCAGCTTATCATTTGTAATCATGAATATATAATACCTAGAGAATAAAAGACAGCTGAGCCTTTGTTACTTAAAAAAAAAAAAAAGAATTCTCAGGGCAGTCTAGAAAGTTTCCAGAGACTGTGAAGAACAAAGGAAGAAGGGGACAGCATTTATTTCTACATCTCCACATGGCATGAGATTTTTAATGCAGTAATTATCTTAGTGTTTAATGCTAATGAGTTAACTCTCATCCAGCAAATACATAGCAGTTATATTTTGGTAGGAAAAAATACAGAACATCACAGAAGTATAAGACTTCAGGAAGTTCTATTCAGATAGCAAAATATGTTCCATCAAAAGAAAATGGATAACAAGTCCCTGAGGGAATATGTTCATCTCAAAGGGAAGAGAAAGCAGTGAAAGCCTTCTCTGACCATCTCTGAAAAAGGAGGATGTGGGAGCATCTACATGCATTTGGAAAGAAAGGTGCTATATGGACAGCCAATCCAGGCAGTCTGTCCTAAGATAGATGGGTGGTGATGTTACCAGTTTATTCAGAATCTGACAAAGTCAGCATATCACCTACTCCACTGATCCTGTGAGTATCATAACATCATAAAATGATGGACTTGGAGGAATTAATTCATTTGGTTTAATATTTATTGAGCACTTACTATTATAGCTGACACTGTTTAGACCAGGTGTGGGCAAACTTTTTGACTCGAGGGCCACAATGGGTTCTTAAACTGGACCGGAGGGCCGGAACAAAAGCATGGATGGAGTGTTTGTGTGAACTAATATGAATTCAAAGTAAACATCATTACATAAAAGGGTACGGTCTTTTTTTTTTAGTTTTCTTCATTTCAAACGGGCCAGATCCGGCCCGTGGGCCGTAGTTTGCCCATGGCTGGTTTAGACACTAAAGAAAAAGCAGTTAACAAGACACCCTAGGACTCTGTCCTAGGTTTTCATCAAGTAAATTATGACTGTGCTTTTGGGTAATGGCACATGTTGTGCAGAGAAATGAAAAGCAGGGGAAGGGGATAGGGAACAAAGGATAAAGTTGTTTCAGATAGGGTGGCCAGGAATTGTTCTTTGTGGGAAAGACATTTAGTTAAGAACTTCAGTGATATGAAAGTGCCAAGCATATAAATGTCTTTGGGATGAGCTTGCCAGGAAAAGGGAAATGTCAGTGATCAGGGCCTGATGTGAGAATGAGTTTGCATATTTGAGGAACAGCCAGAAAGTTAGTGGAGTAAGTTAGGGAGGGTGGGCGAAATTGAGATGGGTGAGGTAGTTGAGGCCAGATCATGTAGAGTTAGGCCTAGTAAGGAGTTTAGATTTTATTTTAAACACTAGGGGCCCAGTGCATGAATTTGTGCACCTTTAAAGGAACTGTGGGCCGCAAGGCTGTGGTGGGCATGGGGCGGCTCTCTACCCATCCTCTGCACCCCTGCCCAGCACCTCCTGCCCCGGCCCCTGGTCCCCTATCTGCCCGCAGCCCTGCTCCCACCACCACCGCTCCCACGTGCTGATGGCACTGGCCCTGGTTGCACCTGCTGACTACGCTATGCGGAGTGATTGGGGCTGGCGTCAGCAGTGGGTACGAGCGGGGCTAGCGCTGTCAGTGGGTGTGAGTGGTGGCTGCTGCCCCGATCACCCTTCAGGAGCAGGGGGAGGTGGAGAAGCCCTCAGGGGTGATCAGGGCCAGCAACCACCACTTGTACCTGCTGATAGCACCGAGCGATTGGGACCGGCACAAGTGGGGCTGGTGCCAGAAGAGGTGCGAGCACCCGGTGGGACTGCAGTGTGCGGGAGCAAAGAATTTTTAGTAACCACCAGAGGCTCACCTTGATGACAGCAACTGGCCCCCCCGCCATGGTCTGGCGCCCCCGCTCACCTGTTCCACCATCCTGCCATGGCCGATGCCTGCGATGTTCTGTGTTCTGCTGCCTACTGCTGACACTTGCCATGTTCCGTGTGCATCCCCCTGGTCAGTGCATGTCATAGCGACCAATTGTTCAGTTGTTCTGCCATTTGGTCTATTTGCATATTAGGGTTTTATATATATACTAGAAGCCTGGTGCACAAAAATTTGTGCACTCGGGGTGGGGGGGTGGGGAGGGGGTCCTCCAGCCCGGCCTGTGCCCTCTCGCAGTCTGGGACCCCTCGGGAGATAACGACCTGCTGGCTTAGGCCTGCTCCCAGGTGGCAGAGGGCAGGCCCAATCCCTAAGTGCAGTCCCTGGTCGGGCTCAGAGCAGGGTTGATTGGGGAGTTGGGGCGCCGCCCCGTCATGCATAGAGCAGGGCAGATCGGGAGGATGGGATGCCACCCTCAGTCACCCTCAGGGTAGGGCCAATTGGTGGGTTGGGGCACCGCCCCCTGTCACACTCAAGGCAGGGTCGATGGGGAGGTTGCGGCCCCACCCCCTGTCACGCACAGAGCAGGGCCGATCAGGGGGTTGGGGCACTGCCCCCTGTCACTCACAGAGCAGGGCCCATCAGGGGGGTTGGGGCTCCGTACCCTGTCACTCACAGAGTAGGGCCAATAGGGGAGTTGGGGCACCGCCCCCTGTCACACACAGAGCAGGGCGGATCAGGGGGTTGGGGCGCTGCACCCTGTCATACTCAGGGCAGGGCCAATGGGGAGGTTATGGCTCTACCCTGTCACACACAGAGCAAGGCCTGTGGAGGGGGGTTGGGGCGCCACCTTCTATCACCCACAGAGCAGGGCCGATCAGGAGGTTGGGGCACCACCACTGTCACACTCGGGGCAGGGCTGATGGAGAGGTTATGGCTCTACCCTGTCACACACAGAGCAGGGCCCGTGGGGGGGCGGGGGTTGGGGCGCCGCACCCTGTCACACACAGAGCCGCAGGGCAATCAGGGGATTGGGGAGCTCCCCCCTATCAGGCACAGGGCAGGGCTGATCAGGGGGTTGGGGCGCCTTCCCCTGTCACGAACAGAGCAGGGCTGATCAGGGGGTTGGAGCGCCTTCCCCTGTCACACACAGAGCCACTGGGCGATCAGGGGGTTTGGGCACTGCCCCCTGTCATGCTGATCCCGGTGCTGGGAGCCTCGCTGCTCCGCTGATCCTGGTGCCGGGAGGCATATTACCCTTTTACTATATAGAATAGTGGCCTGGTGCATGGGTGGGGGCTGGCTGGTTTGCCCTGAAGGGTGTCCTGGATCAGGGTGCCTGGCCAGTCTGGGTGAGGGGCTGAGGGCTGTTTTCCGGCTGGCGAGTGACAGAAGCTCCCAACCGCTCCTTGTTTTCTTTTCTTTTTTTTCTTTTTTTATTCTGGGCCAGCTTTAGCTCTGAGGCCTCGCTGCTGAAAACATCAATACAATGTTGCGGTCTGGCTGGCTTTCAGTCCGGCTGGTTTCTGGGGTTTTGTTTAGCTTCTTATTTGCAACATAGTACATAGTTGCTTAGTGTTACAGCTGAGAGGCCGGCAAGTGAGGCGGGGAACGCTGGAGTCCGCAGTCACTGAAGCAAGCAAGCCTCCCTGCTCGCTTCAGTGCATGGCTGCCGGCCGCCATCTTGGCTGACAGTTAATTTGCATAAGGATATGCTGATTAGCCAATGGGAAGGGTAGCGGTCGTAGGCTAATTACCATGTTTCTCTTTTATTAGTGTAGATAGATAATGGGCCACCATAGGAGGATTTTTGATCTTTTCTGTGTTTTAAAAATGACCACTCAGTATGCTGTGTGGAGATGAGACTGTAGAAGGGTAAGTGTAAAAGCAGGGAATTAGGAGATACTTGCAATAATTCAGGTAAAGATGAGGATGCATCAAGTGGTAGCAGTAGAGTGGTGAGAAGTGGTTGGATTTTGGATTTGCTTTGATGGTAGACCTAAGAGGACTTGCTAATGGGTTTCAAAGTGAGAGAAAGGCAAAAACAAGACTTATTCTTTAGTTTTTAACCTGAGCAATTGGTTGAATATTGGTGCCTCACTGCTATAAACTGTCTAAGAAACCAATCCTAGGAAGAGTGCTATAATTAGAAGTTATTGTCCATTTTATCTTAAAAGACTATCCAAAATCTTGTAATCTCTCTCATCATCAGCCACCCAAACCTGCCAGGTCACCCATCATCAGAGGGGCAGTATAGCAGTATTTTAAGTTAATGGCTCTGGAGCTAGACTAGGTTCAAATCCTGGCTCTGCTGCTTACTATATGTGTGACATTGGCAAGTTACTTAATCTCTGGGCTTCCTCATCGTCTGGAAAATGAGGTTGAAAATAATGGTGCTTCTGTAAAAAATTTTCCATGAGTTGATACATCTATCTATCTATCTATCTATCTATCTATCTATCTATCTATCTTAGAAACATGCCTGGAATATAGTTATAGTTAGCTGTTATTATCACACAGACTTTTATGTCCACAAGCCATGCTTACATCCTAGACCCTGTTATTACAAGAATTGGAGTCCATTTACATGGAGCTCTGGAGGCTTCATTTAAATCTAGGAATCTTTTAAGCTATTTACTTCCAACCTCCTCCTCCCCCTCCTCCTTCTCCTTCTCCGCTTCCTCCTCCTCCTCTTCCTCTTCCTTTCATCTTCCTCTTCATCCTCCTTTACTCTGGGCTACAGAGTTTAAATGAGTTCATTGAGATCATAGAATTATGTAGTAGCTGAACTGGGATGCCTACCTGGGTAATTTTCACTGCATTTCTACCTTTATTTTAATGTGAATTGCTTAGTTTCTCCTATCCTATCAAATTTAATATCCTTATCAATAAAACCACTTAATGTTTTTTGTAACTTTGTCATTGACTATTCACTGTGACTACCATGTGTATATTTTATTTGACAATTTTTGAGCCATAGAGATATATAAACTCATTGGACATTGCACTCTTTGTTTTGCTTTGGTTTTTGAAATGAAAGACAAGACTAAGAAGTCTAATAAATAAGATATTCTCTTTAACAAGAGAGATTTAGTAAGTTAGCTGTTTGGGAATTGCAATCTGATAAGAATGTAATTTCATGAAGTCTTGGGTAAGATAGGAAGTTGATAGTTAGGAAAGCTAAATGTGTTCCCATTATAATAGGACCAGCATTGTGTGATTGGGAAAAAACACCTAATTAGACATGCTCATGACATGCATTCTAGTCTGAATGTTACCTCTAACTAGTTATGCTATGTCAATGAAACAATTCAACCTTCCTGCACCTTAGTACTCTGCAAGTTCAATGAAAGAAGGGGACCATATGACCTAGAAATCTGTGCTGATCACTGGACCACTAATGTAAGATCTAAATAATCTTATAATCATTTTTTATTGTGTTCATTGAGTCTTGAATTCAAAGAAGTCATCCATATAACCATTTGAAAAATATTGGCTATAGCTAGCTTAGTAGTTGAGGGAAGAGTTAAAAATAGAACCAAATAAATTGATTTTCTCTGAGCAAAAAGCAGTTATCAATTTCGCAGAATCTGAGGACTGGTAAGGGAGTGAGCAGCAGGGTGATTTTAAGAGCTCTTCCTGGGAAATTTCATACCGTCAGACTCAACATTAGATAAGCCTTGCTGTGTT
The DNA here is from genome assembly GCF_028538775.1 of Myotis yumanensis. Lineage (NCBI taxonomy): Eukaryota > Metazoa > Chordata > Mammalia > Chiroptera > Vespertilionidae > Myotis > Myotis yumanensis. The sequence continues at coordinate 178,036,029 of NW_027223753.1, forward strand.
CTGCCTTGACCTTATGTGCCATTTGTAGTTACTGCCTGTAAGTCTGGTGCTGTTCTCCCAAACTCAGCTTACAGACTTTACTTGCCTGCAGACTTCCACTACTACCTTATAAGCATGCTTCATTACTCCTGTAAGGGGGGTCTAATTGATTACTTCTTCTGGAAGCCTCCATCTAGCCCACCTATCTGGCTTCCCAGATATCTGGTGCATCTTGATGATTGTATTTTCTTTCACTGTCCAGGTTCAGTTTTGTCTCCCAGTCTACCTACTAGGTGGGGCCATCTAGTTCTTAGACTATGCCATTCCTGCTAAAACTCCTAAGCCCATTCTGACAACAGGGTCTCAGAGGTTTTCTTCTTTCTCCTAGTACCTGGGGTTTAGACCACTCACAAGTACTTCCCAGCGTCACCTTTAAAAGACTGCTTGTTCATCATCAGCTCTCTGGTGGAGGACCTGGTCTACACAAATGGCTCATTGTGAAAGCCACTAGTGCTATACTAAGGAACATCTGATACCATCTTTTAACATCCCAGCCATTTGTTCGGTCTCACTGACTCATGGAAGCTGTCAGTTACTTTGGCTTCTTTAAAAAGTCATTGTGGTTTGGCATATTGTCAGGACTAGAGCCAGAGCCTCTGACCCACAGACTACTTTTTTTAAAAGGATGCTGCCAAAAGATTTGAAAGGATACAGAGCTCATTTATTCCACAACCTATTTTAACATCAGTGACATTCAAGCATATGCATGGGCCTAGGGATAAAAATGGTGAAAAAGGCACATATTCCTCCTGATAAGGTTTGGGGTTTTTAGAAGACTAGGAAGTAGTTACAGATTCTATTCACATGTCTTCCTTAGAGAACATATGCAGACTGAGCCATAGAAGTGGACCTAAATATGCCATATTTGCTCAAGGTAGATATGCAAACTATTATTATTTTTTGGTTATATGAGACTATTTTAAAATAAATGAACAAAAGTCCCTGTCATATGGATTGCATTAATAGGAACTCAGTAAAATTTTATTATGTAAATAATTAATAGGCAAGTGTTTTTTTATGAAATGATCATGGCCTAGTCCACTACTATGGAAGTCAAAATAGAAAAAGAACTGAGTGGCTGCAACTCCTGGCTGTTTTTTGGCAAACACATAGGAAAGAACCCAGCCTGGGGTATTCTGCAGACTTGGCCTTTTAGATTTGAGGGTAGCTCTACTGCCATAAAGGACCCAGCAGGAAATTTCCACGCTGGCCAAGGCAGTGATAATTTTTCAGTTAACTCTGTAAAATTCATCATGATGCTGGCTGTTGGCAAGTGCTCTAGATAAGATTGGGAAATGTTTCTGTCAACAGAAAAAGTACTTCAATATTTATACTTTTGACCCCAAATGGAATTTAGGTGACTAACTTAAAAATGATTCATATTTACTTTAACAGAGTATTGATTTGAGCATGGTTAGGCACTCTAAATTTTTTTTTATATCCCTCAAATCTCCAAATGTTTTAAAGTGATTCTTGTGGTGTAATAGAAAACAAAGTAAGATATAAGTTCAAATCCCAGCACTGCCACTTATGAACTTGAGCAAGTTATTTAATTTCTTTAGCCTCTTATTTTTCTTCGATAAATTTGGGACAATAATACTACCTAACTCATAACCGTTTTTTGATGTGGTGTTTTGTGCTGTTGTGTTGGATCTGACTTCTAGCCACTCTCTGAATGAGTGATAGCCACAATGTCTGTCCTCAACATCCCTGCTCAGCCCTCATAAACTCATGCCTATGGCTTCTTTCATGTCTACAAAATACCTGGTATTGTACCTGGTGAGGCAGGATCATAAGGAGCTGGGAAAATTCCTGGGCAAGGGGAATGGGAAAACTGAGACAAGATAATTATACAAGGCCAAATAATTTGAACAACTTACAACCAGCTAGTGAATTGCAAGACTTTATCTTCCCTAACCAAGTGCACTTGAGAACAAATGGTTTATACCTCTCCTCCCTAACCAGAGAATACATAGCTTCAATCACCCTGGTTGGAGAGATAGAGAACAGAGACTGTATTAATGCCATTTGTGCCGGCCAAACCCAAGCACGGATGAAGTCAGGAGAACAAATAACAAAACCTGATTAGAGCCAGACAGACCCAAGATAAAAGTAAAGCAATAAAGCAGACCAGAGAATAGCCCTAAACTCCCTATACTCTCATTTTGATGCATCAGCATGTTAAAAACACACCTGGAAAGCTGATGAATATTCTGCTGAAACCCTCCTCTAAGAATCACTCCTATAGAAGAAAGATAAAACCCTCAAGGCAAAGGGTGTCATGTGGTTTCGCTCTAGATAATGCCATTCCCCTTCCCAGCACGAACTTTGTACTTCCTCCTAAATTCTGACTGTCCCAGGAGACTTGCAATGAGGGAAGCAGTGGGCAGCGGCAGCTCAACCCTGGGCTTACCCCCTCAGCCTGTCTCCAAGGTGCTCTTTTCTCTGACTTTACAGTGAGCTAACAGCAGCCCTGCCTTGGCTCACTTCTTTCCTATAATGTTTCTAGGGAGCCAAAGCAGGGTACCACCTAGGCTCTCTCCTGATGCTTTTTCTACCTGAAGTCCTTTCTTTATTTCACTGTCCTCAGCTTTAATAAATATACTCTCAATATCACCTGGACTCGGGTTGTGAGATCTTTCCTACATGAAGTCAAGAACCCACACACTACAGGCCAGCCTGAGGCAGACCCGCTCTGGGCCTGGTCCCTGTCCAGTAACACTGGCACATAGTAAGTACTCAATAAATGTTAATTATTTGTATTAATATAATACCTTGCATATTATAGATTCTTGTAAACATATTGGATGAATGAACAAATGAATAACTTTAGGAATATTTTATCATTTATTATAATTTTATTAAAGCCCAGCGACCATTACAGCAGAACGACCAGAATGACTGGTTGCTACGATGTGCACTGACCACTGGGGGGCAGACGCTCAATGAAGGAGCTACCCCCTGGTAGTCAGTGTGCTCCCACAGCTGGAGGGCTGCTCAGCCAGAAGCCAGGCTCACGGCTGGTGAGCACAGCGGCGGTGGCGGGAGCCTCTCCTGCCTCCATGGCAGCTCTAAGGAGGAGCCAAGAGATAAGGAGTGAGCAGGTGGGCAGTTAGGAGCAAGGGGTCCTGGTTTGAGAGAGAGCGCAGGCCAGGCTGAGGGACCTCCCTGCCCCCCCTGCACAAATTTCATGCATCGGGCCTCTAGTTTATTATAATTTTACTCAGCTCTTTTTCATAGATCCAACATATCACTTTTTTTTCTTCTGTGAATGTGTATGCATTCTCTTTTGTAGACTCAGTTCTTTGGTGTTATGCCAGGGAAATTATGGAATATCATGTGTCTGAGGCCAAGTTTTATTGGCTATTTGTCAAGGGATAATTTTTCCTTTATTTGAGAACAAAGTGGACACCACCATATATAAGATTTGGGCTGTTTATAAAAGATAAATGATAAACATTAAAAATGGGTGGTAAAAAGAATGTGAAGTTTTCTTTAGATGTCTTCATACCTACTCTATGTCATGAAGATTTTGCATGCTTGCTATTTAGAAATATTTCTGTTAGAGGAAAGTGGAATGCAAATATCAAATACCTCAAATGAGATCAAGTACCTCAAATGAGATCAGAAAGTTGCACTTGGATATTGTCACTAATAGTCATGTTTGGTATGAAACAGGGAGGCAGATCGCCTCAACTCCAAGGAATCAATAATTATGTACAAACCTTTTGTTTTGTGAGCCAGCCTCAGCCTCTCAATAACCATTGTTGTGACCGGACTGGCCCTGGTGGTTCTTATTGTGATTGCAAGACATCCTTCAGCAGTAAGCATCAGGAAACTTTGAAAAATAAAGTTTTATTACTTACAAGTCCTGGAAATTGCACAGCACATCTGAGGCCACATAGTGAGGTCATCAGTGGATTGGGGGAGAGAGAGAGAGAGAGAGAGAGAGAGAGAGACTGACTGACTGACTAGTAGATATGAAGGGTAGAGAAGACCCATCTCTGAAACAAAGGAGCCACAGTAGGGAAGGGCCTCGCTCTTTAATCCAGTGGCTGGCAGAATATTTATTTGAGATAGCTGTCTTTGAAGTGGAAGCCTCCTTTGAATCCGATGCCTCTGCAATCAAAGCTTAAATTAGGTACTTGCATTACAAAAAAGGAAGTAACTGGGTTTAACACTCTACCCTTCTTTGTCCCACTCTCCTACAATTAGATGTAGGTGGGGTTCTTCACTATTGGGAAATTTGAAACAATAAAAGGAAAGGACCTTCACAGGAAAGGGCTGAGCAACCAGTGGGTAATATTTGATGACTTCTTAATGTTCTATGGCATAGGAAATAAAAAGGACTCTATTGAAAATAACCTTACTGATTGATGTCTATTTCTGTGGCTTCTGAATCTTTCCTACTGCTTTATACAAAAAACAACAACAACAATTAATTAATTTCTGGCTTTTTGAGAAAAGGGTTTCCCTCATCAATGGCCAAGTAGTTCTCCAAGACAGTGTTTCACTTTTATTGCCTAATTTTATATTCCTTCTAGGTTTCTTTTTTTATATTGAACTAACATGTGTTCAATAGTTGCATTTTTCATTATTGTTTTTATATTAAAAACCCTTTACTTTTGAATTTTAATTTGACTGAATGTTATTGGTCAAAATCAGGATAGCATCAAGGAAGGTTAGTTGCCTGTTAAGAGGTCTCTATACTGGTTTATGTCAGGCTCTCCTTGAAGGAAAGAAAAGGCTCTTGAGCATGCATTAGGTGGCAGAGTAAGAAAATCCTGGTATTTGACTATTTTAAACTACAAGACTGGCACTTTCACATAGTTCAACCTAATTCATCCAAGGTGGATCCTTTACCCAGGGTAGAACCATTTCAACCAGGTTCATAGAGATTCATGTATAAGGCCACGTGCTACTTTCGTAACATGTAATGATGGCTGCCATACTGCGGTGGGAAATAGCTATTGCCATACTGTGGCTAGAGTGACAGAACCTCTCTGTAGGTGGATCTCCACAGTAAGTCAGATGACAAGCCAGTTCTTATTAAAGCATCATTCTGTATCCTATCAAAGTGTGTAATTTTTCTTCAAAGTGTGTGTATGTATATATATAAATATGTATATATACCTATATATATTACTAGAGGCCTGGTGCATGAAATTTGTGCACTGGCGGGGCAGGCAGTTCCTCAGCTTGGCCTGCGCCCTCTCACAGTCTGGGAGCCCTGTGATCGATCGCCACAAAGAAATAGGCCCTGCCCAACCAGCCAGGGCTCCCCGATGGATCACCCCCGCAGAGGGAGGCCCAGGCTACCCGCCGTAGTGCCACCACCGGGTAGCCTGGGCCTCCCTTTTTGGGGCAATCAATTTTGCCCTGCAGAAGGAGGCCCCACCCACCCACTGCAGCCTGCTGGTCGGTGGCCTGGGCCTCCCTCTTTGGGGCTATTGTGGAGCCCCCGATTGATAGCCCCGCTGGCCGGTGGCCTGGGCCTCCCTCTGCGGGGCAATCATGGGGTGATGGCAGGGTCCCCGACCAATCGCATCTCACCCGCCTTGGCTGGCCTGGCGCCAGTGGGTGTCATAGCGTGGTCGTCCAGACGGTCATTCTGCTGTTCAGCCGTTTGGTTGATTTGTATATTACACTTCTATTATTGTAGATATATCTTTATAAGGGAAAGCAGGTTATTAAAAAATCATTAACCTCTGTACAAACATAAAACTAGGTATAAACACTTTAGATCTCCAAGACTTATGTAACAACAAAACATAAAACACTACAAATCAAATACAAAACCAATATAATTTAAATGAACCACAATGATTTAATATGGCAGGTTTTTTTATCCCCATCAACTAAATTACAGATTGCATTATTGGTATGATACTAATTTGAATAGAGGAGAATCTTTTGCGTCTGCATGGGTAACTATCCGTGTGCCTGTGATCACTCAGTTTTCTCAGCATTCATCTCTACTGTGAAATCTTCATTCCTTACAGCAGAGAGTGATGCTGTTTAGTCACCCCTTAGCATGGATGTTTCATTAAAGTATTAAGACCACTTTTGCTCTTTTGCACAGAAGTTGAGCAGTTCACAATTAAAAGTACCTTTCACAATTAAAGGTACTCTTTGGTGCCAGAACTACCCCAAACACTAACAAAAATGCCTCTATTCCTAGTCACCCTCATAGGGGTTTAGAGGATAGCTCTTTGGGGATCCAGCTTTATGTGGGGATCTTCTGTTAGATTCCACACCTTGTGGGGCAACCAATACCTTATCTAGAACATTTTGCTTATCTCAATATAGAGGCAGTGTAGAGTATCTACTAAACAAAGTGGCTAAAAAAGGAAGTTTTCAGTGGCTATTATTTTAATAATAAATAAATATCTCTTTGAAGTTAAATTCCCATCTATGATTTAAATTCTTTTTCGGTTGAGATTGTATCCCTCTGCTTTTCCTTTCTGTAGGCTTTCTTTTTTTCTGTCAAATATCATTAGATTAGAAAAACAATACCAAGTATCCATCCAAATCTTCCATCTCCTAATTGCTGACAAAGGATGATGGATTTAAGTCTTTATGGATATTTAAAAGTTAAGTAATGACTCAGGAATTAAGTAATTGTAAAGATTTTTTAATACTAATTTTGCCATTAATGTTGCCAACATATCACTTTATTATTTTAAGGAGAAACAAGAGCAAACAAATCTTTTTAAAAGAAGCCTAAATTGTATCAAAGATCCTTGTGTAGTAGTTTTCTTTTTAAATAAAAGGTGTTCAAAATCAATTACAGTCATTCTTTTGATTCATAGTTGGTGAGTAGATAAAGGGCTCTTGGTTAAAATATCAGTGGTTTCTTAAGATAGAAGGCAACAAAAAAAGTTAATACTCTTAAGGGGTGGTGATAGGTTCTCTGGTCTTCCAGAATTAGCTTATCTTACATTAACAATTTAATAAAATACTGATTAGTCACTGATGCAGTTAAGGAATGATTTTAGGAAGCAATATCCTAAAATGTAACTGATCTAAAACTAGTTAATTTTGAAATTTGTAGTATATCATTATGTTTTAGTAGTAGACTTCTGGTGAATGAAATAATGAAACAAAGAACAGTTAGAGAAAACTAACATGTTTTTATATAACTTATTCATTAGTGTATTCAACAAAACTAATTGACATTTGGCTCTTGAACCAGGGACACAAACATCTCTGTGGCTTCGCATATATTATTTCTTCCCCCAAGAATGCCCTCTGGAAAACTACTCATTCTTCCAGATTCAGTTCAAAGGATAGTCCCTATATAGAGTTAATTAGTTGGTTCAGCCTCTGTGCTTCAATATATTACTTGTATATCATATATTACTTACAAATTGCTAAATAGATATAAGTAATGTACCAACCAACTCAGTATATCTGTGAACTCATGTAAACTCTTCAAAAACAGGTACCACAGTTAAATTTTTGGTATCTTTCCTTTTTTTTAATTTTAATGTACATTGTTTTTCTTTATGGTAATTGTGGTAATCTTTTTCTCTCATCCTCTAAACATTATGTGAGTAGCACTTATTAATGTGGTTAAATATTCTTCAAATCTATGGTTTTTATTGCCAGCATAATGTCACATGTATGAACCATTATTGATTTAGCTTTTGGACAATTAGGTTAATTCCAGTTTCCTGGCATTATGTATAATGCTGAACTTCTTGAAGATAATCACTTGTCCATATCTCTGATTATTTATATAGAGTTTTAAAATCTCTAGAAGTGATATTACTGTATCATTTAATATGAGAACTATTAAGACTCTTACTATAAATGGCCAAATTGCTTTCTAAAAAGTCAGTTCTGTGAGCAATATATGAGAGTGCAAGTTTTATCACACTCACCCCTCACCATCCCTAGATATTGTCCTTTTAAAAAGTTTTGCCAATTTGATATGCAATAAGTAGCTCTTATTTTATTTCTTGAATAATTTTGTTTTGTATGATCTATTTTTGTCCTTTGGGTGGTTGTTTATTCAACCACTTGACTTTTCTGTACTGGAAAAGAGAAGTTAAAGAGGTTAAAGAAAAGTAAATTTAAAAAATATACTTTAAAAAACAACTAAGAATGTTTGAGTAGTATATATCATAAGCTAAATTTTAATTGTTGATAAACACAGAAATTAAGGCATTTGCCATTGTGGTAAAACTAACTTATGAAAAATACACCCTTGTCCTTTAGTCACATATCACATTATTACATGTCACTCTTTTCTTTCCCAATTTGCAGAATAGCACAAATTGTGTCAAGAAAATCCAAGGAATTAAAAGAATATAACAACAGTGGGGATGACATATCCTTAAAGTGGTTAAAATTAAACAAACAAAAAAATACTAAAAAGCTACCATGCCAAACATTGGCAAGTTTATGGAGCAACTAGAACCCTCATGCTTGTAGGAATGTGAAATTGTCCAACTACTTTGGAAAACTACAGATATTTTCAAGCTAACCATATACTAGTACTTACTGTATAACCCAGCCATTCTGCTCATAGATATTTACCCAAAAGAAACAAGAACATATGCTCACACAAAATCTTGTATATGAATGTTTATAGCAGCATTATTTCTAATAGGTCCAAACTGGAAATAACCTAAATGTTCATCAAGGGGTAAATGAAGATGATACATGGTATATTCATACAATGCAATACTTACTGAGCAGTAAAAAGAGAATGAACATTGATACATGCTGTAGCATAGATTAATTTCAAAATTACGCGGAGTAAGAGAATCCATGGCCCAAAAGGATATCATAAACTATGTGGTTTCATTTTTGCAAAATTCTAGACAATGCAAATTAGTTTGTAGTGACTAAAAACAAATCATTGGTTATCTGGGGAGGGGTGGAGGGTGGGATGGGATACAAAGTGGCTTGAGGAAACTTTTCGGGGTGGTAGACAATGTTATTTGATTGTGGTGATGGTTTTATGGGTATATACATATGATAAAACTGATCAAATTATACACTTTAAATAAATAGTTTATTGTATTTAAATTATACTTTAATTAAGTTAAAAAGAAAAAGTTAGAAGGGGATGGCAGTGTGGTAGACTAGAATTGAGTACCACAGTTAACTCTGGTTCTGCTGCATGAACTTCTGGAAAACATTCACCTCCCTAGGATTTGCTTTTCTCATTCATAAGAAGAAAGGGCTTGGTTAGCAGTGATCCACAATTGTAGATTTATAGAGAAAAGCAGAGTTAAACATAGTTTCATATTTTACTCTAATAAATAAAATGGCCAGTCATTCTTTTTACCAATAGGAATTGATTTTAAACATATTTAGGGTTATTTTAAAAACCTAAACCTCTGGCATTTCTTGAAACATTAAAGAATTCATCAAAATATATCTCCCAAAATATCAACGGCATACTTCACAGATCTAGAACGAACTCTCCAAAAATTCATCTGGAATAAAAAAAGACCCCGAATAGCTGCAGCAATCCTGAGAAAGAACAAAGTAGGTGGGATCTCAATACCAGATATCAAACTGTATTACAAAGCCACTGTTCTCAAAACTGCCTGGTACTGGCACAAGAACAGGCATATAGATCAATGGAATAGAATAGAGACCCCAGAAATCGGCCCGAACCAATATGCTCAATTAATATTTGACAAAGGAGGCAAGAACATACAATGGAGCCAAGATAGTCTCTTCAATAAATGGTGTTGGGAAAATTGGACAGATATATGCAAGAAAATGAAACTAGACCACCAACTTACACCATACACAAAAATAAACTCAAAATGGATAAAGGACTTAAATGTACGACAGGAAACCATAAAAATTCTAGAAGAATCCAAAGGCAACAAAATCTCAGACATATGCCGAAGCAATTTCTTCACTGATACAGCTCCTAGGGCAGTTGAAACTAAAGAGAAAATGAACAAATGGGACTACATCAAAATAAAAAGCTTCTGCACAGCAAAAGAAACCATCAACAAAACAACAAGAAAACCCACCTCGTGGGAAAACATATTTGCCAACGTCATATCTGATAAGGGCCTTATCTCCAAAATTTATAGGGAACTCATACAACTTAACAAAAAGAAGATAAACAATCCAACCAAAAAATGAGCAAAGGATCTAAATAGACACCTTTCAAAAGAGGACATTCAGAAAGCCAAGAGACATATGAAAACATGCTCAAAGTCACTAATCATCCGAGAGATGCAAATCAAAACAACAATGAGGTACCATCTCACACCTGTCAGAATGGCTATCATCAACAAATCAACAAACGACAAGTGCTGGAGAGGATGTGGAGAAAAAGGAACACTTGTGCACTGCTGGTGGGAATGCAGACTGGTGCAGCCACTGTGGAAGACAGTATGGAGTTTCCTCAAAAAACTGGAAATGGAACTCCCATTTGACCCTGTGACCCCACTTCTAGGAATATATCCCAAGAAACCAGAAACACCAATCAGAAAGGATATATGCACCTATATGTTCATAGCAGCACAATTCACCATAGCTAAGATCTGGAAACAGCCTAAGTGCCCATCAGTAGATGAATGGATTAGAAAACTGTGGTACATCTACACGATGGAATACTATGCTGCTGTAAAAAAGAAGGAACTCTTACAATTTGCAATGGCATGGATGGAGCTGGAGAGCATTATGCTAAGTGAAATAAGCCAGTCAATGAAGGAAAAATACCACATGATCTCACTCATTCATAGATAATAGAGACCATTATAAACTTTTGAACAATAATAGATACAGAGGCAGAGCTGCCTCACACAGATTGTCAAACTGCAGCAGGAAGGCCAGGGAGGGTTGGGGGGCAGGAGGGAGGGGGGTAAGAGATCAACTGAAGGACTTGTATGCATGCATATGAGCATACCCAATGGACATAAGACACTGGGGGGTAGGGGAAGCTGGGGTATTGTCAAGGGTGGGGAAAAAAAAGGACACATATGTAATACCATTTGTAATGCTTTAAGCAATAAATATATATATATATATCCCTTCCTATCCCCACTTGTATGAAATATAAAACCTAGGTTGACCTTAGAGATTATCTATTAGATTAATCTAATTAAAATGGATGCCAACTTTAATTTTGATATCCATTGGAAATTCTACATAAAATGCATTTGGATACTTAATTCTAAATGTTTAGAATTATCAAACAGCTTTTTTGGGAATTCATGGCTGAAATAATTTTATCATCCCAGATTGTAAAAGATATTCTATTGAATACATAAAATACGCACTAAACTTGTGTTTTTTTAAGTTAGTGGTTTTATTTGTTTGAATGTAGTGACAGGTGGTAATTTATTAGTCTTTTCTTTTTTTCTTTCTTTCTTTCTTTCTTTCTTTCTTTCTTTCTTTCTTTCTTTCTTTCTTTCTTTCTTTCTTTCTTTCTTTTTTTCTTTCTTCCTTCCTTCCTTCCTTCCTTCCTTCCTTCCTTCCTTCCTTCTCTCTCTCTCTCTCTCTCTCTCTCTCTCTCTCTTTTGTTTCCTTCCTTCCTTCCATCCTTCCTTCCTTCCTTCCTTCCTTCCTTCCTTCCTTCCTTCCTTCCTTCCTTCCTTCCTTCCTTTTTCTTTCTTTCTTGTACTCATCAGATGTTATCCCGTGGCCTAAATCTGCAAGTGAACATCTTACATTTGGTTTCAGGTGAGGTATCTATGAAACTTTAGGTCTTCCTTCATGAGGGTTTTTTGTTTAACACATGTTTAGCTACTTACTTGGATTATAGAAGCTGAGAACCGAAAGAGACCTTATATAGATGATTTAACTGTAACACTCATTTCAGGACAAGAGTGCTGAGATTTAGGTATATGTACTACCTGGAAGACCTGATATTTGAACTTAGATTTCTACTCCTGGTGGATCACCTTTTCTTGTACATCATCTGAAACACAGTAGCAGCTCAATAAATACCCGCTGATTGAATGAATGGGTCATTGTGGCAAAATTCTTTAACCCCAGCACTATCCTTACAAGGTAATGGGTGTAAAGGAAAGAGAACCAAACTAATCATCAGGAGGTATGAGTATGAGCTCAAGCCTGCTGACTTTCTAAGTCATTTTACCTCCATGGGTTCCTGTTTCTAAATGAAGAAGTTGGCCTTGTAAAACCAAGTTTCTTTCAGTGTTTAACTGTGTACCGTTGAAAAGTAAAGACTAATGATTGCATTTTAAAGTTTAGCATGTTAATTTGCAAGAAGATTTAATGGTTCAGGTGAACTTTTCAAAGTCTGTTGTTGGGAAGGAGGAGAATCCCCCTCATCCTTCCTAAGTTCTGATAGCTGGACTAATTATAAAATTATCACAAGACCAGATTAACAGTAGAAAAAAACAACTTAATATGTGCGCATGGGAGAATCATAAATGATGCTCTGAGAGATGATGAACTAGCTAGCATTTGATACTTCTTAGACAAAGAAACAATATATTTGTGAAATGTATTGACAGGACAAAAAAAGTTAGTGCTCATTATCAAGTAATCTAAGGTTTGGGTATTCATTAGTGAAGAATCTAAAAATGTTTGGGCTTGGGTAGTAAATTAATAGAAAGGTCACAATGTTTGTTTATATAGACTCTTTGGCCCTGGATTCCTTAACACCAGTAATAAGGGTGTCTTCATGTGCAGGGAGGGCACCTTCCACAGGGGAGATTTATCCCCCTTTCAACCTTTCAGACGCATGCACGCACGCGCATGCTCACGTGCACACACACGTCCGAGTGTTCTTGCATTGACAGTTTCTTAAGTAATTTTAATTCAAACTAATCAATATGCCATTGTGAGATACTTGGGGTGGTCTGCTCTGGGCCCTGACACAGTGTTTACTTGGCTCATATTCTACCTTCATATTTTTGCCAAATAACATTAAGATTTATCTCAGACTTTGAGAAAAGCATTATCAATATTTGAGGAAATATTTGCATACAAAATGCTGACAAGAAACATTTAAATGTGGGCTAGCAAGATCAGGACTGAGTATGTGGAGGTATGAAACACTTTCCTCCTAGTCTCCCTCTATTTCTAACTCCATCCCCCAATTTGACTGAGATCCAGGGTCATACTCTTACTGACATTTGTAAAGAATAGAAAGTGGCTTGCTCCATAGAAATTCTTGAAGAAAACCGGAGAGATAAGAGAGAAAAAGGCTCCTGAGAGAAAAGAATAATCTCAACAAATGAAGGTGTCTGTCGCAATGGGGTGGGGGGGATTAAGTGTAGGATACACATGTAAGACTCAAATTTATTCCTGCTCAGCCTGTCTTGGTTGCTTATGAGTGGAAAAGAGATGGCTCTGTGGTCAAGTTGAAAGCTCTTTATCACTATGAGCCCAAGCATTTCTGCTCTGGTGTTCCTTCTGCCTTCATGTGTGAAGAGATGGAAAAGTAGAAATCAGTTCTCTCTAGATGAGCACTGGAGGTCAAGATTGGGTTAACATCAATGCATTGGTGATCAGAATAGAGTTTCAGGTGGTGTTTATGCCAGAAACTTGGAGGCAGGCAGGATGGTGTGCCTGGTACCAGACATTGAGAAAATAGACACCTCAGTGATGTCAAAGATTATTACCACCATGTGGATTCTTTGCCACTCAGAGTTTACTAAAAGGAATGCTAAAAGCCAGAGCATAAAGGCAGCAGAGATAGGAAGTTTCAAATTCTATGTGAGATATTTCCCATCTGCTTTGGAATATCCAACATATACCAGAAAGGATCTAAGGCTTGCCACTGGGTAAGTCGGGACTAGATCTACTGGCACTGGGAAAAAGCATTAAAGTGGCCATCTATAGATATATATAAAAGGCTAATATGCTGAGTGTCCATCCCTCCGTCTGACTGGTTGCTATGACGCACACTGACTACCAGGGGGCAGACGCTTAATGCAGGAACTGCCGAGCTGCAGTGACTTGACAGCGGTGGTTCTCAGATGATGCACCCCAAAACCAGAGAGGAGGGAGCTCAATTCCTCACGGGGCTGCGTGATTCCACCTTTGGCCATGGGTTATGTTGTTGCTGGGGCACTGTCGGCCCCGAATCTGGTTTACTGCACACTTGCATTTGTGTTCCACACCCTGTACAACAGCAACTTTACAGAGTGCCCTCTTGCATTCCGGGACCCCTCGGGAGATGTCGGAGAGTTGGTTTCAGCCCGATCCCCACAGGCCAGGCTGAGGGACTCCACCTGCTGAAAGGACCCCCCGCTCACCACTCCACAGACGCCTTCCAAACCATGGCGCCACCCCATGTGTGGCCGGCTGGGGAGGGAAGGACCGAGGGAGGTTGGCTCCAGGGCATGTCTGGCCCGTCTTGCCCAGTCCCGCCCCGCTGGCCACCTTCTAATGAATTTCCTTTCCATGTACACAAATTCGTGCACTGGGCCACTAGTATGTAAGAAAGCAAATAGTAACTCAGAAGTCATTTGAGTTAAAATATATTTTATAAAATAAGATTTTATGCCGAAACCGGTTTGGCTCAGTGGATAGAGCGTCGGCCTGCGGACTGAAAGGTCCCAGGTTCGATTCCGGTCAAGGGCATGTACCTGGGTTGCGGGCACATCCCCGGTAGGAGAAGTGCAGGAGGCAGCTGATCGATGTCTCTCTCATCGATGTTTCTAACTCTCTATCTCTCTCCCTTCCTCTCTGTAAAAAATCAATAAAATATATTTAAAAAAAATAAAATAAAATAAAATAAAATAAGATTTTAAAATCTTACTAATTTAGTTAAGATCCCGTTTTATATAGAAAACCCTATCTTTTAACTAAAATTGAAAAAACAATTTCTTTCATATTACAAATATAATAGCCTATTTTACGGTTGGTAGGTTTGGTCCATAGTTTAAAAGCTGGGGTCCCAGGTCAGTCAAAGTGTCTCACCTCAGATGCTGCCTGGGGCTGTTGATCCCCACTATCTCATATTTTAGCCATGTAGCTTAAACACATCCTTTATGGTATTTTTGCTCCATTTATTCCTGTGTCTGTTTTGATTTTCCTCATTTAGTTTAGCAAACTACTGCTCCTTGATTATCTTGTCACCATCTCTCTCTGGTCAAGGCTTTTAACCAAATTTTGCATAAGTTCGTGGATAAGTTTGCTTTATGTTGCTATCTTGTCATGTAACCATTTAAATATTAGAATTAGAAGAACTCTTAGAGATAAAGTTGTCATGTGCCTTATGCTCTCTTTTCAATGTCAGGTGAAGTCATTGAGTCCCCAAGACATTTAATGACTTGTTTAAGGTCAGTCAGCTTGTTGGTAGCATAACTTTTATTACAAATTTGGTCGTGTTCACAAAGTCAACTTCTACAAGCGCCATGTAGGAATCATAATTTAGGGCTATGAATTATAACATGAAAGGTGGTGATAGGAAGTGTGGCACACAGCATAGGTGAAGGAGTCACTGCCACAAAGATCTAACTGGTCATTTACATGTGGAAATGGGGGCTCAGTATAACCAGATCATCGGATTTTTAAATTAAAGCTAGGAATCCAGAAATTGTATGAAAAGACTTCAATTTTTAAATGCTGACAACAAAGAAAAAACACACAAAACCAGTGTGAGTCGAACAAAACACATGTATAGGGCAGATTTGGCCCATGGGGCTGGGTTTTTACAATCTCTGACCTTTGCTTTCACAGTTTAAAGTGGCTTCACCGATCATTTCTAACTGCTCTCCAAAGTTCCCCTAGTGGCTGCTCTAGGATTTGAGAGCAGGCCAGGTGGATGGGGTTCTGGCCCAATCCCATATCAACAAGGTCTCCACATAAAAGATTATTTGGAAAGAAGGGTTCAACTGATAATATTTGTTTCACTATTATCCCCTTAAATGATGAATAAAAACTTAATATCTAATATCCCTCTTACTGTGCTTGAGGCAAAAGCATTTTAATTTACAAGGCCAATGAAGAAAAATGAAATTATAAAGTAAAAGAAATTCCTGCCTCAAGAGGGAGCTATCCTGATTGGTATTGGTCATGTTTCCCTAATAATATAAAAAATCAATCAACTTGTTGTTGAATATTATCTGTGAGGTATGGTTATACATACATTATGTATACACACACACACACACACACACACACACACTTGGAGCTAAAATTATCACTTTTTACTTTCCCTTCCTCGTGGCATTGAAAGAGAACTGAGGCAGTCATGTAGAAATGATGAGCGATTGGAATACTAGTGTCATTTGAGACGAGGGATGTTATCGGTATTATCAATTTTGGCATTCGTTCATAGTTTTAACTACTTGTGAGCCTCCTGAAAGGTTTATGTTATGTAATGTATAGTCATTTTTCCAAGGCAGGACTTTAAATTGCACAGTCAATGGCTGTTATGGGGAAGGATTACACTTAGCTGGTGTGTGAGATGAGACTATCATTTAGCATTTGCAAGGATTAAGTAAGTCAATATAGATAAAGTGTATCTAGCATAGAGAAAATGTTTAATCAATGATAGCTGGTTATTATTAATTATTTCTTTGTGTGGCTGTACTGTTTAGAATATACTTATCCATTATCTTTGCTTGATGATCTGTCATGATACTGTTAAAATGTTATGTCCCCTAATACCTTGACTGAGAAAGATTATGTAGGCACATTATTTCCAAATTCCTTCTGTGCCTACTGTAATGAGGTTGGATGGTACATGGTGTAAACTTTGAGGATGACCCCATTATTTATTATAATTTTTTATCACGTGCAGGATTGTGTAGAGGTATATATAGACTTTCTGTTCCCTAATGTTTACAGAATATTGACTTGAAATCATGATATGTGACCTCAAAAAAGTCATCAAATTTATGTAGTCATTGATTTAAGTTGTCAAACTAAAGTAGGAAAGAGGAAAACAAGTAATTGCCATTGGACAAAACTTTCCATAAAAAAATTATGATAAATTTAAAATATAATCATTGTCAAAAATAATCAAGCTTGTATTCTTTTACTGTATTTACTAACAACTCTCTACATGTGAACTATATGAGACATCTTTGTTTTGACATCAAAGCAGTAACATAACTCAATTCCATACATAATTTTATTTTGTTTTTGAGCTGTGCCTTCATAAGCACATTTTAATGCATAATTGAACTAAATTTCATTTATTTTATTTTATTTCACTTTTGGAGATCATATACCCTGTCTCTGACTTGCATTTAGTAATGCTTTAGTAACTCAGTAATGAGACATTGGAACACTTTTCTTAAAACAAAGAAGGGGAAAAAAGGAATCTCCAATGGGGGAGGGAGCTGCAGTGTTCTTGACTTTCTGAAATGTTTGCATTTCTAATTGCCTGAGAGGTATTTTGGGGGTCATACTTGTGATCTCTTAGCCATTCTGGATAATTTCACACTGAGATTTTCCATTCATCTTGATTTACAGATCAATAAGCTAATAGTCAACTTCAAGAATTTCTAGTAGAAATATTTTATGGAAACCAAACATCAGTAGTCACTATATGAATTGAGATTAAAAAAAATTAAGTTACTCCCATTTTCTCTAACTTGGCAAATGAAAAAGGTAAAAACATTTTCTATTTCTACTTTGCAACTAAAAAATAGACCATAATTTGAGAAGAATGTGTTCTTTTCAGTTGGCTATTTATATACTTTAATGGACTTGAAGGTCAGACTTGATAGCCTTATTAACTGGAGTCCTATGTTGGTATTGTGGTTTTGGTGTTTCAGTTAATTTTTTATAATACCAGTAACAACTCATTGTATATAGAGATTTAAATTCATGGGTAATTTTGAGATGGGGTGTAGCCCCTATACATTATGTAATGATGTGTAGTATCAGGGATCTAGGTTGCAAGTTCCAAAAAATGAGCCTCAAACTGGCATAAGCAAAATATGAAATTAATACTTCATGTACATGAAAAGTCAAGAAGTATGGCTAGCTTTCACGTATGGGTTAGCACAGGGCCTCAAATGATGTCATTAGGATTCTGTTTTTCTCCATTCATTGGCTCTGACTTCCATTGTTTTCTACTCTGACTAGGGGCTGAGTTTTTAAGAACATGGCAGGTACTCTATTATATTGCTGGAATAAGAGAAGGAGCAGTTCCCTGATGAAGAAGAATGGTTTGGGGAATGTGGAGTTCTATTTAGAAGAAGAGATGAGTATGGAACAGACTAAAAATAGAACCTCCTTCAGAAGCCAAATTTTAAACATGTGACCTAGTAAACTATCTGTAATCAAAGGAAAAGGAGTTTTAATTTGAATTTTAATTGCATCAGATTTTAATAGCTTTATTCATACATCTCACTAGTAGGGATATACAGTCCCAGAAAGATGAGATGTTCATCCTCACTGGGTGTCCTTCTCCTTGAGAAATGCTTAGATGGAGCCTACCTGGGTTTGCTTCTACAACACTAACTTATTTCTTCCCTAAATGGATGCATTGTTTAGTTTTGTTATTACAGCTAGCAATCTGTTTCTTGAAGATTCTACATATTTTTATTTATTTCACTGTGTGTTGTTTTTATTGTTTAATTGTCAGAGAGAAATTTTATTTTCAAGTTCTGGACAGGAAGCTAACTGTTGCCCTATTTATCACCTAATCCATTCAGAATTTTGGAGTGTTTTGTACATTTTTCTAAGGAGGCAGAAAATAATTTTAGCAGAGTAATTTCTTTTGCAAGTAAATTCCTAAGTACCAAATATACCCAAAAGTTTTACTTTAGTTAATAAGTAACCTATTATGTTCTCATAAAACATCATTTGGCCATGTATAAGGAAATTTAAAGGATTAGGAAGAAATCTATGAACTTGTTTTCACCATCTGCTCTCAATGTGGAAAGATGTAATAGTAGCTGTTGGAGTATTCTTCACTTTATTTTTTCCTTTTACCTTATTCTACCTTTCTCATCATGCTTTTCCTCTTAAACCAATAATTTGATATGGCACCAACATGTTCCTATTTACCCAAACCACAAACCTGAAGTCATTACCTTATTCCTCCATCTCTCTCAGCCCACATCAGCTATTCACTAAATCCCATTTATTTTGCCTGGTAAAATCTAATCTCTCTGCTCCTTTTATTCTACTGCTACAGGTCTCCACAATTTCTCAGCTATCTCTTGCTACTTTCCAAAGTGGTCTCTGCTTTAAGTCTCTTCACCCCCACTCTCCCAACACTGACCCGAGTCCTATCTTAGCCCTGCAGTCAAGGTTATCTTTCTGATAAGCTGATTTTATTGTATAGCTCCTTTTAAATGAATTTTCATAGCCTTCAGGATATAGTTCTGATTACATGGCTTGGGGTCTGGCATCTGACCACTCATTCAGCTCATTTTGCTGCCTTGGTGGCACCTGCATCCTCTGCTCTAGACAAATCAAATGCACAAGCATCTTATTTTTAACACTCATCACTTGCCTATGACTTTGTACCTCTTCCCCCTTCTCCTGCCTAGTTCAGTAGCTCTTCCTCATCTTTTAAAATACCTTTCTTCTAATGGTTGTAAAAAAATCACTGTGGTTGAATTTGATGCCCTTAATCTTGCCTCTTTAGCACCTTAGCACAGCACTTTCCATATTGTCCTGTAATTGTTGATTTACTTATTTGTCTTCCTTATGATAATGTGATTGCCTTGAGGGTAAAGTCTGTGTTTGGACTAGAACTAGGCCCTTAGGAAGTGCTCAATAAATATTTACTGACTCAATGTGCAATGATTAATTTTATGTGTTAACTTGGCTAGGCTGTGGTCCCCAGTGGTTTTGTCAAATACTAGTCTAGATGTTGCTGTAAGGCATTTAGTAATGTGATTAACATTTGTAATTAGTTGACTCTGAGTAAAGCATAGTCAACTGATTATAAATTAGTTGTAATTTTACCCTCCATATATGAATGGGCTTCATTCAATCAGCTGAAGGTCTCAGGAGCAAAATCAGAGGTTTTCTGGAAAAGAATGAATTCTTCCTAAAGACTGTGACAGAAACCCTGCTTGAGTTTCTAGCCTGCTGGCTTGTCCTACAAATTTCAGACTCAAACCTGCAACTTCAACTCTTTTTTGAGTCTCCAGCTGGCCAGCTTGCCCTATACATTTCAGACTTAACCACCCCCACAATCATGTGAGCCAATTCCTCAAAACAGTCTCACCACATATATTTATATATGTCATCTTGATTCTATTTCTCTAGAGAACCCTGACTGATACAGAATGTATTAATTAATGAATTGAGGAGATCCTGAACATATTAGTATTTCTTATTAATGAAATGGAAGAATGCAATTTAGCTACATCTAAGTTGAATTAAACTCTTACAGAAAACTTCTTATTAAAATTTTATTTAAAACTGACTGTATATGCAAAGTTTTTAGTGGACTAAGTCTATGACATTTAGATTTTGCATCTTTGTAGCAATTCATAAAGTAAAAACAGGCCTTTCCACCAGAGGTTTAGGAAGAATAACCCTTCCTTCCTTCCTTCCTTCCTTCCTTCCTTCCTTCCTTCCTTCCTTCCTTCCTTCCTTCCTTTTTTCCTTCCTTCCTTCCTTTTTTCCTTCCTTCCTTCCTTTTTTCCTTCCTTCCTTCCTTCCTTCCTTCCTTCCTTCCTTCCTTCCTTCCTTCCTTCCTTTTTTCCTTCCTTCCTTCCTTCCTTCCTTCCTTCCTTCCTTCCTTCCTTCCTTCCTTCCTTCCTTCCTTCCTTCCCTTATTTATTGGTGGTAACAAAATAGGTACTTTTACTTTTCCAATTTACATATGAAGGAAAATCATTTGTGATTGTAAAAAGATAAGCCTTTAAAATCTAGTAGAATTTAAAATAAATTGTGTATTGCTTTCAAATTAAAAAAAAGTGAAACTTTTAATGGCTTTCTTGCAAGATCTGGTGTCTGGTTGAACAGGCACACCTGAGTGGTTACCTCAAGCAATTTATCCCTAGTGCACAAGAGACTCTTCCCTGGTTCCTCATTGGTTGAGTACTATGGGGTTAACATTCTTACCTGAACATCACCTAGGTCTTATCGTTTCCTGTTGGGTTATTCAAAAAGTGTGCTGGGGACCTTTCTAGCTGTCTCCACCTCCTTTTGTCTAGTCATGTTGGGAAGGTCTTCCTGGAATATGTGCTGTTGGTCACATACACATTTCCTCGTTCTTTTTTTTTCTCAGTTAGAGTTCACATTCAATATTATTCTGTATTAATTTCAGGTGCACAACATAGTGGTTAGACAATCATATACTTTACAGAGTGGTCCCCCTGATATTTCAAGTAGCCCCCACCCCCCCCGCTGGCCCATACATAGCTATTACAGTATTATTCCTTTCCTCCATTGACCTCTCCCCGACCACTGTCACCTCCCAGCACATGCACTCACCCTCCTTGTGACTGTCCATTAATAGAAGGAGCAATAAGAGAGAGACTAGACAGAGCTGCTTTGGCTCTCTAGAAACACCATAACCCAACTTGTTAAAGTTGTCCTACCAATGGGCACAGGAAGGACAGCTTTAAAAAGTTTGATTATGGCATTTCTAGAGAGCCAAAGCAGCTCCATTTTTCTCTCTCCTGTTGCTTCTTCTATTCTAAGCCCTTCCTTGTTTCACTGTTCTCAGCTTTAATAAAGTACTCTCAAAATAAAAGATAAATAAGTGTTGGATTATGGGCATATTATTGACATTCTTGGTTCTAAACTTGTTTTCTGTTCAATATTTTTGGTATAGAATTCTGGTCAATTTTGCAAAAATATCCCAAAATTTAAAGTACGGTTTCCTCTCCTATTTATATGTTTTTATTAAATGCCAAAAATGTGATAAGCTGTTGGAGCCCTTTGAGCTAATTTCCATTCATTTCCCTGAAATGTTCTATGAGGAAATGAAGTGCAACAATGGAATTTTACAGCTATTCAGGATTGACTTGTCCTTTATGTAAGGCATTATTCACCTTAGTTGACAGACTAATTTTCTTCCATCTAGATATCAGAAAAATAGATTTCCCATATGAAGCAAAAGTGAGCCAAAGATAAATGTGTCCACGTGAACTGTATCTCTCTCAGTGGTTCTCAGCCTTCCTAATGCCGCGACCCTTTAATACAGTTCCTCATGTTGTGGTGACCCCCAACCATAAAATTATTTTCGTTGCTACTTCATAACTGTAATTTTGCTACTGTTATGAATCGTAATGTAAATATCTGATATGCAGGATGTATTTTCAGGGGTCTCGACCCACAGGTTGAGAACCGCTGCTAAGTAATAAGCAGGATCTTGAAATTTAAACAATTGCGAAGTGCCTATGAGATAAATATGTTTATCGGTATTGAAGTGGGATTTTGTGAGGGAATGGAGACAAACTTGTGTATTTAATATGTGATTATTTGGTGTCTCTAGAGTTCTTCTCTCACTAGTAATATTCTATTCTACAAATGTCCCTATATTTCTACACACTCTTGTATAAGCATTCTATCTAATAATAGACAAACATGGTAATTAACTGTACCTCCGACACGCTTCCCATTGGCTAATCAGGGCGATATGCAAATTAACTGCCAACCAAGATGGCGGCCGGCAGCCAGGCAGCTGAAGTGAACAGGAGGCTTGATTGTTCCAGTGAAGGAGGAAGCCAAGGTTCCCCGCCTGCCTTGCCGGCCTCTTAGCTGCTCTCTAAGAAACAATGTTACAATTATAGAAGCTAAACAAATCCCAGAAACCTGCTTTCAGCCAGCCGGCCGAACTGGAGTTGCAACAGAGTTTCAATTATAGAGCCCAAACAAACCAGATACCTGCTTTCAGCAGCCGAGGTCTCAGAGCTGGAGCCGAGCCTCAGAGCTAAAGCCGGGTCTCAGTTCCAGTGACAGCCATAGAAGGTAAATAAATCCCAGAATAAAAAAAAAGAAAAAAAGGAGAGGTTGGGAGCTTCAGTCACCTGCCAGCCTGAAAACGGCCCTCAGCCCCTCACCCAGACTGGCCAGGCACCCCAGTGGGGACCCCCACCCTGAAGGGTGTGTGACCAGCTGCAAACAGCCATCATCCCCTCATCCAGGATGGCCAGGCACCCAAGCGGGACCCCCACCCTGAAGGGGGTGTGACCAGCTGCATACAGCCATCAGCCCCTCATCCAGGCTAGCCAGGCACCCCAGTGGGGACCCCCACCCTGATCCAGGACACCCTTCAGGGCAAACCAGCCGGCCCCCACCCATGCACCAGGCCTCTATCCTATATAGGAAAAGGGTAATATGCCTCCCAGCACCGGGATCAGTGGAGCCACGAGACCTCCTGAACCTGGGATCAGCAGAGCCGCGAGGCCTCACACCCCAGGATCAGCGGAGCCACAAGGCCTCCCAGCACTGGGATCAGTGGAGCTGCAAGGCCTCCTGGCTCCTGGAGCAGCGTGACAGGGGGCAGTGCCCAAACCCCCTGATTGCCCTGTGGCTCTGTGTGTGACAGGGTGCGGGGCCACAACCTCCCTATTCGCCCTGCTCTGTTCATGACAGGGGAAGGCGCCCAACCCCCTCATTGGCCCTGCTCTGTGCCTGATGGGGGGGAGCTCCCCAAACCCCTGATTGGCCCTGCTCTGTGTGTGACAGGTTGCAGCGCCCCAATATCCCCCATGGGCCCTGCTCTGTGTGTGACGGGGTGGAGCCACAACCTCCCCATCGGCCCTGCCCTGAGTGTGACAAGGGGGAGTGCCCCAACTCCCTGATCCGCCCTGCTCTGTGTGTGACAGGGGGTGGGGCCACAACCTCCCTATCCAACCTGCTCTGTTCATGACAGGGGAAGGCGCCCAACCCCCTCATTGGCCCTGCTCTGTGCCTGATGGGGGGGAGCTCCCCAAACCCCTGATTGGCCCTGCTCTGTGTGTGACAGGTTGTGGCGCCCCAACACCCCTGATGGGCCCTGCTCTGTGCGTGACAGGGGGCAGCGCCCCAACCCCCCCGATCGGCCCTGCTCTATGCGTGACAGGGAGTGCCCCGCAACCCCCCCATTGACCCTGCCTTGAGGGTGACAGGGGCCGGTGCCCCAACCCCCAATCAGCCCTACCCTGAGCGTGACTGGGGATGGCATCGCAACCTCCCGATCGGCCCTGCTCTGTGCATGACAGGGGGTGGCACCCCAACCCCCTGATCGGCCCTGCTCTGAGCCCGACCAGGTCGTTATCTCCTGAGGTGTCCCAGACAGTGGGAGGGCACAAGTGGGGCTGAGGGACACCCCCCTCCCCCCGCCAGTGCACAAATTTTTATGTACTGGGCCTCTAGTTAATTAAATAAAAAGCAAGTGTTGAAATAAACACTTGCATGAAATGAACATGTGATCTTTCTTAACCTTTCTTTTACTGTTAAGTTTTTTTTCACCAATGAACATGTTCTGTAAAAAAAATCAATATGTGGAAAATGATGTTAACTAAGAAGGTTTTATTAATGGTATGCTCCAGGATCCTATATTTGGTCCTATTAATATATTTTTAGTGACTTTGATGAAGTAATCTTTCAAAGGCCTCTTCTGCCTGTAGGATAAGGTTTATGACAGATTCAATTTATTTTTCATGGTTCTAGAAGGCAGAACTTAGATAAAAGTTTTAAGGAGACAGATATTAGTTCAATAAAAGAAAAAATTGATATTTATAGTTATTCAAAACAGAAATGGGACTGCTTAGTATAAATAGGCCCCTCTTTAGTAAACAAGGAACTCTGGGAGGGTGGGGAGCATCTGGTTTCTTAAAGTCCAACCAACCCCTCGTACAGTGATGCTGTAGGGTAGGCACTTAATAAACATATATTTAATGTTGGAAGTGTTTATGCTAATTTACCACCAGCTAGAATTGTTATAGTAGCAGAGATGCCTGTTTTCATTAGTGAAAAGTTTACCTCTAAAATCCCTCTATTTCTGAAATCTTCTATATGTAAAAGAATCTAAAAGCCAATAGCTGATGACATGGGAAAAAATGAATCCAATATCTGAAATAAATCTAGAATCTTCTTTTGACATCTGCATAGAACTATTAATATCAGTGATACCAAGTTATGTAGATATGTTATTTATGAGTCAGAAGATTAATGACCTAACTTGCCCTAGTAGGCTTCACAAGGCTGCATCTTTTCTGCCCTGTAATCACAGGCTATTGTTATCTACTTAAGGTTGATTACAGAGATTTGTTTTTCTCCTGTTGGTATCCTCTTAATTTAGCAGAGTGATTTCATTTGGTCATTCTTCTGCCAAAATAATGAGAAAAAAATCAAATTACCTGATCAAATATAAAACCTAATCATACATTTTTGTACTTAATAATTTTTATAAGTTAACAACTTTCTTGTGGGTATATTTGCCTTTTTTGGGGTAATATACACATTTTGCCTAAACTGTCATTATTTCGACTTAGTTGCATGCTTAAAGTGGCCCAGGAATTGCATGGAATTTGTAGATGGCAAAACTTCAGTTCTTTATAAACCATCTGCTATTACTCAGTAAAGGTCAAAGTCATAACGATTTGTAAAATCCCTGAAAGAGACATGACCTTGTATTGCTAGTCTTTCTGGTTAAACAGCTATTTCAAAATTGAACATAAAATTGGTAACTTTTGGAAACATTTCTCTGGGTCTTTTCAAATAGGGCTCATCTAAATTTAAATAAATGCTCATTATACTTCATCTTGACTACTCATATCATTTATCCCTTTTGATCTTGTATTTGTAGTGACCAAAAAGAGCTAAACTTCTCTAGGGCAGGATCCATGATTGAGTCCTCTGAATTTCCTGAAAACCCCTACCCAGAGCTCAATAAATATTAGTGAAACAGATTAAGAATATATTTGAATCCATATTTTTGTGATGCTAAAAACACATTATGTAAATGTAACGAAGAAAATGATATTTTATTAACTGTTATAAGAATTCCTATTGTGAAGAGAACTGCTTTGTTTAGAAAAATATCTTCATAAACAGCCTTGTCAGGAGGAAAGTGAGGCTCCAAGGGAAAGCATAAATAAGAAATGAATAGGGATTTCTGGGTGTTGGTGAGCAAAAAGAAAAAAAAAGGGGGGGGGAGGAGGCAGATAATGGTGCCTGTTTTGGTGGAAAAGGCTGCTGAACCACATGGCAGGAGACTACAGACTCTGAAGGGAATTAGAAAATTTCAGCTTTGGGGCAGTTAATACTCCATGTGACTAATAATCCAATCAAAATTATTTGTGTTGCTCTCTGGAAATCCCCTTCGTCCCCAACTCTAGAGGACTTGGTTCATTGAGCATAGTAACATGTTGAACTCACCACTGTTCTGGTAAGTCCAAACCTTTGTTCAAGACTACCACAGAAACATACCGTGAGTGAGTAGTTTGGAGGAGTAATCAAGGAAATTGGGCTGAGTCCCACCTTTGGGTTTGTACAGAGGAGAAAGAAGAGAATGGCTACAGGAACTGAGATATAAAAATTAAGTAAAAAACAACAATGGTAGATTAACAAGTGAGAATAGCCCCTGCCTACCTATTCAGCACTGTTATTACTTACCTATGGTAAGAACTATTGTGAGTTATTTAATGCTTTGTCTTATTTCTTCAACTTTGAAGTGAGAACCATGACTACTCTGATGCCTTCCATGGAAAAGATTTGAGAACAAATCAACACATAGTTGAAACATTTCATCAATGTATAGAAAGGTCCCATAGAAATTACAAGGTCATGCATAAATACAGATAATTTGAACCTTCAGATAATGGTCCAGTAGAACTGGATAATGCTTTAACAACTCTTTGAGTTGAAAGATGGAAACTGCAAGTAATTCAAGCTTTGAAGAATATTTCCTATACCTTGAAAATTTTCTCAGTGATGTAATGAGCTGTGAGGAAAAACAGCTGCTGGATTAGGTAACCCCTTGCCTCCGGTGGTCGGCAAACTCATTAGTCAACAGAGCCAAATATCAACAGTACTTCTTCAAAATAGACTCGCCCAGGCCGAAAACCAACTTCTGCGCATGGGCCACGAAGTTTCAGTCGCACTGTACGTGCGCCCGCACATGGTATTTTGTGGAAGAGCCACACTCAAGGGGCCAAAGAACCGCATGTGGCTCTCGAGCTGCAGTTTGCCGACCACGGACGGCGCTTAGCGAGACTTAATTTTTTTTTATTTCTAATTTTTGGTTTATTGTTTTAACATGTCACCTGTACACACTAAATTCATAATGTAAAGAGGATTCAGGATGTGCTTCTTTGTTATAATCCCCAGTGTGGCCAAAGGCAAGAGTCTGAGAGCAACTGGCAAGCTAATTAAAGGCCTTGGGTCAGAGTATAGGAAACTAAATGGTGGCAGTCCATCTATCATCCACACCATCTGGCAATTTCAATGCAATTACACTAGGCTCAAGACACTAAATATAAAGTGTTAAACGAGCCGATTTAAAATGGATAAGATGGAAGCCTATAGCACTTTGCTGGGATTAACACAACAACCAGTGTTAAGAGCCAGCGAGAGTCCCACTGTATGTTCAGTTCCTAAGAAATAAAATTAGAGCAGAAGCTCCACAATACAATATAATACCATTATTTCCCATTTATAGTTCACAATATAATGATTGCTTCCCAAGAGGGCAGAGATCTTTGAAAGGGGAAAGGTTATTGTGATAAAGGCAGGGAAAGAAATGCTAAGAAAGGAAAAACAAACTCATCTAAAAAGAAAACTTCAATTTGAAAAAAAGAAAATTCTTGGACTGTATTTCATTATTCATTCTAAAAATTAAAGTGGAGGCCTGGGAGGGGAAAAGATGAGGAAAGGAAGAATCACATGAAAAAAACCAGTCTTGATCTTATTTGAGAAATGTTGATACAGTCTGAGCTAGATATGGGTGATGGTAATTGACACTGAGACCTAGGAAATATCCTTCAGTTTTATATAACAAAGTTGGTCAGTTTTAAAGAATCTTCTACCTTTTTTTTTTTTTTTAATGGACCAATGGAGTGCTCTTTGCAAAGTAAAGGCTTAGACATTTGTTCACCAGCTCCTCTTGTGTGGTATCTCTGGAAAAAGATAACTGGAGACTGTGAAAACAAGACTTTGACTCTGCCCACAGGAAACTTACAATTTTATAGGGGAGATGACCTATACTTAAAATAATATTAAAAAACTAGAAAATGGCAAACATGAAAACATGGCTCAGATAGGGTATCATGGGGCTTAGAGTTGGGAAGATTAGGTGCATCATGAAGATGTGAGAAATATTTGTGGGGAATTCAGGAGGGTGTCCCAAGGAGAGTGAATAATTATATTTGGCCGACCCTAAAATATGGTACAACATTAGAGTTCAGGGTTGCAAAAGTGGTTTCTTCTCTGTGGTGACTGGAATTTTTGGGATGGACTGTAGCATGAGTTAGTAGGATATGGGCCCGATTTGACCTTTTCATAGGATCTAGGCAATAGCAGACCACTCCTCACCTTTCTGCCTGGCCGAGGGGAACGTAGCCTGTATTGATTCCATGGTGTTGTGTCAGAACCCAAAAGAAAGAATGAATAATTTCCCATGTTGAGTTTCATTCCATATCATTCCATACACAATTTTTATTTATGTATTTGCTTTTAGTTAGAGATTTAGTTCTAAAAGATAGAAATTTGCTTTTAAAAGAAACCTTGGATGACACATACTATAAGAAAATTCAGTTTATTTTTAATATATTTGTATTAATTCTGTTGGATAGAAGATTGGTTAAAGGAAAATCTATTAATACTTAATAAGACCTGCTTTTTATGACACTGCATACTCATATATAATCACAGTGAAGAATCAGAGGGCACCTTATATATTACATAACATGATATATTTTAAAGAACGTTAATTTTGAATTCTGCTTTAGTTTTTTACCTTTGAGGCTGTGCTTAAATAATAATTTAATGCTCAAGAGATCCTCAAATCATTTGGATTTACCATGTAAAAAGGGTTTAGGATGTTCATTTTTATATATATATATAAAATTATTTAGTAATTTATGAAATTAGGGGAAAGAAAGTTAATCAAACCATATGGCTGCTGTCTTAGTGATTTAGTTACTTAAGGTCCCTAGTAACTTTGCTCAAGTCTTAGCTTGTAATTATAAAAGGTACAGACTTTTCCCCTCTTAGTGGAGAAATAATAGTGAATACCTCCTCAAAATCTCTCCTATTCATTGCCTTCTTTCTCTAACAAGTGCCATGTCTACTTTAGGCCCTCATTATCTCTTCTTTGGTCTATAACAAGAGCCTCCTAATTGGCCTAACTGCCTTCTGTTTCTCTCCAGACTCCTTAGAAACTAATCTCAACCCAACTTGTGAGAAACTAATCTTGCTAAAAACAAAGCATGGATCATGTCATCTTATTGCTCAAAATCCTTCAATAATTCCCTGTTGCAACTTGATATAAACTCAGAGAGCTTGCCTTGATTTGCAAGGTCATTACAATCCAGTTCCTTCATAAATTTTATATATTGTAGTCAAAGTTGGTAATTTCTCTGTAAGCATTCCAACCTCCACATTTAAGCACATGCTATCTGGAAAGTCCTCCCTATTATTTCTAGTTGCAGAAATCCTCATCATCCTGCAAAGCCTGACCTTAGCAAGTGCTTTCATTATAGCTATATCATGCCCCAAAGCATCCCATTCCAGCCAAGAGGAAGGGAATTCTTCCTCTGAATTCTCAAACTCTTTCTTTGACCCACCTTATAGCAGTTACCACACCATACCTTGCATTATAATGATTTGTACATTTATTTGAACTCCTCCTATACTGTGAAATTCTTGAAGACCAAGATTACATCTCATCATCCTTATATCACCCACAAAATCTATCCCAGTGGTCTGCACATTATTGTTGCATAATATATTCTGTTGCTTGGAAGATATATTTAATGCAACATTGACTTGCCCAAAGGTTATAATTGCCATACATCTTAATGGGGAAATTGGAGGCTTCCAATAATTTCTGTGGGTTACTTTTCCTGAAACTCCTGACTCATTTTAGGCCATATTTCAATGTAAAATATTTTAATTAAAATCAATTAAAGTGGACACAGTAGAAGAGTGGCAGAAAAGGAAATGCTGCAGATTGTACTTGTGAATTTGTTGAGCTCAGGATAAGGAAGCAGCATCTGTTCCAGAAATATCAACTAGTTAAGACATAAGAAGTCAAACATACCTAACTGTCCTGCATATCACATTCTAACAGCAGGAGGTGCCAAGAAGAAAAGGAGCAATCTACCATTTGCTAAGCCATCTGTTTCATAAGACCTATTCCTTATTTAGTTCCATCAGGGTTTTCATTTCTTAAAAAAAATTAGCATCATCAAGGACCCCAAATAAAAGCATATGATAATATTGTCTAATAGTCATCTCAGCAGCAGCCTCTATTTTTCTCAAAGTTATTTCCTTGTTGATTTATGTTCTTTACAATGTGTTTGGTGTGAAAAGAACACAATCTGTGAATCAGAAGCCCCGAGTCTTAATTATAACTCTGCTTCCTACTAATTTATGTAGGGCAGTTGCCTACATCTGACCTTAAACTTCTTCCACTGTAAAATGGAAATAATATCTACCTCACCAGATGTCAGCTAAAATGTAAGCCCCATGAAGGCAAGAATCTTTACCTGTTTTTGTTTGTTGATGCACCCCAAGCACCCAGAACATTGACACATGGAAGATGCTCATTAAATACTTGTGAATGTGGTTAATACTGAAATAAATTGATACCTCTAAAATGCTTTGAAGACTATTATCCAAATAATAGAATTTTAGAATTAGAAGCATAAGGATCACTTAATTTAGACTCTTTGGTTTATAGATGAATAAACTAAGGTCCAGAAAGACTAAACTGCACAAGATGTTACAAACACACAGTTTCAGAGCTGGCAGTAATCTAGGCTTCCCAAATTCTAGTTCAGTTCTAGTCCACTGAACCATGCCTTCTTCTTATAAAATTGTATAACCAATCCATTACCTTAGTTTAGTGTTTTATAGACTTCAGTCTTATGTACACTACTCTCTCTCTTTTTTGCAAAATTTACATAGGTTATTATTTACTTATGCTTTTTCTTTAGGTTGAGTTAAATTATTAAACTTAAATACTTTATGTGTGTCTTGTCTTAAGTAATAATATCCATGAAATAATTTGTCGCACGAGTAATTTTTTCAATATATATTAAGATAAAAAATAGTTAAGTACCAGTTAGGTAACACCTAAAATTGCTATCCCTATCTCCTGAAGTACATGTTCTTAGGGAAATTCTGCCTAGAAATATCTGTGATATATTATGATTCTACTAGAGGCCCAGTGCATGAATTTGTGCACAGGTGGGGTCTGGCCAGCCCGCCCCAATTGGTGCAGATTGGGCCGGGCCGGCTGGAGGGAGGGGCCATGGCGGTTGGCCTGCCAGTCATGCCCCCGATCAGGGTGGGGGGGGCATTTGGGGGCGGGGCGGGGCTGGCCAGGTGGGATGGGCTGCAGGCGGTTGGCCCGTTGGCCCCACCCCCTGGCCGAACTCCCAAACTCCCGGTGGAGGGGACAATTTGCATATTAGCCTTTTATTATATAGGATGTGAATATTTTTCATGGAATAAAATAGCAAAGAAATTTCTAATATAATCAATTCAAAATTTTTATATTAGAGGATAGGTAGCTAAAAATATGAAATAATTAGAAATCCAGCATACATTTTTCTCTTGCTGTTCTGTCTCAGTGGGGATGGAAAGTAAGATCATCATGTTATTGTAGTGGATAGAAAATTCATGGTTACAAAGCAGGATGAGCAAAAAAGAAAATTTATTTATTTTTAATCATATTTAGCTCCCGAGTCTTCATTCCTGCTGTCTCACACGTTATTTTTTCTTTGTTTTTGGATAAATACATTATCAAGTAAGTGTGTCCCCCCCCACCCCCCCCCACCCCCCATCCTCTTTCTTCTTCCATGAGGAAATCTAACTAAGTCCAGACCAGGGGAGAGTGGGTGGCATAAATGGGCTCTCTGAGCCCAGGTTCTCTTCTTCTCTCTCTTTGCAGCTTTCTTTCTTTTTAGTTTAAAGGGTTTTTTAAAAATATTATTTTCAAGTGTGTATGAAAATTAAGCTTCTACATTATCATTCATCATTCCACACTCTATGGTTTATGATATGCAATTATACACACATATAAGCTTGTATCTGCATAGGGAATTTCTGGAAAAAAGTATGTAGAGTGAAGGAGAGTTTTAGAGAAGGTGAGGAGGCTTTTAAAAATGTCATATCTTTCCATATGGCTTGCTTTTTAAAAAATGTCATGAGAAGCATTACCGTTATTGTTTTAAAACTGAATAAAAACAAAGAGAGATTTTTCCCCTCTTTTTTTTTTGAATGTCATGTTTTATTGATGGCCAGGTACAGTTCCACACAGCAACCCTCCCCCGACCCCCACCCCTCCCTCCAAGGGTTTACAGAACATTATAAGTGGTCCATATTTACAAGTCAATAAAAGGCAGGACAGACAGATTTTAAAACCCCTTTTCTCCCATCTAAGAAAAGCCCTTAGGTCTTCTGCCCTGAGAGATGCCTGTGAGAGCTCTTCATACCACAGTCCACAGTCCACAAGTACCCCCCCCCACACACACACACAGTCCACAAATACCCCTCCACACAGTCCACAGTACCCCCCCCACATACACAGTCCAGAAGTACCCCCACACACAGTCCACAAGTCCCCCCCACATACAGTCCACAAGCACCTCCCCACACACAGTCCACAAGTCTCCCCACTCCCGCTGTGCAGTATTAAATGAGCAGAGGAACCACAGCTGATTTCCTGTCTCTGGTGACCTCACTCGCTTGGCCCATTCCCACTGCTTGCTGTGGTGGTAGCTTTAAGTGCTCCTGCAGGGGATGGGGGCCAGGGTGTCCGAGGGCCTCCCACTACGGTCCTGACTCCAAGGGAGGGATGGAAACTACTTCAGACAGGCAGCAGGCACCTCCTCTGCGTTGATAGGAAGGAGAGGACTTGAATCAGCAAGATCCGACCAGTGTTCCCAGGCTGAAGGGGGTAGGGGCAGGGGGAGGGTTGCTGTGTGGAACTGTACCTGACCATCAATAAAACATGACATTAAAAAAAAAACCCCAAAAAACCCCCCAAAAAACAGGGAGACTTCTGCAAAGATGTTAATAGATATTTTACAAAATATATACAAATCACCAATAAATCTACAGAAAAACATATGCCAGTATCTTAACACTGTAGCCTGATTTTTAAAAAGTCTTGCCAAAGATGAATTTGTTTCAGAACAATTTTCTTTGATAATGATGTTATACTGATTTCAAAGTAGAGCATAGTCATAGTCATAGCCACAATCAATATTATTAAAACATTTAACTCTTGAGCACCAATGCAAAATACATTGATTAGATATCTAGATTTCATTACTAAATTTGGGGCTAAAATTCATAGTGTGAATAAAATCAGGAGAAGCCATATTGTTATCTGTGGAAACATGTCTCCTACTTTGTTCAGCAAAATCCTGTAACACGGAATCTTATCTATATTTATTGTGGAGAGCCTCTTACCAAAACTTGCAGTAGTCCACATTTAAAAAGAAATAAGGTCTTTACAATTGGACCAAAACATGCAGCATTTATATGTAGCTTCCTCTAAGTACTGCATATTAATAGTCTTGCTGGCTTTTCTTGGCTTCCTAGTAATTTTTAGTAAATCCACTACAGGCTACAAGACTTGAGATTTCTTTCACGGGGCAGGCAGAGCACATTTCAGTCTATGCAATTTATAGATAATTTTCCCCAGAAGGCAGTGAGAGAAAGAAGTTCTGTACCCCTTTATAGCATCTTTGTATTTGATCCAGCTGTTTGAGCAATTAGATTTGGGGTAACAGAACAATTGGAAGGGGAAACAACTTTCAACTGTTAAATAGTGATTGATAGTGAAGAAAGTTTTAATTATTAAATGATCAACAGTGCTGGATTCTTGATTAGAAACTTGACCAGCCATTACAAAGGAGTTGTCCTCAGGCCAAATTCAGCCTTCAGATGTATGCATTTGGCTGGATAATGTTATAAAACCTTCACCTTAAATGTTTTTTTGGACATTCATGAACAATGTACCTCACCATAGACAGCATCATGTCTCAAGTTTTTATACCTACCCTTTCCCATTTACATCTATATGCCTGACTCCTGAAGGAATTTGGGAATGCCATATGCTTTTAAATGTGTTAATTTCTTGTCATTTAATAGTATTAAATTACAATTAAAAGTTAATGGAGGAGATGTATAGAGATCATAGGGAAGTAATCTTCCTAACCCTGATCCAGTATGAATGGAGCTTTGCATAATCTTTCCAGATCTGGTCTTTGCTTACTGAGATTTCTGAGCTTCCAAAGGGTTCATTAATCATATAAATATGGAACAGCTACAGAATTAAATCCTTGGAAGGGATCATAAACATGTTAAGAAATGCTGGGTTTGTCTTATCACATAGCTGCATCAATATCAGAAGTAATAAATTCTTGATATAGGATATTCAGATATAATTCCGGTATTAACCGAAACACCTGCCCCAATGTTAAATTACCAAGCTTTTTGATGAGAGGATTTTTAAATTTGAGTGTGATGAAATTCATTCTCCAAAATTCATTTCGTTGTATGCAATCATGATAAACCTGGGAGGGAGGTTATCAAATCAGGGGATTTGCAGGTGCTCAGTAAATGTTCGTTGGTTAAATAAGTAAAAAATACGGAGGGCTTATCTTTCCATGCTTTTCAGAAACTTTCAGTTTTAATTTCTTCTTTGATCTAAAGGATATTTAGAAGCCTGAATCTTAATTTTTAAGTAATTAACTTTTTTTCTGGTCACTTTTTATTTCCACTTTTATTGAGTGGTAAATATAGACTGTACTTTTAAGAACTTGTACATGATACATTTTTTAAAATAAATTTTATTGATTTTTTACAGAGAGGAAGGGAGAGGATAGAGAGCCAGAACATCGATGAGAGAGAAACATCGATCAGCTGTCTCCTGCACACCCCCTACTGGGGATGTGCCCACAACCAAGGTACATGCCCCTAACCGGAATCAAACCTGGGACCCTTGAGTCCGCAAGCCGATGCTCCATCCACTGAGCCAACCTGGTTAGGGCCATGATACATTTTTATAAATTGATTTTTCTTATGAAAAAGAAAAATATTTGAGAGGTGAAAGTTTCATATACATTTATGAAATTTAATTTATTTTTATATTTCATTCTTCAATGTTTTTTTATTTATTACAAAATCTGTCCAATTCTGAAAGAGGTGTGTTAATATTATTATATATACACTTTAATTATGTATGAATTATCTAACAATATATAGATTTCTAAGTCTTCAAATGCATCCCTTGTATGTAGTGTGAACTATATTTAAAAAACTTTTTTCTTAAAATTTTTACCCTTCCTTTAGATTAGCATGCATTATAATATCTGTGTTTGATTTATACTGTAGTTTTGCCAGACACTTCCTTTAGCAGCATCTATAATAAAAGTGTAATATGCTAATTAGACCAGACAGTCTAACCACCTTCCGGATGTCCTTCTGGACGAAGCCACAGCAGTGGGGGTCGAGACAGAGGTGGTTAGGGGTGATCAGGCAGGCAGGTGAGTGGTTAGGGGTGATCAGGCAGGCAGGCAAGTGATTAGGGGTGATCAGGCAGGCAGGCAAGTGATTAGGGGCGATCAGGCAGGCAGGCGAGCGGTTAGGAGACAGCGGTTCTGGATTGTGAGAGGGTGCAGGCCGGGCTGAGGGACCCCTCCCCCTACCCTGTGCACAAATTTTGTGCACCAGGCCTTTCATTTATATAATAATCATAGCATTTAAAATTTCATGGATGAGGCAATGTGATCTTCTTCAACCATCTCCTCAAAACCTCCAACTTTTCTTAGGATAGACTTGACATTATTGGCAGGGACTGTTTTTGTTGTTATGAAAATAGTAGTAATTCTCCATTGTCAGATGGTAGAGTGATCTCAGCAGTCATATCATAAGTTTATAAACTGCAAAGGCATATCAGCTCTGGCTACAGAATTAGCATTAAAAATGCATAGCTCTCTTTTTCTGTGTCTCTGTGTTCAGCTGCCACCTTTGCTGTCCCCTCAACTCCATGTTGGGAGTTGGCCACGTGGCACAGCATCTGTTTGTGCACAGGACACAAGGGTGGGCCAGAGAGGTTTGGGATGGCTCAGACCTTCCCATGGTCTGGCATATCTTTTCTAGGGTATTCTGTAAAAGGCAGTGGATGGGAAACAAATCAAATAAAGGAAAAAGTGTCCAGCATACAACTATGAGACATGATCTCACATATTAATTGAAGAGAAATGTTTGTTTCCACCGCCTAATTGAATTTGGGTTCATTTTAAAATTCTGTTTACTTTAATCGGTTCACTGCAGATGGGGAAGCTTGCCGAGCTTGAAAAGCTCCTGTCCCTCAAAATAATAAAAGAAGGTTGGCTCCCTTGGTGTTTCATTGCTACTCTTTCACTCCACTCCTTCTCCCACAATTATTTTAGATATTTAGTAGGACACTTCCTGAGATGATTTAGGTTAAATGAAATCTGCAGTCAGGCACTTGCTTGTTTCTTTGGAGTCAGCTCAAGTAGGTACAAACACTGTTTAATAAACCTCTGAAAAGAAACCGGGATGAGGGTGTCCACTGGAGACCTCTTCATTCCACTCTCTAAAAAAGAACAGCTGGCTTTTTAATCATGTAACTCAGTAATCTTCCATCCCCCACCCCCTCATAATTACTCTTACGGCTTCTAATTCTATTTCTTTACCTCTTCTCAGTACGGATCCTAGGAAGAAATAAATTGCACATGCAAATTGGATAATTTGAGTTGGGTTTAATAAGGAGACAATTTTAAAAAATAAGGTGACAATTTATAAACATGTAGGGAAAATAAAGAAATCTGGGTAGAATAACAATGGCCTGTTGCTAGCAGAAGCTGTAGCCTTTAATTGAGAGTCTCAGGCTAGTCCATGGAAACCTTGCAGAGGGTAATCAGAGGTATAAATACCCCAACCTCTCTCTTTTCTCTCTTATCTTTGGTGGTATACATCCCATTGACTATACACAACTGAAAGGAAGAGGACAAGAGAACTCATAGATGTTAGTCATTCAGCATCATACATATACCCCATTTCCCTACCACAGAGCAGGTGGAGAGGGAATCTGGAAGGGACAAAGGGAAGATTATTAGTATTCTGTCTGGACTCTGCTTCTCTGAATCCTTTATGGCAGCGGTTCTCAACCTGTGGGTCGCGACCCCTTTGGTGGTCGAACGACCCTTTCACAGGGGTCGCCTAAGACCATCCTGCATATCAAATATTTACATTACGATTCATAATAGTAACAGCATTACAGTTATGAAGTAGCAATGAAAATAATTTTATGGTTGGGTCACAACATGAGGAACTGTATTTAAAGGGCCAGAAGGTTGAGAACCACTGCTTTATGGGTTCTATTTCCTCCCCCTCCTCACTGTGTGCAGGTACTGCTTTTAATGAATGGGTCTTCTCACTCAAAGTGTTCTTCCTTGGTGATCTTGGCTTTTCTCATTTTCTTATAATTACTGAGATTCTGTTATTCCTTTCTGAAACTTCGGCTTTATCTTTAGCTGGGTTGGCTTTTAGATTTTCTTGAAAAAAAAAAAAAGAGGTTCATCTTTCTCTAGGGCCACCATGGCTCACTATTTCTATGACTCAGTGTAAGGACTGTGGTAGTTTGAATACTAGTCACTGAGAAATAGGAAACAATATTATCCTCTCAGTATAACTGAGTAGGATCAGATATTTTTCTCTGTCTCTGTGCTGATATGTTTGATTTGGACACACTGTACCTGATACTGCTAGTGTGATCGGCTAGAATTCTTCCACATTTTAGGCCATGCAGGTGTTAAAACTAAAAGAATTCCTGATATGTAATGTACAATCTAGAGTATAGAAATAGCAACCATAATACCATGTAAATAGCCTGTACACCATTCCAGTTCATTGACCTAAGTTTCTGACTCCAGAGCATATACTCTTAATGCTTTGCTATCCTGGATGTGGGGGTTAGATAGAAAGGGAGGCATCAAAGATGATGCCAAGGTTTTGATTCCAAGTGATGGAGAGAATGATGAGAAGTCATAAGGCAACAAGTTTTGAGGAGAGATGAAGGATTACATTTGAATTTATACTATGTAAAAGGAAGTGCCTATTAAGCAATTGGCTATATGGTGGTTGTGGGGAGAATTTGGATTTTAGAATAGAAATTTCATCCAGGGAGATTTATGAGTCAGTAGCATAGATATGGTAGTTGAAACTGTCATGAGCTTGTCCCTCACAAGCATGTACCAGTAAAATTAGAAGGAAAAAGGGCTTAGTTTTCCTTACCTCCACCATTACCATCTAATACAAGATAATAACTTTGATCTTTTGCTATTATCTTCTCACTTTGGCTCCTACTCCGTTTATTCTTCCACATAATCCACAGATCTGCTGATCTTTATAAATGTGGGTCTTCAAAGTTTAAAACCATCAAAGTTTTCTTATTATACTTGGAATAAAATCCAAATAAGTGCCTTTGGCATGTCTCACAAGGACCTGTATGTCTATTACATGTGCAACGACCCATCTAACTTTATCATACACTGCTGTCTACTTTTCTTTCTAAATTCCTGTCATACTGGTTCTCTTTACATTTCTGGCAAACACCAAGCTTTTTCCACATCAGAGCCTTTGCTTCAACTCTTCATCTTCTGGTTCCTTTTTTATCCTTTAGTTATCAACTTAAATGTTACTTGCTCAGAGAAATTTCCCTTACCTCCCAAATGTAAAGAGTTCTCTATTATTACAACTTACTATTTTGCTTGATAGCATTTACTTGAGTTTAGAATTATATGTGTGTTTACTTTTGAAATATCTGCCTCTCCTATTAGATTGTAAGAAATCTATTCAATACTCAGTGTCCACCACTTAGTAAATACTTAAAAAGCACTTGTTGAATGAATGGATCTTTTTCAAGCCATCTATATGACTATACTATCATCATCAATGTTCCCTATCATTTCTTTACTCTCTATATATCATTTAATTATATGATTCTTTGTGCATGGGTACTAAGTAGCTGAAACTCAAAAGCCTCATTTTTTAAAGTCTTCCCACAGGTATAAAGAGATCATTGTTATACTTTATTCAAGCAGCTGCATATGAATTTCTGTTAAGATCAAATAAAGACAGCAGCATTAGATGGAAGACAGGAATGGCCTTCTTCTTCTATGTTCTGTTTAGGAAAACCCCTCATTTTCATAACTGGCTATGATATTGTCTGTAAATATTATGCAAACTACCCTGAATCCTTATAATGCAAGTTAGGTTATAATGAGGAATGAGGAACAGTGGCCCTGAAGATAAGCAATCCCTTGGGTATGAATTTTTCCAACATGCCTATGGAGCAGTATAACAGGGGTAAGGGTTCATGAGATAAAGAAAGATGGGGTAGAACCTGTTTTTTCACTAGATCTCTTATTTTTTACTCTTTTCCTACTTTTTCTGTTTCCTCTAGGGTAGAGGGTGAGAGAAAGGAGAGTATAGGAAAAGGTGAAAAATATTACATGTAATTTGGCTGTAAAAGCCCCCATAAAGAACGGGCTATAAAGAAGATATTGTGTAACTAGCATATCCAACCTCAATCCTTGTCCTCTCCTTTCTCCTAGTTCCCTATTCTGGCAGAAAATTAGGTTATGTGAGGTAGCTGAAGCCTGGCTACTTTCTTTGTTTTCCCATTGGACTATAGCAGCGGTTCTCAACCTGTGGGTCGCGACCCCTTTGGCGGTCGAACGACCCTTTCACAAGGGTCGCCTAAGACCATCCTGCGTGCATATCAGATATTTACATTACGATTCATAACAGTAGCAACATTACAGTTATGAAGTAGCAACGAAAATAATTTTATGGTTGGGTCACAACATGAGGAACTGTATTTGAAGGGCCAGAAGGTTGAGAACCACTGGTCTATAGGAACTCACATCCTTGCCTCAGCAGTGGATGAAGGCTAGATTCTTCCTCTTTGCTGCTTCTATTCTCTGCCATCATAAGAAGCTCCAGACACCTTCATAATATTCATCCATCTCCCTGTTGTCAATTACTTTCAAATGCCAGGGATCACTTCTAAGGTATACTCTTTCTGAGTTCCAGCCTTGGTGAACACACCATGGTCCTTTGGGTTTTTTGATTCAGCAAACCTTACCCTTGGAAGATTTGCCCAGTCTTTATGAATGGTTATTTAGGGGCTTGCTTATTGGGAGAAGAGAAGAAAGCCAATGTGTTCTCTACTTCTATGAATCCTCTTACCAAATGTTCTCCCTGCCTGACTCCTTTCCCACTATAGTCCCTTCTCAAAGCAGCAGTCAGAATAATTTTTTGAAAAACTCAAATTAGGTTAGGCCACTTTTTTCCTATGAATTCTCCAATGGTTTCTCATGTCAGAAACAAATTCAAATTCTTAATAAGTTCATAATATCCTCTCGATCTGTCCTTCACCAATTTCTTTGATTCCATTTTCTGCTATTTCTTTTCTTTAGCTCATTCTATTCCTTGCTTTTTCTTGAACATATCAGGCTTGCTCCTTTCCATATGCCTGGAATTTTCTTCCTCCAAACATCCATTTGGCCAGCTTCTTCATCTGCTTCTGCTTGAATGTCATGTTATCAAAGAGGCCTTTGCCAGCCACCTTATCTGAAACAACACTTCCTTTCTTCTGGGATCTGAGCATTGCTGACAATGGATATTCTGGCTTTTTAAAGTTCATAGCCATTATTTATTGAGTCTAAAATGAATATGCAGATTTTTTGCTTTATTGATTTGTTTAATGTACCCATCTATTTAGCTCATATGTTCCTAGGAAGGCAGAA
Source organism: Myotis yumanensis (assembly GCF_028538775.1). NCBI lineage: Eukaryota > Metazoa > Chordata > Mammalia > Chiroptera > Vespertilionidae > Myotis > Myotis yumanensis. The sequence goes on from NW_027223753.1 coordinate 178,076,912, forward strand.
TCATGACCATTTTTATTAGTTTGGCAACAAATAAGTACTTAATAAATGTTTTTTTGAAGCTTGGAGGAAAATCTAGATAGAAATAGTTTTTAAAGCTTTCAAAAATTTCACTGCAGGACATATAATTTACTGCTTTATACAATTTGGTTACTGAAAGTTATAATGAATTTTTTGTAGACTTTCTTTACGCTGTTTTCTAATCCTTCCTCAAATAAAAATGTCAGATCACAATTTCTAAACAACTTTCATCATTTTCCCCCTTTGCTTAAAAACCTTCAAAATCATGTGTTTATGGTGGTATACGTGTGCAACAGCATGGATGAACCTGGAGAATATTATGCTAAGCAAAATAAGCCAGTCAGAGAAAGACAAATACCATATGATCTCAATTATATATGGAATCTAATGAACAAAATAATTTAACAAACAAAATAGAAACAGAAGCATAAATACATAGAGCAGACTGACAGCTCTCAAAGGGGAGGGGTTTTGGGGAATTAGGCAAAGGGATTTAAAAAAAAAAAAAAGACAACTCATAGTCACAGACAACAGTGTGGTGATTACCAGAGGGAAAGGGGGCCGAGGGGATGTAGAAGAGGGTAAATGGAGGATAAATGATGAAGGAAGAAGACTAAACTTTGGATGGTGAATGCACAATACAATATACAGATGATGTATTATAGAATTGTACACTTGAAACCTATATAATTTTATTAACTAATGCCACCCCAATAAATTCAATAAAATTTTAAAAAAATAAATAAAAATTTGCTTTAGGAATCCAGAGGAGTTAATATGATTAAGGAAACCTAGGTGCTCACCCTCTCAGGAGCACACGCAGCCCTTTCTTCTTTCTCAGTGCACCTCCTAAACTCTAGGAATCCCCATGGGACTTGCAAATAGGAGAGCAATGGTCAGCAGCAGCTTGTCCCAGGGTAACCCCCTGAACCTGTCTCCAAGGCCTCCTGTTCTCTAATTGTCCAGTGAACTAAAGCAGCTCCACTAGGCTCTCTCCTGTTGCTTCTTCTAAACCAAGCCATTCCTTGTTTTACGTACTCTTAATAAACGTACTCTCAAAATAAAAAAAGAAAAAGAAAGAAAAAAGAAAAAAAAGAAAGCCTATGACCTAGAAAGAAGGGTCTTAATGGATGTTTATTTGCTCTTTTTTTTCCTTATGGAATTTATTGGAGTGACATTGGTTAATAAAATTATATAGTTTTCAATTATACAGTTCTGTAATATTTTTACTCTTTGTTGAGGATGATTATGACTAGCTCCATGAAGACTTACTAGGAAGATAGAAACCTGAAAGACATTGAAACTGCTGACCACTACTCACTTTTGATGATGAAGGAAACCATCAAAAGAAATAGAATGGTTGAAAAGTGACTTTGGAATGCTGGAGAACTCCAATGGTGAAAAAAAAGAGGAGATATTGCAAGAGAATAGCTAACTGATTATATAAATACTCTGAGTTAAAAATGGGTTTTCCAAATTAATTGGGCACCTGGGAAAAGTTGGAATATATTTTACAAAATCTGGAAGGAAACTTACATAGTTTTTCAGAGTTTGCAAATCATATTTAAAAATATTTTAGAGATAGAGATAATGTTTATAAAACACTTTAATCTAAATTATTTACAGGATAGCGCATCTAATACTGACAAGTCAATAGTGGAAAAGATGCATTTTTTACTGAAGTAAATAAGGAAGAGGGTCATTAACAACACTTTTGGCCTTAAATGTATTCATACCAATGCAGAGCATAAGTAATGAAGAAAGTGAACTTGGCATGTTAAGGCAACGATGTAATTATCTTGAAATCAGGATGGAATGGGGTTTAGAAATAGAATTGAGTAATGAAATGACATAACGACACACCTTGCTCAAAGTAAACCTGTAGTGTGAACTTAATCTGATCAATGAGAGATAACTGCTTGGAGTTGTGGAAGTGTTAAAGACCATGAATAATGGTGATCATGTCATTTTTGGAGTTGCAAAACCAATGAAAGGGAATAAGGGAATGTCGGACCCACTAAGTCATGCTAAATAATGATAGCTCGTATTTATTGAACAGTTAAAATATTCAAGACACTGCACTATACTAAGTGTTTTACATTGATTGCAAACAGTTTTTTCTTTCATTTCATTTCTGTCTATTTATTATTTATTTAAATATATTTTTATTGATTTCAGAGAATAAGGGAGAGGGAAAGAGACAGATACATCAATGATAAGAGAGAATCGTTGACCGGCTGCCTCCTGTAGGCCCCAAACTGGCATCGAGCCCAAAACCTGGGTATGTGCCCTTGACTGGAATTGACCCATGACCTCCTGGTTCATAGGTTGATGTTCAGCCACTGAGCCACTCCAACCAGGCTCTATCTACTTCTTTCATGCTTTTTGAGCTCCAACTTTGCCAAAATTCTTAGTGTTTCCTGAATATTGTACTTACTAATAATTTTGTGTGAATGCCCCTCTTTGCCTGGGGAATTCGTGGGAAGTCTTTAAGATCTAACTCACATAACTCCACTTTTTAAAGCCATACCAAGGTGGTTAGTTTTTCCTCTAAATCCATATGGTATTCTGTACATATTTCTATTGTAGCACTTGTCATGTTGTAAAAAAATATAGTTATATATCTATCTTTCCTGCTAAACTCTGAGTTTTCCAGGGAAAAATATTTTGTTGTTGTTAATCCTTACCCGAGGATTATTTTTTCTATTGATTTTCAGAGAGAGTGGAAGGGAGGGAGGGGAAGAGACAGAGACAGAAAGAGAGATTGAGGAGAGAGAAACATAAATGTGAGAGGGACACATGGATTGGTTGCCTCCTGCATGTATCCTGACCTGAGCTGGGGATTGAACCTGCAACCCATGTATGTGCCCTTGATTGGTAATCGAACCCATGAAACCTTCAGTGTGTGAGCCAGCACTCTAACCATGGAGCACACCAGCCAGGGCCTGAGGGGATACAATTTTAAACATATTTCTCAGCCCTTAGTAAATATTCAGAATGTTTATTGACTGGATGATGGGAGCATGCAGATGGTTTATATTAATTCAAGTCATTAGGGGCAAATGAAATACCAAAAAAATCTAACTGTGATTTTGGAGCTATTGCCAAGTATCTTGGAGGAATTTGGGGTAGTAGAAGTGTCAAAAGACTAGAGAGAGCCAATGTCCCAATTTTCATAATGGGTGTAAAAGTGTATCTAAAAATCATAGGCTCAAAAGCTTTAGGTTATACATAATTATATGTAGATCAGATTATTAGACAGATGGCTTATGAGCACTTTAGGTAAAAAACTGAAAAGTACATTTCTATTGTTGTATTATAACCCTTCTTAGTTGATTCCTATAAACCTGTAAATTTTTGCTTTAGAACAGTGAAATTGTGTGAAACTCTTTTCCTATATTTCTTTAAAAGTATTGACTGAGAACGGTGGCTGTGTATCCTGTAAGGCACTTATTGATATCTCTAATGGACTCTGTTCTGGTTTTATGTGGATCAGATGATGTTTTTGTGTGTTGAGAACTATAAAACTCTGTGCCAGGGTTTCCTATTTCAGTAGTTTGCTTTACATCTCCTTTTTTTCGCCATATTCATATGCCATCCCTACTTTTATATAGCTAAATTTTTCTTTAAGTCAACTCATTTTTTAAAAAAAATATGTTTTTATTGATTTCAGAGAGAGGAAGAAAGAGGGGGAGAGAGATAGAAACATCATTGATGAAAGAGAATCATTGATCAGCTGCTTACTGCACACCCCCTACTGAGGATCGAGCCTGTAACCCTGGCATGTGCCCTGACAGGAATTGAAACATAACCTCCTGGTTCGTGGGTCAATGCTCAACTATTGTGCCACAGCAAGTGAGCTAAGTCAACTCATTTATTAATTTAAACTTAGCCTTATCCTAAATGAAAATATAAAGTCACAGGTTTTTAATGTACCTGTTGATATCTTTTCTAATATACTCTGTAACAAAATGCATAACTATGAACATAAAAATGATTACCCATGTATCCTCTTGAATACAATCAGTAAAAAATTTCATAACATTTTATGCTACAATCATTGTGTAAAGTATGGGTGATTTTATTGTTTTTTTTTATTTTTTATTTTGTATTTACTTATTTTTTTTTTTTTGCTTAAAGCATTACAAAGGGTATTACATATGTGTCCTTTTTTTTCCCCGCCCTTGACAATACCCCGGCTTCCCCTACCCACCAGTGTCTTATGTCCATTGGTTATGCTCATATGCATGCATACAAGTCCTTCGGTTGATCTCTTACCCCCCTCTCTCCTGCCCCCCAACCCTCCCCGGCCTTCCCACTGCAGTTTGACAATCTGTGTGAGGCAGCTCTGCCTCTGTATCTATTATTGTTCAAAAGTTTATAATGGTCTCTATTATCCATGAATGAGTGAGATCATGTGGTATTTTTCCTTCATTGACTGGCTTATTTCACTTAGCATAATGCTCTCCAGCTCCATCCATGCCGTTGCAAATTGTAAGAGTTCCTTCTTTTTTACAGCAGCATAGTATTCCATCGTGTAGATGTACCACAGTTTTCTAATCCATTCATCTACTGATGGGCACTTAGGCTGTTTCCAGATCTTAGCTATGGTGAATTGTGCTGCTATGAACATATGGGTGCATATATCCTTTCTGATTGGTGTTTCTGGTTTCTTGGGATATATTCCTAGAAGTGGGGTCACAGGGTCAAATGGGAGTTCCATTTCCAGTTTTTTGAGGAAACTCCATACTGTCTTCCATAGTGGCTGCACCAGTCTGCATTCCCACCAGCAGTGCAGAGGTGTTCCTTTTTCTCCACATCCTCTCCAGCACTTGTCGTTTGTTGATTTGTTGATGATAGCCATTCTGCCAGGTGTGAGATGGTACCTCATTGTTGTTTTGATTTGCATCTCTCGGATGATTAGTGACTTTGAGCATGTTTTCATATGTCTCTTGGCTTTCTGAATGTCCTCTTTTGAAAGGTGTCTATTTAGATCCTTTGCCCATTTTTTGATTGGATTGTTTATCTTCTTTTTGTTAAGTTGTATGAGTTCCCTATAAATTTTGGAGATAAGGCCCTTATCAGATATGACGTTGGCAAATATGTTTTCCCACGAGGTGGGTTTTCTTGTTGTTTTGTTGATGGTTTCTTTTGCTGTGCAGAAGCTTTTTATTTTGATGTAGTCCCATTTGTTCATTTTCTCTTTAGTTTCAACTGCCCTAGGAGCTGTATCAGTGAAGAAATTGCTTCGGCATATGTCTGAGATTTTGTTGCCTTTGTATTCTTCTAGAATTTTTATGGTTTCCTGTCGTACATTTAAGTCCTTTATCCATTTTGAGTTTATTTTTGTGTATGGTGTAAGTTGGTGGTCTAGTTTCATTTTCTTGCATATATCTGTCCAATTTTCCCAACACCATTTATTGAAGAGACTATCTTGGCTCCATTGTATGTTCTTCCCTCCTTTGTCAAATATTAATTGAGCATATTGGTTCAGGCCGATTTCTGGGGTCTCTATTCTATTCCATTGATCTATATGTCTGTTCTTGTGCTAGTACCAGGCAGTTTTGAGAATAGTGGCTTTGTAATACAGCTTGATATCTGGTATTGAGATCCCACCTACTTTGTTCTTTCTCAGGATTGCTGCAGCTATTCGGGGTCTTTTTTTATTCCAGATGAATTTTTGGAGAGTTCGTTCTAGATCTGTGAAGTATGCCGTTGGTATTTTAATGGGAAGTGCGTTGAATTTATAGATTGCTTTGGGTAGTATGGACATTTTAATGATTCTACCAATCCATGAACACGGTATGTTCTTCCATCTGTTTATGTCTTCCTCTATCTCTTTTTTCAATGTCCTGTAGTTTTCTGAGTAGAGGTCTTTTACCTCTTTAGTTAAGCTTATTCCTAGGAAGCTTAATTTTTTTGGTGCGATGGTAAATGGGATTGTTTTTATAATCTCACTTTCTGAAAGTTCACTATTGGTGTATAGAAATGCCTCAGATTTCTTGGCATTTATTTTGTATCCTGCTACTTTGCCAAATTCATGTATTAAGTCTAGTAGTTTTTTGACAGAGTCTCTAGGGTTTTGTATGTATAATATCATGTCGTCTGCAAATAAGGACAGTTTTACTTCCTCTTTTCCAATTTGGATGCCTTTTATTTCTTCTTCTTGCCTAATTGCAATGGCTAATACTTCTAGGACTATGTTGAACAGGAGTGGTGAGAGTGGGCATCCTTGTCTTGTTCCTGTTCTTAGGGGAAATGGTGTTAGTTTTGTCCATTGAGTATGATGTTGGCTGTGGGCCTGTCATATATGGCTTTTATTATGTTGAGGTATGATCCTTTTACTCCCACCATGCTGAGAGTTTTTATCAAAAATGGGTGTTGGATTTTGTCAAATGCTTTTTCTGCATCAATTGATATGACCTTGTGGTTTTTTTCTTTCAATATGTTTATGTGATGTATCACGTTTATTGATTTGCGTATATTGTACCATCCTTGCATCCCTGGGATAAATCCTACTTGGTCATGGTGTATGATCTTTCTGATGTACTGCTGGATCCGATTTGCTAAGATTTTGTTGAGGATTTTGGCATCTATGTTCATGAGGGATATTGGCCTGTAATTCTCTTTCATTGTGTTGTCTTTACCTGGTTTTGGTGTTAGGGGTGATGCTGGCTTCATAGAATGAGCTTGGAAGTGTTCCTTTCTCTTGAATTTTTTGTAGTAGTCTGAGGAGGGTAGGTTTTAGTTCTTCCTTGAATGTTTGGTAAAACTCCCCTGTGAAGCCGTCTGGTCCTGGGCTTTGTTTGCTGGAAGCTTTTTGATGACTGCTTCAATTTCTTCCATAGTTATTGGCCTATTGAGATTTTTAGATTCTTCCTGATTGAGTTTTGGAATGTTGTATTTTTCTAGGAATTTGTCCATTTCCTCCAGGTTGTCTAGTTTGTTGGAGTAGAGCTGTCCATAGTATTTTTTAACAATCATTTGTATTTCTGTGGGGTCTGTTGTTATTTCTCCTCTATCGTTTCTGATTTTGTTTTTTTGGGTCCTCTCTCTTTGCTTCTTGGTGAGCCTGGCTAGAGGTTTGTCAATCTTGTTTATCCTTTCAAAGAACCAGCTCTTGGTTTCATTGATTTTCTGTATTATCTTTTTGGTCTCTATGTCATTTATTTCTGCTCTAATCTTTATTATCTCCTTCCTTCTGCTCACTCTGGGGTTTTCTTGTTGATCTCTTTCTAATTCTTTGAGTTGTAGAGTTAGATGATTTACTACCATTTTTTCTTGCTTTTGAGATAGGCCTGTAGAGCTATAAACTTCCCTCTCAGGACTGCTTTCATTGCGTCCCATAGGTTTTGGATTGTTGTGTTTTCATTGTCATTAGTTTCCAGGATGCTTTTAATTTCTTCTTTGATCTCATTGGTAACCCAATCAATATTTAATAACATGCTATTCAGCTTCCAAGTGTTTGAGTATTTTGGGTTGTTTTTTTTTGTAGTTCATTTCTAATATTATGCCATCGTGATCTGAGAAGATGCTTGGTATGATTTCAATTTTCTTGAATTTGGGGAGACTTTGTTTGTGACCCAATATGTGGTCTGTTTTTGAATGTGTTTTATGAGCCCTTGAGTAGAATGTATATTCCATTGCTTTGGGGTGAAGTGTTCTGAAGATGTCAATTAAGTCCATCTGATCAAGTGAGTCATTTAGGGCTGCTGTTTCTTTGCTGATTGTTTGTCTAGATTATTTATCCAGAGATGTCAGTGGTGTATTAAAGTCCCCTACTATGATTGTATTGTTGTCGATCTCTCCTTTGATATCTTCCAGGAGTTTTTTTATGTATTTGGATGCTCCTGCATTGGGTGCATAAATGTTTACCAGGGTTATATCTTCTTGTTGTATTGATCCCTTTAGTATTATGAAGTGGCCTTCCTTATCTCTGGTTATGGCCTTCACTTTGAGGTCTATTTTGTCCGATATAAGTATTGCTACCCCAGCTTTCTTTTCCTTTCCATTTGCCTGGAAGATATTTTTCCATCCCTTCACTTTCAGTCTGTGTGAGTCCCTTCTAATGAGGTGGGTCTCTTGTAGACAGCAGATGTATGGGTCATGTTTTTTTATCCATTCAGCCACTCGATGACTTTTGGTTGGAGCATTTAGTCCGTTTACGTTTAAAGTTATTATTGAAAGGTACTTGTTTGTAGCCATTTCTTTTTTTGTGTGTGGCTGTTTTCTTTCTGAGCTTTTTATTTCTTCTTTTTACACCAGTCCCTTTAGCATTTCTTGCATGGCTGGCTTGGTGGTGATAAACTCCCTTAGACTTTTTTTGTCTGTGAAGCTTCTTATTTCCCCTTCAAATTTGAATGATAGCCTTGCTGGATAGAGTATTCTTGGATTCAGTCCTTTGCTTTGCATCACTTTGTAAATTTCCATCCATTCTTTTCTGGCCTGATGTGTTTCTGTTGAGAAATCATTTGATAGTCTAATGGGAGATCCCTTGTATGTAACTTTCCATCTCTCTCTTGCAGCCTTTAAGATTCTCTCTTTGTCCTGAACACTTGCCATGGTAATTATGATGTGTCTTGGTGTGGGTCTTTTCGGGTTCACCTTGTTTGGGACTCTCTGTGCTTGTGTGACTTTTTTCTTCTCCACCTCAGGCAAGTTTTCTGATATTATTTCTTCGAATAGGTTTTCTAATCCTTGTTCCTCTTTCTGTTGTTCTGGCACCCCTATTATTCATATGTTGTTTCACTTCATGTTGTCCCAAAGCTCCCTTAGGCTCTCCTCCTGTCTTTTAATTTTTTTCTCCAATTGCAGTACAGTTTGAGTGTGTTTTGCTTCCTTGTCTTCTAATTCACTAATTCGGTCCTCCGCTTCTCCTAGTCTACTGTTGATACTTTCAATGGTGTTTTTTATTGCAGCTATACCGCTCTTCATTTCTTGTTGGGTCTTACATAAGTTATTGATTTTTTTCATCTGTTTCTTCTTGCTTCTTGAATAAGTTGTTGACTTTTTCTTCCGTCCAGTGTATGTACTCTAGGACCCTTATGCTGATTCTTTTTCTGTCATGTTGCATGCCTCTGTATCACTTAGCTGCTTTTCTGGCGAGTCCTCCTTTTCTTTCCTTTGGGGGTTTCTTTGCCTACCCATGTTTGATCTTGCTGACATATGTAGATGTTGAGTTGTTCAGTGGCTGCTCCCTGGGTAGCAGGGGCTCCTTGGGTTGTGGTTGCTGCTCGGACAGTTGCGGTAGCAGCTGCTTCCCAGTTGGCAGCAGCTCCTCTGGTGGGTGCTGTTCACAGCTGTGGTGGCTCTTCTGGCTGGTGGGGGGAGGCTTCACATACAACTGCTGTTCCTCAGACAGAGGGTGTGGTGATCAGGAGGCTGCGGTGATCAGGGGGCTGCTGTTGCTTGGATCTGCGGTCTGGGAAACGCTCCTCTCTTACCAGCACTGCATGATCTGGGAAACGCTCCTCTCTTATGGGCACTGCATGGTCTGGTCAGTTCCTCAGGATGTCCCCTTTAGTCTCAGTTTTCTGCAATCACAAAATCCAAATCTCAAATCTCCCGGCGCCAGCAAACCCGCGGAACTCCTTTCCCCAGTCAGGGGCTATGTCTGTCCCAAGAGACGCGGCTGTCTGCCATGCGGTCTCCCTCCGACCCTCTGGGCTCAGGTCTGGCAAACTTTCCTGCCCAGATCCCTGGTTTTTAACCTTTCCAGGGGAGGTCTGCCCTTCCCGGCTGCAAATCGTCTCACCAGCTGAGTAAATTCACCAATTCGGGGTGGGTGTTATTAGTTTCAGCTGCTTACTCGGTTTGCTCCGGGACAAGACCTGGGACGTGTCTGCCTATATCGCCACCATCTTGCTTCTCCTATGGGTGATTTTAAGCTAATTCCAAATATTTTTGAATGATTTTTATCTATTGCAGCTTTGCATGGTACACAAAACCAGTTGATCAATGGATTGATATTTTGTTGGAGGGATGTTTTGAACAATAAATTTTAGGACTTGACCTTAGTTCTAAACTACTTGACATTTTTATTAGTGACCTGAAGATACAGGTGGTGAATGGATTCAATTGGAAGTGAAATAACATGGAAGGAATAAATAATATATTGGATAATGGAACTTACTCAAAATTTTTGTTAGGTTTAGATTATAGGCAAATAATAGGGAACATGTAAGGAATTTATGTAGAGGATATATAATTAGATTGAGACAATGTATTTAAATACATAGAGGAGAAGACCTGGCAAAATTACTTTGGAATTTCAATTGCTGTAAATGCATTAGGAGCAAAAAATTTGACATAGATAACATCTAGAAAGTAAATGTAAACTTAGATTTTAGTCATAAAGGTAATATGCTCAAGAAAGTGCTTTAAAATGAAGTGTCCAAATGAAGAGAGTTAAATATTCTTTAGCTGATCAATCTGTACCTGAAATATTCAATTCCAGGATATTCTCCAGGAAAATAATTGAGCTGCAAAATCTGATCCTATGTGAGAAAGTTGAAGGAAATTTGCATAGTAACCCTAAAGAAAAAAATTCTAAGTTGGGGCATGAAAATTGCTTTTCAAAAAACAATATGAGAAAAGTTTCAACATAGAAGAAAATTTTTATTTATCCTACATAGTCTTAGTAAGCAGATTTGACTTCATCTCCATAAAAATTAAAATAATTTAACAGTCACGGATACTTCCTTACAAGGAAGGAGCAAGCTGCTAGAATTCCTGTATGGTTATGGTTCCTTTTTTTATCTGAATTTTTATAATCACGTTGTAAAAAAAAAAAAGGTGTTTTTATTTTTAAAAGTAAAATTTAAAATTACTTGAGAAGGGGAGTGGTTGGGGGAGACTCTGGCTTTTGCAACTTAATAACTGAATATCATTGACTGATTCCTTAACTTCTCTGAGCCGGAAGTTCCTTTTCTAGACAATGGGGATAACAACACTTTTCATGCTGGATGGTTGCAAAGATTAAATTAATGCTATAAATGCAAATTCCTGGCTCTGCAGGACTTCAGTGTAAGTAGTTTTCTTTTCCTTGTATTTGGTCTTGAGTTTACTTTTGGAAAGGACAGCCAAAAATTAGTGGGCAGGCTAAAATTTAGCCTTAATTTTGGATCTAAAACAGTTCAGCCTGACTTGTGATTTGGAAGTTTTGTGGTATGGGATAAGTAATATTGAAGAAAGAAAAAATCCAAAGATATATATGTATATTTTTGGTAATAGTGGAAGCCTTCATAATTTGATATTACTGTCTTCACAGATAAGCTCAGTAGTTATTATTTTCTTGCCTGTCTTAATGGCCAATCACTGTGGGCCACATGGCCTATTCAATTTAGTTGCAATATGGGTGAAATCTTCAAATCATCCATTTCACATTCCTGTTCATTGAGTTTTGATAGTAATTAAATTAAGTAGTTGTTTAATGTTCCAATGAACTGCATTACAAATCGACCCTCAAATTACTTTGTAGAATTCTCATTTCAGTCAAGTAAACATATTTGAAACTTTAGGCTAGCTTATTACAATTATGTTATCAGATTTAACTATTTTGGGGATAAAAATGTAAATGAAGGAAAACCTTAGACCAGGACATCATCATTCAACCCAGGCAAAAACCAAAATATGTCTTGGCAATTCATTAGACATCACTTCATGTTGTCCCTTTTAGATTCTATATTCAAGAAGTTAATATTATTTTGTAAAGAGTTTATTCTGCTACCTAGATATATGGGCAGGTGACAGTCACTGCTACTGCTCTTACTTACAAAAGGAAACCATTCTCTAGGATTTCTAAATGGTAGTGTTCTTGTGCCTCCAGGATGTAATTATTATTTTTCTATGTACAGTATTTTTATTTTTTATAAAAAATAAGTTTGCTTTTAAGTGTTTGAGCTCAAATAATGTTAAACCACCACTATTCAGAGGTGATAGTTTAGGCAAAATGTATAGAGATAAATGTTTAAGGTATAATCCATTACTAACATAGTCCATTACTTCCTCACTTATCCTTCGCTTTGCTTTCTTAAACCATACAGTTCTTAATTTGAAATCAAACCACTTTCTGGCAGCCATGTTCCCTCTTGGGATGTCTTGGCCTCAGTGCCTGGTTTGTTTCTCTCCGTTGCCAATGAAGCACTGGTGGACCGTTAGTCCTTTTTCTTCTCCCTTCCCCAGACTGTTCACATTCATCACAGAAAAGATCTAGTTTCCCTTTTATAGTCATGCTACTTTGGAAGTCCCTTCTTATTTTTCTTTGATGCCTGCTAATAACAAAGTATAAACCATATTCCTTTCTAAAAATAAGCCAATGAGTTAAAAAATAACCCTCAAAGGTTATACTACCCTTCCTCTGTAGATTTTTAATTTAAATCTTAATCTACAGTTTCTTTGCAATTTCCAGAAAATATTTTTTTCATTACCATAGGTGGATTGTAGTAATTACCACTATTTTAGTCATGAAAATGGATATAACTTTCTTGGGAATGCTGATTTTAATTGACTTGCTAGCATCAAAAATCTTTACACCAGTGAGGCTAAAGGTAGGGGAGAGAAAGATATGAAGTAATGGAGATTTGTAGTGGTCCCAGCTTGCATTTTCTTCTATAGTTAGTAAAGCTAATGGTTTGACATGAAAGGTTTTAGAATATGAACTCTGCAGATGTATTTTTAAGGTATTCATTAAAACCAGCTATGCAAGTCTCTTGGTGCTTGCTCTGTTGTTGGTCAGGCACCTAAATGACCTCAGTCTACTCAGGGCCCTCCACCATGTAATGCTATTTTTGAGCAAGGATAAATTTCGGGAGACTAGACTTTACAAAATAGAGGAGAGGTTGTATGCAGAGGAAAGAAGGCCCTATGTGTTTAACTGACACTTTACCAGTTATGAGAAAGTTCTTTCTTTTCAGTCAATAGCTGTAGCTGTCAAAGAGGAAATAAGAAGTGTAGACTAAGACATAGAAAAGGTTAAAGATAAGAAAAATACATCTTATACATAAAACACACTTATGTATAAAATGGAGATTATTTGCACAGTTTGCACATGGTTTTAAGAGATATTTGGGGGTTGCAAAAGATCAGATTAGCAAATCCTCTTTTCAGAGGTTAACAGGAGAAACTTTTATATGTTTTTATTTATTTTTTATTGATTTCAGAGAGAGGAAGGGAGAGAGAGGAATAGAAACATCAAAGATGAGAATTATTTATTTTATTTTTTATTGTTTAAAGTATTACATATGTCTCCTTTCCCCCTGATTGACTGCCCCCACCACACCCACCCCCCAAGACAAGCCCCCACTGCCCCAGTGTTTCTATTGATTGGTTATGTAATATGCATGCATACAAGTCCTTTGGTTTATCTCTAACCTCCCCCCCTCCCCTACCCCCCTGCCACCCTGCCTTCTCTCTGAGATTGGATGGTCTGTTCAGTGGTACCTGGATCTATTTTTGTTCATCTGTTTTGGTTGTTCATTATATCCCACATATGAGAGAGATGTGATATTTGTTTTTCTTCGACTGGCTTATTTAGCTTAGCATAATGCTCTCCAGTTCCATCCATGCTGTTGCAAATGGTAAAAGTTCCTTCTTTTTTTATAGAAGCACAGTATTTCATTGTATAGATGTACCACAGTTTTCTAATCCACTCATCTACTGATGGGCACTTAGACTGTTTCCAAATCTTAGCTATTGTAAATTGTGCTCTATGAACATAGGGGTGCATATATCCTCTGCAATTGGTGTTCCTGATTTCTTGGGATATACTCCTAGAAATGGGATTACTGGGTCAAATGGGAGTTCCATTCTCAACTTTTTGAGGAAACTCCATACTGTCTTCCACAGTGGCTGTACCAGTCTGCATTCTCACCAGCAGTGCAGGAGGGTTCCTTCTTCTCCACATCCTCTCCAACACTTGTCGTTTGTTGATTTGTTGATGATAGCCATTCTGCCAGGTGTGAGATGGTACCTCATTGTTGTTTTGATTTGCATCTCTGGGATGATTAGTGACTTTGAGCATGTTTTCATATGTCTCTTGGCTTTCTGAATGTCCTCTTTTGAAAGGTGTCTATTTAGATCCTTTGCCCATTTTTTGATTGAATTGTTTATCTTCCTTTTGTTAAGTTGTATGAGTTCCCTGTAAATTTGAGAGATTAAACCCTTATCTGAGATAGCATTAGCAAATATGTTCTCCCATGCAGTGGGCTTTCTTATTGTTTTGTTGATGGTTTCTTTTACTGTGCAGAAGCTTTTTATTTTGATGTAGTCCCATTTGTTTATTTTCTCCTTAGTTTCCATTGCCCTAGTAGCTGTATCGGTGAAGATATTGCTTCAGCATATGTCTAAGGTTTTGTTGCCCGTGGATTCCTCTAATATTTTTATGGTTTCCTGTCGTATGTTTAAGTCCTTTATCCATTTTAAGTTTATTTTTGTGTATGGTGTAAGTTGGTAGTCTAGTTTCATTTTTCTGCATGTATCTGTCCAATTTTCTCAGCACCATTTATTGAAGAGACTGCCTTGATTCCATTGTATGTTCTTGCATCCTTTGTCAAATATTAATTGAGCCTAGTGGTTGGGCCAATTTCTGGGTTCTCTATTCTATTCCATTGGTCTATATGTCTGTTCTTGTGCCAGTACCAGGCAGTTTTGAGAACAGTGGCTTTGTAATACAGCTTGATATCTGGTATTGAGAACCCTCCTACTTTGTTCTTCTTTCTCAGGATTGCTGTGGCTATTCAGGGTCTTTTTTTATTCCAGATGAATTTTTGAGGAGTTCATTCTAGGTCTGTGAAATATGCCGTTGGTATTTTAATGGGGAGAGCATTGAATCTGTAGATTGCTTTGTGTAGTATGGACATTTTAATGATGTTGATTCTACCAATCCATGAACGTAGTATGTTCTTCCATTTGTTTATGTCTTCCTCTATCCCTTTTGTCAATGTCCTGTAGTTTTCCAAGTACAGGTCTTTTAACTCCTTAGTTAAGTTTATTCCTAGGTATCTTAATTTTTTTGGTGCAATGGTAAATGGGTTTGTTTTTTTAGTTTCTCTTTCTGTGAGTTCATTATTGGTGTATAAAAAGGCCATAGATTTCTGGGTGTCAATTTTGTATCCTGCTACATTGCTGAATTCATGTATTAGGTCTAGTAGTTTTTTGATGGAGTCTTTGGGGTTTTCTATGTATAGTATCATGTCATCTGCGAATAAGGACAGTTTTACTTCTCCTTTTCCGATTTGGATGCTTTTTAATTCTTCTTCTTGTCTGGTCACTATGGCTAGCACTTCCAGTACTATGTCAAACAGGAGTGGTGAAAGTGGGCATCCCTGTCTTGTTCCTGTTCTTAGGGGAAATGGTTTTAGTGTTTGCCCGTTGAGTATGATGTTGTCTGTATGTTTGTCATATAAGGCTTTTATTATTTTGAGGTATAACCCTTCTATTCCCACTTTGCTGAGAGTTTTTATCAAGAAAGTGTGTTGGATTTTTGTCAAATGCTTTTTCTGCATTGATTGATAAGATTATGTGATTTTTTTCTCTCTATTTGTTTACGTGATGTGTCACATTTATTGATTTGCAGATATTGTGCCATCCTTGCATCCCCGGAATAAATCCCACTTAGTCATGATGTATGATTTTTCTAATGTAATGCTGGTAATGATTTGCTAGAATTTTGTTGAGGATTTTAGCATCTATGTTCATCAGGGATATTGACCTGTAGTTCTCTTTCTTTGTGGTGTCTTTATCTGGTTTTGGAATTAGAGTAATGCTGGCTTCATAGAAAGAGCATGGAAGTGTGCCTTCCTCTTCAAATTTTGGGAATAGTCTGAGGAGGATAGATTTTAGTTTTTTGAATGTTTGGTAGATCTCCCCTGTAAAGCCAGGGCTTTTGTTTGCTGGAAGATTTTTGATTACTGCTTCAGTTTCTTCTGTAGTTGTCAGCCTATTCAGGTTTATTATTCTTCCTGATTGCGTTTTGGAAGCTTGTATTTTTCTAAGAATATGTCCATTTCATCTAGGTTGTCTAGTTTGTTGGAATAGAGTTTTTCATAGTATTTTTTTTTAAATAATCATTTGTATTTCTGTGGGGTCGGATGTTACTTCACCTCTTTCATTTCTGATTTTGTTTATTTGGGTCCTCTCTTTTTACTTCTTGGTGAGCCTGGCTAGAGGTTCATCAATCTTGTTTATCCTTTGAAAGAACCAGATCTTGGTTTTATTGATATTTTGTATTTTTTTTCCTCATGTCTTTTATTTCTGCTCTGATCTTTATTATTTCATTCCTTCTGCTTGCTCTGGGCTTTCTTGAGCTTCTCTTTCTAATTCTTTGAGTTGTAGGGTTAGGTAATTTATTACCACTTTTTCTTGTTTTTTGAGGTAGGCCTGTAGAGCTATGAACTTCCCTCTCAGGACTTCTTTTATTGTGTCCCATAGATTTTGGATTGTTGTTTTTCCATTATTGTTTGTTACCAGGATGCTTTTTTATTTCTTCTTTGATCTCCTTGGTAACCCAATCATTGTTTAATAGCATTCTATTTAGCCTCCAAGTTTTTGATTTATTTATTGTTTTTATTGTAGTTGATTTCTAGTTTTATGCCATTGTGATCTGAGAAGATGCTTGATATGATTTCTATCTTCTTGAATTTGAAGAGACTTTGCCAGTGTCTCAGTATGTGGTCTATCTTTGAAAATGTCCCGTGTGCACTTGAGAAGAATGTATATTCTGTAGCTTTTGGGTGAAATGTTCTGAAGATGTCAATTAATTCCATCTGATCTAGTGAGTCATTTAGGATTGATGTTTCTTTGCTGATTTTTTTGTTTAGAGGATTTATCCAGTGGTATGATTATTCAAGTCCCCTACTATGACTGTATTGCTGTCAGTCTCTCCCTTGATATCTTCCAGAAGTTTTTTTCTTTATGTATTTGGGTGCTTCTGTATTGGGTGCATATATGTTCACCAGAGTTATATCCTCTTGTTGAATTTCTTTCTTTATTATTATGAAGTGGCCTTCCTTATTTCTTGTTATGACCTTCACTTTGAGGTCTAATTTGTCAGATATCAGTATTGCTACCCCAGCCTTTTTTTTTCATTTTCATTCACCTGAAATTATTTTTTTCATCCCTTCACTATCAGTCTGTGTGAGTCCTTTATTCTGAGGTGGATCTCTTGCAGACAACAGATATATGGTTCATATTTTCTTATGCATTCAGCTACCCTATGCCTTTTGATTGGAGCATTTAATCTATTTACATTTAAGGTTATTATTGATAGGTACTTGTTTGTTGCCATTTTTATTCTTTTTTTTAAATTAAATCTTTGTTGTTCAGATTATTACAGTTGTTTCTCTTTTTTCCCTCTCATAGCTCCCCTCCACCCGGTTCCCAACCCACCCTCTGCCCATAAACCCCCCCCCCCCCCACTGTCCTCATCCATAGGTGTATAATTTTTGTCCAGTCTCTTCCCGCACCCCCCACACTCCTTCCCCCCCACCCCCCCCGGGAATGGGCTGGCACCCAGGTGTGCCACTCTTTTAATTGGGAGGGAGATACAAGCTCCCACTTGCTCTTAGTTCCAGTGCCGGGTGAGACTCTGGGGGACCCAGACACATATGGGGAGAAACTCGACTGTCTGGTATTGGGGCAGGAACGTGGGGGCGGCTTTCTTCCAGACGGTGGTGCTTGCGATGGTCATGGTTCCTGTGCTGGGACCTACCCCCGTGCAGGGCTGACTGGCAGCCATTGCTGTTTGCTCTGCCCTGGAGATACCCTGAGACCCCACCCGACCCAATTTACAACCCCACCCAAGCTGTGTGCAGTGGCTTTTGCATATGAATGGCCTGTCCTTTCTCAGCCTAAAACCTGTCAAACAAGCTGCAGCTGATTCAGGGAGCTCCAAAGCTATCAAAAGAAGGCCCAAGGCCGGCACCAGCAGCAGCTTGCCTTGCTTCACAGCTGGGCCTCATCTGGGCACTTCCAAACCTGATACAAAGAGGAGGAATCTGCAGATCTCTCTGTAGCTCCTGCTGGGTGCCCCAGGCAGTGGCTGACTTTACACCTCCTTGGAGATCCAAGAGCCAGTGTACCCAGTGGCCAGTGCGAGACCATACCAGACTACAACTCTTCACATCCATAAGTGACATACTCAAGGGGCAGACTCAGTGTCCACCAAAGCCCCGCTGAAGTAAGTCCTGCTCCATAAGGGTGTCTCCTGCACAGCAGCTCTTCCATTGTAGACACAGCTGGTCCTCACAGCCAATTTGCCTGGAGGTCAATTCCTCCCAGTGATACCAATAGCAATCAAGGCCCAACTACAACAGGACTGTGCACACAGCCCACAAAGGGGTGCACCAAGAGTGTCCACCTCAGGTGATTGGGGAACCTGGGCCACTGAGCCCTATAGGACACCTACTACAAAGGCCACTCTATTAACTTAAGGAGACTTAGCAGCCACCCAATACATAGAAACAAGCATAGGGAAGCAGCCAAAATGCAGAAACAAAGAAACATGTCACGAAAGAAATGGAAGAAAGCAAACTATTAGATATAGAGTTCAAAACCACAGTTATAAGTTTACTCAAGAATCTTCTAGAAACCTCTGAGGAACTTAGACCTTCAAAGATCTTAGTGAGAATGAAAAAAAAAAAAGGGAAAGGACCAATCAAAAATTAAGCATACACTGACTGAAATAAAGAATGATATACAGAGATTCAAAGTATACTAGAGGATCCCAAGAATCAAGTCAAAGATTTGAAATACAAGGAAGCAAAAAACACCCAACTGGAAGAGCAAAAAGAAAAACGAATCCAAAAATATGAAGATAGTGTAAGGAGCTGCTGGGAAAACTTCAAGTGTACCAACATCCGAATTATGGGGGTGCCAGAAGAAGAGAGAGAGCAAGATATTGAAAACCTATTTGAAGAAATAATGACAGAAAACTTCCCCTACCTGGTGAAAGAAATAGACTTACAAGTCCAGGAAGCACAGAGAACCCCAAACAAGAAGAATCCAAAGAGGACCACACCAAGACACATCATAATTAAAATGCCAAGGGCAAAAGACAAAGAGAGAATCTTAAAAGCAGCAAGAGAAAACAGTTAGTTACCTACAAGGGAGTACCCATATGGCTGTCAGCTGATTTCTCAACTGAAACTATGCAGGCCAGAGGGAATTGGCAAAAAATATTCAAAGTGATGAATAGCAAGAACCTACAACCAAGATTACTCTAGCCAGCAAAGCTATTATTTAGAATTGAAGGTCAGATAAAGAGCTTCACAGATAAGAAAAAGCTAAAGGAGTTCATCACAACCAAACCAGTATTATATGAAATGCTGAAGGGTATTCTCTATGAAGAGGAAGGTAAAGATAAAAAATTATGGACAACAAAGTGACAACAAATACATATCTATCAACATGTGAATCTAAAAATCAAATGAACAAAAAATATGATGAACAGAATAAACTAGTGAATGTAATAGAATCAAGGGCATGGAAATGGAGTGGACTGACAATTCTCAGGGGGAAAGGGTGTGGGGGTGTGCGGGAAGAGATTGGACAAAGATCTTATATGCATGTATGCAGTACGTATGGATGTGGACAGTGGGGTGGCAAGAACCTGGGGTGGGGTGGGAACCAGATGCAGGGGAGCTATGGGGGAAAAAAAGAGGGACATCTGTAATAATCTGAACAATAAAGATGAAAAAAAATTAACAGAAAAAAAGCATAAAAAATAAAATATATAACAAACAAACAAACAAAAGATTCAAGAAAAGAAGCTCACATCTTAGAAGGGTGCATGCAAATGGATAGGAGCATACCCAAACACACATTATAAGGATATCATAAAAAAACAAAACTAATAAAACCAGCAAGGGAAGTAAAGACAAAAATAAGTGAATGGACACCAAACTAAAAAGCTTCTGCACAGCAAAACAAACTGCCAACAAAACAAAAGGCAACCAACTGAATGGAGAAGATATTTGTAAACAACAGCTCTGACAAGGGGTTAATATCCAAAATATATAAAGAACTCATACAACTCAACACCAAACAAAGTAACAATCTAATTAAAAAGTGGGCAGAGGACCTGAACAGACACTTCTCTCAGAAGACATACAAATGGCCAACAGACATATGAAAGCATGCCCAACTTCACTAGCTTTTAAGGAAATGCAAATCAAAACTGCAATAAGATATCACCTCATACCTGTTAGAATGGCTGTTACCAACAAGACAAGTAATAAAAGTGTTGGAGAAAAAGGAGCCTTCATTGACTGCTTGTGGAAATATAAACTTGTACAGCCACTATGGAAAACAGTATGGTGGTTCCTCAAAAAATTAAGAAAAGAGTTATTATATGACCTAGCAACCCCTTTTCTAGTTACCTATCTGAAAAATTTGAAAATATTTATTCTCAAAGATATATGCATCCTTATGTTCATTGCAGCATTATACACATGGCCAAGACATGGAAACAACCAAAGTATTCTTCAGTAGACGATTAGATAAAGAAAATGTGGCACACATGTACAATGGAATACTACTCAGCCATAAGGAAAAGTGAAATACTGCTATTGTAACAATATGGATGGACCTTGGGAATATCATGTTAAGTGAAATAAGTTAGAAAAAGCAAAGAACCATATAATTTCACTAATGTGGGCTATAAAACTGAAACTCATAGGCACAGATAACAGTATGGTGGTTACCAGAGAGAAATGGGTTGTGGATAGTAAAGGGTAAAGGGGGCCACATAGATGGTGATGGAAGATTATTTGACTTTGGGTAGTGGGCACACAATCCAGTATACAGATCATGTGTCATAGAATATACACTTGAAACTTACATAATCTTATTAACCAATATCATTCCAATAAATTTTTTAAAAAGTACCAAGCTGAGTGTATCAGCAAGAGTATGGGTATTATAATTTTTTATTTTTAACTTTAAGAAATAGAATAAGGTAGCCTAACCAGTTTGGCTCAGTGGATAGAGCATCAGCCTGCGGACTGAAAGGTCCCAGGTTCGATTCCAGTCAAGGGCATGTACCTTGGTTGCGGGCACATCCCCAGTAGGAGGTGTGTAGGAGGCAGCTGATCGATGTTTCTCTCTCATCAATGTTTCTAACTCTATCCCTCTCCCTTCCTCTCTGTAAAAAAAATCAATAAAATATATTAAAAAAAAGAGTAAGGTATATTATTTCAACTTTCAGTTGTTTAATACAATAATAATGAGATTGATAATTTTCTGATAATGCTTCTTGGTCATTTGAGTTTTTTCTTCAGCAAATTACTTTTGAAAGCGCTAATGCCATCCCAATAAATTTAATTAAAAATACTAATAAAACTGAAGTGAGTGACATAGATATATCCAGCTTACAAATTATTTTTGTCTTTGCAGTATGAAAAAACATAACACATGCTTTTAAAAGAATCTTCTGGCTAAAGATGAGGGGATGTAGTAATTTATGTAAGAAGAGTTCAAATTTTATTTACACAAAAAGTAATAGCATTGTTTGCTCTGTATCCTTGTGTCCTTGAGAGTATTTCATTCCCTAGTTTCTTGCCCATAGTTTTATGTAATTATATTCTAAAGATTTTTCATTTTGCCCTGACCAGTTTGGCTCAGTGGATAGAGCGTCGGCCTGTGGACTGAAGGGTCCCAGGTTTGATTCCAGTAAAGGGCATGTACCTTGGTTGCGGCACATCCCCATTAGGGGGTGTGCAAGAGGCAGCTGATCGATGTTTCTCTCTCATCAATGTTTCTAACTCTCTATCCCTCTCTCTTCCTCTCTGTAAAAAATCAATAAAATATATTTTAAAAAAAGATTTCTCATTTTCATAAGTATTTATTTCAGAAAGATCAAAATCAAGATTCCCTAAACTCACTCTCAGGAAGTATTTAAATCTAATTTTTCAAATTACTCAACCACTGCCAAAGTTACTTTGACAACTTATTATTTAAGAAGCTTTATGAATTTTAAGCTTTATGTATGGCCAGCTGACTCTTTCTCATGAGATGTGGAACTAAGGCAGTGTGATTCCATTCTTTTTCATTAGTGGAGTGACAAGACTTACTGGAAACTGAAACAATGGGGTCATACATTGAATGAAGAAAAAGGAAAAAAGCAAGGCTGGAAAACTCTAAGCCCAAACTAAACATTCATGATGTCCTATAAAGAGATTAGGTTTCTGAGTAACAGAATGTTATTTAAGAGAAACTGCTGATGATCTTAAAAAGTTAGTAGCAAAAACAGGAGAGTTAAGGAAGAGAAGACAGGATTAAGAAAAAAATTAAAATAAGATGTTCCTCTTGTGCAAATAGAAGGCCTTAATGTTTTTCCAAGTGATTTGTATAAGCTGTTTATGCTTATCAGTGGGGTACACAAAAGAAATCTGTTATCAACTTATATGAAAAGCCAGTGACAGTAACGCCGTAATGACCAGAACAACCAATTGCAATGATGCCCACTGTGGCCAGTGAACTGGCCCGATCAGGGGGTGGGGCAGCTGGCCACACCACTCTGGCCCCTCCCCCGGCCAGCCCTGCCCCCAATTGGCCCGCCCCACCCTGATTGGCCCTCGGCCCCTCCCCTGGCTGGCCCCCCCCACCCCAATCAGGGGCAGGGCTGACCGACCAACCGCTTGCGGCCCCTCCCCCTGGCCAGCCCCACCCCTGATGGGCCCCCACCATGCCATTCGGGGGGCGGAGCTGGCCGACTCCTCCGCCCCCCCCCCCCCCCCCCACAGGCCCAGCTCCTCTCTGCCAAGTCAGCCGGAACTCCCAACCCCTGTGCACAAATTTGTGCACTGGGCCTCTAGTTTCCAAATAACAATTTGAAATTTTTGTTTTTTTCTACAGATCTGTAAGTAATGAAGACACTGAAGATTAACCAAAAGTTTTAGACATTTCCTATGTTTATAAAAAGTTTTCATTCATTAATAATAGCTATGTTAATAAG
The DNA here is from genome assembly GCF_028538775.1 of Myotis yumanensis. Lineage (NCBI taxonomy): Eukaryota > Metazoa > Chordata > Mammalia > Chiroptera > Vespertilionidae > Myotis > Myotis yumanensis. The sequence continues at coordinate 178,099,881 of NW_027223753.1, forward strand.
CTCATAATTTTATTTTTAGTTCATTAGTGTGACATTGGTTAAAAAAACTGTACAGGTTTCAAGTGTTCAACTCAACAAGACATCATCTGCACACTACATCATGTGCCCATCACCCAAAGTAAAGTCTCTTTCTGTTCCCATTTACCCTGCTTTGCTCATTTCACCTTCCCCTACACCCTCTCCCTCTGGCTCTCACTATACTGTTTGTGTCTATGTATATTTTTTTTAGCAAAAAGTATATATATAAATTTTTAAAAATCCCTTCACCTTTTTTTCACCCAGCCCTCCTCCCTCCTCCCTGCTGACAGCTGTCAGTCTGTTCTCTGTATCTATGAGTCTGTTTCTATTTTGTTTGCTAGTTTATTTTGTTCATTACATTCCACATATGGTACTTGTCTTTCTCTGACTAGCATCTTTCACTTAGCATAATACTCTCCAGATCTATTCATGCTGTAGCAGAAGGCAAGATTTCTTTCTTTTTTTACAGCTGAATAGTATTTTTTTCAGCTGAGTGGCCAGATTATTATGACTGGCCAGATTATTATGACCACCCCATCAGTACTTCATTGACACTTCCAAAAATACTGAATATTGAAAACTTCCTAATCAAATACTCTCAAGGTTTTATTATTATTATTATTTGCATAATTAATTCACTTTATTGTACTGATGGGGTGGTCATAATAATCTGGCTGGTCATAATAATCTGGCCACTTAGTGTAAATGTACCACAGCTTATTTATCCACTCATCTGATGGGCACTTGGGAATAGGCACATAATTTAATATTCTCTTTGAGAAAGTATTTTTTTATTGATTTCAGAAAGGAAGGGAGAGGGAGATAGAGAGAAAGAAACATTGATGAGAGAGAATCATTGATTGGCTGCTTCCTGCATGTGTCACCCTGGAGGCTGAGCCTGCAATCCAGGCATATGCCCTGACTGGGAATCGAACCTTGACCTCCTGGTTCATAGGTAGATGCTCAACCACTGAGCCATGCATGCTGTTTAGGCTTGAATATTCTTTATATTCCAATAATGGATGAAATGCAAGAAAGAAAAAATGGTCCTTGCCCTTAAGGAATTTAAAATATATTTGAAAAAAATATATAATACTTTTGAGTACTTCCCCATTGTTATGCCCAGAGTTCGGGGTCTCCAATAATCCACGACCAGGGAGCCTTTTCCGATGCAAAAGCAAAGGGTCTTTTATTCAAGCCCGGGACTTGGTCCCCCTCCTGCCTCCATTACTGGATGCAAGAGAGAGCCCGGATTCTTGGAAGAACAAAGAATTTATAGGGCTTGGGTCAGGGGGTGGGGGCTCACTCAGACCACTGATTTGGCCGATTCCGGTTGGCTGAGTGAGGGCCGGGGGCTAATGACGCAAGGGCAGGGTGCAGCTAGGGTCTGGTTACACAGAGACAGGAGGTGGCTAGCATACTTTTGGCCTTGGGCTAGTTTCCTTGCGTTCCTATTGGCTGAGATAAGGGCTGGCTGAGCAACTGATACATTCTATGGATTTTGCTTGAAGAGGAGTTAGGAACACGGTTATCAGCCCTGTTCTGTCCTTTCACCCATATTGCTCTAATAAATTAACTGATAAGAAATCTGAAAACTCAAGTAAAGTTTTTTCTTCTGAAATTCTTAAGGGGTTTTGATAATAGTGTTTCCTATATTTTAAAATTGTCTAAAATATAATGTAGTCTGTTTTATGAGACTATTAGAACCAAATGTATACATCTTCAATATGCTATTTTATTCAGAACCTGTTTTTATTCTGCTAAATATTTCAGTCCTTAAATTTACATGGCCCAAGGGGAAAACATCCTGGAATGTATCATCTGTTCCACTTAGTAGTTAGACTGCCAAAGTTCCAACAGCTGGAATGTATGATTGCTTTGCATGATCTCCTTTATCCCCATGGAGACCTTTAGACTTGTTCTTACTTCCCTGCTGTCCTGGGGGGAAAACTTCTAGCATCTGGTTGCTGGGACTAAATGTAAGTTAGGTATAGATATGTTTTTGTTTATTGATTAGGGTCAGTATTCCAGTTTTCTAGTTCAGTCTGGGCATGCAAAGCATGATGGTGGAAGTGTGTATGTTTTCCAGACAAATGAAGTGCTGGTAATTGTAAATGAGATGATGTGAGATTAGAAATTATGTAATACTAAAGGCCTGGTGCACGAAATTCATGCACTCAGTGGTGGTGGTGGTGGTGGGGGGGGGGGGGGGTCGCTCAGCCCGGCCTGCACCCTCTTGCAGTCCAGGAGTGCTCGGGGGATGTACAACTGATGGGGCCTAAGCTGTCAGTCAAACATCCTTAGTGCTGCCTTAGAGGCGGGAGAGGTTCTCGCCACTGACGCTGCACTCGCCAGCCATGAGCCCGGCTTCTGGCTAAGCAGTGCTCCCCCTGTGGGAGTGTACTGACCACCAGGGGCAGCTCCTGTGTTGAGTGTCTGCCCCCTGGTGGTCAGTGCGCATCATAGCGACCAGTTGTTCTGCTGTTTGGTCGAATTGCATATTAGCCTTTTATTATATAGTATTAGATCCTTTGATATAGGTGCTAAGGTTGTTTCTACTGGAGAGGAGAAAATTCTAGGGAAACATAATAGCTGTCTTCAAATACCTGAAAGGTTGACAAATGGGGACAAAAAGATTATGATGGCTCTTTGAGTTCCAATAACTTCTAAGGAGTGAAAAGTAGTGGGAACAGCTTTTGGTTTAACCTCAAAAGAAGATAGAAGTTCTCTACCCTCTTTGAAGCAGAAGCAAAATGACTTCTTGTGGTCTTATAGAGATGAAGTAAATGGGATTAGACAAGGAGATGGGACATGGAATAGGGGTGGCAAACGGGTTCAATTCCCATGACAAGTGTGGTCAACTAGTAAGGGCTGCCTGGATTGCAGAGGGCCTCTGAGACTATTCAAGCTCATGAGGGAGAAGTGCAATGGTTGATCAGAATAGATATGCTTGCCATTCAGTTTCTCTTTCTGGGATGTTCCTTCAATGTTCTTTCCACTCCTTAGATTCTATGATGCAAATGTAGCACCACTTGCTGTTACTACTAGCCCAACATACTACCTAGCTCCCTAAACTCAAAAGGCAACTTTGGATCCACATTACTTGCTATTGTCTACCACTTCTTATATTTTGTTACCCATAAGTGGGTAAATGTGTAATTGGTTTGACTTGATTTGATTGAAAGATTATAGGAATTTTACTTTGTGCCATAATAAGATTGCAAGGAGGCATAATAGTATACTACAACATAACTTGGCTTCTACCCTCACCACTCCATTGAGACTGCATCTACCAGTCATGTCTGTGTAATCAAAGCCAATACACATTTGAAAACTTCTTGAAACATGTGTCTCTTGGCTCATGCATCTATTTCCTCCTACTTTTCTACCACCTCCCCAACTCCCACCTTTACCCTTATCCAAGAAGTAGAGTAAGATCGTCTTTTAAGATATCATTAAAATATACCTACCCTCTCATCTGATAATTCCTATAGATTAAATTATATTTTATACTGATAATTACAATATTTACAAACATAGCCAAGAACTTTGATTTTTATTTTATCTAACCACTTGCTTGAAATTGCCTCTCTTAGATGGCTCATAGGTATCTCAAACTTACCATTCAATATTGACTCTTGATTCACACATTACATTTATTTTCCTACCTTCTCAACCATCCATAGCATAATTAGCCACCCAATGCTCACCCAAGATATCTAACGATTATTCTTGATTTGTTTCCTTCTCCTACCTCTTATCTTTTCATTTCATTTAATCTGTCATCCTATATAATAAAAGGATAATATGCAAATAGACTGAATGGCGGAACAACTGAACAACTGGCCGCTATGACATGTACTGACCATCAGGGTTTGCACATGGAACATGGCAGGTGTTGGCAGCAGTTGGCAGAGCATGGAACATGGTGGGCATTGGCTGCGGTGGGATGATGGAGCAGGTGAGCGGGGGCGCCAGACCAAAGTGGGGCACTGATCGCTGTCATCAGGGTGAACCTCTGGTGGTTACTGAAAATTCTTTGCTTGAGCCATGGTCCTGCCCAGCACTCGCACCTACTGCCAGCACCAGAGCCACTGCTTGCACTCGCTTCCAGTCCTGATCGCTTGGCACTGTCAGTGGGTGCGAGTGGTGGCTGCTGGCCCCAATTGCCCCGAGGACTTCTTCACCTCCCCCTGCTGTTGAGGGGCATTTGGGACAGTAGCTGCCGCTCACACCTGCTGATGGCGCTGTCCCTGCTCGCACCCACTGCTGGTGCCAGCCTCAATTGCTCTGCGCTGTCTGCGGGTACAAGCAGGGATGGCGCTGTCAGCACATGGGATTGGCGTCAGTGGAAGTGGGGCTGCTGGCAGACGGGATGGGGGTGGGAGGGAGGGCTGTGGTGGGAGGAGCCGAGTGGGGGCATGGAAGATGAGCTGAGACCTGACCCTGTGCCCACCACAGCCTTTCGGCCCACAGTTCCTTTCAATGTTAACGAATTCGTGCACTGGGCCCATAGTTATAAATATTTCCAAACTACATTTTTATTGTCACTTCTTTCTATCACCACTACTACCACCCTAGAGCAGACTACCAGTGTCACTCACTTTAACCACTGCAGTAATTTCCTAAATACTTGCCACACTGAAATCCAGTATTCAGATGGTAGTAAGAGTAATATTTCATTCATTCAACATTAATTCAACAAACCTTTGATTGACTACATGGAGGGCTTTCAATGGACTAGGCTGTTCAAGGCTCTTGAGGGTCATCAAGGAACAAAACAAAGATTCCTGCTGTTGAGGAGCTTATGTTCCAGTTGGAGGAGATATGCAATAGACCATAAATGTAATATATAAGTCAATTATATAATAAGCTAGATGATAAAATGCTGTGCAATCATTGAAAGTGAGGCAAATTAAGGGGGCTAAGGTGTGCTGGGGCAGTAAAGATTCAGATTACTATATATAAAAGGAGGTCAGGGTAGGTTTAATTGAGAAGATAAGAGAGTAAAATGGACATCAGGGAGAAGAATGCTTCCACACACACCCAGGGGTCTGCGATTGACCTGCAGCCCAGTACATGCCCTTGACCTTGAATCAAAACCATTACTCTTTGTTGTCAGGGCAGACTCTCTATCACTGAGCCACACCTTCCAGGGCTCATTGACTTTTATATTATCATTCTGAATTTCTATTTCATTGTTTTATCCTCTGATCTTTAGTATTTCTTTTTTTCTGCATTTAGTTTTCTCTTTTTTATGAGATCTTTAATGTGAAAGATAAGATAATTAATTTCAGACTTTTCTTCTTGCCCCATATAAATTTAGTGTTATTAATTTCCCTTTAATAACTCCCTTAGCTGCATTCTACAATTCTGGTATATTTTCATTTTTATTCAGTGTGAAATATTTTTAATTTCTTTTTTGCTTTTTTTGGTGATTTAAAAATGTGGTATTTTGTTTCTAAATATTAGGGAATTTTCTAGTGATCTTTCTGCTATTGATTTCTACTTGAATTTCATTGTGTCAGAGAACAAACTTTTCTTGAAACCTTTTAAATGTATTGAGATTTAGTTTATGACTTAGAATATATTCTATCTTGGTAAATATTCAGGTGCACTGAAAAGAATGTGTATCCCATTGTTATTGAATGGAATGCTGTATAAAAGTCAGGTCAAGTTGATTTGGTAGCATTATTTAGGTCTTAAATATCCTTATTGATGTTCTGCCTACTTGTCCTATTTATTGAGAGAAATCTCTGGAAAATATTTTGAATATTTGCCCACATAGTGATCTTGGATCTTTTGTGCAGATTTTTTTGGCTTATTCCCATGGGTATCATTTTCCTTCTGTCTAGAGAAATTTCATATTTCTTGTCTTATGGTTTATTGCAGATGAATTCTTTTAGCTTTTGTATGTCTGAAAAAGTGTTCATTTTGCCTTAGTTGTTTTTGTTGTTGTTAATCCTCACCTGAGGATACTCTTCCATTAATTTTTAGAGACAGTGGAAGGGAAGGGGAAAGACAGAGATAGAGAAATATAGATGTGAGAAAGACACATTGATTGGTTGCCTCTTGCACTCACCCGTACCAGGGCTGGGGATGGAGCCTGCAAACAAGGTACCTGCCCTTTACTGGAATCGAACCTGGGGCACTTCTGTCCGAGGGCCAATGCTCAATCCACTGAGCCAGAACAGTTAGGGCTTGCCTTAGTTTTTGATAGCTCCCCGCTACCCGCTGGGAATAGACTGCAGCGGTTCTCAACCTGTGGGTTGCGACCCCTTTGGGGGTTGAACACATATATAATTACACATATATAATTACACATATATAATTACATATTGTTTTTGTGATTAATCACTATGCTTTAATTATGTTCAATTTGTAACAATGAAATTGGGGGTCACCACAACATGAGGAACTGTATTAAAGGGTCGTGGCATTAGGAAGGTTGAGAACCACTGGAATAAAGGCTTTGGATGACCATTTTTTCTCTCCTTATCTTAAAGGTAATTGCTTCATTGTCTTTTGGCTTGTGTGTTCATGGTGAGAAATTTTCTATCATTATATTTTTCCTCTCTTTGTCATATTTTTTTCCCCTCTGGCAGCTCTTAACAGTTTTAATCAATTTTTTAAAAATATTGTGACTCAGTGTAGTTTCCTGTACATTTCTTTTGCTTTGACCATCTTGAGCTGCTTTGATCTCTGGGTTTATAGCTTTCAACATATTTGAAAAGTTTTCAATCATTATTTCTTTAAATATTTTTATGTCCCTCACCTCATTGATTCTCTATACCCTTCTTTTTCAGTCTTTATCCTTGCCATTCTGTATAATATCTTTAGCTATGTATTCACTAATTTTTTTTGCAATGTCAATTTGTTACTAGTGAATATTATATATATATTGATTAATGTATAAATGTTTCCTTCTAGCTCTTGAACATATTTAGTCATAATAGCCATTTTCATGCCCTTTCTGCTGATTTTTTTTTCTTGCATATCATTATTCCTGGGCTGGTTTGGTTGATATGGATTACATTTTTCTACTTTTTGCATGCCTGAACATATTTGAATCATTATTATGTTACATTAAATATATTATTGTATTCTAAGGCAAATTGTTGAACTTTGGGAGTACCTTGTTGAGTGCTATATATTATTATTGTATTCTAAGGCATAGTGTTGAACTTAAGGGACTTGAGAACAGTTGGATTTCTTTTGGGTTTTGCATTTAAGCTTTGTTAGGCAGGGCCAGAGCAGTGTTCAGTCTAAGTCTAATTTTCCCCTATTTGACTATCCTGCTTGATGCTCCATGATTTATGAGGTTTTCTTACTCTGGCTGTTGGGAACAGAAACTACTCCTACCCTGTGAGCTCCTGAGATTCTTCCTTCTAATCTTTTTGTGAGGTTCTTTCCCTGGCTTCAGGTAGTTTCATTCTAAGCAGACACGACTAGTAGTATACAGCTAAAGATGCAATATGGATCCTCTGAAGATCTCTGGAAATCTCCGTGCAGCTGTCTCCTTAATGGTCCTCTGTCTTGAGAACTCGGGCTTCTGTAGTCCCTCCAGCATATCAGCTGAATCTCCCCAGCTGTGGTTCTCCCTTGATGAATAGTGGCCTGGGTACTTTCTTAAAACAGTAAACTGGAGCAGTTTTAGAGTTCACCTCAATTGTTTCTCATTTCTCTGGGATCACTATCTTTTATTGTCTGATGACCAGTGTCTTGAAAATCATTGTTTCATATATTTTGTCCTGTTATTAATTGTTTCAGGTGGGAGGCCAAATGTGACACTCTTACTTCTTGGCTAGGAGCAGAAGTGCGTGTGTGCCATTACGTTATTTTTCTTTTTGTTTGGTTGCTGCTACTGAAAACAGATTTCTTTGATGCTATTTTTCTTTTGCTTAGTTTTGTTCATTGCATTAGGTTTGGGGAGGGATATTCTGTTAATCATCCATCTTCTTGTGTTTATTAGACATTTTATTTTCTGTGATTCATCACTTTTGTGCTCCTATCCTACTTTTCAGTTGACAGCTATATGAATTTCTTACAAGTTTCTCTGAGATAGTAAATATCAACTATACATACCCTTTGTATGCCATACTTATACCAACATTCTCCCCAGTTTATTGTTGGTATTTAATCTTGGTAATGAATTTTTTGGAAGTACAAGAGCTTTGATTTAATGTAGTCAAACCTATATAGTATTTTTTATAAAATCCCTTCATAATCTAAGAATGATATTTACCTGCATTGGCCTATGTTTTAATTGTTTGGTTGCTGTTAATAATAGCTTCTAAATTTTTTGAGAAATTTATTCCTTTGTATGAAGTGCAGATATAAATTTATTTCCCCCACCAAAGTATTCTCTTGGTGCTTTTGATAAGGTGTCCCTCATTTTATGCATATTTGTATCACTAGTTTTATGTTAAAAATTCTGTCTATTGTCAATTATCTGTTCTCCTCAATTTCTTCATATATCTCTTCCTATACCATTGAAATATTATGTCATATTTGATATCTTGTAGTTAAAAGCCCCTTTTAACTTTGCCCATATGAATTTAAAAAATAAATTACGCAAATTAATATATGCTCATCTCAAAAGTTAAATAATGAATGCTAGTGCAAAGAACACAAAGTATCCATGACCCAACCAAATTAACGTCTCAGTTTATAGCCTTCCAGATATTTGTTTATGAACTTTTTAACTTTTCATCAAATGGGGTTATACTATACTAGAGGCTCAGTGCATGAAATCATGCACAGAGGGGAGGGTCCATCAGCCCGGCCTGCACCCTCTCATAATCTGGGACCCCTTGGGGGATATCCGACTGCCGGTTTAGGCCCAGTCCCTGCAGTCAGACATTCAGCAGTCGGACATCCCTCTCACAATCCGGGGTCCTACTTTTCATCAAATGGTGTTATACTATATTATTCTATAACATTTATATTTTTATATCAGTAGCATATTGTAATATTTTTAATGGTTGAAGAACATTTTATTGTATGAATATATTATGATTCAACCAACTTCCTGTCTCTCTTGGTAAACTTTTTATTGAAGAAGGACATAAATAAAATAAAAAGGTTTATAAATTATATCTGTATAGCTTGTAACTAGTCCCTGGATCAAGAAGCAACACATTACCAGCATACCAGAAGTCTTTTTATAAATCTCCCTCCCACACACCCCAATACCTACCCTACACCCCAGGGCAATAAGTGTTCTAACACCATAGACTAGTTTTTGCCTATTTTAGAACTTTGAATATATGGATTCATAAATTATTTACTCTTTTGCGTCTGGCTTCTCTCCCTTAACATTGTATTTGTAAGATTTATCCATTTAGTTGCATGCAGTTCTAGTTCATTCATTCTCAGTGTGTGTAAAATTTCAGGGTCATGTTAACTATGTTTAAAGGTATAAGGATTAATTTTCCAAAATAATTCTACCATTTTGCATTCCTCTCTTCAATGAATGAGAGTTCCTGTTGTTCTGCATCTTTATCAGCAGTAGGTATTTTTGCTTTGGTTTTGTTTTGTAATTATAGTCATTCTAATATGTATGTGCTGATAATTCATTATTATTTTAATTTGTATTTCCCTAATTACTAATAATGTTGAGCCAGGCTGATGTGGGTCAGTGATTGAGTGTCGACTCCATGCATGCACCAAGAGTCACTGGTTTGATTTCCAGGCAGGGCACATGCTTAGGTTGTGGGCTCAATCCCCAATGGGGGCATGCAGGAAGCAACTCATCGATGTTGATGTTTTTCCCTCATTGATATTTCTGTCTCTCTTTCCTCTCTCTCTAAAAATCAATAAAAACATATTTAAAATTTAAAATGTTGAGCATCTTTTCATATGTTCATTTGCCATCCATATACCTTCTTTGATGAAGTTACTGTTCAGCTCTTTTTCTTAGATTATTTGTTTTCTTACTGTTTTGTTGAGTTCTTTGTATGTTCTGGTACCATTTATATCAAATATATGATCTGTAAATATTTTCTCCTGGCCTATGGTTTGACTTTTAATTCTCTTAATGGTGTCTTTCATAGACAAAATATTTTTAAGATGGGTAAAATACAGTCTTATCAATTTTTTTTCTTTATGGAAAATGCTTGTATCTAAAAACTCATTGCCTAACACAAAGTCACACAGATTTTCTCTTATATTTTCTTCTAGAAATTTTATAGGTTTATGTTTTACATTTGGAATTATGAGTAAAGAATATGCATATTTTAATGTGTAATGAGATATAATGAAAAAGTTCCTCATGAAAGGTTTTGTTAATTTACACTCCCAACAGCCATGTGTGAAAAAGTTTCTGCATCTACCACCACACTGACTATTACCCTTGGTTTTAAATCTTTGCATCTTGATCTTTTAATAATTGCACTTTCTTTAAAAAATTGTTATTTTTAATGATTAATACCTTTTCATGTTTGTTTTTTAACTTTAAAATTATATTTTGTGTTTTATTTTTTTCCTTAATAGGGTATTATCTTTTTCTTTAAAGAGTTGTTGTTTAACATAATACTGATTTTTTAAAAAAGCTTAAGTGCATGTGGCAGAAATCAAATATTATGCCTCAACCAAAGAAGAGTATTTTTTTTCTTATATAACAAGTTCATCAATGATTCCACTCTGAGAATGAGGCTCCTTCTTTCCTGATGCTTTACTCTTACTAGTATGTGACTTTTATTTTCTCATGGTCAGAACATAGTTGTTTGATCTACCAGCAACAAATCTACATATCAGGAAGGAAGGGAGGAAGAATAGTAGCAAAAGGTACATGTCAACTTATATTCTTTATTTTATAAGGAAAACATAGTTTTTCTAGAAACTTCATCCAGGACACTTTGCTTATATTTCATGGCCACCTTTAACTATAAGAGTAAAGAAAAAATAGTTGGGCACATTACTGCCCCAGACACACTATGGGTTCTCGAAACAAAGAAGAAACATAAAATGGATATGATAGGCATTAGCAAAGTCTTCCACAAGAACATATTGCCCTTTGTCTAAGTGTTGAAAGTATTTCATTTTATCCTTTGCCATTATATATAATTTATATATAAATGTTACATTTTTACCTTTTTTAAAAATTAAATCTTTATTGTTCAGATTATTACATTAGTTACTCTTTTTTGCCACCCAGTTCCCACCCCACCCACCGCCCTCACTCCCCACCCACTGTCCTAATCTATAGGTGCACGATTATTGTCCAATCTCTTCCCTCACCCCCCACATCCCTTTACCCTCCCAAGAATAGTCAGTCCATTCCCATTCTATGTCCCTGATTCTATTACAATCACCAGTTCATACTGTTCATCAGATTATTTATTCACTTGATTTTTAGATTCACTTGTTGATAGATGTGTATTTGTTGTTCATAATTTGTATCTTTACCTTTTTCTTCTTCTTCCTCTTCTTAAAGGATACCTTTCAGCATTTCATATAATACTGGTTTGGTGGTGATGAACTCCTTTAGCTTTTTCTTATCTGTGAAGCTCTTTATCTGGCCTTCACTTCTGAATGATAGCTTTGCTGGATAAAGTAGTCTTGGTTGTAGGTTCTTGGCATTCATCACTTTGAATATTTCTTGCCACTCCCTTCTGGCCTGCATAGTTTCTGTTGAGAAATCAGCTGACAGTCGTATGGGTACTCCCTTGTAGGTAACTGATTTTCTTTCTCTTGCTGCTTTTAGGATTCTCTCTTTGTCTTTTGCTCTTGGCATTTTAATTATGATGTGTCTTGGTGTGGTCCTCTTTGGATTCCTTTTGTTTGGGGTTCTCTGTGCTTCCTGGACTTGTAAGTCTATTTCTTTCACTAGGTAGGGGAAGTTTTCTGTCATTATTTCTTCAAATAGGTTTTCAATATCTTGCTCTCTCTCCTTCTGGCACCCCTATAATTCGGATGTTGGTATGCTTGAAGCTTTCCCAGAGGCTCCTTACACTATCTTCGTATTTTTGGATTCTTTTTTCATTTTGCTTTTCTGGTTGGGTGTTTTTTGCTTCTTCGTATTTCAAGTCTTTGACTTGATTCTTGCGATCCTCTGGTCTGTTGTTGGGAGTCTGTATAATATTCTTTATTTCAGTCAGTATATGCTTAATTTCTAGTTGGTTCTTTATCACAACATCAAGGGTTTCACCAGTCTTCTTGAAGATCTCACTACATCTATCGGCGTTCTCACCAGTCTTCTTGAAGGTCTCACTACATTTATCGGTGGTCTCACCAGTCTTCTTGAAGATCTTACTACATTTATCGGCGGTCTCACCAGTCTTCTTGAAGATCTCACTACATTTATTGGCGGCTTCTAGACAGTTCTTTAAAGACCTTAAAAGTGTGGTTTTGAACTCTATATCCAGCAGTTTGCTTTCCTCCAATTCTGTCGTTTGTGTCCTGTTTCTTTGTCTCGGCATTTTTTATGCTTCGCTGTGTCGATAGAGTGCCTTTCTGTGCTAAGTGTCCCAATTACCTGAGGTAGACACTCTTGGTGCACCCCCTTGTGGGCTTTGTGCACAGTCTTGTTGTAATTAAGCCTTGATTGTTGTAGTTATCACTGGGAGGAATTGACCTCCAGGCCAATTGGCTGTGAGAATCAGCTGTGTCTGCAGTGGGAGAACTTCTGTTCTGGAGACTCCCCTCTGGGGCTAGACTTGCTTCGATGGGGCTTTGGTGCTCACTGAGTCTGCCCCCTGAGTGTGTCTTTTATGGTTCCATGGAGCTGTAAACTGGATGGTCCCACTCTGACCTCTGGGCTTCCTGGCTCCTGGATCTCTAGGGAGGTGCTAATCTAGCCTTTCCCTGAGGCTATCCAGCAAAAGTCTCCCTGCAGGGCTTGGGCGGGGCGGGTCCCACAAGATCAACAGGGCGGGGTTAGCAATTATGGCTGCTCTCAGTCTTGCCCTCAGAGGCTCTGCTTCTCAGTGTCCCATTAATCGCTGCAAGCCCCACGGAGAGAAAGCTGCCCTAGGGTTCTGACCAATGCCAGACAGTCCCGCTTCTCCCGTATGAGTGTGGGTCCCTAGAGACTCGCCCGGAACTGGAGCTCAGAGCCTGAGACTCCCTCCCGATTGAAAATGACAACCGCACCCTCAGCTGCCAGCCCGCTCCACATGCACTCCGCACCTTAGTATTTCACCTCCGCACTGCGCCTCCTCTGAGTCTCGGTATGTTTTTCTCTTTCCTTCTAGTTGTAGAATTTCCACTCAGCCAGCCTTCCTGTGGTTCTAGATGATGTCCATTCCGTCCTTTAGTTGTATTTTTGTAGTGGTTGTTCAAGGCAGCAAACTGGTGTTTACCTATGCCGCCATCTTGGTTTCTCCACATTTTTATCTTTTTATGGTTTCTATTTTTGAAAATTATGTTCAGAAAGGCCTTCTACAACCCAAAGTTGGCCTAATTTTTATTTTTGACTTACTAGAATTATGTCTCCAATATTTGCCAGGGCTGACCCGCAGCCCCTGAACAATGGATGAACAGATTACTCTGACACAGTTTGACTGTGAAAGAGAGGGCTAAGGGAAGGCTTGACTGACAGCAGCCAGGCAGCTTCGATTGCCTGCCTCATTAGCCTTTTATTGGAATTTTTATCTTTAGATGCAATCAATAGGGTGAGTAATCTTGGGAGGACATATGTGTTTACATTGTCCTCTAGGCAAGGGCAAGGATCAAGGATTACAGTAAACACCAGGGGTCTGCACGAACACAGACTTGTTTGGAAAGGTCAAGGAATAATTAGGGGCATCGCCTTTGACATTCCCCTATGTCTCTTCTAAGTTGGAATTCTGATAAACAGGGCAGGCGGCCTTCCACACACTACCCTTTTCTCAGAATATCCTCCTTACAACTTTCCAACCAAGTCTCGTGTGCTCCCCAACAAATATTAAGAGTTTGACAGAATTTTATTAAGTTATATTAAACTGGAGTAATTGATATCTCTGTAATATCTATAATAGCCAATAATATCTAAATTCATAATATAGAAATAAGATATATTTTCCCCTCTTACTCAAGTCTGATTTTGCCATCTTCTTCATATAGATCTTGTATATCACATTAAGTTTACTCCTAGATATTATATATTATTAGGGGCCCAGTGCACGAATTCATGTACCTTGAAAGGAACTATGGGCCATGAGGCTGTGGTGGGCACAGGGGCGGCTCTCGGCCCATCCTTCATGCCCTCACCTGGCCCCTCCCACTGCAGCCCCCAGTCCCCTGTTTGCTGGCAGCCCTGGTTCCCGCTGCCGCCGCTCCCACACGCTGATGGTGCTGGCCCCACTCACACCTGCTGATGGCGCAGAGCGATTGGTGCCAGCGCCAGCAGCATGTGCAAGCGTGGCCAGCACTGTCAGTGGGTCCAAGTGGTGGCTGCTGCCCTGATCGCCCCTCAGGAGCAAGGGCAGATGGAGAAGCCCTGACAGGCAATTGGGGCTGGCAGCTGCCCCTTGCACCTGCTGACGGCGTTGAACGATCAGGGCCGGCAGTGGGTGCCAGCAGCGGGTGTGAGCGGGGCCACACCGGCAGCAGGTGTGAGCACCCAGTGGGACTGTGGCACGTGGGAGGAAAGAATTTTCAGTAACCACCAGAGGCTTGCTCCTATGACAGCGACCAGTGCCCCATTTTGGTCTGGTGCCCCCGCTCACCTTCTCTGCCATCCGCCGTAGCCAATGCTCTCCATGTTCCACATGCGCCCCCTGATGGTCAGTGCATGTCATAGCGACTGATTGTTTGGTTGTTCAGTTGTTCGGTTGTTCCGCCATTTGGTCTATTTGCATATTAGGGTTTTTTTATATATAGAGATAGGATTTTGATTTTGTTTTGGTTTGTTTAATATTCTCTATAAAATCTTTTTTCTATTATATTTTAAAACTATTTCTGGTTGTTATAAAAATATATGTAATTTTGTATATATGTGTGTGTATATGTATATACACATATACATATGTTTATATAGAGAGACTTATTTGCAGTCACTTTTTATGATTTTCTTATTAATTCTAAGTTTTTTTTATTGTTTTCTGGAGATCCTGGATATGTAATTATATTGTATGCAATTAATTATACTCTTGGTACTTACCTTCTTTCAATTTCTTAATGTGCTTTTCAGAACTTTCAGAACACCTTTGTTCTAGACTTTCATGAGACTGAGTTTAATATTTCAACACTGAGTGTGTTTTTGGCTGCTATAATCTTTATAATATTAGGAAAGGATACTTCTGCTAATTTTTGCACACAAATTTTGTTTTTATTCATTGTACAGCATGCCATCAAATGACTACAGAAAACTTTGTTTTCCTGTGGGGCTCAGGTTTAAATCCAGTTTTGACCGAGTCTCTCTTGGGGCTCCAAGTTGACCTCAGTGTATGCATTTCTAAACTAGCAAAGAAATAATTGAAAACTGAGTGTTGGCTATGCTAGCTGTTCATCTGTACCTCTTGGTTTTTTAAAAATATGGTTTTATTAATTTCAGAGAGGAGAGAAAAGGGAGAGAGTGGTAGAAACATCAATGATGAGAGAGAATCATTGATTGGTTGCCTCCTGCATGCCCTACACTGGGGATCAAGCCTGCAACCCGGGCATGTGCCCTGACTGGAATTGAACCGCAACCTCCTGATTCATAGGTCAATGCCCAACCACTGAGCCATGCCAGCCAAGCTACCTCTTGATTTTAAGGCAACTTAGGACCATAGATGAAAGCTACTTTTACCACAGAGATCCTTCCAATTGAAACCTGTATTTTAACCTACCATAAAATATGTATTTTATGGTGCTTAATTCACTAAAAAAATTCATTTAGTAACATGCTATCACATTTTAATAAATAAATACCCTTAAACCATGTTTGCCTTAGAGAATTTAAGTCTAATGGGGATTTCCTGGATCAGAATATCCAGGGTAGGGCAGCTTTTCGGAAAGGATATTGAGCAACCTATATTTTCCTTACTTATTATTTTGATTAATTCATTTAGATGTTTGTCCCTTGAAACTGTTTTCTTCCCTAAGTCAAAGTGCATATTATTTTAAATATTTCAAGAAACTTTGAAACAGAAACTTTTTATGTTATCTGAAAAATGTCAGAACATTCCCATATTTAATAGAGGAAACAATTTTTCATCTTTTGTTATTTAAATTACAAAAGTTGTGCTAATACTGGATCTGCTTTTAAAGTTGTCTCTTTTATTCATTCATCAAATATTATTGATTTGTTTAGGACATATTACTACTGGGTACTATCTTGGGAATAGGAATATAAAGATGACTAAGTCATAGTCCATACCTCAAGGTGTTGATAGTCTAAAAGGGAAATGTTTAAGTAAAATAATTTAGGTCATTGTAGTAAATACTATGACCAGGTATTTTGGGAATATAGAGAATGGTCACCTAAATTAGACTGTAGTTGAAGGGAATTCACTGACAGTGGCAGTGAATATTTGTCCTCCTCTTCTTCTATTATAACAGAATTTTCAGTTATGCATATGAATATTCAGCTATATTTCAACCAACTGTAGCCGTATGACTAATTTCTAGCCAAAAGAATGTGAAGGGAAATTATGTGTGCCTCTTCTGAGTCCTGGCCTCCTTCCTTTCCTTTCTCATATGCCTTTCTAGAATGTGAAAACTGTGAGGACTTATTAGGAACCATACAGAAGAGAGCAACATCCCAGGGATAATCCTACATAATAGAATCCTAATAAGCAAATCGACTGAATGGAGGAACAAACTGTGGAATGACAGGTGAAATGATCGGTTGCTATGATGTGCACTGACCACCAGGGCGTTGAGCGTCTGCCCCCTCAAACCCCAACAGGGAGGCAACCGGCGGCTGCGGCAGCGGGGCGTGGGGCCGGTTTGCAGATGGTGCCAGGCCGCCAGCCAGGCAGGTGCCAGCGGGGGCCCCCCCCATTGCCCCATCTGCTGATCACCCTGCAGAGGGAGGCAACCGGCCTTGGAGGCGGCAGGAGATGGGGCCGGCCAGTGGGTGGCGCCAGGCCGCCAGCCAAGGCTGGTGCCAGTGGCCACCCCCCCCCATCATCTTGCCTGCTGGTTGTCCCATAGATCAGCCCTGATTGCATGCCAGGCTTAGGGACCCTACGCTATATATTGGGAACAGTCTCTTAGATTTAAAACTTAAAACCTGGCAAGGCTACTCTAACACTGAAAAAATAGAATGATGCAGTGATGACTTACATGGACTCTGGCTTGCACATTTTGTGGTCAGCCCTGATTCTAACACTTCTAACTGTGTGACAAAGCTAATTACTTAACTTGTCTCTGCTTCAGTTTTTCCACCCATAAGATGGGGAAAATGGTACTACTGCCTCAGAAGGATCATGTTATGTACTACTTTTTATAATCAGGGCAAAAAAATGTAGCTGCCCATACAACAGCAAGATGCCTTTCACCTGTATGAAAAGTATGGTCACTGGTGCATGCAGCGTCCCAGATTGCGAGAGGGATGTCTGACTGCCGGTTTAGGCCCAATCCCCGCAAGGATCTGTCCTAAACCAGCAGTCAGACATCCTCCGAGGGGACAGGCCAGGCTGAGGGGACACCCCCCCCCTACATGAATTTCATGCACCAGGCCTCTAGAGGAGCAATAAAGTGATTGGATTCCTGACAAGTTTTAAAGCAGGATCACCCTCTTCCAGATTAAAACAAGAGAGAATAAATGTCTACTGTTTAAACCAGTGTTAATTTGGTTCTCTATTATCATAGCTATATCTAGATCCAAACTAATATATATGTAGTTTTCCTCAGTCTTTATTCTCTTGGATCTTTCAGTATAATATGACTATATCTACCAGTTCTCATATTTAAAAACTTCTTTATTGATGTCTTTATTCTGGTTCTCTTAATGCCTCACACATGTTTCATCAGTCTCCTATAAGACTCTTCTTCCTATTTCTGCTGCTAATGTGAAGCTTTTCCAAGATTTATTTCTTGGCCTTCTTCTGTCTTTATGCCCCCCCTCCCCCCACTACCCTTGGAATCCTGTGGCTTTAAATATCTCCCTTAGAAACAGATTTCCAAACCTCTATTGGTCTCCTACAGTCCTGGCCTGTCCTTTGGGCTTCATGCTAGGGTTCCAATACACTGCAATACATTTTCACTTGGCTGTCCTGCTGCCATTTCACTTTCAGCAGATTTAAATTTAAACTTGTGGTTCTCTCCAAACCAAACTTCCTTCTAGAGTTTGCTAAATACGTTTATGACAGCAGTATTCTCCTAGTCATTTATGTCTAAACCTTAGCATTGTCTTTAATTTCTTCTCTCTTACCTGACAACTGAAATTTAAAATGGTAGACTGCCTGAAATAACTTCCTTTTAGTCTGGCCTTCCCGAGTCCTCTCCATAAAGATGAAGATGATAATTTTCAGTATTCAGAACACTTTTAATTCCCACTTGCCAAAGCCTGATTACAGTAGCTTGCTTGCAGTCACCTCTGTGGGAAATCTGGCACATCAATTAAATTCCTTCACACAGATGATGAACCCATGGGTCCGACTCTTCTTTTCCCATAGTAATTCCTGTTCTTGCATCTCCTATCATTAATTCATGGCTGTGTACTTTTTATGTGCGCATACTCCCTTAAATATTTGTCCATTCATTTACAGATGATCACTTACCTTTTTTTACTTGTCTGTAAACATATTGTCACTTTTCCTCCTAGTTACTGATTACTACAAAATGGTTGGTTATCACTACTCTGACCCATTCATGGGCTTGGTTGGGTATTGTAATTCGTTTACTGAGCTTGGAATTTTTGAAGCATTTTATCTCAAGTATACAAATTTGAGTTAAACTTTTGAACTCACATGTTTGCTTTCTTTCCCATCCCTTCCCTGTGTTTCTAACACTGGTTTCTTCTCTCTACTCCCACAGTTAATCCTCAGTTCTTGAATGTCTCCTATCTCAAACAATTCGATTCTCCATCAAGTTGTTCATGGGGTGGGGGGGTCTCAGTTGTTGAATAAAAGTTTGGTTCTCAACCTGACAACTCTTTCATGTTGATACCTGTGTGATCAGTCATGAGTCTCTCAGATGACAAAGGAGAGAATGCTTGCGTTTGAGTCAGTTTACCACTAAACCTTGTGTTGTTAACATTTCAGGAAATTGTGTGCTGTGAATGTTTTCATATGATTTTTTTTGTTGCTGTTTATTTTGATTAAATTTGTACAAGTCACCATGGGTACTAAGAAGGTTAGTGATAGCAGCAAAGTGAAAAGTTGTGAGAACTATGATAGAACTTAGACATGTACTGTATATTAAAAAAAGGTTAAAATTGAATCTTTTGGGGGTCTGGAACAGATTAATTCAATTTACATTATTTCTTTTTTTGAAAAAGATCTTTTTATTGATTTCAGAGAGGGAGAGGAGAGAGAGGTTGAAACATCAGTGATGAGAGAGAATCATTGATCGGCTGGCTGCCTCCTTCACGCCCCCTACTGAGGATCGAGCCTGCAACCCGGGCATGTGTCCTTGACTGGAATTGAATCCAAGACTCTTCAGTCCATAGGCCGATGCTCTATCCACTAAGCCAAACCAGCTAGGGCTCAATTTACATTATTTCTAATAGGAAAAAAATGATTTGGCTTTTGAATAAATCTCTTCTCAAACAGCCTTCCAGAACAAATTAAGTTCAAGAACTGAAGTCCCACTGTATTTCATTCTATATACTAATACTAAGCCTCAACACACCTGATATCAAAATGATTCCCACTTGTACATCTTTTTCAATACTTCCATTGTCACCATTTTGGTTTAGGCTGTCATTACTTCATGCCTTAACTCTGTGTTGTCATGTTTCCACTTACATCTGTTTATGCTCTGCAGCTTAATCTTGCAAAACTACTGCCTTCATGTTACTTCCTCTTCATAATCCTCAGATGATCTTCATTTTCTAATGTTAATGTACAATTAAGGTTCATATTTCTTTTTTTACACTTTAAATTACAGCCTCTTACATGACATAGCATTATCTCTAAGATCACTTCTTCCCCAAAATACCTAGAAATGCCCATATCCTTTTCATTCTAGTCATAGTCTATTTTTAAGGCCCAACATGCCCGTTAAGATTCACCAGACCATCATGATTCATAGTGATTATCATCTGAGTGAGATTTTATAGTTATACTTGTCATTCTCTAGCCAGGGAATTTTGGTTAGCAGTTTTATTCTCAAGACACATTCTTTCCACCTCCTCAGAAATTTATAGATAATAAATTTATAGATATTAGTGTTGTGGAGTAGTTTGGGTTAGGGTAATTTTTGTTCCTTGAGGGTAATCTGATTTTTTTTCTTTCAGAGCTTGTAGGATTCTTTCTCTTGAGAGTTTGAAAAATCCAAAATAATTGCCCTATACATACTATTCCTTTCAGTTAGTTTATCACAAATATGATGTAGATTTTGAATATTTAAACTGAAGTTTTCTTTAGAGCAAGAAAGTTTCTTGGGTGTAGTTTGGATGTGACTCAGCTACCATGGGACGTCTCCATTCTTGCCTCACACTAACTTGAGGCAGAAGATGAGCACAACATATGGTCTCCTAATACCAAGTAGACTTCAAAGCACTAGTGAATAAAATAAATTTCATTAGATTTTAATGAGGAAATGGTTATATTATGGAAGGTACATAATTTTATTTCCCAGATATCTATTTGAGATCTTTTTCTCTCCTACTTTTTAGCTATCTTGTTTTCTGTTTTCCACTTGCTTCAGCCTTTGCTTCCTCCAACATGTTTTTTAATTCCTGCTTTATTCTCTACCTTTCCTTGAACAGAGGGACCTTTACTTTCTCTGGGATTATTCAGATTATTCATTATCCAACAATAGAACCCTTCTTCTTTTCAAAAAAATTGTTGACACTTATTTCATATGTCTCCTATTTTCCTATTCTTTGACCACCTCTAGCCAGCCCCCTCCCCTGGCCCTCACTGCACTGTTGTCTGTGTCCATGGGCTATGCCGTGGCGACCTGGGAGCAGCCAAGTGGGCCCCTCAGACAGTGCACAGCGGGGCCTGCTTAGCCATTGCTGTGGTGACCTGGGAGTGGCCAAGCGGGCCCCACAGACAGCAGAGAACCACAGGGAGCAGGCCTAAGCCGTCAGTAGTATATCCCTTGAGGGCTCCCGGATTGGAGAGGGTGCAGGTCAGGCTGAGGGAACCCCCTTTACCACCCATGCACAAATTTCATGCACCAGGCCTCTAGTATTACATAGTGTGGGAAGACCCAGCTTTAAGGGTCCCTATTCTCTTATTGATAAACATTGAAGTGGTTTCCAAGTTTTCTTTCTATATGTTTTTATTTATCATAATATGTTATAAGTAAACATGAGCACATCTTCTAGAGCATATGTATAATCCTCTAGGTGAGATAATGGAATTGTTTGGATGTCAGGTGTGTGCTACTTGATATTTGAACAGACACTGAAAATTGTCCTCCTTAGAGGTTCTACCAATTTATGTTCTGAATCAACAATGTATATTATTCATTTTATGTATCCTCACCAATACTTAATGGTAAAACTTAAAATTTTTCCATTTTGGTGAGTTATTTTAATATGTGTTTCTGTGATTACCATTGAGTTTGGGGATTTTTTCTTTTATATGCATGGTCACTTGTATTTTCTGTTTTTCGAATTGCTCATTTAGGGGGGAGATCTCTGATATTTTTCGTATTGATATTATATACTCAGGATACTAATCCTTAGGCTATTGTATATATTAAATATTTACTTCTAGTTTTTCTTTTTTACTTTGTTTATACTATCTTTAAAAATACAGAATAATTTTTAAACTTAAGGACTTCTTATAGATCACTTATTTTGAAGTTCCCAACATATTTACCTGTATTATGTTTCTTTCACATTTTTATATGGAGGTATATTATGAGGTTGGGAATTAACATGATTTGAGGAACTGTTTTTATTATATTTTATATTCCCTTTTTAAATACATGGTTCTGTTTCAAGATGCTCTTGCACTCCATTAATCTATTTATTCCTGCACCAAAACCAAATTAATTACTTTAATTTTAGAACTTGTCTTGATATCTAGCTGGTATAGATTTATATTTCCTCTATATTAAAATGATTATGGCTTTTCTTGTTCACTGTGTATTAAAAAGTTTATTAAAAAAAAACTTGATAAAAAACCAGTTGGTGTGGGTCAGTGGTTGAGCTTTGACTCATGAACCAGGAGGTCAAGGTTCGGTTCTGGTCAGGGCACATGCCCAAGTTTCGGGTTCCATCCCCAGTAGGGGGCATGCAGGAGGCAGCTGGTCAGTGATTCTCTCTCATCATTTATGTTTCTGTCTCTCTTTCTCCCTTCTCCTCTCTGAAATCAATAGAAGCATATTTAAAAATTTGATGAAAATTCTTATGGTATTTTGATTGGATTGCATTCAGTATTAATCCTGAGAGCATTGATATCCTTCCAATCAGGAACCTTCCTTTCTATGAATATGTTCTATTTCAATTTAGCAAACATATATAGGGTATCCCCTCAAAAATGTATACACACTTTGAATAATTATTAATTCCAATAAGTTAAATCAGGAAAGAAAGAAACATCAATTGAGCTATTAGAAAAAAGTGTGTATTCATTTTTGGGGACACCCTGTATTTCAGAAAATTTTTCTAGTTTTCTCCACAAATGTCTTGCATTTTCTGTTAGATTTCTTCCTAGGAACTTTATGTTTTCTATTGCTATTGTGAATTTTTGTCTTTTAATTCTCTTGTATTTTCTAGATTGACAGTTAAATATTGTCTGCAGAAATAGACAGTTTGTCTCTTCCTTTGCAATTTTTATATCTCTTTCAGTAGCTCTTCTGTTTCTGTTGATTCCTAAACATTGATCATTTCAGTAACTCTCCATTTAAATGAAAATACATTTTCCTACTGTATCGACTGTAATACAGTCTAATCTACTTATTTGTGGTTGCAATGTTCTATGGAGTTGCTGCAGACACTGAATTAGTGAAGACTGAACTATTGCTCCTATGAGAAATACATGGTAGGTTTCTGTGAACCTTTTGGCACAGCATTTTTTATCAACTGAAATGCCATTTGCGTTATATTAGTTCATTTTCCAATGTCCTTGTAAAAGAAATCAATCTCATTGGCTTTGAAAACCTGCTTTTCTCCATAACCCTTTTCCTGTATAATTCTTAGCAAGTATTTAAACATTTTTTTAGTAGTTTCCTGATCTGCAGAACTTGCCTTACCTGCAAATTTAACATTTTTTACTCTGGAGTGCCTTTTGAAATGTGGGTAGTCAGCACTAGCTAAGAAAGGTTCAACATTTTTCTGACCCTGGGTAACATGACCAGACATCTCTTTGACTTTCAGCATCACACAGTGCTGTCTGCAATGCTCTTTCAATGGGTTGTCATATGGTGAATCCACAAATTTAGCTTCCTTTCCATCTTTTCCATAGCTTCATCACACACTATAGTTGTTACTTGAACACTACCAGAGAGGCCTCATGTATAGACCAACAAATTTCATATGTACCTTATTGTTGATTCATTAACACTGAACTCTCGGCCAACAGCACTATAATTCACACTTGAAGGAAGCTTATCTGACATATGTATTTTTTCTGTAAGGCACATAACTCTTTTTGATCATAGGAACACTAGATAGCACTTCAGCACTATGCTTAGGGGCCATTTTAAACATCAAAATGAACAACAAAAATCACAAAACATGCAAAAACCATGGCACTAAATAGACCACCTTAAGGACAATTGTTTACAGTATGAGAGCAGAAACAAGAAGGCAGAGGTTTTCTTGTCCAACTTCAGCTGGGAACATGCCAGTCAACTCAAATTATTCTTCATTCTGTGCATGTCTGTCAATGAATGACTATGGGACAGTGTGAGCATTGATTTTGAGGCTACAAATAAATTTTAGTGAGTGGGTGAATTTGCAAATATGGAATCTCTGAATAATGAGGATCGGCTGTAGTTGCGCAGATGATGACAGGGAAATAACCTGTATTTTTTCCATGCCAATGTGGTTATCATACAGACCCCTTCACTACAGATTGCTATTATTCCTTAGGTACAAAGTGTCCTTAGAAAATTGTTATACAAGATAAGCTAAGGTTAAATTTTTAACCTCACTTAGTATAGGTTAAGGGAAAGGCTTTATTGGGAAACTGAGGACCAAGAGCCAGTGTGATGGGGCACATAGACCCCCCATCCAGAGAAGCAAGGTAGGGCCAGGGGCAAGATATAGAAGAGTTACATTCCAGGGTAGGGACCCTTCTCCTTATATAGGAAAAGTATGAGAGCAATCTTTTCAGCTGCTTAGAGGGAGGGGCAGAGGAAGGGGCAGATTATCTGGGTTCCAGACAGTCTGAATTTAGATGTTGGCTATTTTCAGGAGGTTTTTGTGAAATCTAGCTGCCCGGCTCCTGGAGAGCTTAGAGCTGATGGGAAGCTGAGTTCAGGTGCAACCCTTTCCGCTGTGGGAATGCAGGAATATGAGGTACTCACTAAGGAGTCTGGACAATGCAGAGTGAAATTTCACTTCATTCTAAATCAGATTTTCCATAGCACCATGGTGGTTGTTGAATTATTATTTGTGTTAATCTGATTTTCAGATTTGAAAATGTCCAATTATTATCCTTAAATGTAATTTTCTATTATATTGCCCCCACTTTTTGTTTCTGGAGACTAGTATTAATTTATCTCAAGCAACCTAACCAGAGAATTTTACCTTGTATTAAGCACTCTGATTTCAAAACTGTTATAGAGTTATCCAGTCTATACTACTTAAGTTAACTCTGTAAGTTAGTTACATAAGTTATATAACTTCCTTTAAAAATTAAAGCCCATACAAATAAATCTATTCCCATTACTCCAATAAAAGACACTTATCATCCAACTTGAAAAATCAGGTGAAGAAATTCTCAAATTAAAATAAAATCGAATCTATCTAATTTTATTACATCATACATTTCTACGACCTTTACTTTCTTTAGTTTTAAATTTAAAGAATTTAAATTTAAAGAAGTTCAAGTTTCCCAAATCAAGGACTTTTCCAATTTATTGTTGTAAATCTCTTAAAAACCATATTTTATTAGAAATGGTGGGAGGGTTGCCAGGATTTTGTCTCCTTTAGAAGTCACAGAGTCCACAGCATCATACCATGATTGCAAAACAATCTTCAAATAATTTTATTCCAAAACGTCAGCCTTAAGGAATAATTCTTGGATAACTATTATTAAACATATAATGCCATGAACTTTTATATTATAGAAAGATTTTCTACCTTTACCTTTTTAATCAGGGTCATCTTTCTAAAAAGAAACCTAAGCTAAACTCACACAATAAAGGTAATTTAAAACACAAGTCAATTTATAACAAGAGGTTAACAGTTCAATTGTTGCAACATCATTTCAGTTCAGTATTCTTGGGAACCAAGGTTCATCCTGAACTAAAAAAATATATAGCCTTAAACATTTTTATAAGCATAGCCCAAATTCTAATCTTTCTACCCGGTTTGTTTTACAAAGAAGTTTTGGAAATACTTTGACTATAGTTTTACCAATGGGGATGTTATATTTCCATTTCAAAGGAATGAAATCTTGAAGATTAATTTGAACCCACTTTTTTTTTTTACATTCTCAGAATCTCAAAGTCTGGAGTTTGTTATCTGCAAGGAGAGAGGTTTAAGCCACACACATTGAACAAAAATAAAAATTAGAGTTTAAGGTTTTGTCTTTTAACTAGCATTGCACCTAGAGTTTCAAAACTTCTTACTTCGAAACACTTTTTCTTGAAACCAACCTTTTTTAAGGTTGTTCCCTCTGAGAGGGCCAATAAAAGCACAGCATTGTCCCACTCTTAAAGCTTCTGGCATTCTTCCAGTTTCCCTTGTTATTTAGTCTTTTTATTGCTGACAGTTCTCAGAGATTTATTCTGTATTTCTGTTAGGACAGGTCCTTGTCAAAGAGACAGGCCATTTTCCAAGGTGTCTCATTATTTTTAGCCACCTACTCATTTCTGATGTCCTTGATTAGGACAATATAGTGATCCAGACATAAGGTGTAGAGCAGCTGCTAGAGGTTCTGGTCATCGTCTTTGACTCATCATCCTGGGGTCATGGCGGTACCCATGGAGACAACCTTGACAGAGACAAGGATAGATATTTTCCAGTTATCATAGTTGGTTTACTACTCTTTACAGATTTCTCCATCTTGAGGACTAGGAAGAGAAGGGAGAAACTTTTTCTTGTTTTTGTCCTTGAAAGTCTCCTTGTGACATGGCATAGCTACCACTTCTGCTGGGTTAGCTGCTACTTTGTCACTTCCAGTATCTAAATGGCCTGGGCAGAGTTTGCTGTAATGACCTGCTAGATCTCTGCAAGTTTTATTCTCTCTCTTATTCTTTTAGCTTCACTCATTGTCTTGACTAAACCTTGCTTAAGGACTTTCTGGTCCTATCCCTTGGGTAACTTTGCCCTTTTTCCTCACTTCCAGCGATGACTCCAACTCTATTTATTAGAATTTATCCCCAGATTCTTTCAGGGCCATGGCAGTTTCTCTCTATTTCTGAACCTGACACTGTAACAGATCAAATATTTATTGATTTAAATGTTGCATCCCTTTCTGACACCCGGTCATGAGGATTGGATTGGTCTCTTTTTGCATTTTTCATGCCAAGCACTATTCTAGTCTCCCTGCACTTCCCTCAGTGCAGGTCAAGTTGTTACTAGTGTCTCTGCAGAGACCAGCTCACATCCTGCCCATATGCCAATTATTGACTCCTTGAGAAATCTAATAGCGGGGTTCACACAACCTTTCTAATCCCTAACTAATTTAAAATCACAGGGAAAACGTACTTCTGTATTTTCCAGTTGTGGTGAGGAAAAAAACAAACACATGTATAAAATGCTTAAGCTGAAATCTACTTTAAATTTTTTTCCAGGCAGTGGGGCCGATGAGCAGAACAGATAATACATTATGGATTGGAAAAATACTTATAACTCCACCTCTAATTATGAGTTTATTTGCATGTGGTTTTCCCCATTATAATGCCAGTGGCATGGTGCAGATGTCTGAAATGAAGAAAACTGAATGTGGACCTTGGGAATTTCAGCCCCAGTGGCTCTATGAGGTCCAATAGTGTTCTTGAGGGCACATTACTTTTCTGGCCATATGTTTGTAAATAATCTTCAGCTTCTCTCTTACTTTATTTCCTCACCCAAGGATTTGTTTATCAGTTTGAGGGGGAGTGGGGGAGAGAGAGAGAGAGAGAGAGAGAGAGAGAGAGAAGAGAGAGAGAGAGAGAAGAGAGAGAGAGAGAGAAGAGAGAGAGAGAGAGAGAGAAGAGAGAGAGGGAGGAGAAATATATATATGAGAAACATTGATCAGTTGCCTCCTGTACGCACCCTGACCAGGGATAGAAGCTGCAATCTAGGTATGTGTTCTGACCAGGAATCAAACCCGCAACTTTTGGTGTATGGGACAATGCTTCAACAATTGAGCCATGGGATCAAGGCTCTTTTTAATTTTAATCAATCCTCCCACAAGTTCTTCTTGATCTGTATGTGCTTCTCTGAATTTACTGACTTTACACATTCCATTTCCTGTAACTGTGATACTTTCTCTTCCTCCAATGCCATGGATTTTTTCCCCTCTGAATTCACCCTCTCATCAGTATTGCCTATTTGACATAACCCATGTGATAAATGCTTTTGTAGAAGTGTGAAGGATTTGCTTTGGAGAATCAGAGGAAGGAATTATTGATTTCACAAGCAAAGGAAAGGCTCCTGAAAGATTTCATTGTGGAGTTATCATTTGGAGACATTACAGGAATGCACAAAATACATAGAAGGTTGGGAAAGGCACTTTAAACAATGGGAGCAGCTTGCCAAAGAGTTAGAGTAGTGCCATGTAACTAAATTACAGGGCAGGATGGAGGAGGGAAGGCACTTAAGGGTCTTGAATTCTTACTAAAGACTGTGAACTTCCTCATATGGGATCTGCCAAGCAAGTGAGTAACTGTTCAAATATGTGTGTTAGAAGCACAATCCTGGCAGAAAGAGGGAAGAATGGATGGAAGAAGAGGAGAGACTGGAGACAGGGAGACTAGTTAGGAGACAAGTCATTGAGGATCTTCTTTCCTCAGAGTAGCAAGTGTTGTAGCCTGCCTCCTTCATGTCCTATAAGTGGCTCTGCTCTCCAGAAGCGGAACAATGAAGGAAAGAGGGATGTGCACAGTTTTTGGTATGTACCCTGAGTAGGGGTTTGGCACTAAAATGGCTTCCATAGTGGAGACTTACAGTTGTAACTCTGTTTGGAGTATAGTACCTTGATTATCATAGGTGCTTGAAAATATTTGTTGAATGGAGGAGTAAATAAAAAGAATAAACAACCCCCCCCCCCCCACCTTTCCCTGTATTATCTTACCCACAAAGTCAGAAGGTCCCTTTATACACTTCTGTAGGGAAAAAAACAGATTCTTCTCAAAGATAGTTTTAGTTTTGTTTTTTTCCTCAGTTACATTTTCTTGAAAATTGATTCTGCACCTTGATGTTGGAGGCCGCCTTGGAGTTAAAATGATCAGGGCTTCAGAGCCAGGGAGATTCTGGTTCAAATCTTCACTTAGTAATTGGGTTAAATTGAATGATTATGTAACTTTCTAGATCTCTGTTTCCTCATCTCTATCCTATCAATGAAGAAGAGGTTGCAGTGAGGAAAGAGATAATGTCTATAAAATGCTTAAGTCAAAATTTGGCTGTAGGCCAGCCAGAAGCACACAAAAATACATGGGTAGGAGCTCTGAGCAGAGTCAGAGAGAGAGCTGCAGAATTACAGCAGGGTTTCCCTGTCTACTCTCCCCCACAACTCTGCTCCAATCTTGTACTTCACCCACGTAGGCTCTTGCCTGAGGCCAATGCATGAACTAAATTAGATTCAGACAGGGTTCATCCCGTTTAGCAGGT
Organism: Myotis yumanensis; assembly: GCF_028538775.1. Lineage (NCBI taxonomy): Eukaryota > Metazoa > Chordata > Mammalia > Chiroptera > Vespertilionidae > Myotis > Myotis yumanensis. The sequence continues at coordinate 178,128,865 of NW_027223753.1, forward strand.
ACAAATCTCAGTCCAGAAAAAACAAAGTCATACAAGTGTGTTATTTTTCTATAAGAATTAAATTTTTGAATTTGAGCTCAATTTAATGGAAAGGTAGAACTATAATTTCAGTCAATGTGACATTCCTTCTCACTAACTGCATTTATCTGGGGATGGATATAAGTTTCAGGAGACTTTTATAGGGCCAAATCACTGGGAGACCACTTATAGGGTCAGGTGCCACATCAGCATTTGATGGAATGATCTTAATTCCCCTAGGTCAGTGGTCGGCAAACTCATTAGTCAACAGAGCCAAATATCAACAGTACAATGATTGAAATTTCTTTTGAGAGCCAAATTTTTAAACTTGAACTATATAGGTAGGTACATTGTTATTAACTTAATTAGAGTACTCCTAAGCTGGCCTTTGCTAAAAACGTCCGCAATCTGATTGAGGTACGTTCACTGAGGTCGACCCCTTCCAACTCTCCCATCCACACTCGTCTTGTATACTTGTTTCGCCCAGGCCGAAAACTGACTTCTGCGCATGGGCCACCGAGTTTCAATCGAACTGTACGTGCGCACCCGCACGTGGTATTTTGTGGAAGAGCCACACTCAAGGAGCCAAAGAGCCGCATGTGGCTCGCGAGCCGCGGTTTGCCGACCACTGCCCTAGGTCTCTCTGGTAACTTCTGGGTCCTTACTTATTCCTTTCCCAAGCAGCTGGTCCTCTCGGCTATTTCTGCACTGCTCTTGGGAACACAGGAAACATTCTGTGCTCCTGAGCCACGTAGTGCCATATCGATTTCTAGAACACCATCTGAAGACTGCCTCCCTGTCTCACAGCCCTCTCTTCTGCACGTGCACCACCGGAGATGGGGGAAACCTTGCAGTTTTGCTATGTCTCCAGGCTGTACCCAGAAATTGGGGCACAGACTCACCTAAACACACCTGGACCTAGGAGTTTAGGCAGGGTTCTCTCACTCTGATTTCTCTAGTCCTAGGAACCCTTACTAATCTCTACCTAATTTTTTAGTCTTTTGGCTTTACTAGGATTCTTATGGATTGTTTCAACATAATAACCCTTTTGTTTGTCCTTTGATTAGAAGGTTTTGAAATTCAAAAGCCAGAAATAAGGCCTTTTAATTATTTTTCTTCTTCTCAAAGCAATGAGTGCTATTGCAGCTGAATTGAGGGGGAGATGGAAGGTGGGGAGTCAAGGGATATGAATCACATTGCGGTGGGGGGGGGGGGGGGGCAGAAATTTTGGTTAATTTATAGTCTTAGCCACTTCAGATTTTACATTTTCTCTGGTTAAGCTGTCAGTGCTGGTTGGGGTGGTCTCTGTAGCCATTAGATTTGGAGCATTGTTAGTTCTAAGTTATAACATTGCATTTCTTTATGTAAAATGTAAGCCAAATTAGGAAGACTAGATAAATACCAATACTTCATTTTTTTTTAATTTTACATTTATGTGTCTCATCATTAAACATAGAATTTATTAGCAACTTGTTTTTTTCTGCTACATTAATTTTGTTCTATAAATGTATTTCACAGGAAATATTTGACAATTTAGTTTGTTGGGAAAGGTCAAAATCTGTTTTTTCCAAAGAAATAATTTAAATAAAATGGGAAGAATAGAGCTTGGGAAAGCAATTAAGTAAGGATTTTGGTATTTTTTTTATTAGAACGCTAGAGGGCTGGTGCACAATGTGTTTGAATAGTTGAGGATTTACATTAAAAGCTTAAAATTTGAAGCCTAACTTATATTAGAAAAACCAAAATGTATTATTGTCAGTACTGTGTTAGAGATAGTGTAAGAGATCAGAAGATTGCTGGATTGGTCCTCATGTTCTGGGGATAATAAAGGGAAGGGAGCAGAAGGGATGTCAGTGTAGTTCCTGTTCCTCTGGTTCCTTCACTGCATTGTTATCTAATCTCCACACATTCCTATCAGGTAGATGGTATTGTCTTCATTTCACAGTTTATAAAACTGAGGCTCACAAATCACTCAGCTACTTCTCCAGCTTCACCTTCTACCATTCTCTGCCTCAACCTACTCCCTCAGCTACAGTGACCATTTCACTGTTTCTTGAACATGTCCTGCTGTTTACTCTGCTGAGGGCTCTCTGTCTTTAGCTATGAAGATGGAGATCTCTCCATTCAGGTCTCTGATGACATGTCATTGCAGAAAGGCCTTTCCTTATGACTCTATATGAAAAAAATATTATTTCATATGCCAGTTTTAGTAAGATGCAGCATTGTTTTGGGTACCACTAAGCAAGAAAATAGCTGCCAATTAATCAATGATCTGGCAATTTTGTAAGATGTATCCTGATTTCAGAGATGTTAAAATGTGAAGAAAACAATGTTTTTAGAATCAATTAAATGAAATTGCTATCCTACTTTCTATACAGATTGAACACTGAAATATTTAGATATTTAAATATTTAGTGAGCCAGAACACTGGCTCTCTAGTGTCTTCTTACCCTGACTTATTTCTCTTTGCAGTACTCATCATTCTCTGATATGATGTACATTTTCTTTAGTCTTCTCTCCCCACACTAGAGTTTAAGCTACATATAGGAGCTTTGTTTTGTTCATTAGCTGTTGTAGAGACTGGCTAGATGTGCACTACACTCATTTTCTTCCTGGGCACTCTGGACTACACTTCCCTGCCTCTCTTTCAGTGCAGTGAACCTATGTGACAGACTTCTGGACAATGGATACAGGTAGAAGTGAGGTATTCCACCCCCAGGCCTCTCCATCCTTGTACTTCTCCTGGGGGTTGGAGCCACTAGTGATCAGAGACACTGGAGGGAAGAAACCCAGGTCTGTAAATAATGGTGTAGAAGAAAACCCACCCCCCTCCCATCACATTGACCTTCATTGGATTGTGAAGTGAAAAATAAATCTTTGTTTATTAAAGTCACTGAAAATTGTACTTTTTTGTTGTATTACATAGCTTCCCTTGACTAATACATTACTCGAAGTGCATTGCTCAGACTATTCATGGCATATAGCAAGCTTGTAATTATTTATAAGGCTAGACAAAATTAAAGGAACAGGAGGTTTCTATTGAAAGATGACTAGTTTTGCTTTGTACATCCAGCATTTGCATGGGAAGGTGGTACCCACATTTTGTACCTCCTCACAGGTGACCTGGAAGAATTTAGAGGGGCTAAAGATCTAAAGGTTTCAGAGTTCAATTTGTATAAAAAAGTAGGTTTAGCAGAATCAATCAGTGGGGATTTGTGGAAGGAGAAGTGGTCACAGGGAGAAATTTAAAAATATATATATTTTTTATTGATTTCAGAAAGGAAGAGAGAGGAAGAGAGAGATAGAAACATTAATGATGAGAGAGAATCATTGATTGGTTACCTCCTGCACGCCCCCTACTGGGGATCAAACCTGCAACCTGGGCATGTGCCCTTGACCTAATCCAGTGATGGCGAACCTATGACACACGCGTCAGAGGTGACACGCGAACTCATTTTTTTGGTTGATTTTTCTTTGTTAAATGGCATTTAAATATATAAAATAAATATCAAAAATATAAGTCTTTGTTTTACTATGGTTGAAAATATCAAAAAATTTCTATTTGTAGCATGGCACCAGAGTTAAGTTAGGGTTTTTCAAAATGCTGACACGCCGAGCTCAAAAGGTTCGCCATCACTGACCTAATCAAACCCTGGACCCTTCAGTCTGCACTGAGCCAGGGTGAAGAGAAATTTTGATGTAAGGATCACTAATTTGTAGAAACTCTGAGTGACAATAAATTCAAAGCAGTAGATAGGGAGGTTGGAATGGAGAAGGTTGAGGTTCTTGAAGGATCATTGAGTTTTAAGGTCAGCAAAATGAATTTATTTTGGGAAAAAAAGTAGGAAGATGAGCTGTTTGTTGAAATAATCTAGGATGGTCTTAGACATTTACCTACTTAAGAGAATGATCCATTTATTTAAACACCATCTTCTTTAGGTATTACCTTCTATTTATACTTTTGCCTTGTTACTGACTTATATCAGTAGAACTTTCTTTAGGGAAATTCAAAGAGATATTTCATAGGGGTGTTGTGGAGGTAATGTCTGCAAAATTTTTACCTGCATTTAAATATTTGAACTTGCTCCTAAAATATTTAGTATTACTAATGGTTCTATTCTCAGTATACATAGCTTTGGTTGTCCTGAATATGAGCTTAAGTAACTCAGAAAAACAGAAGGAACACACGAAATACTTAGTAACTTTAGAGAAAGAGGCTCAGACTAATTCTGAATAACAAAACATTTCTTTTTTATAAGGTCATCTCAAAGATCTAAGAATAGGATTAATTTCTTTCTTTCTCATCTTTTAGGGTTTAGCTTAGATGCTATCTCCTGTGAGAATTAGTATGTAAATTCCCAAAACTGGGTTGAGTGCTGTCTCCAGTCTCCAGTGATGCTCCCAGCATTCTGTGCTTCCCTCACCACACACGATTCCAAAGGATGAGCTCATCCTAGTGGCAGAGGCAGTATTAGCTTCATCATTGTATCTGTACAGCACAGCACAGGAACTGACAAAGTGTTCAATAAATGCATTTTGAACAAAAGAGTAAATGAGGTTCTTTTTGGAAGCAATGATTACTTCATGTCTCCAAGGTTATTTCAACACCTGCTACTCTAGGTTTAAACCACATTTTTTTAAAGGAGAAAAAGGAAGGCTACTCTGGGTAAAACATTTATGTATTTCAAGTCAAATGTTCCTTTCCTTGTTTTTCTTCATTATTCTGAAACTATTCAGAATGAGTTTGTTGGAATAGGTTTCTTTCTAATTTGTAACACATATTGAATAGGCACTTGGCATGCTTTATAGTAATCAGTTTTATCTGTGAAATTTGCCCGTTTCATCTTCCTTGGCTCTTCTTAGTTTTCAATTTAGTGCATGGGCTTTAGGCCATTATGAAACTTTCAGTTTTAAGGTGAAAGTTTGAGTTGATTGCCATTCTAAGATAAAACTGAGTGGATTTGCTATTTTAAAGCTATTAAGTATAACCCACAGGTAATAGTCATGAAAAATAACATTCATCCTTGAATAAGAACTTGGTTAAGCTGCAGCCCTAAGCTCTTTGATTCCCCCTCGCCCCCCTTAGGATGTTGTAAGAGGCAGGGCCACAGTGACCTCCCTAGAGCAGTCAGAACTATCTGGCAGAAACCTTTCTATGGCAGTGGATGTGGAAAGATGAAGTGTGTGGTGAAGGGAAAAGGAAAAAAGAGATGGAACTATAATGAGGAGTACTAGGACTAGGTGGAGTGAGGACAAGGCAATATTAATAAAAGGAATGATAAAAATTAACAGCTGCTTCTGTGCTCTTACAGATAAGGCATACATGCAAATAAATGAACGACAACCCCACATTTATATCTATCACCTAAACCCAGGGTATTTGCAGAGAAACAGGGTTGTATATAGCTGTTATTTTAATAATGACACAAAGAATAGATGAAACTGACATGAACAATATGGTAGATGAAGGAACGTAATATGATTTCATGGGGGCACAGTTCCTGGCACATGTCAGCTATTAAGAAAGTATTGGTTCAATATCCCTGAATTTTGAATATGACATTCTTACAGTTAAGAATGGGAGAACTAGTTGCAGGATCAGGACCAGAACCTGAATGAATGAAGAAATGACCACAATTGCCTGTTATTTGGGGCTTTATCAGTACCCTGGAAATGAATGAAAGCTAAGTGTGTTAAGAATTGAATAACTTTAAAATTCATGTTAAATAATTACAAACTGATATTTTAATTTCATTAATAATTATGCTTAGACTGTCATATTTTATTTTTCATAATTAATTCCATTTGTTATGCTTATAAAGTCCCTGGTTAAACAACTTCTTCAGGTGCCAGGGCTAACTGGCAGACCCTGAACGATGGATGAATGATAACTCTAACACACATTTCTGTGAAAGAGAGGGCTAAGGAACTGCCTGGCTTGAGAAACCAAATAGCCCCATTTGCCTGCCTCCTTAGGCTTTTATTGTAATAACAACTTGAACTAAAATTAACTATTAGAAACTGTAAGTAGGGTAAATATCCCTGAGAAGACACATGTGTCTGCAGTGTCCTTTAAGCAAGGACAACTGAAGACTAAGCATTAAGATTCCAGTAAACACCCGGGTGCTCGCACATACACATACTTGCTTCCCTACATCCAGGTATTGTTAAAAAAGAGACAGATGACATTCATTGGAGTGAACAGACAGTATTAATGGTGAATCCCCAGGGACTGGCTCTGGCTGACAACCAGATCAGAGTCTCTCCATTCTCTAACAGTGCTTATTATATTTTGAGGACACAGTAAATACTTAGTGACTGAACTACTTGGTATACAGGTAAGTGATCTCACACATGAGCATCACTTATACCCACTGCTGATGGGATATATATATATATACATATATATGTGTGTGTATATATATATATATATATATTCTTAATGGTTCTATATTGAACTATTTTGTGACATCTTAACTATTGGCTTTATTTTTATAGCTAAAATAATCACTTAGAGGCACAGATAAGTCAATTATTTTCTCTATCACAAGGATGTAGTTCTTTTACATCTGCCCAGTTGTCACACAGTATTTTAAACTAAAAGTATCAGATAAACACAATCACTGTCAATTCAGTCACATTGCACCAAATAATTTCTCTCTGAAATTATTGAATCAGTTTTTTACAATATGTAACCTATTAGGATTTGTCTCTCTATACTGTTTAAACTTACACTAGAGGCCCGGTGCACGGGATTCGTGTACTGGTGGGAGTTGTGGCCTGTGGGGCCCGCTGTGGGAGTGCTGCTCAACTGAGTCAGCCGAGCGGCAGTGGACCCATCCTCTTAGCGGTTGCTCCTGCAATGGGAGCGCACTGACCACCAGGGGCAGCTCCTGTGTTGAGTGTCTGCCCCCTGGTGGTCAGTGCATGTCATAGCGACTGGTTGACCAGTCATTCTGGTCGTTCTACCATTCGGTCACTGGGCTTTAATTATATAGGATTACAAATAACTTACAAAATGTTATAAAACCAAGGTAAGTCATAGATGAAGTGAATGTATTCACAACTTTTATGAACTATACATAAATCAAATGACACTTGTTCTCCTCTGATGGTCCCATTGCTAGCTTTCTCTTAAACTGAATTCCACAAAGAATTCTAATTTAAGCAAAGTTCTCTGCATTCATTGACAGTTTATAGGCTATTCAGGAAAACTAATTAGTTTTAAATCAATTTATCTGCAAATCACTTTTCCATTTCTGGTTCCTACTTATTAACAGCTCTAGGCCATTTATGAAAAATTTTCCTTTTGTCTGAAAGCTTGACTCTCTACCCTGACCCTCTTTTGTCAGTTCCTTTTTTCCCTAATGCACTGCAATGAAATTGGAAAAAGTAAATTGTGAGGAAAATTTTGACAAGATCTATTGTAAAACAGTCAATTGAATAAAAGTACCTAAAACGAAGTGGAAAAGTTAATAAGAGCAAATTGATTTAGTGAAAACAATATATATTTTAAAAACCATTTATATATTCAGATAAATAATGTTTTTCTGTAAACTTCTCTCCCCTGTTCCTTTCATATTCATCACCATGTGCCTTCCTCTAGAGGCAGATCAGCATATATTACTCTTCTTCTATTAGCTGTACAATACTTGACATGCTCAAAGTTTTTTAGTTGGGAAAGCTAAAAGGTTGTAAACTCCCAGGAGTGAAGAAATTAAGTCATAATGAATGTCAGAATAATTGCTATCATTATATTCACAAGTTGGCTCCTATACATAAAACTTAACTCCCCGTTTTTCCCTTGGTCTCCAATTTCCCTTCCCCTAATCAATTTCGTGCCATTCTTCATGCTGTCTAGTTTTCCTCAAACAATTTCCCATTCGAATTTGCTGACATAAATACCTCTTATTTTAAAATTAAAGAAATATTCCCTTGAAAACTATTCTGATTAAATAAAATTAAAGGAACTTGAGGCATAGGTTGACTGTCTTTATTAATAGGAATAAGATTCCTAATTTCCTCCTCTTTCACTGGCCAACCTAACCCATCACTTCAGCCACTGTCCCCTTTTTCCTTCATGACTTGGGAAGAGGTACTTACAGACAAAGGCTATTTCCTCCATCTCTGCTGCTACCCAATTCTAAAGCACTTTCTTCACTGGTTTTCTCACTTTTGTTTATAAATATGCTCAAGTTTTTATCATCCTAAAAACAGCAACAAAAATTTCTTTAGTTCTGTTTTTCTCTTAAACCACTCTCTGCTTTAGCAGTCTCCCTTTCACTACTGGAAGTAGGAAAAATCATCAAAACTTATTGTCTCCCCTTCTTCCTCACCTATTTGCTCTTCAACTTATTGCAATCTGGTCTGTATTCATATTACCTGACTGAAATTACTTGTATAGAAATCATCAAGATGTAGTAGTTATTTAATTCAGTTGCCTCATTAAATGTCTCATTCTCTTTTACCCTCTGTAATATGACATTGTTGACCACATCCTTAATTGAAACTTTTCTCCTCTCGCTTCACATGTGAGTATATTTTCTTTGATTCTCCTTTTTTAAAACCTTTATTGTTGAAAATATTACATAAGTCCCCATTTCTCCCCATTGATCTCTTCCAGCCCGCTCCTGCCCCACTACCCCCCAGGCAACACCACCCCTCACAAAACTCACTCTTTGGTTCTCTTCTTAAAGAACAATTTCATCTTTATTTCCAACTAATTATTATTCATTTCCTCTTCAGTATCCTCTATCAGTCTGTCTTCAGCTTGTACAAAAAGTGGTTATTATCTATCTCCTGAAATCTGCTTTTCTTCCTAGATTTACTATCTCAGCTAATGTTTATCAAACTCAAATAAGGGAGAATTATTAGTCTTGGAGTCAGAAGTTTTGGGGTTTTTTGTTTTCTTAATTCTTTGACCTTTTTCATGCATCCCTCCAACACCCTTCCCCTCTAACAGCTGTCATTCTGTTTTCTGTATCCATTAGTCTTTTTGTTTCTATTCTGTTTGTTCATATTTTTCATTATATTCCACATATAAGTAAAGTATTTGTCTTTCTCTGGCTGGCTTATTTCACTTAGCATAATACCCTCTAGGTCAGCCGTGGGCAAACTACGGAACGCGGCCGGATCCGGCCTGTTTGAAATGAATAAAACTAAAAAAAAAAAAGACCGTACCCTTTTATGTAATGATGTTTACTTTGAATTTATATTAGTTCACACAAACACTCCATCCATGCTTTTGTTCCGGCCCTCCGGTCCAGTTTAAGAACCCATTGTGGCCCTCGAGTCAAAAAGTTTGCCCACCCCTGCTCTAGGTTCATACATGCTGTCACAAAAGTTAAGCTTTCCTTCTTTTTTACAGCTGAGTAGTATTCCATTGTGTAAATGTACCACATTCCTTTTATCTACTTATCTACTCATGAGCACTTGGGCTGCTCCCCCCCCCCCCCCAAAAAAAAACACCACACAAACAAACCATCATAGACACAGATAACTGTATGGTAATTACCGGAGGGAAAGTGGGAGTGGGAGGTAGAAGAAGGTAAAGGGGCAATAAATAGTGATGGACGGATACTTGACTTTGGGTAGTGAACACACAATACAATATACAGATGATGTATTATAGAATTGTACACCTGAAACCTATATAATTTTATTAACCAGTGTTACCTCAATAAATTCAATAAAAATTTTAAAAAAATCATGGGGTCAATTCCTGGATCAGGATCCAGATTAGTTTTTGATTTTGTGTGAGTTTTCACCTATGCCACCATTTCCTCACTGGCAGAATAATAATGGTAATATTTCACAGAGTTTAAAAAAATAAATGAAGATTAAAATGCCTAACTTATAGCAATCCCTCAATATATATTAGTTTCCTTTCCTTTCTACATTGCCTTTTCCTATTGAAGGAAGAGACTACTACACAATAACTAAAACAAACAGGTGTATTTATTAGATAGAGGTTAATTTGATAGGTAAGAACTAGATAAAATCTCGTAGTATAGATTAACAACTACTTATTCAACCATTCCTTTGTTGTTAGACAGTCATGCTGTCTCTGATTAAGGAAGAATGATGATAGCAAGGAAATCTCCCTAGTGAAGCAAACATTTGGACAAGGTATGTGGAGAAAGTGACAGACTTTGGGGGAGGCCTAGATTTCAGCTTTTGGAAGACTTTCAGGAGTAAGAGTGAGTTGAAGTCAGCTATAGAAGAAACATGGTTTCTTGGGTCAGATTGATTGGCTGACTTTCAAAAGTTTATTCATGGAGGGAAGTTGTCATTCTTATTTACTTATTTATTTTTAATTTTTTATTGATTTCAGAGAGGAAGGAAGAGGGAGAAAGAGATAGAAACATCAATGATGAGAGAGAATCATTGATTGGCTGCCTCCTGCACGCCCCAACTGGGGATGGAGCCTGCAACCCGGGCAGGTGCCCTTGACCAGAATCAAACCTGGAGCCCTTTAGTCGACAGGCCGACACTCTATTCAGTGAGCCAAACAGGCTAGTGTGGAAGTTGTCATTTTTTGATTAATGGTTTTAACATTCCTCACTATGATGGCCTTAGAACAACCAATTTTTTCCTAGGACAGTGGGATCTCTGTTTTTGTTTTTCTTATTCTTTTTCTCTTCACCCTTCCTCTAAATAATTTTCAACTGATCAACAATCTTGCTCTTTCAATTTCTGATGTTTTTCAAAATTGCCCTCGAAGTCTGTCTCTGTCGTTGGTGCCCTAATTCACGTTTTCATCACCTTTCAACTACAACACTTTTGGTAATGGTTTCTGAATGTTCTAATCCAATGCTCCCAGCTCCCAGTCTACAATTCTAATCCATTTTCTACACTGATGCCAGAGTTAGTCATCTAAAACACAGGTCTGATAATGTCATCATTCTAATGAAAAACCTTTGATAATTTCACTAAGTTTACGGTATTGTTTCTCAATATCAGCACCCCCTGAGTATTATAATGCATATTCCTGTTTCCTGTGGGGCTAGATTCTAGGAATCTGAGTTCTAATAAGCACTCCTAGGATATTACTACGTATACTGAAGTTTGAGAACTATTCTCCTATAGGCTGTGATTCATGTTCCTTAACACAAGAAACCCTAATGAACTGGCTTGGCAACTTTATATTTTGATATTCACCAGGTACCCTGTGTTGTAGTCACACTGGGCTGCTTGCCTCTCCTCAGATATTCACAGAAAATCCTCTTCTGTTTGTCTGTAGATTTTGTCATTCAGCCTGAATTATTGTTCACCTTATAAACCCCTGTTAATCCTTATAGGCTATCTTTTCCCAAGATAATGACTTATAATCTCATAGATGTTCCTGTGCCTATTTGTATACTTTGTTATTGCAGTGGGTAGAATTAACTACTTCCTTTTTCCTCTGGAAGACTGAGTTTCCTCAGAGTAAATGTCAAGTCTTATCCATCTGTGCATGATCATTTCCTAGCACACTGCCAATCACATAATGCATACATGTAGGCTGTGTATTTGCTGCTATATTGTTTATAGGATCTTAGAAGACTTGTAGGACATCAGAGGGAGGAAATTTTTAGTGACCCTCTTTATTTGTAGGTAAAACTAAAGCCCAGTGGTATTCACTCATGACAAACCAACTGTATTATGTTTCTAGCTTCCCTTGGAAATAAAAATTAACCTAAACCTAGACACTTTTTAGCAGAAAGTTGTTTGTGTTTTAGATTGTTTATTGGATTAAAAGTTTTAAGATTGTTCCAGAAGATTTATAAGTTTCTGTTTAGCCCATGTTGGAATGGCCTATAAAGAGCCCAGAGTAATAATGCCTGCTCCCATTATTTTATTTTATTATTATTCTTAGTTTGAAAAGTAACACATCCTAATCTTAAATACAGAAACAATCCAAGTTGTACAAAATAAAAACAAGGATTTGCATGTACCAGTATAGACACTTCCTGACTTCCACCTTCATCAAATTCTTGTTTTTCCCATGTAGTAACCAATATTTTAATGAGACATTTATTCTACCGGATCATTTACCATCTTTAAAAATATATATTGACATTATAAATTAAAACATGTTGATGGGGGCACAAGAATTAATTATAGGATTGTCATGTAGATTAAATGAAATAATGTAAAAAAAATTTTAGGATGTAGTAGACTTCAAATAGGACAATGTCCATCTCATAGCTAAGCTAAATGTATATTACCTAAATTAATGAAGAAAGAAGGAAATGATGTTTCTGATTGTTTGTTCCATTAGACAAAGCTATGTGTAAATGGAAAAATTTTAAACTGAAACTTTCTATTCTATTTTCTCTTTCTCTTATATCTCAAATTATTTCTATTTTAATTCCAATTAGTTCAATAACATGACTAATTGGAAAAAGGCTGAATTCTAGAAACATGCTGTGGCCAACTAGATATAAAACATAAAATGTGCTATAGATTATCCTAATAATCAGAAAGCTATGACATTGGATGATGGTAACCAGCTCTTTTATTTCATGGTATACTAAGTCAACCACATGTTCGCATAATTTACTATTGTTAAGTATAAATATTCTTTAACTCCCAGAATTTGTTTCTTTATGAAATAGTATATGAAAAGAACTATTTTGACTTGAAAAAATAGTCCATTCTTTCTACTTGTAAGCATTTACAAAAAATGTGGTAAATCTAATATTTCAATTTTTTCCATGGAATAGCAAACTAGAAACATGGGTTCTACATTTTTAAGAGTGCTGCCTGTGGATCACGGATGGATCAGAACATTTATCATCTATGTAATTGGTAAAACAGACATTTTTACATTTTCTATTTTAATGTCTTTTGTACTCTGAGAATGTTCTATTTTTGTGGCCTTTAAGTGAAATCTGTAAGTGTGCCATTTTTCTAGCATCAGTATCTTAAGATTCTGATCCTTTATTATTTTACTAGAGGTCTAGTGCACAAAAATTTGTGCACTGCGGGGGGGGGGAGGGGGTGTCCCTCAGCTTGGCCTGTGCCCTCTTGCAGTCTGGGACACCACGGGGGATGACCACCTGCTGGCTTAGACCCATTCCCTGGGGGATTGGGCCTAAGCTGGCAGTCAGACACCCCTCTGGTAGCCCAGGAGCCCTTGGGGGTGGCCCACTTGCCAGCAGGGAGCAGGCCTAAGCTGCAGTTGGACATCCTTAGCGCTGCTGAGGAGGTGGGAGAGGCTCCCACCACCACCGCTGTACTGGCAGCCGACAGCCTGGCTTGTGGCTGAGCAGAGCTCCCCCTGTGGGAGCACACTGACCACCAGGGGGCAGCTCCTGCATTGAGCATCTGCCCCCTGGTGGTCAGTGTGTGTCATAGTGACCAGTCATTCCCAGTAATTCTGCTGTTAGGGTCAATTTGCATATTATCCTTTTATTATATAGAAGTGCCTGGACAGCCTGGGTGAGGGCTGATGGCTGTTTGCAGGCTGGCCAAGCCTCTCAGCGGGGACCCTCACCCCATGAGTGTGTGGCCATCCTGGGTGAGGGGCTGATGGCTGTTTGCAGGCTGGCTACGGCCCCAGCCACCCCACCTCCCAGTGGAGGCTGGCTGGAAGCAGGTATCTGGGATTTATTTGTCTTCTATAATTGAAACTTTGTTGCCATGAGTGGAGGCCACAGCTGGCTCAGGGCAGGCGGGAAGCTTGGCTTCCTCCATCACCCAGGCAACCAAGCCTCCTGCTTGCTCCAGCTCCGTGGCTGCCAGCCGCCATCATGGTTGGGTTAATTTGCATATAGTCGCTCTGATTGGCTGGTGGGCATGGCTTGAGGCATAGCGAAGGTATGGTCAATTAGCATCTTTGACTTTTATTAGTGTAGATCTTTTCAGTGTAAGATGTTATTTGTATCTTTCCACAAGCTGAAAGAATGTCTTATGCCAGTGTGTCTTGTATGTTATTGTTGGAAACTATATTTGATTATTTTACATTATCTGTTATGCTACCTATACTACTTCTTAAACACTGTTTAATTTTTCCAGTAAAAAAAAAATACCAGTCTCAACTAGAGTCTTAACTAATTGATTTTATTTCAAACTATGCCATTGAAATTCAAATTTTACTTAAAACATTAATGAGATATATTTTTATATTTAAAACTTTTCTATAAAAGAGAATTAGGACATTAATTAATATAAAAGACATTTTACTAAAATTAGATGTTTGTTGAATGAATCATACATACATAAATTACGTCTTCTATTTATGTATTCATTCATCAAACATAAATTGAGTGTTTATTGTATTGCCAAGTACATTCTAGTCTCTGGGTAACAATGATCTATGGGATCTGGTCTACTTCCCTCAGACAGCTCATACTTTGGTTGAGGAGACAGTCAAATAAATGATTAAATAGATATGAATATAATAATAGAGACATGGAGAGGTCAGTGCTAGCAGAGAGTAAGAAATGTTCATTCACTTTTGCCTTGGACACTAAGAGGGTGTCTGGGAGATATCATTGAGAGAATATTAGTTAAATTAAGGTTTGAAAGATAGATAAGCATTCCCCTGGTGGACAAAAGATAGTCATTGCAAATATAAGGAAGAATATGTCCTAAGACAAGCAGGCATAAAAACACGTGGTATGTTCTAGGAAGTACAAGTGGGTTAGTGTTTTTGAGTATAAGGTTCGAGGTTGGGAGTTACTGGAAGTGAGCCTAGATTGATATAATGAAGCAATTTATATAGATGATATGCGTTCTAAGCGATTTTCATTATAATATTTAACTTTCAGGTAATCTAGCTGTAGTGTAGATATAACCCAAATACTAAAACAATCCACCTTTTAATTTTCTTTTTAAATATATTTTTTATTGTAGATAGTAATACAGTTATCTCCCATTCCCCCTCCCCTTTACCTCCCTTCTCCCAGCCCCTACCAACGCCCCCACCCCACGTCTTCACTACCCTATTGCCCGTGTCCATGGGATATGCATATAAATATATAAGTTCTTTGGTTTATCTCTTTTTGTCCCCCCAACCCCACATTAAAACAATCCACCTTGATTTACCAAAATAAGAAGTGTATAAAAGTTAGATAAAATGATACAGATGAAATTATTACTTATTTTCCATGGGTATTTTAGGAAATCACAAACTATTCATGAATACATAAATAAACTTATGTAGACAACGAAACTATATTTAAATTACAGGTAAAACTAAAATTATTAATTATGAGAATGAAAAAGTATACTAATACAATGATTAGATTAACATTTTGATTTGGTTCTTTTAATACAAACTAATTGAAATAAAACAGGTTAGTGTTCCATCTATTAATCATTCAAGGAGCAATTCAAGTGGATAATTAAAATTAGTCTGAGTCATAATTATTTGGGCCAAGTAAGACAACTATAAAAGTACTTGGAAAATCAAAAGTATTTTTATTTTTCCTAGAGGTAAAGTTCTTTAAGAGTCCAGGGAAATGAAGGCTTATTTCTAGTTGGGTAGGCCAGTATTTTACAGTAGGGGTTATGAACAGTGGATTTGCAATAGTGAGTTTGCAGATTTACAATAAATAAAATATATTCGGGAAAAATAGAGTGAAATAATGTTTAGCAACTGACCAGATATTTGGGCTGATGGGGTTTAATACTATTCAATTTATTTCATGAATTCTGACAAAGCCATAACTTTGTTAGCCATAACTCTTCAGACTGCAGTTATAGAAACTTAAGTAGCTCAAGCAAAATGGAGAATTTATTGGTTTACATAACTGAAAAATTATGTATGGTTGTATCCAAACATTCAAGCAGTGCTGTTACTATTCTCTGTCTTACTCATTATTGGTTCAGTTTTAAAGCAAGTTCCTTCCCCTCAATAATGGCCAGCATTTCAAACATATATGCCATCATCTTAGTAATCTCTATAGGAAGAGAGCTTCTTTTACACAATTATTCCAACACACTTCCCATGACTGACTGTGTTTGCCTTAAATGAGGTCCAAGCTCTCCCTGCACAAGTCACAGTGGCTGGTGATTGATTCCTGGGCCCAGGTCATGAAATCCCTTGAAGTGAAGAGGTAGGGCCAATCTGAGAAAATTACATGATCTCACAATGGGGAAGCAGTTTCCCAAATGAATAACAAATGGATCCTGGGCTGGTCAATATAATAATTATCTATTATCATAATTTTACCTTTTACTTTCTTAATTTTGAACTTGGCATAAATGGGAATTTTTAATTTTATGGAATTTTTAATTTTATTTTTAATGAAAAATTTTTAATTTTTAATTTTAAATTAAGTAGAACAGGGTGTTCTTACTTGACCAAACCTTACATGCTAGGTGTTATAGATTTCAATGTAGACTTATATGATTGAAATCAGCCTGCTCTGATATAAGTAACTGCCATCTCACGCTTAAATTTATGTTCCTCATTCATTCACAGTATATAATATAAGAGAGCTATAGTCCAGAAGGAACTTATGGTCAGAGAGGAGAAGACATAGTATAATGAGAAGGCAATTTTATCACAAAATTCAAAAAAAGTAAATATTTACATACAACCCATATTGATTCAAACAAATATTTTATAGTGCCTATACTTCCCTGTTGTCAGGGGGCTCAAAAATTTATGGAAAAATCAATAGATTAAAAGACGGTTACAATGTAGTAAATTTATTGTTAGAGGGTACAATGGGAACTCAGATAAGGGGCAATTTTTAGGTTGTGAAATGGGACATGAATATATCTTTAAAAAATATGGTCTCTAAGTATTGTTGGAACATAATGTCAATCTCCAGTAATTTGTATATGAAATTTCTTAACTGTTCAAAAGTATAATAGCCAGAGAAAGAAGATAATCTAGGTTTCATTTCCTACAAATAGTTTTAATGGAAATATATTCCCTGACCTTTCATGATTTTCAGCTTGTTAATTTCAGAACTTCCCTGTCCTCTACATATCCAGTCAAGGATAAAATTTTGGAATGAAGGAAGAACAAGAAAACCATATCATAATTTTTAAGAGGATATTGCAAATTAGGCATTTCTTTTGAAGTCTCTTTGAATGTACTCAGCAGAACTCTTGTTTCACTCAATGAATAATTGCTCTACAGAGGGCAGAGATCTCAATGGAAAGAGGAAGGGAAATATTAACTTGTGGGTACCTGCTCCTTTCCAGATGCCAGACCAGAGTATGTGTTTCCTGAACTCTGAAACAGGGTAATTGAGTTCTTGTCTAGCTTTACTGGTGAACCAAATTATGGCAAGTCTTGGGCTCTTCTTTTGTTTCCTCATCTGCAAAATGGGAATAATATTTACATTTATTTTTTTGTATTTTTATTGAATTTATTGGGGTGACATTGGTTAATAAAATTATATAGGCTTCAGGTTTAGATTCTTTAATGCACCATCTGTATACAGTAGGTACAACTTTACCTGAGGAGGTAAAGTTGGAGATCCATTCCTAACAGCTCGAGGTAACACGATTTTTGCCGTAAGTCAGAACCTACCTACATAAGTACCTACGTCACTCACATGGAGCACATACACAGCAGCAGTGAAGTGAAACAGTATAAAAAATTTAAAAGAAAGATAACAATTCCTGACCTTTACTGTGGTAAGTAAATAATAAAAAACATAAAGCACATAGGTACATACGTCAAAATGATGGAACTTTTTAAAAAAATAAATAAATGGGAGATGGCGACGTAACCACAAAATGACGTATGTCGAGTCTGATGTAACCCGAGGACTGTCTGTATTGTATGTGTGTTTACCATACCTACATGTCTTACTTTAGCAAACAGGCACACCTGCTTTCTTTCTTTTTCTTTTTCCTCATTCCTGTCCCTCATTCCCTCCACATATTCCCTTTTCTTCCTCTTTTTTTCTAAAAACATTACACTAGACTCTGCTAAATACCAGACACTGTGATTAATGCTTGGGATATAAAAATGAAAACAGCACAGTTCTTTTCCTCAAAGATCACAGGCAGTGGGAAAAACTGAAAGGTGTACAAGCAATGTCAACATAGTGTATTCTATGTTCTGGGAAGAGGAGGGAGCCTTGCCTCAGGTTACTAGTAGCCTCTTAATAGTTTAGAAAAGAAAAATGTTGTAAGAATATATATATAAAACTTCCTTGTAAAATAAAATCTGAAGTGGAGTAAGTAGCAGTTTCTTCAGCATGTTAAATTAGTCAATGAGTTGTGTCAGCCACAATTATAGTATTCATCTACTGGACCTTTAGACATGGTATAAGAGAACTTCTTTTGCATTTGCATTGATGTGTTAGTAGTGTCACTTGCTCTCAGTAATGTTCCATAGCAGTGACCATGAGTTACAGAAATCCTGGGGCTCTGAAGAGGACTCAAATTTATATGAAAGGGCTATTTTTATTTAAGTGGCTTCTAAAAAATCTAATTTACTCATGTGTTCAACAAATACTTAATATAAACCTACTCTGTGTAATTCACTGGCTAAGCATTGAGAAACCAATACAAATACTACACATTTCTTGTCCCAAGGAACTCCAGGTCTAGAGAAATGAAACAGTCATGTGAAGTGATACAATACAATGTGTCAAGAGCGATAATAGAAGGATGTTATGTTGAAGTTATTAAGGTGGCACAGAAGAGGAAGTTTTCTTTTCTGGCACATCTGGATGAAGGTTTGGGCTGGGTCTGGAAGAATGAATAAACGTTTGGTAGGCAAACAATGACGTGGGAGATGGGAAAGGCATTCTAGGCAATGGGAAAACTATGTGCAAAGATGGGAGAGCATGGAACAGTCTAGTGTTTGAGGAACTTTAATGGTTTACCCTGGTTGAAACACAAAGTATGTGCAGGATGTTGAAGCTGGGAAAGTTGATAAGAAGGCCAGATACCGTATCTCATATACTATACCAAGGAGACTAGATTTCTTGTTATGGACATTGTGGAATTATTGGGGGCTTCAAAACAGTGGAGTTCTATATGATCCAATTAATGTTTTAGAAAGATCCACTTTGGAACAGTATGGATAATTGGGATGAGGAGAAAGAAACACCAATTAAGAGGTGGTTGAATTAGTCACAATAACCAAGATGTGCAAAAACCTAAATGCCTGTTGACAGATGAATGGGTAAAGAAAATATATTCTATATATACTAGTACAACGAATTATTATTCAACCTTAAAAAAAGAAGAAAATCTTGTCATTGTCACTTGAGACAATATGAGTAAACCTGGAGGACATTATGCTAAGTGAAATAAGCCAGATACAGAATGACAAATACTGCATGATCTCACTTATATGTGGACTTTAAAATCATTAGACTTGCTCTGTTGGTTAGTTTGTTAGAGTGTCATCCCTATAAACTGAGGTTGCAGGTTCAATACCCAGTAAGGGCACATATAAGAACCAACTAATGAATGCATAAGTAAGTGGAACAACAAATTGATGTTTCTCTCTCTTTCCTTTTTTTTTCTCTCTCTCAATCAGCAACAACAAAAATAGTTAGACTCATAGAAGAATCAAATAGAATGGTGGTTACTATGGGTAGAGTGGATGGGGAAATGAGAAGTGATGTGAAAGGGTACAAAGTTTCATTTATGCAAGAAGAATGTCTTCTGGAGACCTAATATATGACAAGATGAATATAGTGAGCAATATGTATTGTATACTTGAAATTTGCTAAGAGGGTAGATCGAAGGAAGGAAGGAAGGGAGGGAGGGAGGGAGGGAGGGAGGGAGGGAGGAAGGGAGGGAGGAAGGAAAATGGTAACTATGTGGTGAAGGATATGTTAACTAGCTTGATTTTGGTGATCATTTCACAATGTATACATACATCAAAACGTCAAGTTGTATAGTTTAAATATATATAATTCCTGTTTGTCAGTATTACCTCAATAAAGCTGAAAAAAAGACAGTACTTCCATTAAGAGATTAATAAATCAGTAACATTGGGAATATTCCAAGATAAGAAATATAGAGAAAAGAAGAGTGGATAGGAGGAAAGATGATGAATTTAATACTGTATATGTTGAATTTGAAACAGAAACTGGGGTCAGGCATTCAGAAGTGTGATCTGAACTATCAGTTTTGGAGTCCATAGGCACATAGGTAGAAGCTCTCAGTATAATTTCTTGTTATTTTTGTCTTTTGCTCTGAATGACATAAATCATTAAAGGCATTTCTAAAATCAAATAAATTATAGTAATTCATACTTAGAAAAAATAGTTTATATTTGCATTGGCAAATACTTTTCCAAATAATGCTTGTATATGAAAGTAACCTAATTCATATCTTCTAGTTTCACACAGTGTTGTTCAATGGAAGTATAAGGGGCTATTGGATGGGATCATTGCCATCTGCTTGGTCTCTTTTTATCATAACAGAGCTATTATTACTTACCATTTTTTCTGGGCATAGGCAAAATACCTCTATTTTAGTAAAAGGTCAAATGTCACGCCTATTTTATGCACTGTTCTTCACACTCAGACATTACATAGTAGTAGTTACAAATTCATATTATACAAAAAAAAAGCATAGGTGAAAGATAGTTTTTTTTTAACTTTAAAAATAAAACTAAGTAATAGTTTATGTTTTGTGGAATAGAACCTCTCTCATTGTCTCTAAAGATTGGTACCAGAATTTTGTTTGCCAATGAAAAGAAATGCTACAGAGAAAAAAAAAACCAAGAATCACAGTTTTGCATTTGTGTATATTTTTTCCTAAAATATTTCAGTTTAATTATCATAATAACTTGTGAGGAAGGGAGGGAAGTTAACATTATTCCCATTCTACAGATACTCAACTTCTTTCAGATTTTGCCATTTTCAAAACCAGTGAGTTGGAGACTAGGGGTTAGGGTCCATAAAACGTAGTGTGGAACTCTCAGTAATAACACAAATTATGAAGTTTAAAGATCAAATGCATTAACATACACAATATTACTATATTTCCCTACTAGTAAAATGAAGGGTTTTAACCAAAGATGTCCCAGGTTTTGTTTATGTTAACATTCTATCAATTGTTTCACAAACAAAGTGTTCACTGTATGCACTGGTCCTATTGCCCAGAAATTTAGTGGGTCATTTCAGGCCATCATGTTTGTTGGTCCAGTATTTCTTCCAGAGACAAGGATTGAGAACCTTTTATTAATTTCATAATTTCCCATATTACTGTATCTTTATTTTTTAATTTTTATTTTATTGTTTAAAGTATTACACATAGTAGTACATATATCTCCTTTTTTCCCTCCATTAACCTTCCCCCAGCCTCCCCTACCCCCTGTCGCATGCCCTCATCCCCCCCACCCCAGTGTCTTGTGTCCATTGGTTGTGCTTATATGCATGCATACAAGTCTTTCGATTGATCTCTTTCCCCCCCTCCCCAACACTCCCCAGCCTTCCCGCTGTAATTTGACAGTTTATTCAATGCTTTACTGCCTCTGTATCTATCTTTTTGTTCATCACTCATTTATGGAAAGTAAAGGACCATAGTACTGTATCTTTAGATAAATATTTGCTTTGGACTGGAGTGGACTTTATGTAATATAATTTATGTTTTATAATACAGCTAGTCCCAAGCATTATTTGAGATGACTAAATAACGATAATTTGCATTACCTGAGATCCTATTGTGTACCTGGATGTACATGCATTTTATAATTTAACCCTACAACAGTACTGTTGTAATAGGAGTATTTGTATTACCCTCATTTCACAGATTAGGACATTTAGGAACAGAGGGGTGAAGTCATACAGTGAAGAAGGGTAAGGATTAAATTCTTATCCAGGTCCGGTTAACTCCAAAAGCCACCTGCTATGGAGTCTCTCTAATATAAAACACACATGAAGCCGGTTGGTGTGGCTCAGTGGTTGAGCATCGACCTATGAACCAGGAGGGTTCGATTCTCTTTCAGGGCACATGCCTCAGTTGCAGACTCCATCCATAGAAGGGAGTGTGCATGAAGCAGCGTATTGATGTTTA
This sequence comes from Myotis yumanensis, assembly GCF_028538775.1. Lineage (NCBI taxonomy): Eukaryota > Metazoa > Chordata > Mammalia > Chiroptera > Vespertilionidae > Myotis > Myotis yumanensis. Next base: position 178,150,825 of record NW_027223753.1, read on the forward strand.
TCTCTCATCAATGTTTCTATCTCTCCTTTCCTTTCTCTCTAAAAAAACAATAAAAACATTAAAAACACACACACATGAAATATGGAGGGGGCTAATAAAAACAGAAGGAAAGCCCTAGCTGGTTTGGCTTAGTGGATGGAGCGCCAGCCTGCAGACTGAAGACTCTTGGGTTCGATTCTAGTCAGGGGCACATGCCTGGGTTGCGGGCTCGATCCCCAGTGGAGGTCGTGCAGGAGGCAGCCAGTTGATGATTCTCTCTCATCATTGATGTTTCTATTTCTCTATCCTTCTCCCTTCCTCTCTGAAATCAATAAAAATATATTAAAAAAGAAGGAAATCTTTTTAAAAAAAGGATATGGATTGCAATAACTTAGTTTCTGTAAGTATCCACTATATGCAGCTGTGAGTTTCCTGACAAAGCAAAAAATATCAAAGTGTCGGGGTTGGAAATAATCTGACAAACAGAAACATCCATTCATTTTTTCCCCTGACAGTAAATTTTTAGAATTAATTTGTTAGACCTCTTTATAATCGATATATTGAATAAGACAATGGTCCACAACTTTTCTAAAAGATTTTGCAAAAGACCTAGGAGTCTCCTTTAAGTGGATGAGAATTTTGTATGAGATTTCCTAAACTTCCTGGGTTAGTGGTTTCTTGTTTTGGTCAAATACTGGAATATTTTTAGCCAGTATTTCTTCAGATAGTTTTCTGCTCCATTTTCACTCGATTTGCTTTTTGGGACTCATTTCATCTATTTTAGGTAGCTTGAGAATGCCTCATATGTCACTGAGACTTATTTTTACTCCTTTTATTTGTGCTTCTGTTTGGATGCTTTCTGCTTCCTGATCAAGTTCACTGATTTTTTCTTCTGTTGTGTCCATTTTACCATTAATCTTTCCAATGTATTTTTTATTTTATATGCTGTATTTTTCTATTCTAGTATTTTTATTTTATTCTATTAAGCAGTTTCCAAATCTCTTCTGAAATTCCCCAGTTCTTCTCCCACTATAGTGTGGTTTTTTTTTTCATTCATGTTTAACATTTCACCATAGTTATTTTAAAGGCCTTCTCTGCTAAGTACAACTTTTGGGTTTTCCTGGGTCTCTTTTTATTGACTTATTTTTCTTTGGTTATTCACATGTCTAGATTTTTTTTTATTGTATACTGTCCATTAAAGGTGATACATTATAAAGACACTAAATTTTGATATCTTCCTCTAAAGAGCACGTGTTTATTCTAGCAACAGTTAACTAGAATGCATAGAGATTTGGCTTTATGCTTTCTTCATGAGGGTCTCTTTAGGCTTTGCTCTTAGTCTTAGGGCAAATATTTTCATTCTGTAGCTTAATTTATATCCCTAAAATGTGGCCATTCTGGGATATCAATGGAGAAACCAAGATGTTTATCAAGCCTTTATGACTTCATAGGACTCAATTTCAAAACTCCGTCTCCCTTGTGGTAGAGGGAAACTGAAATGTCTGCTCTGATAGCACTATACCTACTTTTAATCCTAGGACAGGATGAGCTTATTTTGTCCAGAGCATGTGCTGATGAAATTTCTACTTTCCCTTTCAAACTGCTACCTGGGTCAGGTGTGATCACTTGAGTTGCTCCTCAAAGTGTTTTTCTTAGATGTGTTGCTGAGAGCTGGAGGAAGACCATAATGAGCTTGAAGTAGAAAGATACAGAGCTAACTTCTTCCATTTGTCCTGTCCCTCGATATACTTCAGATCTTCCAGATGTCCAACTGTGATGAACTATATTTTTCACTTTCATCCATCGTCTTGTCTACTAATTTCCCCAGGGGTCCCTGTACACTTTCGGAGAAGTTGATTTCAGACTGTGCCCCAGAAACTCTGTTTAGTTTATCTTCTCCTGGGAACCTTACTCTAACTATAGCAATATTGACTTTTCCTACAGAACTAGTTTGATTCTTGTGATTAATTTGTTCAAAGTTGAATGAAATATGTTTAAGGAAACATACATGAGTGTCAAAGGATAAACACAAAGGAATGTTTAACAGAGAAGAGAGTGGGGACCTCTATAAGGGAAAGAGAAGGTAATGATGAAGGAGGGGCTCACGGAAGGACTCCTGAAGTGCTGGAAAAGTTCTTCTTCCTAATCTGGGTATATGGCATTCATTGTGTTATGATTCTTTAAACTATACATATTCATCTTATACACACTTCTGTATACATTTCACAATTTTTAAAATAAAAATTAACTTAGCACAACCAAAAACGACAAGAAAGAAAGAAAGGGAAAGAATGAGATATTAGAAAGTGACTTCCAATTGTATATTTATGTTGTACATAGGGAGACTAATGTGCTATTTTCAGAAAGTACTGCCCAACAAATAATTATTGATGATTAAATTTAAAGATGCAATTAATTAGGTTAATATCCTTCCCTATGGAAGTAAAAAACAAAACTTTAGAGCCTGATTCACCAGGGTTCATATCCTACCTCTGACAAATTCTAATAGTGTGATTTGGGGCAGGTTAATTAATCTCTCCCAAGCTCAGTTTCCTCAACTATAAACTAAGGATAAAAGTAATTACTTCACAGAGCTGTTGTAAGGAGTAATGAGTTAACAAGTACTTTTCAGCACAGCATCTGGTACACAGTAGGTTCTCAATAAATATGTCCAACAACCCCACCCTCAAATTTCCAAATTTATTTCCATGGGTATTTGGCAACTAGCGACAAACATACATAGACAAATTAAATTTATATTGATCATGGGAGGTTTTTTCAATTCATCTTTCTTGGAACTTCTTTTTTATTCTGCTCAACAATGATATCCCATTGTTATTAGATACCCAGTTGCTTTATTCTTCAATTTCCTTAAAATTCACTTCCCTAGATAATTTCTCATTTTTTTTAAAGCACATGAAAATAGGGGACAGAAGGACAAAAAGAAAATAGAGGATAGGAACCCTACATAAGGAGGAAACAGATTTGATGAAAATAAATAATGTATGAAAAGGGACCCACAGAAAGATTACACAAAGCCCTCCCTGTTTTAATGATTCACATGGTCAATTTGTACTAACTAGTAGTATCCAAGAATATAGTCGTATGAAGAAGCACATGGCCCCAAGACATATTGTTTTACCTAAAACAAATCCTTGATGAACACATAATATATTTTTCACAGGCTAGCAAAGTCATTTAAAGATATTTGGAAAAATCCTTCTGGATTTTTTTTTTTCTAAGGCTAAAAATTTCAGAAACCACATAAGAAAGAAACAGTTTGTTAATGAAGTTGTCACTCCTAATTAAACTCAACACTGAATGCATCCTCTTTACTTCTGTAGACAGTCTATTTTTGGTTTTGTTTTCTAATCTTTCATCTCCAGCAGTGATTTTCCTTGATGCAGAGGTTCATATCCACATTCCTCACATAAATATGAAATAATAATTCAGAAACAGCACATTCCTATGCTGAAAAAATATTACCAGTGCAATGAAGGGTTGAAGTGTTGAGTGTAAGATTTGAAACTTAGGCAGACTGAAGACATTGAGTCCTGGAGTAATAAAAGTGGACCCTGAAATTAAACAGATCGAAGTTTGAATCCAGGCTCAATCATTCTTTAGTTCTATCACCTAAAGCAAGCTATTTAATCTCACTCTGCATCAGTGTTCTTTTTAGTAAAGTGACACCTCATTTATCTTCACAGAGGTACTATGGAATTAAATGAGAAGGCATATGTGAAGGGCCTAAGATGGTGCCCCTCTACTTCCCCCTAAGACAGATCTAAGGCCTCATGAATCCCACAGGCACTAAAGCTGCTTCCCTACTCGCCTCCCCATATTGTTTATTTTCTGACCTGTACATTGATTACACTTCTATAATATAGCTAAGGGCTCACTCACTTGCTGCCTCTCACCCTGCCTCCAAACACAAAGCTACCTTAACAAATCAAAGCCAGGTTCTTTTTGATTGACAATGGAAGAACAATACCCATAGAGGGAGGAATGGCTGTGCCTTACAGCCATGAGTCCTTCCATCTAAATGACTTTCTCCTTGAAGATTTCTCATCACTAATGCTGCCCTAACCCTCTGGTCTCAGGAATGTTGTTTCCCCAAAACATGGACTAAAGTATGACTATAGAAATTTTCCCTAATTTCCCAGGAACACAATGAACCCAATCAAGTATCTGTTAATTGCCCAGTGTGCCCCTGGCATTGTTCTAAGCATAAGGAAACTCAACCGTCAATAAAGCAGACAAACACCCCCGCCCACATGGAGCTTACATTCTTGTGTAGACAAGAAAGTAACATTTAAAAATAGGTTTCCTGCCCAGCCAGGGAGGCTCAGTTGGTTGAGAATCATCCCATACACCAGGAGGTGGCTGGTTTAATTCCCAGTCAGGGCACATGCCTAGGTGGCGGGCTTGATCTCCAGAAGGGGTTATGCAGGAGGCAGGTGATCGATGTTTCTCATCAATGTTTCTCTCTCTCCCTTGTTCTCTCTGATATCAATAAAATCATTAAAAAATAGGTTTACCAAACACATGGGAAAACACAGAGAAAGAGACAGAGCATGTAAAGTGTAATTTGATAACCTGGTTTAGAAATCTGGCTTCTTATCTCTCTTCAGCCTGTGACCTATTCCATAATGTTTTTGACTCATCTTTGTCTCAATGTGTCATTAGATCTTTCTACTCCAACATCTAGGCGTGTCCTTAATCTTGACTTCACTCCTTTAAGTCAAAATAAGCAGTGTGGGACATAGAGATCATCTTCTAAAAATCAGTTTCTTGTCTCAAAACTAGTCTCACTGATTTTTAGGGGGTAGGAGAGACTCACTAACTGCTCATATGGAATGTAGTCTTTCCCCATCATCTCAGACAACAACATTTTGTAAGCAATGATATCCAGTAAACACTGAATGAGCACTGAGCTACACACATACTGCAGTGGTGCAGTGGTGGGAAGGACGGCAGTATTTAATCACATATGCACATGTACACACATACACATTACAGGTATGGCATTTTAATTTAGTAGCTGGGTTTTTCCTATGTCTTATTGGTGCCTACACAACTGTGTGAAAATATTCTTCTTTCTCTCACAGTATGAGACTAGAAAATTCATGTTTCAGGATATACTGGGATTTGTTTCTTAAGATAACTTGCATGCTTGCTCCATACATGCATACTTATAACAAGACATTTTGACTGACCTGCTGGTTTCAATGGCATCCTCCTCCCACTTTTGGGGGGCTTAACTATAATTATTTTAACCATGCATATATTTGCCTTGAATACACATGCTCTTTTGCCCTCAGGACCCACAAAGAATAAAATATTAGATACTTATGATTTCTTATCCTACCTTTAGCTGAACATACTTTGACATGTGCCAAATATATATATTTTAGAAAATTATTTAAGAGGGATTGTTTCTTTGATATAAAAAAAACATTTTAGAGGTTCATTCTTTAGAAAGCACTTCAATTTAAAATGCTGTGGCAAATTGTCAGGCTCTGCTGTGTTCACTTTTCAAGTGACAGTGCTATTAGGATACTATCACACTGTGCACTTTTAGGGGATACACTGCATTTGGGAATGATTGAAAGCTGTGGGTATCAGTGAGTCTATCAAGCCCGATTGCATTTCTGCCTTCTCAAGACTCACTGGGAAGAGACTTTAACTCTAGAATAAAATTATAAAGCCTTTCATAACTCTTCATCAGCTCTCTGTTTCATGGACTTATTTTCATAATGTAATTTACACTACTTCATGGTTAATTCTTTTCTCCATGTTTGCAAAAACATTTTATTGAGGATTTTCTAAGGAAGGTAAAGCTCATTAGCACACAGGCTCAATATAATCCCTTTTATCTACCATCAAGATCCTCTTCATTGGTCCTACCCTTTGTCTCTTTTTAAACTCCACACCAGTATTTCTCCTAAAATGGAGCTATCTCCATCCCTGATTCCTATAAAAGTGGCTTTTCTCACTTTTAATATCATTAATGTGAGGAGGAAGTTTCTTAACAAAAATTACAAAACTGCCCTAACTGGTTTGCCTTAGTAGATAGAGCATCAGCTTGTGGACTGAAGGGTCCCAGGTTCGATTCAGTCAAGGGCACATGCCTGGGTTTCGGACCTGATTCCCAGTAGGGAGGCAGCCAATCAATGATTCTCTCTCATTATTGATGTTTGTATCTCTCTCTCCCTCTCTTTCCTCTCTGAAATGAATAAAAATATATTTAAAACACACACACACACACACACACACACACACACACACACACACACACACACACAACAGGTATAGAGCTTGCACCAAGTAGATGTTGGTCTCAGTTATATGTTCTGTGCATCTGGGTAAATTTCAGTTGTGTTCTTGGCTCATCTAACTTTTATGGTCTCAAGAATGAGTATACTCATTTCTTTATCTTTTTTCTTTTTCCAAAATATATTATGAACCTATGTATATATCATTGAATTTGCTGACTTAACATATTCTCTTTTCACTAAATCTTACACAGTTCCCTCCTCCAGTGTATTAGATTCTCTTCTAATCAATTCTGCCTAATTCCAATAAAGAAAATGATTCCTCAGGCATAGGTGAGAAAAGTGTTCTATAAATGAAACAAATGTTCATTTTCCCTCTAATGTCATCTTTTTTACTCTGAAAAACTCTTTATGGTAGAAATAGCTCTAATTAAAATCAGCTTTCATTTATGCATACAAGAAACAAGGTTAATTACTGTATTCCACATTAAGAATAATGAACCAGTTGGGAGAAAATTTATTCCTTTTAGCATTAACTGTTAAGGTTAATATTTTAAATACTTTTGAATCATATTTTAGCTTAAAGAGAAAAATTTAAATACTATTTTTTAAAATGGCAAAGTTACATTATCAAGAAAGTTAAAAGATGCCCCACTTTCTCAATGTGGTTGAGTGGTTGAGCATTGACCTATGAATCAAGAGATCACTGGTTGGATTCCCAGTCAGGGCACATTCCTGGGTTGCAGGCTCCATCCCCAGCAGGGGGCGTGCAGGAGGCAGCTGATTAATGATGTGTCTCTCTCATCAATGTTTCTATCTCTCTATCCTTCTCCTCCCTCCCTCTCTCTAAATATCAATAAAAACATTTTTTTTTAAAAAAGTGAAAAGACAAGAATATATTCCCAAATCATATATACGTTAAAAGTTTAACATCTTTCAATGTATAAAGAACCCTTAAAATTTACAACCAAAATACAAACAACTTAAATAAAAATGGACAAAAGACTTGAATAGACATTTCTTCAAAAAAGACGAATAGATGGTCAATAAATAGTAAAAGATGCTTAACATCGTTATTTATTAGAGAAATGGAAATCAAAACCACAATAAGGTATCAGTTCACTCCCACTAAAATGTCTTTAACAACACTTTTAAAAATACAGAAAATAACAAGTGTTTGTGAGGATGTAGAGAGATCAAAACCCCTTTTTAATGCTAATGGAAATGTAAAGTTTTGGAAATGTAAAGTCACTGTAGAAAATGGTTTGGTGTTTTTTCAAAAAGTTAAACTTAGAATTACCATATGACCCAACAATTCCAACTTTAGGTATATAACTCAAAAGAATTGAAAACAGGGACTCAAACAGATATTTGTATGCCAATGTTCATCATTGCAGCTTTATTCACAATAGCCAAAGTGTGGAAACACCCCAAATGTCTATCAACAGATGAATGGGTAAACAGAATATGGTATCTACATAGAATGAAATATTACTCAGCAATAAAAAGGGATGAAGTTCTTATACATGACTAGAGTCCCGGTGCACTGGCGTGCACTGGTGGGATCCCTCGGCCTGGCCTGTGGGGATTGGGCCGACACTGGCTCTTCAACATCCCCTGAGGGGTCCTGGATTGCAAGAGGGCGCAGGTCAGGCCGAGGGACCCCACCGGTGCACAGACGGGGCCGGGGAGGGACTGCAGGAGGGCTCCAGGGCATGTCTGGCCCATCTAGCCCAGTCCTGATTGGCTGGACCCAGCAGCAAGCTAACCTACTGGTCAGAGTGTCTGCCCCCTGGTGGTCAGTGCACTTCATAGCAACTGGTCAAATGGTCGAACGGTCAGACACTTAGCATATTAGGCTTTTATTATATAGGATATGACATGGATGAATATTGAAAATATTATGCTATATGAAATAGGCCAGATAAAAGGACAAATCTGATATGATTGCATTTATATGAAATACAATAGGCAAATTCATAGTGACAGAAATTAGATTGGAGGTTATTTTCTCCATATGTTCATAAATACAACCAAAAAATCTAAAATTGGCATACTGATTTCTATTATAGGCATATGACATTAATAACTAATTCAGAACCATACATGATGAAATTATTATAACTGATAAATTTCTATAATAATGGCTTATTCTTTCTGTCATTATATAGTTCTTAGAAAATCTACATGGCTCCAAAGAGTGCCATTATTTAGGTTAACAGACTTATCTGAAGTAGTAGTTCAGGTGGAAGGTAGGTGTTCTTTACAAGCCCTAATAGATCACATCAAGTCTGAAGTGGTACTCAAGGATTTTTATCTTAGAGGAGGCACTACCAGTTAGAGGCTTGTTTTTAAGAGCATTTGAAACAGTAACAATAATAACAAGGTAATTTAGGAATTGCCTCAATTGCTTTCTCAGATCAGATCATTATAATTCAAAGAGCAAATATGTTACAGCTTTTGAAGATTCTTTGGGTTTGCACAATGAAAATACACAAGGCTTTATAAAAATGTAAAACTCTTCATTTTTACTGGTTGATCACACATAGTACCTTTAACGATTTTTCATCCTTACTTTGCAAAGGGAAATGTGGAGAGATGTTAGGTTTGAATGCCCATTTTTCTGCATTTCTTCTGATCCCATGACTTCATATTGAGCTGGTTCTGCATGATCACAAGAAGCCCTAGACATGAAGTAGAAATGACGTATTCCTTTCGTTCCAATCCAGCCTGCCCAGTCACTGTCAGCATCTGCTTGATAAATTGTAGCCAGTCACTGAGGAGCAGAGTGCCCTTAGGAACGCCTGACTGATTTAAATGCTTCTGCATGATGTGAATTCTGAAGAGGATAGGAAAGACGGAGAAATGCTTGGCTTAAGTACTACTAATTTTTTATTGTTGACAGTATTACAGATGTCCCTCATTTTCCACTCTCTACTGTCCCCCTCCACCCAGCCCCTAACCCACCCCAGGCTTTCCACACACTATTGTCTGTATCCATAGGTTATGCACATATGCATATATGTTCTTTGGTTAATCTCTTCCTGTCTCTGCCACCTCCCTCCCTACTGACATCTGCTAGTCTGTCCCATGCGTCCATGCCTTTGGACCTATTTTGTTAGTCAGTTTATTTTGTTCATTAGATTCCATATATAAGTGAGACCATGTGATATCTGTCTTTGGTTTATTTTTGCTTGGCATAATAATTTCCAAGTCCATCCATGCTGTCTCAAAGAGTAAGAGCTCCTTCTTTTTCACAGCTGCGTAGTGTAATTGTACCACAGTTTTTTTATCCACTCAGCTACTGATGGACAGTTGGGCTGTTTCTAGATCTTAGCTATTGTAATAACTTTTGCCAGCATCTTTTGCCAAATAGGACAGATTGAGGAAAGTCTGCTGCGGCAGTATCTGAAAGGGGTTCTTTAGCCGACAGGCTGCTTTACAGGGTTCATAGAACCACTTTGCTTCCTGCTTCTATCAAGTACATGGGACTTTTCCCATACAATATTTTTTCATTTTATATACTAGTTTGATTCCTGGCTTTTTATTATTTTATATCCTTTGTTTATACATTATTGTGATTATCCTTGATATTAATTGTATTTTAGCTTTTTGAATTGTATTTTGTTTATGCTACCTTAAAACATTTCCTGGAAAGAGGGAAGGATTTTACTTGTAAAAAATATTACTGCATTTACTAAATGCTTACTATGTGTTAAAACTCTTTAAACATTTTGTATGCATTGATATATTTAATCCTTCCAACCCTACATGGTAGGTTACTAGTATTACTCCATTTTCAGAAAAGGAAATGGAGGCAAATAAAAGGTTGAGACAGAGCTTTTATATGATGGAGCTAGGAGTCCTGGCCTCATGGCTCATGCTCTGTTATTATAGTCATATGCCACACATCGACGTTTGGTCAATGATGGGTCACATATACTAAGGGGGCCCATAAGATTATAGCGGAGCTGAAAAATTGCCATCACCTAGTGACATAGTAGCCATCTTAATTTAGTAGTGCAGCATGTTACTTGCATGTTTGTGGAGATGCTGGTATAAACAAACCTATGCTGCCAGCTGTATAAAAGTATTACATATACAGTTATATACAGTACATAATACTTGGTAATGATAATAAACAACTATGTATATGATTTATGTATTTATAATACTATATTTTTAATCATTATTTTAGAGTTTATTCTTTCTACTTATTAAAAAAATTGATGTAAAACAGTATGTTGTGTTGTACTGGCAGCAGCCTCATACATCTTGTGTTTACTGTGTCTCTTGATTGCATCCTTTTCTCTTGTGCTTGATTTAATCTCATGTTTTGTTCATCATGGTCAGAGTGTATAAAATCTGTGGTTAATGTTGTCAGTAAGAGGACATGTTGAGTGATTGACCTGGGAAGGATATTAAAAGTGATTAAGGACCATGAAGGTGAGAAATCAGTGATGATTATTGCTCACTGGTCATGCATGTCCCATTCTACCATAGCTATGATCTTGAAGATCATTTCAATCACCCAGAGCTAGCAGTCAATTCAGCATCATAGTTGGGTCTAGTCTTTTCTTCCCACATTGCAAACAAACAAAAGCCATGATCACCATGGTATGAGAGGGATATGCTTCTGTGTCTAGTCTTCAATCCAGGTCATTAGAAGTTTCTCCATATCTGATATAGGCACTTATCTAATTTATGTTAGTCCAATTGCTTTCAATGAATTTTGGGGATTATATTTAGGTGGCTTGGAGTTACTTTCTTATGTAATCAAGTTATTGCTAGCTATCCCACTGCAGGAATAATTTCAAGGATAAATTTTGAGTAGAAACAATGAATTATATTTTATAGTTATTTAATAACCCAATTAATGAAGAGGGATGCATCATATAAACACATTGGGAAAATATTTTAATTTGACATGAGTATGAAATTGATGAAGATAATTCTAGGACAGACTGATGATCTGAGAACATAGACTGCACACAGGAAAAATAATTGATAGAAGTTTTCCAAATGTGACAATAATTAGAAAAAATACTCATGAAACTATAAAAACAAATTGTGAAGCTAAAAGAAACAATTGTAATTCCTTTTAAAAATTCCATCAGTCATATTAGGGGGCAGAATTATTTTCTTACCATAGAAAAATTATATTGTAAAGCTATCATTCTATCAAGAGGTGTTTAAAGAGCATGCAGCCAAAAATGTAGGAAAAACCCATTTTAAGAGCATGTTAGGCAATTAATTAATAAAAAGATTATGCAGTGTTGCTGGATTCATCTGCCAGTATCTTAACATTTTAATTTGTTTTGGGTCATTTTCTCATTCAAACTCATATTTACTTTTCCATCTAATTTTGTATTTATAATACTATATTTTTTCTTATAGGGGCCCCCAATATATATAAGCCTCACAAAACTTGGATGTATCCCTGAATTTCTGCATAGGACTTTCAGCTTACAAAGTATTTTCTCGGTTGTTTTTTAAAATTATTATTCCTGTTTGTCTTGATATTGAAGGGAAGCTCCAAAGGCTTCAGTGACTTGCTCCTATCCACCGAGGTCTGAAGTTCAATCCCAGAATTAAGGTTTAGATTGCTTGGTTCTGCTGTCCTCTTCCCTACACCTCACTGCATTTCATGCCTATAATCTTTTAATTAAAGCAAAATCTCCCAGAAATGTATGACTAAATGAAAGCAACACCAGATTTTAATGGTTTGGCATGACCTTGTAAGTAAAACCCATTTGAACTTCCATGAAGCCATAAAGAACTAGATGAGCACTTAAGAAAACAGTCTAAACTTAGACTTCACAAGTTAGGAGTTTGTAAACATTCAGGGACATGACAAGGAGATTTCTTGTTAAGCAAATGAAAAGTGTCCATGAGGGCAAAAGGAAAAGGTTTGAAATAGGACAAGCTATTTTCAAACACTTTTTAATTTTTATATGACAAAGTTTCTTTGACACTTTAATTTTCTTTAGGCTTAACTTGTTACATTAGGTTTTAGAGAGATGCTGATGTACCAGACTGATTGATGTGTATGGTCTTCAAGCCATAATAGGTTTTCATATATACATAGTGATTCTCATTGGCTATTATGTCTCCAAATCCATCAAATTATTATAACCTGAAAGGTCTTATTACTTATATAGTCCTTATTGTATACCAGGCACTAAGATTTTTACGTGCATTAACCAATGCGTTGGTCACATTAACGCTATGAGATTGGTATTATTATGATCATTCCGATATGGAAAACGAGCCACAAAAAGGTTAAGTAACTTGTTCAAGGCCATGCACGGAGTTAAATGGGACTCAAACGCAGGCGTCAGTATCTTAGTCCTTAACCAGACACTATTGTGCCCCCCCTTATCATATTTGTATTAGGAATGGTGCTTTTTATAATATTTTATTTGAATGTTTTTATTCAATATGAAGGCTTCAGCTATAGGTCAAGTTCTATATGCAGTTGTTTCCTTTATTTGTCCTTATTTCTACTAAATTACAAATTCTTTCATCATAATTATAGACTCTTGGAAATGGCAGCAAGTATTTACTGGCACTGTATATAGTTCCAGATTTTCAGAATGCATACAGGTCCAGAGAACTGAAGAAATTTTCCACTGAAGTTTACTTTGAACATTCTGAAAGATGCTAAGTAGGCAAGGTTAATACACACCAACCCTAAAAAGCTTTAACTTGGGAGATGTAGCCAATGGTTTTCCATCCACTTTTTAGGTACTATCTAGGTTTGAAAGTATAAGCCATATTCTATTGCAGATTTGGATTTGTTCAAAAAATAAGCTCAGTTTCTTTCTTTGTCAAGCATTGGATTCTTGGTAGTCAAGTTGTTTGTCCCACTGCATAGTCTTCTTAAGAAACTCTAATATCCCCAAACTCAATATTAAAATTGTGCCATTTTGGCCATGAGGTGACTAGTTTAGGCTACCAGTTTCTCTGTGCAGCTCACTGAGAAAGGTCCTACAGTGAAGCCTTCTCTCACCTCGCACTGCCCCATCTTTTACCCCCACCCCACCCCCAAACTCCCTGTCCCTCCACCCTGCTTGAACTGTACGCATGCTAGTTATCATCTTCTAAAATGTTAAGTTGAACTGTTTGACATTATCATTTCTGTAGGGCAACAACTGTCAAATATCAACTATCTAATTTACTTACTTATTTTATTTTCTATTTCTCTTCACATACCCACATACGTACCAAAATTAGATGGGATATTTTCTCTGCTTTCATCACTGATGTATTCCCTGCCACCCCCTCCCCCCAATCAGTGCCTGTTGGATACAATAAAAGTTTGTTGAATAAATTAGACCATATTTGCAATTTGAATCATTTCTGTCAATACTGAGTCAAGATGAGGAGGCAAGTTAGGGACTGACAACAGGTTTCTATGAATATGGCAGCATGTAGCCTGGCATTTGGGTGCAATTTTTTAATTTGTCCAACAATACTCCTTCTTCCTGTACACACACACACACACACACACACACACTTGCACCATCAGTTCTGATTCAAGTGCGCATTTTCTAATATGTTCTTTTTTAAAAAAAATATATGTTTTATTCATTTTTTATAGAGAGGAAGGGAGAAGGATAAAGAGTTAGAAACATCGATGAGAGAGAAACATCGATCAGCTGCCTCCTGCACATCTCCCACTGGGGATGTGCCCGCAACCAAGGTACATGCCGTTGACCGGAATCGAACCGGGGACCCTTCAGTCCTCAGGCTGAAGCTCTATCCACTGAGCCAAACCGGTTAGGGCACAAGTGCACATTTTCTTACAATGAACCTTTGTGCCTCCATGTTGTATGTAATGATATTAAGTGATATCTAATAGTTCCATTTGATAAAGGAATCTTACCTAGAGCTCATTCTGCTTTTTTGTGAGTGTGATACTTGTTAACTTTGTAGCTAATTTAAGAAGTGTCTTAGTACTAGCAAGACATCTAACACTTTTTCCTATAGGAGCACAACTGTGAAAGATACCTTTGTGGTTTTGGTTACATTTCCCTAAAGTAAGTGATTGACAAAGTTAATTAACAAAGTTAACAAATGTTGATACCAAATTAATCAATTTCATGCTAGAAACATTATATGTTTATTCTGGTAAAATGTAAATGATTTATTAGAAAAGTCACTGTTCTATGTTTAAAAATGAGAAAGCTTCTTTATTATTTCACATAATCTCATAGCATACAGTACACTGAGGAATGGAGTGATTAGATTTCTTGGTTAACAAAGTCTACTTTTTGGATATCTGTAGTTGTGTCTGTGACTTGCATATAATCATTATATTCATGGAATCTTTGTCAGAACACACACACACACATATTCAGTTTCCACATTTGTACTGAAATACTGTTCACATATTCTGCACTGAAACCTTTGTTACCCTTTGTGTTATTACTTTCATGCATTTCCAAGTTACTTTGAGTCACTGATTTATTTTTATAGATGCAACACTATGATAACAATTTAAAATGCCAGCTTTATGAAAATAATGTTAAAATTTATTAGCTGAGACTAATTTACCTTGTTAACTTTGACTGTAGCTATCCATGCTGCTCTTGAACAGCATTTAAGGAAATTATGATTAAAAAGCAATAATATTTTGGAGATGGTAATAATCTTGCATTTCACATTTATGAAATGTAGGCGAGCAAAACTAAATACTTTTTATTCTGAAACTATCAAACCACTTGTGGACTACTTGATAATGTGCAGGCAGTGGTATGTTGGTAAATGTTTAATGGTGGGCTCTCTGGGGAGGAGGTCCCCTGATTTGTAGCATTTGCCAAATTTTGTGGTATAAATACTCCCACTGTGATCAGTTCCAAGGTACTACTAGCTTTTAAAGTTTCAGGATATTTATTGGTTAGTTCTCACAAAGTCATAGTTGCATTAGCTTGTTCCAACACCCACTGCAGGACCCACGCACTCATTTTGAGAAAACTTGGTCAAAGAGAGGAGTGCAACTACTCTGAATTAAAAACTGTGGTTTGTTTATTTATTTATTTTTCTTAAAAACTGTGGTTTGAATTGTAAGATTTCCTTTAGTCTTATGGCTTAGAACTCACTTCTTAGATGCAACTAATTATATTTCAGTGAGGATTCTAGTGTTGAAACCAAAGGAAAACTTCATATTTATAGCCAAACTTTATTAAATATGTGAATCTAAATTGGAAAGTGACTAGATCTTAAATACTTAAATCAAAATGGGTTACAAATTTATTAAAATCTGTAAATTGAATCGTAGCCCTAAAAAAAAAAAGATTTCCAAATCCTAACACCATTTATTTTCTTCTCAGGTTTCTATGGAAACAACTTTTGAGGTGGCCTTTGCCAGAAGATAATATTTTGTTTTATTTTTAAATAATAATTAAAAAAACATGAATGCTATTTGTCTATGCAGAGCAAAAATTCTTTACAGACTTTTGAACCCAGGTTAAAGAACCCAGGTTAAAATGTGATTTTTATCATTTATCTCCCAAGAAAGCCGAAATCATATAGCCAACACTACTTAGGGTTTGCATGTGTAACCTTATTTGGAAATAGGTTTTTGCAAATGTAATTAAGAATCTCAAGGTGACATGATATGGTTTTAGAATTGGTCCTAAATCCAATGACTGATGTACTTATTAGAGAAAGGACAGAGGAACACAGATGCAGTGAGGGAAAGGGCATGTGAAGATGAAGGCAGAGATTGGAGTGCTGCTGCCACAAACCAAGGCACTCCAGGAACCACCAGAAGCTGGAAGAGGCAAGGAAGGGTCTCCTGTAGAGGCTTCCAGGGAGCATGGCCCTGCCGGCCCCTTGATTTCACATTTCTGGTCTCCAGAACTGTGAGAGAATAGATTTCTCTTCTTAAGATGCACATTGATGGTAATTTGGCAGCATCCCTTGGAGACTAATACACAGTACAGTTGACCCTTGAACAACCAGGGGGTTAAGTGTGCCAAACCCCCATGCAGTAGAAAATCCACATAAAACTTTTGGCTCTCCCAAAACTTAACTACTAATAGCCTACTGTTAACCAGAAGCCTTACCAATAACAGAAACAGTCAATTAACACACATTTTGCATGTTATATGTATTACATACTGTATTCTTATAATAAAGTAAGTTGGAGAAGATAAAATATTATTAAGAAAATCATAAGAAAAAGACAATGCAATTACAGTATTTATTGAAAAAAATCACATATAAGAACTCTCAGAGTTCAAACTAATGTTGTTCAAGAGTCGACTTCAAATTAAAGGAAAAATACTGTTTGGTTAGTTTCAGTTTTCAACACAAAAGATTTATTTATTTATTCTCTACATTATTTCTGCTACTATTAATTTAAATATAAATTACTATGTATTGATGAAAATTAATTAGCCATTTAAAAGGATTCTCTGTAACTATTAAGACTTCCTTTTAAGATTATGGTCTATGAGTACCATCACTAACTAATGAGTACCATAATTAGTTTATTTAGAAAATTAGTGACCACAAAATCCAATAAGTGCCTATAGACATTAGGCAGGTAATTTAAATGAGTGAATTGACTGGATCTGGTGTGCAATCGTGCTGTACCAAAGAAGGAACTCAGCTATTCAACTCTGGCTGCTTGCTGCCAGTGGGAATGTGAGTTGCTAGATCCTTGCATCTTTCTGAGGAGAAACCAGGAGTGCAGTTTTTATGTGATATCCCTGAAATTTTATGTCTCAAAAAAGTAAAAGCAAAAACAAAGGAAAGGGAAAAATAAGAAAAGAAGAAAAAAAAAAGACTGTCTGTTTTTGGACAAATCTGTGACCTCTCCTTTACTAGTACACAATAACTTGTGTATTTAAAAATTTGTGTTAAGTTTAATTTGGCAACTGGCATTTTTGTTTTGTTTTGTTTTATTAATTCTTACCCGAGGATATTTTTACCAGTGACTTTGTTTTGTTAATCCTCACTTGAGGATATTTTTTCCATAGATTTTCTAGAGAGTGAAAGGGAGGGAGAGAGAGAAAAACAAACATTGATGTGAGAGAGACACATCGATTGGTTGCCTTCCACATGCGCCCCAAGTGAGGCTCAGGATGTAACCTGCAACCCAGGTACGTGCCCTTGACTGAGAACTGAACCCATGACCCTTTGGTGTGTGGGCCAACGCTCTAACCACTGAGTAACACCAGCCAGGACTGGCATTGTTTCTTCTTTTTTTTTTTAATGCCTTCAATTATCAATATTTCACAATACAATAGAGTTAAATCTCTGCCCTTTATCCTCTTGGTCAAGGAAGTTAGAGTGCTTAGTGATCTATGGAGAGGAAAAACTCATTTTCAAAAGCAATTTTGAAGTAAAGATTTTAAAATAATGAAAGTCTTTTGTATTGCAAAGCAATACATATTTTATTACATAAATTTGGCTTTTCATTTATTTCATTTTAAGAGACCAGACTAATGTTTCTATAATAAGAATTGTTAGGAAGGATTTTGACTTCTCATCTCATGCTTGAAGCCTATAATTTCAGAACTAGTTATTGTGTCTTAAAAATTTCAACCATCCCAGTTGAAAGAACGTTTATTTTCTCAATTTGAAACCTACATTTGAGACATGTATTTTTAGCTGTGGGGGTAAAGGTGCAATGGTTTGCTTAGCTGGTGTCATGCTGTCTTTAAATTTTATGGAAAGAAGGAATTAGGAACAACTTCTGGACAATATACTGCAGCACATAGCAGCTGAGGTTAATTTATTTGGATTCCTTACTGCTACCTACTGTGCAGTTACAATGGATGGGTGACAGTTTACAATTTACATTCTCCAGAGGCACAGCCCTCAGCCAAGGACTGAAGAAGACACTGTCACAGAAGCTGTGGGTCAGTGCTCTGGAGGCAGAGGCTTTGAGAGGGTGCACAAAAGTAGGCCAGGAAATGGCTGGTTGCAAAGAGAGCAAACAGATGAGGCATGACATCATAGAAGCAAATGAGAAAAAGATTGGCCATTTCTACAAAGCACCGTTACTGATCAAAACTCATGAGGGAAAGGCAACTGTGCCTCATGGAGCAAGATGGTAGGGTTGACAGTGAGGACTATTTTAAAAGCATTTAAATAAACATAGCCAATTGGGAGAAATATTATATTTAAGTAAATGTACCTCTCAGGAGAAATTATGCCTACTTTTTTGGAGTCCCCTGAGGAGGCAAATAGATTTATGGCAAATCAGTTTTCATAGGTTTGGGAGGTGAGTGGCAGATGGTTGCTATAGATAGAGAGATGGCTTGGGACAAAAATTCAAGGAGGAATAGGTGAATATTTTTCTGCATAGAAAAATATATACTGAGGTTTCTTCTTGAGAAAACTTGTTTTAGTCAACATTTTAAATTGAGATAAAACCTATCTGAAAGGAGGACAATGTAAATATCCCTGTATTATTTATGAATTGAAAATGCTGGTGAATTGATACAGATCCTAATATATCTATGTGAGCAAAAATAGCGCAGTTGTATCCTCTCCCATTTTTACTATACCTGTGTATGTTATTAAATTTTTAGCAACACACTATGTGTACATAGTCTAAAACGTATAATAGTACTAAGAAGCTGACAGTAATAGCAGTTCCTGACTCAATCTTTTCCGTCTCTGATTCAGCTTAAGAGGCAGCCATCTTCTGTTCACCTATCTGTGTCCCTCTAGTGTTACTTTAATACACTTAAATAATGTAATTATCCTGCTATACTTGACTGGTTTTAGATATTACCAGTATTAGACATAATGTAGATGCTGGCATCGATGTCTGTTACCACACACTCCACTTTTGTTTTTCTAACAGTTGTCATGAGTTTGGTTTAAGCAATTGTCCATTTGCATCTGACATGTTATATACAAGTATAATAAATGGACCTCAAGGAAAAGACAACTAAAATGATCAGAAGGGTAGAGGTATGCAGTTTGTAGACTGGCAACAAGATCTCTTTAGGGAGGACAGGCTAAGGCTGATACCAGACATAATTAATATATAAAAATATGTAAATGCTGCTATGGATAAGGTAGACACAGACTTCTCCATTCAAACTTGAAATTCTGGGAAGTAAAATTGTGAATGTACATAAACACTTTATTCTGTGAAGTGCTATTTTTTAGAGAATTAGCTTACTGTACATATGTGTTCAGTTCATACCAGTAGAAGGGGACCGTATTTTTATAGTTGGGTATATGTGTGTTTTTGTTTTGTTTTGTTTTGTTTTTGTTAAAGATAGATTCCCTTTTAGGTGTAGATGATAATAATTAAGAGTAAAACTTAACCAGGGTTTGTGAAATTTGTCATGGCTTAAAATGTGTATTATCTGGGATTTTGTGTGAAAAAAATAAAGTAGTGTTATAAGTGCAATATAATAATATATTTACTGAACTGAAAAATGAGGGATTATTTTCTTCTCAAATGCACATATGCAGATCCTAAATAGTGTTGGTTGTATGATTTTGGCTTTCTTGGGAGACAAATGATGAAATCACACTTTAAACTGGTTCAAAAGTCTGTAAAGAATTTTTATTTTTCATAGACAAATAGCATTTCATTTTGTTTTTTAAATAAAACAAAATCTTCTGGCAAAGGCCACCTCAAAAGATGTTTCCATAGAAACCCGAGAAGAAAAATAAATGGGAACATCACTTTAACTCTGCTCGGAATGATCTACAGTGCCCAGAGATTTAAACTTGGCTTAAGATAACATTATCCAACATTACATGGGTTGTTAGGAAAAGCAATTTATTCATTATGTGCATACTTCCTAAGTAGTTGACTTACTGCTCTTACCACTTTGGGGTTGAAGTTATTTCATTTCTTATCATTATTAGGATAGGCAAGAAACTCAGAAGATTTTAATGCAACAGCTGAAGCAATCGCCACAATTTTAGAACCCAGGGGGGAAAGGTGCACTACTTTATAACTCTTCCATATTTCATCTTATTCTACTTTAGGTATATTCTAAGAATTAAGAAGTAGCTATTTATTTTGTAAATTGTTTATATTGTACTTCAAGGATGGAAAATTTCATTCCACAAAGCCACCTTGATCTAGGGAACATTGTGCTGAAGCCTTGTCTAAACTCAGTAGGTAAGAGTGATGAGTTTGAGTAGCATGTCTGCCAGGAATTCAGCATGGAAAAGGGATAGCCTTCATGGTATATATTCTCTCCTGGAAGTTGTAGAGTTGTGGTTATATTCAGCAGACTTACGTCTGGCATCCATCTATTTACCCTAATTTGTACTATAACTAGGTCTCAGTTTAAGTTTCTACTAAAGTTTCTATTAGAAATAGTTTTGGACAATGAGAATTATAAAACACTTTTGAGATCTGGAATGAAATTTTAGATTTTGCTTCTCTTATATCAAGAGTTTAAATAATTCCAGTTGTATCCTCATCAAATTAATCTCTTTTTCCTTTTTTAAAAAGCCTCACCTGAGGATATTTTTCCCATTGATGTCCAGAGAGAGTGAAAGGGAGGGAGGAGAAAGGGGGAGAGAGAGAGAGAAACATCAAGGTGAAAGAGACACATTGACTGTTGCCTCCTGCTTTCGGGGAGCAAAATCTCAGCTGGGTCTTTGTTTCCTTTTCATTGTATTTATTGTGGTGACATTGATTAATAAAATTATATAGGTTTCAGGTGTACAAGTCTATAAAACAACATCTGTATATTGTATTGTGTATTCACCACCTTAAGTCAAGTCTCTGTCCGTCACCATTTATACCCCCTATACCCTCTTCCACCTCCCCCAACCCACCTTTCCCTCTGGTAATCACCATGTGTTGTCTGTGTCTGTGAGTTTTTTTATTTTTTGCTTAATCCCTTCACCTTTTTCACCCAGTCCTCTAACCCCTCTCTCCTCTGATAGCTGTTTCCTATCTATGAGTTTGTTTCTATTTTGTTTGTTAGTTTATTTTGTCACTAGATCCCACGTATGAGTGAAATTATATGGTACTTGTCTTTCTCTGACTGGCTTATTTTACTTAACATGATGAATCCTAGGTCCATCCATGATGTCCTAAAGCAGTGGTTCTCAACCTTCCTAATGCCGCGACCCTTTAATACAGTTCCTCATGTTGTGGTGACCCCCAATTTCATTGTTACAAATTGAACATAATTAAAGCATAGTGATTAATCACAAAACAATATGTAATTATATATGTGTTTTCCGATGGTCTTAGGCGACCCCTGTGAAAGGGTCATTCGACCCCCAAAGGGGTCGTTACCCACAGGTTGAGAACTGCTGCCCTAAAGGGTAAGATTTTCTTATTTTTTTTAAGGCCAAGTAGTATTCCTTTACATAAATATACCACAGCTTTTTTATCCACTCATCTACTGATGGACACTTGGGCTGTTTCCAGAGCATGACTAGTGTAGATAACACTGCAATTGACATAGGGATGCATATATTCTTTTGAATAAGTGTTTCAGATTTCTTTCGATATATTCCCAGAAGCGGAATTGCTGGGTTAAGGAAAGAGGATATAAAAAGTAATGAAAAATTTCTAGCTAATGCAATAAGACAAGAAAAATAAATAAAAGTTACACAAACTGCTTTTGATCACAGATGAAATGATCATCTATGTAGAAAATTCAAAAGAATTGACAAAACAAACAAACAAACAAAACAAAACCCACAATCCTCCTGGAACTAATAAGCAATTATAGCAAGGTTGTGGGATACAAGGTTAATATACAGAAGTCAATTGCTTTCCTATATACCAGCAATGAACAAGTAAAATTTGAAATTAAAAATATAATAGTATTCACATTAGCACCCTCAAAAATGAAATACTTAGGTATAAGTCTAACCAAGTATGTATAAGGTCTATATGAACACAATTATAAACTGATGAAAGAAATAAGAAAAGAACTAAATAAGTTCCATGTTCATGGACATGAAGACTTAATAGTGTCAAGATACGAGTTTTTCCCAACTTGAATTTAGATTCAACACAAACTCAGTCAAAGTTCTAGCAAGTTATTTTTATGGATATTGACAAACTTATTCTAAAGTTTATATGGAAAGGCAAAAGACCTAGTATAGCAACTGGAATATTGAAAGAGAAGAACAAAGTTGGAGGACAGACACTTCCTGACTTCAAACTTACTGTAAAGTTGTAGTAATCAAGACAGCATAGAGAGCATTATGCTAAGCGAAATAAGCCAGTTGACATCCAGAGACAGAGAAGCATCAAATAGACTGTCAAACCTCAGAGGGAAGGCAGTGGGGGAGATAAGAGATCAACCAAAGGACTGTGTGCAAGCATATAAGCATAACCAATGGACACAGACACTAGGAGGGCAAAGGCATGTGCTGGGGGGTGGGAGTGGCCAGGGAGAAGTCAATGGGGGTGGGGGGAGACATATATAATACTTTAATCAATAAAGAATAATATTTTTAAAAGGCAGCATGATATTGGTGAAAGAACAGACTGATCATTGGAATAGGCTAGAGATTTCAGAAATAGACCACATAATATAGTCAACTGATCTTTGACAAAAGAGCAAAGGCAATAACATGGAGCAAATGTAGTCTTTACAATAAGTGGTTCTGGAACAACTGGACATCCACATGTAAAAATATGAATCTAGACACTAAACTTACACTCTTCACAAATTTAATTCAAAATGGATCACTGACCTAAATGTAAAACATAAAACTGTACAGGTTCTAGCAGGTAGAATAGAAAATTTGGATAACCTTCAATTTGGTGATTACTTTGGACACAACACTAAAGACATAATCTACGAAAGAAACAATCAATAAACTGGATTTCATTAAAATAAAATAAAAATTGCTTTGCAAAAGACACTGTCAAGAGGATGAAAAGACAAGCCACAGACTGGGAGAAATACTTGTAAAAACACATTTGATAAAAGACTATTATCTAAAATACACAGGGAACTCTTAAAACTCAACAATAAGAAAACAAACAACCTGATTTTTAAAAAAATGAGCCAAAGACTTTAACAGATACCTCACTAAAGAAGATATACAGATGGCATATAAGAATATGAAAAGATAATCCACATACTTTTCCATCAGGGAAATGCAAAGTAAAACAATAGTGAGATATCACTATACACCTATTAGCATGACCAAAATCTGGAACACTGATAATACCAAATGCGACAGCAATGTGGAACAACAGGAACTCTCATACATTGCTGATGGAAATACAAAGTGGTACAGCCCTTTAGGAAGGCATTTCAGAGCTTTCTTACAAAACTAACATTCTTATCATATGATCCAGCAATCACTCTCCTTGGTATTTACCCAAAGGAATTGAAAACTTACATCCACACAAAACCTGTATTTAGATGTTTATAGCAATTTTCTTCATAATTGCCAAAACTTTAAAACAACCAAGATGTCCTTCATAGGTAAATGGACAAACTGTGGTACATCTAGACAATGGAATATTTATTATCCACCACTAAAAAGAAATGAGCCATTGAGCCATAAAATGACATCAAAGAATCTTAAATGCATATCCTATATAATAAAAGCCTAATATGCAAATTGACTGACTGGCGGAACAACCAGAGGAACAACCAGCTGCTATGACACACACTGACCACCAGGTGGCAGATGCTCAATGCAGAAGCTGCCTCCAGCCTGCAGACCCCAGGCCAGCCATGGCGGGTGCCAGCGGGCCCCCTCGCCCCCTATTGCCCAGTTGCCCCACAGATTGGCACTGATTGCCGGCCAGGCCTAGGGACCCTACCCGTGCACGATTTTCGTGCACCAGGCCTCTACTTATTACATGAAAGAAAACAGTCTGAAAATGCTTCATATTGTATGATTCCAACTATATGATATTCTAGAAAAGGCATTATAATTTGTCCAAACCCATAAATTGTACAACACCAAGAGTGAACCCTAATGTAAATTATGGACTCTGTAATATTGATGTGTCAATGTAGGTTCATATGTGTAACAAATGTATCACTCTAGTGGTGGATGTTGATAATAGGGGAGGCTGTGCTTGTGTAGGGGCAGACATTATATAGGAAATGTATGTACCTTCCATTTAATTTTGCTGTGAACCTGAAACTACTCTAAAAAGATAAATTCTATTCAAGAAAAAAAAGTAATTCAAGGGGAAACAGTAATTATAAAAAATTAGGCATGGGTATGCATATCTTGACAAATAGTAAAATGTCCCTCCTACTCCTCCCCTTATTCTGCATTTCTGTATTTCTGCATGGAATGTATACTATCAAATTCATATTTATTTACCAGGCCATTAGAGATAGGTCCCTGAATGTCACTGTGAAAAATGAGAACAAGAAAAAATGAGATCTTACCAGTTTTAATACTGACTAGCAACATGAAAACACAAAAATGCACTATATATTCTGGTAGAATCCATCCATGTATTGGCATGTGAATTTGTTTCTACTGCCAATTACATCAGTCAATGTTAATTTATTTAAATTGACATGTTTAAGCATCATTTTGGGGGAGGAGGATGAACAATGTTTCTAAATTGTTATCAACACATGTTATTTTCCAAAGTACAGTAAGTCCTCACAGTGGTTAGCAGCTTCTATGATTTTAAGCAAATTATGTATAACAAAACCAATTCTACCATAGGCCAGCTGATGGTAGAATTAAGTTAAGAACAAGAGTTAAGTTCCTGTGGCATCTCATCAACATTATAGCAAAACAATGTTGAAAGGTCATTCGTAGACTTGCTGTACTGAAATGATAAGGGAAATCAGGTAAGAAGATAAAATCTTGGGAACAGAAAATAGGCTGCAATAAGTGTTTTACAATAAGTGATGTTTTTCTGATAAACACCACAGAAGAATCCAGTAATTAGAAGAATTAATTGTAAATTTGGAAATAAGTTTAAGACTAACATAGGGAAACCTGGACCTTTTCTATATAGACGTTTCACTCTGAATATGTTCCTTAGTGAATTATGTATGTTATATATTTCTGTATTGACTAGAAGTGAGCTATTTCCTCCTTGTAATTAAATAATCAGCACAAATATATTTTAAAAATACTCCAGTGTTAAATTTATAGTTGCTGTGCATACTATACCATTCAGCCTAGTCTACACCTAAAAATTGCTTCTCGGCAGTCTTTAAAATGCATAACCTTCAAGTAGAGAACATAGTTTTGACAGGATTTAATTTTTTTGAAATGTTATTGGAAGTCATGTATTGCTATTGAGTATGAAGTCAACTTAGCATCTTGTATAAAAATATTTTTTCCAAGGTTAATGAGGGTTTCAAAAAGATTTGAGGCAGGGTAAGAACATCCCTCACCACAAGTTATCCCTAAGTATGGATAAAATAACACTGTTGTCTTTCTCTCAAATAGTCATCTTAAAAAAAAAATACAAAAGAACCATTCTTATGTGAAAATGTAACCTTTATAGAATTATAAATTTCAAAACTCCTTTTTAATTCTTCAACTTTCTGACAGGCAAATGTTTAATTTGTTTACTAATGTCAGCTTTTTTACTTTTGCGTTCCTAGCTCTTAGCCCAGTATTTGACACATAAGTCTCTAATAAATGCTGGTTGAATGTAAATGAATTCTTTGAAAAAGTTCAGTTCTTTAGATCATAGATATTACTTCTATCATTATCATCACATTGCCATCATCAGACATTTAATAACAACCCTTTGTTAAATTAGAAGAAAGTCTTGTCAGCGAAACCACATACTGTAAGAAAGGTAGAGCCTTGCAACATAAAAGTTGACACTGGAAAATAAAATCAGGGTTAATCAATGAAAAGGGACATGTATTTCCAGCTCTGTCACTACAGCCCTGCAGCAGGACTTTCTTGCCTACCCTCAGTAGTCAGGTGCCTGATTTGTATATACAATAAGTAATCTAGTTCTGCTCAGAAGCAAACACTGAGGCAAAGATTCCAGTCCAAAGAGAGAACTTAAATATTTTTAATGTGGAGAAAGCTGATAGAAGATATGTATCATGATAGTTGTTACTCTTGGTAACTTGGAACTCTGGAAACCAGTTAAAATTCAAGCCTCAAAATGATCCCACATGTGGATGAGGAAGTTGTAGTATTTATATCCGACTTCCATGAGTTATTGGTTGAACACTGCTCCCAGGCAGTGTCAATTTCCTGTCACTTCCAGTTTGCCAGTTAGGTCTCTACCAGAAAGAGCCCTCAGGCACAGAGAAACAGAATACTAGTATTTTGGAAATGGTGCCAGTGATAAGTGAGCTGGTAAAGCCAAGGGGGAAGGGTGGGGCAGAGATTGTAGATGATACAAATATCATTCTCCTCTAAAAGGAACCAAACCAGCCAGTGTTGCTCAGTTGAGCGCTCGACCTATGAACTGGGAGTTCGCCAGTTCGGTTCCTGGTGAGGGCACATGCCCAGGTTGTGGGCTCGATCCCCAGCAGGGGCCATTCAGGAGGCAGTTGATGGATGTTAATGTTTCTATTTCTCCCTCTCCTTTCCGCTCTCTCTAACAATCAATAAAAAAAACATATTTAAAAATAAATAAGTGAAAAGAACCAAGACTGTAGGATAGCTTATTGTAGGTCTTAGGACAAGAGCAGTTTAGATAGTTTTGGAAAAACTTGTTGCCAAAAAAGGGCTCTTTAAAGGATAGTGTGTCAGTACTAAAAGCATAAAAAAAATAATGATAATTGTAGTTAATTAGGATAAGTTGAGTTTGTATAGGGCCATGAGTTCATACTAATATAAAGTATACAAAATGTAGTTGTATCAAAAAAAGAAGAGTGAAAGGGCATGTATATATAGTGCTACTAATAAAAATAATAATTAAAATTTTTTTAATAATGTTAACAACACAAGTCAATATTTTAGGACAGGACAATAGGTTATAATAAATCTTGCCAAGTGAGAATGTAAAAGTACATCTTGTAATGTAACCATCCAGAGAAAATATTTATTGCACTGACCTTAAATTAGTCTACAGACTCTGAAGTGCACAAAAATCTTAACCTATAGTAAAAATTTGTTAATGATAATATCAATGATGTTATTTTAAATATATACATATACCTATATGTGTATAATATAGGAAAAAAATAACTGTTAATGTTGGAATCAAGATTTTTAGAGAGAGTTATTAAGTTAAAATTCTGTGACTTTAAATTTCAATTGGAAATATTAGACAGAATTCATGACTTTTTGTTAAGGAAAAGTTGATGGCCCACTCAAGCTGCCTTTTTCTTTCTTTCTCCCTTCCCTTCCCTTCCCTTCCCTTCCCTTCCCTTCCCTTCCCTTCCCTTCCCTTCCCTTCCCTTCCCTTTCTTGTTTTGTTAATCCTAACCAGAATATATTTTTTCTGTTAGTTTTTAGAGAGGGTGGGGGCAAGCATAAGAGACAGAGAGAGAGAGAAACATCGATGTGAGAGAGACACATTGATTAGTTGCCTCCCACACACACCCCAACAGGGGCCAGAGATCCATCCTGCAACTGAGGTGCGTGCTCTTGACCAGAATCCAACCTGAAATCCTTCAGTCCGAGAGCCAACACTAACCACTGAGTCAAATCAGCTAGGGCCAGAACTCATGACTTTTTGTTCTTTTCTTATAAAAAATAAATATTTCCAAACCATGTTCACCGAAAAGGCATGAAAGTATGACAACCCAGGAGCAGTAAACATGCAGAATGCCTAAATTGTAGTGTTCAAATTCCTCCACTAAAAGGAATCAGAGTTCCTTGGGGGAAATAGCTGATTCTATATATGGTGCAGGAAAGTTCAAGATGAAGATGCAATATTTCTCTTTTTAAAAAAATACTTTTTATTGTGTATTTGGTAAAGCCAATTTTCACAGAATGCTTTTGATGTTTTTTTAAATATATTTTTATTGATTTCAGAAAGGAAGGGAGAGGGAGAGAGAGATAGAAACATCAATGATGAGAGAGAATCATTGATCGGCTGCCTCCTGTATGCCCCCCACTGGGGATTGAGCCCGCAACCTGGGCATATGCCCTTGACCGGAATCAAACCTGGGACCCTTCAGTTCACAAGCTGATGCTCTATCCACTGAGCAAAACCAGCTAGGGCTGCAATATCTCTTTGAGCCAGAAAGCAAGGATGCTATCAAAGACTGATGGGGTCATGTAAAAGAAAGCAGGAGCCAACATGAAGAGACTCCTTTTGACCAAAGTTAAGATTGTAATTGATTATGTCATATTGAATATAAAAAAGCTGTATTTCTAATGGTAGGAAGAGGTAATGGAGGAGTAGGAAGAGAAGGAATATAGAAAAGAAACATACCAAGCTCATTGGAAACTATTGGACGTTGCTAGGACATCAACTCATTACTTTAAATATTGGCAATTTAAAAGAATGAAGCCTTTATCTTACCTACTAGAGGCCCTGTGCATGAAATTCGTGCACAGGTAGGGTCCCTAGGCCTAGCCTGCAATCAGGGCTGATCAGGTTCCCTACCTCCCTGCCTCCTCACCTCCTCCTTTCCTTGCTCCCTCAGTGTCCCACCATGGCCGCTGGTCATCTGCCATGTTCCACACCACACCCTGGTGGTCAGCACATGTCATAGCGAATGATTGAACTCCCAGTCAAACTCCCGAGAGGACACTTTGCATATTAGTCATATATATATATACTATCTAATAATAGACAAACATGGTAATTAACCATACCTTCGCTATGCCTCCCATTGGCTAATCAGCAAGATATGCAAATTAACCCAACCAAGATGGCAGCCGGCAGCCACGCAGCTGAAGCAAGCAGGAGGCTTGCTTGCTCCAGTGATGGAGGAAGCCAAGGTTCCCCGCCTGCCGCAGCCCGGCTCTGAGCTCCAAAAGCAACAAAGTTTCAATTATAGAACCTAAACAAACCCCAGATACCTGCTTTCAGTAGGCTGTGGCCTCAGAGCTGGAGCGAGTAGGAGCCGGCTCTCAGCTCCAGTGACAGCAACAAAGTTCCAATTATAGAAGGTAAATAAATCCCAGAATTTAAAAAAAAAGAAAAAAAGGAGAGGCTGGGAGCTTCAGTCACCCACCAGCCTGAAAACAGCCATCAACCCCTCACCCAGGCTGGCCAGGCACCCCAGTGGGGACCCCCACCCTGAAGGGGGTGTGACCAGCAGCAAACAGCCATCAGCCCCTCACCCAGGCTGGCCAGGCACCCCAGTGGGGACCCCCACCCTGATCCGGGACACCATTCAGGGCAAACCAGCCGGCCCCCACCCATGCACCAGGCCTCTATCCTATATAATAAAATGGTAATATGCAAACTGACCCTAACAGCAGAATTACTGGGAATGACTGGTCACTATGACACACACTGACCACCAGGGGGCAAATGCTCAATGCAGGAGCTGCCCCTGGTGGTCAGTGCGCTCCCACATGGGGGAGCTCTGCTCAGCCACAAGCCAGGTTGATGGCTGCCAGTACAGCGGTGGTGGTGGGAGCCTCTCCTGCCTCCTCAGCAGCTCTAAGGATGTCTGACTGCAGCTTAGGTATGCTCCCCGCTGGCAAGTGGACATCCCCCGAGGGCTGCCGGGCTGCCAGAGGGATGTCTGATTGCCAGCTTAGGCCCAATCCCCCGGGGAGCAGGCCTAAGCCAGCAGATGGTCATCCCCTGAGGGGTCCCAGACTGCGAGAGGGCACAGGCCGGGCTGAGGGCCCCCCCCCCCCCCCCAGTGCAGGCTAGAAGCACCGAACCTCTAATATATATATAAGTTTTATTTCAATGTAACTAAGTAGACTTGTGAATAAAGGAATTCAGAAGATTCTAGCAAATTAATGCAGAATGATCAGAGAATTATAGAATCATCATTTTGCAAACACTAATGAAATAAGTTATTTAGACAATACTCATTAATAGATGCTAGAACTATTAGGTGAAATGTTGATGAAGAACTTTACAATGAAGAGAATAAAACTGGTCAATCCCTTAATTCACTGGTTAATCTCAGCATTATTAAAATTGAGGTAACAAATGTGCCTTCTGATGTGGTTACAATACTAAGGAGACAACATCTCCTATGTAGTATTCTTAAACCTATTCCCCCAAATATTGAATATGTTTCAAATCAAGCCTTTAATGCCTTTTTCTTTTGCTCCTTTTAAAAATTATGTATTGGTTTCAGGTGTACAACTTAGTGGTTAGACAATCATACTGATTGTTAAACATATACTGAAGTAGTTAAAGGTGAAATGACATATTTTGAATTGTAGAAAAGGAGGGAGAGAGGGAACAGATGAAAAAAATTTTTGGCAAAATATTGATGGGTATTGAAGGTAGGGGACAGGTACAGGAGGAGTTGCTGTACTTGCTATGTTTTTGTCTATTTGAAATTTTTACAATAAAAAAAATTCCAAATAACTTTTAGAAAGCCATTAAGTTTCAAAAGGTAAAACTGTGTGAAAGGTAAGGCTTTTAAAAGTGTAGAGATGAAACACCTTGAGAGAAGAAATTAAGTTTCTTAACAATAAACAATCCATTGAAAACCTGTGCTGGTGCAACTAGAGAAAATCTGAGACAATAGGTCAAAACTCTAGGAAATTTTCACAATAAATACAGCAGGCAGGTATGAAAACACATAAAATGAATAAATGAATTAAACCCTTGGTGTTGATATTTTAGAATAAGTTCAATTGTATACTTTGTAACACATTTTGTAATTACTGCATAAGTGTGTGTTTTGTCTGGTGTTCAGAAACTCGAGGTATTCAAAAGAATGTTATTCTAAATTGTAATTGTAGTCTTAGTTTTTTTACTAAAGGAAATTGTAATTGTAGTCTTAGTTTTTTTACTAAAGGAAAGATATATTCACTACCATGAAAATCGAGACATCCTGCATTTCATTTTACTGATTAGCTCTTTTTTTCAGAATTATATTCATTTCTTAGATTCGAGTATCTTACCTCCACAGGTTGAGAGGGAAGGAATTATAACATTGCATTTTTGCAACTATTAGCATAAAGTGATTTAGTTGTTCAATGTTTGTTTATAATACATGAGATTGTGTGTGTATGTGTGTGTGTATCTAGTTCATGTAGACTGGCATCTTCTTTAGGAAACAATTATATTTACAATTGATGGATAGATAATTATGGTGATAATGATGAAGATGTCATGGAGCTATGTTGGTGGGCAGTGTATCTCATGTTGATATAAGCAATGTTTCTGAACAACAGGACTTAAAGAACATATTTTATTACATTAGGATAAAAAATACATATATTACTTGTCTAGTCACATGTCTTTTCTGAAAGAGCTCTATTACATAATTTAGAGCCTCAAGAAAAATGCAAAAGAATATACACTTATATCATTAATACACTACATTTTAGTAATCCTAAGGATTGAATATGAAAGTTTTCCCTACCTTGCCCCAAAAGATACCAACTTAGAAGAGTCTGATGTCTTTTTATTCCCATGAGGGAACACCAGGCTCAGGCAAATATGTCATACCACAGACTGCTGTGACAGGCTTCCCTCAGATGCCAACAACTGTCTGTGTTTATGGCTTGAAAGTAAGTTACCCTTTGAGCTTGGGGTATATCAGTGTGCTTAAACCCAGAAAGGCCCTGTGCAGAAATAAAAAGAAGCATGAATTCATGTCCTTCTTACTCCTTTTGGCATCTCCTTTTACTCTCAGCCATGCCCATGCTTATGTGGCCTCCCATCTCTCTCACAAGATCTGTTCTCTGGAAATTAGTGATTAATGACACATTTTCTACTGGATACACTTGTATTTCTTGCTAACGTTCACACATAGGATTCCAATTCTTGAAGTTTCTGTTTGCCTTAGATGTGTGGCCCAAGACTGACAAGACTACTGAAACCTGTATAGTCATATATTATGCTGTATTACCAGTGTAGCAGAAAATCAAAGGGCTGCATGCATTTCATGTATTTCTGGATAAGCTGCTTTATATACTATGCTGTTTCAAATAAAATATGAACACTAATTAGTTTATACAAATTCTTTCATGTTTTCAGGATCAGTTTCTTTCCATGATTATAGGTTTCTTCCAGGTTGTTATCAATGCAACTCACACAATTTCTGATGCTAAAGATAAAATTAATACATCCCAAAGTAGACAGGAGAGCAAAAGTTCTAGAGCCCTATATGTGTGGAAAGTATTTAAATGACTGCATTTTAGACAAGGGCCCCTGCATTTTCATTTTATACTGAGCCCTGCAAGTTACGCAGCAACACTCACCAGGGTAAGCACTTACATTTACACCCTAACAATGGTTAATTTTGTCTGGTTTTAGAATGGATATAAATGAATATATGTGGACATACACACACTATATATACTTGATATGTCTGGCTTCTTTCACTCAACAATATATTTGTGAATTCTTTCATGTTATTGTGTGTGGTTGTTGATTATTCATTCTCATTATTGTACAGCACAAATTTTTAAACTTGTTTGTGCATCAGAAGCACCTGGTTGGCTTCTTAAAACAGAGATTTCTGGGTTCCACCTCTAGTTTTTCTGTTTTACTAGGCTTGGGGTGGGGTCCAATTTGTCTTTCTAGCATGTCTACTAGAGTGAAGTTGATACTGCTGGTCTGGAAATATGAAGATTATGGCACCTGCCCCAAGGAATAGGTGGTGTAGTTAGGAAGATAGAAAAGTGAACAGATAATTGTAATGTAGTGATAAATGCTATGAGAGGAGTATGCACATGGTGCTTTGGGGACAGAGAGAAGGGAGAAGAAAATTCAACATGATGGAGATGGTGGGAAAAGATATCAGTTGAAATAACCAGTGAGCTGAATTTGGAAATGGGGTGTTAGCTATGGGGTGGGGGGTGTAATTCTAGGCAGAGGAGAAAGCTTTGTGGGAGCTTGGGTGGGTATTTAGTAGCCACAGAGAATTGCAGTAGTTCCACTTGGCAGGAACATTGGATGAAGTAGCAAGAGATAACCAGAAGAAAAAGAATATATCTTGACACTTGAAGAGACTATTTTAGTACACTGGAATTCTAGCAGCAGGTGAATGAATGTATCTCAATCTAAATTTACATTGAACTAATGGGGGGGTATATAACTTACTTGAAGCCCACCTAGAAAAATCAAGTCTATTGCAATAGAGAAGGTTAATATGAAAATTCCTAGGTTTTCCTCTGCTACACAAAAGGAAACCCTACAGGAGAAGGTAGAAGACAGTAAGAATTTTAAGTAATTCATTTAAATAAGATCAGTTTTGGCTTCTTCACAATAATTATATATGCTATGGGATTCTTAATGAATTGAGAAAGTTTGACCTAAAAATGCTTTTAAATACAAAGACAATGTTTGTAATCCTAAGAATGAAGTTGACGTGTTATAATTTATTTAAATATTTAATCAAGTATTTATAGATTTAGAATTTGCTCCTTTTTGTCTTTGAGACTGGTGCGTATATATTTTTCATGTCTCCAGTGTTTGTGGAAGCCCCTGAAAAGCTCAGAGACCCTGGGCTCTGTGCCTGTGTTGTGTAACAGAACAAATGGTCCTGCTTGGTACTTGGCAGTTGGGTTTGCACTGAAGTGTGGCAGGTGAAGAGAGGCACATTCCTTCTCCTTTGTCAGTGAATGAATGGAAACCCAGGGTGTTCTTTTAGAGGTTTTCCTTTTGAAAGATAAGTTTAAAGCCTACAAACATGCATTTACATTTATATTTTTCTGTACATTATATATTAACAGATATATAACCAAATATATAAATAAGAGAGGTATTTACAGATATATAACTTCTACCAGTTGCAAGATCCTGTGCTGGTTCTTACTCTTTTTAGTAGCTTACACCTTCAAAAGCTTTATACTATTTAGCAGCCAGTTATTAAATTTACAGGAATCAAGTTTTTACATATATTATTAACATAAAAATGATATTTTTCTAACTCCATTGTTTCTTCTGTATTTATTAGCTAGTAGACTATAGTAAGGAACAACTTTTTCTTATTATTTGTCTATCTGTATAGTCATCAATATGGAGTCATGGATTATTATAGTATTTAATAGGTTATTGTATTTAGTTGCTGCTTACATTACTCCAAATGTGGCCAGTGGGGGCTACTTTAAAGTGGTTCTTGGTCCCTTTACCATGTCCCCATATTTCTGAGCACTTATTTTCTAAGGTGCTTAGGATCCTTTTAGTGTGGAAAGGTATTTATAAATAGTGATTTGTTTGTTAGTTGTGTTCCTTGCCAATGATTTCATTTCTTCCTTGCAGCAAAGACAGCTAGAAAATACAGTCACTCCCTCCATAACACACATGCACACAGTTATGTTAAGATTTCCCATTCCAATGTGAACTCCATAGGGTTCCTCCTTTACTACGCTTATTCCATTTGTATCTCCCTTCTTCACTGAAAACCCTTGTTTCTCTAACATCAGTATGTTTACTTACCTGTTCCGTTCTACAATACACAGAAGTTTCAGAATTGCTATACCATTAAAAACAAATTTACTCAGAAGAGTTCAGTATTTTTCAATGTTTATTTTCTTTAGACTAAGGATACATAGTTAAACTGCTTACTAAAGTTCAAAAGTTATATAGATTTTTAAAAAATCCTCCTTAAGCCTCTTAACAAATTTTGAGTGGTAATTCCTACTCTTTTGTTAGCTAAAATGTCACTTCCTATAGATGCCTTCCCAAACTCTCCATGTTAGTTTAGGTCTGTTTATTACACAATCTCATAGCATCCTTTGCTTTTCCTGTATAGAATTTTTCCTTTTAAATATTTGTTGTTTTATACTGAATCTCCTCCCCCCGATATGCTGTACGTTTCAAAAGGATAAAGATAAGGTCTCTCTTTTCACCTTTTATTCCCCTCTGATCACATAATAGGTATTAAATGAGTGTTCATCAAATAAATGAATTAGTATATCTAATAGTTGCTATAGGAGCTTTGGAAAAGGAGAAATGATAAAAGGTCATCTGCTAACTTCTTTCTTCCTCTCACTATCCTACCCTTTCCTTTCCTTTTCCAGAAGCAGATATGTTTTCATTTCAGTTGACAGACATTTGTTGAGAAACATCTATGCAGCACCTAATGCGTTTTTCCTGGGCACTGAAATATATATCATTCATGACCTTATATCTTGTGACAAAATGTATTGTTTAGTGACTTAAACAAATAAAGTGGGTTGCTCAAAGAACCAAGAAGAATTGGGGCAGATGGGTTTCTACATTTATCTGTTCTTATTCGACTAATGATCCATACATTTCCAAGTTCATTCTTGAAGATATTTCTGCCAAGTATGCTTTTTCTTCTGTGATTAAATGTAAAAATAGAACTTCTCACTTAGAAGCCTTGAGTTTAGTTCCCTGTATGAGTGTGAAAATTCATTACTGACAGGATTGCAATGAAAATAATTGTAAATAACTTAAGGTGGGTCTAGAGCTATATGATTTCTTCCAATTTTGGCTGTCCAAATAAAAACCATGTGGCCCATGGTTAAACTGAAAATTTTCATTATGTGTTAAAAAACAATAAAGAGGAGACAAAGCATTTTGAACAATTGTGAGAACCTCTTCAAAAGAAATTTAAATAAAATATGAAAAAATACCAAGTCATTTCTATCACATGCTTTTCCTTCATTTGTTGTTGCTCGACTCTAAGGTCCTGTGTCACCTTTTTTCATACCCTAAACCAGATCATCTGTTGTTTCTTTTGAATTCCCAGCTCTCAGTTAATATAGTTCGGTTACTTCACCTTACCTCCTGGAGAAAAATGTAGGCTAATCAAATAAAAAAGAATGCAAAAGGAGGCACTATGGTGTCATGGGGGATATAGGGCTTTGAACTCAGAAAGTCCTATCTCTACATCTCAGCTCTCCTAGATGGAAAGCCTTGGATGAAGCTATTATTTCTAAAGACTTTTATATATATATAAAATTGATTTCAGGGAGGAAGGGAGGGGAAGAGAGAAATAGAAACATCAGTGATGAAGGAGAATCATTGAACGGCTGCCTCCTGCACGCCTCACATTGGGGATCAAGGCCACAACCCCGGGCATGTGTCCTGACCAGAATCAAGCTGTGATCTCCTGGTTCATAAGTTGATGCTCAACCACTGAGCCAGGCTGGCTGGGCTAAAGTCTTATTTTTTTCATGACTGAAATAATGGTTCATTTTAAGTATATACAGGGTGGAGCAAAAGTAGGTTTATAATTGTAAGCACACAGAACACAGTTTATTCTTATATTATTATTTATTCATTATTGTATTGTTTTCTACAAACAACTGTAAACCTACTTTTGCCCCACTCTGTATTTTGAGGATTTAAAATTACATACAGTAATGTTCCTCACATTGTGCCTGGTGCATAGAGAGTATAATTTGTAGTGATGTGTGAGTTTTTAACCTTATCTCTATCCATAGGCAATTATTATGTATTTATTATATATTTTGTGGGCTAGGTAGAATATAAATTAATTGTAAAATATAGTTCCCATCAGGCAATGAACCACGTCCAGCACAGCCAGGGGTGAACCTGAGGAGGGGCAGTGAAGGATTAAAGAAGATAGACAAGAGAATACAGTTGGGACCAGGTGGATCACTGTGCCTGGATGAGGAAACAGTGACACAGCCTGTAAGCCGAGTCTTTATTTTATAGTCAGATCACACAAAGCAAAACAATGGCAAGATGTCTACAATGTTCTTGGGAATTTCAAATCTGCTTCTTTCTTGGTGTTGCCATTCTCTGAACTCTATCAAGTTTTGTTTATCAAGCACTTGCTGCACCCCCCCCCCCCCCCCCCCCCGCAGCCCACATCCCTTAGCTACCTAGGACTGCAGGGTCGGACTATACGGTTAAGCTTACAACGATAGCCTTTTGGGTATAATTGTGCTGGGAGGGCTTTGCCCTCCAAGCTGGGACTTGTATGTGGCTTTGCCACAGGTCAGTCCAAGGCTTGATCCTGTCCAAGCACTGTAGCCGCTCTCCACAAGGCAGATTAAGGAGGACTGAACCTGGACTTGCTCTTACCATCTAGATGTGAAGAAGGCCAGCCACAGCTGTTAAAGAAATAGCAGAACAACCCAGGCAGCATGGCTCAGTGGTTGAACGTCGACCTATGAACCAGGAGGACACAGTTCGATTCCCAGTCAGGGCACATTCCCAGGTTGTGGACTTGATCCCCAGTGTGGGGCATGCAGGAGGCAGCCAATCAATATTCTCTCTTATCATTGATGTTTCTATCTCTCTCTCCCTTTCCCTTCTTCTCTTTGAAATCAATAAAAATATATTTTAAAAACATAAATAAATAGCAGGACATAGTATCTACAGTTTGGCAGAGTCCTCTGGAGGATTCAGCATACAAGGAATCCAACGTGGGTACAACATGGGATTCAAAAGATGGG
Organism: Myotis yumanensis; assembly: GCF_028538775.1. Lineage (NCBI taxonomy): Eukaryota > Metazoa > Chordata > Mammalia > Chiroptera > Vespertilionidae > Myotis > Myotis yumanensis. The sequence goes on from NW_027223753.1 coordinate 178,188,414, forward strand.
AAGAGCCCCTAAACTCCAGGAGTGAGTACTATTTTTAAGAGGCAAATGTGTAAACCAAACCAGTCATATCATTTCACAGATACAAAAGTTAATAGTCATTGTGTTAAATGTGGGACAAAACTCAAATCTCTGGTACAGATGGGTGTAAAAAATGCACCCATTTTTTCTCCTGCAAAGTCTGAAGACCTCAACAAGTTCATCAAGAGAGGGTTTTCAGGAGACAGAAGAGCTAGTCAGCAGAGCTGGGATATAGAGTTGGGACTGAGTTCTAAGAATTAAGTAGAGTACTTGTTTCAAGGGTAGAGTCAGAGAGGTCATAAGCATGATTGGACGGTGAAATAATACAAAGAATTGAATTATCATATCAGAAACATGAAACAGAGATTTTGACCAAGAACTAATGATTTCTGTTGTGCTTATGAGACAGAGATGAATTAGGGAGGGGTCTGAAATAGTCAATACACCTTATTGGGTCCTTTTTATTTATTTACTAGAGGCCCAGTGCACAAAATTTATGCACAGGGGTTGCCGGGGGAGTCCCTCAGCCCAGCCTGTACTCTCTCACAATCTGGGGCCCCTCAGACATTTCTCTCGCAACCCGGGACTGCTGGCTCCTAACCACTCGCCTGCCTGGTGCCCCTAACTGCTCTCCTGCCTGCCTGATTGCCTCTAACCACTTGCCTGCCTGCCTAATCGCCCCTAACTACTCTGCCTGTCTGCCTGATCGTCCCTAACTGCTCGCCTGCCTGCCTGATCACCCCTAACCACCTCTTCCTTGGCCCCCGCTGCTGTGGCTTCATCCGGAAGGACGTCCAGAATGACCTCCAGAAGGTCGTTCGGCTGTCCGGTTTAATTAGCATATTACACTTTTATTATAGATTTTCTGCATCAGGATGTTCCTGGGGCCCAGATTAATATACGAGGTCTCCAATGAAGTATGCAGTTAAGTCATTTATGGAGGAATTGCTGCTTGGGCCATGAAACATTCCTATTTTATACTCAGAATTTACATAGTTTATTTGACATTTTTCAGGAAGTCATGTCTATAAATCCATAGATTCCAGATATGTTTACCATAAACTATCTTGTAACAGGTCTATCCTGATGTAGATGAGGACTGTCCTGCTAGCAGATGTCATTGGTTTGTTCCCTACAAGTCATTAGTCTTAGCATATTTACAAGGATATTTGACTAGCTCATCTTTTTTTTTCCTTTCCCGGAGATGTCCCCTGCCAATGGGAGGAAATGGATTGCAAATCTTTTATTTAACTTTTACTCCCCAGATAGTGAGACCCAGAAAACTGGAATCAAGTCAAATTGCCACCTTCCTGAAATTTGAATTACTTTTAGAGTTTGGTTTAAGGACAGAACTGAGTTTGGGTAATACAGAACTGGGGAAAAATGCAAGGGAATTTTTGCACTTGTCCCCATACTTAGTGAACAAATACACTTCATCAGTAAGTATTAAAAAGGATGAATTGACATACAGTAGATAAGAGTTCCTCAAGTATATGGATAAAAGGAGATCAGGTGAGTTGGAGTAACTCAGGCAGGGTTTATGACAATCTTTGGTTTCCTCTTTTAATTTAACCCTTTCTCTTAGCCTGTGGTGAAGTGAGGGTGATTTCTATAGACCACTAATGGGTGAAGTTCTGTCCATAAAGTCAAGGATCATTCAATGCAAAGTCCAAAACAGAAGTATGAAAGGTAAAAGAGGAATTCACAATGAGAGAAGATACTAATAGGTAGGTGTTTTCTGTGTCTTGAACAGGCTTGGCTTAATTTATCATTGACATATGGCTCATCATCAAGCCTGAAGGCCTCTCCTAGTAACATATCACACCAGTTAGAAATATTTTGAAGGTTGATCATGATTCCTCACGCATAGTTTCTTTTGCAATTTTTAACACCCAAACAAATGCAAACAGGTTGATTTCTTTTTTGTGTTTATAATTGAGGTTTCTTTTTTTTTTTTTTTTTTTTTTTTAAATATATTTTATTGATTTTCTACAGAAAGGAAGGGAGAGAGATAGAGAGTTAGAAACATCGATGAGAGAGAAACATTGATCAGCTGCCTCCTGCACATCCCCCACTGGGGATGTGCCCGCAACCCAGGCACATGCCCTTGACCGGAATCGAACCTGGGACCCCCCAGTCCGCAGGCCGACGCTCTATCCACTGAGCCAAACCGGTTTCGGCTAATTGAGGTTTCTTGCCTGCTCAATTAACAGCTGTACAAGAACTAGAACTCCTGCAATATACCTTCATATAAAGGTACAGAAAGAGAGGGAAATTAGGCAAGACAAAGTTGATTATATCATAACTAACAATTATTGTGTGAGCCTGGCTAGCTTTCCATCTTGCAACATGATGGGTTTTCCTAGTACCCTGTACCAAGACATTGAGTAGAACTTTTAAAGATTGGCCACAGGATATTTAGAGCTGATAATATCAAGGCAGGGGAAATGTTTGCAGAAGAACCCTACAGCTTCTGGTAGAATTTTCTGGTAAATATTGTAAGCAGTGAATCATCCTACCTTGCAACATTTCATCTGCTATTACCTTGGAGTATTATTTAAATACTAGATGCTTGGTGCATGAAATTCGTGCACAAAGTGGGGGTTCCCTCAGCCCAGCCTGCACCCACCCCAATTGGGGACCCCTCGGGGGATGTCCGACCGCTGGTTTAGGCCCGATCCCTGTGGGTTTCAGCCTAAACCTGCAGTCGGACACCACTCTCACAATCTGGGACCGCTGACTCCTAACCACTCACCTGCCTGCCTGCCTGATTGCCCCTAACCCCTCTGCCTGCCTGCCTCATCACCCCTAACTGCCTCTGCCTGCCTCATCGCCCCTAACTGCCCTTCCCTGCCAGCCTGATCTTGCCCCCAACTGCCCTCCCCTGCTGGCCTGATCTCGCCCTCAACTGCCCTCCTCTGCTGGCCAATTTGGTTCTAATTGGTCAGTTTCTATGCCAGTCAGTGTCAAAAGCTCTGCCTCCTAGGCAGCCATTGGCTCCTCACAGTTGACCCAGATTTGGTTCTGATTGGTCAGTTTCTATGCCAGTCAGAGTCTCTGGGCCTATCAACGGGGCCTGATCAGAAAGGCAGGCCTGATCAGCAGCCCTGGTGGAGGCCTGGAGAGAAATGGAAGCGGGGCTGTTGGCCAGGCTGGGAGAGAAAGAGAGGCAAGTTCTGATCAACGGCTGCCACAGAGGCTATGGATCAGACCCTGACTCTCTCTCTGCAGGCCTCTCTCCAGGCCTGATCTGCAGCCCCCTAGGCAGTCAGTGTTGGGTCGGGGTGCCAGCAGTGGCCGCAGTCAGTGCTGGGTCACCACGGCAACCCAGCACTGACTTCTGGTCTGGTCGAGCCTTCAGTCCTTATGACCCTGGCTCTTTATTATATAGACTAGAGGCCTGGTGCACAAAAATTTGTGCACTCGGGGGGGTAGTCCTTCAGCCCGGCCTGTGCCCTCTCACAGTCTGGGACCCTTCAGGGGATGACCACTTGCTGGCTTAGGCCTGCTCCCTGGGGGATTGGATGTAAGATGGCAATCAGACATCCCTCTGGCAGCCCAGCAGCCCTCGGGGGATGTCCACTTGCCAGCGGGGAGCAGGCCTAAACTGCAGTCGGACATCCTTAGCGCTGCTGAGGAGGCAGGAGAGGCTCCCACCACCACCGCTGTACTGGCAGCCATCAGCCTGGCTTGTGGCTGAGCAGAGCTCCCCCATGTGGGAGCGCCCTGTCCACCAGGGGCAGCTCCTGCATTGAGCATCTGCCCCCTGGTGGTCAGTGTGTGTCATAGTGACCAGTCATTCCCAGTCCTTCTGCTGTTAGGGTCAGTTTGCATATTACCCTTTTACTATATAGGATAGAGGCCTGGTGCACTGGTGGGGGCCAGCTGGTTTGCCCTCTTGGTTGCCTGGCCAGCCTGGATGAGGGGATGATGGCTGTTTGCAGCTGGTCACACCCTCTTCAGGGTGGGGGTCCCCACTGGGGTGCCTGGGCAGTCTGGGTGAGGGGCTGAGGGCCGTTTTCAGGCTGGTGGGCGACTGAAGCTCCCAACCTCTCCTTTTTTTCTTTTTTCTTTTTTTTATTCTGGTATTTATTTACCTTCGATGGCTGTCACTGGAGCTGAGAGCCGGCTTTAGCTCTGAGTCCCGGCTCCAGCTTGAGGCCTCAGCTGCTGAAAGCAGGTATCTGGGGTTTGTTTGGCTTGTATAATTGAAACACTGTTGCAGCTCCAGCTCTGAGGCATGGCTGGCTGAAAGCAGGTATCTGGGGTTTGTTTAGCTTCTATAATTGCAACATTGTTTCTTAGAGTGCAACTCAGAGCCCAGCGCAGCAGGCGGGGAATCTTGGCTTCCTCCATCGCCGGGGCAACCAAGCCTCCTGTTCGCTTCAGCTGCCTGGCTGCCAGCCGCCATCTTGGTTGGCAGTTAATTTGCATATCGCCCTGATTAGCCAATGGGAAGCGTGTCGGAGGTACGGCTAATTACCCTATTTGTCTTTTATTAGATTAGATGTCTTATTGTTTTTCTTCATTTCCATGCTTATATTTTTCTTGCTAATTAAATTTGAAGTTTCTAGAGAGCACAACCACTATAGGTTCTCAATATATGTTTATTGATTTAATTTGCAGATCTAAGAGACTTTGGGAAAATACTTTAAAAAATTAGTCTCTTTGCTATCTATCTCTGCTAACTCAGCTTTAAGAATCTGTAAAGACAGGCCAAGTACCCTGCCAATAATTTAAATTTTCTATTAGGGGATATTCATTATTTCCAGCTTTGTTTTAAGAGCTTAGACAATAGTTCAAAAATAATACTTGAGTTAAAGAGAAAGATAAAGAACATTCTATACTATAAAAAAATTAAATTGCAATCAAATTAATTTTTTTAGTATAGTTTGAAATGGTTTTTAGGAGAAAAGGTTGAAAATTTTATCTTTTAATAGGTATTAATTTTTTTCTTTCTAATCTATTGTATTTCCAAGAAAATCTTAAGTTCTTCACTAATATTACAAATACTATCTATCTAGGTCAGGTTTCAATCAGAAAAAGATGTTATTTTAAGTATTCCAACTGGGATCTCTAAGGGGTGATTCCATGGAGTTTCTCCAGAGGCCTCTGCTAGCTTCTTGCATCTGCTCACACTGCTGCAGAGACTACTGGCTTCTTTTCCCCCATCTTCCAAATCTAGCCTTATCATCTTCAGACTCTGGCTCAATTAAATTGTTAGGAATTCTGGGAAATGTAGTTTTGCCATCTTACATGTGATGCAAAGGAGATATAGAAAGGAGTGGGAAGAGATGCCCAGGAGACCACAGACCATTTTGCATACTATCTGTTCAGCATTTAAATATTTTTAAAGCAGTTGTAATACACAATTAGTATATTAATATTTATATATTTGCTTTAAAGATACAGTAAACTACCTCTTCAGATAGAAACCAAGCATTTTTAGATATATTCAAGGAAATTCAAATTGACTCTAGGTTTGATAGTTGAGTAAGGAAAAACTTGTTATTTCTCTTTGTCATCAAAGCTGGTGCTGAGACTATGGAATACCCCAGCAGAACATTCTTTGCTTTTGTTTCATTCTCTAAAAGTTATATGAACTATGGTGGACTAAATTTTCTAATTTTTTGGTATCACAAATATGACTGCAGGACAATAATGGAGGGGCCAACTTTGCTATCTTTTCTTCTTAGGAAAAAGTTTAAGAATGATGGATATAAAAGGCACTTAGTCAAGAATGTTTAGAAAGCAAAATTTATAGTTGATTTGTAAACTTCTTTAGCAACATGCTTATTATTGTTATGGGTATAATTATTAATTGTTGAATTTTAGGCATCTTTCTATATGGTAGGCTAAGTGCTTTATGTGGGCAGTTTAAAAAATGATGATCTGCATTAAGCATTAATATTCTCATTTTATGGATAAGGGCAATAGAGATTAACATTGCAGGCAGTACTAGTAAGTGACACAGCCAGGAGCTGAACCTACAGGGCTCTTGCTTTTAACCAATTGCATGAGCATTTATCATTAAGAGGAACCTTAGTCTAAACTATAGATTTTATACTTCAGTAAACTAAAAGCTAAAGAGCTGAAGCATCTTGCCTTTGTTTATACTGCCAATTTCAGAGTTGTTACTATGACCCAGACACAATAGCCAGACCAGGCTAACCTTAGCTGCAATAACAAATGGCTTGAAATCTCAGTGGCTTTAGTACAATGAAAGTTTGTTTCTTCATTTACAAAGTGTAGTAGAGGATAGGTAGTCCCACCCTATGGATCACATAGCCTCCCCTCACTTTTAACTGCTTGGGATTGAAAAAGACATGTTAGATTTCATGAGAGAGAATTACTCAAATGACCTCAACCTAACAGCTGGGAAATATGGACTTGTTATAGGTGCTGTGAATCCACAACATTGTCCCTGTCACAGCAGGAGTCCTGATACCCAGTCACATGCATTTATCATAACATTATTCTGCCTCTCACCTCAGACATTCTCCCCTTTGAAGCTGGTTTGATTTTCTTCAGTAATAGTATTCTTAGCTAAAGTATATTTTTTCCATAAAGCTAGTCATTCTGATCATTTTATTCTTACTTTAAAAATATTAACTGTGGCTGCATATAATGTTGTAAATTTTTTGAAAATTTCTACTTTACATAAACATCAAAGTATATATGCAACATTCCATATAAGCCCCATTTCTGAATAGATGGGGGACTAATCAGGCTTCATAGAGACAGCTCTGGTTTCAAATTTATTTCTTTTAGTTTTACAATTCACATTTCATATCCCACTTTCTCTTAAAAATGTCACTATGGCTTTCGCTGTATGATCTTAGATGAAATAGCTATAGAAATATGCCATTATGATAAAGAGGAGAATTTGGCCAAGAATTAACTTTCTTTATGTTACTCTACAGAGAAAAGCTAACCAATATATTTGGTATATGAAGTATAATGAATAGAAGATATACAATGATGCAAAAAACCTCAAATATGTATTGAATAATAACTAAAAATAAAGGAAAAGATGTGGGTATTGCTCTAAATTGATACCTAAGAATCATAAGATATTGTTGGATAGTTGAATATCACCAAATGAGGTGTGTAGTTCAGGGTTAACTCAGTGGGCGAGGCATGTTCAAACCCTGCACAGTCCAGAGAAAGGACTGGATCCTTGACCAGCTCCAGGGAAACAACCTCTGAGCCCTAGGAATATTCTGCCTGAAAAGAGTGTCTTTGTATACCTGAGATCTTGGAGTACAGCAGAAAGTTTATGCTAACAGTGAGCATTATGGTGAATGCCTGTTTTTGTTCTTCTGAGATCTTGGGCCATGGCCATTCTGTATCAGTTTGAGCTCTGGCAGGGTTAGGGTGTGTGAGGAGGAAAGTTGGACATTAAATACTTAGGTCAGTCATGTAAACACAGAGTGCCTTTGTGACTGGCCTCCAACAAAGTCTAGGATTCTAGTGAGTTTCTCTCATTGACAATATATCATATACATTGTTATCCGTTGTTCCTGGGAGAATTAAATGCTGTCTGTAGAACTCTAACAGGAAAGATAACTGGAAGCTTGTGCCTGGTTTCTCCAAGACTCTGGATTATGCATCCTTTGAATTTGCTGATGTTAATATATATCCTTTCACTGCAATAAACTATGACTGAATATAACAGCTTTTTTTTTAGTTCTGTGAATCCTTCTAGAAAATCATTTTACAGAGGATAGTCTTTTTTTTTTTTTTTTTAAATATATTTTATTGATTTTTTTACAGAGAGGAAGGGAGAGAGATAGAGAGTTAGAAACATCGATGAGAGAGAAACATCGATCGGCTGCCTCCTGCACATCCCCCACTGGGGATGTACCCGCAACCCAGGCACATGCCCCTGACCGGAATCGAACCTGGGACCTTTCAGTCCGCAGGCTGACGCTCTATCCGCTGAGCCAAACCGGTTTTGGCAACAGAGGATAGTCTTGTAGTCCCTTGAAATTGTCAATAGAAATATGAGAAACTACGTATCATAATAAAATATCAAACATTTTAAAAGTATGTTATCATTTACAAAAATTTTCTATAATTTACTCTGTTTGTTGTAGGAATTCAGAAAGAGTGAGAATCACTTCAAATTACAAAGGTCGATCAATATTTATGGAAGAAGAGTTAAGATGTTGAGCTGGATCTTCAGGGCTCAGGAAAGGAGAGAAGACAGACTGGGTAAGGAAAATTCTATCCAGGGTCAAAGGGCAGTAAGCAGAACATTTCAGTTGCAGTGTGAATTTGAGAAAGGTAAGTAAAGAGTTAAGACTGGAAATGTAGACTGGGGCTAAATTGTAGGGTTTTAATATTGCTGTTGTTTACCCTAAAACTAAAAGCTACTTTAAGTAAATGAAGCTAATCAAATAACAGAAAGTTTCTGGATAGAGAGCATTCCCTCTAGGGGGGTCTCCATATGCTGTTAAATTCTAATAATGAAGTAAGTCTTACTGCCAGAAAAAAAGTCACTAGAATAATAACCTAGTGGGGTTCCACATGTATTATCTTACAATGATGTCCACATCAAATTTGCACAATTTATAACTACAAAATTTAGTTGTCTGCAGCCAGAAATTGTAAGCTCCAACTGTCTTCTGAGAATCCAGCTGTGTTCTTTTTTGGATTGTTGTAACATCACAGTAATAAAGATTTTGTAGTCAGAATTTAGCTCACAATTTTGATAATGATTTATGATGCAAAACTGTCTCCAGCTCAGCTTCCCTGTGGCTTCACTGTCCCTAAAGCTCCCAAACTGCTCTTGTCAGGAAGACACACTGGTATTACTTTGGTTGTTATTCACCGAGTTCCCTAAATACATGCCATTTTCTTTTGGAGTCTTCAGGATATTAGTGGATTAAAAAGCCAGAAGGCTAGATAAGATCATGAGGGGAGGGAGTGCAAATAGAAAAAAAAAATAAGAAGTTTACTAGTAAAGACTGAGACTTGAAGCCTTTCAATGTTTAGATGATGGGTTGATGAGGAGAAAACAATGGAGACCTAGAGGTGCTTCCAGAGATGTGGAAGGAAAATCAGGCTGGAGTGGTCCTGGAAGGCAGGTGAAAAATGTGTTTCAAGGAGGTGGACTATGTCCTCTTAAATCGCAGTGAAGAGGAAGTAAGATGAGCATTGAGAACTAACCATTGTATTTAGCAACATGAAGGTTGTTGGTCACCTTTCAATTTCAGTGAAGTGGTGGGGGCAAAGGCCCAATTTGAATGGACTCTAGAGAGAACAACAGGAGAGTCATTGAGGGCAGAGTATAGATAAGGAGAGGAGTTTTTCTCTAAAAGAGAATGGGGTGGTTGCTGAAGTGGACTCTAAGAGGATTTTTAAGATGAGAGATTGTTACATTCCACTGAGCTAGAGAAGATTGATGACACAGGAAAGAGAGAGGAGAGGGACTGAAACAATGTTCTTGAGTAAGCAAGAGGAGATTGGATCTGTGCACAAGTGGAAGGATTGGATTTATCTAAAAGCATGATTAGTTCTTCCAAATTAACTGGACAGAAGGCAAAATATACAGGTGCAGATGTTTCTGGATGGGTAGATGTGGTGATGGGAGCTTGGAAGTCCCCTTCTGATTGCTTCAGTTTTCTCAGAAAAACAGAAAGCAAGGTCATCGGCTGGGAGTGAAGTATTGAAAACTTTGAAAAGTCCCCCTCTCCTCAACCTATCTAAAATTCAGCCCTCTTGGCACTCATCACTAGCTTACTATATTTTGCTTACTTATGTATGTTGTCTACCTCTCCACCAGAATGTGAACTGCATGAGAATAAGATTCTATGTCTGAATTATTTACTGCTGTAATTGCAGAACCTAGAACGCTACCAAGTAAATAGGTTCTCAGTAAATACTTAATTAATGACAGGACTTTCTGATTATTAGATTGGAGTGGATTGGGCTTTTTAATACAAATACAAAGGAAGAAGTATCTGTGTATTTTATAAGAGTAACTGAAAAGCTATGGGGCTTGGAGACATACCATCCTAACAGTTGGGGAAAAACCAGGATGCTGAGTGGTTTGAAGAAAAAAGGGAAGAAAAATAGGTTGGTTTCTACTGGCACCCTCCTGACTCCAGCTCATTCAACAAATTGGTTTATAGTATTTTATGGGTTGCAAAGAAAGGAGCATCTTTACTTACCTGAATGCTTTCCAAAGCGTGGACAAAACAGACTGCTGTGGCCTAGACAAATTATAAATATCAAGTCTCCTTCTCTTTCACAGCATGCAGCAAAAATGGCAAGCTCAGCAGCTGACAGTATGACAAATGACAGGACTGGTGGCCAAAGGGAAGTGAGTCTTAATAAAACATTAAAACCCATGGTTGTGTGGCATACTTTTTGGAATCCATATGCTTCTCTGCCAAAATCCAGCCCACACTGCTGTAATTAACTTATACAAAAACATATTTTGAATATAGCTGTGCCAATAATAGGTTCCAATTACATAAAACTATTAAGAAAAAGAAATGCATGAAGTAATAAGACGTCCTGTAATTAAGGGATATACAAAATGGAGACAGAGATAGATATTTTGTCTTGTCAGTGTGACCACACATTCATCCTTTAAACAGGAGTGGGGAACTTTTTGTCTGCCAAGGGTCATTTGGATATTTATAACATCATTCGAGGGCCATACAAAATTATCAACTGAAAAATTATCCTGCTATATTTGGTCAAACATTTCATTAACTCATCCCTAATGCCTGGGTGGGGCCAGACCAAATGATTTCAGGGGCCTTATATGCCCCCCACCAATTCTTTAAAATAACTATCACTTTCTTATTGGCAGTGTGCTCTTGTGAATCATTAGAAAGAGAACTAGGCAAGGGAATCAAAGACTCATATCTGAGTCTGATCAGTCAGGATGAGTCATAAACACAGAAACCAATCCAGATCTCATCTTTTCTTTTCCTTCCTCCCTTCCTTCCTTCCTTCCTTCCTTCCTTCCTTCCTTCCTTCCTTCCTTCCTTCCTTCCTTCCTTCCTTCCTTCCTTCCTTCCTCTTTCCTTCCTGTCTCCTCCTTTTCTTCTCTCTCCTCTTTCTTTTAGAAAGTTTTAATGCAGAAAATTGTTGCACAGTTGATGAAAGGACTGAGAAGCTGATGGGAGTGTGGTGGGCAATTTAGAAATTAGCAAAAACAAGAAGCAATGACAACCCCTAAAGCTAAAGTTGCTGGGAGGAGATGGCTTGTCAGAGTCCCAAATTGAGGCCTTCTAATGGGAGCTAGAACTAGCTATACCCATTAGACCTGGAGCCAAGGAGCTATTGATGCTCTGGAAAGGTTAGTTTAAGGATGAAGCAGGAGAGGAGTCTATCCTGGTTCTTTCCTGTGGCCTCCCAGTCTCCACCAGGACCTGGCCCTCCCAGCCTTTGGCCCAGTATATCTATCTGGAAGCCACAACAAAGGAACCTAGGACCTATAGTTCCCGCCAATAGAGAGCAGTGCAGAGAGAAGGCACAGGATGTATCTCAGGGCAAAGAAACAGCTCAGAAACCCTGTTCAAGCTTTTATTAGCTGTGAGTCCTTCAGTGATTTTTTTTCTTAACATTTAGAGTTTTAATTTCTTCATTTGCAATATGAGGAGAGGGACACCTATCTCACAGTTTTGTGTTAACAAATGAAATAATAAATATATTAGTGTCTGGTTCATAGTGGAAGCTCAAGGCAAATTTTCCCCCTACCCCATTTAGAAGTATTCCTCAAAGCATTGCTTTCTTAGAAAGATGAAGAAACTAATGATTCTGAAGATAATTTGGTCACCAAATCTTATCTTTGGCAATGCTTTAATTTTAGTAATTTTCATCAGAAGCAGCACAGAACCCAAAGGTGGCTCAAAGGGGCTCACATTTATCTAGAATTGTTTCTTTGACCTCTTGGTCACTTCCAGTTGCCCCTGACAAGAAAATGTTTGTAGCAATGGCCACATAAATCAATGAGCAAGTGTTTCTAGAAAAAGTCAATAGTCCCTAATCCTGCTGCTAAAAGAGGATATTGTAATTTTCCATAGATCTTGAAAGAGAATTTTTAATGGCTCCCTACAATTTTAAGGCAGACATGTCTCTTGACAGTAAAACCCACACTCAGGATTAAAAACATGCTCACAAAAGTGTGCATGAGGAAACACAGTAAAACCTTATTATTTAGTTTGTCATACTTTGAAATTGGGGTAAATTGGTCTTGGAAAGATTTAAGTTCCTGCTGAAAGACCTAATTAATTCAATTCATCAAACTCTTACTGAGTCCCTATCATTGCTTTCTGACCCAGAGCTTGGCTAAGGAAAACAAACGCAAAGCACCATCTCTGATTTCAAGGCATTCCTTGTTTGGTAAGGTCTTCTTTGATGAAAGCGTTGTGTATATTATGATTCAGGAAGCAAATTTAATCTTCTTAAAGAAAAGCTTTAAGTAAATTGTATGACTGACTACAGATAAATTAAGTAAGTAAATTGTATGACTGACTACAGATAAATTAAGTAAGTAAATTGTATGACTGACTACAGATAAATATTATCTCTTCATAAAGCAAACTTTTAAGTTTTATTTTGCTTTGTGTTGTTTTATTGGAATAGAATGAACAATAATTTATTAGCAGTAAGTCATGGGATCAAAATATGACGTTTTCACATACTAGAGTGATTTTGAACAAGCCAACAACCTGTGGATAGTAATATCTTCTCTGTAGTATTTCCCTGGCATTTAACCAAGGAAATATGTGAGAGGGTTTGTCCTACCACCTGGTTCCACATTCTTAAGAAGTAATTGATTATTCACATTCTTTTCTTCTCTGGGAATTGCTCTGCCTTTTAACGACCAATTCTAGTTATCTGGTCACTGGAGAGTAATAAGAAAATTATTTTAAAATATTTTATGTATTGTTAGAATTATTAATATTCAAGCATGCCCTATCCAGAGTTTTATTTAATTAAAAAGGGTTTGGCTCAGTTGATAAAGCATGGGCCTGTGGACTGAAGGATCCTGGCTTCAATTCCGGTCAAGGGCACATGCTGGGTTGCAGGCTTGATCCCCAGTAGGGGGCGTGCAGGAAGCAGCTGATCAATGATTCTCTCTCATCATTGATGTTTCTCTCTCTCCCTCTCCTTTCCTCTCTGAAATCAATAAAAAAATATATTTAAAAAAGGGTTTTGTGTTGTTCACATATATAAGAAAGCATAATTGGGAAAGGGGAGGGTCAGTTTTTCACTTGATAATCAGATTATTACAGGCAATTAGGAACCAGAGCTATGTGGAGGCAGAAAGTATTTTTTAACTTCATTTTTAGAGGCACCACTGCTATTTTGGGGGTATATTTTCCCTTTAATCTATTAATTGACAGTTTCCTTTATGTAATTGAAATGATACGGTATATATATATATATATATATATATATATATATATATATGTATTTTATATCTCATTTTTCAGGGAACTATATTGTAAGCATATTTCCATGTCATTAAACACACTGTTAAGCACCATGTTACATTGTAGACATGTATCACAATTATCTAAGGGGATTAAATTATTCCCCAATGTTGGGCCTTTGCTTAAGTCCCATTGTCTTTATTATAAATAACACTGTAAATATGTTAGTACACAAATATATACCCACATGGTTGAATTGTTTCCTGAGAATAGACATCTATTCTCATCATATATTTATAGGTTGTAAGCTTTACAAAAACACTTGATAAGAAGTATGATTGGATAAAGAAGACGTGGCACATATATATAATGGAATACTACTCAGCCATAAGAAAAGATGAAATACTGTCATTTGTGACAACATGGATGGACCTTGAGAATATCATGCTAAGTGAAATAAGACAGACAGAAAAAGTCAAGAACCACATAATTTCACTCATGTGTGGCATATAAAACTGAAAGCAGCCAATGAATAAACAAGAAAAACAAAAACTCATAAACACAGATAACAATATGGCGGCTACCAGAGGGAAGGGGGATGGGAGGTAGTAAAGGGTAAAAGGGGGTCAAATATATGGTGAAAGAATATGATTTGACTGTGGGTGGTGGGCACACAATGCAATTTACAGATAATGTATCATAGAAATGTATACTTGAAACCTATATAATCTTATTAGTCAATGCCATCTGAATACACTTTTTTTTTTAAAAAAAAAGTACCAAACGGAGTACATCAGCAAGGGTATTGGTATTATAATTTGTTTATTTTTTACTTTAAGAACAAAAACAATGATTGTTTTTTTTTAAAAAAAAAGTGTATTCAAAATATACACACAAAAACCTGACAGGTAAGATGAAAATGTACTTATGGCTGTGATAATTAAATATATTGATGAAAAAAAAGGTTAAGAAACTGACCAAACACACTTAATAGGAATGTTACGTGTCAGTGTTTGTCAATAATAAAAATATTTTAAAAGATAAAAAAGAACAAAAACAATGTATATTATTTCAACTTTCACTTAAAATAATAATGAGAATGAGAATTTTCTGATATGCTTATTGACCACTTGAATTTTTTCTTTGGCAAATTACTTTTGAAAAGGCAATTTTTTTTCCAGTTTCATTCATTAAATAGTTCTTTAGCATTTTCCATGCTGAAGATAATGGAACAAGAGTTAGTGTATAGGGATGCATAAAATATAATCCCTATCCTTTAAATATTGAAGGAAAGAAGGAAAAATTCAGTGTCATAAGATCAACAATGGAAACAGAAATGGTTTGCAGTTAGAACAGAGGATGGAGTGATTAGTCTTTGAGACTGAGGAAGTTTTTAAAGAACTAATAAAAAATTTTCAGGCAGATAACTAAGGGGAAGGCTCTTCAGTGCAGAGAATTACTGAGCATTTACAAAGCCTGGACATTTGAAGAAGCAATTATTCATAGAGGGAAGTGATGATTGTGGGAAGATGGAGACGTGTGCAAGAAGCGGATCGTGATGAACCTCATATTCCATGCTGAGCAGTACGACTTGACCATGAGGGTGATATATAGTGTCTGAATTCAGCCTTCTTATCTAATAATTTATGATTTCATAACTAAAGAAGTAGATAGAAATTTAAGCTTCTTAAATGTCTTATCTGTAAGCTAGAACAATCTGTTTATATTTTTGCTATGTTAAACATGCTATGGAAAAACCAAAACTGATTATGTGCTGTTACCTTGGAGACATGAAAATTATTTTAGGACGGAGACTGATTGCCTTGTCCAATAGCTCAATCCCACCAGGGCCCAATTATTTCCTTGGCATCACACATCCTTTATCTACTTAGTTTTGGGAAACTGTGACACTTACCATGTCACAGTAAAATTATATGTATTTTAACCTTGTCAACAAATTTTCATTTTACACAAATTCAACATCCATGTCTTTACCAAACCATTGTGTCACATTTCACTTAGGGATGTAATTAGGCCATACTTCCCTTGCAGGGTGCAAACACTATTTCTTGTCAGAGAGAAGGCCAAGGAATCTAAAATAGCTCTACCTTTCCCTGCCCATCAGCCTTATCCAGAACGTTGTGTGGTCCTATAATGCCACCTGTTTGTAGTTGGCAGCCATTCTCCACCTTGGTAGCCAAGTATGTGTATCTCCTATGAATTTTATCAGGTGAAACACAGAGCTTTTATGAGTCTCCTAAGGAAATATAAGTCTGGAACTGTTGATCAACTGCTCCCTGCACTTCTCATTCCTCTAACTTTCTCCTGTTTCATTAATTTCCTGTCCCCAGTCACAGCTTTTGGCACCTGACATCAGCTAGTTATGGATTTTGGCTGCTCTTAGAACTTTGCCTCTTGGATTACATGTTGGACTGTCTACTGTTTGTTGGGATGGCAGAGTCTCTAGTTTAGGCAAGTGAGGTTCAAAATGCATACCTACTGGTACTGGTGGGAACTCAATTGTTTCTTTCCCATCAATCCCCACTTGTCTCCTTACCACATTCCACCTTCAGTTATAGGAACTATGTTTAAGAATCTAAATACCTCTGCTCAATCCCACCCCTTCCTCCTTCTGCCTCTCCTCCAGGTGACAGGCACCTAGTACATGCTGCCTCTTCTCTTTGGAGCCCTTCTGTCTCCACCCCCTCTCGTCATCTGCTGCTTATATTTATGCTTTACAACTCATGCCTCAGATGTCCAGCCTCTCAGGAAACATCCCTAATTACTGTCCCAACCATCCCTGATCACTTAAGTTGTTTTGGGAGTCTTTCCTATGGATCCCCATAGCTCATTGTGTGTGCCCCAGCTGGACACTCTTCACACACTGTTTAGTTATGCATACTTACTCATCTGTCTCTAAATTCCTTGAAGACAGGGATCCCATATTTTAGGATTGCCACTGACATACATTTAACAAAATCTATTTTTGATTGTTGAATAATGACCTGAAAGAAGAAGCTCCAAAAAACAGCAGAATGTCTTACAGATTAATGTTTAACCCTTTCTCACTAATTTATAATTTCCATATTGTATCTTTTCAAAAATATCCCCTGAAGAATCTACTAACACTTCACTGTACACATCCTAATAGAAGAAGAAATTAACTTATTTTCAGCCTTTAATTAGCTTTTCACTAATTTCAAATTTATGAAAATTTAGACAAGGACTATTACTCCTGCCATAAATAAAATTAAAACCTCTTCTCTTACATCCATGTAAAATGGGTTTTGTTTGTATTATCTCTATTACAGTCTGAAAATCTGGTCTAGATAAGAACTAATAAATTCAGGAGCTTGTTCAACCTGTATTATAGGATCACCATGCCATTGTCCCCATTTCTATAGTCCTGCTTCTCTCTTCAGTTTTGTTTGTTTGGTTCAATTTTCAGAACCAGAAAATTTTCTGTGAGCTATATTAAAGGATTTAACATTTAGATAATAAAATATATCTATCGTTTACTCTTAATAACCTTCTATCATGCATTCCTTTATGTCAGAAATTTCAGCCATTATTGCTGATTCCAAGTTCCTAAGAATACACAACAGAATAGATAGGCACCATCAGGTAGGATAGTTTGTATTTCCTCTTGGCAGAAGCAATACCAGTTTGCATTTTGCTAGTCAACTGCAGGTGGAAACCTGAGTAAACTGGCACCTGGTTTCTAAAAGACTCGTGAAAGACTCCAGTAACACTCTGGGTGCTGTTTGGTTGATTCCCCTTAATCTAATTTTAAATGAATGGAAGTCCTAGGAGAAGTGCAGAGGGAAGAGGAAGAATGGCATCTATAATGTCCAGGGGGAAATCTTCCAGACTGCTGGTTGCTGATCTCTCCTTATGTGGGAGTTTTTGCCTGTAGCCTGAAAGGAATGAGCACAGGTTTCAACAAAATATATCAGGTCACCACAGGATAAAGCCTGATTTGAACTTGTTACAAAAATTTAGAAACACAGAAGCATGAAACAGACTGACAGATTTGACAGGTCTCAGATCTCCCCCTGAGGTGGGGGGAGAGGTTAACCAAAGAACTTATATGCATACTAGAGGCCCGGTGCATGAAATTCATGCACAGGTAGGGTCCCTAGGCCTGGTAATCAGGGTCGATTGGGGCTTTCCGGCTGCCGGCCGGGGCCTTCCTTCCCCAGCTGCTGGCTGCCGGCTGCTGGCCGGGACCTTCCTTCATTCCGCGCTGCCCCCTGGTGGTCAGTGTATGTCATAGCAAGTGATCAAACTGCTGGTCTCCCAGTCATACTCCTGAGGGGACACTTTGCATATTAGCCTTTTATATATGTAGATATGTATAGCCCATAGACATGGACAATAGTGTAGTGAAGGCTTGGCGTGGGGCAGGAGCTGGATGGAGGGGGGCAAAGGGGTGGGGGAAATGGCAAACATCTGTAATACTCTCAATAATAAAAAATTTTTTTAATTTAGAATCTTCGACTAAATAAATAAGAATGAAAGGGTATATCTGCTTCATTTAAAAATTCAGAAAGCTAAACGTATTTATTAGGAATCTATTGTATATTAAGCACTGTTCTAAAAAGCACCCTATATAATAAAAGGCTCATATGCAAATTGTCCCCTTGGGAGTTCAACTGGGAGACTGGGCGTTCGATCACTTACTATGACAGGCACTGACCATCAGGGGGCAGTGAGGAACATGGCGGGTGACCAGTGGCGGCAGCGGGGCACTGAGGGAGTGAGGGAAGGAGGAGGCAGGGAGGTAGGGAACGTGATTAGCACTGATCGCCGGCCAGGCCTAGGGACCCTACCATGCATGTATTTTGTGCACTGGGCCTCTAGGGTATTGACAAAAGTTATTGAAAAAGTCACCATGGGATTGAAATTAGAAGTGAATGTGGAAATAATTGGATGATAGGCAAAAAAAAAAAAAATGAAAATCATCAACCAAAGTAATAAATACGTGTATTATTCATTGTCTTCAACAATATTGATTTCACTCCGTGTGTTGACTATGTTATATTAACCTTCATAGTATAAACCTGTATCAGTCTCTAGTTGACAGCAAAACAAATAAACAGGACTTAAGTCCACTCAGTATTCTAGAAGTGAAAAATAATCCTAATATATAAAAACCCAGGGTCTCTAACGACCGACCAAAGACTCCACCGAACACCAGAAGTTAGTCCTGCAGTCAGTGTTGGGTTGCTGTGGCGACACAGCACTGACTGCCGCCACTGTGGGTGTGGTGATTCAGTACTGACTGCCGAGGGTGCTGTGGATCAGGCCCTGGAGAGGCCTGGAGAGAGAGGCAGGGTCTGATTCGCAGCCTCTGTAGCAGCTGTTGATCAGCCATTGCCTCTCTCTTTCTCTCTAGGCTTTGCCAGCAGCCATGCCTCTGTTTCTCCTGGTCCTCCATGGGGGCTGCTGATCAGCCCACCTCTCTGATTAGGCCCAGAGATAGGCCTGGAGATGCTGACTGACATAGAAACTGACCAATCAGAACCAAACCTAGGTGAACTGTGAGGAGCCAATGGCTGCCTAGGAGACAGAGCTTTTGACACTGACTGACATAGAAACTGACTAATCAGAACCAAATTGGCTGGCAGGGAAGGACAGCTGAGGCCGAGATCAGGCCAGCAGGAGAGGGCAGTTAGGGGCGATCAGGCAGGCAGGCAGGCAGGTGAGCGGTTAGGAGCCAGGAGTCCCAGATTGCAAGAGGGATGTCCCCTGTGGGATCGGGCATAAACCAGCAGTCGGACATCCCCCAAGAGGTCCCTGATTGGAGAGGGTGCAGGCTGGGCTGAGGGAACCTCCCTCCATGCACAAATTTCATGCATCGGGCCACTAATGTATATAATATTTTAAGAAGTGAATTACCAGCAACTTTCTACTCAGCTGACATTTAGCACAGAGGTCCACTTCTATTTGGCCTCGGGAAATTATTGTAACTAGAGGGAAAGCAAAACCAAAGATACACATTTTTAAGCTTGAGCAAAAATCTGAGAAGTGTCAATTTATTACTAAAATTTGGGATCCTAATTTTAAAAATGTTTTTTTACCAAACTAGTTTTGACTGTATTGGGTCACTCTGAAAGCAATGATGCTTCTATCATAAATAAAGTTGTTAGGAAGAAGAATCTCTTCAGGACCATAAACAAGGCTTGCTGTCCCATGGAAATAATTGGGTGTTTGAAGTGACATCATGAAAGATTTTTTTGTAATGTATCACAGCTTCACAAGAGAGGCCTGGAGCTTTTCTTGCAAGAAAAAAGTTAATAGCAATAATATCCTTTGAAAGGAATCTATAGAAAAAATGTCTACTGGACACAGAGATAACTAGTTAGCTATTTAAATGCCTTACATTCATATGTAGATTATTAATGAACATATAGGTCAGTACTAGATAATCTTCACTCTATAGCAAGCATGTCAAACTCGTGGCCTGCAGGCCACGTGCCTTGTTTATTTGGCGCATGTTAGCCTTTGAGTTTGACATGCTTGCTCTATAGCATAGCTGAGTTTAAATAAGATTAGATTTTTTTGAAAGATATTTTATAAAGATTCTTATTTTTTGCTATTTATTTAAAATTAGAAGATATGGCCCTAACTGGTTTAGCTCAGTGGATAGAGCGTCGGCCTGCGGACTGAGGGGTCCCAGGTTCGATTCCGGTCAAGGGCATGTACCTTGGTTGCGGGCACATCCCCGGTGGGGATTGTTTCTCTCTCATCGATGTTTCTAACTCTCTATCCCTCTCCCTTCCTCTCTGTAAAAATTCAATAAAATATATTTTAAAAAATTAGAAGATATATATTATTTTTTGGAGGAAAAGAAGTCCCTGAAGACTTGATAAGAAAAACAAAACCCTAGTGATCAAGTCTATGTTATGCTCACCTTCATGGTTTATCAACAGCAAAGATCTATGGAAAGACAAAGTTCCTACTTGGCCACTTATACATATTTTTTGAATCAAATTATCTTTTTTCTTTTGTTCTTTCACAACTTTAAAAGATTTTTATTTAGATACTTTGAAATTCTCTTCTATTCCTGTTCCCCTAGCCTGCTTATATATTCTTCCTGCTATATCTTTGCACTACATTTAAGGATCCCTGAAATTGTTGCATGACTTTTTTTTTCTTCAATTTTTGACATTGCTTCCAAATGTATACATAGTTAGGTAAATCTAGTTCTTTAACAAACAAATCCCAAAATGTTAACAGCTTCACACAATAAATGCTCATCTAATAATCTAATGTGTATGTTGCTGGTTGGAGGGCAACCTTCTTCTCCAAGGAGTTTCAAGGACACCAACTATTCCATTATGAAGGCCCACTGTCCTCTCAAGTGAAGAAGGTACATTTTGCTCCAAACAGCCTGGACATGACTCACAATACTTCTGCTTTTCTTCCATTGACAAAAACATTCCCTACTAGAAGCCCGATGCACAAAATTTATGCAAGGGTAGGCCTTTGCAGCCCTGGCTGGCGGGGCCCTCATGGCCCCGGCTGCCTCCCAGCCCCAGTTGCCAGGGCCCTTGGGGCCCCGGCTGCCTTGTGTCCCCACCCTCACCTGTACCCCCCTTGACCTGGTGCTGCCCGTGTCTGCTGCCACACTGCCCCCGTTCTCCGGTTCTGCAGAGGCCCCCAATTGATCGCCCCATAGAGAGTGTCTTGGGCCTCCCTTTTTGGGTGATCACAGAGCCTCCTGATTGATCGCCCCACTGGCCAGTGGCCTGAGCCTCCCTTTGCGGGGCGATCGTGGGACAATGGCGTCCCCCCCAACCAATTGCATCGCACCCGCCTTGGCTGGCCTGGCACCAGTGCACGTCATAGCATGGTCATCCGGACGGTGGGTCTGCTGTTCGGCTATTCGGTTGATTTGCATATTATGCTTTTATTATTACAGGTGGCCCAACCCAAATGCAAAGAGTAAGTATATTAATCGCCAGCTGGCCACTGCTTCCCAACCATGACCCTTCACTAGGAAAGAGGGAACACCAACTTTTATTAAGCAGGTAGATGTTACTATCACCAATTTTCCATAGAACTAGAATGCAGCTACATACTTGGTCAGGAGGTACCATAATTGTCAATGATGGACTTTAACCTCAAAAGTTCTGTATATCTGAAGTCTAGGTTATGCAAAATTAATTTGAGGTGAGAAAACACATTAAAATTTTTATAATACTTTGCTTTTTCTACTTCAACAAATCACTAGCTTTGAAAAAATGAAGATGCCTAGAGTAAGAAAAAGTTAATTCATTTATATAAGAAATATGTACTGAACATGTGTTGAGAATTATATGGCCTAGGGCTAAAGTAATAAGAAATATAAAACCTCATCTGTACCTTTGGAATTACTCTTAGAAAAGTGGGAAGAGTTGTTATTTTTTTTTTAATTTAAGTTCTAAAGTATTACATATGATTCCTTTTTTCCCCATTGACCTCTCCCTGACCACTGCCCTCATCCCCTAGCACATGCCCTCACCTCCCTCTACTGTCTGTGTCCTTTGGTTATGCTTATATGCATGCATGCAAGTCCTTTGGTTGATCTCTTACCACTACCCCTCCATCCCTTGCCTTCCCTCTGAGGTTTGACAGTCTATTCAATGCCTCTGTCTCTGGATCTATTTTTGTTCGTCAGCTTATGTTCATTATATTCCACAAATGAGTGAGATCGTGTGATATTTATCTTTCTCCAACTGGCTTATTTCGCTTAGCATAATGCTCTCCAGTCCATCCATGTTATTGCAAATGGTAAGAGTTCCTTCTTTTTTTACAGCAACGTAGTATTACACTGTGTAGATGTACCACTCTTTTTTAATCCACTCATCTGCTGATGGGCACTTAGGCTGTTTCCAAATCTTAGCTATTGTAAATTGTGCTGCTATGAACATAGGGATGCATATATCCTTTCTGATTGGTGTTTCTGATTTCTTGGGGATATATTCCTAGAAGTGGGATCACTGGGTCAAATGAAGTTTCATTTTTAATTTTTTGAGGAAATTCCATACTGTTTTCCACAGTGGCTGCACCAGTCTGCATTCTCACCAGCAGTGCATGAGGGTTCCTTTTTTTCCACATCCTTGCCAGCACTTGTCTTTTTTTTTTTTTTTTTTTTTTTTTGTAGGAGAGGGGAGTATTTCTTTGTCATATTTATCCCTATAAACTTCTGAAGGCAAATATTTGACTCTCACTGGCTCCAGGCTCCTTCGATGAACAAATGAATGAGTGAATGACCTGGAGCTGAAGGGGAGTGGTGGTTCTGAGCTAGGCTTCATGGTCAGTATTTGAACATGACATTACTCAAACTTCCAGACAGCATGTGAATCCTGAGAAGAAGGGAACACTGCAGGTACCATCTCACTAAATATTATAACATGCACCCTGCATGGGATAACTGAGCCTCCCTCACTTGGCCCCGAGTTCTGCCATCCTGCTCCTGTGTTCTCTGCTGTTGGGTACATGATCTGCCCCACCAAGGTGCAGATCTCACCATCTGTATTGAGTACCAGGGCTGCCTATACAGTGTTGCAGTCACTAGCAATGTAAGAAGACTCTTCTTTTTGTATGACATTCAGTTGACAGAGAAGTCTTATAGCCTATTTACCAGTCCCTTGTTATTCCTTAATATTGACACAAACACTATCCTTGAAATACAGCATCAGGCACACTAGATATGGACTCAGACTAGGGTGAAAATCCTAGCTCCACCTCCTGCTTCTTAAACAATCTTCATCTTTCTGAGCCTCAGTTTTCTCATGATTAAATTGGCAAAACACTAATACCTGCCCTACTTCCACTGGTTTCTTTTAAGGATCAAAATGGGATAGTAGTGTGGTGAAGGCCTAGGGAGGAGGGTAGAGAAATAGCGGGGGGTTAGTGGGCGGGGGGGAGGGTATCTGTAACACTTTCAACAATAAAAACAAAAATTTAAAAATTAGATAATGGTTGTGAAAGAGTATTATGAAGTATAGTATTATAAAAATTTGAATAAATTCTTTTTAACTATTGTTAACTTTTAAAGGAAAATAGGAAAAAACTGTTTATGAGAAAAAAAAGACTCTTCTGAAATTCTCATTCCTCCAGAGATAATAGACAAAAATATTCCAGATGATTATGTCATTTTCTTTTTACTAAAAGCTTCGCATTTGTTGCCTCTGGTGGGGAACAGAGAACATAAGATTAAGAGAGAGGCATTAGCCATTACTGAAAGAAAAAGCATAGAGAAATTCTTTGTGTGGGCATTTTTAGGGGAACAATATCACAGAAATAGTCCAACTAACATGAACTTTGTAGAAAATGTTAAATGATCCTTGAAGTGACAGATAATACATTTTGATACAGTGTGGTAGGAAATACCTACTTTTTAAATGAAGTGATTTAGGAATCTATTTTCAATGTGAGATGAACCCATAATTCAAAGGAGGTCATCATAAATTATTAGTGCTTAGAATCTTGTTTGCAGCTAATATAGGAAATCGTAGACATTGTTCATGAATATGTTGTATTCAGCTATATCTTCTTTTCTAATAAAAGGAATATGAGTGTCTCCATTATTGGCAAGAATTTGGATGTCACCTTCAAATTTGTACCTGATAATTTTAAGATAGTGTACATTTTGAAAAGTCCAACATTTGACTCCTAGAATATATTTTTTTATCAGCAGTAATAGGGTAAATGGTATTCTAATGACTTAAAAATCATTAATATAGCTCACATTTTATCATTCTTGAGCCTTAACTTACTTTAGATGCAGACATAGTTATTGTAGATATGAAGATACTGCTAATGAGATTGAAGTGAGGGGGTTTGGTCTCTGGATTTCATCACAGTTATATCCTAATCAAGGAACCAGCTGAAAGAATATGAATGGGTGAGCTGTGGCTATAAGTAGCAAAACAATTCAAAATGAATTTCCTACCTATGATGATCGTTAATGTCACTTTGCCATGCGACATAATTACTCCTAAGCTAGATTCCCTTTCCTTTGCATTTATTTTTACTTTTTAAATTTTCCAGTGAGCAAATCCATTTTTGAAGCTTAATTTAATTTACATGATACTACACAGGGTTCAAAAGTGATTCTAAAAGAGATAAGTAATTTAAAGAGAGTAACTGTTCTTTTCTTGAAAGTTACTGAAATTTTCTAGTGAGTTAAAGGTTCTTTAAAGCATAATGGGATAAGCAGGAATAAAGGAGGAAAGGGAAAAAATGCAGAGTAATTTCAAATACAACAACTCATACCTCCACAGAAGCCAGCAGTTTATCCCAAGAATTAGAAATTTAGTAGAGTTTATTAAGACAAGAAAATCTCATAATTTATTAAATTGGAAAATCACATTAATATCATTTCTGCAGTTGGTCTCAAATTTGTCACCTGGTTCTATTGCCCCTCACCTACTTCATTCATATTATCTGCATTATTACCACAGCCTCCTTTCTCTGTGACCATCCTTTTACGCTTGCCATCTTCAAATCAAAACGAGAGATGGCTTCTGCTGCCTGTAGGTTGAAATCTCAACTACTAGGTTTGCAAAGTCCTCCATAGTAAGACATCTCCCAACCTTCCTAGCCATATTCTCTGCTTGTATTCTAACACCAGTAATGTAGATTAGATTTAATAGAAACAGTGATTCAATTAGATTTGATTAAATTAGGTGTGATTAGCAATAATATCTCTAAGCATCATCTTGCATCATTCCTGGGAAATAGGCATTAATAAGTTGTAACTGCTAGTGTTATTTTTGCTGTTAGCATTATTATTGTTATTTACAATCTATGCTTGGAATGCCTACTCAAGTGTTATCCTTCTTTAAAACTCCCTAATTCCGAGGATACTTACTTCCTCACTGTCCCACTGCACACCATTGAAACCTCGATTATAATTCATATCATTCTACTTTATAGCATTGAGAATTAGGTGACCCAGTATTACTGGAGGGGAGCATACCTGGTCTCCCTAGTTGCTGCTGGGGGTGGAGTTATTGTGATAACCCTGATAGCCTGAGAAAATAAATTTTCTAAGACTTGTGACGCAGTAGAAAGCTTTATTTCCATGGAATTATATCCTGAGTTTCCAAAGTCCTATTTGCTTTAGTCCAGTCAAAGAAGAAGTATAGATGGGGTTTCAGTAGAGCTAAAATCAGAGCTAGTGTCCAGGGTTTCCATTCCATATTTGTGTATTCCAGTATAGCATCACGCTAGCTGCAGTCCATTAGCTCATTGTGTGTGGGTTCTGCATGGCCATGGGCCATATGGGTGAATACCAGGAAGCTAAAAGTGAGCTGGGAGCACATGAGCAACAAGAGTCCCCCCAAAATGAACTCCTTTGTTTAGGGATTATGTATTCCCAAATGTTCCTGTTCTTGCAGTGGCCGTGCCCATTCTGACCAACCATCCCTATCCTCAGGTGTGATTGACAGAAAAGTACCTTTCCTATGTTACCCCAACTTTACGGGGCATGTGGTTGAATCTCTTTTCTTTGTTGGTTGAATCTCTTATCTGCTAATGCTGGGTGAACATGTTCTTGGGTCATCAGTGGTGTTGCTGCCAGAGTGTGAAAGAAGGGCATTTTCCAAAGAGGGGTACTGGTGGAAGTGACCCTGCTGTGGGTAGGGCAGGAGGTTGGGTGAGCCAGAAAATTGGCAGGATCCACACTGAAGTCAAACGTATGCTGGAGAGGTAGGAAGCAATGCTTTCTGTCCCAGTTCTCCCAGAGAGGGGATCTCAATTGAGTTTTACACTCACGAGGGGAGCAGCCAGTCATTGGCCAGTATCCAACAAGAACAGAGTAACTACAATATCACATGTGGTTCCATAGAGGGCTGTTAGTATAGTGTCAGGGAAATTCTGAGCTGAGAGCCAGACCTAGAGCCTAGGATCTAACTGGGCAGGGCCACCAACTAGCTGTGAGATGTAGAACAAGTCACATAACAACCCTGTGTCTTAACTTATAAAGACAGTGGCAATCACTGGATACTTCATAATAATGAGGATTTATGCAAAATCACTTGTAAAACTGTAAATTGCTTCAAATATTTTGCCCTTTATTATGAGACGATTCCCTACATCTGAAGTCTTTGAGTTATATTTGTTCCTTTAAGTACAGGTCTGAGTGCAATTAAGCTGTTTCTTTTCTTGATTGCAATTCTTGGGCCACATTACAAGACAAGTATTATTATTACTTAATGAAAAACAAGTAAGTGGATTTTGGTTTTCAAATTAAGAAAATTAGCTTGAGATGATATGGCTTTTGACAGCTATAATGTTTGTGAGCCAAGCTGTCTAATTTGGAATGCAGACACACTCAATATGTAGGGTTTAATTGACTCTGAAAAAAAAAAGAGTACATTGTTTTGAAGCACTGTGGTATCTTAATGTATCTAATTTCATTAAGTACTTTGAGCGGAAAATACTGGACTTGTGATCCAGTTCAGCTCAGCCAGTGAGTTGCTCTGTGACCTCTGGGGAGTCACCTAACATATCTGGGTCTTAATTTTATTTGCAAATCACTTGGAGTAGATAGTATCTAAAGTCCCTTCTAGTTCTAAAACTCAGACTATTTCACAACCCTTATAATTTAATAAAAAGTAATTTTAAATTACTTTCCCTTTTCATTAAAACTAATAAATGCTTGGCTGGGATTAATTTACCCAGCACCAAGTAAGTGACAGCAAGATGACAGTATTTACAAAATGAAGTTGTCAAAATGAAAGAGCTACTTTTTGGGAAAGAGTATTAAAGTGCAGTTGACTTTGAAATAACCTGCCTAGGCAGGTCTCACAAATTCTACTGAAAGCAATGTTCTTGAAACCATTTGCTTAGTATGCAAATTAAAATCATCATTAAAAGATCAGTGGCCTTGTGGTAGCTCTATGATTGATCATTTCCATGGCCAAGGGGAGAGATCTGAGTTAATGAGCCTGCTGATCTCTTGCTTCCTTTGCCTCCAAGGACCCAGCAGAGTGCAGAGGTGCTTCCTTAGGGGAAAAAGGGGGCCTTCTGTCATGGATACCAGACTCTTCAGCTGAACTCGGTGATCTCATCCACCTCCTCACCCCATTCTTTTTAGCTGATAATGGTCTTAATAAAAACGCCAGAGTTATTAACACTGTATCTGATCCCTCATGGAAAGCAAAGTAATAAATTGTAGAAATAAAATTCTTAGCAAGAATTAAGAAAAAAGTAATGCAAATTCCAAAAATATTTTAAAAGGAATAAAGTCCATACACTTTCCTTTATGCGTATTCCCCTCTCCGCTCTTGCCTCTTGGTTCCCACCTTTACGGTAGACATCTGAGTGTAGGAGAAAGAGCAGAGCCTCCTGGCTTTCCTGCTAACTTGTTTTATAACCTTGGCAAGTGAATACCTCTGTGGGACTGTTTCTTTGTGTGCAAAAATGTTCTAGCTTTAATAACTAACTCTTCAACGTTACTCCATAACTCCTTGTATTTTACTGGAAAAAAAAAAAGACAGTAAGAATATCATGCAGTCTGAAGGGCAGAAAAGTTGTAGGTCAGAAAATGGTAAGTCAAGGTGGGTTTAAGAAGACAAAGCAGAGATGGTTGGGGGTTTGAAGTGTCAGTAGTTCGAGACCAGATCAGTAAGAATTAGAGTTGCTGAAATGCCTGGGATTTCTGCACTTTGACCTGGCCACTCTGTTCCTACCCTGGACACTTGGATTACTCAAATAAGTCCGTTCTGGATGTTTTACCCAGCCTCATACTATTTTAATCACC
Organism: Myotis yumanensis; assembly: GCF_028538775.1. NCBI lineage: Eukaryota > Metazoa > Chordata > Mammalia > Chiroptera > Vespertilionidae > Myotis > Myotis yumanensis. The sequence continues at coordinate 178,216,596 of NW_027223753.1, forward strand.
TCCTTTTCCACTTCTATTCTCCAGTTGTCACGCTTTCATGGCAAAAACCATGAAGCACTCAGACTGATATTACCAAAAATCTGTGGTCTGCAACCCTTCATCAACCACCTTCAGTCAATCCCACTCCATATTCTCTCTCTCCTTCCTCCCTCTGAGCAGAATACTTTTCTTGACTCCACAGAAAATAGTAAGATTTTTTTTAACCAGGACCACTTCAGTGTTTCCCTTTCTATTAACACTTTACTCACAGCATATACTTGGTTGTTTTCCCTTCTTAAGAACTTGTCCTACATTCTCTTGTTACTTCCCCATTAGTTTCCCTCGTTTCCTTACTAAGCTCCTAAGAAAAGGTTTGTTGCTCTTTCTTCCTCACCTTCTATTTTTTCATCAGTTTCTGTCTAGGTTTGGATCCCCTCAGAAGCAGACTCTGGGATACACATTCAAGTGCAAGTAGATTATTTGGAAGGCGATCCAAGGAAATACATCAGAGGTAGAAGAAAGCAAGACAGGGAAGAGAAGGAAGCCAAAACAGTGTGTGCAATCAAATACGTTTTACTGAAAATTATCAAATCTGTCTCTCCAGAGCATGTCATAAGTTTTAGGTCCATGTTTATAAATCTACTACTAGTAAGTGCCCCCAACTCAGTATCTACAGCAATTCCAACCCAACATATACAATGATTGATGTTGTGGATTCAAGGCCTGGCTCTCCTACTTGCTAGATATATAACATTGAGAAAACTATTTAACCTCCATAATTTCCAGATTACTCCTCTGTAAAAAGAGGAACAATAATAGTGTATCAATATTGGTGCAGTAGTGTATGAATACTGTTTTGAGGAATAAATGAGGTTGTTTCTGTTAAGCACTGAACACAGTGATTAATACATAAGAAGTGATCAGTAATCATTAGCTTCCATTTTTAGTGTAATAAGGACTTTCTCCACAAACTAATTTTTTATCAAGCATTCCCTATCTTTGTTAATTGTCATCTACCCACTTAAATCAGAAATTTTTGAATCATCCCACAATCTTTTCTCACTCTCAACATCAGGCACAGTATTCTGCCAATTTCACCTCCCACATATTTCCTAAATTTGTCATTTCCTCTTCATCCTTCTCCCTCTGCCTCCTGCCAGCCCTCATCACTTCTTGCTTAGATTGGAATTCCTTAGGAAAGTCTTCCTGCCCACAATACCTAGCATAGTGTCTGACACAAAGTAATCATTTAATAAATGTTTGAATGAATGACTGTCATCAAATCACCTCTACAGTAATCAATGGTACTACATTAATGGATGGTACCAGGCTGCCTCAGAGTCTTCCTTGATTCCATTTTATTCCCCACAGCACACATTTCATTCATGGTAAGCCTGTTGCCTCTACTACCAAAAATACCCAGAGTCCAAGCATTTCTCAGTACCTCTCCTGATACAGTCCTGGGTTAAGACCAGACTCATCTGTCCATCCAGCCTTTCCTCTTCTTGACTTTCTATATATCTGCACGTGGAAACTGACCTGATCAAAGCATAAATTAGATCTTACCATGCCACTGCTTAATGTCTTCCTAGAGTTTCTCGGTAACTTCTTTAATATCATCTACAAGGACTCCAAAATCCTCTATTGACATTTCACACCTTATTTCTTTCCTGTTGTTCCTTCACTCACTTTATTTTGGCTACTGTGGCCTATACCTGCACCCTTTACATTTGCTGCTTTCTGCTTGGACCAATTAGAAATAGCTTAATAGTTAAGATGATAAGATTGAGTGTTTAATTATCATTAGTGTAGAGCAATAAATGAAAATTGCTAGTTGAGTGTTATGAAAAAGTGTCCTGTAGCAATTCTGAGAAGGAAGAAGTATTATATGGCCAGGGTGGTCTGAGAAGACTTCAGTTGCTCAAGTTTCTTAGTGGACAAATAACTGTTTGCCATAGTATATAATGCACATTTCCCTTCTTCAATTTATTTCTATGAAATTTTAAAATAACAATAATGTTAACATCTTAATAAAATGAAACATTCAAAGTTCTGACTCTTTGAAGGGGTGAGTTGAAATATGAGTGTGTGTGTGTGTGTGTGTGTGTGTGTGTGTGTAGCGGCAATTAGCAAATATATAAGGAAGATGCCTCTGGTTTGGGGGCCTCTGACTGCTCATCAAATTGCAGCCACCTGCCACAACCTCCTCATTTCACTTAACCTGGAAATTCTGAACAAGTTTCTGAGTTTCCCTTGATTTCCCTTGAGAGTTCCTGTTCTAAAACAGTTCTATGATAAACTCGAGCTGAAAAACAAATTGGTTTGAGAACATTCTCATGATTCGTATTACCATAGAATTCTGCTGCTTTTAATTATAGCACAGATTTCCAGGATGTTATTTAGGGACAAAAGAAAAAGTTCATGGCATTTTAAAAAAGAAAGGGGCAGGCCCTAGCCAGTTTGACTCAGTGGATAGAGCGTCAGCCTGCAGACTGAAGGGTCAGGAGTACAATTCAGGTCAAGGGCACATGCCTGGGTTGCAGACTCGATCCTTAGTAGGGGGCATGCAGGAGGCAGCCAATCAATGATTCTCTCTTATCATTGATGTTTCTCTCTCTCCCTCTCCCTTCCTCTCTGAAATAAATATCTATTTCTATATCTATATCTATATCTATATCTATATCTATATCTATCTATCTATATGTATTTTTTAAAGGAAGGGGCAGGAGAATGAGTTTTTCATGTATTAGTGCTGTCATGCTTGAGGAGACTGTGATCCACATAATGAGATAATTTGATATTATAAACTACTTCTTGAATTCTGCCTAGATCAGTAATGATAAAGTGGAATACATGAAAATCACTTTATAAATAAAGAGCTCATGAGTATATGACCTAGCCAAACAAAATTAAATAAATCCAGATAAATTTCATCAATGCCAATATGAAATCTGAGAAGCAGTCTCATTCTCATTCCCAGAATCAGGCAATGAGAGACAAATGAGAGCACTTAGAAATATTAGTGCTGATAAGTTTATATTTTCTCACCTAAAATATTGGTAAATATAAATTTCCTATTTATGTAGCCTCCAGAATTGACATTAGAAAGTATAAAGCAGTTGACTGCTATGGCATAAATTGTTAGCTGATGTACTTTCTGGATATTCAGGTAGAATATATATTCCAGACTCCTTTGCAGTTAGATGTAGGCATGTGAGTGAACTTTCGCCAATAGAATGAGATGAAAGGTGATGCTGATCCTTTTAAGACTGGTCCATAAAGCATTTAGGCATAATTTTTATTGCCTCTTTCCTTTCTGGCGTGATGCAAATGAACACAATGACCTTGGAAGTAACAAGTTCAAGTGATAGAGACAGAGATAGAACTTGGGTCCTTGAACCATTTGGTAGAAAGCCACTTGTCAACCAGAATTTTACCTAAGTAAGAAATAAGCCTATGAGATATGGAGATTTATACTATGTAGTGTTATCTTTACATATACAGTTGTTTCAACTTGTTGCTTATAAATTAAAGGTCCTATTGGTTCAGTCACAAACTTTTCATAAAACGTGCTGAGAATTTTAAACAGTATCTTTAATCTCAGAATCTTTCATTTTCTCACTCTGAATGTAACTTTCCAACAATACTTCCCAATTGGGAAAATTCTATCCATTGGTATTATGTGGTATTACATAACTTCCCATAAAGCTAAGAGCTTCCAACTGAACTTTTTCTAAATCATTTAAATTTATGCATTATGACTTTTTAGGTCAGTTAGTTAACAATAAAAGTCAAATAGTTACATAGTTCAGAACTGTGTACTTATAAAGGAAATGAAGCTAAAGTAAAATCATCATATTAAGTAATGCTAAGGTTTACAATCATTATCCTCAAATAGCATGCCACAAAGAATTACCTGTGAAAAAAATGCTTCTGAGATCACGTCATGAGTCATCATTTTCAAGCAGTGGGTTAAAAGATATCTTTTTAAAAAAGAAAGAAAGAAAAGAAAAAAATACCCTCAGACATTGCTTTTTGGAATGTAATTGGTATAGCCATTATGGAAAATAGTATGAAAATTTCTCAAAAAATTAGGATTAGAGTTACCATATGACCCAGCAATCCCTCTTTGGATATTTACCCCCTCCCCTAAATTGAAAGCATTTATTTGTAAATATATATGTACCCCTGTGTTCATAGCAGCATATTCGTGGCAGCTAAGACATAGAAACAACCTAAGTGTTCTTTGCTGGGTAAAGAATGTATGGGTACATATATATAATGGAATACTACTCAGCCATAAGAAAAGATGAAATACTGCCATTTTTGGCAACATGATGGATCTTGAAAATATCATGCTAAGTGAAATAAGTCAGAAAGAAAAGTCAAGAGCCATGTGATTTTACTTATATATGGGATGTAAAACAGAAAACAACAAATGAACAAACAAAACAAACAAGCTCATAGATACATAGGATAGTATGGGGGAGGTTGAAGATGGTTAAGGGAATAAAAAATATGCTGATGGAAGAAGACTAGACTTTGGGTGGTGAACCCACAATGCACTATACAGATGATGTATTATAGAATTGTACACTTGAAACTTAAATAATGTTATTAACCAATGTCACACAATAAATTTAATAAAAAATAAGGACACATGGCCAGTTCTTCAAATGGTAAAAATATTTATAGGTGTCTTTTCATAACCACATGGACAGATATCTTCAGATACTAACTAAAGTAAGATAATGTATGAAAAAGAAATTAGATCCAGCAATACAATTATAGGTTATGATACATTTCTCAATATAAAAAGCTTTTATTCTTGAATTTTTTGCTTTTTTTTAAAAAACTGAAAACACTTTTTTTACTGATTGTAAACCAAGATTTTCTTCTCAAAGAGTTAATCAATCATACTGTTCTCTGGTTTACAAATAGAAGATTATGGAAATGAATTCCAACATGTTGACTCATGCATGCAGTAATGTCACTCTAACAGTACTCAATTTGTATATGTGAATATTTATGAACATCCAGAGGTTTACAAGAAATATGAGTGACAATTCTTGTTAAGGAAAGGCAGAGGTCTTCTTAGTTGAAGAAGGACCAAACTCTTAAGTTGTGATAAATAACTTTCTTAGGAACAGAAAATCAGTTGAGGATATTTTTATAGCCACCATGCTAGTTTAGACATCAACTGATTCATTATTATCTACTAGAGGCCTGGTGCACAAATTTGTGCACAGGTGGTGTCCCTGGGCCTGGCCAGCGATCAGGACTGATGGGGGCCTGCTGGCTGGAAGGGATGGGGGAGGGACTGCTGGAGGTTGACTGGCCAGGGGGAGGGACCACAGGAAATTGGCTGCTGGCTCCAAAGAGGGAGCTGGCCCTTGGCCCCCATAGGAAAGGGTTCACATCCACCGCCACCCACCCCTGGCTCCCCGTCTCTTCCCAGGGCCTGAAGGCCCCAGTAGGGTCGGGAGAGGAGGCAGCGGTCACTGGGCTGGGCATGGAAGGAACAGATGCCAGATGCTAACGCTGCCATTGGTGCCCCGCCACTACGCAGTTCCCTGCCTCCTCCCTCCTCCTTCCCTTGCTGCTGCACTGCCACTGCGGTGGGTGGGTGGACCCTGGGGAAGGGAGAGGACGGGAGCGAGACAAACCCTTGTGTCAAGGGCTGACTTTCAATAGATAGTGGCGAGGGAGCTGCTCTGCTATGTACAAAACCCTGACCCAGAAGCAGGTCATCTACAAATGGTTTAGAACCAGGGACTGATGGGGGCCGGCCGGCCCAGGGGAGGGACCGTGGGCAGTTGGCTGGCCATGGGAGGTTGGCTGTGGGAGTGCACTGACCACGAGGGGGCAACTCCTGCATTTAGCGTCTGTCCCCTGGTGGTCAGTGCACGTCATAGTGACTGGTCGACTGGTCGTTTAGTTGTTCTGGTCGTTTGGTCGTAACTGTCACTTAGGCTTTTATATATATAAACTAGAGGCTTAGTGCATGAATTCATGCACCTTGAAAGGAACTGTGGGCCACGAGGCTGCAGTGGGCACAGGGTTGGGTCTCAGCCCATCCTTCACGCCCCCACCTGGCCTTTCCTGCTGCGGGCCTTGGTCCCCTCTCTTCCAGCAGTTTCACTCCCACTGCCGCCGCTCCCATGTGCTGACAGCGCCAACCCCACTTGCACCCGCTGACGGTGCAGAATGATTGAGGCTGGCGCCAGTAGTGGGTGTGAGTGGGGCCAGTGCTGTCCATGGGTGCGAGCGGCAGCTGCTGCCCCGATCACCCCTCAGGAGCAGGGGAAGGTGGAGAAGCCCTCAGGGTGGACAGTGCCAGGCAATTGGGCCAGCACTGGGTGCTGGCAGTGGGTGCGAGCGGCTGCTCCAGCACCGGCTATGGGTGTGAGCGGGACTGGTGCTGGCAGCTGGTGCGCGTGGGAGCAAAGAATTTTCAGTAACCACCAGAGTCTAGCCCAGGGGTGGGCAAACTTTTTGACTCGAGGGCCACAATGGGTTCTTAAACTGGACTGGAGGGCCGGAACAAAAGCATGGATGGAGTGTTTGTGTGAACTAATATAAATTCAAAGTAAACATCATTACATAAAAGGGTACGGTCTTTTTTTTTTTTTTTTTTTTTTTTAGTTTTATTCATTTCAAACAGGCTGGATCCAGCCCGTGGGCCGTAGTTTGCCCACGGCTGGTCTAGCCCCAATGACAGTGACCCGCACCCCACCTTGGTCTGGCACCCTCACTCACCTGTTCCACCATCCCACCGCGGTCGACATCCACCGTGTTCCACGCATGCCCCCTGGTGGTCAGCACACGTCATAGCAACTGTTTGTTCGGTTGTTCTGATTGTTCCACTCTTCGGTCTATTTGCATATTAGCCTTTTATTATATAGGATACTTTCTTTCCTTTTTAATCTAGTCTACATATGCCAACAGAGCATTGCTTTTTGAGTGCTCCTAACCTTCACAAGATGGAGCTGGACATTTAAGGGCCCTCATAATAAATTACTGTTGGTATTGAATTCCCAGCTGCTTCTCATGGCAAGTCCATTTTTGTTTCCAAGCTCTTGACGTATTTTCATCTAAATAATACTTTTATTCCTTTGTCCTACTTTCTTCCTTCTCTCCTAATTCTACCACTTCCCATTCCCCTATCCCACCAAAAGGATAGTATTTTATGAAGTCTTTGCCATGGTGTCTTAGTCAGTTCTGCCCTCCAGCCTTTGCTCATTCTGTTTCCTTGATTAAAACATACTTGGTGGAAGGAACACTAGCCTGCATTTAGGTGTTCTCCAAACTTTGGCACCTACATGTAGGTTACCTAAATTATTTTGGCTTTGAATTTTGTAAAAATTGGTAAAATGTACATAAGTATACCTGTCAAAAGATTAGGGACAGAAATCATATTTTCAAAAGCACCTGGTACAGTGGTCGGCAAACTCATTAGTCAACAGAGCCAAATATCAACAGTACAACGATTGAAATTTCTTTTGAGAGCCAAATTTTTTAAACTTAAACTATATAGGTAAATACATTGTTATTAACTTAATTAGGGTACTCCTAAGGCTTAGGAAGAGCCACACTCAAGGGGCCAAAGAGCCACATGTGGCTCGCAAGCCGCAGTTTGCCGACCACGGACCTAGTAGAATTCCTGGCAATAGTAGACACTTAGTAAATATTAGTGTTTTAGCCACATAGAAACTATCACAAAACTTAGTAGCTTAAAGTAATAGTGATGATTTATTATTTTCAAGATGTTAGAAAGGGCCCAGCTGGGCCATCCTTGCTTAGAATCTTTCATGCAGCAGTCATTTGAAAAAAGTGAAGGATACAAGGAGGCTCACTTGTGTAGCTAGCGGGTTGGTCCAAGGCTGGGGATCTCAGCCTCTTTTCTTGCTGTGAAGACTTTTTCACAGAATTGCTTGAGTATGCTCATTCATGGTGGCTAGCTTTCCTGCAGTGAGTGATCCAAGAAACCAAGATAAAGATGGCAGCACTGTTTATGAACTAGCCTTGGAAATTACACACCACCATTTCCACCATATTCTATTGGTCACACAGATTTAATGGGGTGGGTGGAGTATTACATAATCATGTGAACACCAGAATATATGGATCATTGGATGTTGGCTACCATAGTTAGATATCGATTTCTTTAGAGAAAACCCTGACAACCTGGATTGCAGTTGTACTAACTGGACTGCTTCCCAGTATTTCTTTTTAGATTAGCTAAGCCCAACCTGCCATTCTTTCCCTTTCCCTTCCTTGTTCATGTTCTTCTCTCTCTCTCTCTCTCTCTCTCTCTCTCTCTCTCTCTCTCCCAGGACTAGCATCCACATCTAAATTTTGCACATACTATTTTCCAAATTAGAATAATTGCTTTAAAAATATAAACATTTTAATTTAGAATAGTTTTAGATTTACAAGTCCCCATATTCCCAACACACCAACTTTCCCCTGGTTCCCAACACACAAAGTTTTCCCTGGCTGTGACTTGAAAGAGAGAAAGGGTTTTGATAGGCCAGGATGGAACAGTGTCAGTGAAAGCTCTATTGTTAGAAACTCATGTCCTTCTGCATGTCGGAGGTGACAGAATCCAGCCTTTGAAAGAGATGCAGAGGGGTACAAACTGGAGAACTAAATGAATCAGAGGAAGTTTCTGTTATACTTCAAGGAACAATTATTATTGAAGAAATAATTTTAAGAAATTAAGGTAATAAAACCAGATATGAACAGGTAACCAATTTGGAAAATTCATGGTTCAAATAATCCAATATTAAATGACTTGTTTTCTAAAACCTGTGTTAAAAATAATGTTTAATTAAGGTAGAGTTGAATTATATGACTTTTACTTCTTTTTTATGGTTTCTGTCACAAGATTAAATAGGAAAATAATAATTGTCACATTTTTTTGTTAATCCTCACCCAAGGATACTTTTTCCATTGATTTTTAGAGAGAGTGGAAGGGAGAGGTAGAGATGGAGAGAAACATTAATGTGAGAGAGACACATCAGTTGGTTGCCTCCTGTATGTGCCCTACCAGGGCCAAGGATTGAGCCCACAACCAAGGTATGCGCCCTTGACCAAAATTGAAACCACCACCCTTCAGTCTGTGGGCCAATGCTCTAACCACTGACAGGCTAGGACAGTAATTGTCACTTTTAAGTAAATAAATTTGGCTGGATAGTGATTTAGCTTTTGTGAACAAATACCTCATCTCAGAGAAATAATTATTCAATGGAAGGAGACTTCCTTGATTGGGGTGGAAAAGCAGTTTGTTTCACTAAGCAAAATGTTTGTATAATGATCCTATGAGAAGACCAGGAAAGTTATTATTGCCTATTTATAGACTAGGGGCCCAGTGTACGAATTTGTGCACCTTGAAAGGAACTGTGGGCCATGAGGCTGCAGTGGGCACAGGGGCGGGTCTCGGCCCATTCTCCGAGCCCCTGCTTGGCCCCTCCTGCCACGGCTCCAGGTCCCCTCTCTGCCTGCAGCCCCACTCCCATCGCTGCCACCCATGCTGACAGCGCCAGCCTCGCTTGCACCCACTGAAGGTGTGCAGCGACTGGGTCCTGCGCCAGCAGCAGGTGCGAGCAGGGCCAGCGCCATCAATGGGTGCGAGTGGCGGCTGCTGCCCTGATTGCCCCTCAGGAGTAGGGAGAGATGGAGAAGCCCTGAGGGGCAATCGGAGCCAGAGCTGCTAGTTACACCTGCTGACGGCGCGGAGCAATTGGGTCCAGCGCTGGGCACCAGCAGCAAGTGTGAGTGCCAGGCGGGACCACGGCGCATGGGAGCAAAGAATTTTCAGTAACCACCAGAGGCTCGCCTGATGAAGCAACCAGTGCCCCGCCTTAGTCTAGCGCCCTCGCTCACCTGCTCCACCATCCCGCCGCGGCCAATTCCCGCCATGTTCCGCACTCTGCCACCTGCTACTGACGTCTGCCATGTTCTGCACACACACCCCCTGGTGGTCAGTGCACATCATAGTGACTGGTTGTTCAGTTGTTCGGTTGTTCCACCATTCTGGTCTATTTGCATATTAGCCTTTTATTATATAGGATGAGCAAACTGAGGCTCAGGGGAACACTGTCCTGAACAAGCCAAGACCATAGTCTGAATAGATGTTGAAAGTAAAGTAGATTAAACCAACGATTCATAGTTTGTAAAAAGTTTCAAGGACAGAGATCTGTGAATAAAATGAGGTATATTACCTAGAAGGTATGTCCCTTTTGTAGAACCCAAGTGTGTAGATTCTGTGTGTCTGCCCATAGCAAGTCTGAAGGCATAAAACTTGAGTGGCACTGACTGAAGAAGGGAAGCTGCTATTTCAAGATTTTCATTTTCTCTCTCTCTCTCTCACTCTCTCTCTCTCTCTCTCTCTCTCTCTCTCTCTCCCTGAGACACACACACTACCTTTGAATTTTGTTATTAAAATATTGGAGAGCAATGATAATGGGAAAACCTACAGCAGACCTCAGAAGCCTCCTGAAAGGTCTTCCTCTTCCCCCAGACCCACAGTTTCCCAAACTATCATTCTTAGTGACTCCAGGTTAACACCCCTCAAAAAAAAATTCCACCATGCATCTTAACATGTCAACTCCTTCCTTACTTAACTGCAAGATGCAGGTCTAAACATGTCACCCTTACCCCTGAATAAAAACCTTTGATGGCTCCCTGCAAGATAAAGTCAACCTCTTTAGCTTGACATACATAACTTTAAAATATCAGGTCCTTAAGTTCCATTGTAACCTCATCGCTCACCACTTTACATCATGAATGCTACACAATAGGCACTCTAACTGCCATATAGTGGGGTAAGAGGGGCTGGTGTTCAGACACACACAACATTTTCATTTGAGCAGTTTCACCTGCCCATAACAACCATGCTAGAGTCATGACAACAGCTGCTGCTCTATTGGCTGAGTGCCTACTTATGACAAGTATTGTAGTAGATACTTCACATGTTATATTTCAGTTAAAACATATAAAAGCCCTTTTCAGAGTAATGATAGCCAATTTAAATGTAGAAAACAGATTTATAGGTAATTTCCACCCAAGGACCCACAGCTAATATGAAGAGGATTCAAGTTCAAATCTGCCTCCAAAGCCTATTTTCTTTCTCTTGTTCAGTGTCATGAAGAGCTATACCTCTGGGGCCATATGGTACTGGGTTTAAATGTTAACCCTGCCATTTACAGGCAGAATAAGCTATATAAAGTGGTTAATCTCTCCAATTCCCAGTTTTCTCATTTGTAAAAATTAGGGTATTAGTAAGCACCTATTCCATAAAACTTCTGTGAGAACCAAAGAAGAAAATAGATATAAAGTGTTTAGCTGCTGGTATTATTGTAGCTCATCACCTCTTTCTGGGAAACCCTTAGTAATTTTTTATGACCTACTTCAAATGTCACTTTCTAAGTTGATATCTTACCCAACTCTGCCAGTCAGAATTGTTTTCTCCTAAGTTCCCATATGACTTTAGCCTTAGAATTACTTGTCTGTTTCCTACTAGTTAAGAGGTTCTGAATATCATGAGTTATTCTATTTTAGTCTGGGTTCCCCACAAAGCAGGCTCTGAGACAAGGATTTGAGTCAAACAGTCTTTTGAGAGGCTCAAGAACGTGTTTAGATAAGAGAGGAAGCAATAATGGAAGGGAAGGCAGCCTTTAAGATGTATTCTTAAGATGTATCACAGTGGATAACTGATATTTACTATCTCATAGGGAAACACTGGAAAACTGTGCAAAGCTTAGTACTCAGAATTATTTCACCCAAGAAAGTGAGATCTGAGTATTTTTCCTCCTACACTTATTAGTCATTGGTTACAAGCTACCCCTCTAACCAATACAGGCATTTCTGGCTTGAGGTGCACATAGGCATAGTGGGTTCTGGAAGCCTGAGGCCAGCCCACCAACAAAGATGCCGGTACTGCCTTTGAAAGTCAAGCTGATATATGGTAAGGGGGTCTGAGAGAATAGAGGTGGAACACTGGGTGTGTCTGCTATAATATGTCTTATACTTCTGTATAATCACTTATGCATTCATTTATGCATCCATTTATCTGACCTTGCTCTTTGTCAGTCTCCTTTCATCTCATTTTTGTTGTTGTTGTTCAATGACTAGCATGGATCAAGCAACCAATAAGTGACTAAAGAAGGAAGGGGAGGAAAGAGAAGTAAAGGACGGAAAAGAGGGAAAGGAAGAAAAAGAAGAGTAAGAGAAAAGCATGGAAGAGGAAGGAAAGGGAGGGAAGAAAGGGGAGGAGAGAGGAAGAAGGGAAGGGAGGGGAGAGGAAAGGGAAAAAAGAATTATATGCCATGATTTGGAATGGAGAAGTATCCCTTCTTTTTACTGCTCATGGAAGCAATAAATAAAATGTGTATAGATGATAAAGAAATAAAGAATTCCCAGCATGGCATAGATAAAGCTGCCTAAATGTCAATCCAGGTTATTTAATATTATAATAAATTGCAATTCAGAGTTATAGTCTCTTACTCTGTCCTTGCCTGATCAAAAGCTGGGAAGTTGCTATTAAGCTACTAAGGAGCCCCGATATTTGTCATATGTAGTTTGAGAAAAGAGTCTAAAAAAAGTGAGGATTTTTTTTCTTGCTGTATTAGGTAATGAGTTTTATAATGGAAATACAATTGCAAGTTACATAATCAAGTAGGTCAGAGCTATTGATCTGCCCAGTGACAAAACTTCCTTAGTGAATTGCATTATTTTGAAAGGATGGTCTGAAAGCTATTGATGGCAAAAAGTCTTACAGTACCTGATTTAAAAAAAATCTCCATTAGGATAAGGCTCATTGATTCTGTACATCAAAAAGGTTAGGCTAGCCCGGTCAGTATGACTCAGTGGTTGAACGTCAAGCCATGAAGCAGGAGGTCACTGTTTGATTCCCAGTCAGGACACATGCCTGGGTTTTTGGGCTTGATCCCCAGTAGGATACATGCAGAGGCAGCCAATCAATGATTCTCTCATTGATGTTTCTATCTCTCTCTCCTTCTCCCTTTTACTTACTGTCTGAAATTAACCAAAACATATATTTTAAAAATGTTAGGCTAAGGAAGCTTTGTGTAGCAATGTGGTAACGTGGAAGCAGGTGCAATACTTTCTCTGATTAGCATATGTGACCTTGGAGTCACCACAAAAACACCTTGGATTCTGATGACATCATTTGTAATATTGAGAGATTGGACTAAGTCAGACGTTGGAAATTTAGATGTTGATGCCTCCTGAATAAAAGATAGGGATGGTGGTGAGCTGAAGAGCATATACGCCATCTAACGGGGCAGTCATTACTGAGATCCGACCAATGGCTCCCATGTTGACCTTCCAGCCTTGGGCTGTCAAATCGCCCAGTATGTCCCGAGAACTAAAACCTGACACGTATGTTAATTCTTCAGATTTTAAGGTGTTAGTACAGTTTTTATGAAAAACACAATATGGGCCAAAGATGGCTTATCAACCTCAGGCAGCATATAACCTATCGGTTATTATACATCTCTGGACTAGATGAATCTCAAACACCCTTCCAGTTATACAGCTTTTGAAAATGAAGTATGAAGGCATATGTGTTATTTAGCACTGAGACCTTTGCGTAGTGCTGCTCCTGTTCCTACACCTGACTTCTTCCTGAAAGGGGTTTATGTACCTTGGCTGAGGTCCAGGACAGTCACCAATAATCTTCTTCATTTAGGAAGTTCTGCAGTAGCTTTGGCATCCTCTTTTCTGATTACTCAGCTGTAGGTCCAGAACCCTAAATATTAATAGAGATAATCATCCCAACTTTAGATAAATTTCTATTACCAAAATGTAGGTTACCTTAAAAATTCTGAAACTTTGTTGAAGTCTCCTCTAACATCTTTAAATCCTCCTTGATCTTTAATTAGGATGGAAAATTTGACCTCCTTGAGTTCCAGGTTACATCTTCAATCCAGAGGATACCACTGAAAATTGGTTAGTTATTTGAAGTGAATGATAGTAGCACAATCTAGGCATAGGAGGTTAATCCAGGGAGAAGAACAATAGAAGATACAAAAATAATAGATGGAGCAAGGTGTCAGAAAGAGTGGGATGACATAGGAAGGATTGGGACCCACACGGAAGGGATGCCTTGAAAAAGAATCTCTTCCTCCGAGGTGGATGGGACAAATAAGAGCTTCTGTAGCAAAACTGTTGAGAATAAGAGAGATTATCATATGGCCACTCGCCTTCAAACTTTTCTGCAATATAGGAGCTAGGGTTTTATTTAGGAAGTTTATAGCAGTAGGTTAATCTTTGAAAAGCAAGAAAAAGATTGAGAAAAGGTTCTGTGGAAAATGTCATAGGTAGACAAATGTGGATGATTTAAAAAACACACCAAGTAGATTTAAGATTTAATAGATTTGAGGCAGCAAGAACCCAATGTGAAACAAAATGAACCAGCATATTGCTCTTCTCTAAGAAGGCAATTATTAGCTTTAAGAGAATTGAAGAATGGAAAAGAGCCTAGGGTGGGAGAAGGGGAACTCTGGTTTCCTAGATCTGGGATAGAGAGCTATTCTGAAGGATGCCAAGTTTCAGGTGTGGTCATGCCTGTGGGTCACTCAAATGGAGTAGAGATGAAGGCCATGTGTATTTAAAAGGTTAAGGAACTATGATAACAGTAAGGGAAGATGCTAAAGTTACTAAGGAATGTAACTGTAGAAGACAAGTACTAAAAAATCTGAAGAAGGTAAGAGGTTACTCTGAAGGTTAGCTATATCTAGGGATGGTAGTAGGGAGCAAGGAGCTAATTATCCTTGTTTTGTGATTTTTGACAAATGGCATAAGGTGTTGTATTCAGAGGATAGAATTGTCAGGGAAATGGAGTTGCTAGTAAGAAATCACTCTTTCATGTTTGGTGAGAAGATAAAAAGAGCGACCCAGTAATGTTTTCTGGCAATGGGGTAGGACTTTCAATGGGAAGATACAGCAGAAGTTAATGGAAGAGCTATGGGAGGAGTAGAACTAAGCTATAAAAGAAATCACTCTTTCATGTTTGGTGAGAAGAAAAAAAACTATAGCAAGGAATATCTTTGAAATCAGGCAGACCTGGATTTGAATCCTGGCTCTGTCACTTTCTAGCCTATGTAGGGGTTGATCTGATTTTAGAAGCCCACTTTAAGAAAAAGAGTATAGGAAGTGACATCAGCATGATGGCAGACTAGAAGGTCCTAGCCCTCGTGCCCCCACAAAAACAGCAATTTTACAACTACCCACCAGTGAAAATAGCTCAGGAATGCCCAGGGTACAATTAAGAAGCTATAGCAACCCAGTGAAGCACACAAATTAAAGATGGTAGAAAAGTGTAGGAAGTGTTTTGCCTGCATCACCCCATGCCCATCCCAGCACAATTTGGCTCCAAGAGGGACCCCCCTACTGCAAACTCCTCCCTTGGGAGAAAAGGAAGCCTGAAGGATCCCAGCAGCCCTCACCACTGAGGACCCCAGCAGCCATTACCACCACCATGGACACACATAGCTTCAGCTGCTAAGGACTTCACATGACCCCAGTTGACAAAACTGCACAAGAGTCCTCATCACTGCATACCCTTTAAGCAGGAGCTGTCGCTGTGTCCCCTGGGGCCAGAGATCTTCCCTCCCTCAACCTACCCTCCCTCCCTTTTCCTGGTATCACAGCATGGGCACCCATGCCCCTGACCCTTGCTGGCACCTAGAGGGATCCCCTTGGCCACAGGGGGAAAAAGAGATCAAGAGGATGTCAACAATCTTCATCACCATTGTGAACATCTGCAGTACAGTTTAAGTTGTTATCAACTTAAAATCGAAAGTTATAACTACAGGATATTTTATGTAAGCCCTGAGCTAATCAAAAAGAAAAAAAACACCTATAATAGATACACAGAAGAAAAAGATAAAAGAATCCAAGAAAATCACTACCCCACAAAAAATCATCAAACAACAAAGAAAGACAGCAAGAGAGGAAACAAACAAACAAACAAATAATCCTGCAAAACAGACAGAAAACAATGAACAAAATGGCAGTAGAAAGATAGCACCTATGAATAATCCCCTACAGTGGGGTAGCTAACAATAACTTAACCAAACATAAGATACCATTAAACCCAAATAGAGTGTATTCCCACCTCTATGTGCCCTTATTCATCTCCGAAAAATGTTCACGGCCACTCCAATGCCACCAGGGAGAATGTGATGGCAAGGGCGTGGGGGGGAAAAGAAAACAGTCTTAATGGATTTCTGTTGAAGCATTTTGCTTTTGCAGATTAAAAAAGATTTTTGATGAGGTGAACACAGTGCTAGGGCTTCCTACAGAGCCTTCCAAGGGGCCCAGGCAAGTGGAGGACCTGAAGCCTAAGCTGCTTTAGCTTTACAGTGAATCAATGGCCGTCTTACTGTGTGATCTCCTGTTAGCTACGTCACTTCTCTAGTATCCATTTCTCCATCTCACAGGGTTATAAGGGAGATGAATTGAAAGAATGTATGTAAAGTGTCAGTACCTGACATATAGTAAATAATTAATAAATGACAAATAAAAAAATTACTAGATTTTGCAAACCAGTGGCATCTTATTTTGTGTATTTGATTATAACAGGTGCCATCTCTGAGACTATAAAGGGTTTTTGTTTTTGTTTTTGTGGTTTGTTTTCACTGAAGACAAGGTAGGCTACTTGAGTACTTTCTGAAAGCACCTTGTAGTGATAATGGAGTCACTAGGAATGGGTGGAGGTGAGGGCAGTTTTTGAGCAGAGCAGTAAGGGCAAAACAGCTTAAATCCATAAAGAAGTCCTTTTACCCTGCTACCTGTAACGGGTACCTGGGCTCAGATATGCACATGCATCATATCTGCATACATTCCCGATAGAAGGTCAGCAATAAGTGAACAAATACATGAGCAAGCACACCCACCTTTTGAGCAGCTTTGGTGAGCCAGACATTTGCTGCACCTTCTCCTTCTGCCACCTCAGTTAAGCTTCACAACAAGCCTGTGCCCATGGAGGTCCTCAATAAACAGACGAAGAACTGAAGAACCGAACATGGAGAGGAGATCAGCTTCATCAGCCCTCACTTGGAATGTAGATGGGAAAAGCCCCAGGGGAAGGGAGCTGTGCTTTGTTTGTCTGTGTGGTTCTCAGCTACACTACAGCAGTGCTTGAACCAACTGACCTGTCCCCCCTGCTCCTTATTCTGTCCTGGGGCATTGTAGCACCTATATACAATGAATAGTATACTACACAGTCATTGTGATAGTATGGATGGATCTTAAGAATATCATGCTAAGCGAAAGTCAGACAGAAAAAGTCAAGAACTATAAGATTTCACTCATACCAGTATGTGGGATATAAAACTGAAAGCAACAAATGAACAAATAAGAAAAACAAACAACTCATAGACACAGACAACAGTGTGGTGGTTACCAGAAGGAAGGGAGGAGAGGGTAGTATAAGTATCCACATATTCTCCCAACTTGTCCACTGATTGGATGGGGCAGCTTTTAGAAGAGAACCACTCTGGCTCTCTATAGCTGAGCCAAATCCTAAAGAACCATTGGATGGAGACTGTCTGCTGACCACTTTCCCTGCATCTGGATAGCATGGAGGCAGAGCTGAGCAGTGCATTTTCATATCTACCATTGGAAAATGATATCTTAAGCACCTCTCACAAAATAACAAGATAATACAATTTATATTGGAATAGTAATTCATCTATTATCTGGAGATTGTGTATTTATTTTTATTTTTAATTGAAATAAATACTAATGATTTTTTTAAATGTTAGGTTTCTCTTTAAAATCACACACCTCTAAGTTACAGAGCAGGAGGAAATGACCATTTGGTTCTAAGTAAGTGTGAATTTTTTATTTAGTAGATGGTAGTTGTGTTAAAGAGCACAGGTCCTTTTAGTTGTCTTTCCTCATTCCTTAAAAAAGGAGGCATAAATTCTGTAACCAAAATAGTCTTAGATGTTTATGAATCGAGAAGAGGCCTAGTGCATGAATTTGTGCATGAGTGGGGTCCCTTGCCCAGTCCCGATCAGGGCGGCTGGGCCATGGAGAGGAACTACGAGAGGTTGGCTGGCCACGGGAGGTTGGCTGTGGGAGTGCACTGACCACAGGGGGCAGCTCCTACATTGAGCGTCTACCCCCTGATAATAAAAGCTTCAAAGTGAAACATAAAGTCCTGATAAAATTGATTGAGTGAATGCTAGGGATAGGTGGTAAATCAGAAGAATGAAAAGACAATTGCCAGAAAGGAATGTTTAAAAAGCCCCAAGTGGTGAAGATCATTCTCAAGAGGAAGGAATGAGAAATGAGTTTATTCTCCAATAAATGGGCTTTAGCATCAGAAATGAACTGACTCTTAAGAGGGCCTAATGCACAACTAACTCCCTGGGAGGGGCCTCTGCTCCATGGGAGCCACCCAACCGACTCCCCTCAAGAGGGACACACAGGCTGCTTGCACATGCAATAGTATTCCTTCATCCATGCCCAAGTGTGGAAACTAGTGCGGTCTAGAGTCCTGTGAATCAGTCAGTGGCACTGAGCTGTAAATACTGTTTATCACTATCAGTGGGTGACAGACTTTAGTGGCTTGGGAAAATGTGGATATGTACATATGTGTATACATACTTTGTGATACTTTGTGTATATATACATATATGTATATGTATATATACGGTATATGTGTATATATATATGTGTGTGTAAACTTTGTAGGTAAAATTCCAATATGACTCATAAGAGAACACAGATGCAAACATGTATATCTAGGAATCTGCATGTTGGCAAATGAACAAATCTATATTTCTGTTGAGCAAATGAATCTTGCCTAAGTCCTGAAAATGAATTAACCTTTAAAAACTAGTGTCAAACCCTTTGGTAGAGGATTATTATTCAGTTCTTTAAGGGAAGGGATCTTATTAAAATTCCTAGAGTGGTGTTTGGCATATAGTAGTTACTCAATGAATGTTTTGTGAATGAAGGATAGATAGGTGATGAATGAATGATATTTGATTAATCATAAGCAGAATAAAGGAATGAGTCAATCCTTATAAGCTGGGTTACAGTCGTGATTTACTTCACCTAGCTCAAATCACTGCCAGTGGTTATAGGAATTATTAGAATTGGAGTGGACTTCAGGAATCATCTACTTAAAACCTCCTAGTTTGCACAGGGGAAAGTCAGGCTTAGAGGCATGAAATGACTCACATAAGAAGACTCAACCAATCTGTGATCTGACCTGTTCTAGACCCAGGGAATTCTGGCTTTGGATTCCTAGTGCTGCCAACTGATTATCAATAGATCTTAAATTGGTTTCACGTAGACATTCATCTGTGTCATGCTGTATGTGTGAGTGTGTATGTTTTTGTGTGTGTATTCAGTATTTCTGATTCCATTTATAGATTTCTTCTTGTTTTCCCCTCATAGCATAGTTGCCTAGGGATGGTCAACTCAATAGGCACATGCATGTGACTTCCTATCCTGTCTTCCTCTCTTTACCAGTTCTACCTCTCTTTGCATATTTTATTTTTATGGATATTCTATATTTAAGCTCATTTTAGATTCCAGTAGACCTGATCATTGAAAACAGTTGGGGCCCTGTCTCACCTGCTTGTTCTGTTTATAGTCTCTACACAATAAACATTTCAGTCTTCTGCTAGTGCAGGTACTAGATTTAAGCCATATAATGTCGTGCACTTTGCTGTTCACTTTCCATCTCAGATGCCCTCTGAGGCTAACCTTTCAACAAAGTGACTTCTGTCATCATTAAAGAGTCCACAGAGCTCTGTTGCAGAGTAATAACCTTGGCAGCACTGTGCCTGATGCCAGCCCTCTCTCCGCAGCTGGTTATAGAATTTGGTTCTTTCTGGCACTCAGTCACCCCTGACACAAAACTGGCCTTCTATGACCTTTCTATTTTTAATTGCAGGCTTATTTTCCTTCTCCCATAATTTCTCTTTTCCTTAGCCTCGGCAATGCCTTGTTTTGGGGTCAGGCTCAGCTCAATTTTCACTTGCTTCATTTAACCTCTCTATTCACCTGACAGCTCATTCTTTTCCTTTGTCAAAGTTACACTTTTTACAGAATGTTTTCAGTCTGTAATTGGGGCTTTGGTTCATGCTTAGGGAAAGTATGTATTTTATTTCTAATTATAAAGTCCTACTTTATATCTGGAAAGAAAATATTTTATTGAGCAGGAATGGCTGTAAGTATCAGGGACAGGAGCACTGGAGGAAGTCATCCCTGTCCTCCATGGAGCTAACATCCTAGAGGGGAGGGCAGAGATAAACGAATGTACATTCAATAGAAGTGAGGTAGTGATAGTGCTATCAAGAAAAATACAGCAGGGCGAGGAAACAGACAAGAACACAGAGATGAAGGATCAATATTTTGGGTAGAGTCAGGAGAACCTCTCTAAGGATATGACATTGAACAGAAATAGGAATGAATTGAGGAAGCAGACTCTGCAAAGACCTGGGGAAGTGTGTGCCAGACAGAAGAGCTAAGAAATAAAAAGGCCTTGAGGTGGGACTATGCATGGTCATTTCAAAGATAAACAAGAAGGCCACTGTGGCCTGAGGAATAATCCCAGAGGGTAATGGTAGAAAGGTGGAGAGGGGGCCAGGGCCAGAACTCTTATAGCCTGGGGAAAGATGTGAGAAAGCCATTGGATGATGTCCTACTGAGACTGTCCTGGCTGCTGTGTGAAAAATTGACTGGGCAAAAGGTGGGGAGATGGGATGGGCGAGAGTGGAAACAGGGAAGCCAATTAGGTGGCTTTGAAGTAAGATCTAGGGAAGATTCAAGGGATGGAAGTAGAGGTGATCAGAAGTGATCAAATTTAGGATATATTTTGCTCTTATGTGTACTCAACTAAAGAGAGCATTCAAGAATGACTCCCTAGGTTTTTGGTTTGAGCAAAAGGAGAATGTAGAGGCCATTAATAATCTGTGGAAGTCTGGAAGGGTGCAAATATCTGGTTTGTGTGATGGGTAGGGAAGGAATTCAAGAGTTCTGATTGTATGCAAATTTGAGATCCTGGACTTGGAAAATTCAAATGAATAAAAAGACTTTTAAAAAATCTCAAATATAGTTCTCTAATTCAAAGGAAAATAACTTTTAACATTATAGTTTCCTTTCTGAATGTATGCACTCCATATTTTTTATTTAGCTTTAAATCTACCTTATTTCAAAATAATTATGTTCTCTGTACATGAACTCACATACAAAACTGTATTGTATTAGATGATGTTTTAATGTGTAAAGGGAGTTTTCTGAAAAGTTTCTCTATGCAAACTAAAAGCGTCTGTGTAACTTTTAAACATACAAGGCTGAAAGGACTCCAGGAAAGCCCAGGCCTTAACATGTGAAAAGGTGGCTGGTCTCTTGGTGTAAATACAATGTGAGAACATTGGTATCAATGCATGGATATGTTAGCCTCTCTTGATTCCCTCAGCTATTGATGTTTAATGTTAGTAAGAGATAGAAGAGGATGAGGTCAGCTTCATAAGAAGCTCTGTGTCAGTCTAAGGAGAAGGTGGTATTGATTTTTAGAAGCTTAAAACTGCAATAGTTTGCAGTAGAAGCAAGCTGGATTGAGAGTGCAGATACCTGCCTTCCAGTCCCGACATTTTCATTTTACTTCCGTGTGGCCTTCAGTCACGTGATCTATCTGGAATTTAGTTTTCACACATTTAAAGTAGGGTTTACACTATGAAGTTTTTAGAAGTGTTTTGAGGATTCAGTAAAGTAACGTATATGAAAATACTTTAAGGGTAATTAAATAGTACACCATATGATATAGAATCTATAATAATAAAAGGGTAATATGCTAATTAGACCAGACTTCCTTCTGGGTGTCATTCTGGACGAAGCCAGGGCCGGAGGGAAGCTGCCCAGGTCCCGAGTGCCTGCTGGCGGCTAGAGGAGGGAAGCCTGGGTCCTGGGTGCCAGAGGGAAGCTGGTGCCAGCAGCTGGGGGAAGAAAGGCTTTCTCTTGAATGAATTTTCATGCATCGGGCCTCTAGTATAAAATATTCTATAAAAACAACATAGAATATACATGAGTTATATAGGAGTCACATTTCTGATCATGCTGTGCCATACAAATTATGCTGATGGTGGAATTGTACACATATACACACATCAGTTTTCTTAATACTAAGAGCTATAAAATTACACATTATGTGGAATAAAAAATATAATTTTCTCATATCTCAATGTCACAATACAGATAATTATAAATAAAATGACGTGTTATAGCATACTTTATCTCCAATGATATGCTGACATAGTAAATAGACATGGCAACTATTAATAAATATTACAAAAGCAAATGGGTGAAAGTTTCATGGCTAATATAATTCGAGCAGTCACAACCAACCAAAAGTTTCTGTGGGTACCCTTGTTAATTTTTCAGTGAGGTACCTGAAAAAGTACAAATTATGTACTTTCTGTTCAAGGTAAATTGAAACCATCTTTGAATGTGTGTGTGTATGTGTGTGTGTGTGTGTGTAATATGCCTCTTTTTTCTCTGTCTTGTTCCCATAACTTCATATATATATATTGTAATTTGAATTGTAAATGTGTCAAAAACTAAAGAAAAAAGCATACCTTATGAGTAAAAGTGAACTGCATCAAGGGCAATACTGATTTATACAGCTCTAAAACTTTCTAAGTCTTAAAATTTTTTATTTCTTAACCTCACAGCGGGTAGTATAGAGTCTTTTACAGTGACTACTGAGTAAGGCATGAAAATAAACTTGTTACTCAATAAAGTGTAACAGTTTTTTTTAATTGCATATACTTATACCAACAAATACATTGAAAAAAGCATATGAAAAAATTGTCACTTGTTTTATTTGATGCCTTATTCCAAAAAAAAATACCTGAAATTATTTATGAAGCAATGTCAGTAAAAATGATATGGCTAAGGAAAACATTGCCATAAGTGCCTTGCTAGGGATTTCATTACCCATGATTTGGTTTTGAGCTTCCTAGAAGGTCAGCACAAAAGGAAACTTGAGCTATGAGTCACAGTGTCAATTATATGAAAGCAAAGCAATTTGCTACAATGTAGGAATTTCTTTTGTTGTGTTTTATTTTCCCCAACAGAAACTCATTTGCGTAAGTAGATATAAGTTTAATTATATAGGCTGATTTTTCCTTTTATTACCTAAAATGCTATGGTTACCTGCTTGGTAATAAGTCTTTATATTGAGAATCAACCCATTCAATCCCTGGTGCCACAGAGGTGCCTATGACTTAATAGGCATTTCAAAAAGCAATCTAATTTGGCGTAATAGTTAATGACCTGAAATCTTATGATGAGCAAAACACAGGGAAGTAGGAGAGGCTCACAGTAGGAAGGGTATCAATCTAAAATCTGTAACTGTGGTTTTATACCTAACACCAGTGCTTATTACTAGTTTTATCACCAAAAACAAACAAACATACAAACAAAAAACCTTTCTTAGCCTGTATTTTTTCATCTGAAAATTTTTATTTTAAAATAAATCACATTTAATCTTTCTAGCTGTGAGAATCTGAGTTTGCAATTATACTCTGGAATCAGACAAACAAGATGGGTTCTCTTGAAACAGAAGAATAACATTCAGGATGACAGTGTGTGCCAGAGTGTCAGAAAAAAAAGACAACAATGATTCATTAAATTTATTAATGTATTCATTCTGTCACATTTTAAAATACCTAACATTGGTGTAAAGATTCCAAACAATTTTTCTTATATTGCAACTCTTCACATCTGTTCTAAGTGTTATCAACTGATAAACTATACTGGTGCATACAGCTGGAAAATTAAACTTTTCAAATAGACCTATCACAAGGCCAACACACTCTTGGTTTCCTTTATCTTACCATACATCTTTTTTAAATTGGAAAAAATAAAAACATAAAAAGGAAAGAATTAGTTCAGAAAATATTTTCAGGCTTTCAGCTAAGTAAAGGACCCATCCAATAGTTAGAAGATAAATTAAAGAAAATGTCTACACTTCCAAACATCAATTTTTATATCAATAAGTTTACAACATTATTTTTCTGATTATATAAGAAATATGTGTTCATTGTATAAGTCATGGACAACAGTGTGGTGATTCTGGGAAGAGTGTGGAGGCGGAAGAGGGCATAGATGGGATAAATGGTGATGAATAAAATAAAATAAAAAATACTTCAACAAGCAATTATTTTTAAAAAGTGTAAATAAAATAAAAATGACCCATAACTACACCTTCTAGGAAAAAAAATCACAACTACTATTTTGGTGAATTTTCCTTTAGCACTTTTGCTATGTATTTAAGTATGATAACATAAAACATTGACTTTACTGTGTTTCACAAACTATGCTAAATATTTTACATGCTATTTTTCACTTAACCTCATGAGTATCTATATGTTATTATTTAGTATTTAGCATATATATGTGCATATATATACACATATATACACACAGATATATACTAAACTTTATAATATTCCATATATACCATTTTAAATCCTTGAAGCTTGAGGCCATTTTCAGCCATAGGCACATTAAGTAAGCAGAGAAAGCTTGTCTATATAAGAAAACAAGAGAGTGGAGGAAATGACAGAGAGGAGTGGAAGGGAGAAAGGACACCCTGTGTCCAGGGAGAGAGTGGGACAGGAAGTAGTTGCCAGAGGCATCCCCAGTTGCAGGGAGATCTTGCTATCTTTCCTCCAAATGGATTCCAAAACCCTTCTCTGTATCTTTCTTCTAAGCATACTTACCACTTAAGCTAATTTGAGTAAGCTTCTGTTCTGAAGACACCGTGTCAGTGTGTATTAATAGTGACTAACTTGATATGTGAAAGACATCATTTCAAACGTTTTATGTTCATTTTTTATTTGATGTTTTTTAAACTTCATATCAACCGTAAGAGGCAAGTATTGTTATGTTAATTTTGCACGTGTGCATACTGAAGCTTAAGGCAGTTAAACAAAAGGAATGGCAGGTTTACTGCCCCTGCCTCTCCCCCGCCCCCACCTTTGTCACCTCCTCAATCCCTGCTAAAATGACAGAAAGGGGAGTTTTTAAAGGCTTATACTCACCAGAACTAAGAGCATAAGAGCAGTATAAAGCAGATGGACAAGTGCACTTGAATAAATCTAAGAAAGCTGAATTCTAAACTGGAAGTGAGAAAACTTGAAAACCAACTCATTCTGCCTTTTGTAACTGACCCCAAAACTCAGAGGAGACACCAAAAAGTGGAGAAGATGGGGCTAAAAACTGGAGAAATGGTTGATAGTACTGAAGCAGCAATTCCGCCCCAGATCTGGAATCTTGCTCCCATATGGAAGTACCTGCTCCTCTAACCCAGCCCCTCACCCCTCTCAAGCAAGATCCTGGAGCTTTAATCCCTGGAGAGGGTAAAATAGTGCCCCTCAAATGGGAGGCACCAGTGCATTTAAGGTGTGGGTGCTGTGTCAAAAGCAGTGGAATCAGAAAGCATGTGTATACTGAGGCTCTCTTCACTAACTTGCCTTCCAAAATGCTGACAGCCAGAGTCTTCTCATTCAAGCAGGAGACTGAAGCACTTGTCTCTGAGGAATCAGCCTCGCCTAAGAGAAAAACTGAAAGACAGTGACATCAAGAATTCCCCGATGACAGAGTGCAGCCGTTTCACTGCACAGATGCTCCACCCACCTGTGCAAAGTTCTAACATAAATAGCCTATGATCATCAAATAGCACACAGGTAAATTACAAAATAAATAGAAAATAAAAATAGCAGCTTGGATTAAACTTTTTAAAAAACTCAAAATATTCCCATTGATGTGAATACGAATAGTATAGGAGATATAGTCATGAGCTAATAAACCTATGGAGGGGGAGGACCATAATACTCTAAAGAAGAACATTCAGAGAACACAGAGAAGAGCTTTAGGGTATTAAAATATAATAGCAGAAATACAAATTCAATAGAAATTTTGGAAGATTAAGTTGAGGATAGCTTATAGAGAATAGAGCAAAAAGGCAAAGCTTTGGAAAATAGGACAGGAAGAGAATAGGAAAGTTGGGGGGACCAGTCCATGAAATTTAGAAACAGAATAGAGAAAAGTGAAAGGGAGGAAACTAATATAGAAATAATGCAAGAACCTTCTCCAGAATCGAAGTACATTTCCAGATTGAAACAATAATGAATGAGGAGAGACCCACCACAAGACACAATGTTGTGAAATTTCAGGATACTGAATACAAATAATGAAAAATAACAAAAGTATTCAAATTATAAGTTTATGCTTGATTGAAAAGGACATTAATCCATTTTCTGGTAAAGTATGCAGGTTAAGAGCACCAGCTCTTCAGCCAGCTCACAGGATTCTAATCTCAGACTCTCTCCTTACCAGCCCTGTAACTCTGAGAAAGTTCCTGCCACACTCTCAGCTTCTTTATAAACTCAATAAAATAATCTCTCACACCAGCACTAGAGGAGAGCACCTCTCTCAACAAACTCTCACCAGCATAAGTATTGATTATCTATCAGTGTTGCAGTTTAGTATAAAGAAGACATAATTTTATTGCTTTATCAAAGGAAAAATTAGTTTTTGTTTATATGAATAGCAGCCTAAAGGTCAGCGAATTTCAGCAACTTCCTAAAGGCATAGCATAGGAGTTTGTCACCAATATCCACCTTTGGGGCTCTTGCCTTTGAAAGAAAACATATTGTCACACAAGTTATGTGATACAAACTTTATTATATTTGGTGTCATAAAAGTAAGCTTTATATTGAGCTGAGGGAAATTAAAGATCTTGAACTTTAAACACAGCCTTTCATTTTAGATGCAATTGTGTATTTTATGACTAACTTAAATTTACACAATGTTTCTCTCCTAAAACATATATTCAGTGTTCATCTAAAAAACATTGTGTAGCCTGGCTGGTGTGGCTCATTGGTTGAGCATTGACTTATGAACCAGGAGGTCACGGTTTGATTCCCGATCAGGGCACATGCCTGGGTTGTGGGCTTGATGCCCAGTATGAAGTGTGCAGGAGGCAGCTGATCAATAATTCTCTCTCATCATTGATGTTTCTATCTCTCTCCCTCTCCCTTCCTCTCTGAAATCAATCCTATATAATAAAGAGGGACTATGCAAATTGACACAAAGATGGCGGCGCCCACAGTGGAGGCTGAGTTCCCCTAATGAGCCTTAACAAGTCCCATGGGGCTTAACAGGGGACTTCAGGCCGTACCCCCCACCCTGGCGCCAGGCCGGGGGACCTCAGGCCGTGCTCCCCGCCCAGCAGGGCTTGACAAGGGTGGGACCAGCCAGGTCGGGATCTAGCCCAATGCAGGGAGTGGGGGAGGGGGTGTCGGCCGAGTCTGGGTCTCCCGCAATTTTTAGGCACATGTGGGTGGGTGGGGACTTGACTCTGGGTCCCATGGTGCACCCCAGATTCTGACAGAAGGAAGATTTTCATATACATTTTACTAATTTTTTTTCATCTCTGACACTTCTATTATAGTGAAAGGGCAAATAGCAATATTAAAAGATTTCCTCTAATTAATCCCCTTTTAACATGCATGGATTTTGTGCACCGGTCCACTAGTACAAATATAAAAGAAACAAACAAACATTAAGTGTATACAGTGTACTTGAATGTACTGGATGCTGGGACACAATGGTAAACAAAGCAGTTCCTACCCTCAGAACTCAATCGTTGTGTAGGATTTACATGACAGCCTTAGAAACTCCAGATAATCTCAGTAATTGAAGGAGAAAATTATTTCTGCACATAAAAATGTCTCTGTAGTATGATAATTGGGGTGACTAACTCAACTTCCTGATTGCGAGCCAAGAGCCCAGTCTACTTAGAAATCACTGCACATCAGAATATTGAAACTGATCATGTTCAAGGGTGTCATATGATTACAGTTAAACATATGACATGCACATGTGATTCAGACACCAAGTGCTGTCTATTCTGTTTATGAAAATGGATAGAGAAGACTTTTATCCATTTAAAACATATATCATTTCCCCAAACTCTCTTTTTTCTTTATACATTCTCTGTAACTTAGTTTTTTGTCAGAAGAGAGATTTGATCCTACTTCAACCAATAGTGTTACCTGGTTGTTTGTGTCTTTGAATTGCATTGTCAGTGACACTTCAAAGAACAACTAGATGTGGGACCTGACACATACTTTGAAACGTCAATCTTGAATTTCATCTTCATGGTAAGAAGGCAAATCCGGACAGGATTTTTACCCACCAGACATAGACCATCCATTGTTCTGCTCCTCAACCTCAATGACAGTTTCTCATTTGTCCAGAAGCTGTTTCTATGACAGAAACATGCTTTCTCTTTCTTAAGCAAATCTGGAATTATCATTTAAAAAAACAACAAAAAAAATCAGCTTAGAAGCTGGATCCCAGCCCCAAGAAAAGCAGATCATGTCACTCTCATCGTCTCCTCTCCCCTCACAGTGCTCCAGGGACTTGGTTTGTTTTTTGAAAACTGGCTTAGTGATTAGAATGGAGCCAAGGTGTGATGGTAGAAAGACAGATTAGTAGTTAGGTCATGTCAGAACAAGAATTGGATAGTGTTATAAGCATCAAGGAGCATAACTCAGTTCCCATGCTGGTGAGTAGCAAGTTTGAGGAATCATCAAGAGGCTACGCCTCTTAACATGCTTCAGTGAAACAATTCAGATATATCCTTCCATTTTTCTAACCATTTTCCTATTCTTACTCTTCTTTTTCTGTAGTACTGAATAAAAAATCCTATATAATAAAAGCCTAATATGCTAAGTGTCCAGTCGTCCGTTCAACCAATCAAAGTGTAATATGCACTTAGATGATATACTAAGGCCGCTCAACTGCTCCCTATGACATGCACTGACCACCAGAGGGCAGACAGTCAACCGATCAACCAGTCGCTATGATGTGCACCGACCACCAGGGGGCAGACACTATGAT
Organism: Myotis yumanensis; assembly: GCF_028538775.1. Taxonomy (NCBI): domain Eukaryota; kingdom Metazoa; phylum Chordata; class Mammalia; order Chiroptera; family Vespertilionidae; genus Myotis; species Myotis yumanensis. The sequence continues at coordinate 178,245,546 of NW_027223753.1, forward strand.
CGGTAGGTTAGCTTGCCACTGGGGTTTGGCCAATCAGGACTTTGGAGATGGGCCAGACATGCCCTGGAGCCCTCCTGCAGTCCCTCCCTGGCTGGCCAACCTCACGCACCCCTCCCTGGCCCCGATTGTGCAATGGTGGGGTCCCTCAGCCTGGCCTGCGCCCTCTTGCAATCCGGACTCTTCAGGAGATATTGGAGAGCCAGTTTCGGCCTGATCCCATGGGCATAAAAGGCTAATATGCAAATCGACCGAACAGCGGAATGACTGGTCGGTATCATGTGCACTGACCTCAATGCAGGAGCTGCCCCCTGGTTGTCAGTGCACTCCCACAGGGAGAGCGCTGCTCAGCCAGAAGCCGGGCTCACAGCTGGCGAGTGCAGCGGCAGTGGCGGGAGACTCTCCCACCTCTGGAGCAGTCGGACACCACCCAAGGGCTCCCGGACTGTGAGAGAGTTTTAGATTTCCCATCTAAAAGTTTTATAAATCAGATGATATGATTATCAATCTTGATGCCATTTAATAACTATATCAACTTGGGCTCAAACTCTTTAAACTGTAAAAAGAGGAAACATAAGTCTCTACTCCTAAGCATGGGCTGTGCACAGTGACCTCTTCCAATGACTACAGTACATGAAGGAGGGAAACAAGTAACTTCATAGTGGTGAAATCTAAGCCCTCTCCAAGTTTAACATCAGCACTGATGAATCGTGTTGATAGCATATTCTCTTGATATCATGTGACGGCAATGGCACTTTTCTGCTGTGGTTTTCCTCCCCTAAAATCCATAGCCCTAATCTAATTATCAGAAAAACCTAAACTGAAGAACATTGTACAAAATATTCCAAGCAATACTCTCAAGAAAGGGTAAATGGCAATAAATGGCATCTACCTTTTCTTGTAAAGATCACATATCCTATCTAATAAAAGAGTAATATGCAAATTAACCACCACTCCATCACTCCATCACAAAGATGGTGGTGGCCATGGAGCTGGAGCAAGCAGGAGGGTTGGGTTGCCCCCGGTGATGGAGGAAGCCAAGCTTCCTGCCTGCCCTGGCCAGCCCTGAGCTCCGCTCAAGGCTACAAAGTTTCAATTATAGAAGATAAATAAATCACAGGAAAAAAAAGAAAGAAAAAAAGGAGTCTGGGAGCTTGGGTCACCAGGGGAGCATGGCCAGCCTGAAAACGTCCCTCAGCCCCTCACCCAGGCTGGCCAGGCACCCCAGTAGGGACCCCCCACTCTGAAGGGGGTGTGACCAGCCTGAAAACAGCCCTCAGCCCTTCACCAAAGCTGGCCAGGCACCCCAGCGGGGACCCCTACCCTGATCTGGGACACCCTTCAGGGAAAACCAGCTGGCCCCACCCGTGCACCAGGCCTCTATCTACACTAATAAAAGAGAAACATGGTAATTAGCGTACGACCGCTACCCTTCCCATTGGCTAATCAGCATATCCTTATGCAAATTAACTGTCAGCCAAGATGGCGGCTGGCAGCCAGGCAGCTGGAAGTGAACATGAGGCTTGCTTGCTCCAGTGACTGCAGACTCCAACGTTTCCCCGCCTGACTTGACTACTTGCCGGTCTCTGAGCTGCAACTCTAAGCAACTATGTACTATGTTGCAAATAAGAAGCTAAACAAAACCTCAGAAACTGGCTTTCAGTCAGCCAGGTTCAGCCAGCCGGACCGCAACATTGTATCAAATACAGAAGGAAAAACAAAGGCCAGAAACCGGCTTTCAGCAGCCGAGGCCTCAGAGCTAAAGCTGGCCCAGAATAAAAAGAAAAAAAGGAGCGGTTAGGAGCTTCAGTCAACTGCTAGCCTGAAAGCAGCCCTCAGCCCCTCACCCAGACTGGCCAGGCACCCCAGTGGGGACCCCCACCCTGAAGGGTGTGTGACCAGCTGCAAACAGCCATCATCACCTCATCCAGGCTGGCCAGGCACCCCAGTGGGGACCCGCACCCTGATCCAGGACACCCTTCAGGGCAAACCAGCCGGCCCTCACCCGTGCACCAGGCCTCTATCTTATATAGTAAAAGGGTAATATGCCTCCCAGCACCGGGATCAGCGGAGTCGCAAGGCCTCCTGGCACCAGATCAGCGTGACAGGGGGCAGCGCCCAAACCCCCTGATCACCCTGCGGCTCTGTGTGTGACAGGGTGCGGTGCCCCAACCCCCCTGCACACACACACACAGGCCCTGCTCTGTGTGTGACAGGGTAGAGCCATAACCTCCCCATCGGCCCTGCCCTGAGTGTGAGAGTGGCGGCGCCCCAACCCCCTGATTGGCCCTGCTCTGTGGGTGATAGAGGGTGGCGCCCCAACCCCCTGATCCGCCCTGCTCTGTGTGTGACAGGGTGCGGCGCCCCAACCCCCCCTGCCCTCCCGCCCCACAGGCCCTGCTCTGTGTGTGACAGGGTAGAGCCATAACCTCCCCATAGGCCCTGCCCTGAGTGTGACAGTGGCGGTGCCCCAACCCCCTGATCGGCCCTGCTCTGTGGGTGATAGAGGGCTGTGCCCCAACCCCCTGATCCGCCCTGCTGTGTGTGTGACAGGGGGCGGTGCCCTAACTCCCCTATCGGCCCTGCTCTGTGAGTGACAGGGGGGAGCTCCTCAACCCCCTAATGGGCCCTGCTCTGTGCATGACAGGGGGCAGCGCCCCAAACCCCTGATTGGCCCTGCAGGGTACGGAGCCCCAACCCCCCTGATGGGCCCTGCTCTGTACGTCACAGGGGGTGGCACCGCAACCTCCCCATCGACCCTGCCTTGTGTGTGATAGGGGGCGGTGCCCCAACCCCCCAATCAGCCCTACCCTCAGCGTGAGTGAGGGTGGCATCGAAACCTCCCAATCCGCCCTGCTTTGTGCATGATGGGGCGGCGCCCCAACTCCCCAATCAGCCCTGCTCTGAGCCCGACCAGGGGCTGCACCTAGGGATTGGGCCTGCCCTCTGCCACCCGAGAGCAGGCCTAAGCCAGCAGGTCATTATCTCCCCGGGGTCCCAGACTGCGAGAGGGCACAGGCCTGGCTGAGGGACCCCCCCTTCCCCCCCAAGTGCACAAATTTTTGTGCACTGGGCCTCTAGTCCTATATAATAAAAATGTAATATGCAAATTGACCCTAACAGCAGAACAACTGGGAATGACTGGTCACTATGACACACACTGACCACCAGGGGGCAGATGCTCAATGCAGGAGCTGCCCTCTGGTGGTCAGTGCGCTCCCACAGGGGGAGCTCTACTCAGCCACAAGCCTGGCTGATGGCTGCCAGCACAGTGGTGGTGATGGGAGCCTCTCCCACCTCCTCAGCAGCGCTAAGGATGTCTAACTGCAGCTTAGGCCTGCTCCCTGCTGGCAAGTGGACATCCCCTGAGGGCTCCTGGGCTGCCAGAGGGATGTTTTATTGCCAGCTTAGGCCCGATCCCCTGAGGAGCAGGTGGACATCCCCCAAGGGAGACTGCGAGAGGGCACAGGCCAGGCTGAGGGACACCCCGAGTGCAGAAATTTTTGTGCACCGGGCCTCTATTGTTAAATAATTATATATTGTTTAAACTATATATTCCCAGCCCACTGACATCAGGGTTGGCCATGTTGACTTGACAAAAGAAATGTGAGCAGAGATGACGTGTGCCTCTGAGCTTGTGATTTTGCTGTGCTGTTTTCCCTCTGAAACCTCCATTATGGCCTCTCCGTCAGTCAGCCTGAAACCTACATGAATGCAATGAAGTGCCCAGTGTCAGCTGACCTGTAATGGACATGCAGCATGAGAGAGAAATAAATGCTATTGTTATGAGCTACCAGGTGTTGGAGTCATCTTATGCCAACCGAACTGAGCTTATGCTGAGGACCCAGCTCTAATCAAGTCATGAGGTTCCCACTTTTCCCTTTTGTTTCTCTCGCCTTCTCCTACTTCCTCCAGGTCCCCTCCTCTTTTCTTCCCCCTCTTCTTCTACCTATGTCTCCTCAGGTGATACTGATTTATGAGCTTCTTCTTTCTCTAATAATTGTGCTTAGACTTCAGCATTCCAGTTTTTCTTCTTAACTTTGCTCTTCACTATGTCCATCACTTTCACTTTTCTGGTGTTTCCAGCCAGAGGCACCAGTGAATGGCGGGGGCTCAAATAAAATTCTTCTGCTGCTCATCTTTCTTGCCCTTTATTCCCCCCACATCACCGCCCTGATGAAATCAGATTAAAATTAGCATCCAGAAACTCTTTGGATGGGAAAAGAAGCCACCACCTGGGAAATTAGGGGTGTTTCTTAAAGAGATTAAGAGCTAATTATAGGCATGTAAGTCTCATGTGTTGCTGTTTTTTTTTCTCTCTCTCTTTTAGCATCGGCAACCTCTTGAATCACCGCCCAGTTGCCAGCTGCAGGTCCTAGCTCCAAAGTAAGTCTGGGCAATCCTGAAAGTCTAGCAGACTAATCCAACCTTCATGTTCACCCAGGACTTACTTAAGCATCCAAAATTACTTAACACATGGATTCCCTCATCCTGAGGTATCTGAACCTGGTAAATGATGTAAAGGGCAGACGGGGGCAGAAAGAGCTCCTCTTAATCATGCCCAATTTAAATTTTACATGAATGCAACTTATATGGGTAAATAGTGTCATTCAATTTACCAACCTTCACACAATCAAACTATAATCAACCACCTTTGCAGGAAGCAAATGTGCACAGCCCAAGCCAGAAGAATCTCTGGAGGGGTGGTCCTGTTGGACAGTAGTGAAAGGAGCTGGTTTTCTGAAGTCAGACACAGTGTACATCAGTTTCAAGTCTGAGTCCATTGACACAGAAAGCGAGTACTGCTCACTGCCATCAGGTAAGCACACACACTTGTTTCTAGTCCGGGAAAGTGATTGAGGGATTTGATTTTCTTCTGAATTTCAATCTTAGATTTTATATTGTCCTCTATGGAGCCCATTTATCTTTCTCATCTGAAGATATAGGGTATGTCTGCCCGGGTGGGTTTTCTGGGCATCTAGAAGCAAAATTTGAGGAGAAAATCAGTTTGCAAGATAGTTGGTTGCTCAGGAGTAACCCATGTAGTTCCTCCAGGGAAAGTCCTGTCTGCACAGTTGAACTGGGAGTTTAAAGGAGTCTGCCGCGTGGGGGTGAGGATGGGTGGGTGGGGAGAGGAAAGGGGGGTTACGGTGGAAGGAGTAACATCATAGGGTTTTCGGAAAATGCAAAGGTTCTAGAAAAGAACCTGCTCTAGGATACACTTTTCTGGTTCAGAACTTAAATTCATAGTTCAAGAAAGACAGAAAATTGTCCAGTTTTTCTTGTTTTGTTTTGTTGTTGTTGTTGTTTTGCCACAGTTTCCAACTAGACAAAATTAGGGTAAAGCTGATTCCAAATCCTACTAAGACCTGATGGTAATTGGAATTCTATAGTTCTAGAAAGCTGATTGGGCAATTTTCACAACATACAGTAGTACCTCCCCTTATCCTCGGGAATGTGTTCCAAGACCCCCAGTGGATGCTTTAGGCCACATAGTACTAAACCCTATCTATACTTTGTTTTTTTCTTCTGTACATACTTACCTATAATAAAGTTTAATTTATGAATTAGGCACAGTAAGATATCAATAACAACAATAATAAAATAGAACAATTATAACAACATACTGTGATAAAAGTTATGTGAATGTGGTCTCTCTCTCTCAAAATACCCCATTGTACTGTGCTCAGCACTTTTCAGCTTCTCTTTGGCATATCCAAACTGCCAGCAGCACACCTCTTGAGCTTTTGGGCCATTATGAAGTAAAATACAAGTTACTTGAACACAAGCACTTGTAGCTACCGTGACATTTGATCTGATAACCAAGTTGGCTATTAAGTGGCTAACAGAGAGGTAGAGTGTACAATGTGGATACCCTGGACAAAGGGATGATTCATGTCTCAGTTGGGATGAAGTGGGCTGGCTAGAGATTTTATCACAATACTCTGAATAGTGTGCAATTTAAAACTTATGAACTGTTTATTTCTGGAATTTTCCATTTAATATTTTTACAGTAGTTGTCTTCAAGTGACTGTAACCGTGGAAAGTAAAAGTATAGCTAAGGAGGGACTGCTGTATAAGAATCTCTATAGAATTTCTAGTGCTCTTCCTTTCCAGCTTAGAAAGAGGGAGAATAAAGGAGAGTGGTGGATGGGACAGTCCACCTAGGAAATATTTGTCTTACAGGTTTTGTTTAATTCAGCAAACTGGTTCTTAATTTTTCAGAGCTCACTATGGAAACCTTTGCTTGTCATTAAATTCCTATCTTTTTCTGTTCCTTGCTCAGTTGTTTTTGCTTGTGTGCGTGTTTTTAGAATACTTTATTATCTACTTTAAATATTATTTTAAAAGTTTCTTTATGGGAGCAAGAGCCATTTTTGCTAAATACTTTATACCCTTTTCATGCTTATAAAACTGTCTTGATAAGGATTTTAAAAATATATTCTTGACTATGACTTATACTTTCTCCTGGAAGGTAAAACAGGGGAGTCCTGTATTAAATATTCTGGTCACCACATACAATTGCTAGGAAGAAAAAAATCAATAGAAACAATTAAAAGTGTGTCAAGCATAATAAAAAGAACAATTACCAATCAAACAGATGGTTATCATCTTGACAGTTTGAGATACAAGGTAATCCCAGAAAGTACAGCATTTGAATTCATGAGAAAAAGGAATGCACTGTTTTTTTTCAAAAATACATATCTTTTTTATTAATTTCAGAGAGGAAGGGAGAGGGAGAAAGAGATAAAAACATCAATGATGAGAAAGAATCATTGATCAGCTGCCTCCTGCATGCCTCACACTGGGAATTGAGCCCATAACCTGGGCATGTGCCCTGACGTGGAATCAAACTGTGACCTCCTGGTTCATTGGTTGACATGCAACTGCTGAGCCATGCCAGCAGGCCCCAATAGTGGTTATTTTTTGGTTTTACTTTTTTGTACATAATGTTTCAGTTTCTTTCTTTTCCTTCTTATTTGTGCAGCCGAGTTGGCTTATCTTCCTGTGCATCCAATTTTATCATAATTGCTATTTTCAAAGCCTTCATCACATGATAAATTAACTCATTGATGTATTAGATTCATATTTGACAGCAAGCCATACCCAGGAACTATTCTTATATTCCTTTATTATAGCTCATTTTTTATCAATGGAAGTAAGCATTTTTCACTAAAGTAACGTTGGCTTCTAAGGATTTTTTTTTTTACATTTAAGAGAAACTCTTTGAATGTTATTATTATCATTTGATTATAACTGCTACTTCTCGTGCAATTTTATTTTTATAAATAAATTGCCTGAGATGATGACTTTGGCTTCCCAGGAACCACTTATGCTTACTTTCTGGTTTTTGTTAAATCAGCAAACAAGTGACTCTAAGTTATCAAGGTATTATTACATTAAATATGAAATGGAATTTTAAAAAATGTATGTTAGTGGATACTATCTGAATTCCTCTTAGGGAAAAAATGGTTTTTAAAACTGCCTATGTACTAGTAGTGTGAAGATGAGGACTAAGGATTACAGTTTAGAAGGAAATATAGGGAAGTATTAGCTAAACTATTCAGCATGGAAAGTTATCACTGATTTGGGGGTTTCAGTAAGGAAGAGAAAATAAGAGAGGGATTAGTCAGACAGAAGTGCTCGAATTATGTGGCAGACCACTGGGGCCTGAAGAGAACTAGTTGGTGATAATTCCTGCTCACTGGCCATTGAAGGAGTTTTAGGAAAAGGATGATCAAATATTCAGTTTTAAAATGTCTACCATGCTCTCCCCTCTGCCATTACCTTAAAACTTCAAAAAAGTCATGTAGACAAATAATTGACATCATTTTGGAGAAATCAAGGAGTAGTCTTGCTCCTCCCTGTTTTGTGTGAGATGAAGGAAAAAGAATAATCCCTGGGAACGGGATAACAATAAGAACAGGAAAAGCTTCTGCACAGCAAAAGGAACCATCAACAAAATGAAAAGGTAGCCCACTGTGTGGGAGAACGTACAGTATTTGCCAATGAAACATGTGATAAGGGGTTAATATCCAAAATGTATAAGGAACTCATACAGCTTAACAAAAGGAAGACAAAAAATGCAATTAAAAAATGGGCAACGGACATAAATAGACACTTCTCCAAAGTGGACATACAAATGGCCAAGAGACATGAAAAAATGCTCAAAGTCATTAATCATCAGAGAGATGCAAATTAAAATGACTGAGGTATCACCTCATACCTGGTTACCATCAACAAATCAACAAATGACAAGTGCTGGAGAGGATGTGAAGAAAAGGGAACCCTCGTACACTGCTAATGGGAATGCAAACTAGAACAGTCACTATGGAAAAAGTATGGAGTTGCCTAAAAAAGATTATATATGGAACTGCCATTTGACCAAGTGATCCCACTTCTAGGAATATATACTAAGAAACCTGAAACACCAGTCAGAAAGAATATATGCACCCCTATGTTCATAGCAGCACAATTTACAATATCTAAGATCTGGAAACAGCCCAAATGCCCATCAGTAGATGAGTGGATAAAAAAAGCTGTGGTACATTTACATGATGAAATATTATACAGTAGTAAAAAAGAAGGATCTCTTACCCTTTGAGACAGCATGCAGGGACCTAGAGAGTATTATGCTAAGAGAAAGACAAGTATTGCATGACCTCACTCAGATATGGAATCTAAAAAACAAAATAAACAGATGAACAAAATAGATCCAGAGACATAGAAACATGGGGCAGACTGATGAATCTCAGAGGAAGGCTGGGGTGGCTGGTGGGTGGGAAAAGATTAACAAAAGAATTTATATGCATATATGCATAAGCCATTGACACAGACAGTAGTGTGAGGAAGGGCTGGGGAGGAGTAGGGCTAGAAGGGGTCAATGGGGGGAAAAAGGGGACATATGTAATACTTTCATCAATAAAGATAAATTTAAAAAAAGAATAGGAAATGAGAACTACTGGTATTCAGGAAAATACCAGTTAATAGATATCTCTCCAAAGGCAGGGTGGTGGGGAAAGGGAGTGGGTTTTCCACTTCCTGAAGTGTCAGAAGGGTTGAGCTGGTTCTATGTTGATTTCAAAAAACTGTGTTAATTAGGTTGACACTTGGGATAGATCTATAAATGATAAATGATATACCAAATCTATAAAATTATTTTGAAATTTTTGTACAAGATGGTGCTATCAATGCAAATATATTTTCTTTGCCAATTGATTGTCATATTTCTTAGGTTTTCATGTGTGGGTTTGCAGAATATCATTATCTTCATTTTCAAAATGTAGACACCAGGATGTGAAGAGGGTTAGAGATTTTCTGAAAGTTATCTGTAAATTAGAAGTGGAATGGAGCAGAATTCAAAATCCATGACTCAGGTTCAATTCATAATCTGTAAATGCTGTGGTGAGAATAATTAATGCCTTGGCACTTCACCGGCTGTGTGACACTGGGCATGTATCTTAATAGTGGCATGCCTCCATTTTTTGTTTTTGTTTGTTTGTGGTTTTGTTTTTATAAACAAAATAATATTGAAAAGTTTTGAGAATTAAATTATATAACACATGCAAAGCATTAAGTGTCTGGAACCAAGTAAGCATTCAATGAATGCTAGTATTATTTATTTGCTTGTTTTTTAAAATTACTCTTTGAAGAATAAGATTAATATTAGTCATTTTATTCGCAAACCTTTCAATTTCTAGAATTCCAGAAAACATTGTCTGTAAATAGTTGAAAAGATTTTGGAACAGAATTTTAAAGCATTCTGATTTTTTATCTCATATAAATTTCAGTCTCATGGACACTACAGTGTATACTGATTTGTATACGATCTGAAGGGAAATCTCAAGTGATGTTGCAGAATTTACCAGGCGACTGGAAAACACACAACAGATACTCAGAAGATTCAGGAAAAAGAAGAAATTTTTATTCAAAGCAGCTGGCTCAGGGGATTCAAAGATCCAAAGCCTGAACACCTTATACAATGAGATTACTTCTTATATATATTCCTAAAATTCTTTGTTTCCTAACTTCCGGGCTTTTGTGGCGGGCTTTTGCAGCCCTACCTAGGTTAGTTAGAATGGGGAAGTAAGAGTACAGCTGAAGGCCTGGCCTGGGTGGTGCCAGTGACCTCCCCTTTGGCTAAGCTGTTAAATTCTTGGTTTGTGGCCCTTGTAAACTGGGAGTACTTAGGAAAACAGATTATTGCCTAAGGAAGGGGCAGTGACTTAATTATAGGCCAACAAGAATGTGCATTAGGATACTGGTTACTGGCACAGATTCAGATTGCTAGCCCACCTCCCAGGTTGCCCCCTATGTTCCCCTTCAGTGACACAGGTGTTATTGGTAGAAGTGGTGTTCTTGGGGTGCCTCGAAGAAAAGAATTTTCTGAGGCCCTCAGGGGAGGAAGGGGTTTTGTGGAAAGCTTTATTGATGATGTAAAATTAAGGGTCTCATCTCTGTCTATCCTTCCATGGAAAAATTCCAACCTTGTCTTCAGCAGGGCCAGAATAAAGCCACTGCCCAGCATTTCTGTTCCATATTAAAATACAGTTCAGTCCAGCATCTGGCTAGCTTAGCTTGTGTTCCCAGATGCAGTCCATTGTATGTGGAGTCTGCACATCCATGGGCTATGCGGCTGCTTAAGGCCACATGGCTATGGAGAGAGAACAGGTGAGCACATAGGTGAACAAGAGTGAACAAGAGGCAAAAGCAAAGGAACTCTTTGTCTAGGGATTTTAACCTTCCAAGATTCTGTGCTGCTGATGGGGTCCATTCCTAGTCAATCCATTGTCTCCCAGATAGACTGACAGGCAAGCACCTTCCCTACTCACCTGCTTCCCTGTGCATGTGCCCATCTCCCTCTTTGTTCAATCCCTTCCCCCAGTGACCAGCAGGAAATGGACTGGTGATTCTCTGGGGAGCGTGAAGCTGTAGCCTCGTGGTGAAGCTGCTCAGATGACCATGCTTATAAAGGCTGGCCTCCCGTTGTTCTCTTCCTGTTATTAATATTAACTAAGCAATTATGACGACAACATAGGAACCTAGGGTCTCTCTAATCTTCCATCCGGGACCATGTCGGCCTGGGTTGAGGCATAATCTCCCACAGTTGCCTCACAAACGGAGAAATCAGTTAAAAGAATCCATAGAATCTACAGAGTCTGCCCCACCTTTTCTTAGAAAATTTTCTTTAATCATCAAGATTTAGGTATCAGAGTTTAGGACATCCTCAATCTTCTTGAATGTAGCTTATATACCATAGATTAGATAATGAAAGGGACCTTTTATCATGGTAAAGACAACTCTTTCTTAAAATTGAGAAAAATGAGTACCAGCGATGTTAGTAACTTGCTCAAGTTCCACAGCAGGACACAGGCTTCTTTCTAAAGAAGTAAAAGTAGAAAACTAATATGGTCATGAAGAAAGAGGGGTGGGGAGAAGATACTATGAACATTTATTTTAAGGAAATAAAAAAATGATACTGCGGTGACTTGGGAGTGGTGGTTCTCAGGTGACACCCTGGAACCAGAGAGGAGGGAGCCCGATTCCTCACGGGTCCGAGTGAGGTAATTCATTTTCTGTTACAACTTTATTGAAATCTAATTGACCTACTATATTTTGAGGTTATATTTTTATAAGTTTTTGCATATGTATAGACTCATGAAACCATCACCACAGTCAAATAATGATCATATCCAACTGAGGTTGTGCTGTGGGTTATCTTACAAGATAAGCAGAAACATGAGAAAGCCATGGAATTGTTCCCCAACAATGAACAATACCTTTTACTTTCTTCTTCTTAGCCTAAAATAAGAAGAATAAGCAATAATACATTATGTGATTTGTTTACAGGGGTCTTCGCCAACCTTCTGGTGGATGCCTACAATTCCACTCTTAGAGTCTGATCTTGTTAATACAAGGGTTTGATCCCTGTTAAAATTCAAATAACTTCAAAAAAGGAAAACTTTAAGTTATTGTTAATTAAATATGCCTTCCTATTAATGAAATACAACAGAGTAGGTTTTTAGGAGGACAGAGAATGAGAGCAAGAGGAAGTTAGAAAAGGGGCATTGACAACTGAGCATAAAGTTGAATGGAATGCTGAGAAAATGAGTCCACAGGGCTTAAATAAGCAAGGAAATACTGTTTTAAAGCTGTTTATTATGTAAGGATAGAAGAGTACTAAAGTTTGGTTATTTCCAATAATTTTCAGAAATCTCTATACTAACATAAAAAGTAAATATATGCTAGAGTAAACAAGTCCAGAAGTTATTGATGATAAAGCCACTTTATCAGAGACAACCAAATTATCCAACGATAGGGCTAGTTCAATAAATTCTGGTATTTGCAAACATTGGACTTCTGGTGAACCATTAAAAGTGCTATTCTAGAATGGTATATCATTTCTTAAGATGTTATGGACTAAGAAAGATATATTCAGAATAGATAGGGAAGTTAAAAAATCGTATTATAAAGTAACATATATGATCCTAGATTTGTTGAAAAGTACATATGCTTACACACGTATACATAGAAAAAGGACCTATTCCTCATGTTAACAGTGTCTATCTTTGCAGGGGTGGGGAGAAGATACTGTGAACATTTATTTTAAGGAAATAAAAAAATGATACTGCGGTGACTTGGGAGTGGTGGTTCTCAGGTGACACCCTGGAACCAGAGAGGAGGGAGCCCAATTCCTCACGGGTCCGCGTGATCACCTTCAGCTGTGGGTTATGTTGTTGCTAGGACACTATCGGCCCATATCTGGTTTACTGCTGAGCTGCAGTAATTCATTTCCTTTCAATGTGCATGAATCTGTGCACCTGGCTACTAGTAAAACATAAAAGTCTAACTTTTCCACCAACTTTTAAACTGTCTGTTGCAAGCAGAATCAAAATTAACAAAAGAAACAACTCAGAAACAACACAAAGAGCTCTGTGGTGCATTAACACTGGGAGGAATTTAAATGCCACATGCAAATATCAAATGACATTTACAAAGCCTGTACCCTGTCTAATTCTTCTGTGAGCTAATGTGGTAATTACAGATTTTATACTTTCCAACAAAATCACCTTTGAGAATAAAGCAGCCAGGAAAATTTCAATTAGAAAGGAAAAGTCACAAAGAATTACTGAAACTATCACCTACTCAGATAAAGTTCAGAGGGTTGATTCTGCTAGCTACTGACTGACTGATCGTTTTCCTCCTTAAGAATGACTGTGAGGAGTGGGTACCTGTGTAGAACAGATATCCTTATTTTCATCTGTATCTATATCTGTATTCATATCTGTATATGTAACTATATATCCATATACCTATCTCATTTGAGCTTCAGTCTGGCATATTGAGTACTCTGTTGCTCTGGAAAATTGAGAGTACCAACTCTGGGGCATAGCCAGTTTATCACAAAAGACTATTCCTTAACAAGCAAAGCCATACTCTAAACAGGTGGAAGATGGAAATGTTCCCAATTTGCACTGTCCACCACAGTAGCCACTAGCCACATGTGGCTACTGAGCATTCAAAATGTGGTTAATGTGACTGAGAAGTGATTTAATTGACCTTTTTTAATTTTAGTTAACGTAAATAGCCAGATTTGTCTGTTCACTACCATAGTGTGGCTCTAAAGTAAAGGTCACAAAATGACAGTGATCAAATGCAGTCCAAGTAAGGAAGCCTCCATTTGCTTACCAGCTGCTTGCATATGAACAAGCTGAGCTTTTCTTCCTTTCTACAGAAGGAAGCCATCCACATGTATTGGTGACAGGGAAGGAAATGGGTGGAAGATACACAAGCTATTTGGGATATTTAGGATTGTTTCTTGAAGGCGAGGACTGCATGTTTACCTGTACATCAGTAAGCAGCCCAGTGTCTGGAACAGAGTAAGTGGTTAATGTTTGTTTTTTAAAATGTTGTGTAAGTTGCTTCTGGTTATTAAAATGGGAGGCAAATCCAGGCATCTGACTTCTCCAAATATAAAACAAACAGTCAAACAAACCCAATTGATGATGTTCTCTTTTCCATGATTTGCATTTGACTAAACTTTGACTATTTGTGCATAACCTGTAAATATTAACATGTTAGACACTCAAAACGTTCTTACTGTTAAACTGCATAGAATGTCTTCATAACAATATCTCCACAGATATTTTCTTTAAATTTTCCTTAATTTTTTCCATACCTTATAAGAAATGATTATATGAAAAAATAACTCTGAATACATTATTTATTATGTTATGTACTTTATGTGTACCAGGCCTCTAGTATTAAATAAACACATTGTATATATATATTTGCACTTCTATAAAGAATTTATTATAAAGAATTGGCTCATGTGATTGTCTCTAAGATCTGCAGGTGCTCCAGGAGCTGGAGAACCAGGAGATCCCATAGTGTAGTCCATTACAAAGGCCAGCAGGCTTGAGACCCAGAAGAGCCTGTTTCAGTTTGAATACAAAGTCAGAAAAAAGTGAATATCCCAGTTCAAAAGCAGTTAGGCAGGAAGAATTCTCTCATTTGAGGGAGTATCAGCTGTTTTGTTCTATTGAGGTCTTCAACTGATTGGATTGGGCCCACCCACACTGAGAAGGGCAATCTGCTCAACTCAGCCTACCTAGTTGAGGCTATTCCTCCATTGATCCTTTAGAGAGCGTGGAAGAGAGAGGGAAAGACAGAGAGAAATACTGATGTGAGAGAAACACATTGATTGGTTGCCTCCTGTACGCGCCACGACCAGGGCCCGGGCCAGGGAGGAACCTGCACTTGACCAAAATTGGACCTGGGGCCCTTTGGTCCACAGGCTGGTGCTCTATCCACTGAGCCAAACAGGGAGCGGCAAAACATATTTAAATATAAGGAAACTGAGAGGCACTGAGAATAACAGTAGCTAAGGCTTACGTAACAGTATGTGTCAGGCAATCTTTCAAATACTTTTGTTTTGCATATATTGATAGATTTAGTTCCTCATAACCATCTTAAAAAGGTAGGAACCATTATTATTGCCATTTTGCAGATAAAAAAAAAACTGAAGCATATAAAAATCAGTGACTTATTTAAGGTAAATGGCAGAAGCCAGGATGGGGATGCAGGTAAACTGGCTTGAGTCTGATGTTTTAACCACTGAGAATACAGCATAACTAATAGCAAAAGGCCTGACAAGGAGGCAGTGGTATAGCTATTTATTTTCAAATCTTTAACCTTTAAAATCTTTCTCATACTTCAGTGTTCAAGGTTCCATTAAAATGAGAGTTATTATTGCACCTTGACTTTAGAGGTGCTGTTAGGATAAATTGTTTTCCTGAGCTGCCATGGCCATATTATTTGTAGTTCTACTTAGCAAGCATTTAATTCTGATTTAGCTGTTCACATGTAAGTTCTTTGAAGACAGAGAGTAATGTCTTGTTATCTCTAAGCAACCAACCATTGTTCAGTAGTAGGTGCTCCAAAAACTTTGAAGTGAACAAGTGGGCTGTCTATTTCAGTTTTTAAGCAACAGTGTTTTCTTTTTTGTTCTCTGCTAAAGGACCAAATATCACAGGAATGAAAAGGTCTGTAATGTTATTAGCATAGAAGACTAAATAGTTTAAGCATTAAATATGATTATTACACTCATTATACAGATGAAACTGAAGCTCAGGTACTTGACAGAGCTTTAAACCCTGTTCAATGCTGCTTTTACTACAATACACCTGACTGGACCAACCCACTTGAGCCCCATAACTTGAAGCAGAGTGGATTGTCTGTCTCTAGTATCAGGGCTTGCATTTTACTATGGAGAACCTGAATGACAGAGGCCACATACACTCCGTGACCGGCGAGTAGTGTTCTCAGGACTCCACATGGGGTAGGGGGAGGCTCATGTGTCAAACAAAGAACATGGTCTCTGTCACCCACTGGCCAGTGGGATTTAAGAGAAGAATTTCATTCATATAGAGAAGACAATAATCTTCTAATTTTTTTTATCAGTTTACATTGCATTATTTCTGTTAACTTAAAGTTATCATTCAGTTGATATTTTTCCCCTTCTGAATGTTATCAGTATTTGAGCAAAGTGAGTCGCACTCATTACTGCACGGATAATTCCAGTGGGTCTTGGCTGCCTCCAACCTGCGCTGCTATCTAGATGCTGGTCCCTGGGCTCTCACCACTGTGGGTTCCCGAGGTCTTCAGTCCTCTCAGTGCTGTCTCCAACCCCAGGAGCCACTACAGGAGCCTTGCACCTTCCCATGTTCTGGCCAGAGCTCTCCTCAGCATTGATGCTACAGCTGACTCCCTCCCAGCCCTCGGCCAATGTGCATCTCACTGCAGATTTCATTTTTCCTGCGTGCTTCCTTGAAGACCCCACCAGCTATTGTCATCACCTCTATGGAGACCTTCTAGCTTTGTCTGCCTCTGGCCGGCTGACACCTTACTTTCCAGACTCCCTGTTCAGCATCCAGGTAGTCCACAAACATTTACTGAAGGCCTATGAAGTACCAGGTCAGACACTAGAGTAACAGGGTCGTTGCCTTCAAGGAGCTCAGAAATTAGAAGGGAATGTAGACAGAGAAGGCAACTATGATAATACAGTGCAAGACATGTCAAAGAAAGCAAGGAGCAGAGAGCAGAGACCAGGAAGGGGTCCAGGTTCGATTTTGGTCAAGTGCAGGCTCCTCCGTGGCCCTGGCCCTGGTCATGGCGCGTACAGGAGGCAACCAATCAATGTGTTTCTCTCACATCAGTATTTCTCTCTGTCTTTACCTCTCTCTTCCACTCTCTCTAAAGGATCAATGGAGGAATATCCTCAGGTGAGGATTAACAAAAAAATAAAAATATAAATAAATAAATAAATATGGGTTGTTGTTTTTTATTGATTTCAGAGAAGAAGAGAGAGGGAGAGAGCGATAGAAACATCAATGATGAGAGAGAATCATTGATCAGCTGCTTTCTGTACAGCCCCTACTGGGGATCAAACCTGCAACCTGGGCATGTGCCCTGACCAGGAATCGAACTGTGATCTCCTGGTTCATGGGTAGATGCCCAACCAGTGAGCCACACTGGCTAGGCATTTCCTTATATTTAAACCAGAAATAATACTTACCTCACTAATTTGTTGTCAGAATTAAATGAGATAATATAAGTACCTGGCACATAATAAACATTAAACATCGTTCCCTTCCTAAAATTTATTTCCTCAGTTTAAAACAGACAATAATGTAGCCACAAAAACTGTTAGCTTGTCTCCCAAGCTAATAGTTTTTAAGATTTGGAAACAGCCTAAGTGCCCATCAGCAGATGAGTAGATTAGAAAACTGTGGTACATCTACCCAATGGAATACTACACTGCTGTAAAAAAGAATAAATTCTTACCATTTGAAACAGCATGGATGGAACTGGAGAGCATTATGCTAAGTGAAATAAGCCAGTCAGAGAAAGATAAATATTACATGATCTCACTCATTTGTGGAATATAATGAACAATTTAAATTGATAAACAAAAACAGAACCAGATTCACAGAAGCATTGAATAGACTGTCCAACCTATGAAAGAAGGCGGGGGGTGAGGAGGTAAGAGATCAACCAAAGGATTTGTATGCATGCAGATGAGTATAGCCAATGGACACTGACAGGGGTGGGGGTGAGGGCATGTGCTGGGGTTGGAGGCGGCCGGGGAGAGGTCAATGGGGGAAAAAGGAGACTTATGTAATACATTAAACAATAAAGAACTTAAATTAAAAAAAAAAAACTGTTAGCTTAACGGTTGCCATTTGAGAAAGTGCCATCATGAAGCTTTAGAAATTTGTGAACATACCAATAAAAATATTGGTTCACTTTTGCCGGGCAATGTGTTTGCTACTTATGCCCAACTTCCAAAGTTTATCAAGTCCCCAAAATTAAAATGACAATTTCCATGATAGATTTAGTGAAGCCTTTAGAGAAGCTTGTTTATGTCACCATTTCAGAATAAAGCAATCGGGGTGATATCTGAAAAGCTTTGCAACACTCAGTTCTTCCCACCCACTCTAACAGCTCTGAAGTCTATAAGCCTGTCAAGAAACTGTTATTTTTCATTTCACTTTGGAACTCTCCAAGCTAATGAATGAGAAGGCCTGCATTAAAGGGCATTTATAATAACAGTGATAAAACACATACATTTGGAGACAAACCAGCTTTAAAACTGAGTTTTGGCTGGAAACTTATTCTTTCACATTTAGCATATATTTTGAACAGGGTGCCCACCAAGGCATGCAAATGTTTGAGTGTGGGCAGTAGTATTTTTTTTTTTTTTAGTAGACTTTATATTTTAGAACAGTTTTAGTTTCATAGCAAAATTAAGCAGAAGATACAGAGCCTTCTAGTATAACCCTTGCCCCCACAGATGTTAACATCCTCCTCCATTATTAACATCTGCCACCAGAGTGGTACATTTGTTAGAGTGATGAACCTACATGTGTTAGCGTAGGCAGATTGGAGTTAACAAAAGAGAAGGGAGCTAGACTCGCTGGGCCTGATTGAGTCTTGAAGTTACACTTCATCAGGCTTAAGTCTAGAAATTACAGCTTCAGACACCCCAGGGGAAAGCTGAATCCTTTACCCAAGGGACTTAATCCCTGAAGCAGTCTGGGGGTGGGGGGTGGGGGCGGGCATTATCTGGGATTACCCAGGGAGAGAGAAACATCCATGTGCAGGTTTTTGTGTGGATATGTTTTCACCTCCTTTGGCTAAATATCAAGGCGCATAATTGCTGAATCATATGGTAAGAGTGTATGTAGTTTTGTAAGAAGCTGCCAAGATGCCTCCCAAATGGCTGTATCATTTTGTATTCCTGCCAGCAATGAATGAGAGATTCTGTTGCCAGCATTTGTTGTCATCTGTGTTCTGGATTTTGGCCATTCTCATAGGTGTGTAGTGGTATCTCATTGCTGTTCTGATTCACATTTCTCTGCAAACATATGATGTGGAGCATTGTTTTATATTCTTATTTGCCATCTGTATTTCTTCTTGGTAAGCTATCTGTTCAGGTCTTTGGCTATTTTTTAAATCAGGTTGTTCGTTTTCTTATTGTTGAGTTTTAAGAGTTCTTTGTATATGCTAAATAATAGTCCTTTATCAGCTGTGTCTTTTGCAGATATTTTCTGCCTGTTTGTGGCTTATTTTTTCATTCTCTTGACAGTGTCTTTTGCAGAGCTTAAGTTTCTTAATTTGAATGAAGCCCAGTTTATCAATTCTTTTTTTCATAATGCATGCTTTGGTGTTATGTTTAAAAAGTCATCAACAAATCCTACATCATATGTTATCTTCTAGGGAATTTTATTTTTAATATTTTAAATTTAGTTCTATGATCCATGTTGAGTAAATTTTTGTGAAGGGTGTAAGGTCTGTGTCTGGATTAATTTTTATGCATGTGGATGTTCAGTTGTTCCAGAATCATTTGTTGAAAATACTGCTTTTGCTTCATTATATTGCGTTTGCCTCTTTGTCAAAGGTCAATTGGCTATATTTATGTGGTCTATTTGTGAGTTCTCTAGTCTGTTCCATTGTTCATTCTTTTGTCAATTCCACACTGTCTTGAGTATTGTACCTTTATAGTAAGTCAGGTTGTTCACTATTGTTCTCCTTCAATTTACGTTGACTATTTTGGGTCTTTTGCCTCTCCATATAAACTAGTTTGTCAACATCCATAAAATAACTTGCTGGGATTTTTATTAAAGTTGTGTTGAATTTATAGATCAAGTTGGGGTAAACTGACGTTAACAATATTGAGTCTTCCTGTCCATGAACAAGATATCTCTGTTATATGTAGTTCTTCTGTGATTTCTTTCGTCAGAGTTTTGTAGTTTTATTCATATACTAGAGGCCCAATGCACGAAATTCGTGAAAGAGTAGGCTTTCCTTCCCCCGGCTGCTGGCACTGGCTTCCCTCTGGCACCCGGGACCTGGGCTTCCCTCGCAGCCCCGGCTTGTTCCGGAAGGATGTCCGCTCTAATTAGCATATTAGGCTTTTATTATTATAGATATCTTGTACACATTTTGTTATATTTATACCTGGATGTTTCCCTTGGGGATGCTAATATAAATGATATTGCATTTAATTTAAAATTCTACTTGTTTTTGCTGGTATATTGAAAAAATGATTAAATTTTATATAATAAACTTGTGTCTTACAACCTTGCTGTAATCACTAATTAGTTCCAGTAGTTTTTTAAAAACCAGCTCTTTCAGATTTTTTGCATAATAATGTCATTTGTGAACAAATGTAGCTTTATTTCTTTTTTCCCAATCTACATATCTTTTGTTTCCTTTTTTTGTCTTACTGCATTAGCTAGGACATCAGTACACTGTTGAAAAGAAGTGGTGAGAGGGAGTAGCATCACCTTGTTCTGGATCTTGGTGGAATAGCTTCAAGTTTCTCACCATTAAAAATGTTGTTAGCTGTGGGGCTATTGTAAATTTTTTTTATCCAATTGAGGAATTTCTCCTTTATACCTTGTGTACTGAGAGCTTTTATCATAAGTGGGTGTTGGATTTTGTGAAATGTTTTTTATACATCTATTGACTTTTATTTTTAGCCTGTTGATGTCATAGATTACATAAACTGATTTTAGGATGTTGAACCAACCTTGGATAAATCCCACTTGGTGGTGGTGTATAATCATTTTTATACATTATTGGATTTGGTTTGCTAATGTTTTGTTGAGAACTTCTTCATCTGAGCTCATGAGATATATGGGTCTATAGTTACTTTTCTTCTAGTGTCTTTCTCTAGTATTGGTATGAGGATAATGCTGCTTCATAGAATGAGTTGGCAAGTATTGCCTCTGCTTTTGTCTTCTGAAATAGATTGTGGAAAACTGGTGTAATTTCTTTCTTAAATGTTTGATAGAATTTACCAGTGAACTCATCAGGTACTTTCCATTTTGGAAGGTTATTGATTATTGATTCTGTTTCTTTAATAGATATCATCAGCCTACTCATATTCTCTATTTCTTCTTGTGTGAATTTGGCAGATTGTGTCTTTCAAGGAATTTTTCCCTTTTAATCTAGATTATCAAATTTATGGGCATTGATTTGTTAATATAATTTCTTGATTGTCCTTTTAGTGTCCCTGGAATCTTTCATTTCTGATTTTAGTAATTTATAGCCTTTCTCATTTTCTTAGTCATCCTGGCTGACATCTATTTATTGACTTTTTCAAATAACCAGTTTTTGGTTTTACTGATTTTTTCCTATTGATTTTCTGTTTTCAATTTCACTGATTTCTGTTCTAATTGTCATTATTTCTTTTCTTCTGTTCGTTTAGGATTTAACTTATTCTGCTTTTTCTAGTTTCCTAAGGCAGAAAATTAGATGATTAATTTTAGATATTTATTTTTTCTGATGTATGCATTAATGCTATTATTTTCCCTCAAAGTACTGCTTTCACTGCATCCTACAAATTTTAATAAGCTGTATTTTCATTTTGTTCAAAATATTTTAAAACTTTTGTTGAGATTTCTTCTTTGCTCGTATGTTATTCAAAAGTGTGTTGTTTAACCTCCAGTTATTTTTAGAGGTTTCAGCTCCTCTCTACTTTTAGAATGGCCTCAGCTATCTTTCTGTTATTCATTTCTAGTTTAATTTCATTGTGGTCTGACAGCAGACCTTGTGTGATTACTAGTTTTTTAAATTTGTTAAGGTGTTTTCTGTGGCCAAAATGTGGACTATCGTTTTTGTTTGTTTGTTTCTTTTGGGTTTTTGGTTGTTGTTTTTTAAATCCTCACCTGAGAATATCTTTCCGTTGATTTTTAGGGAGAGTGGAAGAGAGAGAAACATCAATGTGAAAGAAACACATGGATTGGTTGCCTCCTGCACAAACTCCAACCAGCGCCCTGGCCAGGGAGGAGCATGCAACCAAGGTACATGCTGTTGACCAGAATTGGGACTCTTTAGTCCACAGGCTGATGCTCTAGCCACTGAACCAACTGGCTAGGGTGCAAAATGTGGTATATCTTGGTGAAAGTTCCATGTGAGCTTAAGAAGAATATGTATTCTGCTGTTGTTAACTAAAGTAATCTATAGATATCACATACTAGTATAACTAGCTGATAGTGTTGTTGAGTTCAACTATATCCTTACTGATTTTTCTACCTGCTATTTCTGTCCATTTCTGATAGTGGGTGGCAAAGTCTACAACTATAGTGCTGATTCATCTATTTTATCTTACAATTTTATCTAATTTTGTCACATGTATTTTGATGCTCTGTTGTTAGGCATATACACTTGAAAGATTATGTTTTTTGGAAGAATTGACCCTTTTATCATTATGAAATGACCCTCTTTATCACTGGTAAAATGAGGGTCACAAATTCTGCCTTGAGCTGGCTCCATAGTCCATGGTTCCAGCAAATGATTAAAATGGATGGTGCCTGAGTAGATGGAGTTGGTTGATCCTTCAGAAGCTCTCTTGCTGTGCTCCTCTGAGATGACTCCCAGAGTGCCAGAAGTCCCACCTTTTGGCTGGTTGCTCTACCCTCCTCCTAAGTTTTTGATTTTGCAGTGGTCCTTCCTATCCATATCCTATAGTAGATTCCCCTTCACCCTTCAGTAGAACCTTACTGCAGGTTCCATGTATGTTCTCTGGGCTTCAGGCATCTTTGGCCCACCATTGGAAAAAGGGCAGTTTCATCCAACACAGAACATCTCCTTCTTTCTGCACTATCTACTAAGACTGATGGCCAAAGCCCCTGACTGATCACATATCAGTCCAAGGCTCCTCTCCACTTTTAGAATGGCCTCTTTGAAGCCCACTCCCTCTGTGCTGGAGGTAACGAAGAGAGCACCCTCACTACATTCCCTTGAGGAGGAGAGAGGATAGAAGCTCCTTTTAAAGAAACCTCCTCTTAAATCTTTCCCCATCTTTAATCTCTTAACCCTTTATAGTGTCCTTGTAGAATGATTTTCTCAAAATACTGAGTACTTCTCTTTGGAATAGCCTAAGTGCTATAATGTGGTGCTATAGTTGTAACTCCAGTTTAACATCTTGTCACACATCCAAGGAAATTCTTTCCACTTTTAGAATGTGCTAATAACTTAAAGTACTTTCTTTCAAATTTCAAAAACTTTCCTTGATGTGACTAGGAGGTCCTAATTCACACAAAACAGGTTAATTCCATTTCCACTTGGTAGCCCTTTGTGGTAGGCTGAACAATGCCCCCTCCCAAGGTATCTACATCCTAATCCTAAGAAGTTGTGAATATTACCTTATATGGCAAAAGTGACTTTGCAGATAAGATTAAGAACCTTGAGTTGAGGAGATTATCCTAAATTATTCATGTTGGCCTTAAATGTAATCATAACTATGCTTATAAAAGAGAGACAGAAGGAGATCAGCCCACAGAAGAGAAAGTGATGTGATGATGAACACCAAGATTGGAGTGATATTTTTGAAAATGGGAGAAGAGTCACCATTCCAGTAATACAGGTAGGGAGTAGAAGCTGGAAAAGGCAGGGTAATAGATTTTCCCTCTAGAGCAGCAGTTCTCAACCTGTGAGTCGCAACCCCTTTGGGGGTTGAACAACCCTTTCACAGGGGTCGCCTAAGACCAACAGTATATAATTACATACTGTTTTTGTGTTTAATCACTATGCTTTAATTATGTTCAGTTTGTAACAATGAAATTGGGGGTCACCATAACATGAGGAACTGTATTAAAGGGTTCGGCATTAGGAAGGTTGAGAACCACTGCTCTAGAGCTTTAAACCTACTCTGTCAACACTTTGACTTTAGCCCAGTGAATCTGATCTCCGACTCTGACCTCCAGAATTCTAAGAGAATAAATTTGTGGCATTTTAAATCACTAAATCTGTGATAACATTTTACAGCAACAGTAAGAAACTAATAATCCTTCAAACACTTGAAAAGCATTATAGCTTCTTGAGACCTGTGGTGAAAAAGTTACATTGCCAAGATGGATGGGTCTCTTATTTAAAGACATTTAAGCAAAAAGCAGTGACCCTTCCTGATACCCCAGCATCATCTAACTTAAATAAACATCACTGTTATAAAATGGTTCCTATGAACTTTTTTGAAAGGCCTACCAGTTAGTTTTTATCAAGTCAAATTTCTACCTTGCCTCATCTTTGGGACTTCTTCAGTTCCGAGTAAAGAAAAATAAAGGAAAACAAAAATGCTGATAGCACAAGTACGTGGCCCCACTGCTGCAGACAGTTCCAAAGTTCCCTGTAACTGAAACTTACTTCCTTTGTTCTAAGAAGTTCAGCAGGCTGCATTACTGCCTTCTGCTGAGGAGCTTTAAATAATCCCTGCCCCACACTATTTTTGGTATTCAGGACAATAGATTATTATAGGCAAAAGAAAAATTCAGGGCAGCAATCCAAAAATAGGCCATCTCATTTTAAAATAAATTATTTCTCACTTGGTCCCAGAGTATCTTGCAGGGACAAAAAAAAAAAAAAAAAAAAATTTCCCCAGGGAGCAAAGTGAGGACCTTGATGGCTTTTGGGGGCAGCAAGTTTGGGTTGATTCTATTTTGCTCATTCTTTAAGTTTCATCAATTTCCTGGGCTCATTTGCATAACTACATTTTGCCATGTTCCCCCCATAACTGGATACTCCAACAATTTCAACACTCTTAATATAGCTCTTATTTTCTTAGCAAATTCCAGAATGGTAATGAAATCTCAAGCAACAGCATCTATGTTCTCTGCCTTGCTGTTAAAATTATATTGTTTGTGTTTTAATAAATGTATGGGTTTATAGACATATTAATATACCATTTGCAAAGATAAAGCAGCTACATAACAATTCCACAGTAACCAGTGTTAGCATAAACACCTTTGTTGGTGTCTCTAATTATTCTATTTATAGGTAGGTTATATTTCATTCACTATTTAACTTCTCTCAGGTGAGCAGATTCAATTGAATTCACATCAGCCTGCATTTGTGGAGCACATACAACATGATAGATAGTGGTTTAAGGCATGCTCCCCTTCTTAAGGCATTCACAGGCAGGAAAGCGATACGAACATGGAAAAGAAACCCATTCCAAAACATGAGGATCACATAAGTAGAGATGCAAAGAGGACACAGATGAGAAAACTCTCTTTTCTCTTTGGAAGAAGTGAGAAGTTATAGTGAAGCAGGGATCTTTGATCTTTGAAGGTTGCTTTTTTGGGGGGGTTGCTTATTTTATAGGGCTAGGAATGCAATGGGAAAGTATATTTCCAAAGCAGCTAACTGAAAAGAACAAAGGCAGTAGACACAGTGTATTTTGGAAAATGCGTATGCATCAACAGAGATATAGATGCTTATACCTAAAGATCTATACTGCTTATACTTAAGGAAGTGCCGAAGGTAGACAAAGGGTGGAAGGGGCTTTCTAGACCACATTTATCCCCTTATTTGGCTCAAGTGTATAGATATACATGAGAAAGAAGGCAGAAAATCCAGACTCTTCATCTTTTAATACATGGATTTTGAGATCAGTTTCCTACTTCCATGTGCAAGGAGGAGAAAGGGAGACATGGTGACTCAGATGCCACCTACCTCTCTACACCGTTAACAGAATGTTGATGTCACTCCCTCATGATTGCACTATGGCTGCTTCCACTCCAGCCATCACATCTGCATAGTTAGCACTCAAGCCAGAAGCAAAGGGGCACCTTCTTCCCTGCCCATCTGTTTCTTTTAAGGAAGGAAAATCTCTCACAGAAGCCCCCAGTGATTTCCTCTAATTACTCATTGGGCCAAAACTGGGGTCATAAGTCCTTGCCCCAACCAATCAATAATAGGGGTAAAGTGGTTGCTGTAACCAGCTTGAACCATCCCAACCATGGTTCCTTCAAATTGAGCACCCACAGGAAGAAGTCAGTGTGCTGTATGAGCATCCAACACCATCCTGCCACAAAGGAGAAACAGACAAGGTCTCTGAGGATTCGAAGTCAAGGGAACAGAAGAGCAAGAGGAGCAGAACATACGAAGGTAGAGTTGTTCTGATGAAGTCCAAGTATGTACTACATCACTATACACTTCTCAAAGTAAGATGATGCACAGCCCCAATTCTGTGCAAAACAGAAGTACTCAATACATCTTTCTGAAGCATCAAGTTTATTACAAGATTTAGAAGAACCGAATACTTTAATAAAAACCATTCTCCTCTCACAAACATGGAAAAAAAATAAGAGGAGGAGAAGGGAGATGGGCCAATCTCTAAAGTTTCATCCACATGGGAGCTAAGTGGTAGACCTGCAGCTTGGGGAGCCTCTCTTGTTTCCCAGGGGGCTCCAGGCTGTCCGCCAAGCTCACCAGCTCTTTTGGGTACAATGTCTCTAAAGGCCATAGAGATGCCAGGTACCCTCCTGATGTGATAAAGAGAATGCCATGGCAGTTTGCATAGCTCCATCAGGCACTGGACCAACTCCTTTTGCCCCAACACACAGTTGTCTACCTCTTGCACTACTGTCACCTGCAGCAGTTTGCATCCAGCCTCTGGCCTACTACTCCTGCACCATGTGGCTGGACTCCCTGGAGATCAGCATTTTTGAGTTCAGCATTTTAAATGCAGGGAGCCCAGCTTTACCTCCCTGGAGTCTTTGTTTGTAACCCAGCCTTGGCTGTCCATAATTTACATTGGCTCTATCGTGTTCCATTTGCCATATTGCTTCTTGGATGGCCCAAAGCAGAGCTTTTTCAAAGTAAACTTCAAGAACCTCCTAGCCATCCCCTGCCAGCCATGGCTGGTTTCTGCTGGGGTTCCACTGCTGGTGCTGAGGCTGGAGGGCAAGTCCTCAGGGCCACACTGTGGGGGCTGGGGTAGGGGGGTGGGTAGGAGAGTGGCTATCTTTGACTTCAGGCTGGCTGGGGGACTGGCAGGTTCCTTGGCCTGCCATGACTCCTGGTCCTCAGGCTGTTGATCCGCCTAGCAGAACCTGGAGAACTCTGCTGAATCTCTGGAGATGGGGAAGGACTCTGCTGTGCCTTTGGAGTTGGGGTCAGGGTAATGGAAGGTCCTTGCCACGATGGTGCAGCACTCCTCTTGGTGTTTCTTGGTACTCAGAATGTGGTATGTGGCCATCATGCTGTTATACCTCTTGCCTCTTAATGAGCCCTGGATCTGGTCCCACTCAAATCTACTCTGTCAACCATTGGTTCATGTCATCACAGGGCGGCTGTAAGGCCCGAGTTCCTCATTCTGGCCCATGTTTAGCCGTGGGTCCCTCATAATTAGTTTTAAAGTTCCTCTGTCCCTGGGGTCAAGGGTCATCATCAATTTCCTTCAAGAGATAAGAAAAATGGCAGATAGTATTTCCTGCTCTGTCCCTGAACTTCCCAGTGACCATCTTACATAGAACCACTTCTAGGCTCCACATAACTACTGCAGAGTCATTATATTTTTGGTCCAGGAAGAGTTCTAGGGAGGTGTAAGAGAGGCTGCCAATGAATGTGCTCAACTTATTGCAGTAAATTGAGTACTGAGTTCACTGTCCTAAATATTGGTGTTCATCTGAGCATCAAAGAGCATGTTTTCTGCCTTCAGGTCCCTGCGGATGATGCCCTTTGGTGACAGTACTACACAGCAGATACCAGTTGCCAGAAAGTGCCCCATGGCCTCATTCTTGGTCCTGTAGCCATGGTCCTGTCCTGCAGGGAATTGAACACACCCCTCCACTAAGATGCTCCATAATGATGAATAATGTTTCCGTGATATCAGTCACCTCAAATAACTTGACTATAATGGCTGTACCAGTTTACTAGTACATACCTATCAACGGTACACAAAAAAATTACCTATTTTCTTACATCTTCACCAACACTTGTCATCTCTTGTCTTTTTTATGATAGCCATCCTAACAGTTGTGAGGCATCACACTTTCTGCTTTCAAGCTATATTATAAAGCAATAGTCATTAAAACAGTATGATACCAACACAAAAACAAGCACATAAATCAGTGGAATAGAAAAGAGAGCCCAGGCATAAATCAATGCATATGTGGACAACTAATTTTTAACAAGGATGACAAGAACACACAATGGGGAAAGCAGTTTCTCTAAGTGATGCTGGGGAAACTGGATATCCATATGCGAAAGAAATAAACTGGACTCCTATCTTACACGATTCACAAAAATAAAATGACCAAAGACTTAAATGTAATACCTGAAACTATAGAACTTCTAGAATAAAATATAGGAAAAAAGATCCTTGACATCGTTCTTGGCAATGATTTCATGAATTGCCGAAACCGGTTTGGCTCGGTGGATAGAGCGTCGGCCTGCGGACTGAAAGGTCCCAGGTTCGATTCCGGTCAAGGGCATGTACCTGGGTTGCGGGCACATCACCAGTGGGAGATGTGCAGGATGCAGCTGATCGATGTTTCTCTCCCATCGATGTTTCTGACTATCTATCTCTCTCCCTTCCTCTCTGTGAAAAATCAATAAAATATATTTAAAAAAAAAATGATTTCATGAATAAGACACCCAAAGCATAGACAACAAAAATAAAAATAAACAAGTGGGACCATATCAAACTAAAGAGCTGCTGCAAAACAAAGGAAACAATCATTTGAAAAGATAATCTACAGAATGGGAGAAAATATATTAAAATACATACTTTAATATATTTGGACTACATGAGAGAAAAAAATCTTATTTTCATGCTATTTTTATTAACATCTCTCCTCCACCTGATAGTCTCCTTTTTTATAAAAGAAAAGGCAAACTCGGGTTCCAATATTTCCCTAGGAAACTTTAGCTAATATTTTTTATAAAATAGCTCTTTTATTTTCACAGTTATCTTCTCTTTATGGCAGCTGACTCTGGTTTTCTACTTATGGCAGTGACATGTAATTTCCTTTTATAACAATTTATTTGAGTAAAATAAAAGTGAGTCAATTTAGAGAAAATATTAAGTAATTAATGGCTCACATGGTACTCATGTATGGCAAAAATCAAGATGGTTCACAAATGACTGAAGTTTGTGAAACTCTTCTACTCCAACCTCCTCAGTTTGCAAGTAAGAATCTAAAGTGAAGGGCTAATTATGGGCAAAAGATTGAGCTAGAACCTTATCTTTTGTCTTTATTGTCTCCAATATACCAACCTCCCTTCCCAAGTTCTGAAGATCTTTTTCTCCTTCTCATTCTTTTCTGTATAACACTTTCCCTTCTACTGTCCAGTTGTTTCTTTTACTGACATGTAAAAGACACTTGTTTCTCTGGTACCCAATTCACAATCTTGGCAGGTACATCTTAACTGGGTTGACAAGAAGATTTTCCATCACTTAAATCACATAAAGGTCTACATTCAACTGAAATCTACATATTCATAACTGAAGATATTTTTATTTTATTAATAAATAATTTAAGTTTATACTATTTTTTTTTAATATGGACAAGTTCAGAACAGCCCTTATCCTTTATTTTAAGGAAATCAACTAAAATGGGAAGATTCATTATCAAACATTAGCAGTGGGGTTAGCCAGAGATAAATGCTGTGAATATAAATTACATTTAATTAAATTAATGTTTATTAAATGTGAGCTATTTTCCTGTCACTATGCTCACACTGTGCTCAGATAAATTTAATATTCTAATAGCTGTAATTTACTGGGCATATTTAATTTATTAATGCCATTTACTTCTTACAACAATCCTCCAAGATAGAAGACTGTTATCTCTATTTTATAAATGGAGGAGGAGGGGTTCACAGAGTTTGGATAAATTGTCCAGTGGTACGCAGTGAGGAGGTGCCAGAATTAGACTTTTAATCTGTTAGAGGCCAATCTTCATGTTGTTTACATTACACTATTTTACCTGTCAGAGTCCCAAACTCCAGTGACTTATAATTTAGCAAAATTTATGTGTGGCTTCTGCCCTCAGAAAACTACATCTATTTGGAAAGGGAAAACCTTGAAATATAAAAATAAAGAATAACAATTTGGAATATTCCAAATGCCAGATAAATGTAATGTCCATATACATGGCCCAGGGTTCAAAACTGCATTGAGGGTGAACACATTGTAAGAATTCTCTCACCTCAACTAGAAAGGAAGTCTAGGGTTCAAAGAAGTAAAGGTGAATTGGAAAAGTGTTTAAAGCAGATAAATGGGAATATGCAAAGGAATATGAGAGTAGAAGAAAGAAGCCAGGGAATGACACACTGTCCATTATGTTTAGAGCAGAGGACATACTAGTACATTGATAAGCAGAGGGATAGGAGTGGAAGGGTTGACAGGGGCCAGGTCATGAAGAGCTTGAATGCCAGGCTTTGGGCTTTATGGCAGGGGATCCACTGAAGATTCTTGAGCGAAGGAAATGTGTAAGAATTGTGCTTTAAGGGTAGCCATCAGGCAAGAGTATGCAGGTTAAGTCAGGAGGGAAGAGAAGTGAGGAGGCTTCAGCCTTGGAACCACAACAGCTTGATGATGACAAAGGCTTGGACTGAGTGGCAGCATGGAACCAAAAAGGACAGGCTACCTCTAACTGCTCAGTCACCACCCAGAGATTATCCATCTAGGATCCCCTGCAGGTGCATCTCTAGGTCCTCTCTTCAGAGAAAGCTCATGATAAGGAAATTGGAGAGATGAGCAACATAGAACATCACCAAGGCAGGGACACCAGAGGAAAGAAACTCAAAATATCTTAAGATGATGTATTTCAGGGCTAAGTGAGACACCAGTGCAGGTAACTTTAAAGGCAATACTTCAGGGAATAAGCCGGGGTGGGGGCGGGGGGAGGAGAGCGGTGAAAGTCCTTGCAATCAGACAAACCCATAGAGGTTATGAAGTACACAAAAAATATCTATCTGTCATCTATCTATCTATCTATCTATCTATCTATCTATCTATCTATCTATAGATTGTTGTATAACTTTCTGAAAGCCTTGCTGAAACCAACACTAAGAAAAAACATCATTTTAGGTCTCTGGAATTTTGCTTCAACAAGGTCTTACCTGGAATATGTGTGCTGCACATTGGCAGGGAAGTATTATGTGGTTTGAAATGGATGCCAGTTTTGACTTGTGACTGCTACGTAGTAATTTGTGGTCATGTATAAGTTTGTGTTTGCCTTATTTTTTGACTGTCCATTTAGGAAGCACAGTTAGGATCTAGTAAGCTGTAAATAAGGTAGAGTTTACTTTCTGACAACTTCTTTAATGTAACTGATTACCCTTGGCACCAAAACTACAGTTGCATGAGCTTCTTAAATAAAAACTGCATAATGATCTTTCCATCTGTCAAAGTCGCATAATTAAAGGCATCAGCAGCGCATAGAATTAGCACTTCAGGTTTTGTTCTCAGGTCTGGATAGCATCCATCATCACCTTGACAGATGGAATTGTTTTTTCTTTATTTCTCCATTTTGCTCTTGTTTCTGCAGCTACATATCGCCCTACTGAGGATCCCTTGGAAGAATAGGAATCATGGACCTGGGATCATTGACAGTAGGCAAGATTCATTAGCTTGCTTCATATTTATCACCAGACATAAGCTGAAACTCTGACTGCATCATTAGTGAGGGATCAATCTGCCCTGTATCCCCCTTGACCCAGGAGAAAGCTATTATAAGGGCACAGGACAGCATCTGGCATTCTCTAAGATGGAAAAAGGAAATGGTGACTTCTTGCTTTTTGGTGGCATTTTCTGAGCACCTGCTTTATACTAGACTGTTAGAGTTGCTACAAGAATTACAGATGAGTCATCACTTTCTCTTGCATATTCTAGCTCTAGTTTTCATTATTATTTAATTATATATATAATAATAATAGTTATTATTATTTTATTATCACTACCAACTTTATTGAGTGCCATGTCACAGGCACAGTTCTCAAACATTTTCTCATTTTATAGATGAAGAAACTGATACACAAAGAGCTAAAATCTTGCCCAAACTCAAATATTTAGTAGCAGAACCAAAATATGACTCTCTACTGAAATAGTCTACATAAATAGAAGAATGAGGCTAAGTAGTTGGCAGAGTGATTTCTTTCCCATACACAGAATATTCAAAAGGAAACGAGAATAAACAATTAATAAATTCATTATTCAACTCAAAGTGGAAGTACATGCAATCTTCAAATAAGTAGAGGATTGTGTTCTAAAAATGTATTTGTAAACTGTTGTTTGGCATTTAGCCT
This sequence comes from Myotis yumanensis, assembly GCF_028538775.1. Classification (NCBI taxonomy): domain Eukaryota; kingdom Metazoa; phylum Chordata; class Mammalia; order Chiroptera; family Vespertilionidae; genus Myotis; species Myotis yumanensis. Next base: position 178,277,649 of record NW_027223753.1, read on the forward strand.
GAAATAATATGTCTGGGACTTGTTTCAAAATAATGGAAGCGGGAGTGAGGATGCGATAAGATTGGTCATGCATTGATAATTGTTGAGGCTGGGTGATGGGTACATGGGGTGTTATAGTACCATTTTCTTTAATTTGTATATGTTTAAAATTTTCCATAATAAAAATTAAGGAAAATGATGCAAACTACAGCTTTGTATGGAGAAATGTACATAAGCATGTACGGAAATGCATACATGGTACATTCAATATAAAATTCCCAAGGATCTTTGTGACCTTTATATAATCTGTCTCAAATTGTAAGGTGGCTCACTCACTCACATGGTTATATTGTAAGAATTGGTTTGAGGAGTGAAATTTTTTCTAAGTTCCCTTGCATCTGGAAGAGTCCATGAATATCTGCTAGATGCCTGTATTAGTCTCAGTTCTCCAGAGAAAGAGAAACAATCTTTTATTTATTAAACATTTTATAATATAAAATAATAATAATATATATAGTGTTTATAGATAATTATAGATATAGGTATATACAAAGAAATTTATTTTAAGGAATTGGCTTATGCATTTATGGAGTCTTAGAAGTCCCAGGATCTGTAGTTAGCAAGCTAGAGACCAAGGGGAGAGATGGTAGTGTAAGTTCCAGCCCAAGTCCAAGTCTGAAGGGGGGAAGACTGATGTCCCAGCTCAAATAGTTAGTCAATGAGAGCAAATTCTCTCCTCTGAGAATTTTGTTCTATTCATGCCCCCGGTAGATTGGATGATGCCACCCACATTGGGGAGTGCAATCTGCTTTACTCCATCTACCAATTCAAGTGTTAGTCTCACCCAGAGACATCCTCACAGACGCACCCAGAACAACATTCTAACCAAATATCTGGGCATTCGATCATCCAGTCAAGTTGACACATAAAATTAGCTATTATAGTGCTTACTAAATTATAAACATCCAGAGGGGAAACCAACAGGAAGAACAAATTACAGAATGAAACTCCAAGTCCCTCAATTAATCCATGATCACAAGGAATTTAATAGACTTGCTGTTACTCATGTCCACAGGCTCCAAGTTGAAACCCTTTGGTTGGAAAGTACTCACATCAGCTATATCTGAACTGTCTTTATGGTGGGGTAACTGGTTTCATTACAATCACAGCTACTTCCTCTCCCTCCCTTCCTCTGCTTTCCTTTCTTTTCTTTCTACTTTCTTTGCCTCCTTCCTTCCTTCTGGAAAAATGTATCGATCAAATGCTATGCACCAGGAATAGTGCTAAGTATATACTAGGAATACAGCAGTGAATCACAGACTGTCCTAGTGGGAACCAGTTTTAAAATTCCTATGCAAAGAGTCTTAAAATAAAAACTGGTTGAAAGGAGCGCTGGAAACTTGTCTTGAATTATGTTTTTCATAAACTTGATAAAACTCTAATAAAATGCCAATTGTCCACACCAAATAAATCCAGGGGGATATTAGAGGGAGGATAAGCACCATCTCACCCCTTGATGCTACCACTGGCACTTTAGATTTTAAAATATAGTAAGGAAAATAGATGGTAAATAAATAATATATCATTGCCAATTGTGATAAATGCTATGAAGAAAAATACAGTGCCTTCTCTCTGTGTCCTCACATTATCTCCCCTTAGTCTATGTCCTAATTTCCTTTTCCTAAAAGGACATCATTCATATAGGATTAGGGCCCACCCATACGATCTCATTTTACTTTAATGATCTCTGTAAATACTGTCTCCAAATATAGTCACATTCTAGGCACTGGCAGTTAAGACTTGAACATATGAGTTTGGGAGGACACAATTCAGCCCATAAGAGGGGCTAGCCAGGAAAAGGGGGTGAAAGTGGAATAGGGAAATACATTGTAGATTTGGTGACAGAGTGCAAGGAGACTCCTATCTGATAACTTCTACCTTGCCTAGGATGTCTTAGGCAATATCAATAGCAGAAAATGGCAATAGTGGGAGGAGGAAAGGGGAGGTCAGAAAATAAATGTATGAATTGATAGTTACAGTGGATGGAAGAACAGATTTCTGGGCAGTGTAAAGGATTCAGTTGACACAAGTAAGTGATACAATTTGATCTGGTGAAGGCTCAGCAAAGATGAGTGATGGATTCATTCAGGATGGGGTTTGTCAGGGAGATGTGATTGGAGAGAGGCAATGAGCTAATTGTGATATTGGGCCATGAATCCAAGCTAAATAATTATGTAGGTGAAGGAAGGTAGGGAATGATGGATATAAATAAAGTGGATGACTCTATAAATTAGAGGTAGGAAATCTGTTTAGTGATACTGTATTTACTAGGCTATTGGACACCCAGAAACACTTGCTTTATGTACAGACAGTAAGCGCTACTATAGAGTTGGTCATATCTCCCCAGGAAGGTTATTCCATTCTAAACCGCTTAATTTAGATGCTGAAAATATCCCCATTATCTTCCCAAATAGTATCTAGATAGGAAAATTCAAATCTCTGTGCTGTGTTAATGAGCATGCTGGTGACTCCTAGACCTAACTTCCTACCTTCACCTTCCTCTTCATGCCCCATTACTGATCAGTTAAAATAGCTCTGAAGGACTACCCTTAGTTATTATAGACTTGAGGAAAAGGAGGTTGGTGCTAAGTAGAATTATAGATCTAAATGTCAAATGCTGACAGACATTACCATTAACATATGCAAAATTTATTTTGCACAAGTATGTCAAGTAGTGTTTTTTGACCAAACCAAACAGACTTGATTTAATGACTATAGGGATGGGCATAGTCCCAATAGCATTAATTTGTAAAATAGTATAATGTACTAGAGGCCCAATGTATGAAATTCATGCAAGGGGCTCATTTGCCTCAGGCCTCGAAGCCCCGGCTTCATCCAGAAGGATGTCTGGAAGGACATCAGAAGGTCGTTCTGCTGTCTGGTCTAATTAGCATACTATGCTTTTATTATTATAGATGTGAAAATGTAAGTGGGATGTTGGGTGATCCAGATGCCACTGAGAGTGCCTTGTCTAGGATTGGATTAATTCCTCTGAAACTCTTTTTTTTAAATACTCTTTGGTGCTGAGGACAACTAGACAGAAACACCAGGGAAGGAGCAAAAATGAAAATGCTGGGAAAAACCCCTAAAGACTGTATGCATAAAGTCAGCTCACCTGATATCAACTTGTAGCTTCCCTACTCTGGGCCAGTTCATATTACATCTATCATTCCATTAGTCTCGACAACAGCACTGCAAGGTGTTTGCTGATTAGAAAACTAAGCTTCATGAGGATAACTGACTTTCCCAGTCATATGCCCAATAAGCATGGTTCTAACTTTTGGTACTTAGGTTTATCTGGTTCCTGAAGCTCTTTCACCCAACCTTTCCCTCCCCCCACCCTGTGCTATCCCTCTTATCATACCTGCTCTTTTGTCTGCCCTATGGTGATGTGCATCTCCTTCAAGACTGTCCATCATATGCCTTTACTTGTTTTCACGTGGATAGAAATGTAGGAAGGAGCTGAAGACAGAACAGTTCCTAACTATCTACTTAGCCTCCACTGTCTCTCTTGATAAAATGGCCTCTTGGAGTAGATCATCTTCAATTCATTTATTTTATTAACTAGAGACCTAGTGCATGAATTTGTGCACGGGTAGATCCAGCTGACCCGGCCCCAATCGGGGCAGATCAGGGCAGGGCCTGTCAGGAGGAGGACACAGCAGAAGGTTGGCCAGCTGGGGTGATCGGGGCTGATCAGGGCTGGGCCAGCTAGGGGGAGGAGCTGCAGGCCAATTGGGGTAGTGGGGGCCCATTGGGGGCAGGGCCAGCCAGGGTACAGGCTGAGGGAGGTTGGTCAGTCAGCCCCACCCCCAGATCGGGTCATTAGCTGCCACAGTGGGCATCATAGGGAGCAGTTGTTCTGGTCCTTACGGTGTTCCAATCGCTGTCTTTTTATATATATAGATGATGGCTCCACAAGTTATTTTGCAGAAAGTAAAAAGACACAAGGCACTAACACAATGGCTAATAATCCTGAATATTAATTTGAGTCTCATTTATTTTGTTGTAATAGTGAATCCAAAATGTATGAATTATTGTGATAATCATTTTTAAAATAAGTTAATTTACACTAAAAACTATGGAGTGTTTGTAGGAAAAGTAGCGAACAAAATCAATAGTAGATAGCATCCAACCTCTGCTAGGTCTTACAAGGCCTTCCTACTGAAAGTGTGGCCCCATGCATCTCCAGGGATCTCGTGAAAAATACAGAATCCAGGCTGCACCCTGACCTCTTGAATCAGAATCTACAGTTTGATAAGATTCCTAGTTTATTTGCACATACATTAATGATTGAGAAGCACTCTTCTAACATATTTACTTTTAATAGCCAACATACAGGTGTACATGGAATCACTCTGGAGTAGTTTCTGAAATATTAGGAAGAGTTAGAGTTTAGGTGTCAGACAGACTTGTGTCAACACTTTCTAGTTTTGTCACTTTAAGTCTGGGAGTCTTTGTCTATAAAGGTGAGAAAGGGCTAAAATGGGTCAGAGGGGAAGGCAAGAGGAATACTAAGGCAAAAAGGTGACAGGAAGGGAAAATAGATTTTGCTATAGGGCCCCCTAGAGTGAAGAGGTGAAGAGCAGATTTTTAAGAATATTTCTTCACCTGTTACTGGAAATGTATATTTGTAAAATTTGGTTGATATTTAGGAACTACATGAAATAAATTTTGACTATGGTTTTGGTCTTAAGCAGTTTAAGTTTTGGATAAATAGTCTTATGTATAGGAAAGCAACAGAAATGGTGAAACAGAAGTGACTTAAGGATAGACAATCAATTTAATGAAAAAGTTCTTATAAGCAAAACAAAAAAAATGTCTCCCCAAAATACATCTGCATAATATATTTCTCACAATTACTCTTATGATCCAATGAGTTGAGATTTTTTTTCTATATCAAAGTCTATAAAATTTTTAAATCCAGTGTGATAAATTTTAATGATTTTTTAAAAATTTACTAGGGCTATCATCTTTTTTTAAGGCAGAATAATGGTTTAATCAAAATATCTCTAACTTCTTTAATCTATTGTTATAATTCTAAAAATAAGAAAATAATAACAGAATTTTATCTATTTCTGCATTGATTAGATCAGGGGTCCTCAAACTTTTTAAACAGGGGGCCAGTTCACTGTCCCTCAGACAGTTGGAGGGCCAGACTATAGTTTAAAAAAAAACTATGAACAAATTCCTATGCTTACTGCACATATCTTATTTTGAAATAAAAAAAACAAAACGGGAACAAATACAATATTTGTATTTGCATGTGGCCCGTGGGCCATAGTTTGAGGACCCCTGGATTAGATAGAACAAAATGCAAAATTTATTGTATTGGAGATACTCTTCCCAGACAATTTTTTGTTATTCTCTTGCCAAAATATGGATGATAACATTGCAGCAAATATTACTAAGGCAGTGTTTGTGTTTTGTTTTGTTGTGTTTTTTTTTGTATGAGAAACCAATCCTTATATTACTAAATTGTGAAATACTCTTCCCATTCTATCTGACATTGTCCTTGCCCCCTTTTTTATTGGAATATTTTTGCACAAGTGCATTATCTGGACTTCCAGGCATAGGTAAACAGAGATGACTCCAAAATAACATGAAAAAGAAAAAGCCTTACCATTATTTGATGTTTGTCAGGACAAAAAAAAAGAGCAGTAATAGAGGAGTTTACTTAGGTCAGCTGGTACATTCACATGGGTATTGTTGTTTTTCTGACCAAGAGTTCAATAAAATGCAACCTAATCTATTTGAGCAGACCTGTGACTTTCTTGTGCACAAAAATGTAAAAATAAAATGCTATTTCATTTACATACATAAAGAAAAACAACAAACAGCTTTGTGTGACTTAAGGTATTTTGAGATTTTAAAAAGTTTTATTCTAATTTTAGAAAATAATCATGCTTTGTTTGCTCTCTGGAAAAAACTAGAATAGAAAAATTATTCAATTAAAAATGTTATATCAAAAACTAGAGGAATCAGAGCAAGATTTATAGCACATATTTCAAAGAAAGTGAGATTATAGAAATCTAAAACAATGTATAATTCATGAAAAATCTTGGCATATTTTAAATGTCTTTGAATATAGAATAAGTTTTTATAAATCCTGTACTATGATGGACCTATGGAGAACTTACTGTATTTGTATGATAATTCAGAGGTGCCTTTGCAAAGAGAAAGCTGTTCAATGGGGATTTTCTAATATAGAGTCTGTGCTCAGATTGAAAAGCTGAACTGAAAAGTTGGGAGTACCTCATAAGAATGACTTGTGAATCCAGGCACATTTTTATAATTGAGAAAGGAGGAAAAGTTGTATTTCAGCGATGATTGCAAAATTGTTGATAAGGGGCTAAAAGTTGCCTTAACAAATGCCATCATTTATGATTCAATGATTTCCACAACATAGATGCATCACTTATATTGCCCCACAAAATCTGTTGACCAAAAGTAATCTCTCTTAGAAGGCTAACCCAGTCTTCAAATCTGTTTGCTCACTAAGTGTTTTGAGATGATGGAGTTGTGTCACAGCCCATCGACATATCAAGGTTAAACTCTACGGGCAAGCAGTAGTTAACTATGCAAGTTATGCAAATGACTCTGTAGCCAGAAAGTTGACATGGCAAATAAGAATATTTATTTTCATAAAGGGCAAATATCTGAAAATATAACTTGAACGATGATCAACCACATATCTTTGGGGAATTATATAACATTATAGGTCTATTAACATCTAAGTAGCATATGTTCAGAAATGGTTTAGATCAAAGTGATTGTTTGGCAGAAAACAGATTTAGACAGTTGCGTGGGTTTAAGATTGTATTGCCTAAGACAGAGTAATTGTTAATAATGCTTAATAGATATTGCTGTTTTCCTTTACCATAATAAAGAAACCTTTGTTATAACAGTTAATGCATTCATATATCAAAGTAAATCAAATTATCCAAAATAAGATCTTCAATATGAAGACTGAGATCAAATAGTGATCCCTATATCAACACAGACATGTGCCACGTTGTTCAGGATTTTGGCTGAATCAGTTTCCTAGGCCTGCCGTAACCAAGTGCCACAGACTAGGTGGCTTAAAACAGAAATGTATTGTCTTACAGGCTAGAGGTAGAAGTTAAGGTGTCAGCAGGGCCAACATCTCTCTAAAGACTCTAGGGGAGAGGATTCTTTTTTGATTCTTCTAACTTCTGGTAATTGCTGGCAACTGTTGGCTTGTTAATTCATCACTCCAATTTCTACCTCTGTTTTCTCATGATCTTCTCCTCTGTTTTTTGAATCCATACTTCCTGCCGTGTGTAAGGATACCAGTCCTTAGAATAGGGCCCCACCTAATTGAGTATGGCTTTTTTTTTTTTTTTTTTTTTTTTTTACAGAGAGGAAGGGAGAGAGAGTGTTAGAAACATCGACAAGAGAGAAACATCGATCAGCTGCCTTCTGCACATCCACCACTGGGGATGTGCCTGCAACCAAGGTACATGCCCTTGACCGGAATCGAACCTGGGACCCTTCAGTTCGCAGGCCGACGCTCTATCCACTGAGCCAAACCGGTTAGGGCTATGGCCTTATCTTAACTGGATTAAATTTACAAAGACATCATTTCCAAGTAAGGTTACACTTTGAGGACCCAGAGCTAGGACTAAAAACATATATTTTTAGTGGACACAGTTCAACCCATAACACTGGCCTGGTGTTAAGTAGTTCGGGAATAGACATTCATTCATTCATTTACAAATATTTATTGAGTGCCTATTATGTCAGGCACTGTTATGAACAAAACAGACCAAGTCCTTGCCCTTAAAGAGCTTATTGTCTGCATTCAAACCTATGGGTGTATATATTTTATAATGTAAGGTTATATGTAGTTTATAAGTTATCAAAAAGCTTTTAAGCTACATTTTTTGTAATCAGTCTTCAGAGTATCCTGCCAAGTATGCTAAGTATTAGTGTTACCTGACAGGGACCGACCTGGAGCAGGTGTGCCTCAGGCCAGCCTGTAGTGTGTCAGTTCTTGACTTCGGGTCGGAAAAATTTCACTGTATAAGACCAGGTGGGTTTGAGAGTATGTTTATTAAAGCTGGGGACAGTGAAACAAAGGAAGAAATTAGAGTAGAAGAAACAACTGGGGAGAGTGCTCTGCTTTGGCTCCTAGAAATATTATAGGAAAGAAGGGGGCCAAGGCAGGGCTGCAGTTAGTTCACTAGGATAGAAGTGAGGCTGGGTGGGGCTGCTTTAGCTCACTGGGAAGTCAGAACAAAATGGGACCATGGAGACAGAATCGGTAGTGAGTCTGGGTCGAGCTGCCATTGGCCACTGCTCCCCTGGTTTGTGGGGACCCTTAGAGTTTAGGAAGAAATAAAAAGTACATGCCTAGGAAGGGGCCTGGGCATGCTCTAGAGCAGTGGTTCTCAACCTTGGCTGCACATTAGAATCACCTGGGCATCTTTTTAAACTCTCATTCGGAGGAAGGAGGCCCAGAAATCAGGATTTTAAAAAGATTCCCAGGTGATTCTAATGTGCAGCCAAGGTTGAGAACCACTGCTCTAGAGTTCCCGCCTTGAGTCTTTGTCCTGAGGGCTTTTTTCCCCCTCCCCCACCCTTTTTTTTTTGCAGGTGAAAATCTGAGGGGAGTGTATGAGTAGAATATTCATCAGCTTTCCAGGTGAATTTTTAGTATGCGGATGTATCAAAATGAATGTATACGGGAGTTTTTGGATTATTCTTTGGTCTGTTTTACTGTTTTACTTTTATCTTAGGTCTGTCTGGCTTGTGTCCCTCAACTTCATCTGTCCTTGGGTTTAGCTGGCACAGATGGCATTAACCAGGCAGGGTGATTTAACATATATATTTTCTCATTAGGGAGGACGGTATAAACCATTTGCTCTCAAGTGTCCTTGGTTGGGGAAGATAAAGTTTTGTGATTCACAAGCTGCTGCAAGCTGCCCAAACTATTTGGCTTTGTTTAATTTGTCACCCGCTCGCACCTGCTGCCGGTGCCAGCCCCGCTCACATCCACAGCCAGTGCCAGAGTTGCCGCTCGCACCCACTGTTGGTGCCCAGCACTAGTCTCAATCCCTTGGTGCCGTCAGTGGGTGTGAGTGGCAGCTCTGATCATCCCTGAGGGCTTCTCCACCTCCCTCTGCTCCTGAGGGGCGATCAGGGCAGCAGCCACCATTCACACCTGCTGACAGTGCTGGCCCCCATTTGCACCTGCTGCTGGTGCCAGCCCCAATCACTCTGCACCATCAGTGGGTGCGAGCAGCAGTGGCAGGAGGGGGGCTGCCAGCAGACAGGACACCAGGGGCCGTGGCGGAAGGGGCCAGGTGGGTGTGTGGAGGATGGGCTGAGACCCGTCCCTGTGCCCACCGCTGCCTCACGGCCCACAGTTCCTTTCAAGGTGCACAAATTTGTGCACTGGGCCCCTAGTAGCATATAAAATGCTGGCTGGCATCCACTTGCCATTTATAATTACTGACAAGGAGTAGTAATACATACTAGTATATTTAACAACTCTTTAGATAGAAACAGAATTAAGAAGTAAAGGGCACTAGCTCACAAAGCAAATTTTGTTTATTTGAGAAATTTATTTTATTTTTAGTTATGCATTATACATTGTGTTATATTTTAAAAGTAAACTATATCCCTTGAGGAATGGCAAGAGGCTTTTATAGATTTTCAGTGAGGAATAAAGTGAAACTAAATTTTAATATCAATTTATAGAATCATAATTACATTGGAATTTCAGTGTTTAAAATGTTGAAAAGAATCTTAAAGCTTATGTTATCCAAATCCCATACCCTCTCCACAACAGGTATGTAGAAAAAAAATCATGGCAATGAAGAATGGAAGTATGTGAGCATGGTGTAGTCATTTCCCTGTAATTAATTTAGTTAATGAATATTTTATGTATTCTAAACTGTAATGAGTAATAAAAATACGTCAACTCTTAATGAACCATTATCATATCTCATGAGGTAGTAGGTCATGGCTGGGATGGAGAGATGGGGAAGCTGTAAATGAGCCAAATTCCACCCCACAATGTGTGTGTGTGTGTGTGTGTTTAATCTTTCAGACATGTTTCTAGCGCACTCACATATGAGAAATGCTTTAGCAGACACATGATTCTTAGCCCCCTACAAGGCTGCTGCCAGTGCTGAAATTAAGAAACAGAGAAGAAAGCATCTGAAACTGTATCCAAGGTGACAGAGACGTGAGCTCAGACACAGCCAAATAAGGCAGATGACAAATGGAAGCATATACTCCCTTAACAAGCCTCTGCATTATATAGCAAAAATAGTGTTGCATTAGTGAATCGATAATAGGAGTGGAAGAGGGGAATGAATAAGCAGGAGATGGAACTAGAAAGAAACAAAATTATGGGAAGGTAAGCTGCTTCTCATGGGCAAACAGAACACATTCTGATTAATTTAAAGAAAAAGGGTCTCTAGGTCCTTTGCATCCACAGTAGGAACATTTCTTGTTATCCTCCCAATAGTGAAGGATCTCCTTCTGAGCAAATTAGCTACTTTGGGAATATGCATCCATAGCTTGCAATATGGATTTTTCCCATTCTCTTTAAAACAACCAGACCAGCGTTTTCTTATAAATAACTCATCATCTACTGTGGTCTCTGAGGTCATTTTTGCCATGCATGCGGGGAGCCGGTCATTCCCCTAGACTTCAGTTGTGTGTCGTTAACTGGATGCTTTCATTTCTCATGCGTGCTGAGGGCTGTTAAAAAGGCTTCCTGCTCCCATCCCTCATGTCCACAAATCCCTTAGCTTGGCCTTTCCATAATTCATTTCCCCTTCTTCTAATAACAGCCTTGAGCATTTCCTTTAAACTTTTTGTTCCTTTCCCATTCTCAGAGAAAGACACTCTAGAGGTAGGAAAACGAGGCAGACGCGGTCTATCACAGCTCTCGGATCTACTGGAACCTGTGATTCTTCAGGGGGACATGGCTGATGTCAGACTAAAGAGAACTGGCTCTGCAGCCATTGCTAGAACTTAGAGGGATGGAATGCCTTCTTTATATTGGGGTTCCTAACCCAACAGGATATTAACTTGGGGCTGCCAGTACCATTTTCATGCCTGAACATAGGCCAGCTAGAGAAAAGTAGAGGCAAGAGATGAAGAGAGAAATGGCTCTGAAGTTGGTGTGTAAGCACCTGGATTCAGCCTTGCCTGAAACACACATCTTCCCTGGACTTTCGAATTGTTTCATATAATAAGTTGCCTCCATGCTTAAGTCAGATGGCGTTCGGTTTTCTATTGTGTTCAGTCAAAAGATTTCTGAGTGTTCAAGCATCTGGAACTCAGCACAGTTAGCCTCAAGTTCTGTAACTCTTTGCTCCAAAACGATCTACTATCTGCCGCTTCCTTTCCTGGGTCCCGTCCTCCCATGCTCTCCCTGTGGTAGAGCATTGATCTGGGGGAAGGGGAGGTATTGTTTGTGAAAGACAATTTATTATAAAGGTATTTCATGTTTGTCCTAAAACTATCAATCAAAATAATAGCAAAAAGTACAACACAACTGTTCATTTCCCTTTCCATTTCATCCCACAGCACAACTTACCCCTCTGGGTACATCCAGACATTTTAAGTTCAAATATAAATGTGTGTGTGTGTGTGTGTGTGTGTGTGTGTGTGTGTGTGTGTGATGTGTTAAGTAGTGGGCAAGGGATACAAATTTAAAAGCACACAAAAAGCTATTAGCCCTAACTGGTTTGGCTCAGTGAATATAGAGTGTCGGCCTGCGGAATGAAGAGTCCCAGGTTCGATTCCAGTCAGGGGCATGTACCTTGGTTGTGGGCACATCCCCAGTCAGGGGGTGTGCAGGAGGCAGCTGATCGGTGTTTCTCTCTCATCGATGTTTCTAACTCTCTATCCCTCTCCCTTGCTCTCAGTGAAAAATCAATAAAATATATTTTTAAAAAGCTATTAAACAGAGGAGGTATATCCGTATTTACTGGTGTCCTCAAAATATTATAAAATTTTGAAAATAGACACACAAATTGTATATAAATAGTATGACCCTGTTTTAATTAGTAAAGCAGCCTCTTCCTGTCACTACTCAGTGATATATTGGGAATTTTCTCCTCTTCTGCAATTCTTTACTTGTTTATTTAATCCTGCTTTACATTGAAGATAGCTGCCTACACATATTAAACTCTTCTCAGGATGGCAAGCACATTGGAGGCAGGATTTGATTCATTCTTGTATTCCCAGTATTTAATTCAGTGGTTAATTTATGTTTTTAAGTTAATTGATGAGTGAATGAATGATAAATAAGTAATTCGATCTCCTTGATAGGTATTCTCTTAGGCGGAATTAAAAAATGGCTCTGCAGACATTCCCCTGTATTTTAATTTAAGCTCATTCTCTTCGAGTTCTTCTTACATTAGCAGAAATCAGGCAAGTGATGTGCAGGCCTTTAGTTCCAATTCTTTTGAGAAAGCAAACACTCATCTGAGTTCATCCTGTCCTTAATCACTACAGAATGACAGGAAGGAAAAATCCCCCAGCTAAAATGCAATCAGGGTATCCCCTACTATGAGCTTTTTCCCACTGTGAGCTTCAGTTAGTTAACTAGATCTTTTTAACCTGGACCCTGAGGCTTTCTAACCTGGGTTCTGTGCCCCAGCTAATAAAGAGCTCTTGGCTTGCTCTGTGACTGAATCTAGATATTTTCCCCCATCTTTTCTCCTTGCTTCCTCTTAAGTCCTCTAAGGTTCGGAATGGAACCTGAGTTTCAGCTAATGAATGGGGACATATTAGGGGCCATAGATTTTATTTTATTTTTAGTGCCACCTTCCATCTGCATTTTTCCCCTCATGCCAATTATTTACCTTTTAGTTCTCATCTCCATCTCTTTTATTTCATACACTTCCTGATATCATAGTTAGTAATAAATCTACAAACTTTCTAGATTTTTCTTACCAACCTTTCTTTGGCTACCATGTGCAAAGGAAGGCTCTGCCAGCTCTCTGAAGGGCTTGGAAGTTGGGAGGAAGAGAAAAGCTATTACTTTTCAGCTTCTGGTGGTGCATCCTGAAGCAGCAGCTGTCAGCTCTGGGCTTTGGGAGAACCTATGGCAATTTCAGAAGTATTCAGCAGGACTGCAAGTTCAGCAGATGTTGCTGGGTCTATGCCTCCAGCATATCTGTTAGCATTTTCCCCAAATTAAGAACATGACACTCATGCAAATATAGAATGAACATTGTCAAATGCTTTATTCAATTTATGAATTAACTAGAGGCCCTTGCACCAGTGTACAATCGGCGCTGGGCAGGGACTGCAGGAGGGCTCTAGGGCGTGTCTGGCCCATCTCGCCCAGTCCCGATCAGCCAGACCCCAGCAACAAGCTAACGTACCAGTTGGAGCATCTGCCCCCTGGTGGTCAGTGTGCATCATAGCTACTGGTCGAATGGTGGAATGGTGAAATGGTTGAATGGTCGCATAGGCTTTTATATATATAGGGTGTCCCAAAATTCACGCAAGAAGTAATGTTGATAGAAAACACAGGTTTATTATTAAAAATTGTAAATTGTTTATTAATTCATAAAGCATACAGTATAGGGTTATGTATGGAATAGTACATTGGGTAAATGGCCTCCACGGCTTTGCTGGCACATACACAAAGCCGTGGTCTTCATTGGTCTTCATTGTCCCTGCTCCTGGGCCATAATTGGTACTTGGTAATGCTTATCAAATTGAAGGGATTGAAATCAAAAGGCAACAGATATTATAATCTGATTCAATAAACCAAGTAAAATTAGGCTTTTATTTATTTTTGTTGTTGTTAATGCTCACACAAAATTCAAATCTTGAGTGAATTTTGGAACACCCTATATATATAGACTAGAGGCCCAGTGCATAAAATTTGTGCATGGGGGGGGTGTCCCTCAGCCTGGCCTGCACCCTCTCCAATTTGGGACCCCTCAGGGGATGTCCACAGGGATTGGGCCTAAACCAGCAGTCAGACATCCCTCTCACAATCCTGGACTGCTGGCTCCTAACCGTTCACCTGCCTACCTGCCTGTTCTCTCCCTAACCGCTCTCCTGCCAACCTGGTCACCCCCAACTGCCCTCCCCTGCCAGCCTGGTCGCCCCCAACTGCCCTCCCCTGCAGGCCCCGTCACCCCCAACTGCCCTCCCCTGCTGGCCTGATTGCCCACAACTGCCCTCCCCAGCTGGCCATCTTATGGCAGCGATCTTATGGTGGCCATCTTGTGACAGCCATCTTGTGACAATGTGGGGGCGGCCATCTTGTGACGATGTTGCGGTGGCCATCTTGTGATGATGTCACACGAAGCCACCTAGGATTTTATGATATAGGGTAAGTGAACCAGCAATATGGTAAGACTGGCAAAAAGAGAGAATTTGGAAAGGAAGAGTTATACAGTTAATCACACAATGAAATGAATTTGCTAAAAGATACAAAATGCCTACAAGACAATCAACTATAACCCTCCATATTATATCTGCTACTGGACAGAAATTATTTGCATTTCTACCAGACAAAAATCTACAATTAACATATAATGTATTTTTACTAAGTCTGGGCAAAGTACATTCACCTAAATATCCTTGGGTGAATCTGTTAAACAGTCTCTTTATAAAATAGTGAAAAAATAGGTACTGCCCATTTTTTTTTTTTTGCCTCATTTCCAATATTTGGATAATGCTTTTGAACAAAAATAAGGAAAGTGGTGTAATTGTTGTGCAAATGAAGCTTCAGGACAAATTTATCATCTCCCCTCAACTCCCAACCCTGGAAATCCAGCAGATTGTTAATCTATAACCAGATTGTCACCCAGAAAACTCTTCAAATAGTTAATCTGGAGCCATCACTGTTTAAATGATATATGGGTTACTAGTGCATATTTAGTGTGTGGACAATAATAAGTGAGAGTAATAATAGTTGCCACTATTATTTTTTAAAATTATACATGAATAATCAATTAAAATAGAATTTAGAGATGTTTCTTTTATTTCTCTTCCACTTTCATAGTTAACTCTAGTTTTAGGACCCGGCCCCTCTTAGGCTGTCCACTTTATTCTAGTTAGTCATGCCATGCCCTGGAATATAATATGGATGACTACAGAAGTAGCTGGTGACTTTCTTTAAGTAATTAGATCAACATGAAAAGAATCATTGTCTCATTTATTTTATCATTTTGCTGAGCTTTAAGGAAATGCAACTGTAAAATCAGTACCAGATGGAAGAGCTACAGCTAAGATTTTACTGTGCGTTTGCCCAGGGACGACTGCCTTTTCAGTTGGCCAGAAAAGTGCTGCTGTGCTGCTCCATCTCCTCACCACATTTGTATGGCGCTGGATCTGGCTCCATAATTTCTAGCAAAACCTGGGTATAGACAAGATTGCATCTGGAACACATTCTTGTTTGCTTAATGAGGAAGAATGATTAGATTTGGATTGGAAAGCTTCAAAACACTTTCAAAAACTCTTAACCCATGTTTCTATATTTAATTCAGCAGGACTGACTCAACAAGGATATGGAGAAATGTATTAAGTGATAAAAAACAAACCAAACCAAAAAAAAAAAAAAATACATTCAACTCTTTGAATTGAATTAGAGAGTGTTAGCCATTCTTCTCTAACAAGGTATTTCAGGGCATTTAGAGTCATCAGCATTTTACTTTTAGTCTGTTTTTAAAAACTTTTTAGATTCTTTGTCTCTTATCAGTTCAAACCCCATAGCTGAGTACACGTCATCATCTCAGGTTTGGTGTGTTGTATGTGTCCTTTCCTTCTGGATTTGACCAGTCCCATTCCTAATCAGGCATACAATTCAGTAAACTCAAGACTTCCAGTTGAGAAGCTCAGCACCAGATTTACCTTGTTGTTGGTTTAACTCTAATACATATCAGTATTTCCAGCACACACAGCAATATTAGCACCTCAACTTTGGTTGTCTATCAATTCCTGACTTCTACAAGGATGGGAAAATTCTTCCTTGTTTCTCAGAATTAAAGATTTCTGTTTTTAGTTTCTTTCTGTACAACAGACTTTCTGGAATTCAATTATTTTCCCAAATTTGGAATAATGTCTGTTGATAGACAACTGTGGTCATTCCTCACCTGCGTATTGTGAAAAATACCTTTATAGATCCTTTCTGCTTGCTTTTTTGCACCCATTTTTATTTGAGGCTTCCTAATGACCATCCTTTTCCCACCAAATGAATTTCTTGTTATTTCCTGCCTAATCCTGAAACATCTTTGTAGTGATTCACTGACTGTAACCCCTCTTTGGTTCTCCTGCATGAGTTCCACTTAGACATTGATAATTTCCATAGGGAGATTAAGAGTAATAGTGATTGTCTGAACACAGTTTTTTTTTATTTTATTTTATTTTATTTTATTTTTATTTTTATTTTTTTATTTTTCGCTTAAAGTATTACAAAGGGTATTACATAAGTGTCCTTTTTTCCCCCCCGCCCTTGACAAACCCCTACCCTCCCTTACCCCCCAGTGTCTTAAGTCCATTAGTTATGCTTATATGCATGCATACAAGTCCTTCGGTTGATCTCTTACTCCCCTCCCTCCTGCCCCCCAACTCTCTCTGGCCTTCCCACTGCAGTTTGACAATCAGTTTGAGGCAGCTCTGCCTCTGTATCTATTATTGTTCAAAAGTTTGTAATGGTCTTTATTATCCATGAATGAGTGAGATCATGTGGTATTTTTCCTTCATTGACTGGCTTGTTTCACTTAGCATAATGCTCTCCAGTTCCATCCATGATGTTGAAATGGTAGGAGTTCCTTCTTTTTAACAGCAGCATAGTATTCCATCGTGTAGATGTACCACAGTTTTCTAATCCATTCATCTACTGATGGGCACTTAGGCTGTTTCCAGATCTTAGCTATGGTGAATTGTGCTGCTATGAACATCTGGTTACATATATCCTTTCTGATAGGTGTTTCTGGTTTCTTGGGATATATTCCTAGTAGTGGGATCACAGGGTCAAATGGGAGTTCCATTTCCAATTTTTTGAGGCACCTCCATACTGCCTTCCATAGTGGCTGCACCAGTCTGCATTCCCACCAGCAGTGCACAAGTGTTCCTTTTTCTCCACATCCTCTCCAGCACTTGTCGTTTGTTGATTTGTTGATGATGGCCATTCTGACAGGTGTGAGATGGTACCTCATTGTTGTTTTGATTTGCATCTCTCGGATGATTAGTGACTTTGAGCATGTTTTCATATGCTTCTTGGCTTTCTGAATGTCCTCTTTTGAAAGGTGTCTATTTAGATCCTTTGCCCATTTTTTGATTGGATTGTTTATCTTCTTTTTGTTAAGTTGTATGAGTTCCCTATAAATTTTGGAGATTAAGCCCTTATCAGATATGACGTTGGCAAATATGTTTTCCCACGAGGTGGGTTTTCTTGTTGTTTTGTTGGTGGTTTCTTTTGCTGTGCAGAAGCTTTTTATTTTGATGTAGTCCCATTTGTTCAGTTTGTCTTTAGTTTCAACTGCCCTAGGAGCTGTATCAGTGAAGAAATTGTTTTGGCATAAGTCTGAGATTTTGTTGCCTTTGTATTCTTCTAGAATTTTTATGGTTTCCTGTCGTACATTTAAGTCCTTTATCCATTTTGAGTTTATTCTTATGTATGGTGTAAGTTGGTGGTCTAGTTTCATTTTCTTGCATATATCTGTCCAATTTTCCCAACACCATTTATTGAAGAGACTATCTTGGCTCCATTGTATGTTCATGCCTCCTTTGTCAAAAATTAATTGAGCATATTGGTTCGGGCTAATTTCTGGACTCTCTATTCTATTCCACTGGTCTATATGTCTGTTCTTGTGCCAGTACCAGGCAGTTTTGAGAACAGTGGCTTTTTAATACAGTTTGATATCTGGCATTGAGATCCCACCTACTTTGTTCTTTCTCAGGATCGCTGCAGCTATTCGGGGTCTTTTTTTATTCCAGATGAATTTTTGGAGAGTTCGTTCTAGATCTTTGAAGAAGGCCATTGGTATTTTAATGGGAAGTGCGTTGAATGTATAGATTGCTTTGGGTAGTATGGACATTTTAATGATGTTGATTCTACCAATCCAAGAACATGGTATGTTCTTCCATCTGTTTATGTCTTCCTCTATCTCTTTTTTCAACGTCCTGTAGTTTTCTGAGTAGAGGTCTTTAACCTCTTTAGTTAAGTTTATTCCTAGGTATCTTAATTTTTTTGGTGCGATGGTAAATGGGATTGTTTTTCTAATCTCTCTTTCTGAAAGTTCACTATTGGTGTATAGAAATGCCTCAGATTTCTTGGGGTTAATTTTGTATCCTGCTACATTGCCAAATTCATGTATTAAGTCTAGTAGCTTTTTGATGGAGTCTCTAGGGTTTTGTATGTATAATATCATGTCATCTGCAAATAAGGACAGTTTTACTTCCTCTTTTCCAATTTGGATGCCTTTTATTTCTTCTTCTTGCCTAATTGCAATGGCTAATACTTCCAGTACTATGTTGAACAGGAGTGGTGAGAGTGGGCATCCCTGTCTTGTTCCTGTTCTTAGGGGAAATGGTGTTAGTTTTTGACCATTGAGTATGATGTTGGCTGTGGGCTTGTCATATATGGCTTTTATTATGTTGAGGTATGATCCTTCTATTCCCACCTTTCTGAGAGTTTTTATCAAAAATGGGTGTTGGATTTTGTCGAATGCTTTTTCTGCATCAATTGATATGACCATGTGGTTTTTTTCTTTCAATTTGTTTATGTGATGTATCACATTTATTGATTTACGGATGTTGTACCATCCTTGCATCTCTGGGATAAATCCTACTTGGTCATGGTGTATGATCCTTCTGATGTACTGCTGGATCCGATTTGCTAAGATTTTGTTGAGGATTTTAGCATCTATGTTCATGAGGGATATTGGCCTGTAATTCTCTTTCATTGTGTTGTCTTTACCTGGTTTTGGTATTAGGGTGATGCTGGCTTCATAGAATGAGCTTGGAAGTGTTCCTTCCTCTTGAATTTTTTGTAGTAGTCTGAGGAGGGTAGGTTTTAGTTCTTCCTTGAATGTTTGGTAGAACTCCCCTGTGAAGCCGTCTGGCCCTGGGCTTTTGTTTGCTGGAAGCTTTCTGATGACTGCTTCAATTTCTTCCATAGTTATTGGCCTATTGAGGTTTTTAGATTCTTCCTGATTGAGTTTTGGAATGTTGTATTTTTCTAGGAATTTGTCCATTTCCTCCAGGTTGTCTAGTTTGTTGGAGTAGAGTTGCCCGTAGTATTGTTTAACAATCATTTGTATTTCTGTGGGGTCTGTTGTTATTTCGCCTCTATCATTTCTGATTTGGTTTATTTGGGACCTTTCTCTTTGCTTCTTGGTGAGCCTGGCGAGGGGTTTGTCAATCTTGTTTATCCTTTCAAAGAACCAGCTCTTGGTTTCATTGATTTTCTGTATTGTTTTTTTGGTCTCTATGTCATTGATTTCTGCTCTAATCTTTATTATCTCCTTCCTTCTGCTCACTCTGGGGTTTTCTTGTTGCTCTCTTTCTAATTCTTTGAGTTGTAGAGTTAGATGATTAACTACCATTTTTTCTTGTTTTTTGAGATAGGCCTGTAGAGCTATAAACTTCCCTCTCAGGACTGCTTTCATTGTGTCCCAGAGGTTTTGGATTGTTGTGTTTTCATTGTCATTAGTGTCCAGGATGTTTTTAATTTCTTCTTTGATGTCATGGGTAACCCAATCAATATTTAATAACATGCTATTCAGCTTCCAAGTGTTTGAGTATTTTGGGTTGTTTTTATTGTAGTTTATTTCTAACATTATGCCATCGTGGTCTGAGAAGATGCTTTTTATGATCTCAATCTTCTTGAATTTGTGGAGACTTTGCTTGTGACCCAATATGTGGTCTATTTTTGAATATGTCCCATGAGCACCTGAGAGGAATGTATATTCCGCAGCTGTGGGGTGTAGTGTTCTGAAGATGTCAATTAAGTCCATCTGATCTAGTGAGTCATTTAGGATTGCTGTTTCTTTGCTGATTGTTTGTCTAGCGGATTTATCCAGTGATGTCAGTGGTGTATTAAAGTCCCCTACTATGATTGTGTTATTGTCGATCTCTCCCCTGATATCTTCCAGAAGTTTTCTTATGTATGTGGGTGCTCCTGCATTGGGTGCATATATGTTTACCAGGGTTATATCTTCTTGTTGTATTGATCCCTTTAGTATTATGAAGTGGCCTTCCTTATCTCTGGTTATGGCCTTCACTTTGAGATGTATTTTGTCAGATATAAGTATTGCTACCCCAGCTTTCTTTTCCTTTCCATTTGCGTGAAAGATATTTTTCCATCCCTTCACTTTCAGTCTGTGTGAGTCCTTTCCAATGAGGTGGGTCTCTTGTAGACAGCAGATGTATGGGTCATGTTTTTTTATCCATTCAGCCACTCGATGTCTTTTATTTGGAGCATTTAGTCCATTTACATTTAAAGTTATTATTGAAAGGTACTTGTTTGTAGCTATTTCTTTTTTTCGTGTGTGTGTGGCTGTTTTCTTTATGAGCTTGATATTTCTTCTTTTACACCAGTCCCTTTAGCATTTCTTGCATGGCTGGCTTGGTGGTGATAAACTCCCTTAGCCCTTTTTTGTCTGTGAAGCTTCTTATTTCCCCTTCAATTTTGAATGATAGCCTTGCTGGATAGAGTATTCTTGGATTCAGTCCTTTGCTTTGCATCACTTTGTAGATTTCCGTCCATTCTTTTCTGGCCTGATGTGTTTCTGTTGAGAAATCATTTGATAATCTAATGGGAGATCCCTTGTATGTTACTTTCCGCCTCTCTCTTGCAGCCTGTAAGATTCTCTCTTTATCCTGAACATTTGCCATGGTAATTATGATGTGTCTTGGTGTGGGTCTTTTCGGGTTCACCTTGTTTGGGACTCTCTGGGCTTGTGTGACTTTTTTCTTCCCCACCTCAGGGAAGTTTTCTGATATTATTTCTTCGAATAGGTTTTCTAATCCATGTTCATCTTTCTGTTGTTCTGGCACCCCTATTATTCGTATGTTGCTTCGTTTCATGTTGTCCCAAAGTTCCCTTAGGCTCTCCTCCTGTCTTTTAATTTTTTTCTCCATTTGCAGTACAGTTTGAGTGTGTTTTGCTTCCTTGTCTTCTAATTCACTGATTCGGTCCTCCGCTTCTCCCAGTCTACTGTTGATACTTTCAATGGTGTTTTTTATTGCAGCTATGTCGCTCTTCATTTCTTCTTGGGACTTACTTAAGTTGTTGATTTTTTCATCTGTTTCTTCTAGCTTCTTGCATACGTAGTTGAGTTTTTCATCTGTTTCTTCTTGCTTCTTGAACATCCGGTGCATGTATTCTAGGAACCTTATTCTGAATTCTTTTTCTGTCATGTTGCATATCTCTGTCTCACTTAGCTGCTTTTCTGGCGAGTCCTCCTTTTCTTTCCTTTGGGGGTTTCTTTGTCTACCCATGTTTGATCTCACTGACATTACTAGTTGTTGAATCATTCAGTGGCTGGACCCTGGGTGTCAGTGGCTGCTCCCTGGGTGGCAGTGGCTCCTCGGTCTGTGGTTGCTCCTTGGGCGGTTGTGGTAGCAGCGGCTCCTCTGTTGATAGCAGGGCCTCTGATGGGTGCTGTTCACAGTTGTGGTGGCTCTTCTGGCTGGTGGAGGGAGGCTTCAGATGCAGCAACTGTTCCCCAGGCAGAGCGTGTGGTGATCAGGAGGCCGCTGTTGCTTGAATCTGTTGCGTTGATTTAGAGGCACAAAATACAACACAACAAGGCACAACGTACCAGGCACTGAACACTATTGTATTTACGATATTACTAACCCCAAATAAAGGTGGCCACCCGAGCTAAGAGAGTTGGGAGATAAGGGGGAAAGAAGAGAAAAAGGTAGAAGAGAAAAAAGAAAGAAAGAAAAAAAGGAGTGCAAAAATGAGATTGGAAAAGAGAGGGGAAAAAGAGGAGGAAAAAAAAAAGAAAAAAAAAAGAAAAAAAAAGAAAGAAGAAAAAAAGTAAGAGAGAAAAGAGAGTGAAGTGTAAAAGGGGGAGAGACTATTTATGTGAGGAGAAAACTCCTATAGGTCCGCCACTAATACCAACAAATTGCAGCAACAGATTCCTGGAGATGAATACAAACTACAAACAACCAATAATATCAAGCGACGCAAGGGGACAGAGAAGCGCAGAAATAACCAGGGGGGGGGGGGGAGAGGGAGGGGCAGGAAAATAAAAAGAATAAGCAGTCTAACCTCACAAACAATAAAAAAAAACAAAACAATATACTCGTCAATCAGGCAAACAACGATAAAACAATAGAGAGAGAAAAGAAGAAGAAGAGAGAGAAAAAAATGGATAGTGAAGGAAGATAAGGGAAAGGTGTATAAGGATTTAGAACAGGGGATTGGACATAGGATATTTAAGCAGGGTTAAATTTTGACAGAGGGTAAAAAGAATAGGGAAGATCTAAAGCTGGAGTAGGGTAAGAGAAACAGGACAGCAAAAGGGAAAAAGTGGGGAAGATTATTTAGCACAGAGGCAAATTGAGGTAGAGAAAAATGTTGCTAAAGGAATGATGAAAATAGAATGGAGAACATTAGTCCCAAAATAAAATAAAGACAAGATAAGATGACACTTTAAAAACTGGTAAAATGGTAGCGGTAATAATACTAGTTAAAAATAAAAATGTAGTAGCTGAAAGGGTAAAATCGGGTGATGGAGAAAAAGAAAAATGAAAAAAAAAAAAGAAAAAAAGAAAAAAAAAAAAGAAAAATGTTTTCTTAGTTAAAAGGAGAAAAAGTAATTTAAAAAAATAAAAATAAAAATGTGCAGTAATGCAGGTGCTTCAGATCTACTCTTCTTATTGGCACGCCCGGAATTCAGGAGAATGTTGACTTTCCCTCTGATACACTGTTCCTCCTTGTTGTAAGCCACAGTCCTTATTGCCTTATCTGTATTTACAGAGGAGTCAGTTCGTGGCTCTGCCTCTGGGTGGCAGTGTGTCTGGGTTGACCTCCGAGGCTATAAGTTCTCTCCGACCAAGAGCTGCCTATTGTACCTGAACCAGCTCCGCCCAGAGGTGGTTCCCCCGGCGCCACTCCCAGCTCTGTTTCCCAGGCTCCCCAAAAACAATCTTCCCCTACAAGCTCAGCTAGTGACCCCAACTGGGCACTCACATGCACTGGGCTCAACACTCAAACTCACAGAAGTAAGAGGAAGTGTGCAAACAAGAGCCTGGGAAGCTGTTCGAACTCGCAGGGTTCCACCCTCCAGAACCGCGCGGAGTGTCTGCGCGCTCAAGCCCCTGGCAACAACAAGTAGCCGGCTATCAGGGAAACTCTGAGGCAGCCCTTTTGCATCCAGTCCAACTATGGGCTCATTTATAGTGTTACCTTCTGGCAGCAGCCCTGCGGGAGCCCTCCCCACTTGCGAGACACGCTGGCCTCTATGGGCACGGATTTTGGAGAGCGCGGATTTTGGCGGACGCAGATTTCCCCCTGCGCCCGCGCGCGCGTTCCTCGCTCCAACCTGAACTGCGAACCGCACCTTTGAGGTAAGTCTAACCTTTCCGTGGAGGGGTGCAGGTCTCCCCTTGGCTCTTGCAGTTGCGCTGTTTGCGAATCGTTGCCTCCGGGTTAGTAGCTGATCTCTGGATTCCGGTAAACGCTGCCTGAGATGGCGCGGTCTCGCCGCTGCGCTGGCGCCCAGAGGGAGGTTTCAGCCTCAATCTCTAACCATCCGCATTTTTTAGGAGTTTTCTGTCTTTCCTGGCTGCAGACTGTCTCTCAGCTGAACCTCCCCAGCTTGATCGGGCTGATTGTTACCCGTTTCAGCTGCTCGCCCCTATCTGGTCTGGGACAAAGCACCAACACGTCCGTCTAAGCCTCCGCCATTTTCTCCTCTCTGAACACAGTTTTTGGTATATAGAGTCCTTCAACATGGGTTGCCTGGTTCAAACTAGATGAGGAATTGAGGAACAAAGTGCTTTGTAACTCTAGGGACCATCACTTCCTTGGAATCCATGTGAATGCATCTCCTGGAGTCATGCAGATGATGATTCTGATGGGTCTCATATGCCACACAGGATTGTTGCCAATTCTCACTTTTGAGAAACTCAGGAATTTTTTTAAATCTCACAATTTTATAAATATTGGAAATTCATTAAAAATGTTTATAACACTGTATTGGCTAAAGAAAATATGTAAGTCATCATGATTTGGCCCACAGGTCACTAGTGTGAGTCAGGTCACACACTGACTCTCTAGAGCTAAAGAATGTGGGAGAGGAGGCAAGTTGTGTTCACTAAATCTTCCCCCTTTGTCATGTTGGAAAATTGGAAACATTATCTTTTTTCTTATATTTTCTGTATGATTTTTATTTTTTTTTATTAAATGTGTTGGGGTGACATTGGTTAATAAGAACATGTAGGTTTCAAGTGTACATTTCTATGATACATGAAGTGTGTATTCCATTGTGTGCCCAATGCAAATAATCTTACATCACCATATATTTGGCTCCCTTTACCTTTAACTACCCCCATTCCCTCTGGTAAACACCATACTGTTGTCTGTGTATATGAATTTCTGTTTTACATCCCACATATGAGTGAAAGCATATGGTTCTTAGCTTTTTCTGACTCATTTTGCTTAGCATAATATTCTCAAGGTCTATCCATGTTGCAAATGGCAGTATTTCATCTTTTCTTATGGCTGAGTAGTATGATTTTTTTAATCTTTATTTGTTAATCAGTCATTCCAACTAGATAGTTACCTTTAAAAATTGCTCTATTAGGCATATGTATTATTATATTAATCAACATTATAGTTTGGCTACCATATTTTAACAAAAACTTTTTGTATGTGAGTGTGTTGTGATAGATTACTAAATTCCAACTGGTTGAATTTGTTTCAGTTTAACTTCTTTTTAAAGTTTGATACTCTTCTACATTTACAAAAGTATAGGTTTTACTAACCACACTTACAGAAAAGTAATAGTGTGTACTTTTATTAATATACTAGAGGCCTGGTGCACGAAATTTGTGCACTAGAAGCCTGGTGCACGAAATTTGTGCACTCAGCCTGACCTGTGCCCTCTCACAGTCTGGGACCCCTCGCTCTTTACTGCATGCCTGCTTGCTGCTCCTTACTGCTTGGCTCACTACTCCTTAGTGCTGCTGCGGAGGCAGGAGAGGCTGTGCTCACCAGCTGTTAGCCTGGCTTCTGGCTGAGTGGCACTCCCCCTGTGGGAGCACACTGACCACCAGGGGGCAGTTCCTGCATTGAATGACTGCCCCCTGGTGGTCAGTGTGCATCATAGTGACTGATCGTTCTAGTCATTCCCCTATAATGGCCGCTTAGTTTTTTATTATATAGATATTGTGTAACATGAAAATTTAAAACTTTGGACCTAATAGTGTTTCTTAAAGTCTAATATAAGACCTATAGTCTAGCAATGTCTATACACTTGGCCCCCTGGGATAGTTCTCAATTTTCTCCAAAATACCTCTAAATGTCATGAGAATGGAAGTTCAACCCATACTGCTAACCCCAAGCTTAAAATACTTGCCATGCTATGTTTATCTATAAAAATAATATGAATTAACCAGGTAACAATGGATACAATAAATTAACTCAAAATCTGGGGAATCCTAACAGAGTTTAGGAGTGGGATTTAAAAAAAAAAAAAGAATGTTCTCACTGTCATACTCATAAGGTTACTAGAGCATGAAGTAGGAAGACAAATAGGAAATGAGTAAAACTTTGTCCTCTCTCTGAGGTAGAGATCAGCTGCTCTCAGAACTCAAAGCTATCCTGAGATATAGATACCTAATGTGAGTTAGCACATTTCTTTTGGGAATCACTAGTGGCAAATGCTTAATACAGTTTCCTTGTCACTATAATATCCCTCAATATATATACTTTGTAAGGAGAGCCAAATTGAATAAAGAGTTGAGGGATTTCCTGAAGAACTAATGAGCCCTTTCTGGTTTTGAGTTAAAAATTATTTTTAAAATTAAAAAAAAAATCCTTGTTGGATTAGCGTATCTCAACAAGGTCTGGTTAGGAAGCCTACCAAAGGTCCAGTTACTCAAGGGGCACTCACCATAAGGATTTGAAAGGAAGGTAGATTGGGCCTAGGCATGTGTGGGGAAAGGTTGGCTTTAGCACTACATTTGGTTGAGGCTTGAAAGCTTGTCCAGATTCATCTACCAGACATGAGTCATGTTTGGGGGAGCAATATTAGCAGTACCTTGGAGGCCAAGAAGAGGACATAATTGTACCCTGTGCCAGCAGGGCATTGCTGTGCCTAGACAAGCACCTGTGAGTTCAGGGTCCCACAGCACATGTGGCAGGATCCAAACTTATGGTGCTAGTGGATTAATTGTATTTTCTATTTTTCTTTGCTTGGCATTTGGAGAAAGACCTAATCCATATGGACAGAGTAGGCCCTAGAGTTCTTGAATGAGTCAGAGGAGGAATGCAGAACATGAACAATGATTTGAAAAACAAACAAAAAAGGTGTATCTATTAATAAAGAATATCTGTATTTGTCTTGTAAGTTGGTAAAGCACATCATTCCAGTTACTAGTATATGAGCTGAATATGGGACTATGCCAGTCTGGAAATGAGATGGAACATGTCTTGGGAGAGACCAAAGGTTTCTTTTACACCAGGTGGAAGGCCCTGGACTCAGACAAGAACCTGGGAATGCGTGGGAGAACAGTACAGAAGAAGAGAGCACTACCCCTCTCCAGAGCATGGGAGGGCATCCATAGAAAACAGAGCACCCACAGAGTACTGGGCTCTAGAAGCAGTTAACCCAGACAGACTGACAGGGAGAAAACAGCCGCACTAAGCATCTATGCTAAGGCTGGACAGCAGCAGCAGCAGCAGCACAGAGGGGGCCAGATACTTAGATATCCAACCTCCAGGGCCATGTTTGTGTTGCCCTCCATCCTCAAGAGAGAACATCCGAGATCTGCATTAACTGGTGAAAGGTAAGAGCATGCAGGACTCACTGTCTGAACCCAGGTAAGCCCCGTTGGGGACCCTTAATCAATCAGAAGAACCACTGGAAAAGCCTGCATGTCCTGACTGAGTGGGCAGGTGGGGATCTCAGAATTGTTATTCTCTGGGGTTCTGGTGTAGGATGACATTGTTTCAATCCAGGCTGATGGATCTAGACATTACAGCAATAAGTGCTTATGTAGCATTCTGCATCTAAAGGGTCCGGTAAAAATGACATTCCAGGAGGATGCAGCCAGTGCCTTCACGGAACCACTGTTTGCTGCGAAGCCTCAGGACTTGCATGCGCCGGGTGCAAAGTTAATAGCAAAGTTTCGTCTCTGCTCCCTAGCAGCTGTAGGTAATCTCATCTCTCTAAACTTTATTGTTCATCTATGAATGGGAACTAGGCATGTAAAATTCTTAGCACGGTGCCTATCAATATCATAACAAATAAGTTTAGACTGTCAGCAGTTACAAGTTATTTTTATCAACAGGTACAGCACATGACTTGTATCAGAGATTTGAATCATTTGGAGAAATCCTGTGCAATCAAAACATTATTCCCAGGGAACCTTTCTGCAAAATCAGTTTGTGGCAAAAGATACAACCTCTTTCTGAAAGCAGTTGGTGTCAGCGACAATTTGTAAAAATCATTGGCAACTGCAAATAGTAATCTTGGATGCTATGGGGAGTCATTCTAGGTAAATGCATTATAAATAAGTGATGAGAAGGAACAGAGAGAGGTCTTTCCAAACGAAAAAAAATATAAGTAGTCAAATAGAAAACATAAGTTTTGAGAAATATTTTAAGGTAAACTAGGTGAAGGCTTGCTTTAACTGTTCAGTTCAATTTCTTGAGCCGCAGAATGTATGAGGGATGCTGTGGTGAGGATCTTGGTCTCTGCTCTCCCTCTCTCTTTCAGGCCAGAAAATATTTGCACATCTTTACCTCTCCTCCCTCTTCCATCGATACCTATGAGCTGTTAGTAAGCGCCCCCCAACCCCCCACCATTCAAACTGCCTCTCAGACCATCTATTGTCAGTGCTTTCCTGCCTGACTCCCTGCCCTCTCCTCCGGAGACCCCACTTTGTTCTCACTGTAAGACCTGAAGCCAGTCCTGCTATTAGGCCAGGGGGGTTGAAATAGGCAGAAGCTAAATCGTTTAATGTTTTATTCTCAGGTGAGCCTGCACCTGTTCTAAGTCTTTGGGGAACTGAAGGAACTAGCAGGAATCAAAGAGCAAGCATGGAACAAAGGAAACAATGCAGGGCAAGACTTCCTCCCTCAAGCCCTCCAGGCATGGAATCCAAACCAGTGCCAGTCTCCATGACTGGGTTCCTTCTACCTGATTCTCATTTTATTGAACTTAACATATGACAATTATAAATGTCACATTACTATTTATTGAGCAGTATCTTTATGCTACATGCTGTACAAAGCACTTGACATACATTATCTCGTTTAATTCTGACAATAACTCTCATGGGTCAATGGTATTCTCATCCCCACTTGAAGTTGGAAAATAACTAAGACTAAAATAGATATGACTTGCCCAAAGTTTCACAACTAAACAGAGGCCAAGTCAGGATTCGAATCCAAGTTTATCCAACTCCAAAGCCCAACACCAGTGTGGAATCTTCCTCACTTAATTCCACTTTTGAGTTTCTCTTCTTACCTCATATCCAGATCCCTGCAAACAACCTGACAACCAAGGAGGCCTCGCTTCAGTCCTCTCCTCACTCCAAGTTGCACCATCTGTCCCCTGAAATGCTAGTAGCCTCCTCCCAGCCTCTTGCTGAGCACAGATCAATAAGGGAAGGATGTTAGCACATGCTTCATTGCTTTCCATTCCTCAGCATCAGACTTTGTTCAGGAGCACTACACAGGGCTGCTGCCGTCCTCAGATATGTTGTATATAGATCAAACAAGGGACAAATGACCGCTTTCTAAAATAATAAATCATTTTGCCCCATAAAATGTATTCTTTATGAGATCATTTTATCATTTTGATTCTTTCAGCAATTTCTTGTGCAATTAATTTATGCAATTTTACAGGCTGAGAGCACGGGTAAGCAAAGCATGCTGATGCCAAATTTTCGGTGGAGATGACACAATAGAATCTGAGACCCACCATAGCAGAAGGTTCAGAACCAACCATCAGTATTGCCTTTGCAAGCTTATAAAAAAGCATGCAGCCTCAAACAGTGAGCAGGCTTTTATTCTGTGGCCGATTAAGGGCATATACATTTTTAGTAAATAACCCCAAGAGGTTTTTGAAGGGGTAGAAGTAACCAAAGAATAGTCATAGAGGTAACTTTTACTTTTCCTCCCATTAAAAAAAAACAAGCACAACAAAAGCCTCTTAATATAATCCCATTAAAATGTTCTAAATTATAGAAGATAAAAAATCACCTATAATTTTACTCCTTAAGACGATTACTTTAAATATCTTTATGTATTCCATCATTTCATTATTTTTTTCTGGTTGAGGTAATATTGTCCATAAAGGTGCAAACAAGCAATTCATAGAAGAAATATAAGTAGGCAATAATCATGCTTCACTGATAATCAGGAAAATTGAAATTAAAACAATGAGGCATCATTTATTGGCAAAAATTCAAAAGATTGAAAATATTCACTTTTAGCCCTAGCTGGTTTGACTCAGTGGATAGAGCATCAGCCCTCGGACTGAAGTGTTCTGGGTTTGATTCTGGTCAGGGCCACATACCTTGGTTGCGGGCTTGATCTCTGGCACTGGTCGGGGCCATGTGGGAGGCAACTAATCAATGTGTCCCTCAAACAACAATGTTTCTCTCTCTGTCTCTCCTTCTCCTTTCCACCCTCTCTAAAAATCAATGGAAAAATATCCTCAGGTGAGGATTAACAAAACACACACACACACACACACACACACACAAAAGAAAATATTCACTTTTGGATACAGGCACTCCCATATCTCATTTGTTGGAGTATATAATGGAAAAGAGTGGTAGGGGGATAATTGGGCAGTATCTATTAAAATTCTATTTTGAGGTATTGTCCTAAAGAAATATTCACATAAGTACACAAGGATATATGTGCAGTGATGCTTGTTGAATCATTGTTTGCAGAGTTAAAAAAAAAAAAGAGAAGCATCTAAATCTGCATCAGTAGAAGAATGGTTAAATAAATTACAACATGTTCATACTGGTGAATTCAATAGATGTTTTAAAATGTGATGCAATGTTAATGATAGCAATGTTCGTTATGGAAAAGATTTCCACACATATCAATAAGTAATAAAAGCATGTTGTAGAAAAATAGTGTTAATATAACCTCATAAAAATGATACATGGAAATATATAGAAGGTGAGAGGGAAATGCACCATGGTATTAACAATGATTGCATTGTTATCAACTTTTCACTATAGGTAAATATGGTAAGATTTTTTCTTCATTTTGAAATAAATGTCTATAGACTAGAGGCTCAGGATGAAATTACTTAATGGAAGGCTGAGGATAATATTGAATTGAAGAATCCTATTGAAAGCCAGAGCTAAACCCTATTGTTCCTGACCCCACTGCCAACATCCTTATTGCCAGAGTCTTCACAAATAACAAGGGCTCTCTTCTATTTGGTCATTTTCCCCCCTCTGTACCTTTTATCTAAGTGACTTTGATCTTCAATTATAAGCACTTCATGTGTCTGCCACCTGTAATTTTGTGACTAAGCCCAAATCCAACACAATAAAGTAAAGCAAGGTGGCAGGAAGGTGACCTGATTTTTACCATAAGGTGCCACCTGAAGACTCAGACGTCAATAATGACTTGATATTCCAGAAAGCATTCTCCAGTTGGTAAGGACATGCTACAGAACATGTTTTTCCAGAAGGCAATGAAGTTGCTCAGCAAGAGCAGCCTTTTGTGGAAGAAAACCTGATAAAGATTGAGTAGCCCCAGGAGAGCTGTACTTGGTTTTTGGAACAAGGTCTATCTTGAATTATATGAACTCAATCTTGGGGAAGCCCGAGACAAACATTTTCACCTTTTGCTGCTGTTGTCGTCGTAGTTGTTGTTATCACTTTTTCCTGAATACCTGATCCTGCGGTTTTCTTCACGAAGGTCCAAGTAGAAATTCCTCTACAGCTGCCTAACCACCATCCATCTCTGGTCTTCGGCCACTTTCCAGGAACAAAATTCAATTTATCCTTGAACTCCCTGGAAAAAAACCCCAGAGAAGTTCAGAGTAAATGCTTTAACTAAGTCACCAGCAAAATAATACTAATAGAATTAGAAAGGGTATAGGCCAACAAATTTATAACAATGACATATAGGTCATTTACAAAATCTCTTACCAAAAGACTGAATGTATTTCTCTGTCCTTGAAACTGATAATGGCCTTTGTAGCCGCCCAAATGAACATGTGAGTATGTGACGCTGCATGACATGCAGAGCTATGTCATAAAAAGCAATCTGGCTTTCCTCATTCCCACCCCTCCTGGATGAGCACCCTTGGAACTTGTCCACCATGTTGTGAAGAAGCACATCATTTTGGAGAGACCTTGTGTGGGTGATCACCTACACATTAATCTTGCTAAGATCTGTCAATAGCTGACAACTACCACAGAGGTGAGCGAGCAAGCCTTCACATTGGATCTCCACTGTGGGCCGTGTTGCCTTCCCACCGCCCCTGGGAGGGAACATTTGACAATTTTTGGAGACATTTTTGGTTGTTACAACTAGAGAGGGAGTACTACTGGCAAGGCCTCTAGCAGATAAAGGCCAGGAATACTGCTAAACATCCTGCAATTCACAGTCCCCCACAACGAAGGATATTCAACCCAAAATGTTCACAGTGCTGAGGTTGAGAAACCCTGCTTCAGACAACTCCAGCCTCCAGTCTTGGAGTTATGCCAGCTGATTTCAAGTGGAACAGAGGCAAGCTGTCCCTGCCAAACCTGCCCAAATCACACTTTCATGGGGTGATTTGTTTTGCATAAATAGATCCTTGAGATACCATGAAATAAGTGGAAGAACTGAGTTACATCTTCAGGTCTTTGTGACTCTGAAACTCAGGCTTCTTCCAGCATTGCCTTGAAAGAATGCAATAACAAAAAATGAATAGCGAAGCAGCCTTAGCAAAAGTGTGGCTGAGACCTTAGTAGAGGAGAGGGAAAGGTGACCACTATCAAGAAGAGAGCAACGGAGGGTTGCTCACTGGGTAACTGTCCTCCATGTTCCTCAACATCACCCCTCTCCTCTCTGGAAAACCTGAGAGGAGAACTCTCAGTTTCCTCTTCACAAATTTCTTGTGAATGTTTGTGAGGGTTTGTTTCTATCTGATGGCCAAATACTCCTCCAGTAACTTCTAACAACTGAGAGACCCGACAGAGGCCCAACCTTCCCGTAGTAAACTGAAAATATTACATTTTCACAATGACCTTCTCCCTTGAAAGAACTGATCATTCAAGATCTTTTCTCAAACTATATCACACCTAACTTTGTTCATAAAAAATTCTTTACATAATTAACTAGTTTCCTAAGTACATCATCACTTCAAAATGGGACAGCATCCCAGTAATTTCACTTCTGGTATCTGTGCTAAGAAAAGCATCTGAAATGTAGACAAAGATTTATGAGCCAAACCTTTCACTCTAAGATCATGTGTAAGAGTTAAAAACTGGAGGAAATGAATTTTAAGGTCTGACAATAAGGTAATGCAAACATAAAT
This sequence comes from Myotis yumanensis, assembly GCF_028538775.1. Taxonomy (NCBI): domain Eukaryota; kingdom Metazoa; phylum Chordata; class Mammalia; order Chiroptera; family Vespertilionidae; genus Myotis; species Myotis yumanensis. The sequence continues at coordinate 178,310,399 of NW_027223753.1, forward strand.
TTATGGTACAAATCTATAGCAGAATATTATGCAACCATAAATGAACTGTTCTGGGTCCTGCTTCTAATCTTACTTAGTTTACTTTTCCTATGCACTTGATTTACTCCCATGGCTACAATGACCACTCCTGATTCTCAAGACTTGATCTTGCTCCCATGTTCAGGCCTACATATATAAATGCCTATTGGACACCTCTGCACTGATGGATAAAGCCCATTATCTTTCTTCAAAATGTCCTGACCTACATTCTTTATCAAAGTGACTGACAATACCTTTTACCCAGATTCCAAGCAAGAAACATGGGCAACATCTGTGATTAATCCATCTCTTTTCTTTATATCCTATATCCAATTATTGCTAGGTTATTCCATTATATTAAGTCAGTCTCAAATCTCTAACCCAGTTGCCATTATTTTACCCAAGGTCACCATCACCTCTTACCTGAGTTCCTATAGTAGAGACCCCGCTGCTCTTTGCTGATCTATTCTTCATGCTACAGCCAGAGTGGTCCTTCTAAAGCACAAACATGATCAGCATCCCTTTGCTTAAAGCCCTTTATAACTCAACTGTTGTTTTAGGATAAGTCTCAAACTCCTTACTAGTCTTTAGTTTTTGTTTTCCCTTACTGGGTTTTGAAAGGCCATTCATAACCAGGTCCCTGCTTATCTCGCCAGCCTCATTCATCCCAGACCATTCTACCTCTTTACATCTTTTTGCACTTTATACTTCAACCAGCTACACCATTTGCAAATGTATCACATTAACACTTTGGGACCTTATGCACATACTCTTTACCTCCAGATCACTTTTCATCTCATGCCTAATCGCAGTTATTACTAACCTCACTAATGCCTACTTACTTTCCTTACCATTTCTGGAAACTGTCAAGTTTTTTTACCTTTGGGTCTTCTCATATGCTGTTTCTTGTTAATGGGATTCTCCCTCAACACAAATAGACAGACCAGACACACACCATATAAACCTCATGTGATGGCCATAAATAATGCCTCTCAGATCTCCTAGTGTGGAAAACAAAATTGATTGTTAGCCACACCTTCTTTGCTCTGAATTCAGGGCTGCCTTCACACCAAACCCCCATTCCTGCAGGCTGCTCCAAGTCAATGGCAGGTCCATTCCTGGGAGACATGAGACTCTTCTGACAGGTTACTTTGGCCCAAGGACTCCCCATCAACCTTGCCAAACTCTCTTAGAATTGTGCTACAGCTGAGACCTTTCTTCTTTCCCTGTCTTTAAAAAAGAAATCAGACCTACTTCATGGTCTGATGACTCTTGTAGTCGCCTCAGAATTCCTCCTTTTTATCCCTCAGGCATTTCTCCAATAAATATTTTGTATGACTAATCTTTTCTTGGCACCTACTTCTCAGAGGACTGATGCAAGTTGTACTGAGAAAGGTTCAAGAAAAGAGATGGGACTGGTTCATTCACTACCTGATAGGCATAGAGAACAATATCCTATTGGGTAGGTGAGGCATGCATTGATATGGATAATTCCTGGCAAAAGGTGACAGCTCAATTAATAAGTATTTCACAAGTGGTAGCTTATTAAAAATGGCTTGGTAGAGAGGAAACTGTTACAACAATTCACTGGCTTTGAGGAACTTTCCTAGGACGTAGGCTGTATCACCCTGCAAGTACCACAGGAAGTATGGCAAACTCACTGCAAGGTTGGCCCTTAGACACCTGGAAAAGTAATGGCCAGTGTCCAGTGACACCAAAATGCCTGAGTTTTTCTGGAAGGTGACAGAGAAAAGTAGTGGACATGTTGTAATAGATATATTATTAATGGTCAGAACACCACCAACAAACTATGTTCTACCGAAAGATGCTAAGGACACACCATTCACCAAGGCCATTAGGAATCTGCCACTGAAGGGGCACCATCATCACTAAAGATCCAGTGATGGCTGTCTTCTGCAGGGCAGTGCTGGTGGTAGAAAAAGTCACAGTTAGACACTTTAATAGCCGTGACAATGATGGTTCCCTAAAGTAGCAGAGGCCAGGTGACCACCATTAGCCAGTTATTGTTAATGACCAGGAGAGTTGGACATTACTGGTAATCACTGAGCCCTTTTAGTCTGGAAATTTAGATCTTCAGTACTGGGACATTATTTTATAACTAGAGGCCCGGAGCATGAAACTCATGCACTTGGGGTGGAGGGTCCCTCAACCCGGCCTGCGCCCTCTCACAGTCCAGGAGCCCTTCAGGGATGTCCAACTGACAGCTTAGGCCCACTCCCCAGGGGCAGGAGAGGCTTCCGCCACCACCATGGAGGCAGGAGAGGCTCCCACCACCGTCGCTGCGCTCACCAGCCATGAGCCTAGCTTCTGGCTGAGCGGTGCTCCCTCTGTGGGATCGGGCCTAAACCAGCTCTCCAACATTCCCCGAGGGTCCCAGATTGAGAGAGGGCTCAGGCCAGGCCGAGGGACCCCACCAATGCACGATAGGGGCCTGGGAGAGATGCAGGAAGTTGGCCAACTGGGGAGGGACCTCGGGAGGGCTCCAGGGCATGTCTGGCCCATCTCGCTCAGTCCCGATCGGCCATTCCCCAGCAGCAAGCTAACCTACCAGTCAGAGCATCTTCCCCCTGGTGGTCAGTGCATGTCATATTGAGTGGTTGAGTGACCTTAGAATATCATTAGCATATTATACTTTGATTGGTTGAATGGCCAAATGGTCGACCGGACACTTAGCATGTTAGGCTTTTATTATATAGGATTTACTGCTTCTTGCTGTATCTGTTCTCTTTTTCTGGAACTCATTAGTGTTTTTTCTCCCCATATTGACCCTCAAAAAATCTTTTTAAAGTACCTTTATCTATTCCATCTGTTTTTTAATGTGTTGCACTTTTTGTAACTTTTCTGAACTTTATTTTCCAGCCCTTTCATTGCTTTGTTATTGTTTTCTGGTTGTGATATTTTAATTTCTAAGAGTTCTTTCTTGGTTTGGTTGCATATATATATATTACCCTGTTATTTTATTGGGGCAATATCTTATCCTTCTGAGTACATAAATTATATGAGGCTATTAAAACTTTTTGTGTGTGTCTTTGTTCCCTTTGAGGATTTTATTTGTTTTCTGTTTGCTTTTTGCCTCTTTATTTCAAGTTGAAGATTTTTCTTAATTACCTAGGAATCCTTAGTGTACCATGCACATTTAAGAGAAAGTGCTGGGGCCTAATTCCAGCAGGTCATAAATGCAAGAAGTTCATCAAAAGGTTGGTGAACCTTGAGGCTTCAGCAGGGCTGAAGATATATATTATTGCCTACTGCCAGACAGCTGAGGGCATTTCCCCAAACCTGAAAATCTACATGTTATTACCTACTGCTAGCGAAACAGCTGAATAGCTGAAGGCAGTTCCCCCAACCTGACAATACTTTACTGCTTACCAAACTTTACCTTTGATATGTATATCTGCTTTGTTTTAGGGCAATTTGTGCTCATAAAAAGCAAGGTGTCCAGAGATTCGGAGAACTTGGTTACTATAGCTAAGTCTCCTCTGGCTCCCCCCAAAAATGCCTTCTATATTTATATTTCATGTCTAGTATCTTTATTAATTTACCGCAGCTCCTTCTCCAGATTCCTGAACCCTTCTAGATGCAGGAAAAGACCCTGGCAGAAAGGTTCCAAAAATAGGTTGGAGCTTTTCCAGAAGAAGAGGAAGAGAAGATGAGCTTGAAAATCGGTATGTTTTATTTCAAAGCAGTCAGACAGGAATATAGTGAAGCTAAAGTGTAATTGATATTGGGGCCCCTTCTCAATTTCCCAGGAAAATAATCCTCTTTTCTTTAGCCTGGGGTAGGTAAATGGCTGGCTGTTGCTATGGGAAGGGTGTTGGAGGAGACCCATGATTCAGATTACAGACATCACTGATCCTTCTGTTTTGAACCTTATCCACAATTCACTGTGCCTGGACTTCATCTTCAGTGTCACTCTCTGGTGGCACCTCTGTTACAGCTTCCTTCCCTGGCTGAGTCCATTACTATTTCTCCACTTGCTCTCTGTCTTCCCCAAATCTGTCATCTCTCATCTGCGTTTGTCTTCTCTCCTGATCCATTGGTACTTGTAGTTCTATGTTCCTTAAAACAATCCTTTTAATGATATTTTAGAAAAATTTCCATAGGGAGAGGAGGTGAATGCCTCTATTTGATCACACTCTCATATTTTCCTCTCTGGTTTAAATGCTACTTTCATCATACATGAAAATTGGCATATAATTAGCAATATTGAAGCATTCTAATATATTCTACTGTGCTATCTAATTATGTAACAGAGCCAGACTTTAAAATATATTTTTTCTATCTGGCAGTATAATTCCTCATTGTAATTCTTCTTTTCTAAAATTTAAAAAGAAAATTTTGGCTGCTCTCACACTTTTTAGATTAATTTTAAAATCAATATGTATCGAATTTGTAAATCAGTTTGAGAAAATTGACTTGCTTCTATTAGTGTCTCCATACTAAAGAACTTTATATGAGTTCATTTATTCAGTAAAGTTTTATGTTTTCTTTCATATCAGTACTGATTAATTCTTAAATGTATCCTTAGGTATTTCATGTTTGCATTTTATTTTGAAAAGAAAGTTTTAAAATTACATTTTCTAATGTTTTTTGCTGATACAATGAGAAACTACAGATTTAAAAAAACTCATTTTGGACTTTGAAATTTTAAAGGTTGCTAATTTTTTCTAATAAATTTCCTCTTGTGTCACTTAGGTTTTCTGCTCATATCATCTGCAATTAAGGACAATAGTTGTCTGGCATTCAATAATAAGTTTTATTAAGTTTTCTGCATCATTATACTAGTACCATTTGAAATATAATCCTATATAATAATAGCCTAATATGCAAATTGTCCCCTCAACCGGGAGTTTGACAAGGGGGGGGGGGGGGGGGCTGGCCAGCCAACCTCCCGAAGCCCTTCCCCCCAGCCAGCCCCGCCCCCAGTTGCCCCCCCAACCCATGCACGAATTCATGCACTGGGCCTCTAGTATTAAATAATGGTAGTGATAATGGGCATTATTCTCTTGTTACAGACTTCCATAGGAATATTTCTGGTGTTTCATTAAGGATTAATTTGTCAGTTTCAAACAAATAACTTTTATCACTTTAAGAATATAAGATAATTAAGGAAAGCTTTTAGCAAATCCACCATATCCAACCAGCTTTAACCTTCTTCTCTCCCATGCCCGGTCAGCACCAAGACTTCATAAATTTACCTCCAAAATACTCTTAAATCTGTCATGGCTTTTCTCTTCTCCTGTCACTGCCTTGGTCTCTGTTGCCATCCCTTCTTTCCTATTATTAAATGAACTTTTAAATATCTGCCATCAGTGTCAAGCCCCTCCAATTCATCTTCATACTGCTGTTCAAAAGAACTCTCTAAAATGTGATTATGTCACACATTTCCTTCCCACCCCTGGACTTAAAGTCTTTCAATGGTTCTCTATTGCTCTTAGAATAAAATTCAAATTCCTTAAAATGGCTGACAGGAACTGAATGATCTTGCCCTGCTTACCTCTCCAGCTTCATATCTTGCCACCAGCTAAGTTTACCTTAATACTCTAGCCATATTCTCTTTTCTCTCAACTTTCAATTTTTGCCCATATTATTTCTTCTGCCCAACACATCATTTTTTCTTCTTTGTTGGCTAACCCTTATTTGTCCTTCAGCAAGCCTTCCCAGATGCATCAGGCTTGGAGAAATACCCTTCATATATGGCCCTCTTAGAACTTGTACCGCCTTAACATATAGATAGCCCTTTTCACTCTTACAATTACTTGGATACTGCTCTGTCTTCCTCACTATAAATTACCTGAAACTAGAGACAGTACCCACCTTTTTTATTATTTTATGTTCATTACCTGGTAGAGCACCTGGAATTAGTGTTCAAAATTTTTTATTAAATAAACAAATGTTCAATAAAGGAACAAGATATTGGATATATTTAGATCATTGTATATATTTTTGAACAATTTATTGATGGTATCTATCTATCTATCTATATATATCTATACAGATATGTAGATATACATATATATGTTTTTATTTATTTCAGAGAGACAAAGGGAGAGGGAGAGAGAGATAGAAATAGAAATAATGAGAGAGAATCATTGATCAACTGCCTCCTGCACTGGGGATCAAGCCCACACCTGGGCATGTCCCCTGACACTCAACCACTGAGCACACTGGCCAGGCTATAGCTTATTTTTTGTTTTCTTTGGAAACTTTAGGAACTTCTCTTTATGCTTGATTTTCTAATAATTTACATGTCAAATTTTAATATTTTATTTATTCTTCTTGTATAGCACATGGATGTTTCCCTTTAGTTCTAGGAAATTATAACTTTATAATTGTAACTTTTTATATTTATAATTTAATGCCTTTCTTTCCAATTCTTCTCCGGCATCTGTTATTGGATGGTCTAGTAATTGGACAATGGAATCCTAGAACTAACCCTCTATGTCTTTTTATCCTTTTCCATATATTTTTATGCTTGTCTTTTTATCCCACATTTTGTGTAAGCTTTTTCACTTTATCTTTCAAATCTTACATTTTTTAAAATGTAGCCATTATATATTTAATTTTCAGGAGTTTTATCTTGTGTGAATTTGCCTTTCCCATAGAAGACAGTACTAGTTTTATGCATGCAGTATAGCCTTGAATTTCCCAAAGATTAATAATTGGACTTTTCTTTTTGAAGTTCTCTTCTTTCCCTAATTTATTTCCGTTTTCTCTAGAGATAGTTTTTCCATTTTATCCTCTTGGTTTTTCTCTGATGCTGCAAGCTTTCCTCAAATCTCTGATGATTCTTGCATTTTCATTTATATTTAAAAACCTATTAATGTAATTGGATTTCCTCATTGATAGAAGATTATTTAAATATTTTTTAATTGAAAGAGTTATTTCTGTTGATGTTCTTTTGTTCTGTTGGGTTAAACTCTTCTGACTAAATTACTATTATTTGATTCCATGGATGTCAGGGGCTGTGACCTGTATAATTTTTGCCCTTAGGTATATGTATACATTGTGAAATGATCATCACAATAAGTTTAATTAGCATCCATCATCACAAATAGTTACATTATTTTCTTATTATGAGAACTTTTATGATCTTGGCATCTTTCAAATATATAATACAGTATTGTTAAGGATAATCCTAAATGTTGACCATTACATCCCAGGATAGAAGTTTGTACTTTGACCACCTTTATTCATTATTCTAACCTGGTGCTGATTATATCTTTTCTTTTTTATTTTTAAATACATTTTTTTGATCTCAAAGAGAGAGAAGAAGGGAGAGGGAAAGAAAGAAATATTGATTGGCTGCCTCCTGTATGCCCCCTACTGGGGATTGAGCCCACAACCAGGACATGTGCTATGACCAGGAATTGAACTGGTGACCTATTGTTGCATGGGATGACGTTCTACCAACTGAGCCACACTGGCCAGGGCATGACTATGTCTTTTCAATATTAGGACTCTTACCTTTGTTTGCCAATATCTCTGTGAATATTGCTTCACCCATTTTCTTCTTCAACAACTCTTACTATTATATGTAAAATCATTTAGTCTTGTCCACCATGACTTTTAACTGTATTTTAGTATTATCTGCTGCTTGTATTCTCTTTACAATAAGTCACTTTGCCTAATTTATGCATGGTCTCTACAAACAGAAATCCTTAATTTTGATATTACCAATTAATTATTTTTAATTAATTGCTAAAAAAACAATGGCTTGTACATTTGAATTTTGTTTAAGAGCTACTTCCCTGCCTCTATGTTGAAATAATATTTTTTCTTATTATTTTCTATTAATGTGATAGCTTTACATTTCACTTTAAGGTTTTTAATTGTTCTGGCCTTATTCTTTTTTAAAAATTATATTTTATTGATTTTTTACAGAGAGGAAGGGAGAGGGATAGAGAGTTAGAAACATCGATGAGAGAGAAACATCAATCAGCTGCCTCCTGCACACCCCCCACTGGGGATGTGCCCGCAACCAAGGTACATTCCCTTGACCTGAATTGAACCTGGGACCCTTCAGTCCGCAGGCTGACGCTCTGTCCACTGAGCCAAACCGGTTAGGGCATGGCCTTATTCTTCATGTATGGTGTTAAGGAAATATGTTTACTATTTTTTTAAAATTTATTGCTGTTCAGGTATTCTACATCTTAGACCTATTTCAATAATTTATAGTTTTCTAGAAAGTATTCATCTGCATAACTGAAACTTTATACCCATTTAACAACATTTTACCTTTCTCTGGCCTCTGGTAATCACCATTCTATTTGACTCTTTTAGATACCTCATGTAAATGGAATCTTATTTGTTTTTCAGAGACTGGCTTATTCCACCTAGCATAATGTACCTAAGTTCATCTATCTTGTCATAAATAGAAAATATGTCCTTCTTTTCTAAAGGCTAAATAATATTCCATTGTGTGTATGTATGTATGTGTGTTTGTGTGTGTTATATTTTCTTTATCCACACATCTCATGAATACTTGAGTTGTTTCCTTATCTTAAATATTGTGAATAATGCTACACTGAACTTGGGAGTGCAGATATCTCTTTAAGATACTGATTTTATTTTATATTTTTTGTATATACAGTCAGAGATGAAATGTCTAGATCATATGGCAGTGTTATTTTTAATTTTCTAAGGAGCCTCTCTAATGTTTTTCATAGTAGTCATACCATTTTACATTCCCACCAACAGTTTGCAAGCTTTCCAATTTCTCCACTTCCTCACCAACACTTGTTATCTTTTATGGAGTTTTTTTAAATAATAGTCATCCTAAAAGATATGAGGTGGTATCTCATTGGGGTTTTGATTTGTATTTCCCTGTTAATTAGTGATGTTGAACACCTTTCCATTAAAAACATAATAATAATTTATAGTATTTTTTCCTTTCCTCCAAATCATGTGTTTGAGATTTTTAACTTAGTTAGCATAAAGTTGCATAGAATTATTTTTATAATTTTAATTAGCTTCTTATGCTTTTCATATACCCTTTCCACTTGTAAATTCTGTATGTTGTATTTCTTTTAAATTAGATGTGAGAGAAATTAGATAGATAGATAGATAGATAGATAGACAGATATAGATATATTTTTAAAATTGATGTCAGAGAAGGAGAGAGAGATAGAAACATCAATGATGAGAGAGAATCGGCTGCCTCCTGCACACTGCACACTGGGAATCAAGCCCACAACCCAAGCATGTGCCCTGACCAGGAATTGAACTGTGACCTCCTGGTTCATAGGTCGACACTCAACCACTGAGCAACACCAGCTGGGCTGAAATTATCTGTTTGTTATTGCTCTCTTTGTTTTTGCTTTACAAAGGTCTTGCTCTCTAAGCTATCAGTTTGACTCAATTTCAAAGTGTTTTTATAACTATAATTTATAATTTTGTTTTACAATTCATTTATTTTTTGTTATATGTTTTTTATTTGTTTATTTTATACTGTTTTGTTTTGTTTTTGTTAACTTATGAGTAGAATATTTGGCTTAATAATTTATTTCTTCCTTGTTTAACCCTGAAAGTATTTAGAGGTATGGATTTACCTCTGAGTAACATTTTAGTTGTATTTAATAATTTTTTTAATATTTGCTTCTTATTTCCATTATTTTTAAACAGTCTTCAGCCTTTGACTAAGATGAATATTTTATCAATGTGTCTAAATTTCCCACTCCTGAAGTTCCCACAGAGAGACCTACAGATCATACAATTTATTAATAACTAATATCAATGACAGAAATTCAGATGAAAAAGAATTATTTACCAGAATCTTTGAGAAATTACTTTATGATCGCATATAGCCAAATAAAAGTAAATGAAAGCGGACTCTAACACTTGGCTTGTCTGGCGAAGTATATGAACCTCAGTGGTGAAGAAAGGATCCTATAAGAACAAAGGTAACAAATTGCAGGGCATTGCCAGTAGTTTCTTTATCCTGATGAAGTTGTCTGTATGACTTCACTATTGGAAGCTGGAGCTTTCAGGTTTTGGTGGGCCTTTAGGTTAAAATGAACCTCTTTTGGAAAGGGATGTTGAGAAAATAAGAAGCTAATGTAAAAAATTGGCCTCATTGGGTTCAGGGTCACTACGTTTTGAGGTTGGTGGGGATATACACTTATTTTTTCTTCTTCCTAACCTAGAGGACTAGATTTAAAGTAATAGGAACAATGGTAATCATTTCACAATGTATATGTCTATCAAATCATCATGTGCACTTTAAACACATACAGTTTTATTTATCAATTGCATCTCAATAAAACTGGGAGAAAATAAAAATAAAATAAAGCGGTAGGGACATAATTGAGAAAATTTCAATCCTTGGGAGGCAAGCTGATCTATATGGGACTTAGTAGAGATTAAGAAAGAGTCACAAAGTAAATAATAATAACTACTATTTATAGTTTTTTTAAATGTGATCAACAAAATTCTGTTATCTCCTAAGTGCTGTCTTAGCCAATGAATGATAACAATACTCAAATTTGCTAAGCATTTTAAGTTTACCTTTGTCACACTTTTTTAAAAAATCATATTTAATAAACATTCATATAGCACTTATTAAGGGCCAGCCACTGGGCCAAGCACTTGAAAGCTACCCTGGCATGGACAAGGCAAGAGAGATGCCTAAGGACAAGACGGTAAGTGTTCTACCACCCTTACCCAAGATAGAGGGATTTCTTTTTTTAATTTTTACCCCTTCCCTAGTTGCTTCCGTTCCTTGAGAGGCTTAAGGCTTTTGTTCTCTAGATACGTAGAACCCTAACCATTTGTGCCTTCCTCACAGGGGAGGCCAGCCACTCCCTCTCTCCAGGCTGCACTACTGACAAAGGCTTTCTCTGGTCTACCACTTTCTTCTAAGTACCCCACAGAGGCAGGTGAGAAGACCCCATGAGCAGGTACAAAATCCACTAGAATCTGTTGTCTCCATGTTTGTTTGTTTTTTCTTCTCACATAAACCCACATTCGGTCTTCAACAAAATGTTAAAAGTTTTAGCTGAATTCTTGTCCGCTTGAATGATACCTGTTGTCTCTTCCTCCCATGGTCAGCCGAAGGAGAACCAGTTTCCATGCCCCATCTCCTTGGACTTGGAGGAACCATCTCCTTAGATTTCAGGCTACTGGATTGACCTGAAATGTGATTCTTCTGACCAGTTCAAGGAAAGATAAGATTTTATGGTTTACCTGGCTTTTGTTGTTATTGTTAAGGGGAGGGGCATGCAGGGAGAACCAACATTTCGGTTTCCTACATCCTAGGCAGAAGCAGAACAACATATTCCTACCATTATTTGTAGTTTTTCTATTTTAATATTTTCTTTCTGTTTCCTTTATCATATCATCCTTGATATTTATATTGTGTGTGTGTGTTTTTCTTTTTTGGTTTTACTTTTTAATAAGCATGCACTTAATTTTATTCTTTTAGTGCACAGGTCCTCAATAGAGGTGTACTACCCTTAGGGAGGACATTTTGAAAATTTGTTGGAGCAATTTTATGTGTCCCAATGACTCAAAGAAACTATTGTTCTTTAGTGGGTAGATAATAAATACTAGATGCTAGACATCCTACAACATGAAAGAAATGTTTATATATTGAAGAATTTTCTCATGCCCACACGATTTTAAACACCACACTAAAGGGTCATGTAAACTATAGAATGTTGCAATTTAAAAGAGATGCAATTTTTAAAAATGATTTTAGTAAATAGCAAATTTTATATACTACAACTACTTTGTTTTGTTTAGAACTTGACCAAATTCTGGTCACTGTTTTGGAAATAACTTCTTAAATGGCAATGCTGCTTGTAAAGTTTGAGTCACCAATGCAGCACCCCTCTACTCTGTTAGTCTGTCTTAACTTTGGCACTCAGTAGCACTAGTTGCCTTGGTTCTCTGTGATTCAACCCCAGACTCCTCTGGGTAAAAATTCATGACAAAGACAAGGAAGGTAGCAGAGACCTATAATAGTTTCCATTTCCTATAAATATAGAAAGCACAAAGAGATGGAAACAAGAGATAAAGAGAGGCTCCCCTGAAAAGACAAAATTGGCACTTAGCCAGGCCTCACCGGTTTATTCATCACACACCCATTTTTTAAATGTCGCTTGTTCACTGAAAATAAAGCCCCATTCAAAGAGGCTGAAGAAAATCCACACACTCTAGAGAACCAGATAGTCTTTTATTCATAAAATTCTATCATTTCAGGATATTATAAAAGTTTTTAAACAAATAGAGACCATAAAGTATTCTGCATTTCAACCTGAAAGAAGATATTTTTAAAATGTCAGTACGTAATTATCATGCACAATAGTCAATGAATATGGATAAGTTATTTTGACTTTAAACTACAAAAAAAAAGGGCGTTGATTGTCTTTCTAGTTTAGAGTATTTCTTTCTCTCTTTAGTGGCAAGGCAAAGGACAGATGACTGAAATGGGTTGACTACAATTAAGAAATAAAAAAAGAAGAGTGACAGATGGGTTTACTGTCTTCAGGGATTTAACATTTTCAAGACATTTGTGTATGACATTTGACATCATAATATTCAAGAGCTCTCAGAGCTATGGGGGGGGGGGGGGGTGTTTATTTTTTGTTTTTGTTTGTTTGTTTGTTGAGATATGATAGTATCCCAAAAGGAAAAAAGTAGAGTGAAAGTATGACTAAGTAGAGAATAAAGGGAGGAAGAAGGGGAGAAAGGCAAGAGGGAAAGTAGGAAGGAAAGGAAAGAAGGAGGAAGGGAGGGAGGGAGGGAGGAAAGGGAGGAAAGGGAAGGGAAGGGAAGGGAAGGGAAGGGAAGGGAAGGGAAGGGAAGGGAAGGGAAGGGAAGAAATGAGAGAAAAGGAGGGGAGAGGAGGAGATAAGACAAGTAAATAGGTAAGCAGAGTAGATATTTGCCAAACACACTTATGCAAAGTCTTATGTCAACTATATTGTCTCATTACAATGAGGTTGCTTAAAAAGTAAGCATCTGAAAAGTATTATTTTATTAAATGTTGCTGTTGCCCTTATTAATAGAGCTAGTGTGCAATATAAGTCTGAATGTCATGATTGAAATGACTTGAATGAAAACAGTATAAATTGAAATGCATGATAGACCATCATAACTTGCAATCATTATGTGATGAAAATATTGGTTTTATTTTAATATAGAAATTTATAGTGATAAATTTTTATTTCTTTTTTTTAAATTTTGTTTTATTGCTTAAAGTATTACAAAGAGTATTACATATGTCTCCTTTTTTCCCCCCTTGACTTCCCCCAGCCTCCCCTATCCCCCAGTGTCTTGTGTCCATTGGTTATGCTTATATGCATGCATACAAGTCCTTCGGTTGATCTCTTATGATAAATTTTTATTTCTAACTTGATTATTGGTGAATTACATTTTATTCTGTGAAAAAAAACCTCAATTCTTGCCTCAAGGAATACTGAAGTGTTTTGTATTAGATCCAAAATATAAAGGAAGGATATGGAGGCTACTGGATGGAGATTCTTTAGAAGAAATGAAAAAGGAGGGGAGCAGATAAATTCCTTCTTAGACTGTTTTTTCTGCTTAATTTCTGGCCCTCCACCATCAATTTCTCCTTGCCTTCTAGATTTTCCATATCTGGGAGATCCAATTATTGATCAATGTAAGATGCGGGACAGATAACTTATCCCTTTAGCTCATAATTCTTTGGCTTGAGAAGAAATGTACTCAAAGAACTGGAGTCAAAGACCCACACCTTAGAAGTCTTATCTCCACCTGGATCTGGTGTAGATTGTGAGATGCTAGACCTGGAACCTGAGCCTAATGCCATAATGGAATGAGATTTTGGGAGGTCTTACGAGGGGGTAATTGTATTTTTGCATGTGGAGGAAATAATTTATGACAAGAATGCCAACTGTGATAAAGATGAAGGTAAATTATTTGACATTCTTCCTATTGAGAGGTTAGGGGGGAGGGGAGTATAGAGTATCTTTAACTACTTCCCTTGAATTGGAGGAGGGTTGTGACTGCTTTGACCAATAGAGAATGTGGAAGTGATGCTATGTCACCATCAGTTTTAGGCACTTTCCTCTTTTTTTTTGAGTCCTGAGTCACCATGCAAAATATCTGAGTATCCTGACACAACCATGGTTTGAGGAAATTCATGTTAGTAGCCCTGTGGAGAGGCTGTGTCAAGAGTTAAAGAGAGATGCCTGGCCCACCCCCAGTCATTTCAGTTCCCTGCCTCATACAATCATACCATGTAACATTTTGAATGTGTTGACTATACCATTACTTTTGGGAGTAGTTTGTTATGCAGTAATAGATCATGGAAACACTATGTGAAAGCATCTTTTTTTACTTCTATGTTCTGACTTCTTGCCTGGGATATGGACACAAGACTTAAAGATCTAAGAAAACATTTGAGATTGTGAGGGAAAAAACAAACAATCAAAAGAAAAACAAATAAATGCCTACATATTAAGGATGTCAGAATGGTAAGACAGAAAGATTTTGGGTCCTTGCTGACATTATTGAGCCAACCATACTAGCCAGCTGACTGCCTCTTATGAGTACAGTAAAGCTTTATCTTTTTAAGCCAATGTTATTTTGGCATCGTTCTACTTGCCACTGAATATATTCAGAGCCGATACAACTATCAATAAATATTTGTTGATTAACTGACTGAATCTGTCTCTGAAGCCCTTGTTTCCCAGTCACATCTTTCTAAAAGCTTACCTTCAACAATATAGTTTCTCTGGGATTTATAGATGTTACCTAAAAGGCACACTTTCATGGTTGGCACTTTTCCAGCCTTTATTGGAAAAATGTTCTTTTTCCTAAAGCATCGCTTTGAATTTTTAGTCCTAAGTGTGTGACTCTAAGATGTTGGGTCATTTTACATTAAAATGTTTCCTATTTTTGCTTCAGTTTTAAGTTAGAATGAGATCCCTCAGAATAAGGAGACTGTTAGCATAGTCAGAAGTTCCTGATGCCTGTACTCTGTGGCTCTTAAGCATTTCTATTCAGTGCAGTTCTTCTCAGCAAAGCATGAAGAGAGTCATCAAGAACAAAACGAAGACTCTGTATGTGATCGTTTCTTAGTTTTCAGACACTGATGTCTGTGACAGAGTAATTAGGGGAAAAAGTCTGCATTTCCACTATCACAGAAGGAACATTTGCTTCTTATAATGACAAATTCTGCTGATGGTTATGCCTCTTGGAAAGGGGATTTGGGTGGGGGAGGAGAGGGAACTTCATTCCTTCACATTTTCCAGGACTAGAAAAATGAGTACTGAGTAGGACACTTTCAAGATAATTATTTTTTTCATTAGTTTAAAGTGACTTCTTTGAGAGATTATCTTTAGAAATAGAAGTTGGCAAAAAGGCACAATAATTTGCACATATTAGAGACGCGCTCTGCAAAATTCTCTTTTGGGAGAAAGTATTTTATGCATGAAAAGTCAAGCAAAATGTACTTAAAATATAAAAGTTTACTGATTGATTCCTCCTTTTATTTTATAGGGTTGAAAGGCTTTACTTAGCTACATTATTCATCAAGTAAGTGATTTTTTAATGGAGCAGCAGTTTCAGTAAACAGGCTTCAAGAATAGTCTTTTAGTGGAGCAAGAACATCTTTGTGTCAGCCCCTTTTATCATTAAAGTACACAGTAACAGTAACCCAAAAGTAACAAAACAGCCTATAGAAACTGAAAAGAAAAAAACACCACCAAAATTAACTACTGCTTTTGGACACCTCATTTACATAACAGACAGTCAAGGGAAAGAGAACTAGCTTTTTGTTTCTTCAAAGAAGTCTCCAGCCTTCACACATCACTTACAAATTTAAAAAAGAAATTTAAGAAGAAAGAAAAAAAAACCCATGTATTGAGCATCTACTATGTGCATTGTCTGTTGTAGGTGTTAAAGTTGGAAAAGTAAATGAAACCATCCTTGATCTTAAGAGCTACCAGTTTAATGACAATTGCAGATGCGGTTTACTCTTGCTTTCTCTGGGTAAGATCAACAGCAGCAAACCATTATGTACAGCTTTACTGCTTTATGATCCTATCAATTCTCTAATGAAGAAAAAAGAACATGAATAGTTCCTGGAATGAAAAATTTTCAAACCTTCAATCTGTAGCCCTATGTCAGCCTCTTCCCATCTTCAAGGGATCTTCGAGGGTCGGGTCCTCTAACACATGGGAGAGGAGAGGAGATTTGGCCTGGCTCCTCCGGAGCCATCCCTCAGCAATTGCTTCCATGGGTTGTGAAGTGCTGCTTAGAACACCATGGAGAGTGGTGGGCCAGGGTGTGTGCATGAGAGAGAAAACAGTCCAGGTGGACTCTGAAATTCTGGGCTTGGCTCAAGGACCCAGATGGGCTGGGTAATTAGGATTCTTCAGGGTATAATTTCTGCCTAGAATAATCACTCAAAAATGCAGACATACACACATAATCCTCAAGGACTAATAATTTTCAGAAATAATGCAGTTTAAATTCACATTGAAGAAGAGAAACAGTTTTCCTAAATTTAACAAAACCTGCAGAAATTGTTCTGCCCCCAGTGGGGAGACCAGTAGACATTATTATACAGAGTTGTGCAGACAGCTAAAAGAAAATAAGGAATGACATACATTGCAGAGACCTGACAAACAACAGACTACGTTGATGGCCACTCTTGAGTCAGACACAAACAGGAGCTTTAAAGGAAGCATTTTGTTTCCCTGGGGCCAGCCTCCCCCTCCAATCTCTACAGGTAGCAAAGGGACACCAACAGCACTTGCTTTCTCTATCCACACCCTGAAGGCGACATGGGTGCTGCTATGCAAGGCCTATGACTACATTTATACTCTCTACTATAGATTATGGAATAGGTCAAGGTCAAAAACCTAGAAAATGGTTGAATGCAAAGGCTGAAAGGATGTAGCTTCCTATTGTGTTCAGATCAGAATCTATTAGAAGCACCCCTTATTTCTATAGCCTGAAGGGAGAAAGTATGCTATAGTCTAGTGCAGCGGTTCTCAACCTGTGGGTCGCGACCCCTTTGGCGGTCGAACGACCCTTTCACAGGGGTCGCCTAAGACCATCATGCATATCAGATATTTACATTACGATTCATAACAGTAGCAACATTACAGTTATGAAGTAGCAACAAAAATAATTTTATGGTTGGGTCACAACATGAGGAACTGTATTTAAAGGGCCAGAAGGTTGAGAACCACTAGTGCCTTTAACAAACTAATCCACAAAGTATAGTGTATTGGGGTAATTTATACCACGCTTTTGAAGAGTTTATTTTATAGGGATGTGCTAAAATTAACACAAGTCCTAGGGAGTTCACCTGTGGCTTAAGTGAACCAATAAGATTCCTTATAGAAGCAATACATTGTGCAAGATTTGTACAAACCTCACAATTAACTGTTTCTTCCTAAGAGATTAAAAAAAAACTTTGTAGTTAAACTGTTGAATATCACAAAGAGCTTCTTATTCTGCCTTTGAATTTGGAAAAAATAGAAACTGGGATAATCATAACAAAAAACACGATGAAAAGTTTTTAAATTATATAAAACATCTCCCACAATTTTCTGGTCTCTACCTGTCTCTTCATTCATTGTACATTTAGGGTTCCTAGAATATTAGTATTTGTTATCCTTCTCTTCTTTATCTTGTTACAAAGAGCAGTAAACAGCCCATTTCTGGGATATTCAAGTTATATTTTTGTCAACAATGATTTCTCATCAAATCCCATTATGATCTATAATTTATTTTCATTTTAAACACAACCCATGTCAGTTTTAAGGCTTATAATTTTGACTCCAAAACAGAAAATTATTGAATAACATTTAGGTAAAAGCAAAGTATAGAGTTGCTAATAGCAAACAAGAAACATGCCTCAGGTGAAAATTAAAGTGTCTTGGACAAGTGTCTTTTGGGACAATTTTGGTGTTATTTTGTACCAAACTAAATAAAACAATTTAAACAGTTTCTTTACTGACGAAAATATCAGAGCTTTTCATATGGTAATGTGCATTATGAATCTTTGAGAGTAAAGTATAGTGCACAGTCTTTCTCAAACTTAAATTGGTTAAAAACCTTTTTTTCCTTAGAAATCATGGGTTATTTTGCTATTCAAATGTGGTCTATGGTTCAGCAGCCTGGGCATCACCTACTTCATGATAAAGGCTGAACCTCAGACACCACCCAGACCTACTCACTCAACATGTGCAAGGTTCCCAAGGTGATTTTTTTTGTGTATTCAAGTTATTGAAGACTTGGGTTAAAGGATAATTCAGAGTCCAAGTTGACAAAACTTACATCTAAGTAAGCATATTGTACAACTAGTGACCCAGTGCACAGATTTGTGCACATTGAAAGGAAATTAATTAGAAGAAAGATTCATGTGGTAATTATATTCCTGCAAAAAAATTACATGTCAAAATAGTATTATAAAATTAAAATACAAATATTTTAATATCGCTATTCACTTTATAGTAGAAGTGTCAGAGATGAAAGAAAATTAGTAAAATATATATGAAAATAATATAAATGGATTAATAAACAATATTCTGTTGACAATGTTGCTTTCTTTTGGCTTCAGCAGCATATTATGCCAATAGTTGGTCTTCAGACATATTCTGTCAATGACGTCACTTTCTTTCATCTTCAGAGGTACATTGTGCCAATATTTGGTCTTCAAATACATTCTGGCATTGCGTGCGATTGGCGCCAGTGAGAGTATCGTGCATGCGGGAGTCAACGTTTATTTTTAAATTGCGAGTGTGCATCATATGTACTGGCTGGTCAGTCGGCCGGTCAGACAGACGGTCAGTCACTTAGCTTTTTATTTATTTTTTTTTTTTAAATATATTTTATTGCTTTTTTACAGAGAGGAAGGGAGAGAGAAAGAGAGTTAGAAACATCGGTGAGAGAGAAACATCGATCAGCTGCCTCCTGCACACCCCCTACTGGGGATGTGCCCGCAACCCAGGTACATGCCCTTGACCGGAATCGAACCTGGGACCTTTCAGTCTGCAGGCCGACGCTCTATCCACTGAGCCAAACCGGTTCTGGTGACTTAGCCTTTTATATATATAGATTATCTTTCTGCAGTGTAAGTGAAGGGGAGCAGAATGTGCCACCCCAAATATACCACTTTGGCACAGGTATTATTTTGAGTTGAAGGCAACTGAGAACCAACAGATATAGGAGTTCTCTGCCCTCTCCTTTTTCTGCTTAAAAAGAGGGCATACATTTCCCTTTGAGGAAGATATCCACCTCCCACCAGAGAGAGAAGAAACACTCTTATCACCTAAGATGGGGAGTAAACACTAAGATGAGTTTGCATACACAGACTATAAATAAAATAGCCCTATCTTCCTTTAGTCCCTCCATATAGTTCTTAGTCACTTCCCCACAATTTGTAATTCCTTGAAGTGCAAACCCTTTTTCCTTTGTTGAAAGGGTATATCAGCCTGGAGTCTAGCTGCTTTGAGTTTTACACCTTTTTTGCGAACACCTACGCATGTAAATAATAATGGAAATTGTGTGCTTTTATTTCTGTTAATTTCCTTTTGTTAGTTTAATTTTCAGGCTCCTCCTCACTTCTCCTAAGGGAAGAGAAGAAAAGATTTTCCTCCCCAATATAAGCTTCATGAGGGCAGGAATTGTTTTGCTCATAGATGTAGCCCAAGCACCCAAAAAAGTGACTGTGAAACCTCATAGGTATTCAGTAAATATCTGCAGATGTAATGACTTATGATCCCATATGATGCTCTGATTAATTATCCATTATATGATCTTGATAGATTTTAATTTTAATGAATAATTACCTAGATTTTATGCCTCACAGGGGGGTCATGGGCCTAGAGAGAATAAATGATTGTCTTTCCAGGAGACATCACTATAGAGTAACTTTCAGCTTCCCTGATAGACTGTACTCATTGCATATATTATGATATTTTTAATAAAACAGCTATGGGGAAATAACTAGTAGATATAGGTCATAAAAATGACACTTCCTGCAAGTGTTTTATTGTTATGATACCTAAATTGACTATTTCAGTACCTTTCATCGGAGTCCTCTAAGATCAATTTCTCTTCACTCTATGAGGTTATCATTCTGCAGTGGTTTCTTTGGTGTGTTATCTGTACTCTGGGCCTCTTTCTTCCTCCCTTTTATGGTTCTCAGTCACAGTCCTGTAGATTGCAAGCCTTAAACGGCCACATGGTTTCTCACACTAATGCGATTTGCAATTAAGCTCCTGATGATCTTTAAAAATCGAGATAAGGTATTTAACTCCTATTAAGAGTAATTACGGGACAGCTTTGATGTGGAATTATAAAATATGAACACATTTCCTGATTCAATAACATGGAGCTTTCATATCTAAAAATACACACAAAAACCATAGTTCAAAATAAATGTGTAGTTAATGGAATCCAGGGCATCTTTATGTGATAGCAAGTATGGTATTGTTTACATAGGGTCTGCAGACATACTGATAATCTCCTTCCCTTTAGCATCACCATAAAATAATTCCCTCATAATATTACAACAGATTCAAACTTGGCCACTAAGAACTCCTTAAGAAACCCAGTCCTTCACCTCTGGCCTTGCCTTCTCTTCCAGTGTCTGTCTTCTCCAGGCATTTCCTGCATACTCTATGTTTTAACCTATTGTTGGACATTCCTTAGAACAGTGGTTCTCAACTTTCTGGCCCTTTAAATACAATTCTTCATGTTGTGACCCAACCATAAAATTATTTTCGTTGCTACTTCATAACCGTAATGTTGCTACTGTTATGAATCGTAATGTAAATATCTGATATGCAGGATGCTCTTAGGCGACCCCTGTGAAAGGGTCGTTCGACTGCCAAAGGGGTCGCGACCCACAGCTTGAAAACCACTGCCTTAGAAGCATTTCATTGATGTGACCTTTCCTCCAGCCATTCTCTGGAATACCTTGCCCACTCTTTCCTTGGTTCATGTCTCTGCCTGTGTTCCTATAAAGTGAATTCCCGTAAAGTATAAATCCTTCAGAGCACAGCTCAACTATTAGATCTAAGAAGACTTCTCTAACTTCTCAGGCTGCACCAGATGGTTGTCTTTCTTCCAGATAAATCACTTCATGCCTGTCTGAGAACGTGTTAGATCCCTGTCTCACTACCTATAGGTCTTGCCAGATTATGAGTGGCTCAGGGGTGGGTATCATGTTTTTCATCTAAATTTTTCTAGTACCTGCCGCCACAGACTCATTCATTCATCCAAAAAGCATTTTAAGAAATTCAAAAATGAAAGACCAGTGAATTAATAATTTGACCTGAAAGGATATAAGTAATGCAATTATTCTAAGCAAGGCATATTGATTATGTAATTCCTTTCTTTGTTCAAATGTGTATATAATGTTATTATATTATTACAATAGCCATAACTTATCAGGCATCCACCATGGAGCAAGCACTATGGTAGGTACTTTGATACAGAGCGACAGATTCCTTTCTCTGAGGTACTTTTGGCTTTCCCAAATTTCAAAATAAAAATTTTTTAACTTCTTTAGTAGTTTGTGTCCTTCAAGAAATTGGTCTCTTTTATCTAAGATGTTGAATTTATGAGCTCAAGTATTCCTACTCGAGCAGATATTTGTATACCATGTTTATAGCAGCTTTATTCACAGTAGTCAAAAATGGAATATTTTACCACAAGAAATAAAATTTCTCATGGATTAAAGTA
The DNA here is from genome assembly GCF_028538775.1 of Myotis yumanensis. NCBI lineage: Eukaryota > Metazoa > Chordata > Mammalia > Chiroptera > Vespertilionidae > Myotis > Myotis yumanensis. The sequence continues at coordinate 178,332,131 of NW_027223753.1, forward strand.
TAAAACATAACTAAAACAAAAATACTGAAAGAAAATATGAAAGATTAAAAATTTTGAACCACAAAAGACAATAAAATTAAAAGATGGTAAGAAAGGAATGATACATAATATACAAAGAATTCCTTCCAAACAATAAGAGAAAGCAAATAAACCAGATAGGAAATGGACAAATGATTCAAACAGAGAATTCAGAGCACACACCTGAAAACAGAAGAACATATTCAAAATAATTCCACATCAATTAACTGTTAAACACAACAAACTATAAAATATTAGTAGAAAATAGAGCACATTTTGGAAATGCTTGCTACACATGATACCAAATCCAAAGCTATAAAGGAAAGCATCAATAGATTTGACTATCCAAAAATTTTAAACTTATATTACAAAGGCCCCATTAAAAAAGGCCTTAGATATTATTATTAACAGTGCTTTACATATAGAAATGCTTCATAATAGTAGTTAATGAATTATACTTAAAATTTACCTAAATTCTACCTCTGAAAAATAACTTAGGAGCATTTTAAAGACAAAGGCATAATAATGGACCATTCAGCAGCACATCTAATTTTTCCTTTCACACTTATAAAACGTGCTTTATGATTAGAAAGATTTTAAAACTAGAAAAATATAAAAACAATAAGAAATGTCTCAATATTTTTCATGTTGACTTGATCATTTTAATATGTGCATATGTCTTAAGCCATCCACTAATAAAATGACCCAAATTTTAAAAAGTGAAAAGATGATGGTGGAAGATTAACATATAAATAATATTAAAACTACCTACCAATTAATACTAAAAGAAAAACAAATAACTCCAATAGAAAATAAGCAAGAATTTGAATAAATAATTTACAGAATAAATATAAATGATTAATTATCATGAAGAGAATTAACTTTACAAATAATCAGAGAAATACATAAAAAATATTAATGGAATAATATTCACTTATAGATTAAAAGAAAATTTAAAAGATAAACAATATCCACAGTTGACAAGTTTCTCATTACTGTGCAGGAAATATAAATTGGTACATATTTTTTGAAAGGCAATGATAAGTTCTATCAATATTTAAAATTTGCATATCTTATCACCCAACAGTTATTTCTAGTCATTCATTTGATTTATAGAAAATAAGTCATTCATTTGATTTGTAGTAAAAATATGCTTACTACAATATTATATTATTATAGTATATTATTACAATAGCCATAACTTATCAAGCATCCACCATGGAGCAAGCACTATGGTAGGTACTTTGATACAGAGCAACAGATTCCTTTCTCTGAGGTACTTTTGGCTTTCCCAAATTTCAAAATAAAAATTTTTTAACTTCCTTAGTAGTTTGTGTCCTTCAAGAAATTGGTCTATTTCAAACAGACAATTCAGAGCACACACCTGAAAACAGACAATATTAACAGTGCTTTACATATAGAAATGCTTCATAATAGTAGTTAATGAATTATACTTAAAATTCACTATGGAAAACCAAACATAATTATCAATAGAGAAATTCTTAAATTGTCAGTTCATACTATGAAATACTTGTAACAGTTTAAAATAATAAATTAGATGTATATGTACTATCATGGAAATCTCATAGATAAGTTAGTAAGTAAAAAATTACTGAAAAACTATTTACAGCATGATCACATTTCTATAACAAATTACAAATAAATCATACTTGGTTTGTTTCTGGATGATGATAAAGGGAGGCTTTCTCTGCATACATGATTCCCCCCCTCCCCCTGAATGCATTCATATATTGTATGTATGTATATTTTATTTTTTGAGTGGATGGAATGTAAACACTTTTATGTTTTTAAAAGTAAAATTTTTAAATAGGGAAACAAAGAAGATGCAGGGGCTCTGAAAGCCAGGGGTTCTGAAAGCTCATCACATGCATTTCAGAACCAAGAAAGGCCTAAATGAAGGCTCCAGTCAAACTCTGCAGTTGAGTGTCTGGCCCCAGCCTTTTCTGACCTCAAAATAGGAGAGGCTCTGCAGGGCTCTTGTAGAATTCTGACTTCCGTCTCCTGTTCTCTTCTCCCTCTCTCCCAGATTGGACCGGGAAGGAGATGGCCCTGGGAGGGGATCACTCCAAGGCAATGAAAATCTCTCAGTCCTTCCTGAGCCAAATTCCTGACCACCTTCCATCGAGCTCTCCTTGCTTAGCACTGGAGCCCAGTGGCTCTTGACATGGCAGCCCACCTCCCCCACCCAGCCACACCACACTGGGGGAGAACCCAGCAGCCTGACACCAACACTCCTTCCAAGGAGACTCAATTGTTTGTGTGGCTCCTGAAGGCTCATTTTGGTAAGCTTCCTGTAAACAATTCTTTATCAGGAACAGTGAAGATTAGAGATCATTTAGTTAAAATGGGTAGTTCTGTTTATTAAGAGCCAGGAACTATGGTCCAGAAACTGTGCAAAGGACTTTACTCAATTTAATTTCCTGACTTGATTATGAAGTAAGAGCTATTAATATCCGAATTTTACAGGTGAGTAAACAAACAGTAGCTTAAAGGTGTTGAGTAATTTCCCGAGCTCATTTGATTAGTCAGGAGCAGAGTTAAGATTTAATCCCAAATTCCAACCCAATCAGTCCAATTCCAAACTCTTTAGACTTAACTGTATCACCCAAGGATTAGTAAGTGCTCAATAAGGAAAAACTGTTACTTAATTGAATGCAACCTATGGCTTACAGCTTTTTAATGCAGCAGTTGGCTTAATTCTGGGGAGATTTTCATGACAAGAGTTAATAAAATAGCAGGATCGGTCTCATAAACAGCATGAGTGGACTTCACTGATTTCATTTTCTGAAAATTTACCAGGAGGACAATGTCATCCTTCCCATTTTACAGATAACACCAGATAGAAGTTTTAAAATTGGCTTTGAGCATATCCATTCAAGGTTCATTACACTGGAAAACCTCTCTCTAATATTCACTGACCAAGATAAATTCTTCTCAGCAAAGCCTATACATACCAGGAAATGGGCCCCAAAGCAGTTTCCGATTTTAAACACCTTAAAATCCAGGGTGGACAACCTTTCCCTGTCTCCAGTACTGCCAGGCATTGCCACACATCTTTCTGGACTTCTGTAAGCAGAGCACTCTCCTTCCCAATTGCTCCAGGATCCTGCCCCATGCAGGGAAACATTCGCATCTGCCACTGAACACATCTCCCTGCACCTCCAACCACGAAAAATAGGTATTTAATGAGAAAAGGAAGCTGAAATAAATGAGAGAAGCCTCCAAATTTTAATGACTTCATACTTTTCCTTCAAAACTCATAAACAACTCCTACCATCTGGCCTCATTTTATTTTTTTATCACACCGGAGGGAATTTCAGCCTACTACATGATAAAAAAAAAATCAGGATCAAATTCCTCCTTTCTCCTCAACCCCCACTTCCAATTCTGAGCATAGAGCTTTGCGAAGCAAAATCTTTGTCATTATTTTCACAGAGAAGGAATTCTGGCATGGATGAAAAAGAGCTCAGAGTAAGACAAGCATAAAAGGTGTTTTGTTTCTTTCAAGCCTGTGTAATTTCTACAGCTGTGTCTATGAGCAAAGCTGTTTCAGGGACTTCAGGCCTTGGCCCCATGTTCCTCAGAGCTGTTTTCAAATCACTTCACTCTATCATCAGTGTCTCCGTTCAAACAACCAGAAGAAAAGAAAGTGAATAAAGAGAACTCTGAATAAAGAGAACCAAATTAACTAGACAATAAGGACAGTCACTCTACTCCTTTCAGAACAACCCCACTTTAAAAATACCTTTTTAGTAAATGAACAGTATACAAGTTATAAGTTTAATGAGAGCAAATTGTCTTGAGTTTTATAACGTTCAGTCCTTTGTTCATGGCTCTGACACATACTAGAATTTGAGACAGGGCTAACTCTTATCCAGGGGTGAATCTGACACCACCTTCATACTGTAGAGGAGAGAAAAACAAATGGAAGAGTTGATTAAGTGAATGAGAATGTCAAAAATTTCCTTTCATCATTATTGCTTGTGTTCAAATTGAATAACAATAGCTTTGAGCATAAGGGTGGGGGGAGAGGGGGTCGGTCAAAGGCTCCTGTTTCTATAGCTCCTTTCTCTTTTCAAGTTATCAGTGTATCTTTTTATTGCCTTGAAACCAATTCAGTATGAACAAAGAAGATAGCCTTATTGATTCTCCAACTTTCTATCTAAGCCTTAACCTCCCTAAAGAGGATCTACCTGGTAGGTTAATGTAAAAAATAGCTAACACTCACTGAGTACTGTGTATGGGTCAGAGAGAAAGTAAAAGCACTCTATGCATTAACTCATTTAATCTCCACAATAATTTGACTAAATGTTATTATTATTATTATTTTATACAGGAGGAATCTGAGCTTCAGAAATGTTCAATATGTTGAGTTTTCATAGCCTTTACTGCTAGTGTCTGAGTTTGAAAGTTTGGGTAGGATTTTTGAAACTGTGCTCTTAATTATATGCTAGAAAGAAACAGGCTTTGGAGATATCCAGGCCCTTGAGAAAAATCCCAATTTAGCCACTTACTAGCTGTGTGACATCAGGAAAATTGCTTCACTACTCTGAGGCTCGAATTCCTCAACAATAAGTAAATATAACAACAAGACTATCCCAAGGATTATTGGGAAACTTACAAAACAATTTAGCACAGACTCCAGTTCATAAGAGATTCTAAATACATTGAGCTACTGTTTTAGTTATTATTAATGATACTACAAGGCCCAATCATAGTAAAGAGCCCACTCCACTCCATTAAGAGCCAGGAATAATAGGTAGCTTGCTGACTATTTGGAATATATGATTCTATGGCTTTCCTTTCTGGCCTCTTCTTTAAAAGCTAGCGAATTTTTGAAGAACATTTTGATAATAAGTAGGTCAAATTATCTTTCCACTTAAAAAAAAATCCATCAAGAACATTCCCACTTTCATCTATAAGGGCTAAAATAGAAGCTGCCACATCAGCAAAGATTATGTTATTCTAGAATGTTTTCTCCTAGACCTTTGTGGAATGCACTGTTCTCTTAGAATTCCATTTTCCTTCCCTTTTGAGAGCACGAAGGCATTAGCATAGTGTCAGCCACTGCAGGGCTGCAGAAATAGTTTTCATTTCTATTCTGTACATGAAGATTAAATTTAATTATTTCCCAACATGTCAAAGGCACTCATCAAGTTAGCCTGGTTTAAGCTGAGCAGAATCTGTGAATAAGATTTAATTTGGAAATACTTGTTTCCGCAAATCTTTAACTCTGAGGAAGAATTATTATTTGTGGCAATACATATGGGAAACCTACTGTGCTGACTAAGAAATGCCATTTGAGGTGGAAAAGCTGTGAAATGCGCTGCACTTATTAATTCCGCCACCTAGTAAATCTCTCACTGAAAAGTTATGGACTATAAAGCTTTGTCCATTTGGAGCCAGCCCCCAAGGAAGTTATGATCGCATTAAAGGAGGCAGTAGGGATTTGCAGAACATATCAGTCTTATCAAATTTGATAGAATCCTTTCAGAAGGAAAAAAGAGGGTTTGATGACAGGGAAAAAAATGGTCATCCCATATATCTGTGCTGTTTTGAAAATGTCATATAACATGCCAGAGGAACTCATATACACAGTATATAATAAGTTGTTTGGAGAAACAAAAAAATATGCCACTGAAGAAAGGAAAAAAGAAGATCTGGGAGCAGAAGAAATGCCTAGTTATTGATAACACACAGACTTTGCTGTTGGGTGGCTTTGATTCAATTCCTAGTTCCATAGTTTACTATGGATCCTTGAGTAAGCTAATTACCCTTTATAAGCCACAGTTTCCTCATCTGTACAATGAAGAAATAACATCAGCGTTGTTAGATGGTCATTCTGTGAGATAAAATACATGGCAGCTTCTCATGTTCCTTAGTGTGGCTGTTGCCTTATTGGTAGAGTGAACGGAAGCCATGAGGAAGCAGCATCTAGAAGGGGTTTCAAGAGGACAGATGTGATTTTGATGAAGCAGGCAGGACCTGTGTGTGAGATGGGGATTTTACATCACTTTCAAAAACATAAAATTCCAGATGCATATAGGACCAAGAAACTGGAACACACATTTCTTTGATGTTCAAACTGAAAGTTAATAAAGCAGATCCTTAAATCAACCAAATATTTTTAACTAGGAGAACAACCATGTATCTATGCTGTTCTCTAACAAATATTTGAAAATGGAGGAATTGTCTAAGGGTTCTCCAGAAAAACAAACCAATAGTATATATAGTATATATCAAGATAGGTAGATAGATGATAGATAGATAGATAGATAGATAGATAGTATAAAAGATTGGCTCACAAAACTCGAAGCTGAGAAGTACCACCACCTGCCATCTGCAAGCTGGTGGTGTCATTTCCATCTGAGTCTGAAGTTCTGAGAACCAGGAGAACCAATAGTGCAAGTGCTAGTCCGAGTCTGAAGGCCTGAAAACTGGAGAGCTGGTGGTACAAGTTCTCGTTTGAATAAGAACGCCACAGAACCAGGAGTGAAAATCTGACAGCAGGAGAAGACTGATGTCCCAGCTCAACTAGTTGGGCAGAGAGAGAGAATTCTCCTCCTCCTCCACGTTCTGTTCTTTTCAGTCCTCCGTGGCCTGGCCGATGCCTCCCACACTGGGGAGGGCAGCAGCTTTACTCAGTCTACCAATTCAAGGGCTGATCTTTTCTAGGACCAGCTCACAGACATACTCAGAAATGATGTTTAACCAAATACCTGGGCATCCAGCTACCCAGTCAAGATGACACATAAAATTAACCATTTCAAGTTGAATATAGAATTCAGGAGAATTGTGATTGGTGACAGAGCTGGAGGCGTTCACATTTTAGGAACAGGTAGTGGGAAAAGAGAATGTAACTTTTCTAAGTGCTTCTGTGGTTGTAGTGACAGGTACTAACTGTAACATACATTGTTCTTGATAATAATGAGGAAGAATCCTTCCTGTTAGTTAATTGCTTCACCACAGGCGAATGGTATCTGATTTCTTTTTGGAGCTTCTAACAGCCCCTAGGGGGTAGGCAGAGCCATCATATTATCTTCAATTTACAGACAAGGAAAACAAAGCTAGGAAAGGTAAATGGTTTGCTCAGGCTCACTCAGCTTCAAGTGGGAGAGCACAAAGTAGGTAAAAGTTCATCGGCCGTTTAGTCCAGCATCCTCAACAATACCCTCGCTGCCTATTATTATCTCAAAAATGTTAAAGTTAGAATGCAATATGTTCTTTTTCTGTCTCTCCATCTTTTTTATTTTTTTATTTTTCTTATTGTCTAAAGTTTTATATATGTCTCCTTTTCCCCCAATTGACATTCCCCACCCCCCCAGCCATTCCCACCCCGGGCAAACCCCCACTGCCCCAGTGTCTGTGTCCATCTCTTCATCTTTAATAAGAAAATATTTTAAATAGCAATTTAAAAATATATCCTATTTAACCAAAGGTTGCCTTTGGGACATCAGTTACTTTGGTGCAATCCCACCAACACATCCCTTGATGCTTTTCTAAAGAGAGGATTTCCCATAAACAACATCTCAAAGTCTTGATACCTAAAGTAATTACATACCATGTCAATCACTATCTCTTACTTCTTGCCACTGCTGCTCCCACTTCAAGTGCACAACTCTGCGGGGACTGAAAATAGAGTCAGCCATGTCACTAGACTTTGAAGATAAAATTATGAAGTGCCAAAAGGAGGTGGCAGGTTATAAATGAGTGTCATTTATTCCTATCTCTGGACAATATCTACAGACTCTAGGAATACTGATAGCAATTTCTTTTTTTAAATATTTTGTTCGATTTTAAAATTCTCTTTTTCTCTCTATTTTTATTATTTTTTAAAATCTTTATTGTTGAAAGTATTACAGTTGTCCCCTTTTTTTTGCCCCATTGACCCCTTCTAGCCTGAACCCTCCCCCTCCCATTGGCCTTCACCACACTATTGTCTGTGTCCGCGGTTATGAATATGACAGCAATTTCTTAAGACCATATATTAACAACAGTACCCAGATTTGTGAGATTTGTATTCCTGACTGCTGAAATGTAACAGAGGGATTAAGAACATATAGGATGTCCCCAAACAAGTATACATATACTTTTAATAATTATAAAGGTAGTGTTTGTTAAAATGCATTTTATTTTCAAAATTGAGCTATCAGCTGTCACAGTATGTATACATTTTGGGGACACCCTGTATAGATACTTATGCATACACACATGTGCACAAATACACACACACAAAAAAGTCCCTTTTTTTTTCCCCATTGACTACCTCCACCCTGCCCTGGCCCACTCCATCTGATGCTTTTTTGTTTGTTTGTTTTGTTCTAATTCTTAATAAAAAAGATATTGGGATTTTGATGGGGATTGCATTAAAACGGTATGTTGCTTTGGGTAATATGGCCATTTTAACTATGTTGATTCTATCACACATGATTACAAGTACTTTTGTTGGTAGCCATATCTACTCTATAAAGAAAGAGTAGCACTTGATTACAAATATAGAGATATATAGTAATGTGGTTATTATTGTTCAGAAAGTTCATGCTGGAAAATGACTTTTAGTTAAAATTAAGCTGCGTTGTATCTTATATTCAGAATACTTAAGGTTTTTCATATATCTTTAATACTTACAATTTTCTATTTATTGATTTATTTATTTGGAATTCTTTTTATTACATTTATTAGGGTGACATTGGTTAATAAGATCATATAGGTTTCAAGTGTACATTTCTATGATATATAATCTATATATTTCATTGTGTGCCCACCACCCAAAGTCAGATCATCTTCCATCACCTTGTATTTGGCCCCCTTTACTTCTTACTACTTGCCATCCCTTTCCCTCTGCTAAACACCATATTGTTGTCTGTGTCTATGAGTTTCAGTTTTATATCCTACATATGAGTGAAATCATATGGTTCTTAGCTTTGCTGACTGATTTATTTCAGTTAGCATAATATTCTCAAGGTCCACCCATGTTGTTGCAAATGGCAGTATTTCATGTTTTCTTAAGGCTAAGTAGTATTCCATAGTATATATGTACCACATCTTCTTTATCCAATCACATATCAAAGGACACTTTGGTTGTTTCCATATCTTGGCCACCATGAATGATGCTGCAATGAACATAGGAATGCATATATCTTTGCAAGTAAGTAAATGTTTTCAAGTTTTTGGGTAGATGCCCAGGAGATGGATTGGTGGGTTATATGGTAACTCTATTCTTAATTTTTTGAGGAACTGCCATACCATTTTCCATAGTAACTATACCAGTTTACATTCCCACCAACAGAGAATGAGGGTTCCTTTTTCTTCACAACTTGTCCAACACTTGTTTTTATCTGTCTTGTGGATAATAGCCATTCTAACAGGTGTGAGATGGTATCTCATTGTAATTTTGATTTGCATTTCCCTAATAGCTCCTGAAGTTGAGCATCTTTTCATATGTCTGTTGGCCATTTGTATGAGTTGTATGAGTTCTTTATATATTTTGGATATTAACCCTTTGTCAGAGCTGTTGTTTGCAAATATCATCTCCCATTCAGTTGGTTGTCTTTTTATAGTTTTTTTTCTGTGCAGAAACTTTTTAGTTTGATGTAGTCCCATTCATTTACTTTTGCCTTTACTCCCCTTGCCTTTGGGGTCAAATGCATAAAATGTTCTCTATGACCAAGGTCCATAATTTTAGTATAGTACCTATGTTTTCTTCTATGTAATTTATTGTTTCAGATCTTATATTTAGGTCTTTGATCCATATTAAATTAATTTTTCTGGGGACAAACTGTAATCTAGTTTCATTCTTTTGCATGTTGTGTTTCAATTTTCCCAATACCTTTTTTTTCTCCACTGTACATTTTTAACACCTTTTTCAACAATTATTTGCCCAAATACATGTGGTTTTATTTCTTGCCTTTCAATTCTGTTCAATTGGTCTGTGTGTATGCTTTTTCTGCGAATACTATGCTATTTTGAATATCATAGTTCTGTAGTATAATATGAAGTCCAGTAGTGTGATTCCTTCAGCTTTGTTCTTTTTTCTTAGGATTTCTTTGGCTCTTTGGCATCTTTTGTGGTTCCATACAAATTGGATGATTTTTAAAATTTTTATCTTTATTGTTGAAAGAATTATAGAAATCCCTTTTTTTCCCCATTGACTACCTCCACCAAGCCCTGGCCCACTCCATCTGATGCTTTTTTTGTTGTTGTTGTTCTAATTCTTTAAAAAAATGATATTGGGATTTTGATGGGGATTGCATTAAAACTGTATGTTGCTTTGGGTAATATGGCCATTTTAACTATGTTGATTCTTTCAATCCATGAAAATGTAATATCTTTTCATTTTGTTGTGTCTTTTTCAATCTCTTTTAATAATGCTTTGTAGTTTTCAGTATATAGGTCTTTCACCTCCTTTGTTAAGTTTATTCCTAGTTATTTTATTCTTTCCATTGTGATTGCAAAAGGAATTCTTTTTATCCATTTCTTTTTCTGAAATTTTATTGTTAGTATATGGGAAAGCAGTGGATTTTTGTACATTGGTTTTGTATCCTGCAACTTTACTGCTTACTTATTGTTTCTAATAGTTTTTTGGTGGAGTCTTTAGCATTTCCTATTTATAGAACTTGTCATCCGCAAAAAGTGAGTTTTACTTTTTCATTCCAAATTTGGATGCCTTTTATTTCTTTCTCTTGCCTGATTGCTTTGGCTGGGACTTCCAGAAATATGTTGAATAAGAGTAGTGAGAGTAGGCATCCTTGTCTTATTACTGATTTTAGAGAAAAAGTTTTCAGTTTTCACCATTGAATATGTTAGCTGAGAGTGTCTCATATATGACCTTTATTATGTTGAGGAACTTTCCTTCTATACTCATTTTATTAAGTGTTTTAATCATAAATGGATATTGTATTTTATCAAATGCTTTTTCTGCATTTATTGATAAGATCATATAATTTTGATCCTTTGTTTTGTTAATGTGGTCTATCACATTGACCAATTTGCACATGTTGAAAATCCTTGTGCCCCTGGAATGAACTTGATCATGATGTATTCTTTTCTAAATTAATTGATGTATTCAATTTGTAGTATTTTGTTGAGGATTTTTGCATCTGTACTCATCAGAGATATTGATCTGTAGTTTTCTTTCTTTATGTTATCGATGCCAGATTTTGGGATCAGGGTTATGTTGGCCTCACAAAATGTGTTAGGAAGTATTACCTGTTCAGTTTTTTGGAAGAGTTTGAGAAGGATAGTTATCAAATTTCTTTGAATTTTTGGCAGAATTCACTAATGAAGCCAGCTTTTGGGGAGGTTTTTGATGGTTGTTTCAATTTCCTCAGTGTTGATCGGTTTATTTAGATTTTCTGATTCTTCACAATTCAATCAATAAAGGTTATATAGTTCTAGGACCTTATTCATTTCTTCTAGGTTATTGAATTTGTTGGTACAGAATCTTTCATAATATACTAGTATGAGTCTTTGTATATCTGTGATGTCTGTGGTAACTTCTCTTTTGTTTCTCATTTTGTTTGAGTCTTTTCTCTTTTTCCCTTTAGTGAGTTTAACCAGAGGTTTTTCAATTTTTATTAATCTTTTCAAAGAACCAACGCTTTTCTGTATTAATTGTTATATAGATTTTTTTGTTTTCTATTTCATTGAATTATGCTCTAATTTTTGTTATTTCCTTTCTTCTGACTTTGGGTTGCTTTTGTTCGTCTTTTTCTAGTTTCTTTAAGATGTTAGGTTGGTTATTTGGGATTTCTCATGTTTCTTGAGATAGTCCTGTAATGATATAAATTTTCCTCTTATTACTGCTTTTGATGCATCCCAGAAGTTTTGATATGTTGTATTGTCATTCTCATTTGTCTCTGTATATTTTCTGATCTCACCTTTTATTCTTCTTTGACCCAGTCATTTTTTAGCAGTATGTTGTTTCATTTCCACATATTTGTGGGTTTCTTTACTTCCTTTTTGCAGTTGATTTCTAATTTCAGGGCATGTGATCAGAGAAAATGCGTGGTATAATTTCAATCTTCTTGAATTTGTTGAGGCTAGTTTTGTGACTTGAGAATGTTCCATGTGCATTGGAGAAGAATGTATAATCTGATGTTCTGGGATGAAAGGTTCCATAAATGCCAATTATGTCCATTTGGTCTAATGTGTCACTTAAGGTTGATATTTCTTTATTGATTTTCTGTTTGGATAAGCTGTCTAGAGCTGTCAATGGAGTATCAAGGTCCCCAACTATGACCGTGTTTTTGTCAGTTTTTCCCTTTAGTTCTGTTTTATATATTTATGTAATTATATAAATTTATAAATTTGGGGGTTCCCTGTTTTGGTGCATATATATTGAGAAGTGTTATGTCTTATTGATGTAGTGTCCCAATATCATTATAAAAATGTCCATCTTTGTCTCTTATTATCTTTGTTACCTTGAAATCTATTGTACTAGATATAAGTATGGCTACACCTGCTTTTCTGTGGATGCATTAGTTTGGAGAATCATTTTCCACCCTTTCACTTTGTCTTTGTCTTTGCTGCTTATATGTGTCTCCTGAAGGCAGCAGATGGTTGGGTTTTGTATTTTGATCCAGTTTGCTACTCTGTGCCTTTTTATTGGTGAATTCAGTCCATTTACAGGTAGGGTAATTATTGATGTGTAAGGATTTCCTATAGCCATTTTATATTTTGTTTTCTAGTAGCTCTGTGCCTCCTTTGGTTCTTTTCCTTGTGTTTCTGTCTTTTTTTGTTTGTTGGTTGGTTTTTTTTTGGGTGGGGGGTGGTGGTGGTATTCCATACTTCTTTCCTCTGTTCCCTCTTCTTTTAAGTTATATGTCTCAGTTTTGAATTTTTATGTGTAGTTTTACCATTAGGTTTATTAAAAAGGAAGTTTCATATATAGAATCATTCTTTTTCTTTTGAATGCATTTGATCTCCACCCTTCTTTGCAAATTCAGACCATTCTCCCTCCCCTTTTATGTTTTTGTTGTCACAGATCACCCCTGTTTATGCTGTAAGTTTGTTGGTGATATTAATCATAGTTTTGTGACCTTTTGTTTTTTGTTTCGAGTAGAATAGCCCCCCTGAGTATTTCCTACAATGGAGGTTTTCTGGTGATAAATGCCCTCAGCTTCTGTATTTCCATAGCTTTGAAATTGGATCATTTTGTGGACATAAGTGAAAATAACATAAAAAAACACTATTTAATATTCTTTCTCTCTCCTTTGTCATATACTAGTATATCGGCTCCCACAATATTAGCTACATCATCTCACACAATAGTAAGTGCCTAGAATTCTCAATATTATTAACTTATGTCTATATGCCTCTTTAAATGCTTTCTTACTTTGCACATACACTAGAGAGCCTAAAGTCATATGACAGAGCTGAAAGGGTCTTTAAAGACCACCTGATTGAGCCTTGGCTTCAGCTCCCTCATTTTATAGATAAAAAAATTACTGAGGCTCAAGGAGTCAAGTGCCTTTCCTAAGATCACACAGCTGGGCAGGCAGAGTTGGCACTAGCACTTAGCTCTCAATCCAAGGACTTTTCCACTTCATTTCTACAAAATATCATAAATGTGGATGTCAGTATATTTCATTAATTAAAGTTAGCAACAAATACAAAAGGCCATGGTTCTTCTCTCAATATAAATTGGAAGAGGTCCTCTCAGGGAATAATGATTTTTTCCTGTGTATTAGCCAGCAGTTGACCACTTATGTGATGTGTGCAGGCTGAAATTTACCCAGATTTATAACATTTAAGTAGATTAGCACTTCATTTTGAGATGATCTCCTAGGGTCTACCATTACTAGGCTACTTGTCCTCTCTAGCTAAACTGTAACTTAAACCTTTCAATAGAAATGAGATAGAAAGAATTTCAGTCTATTGAGTCTGTATCACATATCATTCAAGTATTATCCAGATATTTTTTATAATGACTGTAGCCCTCTAAAGCCCTGTTTGATACCCTAACAGTCCTGTACCCTGGAAATGATATAACTTGTGTGGTGAAAGGGGTGAGCATAGGAGTTTGCCAGCAATGTCCAGACAATAAACATTGTAGGACAGTTTCAGAAAATGGAGGGTAAACTTTTATCTCTTTTAGATCTTCACTGGGGCAGGAATTGTGGGTCCATGGGTCATTCAATAGGATTCTTTTTACCTTATTCATGATATACAAGGATGAATTTCTAATGCCTTTGCACACATACATGTGTATTTATGGATATCACGACAGTAAACAAGCAGGATTTCTAACAAAGAAGTTTTAAGTATAGATCTGTGAGTATTTTACCTTCCCCTCCCTCATTGCAGACATGCAGTCTTTCTCTTTAGAATGGGTATGTGGTTGGCAGTGCATGGCTTTAGAGCAGTAAGTCATTCCTCCAATCTGTCTATCCATTTTCTTCCTATGAGAAGAAAAATCCATCATTATGTAGGGGCTCTTGAGCCCCATGGGAAGGATTTTTCCCACTGGTTTTCTATAATAGAAGAATAATAACACATGTCCATTTAGTGATTGCAGAAATTTAAGCTATCATTTCTCTTTTAATCAAGCATATTTCTGATCTTAGTTGCCATCCTTTTCCTCAAACTTTTTGCTTACTCATTATTTACTGAATTATTGCTTAATATGTTCTGGGTACTTTTCTAGGCATATTAAAATGAAGACATATGGTACCTGTCTTCAAGCAACTAATTGTCTTATAAAAGTGGCAGCTGGTAAACAAATATTTGTCTCTGTATCCCTAGTATAAACAACCCAAACTCAAAAAGGCTGACAGCTTCAGTGCCTCTCACATTGCTCTCTGTGCTGTGTTCCACTTCTGGTCCATTGAAGTGTTTATCTTGTTTTAAAACAGCTATGCCTTTTAAATGCCCTCTTTATGAGAACATGAAACTCAAACTAATTGAGATAAGAAGTCCCAACATTTTCCCTGGCTTTAAAATATTTTTAAAATATGGAACTCAACATGAGCCTCTTGGTTTTAAAAGTATTTTATAAAAAATTTTTTCACTGTTTATTAGAAAAATTTTATACAAAAATGGCATAATGAACTTCCATGTACTCATTACATAGCTGTAATTATAACCAATCTGCTAATCTAGTTTCACCTATACCCACCCCAGCACTTTTTTTCTTTTAATGGAAAGTGCTGGTCACAATTTAAAATAGGGTTTTAAAAAAATCAATTTATAATTAATGAGGCATATAAGGGTGAATGCTAAAATAATTATAATACAAGTATATTTTATATACCCTCTTATATTTACCATAAACTCTTTATACCTTTAATAGAAAAAAATGGATTAAAAAAACAAACACACGTGCACTGATGGTGGGAATGCAGACTGATGCAGCCACTGTGGAGAACAGTATGGCGTTTCCTCCAAAACCTAAAAATGGAACTCCCATTTGACCCAGTGATCCCATTTCTAGGAATATATCCCAAGAAACTAGAAACACAAATCAGAAAGGATATATGTACCCCTATGTTCATAGCAGCACAATTCACCATAGCTAAGATTTGGAAACAGCCTAAGTGCCCATCAGTAGATGAGAGGATTATAAAACTTTGGTACATCTACACAATGGAATACTATGCTGCAGTAAAAAAAAAAAAAAGGAATTCTTACCATTTGTAGCAGCATGGATGGATCTGGAGAGCATTATGCTAAGTGAAATAAGCCAGTTAGAGAGAGACAAATATCACATGATCTCACTCATTTATGGAATATAATGAACAACATAAACTAATTAACAAAAACAGATCCAGAGACAGAGAAACATCGATCAGACTGTCAAACCCCAGAGGGAAGGTTGGGGAGGGTGGAGGTAAGGGGGAAGACCAACCAAAGGACTTGTATGCATGCATATAAGCCTAACTAATGGATACAGACACCAGGGGATTGAGGGCATGAGTTGGGGAGGTTGTGGGGTGGGGTTGTGGTGGGATAAGGACACATGTGTAATACCTTAATAAAAAATAAATAGATAAAAATAAAAAAACACACAAAATAACATTATCATACTTAACATAATCTACACTAATAAAAGAGAAACATAAAAATTGACCGTCCCTTCGCTATGCCCACCAGCCAATCAGAGCAATATGCAAATTAACCCAACAAAGATGGTGGTTAATTTGCATACACAGGCACGGAGCGAAGCAGTGGAGAAGGGAGCAGAGCCAAGGCAGCGGACACGGGAGGGAGCGAAGTGGCAGAGAAGGGAGGGAGCGAGGCTGTGAAGACAGGAGGGATTGAGGCGATGGAGGTGGGAGGGAGCCGAGGTGGCTTCGCTCCCTTCTCTGCTTCACTCCAGCCTCAGGAAGCCCTATTCTTGCAGGAATCTTCCTGCAATGGGCATCTAGTTAACAATAATTTATTAATGTCATCTAATACCTTGTCTATGCTTAATTTTCTTCAACTGTCTCAAGAGCTGTCTTTTCACACTTGATAAGGAACACATATTGAAACTAGTTTATTGTTCTTTTAAGGGTCCTTTAATGGATACCAGTGTACTCTGCCCTTTTTAAAACTTCATTTACTTTTGGGGAAAAACTATAGAATGTCCCACATTCTGGATTCGGCTTATTATCCTTGCAGTGTAAATTAGCATATTCTTCTGTCTCCCTATTTCCCCCTTAAAATTAGTACTTATATCATCAAGTTTAATTAGCTCAAATTCTTTTCTCAGGAGTATTTTGTAGGAGAAGCTGTGTAATGTCTATTGCTTTATATCCTGTGGCACATTCAATTCATTTGGTCTACTTTTGGTGACATTAAGATTAATTACAGGGCTCAGGTGTCATTAACTGAGATCCATTCATTATAATTTCCCATTAGCCATTCACCTAATGGTTTCAATAACCACTGTTGATTGTTACCTAGATCCATTATTTCATTAGGTATTGCAAAATAGTGATTTTCTAATTATATCATTTGTTCTGCAAGTATTAGCTGTGATTCTCTTATTAAAGAAGAATTTTCCTTCAATAGGTCTTTGGGTAATCTGAACTACAGCTCATACAGGAAAGGTAGAATAAATGCTTGATCTCTACCTTTATCAGTTTTCAGAATAATGAATTGTTGCTTTATTTTGTTTTTCTGCTGGGTCCCTATGGTGGTTTAAAATATTACTATATTATTTTTCATCTCCATGTAGCACTTCTTTATCTTACATCATTGCTTTTCTATGACATCCTGATGTGATTTCAAAAAAGAACATTCCCTAAGTCTTCTTGAGTGTATAAATCATGAATCTCCTAAAAATTTTTTTGCTTTGTATGAGTCAGTAGGGAAAAGAAACCACACTAGATTTTTCAGTCTTTAGTAGGTGGAAATGTAATATAGGACATTGGTTACAAAAGTAATAGGAGCTCTGAAGAAGTAAAAAGGGAAAGATATTAGTAACTGCAAGAAGTTACTACTCTTCTTAAATGAAGGAAAAGGAAAAGGGTGGTATGCAGTGACCTCAAGAACTTCACCACAAAGGTACTGCAGCAACTGAAACTGACGTTGAGCCAATGTTGCTACCACCAGTGCAGGGAGCCTCGGACTCACAGCCCCACTGGTGCTGCAGTGGTTCAGAAGACCTCTGTTCTTTAGATTCGACACATAAGTGAAATAATATGGTACTTATCTTTCTCTGACTGACTTATTTCATTTACCATAATACCCTCTAGGTCCATTCATGTTGTCTCAATGGCAAGATTTTATTTATTTTTATGGCTCAGTAATATTCCATTGTACTAGTATATACATACCACATCTTCATCTATCAATTGACACCTAGATTGCTTTCATATATTGGCCATTGTAAACAATGCTGCAATGAACATAGGGGTGTGTTCTTTTTGTTTTCTTCAGATAAATACCCAGAAGTGAAATTTCTGTGTCATGGAAATTTTTTTGAGGAATTTCCCTACTGTTTTCCATGGTAGCAGCATTAATTTATAATCCAACAGAGCACAATGGTTCCTTTTTCTCCACATCCTTGCCAACACTTGTTATTTGTTGTCTTTTTTGTAACAGCCATCCTGATAGGTTATATCAGAATGATAGTGATATCTTATTATGGTTTTGATTTACATTTCCTGGATAATTAATGATATTTTATATTTTATTTTTGATACTATTACAGATATCCCCCATTTACAACCCCCTTGGTCCCCCTTCACCTAGTCTCTGCTCCACCCCAGGCTTATTTTCATGTGCCTGTGTGTCTTCTGAGGAGAAATGTCTATTTGGGTCCTCTGCCCAGTTTTTATTTGAATTATTTGTTTTATGATGTTGAGTTGTATGAGTGCTTTTAGAAATTAACCCCTTGTTCAAAATGAGAGTAGTACTTGGTTGAAGAATGGGCAGAAAAGATGGAGATTAAAAAGTACAAACTCCAGTTATAAAATAAGTCATGGGGATATAATGTACAGCATATGAAATAGAGTCAATAATCCTATATAATAAAGAGGTAATATACAAATTAACCCTCACACCCTCACAAGATGGCTGCCTATAGCCAGGCTGGCAGGGGGGTTAGTGAAGGACGACCAAACGGCTGAATAAGCAGGCTGTGTGGGCCGATCAGGCCAGCAGGGAGGTTAGTGAGGGACAACCAAACAACTGAACAAGCAGGCTGCATGGGGTGACCAGGCCGCCAGGGAAGTTAGGGACAACTAAATGACTGAACAGCAGGCTGCGTGGGGCGACCAGGCCACCAGGGCAGTTAGTGAGGGACAACCAAATGACTGAACAGTAGGCTGTGTGGGGCAACCAGGCCACTGGGGGGGGGGGCCTGAGGGGCGACCAGGTCGGCAGAGGAGGCAGTTGGGGGCGACCAGGCCTGCGGGGGCGGGGGAGCAGTTAGGTATGATCAGTCTGGCAGGGTGGGGGCAGTTGGGGGCAACCTGGCCAGCGGGGATGGGGGGGGCAGTTAGGAGTGATCAGGCCGGCATGCAGAGGCAGTGAGGGGCAATCAGGCTGGCGGGGGCAGGGGGAAAGAGCAGTTAGGGGCAACCAGGCAGGCAGGCAGCTGAGCGATTAGGAGCCAGCAGTCCAGGATTGTGAGAAGGATGTCTGACTGCCGGTTTAGGCCCGATCCCCCAGCAGTTGGACATCCCCTGAGGGGTCCCGGATTGGAGAGGGTGCAGGCTGGGCTGAGGGGACCACCCCCCATGCATGAATTTTGTGCACCGGGCCTCTAGTGTTGTAATAACTATGTATAGTGACAGATGGTTACTAACCTTATTATAGTGATCACTTTGTAGGGTATGTAAATGTTGAATCACTATATTTTATACCTGAAATTCATATAATGTTGTATGTCAACTATAATTAAAAATAAATTTAAAAATTATACAAAGGTGAATTTATCAAACTTTTCCTTTGTGGCTTTTGAATTTTATGTTAGCTAGAAAGAGCTTATCCAATCTTGGACTATTTTTATTCTTCCATTTTTAAACATTTAAACCTTTATACTTAAATAACTGATCTATTTTGAATTCATTCTGGCATGAGGTATAGATATGATTCCAATTTTATTGTCATATACAGCTTCCCATTTCCTCTGCAGCTATTTCTTTGAATACACCATCTTTTCCCTGTGGGTTGAGCACCTTTATAATCCACTAAATTATTTAATTTATTTGTGTCTATTTCTGGACTTTGTGTTCTGTTCCATTGATTTCTCTATTTATTCATATTTCAATATTATTAGTTTAGTTACAATTTTAGTTTAAGTTTTGTTATTTTGTAACATGTTTATCACCTAGTATGGCTACTTCTCCCTTGTTAGTCTTCTGTTTAATACTTTAAAACAGTGGTTCTCAACCTTCCTAATGCTGCGACCCTTTCATATGGTTCCTCATGTTGTAGTGACCCCCAACCATAAAATTATTTTTGTTGCTACTTCATAACTGTAATTTTGCTACTGTTATGAATCGTAATGTAAATATCTGATATGCAGGATGTATTTTCATTGTTGCAAATTGAACATAATTGAAGCATAAGTGAAACATAGTAAAAACAATATGTTATTATATATGTGTTTTCCGATGCTCTTAGGCGACCCCTGTGAAAGGGTCGTTTGACCCCCAAATGGGTCACAACCCACAGGTTGAGAACCGCTGCTTTAAAAGCTTTAGGACCTCAAGAGGTTTTGGTCTACAGGTCTAGGCCATCTTTTGTATGTCCGTGCGACAGGAAAGGCTTTGGGTGAGTCTAAGTTCATGCAAACATGCAGTCAGTACCCAGTGTCCAGGCTCTTTTGCTGGATGCAGAGAGAATCACAGTAAACTGGTAATTCAAAATGGTGCCTTTTGTAGACATCATAGTTTAAGAAACTCAGAAAATGTTAAATAAATGTTGCTGCATAAATTCACTCCCAATTCTGCCTCCAACTGAAGAAGCAGGAGATGAGAGAGCTACCATTTTAGAGAGTCAGGCAGAAAGCCAACAAAGATTAAGGAACAAAAATGGATCTAGCATTGGATCTAGAGCAAGGCACCTAGATCTTGAATCAACACTACATTTATGAAAATTAGGCCAGGAACTACATTTTATTCCCATTTGGGCAATCTTCAGTTATCTTCCCTAGTTTGAATGTGCGCATGATTCAGTTTCAGTTCTGATTTATTAAGTTGTTACAGTCTGCTCTGGGAGAAAATAGGCATTCTTAAAAATCCTTCCCAAATTCTGTCATAGATTGCCTCCGTGAAAAGCCTTTTTTGTCACTTACTGGCTGTGGAACTTAGGGTAGGGATATCAACCCTCTGTGTAACCCCCTTCGCCCACCCCATTTCTCCTTTCTGTAAAATGTAAATAATAATAGCCTACTTTAGTGGGTTGTCTTGAGAACTAAATGAGATCATATGCCAGCTCTTAGCACAGTGCTTGGCCTATATTAGATACCAAGTAAAGTTACTTTAACTATAATGATGATCAGTGTATCACTTATTTTAACAACCAAGTAACCATATGATGAAATTTTTATTTTCACTTTACAGAAACCAGGGTTTTATGTCTTCTAATTTCCCTAGCTATGCTGTTACTAGAAGGGTGGTAATCAAACCTTGTTTTGAGTATATTACAATAAAGGATTCATGGCTGTAAATCCTAAAATTAGGTATTTTCTAAACCTGATACTGACCAATGTAGGGATCTTCTAGCTTTTTCTTGTGCTTCTTCTGTTGATTACGTCTCCAGTCAAGCTTGACCCAAAATCCTTCATCGCATTTAAAACCAGCCTGTATTTCTTCCCCTCAGCACTTCATTATATTTCCTCAGTCATTCTCTTTAAATGCTGAAACATAATATCACTAGTTGTAACTGTATTCTACAATATCTAGTTAATTTTGAGGCAAAGCCTAGAGGCTTTTCACCAAGGTCTTCAGTATTTTATACTTTGTTCACATGCCTTAATAAAATAATAAAAATGAAATCATCTCTGGAATTTTAACACCAAAAGGTCTGTCTTATTCAGCCTTCTGTTTCTTGTTATACCTAAAACAAATAAATCTTCCCCATATCTAATGAGGAAGTTCAGCATCAAAAATGAGTAAATTCTCAAAGTTGTAGTCAAGGATGGAGTTAGATAAGCCCTAAGAAGTGTCAGCCATTCATTCCCTGGCTAGTAGAATATGTAACCTGGCTTATTGACCTAGGAAATGCTGGGCCACGTGTAATGAGTAGTTCAAGATATTGACTTAGTATTTCAGTGTTATGTTGAGGTAAGAAGATAACCTCATTCCTAAGAGCTCCATATGGAATGAGATAGATGCAGGAGGATGTGGGTAAGTGGTTAACTTTTTAGGGTACATGTTTTAGGACTTTTAAAAAATGTTCTATCTATCTATCTATCTATCTATCTATCTATCTATCTATCAATCTATCTATCATCTATCCATCCAGCTATCTACTTACCTACATATTCATTTATTTGTTTTTCAATGCATTTGGCAAACACAAAACTTTTGGGGGGAAATATGGCTAAGGCTAATTAGCACCCCCTCCCACCTCACCCCGCCCCCCCCCCCCCCCGATTATTCTTAGTATCATAGTACTACGCTGGAATCTAATTTGAAAGATTTATAAAACCTTGGAGAAAATAAAACAGGAGTCAAAGACAAACTCAACACAAACTGGTCAAATAATTGGGAACTTACTGGGCTCAGGTAAATGAGAAGGCCATGATAGAGCTGAAATTGGTGCCCAATTTTTGGAATAGGTGCACATTTTCCCAGTGAGTCCAGCAAATGTTTCAAGATTAACTCTAATTGAACCAATTTTGTTTATATGCCTATCCACGGGCCAAAAGAAGGGAATATACCGTTTTGATAGGCTTTAAAGTTGGAGTTAAAGTCATCTTTCCACCCCATTCCATGCCCAAAACTGTGTGAACTGAGAGCAGAGAAGGTGTGGTTTCCTATGGAATAATGAAAGTAACATTACCAGAAGAGGGGAAGGGTGCCAGGCAGGCAAACAAAAATATTTACCAAATGTGGTCCAAATGTGATGACACATGTTCCATTATTTCATTCATTCATTCAAACGTTAAGAAAACAGAAAATATTAAAGCACAGTCTCTGCCCTCAAGGAAATCATAGCGTTTTGAAATCATCATATCAATACATTTTTATGATATATTAGGGCCCATTATAGGCACACCCACAAAATAAGCTATGAGGGGTATCAATTACATTCACAGAAGCCTTGGCTATGATTTTCTCATTAAATTTCACATTAATGCCTGTCAGTAACATGCTGGTACACATAAATGTAGAGAAAACCAAAACAGAGACCTCACTCATAATTCTTGCTAAAGCGACTAGCCTTATTTTAGATGTATCCACAATCAACTATGGAATCAGCAGCTGAGGTCGTCTTTTCTTATGATCTGCCACCGCTCGATGCTTCTGGGGAAGCATAAGCCGGCAGCATTCACACCGAGAATTTTTTAACTTCGTACACTGCAATTTACTTTTTGATGTACAACGCCACAACTACTATTAAATTTCACACCATGGCAGGTAGTTATTTATTAGATAGGAAACTGCTCTCTTTAAAAAATGCCTTTCACTTTTCTAACGCTTGGAAAGCACTGCAGTTTAATTTAAAATTGGTCTAGTCAATCTGCCGTGGGCTCCTGAGAAATAATTTGTGTGATAACTACCACCAAGAGCTTCCCCAAGGAAAAGGTTTCATTAGGGCTGAGAACACCTTCTGATGATTCTAATAATTACCTTCCTTTGAGTTACTGGCTCACCAGTATGGTTGTCATAAAGGGCTTTGCAACTCAAGATCCCACAACAGAAGGAGAAAACTGGTCTGGACATGAATGTTTATTAAGTGCTACTTTGCATGAAGTGTTTATTGAGATGTTTATAAAACAAACACTGAAAAATATTCTTCTAGAATGTAGTAGGAAATGGCCCAATTCATGCTTCTAAGTTCCTAAAGAATTCTCCCTGATACAGTTGTTATTATTGCTGAAATCATGCTGTGGGAATGTGGAGGGAGAGTCTTTGGATTGGAGATAGATCTGGGTTTGAATCCTGGCAAGTGAAGATAATAAAAACTATGCCTTCTCAATAATTATTATGAAGATTTAATAAGATAGTATAGAGAGAAATACCAAGCATTATGCATGTCACATAGAAAGTGCTTCAACGTGTTTTTTCATGGTAAAGCAATTGAGTTTGACTTCCAATTTTTCAATATTTGCTATTTGAATGGCAAGAGTTCACTAGCACTATATTTATTCATTTGGTTATTGAATTTAAACATGCCACACCTCTATTTACTTTATGCTATAATAGGTGCTGGATTGTAAAAAAGAAGGAAAAGAAAAGATACATCAGTCCCTATACTGATGGGTAGAAAGGCAAGGGCATGAGTATTTACCTTATGTTGAGTATAGTAAGAGAGGTATGTACAAGGATCCCTAAAAATATGAAGAAAGATCCCTTAAATCTTTCTGAAGAAAACAGAAAAAAAAATGTCACAGAGAGGGCAACACTGATCTGAAGCATAAGTAGTAAGCAAGAGTTCACCAAATGGACAGAGTTGAAGCAAGATGAGTAGATACCTACAGACAGAGAACAGAGCATATGCTAGGTGTGAGGAAAAATCATATGGTGAGAGAACAGAAAGCAGATCTGTATGATTAGAAAGGCTGTATGAAGAAGAAAACCGGGGGGAGGGGGGGAGGTAAAAATCAAATTATGAAGGTTCTGCTGTGACTTTCTATAAAATTGAGCTTTATCTTCTTAGGCAAGAATATCAGATTATTCTTGATAATCTGAATAACATGAGCAGATTAGCTCAGAGTTGCTTATGAAGCTGAAAATCCAGATGGTAGCCAGAGCTCCTGTCATCTGAAGGTTTAACTGGGGTTGGAGAGTTTACTTCCAAAACGGATCACTCACATACTTATTAGCATAAGGAATCCATTCATTGTCACATGGGCCTCTCATACTGCTTGAGTGCCTTCAGGACATGGAAGCTACCTTCCCTCAGATAAAGAATCTTATATTTAGATTTGAGAGACAGAGGGAAAGGGGGAGGCCACCATGCTATTTATGACCTGGTCTCAGAAGTAACACAATAACACATCTGTCATATACTATTAGTCAGAAATGAGTTACTACATACAGTTCATACTCAAAAGGAAGAGAATTGGGCTCCACCTTTTGGAGGGAGGAGTGTTGAAGAATTTCTGGAAAATATTTTTGAAACCACCACAGGTAGAGATCTTGCTACCCATTTTTACACCTGCTAGATGCAATTTAGCTGCCTGCAAACCTGCTTGCTCATATTTCAATTCTGTGTAGATTTCTTGTGACCATGTCTGTGGAGATGCCTCCTAATGCTGGTTGGGGTGCCAGCCCCCAGATTGAAGCTGTGCTTACAATCCCCATTTCACACTTTACTCTTTAATTCCTCAGGCACCATGATCTATCTTAACGGCTGGTTAACTCTCAAGATCTGATAAATGTCCTCCAAACCTCTTCAATGACGCCTAGGGAAAAGAGAGAGCGATGAAGGACATTGAGTAGGTTTACATACAGTTACTAAGCTCTTGGTGGTTCTGTGAGAGGAAGGGGAAGACTTTCTCATTATTATTCTTGTTCCAGATGTTTATAGTTCTCTGCTCTGAAATACCAGTTAAAGCATCGCTTAACAGTGTTCTGAGTAGGCCTTTTCTCTAACAAGGTTGCAGTTTTGTTTCACTGAGATACCTTTAAAACACATGGTCATAGTTGTTCTGTTTGATTTTGCAATTCCTTGAGACATATTATGTTGAGCATCTTTTTACATGCTTATTGGTGTCTTCTCTCTTTTTTTCTTGGTTAGATTGATTAGGTTTATTAATGTTGATCTTTTCAAAGAAGCAGTTTTTGGTTTCTTTGATTTTGGGTTTTCAACTTCATCGATTTCTTCTATTTTTTTTCTTTTCTTCTGCTTGTTTTCACTTACCTGCTCTCCTTACTCTAGTTTCCTAAGGTGGAAATTTAGTTTATTCATTTTAGAGCTTCATTCTTTTTTAATATATTCATTCAGTGCCATAAATTTCCCTATAAGTACTGCTTTTGCTGCATCCCCACAAATTTTGATATTTAGTTTTAAGTAATTTTTAAATTTGCTTTGCAAATTCTTTATCCTCTTATTATGTTGTTTAATCTCCAATTATTTAGGATTTTCTATCTGTACTTCTTTTATTAATTTCTAGTTTAATTCCATTGTGGTCTGAGAGCATACATTGTATGATTTCCTTTTTTACGTTTTCTAAGATATGTCTTATCATTCAGAATGCAGTTTATCTTGATGAATGTTCCATGTGAGTTGGAGAAGAATGTGTAGCCTGTTGTTGTATGAAGTCTTCCATAAATGTCAATTTAACCCAGTTGATTGATGATGCTGTTGAGTTCAACTATGTTCTTACTGCTTTTCTGCCTGTAGGATCTATCAGTTACTGAGAGAGGTGTATTGAAGTCTCCAACCCCCTTTTCTCTTTGCAATTAATTCTGTTAGTTTTTGCCTCGTGTATTTTGAGATGTGTTGTTAGCTGCATACACATTAACGATTGTGATGCCTTCTTGTAGATTTGGCCCCTCCATCAGCATACAATACCCTTCTGATATTTCCTGTTCTGAAGTCTGCTTTGTCTGAAGCAGCTTTCATTTGATTAGTGTTAGCACAGTTTTCCATTCCTTTACTTTTAATCTATCTGTGTATTTATATCTAAAGTGGGTTTCTTGTAGACAACATATAGTTGGTATTTTTTAAATCTATTTTAACAATCTGTCTTGTGATTGGTGTGTTTATGCTGTTGACATTTTAAGTGATTAATGATATAGTTGGATTAATATCTATCATGTTTGTAACTCTTTCTATTCTTTTCAGTCTTCTTTGTTTTTCTTCTCTTTTTCTGCCCTCAGTGGTTTTCATTGAGCATTGTATATTATTTTATTTTATCTCCTTTTTTACCATATCAGTTATACTTCTTGAAATTTCTTTAGAGGTTGCCCTAGAGTTTGCAATATACATTTACAAATGATCTAATTCTACTTTTAAGTCACACATTATCACTTCATTGTAGTGTAGGTACCTTATAACAGGGTATCCCCAATTCTTTTCTCCCATTCCTTATAATATTGCTGTCATTCATTTCACTTTTCCATATGTTATAATCACCCAGAACATTGTTGCTGTCATTGCTTTGAATAAACAGTAACTGATTAGATCAATTAAGTACTAGAAACTCCTATCTCAATTTTACTTCAGTTTTTAAAAAAGAATTAGAAACATAAACTATATTACTTTCCCTTCCTTTCTTCCTTCTCTGATGTTCTTCATTTCTATATGTAGGTCTGAATTTCTGACCTACACTATTTCACCTCTTTGAAGAACTCTAAATAAGTCCTACAGTGTAGGTGTACTGGTGAATTCCCACAGTTTTTGTTTGAGAATGAATGATGATTTCACAAATTTTTTTATATCGCTAGTTTTGCTTTAAACACTAAATATTTCACTCACTCTCATCTATTTGCATGGTTCCTGACTAGAAGTCTGATGTCATTCTTATCCTTGTTGCCATAGACAAAATGTGATTTTCTCTGGCTTCTTTCAAGATTTTCTTTGTTTTTGAAGTTTGAATATAATATATTTAGATGCAGTCATTTTTAAATATTTATCTTGTTTGGTATTCTAGGAAATTTCTGGTCCTACGATTTGTTCTCTGTCATTAATTTTGAAAAATTTGCATCCATTATCACCTCAAACATTTCTTCTGTTCCCTTTTCTCTTTCCTTTCCTCCCCATATTCCCATTGCATATATATTACACTTTTTCTAATTGTCCCCCAATTCTTGGATACTCTGCTTCCAAGACACATGCTTTTTCTCTCTCTGCATTTCAAGCTAGGAAATCTCTACTGACTGTCCAGGTCACTGATTTTTCCCGTCGGTGTCCAGTCTCCTAATGAGTTCATTAAAGTCACACTTTCTTTCTTTCACAGTGTTTGTTCTCTAGCATTTATTTTTCATTCTTAGAGCTTCCATCTCTCCACTTACATTATTCATTTGTTCTTAAACATTACCTCCTTTTTCATTAGAGGCTTTTATATATTAATCATAGTTACTTTAAAGTCTCTATCCAATAATTCCAAAATCGGTGCCATATCTGAGTCTGGTCTCGTTTCTTTTTTTCTTTTTTTTTTTTTAATAATTTTTATTTCTTAAAGTATTACAAAGAGTATTACATATGTCTCCTTTTTTCCCCCCCTTGACATTCCCCCGGCCCCTACCCCCCGCCCCCCCCCCGCCCCGTGTCTTGTGTCCATTGGTTAATCTTATATGCATGCATATAAGTCCTTCAGTTGGTCTCTTAATCCCCCCCCCCAACCCTCCCCAGGCTTCCCACTGTAGTTTAACATTCTGTTCAATGTTGCTCTGCTTCTGTATCTACCCCTGTTCATCAGTCCATACTGGTCCCCTTTATTTGTCCCAACCTCACTGGAGTAGTCTCAACCTCACCAGGGCCGTCTGAGCCTCACCAGGGCCGTTTCAACCTCACCGGGGCCGTCCCTACCTCACGGGGGCCGTTTCAACCTCACCGGGGTCGTCCCTACCTCATGGGGGCCGTTTCAACCTCACCGGGGTCGTCCCTACCTCACGGGGGCCGTTTCAACCTCACCGGGGTTGTCCCTACCACACCGGGGCTGTTTCAACCTGACCAGGGTTGTCCCTACCACACGGGGGCCGTTTCGACCTGACTGGGATCGTCCCTACCTCACGGGGGCCGTTTCAACCTCACTGGGGTCGTCCCTACCACACCGGGGCTGTTTCGACCTGACCGGGTTCGTCCCTACCTCACGGGGGCTGTTTCAACCTCACCGGGGTCATCCCTACCTCACGGGGGCCGTTTCAACCTCACCGGGGTTGTCCCTACCACACCGGGGCTGTTTCAACCTGACCGGGGTTGTCCCTACCACACCGGGGCTGTTTCGACCTGACCGGGTTCGTCCCTACCTCACGGGGGCCGTTTCAACCTCACCGGGGTCGTCCCTACCTCACGGGGGCTGTTTCAACCTCACCGGGGTTGTCCCTACCACACCGGGGCCGTTTTGACCTGACCGGGGTCGTCCCTACCTCACGGGGGCCGTTTCAACCTCACCGGGGTCGTCCCTACCTCACGGGGGCCGTTTCAACCTGACCGGGGTTGTCCCTACCACACTGGGGCTGTTTCGACCTGACCAGGGTCGTCCCTACCTCACGGGGGCCGTTTCAACCTCACCGGGGTCGTCCCTACCACACCGGGGCCGTTTCAACCTGACTGGGGTCGTCCCTACCTCACGGGGGCCGTTTCAACCTCACCGGGGTCGTCCCTACCTCACGGGGGCCGTTTCAACCTCACCGGGGTCGTCCCTACCTCACGGGGGCCGTTTCAACCTCACCGGGGTCGTCCCTACCACACCGGGGCCGTTTCAACCTGACCGGGGTTGTCCCTACCACACCAGGGCCGTTTCGACCTGACCGGGGTCGTCCCTACCTCATGGGGGCCGTTTCAACCTCACCGGGGTCGTCCCTACCTCACGGGGGCCGTTTCAACCTCACCGGGGTTGTCCCTACCACACCGGGGCTGTTTCAACCTGGCCAGGGTTGTCCCTACCACACGGGGGCCGTTTCGACCTGACTGGGATCGTCCCTACCTCACGGGGGCCGTTTCAACCTGACCGGGGTCGTCCCTACCACACCGGGGCTGTTTCGACCTGACCGGGTTCGTCCCTACCTCACGGGGGCTGTTTCAACCTCACCGGGGTCGTCCCTACCTCACGGGGGCCGTTTCAACCTCACCGGGGTTGTCCCCACCACACCGGGGCTGTTTCAACCTGACCGGGGTTGTCCCTACCACACCGGGGCTGTTTCGACCTGACCGGGTTCGTCCCTACCTCACGGGGGCCGTTTCAACCTCACCGGGGTCGTCCCTACCTCACGGGGGCTGTTTCAACCTCACCGGGGTTGTCCCTACCACACCGGGGCCGTTTTGACCTGACCGGGGTCGTCCCTACCTCACGGGGGCCGTTTCAACCTCACCGGGGTCGTCCCTACCTCACGGGGGCCGTTTCAACCTGACCGGGGTTGTCCCTACCACACTGGGGCTGTTTCGACCTGACCAGGGTCGTCCCTACCTCACGGGGGCCGTTTCAACCTCACCGGGGTCGTCCCTACCACACCGGGGCCGTTTCAACCTGACTGGGGTCGTCCCTACCTCACGGGGGCCGTTTCAACCTCACCGGGGTCGTCCCTACCTCACGGGGGCCGTTTCAACCTCACCGGGGTTGTCCCTACCACACCGGGGCCGTTTTGACCTGACCAGGGTCGTCCCTACCTCACGGGGGCCGTTTCAACCTCACCGGGGCCATCCCGACCTCACCGGGGCCATCCCAGCCTTACCGGGGAAACAGGAAGTTTGGCCCTCTGTCCCCTGCCAGCGGCTCCCCACCAGACAAAATCTCCAGGCGTTCCTGGTGGTTGAACATCCAGCACTCCTGCCCTCCACCAAGTGCACAGACTGCCTGTCTGCTGTCCCCCAGCGCCCCACAAGAGACTGGGACCAGTGGGCATGTTTGTGCGCTTGCTGGTACAGCAGTTCCACAGTGCCGGCCCAGTCAGGCCCAGCCCTGGCCGGCCCCGGACCTGACTCTGCCCCCCGATTGCGTCCCTCCCAGATGCAAGGAGCTGAAATCTGCAGCCTGCTGGGATGGGCTCTGTACTTGGTGCCTCTGCACATCCTACTCAGTCTCAATGCGCTTCTTTCTATGCGAGGAGTTGAAATCTGCAGTTTGTTGGGGGTTGGGCTCTGTACTTGGTGTCACATCCTACTCAGTCTCAATGTTCTTTCTCTCCTTCTAGTTGTAGAGCTTCCACTGGGCCAACTTTCCCATGGTTCTGTATGATAGGTGTTTGTCTGATATTTGGTAGTTTCGATGTTGTTGTGTGAGGTAGCACGCACAGGTCTCTTCCTTATGCCGCCATCCTGGTTCTCCTGGGTCTGCTTCTTGAGTGTGTCTCCCATGGCTGCGAGCAGTTGAAGTCTGCAATTTGTTGGGATATGCTGCAAAAGCGCAGGTGGGTCCTTTTGTGCACCTGGCACAGCTTGGATGGGGATGTAAATTGATTAGGGCTGAGACTCAGGGAGTCGCCATGGCAGAGCAAATAGCACTGGCTGAGTCTCCGCGGCCCCTTGAATCTCTGCCAGGGCTTTGTGTCCCCCAGTGCCGGCGAGCAGCTGTGCAACAGAGTCTCCCTCGCTTTCTGATGGCTGCAAGGCCGTGCTGCCTCTCCCCGTAGGGTCTGGTGCCTCATGATCCCGCCTGAACCAGCTCAGTGGATTTGAAAGTTTGCAGAAGCAAAGGCGTTTCTACTTGTGAGTCTGGCACAGCCCAGATGGGAATGTAAATTGCGTAGGGTAGGGTCACAGGGAGTCGCCGGGGCGGAGACTCAGCGGCCCCTTGCCTATCCAGGACTCCAGGACTTTGCGTCCCCCAGTGCCGGCGAGCAGCCGAGCGCCAGAGCCTCCCTCGCTTTCTGACCGCTGGAAGGCTGTGCAGTCTCTCGCCTTGGGGCCTGGGGCCTCAGAGACCCGCCCGAACCAGCTCAGTGGATTTGAGAGTTTGTAAAAGCACAGTCATTCCCTCTTGTGCCTCTAGCACAGCCCTGAGGGTAGGGCGGGGTCACAGGGAGTCGCCAGCGTGGAGGAAATAGCGATGGTGGCGTCTCCGCACCCCTCGCCTCCCCGGGACACCAGGACTTCTTGTCCCTCAGTGTCG
Organism: Myotis yumanensis; assembly: GCF_028538775.1. Taxonomy (NCBI): domain Eukaryota; kingdom Metazoa; phylum Chordata; class Mammalia; order Chiroptera; family Vespertilionidae; genus Myotis; species Myotis yumanensis. Next base: position 178,363,494 of record NW_027223753.1, read on the forward strand.
GCGAGCAGCCGCGTGTCAGAGCTTCCCTCGCTCTCCGACCACTGCAAGGCCTTGGCCGCCTCTCCCTGTGGGATCTGGGGCCTCAGAGACCCGCCCTGAGCAAGCCCAGAGGATTCGAGGGTTCGTAAAAAACCGAGAATCCATTTGCAGCCCGCGTGGCGTGTGACTGCGTACCTCTGGTTTTGGTGCCTCCGTAGCTCCCACTCAGTCTCACTGCGCTTCTTTCTTTTCCTCCAGTTGTAGATCTCCCACTGGGCCAACTTCCCCATGGTTCTGAGTGGCGGTTGTTTACTTCATAGTTGATAGTTTCAATGATGCTGTGAGAGAGCAGCACACACAGGTCCGCTCCCTACGCCGCCATCTTGGTTCTCTCTGGTCTCGTTTCTTGCTTTGTCTCCAGGATGTGTTTTCCCTTGTCCTTTAGCATGACTGGCAATTCCTGGTGAAAGCCAGGCCTGATGAATTGGGAAACAGGAACAGAAGCAATTGGACTTTTGGTGTGAGGTTTTATGATAATCTGTCCAGGAGACAGGCTGTGTTTAATATTTACTGTAGCTGTAGGTGCCAGAGGCTTCAGTTTCCTCTTTTTGTTGTTTTTCACTCCCCTTTGTCTTTGTGCTTAGCTAAGAACTCCTTACCCTGAGTCTGTATCCTGTAGTTCTCTCAGTTGTAATCCACTGATATTACACTGGAGTTCTGTTGATGTGATGTAATCCTATATAATAAAAGCCTAATATGCTAAGTGTCTGGTCAGCCGTTCAACCAATCATAGCGTAATATGCTAATGATATGCTAAGACCACTCAAACACTCGCTATGAGGTGCACTGACCACCAGGGGGGAGGTGCTCAATGGAGGAGCTGCCCCCTGGTGGTCAGTGCACTCCCACAGCAGGAGTGCCACTCAGCTGACCATGATGAGCAGGGACAGGATGAGCAGAAGCGGCTCCTCCCTGGATCCCCGAAGGCCACACCAAGGGACCCCACAGGTGCATGAATCCATGCACTGAGCCTCTAGTCTTATAATAAAAAACCTCATTGCCCAGTTGGTATGGCTCAGTGGTTGAGCATCAACCTAGGAACTGAGAGGTCATGGTTTGATTCCCAGTCAGGGCACAGGCCTGGGTTGCGGGCTCAATACATAGTACCCCTGCAGGAGGCAGCCAATCAATGATGTGTCTCTCTTGTTGATGTTTCTATCTATCCCTCTCCCTTCCCTTTCTCTAAAAATCAATAAAGAGATAGAGATAGAGATAGAGATAGAGATAGAGATAGAGATAGAGATAGAGAGATATAAATATTTAAATCTCATTTTTTTAGTGGGCCCAAGTCTCTGGGCTTCAGTGATGCTTCTAAGCTTTTTTATTCTCCTCCTCTTACCAGTGAAAGGAAGGCTAGTAGGGGCTGGATCTGACAAAATTCCCCTCCTTTAGGTCAGCGAAGACTCTGATGATATCGTGTCCCTTGAAAGGCAGGCTTTTATTGTGGAGGAACTCTGGGCATATTTCAAAAAAGTTACTTTCCCCCTGCCCCTGCTCTAAACACAGAGGAAATTTTTCTCTCATCTTCAAGGTCAGAATCTGGTGAGATTCCTGGAGGTAAAACCCATGAAAGTGTGAAGTTCTCTAATGCCCAGCCCCTCGGAGTTTTTAGCACAGCTAGTCATCCATACCCAGTATCCAGGAATGTATCAAAATTACTATGCAAGTGTGTCTACTGTTTATGGCTCCAGTGGCTTCTGCTTCCGGTAAACTGATCTCAGTTGTGATTCTCTGCATTTACCCATCTCTTCAGATTTGGGGGCGGCAATCTGCTCTGTAGGTTCAATTCTTTGATGGCTATGAGAAAAGTCATTGGTTTTTGGCTTGTTAGGTGTTTTTCTAATTGTGAGGATGGGAGTGACAACTTCCAAATTCTTTTCATGTCACAACTCAAAAAACATATTGTAATACATTTACTGAGTTATATTTTTCATATTATAAAATTTACCTAGTGCAAATGTACAATTCAATGATTTTTAGCAACTTTACTAAGTAGTGCAACCATCACCACATCAGTTTTAGAGTGCATATACCTTCCAAGTGGGATATATCCCACCCCCACACAAAAATTCTCCTCATGTCCAGGCCTAGATTTTTTTGCTGATATTTCCCCCAAGTTTTATTTTATCTGATAAAATACTAGCTGCTGGAACTCTCCTGGTTCCAGGCCTTGTCTACCTTAAAGACTGAATTTGGAGTTAGAAGACCTCATATTGCCACTTACTGTCTTTTTCACCTTAGTAATTCACTTAAACTTTCCTCTCACTGAGGAAAGAAAGTAGAAGTTATTTATCCTGCTATTCCATGGGACTAGCAAAATAGTGGGCACACTGGTAATGATCAACAATTATGTGTGAGTGAACAAATCTGGAATTGATTTCAATTGATTTGTGCAGGGGTGGGATTATATAAGATCAGTTCTGAAGGGCAAGGAGTGAAAAATTTTGTTGGTATAGCTTTTGAGAGATTTCCAAAGTGTTCAAGGCCCTAAGGGGTGAAGAACAATGGACCGAATGATATCCAAGGACTTTTCCACCTCAAATATTCTGGCAGTTAATGTATTTTCTGTTCCTAAGGCCGGATTTTTATAATTTAGATGATATATAACTGAGAGCCATTTGGCATTCGGCTCTATACCACACACCCGAATTCCACACCATTTAGTGGGGTGGGATCCAAGCTAAAAGATGGATCCCACACCACTTAGGCTCAAAGACTGCAAGACGCTAGTTCACCCAAATCTAAATCTTAGGATCTCACCACTTAGAGTTAACTATCAAAAATAAGGAGGTTGAGGGACTGAAGGGAAAAGAAATGACTAGGTCTGCAAATTAACTAATCCAAAGAGGTGCGTGTGTTGCAGATGTAGAAATGGAGTTTGGGTTGTCTAGTCAGCCCCAAAGAGCCAGGCCCATTTAGACCCACTTATTGGTTTCAAGCAGGAAACAAGAAGTAGAACAGAGATGCATCCCTTAAAAGACCTTTGGAAATTAGGTTGCAACTCTTCGTTTTTCAGAGGACAAGTAGGTAGGCGAGCTAAGAAGAGGGTGGACAGAAGAGGCAGATCTGATATAAAGTAAAGGGAGGGGCTTGAAAATTTTCTCCCTCCAACCCTGGATGTGGAACGAACTTTGATTGATGGGCTGTCATTCATTACTCCAGCATGCTTTTGCCTTGAGCATGACGTCAATTTGATAAATGCTCTGTTGTTCTAACAAATGCTTTGTTGTTTTTGCTGTAACCTTTCTTTAGGCTAACTGCTGTAACATTTCCACATGGCCTCACTCAGCCGTGCCATCACTGCTAACACCAGGACTCTAGATACATTGGATTTATATTTAATCATTTTTTACTCACTCCTACCAAACACACACACACACACACACACACACACACACACACATACACACACACACATATATATATATATACATACACAAAATTATTGAATATATTTTTACTAGTAGGCAGTTAGTAAATATTTAGCAAATACATAAAAGAATGCTGGCTCAAGTTGCTTAAAGAATTTAGCTTGATGGAGTGACTAACACTTCATCATTCATTGACTTATATGCCTACTTAAATCATTCTTTGTCCCCTCTACCCCTAACCCACTTATGGTAGGTATGGAACAATAGAAGGATAGGACAAAGGGCAGATATAGTTGAGGATTTAAGGAGTCAGAATCATAAGAAGAAATTTCCATTGCTTAGCCCTCAGATACCAGGAAACATGATGAGGTATTACCTCATGGATCATCATAATAGTCCAGTAAAACAGATAGAATATTATTATATTTATTTTTAAATTTCAAGTTTATTTTTAAAAATCAAGTGAAAGTAATAAATTAACCCATGTCAAAAAGCCAGTAAGTGATATAGCCAAACCATGAATCCAATGCCAACTCTAGTTTAGCTCAGAGCCACTTGCATTTTACCCAGGACCTGCTTAGACTGAATCTAGGTCTTGATCCACAGTGTAGGGCTCAGGTTGGCCCACAGAAATAGAGTGGTGGGAGGTGTTCTTTGGTTTCCCCTTTATACTGTAGCTCAACTCTGAGGGTTCAGCTGAGTGACGGCGGTAGCAAATAAAGACTTCTGACTCATGTATTTTATGCTCAAGAGTCCTGAGAAACAACTGGGAATTTATTCTCATTAGTAAGAAAAGCACTTAGCTGCTGAACCCACAACTGCACCTCATTTTTATTTGACATTCTTAATCAAGACTGATTTGCTAGTACTAGTCTCTAAAGACAGCAGTACAGTAGGGCATGAGTTCTTAAATGGTCTTACTCATCAAAGGGTAAGTCATTAGTATTCTAGGAAGCCTTCTCCCCATCTGTGTGGCTGGGCTGGGAGGACCAGGGCACAGAGCAGAGTTGGTAAGAACCCCTCCCCCAGCATATTTGATAAGCACAGGCTGAATTTATAAAAAGGGAAATCAATGTTCATCTAAATAACAGATTTATAATCTCAAATAAGGAGGTTGAGATATCATATTACTTGTAATATGAGATTATAACGGAGATGATACAGATACAGTCATATTAATATCATAAATCCCTATTTTTCATGGGACCACTGTGGTTAAAAAAAAAAAGAAAGGCAGGGTCAATGTTTTGCCTAGAAAATGTAGGCAAGATCTGTAAGCTTTTCCTTTTGACAATATTTCTACAACTTGATTTTCATAGTTCTGTGTAATTCAATTAAATACAGGATGTCCCCCCCCAAAAAAATGTATACACACTTTAGCAGCTGATAGCTCAATTTTGAAAATGAAATGTATTTGAATAAATACTGCCTTTATAATTATCAAAATGTGTGTGTGAAATAGAGGGACACCCTCTATTTCTCTAGCACCTACCATATGCTAATACCTAAATCTTTACCTTCTCGTCCTTCAAGTTTAGTTAAAAAGACAGAAACAGATCTATAAAATAATTCAATATAGGGGAGAATAGGATGACTATAACCCAACATGATAATACACTAAAGAAAATTTTAATTGTTAGAATAAACCTTGCAGCCTAACTTGGAGATGAGCTGCCTGAAAGAACTAACACAGATTGGCATTGTCCCTGGTATCCATGTGTTCAGCAACTATTACATGGACAAACAGAATTGGTTGTCTAATTAACTAGATAATTCATCATGAATTACCTTGGTTAATTGGTTTTCAATTTTTCATATTCAGTGTGCTCTTCTTACAAATCATACATATTATGGGGCCATCTACCTACATGTATACACAACCTGAAACACACTGACAAAAGTCTCTGAGAACTTCTAGGGCTTCCTGGAAGACAGTGTGAAAACCATTATCAAGAACAGGAAAAAGAAGAATGAATAAATTAGAGATAAATTCAAACATATTAGTAATTGCATTAAATATAAATGGGACACACTTTTGCTTCCAGCCAAGATGGAATAAGAGAAAACCCAGATTTACCTTATCTACTTTAAACAACTAGGAAAACAGAAAAAAAATACATGAAACTATGGTTTGCTGACACTGGACAAGAAGCATCTCAGGACTGTGATTCCAAGAGGAGGAAAAGAAGCACTATTGCACCAAATTACTGCCCAGAGACAGCTTCCACGCTGTATGTTGCACAAAGAGAAGGATCCCCAAACAGAGCCCTTTGGCCTTCCTGAGATGAGAGTCAGAAGTTGAAGTTGGAGAGGTCACAATAGATAGAATTTGTGGGGAAGAGTACTGGAGAGGTGAAAGCTGGACAGGGGAGAGAGAGAGCTCCAGAGAGCTGCAGATGGTCCCCTTGAATCTTTGCCTGAGTACTGATATCCTAGCCTATATAATAAAAGCCTAATATGCTAAGTGTCTGGTGGTCCGTTTAACCAATCAAAGCGTAATATGCTAATGATATGCTAAGGCCACTCAATAGCTCGCTATGATGTGCACTGACCACCAGGGGGAAGATGCTCTGACCAGTAGGTTAGCTTGCTGCTAGGGTCTGGCCGATCAGGACTGAGCAAGACGGGCCGGACATGCCCTGGAGCCCTCCTGTGGTCCCTCCTCAGCTGACCAACCTCCTGCATCCCACCCCGACCTCGATGGTGCACTGGTGGGGTCCCTCGGCCTGGCCTGCACCCTCTCGCAATCCAGGACCCCTCAGGGGATGTCAGAGAGCTGGTTTTGGTCTGATCCCACAGGTTAGGCCGAGGGACCCCACTACTGCACGAATTTGTGCACCGCACCTCTAGTGTACATATACAAGTGGAAAAGAGAATGTGGCAAGAAGACCCCCAAGGTGAGGTAATTTGGCTATCTGTAGAAAGAGCCATGACATTCTCATATACTTTGACCCAGGAATCCCAATTCTGAAAAATGTTATATGCATCCACATGTACACAGCTGCACTATTTATAATAGGGAAATAGTGAAACGTCTATTTAAAAGTTAGGTAATAATTATGTAAATTGAGTTATGTAAACTAAAGGATAGCCTGGGGCCCTTGAATCCAAAGAATTCATGAACCCTAATGCTGTATAGTAAATTTTGAGGATGTGTATTTGGGGGACATATCAGTGATTCTCAATCCTGGACAAATTAGATTAATCTAGGTTGTTTTGTTTGTTTCTTTGTTGTTTGTTTGTTTGCTTGCTTGCTTTTTAATGCTGATGCTTGGGTCTTCTTCCTAACCAAATCTGAATTTCTGACAGTAAGGCCTGGACAGCGATCTCAATCGACCATGTTATCCTGGAGCATGTGAAGGATGAGAATCACTGGAGTAGAAGCTTTTATTCGGTCTCATGTAAAATATATGAATTACTTTCATTGATAAAAATAATATGCAGTCATCAAAATGTGAATTACAGAGATTATGAAAAACATGGGAAAATACTTATAATCTTGAACAAGGTACAATGCTAACCTGTGTGTATACTGTGTTTATATGTATAGGTAATTATACAGGAAGGAAATATGATAAAATGTTCCCAAAAATTGTTTTAGTAACTCATGAGTATCTTTTTTCTTTATTTTTCAAATATTTTTATTCATTGTGTGTGTGTGTTTGTGTGTGTGTGTGTGTGTGTGTGTGCGTGTCTTTGAAGGACACACAGTACTGGTAGGTAAGGAGACCCTAGTGGATTGCCCTTCTGTATGCTTAGCCTCCTGACATCTCCCTTGATGATTCAGTATGTCACTGGGTCATTGTTTAGCCTGCATCAATCTGAGTGCTCTCTTGTTAAAACTAAAAACTAGGGTAGCCTAACTTAATGGTTTCTCTGTAGGATGACTTCTTCTAACCTCTGCCCTATGGCATGGCTTCTAGTCTTTCAGACCTTCCAAATCAGCAGTTTCAGATTGAACTCTTCTTGGGAATCACTGTTATAAAATAGCTACTTTTCTTCCCTGAAAAGACCCAAATTAAAAGATGAACATTTGGGATCCTAAATTCATTTTGCAGAGACTATGGAAAATCTCCTTGTGTAGAAGCTATAAAATCGCTGATACTAACAGAAGGCACAAAGCATACAACTTTTAACTACTGAAGACTAATAGAGCAAATATGACCTCTTTCTTGCTGGGCCCTAAGAACCTATGGGCATTCTTCTTTTCTGGAATTTAGGTAATACCTCCTGTTGTTCTTTTAATGTCATAAAATAGCCAATCCCTGTGGTCCTTAGTGATTTAGCCAAGTAAGCAATTATAAGAGATTGCTGAATCCATCTGCTTTTTCCCAATAGATTTTAAGATGAGAATGAGTATCTTCAGTTTTTCATTCTTCCAAAAAGTCTATCAAACTCCTACTGCTTTGTAAGGTCATTGAATACCTCCTGCAAACTCTTCCCAGAGTGTGGTTGGGAAGCTTCTTGAAACAGCAGTCCTGTTGTGTTAGTCGGTTCCTTCCATTGAAAATGGCAGAAGCTCCTTCCCCTAGCTTATGCAAAAGCAAAGACATAAGAGTAGGCACTACTTACTAGTTCACATAACAAAAGTCTAGGAGCAAGCTGGATGTAATATGAGCTTACTTTTCATTTCTAATGAAGCTTTATATATTTTAAATTTTTTCTTAAATTCATGAAGCTTTATATATTTTAAATTTTTTCATACATGAAGCTTTATATATTTTAATTTTTTCTTAAATTCTAAGAAATGGAATTATTGTGTTTAGGTATGAACAACTATAATATAATTCTTGCTACATACTGCCATGTTAATTTCAAAATGATTTACTTAAAATGTAAATATACCTTTTTACCATAATTACATCAACATTGAGTATTATACAACTTTACTACATCCCTGGTTCCCCTAATTAAAGTAGTATTTCCTAATACCAACTGTCACTTTAAATCCCCATCACTTTCTTATATTTTTCATAGCAATTTTCACTACGAGAGACCATATTTGCATTTGATTTTAGCTCTTCTTTCACACTATCATATAAACATAAGCTTAATAAAGTCATATTTTTACCTCTTTTATTTATGCTGTATTACTACTGCCTACAACAGTCCATGGAACATAGTAGTACATCAATAATGTTCTCTAAGCTTGTTTTTTTTTTAAAAAAAAAAAAAAATAGAAGTAGCCCACCAATGTGTCTCAGTGGTTGAGCATCAAACTATGAACCAGGAGGTCACAGTTCAATTCCCGGTTAAGGCACATGCCTGGGTTGTGGGCTCGATCCCCAGTGTGGGACATGCAGGACGCAGCCGATCAATGATTCTCTCTCATCATTGATGTTTCTATCTCTCCTTCTCCCTTCCTCTCTGAAATAATACAAATATATTTTAAAAATAAAGAGATAAAAATTAAAATAGAGGTAAAATCTACACAAAGTGAAATACACAGATCATAAGTGTATAGTTCAGTGAGTTTTGATAAATTTACATACCCATGTAGCGAATACCCTATTAAGATACAGAGCATTTTCCCATGACCCTAGAAAGTTCCTAGTGTCTACTTCTAGTCATTACTCACTCCCACATTGGCAACCACTGTTCTTATTTCTATCCCTATAGATTAGCTTTAACTTTCTTAAACTTTATATAATTAAAATTAGACACAATGTACTTTTCTATGTTCTTTTACTCAATCTGCAATGTATCCATATTTTTGTATACATCCAAAGTTTATTCTTTATTGGTTGATGAGAACTAATCCATTGTATGGATATCTACAAGTTCCTATTGATGGGCATTTAGGCGATCTTCAATTTTTAGCAATTTTGAATAAAGTTTCTATAAACATTCTTGTTTACTTTTTTGCCATATGTTTTTATTATCTTTTGTATAACTACTTGGGGATGAAATTGCTAGGTGTCTATTAAAAAACTACAAACCATTTGTCAATGTGTTTGTTCCACTTTATACTCCTACCAGTAATGTCAAGTGCTCCATTTGTCATGGAACATGACATCTTTGTCAAAATGCTATTAGTTTTTTTTTAATTTTGGCTTTTTTGGTGGTTGTATAGCGGTATCTCATTGTGGTTTTAATTTGCATTTTCCTGATGACAATTATGTTAATCACTTTTTATGTGCCTGTGTTCTTTTGTGAAGTGTCTTAAATATTTGGATATTTTTATCATGTTATCATCATTATTGATATTTATATTATGGATACTTGTCCTTTGCTGCATATATGTATTGCAAATATTTTCTCACAATTTGTGCCTTACATTATCTTCTTATTAATATCCTTTGATGAATAGAACTTTTTAATTTGGATGAAAACTAATTCATCCATTTTTTAAAAGAGTTATTAGTGCTTCTTTTGTCCTGCCTAAGAAATCTGCCTGCCCTAACATCATGGAGATCGTCTCTTTTGTTTTATTTCCATAAGCTTTATAGTTTTACTTTCACATTTAGGTCTATGGGTCATTTCAGATTATTTTTATACATAGTTTGAGGTGGTAATAGGGGCCTTCCCCCCCACCCCCATGTCTTTATTCCAGGATTTCTCTGGACAAGTGGGGTCAGAAAATACTTTGTGTGAGAGACGGTTCTAGTCATTCTAAGATGTTTAGCAGCATTCCTGGCCTCCACCCACTAGATGCCAGTAGTGCCCCTACTCAGTTGTGACAATCAAAAATGTACCAGGCATTGCAGCATGCCCCCCATTGCAGTGGGGGAAGGGAGAAAATTGCTTCTGGTAGAAAACCACTGCACTATATAATTGTTCCAGCATCATCCCTTCACCATTGGATTAGCTCGGCACCTTTATTCAAAATTTAATTATTGTATGCACGTGGATTTTTTTCCTTGACTACCTGTTCTACTCATATGATCTATTTATCTTAATTACAACAATATCACAATATACCAATGCTGTACTTCTTATTGTTTTAAAATCAGGTAGTAGAAAGTGCTCCAACTCTGTTCCTCTTACAAGATTTTTTTATATTAAGTAAATTGAATTCTGAAACCTTCTGAAAATTTAATTTGTTCTGATAGTTGTTCTGTAGATTTCATATATTTACTTTCTCCTTTCCAATCCGCATGCCTTTTATTCTTGTCTTATTGCACTGAGCAGAACATCTGGTACAATGTTTTAAAGAAAGTGAGAACACATACCTTTGCTTCACTCCCAATCTTAGAGAGAAAGCACTCAATATATCACCACTAAATATAATATTTACTATAGGTTTTTAGTAAATTCCCTTTGTGAGATTAACAAAGTCTCCTCTATTAACAAACTCTGTCTTGTCTATTTCTACTTTTTTGAGAGTTTAAGATTAAAATAGCTTAGTATTGGCATGGCTTATTTTTTTTTCTACCTTTTATTTCAATTTGAGCCTTTATATTTAGAGAGCACCTTTTTTAGAGAGCACATAGTTGGTCTTGTGTTTTTATATTCAGTCTGACAAGCCCTGCCTTTAAAGTGGAGTATTCAGTCCATTTTCATTTACTGAAATTAGTGACATTGTTTGTTTAAGTTTATTTGGTTTCTAATTGTCCACTCTGATTTTTTAAAATATATTTTATTGATTTTTCACAGAGAGGAAGGGAGAGAGATAGAGAGCCAGAAACATCGATGAGAGAGAAACATCGATTCAGCTGCCTCCTGCACACCTCCTACTGGGGATGTGCCCGCAACCAAGGTACATGCCCTTGACCAGAATTGAACCTGGGACCCTTCAGTCTGCAGGCCGACGCTCTATCCACTGAGCCAAACTGGTTACGGCTCCACTCTGATTTTTGTCCCTTTCTTCTTCTTGTCTCCCTTCTTTTGGATTAACAGAATGTTTTTAGAATTCCATTTTATTTTGCCTATTGACTTTTTAGTTATATATCTCAATATAATTTTGTTATAGCTGTTCTAGTAATTACAATATTTATCCTTTACTTATTATTGCCTACTTTAAAATAATACTGTAGTGCCCGGACACCATAGCTCAGTGGTTTAGCATCGACCTATGAAGCATGAGGTCGTGGTTCGATCCCTTGTCAGGGCTCATGCCCGGGTTGCCACTCCATCCCCAGTGTGGAGTTTGCAGGAAACAGCCAATCAATGATTCTCTCTCATCACTGATGTTTCTCTCTCTCTCTCTCTCTCTCTCTCTCTCTCTCTCTCTCTCTCTCTCTCTCCCTCTCCCTTCCTCTCTGAAATCAATAAAAATATATTTTTAAAAAATAAAATAATACTTCAGATGTAATAGAAGAACCTCAGAACAGTTTATTCTATAACTCCATTTACCCCTTTCCTATCCTTTGTGTTATTGTTGTCATATATTTTCCCTCTACATATATTTTATATCCCACAGGTAATGTGATATTTTGATCTTAAACAAGCAGTTGTTGTTTTAAAGAAATTAAGAAATGGAAAGGTCATTTGTTGTTGTTGTTGTTTGTTTCTTACATTTACCTAAGTAGTTATCATTTCCAATGCTCTTCATTCCTTTCTGTAGATTCTGGTTCCCATATTGTTGTTGAGTCAACCTGAAAAAAATTCCTTTAACATTTTGTTTAGCACAAAACTTCTACCAAAATATTCTTTCATTTTTTACTGTATATAGATTTCTGGTTGAAATATTGTTGTTATTGTTGTTTAATTATTTGAAACTATCATACTGTTGTTTTTTGGTCTCTATTAATTTCTGATAAGAAATTAGGTATTATTCTCATCTTTGTTCCCACACATAAGAGTGTCTTTTGACCTCTAGTTGCAGGATTTTTTTCTTTAAATTTTATTTTCAGCAGTTGACAATTATTTGCCTAATGTGGCTTTCTTGGTATTTCTCTTACTTGTGATTCACTGAACTAACTGGATCCCTAGGTTGATTTTTTTGAACAAATTTATAAAAATTTGGCCATTACTTCTTAAAATATATTTTTGTTCCTTTCCCACTGAGGCTCCTATTATATATGTGTTAGATCAGTTGGTATTGTTCCACAAGTTACTGAGTCTCTGTACATTTTTTTAAATCTTTTACACTCTCTGCTTTAGTTTGGATAATTTCGATTGATATATGCTGTTAAGATGAATCTATTTTGATTATATCTCTAGTGCGAGTGCCTAACACTTAATGTATGGTGTGGTCTTTTTCTTCTAAAGTATTCCAATGGATTTCCACTGGATTTTTGCAGTAGACAATAAGTTCTTTCCACTTTGGATAGAGTTACTTCCATCTCCCAGCACTCTGTATCCTCTCTCGCATCTGTTTATTTCTCAACTCTATGTACAAATTGCTCTGTGTCGGCCCTTGTGGGGCTTTTACCCAGTACAAGACTAGCCCTTGTTCAAAGACTTGAGCAAAACTCACATGCAGATTTCTGGGCACTCTCCATATGGTCAGCTCCCTTGTTTTCAGTCTCTGCTACACAAATTTCAAACATTTCTGCAGACCTAAACTGATCTCTGCCTCATCAGAGGCAAACCTCTGTTTTCTGCTGGGTTCCACCTACCTGCACCACAGTCAGGAAAATGCCTCAGGGCAGAAGGCAGGGTGAACCTGGAGCACATTACGTGTGTTTTCCTTCTCTCAAGAATCGCTGTCTTGTACTACCTGTTTACCAGGTCCTCATTCATTTTTCAAAGTTTTATAATTGTTTATGTCAGAATAAGTCCAAAATGAATGTCTTAGTCATGGATGGATGCAAAAGTCTATCATCTCTCAGCCTTTTGGCTAAGTCAAGTGTAGTATCTGTTCTTATCAATTAAATAAATTTTGGAAAAATGAATAAGTGAATAAATCTTGGCAGAATCAGGAACTATTATTTTAAAAGTATGCTTTGCTAATTATCCTAACAACCTCTTATACAGACTCATCCATCTATCATGTGTCCCATTCACTAAAAAAATGTTTTTAGATCCAAATACTTGTTAACATGCTAGAAGCCTGGTGCACAAAATTCGTGCATGGGTGGGATCCCTAGGCCTGGCTGGCAATCAGGGCTTATTGGGCTGTCCTGCCTAGTCCTGATCAGGGCCTGCCAGCTGCCAACCAGGGCCTGCCGGATGCGGGGAGGGACCACAGGAGGTTTGCCGGCCAGGGGGAGGGACTGGGAGAGGTTGGCTGACCTTGGGAGGTTGGCTGTGGGAGCACACTGACCACCAGGGGGCAGCTTCTGCATTGAACATCTGCCCCCTGGTGGTCAGTGTGTGTCATAGCGACTGGTCAACCGGTCGTTCCAGTCATTTGGGTCATTCATTCATTCTGATCATTCGGTCGTAATGGTTGCTTAGGCTTTTATATATATAGATTAGGATATTTGCATATTCAAAACTTATACTTTAGAGCAACTTATACTAAGAAAATTAAAAGAATAAATATTTGAGTTTTTATGCAGCTCTACTAAGCTGATACAATTAATGGACATGGAATGCTCTTTTTGATCCTCAATTTGCTCCCTCTCTATTTTGTCACATACTTTACCTATAGTGAGGTAATTCCTGCTATCAAATATTTATTTACTGCCTTGGTATTATACTTAATAAAATACATACTTGTCACCTTGGCACTCTACTCACAGCACAAAAGAATAAATCTACATAGTTAATATTCTTTCTAAACTCATCAGTTTTTCTTGAGATCATGGCATTTTCTTTGCTTACATAAATCTCCATGTTCTTTTTTCTTTACTATTGCTCAGAACTAACAGAATATGGACAGAGTGACCAGAAATTAATACTCATAGAACATCGTCACCATGAGACACTATGCCTCCTCAATTTGCACTAATGTACTATATTCAAACAGTTAGGTAAAAGGCATCAGGTATAGGGGAGAGAATGAAGAATAAGAAGATCTTAGTGCTAGTCCTTTGCCTTTTACTAATTAGCTGTGAGACCAGATTTTACTTAACATCTTTGGTGCCTTGGTTTCATTATATGTAAAATGATGGGGTTAGAATAAAGACTTTTAGTATCTAACATTTACTGAATGCTTTCTATGTACCAGGTACTATGCCAAGAATTGTATATATTTAATGTTATTTAATCTTTGCAATAATAAGTTTCTGAGACTCTTTGTCAGGGTTCTCTAGAGAAATGGAACCAATAGGATACATATAGTAGATCAATTATGAGAATTTCCTCACATGCTTATGGAAGTGGAGATGTCCTATGTTATGCCACCTCTAAGCTGGAGAACCAGGAAAGCTGGTAGTACAATTTAATACAAGGTCAAAAGCCTGAGAACACAGAGGGCTGCTGGAATAAGTCCCAGAATTCAAAAGTCTGAGAACCAGGAGATCCAATGTCCAAGGACAGGAGAATATGGACATCCAATTCAAGGAAAGGGAGTATTATTAGCCCTCCCTCCTCTTTTTTGTTCTATGTAGGCCGGCCTTTAATGGATTGGATGATGCCCACATTGGAGAGGACAATCTGCTTTACTCATTTTACCTATTCAAATACCAAGCTCATCCAGAGACATACCCAGAAATGATGATCAACTATCTGAGCATCCCTTAGCCTAGTCAAGTTGGCATGAAATTAACCATTACAGAGACAGATAGTGTTATTACTAGCCCATTAATACTTGAAAACTGTGGTTCAGCTTCATTAAAGATCTCTTCTATGTGGTAAATGGAAGAGCCAGTATTGGACTTAAATCTGACACCTGGGCCTAGGCTGGTAACCCCCTTAATTCTAAGTGAAACAAATTCCTAAACATTCATCTCTAAGATAATAAATTTAACATCCTTTGAGGAAAAACTTACAGGCAAACTGAATACTCTTATTGCTCCTCCTCCTGTTGAGCATGATCCAGGCTTGTACTATGTGTTCACATTGTCTGTCAAATTTGGTTCCCAAGCAGAAAGTTGATCTAACGCAACATTCTGCTTAGAGGTTCACACATTGCTGACACTCAATTTGTGTTCATACAATATAAATGGCATCTGTTTAATAAAAGAAACTCTACCATTCTTATTTTTTTAGTTATTAGTTCAAATATATTTAACAATTCTGAATGCTAAAAATATTCTCATATTCTTAATATACAGAAAAGATTATTGATATTAGTATTAGCCCATAACAGATCCAGTTTGGCATTGTGTGGTTCTAGATAGACTGAACTCCTTGGTAAATATCCCTAGGCAAGATCTATTCCAGTTCCTTCATTCATTTATTCAGTTAGTCAATCAGTCAGTGAATTTTTAGCATTTAGTGGATATTTTTCCTGGCATTATGCTAAGTGCTAGACAAATAAAAGAAAGATGATTTTAGGCTTCAGAAATGTACCATCTAGTGCACTGGGGGTTGGCAGATAAATAAGTAAACAGATCATTACAATTTGGTATAATAAATAGTGTGGGGTGCCCTCACCATTTTGGCTCAATGGATAGAGCGTCGGCCCACAGACTAAAGGGTCCCGGGCTCGATTCCGGTCAAGGGCACATACCTCAGTTGCAGGCTCGGTGCCCAGCTCCAGTGGGGAGCATGCGGGAGGCAGCCAACTAATGTGTCTTTCTCACATCCACGTTTTTCTCTCTCTCTCTCTCCCCCTCCCTTCCACGCTCTAAAAATCAATGGAAAAATATCCTCGGGTGAGGATTAACCTAAAATTTACGTCCCAAATGAATGAATGAATGAATGAATGAATGAATACTGTGGGGTTAGTTCAACAAACGGGGCATCTAATCAGAATTGAGGATCAGAGAAGTAATTCTACACAAAGTGATATCCCAATAAGACATGAAATGTTCTCATAAATTAGCCAGGTGAAGAGCCAATGGAAAAGGATTCCAAAGGGGAGATTTGTTGAAAGAGCCAAAGATTAGGGAAAGAGAAAGGCATTATCCCAAAAACTGAATATAGTTCAAAATATTCCTCAGGGGAGTAGTAAGAAATGAGATTGCAAAGTAAGCAGGCATCATCCTAAAGGACCTTATAAGCCTTATAAGCTCCATGTTAAGCCACAGGGTCTTTACCTGAAGACAACTGAAAAGATTTAAGAAGTGAAAGGATCAGGTGTGCTTCTTGGGAAGGTCACCTTCACCGCTGTGTCAAAAGCAAATCACAGGGGACAAGAATAGTCTGAAGAAGAAAAATGGGGGTCTTTTAAAATGCTGTATAGAAAAGGCAATAGATGAATTGGAGTCCATTGAGAAGATAAAATTGACAGGACACAGTGAGTTGTTAGAAGAGAGGTAGTTGGGAAGGAATAAGAATCAAAGACATGCTTGTGTTTTGGGCTTAAAAAACTGGAATAGTTCTATTCATTGGAATAGGGGAAATGGAGGAAGAAACAGCTTGGGATCAGAAAAACTGATTTATTCAGTTTTGCTTAAGTCCAAAGAAATTTGGTTATTTTGTTGTTGTTGTTTGGAATATCTTCTAGGACTATTTCAATTCTGATATAGTCCTAATCTGTACCACAAATTAGTGCCTGTGAATTAGAGTAGACTCGGTTTTATCTTTCTCCATCAATTCAGTCAGAAATACTCTTTAATTACTGGAAATGTGATGATAGTAAATGGAGATCCTTGTACTAAACATTGTTGATTCTTGAAGAAGGTGATGGTAGAACATACCTCACAGGCTGGACCAGATCCTGTTGGGGGAAGTACTTTTCTGGGCTAGTCAATAAAATTTATAAATATTACATAGAGGCTAGGGCATATACATTACAGTACTAATTCTATGGGAACTAACTAAGAGAGAGGCCCTAAAAGATTGCAAACCAGTCTCAGTTTATAGAGCATTTCTGAACAAGTTGATATAGCATTTCTGAAAAAGGTACTTGTTTTCATGGAAATGGCGAGACTTGGTGTGTAGAGGATTAAATTGAATGTCCCAACCCAGTAACTTTCACACGCTACTGTCATAGGAGCCCCCAAAGACTAGACCCATTCATTGAGTGAAGTAATTGGAAAGACTGTCTGCCAAATTGCCTAACTGCTAAAAAACTGAAATTATCTCCAAAGAATCTCCCCAGCTGACTACATTTCCCATCAGACCATTCTACTCAATTACTTTACCTCTGAGCATCTGCAGACATCTGCACTTGTGGCTTCACCACAAAACAGGGCTCAATGACTTTAGTAAAGTCTAGGCATTTTTTTCAGGGGAGGTGTAAAAGCCATAGTCATAAAATTAAATGATATAATGAAATCCTTCAAAATAAATTAACTGCAGGTATCTTAATCAGTTGATGTAATGGAGGATGTCTGCCAAGAAGAATGGCTTTGGCTTGGGAGCAACTGTTTCTTCTGGTAATAATTAGGTAATATGTCTGGTTGCCTGTTGTTTATTAAGGCCATTCCTAATTTATGATAATAAAATCATGTTCTGAATTAAAAAAAAAAATATTATGTTTCTGTATTCTGTAGTGCGGTGGCAAAAGTGATTTAAAATCATTGGGATAAAAGTTAAATGGAACAATGAAGTATGCCCAAGAGCATTCCTGTTGTATACTACTCTGCCTTATCATCTTCAAAATGATTACTTTGTCCTATTGATGTCTCAAGGTGGTATTTAACAATGTGAAGAACTCCTTTGTAATTATCTCCTTAGGTTAAATTTTTAAAATTAGGATTATACCCTAGATCAAATAACTTGTTCAATTTACAATTTGATAAATGCACCAGATTACTTACAAAAAGAACTACCTACTTAACTCCCATCATTAAAACATGAGAGTGATTATTTCCTTACATTTTCATTAATAATGAATTTTATCTGTACAAATTTTTAATCTGTACTAATCCAAAATCCAAAATATATTTTGTAACTTATTAGTTTTACTGACCTGACTATTAATGCAGTTAGATATAGTTTCATGTTTCTTGACCATTTGTATTTCTTCTGTTAATCAGGTTTATGTAACTATTGTCCATTTTTCAACTGGGCTATTAATTTATTTTTCATTGTGGTTCTCACTTTTTCCCTCCTGATTTGTAAATTTGTAATGTTTGTAACATTAATTTTGTGTCACTTTTACTGCCTATGAATAAGCTTTGTTTGGTATTATTTATTATAATTTCCTCATTTTTCTTTTTGCCTGTGTTTTCTGATATCTGCCATATAAAGGGTGGGGCAAAAGTAGGTTTACAGTTGTGAGTTTGTGAAACGGTTTATTATTGTGTTATTATTTATTAACTATTATAATATTTTCCATGTGAACAACTATAAACCTACTTTTGCCCCACCTTTTATATTTATCTATAAATTCCACCAGCAAAACCTAAAGTTATCAAGTTTTTTTACTCTCTCAAAGAAGATGTCCTTAATACATTTTTACTCTCATTCTCTCAATGTTTTTTATCTTATTAACTAGAGTTTTTGTCGCATTTTAAAAGTACACACATTTTTAAAAAATGTATATTTTTAGTATTTAGTAGTTAATTGCTGTTCCCATATATGTTACCAATTTCTGAATTTACTTTAGGTTCTTGCATCCTACTCCTTCCCTTTAGGTTCAATTTTTTTAAAAATTCTTTATTAGTTAAGGTGTTACAAGTGTGTCCTCATCCCCCCCATTAAACCCCCATCCCCCCCCCTCACTCATGCTCTCATCCCCCTGTTGTCCATGTCCATTGGTTTGGCTTATATGCATGCATAAAAGTCCTTTGGTTGATCTCTTCCCCTTGCCCCATCCCTCCCCTACTTTCCCTCTGGGGATTAATAGTCTGATCGCTGTTTCTCTGTCTTTGGATCTGTCCCTGTTCATCAGTCTATGTTGTTCTCTATATTCCACAAATGAGTGAAATCATGAGGTATTTATCTTTCTCTGACTGGCTTATTTCACTTAGCATAATGCTCTCCAGTTCCATCCATGCTGTTGCAAACAGCAAGAGTTCCTTCTTTTTTAGCGCAACGTAGTATTCCATTGTGTAGATGTACCACAGTTTTCTAATCCACTCATCTGCTGATGGGCATTTAGGCTGTTTCCAAATCTTAGCTATGATGAATTGTGCTTCTATGAACATAGGGGTGCATATATCCTTTCTGATTGGTGTTTCTGGCTTCTTGGGATATATTCCTAGAAGTGGGATCATTGGGTCAAATGGGAGTTCCATTTTTAGTTTTTTGAGGAAGCTCCATACTGTTCTCCACAGTGGCTGCACCAGTCTGCATTCCCACCAGCAGTGCAGAAGGGTTCCTTTTTCTCCACATCCTCTCCAGCACTTGTTGTTTGTTGATTTGTTGATGATAGCCATTCTGACAGGTGTGAGATGATACCGCATTGTCGTTTTGATTTGCATCTCTCATATAATTAGTGACTTTGAGCATGTTTTCGTATGTCTTTCAGCCTTCTGTATGTCCTCTTTCGAAAAGTGTCTATCTAGGTCCGTTGCCCATTTTTTGATTGGATTGTTTATCTTTCTATTGTTAAGTTTCATGAGTTCCCTGTAAATGATGGAGATTAAACCCTTATCGGTGATATCATTGGCAAATATGTTCTCCCATGCAGTGGGTCTTCTTGTTGTCTTGTTGATGGTTTCCTTTGCTGTGCAAAAGCTTTTTATTTTGATGTAGTGCCATTTGTTTATTTTCTCTTTAGTTTCCATTGCCCTAGGAGCATTATCAGAGAAGAAATTCCTTCGGCATATGTTGCGATTTCGCTGCCTGTGGATTCCTCTAGTATTTTTATGATTTCCCATCTTATGTTTAAGTCTTTTATCCATTTTGAGTTTATTTTTGTGTATGGTGTGAGTTGGTGGTCTAGTTTCATCCTTTTGCATGTATCTGTCCAATTTTCCCAACACCATTTATTGAAGAGACTGTCTTGACTCCATTGTATGCTCTTGCCTCCTTTGTCAAATATTAATTGGGCATAGTGGTTTGGTCGATTTCTGGGTTCTCTATTCTATTCCATTGATCTATATGTCTGTTCTTGTGCCAGTACCAAGCTGTTTTAAGTACAGTGGCTTTGTAATACAGTTTGATATCTGGTATTGAGATCCCACCTACTTTGTTCTTCTTTCTCAGGATTGCTGCAGCTATTCGAGGTCTTTTTTTATTCCAGATGAATTTTTGGAACGTTCGCTCTAGATCTGTGAAATATGCCGTTGGCAATTTAATGGGGATTGCATTGAATCTATAGATTGCTTTGGGTAGTATGGACATTTTGATGATGTTGATTCTACCAATCCATGAACATGGTATGTTCTTCCATCTGTTTATGTCTTCCTCTATCTCTTTTTTCAGTGTCCTGTAGTTTTTTGCATATAAGTCTTTTACCTCCTTAGTTAAGTTTATTCCTAGGTATCTTAATTTTTTGATGCGATGGTAAATGGGATTGCTTTTTTAGTCTCACTTTCTGTAAGTTCACTATTGGTGTAAAGAAATGCGATAGATTTCTTGGTATTAATTTTGTATCCTGCTACATTGCCGAATTCATTTATTAAGTCTAATAATTTTTTGATGGAGTCTTTAGGGTTCTCTATGTACAGTATCATGTCATCTGCAAATAAGGACAGTTTTACTTCTTCTTTTCCAATTTGGATGCCTTTAATTTCTTCTTCTTGTCTGATTGCAATGGCTAGTACTTCCAGTACTATGTTGAACAGGAGTGGTGAGAGGGGGCATCCCTGTCTTGTTCCTGTTCTTAGGGGGAATGGTTTAGTAGGTTTTTATGTGAGAACCTATGAGTGGTAAACTTTCTAGAACTTCCTTGTTGAAAAACTATTATTTATTTAGCCCTTACTCTAGAAGGATACTTCAATTGGGTATAAAATGCTGGCTTAACAGTTATTTCCCTCCATTCCTTGAAGACATTCTTCCCTTGTCTTCTGACAATTTTTGCTGTTATTGAGAATTTTACTACCAATTTACCTCTTCTTTCTGATTATCTTGCTCTTTGATTTTCTTAAGTTTCAATTTATTTTTCCTGTTTAGTATTTGGAAGAGTGTTATGAGCTGACTTGTGTGTGCTAAAAAAAGATATGTTAGTCCTAACCCCAGAATGTGACATTATTTGGAAACAGGATCCTTACAGAGGCAATCAAGTTAAAATGAGATAACTGAGATAGGCTTTAATTCAATATGACATGGCAGGTGTCATAAAATGAGGAAATTTGGAATAGAGGTGGACATACATAGAAGAGACAGAGAGATAGAGAGAATTCCATGTGAAGATCAAGGCTAAAACTAGGGTGATACATTTACCAAAACTGTCAGCAAATTACCAGAAGATAGGAGAGAGGCAGGTAACAAATTCTCCCTCATAGCCCTTAAAAGGAACTAATCCTCCCAATTCCTTAATTTTGGACTTGTAACCTCCAGAACTGTGAAATAATAATTTTTTATTATCTTAAACTACCCAGTCTGTGGTGCTTTGTTACAGCAGTTCCAGGAAAGTAATAGAGTGGAGATTTTCAAATGAGGCTAATGTGTTGCTTTAATTTTAGAATATTCTTAACTGCCATATTTTTGAACATTTCTTTCTACTATAAGTTCTATCCTTCTTTTTGAATTTTTATTAAATTTAATCGGAATATCTCAATTTATCCTCAAAGTCTTTTAAATTTTCTCTTTATGATTTGGTTGAATTCCTGTGCTATATTTCAATGTGCTAATTCTCCCTTTGACTTTTTCCAGTTTATAATTTACCCAAATATTTATTTTCTTGTTCCAATATTCATATTTTTTATCTTTAGGATTAACTTGCAAATCAATTAACCCAAAGTTAACCAGAAGTAAATTCACTTTCTCATTTTTAATTTTATTTGTTTTCTTAGTATTCTTTTTCTTAGTGTGTTTGAATTTTTTATTTTAACTCTTATCTTCCTTGGGAATTTGGTTTTTTACCTCTGTGCACATTCCTCCTTGCCTAACAGTTTTACACTTGTCTCAAACTCCACCTTCTCCCCAGGTCCCCTTTCAAGTGCCTGATGACATGTAGTGAATGGCTCTGCCAGTTGACTTGAATCTGTGTCTGCTTATTCCTGTCTCTCAGGAGTAAGCCATGGTTCTATACAATCTGTAATCCAGGAAATTTTTTTACAACTTTCTTTCATTGATGATAGCACTTTCACACAGCCCCTGGTTTTAAACAGTAAGACTGACATTAGTCTCCTGCCTTCCATGGACCCCATTTAGGACTTGTTACTTCATCCCAGCTTTGTCTCTAATCTTGTCCCAAAGTTCAGTGGGCTTATAGTTTACTATTTGTGGTTTTCTCTTGCGTAAGTCATTCCTAGTTAACTACTCTTAACTCTGGTTTTTACAGACCAGTGTAGAGAACTCTGTCGGCCTGGAAAGACCCATGTAAACTATTGCTAGGCTGTAAGCAAATTGGGCTTAAGTAGCTTTTGACAAAATCAGGCTAAGATAGATCCTATTTCTTTTCTTCAGGTTGATAGAATGCACACATACCAGGTGCAATGTAAACAAAGATAGATGATGATTTTTCCTTAATCCTGAATGCTGAGCTGGGATTATTTTCCTTCCATAATGCTGAGTCAAGGTTTTTGGACGTTACCATGTCAGTATTATGGAAGGGAAATACAGAAGAGAGAGACGTATCCACTTGCAATTATCTTTTAACTTTTATGACACAGGACTTTCTCAGTAGCAAGCCTAGGCTACATGATGCTGTGGGATCTAGGATCAATTTTCCTCTTTCCTCAAGTGGAAGAAGTGATGAAGAGAAGCCTTGAACCCCTTTCTTGAGACTAATATTGATTTTCCTCAAAACCTTTATTGTTGTTTCATTATCTTCTACTGCTAATGAAATAAGTAAGTATGAGACCATAATAATTTTTCCTTGATGGATTTTTTACTTCTGTCAATCTAACTGAAGGACTCTTTGTCATTGAATTTCATTAATAAGATTCTACCCCTTGTTTACCTGGGTATGGTTTATTATATTCCCTTAGACTTTGAGCTGAAAACCTAGTGCACAAATCCATAGCTCTTAATTAGTCATTCAGTTTACTAGAGGCTGTGTGAAAAGCAAGCTGGAGAAATTGGTAGCCAAAGTTCAGGTGAGTTGTACTTTCCTGCTTCTGTGAAAAGTTGAGTACCTTGCTCCGGTATTTTTCTATTATCTCTAAGGAAAGAAAAAGTGCCTAGTATGTAGGTGTTACCCAACTTCAGCCTCTCTAATCAGTCTTTCACTAACTTTAGTAAGTAACTGCAAATCTCCCATGCTTGACACCACCACCACCACCAAGTATTATTTACAATCTCTCTTTACACATAATCTTGCATCAATCATTCACCAGATTCCTGTTAAAAACTCATTTAGTGAGTTAAAATGATAGCATAATGTGAGTTTCCCATTAGACCTGTGGAGAAAGGATGAGTGTCAATTAGGCCACTTCCTTTTCTGTATCCCATGGCTCTCTTTCATCACTGGAACTTCCTTGCCGGATTACTGATCCAAATCTTAGTATCCTCATTCATCTTCATACAAATGTTACATCTGGCAAGTTTATACTGTGGCTCTATGGTTATGACCCTCATATTCTTAAAGATGAAATTTTATCTCTTATTTTTGTTCTTGATATTTCTTTGTTCATTTCTGTAAATTTCAGGCAAAGGTATAAATTATGTAAACATGCCCTGTTTCCCATCTTTCCCATAAGTTCATCAATAAAGTGGATTTTGGAAGAGGAGAAGCAAGATGGCGGCGATATAGGCAGACGCGTCCCAGGTCTTGTCCCGGAGCAAACGGAGTAAGCAGCTGAAACTAATGACACCCACCCCGAATTGGCGAATTTACTCAGCTGGTGAGACGGTTTGCAGCCAGGAAGGGCAGACCTCCCCTGGAAAGGTTAAAAACCAGGGATCTGGGCAGGAAAGTTTGCCAGACCTGAGCCCAGAGGGTCGGAGGGAGACCGCATGGCAGACAGCCGCGTCTCTTGGGACAGACACAGACCCTGACCGGGGTAAGGAGTTCCGAGGGTTTGCTGGCGCCAGGAGATTTGAGATTTGGATTTTGTGATTGCGGAGAACTGAGACTAAAGGGGGCATCCTGAGGAACTGACCAGACCATGCAGTGCCCATAAGAGAGGAGCGTTTCCCAGATCATGCAGTGCTGGTAAGAGAGGAGCGTTTCCGCGGCCGGCCGGCGTTTGTCTGTTTCTTTGTTTTCACTGAACCCTGCTCATAGGACAGTTCGGATACAGACACTCACCTGTGCTGAAGAGAGGGTGAAGGTGCAGACGAGGGGAATCTGGGGAGAGGCTGAGGAAAGAGGGGGAGCCGGAGGAGGTGGCAGCGAATTGAGTGCTGAGACACCCCTGGGCCCAGGACTGGGGCAGCCATTCCTCCAGAGGGTGGAATTCCTCCCCCCAGCCCCCCAGGCAAGGAGCACAGCCACACCCAGATTCCACCCTGTATGAGATAAAGGATTAAAACAAGCTGATTAGTCCCTGGGAGTTACCAGGGTCTGGCCTATAGAGGGATTTTCAGTCCCACCAACAACACAGAGCAGGGTAAGGATTAAAAAAGGATAGAGAAGCTGTATAGCCTCAGAGGCCAACCCAAAAACACTGCCACCCAGAGGCTGAGCCACAAACTGACTCTTAGGGGAATACAAATTAAGGCAGACTGGATCACAAATACGGCCTGCTTTAAAATCAGGACTGTGATTTACAACATGGAGGAGCAGTGTAATGCAGGGAAATTCAACACTCTCCTAAATACCTGGCAGGACTAAGGCGAACCAGGCTGAAGAGTAGAAGAACCGAAAGACCATCACTACTGCAAATTTTTTCTTTTTCTTTTTCTTTTTTTAATTTTTTCACCTTTTTACTAAGAAACCAATTTTTTTTTCTTTTTCTTCTTTTTCCATCACCTGATTTTACCCTTTCAATTACCACATTTTTATTTTTAACCAGTATTATTACTGCTACCATTTTACCATTTTTTAAAGTGCCATTTTATTTTCTCTTTATTTTCTTTTGGGATTAGTGTTCTCCATTCTATTTTCATCGTTCCTTTAGCATTAATTTTCCCTATCTCAATTTCACCTCTTTGCTAAAACCCTCTTCCTTACTTTTCCCCTTTTGGTGTCCTGTTTCTCTTACCCTATTCCTGCTCCAGACTTTCGCAATTCCTTCTTTTTACCCCCTGTCTAATTCCACCCTACTTATATATCCTATTTCCAATCCACTGCTCTAAATCCTTATACACCTATTCTTTATCCTTCTTCACTTTCCAAACATTTTTTTTTCTCTTATCTTTCTATTGTTTTCTTGATTGTTGAATATATTGGGCTTTTTTTTTTATTTGTTTGTGTGTTTTGTTTTGTGTTTTTTCTTCTTTTTTAGGACTGGTTGTGAGGTTGTTTTACTTTTTCTTTTTTTTTCTGCTGGTTTTTCCCTTCCCTCCCCCACCCTACCCCAGTTATTTTTGTGCTTCTGTTTTCCCTTACCCCTCTGGTTATTATTGGGGGTTTGTAGTTTGCATTCATCTCCAGGGATCTGTTGCTGGAATTTGTTGAGATTAGTGGCAGCTCTATTGGAGTTTGCTCCTCATACAAATAGTCTCTTCCCCGCTTCGGCTTCATTCTCTTTTTTCGCTCTCTTTTTTTCCCCCCTCTTTTTTCCCAATTCTATTTTTGCACTCCTTTTTTGTTTGTTTTTTTCTTATTTTTCTTTTCTGTTCTCTCTTTTATCTTCTTCTCTTCTTTCTCCCTTATCCCCTAATTCTCTTAATTCGGGTGGTCACCTTTATTTGGGGTTATTAATATTGTGAATATACTTGTGTTCAGTGCCTGGTACGTTGTGCCTTGCTCTGTTGTATTTTGTGCCTTTTATATCAACACAGCATATCCAAGCAACAGCAGCCCCCTGATCACCACAGCCTCCTGATCACCACAGCCTCCTGATCACCACACCCTCTGTCTGTGGAACAGCAGCTGTACGTGAAGCCTCCCCCCACCAGCCAGAAGAGCCAACACAGCTGTGAACAACACCCACCAGAGGAGCTGCTGCCAACTGGAAAGCAGCTGCTACCGCAACCGTCTGAGCAGCAACCACAACCCAAGGAGCCCCTGCCACCCAGGGAGCAGCCACTGAACATCTCAACATCTACATATGTCAGCGAGATCAAACATGGGTAGGCAAAGAAACCCCCAAAGGAAAGAAAAGGAGGACTCGCCAGAAAAGCAGCTAAGTGAGACAGAGATATGCAACATGACGGAAAAAGAATTCAGAATAAGGTTCCTAGAGTACATGCACCAGATGTTCAAGAAGCAAGAGAAACAGATGAAAAACTCAACTACTTAATCAAGAAGCTAGAAGAAACAGATGAAAAAATCAACAACTTAAGTAAGTCCCAAGAAGAAATGAAGAGCGACATAGCTTCAATAAAAAACTCCATTGAAAGTATCAACAGTAGACTGGGAGAAGCGGAGGACCGAATTAGTGAATTAGAAGACAAGGAAGCAAAACACACTCAAACTGTACGGCAAATGGAGAAAAAAATTAAAAGACAGGAGGAGAGCCTAAGGGAGCTTTGGGACAACATGAAACGAAACAACATACGAATAATAGGGGTGCCAGAACAACAGAAAGATGAACATGGATTAGAAAACCTATTCGAAGAAATAATATCAGAAAACTTGCCTGAGGTGGGGAAGAAAAAAGTCACACAAGCCCAGAGAGTCCCAAACAAGGTGAACCCGAAAAGACCCACACCAAGACACATCATAATTACCATGGCAAATGTTCAGGATAAAGAGAGAATCTTACAGGCTGCAAGAGAGAGGCGGAAAGTAACATAAAAGGGATCTCCCATTAGATTATCAAATGATTTCTCAACAGAAACACATCAGGCCAGAAAAGAATGGACGGAAATCTACAAAGTGATGCAAAGCAAAGGACTGAATCCAAGAATACTCTATCCAGTAAGGCTATCATTCAAAATTGAAGGGGAAATAAGAAGCTTCACAGACAAAAAAGGGCTAAGGGAGTTTATCACCACCAAGCCAGCCATGCAAGAAATGCTAAAGGGACTGGTGTAAAAAGAAGAAATATCAAGCTCAGAAAGAAAACAGCCACACACACACACAAAAAAGAAATGGCTACAAACAAGTACCTTTCAATAATAACTTTAAATGTAAATGGACTAAATGCTCCAACCAAAAGACATCGAGTGGCTGAATGGATAAAAAAACATGACCCATACATCTGCTGTCTACAAGAGACCCACCTCATTAGAAGGGACTCACACAGACTGAAAGTGAAGGGATGGAAAAATATCTTTCATGCAAATGGAAAGGAAAAGAAAGCTGGGGTAGCAATACTTATATCTGACAAAATACATCTCAAAGTGAAGGCCATAACCAGAGATAAGGAAGGCCACTTCATAATACTAAAGGGATCAATACAACAAGAAGATATAACCCTGGTAAACATATATGCACCCAATGCAGGAGCACCCACATACATAAGAAAACTTCTGGAAGATATCAGGGGAGAGATCAACAACAATACAATCATAGTAGGGGACTTTAATACACCACTGACATCACTGGATAAATCCGCTAGACAAAAACTCAGCAAAGAAACAGCAATCCTAAATGACTCACTAGATCAGATGGACTTAATTGACATCTTCAGAACACTTCACCCCACAGCTGCGGAATATACATTCCTCTCAGGTGCTCATGGGACATATTCAAAAATAGACCACATATTGGGTCACAAGCAAAGTCTCCACAAATTCAAGAAGATTGAAATCATAAAAAGCTTCTTCGCAGACCACGATGGCATAATGTTAGAAATAAACTACAATAAAAACAACCCAAAATACTCAAACACTTGGAAGCTGAATAGCATGTTATTAAATATTGATTGGGTTACCGATGACATCAAAGAAGAAATTAAAAACATCCTGGACACTAATGACAATGAAAACACAACAATCCAAAACCTCTGGGACACAATGAAAGCAGTCCTGAGAGGAAAGTTTATAGCTCTACAGGCCTATCTCAAAAAACAAGAAAAAATGGTAGTCAATCATCTAACTCTACAACTCAAAGAATTAGAAAGAGAGCAACAAGAAAACCCCAGAGTGAGCAGAAGGAAGGAGATAATAAAGATTAGAGCAGAAATCAATGAAATAGAGACCAAAAAAACAATACAGAAAATCAATGAAACCGAGAGCTGGTTCTTTGAAAGGATAAACAAGATTGACAAACCCCTAGCCAGGCTCACCAAGAAGCAAAGAGAGAGGTCCCAAATAAACCAAATCAGAAATGATAGAGGCGAAATAACAACAGACCCCACAGAAATACAAATGATTGTTAAACAATACTACGGGCAACTCTACTCCAACAAACTAGACAACCTGGAGGAAATGGACAAATTCCTAGAAAAATACAACATTCCAAAACTCAATCAGGAAGAATCTAAAAATCTCAATAGGCCAATAACTATGGAAGAAATTGAAGCAGTCATCAGAAAGCTTCCAGCAAACAAAAGCCCAGGGCCAGACGGCTTCACAGGGGAGTTCTACCAAACATTCAAGGAAGAACTAAAACCTACCCTCCTCAGACTACTACAAAAAATTCAAGAGGAAGGAACACTTCCAAGCTCATTCTATGAAGCCAGCATCACCCTAATACCAAAACCAGGTAAAGACATCACAATGAAAGAGAATTACAGGCCAATATCCCTCATGAACATAGATGCCAAAATCCTCAACAAAATCTTAGCAAATCGGATCCAGCAGTACATCAGAAGGATCATACATCATGACCAAGTAGGATTTATCCCAGAGATGCAAGGATGGTACAACATCCGTAAATCAATAAATGTGATACATCACATAAACAAATTGAAAGAAAAAAAACACATGGTCATATCAATTGATGCAGAAAAAGCATTCGACAAAATCCAACACCCATTTTTGATAAAAACTCTCAGAAAGGTGGGAATAGAAGGATCATACCTCAACATAATAAAAGCCATATATGACAGGCCCACAGCCAACATCATACTCAATGGACAAAAACTAACACCATTTCCCCTAAGAACAGGAACAAGACAGGGATGCCCACTCTCACCACTCCTGTTCAACATAGTACTGGAAGTATTAGCCATTGCAATTAGGCAAGAAGAAGAAATAAAAGGCATCCAAATTGGAAAAGAGGAAGTAAAACTGTCCTTATTTGCAGATGACATGATATTATACATACAAAACCCTAGAGACTCCATCAAAAAGCTACTAGACTTAATACATGAATTTGGCAATGTAGCAGGATACAAAATTAACCCCAAGAAATCTGAGGCATTTCTATACACCAATAGTGAACTTTCAGAAAGGGAGATCAGAAAAACAATCCCATTTACCATCGCACCAAAAAAATTAAGATACCTAGGAATAAACTTAACTAAAGAGGTTAAAGACCTCTACTCAGAAAACTACAGGACGTTGAAAAAAGAGATAGAGGAAGACATAAACAGATGGAAGAACATACCATGTTCTTGGATTGGTAGAATCAACATCATTAAAATGTCCATACTACCCAAAGCAATCTATAAATTCAACGCACTTCCCATTAAAATACCAATGGCCTTCTTCAAAGATCTAGAACGAACTCTCCAAAAATTCATCTGGAATAAAAAAAGACCCCGAATAGCTGCAACGATCCTGAGAAAGAACAAAGTAGGTGGGATCTCAATGCCAGATATCAAGCTGTATTACAAAGCCACTGTTCTCAAGACTGCCTGGTACTGGCACAAGAACAGACATATAGATCAGTGGAATAGAATAGAGAGTCCAGAAATTAGCCCGAACCAATATGCTCAATTAATTTTTGACAAAGGAGGCATGAACATACAATGGAGCCAAGATAGTCTCTTCAATAAATGGTGTTGGGAAAATTGGACAGACATATGCAAGAAAATGAAACTAGACCACCAACTTACACCATACACAAGAATAAACTCAAAATGGATAAAGGACTTAAATGTACGACAGGAAACCATAAAAATTCTAGAAGAATACAAAGGCAACACAATCTCAGACATATGCCAAAACAATTTCTTCACTGATACAGCTCCTAGGGCAGTTGAAACTAAAGAGAAAATGAACAAATGGGACTACATCAAAATAAAAATCTTCTGCACAGCAAAAGAAACCATCAACAGAACAACAAGAAAACCCACCTCGTGGGAAAACATATTTGCCAACGTCATATCTGATAAGGGCTTAATCTCCAAAATTTATAGGGAACTCATACAACTTAACAAAAAGAAGATAAACAATCCAATCAAAAAATGGGCAAAGGATCTAAATAGACACCTTTCAAAAGCGGACATTCAGAAAGCCAAGAGACATATGAAAACATGCTCAAAGTCACTAATCATCCGAGAGATGCAAATCAAAACAACAATGAGGTACCATCTCACACCTGTCAGAATGGCCATCATCAACAAATCAACAAACGACAAGTGCTGGAGAGGATGTGGAGAAAAAGGAACACTTGTGCACTGCTGGTGGGAATGCAGACTGGTGCAGCCACTATGGAAGGCAGTATGGAGGTTCCTCAAAAAATTGGAAATGGAACTCCCATTTGACCCTGTGATCCCACTTCTAGGAATATATCCCAAGAAACCAGAAACACCAATCAGAAAGGATATATGCACCCATATGTTCATAGCAGCACAATTCACCATAGCTAAGATCTGGAAACAGCCTAAGTGCCCATCAGTAGATGAATGGATTAGAAAACTGTGGTACATCTACACGATGGAATACTATGCTGCTGTTAAAAAGAAGGAACTCTTACCATTTGCAACAGCATGGATGGAACTGGAGGGCATTATGCTAAGTGAAACAAGCCAGTCAATGAAGGAAAAATACCACATGATCTCATTCTTTCATGGATAATTAAGACCATTACAAACTTTTGAACAATAATAAATACAGTGGCAGAGCTGCCTCAAACCGATTGTCGGTCTTCAGTGGTAAGGCCAGGGAGGGTTGGGGGACAGGAGGGAGGGGAGTAAGAGATCAACTGAAGGACTTGTATGCATCCATATAACCATAACTAATGGACATAAGACACTGGGGGGTATGGGAGGGCAGGGGCTTGTCAAGGGTGGGGGGGGAAAAAGGACACATATGTAATACCCTTTGTAATGCTTTAAGGAATAAAAAATAAATAAATAAATAAATAAATAAAAATAAAAAAAATAAAGTGGATTTTAATTTAGCAATCTACACTAATAAAAGAGAAACATGGTAATTAGCGTACGACCGCTACCCTTCCCATTGGCTAATCAGGGAGATATGCAAATTAACTGTCAGCCAAGATGGCGGCTGGCAGCCAGGCAGCTGATGCCAACAGGGAGGCTTGCTTCCTTCAGTGACTGCAGACTCCAATGTTCCCTGCCTGCCTTGCCGGCCTCTGAGATTCAGTTGGAAAGACTGTAACATTTATAGAAGATAAACAAAACGTCAGAGAACTCCTGTCAGTCAGCGGGGATCTCAGAGCTGGAGTCGCAACATTGTTTCCAATACAGAAAACAAAGGCCAGAAACCTGCTTTCAGCCGAGCCTCAGAGAGAAAGTCAGCTCTCAGCTCCAGTGACAGCCATAGAAGGTAAATAAATGCCAGAATAAAAAGAAAAAAAAAGGAGAGGTTTGGAGCTTCAGTCACCCACCAGCCTGAAAACGGCCCTCAGCCCCTCACCCAGATTGGCCAGGCACCCCAGTGGGGAACCCCACCCTGAAGCAACAAGATGGCGGCTAATTTGCATACTGAAGGCAGGTGGCAGCAGGCAAGGCTGTCTGCGGTCTGGGACTCGGATCTGTGACCCTGCCCGGCGGGATCAGTGGAGCCACGAGGCCTCCCGGCACCGGGATCAGCGTGACAGGGGGCAGCGCCCAAACCCCCTGATCGGCCCTGCTCTGTTGGTGATAGAGGGCGGCGCCCCAAACCCCCCCCCCCATGGGCCCTGCTCTGTGTGTGACAGGGAGGAGTTCCTCAACCCCCTGATCGGCCCTGCTCTGTGCATGACAGGGGGGAGTGCCCCAAACCCCTGAGGGGCCCTGCTCTGTGTGTGACAGGGGGGAGCTCCCCAAACCCCTGATCGACCCTGCTCTGTGCATGACAGGGGGGAGCTCCCCAAACCCCTGATCGACCCTGCTCTGTGTGTGACAGGATACGGAGCCCCAACCCCCCTGATGGGCCCTGCTCTGTGAGTGACAGGGGGCAGCGCCCCAACCCCCTTATCGGCCCTGCTCTGTGCGTGGCAGGGGGTGGCGCTGCAACTTCCCTATCAACCCTGCCTTGAGTGTGACAAGGGGCTGTGCCCCAACCCCCCAATCGGCCGTACCCTGAGCGTGACTAGGGGTGGCATCGCAACCTCCCGATCCACCCTGCTTTGTGCATGACAGGGGGTGGCGCCCCAACTCCCCAATTGGCCCTGCTCTGAGCCTGACCAGGGGCTGCACTTAGGGATTGGGCCTGCCCTCTGCCACCCGGGAGCAGGCCTAAGCCAGGAGGTCGTTATCTCCCGAGGGGTCCCAGACTGCGAGAGGGCACAGGCCGGGCTGGGGGACCCCCCTCCCGAGTGCACAAATTTTTGTGCACCGGGCCTCTAGTTTATAATAAAAAGTGAGAACTAGTAGGTAACCAACTGAAGAACAGAAGAAGTACAAAGGGTGGTGAGAGACACTGAGGAGGCTGCTAAAAGTTTCAATTGGCTAAAACATAAATTACATCTAAGGGAGCCATACTTCCAATAATAACACTATCAGAAATTTCATTGTTTCTTATGTTATCGTAGGACAATGCATTTGGCAAAGTAGAACTTATTATTTGGAATAATAAAGAACAAGGGAGTAGCATTTATGAAAACTTTTATTTCTTTTTCTTTTAATATATTTTATTGATTTTTTACAGAGAGGAAGGGAGAGAGATAGAGAGTCAGAAACATCGATGAGAGAGAAACATCGACCAGCTGCCTCCTGCACATCTCCTACGGGGGATGTGCCCACAACCCAGGTACATGCCCTTGACGGGAATCGAACCCGGGACCCTTCAGTCCGCAGGCCGACGCTCTATCCACTGAGCCAAACTGGTTTCGGCTTCTTTTTCTTTTTTTAACTAGACACAATTGCTGACAACTTGCTATGTGTACTTGGATATGACTTCTCCCTTGGCATTTCTGGGATTGATTTTCTGCAATTATCAAGTGAAAAATTGCAATTCTCTGTTCTCTAGGGTTACTCTTGCTGCATTTATTTATGCACAAATGTATAAAGTTGACTTCTCTGCAGGTGAAGTTGTGCCTACAGAAAATATATTTTGATCCCTGGCTAGCTACTTTCTTCAGTTTGGGTATCCATGACATCATAATCAACAATCATAAAAGTAATTGGAAATGTAGTTGAACACATTTAAGACTTTTCAAGCAGAACCTAGAGAAAAGATTTCAAAATCCCACTCAAATGAGATGTTTATCTTTTTCAAAATTTTTGTTTGAACAAAATTTGAAGCAGAACTGTATTTATTCAAAAGTTGAGTCAAGATAGTCATGATTAATATTGTTTTGGGAATAATTCATTATGACGTGGTTTAAGTTCAGAAAGTGCCTTCTGGATAATCTTAAAAGATCTTTTCAAATTGTTTTCACCTACCTCTTAAGTGAAGGGCATTTTACACAAGTATAAAGTGGAAAAATTATAAACATCTATGGTTATTAAAGGAAGGCAGGTGGCATTGATTAAAAGAAAACAGTAAAGGATTTTCATTTTAAAGTAATTTCACAATTATGTACTATGATTAATCTAGTCTGGAAACTATTATCTGAGAGTAAATGCAAATTTTGCTTTATAATTATGAACTATTTAAGGTGAAAAATTATCAGCCCAGTCACATTTTCCTATACACAGGGCCCATGGGTAGATATTCTTGCATCTGAATTTCTCTGCCACCATACACCATTGCTACATACTATCTTCCAAACAGTGGAATTCAGAAGAGGAAAATAGCCTTGTTATTTTACATTTTGCTCTACTTTTTAAAAATATATTTTATTGATTTCAGAGAGGAAGGGAGAGGAAGAGAGAGATAGAAACATCAATGATGAGAGGGAATCATTGATTGGCTGCCTCCTGCAGGCTCCCTACTGGGGATCGAGCCTAGCATGTGCCCTTGACCAGGATTGAACCTGGGACCCTTCAGTCCGCAGGCCGGCGCTCTATCCACTGAGCCAAACTGGCTAGGGCTTGCTCTACTTTTTAATACCCAGTATATAATGTGTACTCAATAAATATTGATTAATAATGTCTTTAATGAGGATTCAGATTAAAATAAATGTTTTATTACTAATAATATTTCTCTGAGCACAATGCAGCAACTAGAATCATATTGACATAATTTCACATAAATCACAAACTGGGCAAGTTTGGACAATTGGCTCATATGGCCACTCATTTTTAATATTATTTTGAAGTCCCCTTTGATAAGAATAGAGCAGGCTTTTGGTACAGGGTAATGTTCTCTGACATCTCATAATTCACTATGTATTGCAGAAGTGAAGATATTTTCAAGTATTTAGATAATGACACCTCTGCCAGGAAAATGACCGACCAGCAGGGAGAGCAAACATCTCCCCATTTTGCTCCTTTATTAAAAGACATTCCTCTTTGCAACAGTATATACTGCCAAGTCCTCAAAATCAATTGTGAATAATAATAATTTAGGAATGTTGACAAAATATTCAGTTTCTGAATCTAACCCAAGAGATAGTAATTAAGTCAGAAATAGTGATGGCTACCCTGACCACTTCATAACACAATGGGATAGCAGATCTGAAAGATTTCTTTACAATTTGAAATTATTTTCATGGAGTTTAAGGTATTATTATAATAATTAGCACCTCTCTCAATAAACAATATAGGAAAAGATTCTTTTAAATATATTTGTTCTAATTATAAGAATATTACATGCTTATTATGTAAAACATTTGGAAAATATTAGAAGGTACAAAGAAGAATCTAAAATTTGCCCATATCCCACTATGGAGAAATGATAACTATTAACTCTTCCCCCTTTTTTGGAGTTTTATTGTATAGAAAAACAATGAAAACTGCAATGATTATAGGTATTTGGCTAAGTAAATTTTCACAATCACGCCTGTTTAACCAGCTTCCAGCTCCTGAATCAAGAAACAACATATTATCTGCACCTCAGAATCTTCCCCATTTCATATCCCCTTTTGTCACCAAATATAAATACCTTTATCCTGGCTTCTAATGCCATACATACATTTTGTCTACTTTTGAGTTATATGTAACATCTTTCTCTCAATATGAATTGAGAGAACATAGAGATTTGTGTGATTTATTTATATTGTGCTGAATAGCCATAGCTAATTTGTTATCATAGCAGTGAAGATACACTTTGGGACCATTTCAAATAGTTCCACTATGAGCAATCTTGTACATGTTTTGTAGTGAGCATATGTATACATTTATGTTAGCTATTTACTTAGGGGTAGACTTGCTGGGTCACAGTTTATATAGCGAGTATGCATATGCATTCAGTTTAGTAGATACTGCCAAATGGTGTTTCAAAGTGGTTGTACCAATTTATACTCCTTCTAACAAAGGATGAGCCTTCTAGTTGCTCCACAACTTCACCAAAACTTGGTATTTTTTTCTTTTTCAATTCCGCCATTTTGATGGATACAGTGTTATCATATTGTGGTTTTAATTTATATTTTCCTAGCGATTTATGAAGTTGAGCTCCTAACTATCACTGATAGTTTGATGTATTCCTTTCCAGGATTTTCTTCTGTGTATGTGTGTGTGTGTGTGTGTGTGTGTGTGTATATATATATATATATATATATATATATATATATTTGATATTTTAAAACTAATATTGTATTGCGTATATAGTTATGTGAACACCTAAAATTATATCCAAACAATTTTCCATGTTCATAAATTTTCTTCAGAAATATGAGTTTTAGAATATTGTTCTGATTCATCTCATTAAAAATAATGAAAATGATCCTAATATTTGGATAACATTAGGCCAGAGAAAACTATATCTAAAGTTTAAATTGAACAACTGCCTTCACTAGTTTGGTTTCCACTTCTCTCTTTTTCTCTGGTCTAAGATGTGGACAGCAAATTGATCAAACTGTGATTCTTTCAGCACATGATGAAAACAGTGGGGTGGGCCTGCATTGGTCCAGTCACACAGGGTGATGCACATTCCCTGGCTGTGTTGGGAGGGTTTGGGTAGATCAAGAGGGTCCTTTAAATCTGAAAACAGTTTGTACTATGTTAGACAAAGCATTATAATAAATTAGGAACTATTATTATAATTCTAGCACAGCGTCTTGTAAATATGAGGCAAATGTTTTCTCAGTCAAAAGTACAGGGCCACAAGTAAAGGCTATTCCGTGTTGTTCTATTGTTGCAACATTCAAAATTCCAGACTCTGTACACATACCATGAAGATGAATTTCACTTTTAATCATCGTGAAGAAGAGAAATTTAGAACTGATCATATTTGACCCATTAGAATAGACATAAAAAAATCCCAACATGTTTTTAAAAATCAAACAAAAAATATGGCTATTAGCCAGAGGTTAGGCTTAACTTGTAAATATCCACCCAACAAACAGTAGTCTGTTATCTATATACTCCCCCATAGGACTGGTTTAGTAAACTCATTGTTTGCAGGGCAATTCTTAGTATCAGATTCTCAGTAATATTGTGGGCACGTTGGGATATATTTTGAATGTGCTCATCCTAGGTCACCACAGCTGACTCAGTCACTAGGAACTCAGCTACTTATATGTTAGAACATATAACATACATGTTGTATAACATATGTTATATGTTCCTGGTACAGAGGAGAAGGGTCTTTTAAAAGAATATTTGAGTATAAACCATATTCTATGAACTCACAAAATTTTTCAAATTATAAACATTTCATTTAACTGGAAAAGAAACCTGCTGGAGGCTAATTCCAGCAGGTCATAAATGCAAGAAGTTTCATCAAAAGGTTGATGGAACCTTACGGCTTCAGTAAGGCTGAAGATACATATTATTGCCTGCTGGAATAGCTAAAAGCATTTCCCCAAACCTGAAAATCTACATGTTGTTACCTGCTGCTGGCCAAACAGCTGAACAGCCAGAGCAGTTCCCCCAACCTGACAATGCCTACTGTTTACCAAACTTACCTTTAATATGTATATCTGCTTTGCTATAGGGCAAAATGTGTGAATAGAAAGCCCTGGGTCCGGAGATTCAGGGAGAACTTGGTTACTCTAGCTAAGTCTCCTCTGGCTCCCCCATGTATTCCAAATTTATATTTCTAGTCTCTTTATGAATTTACCCGCAGCCCCTTCTCCAGATTCCTGAACCCTTCTAGATGCTGAGAAACACCCCGGCAGAAACCAATCATTTAATTCCTGTCACTGTGTATGATGGGTTAGACTTTAAAATGTGAGCTATACTGAGAACCTGCTTAAGGAGGACAAGTCTGAATTCAGCACATATTTCAAACCCTCATGGCTTATGCTCCTTTTTTCCTTGTTTATGTTGTTCATACTATTACACCTAACACCCTGTACTTTATTACATTCAGTAATAACCTGCATTTCTAGGTACTAGCAGTGAACGCTGCTAGCTTTCCCTTTTCTCCTCTTTATTTGTAGTTTCTATATAGTCTTGGTTTAACTCGCCCACTGATACGTTACATGGAACTAAGCCACTCTGTGGTGAGATGTTGGGAGCACCCGGGTGTACACAGTGACATTTCCAGAGCTAATGACAAGTGCTATATGTCACAAACCACCCAGAACTCACAAGAAAAAAGGTAAGGTTACCAGACCAAAATCCCAAATACAAACATTGCTGAATTCATAGCAAACATCATATTTATACAGTCTTGCTTATTCCAATCCTTCCAAAACCTTCTAATTCAGTAGGAATCGAATTGTTATGGTGATAGAGAACAGAAAAAGAGTACAGTGTTTCTCAAAATATCACTCAAGAATTTCCTACATCAGTAGCTTCTAGAATGCTTACTAAAAAATGCCACACCTGGACCCTCAGAAT
The DNA here is from genome assembly GCF_028538775.1 of Myotis yumanensis. Classification (NCBI taxonomy): domain Eukaryota; kingdom Metazoa; phylum Chordata; class Mammalia; order Chiroptera; family Vespertilionidae; genus Myotis; species Myotis yumanensis. The sequence continues at coordinate 178,401,946 of NW_027223753.1, forward strand.
CAAAATCTCCAGGGGTGGAGAGTGGGTTTCCTGGGTGATTCTGATGCTTGATAAAGTTTGAGCATCTCTGCTATAACGTATAACAATATCCATTAGAGTTAACTCTGTGAAGCTGGGCTTCAGACACCACCTGACCTGCTAGCATAACAAGCAGGGGGCATCGTGAACAAGGTCAGGAAGTTTCCCTAACATTCTTCACGCCAAGCTGCTCTCTGCCACCATATTTCTATCCGGATGCTGCAGGGAGACCACGACTACTAACAGCAGGTCCTCGTGGTGGGAGCAGTGGGTTCCAGTTGGCAAGTCACAGACTCCTTCCTTCATAGTCCAGATTTCCCTTCAAAAGTGCACTTGGAGGCATATGCACACAGGCGGCACCGTGAAGCAGAGAAAAATAGTGTGGAATTAGAAGACCTAGCTTTAACTCCTAGCTCCAGTAGGTTCTATTAGTTGGATTATTCCTCTCTCCATCCAGTCCTGAGGCTTTTTCTATGTGATCTTGGGGAAATTGTTTAAATTTAAACTTCAGTTTCCTCACCAGAAAAATCAGGATTCATACTACTTCACTGATGTGAGGGTTAACTGAGTACAAAACACAATTCCTGGATTACAGTAGGTACTCAACAAGGCTTACTCAGTGATTTCTTACATAGACACGTGTTTGTGAGTAGTGTGTAAATTATAAAGAGCTACACAGATGGATGCAGTGTTGTGTATTCAGAATGAGCATGGACTCGAGACAAACCTGTGTTAGAATTCCAGTTCCATCACACACTATCCATGTGACATTGGGCAAGTTACTTAATCTCTCCAAGCCTCTATTCTTTCAATTGTAAAATGGGTGTCACAGTAGTAACTATGTCATAAGGCAGTTGTAAAAGTCAAATAAGAGAATATGTGAAAGTCCCTTAGCACAGAGTCTGGTACATCATAAGCACCCAACAAATGTTCACTATTGTTATGTTAACAGTGTAAGATGTTAATAGTGATAGTTGTGCATTTTATAACCATTGCCTTAATTGATCTCTGTCAGACAGGCTAATAGGTCCTGCTTTCCTCATTTACAGATGAGGTCAATGAGGTTATAGGGTCTAAGAGCGCTGGCCATCATCACACAACTAATCAATAGCATCCAATGTACAAATCTAGGTCTTCTGACTCCAATCTGGTTACATCGGGTTCCCTGATTCTTTTTCCTCAATACCAGTAGGTTTGCTCAAATTATCCAGAAGTTTATTTTAGACATCTATTTTATTTTGACTGTCTAAACCTAGGTTAGGACTAATCAAATTGTTTACAACTTATTTTCAGAAAAGTGTTTTTCATAAGAGTGGCAACCTCCCTAACTTGTATTAAAGACATCTAATTAGTATCTCCATTGTCATAGATCCTGGGATTTTCTATGAAGATGTATTAATTTTTATATTGAAGACTTCCTAATAATCAAAGGCCCTCTATAAAACGACTTTTAGCAAGTTGTCATGGCACTTGTGGTTCTCTCATATAATTCTCTTTTGAATTCTGCCACTCCTCTTCAGTGCAAATGCCCGTAACCTGCCTTGGCACCTCACTGTCACTCCCCATAACTAGCATAGCAGTCCCCGATTTAGTCTTCGTACTCCCAGAAATACTCTAAAAATTAAATCTTACCGTGTAACCACTTGGTTTACTAATTTTCATTGCTCAGTGTCTATTTGAAAAAAAAAATGCTGTTACCTTGCCTGGCCATTAAAACCCTCACAAGCCAACTTCCTCTCCAGCCTTGTATTTCCCCCTTATGCTGGAGCCGCACTGAACATTCCAGGAGATTTCTCCTGCTGCTCCCCCCAGCAGACCCTTCACCTGGGAAGCTCCTATTTATCTGTCCACTCTCAGCTCCGATAGAACCTTCTTTATAAGGCCTTCCCAAAGGACTTGGTTATACATGGCAAAATATAAAATGCATCATGTTGCTTCTGAGTACATTTTACCCTGGAGCAACTTATATGTAGTTTTTTTTTTCAGCAAATACTGTAAATGTATTTTCTCTTCCTCATGATTTTCTTAACATTTTCTCTAGCTTACTTTATTATAAAAATATAGTTTATAATACATATAACATACAAAATAAGTGTTAATGGACTATTTATGGTTTCGGTATGGCTTCCAGTCAACAGTAGGCTATTAATAGTTAAGTTTGGAGGGAGTAAAAAGTTATAAGCAGATTTTTTACTGCATTGGGGGGCGGGGGGGAAGAAGGGGGAGAGGTGTCAGTGCCCCTAAACCCTATGTTGTTTAAGGGTCAACTGTATATAATAATTGCTTCCTCTTATGCCCTGAGGCCTTTCTTATGTGTATTCAATCCTCAGCAGTTGTTGACTACTGTGCCTGGCACATAGCAGAGGTTCCATACATATTTAATACACATGATTGGACAATAAGAGATAGTTTGAGCAGGCCTGGGAGAATGGATCTCAGCTTTGGAGAAAGAGGCAGGGATGCTGGAGAGAGGAGACAGGAAAGATAACAACTTTGTCTTTATTGGAGTTCTGCCTGGGCTAATATTTGGTGAAGATACTCCCTTAGGCCTCACATAAATCTTGAACTCTGGTTATCTGTTTGCCATTCCCCACGAAGGTAGGCTTGAGCTACAAATGTCTGTTGAGATCCCCCCTGAACCAGATGAGTACCAAAGTTAATAGAAAATAATTTTTTGAAGATAACACAGAGGACAATGTTGCCATATTTAGCAAACAAAAATGTAAGATGCCCAATTAATTTGAATTTCAGCTTAACAATGAATACATTTTAGTATAAGTATGTCCCAGACATCTTGTGTTTTATCTCGCAACTCTAAAATAGGGTCATCAATTAAGTTTGGTGATGATGAGTATTTTATTGAATTTATTGATGTCCCACTTTTCTTCAAAAATGATTTAGGCCAGCTTAAAGTAAAAGATACAAGATAAGTTGTCATATTAGAAATAGAAAACTAGGAACAAGTAAGATCTATAATTAATATAATTGAGCTTTAAATTCTGCCCTAAGCTTTCTGAAACAGTACAACAAGCCATGATAAATTGCCTATATCTTGAGACTTAAAAGACCATTTCTTAGAGTGAAAAAAAAATGATTATTATCATAAAGAAGAAATGTGGTATAATAGACTGCATTTCTAGTAAGGGAGTTTGGGTTCAAGTCTTTAAGCATCTCACAATAGCTCTCCGAAGCTCAGAGTTATCTATAAAATGGGATTACTATGGTCTGTTCCAGTATCTACCTATGGCTGTGTAACAAATTAGCCTATAATTTTAGTGACTTGAAACAACAACCATTTTATTATAGCTCATGGTTCTGTGGACCAGGAAATTGAACAGGCCTTAGCTGGATAATGTGTCTGCTGCAAGCAGTGTTGACTGAGGTCATTGTGGTATTGTTTGGGTATGAGCTGTTCTGAAAGTCCAAGAAAGCCTCACTCACATATCTGTGCCTTAGCAGGATTGTACAGAAGTCCAGGCTCAGCTGGGACTATGGCTTGAAGGACCCACATGTGGCCCCTTCAGCATGACAATCTCAAAGTAGTTGGACTTTTAATATGGCAGCTCAGGGCTCTCAGAGAGATTGTTCTAAGAAACAAGTAGAAACTGGCAATCTCTTAAGGCCTGGGCCAACAAATGGGTATAGTGCTACCTCTTCCATGTTCTACTGGTTAAAATAGAAACATCACAGGGCCAACCCAGATTCAAGAGGAGACACAGACTCCACCTCTCAATAGATGGAAAATCGGAAAAAAACTGTCCATCTTCCACTCAGACTCTTCACCAGGTTCATGGAAAGGTGGACTGAGGTGATTATGCACAAGGACATATCATGTAAATGGCCTATTATGATTTAGGGTGCTGGTCCTATCTAAATCTCTTATCTATAGTCTCTACTCAAGCCCTGCTGCAGACAACTGTTAAAGGCAGGGAAAAGGTATACGTGTCCTGTGTAAATCAGATGACTGGGATCCTCATAGGTACTCCTTGGAAACACACAAGAACCCTGAATGTTAAGAGCAGCTGCTGGATCAGATACCGATTTCCAGCTGTTTCTAGGGCACTGAACCCTGCCTAGACCACTGCACCTGAACAATCACCTTGGTTTTCTCAGTAAGGAACCCACATTCCTAATTTATAGTAATAGTTCCCAAGTATGGAAAGACTTTCAGTATTTTAGGGAGAGAGAATACTGTAATTAAAAAAGAAATTAAAAGTAGCTTCTCATGAGAGAAAAGGGTCATTTTCTTTAAAATATTCTAATGACTTTGTGCTTTGTTCATTAACAAAAGAAAACCTCCCTTTCAACTTCATTTCCCATAATGAGTTGCTAGCCTAAGGAATATGCATTCAGGATTAATCCTACCGTAATGGTTTTCCTGCAATGCTGGGCATACCATTCCTAACTCTATTCAATATCAGCATCAAGATTTGAGAACCAAAGTTTCTCCCATTGCTGTTCTGCCCCAAAATAGTTCTTTTATTATCACGTTGGAGTTGTTAATCACTTTCTTGAGCTGAAGAGGTGCTTTAGAAAAATCTTTGTTCGAATGGAATTTAGCACCTGCTGGACTGTAATGACCCACAGGACTTCTGTGTTGGAGAAGACTTCAGTGTTTTCATCCTTGCCTATAGTCAAGGGGAAAAAAGCCCAGGTAGGTTAAGTGACCTGCATAAGCTCATAGAGTTTTGAGCAGTAAGGGCAGAACATGATTATAACAACTCAGATGTAATAATATTTAATAGGCCACAGAGCTCTTATGTTTATTTTATGCCATTTGATAACCTCTTCTGCCTGGCTGGTTTGGCTCACTGGATAGAGCGTCGGCCTGGGGACTGAAGGGTCCCGGGTTCGATTCCGGTCAAGGGCATGTAGCTTGGTTGCAGGCACACCCCCAGTGGGGGATGTGCAGGAGGCGGCTGATCGACGCTTCTCTCTCATCGATGTTTCTGGCTCTCTATCCCTCTCCCTTCCTCTCTGTAAAAAATCAATAAAATATGTTTAAAAAAAATAAAAATAAAAAAATAACCTCTTCTAAGGAAACTCTTGAAGCCAAAGCACTTGAAGATAATTAGTCAGGGATTCTTTCCACTGCACACCTGCCCAACACCTGGGCCTCAAGAAAATAGAACATGGGACAGATAAACCTTGTTTTGCAGGATTGGGTGGGAGAAGAATGAGGGTAAACCGAGCAGGCTGGTTTAGGCAGGCTGGCTGGATCGGTCATCAGGGTGAAGAGCAGAGGAGAGTAAACTGGGGAAGAAGGCCCCAGAGGAAAACAGCTACTTCCCAGATATCTTTAGGGGTTAATCTGAATAGCTTTTCCATGAGCATTTTTTAAAATGTATTTTTATTGATTTCAGAGAGGAAGAGAGAGAGAGAGAGAAACATTAATGATGAGAGAGAATCATTGATCTGCTGTCTCCTGCATGCCCCACACTATGAGCCTGCAACCCAGGCATTTGCCCAGATGGAGAATCGAACGACAGCCTCCTGGTTCAGAGGTCAACACTCAACCCCTGAGCCACGTTGGCCGGGCTCCATGAGTCCTTTTAACGGCCTTAATGGACACTGGGCCTCACATGATCATATCTGCAGAAGAAGGTGGGGGATACAGACTGCTTAGCCTTTTCTTTAACTGTTTTTGCTGAATTGTCAATAAATTCCCAAGTGTTTGAGCTAAGCAATGATGGGAATAATTTCCATTTCTGCTTCTCTCAGCATGAAAGAAGGCAATCTCTTTCCAATGCAAGGAACTTTGTTAGCAGATGTTAAGAAGCATCAGGAACTAACCAGTTTCTCTGTTCCTGTTTACTTACTTAAAAAGTAAAGAAAACACAAAATGTGATTTTTGTTTGCTTCTTTGCAGCACAATTTTCCCCAAGCTTCTGAAATGTCTTTCTAGGCTTGTTCTGTCAATATCTGAGGAACACTACACAGCAATAAGGTAGCTTTGGGATGCATGAGGAGAAAATAAGCAGCATACAGACCTTCAAGGGAAACCGCTGCAGCCATAGAGCCTGAGAATATGGCTCATATCCTTTATCAGTGTCAAGAGACTCCAGATGGTGGGTCTGTTATAACAAACCCAGTAGTTGCATTTCTAAATTAAAGATCCTGGGGCTTTTGCAATATCTGAATTTAGATAGTTAGATTAGGTAGATAGATAGATAAATAGATAGATAATAAAATAGTAGATAGGAGAGAAAATGGAGCTAGGAATAGAAATGATAGAGATAGAGAAAGAGATTAGAAAGGGAAGAAGAGAAAAAGAAGAGATTGATTTAGATATCCATTAAAATTATTAAACTCTGTCAAATGTTTTATGAAAACCCAATTATAAGAGAGTATCGCTGAGGGTAAATACTGGTCCAAGTGAGATGATAAGGAAGTAATGGTTTCATTAACCCCAAATCTGTATTGGTGCTGGAGACATAAAGTGACACAAGATTGACATGGACAGTAACAATAATCCCAAGAGATGGTATTATACTAGAAATCTCAGATACTCTCAGAAAATTTTTTTCAAAATTAAAACATTTCATTGTTTTTATTATAAAATTATTTTATAATTTTGTCTTCAAATATCAAATAATAAAAAAGTAAGCTAAAAAAGTTTCCCTCCACCTCTACACACTTCCCTCCCCACCCTGCAACACACATACTTCCTATTATCCCAATCCCTAAAGTTAGTCATTGTTAACAGTTATAATATAGCCTTCTGGACATCTATTCATAAATAAATATTTTAAATTAATGTGTCTGTACTTTACATAATGTTCTATAACATGCTTTTATAATCACCAGTGTATTGAGCCATCTTTCCACTTCAACACACCTTGTCCTTGGTAATGATTACATAAAATTTCCCAAAGTCCACTTTAAGCAAAACACTACTGAGTTTAGATGGTTTCCAAATGTTTTTTTATTTCAAAGAGTGCTGCAACGGATATCCCTGAATTTATATCATTATACACTTTTTTATTGGAAAAAAATTATATTTTGGAAGAACTCACTACCAAAATCAAATTACATGAAAATATACATTGCAATTTCTTTGTACAATAAGTGAGAAAAATCTGAGTATAGAAGAATAGAGGCAAAGAAATATGAAGGGCTAAGGTTATGAGGGTAAATGGTATTTTTAATAGCAAACCCAGAAGTTAAGTAGAAAGCCTGCTTTACTCATCCAACCTTAACATTAGGTAACTGGAGGGCAAAAGTAAAACCAAATCAGAATTTTGTATAATTGGGGTAAATTTCAACAAATTGAATTCAGAACCAACTCTTTTTAGTTCTTGGGAATAATGACAGTTCAAGAGCTCTCAACAGCCAAAAAATGTAATTGCTACATCCAATCCAAGTGACAGGTGCAACTAGAATACAAAAAGGACAAAACACCTAGTGATGACCACTTCTCCGAAGTCATCATTAAAATCAAGTAACAGCTTATTAGTATTTCAGTATTGGAACTAATGCTTGATGGGATTTGAGTTATTTTCTTTTTACCTACCCTACAGAATGCACCTAGAGCACATTGTAATAGATAAAGCTTGGAGCAAGAAGTATGGTGCATGGAGCTGATACCAGCTGTGCCACCAAGTAGCATGTGAAGTATACAATAGGGAAGTTGATCAAAGCAAATCACAGATCAGACTAGCCACGGCTACTTAAAGTCAGGCAAGCATAAGAGTTGTAGCTAGCAGTTTTGGTTAGATGGGATATGAGGCAGAAATATTGATTTGTATCAGCAAAAGTCAAAATTGGGTGAGAAAATTAGAAGAACACACTTCAAAGCAAGCAGAGCAAGAGGTCGAGTAGAGAAATCACTTCACAGAGAAGTAGTCCAGGCTCTGAATACTGCCCTAGAAAAATATAACTTAGACTTAGATGAAGGTCTTCTGAACTGTAACCAAACCAAATGTGTGTTTGTGAGTGTGTGTTATAGGATGGGAGTTCCCTGAAAGGGCGAGGGCTAGGCCCTCCACCTTGCTCCAGGGTAAAGGCTACGCCCTCCATCTTGCCTCCATGGTAAGGGCTACGTCCTCCATCTTACCTTGGCCACGTGCTTGGCAAGGAGCTTCTTCCCGGAAGTCTAAGACTCTGCTAGCCACACCCAGGAACAAGACATCGACTTGCGCCTGGCCAATCGGCAGAGCACAGTCCTTTCTCCTCCCCTTACTCCAACCCCCCCTTTAAAACCCGTCTCTAGGCGGGGTTCTGTCTCTCGGCCACTTGGCTTGCCATTGTGTCGGTGAGTCTGGTGGACGGGGAGTTCAAGCTAGCTTGAAATATAGATTCTTATGCTTTTGCATCGGATTGGCTGGCTCCCTGATGTGGTTTCTTGGGGATCTTGAAATCTGGGCATAACATTCCCCACAGTACCAATAATTCCTGGATACCAGCTGGATGTCCTACCATTCAACTCAATCCTGGCACTATCTACTCAGAGATAGTGTCAGATTACCAGGTTAAGGTTTCTGTCCCACAAAACTGCCCTCTACTTCAGCTGCCAATCCAATTCCAGATTGTTACCTGCTCTTCTTACATTCTGGCTGTAGATGGGAGGTTTCAACAATCCCCTTCTTGGGTTCAATTATTTTGCTAGAGCAGCTCACCGAACTCAGGAAAACATACTTACTAGTTATATTATTACAGGTCACCATATCACAGGAGCACAAAAAATAAATAGAAAAATATATATGAATCCAGATGGTAACAACTTCTATGAAAAAAAAATTAAAGTACATGTCAATGTGAGAAACACCTAAACCTGTAGTTTATTTGAACCAAACTAACTATAATTACTGGGAAGCAAAATCAGAAATGGTTGAGAAAATGCTCTGGGGAATACAGTTTTTCAGCTTATTTTATACATTGGAAGAAAAGAAGGAGATATAAGGTGGGTTACATGAAATCCACTGGTGGTAAATTATAGGGGTGGGAGAAATCAAAGCTGGGAAATCTCTGGGATTGAATAAAAAGTAAAATGGTAAGACACATACTTTTACATTGGTGGGTACAGGATATTTATTAATATTTACAGCACATAGAGATGGTATGTGGTGAACAAGTTTAAAATGAGGGGTTCTGTGGTCTCCTGCTCTGGTGCCCAAGGTTGTGCCTTGAGGGATCTGGAAAAGAAGATTACTTTCTTTGTCATATCAAAAGTCTGTTATCTTAGATACAAAAAGGCAATAGACAGGTTTACTTAAGATAAGATCTTTGTCTAGGAAGCTATAGACCTAGGACATGACTACCTGCTATGACTTACTTTTAGTTGGGAATCTTTATGTTCAGACCATCCTATGTGGTTACTTTTTGTCTCTGAGTTTGTGGGGCCTGCTATGCAGGCCTTCTCTGAGCTTGTCAGGTTTCTAATGTGGCTCCTTTTTCGTTCACACATGATGCAGGGCATAGAGAGTAATTGGGGTGCCTTTTTAGATAGAATGATCAGAGAGATATCTTTGATAACTTTTTAAAAATATATTTTATTGATTTTTTTACAGAGAAGAAGAGAGTGGGATAGAGAGTTAGAAACATCGATGAGAGAGAAACATCGATCAGCTGCCTCCTGCACACCTCCTACTGGGGATGTGCCCGCAACCATGGTACATGCCCTTGACCGGGATCGAACCTGGGACCTTTCAGTCCGCAGGCTGACGCTCTATCCACTGAGCCAAAACGGTTAGGGCTGATAATAACTTTTGAGCAAAGGCTTGAAGGAAGTGAGGAAGTGATTCTTGTACATAACTGGAGGAAGAATTTTCTGTGTGCAAATTGCCAAAGTCAGAGTTGCTTGGGATGATGGAGGAGCAGCAAGGAGGAAAGTGACCTGGAGCCAACTGCTGCACAAAATGAAGTGTAAGAGAAGACAAGATCAGAGAGGCCACTAGGGCAGACCATGTGGTATTGCAGGCCTAAGGATTCAGATTTGAGCAGACTCATGTTTTAAAGGAGTTCTTCTGACTTCTGTGGAGACATCTTAAAAGCAGCAAGAGAAAAAAGTTACCTACAAGGGAGTACCCATACGACTGTCAGCTGATTTCTCAACAGAAACTTTGTAGGCCAGAAGGGGGTGGCAAGAAATATTCAACGTGATGAATAGCAAGAACCTACAACCAAGAATACTCTACCCAGCAAAGCTATCATTTAGAATTGAAGGTCAGATAAAGAGCTTCACAGACAAGAAAAAGCTAAAGGAGTTCATCACAACCAAACCAGTATTATACAAAATGCGGAAGGGTGTTCTTTAAGAAAAGGAAGAAGAAGAAAAAGGTAAAGATTAAAAAATATGAACAACAAAGTGACAACAAATACATATCTATCAACAAGTGAATCTAAAAATCAAATGAATAAAAAATCTGATGAACAGAATAAACTGGTGAATGGAATAGAATCAGGGCCATGGAAATGGAACAGACTGATGATTCTCTGAGGGAAGGGGGTGTGGAGGGGCAGGAAGAGATTAGACAAAGGTCTTATATGCATGTATGCATTACCTATGTACACAAACAATAGGGTGGTGAGGGCCTGGGGTGGGGTGGGAACCAGGTGGAGGGGTGCTATGGGAGGACAAAAGAGGGACATCTGTAATAATTTCAAAAATAAAGATTAATTTTTAAAAAAGAAACAAAAAAAGGATTGATAGAGGACCACAAGGAATTGGGAGAGTGTTGTTGTTTTAAGGTGGGAGGTATTATCCATGTTTTTTAGGCTAATGGAAATGAGCAGCAGAGTAGAAACAAATTAAATGTAAGAGAGATGGGGAAAGTGCAGGTGTGAAGTTCTCTCATCTTTAACACTGGTCTAGGCCTCCCCAACCTGTCCAGGTTTTCAGGAAGGTCCAATAGGCTGGTCCAATAGTTCTTTTGTTTTATTCTTATTTTTTATTTTTATTAAGTTATTACATGTGTCCTTATCCCCACATTACCCCCTATCCCGCCCCCCACTCGGTCCAGTAGTTCTTGACACTCCTTTTCCTGAAGCACTCAAGCCCTAGAATTCCAGTACTTTTGAGCTGGGTGAAGAAGGTTGGCCTGGCCAGAGGCCTTGCTCAAGTTACTCTCTTAGCTTGTCTAGGCCTCAGGTTCTTCACCTATAAAAGCAAGTGCCTGATTCTACAAGTTCGTCATCCCTTTCAGCTATCCCTTTCTTGTGGGTCTTAACTTAGTTAATACTGCATGTGCCTGTAATTATCTTCTTTTTTAAAAAATATATTTTATTGATTTTTTACAGAGAGGAAGGAGAGGTATAGAGAGTTAGAAACATCGATGAGAGAGAAACATCAATCAGCTGCCTCCTGCACACCCCCTGCTGGGGATGTGCCCGCAACCAAGGCACATGCCCCTGACCGGAATCGAACCTGGGACCCTTGAGTCCACAGGCCGACGCTCTATCCACTGAGCCAAACCAGTAATGGCTGTAATTATCTTCTTGTTAGAAGGCTTGTAAGACTCCTTTTATTTTGAATGCCCAATTCCTCATTTTGCTAAATGGATTAACCCATAATTTCTTTTCTTAATTAGCATTGACATGTTTCTTGCATACTTACTCACTAAAAATTGACTGCATCACTTCAGAGAAATCAAGACATATTTCTAATGAAAAGATGGACGTTTATCCATTTAATAAGCATTTAGGAAGAATTCACAGTGTGCCAGGCACTGTGCTCAGCTCTGAGGAAATAGCTCTGCTGCAAGGATTGCTCAGCCTAGGGGAGGAGGCAGACTTGTAAATAAATCATTGCAGTCTTGTGAGATTTCACTGATGACATACATATACAACCAGTATGCTGTCACACACAAGGTATGCAGGAGTGAAGGAAAACTTCAGAGAGGAGCTGACACTTGAGCAAAGACCTGAAACAAATACAATTCCTTAGCACGTGAAGGAGAAGTAGGAAGCCAGAGAGCTGCAAATGGAGGGAGCAACACGCGTGAGCACATGGGGGCGTGATCAAGGCGCCATGTTCTGGGGCAGCCAGCAGCTTCGTAATGCTGGATTATACTTGGGGACTTGTGGGAATGTGGTGAAGAGCTTTGCTTGTCCAGAAAATAGTGTGGGTTTTATCCTCTTGTTAATGGAGAAAGTTGACAATTTTTTAAGAAGTAATTTGCATGTATTTTTGTATGTTGACTCTCATTACATTATAGAGAATTTATTAGAATAAAGAGAAGTGGGAGGCTGAAAAATTAGGAAGCTCTAATAAGTTAGTACAGAATGAATATGAGTCTAAAAAAATCTAATAACATCCTATATTCTAGTGATTTACTCTTTATGAAATTTAAACCAAAAAATAACCTCTTTCATCCAGCTACAAAATACCATAGCCTTTAATAAATACCAAGATTTTTTTAAGTTATAATTTTATAGGCATTTACCTACAGGCGTTATATATCACATCAAAATCTTATTTCTTCTTTCAAAAATAGCCTTAAGGTTTCATTTTCCTCCCTACAACTGTGTTGTACCAGTAGGTAAATGGAATAGGATAATCTAAGCAAAGAGAATTATCTGAATTAGGCTTAGAAACCCTGGATTAACCTTAAGAAATAATTCCTGATTCCTTGTAGATTATATAACCTCTGTCATTATTTTAATGTTGCTTATCTCTCACTCTCTAACATGAACTCTTTAAAAATCAAATTCCCTCTTTTTGTGAGTAACAGTCAGGTCATGTTCATTAATAGAAGGTAAGTCTTTGATTCTATTACATTTCTAAAATGCCTTTGCATGCTTAGTGTACTCTGAGTTAATTCTACTCCCAAATTTCTTTGTTCAGTCATACATTGAATTACTTGTTTCACATCAGTAAAAGCACATTGTGAATAAGGCTCTTGACTTTATGTGGTCCTCACAGGCTTCATTTGAAAAAGGAGGGAGTCAGGCCACAAAAGCTATAAGCTTTTCTTCAGCGTTAGCACTGTGTGATTCCCTCATAAAATCAACACAATTTCATTAATGTTTTACAGAATTATGTCTGATATGTGTCTTCAGAGTAAATTATTTTATTTTCAAAGCTTTTATACTGTTCTAAATACTTCGAAAATAATTTATGTTCTTCATTTATTATTGAGAATTTTCTGCATACAAGATGCCATTAAGTTATTTAAGCAAAACAAGGAATAAAACAAGGTTCTTGTTTCCATATGCCTACATCTAATAAGAAGTAAAAAAACAAAAACAAAAAACAAAAAACAAAAAAGCCCCGCAGAAGTGATTAAACGGGGAAAGTTTATGAATTAAGAAAATTTTGTGCCATAAAGGAATTCCTAGCAAGAGAATGCATTCAACTAGACAATCAATAAAAGCTTCATAAAGATGATAAAATTTGAAACCGAACCTGAAGAATAAATGAGCTTTCATGCGAAAGGTGTAGGGAGAGGAAAGAGTATAATTTGGACTTTGTGGAATAACACAAAAGTAAAGTTATTACAAAAGTTAGGGGATACACAGGCCAGAAAAAAAGATAGGATCCAGTCTGTGGAAGGTCATTGTATTAATAAATATTCTTTTGGTTGCAAGTGACAGAAAAACCCAACTTGGAAAAGAGAAGGTCCTGTCTGAAGTAATTAGAAGTTCATGGGTAAGTTAGCTTTCATTGTGGTGTATTAATGGCTCAATTTGTCCACAAGCCTTCCTGGACTCTTCCTCTCCCAGGTTGATGTCCTTTTCAGTTTTGGATGCTGGATGCCGACAGATTGAAGTTTACATCATCAGAACACCCAGGCCAGGGATAGAATCGATCTGCTCCCAGTAGTCCCGGAGCTGAGTCCATTTGCCCTGGCTGGCTGTGTTGGGTGATATGTCCATCCCTGACCAATGGGGCTTGACTGCCTTGGTTGGCTCATCCTGAATCTTATGTTCCACTCTCAAAGCCTGGCGGTAAACTATTTCCCATCACACAAATGGGCCAGAGTGGGTAGATGTGTTTCCTCAAAGCAAGAGACAGTTCTTCCTGCCACTAGAAGATATGGCTCCAGGTGGCAAATATATCCCATGACTATGAATAGAAAGCTAAAGTGAAAGCTTTCAGATATTAGCAGGCAATAGGAAGCCAATAAGGTTTTTGAACTGGGAAATAATATAATCAATGTGGGCCTTTAATAAATTAATCTGGCTGCAGTGTATCTGGTAGGTTGGAGTGGCAGATGGATGCAGGTATAAAGCTAGCTTTGAGATTGGTAAGAGGTTTAGGGAGTCTGTGCTAGGATGGTGGTGGTTAGAGTAGAATGGAGAAGTTAAAAACAATAGACATGTTTGTTGGCAAATGCTGTCTCACCAGGACTAAGAAATTCTAGAAAGTACATTTAATATTAAAAATAATGTTGGGTCCCGGTCTCAGTTGGTTGGAGCATCATCCTGTACACCAAAAGGTTGCAGGTATGCAGGTATGATTCCTGGTCAGGGAACATACCTAAATTTTGTGTTCAATCCCAGTAGGGGAGGCAACTGATCGATGTTTCTCTCTCTCTCTCTCTCTCTCTCTCTGTCTCCCCCCCCTCTCCCACCTTTCTCCCTATGTCTCAAATCAATAATAATATAAAAACTATATCCTTAGGTAAGGATTAAAGATTTTTAAAGCAATATTGGATTGCTGAAAGAACATTGTCATAGAGAAGAAATCAAATATAAATAACTTGTAATTTCTTAACTTGACTTAATAGGAAGCTCAATCTGCAGCATCCAGCTTGTTTGTTCATTTGGAAGAGCACTACTGCCATCTCCTAGTCGCCAGAGTTCAAGTATCATCCCCTGACAGCCTGGGGTCTGCTCTGGGGGTTTCTGAAGTTCATTTCACTTCTAACGCCCTGAGAAGCAGCTAATCCCTTTCATTGTGTCCAAGAGGGCAAGTGAACAAACTTTAGCAACACATTCCTTCCTCTGACTGAACAATAAAAAACAATTAGTTGTTTTAATGTGGGTCTACAGCTATTTTGACTTTGTTCTGTCCTACACCATCTTTGAGCAGCAGGGTTTGAATCTATAAAAGAAAGGTTGAATCACCAAAAAGTCTATTACCCTTGATGTTTTTAAGTCCCCAGCCTATTAACATCATTATTACTTAGCCTCTTAAAATACTTAATAAGTACTGAATTTTCAATACTCATTTAATATGCAGGAAGATTCACTTACTAATAAACAAAATTTAATTTTGTCAATGCAAAATATATTCTGCTACCACTCAACTACTAGTATTTTTTTAAATAATAGTTTACTGATTTTTAGAGAGAGGGGAAGGGAGAAGAGAGAAACATTGATATGAGAGCACATCTATCTGCTGCCTCCTACACACCCCCTACCAGGGACTGAGCCCCCAACCCGGGAGTATGCCCCAACCAGGAATCGATCCAGCAACTCTTCAGTGCACAGTGTGGCCCAATGACTGAGCCACACTGGCCAGAGGTACCACTTGACTCATTAATTTTATTATAAGGATTAAAATTGAAGTAGTATTAGCATGTTTCTTGCTGTAAGGAAGCTGCATGTGCTATGTTTTTATGTCAAGTCTTCTGATCACTCAGAATACAGTTAGATTATCTTGTAAATGGAGAGGATGTGCTTTTCTCTTGGTACTGATGTTGCTCATGTGCTATCATTGCAAAAGGCAAGAGCCAGTTTTGCCACATATTTACATGAATATATAAATAAAATGTAAATATATTTCTTACATAAATAAACCTCCTAGGCCACAATGCAGCTCGAATTTGATGGTGCATACAAAGCATTTAGGGATCTTGTTAAAATGCAGAATCTGATTTAGTTGGTCAGGAATGGCCCAAGAGCCTGCATTTCTACCAAGCAACCAGGAGACTTTGACACTGCTGGTCAGCAAACATACTTTGAGTAACAAGGGTCTTTGAATTTAAAATGAGAAATCTTGCCCTGGCCAGCTTGGCTCAATGGATAGAGCATCAGCCTTTAGACTGAAGGGTCCTAGGTTCAATTCCAGTCAAGGGCATGTACCTCAGCTGCAGGCTCAATCCCCAGCCCTGGTCAGGAGGGAACCAATCAATGTGTGTCTCTCTCACATCGATATTTCTCTTTGTCTCTCTCCCTCTTTTCCACTCTCTCTAAAAATCAATGGCAAAATATCCTCAGGTGAGAATTAACAAAAAACACAAAAATGAGAAATCTTTTCTGAACCTAAGATGTGGCATTAAATCATGCTCATTTTAGGTTGAAAAACAGCAATGTAAAAGGAATGAGATATGGATTATCTTTATTTTCCTCGGAAACAATGCATGCCTTAATCATATGGCTAATTCTGGTGTCAGCTGGGCAATCGTGGCCCAGCCACTTGTAAGTCAGACTGTTGCTGAGGGCGACACTCCTGCCAGGGAAATGTATACGTGTGCAGGTTGGTTGGTAAAGATTCATTAGTAGCTGTTCCACAGTCTGTACAGAGACATTCTTATTTTGCTTTGTACAACAGATGCAATTGTTTGACTTTGACACATATACAAGTTCATCTTCAAAGTTGTTTTTCCACAATTCCAGTTGTTAATATGAAAACTAGAAAATCCTGTGAAAGGTCACTATATGTAAAGCATATAGATGTTTGGCAGAGACTTCCATTTTCATGCAAATATTTCTGATATCAGAGAAGCAGGCGTATAGCTGGTGCCACATGCCCTAGTTCCAAAAGATCCACACCTCGTCCAAACTGCTGCATCTCTGGTTTGTTCGTTTGCCTTCTGTCCATTTACCTTTATGATTCGGGGTGGGGATCACTGGGGGCAGAGATTATGCAAAGTGATACTTCCTCACCATTATTGCAGTCATAAGATAAAGTTATGCACATTTTCTCCTTTCAAGATCTCTTGAAAACAACCTCATTTGCAAAAAGCTTTCCACAAATATAATTATAGTGGAGGCCCTGAGCACGGCATTCACGCACTGGTGGGAGGTGTGGCCTGCAGGGATCAGCCCACTGTGGGAGCACCTCTCATCCGGGTCAGCCGGGTGGCTGTGGACCCACCCTCTGAGCAGCTGCTCCCTGGTCCACTCACTCTCCAGGGGACACTGTCGGGGCAGGGCCCAGGGACAATAGCACTGAAAGGCAGCGGAGTAGGCCTCAGTCTCGCAGTGGCCATGAACCCACCTCCCAGCCTCAGGGGTCAGCTCTGCGAGTCTGGCATCGGTGCTATGTGGCCTGTGGGGGTCCAAAGGAGGCGGCAGGGAGCAAGGGGGAGGAGCCTGGGGTGAGGAGGCTATGATGGCAGTCCAGGTTCCTGCCTGTCGCCCCATCAGCGGAGCAGAGCTCCCACTGTAGTAGCGCACTGACCACCAGGGGCAGCTCCTGCATTGAGCGTCTGCCTCCTGGTGGTCAGTGCGCATCATAGCAACCGGTTGACTGGTCGTTCTACTCGTTCCGCAGTTCAGTCCCTGGGCTTTTATTTTGTAGGATTATGATTCAGCTTTTTGTATGTGTATCATAAAATTCTTAGGGTTCACTAGAATACAGCTCATACCTGCTTCACTCTATTGATTTTCTACTGGTATATATACTTGCACATGAAAAGGGGTTTTTTGGCACCAAAACACCAGATTACTTATGCTTAAATGCTAGATTTGAATGACAAATTTTGGCATACCTAAATGATATATATAAATTGCTAGATGGTTCTATGAATTAAAAGTTTCTCGAGATACTGACACCTGAATTGGTAATCAGCCAAGTGTCTTTGATCACAAAGCTCATATTTATAGGCTTTAAAGGAAATATTTGTACCATAGAATGGATTAAAACTCACAATTGATGGGGAAATGTTTGACTAGAAGAGGTTAGATGTGAACTCTTAGGGCAGTGGTTGGCAAACTGCGGCCCCTTGAGTGTGGCTCTTCCACAAAATACCATGTGCAAGCATGCACATACAGTGCGATTGAAACTTCGTGGCCACACTCAAGGGGCCAAAGAGCCGCATGTGGCTCGCGAGCTGCAGTTTGCTGACTACTGTCTTAGGGGAAATGGGGGAAACTGTGTAATCATTGTAGAGGTTTTAGGTCTTTTGTTTGTTTTTGTGTCTTTTTTTTTTTTTTAGAAAAGGCTAGACAGATTTATCTTTCTGGGATGGTAAAAAATTTCCCCCAAGGTTTTTATAACAACACGCTAACATTTATAATAAAGAATGCCCCTGCCCCTTAAGTTTGCACAGCTTTCTCAGGAAATCATTATCACTCATCTTTTCTGGGCTGGAAAAAAGTCTATTTACATACTCATATATGGTGGGGGTTTTGTGGTTTTTTAAAAATTTATCTTTACTGTTTAAAGTATTACAGATGTCCCCTTGTTTGTGTGTGTTTTTCCCATTGACTCCCTCCACCCTGTACCCACCCCTCCCAGACCTTCATCACTTTATTGTCTGTGACCATGGGTTACGCATATCCCATATAATAAAACCCTCATATGCAAATCAACCAAACGGCAGAACGACCAGTCACTATGACATGCACTGACCACTAGGGGGCAGACGCTCAATGCAGGAGCTGCCCCCTGGTGGTCAGTGTGCTCCCACAGGGGGAGTGCTGCTGAGCCAGAAGCCAGGTGGGAACCCCTCCCGCCTCCGTGGCAGCGCTAAGACTGCAAGAAGGTGCAGACTGGGCTGAGGGACTCCCCCCCCTTCAATGCACAAATGTCATGCACTGGGCCTCTAGTATGCATATAAGTTCCCCAGTTAATCACTCCCCTCCCAGCCCCCCAGCTCCACCTTGCCTTGAAATTCATCAGTCTGTTCCATGCCTCTATGTCTGTGGATCTATTTTATTCATCAGTTTATTTTGTTGATTAGAATCCACATTTGAGTGAGATCAAGTGATACTTATCTTTCTCTGGCTGGCTTATTTCACTTAGCATAATACTCACCAGGTCCATCCATGTTGTTGCAAATGGTGAGTTCCTTCTTTTTTATAGCTGTGTAGTATTCCATTGTGTAAATGTACCACAGTTTTTTTATCCACTCATCTGCTGAGGGGCATTTGGGCTGTTTCCAGATCGTAACTATTGTAAATTGTGCTGCTATGTACATAGGGGTGCATATATTCTTTCTGATTGGTGTTTCTGGTTTCTTAGGATATATTCCTAGAAGTGGGATCACTGGGTCAAATGGGAGTTCCATGTTTAATTTTTTGAGGAAACTCCATGCTGTTTTCCACAGTGACTGCACCAGTCTGCATTCCCACCACCAGTGTACTAGGGTTGCCTTTTCTCCACATCCTTGCCAGCATTTGTCATTTGTTCATTTGTTGATGATAGTCATTCTTAACAGGTGTGAGGTGATACCTCATTGTTGATATATGGTGGTTTATTTAGAGCAGTGGTTCTTAACCTTGGCTGCACATTAAAATCACCTGGGAATCTTTTTAAAATCCTGATTTCTGGGCCTCATCCTCTGGAAATTCTGTTTCTTTGTTACTAATGTTGTGGCCCCATGCCATAACAAAGAAACAGAATTTCCGGAGGATGAGGCCCAGAAATCAGGATTTTAAAAAGATTCCCAGGTGATTCTAATGTGCAGCCAAGGTTGAGAACCACTGATTTAGAGCTTCCTTTGCATACATTCATTCCTCAGCAGCCCTGTGCTGTAAGCTGAACAGATATTTGCCTTACTTCAAAAGTTGAGGAAACAGAATTAGTACACTTGCCCAAAAATGCAGTGAGGTAGGTAGTGCTGACTCCTATCCCAGTGCTCTGTCCTATCAAAGACAAGCACTGGATGGTCTTTACAGTTTAGAGAGCTTCTTAACATACTTCAGTTTTCAGGATAAAATAATGAGTTTATCAGGGTTTAGACACGAAAAAAATGAAGTCTAGTGAGGGTAAGGGAACTTGTCCAAGTTGAACTATTGGTGGAATCAACAAGAATCCATGTCTCCTGCCTATAAGTCTTAATCATTTTGTTTGGTTGGTTGGTCAGTTGTTTTAGGACCTCAGATGCATTGAATTGGATTAAATATTTCTTTGGTGCATTTCATGCTCTCCTTACTAGTCCATGCATGGCTCTGTTTTATTTAGTTACACAGTAATTTTATAGGTTAATACATGTGGGTGAACATAATAGCTAAAGCATTGGCAATTCACCTTCATATAAAATGCCTCCCATCCATTTCCCCTGCCTCCCCTTACCTAGTGTTCCCAACATTCCGAATCCCATGTTCATTGTCCTATTGCTTTCCTTTTCACATAGTTATATATAAGTCTATTTTTATAGTCCTAGGGAGTTCATATTTTTTTAACTTTATGAAAAGTATATCGTGCTATGTGCAGTATTTGAGAGATTATGTCATGCTGTATATCATTTGGGGGTCAGTTGTGTGATTGGAGTTCTTTTTACCAACAAAACTAGGTAATCACAGTATACACACATACACCTGCCCATGCCGTGTGTATGTGTATGTATATACATTTATAATGTAAAGACTACATCAAACTAATGTAAAAACTCTTCAAATTGAGACATATTTAAATGCACTCTACCTCTACATTATATAGTAAAGATCCACTTACTCAACAATTATTTAGAGTGTCAACCATGTGCCGAGAGATACTATACTGTGCTGTGAGACATCTGTGTAAAATAGATACACTCGTCCCCCAATATATCTCTGATCTCATGGAAATACATTGTATATATAAACAGAGGCCGGCAATAAATAAAACAAATATATAAAAAATACAGGATGTTAGATGATAAGCGCTAGGGAGAAGAATCATGGAAGGCCTTTAAGGACTGAGGTTTGCGATTTAAATAGTAGAGTGCTCAGCGATGACTTGGGGGTGGGGTGAGTGAGGTGAGTGGGGAGAGACCTATTCACAGAGGTAACTTGTGAGAGCCAAATCAGAACAGAAGTAAACTCTTCAGAAACCCCCACGTTCATCCCATTATGTTTGTAGAATGGCGGCTCAGTCAGAATTGATGGTCCCCCAGAGGAACAATGCATTTTCCTCCCACTTTTTAAAATTAAATTTATTGGGGTGACATTGGTCAACATTGAATATATAGGTTTCAGGTGTAGGTTTCGATGTTACAAGATCTATATATTGCACCGTGTGCCCACCACCCAAAGTCAAATCTGTCACCATATATTGGGGCCCCCTTCTTCCTCCACCCCCTTCCCTCTGGCATCATCCCACTGTTCTTGCAGCTGGTCGCCCGCTCAGTTAAAATCCCCCCTGCTGCCGGCGCCGCACCCGACTGCCTAGCGCGACCACCACCCCGGGCACTTTGCCGGGTGTGCTCATCCCCGAGCACGCGGCGGGCGGGGGCCGGTGCGCGCCGCCCTCTGGCGGCTCCCGGGGATGCGCGCGCGTGCCCGGCCCGCAGCCTCTGGGCAGGGAAGCCGCCGGGAGGGCGGCGCGCGCCCCGCTCGGCAGCTGCGGCGGCGGCTGGTGTGGGCGCTCACGTCAGGGCTGGGGAGGAGGAGGCTCGCGGCGAAGCGTGAGAGAGACATGAGGCAGCCGGGCAGGAAGCGAGAAAGAGTTCGGTGGAGAAGGAGAGAGTTTTAGAGACGCCGGAGAACAGGACCCGCGCCCGCGGGAGAGCGTGGCCGCCCGGCCCCTCGCCTGCTCCGCGCGCTCTCCGGTGTCCGCTTTCAGCACCCCGAGCGGAGAACAGCTCCCGGCAGCCCGCTGGCTGCCAAGGGCCTCGGGCGGGCTACCTGGAGCCTCACCCCGGCTCAGGGGCACCCTGAGCGAACCCAGTGTGCACGCCTCCTCCTCCCCTCTGCTGGCGGGCGAGGAAACACGGGGAAAGCATCCGGCGGCCTCGGGAAGCCCTGAAGAAGTCCAAGCAGAATGTACCAGGGACACATGCAGGTAAGTCATTTCCGTGGAACTGGAAAGAAATCTTGGGGGCTCATTGAAGAGCAAGGCGGTTCACCAAGCGACTGTGGCCAAGTGCTGCCTTCATTCACACAATTCAACAAGTGCAGTGGTGCAACATGACCGTGACATTGCTGTCCGGGGCTCTGGGTAAAACTAGGCATGTTTCTGAGGGTGGGAGAAGAGAAGGAAAGACCACCTCGGAACTTCAATTGGGGAAGTTTGCTTTCTGTGCATTCCCTGAGCCTGTTTCTTTAAACAAGAGCAAGGAACCCCACAGAGGAAACCTGGAGCTGACCGTGTTTCTGTTGTAATCCTATTGATGCAACTGGGCATGTATGTCAACTGAAGGGCAAACAATAATAGGAAAGACAAAGCTTTTCCTTTACTGTCTGCAAAGGGTTCCTGACAGTTAGAACACTTCACACTTTTCATTGTTTCTTAAAGTAATATTTTTTAGAAGGGTTTGTGCTGTATTTCCCCCCTTCAGCTGATGGGACATTGTCACTTATCCCTGTAGTCACAGGATGACTTAGGAGGATGAATTTCAAATATAGGTCCGGGAGGCTCATGTTTTGCAGGGGAGGTGCTGCCGTTGGTTATTAATGCTCATTTGAGCCGAGCTGCTTTTTCTCACCGATGCACTCCACTCTCTTGGGCAAGATGACTTTAACCTTGACTCCAGTTCCCATTCACAGGGCTGGTTCTTCCTTATAAAGGCAGGTGTATGCTGGGGGATGGGGAGAATGAAATACCAACTCAGCTTCCTAAAGTATGAACTGAGCTCTTTTGCTTTTTCTAAATGCTTTAGTCATCAGGTTTGATGTTTGAGCTTCTTTTCCATTCCAAAAATGGTCAAATACAGTCGCTATATGTGGTGACTTCACCCTGGTGTGTAACATGTGTGAATACTGAGGATGTTGCTTCTGTATCTTTTAGAGCAATTGAAAATAGATAAATATGTTGTTGCATTCATGACTTAGTGCTACCCAATATTTAATTTCCAAGGCTGGGGGAAATTCCTTTGGACTACAATTTACTTCTATGTAAAATGACATTGTAGCATATTGCTAAGTTTTGTAAGAATTCTGAATCAGCACTACCAGAATTCCAAAAGCATTTCCCATATTATTGACATCTTCCTGTTTTTAAAAATATTCATGGGATTATATCACAGTTGATGGACAATGATTAGTGACTGAAGTGTATTTCTAAATATATATAATACATATCATCTATATATATCTTATTAAAGCTACACTAATTGGAAAGTTTAGCAATAAAGAAGCATTCAAAAAATGACTGCTGAAAAATTAACAAAAGATCATTACTATAGTTTTATGCTTCACTTCCACCCAAGAATGATACTTGCAATTTTATATATTAGTTATTATCCCTAAACAGTTTCTCCATAAGAGTAAAATAGGAAGATTTAATAAACAGAGTCATTCTTCAGAAAATTGCTCATTCACACAAAATTCACAATTGACTGCTCGGACAATTTACAAAAACTTTCCATGTCATTTTGTTTGTTTGTTTGAAAATACATTTTTGTGAATGAAGTATTGAAGCAACAATCTGGTTAATTCAAGAACCCCCAAACAATTTTAACTATGTTTCAAGGGAGGATGCTATTGAAACCTGAATTATTTAGAGCAATGTCTAAGGGTTTCATTTCACTTTGAGAGAATAGACAAATTGTAAGACTCTGCATATGCTCCTAACTTAATGTGGGGTGTTGTTGTTGTTTTTTGCCTATGCACTGCTGTAACAACAAATATGATGGCTTGCAGTAAAACTCACAAATCTTTGCTGCCAAGCTTAACTTGAAAATGCTACTAAATAAAGACTGTAATCAATATGCTTGCCAAAATTTCAGAGGACAATAATTTTTCTACTTATTATTGACCATTAATTTTAAAATAAACCCTCTAAGTAGCTATTAAATGATATGGTCATCTGAGAGGGAACTTCCCCACCCCCTAAAAAAGATAATGCCTATTACAACCTAATTCATAATTTAGTCATTTGCTCACATTTTAGAACCCCATTAGCTTCCCCAAAGAATAGTATTTACCCAGTAAACAAAATAAATAATCTGCAATAACGTCAACATTAACATTTTTAATTAAAAAAAGAAAAGAATATGTTTTTATCAGAGATAGCATCATCTTCCTGTGTACCTGACTCTAATCGCAAGGAAGAAACATAGCCCAAACACTCCAAAGGATTTGTTATTAAAAATATAAATACAGGTTTGTTGAGGCAGACAAGAATGAGCAGGTTTACCAACATTTCTGTCAACTTTGGAGTTTGTTTGAAATACTAGTGTTTCTTGACTGAAACCTTAAAACAGGAATGAACTAGAAAATATTTACCATCATGTGCTGTACCTTCTAGTTCTCTTTTTGCATCCAAGAGAATTTAAAGTAAAGTGCTTTGTAAATAGAGAGCCTGGAGTGGAGGAGGTGTTCACATGAAGCCTTAAAAAGTAGTCCAGCCTAGCCGGCATGGCTCAGTGGTTGAGCATGGAGTTATGAACCAGGAGGTCACGGTTTGATTCCCGGGCAGGGCACCTGTCCAGGTCAGGGCACATGCCCAGGTTGTGGGCTCGATCCCCAGTGTGGGGCATGCAGGAGGCAGCCAATCAATGATTCTCTCTCATCATTGATGTTTCTAACTCTCTCTCCCTTTCCCTTCTTCTCTGAAATCAATAAAAATATACTTTAAAAAAAAGTAGTCCAATTTAAAACTCCTGTAGTGCCTTTGTTTTTGTAACTTAATGATTTTGTAAATAAGGTCTTTTAATTATTATACATACGGTCAATTCATCCAGTTTACTGTAAATAACAGAATTTATTTTAGATGCCATAAACTTTTAAACACACTTTGTTAGCACATTAGAAGATAAAAGTTGAGATAAACAGAGCATAGCACAGTAGCATATACTCCTTGGTTTCATAGTAAATGTCGCAGGTTTATTTGTTAGGAGCAGGGCCCTAGAGCTGTGCTGTTTTCCAGTTGCCTCACCAATTACTTCCAAGGGGAATTCATCACCCTAGCAACTTAAGCAAAGGTTGATTCTTTAGTGTCTGTTTTAGATTTACTTTTTTCCCCCCTTTGACCAAGGGGCCAACAATGATTGTATATACTTAGCATCAGTGCTGACCAAACTCTCTATTCCTAATAGATAATCTGTGGTCTGAATCCCTCCCATATCTCTGTATTCTATGTGCTGTGATGCTTATTTGAATGTGTGCATGAGTTAACACTGCCAATTAAAGCAAAATAGGTATTTGGCTCAGTATATTTCTTTAATCAAACTTTTTTCTGGAATTACAGAGCAATATAATTTCAATTTTGAACTAAGATTTGTTTTTTTATTGTTAATAAAGCATCCACAGTAATGTTTTTATTTAAAAATAATTACTTCAGAAGACAAACAAAAACATGTTTTTAATGATAACTGATCTTTTTTTATAAGCATTCAAAACAGGCTTTTTTGACTTATTCAAGCCAGCTGAGGAATCATTCCACACCCCCTGCTTTCACAGATAAAAAACTAAAGACAATTTAAGTGACAAAACTGTAAGATTATTAACACGTCTACAAGTAGTCATTTTATTTGTCTACCCTCCAAAGGGGTTTTGTGTTTGTCTTTATTTATAACTTTGATTAAGCTTAAAAAAATCTTTATGAAGGAGAACCGCTTGGGTTACACAAATCATGTTAATGCATTAGATCTAGCCACTTGGAATTCATGTGGGTTCACTGGAAACAACGAACATAGAAGCCAATGCAAGGTAAGATTATAGAATGTTGTTTTCAACATCTGTAACAGCAGTTTGTCATAATTGGGATCCTCAGCAAAACTGTGAAATAGACAGTATTTAACACGGGTCCCTCCACTTCTCTAACAGATTCGTTTTTCCCCTTTGATGTCACCATTTTCTATCCTGTGTCATTTCTTTATTAACCCTTTGCTGGCATAGACATAATTTATACCAGTACAGCACA
Source organism: Myotis yumanensis (assembly GCF_028538775.1). Lineage (NCBI taxonomy): Eukaryota > Metazoa > Chordata > Mammalia > Chiroptera > Vespertilionidae > Myotis > Myotis yumanensis. The sequence goes on from NW_027223753.1 coordinate 178,427,804, forward strand.
CATACACACCTCACAATGTATTTGCACTTTCAGAAGAGTAGATTGGTTTGGGGCATGGTGGGGGGTTGAGTTGGTTGTATTGTTTTGGTCACAGGAACTGCTACCTTCCCTTCTCCCCCCGACTCAAATGGCACCTGCCCTCCTCCCCAAAGTGTTCCTATGAGTGATAATGAGCATTGATACAATGAATTTATTGCCTGAATTATTAACTAGAACTCTATTGAAGGAAATTCATGACACTAGCTTCAGCAAGATTTTGAAGTGCCTTTCTATCCTATATAATAAAGGGGTAATATGCAAATCGACTAAATGGCACAATGACTGGTCGCTATGACACAAACTGACCACCAGGAGGCAGATGCTCAATGCAGAAGCTGCCCCCTGGTGGTCAGTGTGCTCCCACAGGGGGAACACGGCTGAGCCACAAGCCAGGCTGACAGCCTGCGAGTGCAGCAGTGGTGGCAGGAGCCTCTCCCACCTCCACAGCAGCACTAAGGATGTCTGACTGCCCCCAAGGATGTCGGACATCCCCCAAGGGCTCCTGGACTGCTAAAGGGTGCAGGCCGGGCACGAATGTCATGCACTGGGCCTCTAGTATATTTATAAGCAAATCGTACCTAGTATAAGTGTAATATTGAGCTTCTCACACTTAAAAGTTATAATACTTATGGTATAATATTGCAGAATATTTGATTAGCCTGAAATTTTTATTCTTCAGCCATACCAGCCAACAGTTTGCATTAAACATTTACTGCAAGAAACACAATATGTTCTTCTAGATTTTGTTTATGGTTTATAAACATCCTTCCTAAAAATATGTGTTTGAATAAAATTTTTCAGCATATGAATGTTTTGACTATAAAACATTTTTAAAGTAAAGAATAAGAAAAGGTTAAAACAGAACTTGTTGATTTAAAAATCCTGAATCTCTAGTAGTACCACTTCCAACCTAGGAAACATTACGATGTGATGCATCATGTAGTCAAAACATCTGGCAGTCTGCTTTTTTACACTTTTCATTGAGATCACATGTTGCCAGCATGGGCATACACGAGAGCTGTTTAAAGGTTTTATATTCTAGAATTAACTTCTTGATAACTTTTATGGAATTACTAGTGTGCATTTCTTGCAGTAATTGTGAAGGCAAACCTTAGCCTAACGTTTCCTTATTAAAAGACCCAAGTCTGATGAAATGTTTTGAGACATCTAAACATGATGTAATTTCAAATACACTGGTAGAGAAAATGGGGTTGCCAAGTTTCTGAAACATGTATCATCTTTTCATAATTCAAATTTATCTGAGGAAAAGTCATCTTGAACTGTAGCATGTAACTCAGGGATCAGAGAACAGAGTGCTCTGAGTGGGGGATTACATTTTTTTCAGGACCCTGTCCTTTATCTCCAACTCGCCCAATTCCACTATTCTTCACCTGTGCCATCCCCTTTAGCAGGAGTACCAAATGGAAGACCTCTTTCCGTGGGCTGTTAAGAAAGCTTTTTATAGCTTATAAATTATTATATTATATAGAATATAACAGAAAGATAGTTAATAACCTGTTGGTTAAATATCAAAACCATTGCTGATTGTTCAGCTCAGCATATAATATAACACACTGCCAATAAAATCATTACATTGCCCCATAAAATCATTTTTACTGATCCTTACTAGTAAATATATACTAGTTCTTCTGTGAAAACTCCATTATATAAGTGATCATTGCTATTCTCCATGTGAGATTTTACTAAATTGATCATCCTTACATATTTATTTTTAGACAATCACTGTTAGAAATTTCACAGATGAAAACTAATGAGCTCATTTAGATAGGAAAAGGCTGCTTATGCACCATTTCATTGACAAGAAGCACATAGAACCCTGCCAGCCGCTCTGCGGTAGGGCGAAACCGAGCCAAGGGGGAGAGTTTGCATGGCAGGTGCATGTACAACTCCGCAAAGCCCCTGCTCATGTGTAGAGACTTCAGAAACACCAGACCAACCCCGCAAGTGGGACTTGGTGTGGAGAAAACTTTTTTATCCCAAACAGAATGCCATATGGTGACCTATGAATCATGGAGATTCCAAGGGAGGATTGTGATGCCTAAATCTACCTAGGGAGCTACCACATTCCCACTCCTACAAACCCTCTTTAAAAGTTTGTGGTTTTTTAAGCAACTGGTATGGTGGAGGAATTCAGAACCATTTCCTATGAGTAATGATTGAAGGAACTGGGGATGTTTGACTTGGAAAGTAAAGACTCAAGGACACCATGATGAATCTACATAAATATCTGAGGAGTTATTATGCAGGAAGGAGATAGAATTGTTCAGTGTAACCTTGAGGGATAAAACTGGTACTAAATCAGTGTGAGGTAACGCGTTTCCTCAAGACAGTGACAATAAGAAGACCCTGGGTCCAGCACCCACTTCCCACAGTGGAGAGTTGCTTACTTGGAGATGAAAGAGACCTAGAGTGAAGAAAGGAGCCCATGGCTGAGCAGAGCAGAGCAGAGTGTCCCTGCGCACACACAGGCCTCTGTTCCAAGACCATCATATGAAGTCCAGTGGAAGGTAGTACCATGGATGGCATGTGTGTTTGTGTGTACATGGCTGTGCATCCTACCAAAAGAGGCTGTAGTCAAGTGAAGTAATGACCTGAAATAAGCAAAATGCAACATGTCCTTGGGCAGATATTCCCCAGTTACCTGAAAGTATATGGCTGTACATCAGGCAGAGGTGTGCCAGTACCATCACACAGAGTGATCAAAATAGTAAAAGGTCAGAAAATATGGAACCTCTTTGAGGAAATGGGAAAGAAGAAAACATTTAAACATGATGAGAAGATGGGGCTGCTAGAGCAGCAAAACATCTTTTTAGTTCCTTTCACATGGGTGTTCACTGTGACATGCTTCTATTGGGTGGTATCCTTTGATCATGTAGTGACATGCCATCTGATTGGGCAGGTGATTATGTGCACGTGAACCACGTAGAGGCTTGTTGGGAATGCAGAATCTCAAGTCCCACCCCCCACCTACCAAATCAGAAGCTGAGTAGTTCAGGATATCCAGTGATTTGTATGCACATTAACACTTGAGAAGCACTGGTCTGAAAATGTCTACGTAGAGGACGGGTCAGAACTACTGTACTGAGAACTTAGCAAAAGCCTTGATTTGGGGGTAGCTTTCTGCTATCACAGAGGCACGTGAGTCCCTGTCAGAGGAGATGGCAAGAGCAGCTATCACAACACGTTTGAATAAAATGTCTTCCTTATATTGACACCATAACCTCCACTCAATTGCTTGTAGTTTTTTTTAATTTGGAAAAAAGCACAACAAAGCTATTATGTTCCACCTGAATAAAACAAACCTTCAAATATTTAGAGAACTTTCATGTCTTCATCCATTAAATCTTTTCTTCTCTATGATAAACACCCTAGTTCAGGCAACCGTTTCTCATAATGACATTTCTGATGTTTTACCGGCTCCATGAAATGTATAGCCCCTCTGAACAAGACACATTGCTCACGATGTGATCTGACCAATGTCAAGCACTTTGAGATTCTTTCTCTCTTGGGACAGACATCTATTCAGACAGCCATAAGATTACTTTAACATATTTAGACTAAATTGTTCTCTAAATTGTTCTGATGTTTCTATTCTCCAAATAACTTGGGAATTATCTCACAGGTGTTAGGTCTTTATACCAGAATAATCTTGGATCCAAATGTGCTCATTAGGAAAAAGGCAAATGTGCTCATTACAATGTTCTACATTAACAGTTCCGTTTGTCTCTAACAATTGCACCAGTATTCAATCTTGAGGTCATTGAATCCTGAGTTTGAAGGACTCTTGAAAATGTTTTGTTCAAGTATCTCATTTCACAGATGAGAAAACTGAGGTTCATGATAGTAAGAGACTTGCTCAAGAAGTCTACCATAGGTTAGTTAGCAGAGCTAGGATGGGAATGGAAGTTGCCTTACCCTAGTGTGCTATGTACGTACATTACACTGTTATTCTTTCTTTTGATGATTATTACAGTAAAATACTAAGTGAAAGTGAACATTATAATAAACTACAAGATGTTTCCAAATGTCCAAGGGTTTGGCATTTAGTCATAAAAATTGTTATTTTTCGTCTTTTCAGTTTTAGTATGACGATTTGATATTTCATGTATTCAGTTTTGGTAGTCGTCTGGCTAACAGTGGAAGAAAGTCTAATCTGTAAGTGTTTTAAAAGTTAAGTGAGGCCCCATGAAAAGTTGGATCATTTCTTTTCCTGAAGGTGTTCCCCACTGTCTCTCCTGGGACTGACTAGATTGACCATTTGAGTGAACTGGTTTGCTAGGTCCTTGGAACCAGCTACCTAAAAATACAAGTAAATCAATCAGGGTTTCTTAACTGTAATTCACTTAAACAAAAAAAGCTGATTTATTAAAAGTGTAGTTAGGCAATTAATAAGCATAGAAGGAATGATGAAGATAGAAGAGTCACCATTTTGAAATCATAGTAAAAATTGATTCAAGTGAGAATAATCAATGACTGCTAAATCTGAGGAAGGGGCACTTTGAGGAGAAATAGGATATTTATATAACATCAAAATATCACACATGCCCTAACCGGTTTGGCTCAGTGGATAGAGCGTCGGCTTGCAGACTGAAGGGTCCCAGGTTCGATTCTGGTCAAGGGCATGTACCTGGGTTTCGGGCACATCCCCAGTGGGGGGTGTGCAGGAGGCAGCCAATCGATGTTTCTCTCTCATTGATGTTTCTAACTCTCTTTCCCTCTCCCTCCTTTCTGTAAAAAATCAATAAAATTTATTTAAAAAAATATCACACATACTAGTATAAATTACAAAAGAAAAAATAGTAACTGATCAGTGGGGACATTGGACAACACCCTATCACCAGTAAGGTGACCATCTGGGCGTCCATCTCTGGGTGTGGTGCCCTGAGAAGGACACAGCATCGCTCGTGTCATACTGCTGCCGAGAATGCACAACCTGAGTCTAATCATGAGAATAAGCTCAGAGAAACCCAAAAGGAGGGTTACTCTAGAAAATTGGCAGGTTCTGTTTCTCAAGAATATCAGTGTCATGTTAAACAAGAAAGAACTGAGATGTTTACAAATTAAAAGACTAAAGAGACATGACAGCTAAATGCAGTACCTGATCCTGGACTGGATCTCAGAATGGGAAAGAAAATTGTTATGAAGCACACCCCTGGCACAATTGGAACTTAAATATGGATTGGAGGTTAGATTAGCATTAGTGTTATATTTCCTAAATGTAATAACTAGCTGTGGCTAGGTAAGAGTATATTCTTGTTCATTGGAAATACACACTGCAGCATGAAGGGGGCATGGTGTGTGTATCCTACTCTCAAGTGATTTGGAATAGTGAAGATAATCATACAGCCCTGGCTGCTGTGGTTCTGTGGTTAAAGCATTGACCAGTGCATCGAAGTTTCCCGGGTTTAATTGCTAGTCAAGGGCATGCACCTGGGTTGCAGGTTCGATCCCCAGCCCCAGTCAGGGCACATGTGGGAGGCAACCAATCCATATGTCTCTCTCACATTGGTGTTTCTCTCTCTCTTTCTCTCTCTCTCTCTCTCTCTCTCTCTCTCTCTCTCTTTTTTCCCCCTCTCTCCTTCCCTTCCATTTTCTCTACAAATCAATGGAAAAAAATATCCTTGAGTGAGGATTAGCAAAAAATAAATAAAAATAAAAAGAGAGAGAGAAAATAATAATATGTAGCAAAATGTTAAAAATGGAAAAATCTGGGGAAAGGGTATGATGGGAGTTCACTGTACTATTCTTGCTTGCAATTTTCTATACACTTGAGATTATTTTTTTAAGTATTTTAGTGTTTACAAAAAGTACATTGGAGCACTCCCAGACTACTAGAACTAGGCTTGAGACGGAGGGACCAATATGCAAGGGCACAGCCCCAGTCAAACTCCAAACCAGACGAGTACAGACCCCACTGCTGCCCTCACAGGACAAGGAGCATTGGAGCTTGCAACCCTGACCCCCCTGATCGGGCACTGGTTCAGCTGCTGGGCACTGGGGCTGCCCATGGAAACCCCATGCTGGAGCTTCAGCTGCTGCCCCCACTGTCAGGATGAATAATCTACCACAACCGCTTCTTGTGCCCCCCAAACCCAATTCAAAGTGGGGGCAGGCGTGGCCTTTGGTGGAGCCAAGGTATATATCCATATCCTATCTGAGAGATAGTCTAGGAAAATTCATTCTACTTACTACCAACACTCCAAAAGTGGGAAATTTCCCTACTATGTGTTTAGATTTGGGAAAGATAAAAAAAAATCCTATGTCCTCTCTAACATGTTATAGATACTGCTTGAAAGTAAAATAAATACCTCTCTATCTTGACTAAAGTCCAGTCTGCCTTGAGGGAAAGGAGTTAAAAGAAAATAATTATCTATAAGCCCTCTGCTTATTTGTTGCTACCTGCCATTACAGCAGGCCTACAGGAAATAGTGGAAAGCTGGAGGATATTGGTTTGTTTAATCATGAAGCAAAGGAGAGCAGGATGATCCCTCCATTGTTCATCAATGTCCATCTCCTGTTCACTCCTGTTCTCTTTGAGAAACTGGAAAGAGCCCTGTGAAGAACTTAGTAATTAATCAAGGAATTAAAATACATATAATGAACTTTAGTGATAAGACCTTTTGTCCTTCCAAATGCAGGAATTTAATGTAGAAAACTGGACACATTGGTGTTTCAAATTCATCCTAAGGATGATTATAATCAAGATGCCCTGTGCATTTGAGCCATTAATATTGATATGCACCTATTACAGATGATTTATGTAAGACACAAAGAGCTTGGGGCAAGATTAAATGAGAATAGAATCTTGGAGCTATAAAAGTCTTCAGAGTTCACATAGCACAACTTTGTCATTTTACATATGAGGAAACGGAGGGCAAGATCTTAATGGAATTAATTCTGGAATTAATTGCTTCTCCCCAAAATGAAAACAAACAAAGAAAAGTATGCTGAAAGGCTTTCAATGGTGTGCATCATACAAGGCTTAATAACTCCTCAGATTTGAAGAAGCCACAAAAACATAGTGATTAACAACTTGAGTTCCAGGGTCACACAGCCCCAAGTTCAAATCCTGGCTTCACTGAGTATTATCTGTGTGATCTGCTCTAATGCATTATCCTCTCTAAACCTCACTTTCCTCGTCTGCTACATGGGGATAATAAATGTACCGGTACCTTGTGATGACTTTGTAAGCATTAGCTCTTGTGTTTTTATGGAGCTGGTAAAGTGTCAGGCACACTGTGTGTAGACGGAGTTCAGCCATAGCAATCCCTACCTACTTGGTTGTTTACAGTGGTGACAGATGCTTGATTTTCTTGTTCTCTCGATATTTTCTTTTTTCATTTGCCCATCCCCAAACTCCTGCCTTCCGTTTACTGAATATTTACTGAACTTTTAATATTCAACTCAGATGTTGTCTCCTCAGTGAGTGCTGCTCTGTGCCCACCAGCACTCTTCCACCCTCCCCAACACACAGTGCAGAATTAGGGATGTCTTCCATAATGCCGCCTTAGCACCTTATATGCATCACTAATACCATCATTGACCTATAGGTTTAGTTACTTATTTTTGTCAGTCTCCCCAACTATTATAAGCTCATCTGTGGTAGTGACTATATTCAATGCATCTTTATATCTCTGGAGACTAGTAATGCTAAGTACATACTATTAATGTAGTATTTATTGAATGAATGAATTGGTGAATGAATGGATGAAAGAAAGGACAAAGGAATGAATGGATGGATGAAGTACTTAGAAGAGTCCCTTACTGTACTGAATAAGAACTCCAAAGTGGAATGTTCTCTCTGATTCTGACACACACAGCCCCAGAATCTGGTCTATTCCCATGAATTTAGGAGCGAATGCATATCAAGTGAAGTTTCCATGCACTTGAAAGGGAATCAATTACAGGGAAACCTTATAAACCCTATAATTAGATCGCCACTGTAATTAACCAACACCCTGCTGTCAGAGCAGTCTACGCAGTCTAATGGGTTCAACCCTCTGAAGCCTGAGGACAGTCTGGGGCTGCAGATTTAAAAATATAATAGATTCTCCTAATGGTTTCTAACTATATCTCTAACTGGCCAAGGTCATTTGGAATTAGAGTCCCTGACTCTCAGAGTCTAGACACCTCCTCACGAACTCAGCTAGTTGTCAACAGTGATTTTGATTATAGCGCTAACACACACACCCTGGAGACCACTGAGACACAGAACGTCACACTCAGAACTGCCCTAGGAGGCCATCAGATGCTTACACCCATTTGTAAGGGTTGCTTACACCTCTAGCCCTAACTTCCCCAGTTACACACACACACACACACACACACACACACACACACACACACACAAACACACACACTTTTCCACGGATCCAAGGAAGAAAGCTGCACTCACAAAGGTCATCCAGGGGACATGTCCATCTTGTGAGCCCATCTAAATATAGAGATCATATTATTATGTCTCCCACAGTTACTCTGATAGGGGAGCCTGGGATATGGAGGCGTATTTCTTCCCATTCAGATACAATGTAAAAAGATTCCAAAATCACACCACAGCTCTCGCTAACAAGAGAGAGGAAGTAACTGTGCCAGTGATATGTGCCACCTGTGGGCAAGTCATCAAAAGGGGTCCTCTCTGGGAGGAGAGGAGGGGTCAAATACAAAGACTCTTTTCCCTGGAGAGCACAGTCCCACACAGAGACACAATGTGGAGTTAGAGGGTTGGATTTCACATGACTGTTGCCCCCTGCTCCAGGCATCCTTACACAACCATATGTATGTCTCTGAAGGGAGCCTCTTCTACCAACAGTCTAGTGTGTGTGTGTGTGTGTGTGTGTGTGTGTGTGTGTGTGAAGAAAGGTAAAGAAATGAGCTCTATTTTAACAAAGATAATCAAACAGATGGGGTGTGAGCTTGCTAATGCTTTATGGAAGAGGATTACTGGCTTTCCTTCCAGCTCTAGGATTCTATTATTATCAGGCCCTTAATTAGTGATACAATGTACATCTCTGATTGCTTGGTCAAGGCAGATTTCCCCAGTTTACCAGTACCATATCATGGAAAATAAATTTAAAAGCTTTGCTAATATACAGATACTTATTTCTTATGAAGTCAAAGATCAACATCTCGTAATTCTTCAAAAAATATGCTGCTTGAACCCTAGCCAGTTTTCTCAGTGGTTAGAGCATCAGCCCAGGGACCAAAGGGTTTTGTATTTGATTACCATCCAAGGACATGTACCTTGGTTGCAAGTTCATCCGGCCCCTGTTGGGGCACGTGCAGGAGGCAACCAATCGATGTGTCTCATGTCGATGTTTCTCTCTCTCTCCCCTCACCTCCGCTTACTACCTTCCTCTCTCTCTAAAAAAATCAGTGGAGCCCTTGGTGGTTTGGCTCAGTGGATAGAGCATCAGCCTGTGGACTGAAGGGTCCCACGTTCGATTCTGGTCAAGGGCACATGTCCGGGTTGTGGGCTTGATCCCCAGTAGGGGGCGTGCAGGAGGCAGCCGATGGATGATTCTTGCTCATCATTGGTGTTTCTATCTCTCTCTCCCCTTTCTCCCTTCCTCTCTGAAATCAATAAAATAAAAATTGAAGTTTAAAACTTTTTTAAAGAAATAAAAAAATAAATGGAAAAAATATCCTCAGGTGAGAATTTTTTAAAAAAATAAAAAAGACATGCTGCTTGGGAGGATCCTGCTGCCCTTCTCTCCATTCTGCAAATAACGAAAGATAATTTTCTACAAAGCTATCCCCAACATGGCAGAACTCTCACTGCGATAGAGAACTGATAACCTCTGCTATAATAGTCACTTTTTGTGAGATTAACTCATAAATGGTAATCTTTAGACTGCTTCAGTGGGGTTTGTTAAAGGATGGGTACTTTTTCTTTTAGTCGTGCTGATAAAGAGAATGCAGCTCAAAGGGTTTGACCCAAAGTTCCATATCAAATCAGTTGGGGACTGAGGACCAGAATCTGGGTCTTCTGATTTTTATCCTATCGCTTGAGTCTGCATAGAAAATTCAGTGCACATTTCCACATCACTACCTCAGCTATTGCAAAATGACTCAACTAGGATGTTGCAAGTTTTCTGGAACATTGCATAACCTTGGACAGTAGAAATCTCTGATGCATCCTTCCTACCATTTACGCAAGCAGATGCTAAATCCATACAGCTTTAGCAACCCTCTGAACTGAATATCTATATATATTAACCTAACACCCTGAGAAAACCTTCGTGTGTGATGGTGCACTCTCCTAGTGTTCTAGCAGAACAGCAATGAAGCATCCATCCTTCCGTGCAGAAAGCCTCCCTATAATCAGAAATGCCCAGGAGGCCAGGAGACTAGTGAGACTGTAGGACTAACCCAAGCTCAGAAGCTCAGTAGAGTCACTGTATTGCATGTGTCAAAGCAGAATCTTGGGCTGTTTGTATAAACTAAGCCAAAATATGCTCTCCCTAAATCTGTCACTTACCTAAATATTTTACTTTAATGTTTTGTTTTGTATTTCGTTTGCTATTATAAAAACTAGAGGCTTGGTACACGAATTTGTGCACAGGTGGGGTCCCTCGGCCTGGCTGGTGATGTGGGCCTATCCAGGCAGGCCAGCGAGGAGGGGGGGCTGAGGGGGGAGGGACTACAGGAGGTTGGCTGGCTGCAGGAGGTTGGCTGTGGGAGCACACTGACCAACAGGGGGCAGCTTCTGAGTTGAGCATCTGCCCCCTGATGGTCAGTGAGCATCATAGCTACTGGCTGGTCATTCGGTCATCTGGTCTTAACAGTCACTTAGGCTTTTATATATGTAGATATTCAAAAATAATGTGGTGAACCAAATGTTTTGTGTTTTACTTTGATGCTTTCACTTCTATTAAACCCATCTTTACAATGCCTTACATTAGTATTGAAAAATTAGTCACTAGTTATTTGGAAGACTTCTAATTTCTCCTGCTCTTAGAGGTCCATTTTTTACAGGGAAAGAGAAAATACCAGCTTTGTTGAAAGAGAACTTCTAAATGGCAGGATAAAGACTACTGTGGAGGAAATATGCATAGGTTTTACTAATCTTGATTGATATTAAAATATCTACTTAAAATGGAATCACTGTTCCCTAAATTCTTAAAATTAATTTAAACTTCCCATTACTTTAGGAGTGGAAGGCCTAGAAATAACATTATAAACCATTCTAAAAATCAGAATATTATAGTATTGATCCAATAAAATTAAAGATACCAAAATAAAAATCATGTTTCCTTTCGTAGTTAATTTTGTTAAAATTAATTTTTTTAGGGATAAATTTCTAGTGCATTAATATAATTATAGCCTGGTTTCAGAATCAATGATAAAAGAATTGAAATGCTCTGTGTTATATCAGGAAGCGATAATCTAACTACTATTCTATTTTAAGAATTAAAGTACAAGTATGCTGCACCTAGCTTATCAAAAATTATTTTACCTATGGCTTTTACTGCACATAATTCTGCCATTTTTAATAAATGTTTAAATGGATAGTCGACTATTTTGCAGGTGAAAAAATATGTTAAAGTGACTAAAAACTGGAAGCATAGTTTATCTGGCATCTGTTATCCTAAATATACATCTACAAACCAATTATTTCTTCCCAGCTAAATAGCAGTATCACTAACTGATCACTTCTACCTGATCCAACTCAAAGTCAGTTTTTTCCAAACTAGATTCATCACTACCAACAACCTTCCTAAAGCCAGTTTCTTCTATTACCTGTATTGTTTAATAATACCACCACCTACTCAATTACTTAAGTCATAAATGTGGGAGCCATTCTCTCCTCTTTCTCCCTAATGTAAGATTTCATTCTTTACTATGGCCCAGTAGTATTCTATTGTGTAAATCTACCTCAACTTTTTTCCCCATGTATTAATGATGGGCAGTTGGGCTGCTTCCAAATCTTGCCTATTGTGAATAACACTGCAATGAACATAGGATTGCATCTATTCTTTTGAATTAATGTTTTAGGTTTCTTTGGACATATTCCCAAAAATGGAATCACTGGGTCATAAGGCAGTTCCTTATTTATTTATTTATTTATTTTATTTTATTTTTTTCTCTCTGTTCCTCCTGAACTTGTGGGACTTTTTCCTTCACCAGATTAAGGAAGGGGTGTGTGTGCGTGTGTGTGTGTGTGTGTGTGTTAATCTTTATTGTTGAAAGTATTACATATATCCCCTTTTGTCCCCATTGACCCCCTCCAGCCCGCCCCCACCCCATCCTAGAGCTACACAACTCAGTCTGTCCAAGATTCTTCCCAGACCCCAGAAGGCATGGCCACCAGGAGTCTGAAGGGTTGCTCTGCCAGGATCCCAGAGAGTGGAGCTAGTGATCTCCCTGAGGGGGAGGCACCAATCAGATTCACAGGAAAATGGGGGGATTGGCCCCTGTCCCAAATCCACACAAGTCAGTCACTGACAACCCCTGAGTCTGCCCAGACCTCTACACCCCAGCCCAGGCAACTGACTCCTCAGCAGGGCACAAACTCCACAGGGTGGGACAAGAGGGAGTCCAGAGGGTAGGGTTATTGCTTTTCCCCAGGTTGTTGACATATAGAGGGGTGGGCTCCACTCAAGAAAGGTGGTATCTATAGGAAGAGAGAGTGCTCAGCACAGGAGTCCCAGTGGCTGGCCCTTCAGTTCTCCTCAGACCCAATCTCTCCTCACATGATTCTAGTCCACCCCTCCCTCTCTCCACTGGAGTCCAGGGTGAGTGCTGCAAATGAAATTTTGTGTACTGGCTTTTTAAGAGGCACCTGTGCCTCTAGCAGACTCCTGCTTCTCCCTGGTGGACAGAATCCCGGCTGTTTCACAGCCAGATGTTATGTGGACACCTCTTCCTGGACCTGTTGTTTTGGGCTGGGGAGCCCAGCTTGGGGCTGAAACCCAACACTCCTCAGGGGGAATCTTTAGAGCCAAGATATCCCTAAAGAATCTCCGCTGCCACACATGGGAGCAGGGCCAGCCCTTTTCCCACCTCCGCCCTTCCTACCAGTCTCGATGTGGCTTCATCTGTACATCCTTGGTTATAAGACTTCTCTTCAGCTAGTCTTCAGTTGATTATTCAGGTTGATTTCTCTTAATTTAGTTGTAATTCCAGTTTGGTCCTTGGAGGAAGTGAGTGCAATATCCACCTACTCTGCTGCCATCTTAGATCTCTTGCACCTTTTTAAATACCCTGGCACCTAGTATAGAGCCTGCTCATGGTGAGTGAGCAATATTAGGTTAAATTATGAGTCAATTGAACTGATTCATCTTGTAATTACCCTGAATTAATCTTTTCTGTTTGATTTGAACTTCTGGAGATTCCTATAGACTACTATAAATTGAGTATTTTATCTGGGGTCTTTGAAGATAGAATGAAATTAAATTATGAAATGGACTATTCCTTTTTAAAATCAATTAATCCACATTCCTCTCTGGTTAATTTTAAAAGGGGTTAGAGCACAGGTGTGAGGAATCGAAGAAGGCATGTGAGCCAGCAGGCAAAAGAATCAGAGGTTTCTTTCTGCCCTAAATAGTGTAGGGCTTGGGAAATACCTCTTAATCTTGTGAGTCCCAGTTTTCTCATCTACAAAATAACAATATAGAATTTTCATCTTTCCCCAGTACTATTATTTTGTTATTCTAAACTAAAATTTAGTAAATTAGCATTTTAAGATATTACTTAATGCAAGGAAAAAGCAATTTTGGTAAATGATATGTAGAGTTTATTATATATATGAAATTGGATTTTTGGGGGAAATAATATTGATCAAACTTTACCATAACATGAGGCTAATACTATATTTGCTCTACTTTTTTTCTGTTTACTTATATTTTGCCATGTGAGTTTCAATTTTTTATCAGTTAATTGTATGGCTTCCTATTATATGAAATTATAACCACCTGTTATTTATCCCCATGAATTATACTATTACAAGTGAAATGAATTTTATGGCACTATTTGAGAAGATAATCTTTACATTTTCTTTTTTTCACATTTTCTTTATGGTTTTAAAAGACATGGGGAAATTTTTGAGTGAGGTATTAATCTGAGTTATAGAACTCCCTACTTGTGTGATCTTGGATACGTTTCTTATCCTCTCTCAGCATCTCAAAGTAGAAAATTGAAGTGTGCATTAAGTCATACAAAAGCCTAATTTCTGGTTTCTGACTCCTGGTAATAGGAACACAGATTTGTTGGCAAAATCTGTTAGTGGATTCTCTACTTAAGAAATACCTTTTATATTACTGAAGGTCAAAAAGCGTTGCTCACAGTATCTGATTAATACAGGGTGTCACATTAAAATAGAGGCTAGCTAGCACTTCCTTTTTAAAAATTTTACAATAAGATTATTATAGTGGAAATTACACACTCAAACTAATTAATGGAATGAGTTAGTTGCAGTGAGAAGTATTTCTATTTCCTTTCATCTATTTGATTCCCTTATTGAATCCTAAAGAACTGTAGATACTGGTGTGCTGCTTATCTGATGCAGCTGCAGATGCTTGGTAAACTGCCTTTGGTAGCTCCATTTAGAGAGAAAGGAGGAAGATATGATGATAAATAAAAATGGGAAACTAGACCCTAACCCTGTGCTTCTACCTTAAATCACTGAAATTGCCTTTTTGAAAATTTGAAATAAGGTGACCTTGTAAGTCAAAAGTAGACACTAGAAACTAAAACTCTAATCAAAGCCAAGAGCTTTCACCCTGGCCGGTTTTGCTTAGTGGGTAAAGCGTTGTTCTGCCAACTAAAGGGTCCCAGGTTCGATTCTGGGCACAGGCCCAGGTTGTGGGCTCGACGCCCTCCCCCCCCCCCCCCCCCCAGTAGGGGACGTGCAGGAGGCAGCCAATCCATGATTCTCACTCATCAATTTGATGTTTCTATCTCTCTAGCTCTCTTCCTTCCTCTTTGAAATCAATAAAAATACATTTTTTTAAAAGCCAAGGGCTTTCTTTTATAGGAATCTAGCAAATTTAGTATCTCAGGGCAGTGAAAGTTTTTGACTCACATTGGTTTATTGAAGAATAAAGATAAAAGCTGATCAAATGGGAGTAATATTTATGCACTTGTTTATGCATTCTTTAAGAAGCATGATTATACAAGTGAATCACAATCTACATACATATAAACCTAAAAACCCAGAGACTTAGAGTTCAAATCTTTTATTTTATTCCCAACTATGACTCCACATGCCCTTAAATAACCTATTTGATACATACCATGGCCCTATCCACAGCTTGTCAAAGGCTACCCCACTTAGTATTGGAATAGATTTGTCTTCTCCCCTCTCACTTCCATCCTTTAGGCACACAATTAAAATAGACACCAATGCATAGAGCTAGAATAACGCTTCCTTCATATTGACCATTCAGACCTGACTATAAAATGTAGTCAGTTGCACTGATCTCTTGGCTCCAAAACATCTTTTACAGAGCAGCCCAGAAACCCCAGCCCTGCTGTGCCGGATCACAACAAAAAATCCGTATCACTTGCCTGGCTGGTGTGGCTCAGTGGTTGAGTGTCAACCTATGAACCAGGAGGTCACAGTTCCATACCCGGTCAGGGCACATGCCCAGGTTGCAGTCTCAATCCCCAGTGTGGGGTGTGCAGAAGGCAGCCAATCAATGATTTTTTCTCATCATTGTTTCTATCTCTCTCTCCCTCTCCCTTCCTCTCTGAAATCAATAAATATATATTTTAAACAAATTCCAGACAACTTGAACGAACTAAATCTGCAACAAGATCCAACAGCCACCCCAGAGGCAGGGGGAGCCCTTTGAGAAGCATAACAACTGGGTGTCACCAGAGAGGAAAGGCAGGTGTGGGTGACAGGCTTGTTGGGAACTGTCCATAGGTTGTACCTCCAGCTCTCTGTGAATTGCTTTGCTGCTTTTCAGAGGAGCAGCCGGTGTCATATTACTTACAGGGAATAAGGTCACCAGATCAACAAAAGCTCTGCTCCTCCTCCTTCCTAAAACACAGATCAAACAGAAGGCAGGTTTGAAAATAGATGCACGGTCACAAATATTTACATCGTCTTTAACCAAAATTATTCACTTTAAAAAATCATTTTATTGTAGTTTATGTTCATGAGTCTGTTGTCAAGTGAGAGAGACAGATCATATCACTAACAAAGGCACAGCGTATTCGTTACTTGGCATTTCTGGTAATTGCCAGTTACCGTTGGTTGGTGGTACAGCCAGGACTAACTTCCTAAGGCTGCATTCAGTGTTTTCCTTTAAAATATGCTTGCATGAGCCACACACTAAAAAATGGCTCCAGTCCATGCAATAATAAGGTTAACACAGGCCCACCAAATGATGAACGAATTGCAAGTATAAAATTAATCATGACCACAATTAATATATATATTTTGTTTTTATTCACGTGAGGAATTTGGTATATAAGGTATGAAATCAAAATACTACCTTTAGAGGAGAAGGACATTATCATGTCATGTATATGTTCCATACAGTGCCTGATCTGCCCTGATTGGGGCTGGGCCAGCTGGACCACCCCCCTAGCACGAATTCGTGCACTGGGCCTCTAGTAATAAATATAAAGCTCTAAAATCCAATTTATTTTCTGGCCACACTCCCAGCAAAGCTTATCTGATTTCCAAACTGTGGGTGCTAAAATAAAATCTGAGAAATACAGAACAAAATAAGAAATAGATCTCTTCAGCATATCTGATATCCACCCACCTCGGTTCTCATTCTCGTTAAAAAAAAAAAAAAGAAATATATATATATATATTGACTTCAGAGAGGAAGGGAGAGGGAGAGAGAGATAGTCACATCAAAGATGAGAGTGTATAATTAATCAGCTGCCTCCTGCATGCCCCCTACTGAGGATTGAGCCTGCAATCCAGGTATGTGCCCTGACGGGGTATGGAACTGTGACCTCCTGGTTCATAGGTTAATGATGCTCAACAAGTGAGCCACACCATCCAGGCCTTACTCCTTATTCTTCATCTTACTTTCTTTTTTTTGAACCCTGATCTCTTTCTCTGAACCTAAACCTTTTCTGAAAGGTGTGTATCCTTATCATCTTGATAGGAGTAAATATTCATTCATTTATTATCAAATATATTTGAGCATCTTTTTATAGAAACAAAGCTTTATGATAATACCTCTCATTAAGGAATTTAAAATTTATTTGGGAAAAAACACTGAAGAAAACTTATATACGAAGATCAGGTTTTAATAAAATAAGGAAACAAAGAATTTTCATAAGACGATATAATTAAATGTGAAGTATATGGAAAATAAGCATTTAAAATATCGCTTAGTTGCATATGATTTATAGAAGTAATACACTCAGTTTGAGAGTAAATGAATAGACTATAGAGAGAGTGTTTTGAATTAAGTATAAAAAACAGTGCCCAATCAAATAGAATAGTGTGAAAAGAAAAGTTACTGCATCAGTTCTGGCCCGGTGGCTCAGTTGGTTGGAGCACCACCAAAAGGTTGCAGGTTTGATTCCTGGTCAGCGCACATACCTAGTTGTGGGTTTAGTCCCTAGTGGGGACACATGTGGGAGGCAACTGATAGATGTTTTTCTCTTTCAAATCAATAAAAACATATCTCTGAGTGAAGATTTTTTTAAAAGTTACTATATCAAAAGTGACAGCTTTTTACATAGTTCAAACTGGCCACAGCTTTAAACTACATTTGGGGAATGTATAAAGAGAGAAAAACCTAAGAAGGCATTCTGGGGTTTGAATCTGTAATCCATATTTTTTTCCAGTGTTATTTCATAGCCTAGATCAGTGGTTCTCAACCTTCCTAATGCTGCGACCCTTTAATACAGTTCCTCATGTTGTGGTGACCCCCAACAATAAAATTATTTTCGTTGCTACTTCATAACTGTAATTTTGTAAATATCTGATATGCAGGATGTATTTTCATTTTTACAAATTGAACATAATTAAAGCATAGTGATTAATCACAAAAGCAATATGTAATTATATATGTGTTTTCTGATGGCCTTAGGCAACCCCTGTGAAAGGGTCATTCGACCCCCAAAGGGGTCGAGACCCATAGGTTGAGAACAGCTGGCCTAGATGTTATGTGAGGGAAAGTGTTCCTTTTCTAAAACAGGATATCAAAAGGATATTCTGTCTGGGGATAGGTAAACTTTTTAGTTTGGTAAACTACCTTTTCAAGCTATTCATAAGTTAAAAATTTATGGGTATAGTGAATCTCCTGATTTCTTTCATATCAAAGCGTTAAACTCAAATCTGTACACAGACCTTTTTTCATTTACCATGACACAGCAGTTTACCTTATAGCAATTCTCCTATAGAGAGAATCTATTATAGAAGTTAACCCCATATAAAATTCCATTGTGAAACTATAACTACATGTACAAATGATCATGTTAATAACATTCCTCACTGTTTTTCCAATAAAAATTTTAGTAATAAAATTTTAAGTTAAATATTTGGCTTTATGAATCAGTAATGCTTTATTTTTCAGGATTCCATTTGATTTAAGTGTATTGATTAACAAAGCAAAGAACCCAGATGATAAATGCAAAATTATTTTTATTTATAACAAATGTTCAGACATTGACACAAAAAATTAACTAAAATAATAAATAGCAACATTTAAGAATAATACTTTATAGCCTAATACAGAATTTATATCCTAAAAATGATTTTTAAAAATCCATCAGCCATAAATCCTCTGTCTTTGGAAGCTCAGCATCCTTCACCTCAGAGGTGAAGGTCAAGGCCAGGCTTGACAAAGAGCTTGTCACTCACAGAGCTAACCCTGGTTTGCTCCAGCTGCCCTGCTGGTATATATCTACTTCTTTTAAGACAGAAACCAGCAAGAACTTTCTATCTTGTTCATTCCCAGATAGATAACTCAATCAGAAATATTCAAGGACAAATGAAACACCAAATTAAAAGTGACTTGGGAATATGAGGTGTTAGCACCTTGAAAATCTTATCTATTGTAAAGTGGAAATTCCTTATAGACAGCAACAGGATCTTAAATATTCACAAATAGAGAGAAATGGATATAGAGATAAAAATATTTTATAGCTTTAGTTAATAACATAGAATCTAGTTAATAGGAAGTTAACTTTAACATTAGAGATAGCAGTAAGGATTTATATAAAACTTTGGATGCTATGATCTAATGATTGATCAAAGTCTTTCTTCTCCATGATATGAACTAACACATTTTCCTGGGGATAAGATTGAGATACTAGGATAAAATGAAGGATAGAATTAAGGGTATAAAGATAAGATATTTTCTGTTGGTGGTGGTGGTAATATTGTTATAGCATTTGCTTCTTGCTTTTTATGGAAAGGAATTTTTTTTGCCTCAAATTAGTTTCTATTAGGCATTCTATTTCTGTCTCAGTGAACTTAAATCCAAATACCGCCATTATATTTTTCTATAATTTCACATGTTGATTATTCATTTCCACTTTTACTCTTTTATTTGTTCCTTATAGCTTGACTGAGTGCCTACTATGTGTCAAGACAAAGTCCAGACAACTTGTTTCATATCTCTTCCATATTACCTCCCATTCTTCTAACTTGGGTCCTCTCTACAATTTGGCCTCCTCACCTGAGTGGTGAGGAGATTAACATACAGAATAGTCCGAGGGCCCCTCCAATTGGACATTCTAGTTCAATACAGTAAGACATCAGAGATAATGCTTTATTTGGGTTTTTAATACTATGGGATGATGACCACTTTAAAGAACACGTCACTGTATGAGACAATTGTAGATGTTTGTACCATGAATGGGGCTTATTCTTCTCATTTTTCTGTCATAATACATAACATTACATCCTATATAATAAAAGCCTAATATGCTAAGTGTCCAGTCATTGGCCAGCCATTCAACCAATCAAAGCATAATATGCTAATGATATGCTAATGCCACTCAACTGCTCACTATGATGTGCACTGACCACCAGGTGGCAGATGCTCCGACTGGTAGGTTAGCTTGCTGCTGGGGTCCGGCTGATCAGGACTGAGTGAGAGAGGCTGGACATGCCCTGGAGCCCTCCTCTGGTTCCTCCCCAGCTGGCCAACCTCCCACGTCCCTCCCCAGCCCTGATCATGCACTGGTGGGGTCCCTCAGCCTGGCCTGTGCCCTCTCGAAATCCAGGACCCCTCAGGGGATGTTAGAGAGCCGGTTTTGGCCTGACAGTGGAATGACCAGTCACTATGACGCACACTGACCACCAGGGGCAGAAGCTCAATGCAGGAGCTGACCTCTGGTGGTCAGTGTGCTCCCACAGGGGGAGTGCTGCTCAGCCAGAAGCTGGGCTCATGGTTGGGGAGCGCAGCGGTGATGGCGGGAGCTTCTCCTGCCTCCATGGTAGCACTAAGGATGTCCAACTGATGGCTTAGGCCCGCTCTCTGTGGGGATCCCCCAAGGGCTCCCAGACTCCAAGAGGGCACAGGTCGGGCTGAGGCCACCCCCTCCACTGAGTGCACGAATTTTGTGCACTGGGCCTCTAATTAGAATATAAAAACAAACAAAGGAAAAGAAACTTACTTTGGAGAAAACAAGTTATCTGAACATCATAATTAAATTTCAGTGGCTCATTCTCTAACTTGGCAAAGGTGAGATCTGAACCTGGAAAATCTGGCTCCAGAGTCCACCCACTTGCATATAATATTATTAAGCAAACATATTTTAAGCATTTATTAGAGTGTTAGCAACAAAGGATGCAAAGATGAATAAGAGATGGTCCTCAAGGGGTTTACAGAGCCAGCTCAACAGCGCCCTCTCTGTCCAGAATAGCCACAGCACCCTGTCCATTCCTTTCTCACAGCACTTACAAGTGGGTTAGTGTTCACCTCTCAGATCCTTTGCTTGAAAGGACTATACCTTATTCGTGTTTATACTCTATGTGTTGCCAAATAAAAGTGTTTTAAAATAAGGAGATAATACACTGATGTTTTCGTGTATCAAGAATTCTATGGTAAATATTTCATGTATGCCAGGATGAAATAAGAGCCTTTAGTAAAATAGCTGCAATTGCAAGGTCAAAATCACCATAATTATCCTAATTCAGGATTTCAGGGTGGTTTTTTATCCTCTACCAGAAGAAAAAAGAATTTAATGAAAAGATACTTGGTTTATTTTTTCAATAAGTACATATAAGATAGACCACACTTTTTATTATGCCTTTTAAAGATCATCCTTATATGACTTAAGGATCTAGCTTTTGTTAAGCCAGACTTCTTTCTGATACTTTTTATATAAGTTCCCAGTTCTAAATTTATGACATGCTTTCTGGAAACTATAACCCCTTAGCTTGTTTTTAAAGTTTCAGTTGAAGTGATAGCTCTGCATGTCAGTAGTTTGGGAATTGTGTCTCCTTTCTTTGCCTTCTCTTGGCACTAAAATCATGGACATTGGACATTGTCCCTTAATTGAAGCACAGAATTCATAAGCATGTTTTTCCCCCTTAACTAATAGTTTCCTAAGACCTGCTGACATGTTACAGAAAACACAAAACACATTTCATCAATTTTCATTCTGCTCTCAGACTGTTCAAGGGCATAAGCTTGAATGAATTATCACATTTCCATCCAACGGTGCTAAGATTTTTCAATGTCATCATTCCAACTGGCCGTTCTGGCAGTTCACAAGGGAATATGATAAACAGACATGCTAAAGAAGTTCAACAAAACTTAAAAGGCAATTACAAAATTAATATTTGATTTTTTCTGATCATAAAAGTCATACATTCTCATTGTAGAAAATTTGGACAAAAAAGTAAGGTAGAAATAAATATAAAATAATCCACAATACAAAAATTATCAATTTTTCAGTAATTTTTCCTGAACTATTTTTTCTATAAGTGTGTGGTGGGTTGAATATTCTCAGAAAACTGTGAAATACTAATTATATTTTATTCCTGTTCAATGAATAATAGAACAGCTATATTTTATAGGTTGCTTACTATATAGCAAGCATTGTATTAACATGTTAAACTTAATTATCAAATTTAATTCTCTCTGGAAATGAAGCTCTGAGGAAATGCTTTGTAGTTCTTAGCCATAGTTGAAGACACCTCATAGAGTCAAGACTAATGGTCTTAGTCACAAGTGATTCAAAATTATGGAAAATAAGTATGAAAATAATAAATAAAAGATTAAGACATGGTTTTAAGGAGTTTATAATAAGAGAATCTTAAACATAGTAAAACTTAACCTTATGTGTGGTTGTTATCCAAAAAATGTTCTTTGTCATCATTTTGAGTTACTGAAATCTAATCTGAAGGTGAGAAAACTGAAAGTACTGAGAAGTTTAAACACACACATGCACACACAGAGACACTCATGTGTAGCATTTAATGCTTTAACATCACTAAGTGTATCATGGACAATACAGTGTTGTGTGTTTTATTTACTACTTCAATCATTTATAGTTTTGTATTTGTATAAGTAAGCATGCATGTTTAATTGTATAAAAATAAATACTAACTAAAAAAGTAAATAAATACTAACTTACTCCAGGGAATAAAACTGATCATTTTCCCTAAAATGAAAACAATCTAGAAAAAAGTACTTCTATTTTTAAAAAACCACAGAAAGTTCAATTGCAAGCTATTTGCAACATCTGACTGAAGATTGCTGAGTAATTTAAAAAGAAATTCCCTTTGCAGTATAATTGTAAACAGAATTCTATTTTTCTTAACTCCATGGAATAAATACTTGATTTTTCAGTGTGATTCAGTGAGATGTATTTTAAAATGAACTCTGCATCCCAAATAATAGTTTGATCAAATAGAGTCAGAAAATATTTACATTAAAAACAGATTACCATAGGTATTTTAATTTATTCTTCCCATGTATGCTATATATTCCATATACTAGAAGTTGTAATTCTCTTGAATAATATATATTCTATAAAATGAGAAGTTGTCATTCTCTTGCATAATATGTATTCTATGAAATGAGGCTTATTAACCTTTTTACTTTCTTGTTGTTGAAATATTTTACCTATTACTTTATGCCATGCTTTATTACATGACATATGTTAAACATAATATTAAACACAATTTATCATTGTTTTGTGTTTTTTGTTATATGTGAACCAGCATCAATATTTTATACATCAGTTTTCCCTGCTGAGCACTATCTACACTAATAAAAGAGAAAGATGCAAATTAACCATCACTCCACTATACCCACAAGCCATGCCCACCAGCCAATCAGGAGCCACTATGCAAATTAACCCAACTAAGGTGGCCGCTGCCACGGAGTTGGAGCAAGCAGGAGGCTTGGGTTGCCCCCGGTGATGGAGGAAGCCAAGCTTCCCGCCTGCCCTGGCTGGCACTGGGCTCTGCTCAAGGCTACAAAGTTTCAATTATAGGAGATAAATAAATCCCAGATACCTGCTACCAGGCTGCCCTGGAAAAAAAAGAAAAAAAAGAGGGCTGGGAGCTTGGATCACCGGGGGTGCGTAGCCAGCCTGAAAATGGCCATCAGCCCCTCACCCAGGCTGGCCAGGCATCCCAGCAGGACTCCCCCACCCTGAAGGGTCTGTGGGCAGCCTGAAAATGGGCTTGGCCAGCCTGAAAACAGCCATCAGCCCCTCACCCAGGCTGGCCGGGCACCCCATCGGGACCCCCACCCTGATCCAGGACACCCTTCAGGGCAAACCAGCCGGCCCCCATCCGTGCACCAGGCCTCTATCCTATATAATAAAAGGGTAATATGCAAATTGACCCTAACAGCAGAACAACTGGGAATCACTGGTCACTATGACACACACTGACCACCAGGGGACAGATGCTCAATGCAGGAGCTGCCCCCTGGTGGTCAGTGCATTCCCACAGAGGGAGCTCTGCTCAGCCACAAGCCAGGCTGCCAGCTGCCAGCACAGCGGTGGTGGCAGGAGCCTCTTCCACCTCCTCAGCAGCGCTAAGGATGTCCGACTGCAGCTTAGGCCTGCTCCCTGCTGGCAAGTGGACATCCCCCGAGGGCTCCTGGGCTGCCAGAGGGTGTCTGACTGCCAGCTTAGGCCTGCTCCCTGCCAGCAGGTGGACATCCCCCAAGGGGTCCCAGACTGTGAGAGGTCACAGGCCGGGATGAGGGACCCCCCTGAGTGCACAAATTTTTGTGCACCGGGTCTCTAGTAATCATATAATTTTTCCAAAGAACATATTGGGTTTAAAGTGCACTGATTCCAAGACAAAACCTACCAGTTGGGGGTTATTGCTTTCCATTTATATATTATTTATTTATTTATTTATTTATTTATTTTTAATGAAATCTCTATTATCAGTTTGTTGTGATAGCGATGGGGAAGAGGGGATTCGTTTGCCTCTTTACAATAAAAAGATTTTCCAATCATCTATCAAAGGACACTTCAGTTGTTTCCATGTCTTGGCCATCATGAATAGAAGATGTGGCACATATATACAATGGAATACTACTCAGCCATAAGAAAACATGAAACACTGGCATTGTGACAACAATGGATGGACCTTGCGAATATCATGCTAAGCAAAATAAGTCAGATGGAAAAAGTCAAGAACCATATGATTTCACTCAAATGTGAGATATAAAATTGAAAGTAATAAATGAACAAACAAGAAAAACAAACTCATAGATATAGACAACAATTTGATGGTTACCAGAGGGAAGGGGGATGGGGGAGTTCTAAACGGTAAAAGGGGGGTCAAATATATGGTGACAGAAGATGACTTGACTTTGGTGGTGTGCACACAATGCAATATACAGATCATGCATCATAGAAATGTGCACTTGAAACTTATATACTCTTATCAACCAATGTCACTCCAATAAATTTAATTTAAAAGAACACAAGAAAATAAAAGATTGTACAAAAATACTCTGCTTGATGGAATATTGTTTTACAGTAATGTTCAAGTAACCCTAAATAAATCATGCTTGATAGATGCTAACATTAAAATATAGATAAGGCAAAACATCAGTGTATTAACATAACATTTAAAAGTAACTTAAATTTGGAGTTCTTTTCTTTCTTGCTCACATCTGAGTGTTTTTTAAAAATCTAATTACAGACTGTATCACCACTTTTTGAGGGGCTATTTACCTAACCTGGGGCAAACGGGATTACCAGGAAGGTGGTGAATATAAAGCCACTTAATGTTATTTTAGGCTCCATGATTCTCTTCCACTAGGCAAAGTGCCATGAGATGATAGAGGAGAGCATAAAATTAAAGGAACAGGATTGTTTTCGTTCCGTAAGGATTCCAGCTGCCAAGTTAGATATTGAATTTTATGGTTTCTTCTCAGGCAGGCCGTGCTGAGAAACCAGGCTCATCATTATTCTTGCCTTCTGAGACTCAGCGCTTTGTTGCTTTCTGCCTTTTAAAAACTCTCACTTTTTTCAGTCTTCTAAAGTTAAAAAAATATATATCCCTTTAAATGCGGTCTGTTGTCATTACTTTGAAAAGGACAAAAAGGGGAGGGGAGAAAGGAAGAGGCAAGAGAGGGAGTGAGAGATCAGTCATGATTGAACCTGATGGTTCTGCAACGAGGAGTAAAAGGCTGCATTAGCAAACTCTATGTTATTTGCATTCAAAACTAAAAATTGAATATTCGGGGGAGGGGTTAAGTCATTTAAGCAATGCTCTTTATAATTTTCTATAATGATAAGAGATGGGAAGAAGAAGAAGGTCACATTATCAAGATGCTTGACAACTTCTGAATTATTAAGGATCTTAGGGACCACAAGTTACATGCATTTCCCCAGTCATCTTTTCAGAAGAGGATGCTACCATTTTCTTACAATATAGCTCACACTGCCGTTTTTGAAAATTAGTGTAATTTGATACATTTTTAAGATAATGAAGCCACCTGTTCAGAGTAGCTAAATTGCCATTAATGTTTAAAAGCTTTCCCCTCAAATGCCAATCAGAAAGGATATATGCACCCCTATGCTCATAACAGCACAATTTATAATAGCTAAGATTTGGAAACAGCCTAAGTGCCCATCAGCAGATGAGTGGATTAGAAAACAGTGGTACATCTACACAATGGAATACTATGCTGCTGTAAAAAAGAAAGAACTTTTACCATTTGCAGCAGCATGGATGGACCTGGAGAGCATTATGCTAAGCGAAATAAGCCAGTAGGAGAAAGATAAATATCACATGAGCTCACTCATTTGTGGAATATAATGAACAACATAAACTGATGAACTAAAATACTAGTAGAACCAGAGACATAGAAGCATCAAGCAGACTGTCCAACCTATGAGGGAAGGCAGGGGGTAAAGGGGCAAGAGATCAACCAAAGGACTTGTATGCATGCATATGAGCATAACCAATGGACACAGACAGAAGGGGGGTGAGGGCATGTGTTGTGGGGTGGGAGTGGCTGGGGAAAGGTCAGTGGGGGAAAAAGGAGGGTCATGTAATACTTTAAACAATAAAGAATTTTAATTTAAAAAAAAAAAGCTTTCCCCTCAACAAAAAGATGTGAAGACACTCCTAATACAACTTTGCTTTTGAGGTTTAATTTCCCAGAGAATTTTTAAAATCATCATGATTTGGATTTCAGTAATGCATTGTAAGAGACAACTAACCTTGTCCTAAGTGGAGATTGCCAAGGGAATCCTTCAAGGGTGTTAGTTCCATATAGTTCAGCGAGTGTGAATGGGAAGGAGGGAAGACGGCGTCGGGTTCTGTGTGAGATGCTGTCACTGTTGCATCTCGTTTAAATGGCACATCTTGCAAAGGTCACATGAACGAAACAGTGGAGGACCCTGCATTGAACACAGGTCTTCTGTTGACTAGCACCCTTTCCACTGCCCCTTGCCAATTCTCTTTTATTATTTAACCCACTTCATAAGGGAGATTAAAAAGGAGTAGTAATGTTGCATAATAAAAATTTTAAATACTTCCATGAATCACACAAAATTAATAACAGTAAATACCACAAAATATACACAAAAATTTGTTGTGGCAATGGGATATTGCAAAGATGAAAAAAAAAGGCCAATGTTGAAGTATTTAAATGAAGACAAGTTGTTTACAGATGAAAATATAAAATTGATACCAGGTCAGGAAGGAGTGAGCTGAAGAACATCAGTTTTAGATGTATTTCAATTTCACTTGCCTTACATGTAAGTGAACTAGGAGAAGACATTAGTTGTTAGGGCATTTGACACACTACATCTGTAATTCGGTTTTGCCCCTCCAGACTAATTGTTGTATTTTCTGAGTGGACACTTCATATAGAAGGTCAACCAGTTTCTCAACATCAGTACTATTCGCACTTTAGGCCAGATAATTGTGTTGTGGGGGCTACCCTGTGCACGGCAGGGTGGTTTGCAGCATCCCTCTCACCCACCCACTAGGTGCCAGTAGCACCTTCCCAGTTCTGACCATCAAAAATGGCTGAGTGTCCCCTGGGCCGGAGGGGGGGGGGGGGCGGCGCGCGGGACCACCCCCTGTGGAGAACCACTGGAGTGAACAAGCATTTATTGGGCACTTACCCTAAGGCCAGGCATAGAGAAGTGAACTAACAAAGAACCTGCTCTCATGAAAATTACTTTCCAGTGGTGAGGGACACCAAGAGATTAAACTATATCATTGCAGACCCAAGAACAAAGAGGCAGGATAAGGGCATAAAGAATGATATGGATGACATGTAGATCAGCCCTCGTCAAAGAGGTTTCTTGAGCAGGGACCTCAAAACATCTCGGGCAGGTTAATCAAAACCTTCCATTGTACAAATGAGCTGTTGAACTGAAAGCAAAAGCCAGAGAAAGGCACGAAGAGTCTAGCCATTGGTAAATGTGACGTGAAGTAAAATGTGAATATCTGCAGGAACGGTGTTTCAGATGGATGGAACAGCAAGTGTGAGGGCCCTGAGGCAGAACCAGCTTGGAATGCCTGAGAAGCGCCAAGGGCTGGCTAGTTGTTGCTGGAGCTGAGTAAGGCAAAGGTGCCTGTAAAGGGTAAAGTCTGAGAGGCAAGCAAGGGCCAGGCCATGCAGAGACTTTGAGATCAGCTCTGCGAACGAACTTGCTGCCATGAAGAAATGTTCTGTACATTGTGCTGCCCAAAACAATAGCCGCTGGCCACATGTGGCTGCTGAGCACTTAAAGCATGGCTATTGTAACTGAGAAACTGAATTTTTTCATTTTAATTCATTGAAATGTCCATGTAGTGAGCTATTGTATTAAAGCAGTGCAAGTCTAGACCATGAGGACTTCGGATTTTATAAAATCCTAGAAAACTACCAGAAGATTTTGAGCAAAGGAAACGTGATCTCCTTAGTTTTAAAAGGATAGTGAAAATCATAAAATCTAATATATTTCTCCCCACTGTAGGAGATCAGATCTCAATCCAGTGAGAAGTTCATACAGGGTTTCTATGATCTTCAACTTCCCTGATCCTTTTATCTGTATTTTCTCTGCTTTTACTTTTTAAATTATTGTTACCTTAATTTTGAGAAACTCAAATTCTCTTAGGAGATAAATATAATCTAAGTAAATAAATGGTAAAAGGTAGGCATAATCTTCATTAATTAATGATTAGAAAAAATAATTAATAAGCTATTATGCTTTAGGAGGACATATAATAAGATAAAAACAAAAACTGGGGGGGTGGGGGAAGTTAAGGAATGTGATCTAGAAATAACGCTCTACGTCTACCCATTATAGCCACTCATTATTTGTTTAATAAATTAATCCATAAAGAAATGCTATATGCAGACTCTTAATTCTTGTGATCAAGATATGGAGAAGAGAGCATTATATATGAGTTAAATTCTGATGTATCTGAAAAATAAATTATTTGAAAACTGGAAATAGCAATGATGAGTAAAATTATTATTTACCCATCAGCAGTATATTTATATACAATGAAATGAGGTTAAACTTTAGCAATTATTTGATTAATCTGAAGCATGCAAACAGATTAATCAAAACATTCCATTCTACAAATGAACTGCTGAATTGAAAGCAAAAGCCAGAGAAAGGCACAAAGAGTCTAGTCGTTAGTAAATGTGATTTGAAGGGTCATTTTCACTTTCTGCATTCTTCCCAGTGGTCCTCACTCCATCTTCCTCTAACTTTGATATATTAAAAAAAAAAAAAAAAAAAAAAAAGGTATTGACTGGGGGGAGGGGGGCAGGAGATATCTGTAATATCTGTAATACTATTAACAATAAGAAATATATGTTTTTTTAAAAAGGCATATTCATCTTCCACAGGTTTAGGATACACTTTTGACCTTGTATGTTGTTTTTAATACAGCAGGGATTGAGTTCATGTACAATTGTAATAAAAATAAATAATAAGTAAAGAAGAAAGTGATCACCTTGATTGAATGGAAATGAGGTTGCTGAAGTAATTAATTAAAAATGTCATAGACTGCCATTAAAGGGAAGGATTAGCAATTTAAGCAGAAAGTTTTTAAGTACTCAAGGTTGAAGCACAGAACAATGTAAGAACAATAAATCCATTAACAAGTATCTTTTTAAAAAATGTATCATTAACAAATATCTTTTCAAGGGGAAAGGGGGTAATTTTTTGTGTCCCTTGATTGACGTTGTATTGAAAATGTTAAAATTAATAACAATAGCAGGAGGCTTCTCAAAAATAAATATGATAAAATAGCTGCTCTTACACCCAGATATTTCATGTCTAATTATGACAAATCACATTTGTAAAAATTTCAGTTTTGAACAGCTAGGAAAGGAAAACATACCTGTACTAAGAATACATTAATACTCATCAGTTCACTTATACTTAGTTATTTTCAATTTTTATGATCCAAGAAGTAGTAATTTAATTCAGAATAATTCATTATAATTTCACTACTCTCAGTGTCTATTTTTAAAACATTATTTCTCTTTCAATAAGAAAGATTACACTCTCCTGCTACATGTTATGAAAAAAGCTTACTGTCCTATTAATACAATAAGAAAAAATTGTTCATAAACTAAAATTTTATTTTAAAAATGTTTTCAAAGCCTTTGGCAGATTTTGTAAAGTTATTTTAATGTATTCTAGTCCCTGAATTTACAAAAATATTGAACAAAACTTTAACTAGTAAGATTTATGTGAAATAGCTAAGTTTTAATTCTAGTATTCTTTTTTTTAATTGAAATTCTTATAGAGTGATTCAGATCTAACATTGATGAAGTAAACTAGATATTCTGCTTTGTCAAACTCAATGATGTTTAAACTTCAGCGTATCTTGGGTGGAGCCCAGGGATGTTATTTTTATAACATGGATTCTGGTAGTTCAGATGCAGCAAGACTTTGAACCTCTGCAAAACACAGCAGGTTAGAGAGCTCAGTACCAAGTTTCCATTTCATTTTGTTTGGTATGTGTTTGGGTGCCATTGTTGAAATGATATTTTCATTCATATTAATATACCCAGTTGTTTTGAACATTATTTCAACATTTTATGAACCCTTTATAGTTCCCTTTAGCTTGGCCAAAAAGTTTTATTTGCAGTTTGAGTCTCCATTCTTTTTTCCAAATTTTACCAAAGGTAACTAAACGTTCTTAATCAATAATTAAAACGGAATTAGGCTGCCTATCATGAATATAAATACATTTGTAAAAATGTTATCTGAAATATTTTTACTAAATTTGACCATCTATACATGTAGCAAAGGAGGTCTTTGAACATTAAGTTTGAGACCATAGAAATTTACTGGTAAGGTATCAGGATTTTACTTTCCAGTCAAGGTTTTTTAGCCAGTTCAAGAGCAATATGTAGCCTTTCTATTCAAGTAATATTGCTTCCAAATTGGAAAGACTATTTCAAATACACTCTCTCTTCATAACTGAAATTGTCAGATCTCTTGTGGAAGGAAAAATACAAGATTCTTTGTATACATGGTCAAGGGAGATTCTGATTGGGATCAATACAGGGGCAGTAGCACTTGCAAGAGCATTATCTCTCAAATCGTTGTTTCCTAAACCCTCTCCACTTATTTGTGCAACATATTTCTACTAGATTTTAAGAAATGTAATTGCTCTTTTAATATTATCACTTTAATAACCAAAGAGAACTAAAGTAGCCTTTTAAGGAGGATTAGGTAAGATGTAATTATTATTTATTTGCTTTTTGTTCTTGGAAAACTTGTAGGTTAAATTCAAACATCCTATATAATAAAGAGCTAATATGCAAATAGCCATCACACCCTCACACTGTCACGCCGTAACAGCTCAGACACTCAACACTGGGTAGAGAGGAATGGGGACCAGCCCAGCACAAATGAGCTCGTGAGAGAGAAATGGGGACCAGCCAGGCTGCAGGCTGAGAAAGGGACAAACCTCCTGCCCCAGGGTCTTGGGTGCCAGCAGCTGTGCCTGTGGCCCAGGAGAGGGACAATCTTTAGGCCCCACAGTCCCCACAGTCCCCGGCACCAGCGGCTGTGCCTACAGCTGCGGCCAGCCCGGGCAAAGCTGGCCCAGGTCCTGGGTGCCTGCTGTCAGCCAGAGGGAGTGAAGCCCAGATCCCGGTGCCTGCGACCAGCCAGAGGAGGGAATCTTGGGTCCCAGGTGCAGGGTGAGGCAGAGGCAGTTAGGGGCGATCAGGCCAGCAGGGGAGCAGTTAGGAGTGATCAGGCAGGCAGGCAGGCAGAGGGGTTAGGGGCAATCAGACAGGCTGGCAGGCTTGTGGTTAGGAGCCAGTGGTCTTAAGATCTTCCAAACTGAAAGACAGTTATACTATAATTGAACTTGAATCAAAGATCTGAGAGGCCTCTGGAGCATCTAGATATGAAAAGGTTTTATTTTCATTAAATTTTTGAAATAATTAAGACCAATATATATGGTTTTCCAGTTTGCATACATTTGGGTACTTTACTTAAGAGATTATATTATAAGTAATATAAATGTGATCAAATCATTATATTTTGGTTCTCTGCAATTTGTATGGCAGTTGGGGGTTTTTAATATTTTATTTTGTTTTTGTTTTAGTGCACAGTCAGAGACCACAGGAATGGACAGTCTTCTTTAAAATCTAAAAAACTCCTCATTCAGTAACACATTGCATGAGGCATAATACAGACTGTTCTAATAATGGATTAAGACAGATGTTTTCTGTGTTTCACATGATAGAATAGAGTGAGCTAAGCTCCCTTTGGAGACTGAGTTTTCTGAATCAACTTGTTTACTGAACTGCTAAGACTTTCGGCTTTATTTAGAAAAGTCTCAATGGGGTATTTGAGGCCAGGCTCCAAATCCCTACCTGCATTGTGTCAGTTTACATCTCCATTAATAATCCAGAATGGATTAGATTTATATCGCTCTTTTCTGTTTGAGAAGAGAGACTCTTTGTTCTCATCTACTATAGTTCCCCAGCCTGTGAAATGAATGAGGATTTATGTAAAGATAATATTTAAGATCCCTTCCAGGTTTAGCATGCTATGAAAATGTAAAATAATTCAGATCTTTATTGGAGATTCTTTATTGCTATTATTTCCTGACTTAACAAGATTATTAACTATACGTGTCAATATTTTCTGAAAGGAAGAGTTTTATTGTTTGCCATTATCTCTGTCTTTTCTTGTAAAATGCTGTCGTAGGTAGTCTCTCCACAATTTCAGCTGAATTTCTAGCAGCAGTTGAAACTAAAGTAAATATATTTATTTATTTTTTGCCAGTACCCAAAGTATTTTTATTGCTATATTAGCAATAGATTTTTGGATGTTTTTAAGGGCCACATAAAAATAGATTCAAGAAACAGATTAAATTGAAGTCCTAGATTAAAATGTTTGGTTTAAAGAATTTTCTACAATAAATTTCATGTTTATGTATGAAAAGTTATATAACCTTATATGAAAATGTCATGAAGTATTTTCTACACTATACTAAATTTATTTTCCAAGAGGGAAAAAATTAAAATATCTAAAATATATTAGATTTAAGATTACAAAACCATCATAGATCTTTTAAACATGCATCTGTTTACAGAAGTAATAGTATACAAGATGTTTATTTTATATGTACCATAAATAAATGAGTTGGTGACAAGTACCCTTTGCACAACATTATCAACTCACTTTAGCCACAAGTGTGTCCTTGGTATGTGTGTACAAGAAATATGTTCATTTACCCCCATCATATTATCCACAGGTTTACTTAGCAATAAAGATGAAGGTGCAGAAATATGTTAAGTCTATTCTTCTTTCTTTCAAACCACATCCCAAGCATGGCACAAATAGCCTAAAATTATAAAATACTTAACTGGGCTTTTAATTATCTACACTGACTGCTAAAATATAAAGTAAATTAGGTTGCCCAAATTAGCACATCAAATAACAGTAAATATATTTCTTAATGGAAAAATTAAGGATATGCACATAAAAGGGTTATATTGACAAAAAAAAAAAATACTTACAACATAGCTGACAAAGGGCTTTTAGCAAACTATGAGGAATGTTGTCACAAATTGCCAATAAATTGACCAACAATCCAATTAAAAACTGGAGCAAGGATACAGAGGGGGATTTTCTGGAGAGAAACTTCAAGTGGTCAACAATCATGAAAAGATGTCAAATTAACAAATAGGGAAATGCAATGAAAGATACCACTTTATACCATCATACCAAGAAAAAAAAAATTTAACGCAATCAATACCTGTTGTTGTCAAGGATGGAATTGCAATTATACAATGTTGAAGATGTGACAACATTTTTAAACAATTTTCAAATTAAAAATTAAAAGTATGTACCCTCTATTCAGCAATCCCACTCGAACTAAAACAGTCAGAATACGCACAAAAATGCCCATTGCAGGATTGCTCAGAATTAGGGAGGAAAGGAAACCAAGTGAATGTTCATTTAAAAAGTGGTTAAGTAATCATGGTACATCCATACCTAGAATAACATGCAATAATTAAAAAATAGAAATAGAGTTATGAAGATTGATTTAGGTGATGATATATGAGCTAAAGCTGTGAGAGAAAAACAAGACACAAAGAAGTATAATACATTATTTGTAAAACAAGGACAACCCCAGCTAATGTATAGACGTACAAGACCAAATTATTTACCTACAAACATGTGTGTTTGACTATGGCTATGGTTAAAATAGAGAAAATACATACTACATTGTTAATTATGCATGCATTGAGAGAATCTGCATTTGGTGATATGAGTATTGGGAAGCAGGAGCCGGCAAGGAAAACAAAACAAAACAGAGACCAGACTATAAAAAGATACATGTGACATGATCCCGTTTAAAGCATTTATGTCAAAGTGCATGTGTGTATAATAATTTCCTTAAAAGTTTTAATTTAAAATGATTAAAATTTACTGTTTTCAAATTGCATTCACAGATCATTGCTTGAGAGCACAATAAAAAATAAATGTAACTAACATTATTTATTGACCTCCCTTTCAAAGGATGTACACATAGGTTTATAGTTATAAGAACAAGGTCTGAAGCCTTATTTTATGAGCCATGACAACAACAAAATTCAATAAAAACTTAAAATGTCCTCCACTAGTGATAAACTATGTAACACTGCACAACCATTGGAAATTATATTATGAAAGTACACATATTTACAGGTAGGGAGCTTATAACATGTTAAGTAAAAAGGAAGTTATAAAATGATGTATACACTCTGATCCCTTTTTGTCATTTATGCATTTGTCAAAAACTATAGAAAAATGGGCAAAATCAGTAGTTGACAAGCTGGATGTCAATATAATTAACAACTTCTGCTTTTCAAATGACAATGTCAAGAGAATTAGAAGAAGTAACAGACTGGGATAAAATATTTGCAAAAGACACATCTGATATCCAGATAAAGTACTGGTATCCAAAATATACAAAGAACTCTTAAAACTCAACAATAAGCGAACAAACAATTTGATTTAAAAATAGGCCAAAGACCTAAACAGACACTTCACCAAAGAAGATATGCATATGGCAAATAAGCATATGAAAAGATCCTCTACATCACATATAGCCAGGGAAATTCAAATTAAAACAATGAGATACTACTACACACCTGTTGGGATAGACAAAGTCTGGAATGCTGACAACACCAAATGCTGGCTAGGATGTAGAACAACAGGAATTCTCATTCACTGCTCTCATGGGAATGCAAAATGGTACAGCCACTTTGGAAGACAGTTTGGTGACTTCTTACAAAACTAAACATACTCTTATCATATAGTATTTGTGCTCCTTAGTATTTATCCAAGAAGTTGAAAATTTGCATCCACACTATATCCTTCACCTCGATATTTATAGCAGCTTTCTTAAATTGTTAAAACTTGAAAGCAACCAAGATGTCTTTCAGTAGGTGAATGGATAAACTGAGGTACATCCAGACAATGGAGCATTATTCAAAACTAAACTGAAGTGAGCTATTGATCCACAAAAGGACATAGAGGAACCTTACGTGCATATTACTAACTGATGGGGGGAAAGCCAATCTTAAAAGGCTACATACTATGTGATTCCAACTACATGACATCTGGAAAAGGCAAAACTTGAAGAATAGGCAAAGCACAGAGGATTTTTAGGGCAGTAGAAATATTCTTTATGATATTATCATTCTGGATGCATGACATTATACATTAGTCTAAACCATAGAATGTACAATACCAAGAATGAACCCTAAGATAAACTGTAAAGTTTGGCTAAATATAATGTGTCAGTATAGGTTTAGCCTTGGTAACCAATGTACCATTCTGGTTAAGTGATGTTGATAATGGGGGAGGCTATGCATGTGAGGGAGCAAATATATGGGAAATCTCTGTACTTGCTTTTCAATTATATCATGAACCTACAACTACTCTTAAAAAAATAAAGTATTAAAAAATGAAAAATGGGCAAAATGTATGAGAAGACACTTCACCAAAGAACTTACATGAATTGCTGACAAACTTAGGAATTCAAATTCACTAGTAGCCAGGTAAATAAAAATTAAAGAAGCAAACACTTGATCTCTGGAAGAACTTACACCAAAATGTGAACAGTGAGCTCTGGGTGGTGGTTTTATTAATTTTCATTTCTTTCTTTGTCTTACCTATGTTTTCTACAATAAACATGTGTTGCTGTTGTAATGACAAGGTTTGTGTTTTTTTTAAGTGCTATTCATACCCAATAGATATGGTCATGCAATTTTTTAACTCATTTTTTCCCACCACTAGAAGAGCCAGGTCAAGAATCGGGTATTTCATGAAGGCTTCTCAAACAGTTCCATCCTACATTCTTCTTTACTATTTTGGACATTCCTGTGCATTTATAGTCTCCTTCACAGTTTATTACTTGTACTTTAGTTGCTTTGTTTTTAGAAATTTTATTTATTTAACAAATAGTTATTGAGGGTTTTCAGTACTACACAGGACCTCCTCATGAGGAGGGGCCATTTGTGACACTTCCATTGCATTGCCTGCCTTCCCTCCTCCAGCTCTGGCCTAAAATCAGTGTTTGATAAACACACAGTGGTAGATTTTTCTCATCTGCATAACAAATACCTATTGAGAGCCTACTACGCATGATAATTATGTTACCTACCAAAAGGAAGCCTGATAAAGAAGAAAGAACACTACCCTAGAAGACAGGCTCTGGCCTCAGCTCTGTCATCAACTAGTTCTGTGACCTTAAACTACTGCTTAGTTGGGGGCACTGGCTTTATTCTTGCCATTTTTGATTATTAGCTGTATAATGGAATCACCTAAGAAGTGTTTTTTTTGTTTTGTTTGTTTTTTTAATATATTTTATTGATTTCTTACAGAGAGGAAGGGAGAGAGATAGAGAGCTAGAAACATCGATGAGAGAGAAACATCGATCAGCTGCCTCCTGCACATCTCCTACTGGGGATGTGCCCGCAACCCAGGTATATGCCCTTGACCGGAATCGAACCTGGGACCTTTCAGTCCGCAGGCCGACGCTCTATCCACTGAGCCAAACCGGTTTCGGCTAAGAAGTGTTTTTAAATGATTACTTGCCGGGGTGTTATCCTGCATCTAGGGTTCAGGAATCTGGAGAAGGGCTGCAAGTAAATTAAACAAACTAGACATGAAATATAAATTTGGAATACATGGGGGAACCAGATGGAGCTTAGCTTTAGTAACTAAGTTCTCTCTGAATCTCCAGACCCAGGGCTTTTTATTCACACATTTTTGCCCTAAAGCAAAGCAAACACACAAATCAAAGGTAAAGTTTTGTAAGCAGTAAAGTATCAGGTTGGGGGAACTGCCTTCAGCTGTTCAGCTGTTTGGCCAGCAGCAGGTAATAACATGTAGATTTTCAGGTTTGGGGAAATGCCCTCAGCTGTCTGGCAGTAGGCAATAATATATATCTTTAGCCCTGCTGAACCCTCAAGGTTCACCAACCTTTAGAAGAACTTCTTGCATTTATGACCTCCTGGAATTAGCCTCCAGCAATTACTTTTTAAAAGTAATGCTGATGCCCAAGCCTACTCTGGACCAATTGTATGAGAATACCTGGAGTGGGACATGGGCATCTGTATAGTTCCAACCCTAACTCTTCTTGGAAAAGCTACCTACCATCTCTTTCCCTCACTTTCCTCATCTAACTATGAAGGTGATAAAGTTCTTATATACCTATATTGAGAACCAGATAAATAAATATATGTAAAACACTTAAAATAGCCTGACCCATCATAAATACTCAATAAATGTTAGTTATCATTATTACTTCATAGAGTTGTCATGAGAACAAAATGACTATAAATGTTGAATAAGTCTTAAACTGATGAATAAAAGACCTTTGCAAATACAAATGTGCTACTCAAATACAAAACATTTGCAATAAAATATTTGCAATATGTAGTATGTAGGTCTAAATAGCACAGAAATTTGAAGTTAAATCTTACATTGTTATGATGTCAAGCACAAGATATGTGCTTAATTACAATTTTTAAATTAACTTGGTTGCATTTTAAAAGATCATGATGACCAGAAACAATTCGGTAATGACGACTTAAAATCTCTTAACAATATAGTAGGATTGGAAATTTGGGGAAACAGCTTTATTTAGACAGTGAGATTCTGGAGGAAAGGGCACTGGCGTGATGTATTTTTGTCTCCTGGGACACATTAGGAACACAATCAATAAAAGAAAGAAATTGGGAGGTGAGGAAGTCAAATTTATAAACCCAAAGGAAAATATTAATGGGATATGTTCTTAAGAACATACAATATCTGCCTTTTAAATTTTTTTATTTTGAACAAGTAATTTAACCTTTCTGCATGATTCCTCTATTTCATCTGTAATATTAATGTTAGCATATGAACTACTATAACTGTTCTACTTGATTGAACATATGCGAGTGCATTTTGTTAAAAGTTAAATAACTTTTAGTAGTACAATGATGAAGAAGATAACAGAGAACTGGAGGGGTGCATTGGTTGGGATTAATTCAGTTGGTTTCATCGATATAATAGTGTTACTTAAGCTGGAATAGAGGGATGCAGATCCTTGTTGGCCAAATAATTACCTTTAAATATTTACTGAGTGCCTGCTCTGTATCAGAAACTGCAATTGGTGCTGGTCGGATAGTCAGGCAAGTACAAGCCATGGTCCCTGGCTGCATATAGTAGATGGAGCCAGGAATTTAGTTCTGTTCCATGGCCCTGGACTCGTCTCTGTCACTGAGTTCTGCTGGTTTCCTGGAGGCCTGTGCTGAATATGCCAGCAAATGAGGTCACTTCAAGGCTAGTGCCAGAAAAAGCATTCCAAGCCCATCCTTCATTCTTGCGACATGATATGCATACTTGTCTTTTAAAGTTTTATCTTGATAGTGGCATTTTACTGATTTTTTTCAGTAGAGAATCTTTCAAAATATCACAAAGAATATGCATCCAAGTTTATTTCTATATAAACACCAAATTGCCAAACCCTAGTAATTCCTTCCCTTTTCTGATATCTTTCAGACTTGTTACCTGTGATTTGGCTGCTTACCTACACTGTGTCTGCACTTTTAACCCCTTCAATATACTCTGTACCTTGTGACCTGATTAGTTTTCCTGAACAGGTGATTACACATACCCTTAAAGACCACCAACATATTCCTTCTTGAGAAACCTATTTTCACATTCCAATTTTAACTACTTGTATTTGTTGCATTAGAATGAAGATTTGTTTGGTTGGTTATTAAGAAACTAGAGGCCTGTTGCACGAAGAGATTCGTGCAATAGGCCTTCCCTTCACCTAGCTGCGGGCACCGGTTTTCCTCCGGCACCCGGGACCCAGGCCTTTGCTCTGGCCAGAGCCGCCTTCTGTCTTCCATCTTTGCTGCTCCAGCTCGCCTTCAGTCTTCGCTCCGCCGCTTGGAGCCTACGTATTCAAATTAACTGCCATCTTTGTGGCAGTTAATTTGCATATCATGCTGATTAGCCAATGGGAGGCATAGCAAAGGTACAGTCAATTACCATGTTTGTCTATTATTAGATTAGATGCTGTTTGATACCGAAGAACTGTACATGGCAGCTTTGTGTTAGAATGAATCTTAAAACCCATGAGGCTTAGCCCTGGCTGGTGAGACTCAGTTGGTTAGAGCATCAACCCATGCACCAAAGGGTCATGGCTTTGATTCCAGGCCAGGGCATTTACCCAGGTTGCAGATTTTCCCCTGGTTGGGGTGCATAAGTGGAGTGAGGTAGGGGTGACTGATCTCTCTCTCTCTCTCTCTCTCTCTCTCTCTCTCTCTCTCCTCCCCCTCTCTCCCTCTCCCTCCCTTTCTCTCTTTCTGGAATCAATGAAAAACATATCCTCAGGTGAGAATTAAAAAAATATTTATGAGGCTTAGTTTTTTTTCTTTAATTAACAATGGTCCTCTTTCTTAATCACTGCACAATTACTAATTAACTGATTTCCCAATAGTTTAAAAAGAAATCATAGAGTTAACAGCATTAAAAATTATCTAGTACAAACTCCTGCTTTGAAAGTGGAAAAACTGAGCTCAAAAGAGTTAAAAAGAAAAAAGTGATAAAAACAAGGCTAGAACCCAGATGCTGACACAGACCAAAGCCCTTCTCTACCTACTTTCCAAATCAACCATCTGTAGTCATTCTTTTCCTGTATCCTTAATATTTTGCACCATTTCTGAAACATACTGTAAAAAATTCAGTTTGTGTTAAAAGTAGATGGAACAAAGAGGCAAACTTCAGAAGGGTCCGCAGCAAAGTGCTCACTGCTGGGCTCCTGCCCCACTTACTTGGCAGCTGCACCTGAGTTCGGTTCAGTTGGCTTGGCGGGGGGGGGGGGGGGGGGGGGGGGGGGGTGTCTGTGGGCATTAAACCAGAGCTCTCCTTGTTGCTTGGTTTTAGGTTCACAGGAAGCAAACCACCAAGGGATGTTCTGATGTACCTATGAACTGCAGCTAAGCCACTCAGGGTCTTAAAATACAGCTCTGCTGGGTTTTCTCCGTGCAGCATTCTAAAAGTTGACACAGCAAGAATTGCTTCTCACCAGATTCTATTTTTAAATCCCAGTCCAAAACAAAATTTGAACTTTGAGATTTTCTGAGCCGTCTTTGGTGAGTCTTACCATCTTGCTAGAAAGATTGCTTAGTGGTTACACACTGTCAACTCAAACTGTTAGAAGAGAGAAGGAAAGAAGGAAAGGAGGGAGAGAAGGGGAAGAAGGAGAAAGGAAGGAAAGAAGAGAGGGAGGGAAAGATATCAGATCATATGAGCTAATATTTATTGAGTGTATTAAATGTGTCAAGTACTTTACATACATTAATTATTTTCCCCCTCAACAGTTCAAGGAGATATTCTGTTATTATTCTCAAGTGAGAAAATTTAGGCATAGAGGAGTTAAAAGGAAAACACCGTGCTTCAATCTATTCATCTAGTAGATGGCAGAGCTGGCTTTAAACCAAGCAATCGGATCTCAGAGACTGACCTCTTACATCTCCACTATATATCTGAGATGGATGTCTGTCTAAAATTCACTAAAAGGCTGCTGACTTTTCTTGAATTTTTGTTTTTATACTTACTCAAACATGCACTTTTGCATTATAAAATCCCAACTTTCAATCAAATGGGAATACGCTGGAGGCAGGAGGCTGAGCTGAAAAGCTCCGATTTAGATTGGTCAGAAAATTTCAAGTTCTAAGTCTGCTCTGCTACTTATAGGTTGTGTGACCTTGGACATGGCCCTGGGAAAATTTCCTAAACCTTTAGGGCTTTCCATTTCCTCATTTGAAAACTAAGAAAATTATAAACAAATTCATGGTAATATTAGGAGAATTAATAAGATAACGTACTTAATATAGTCTTCATTATAGTGAATAGCAACCCACCTTCCCCAAGGTAAATTTATTATTACAAATTGAAACATTTAGTGGGTCATTCTCATTTTATTACTATTGCAAAAGTTCATATATATGTATATGAATTCACATAAATATACAAATATATATGTATATGTATATATATGAAAAAACAATTTGAGATTGTTCCTATGAGAGCTAGCTAGCTATTATTATCATTATTATCTTATTAGGTATTAATGTGTACATGCAGTATGTTGGGATCAATACAGACAGTGAAATTAATGTCATTAATATTCCTTTGCTAAAAAAAGAAAAATACCTCCTCCAGAAACTCTTACCTCCCTAAACTGCCAAAACTTGGCCCATCTTCTACTTCTAAGCCCAGCGAAATCTCACCAGCATTGCCCCTGCACATCATATGGTTGAAGGGCTCTTCAGGAGCCACCAGGAAGCCTGACTTGTGCTTTCACATGTGGGACCTCTTTTTAGCCCTAGTGCTGTGGCCTCCTGCCTCTTCACGTAGGGCTCACGCACACGGTGCATCATTCTGAAGGGACTGCTTGGAGAGAAGCTCCAGGCGTGAAGCCAATAGGACCAAACCTAGGAAATCAGAGAGAAAATAGGATGTAGAGTTGGTTGGCCTTGCCTGGATTCTCAAGGCTTGTTACGTGGCTCTCGTAGTCTGAGGTGGGGACAGGGAAGAAACCGTTAAAGGTGGTGATGTCCAGCAGCCACTCAAAGCTCATTTGGATCAGGCCTGCAAAGCAGAAGAGTGACATGTTGACTTCTTCCATCACCTCTAAGTTTGAGCTTTGAGCAGTGAGTTGAGGTGGACGTCAATATAACCATCTCTAGCTTCAGCCTGAGAAAGGCTGCATTTCTGTTGTGGTTTAAGCCTACGATTGTTCTGAAGCTTTTTCGTAGGCTGTTCATCTATTTCTGTCTTACTGACTGAGCCCTTTCATACTTGACCTAAGAGTTGGATGAAACCCAAGCTACTCTGGCCTTGTACAGGGTTATACTGACACGCTGAGTAAGAAAAATATCAATAACAGGACCTAATATATACTAAGCATTATTTCACATGCCTGGGCATATATTATTTCCCACAATCCTTACATATAGGCAGAGGAAATGGGCTGGGAGAAATCAGGACCCTTGACCAAATTCTAAACATATGTCAATACCCAGCCCATATTTCTATTGTGCAAGAGCTGACGTATGTCGTCCATGCTGATATAACCAAAAGGCTATTTTTTTCCATCCAAGGATGAAAAAAGAGCACAGGAACATAAGGTCAGCAGACCTGAATTTGGTTCCGTGTTTTAGCACTTTCTGAATGGACAAAGCACTTTTTCTATCCTAGAACCTATTTTCTCAGCTATAAATAGGAAGAATAATACCTACCTTCATGGAATTGCCTAGGGAAAGTAAAGGATATAAACCATGTATAAGTATTTGTGAACTCAAAAGCTATAACCATTTAATACAATTCAGATATATACTAAGTAACAATGCAAGTAATCATAAGACTAATTTGATAATTTTAACATGGGATTTTCCACCAGAATCAAAAAGAGATAACTTGATTATGTTTATTATTATTAAAATAAAAACTAATTTTTAAAGGCAAATTGTTCTACCACCTCAGAATAAGTTTACATTCTTCCTAGTATTACAGTGGTGTTTAAACTTTTGTCTCAGCACCCCTCTGTACTCTTAAAAAATATTAAAGACCCCAAAGAGCTTTTGTATATATGAATTACGTCTATTGGTACTTACCATATTAGAAAACTAAGAAAAACTTTAACTATGTACTTATTAATTAATTGAAAAATAGCAATAAAATACTCATCATATGGTAGCACCAAAACATTTTTTTAAACTGTGTTTTCAAAAAAAATAGACATTTTAGTGAGAAGTGTGGCTTTGTTTCACATTTTTGCAAATCTTCTTAGTAGAAAACCTTAATAGAAGAAAATTGAATTCTCATATCTGCTTTTGAAAACTTGAATTTTGACAACAAATATTGTTGGTTGTTTTCGGGGGGTGAGGGGAAATGCTATATTGCAAAAATGCCATATTTCCAGGTTTGCATAACCATAGTTTGTCATTCATTTTTTCAAGTAAATATGGTTCTTGCATTTATTTTAAGGTGCCAGTTCAGTTCCCAACTAGTGCAGTTTGGTGCCATCACCTTAATTCATGCTAAGACACAGTTTTACCCACAGCTGCTTTTGCACTATCCATGCAAATGTCAACACAACAACAAGGTAAATGACATCTTAGTGCTATTATGCAAATAGTTTTAGCTTTGCAGACCACATGAAAGAATCTCAAAAGCCACCAGCTTCTCCAGACAACACTAGCATAGTCTCTCTCTCTTTTTTAATGTTTTTATTGATTTTTAGAGGAGAAGGGAGAGGAATAGAGAGATAGAAACATTGATGAGAGAGAAACATCATCAATTGGCTGCCTCCTCCATACCCTGTACTGGGGATCAAACCTGCAACTGAGCATGTGCCCTGACTGGGAATCAAACTGGTGACTTTTTGGTTCCAGCGTCAACACCCAACCACTGAGCAACACCGGCCAGGCTAGCATTGTCTCTTAAGTGTTACCTACATTCTTCATTCTGATGGTTTTCAGTATTTCTTAAACTTTCTCAACAAAAATCTGTTAATAATATAGGTGAACTTGGTTATGTAAGGTAGATGTGGATGTGTGTTAGTATGAAAAATATTTACAGTATGTTGTTGAGTAAAAAGAGTAGTTTAGTGCTTATACAACCACCACATTTATGTCATAAAAATACATATTTATGTATATATGAATATATATTATACATACATATATGTGCATGTCGTGTATATAATTTTTTTGGAATGGCATCAGTAAGAGAAAATAAGAGGGGTTAGGAATAATAGGAGTAATTAATTTTTTTCTTTTTGCTATAAGACAAAATACACACTTCTGTTCTTAAAAATGTCATTTTAGTGTTTTTTTATAAGGATAAGCTTCTGCTTTTATAATTTTAAAAAAGCGTTTTCTATTTGGGGCACTGTACTATCGATTGCAATGTAGCTGTTCCTGGCTATTGTCTCGTTTTAAACCCCCTCACTTGCCTACCCAGGAAAATTTTATAAGAGTAAAGGAGTTTTTAAAAGAGTCTTTAAAGTTTATTTCTACTTGCAAAGATGCATTCAAAGTAATTGAGTA
Organism: Myotis yumanensis; assembly: GCF_028538775.1. Lineage (NCBI taxonomy): Eukaryota > Metazoa > Chordata > Mammalia > Chiroptera > Vespertilionidae > Myotis > Myotis yumanensis. Next base: position 178,472,323 of record NW_027223753.1, read on the forward strand.
TCAGCCACCCTTCCCTCTCTCAGTACTCTTTTATCAATACACTTTGGGGTATTAGTCAAAGTTTGCAAGGACTCTTCAAAGGAACCCATACAGGGCTCTTAAATTGATATGAGATTCATATTCGTTATCAGTGAAATTCCTCTGTTCTGTATTGTTCAATAAGTCTTTCTCATTGTCTCTTTAAAGTTTTGTGATTACCTCCCTAGTAGAAGCATCTAAGATTTGGGGATTTATTCCTAAAGAGAAAAAATGAAAAGATTTGAACTGCCGAGAGAGGAAACTGTCAGTAGTCATCTATACTCACTGGAACGCTTCGTCCTGGAGCTCTGAAGTTTGCCTATATGTAGCTGGACATCCTTCAATGTTTTGCATGAAACATGCAATTGTTTTTAAATATTAATAACAAAAGTTATTAAGTAGCAAGACTCTCCAAACGAACTTTGAACAAGAAGATAAATATTGTGTTTTATTACCTTCTCACCTTATGTTACTCCAGCTTTTCCCATTGTTCAAGTTTTATCTTTTGACAAGTGAAAAACAAATGGAGCAACTGTATGTTTTTTCTTAACCCAGCTCTAAATATGCCCTCTCAATTCTCTTAAAAGCACATTAGCTTTGATAATATCCCAAATACACTTGAGTAAATACATTTCCTTTTCAATATTTTATGCTCCCTGGGCAGTTTAGTTCTTAGGTTTGCATAAAGAATTCCTGTTGTTGATTTTCAAAAATCACAATCAAGCCTTTTAGATGGTCTGTAGCACTGAACAATCTCACATTGTATCTTTGTAAAACAGACTCCCTTTGTTTTTGTCCAATAGCAAGAAACAACAAGAAAAGTTTAGATATTGTTTTAGGACTTTGTAGAGAACAAAAATTCATATCCTTCACTAAGTGCAAAGTTTTTTGCTATGTCAGTCAAAATATATTATCTCTCTTTGTTCTTCTCTCTGTCTCTCTCTCTCCTCTCTAATTACCCATCTCTAGCTCTGAAAAGTTTTTTGTTTCATTGAATTTTTCCTAAATTAATTTTACATATTACTAAGTTCGGTGAGTCCCTAGAATGTGTCTGTTGGAGGGCCATTTGCTGCTCATTTAATTCCTGACTACAGAACATGTGGATACTGTTATCACTCACAGTAGCCAGTACTGAAAATGTAATTTCATGATATACAAAGTGATGAACTAAGCATGTCGTAATAGAATTGGTGCGTGGTCAGCTCTCTCCACTTCTGGTTAAGCAGGCTCCACAGCTGTCACAAACCAAACATTCAGTAGCCCCCTCTTCTCTCCTTGACTGCAGTCTCCTTTCCTCCCATCCATGTCCCACACTTAGCCAGTGGGCTTCTTGAAGCACAGATTAAGCCTGTGCAATGGCTCCACATTGCCCTGAATACAAAGACAGAATTTCAAGACTCTGCCTTCCTCTCCAACCTCACCTGGGACCATTCCCCCAAATCCTACCTGTTCTGTAGCCACACAATCATCCTCTCAGATGTTAGAAGGCCCTGCCATCTCTTACCTTGGGTCTTCCCTCTGTGCCATTCTTTCCATACCTGCTTCCCCAAGCCCCTCTGCTCCACCTGATGGCTTCTACTTGTCATTAGGATCTCAGTCTGGACCTTGACACAAAGTCGTCCTTCCGCCTCCTTCACCTCCCAGACTCCTCTGTCACAGGCTCCTCACATTTTTGTAATTGCTTGTTTGACTACCTCCCTTCCACAGTTAGGCCTCAAGCCTTATGACCACACCTGCCGAGTATGCCCCCGAATTCAGCACATTCATAGTAGGTGATCAAAAACACTTAAGCAGTAGTTCTCAACCTTCCTAATGCCGCGACCCTCTAATACAGTTCCTCATGTTGTGGTGACCCCCAACCATAAAATTATTTTTGTTGCTACTTCATAACTGTAATTTTGCTACTGTTATGAATCGTAATGTAAATATCTGATATGCAGGATGTATTTAGGCGAGCCCTGTGAAAGGGTCATTCGACCCCCCAAGGGGTCACGACCCACAGGTTGAGAACCGCTGACTTAGAGGATGAAAGAAAATAGTCCAAAAAATATGGCAAAATCTGTTTCATTATCATCTTACATAGGACACCCAAGACTCTTTTATGAAAATATCCAAATATTTTGAATCTATAAAATGTGTTAAAAATAAAAGTTTAGTAATACACTTTTATTATAAAGTATAAAATACATAAAATGTTTAAAGTGTAAGAGTAAAATGAACATACTTCATACTCATGCCAAGGAAAAATAAAATTACCATATTAGAGAAGGTCCCACCATTCCTTATCTCATCACCAAATAAGGGAAGTTTTATAATTGTTTATTTTTTGAAGACCATTTCTTTCTAATCAGCTGATTAAATCATATGGAATTTCCTATTTAAAAAAATCAACAAACTGCCAAAAATACCAGGTGTATTGGAATGTATTTGTGATTATTTTTTTTCCAGTAACGCATGTCATATTTGCTGAAAATGTCAGAGGTAACACACTACAAATTACTAATTTTGTGATATAACACATAATCATATTGACTAAATCTAGGATCCCAAGTGCTAAAAGGGTGACCATATAACAACAGGAAGCAACCATTGTTCTAAATTAATACAGTTTTGCCTGAACAAATACATGAAATATTTCAATGTCCAATATTATCAGACACACAATTTCTAGACATCAAACCCCTTTTTTACCTGAGCCAAGGATTCACAGAATATTTGAGCTCAGGTGGTTGGTGGCAATATTCGATATAAATGAAATTGCTTCAACTTTGCCTTTTACTATCTTTTCCCCATCATTAGCAGCAATATTCTCTATATTAAGCAAGGTGTTAGCTGATGTCTATCGTAAAGTCGTCTATGTGCTTGGCTATGTCCTCTGGACTCTGCTGTTTTATTCTTTTAATGGATTGTCACATGTCCAGAAGATAAATGATCTGTCTGGGGCCCCGATCTTTCTTGCTCCTATAAATCCTGTGCTTAGAAAAGCTCCCTCAACAAGCAGTTACCCAGAAGCCCTTATCCACGAAGAAGATGGAAAGGAACCCTGGACCTGCCCATCCTCCAGGGATTGCCATGACTTATCTGTAATGTCCTCAGTGAATGTATGAGCCATTGGAAAAAAAGGATGAACAAAAGAAGCCATAGGGAGACTGATGGAAAAATTATGAGAATTGGGATTCTTGAGGTGACCAAAGCCTTAGGGAGACCTCAGAGGTGAGAGCAATGAGCTATTCCTCCAGGAAATCCATCACTCTGAGGAACAGGAAAGATTTATTTTCAGCTGTCATGGCTGCGTATAGATCCACATGAGAGAAAAATCCTCTAATGCTATTGGAGCCATCATAAAAAACTGGTTATAAGTCAATCAGTTGCATAGATGTAGCTTAATGGCAAACAACTTTAACCTTTTGCATAGATTCTATGGCTGAAATACAAATTTTGTGTTGGCTCTTGTCAGAAACAAAATGTCATAGACAAATTTTTCTCAAACACATTTCATAGTGTTAAAGCAACGTGCGAGTTTAGAAAAGGTATGAAAATTGCCAAAACCGGTTTGGCTCAGTGGATAGAGCGTCGGCCTGCGGACTGAAGGGTCCCAGGTTCGATTCCAGTCAAGGGCATGTACCTGGGTTGCGGGCACATCCCCCGTAGGAGATGTGCAGGAGGCAGCTGATCGATGTTTCTCTCTCATCGATGTTTCTAACTCTCTATCTCTCTCCCTTCCTCTCTGTAAAAAATCAATAAAATATATTTTAAAAAAAAGAAAGAAAAGGTATGAAAATAGAGGCTTAATGTACTTGGGAAACAGGAATGCTTATCGAAGCAGCTAGATTGGTATTTTTCCCCTTTCTTTTTTATTAATACAAAATACAAACTACAAAATACAAAGATGCCTGATTGCTTTCACAATGGCATAAAATTATCATGTTCAGATCAATTGTTATATAGGAAGGCAGCGACAGGTGTGCAATGCCAGGTGTGCCCACTGCCGGGGAGAGGGAAAGGGAGCTGCTGGCCAGGCCAGTGGTAGTCACACTTGAGTTTGCAATTGGGGTGACACGGTTTCTGCCCTGTCTTGTAGGATCCACATGTATAAAAATAAGAAATCGTTTCAAAAGGGATCAGAAGCAGAACACCAAGTAATAGTTTCAGTTTTAAATACCTATAGATTAGTTCTTATTTTTCTCCAGCTGCAAAGATATAGAATACATACTTTACTCTTTGCTTCATTTTGGGGGAGGAATGGGGACTATTTTATGTGACAGTAGTCTTTATTTGCTATGTCGGGATCAGAAATAATGTCTGTTCTCTTGGGCTCCTTACCTATCCTACACAAACAACCACCCCTGCCCTGCTATCGGAGTGATCAAGGGTAAAACCACCATGTTCGAGTCACCTTGCCTGGATATAGTACCAGGACCACATAATGCCAAGAAACCTAGTAGTTTGAAATAAATCACTTTTCAACCATTATTGTCTTCAGCAGGCAGAAAACAATTTTTATATAACAGCCATTGCATGCTCTGCAACTGCATTTACAGCTCCAAGAGCCAGGCCTAGAGGAAATGAGGAGGTGATTTTTGTAGAGACCAGAACCTTCCAGATGAAAGAATTGGACTCAATTTTTCTGTGAAGAAGGACATTATTTTTTGTTTTGTTTTTCTTTGAATGTGGTGTTGTTTGGTTTGGGGGGTGAGGGAAGGTTAAGAAGAGTTTACTTATTGTGCTCAAAGTAATGTGGAACATTGCTGAATCTGACATAACTGGAAGTTCACATTTTGTTTTGTTTTCTGCCTACTTAATCTAAAAAAACACACACCCAAGTACTGTTCCTTGGAGCACACCGAGCCCTTTCCCTCGAATAAGCCATTAGCCATCCCCGCCCTGTCCTGGGGCTTGCCACTGTGTTACAAGCACCTGAGGTGAAGCGTTCTTACCTAGCCCAGAGCAGAGTGAAGTCTTTGCAGGAAACACTGATGATCAAAGGGTGTGAAATGAAGACATGGGGATTAATATCAACTGGAACTGCCTACCACACCATGGATTTGTCTCAAAAAGTTGAGTTGTTTGATCACTTGCTTTTGACTGAGAACTATGAAATCCCAGCCCTTTGATCAAAGCTCCTCTTGCCTAATCCTAGTGATAGGACCTATCCCCAGCGCTCAGTGCTGGAAAAGTAGTTCACTGATTTGCTTTTCACATGAAAGCTGGAGGGGAACAAATCCTCAACTTGTAGTGCTCTTATTTTGGAAGCCTACTGAACCAGTGGTTTTGCTTTCCTGAGTTTTAAAAGTAAATTAAATTAAATAAACCATGGAAAAAAGAATGTATAGACATGTGACAGCATGCACTATACTTTAAAAATATATCCCAGCAGATGGACAGATATGCAAAAAAGCAAGAATAATAAAATGTTAGTGGTATAATCTAGGTAGTAAGTATACAGGTGCTCACTATACAATTTGTTGAACTTTGCTGTCTGTTTGAAACTTTTCATGATAGAATATTGGAAGAAATATATAAGGTGCACACCTGATAATAAATGTGTATGCTGAAGAAAATGCCATTGCACAACATCAGATTGAGTAATTTCAATGGATATTCATATTGAAGAATTCTCATCTTTGGAAAACTTGGAAAATAAAAACTACTTTTAAGAAACTTTGTAAACTCTTTAGGTTATTCTCTTACAGATCCAGCATTTAGGAGGGACCATGAGGCTACAGGGGAAATGGGATTGTGCATCACTGCCATTTTATTACCCAACTAATAGTAAACAGGGATATCTACATTCTCAATTAGATTTAGCCTTAAAGTAAAAAAGTTGCTCCATATATAGACATATGCATATGACTTAGAACATAATTTAAAATGCATCAACATATTTGCTGTCCTTATATTTCTTTTTTCACTCAGCAATATACCTTCAGAACTGACTTTGATTGCCATATGTTATGTTTGCCTCTGCTGGCCCAAAACTAGAAAATTGCACCCTGTGGCTCTTTTGTTTTACTCTAACAGGATCACTATTGGAGGGGGGAGCACAGCTATTAATGTCTTTTAAAAGGGAAAAAATGTTTTTGAAAAATGCCAGACTTAACAAGCCCCTCTGTAAATGATTCCCCATAATGATGACATTTTCCCTTCAGAAAGTTGATTTCTTCCAAATGTAAGAAAAATAAAAGATCTGAAATTTATCCTTTTACTTGGTAAGGTGATTACTTTCTATCTGAAAGATCAATCCAGGCTTCCATCCTAAACAGGGGGAACTCGCAAGCCCTTATTCCAGGCCTTTCAGGAGAACCTCCTCTTTCTCCCTTATGCCTGTTTCTTTGGCTCCTACAGCAGCAGTGTTTGTGCCTGTGCTGATACCGTGAGTATTAAAGGGGGGGGGGGGGGGGGGGCAGGTGATGTGAGACCAAAATGACGTGATGTCAAAGAACTGAGAAACTTAATATTATAAGGGAGAGTCAAGAGGAAAGGGGCATATTAAATGCAATAAACAAAACATTCGTTCCACCTTTCTAGCACGCTTGCCACAAGGGTCATAAGCAACAACTGTAGCATGAATTTCTACATTTTTTAAAAAAGCTTTTATTCTTCCAGAAACATAATAAAAGGAAGGGTAAAGCCCTGATCCAGTCATTTTTCTGCAAAGTAGACTTTAAATGCGTCTTTTTCCATGGCAATTTTATGGATCTCTCCAGCAATCACATTTTGTTTACTTTTTTATTATGAAAGAAATGTATTCTTATTTCAAAGAGTTCTCCCAGGTACAAAGAGAACACATAGACCATGCATAATTCCATCCCCCAGAGGACAGGACTTTAATATTTGCTATATATCCTTCTAGGTTTTTGTTCTATAAATATAGATTACGTAATTGAAAATTTTCAAAGAGAGACATGCAGTTTTTCTCCTACATGATTTTGTTCTTACTTTCTTGCTTCATGAATTATCTCCCTTTACCCGCTGGTATCTACATTTTCACTTCTTTACCAATTTATTCTTGAACTATAAACATACTCAATACCTTTACATAAAGGGACAGGGGACTATAGTAACTTTTACAGCAATTTTTCCCTGTATTTTTTTTTTACAATGCGGGAGTGAGGAAAACTTATTTTCCCTATTTATTTATGTATTTACTCTTATCTTTATTGTTGAAAATATTACAGATGTCCTCCTTTTCCCCCACTGACCCCTTCTAGCCCACACCTGAGCCAGACCACCCTATCGCCTGTGTCCATGGGTTATGCACATGTGCATACAAGTTCTTTGGTAATCTCTTCCCGTCCACCCAACCACCTCCGCCTTCCCTCTGAGGTTCAACAGTCTGTTCCATGCTTCTATGTCTCTGGATCTATTTTGTTCATCAGTTTGTTTTGTTCATTAGATTCCAAATATGAGTGAGATCACGTGATACTATATCATTTGTCTTTCCACTATCATTCTTGCTCCTTCTTTTTCCTTTTTTTTTTAAACTGTGGAAAGAGCACTTACCCTGAGATTTACCATCTTAAAAAATTTTCCCTCTTTTTAGTCAAGCTGTCCTACAGTAGCTAAGACCTCTCTCACTGCCTTACTCCCTTACTGCCACTGTATTCATTAATTTACTCTAATCTTGATTCCACCTTTATGAATTCTCCTGTTCCTAGTTCTTGAAGACTTCCAAAACACCAAATATAATCCTTACTTACCCTTTCATCAGCATTTGACACTGAAAGGAATTTTAGGGATAAAATAGGCAGGTTTGGGGGTTTTTAGTCATAAAGAGGGTCCATGGGGGAGGAAGGCATAGGTGAGGGCTTAGAGCTCCCAGAAGGCATACATTCACAGAGAATAAAAATGTGCCACAGGAGAAGAGGAGAGGAAGACATTCACAGAAATAAAGAAGCACCACAGAGTATGGGGGGAAATGAAACTTTCTCAGAGGATAGAGAAATGTTGGCCAATGGCAGAAAGAGGAAAACAGATTTTCACAGGAGATAGAGAAATGTTACAAGTAAGGGGGAGAGAGAGAGGGAGGCACCACATTGGTTTTGAAGCTGATATTCTGCAAAAAGAGTGACCAATTAGACAAGCATAGGATCATAAAGTGAGGAAGGGACCCAACTAGAAGGGGGCAAGAAGGGACAAAGAACTACAGCCTTTATAAACTTTAGAAAAAAAGGAGTTTGGTGGGTTACCCCCTTGGAACCCCTTCCCTACATGGGAGTCTGTATTTGCTTCCAATAAAGTTCCGCCCTTTTCACCTATCACCTTTTGTCTGTGGCTTCATTCTTCGAATCCATCTGGACAAGGACCCGGGAAAGAAATCACCCTTGCATCCTGCTCAGGAAAACAACCCGAATCAACACTATCCACAATTCTTTTTTCCTTTGACTGCATTCTCCGGGATCTCCTACCTTTCACCACTCCTACTCAGCCTCCTTCACTGGCTTTTCTTTGGCCCCTTCTTTACATTCTACGTTCTCCAGGACTCTGGCCTTAGTTCTCATCTCTTTGACTCTGTTTTCTTTTTTAATGAGTTGGTCCATGTCTGTAATTTTGATTATCCCCAGCAACCCATGTGTCCTACCTTATCTCTCTCTTCTAAGATATTGACCTGTATTTCCAAATGGTCGACTGGATCTTTCCATGAGGATGAACTTTCTAAAGACACCACAAACTCAGCACATCATCTCCTTTCCCAATCCCTCCTCCCTCTCACTGACACTCTATTCAGTAGAGATACCATTCAATAGCTATAATAGTGTAAATAACAGCAAAGGCGTTTTTTAAAATACTTCATACAAACTTGACCACTAAAAGAAATAACGATTGCATTTATTTTAACATCTGTGGTCAGTCACAAATTGCATTGGGGCTAATTCATACAATTAGCTCTTAAAAAAAAAAAAAAGGACTGCTAAAGAATTTGATAAATAGGAGTCCATTGGCGATTGTCAAGAATGCAATTACAGTCAATTGCAACCTGATTGTGAATGGTGTAGAATTGAGGAGAAAAGAGCTGTTGCTAGTAAGAATGGACCACTCTTTCAAGTTTGACAGTGAAAAGATAAGAAAGAGTAAACGAATGCCTTTAAGGTAGTGATTTTCCACAGTGGCAGGCACACTGGTGTGTCTCAAGAATATTTTTTTTAATTGTTGACATTATCACAGGTGTCCCCCATTCTTCCCCCTTTTATGCCACAAGAATTTTTAAAATGTGCAACACCTGACTATTTAGTCAGATACACTGACCTCTTTTCTCTTAGATTGTCAAATTAAAAAATGACAACAGCCAACACAACAATAGCCATCTGGTATGAATGAATCAAAATTATATCTTATTTTTTGTCAGATCACCAAAAATATATTTTTGGTGTGCCGCAGAATTTTAGTAATTAGTTTATGTGTGCCATGAGATGAAAAGGGTTGAAAACCCCTGCTTTAGGGGAAAGCAGATGCGAGGAAGTCATCTTTCAGGACAGGGAAAACTAAACAATTTTGCAGCCTGCAGGTAGGAAGGTGGTGGGGAAGGGATTAAAGAGAGGGAAAATGAGAAGATAGCAACTGAATACTGACAACCATGAAGAAGAGAGTGGGAAGGTCTCTGTACTTTTCTGTACATAGTCTCTATGTAACATTTGCTTTAATAAATTAGGCCTACTTATCATTCGTTGCAGTATTGAATAAATGATAGTAAAATTTTTTTTAATATTTGCATGTGATCTTTAACCTTGACATTTATTTTGACATCTATATAAGTTAGGCAAAAATTGCAGTTGAGGCAAATTTGTATAATTAACTAAATCATGTGTTCCTTTTTCCTTTCAAAATTTCCTTTATATATTCCATTCCTAATGAGTATGAAAAATCCTTTTAATTCAACCCAGACACAAGAAGTATCTTTCAATTAATAGTGTTACTTTTTAATAAAACCCTATTCTGAAATTGAACATAGGGTGCGTCATATTTCAGGTCTCTATCTCACCAAATTATCTTGTTGCTTTGTTGTTACTTGCAAAATTTTCTTACGTAATGCATTCTATATCTGCGACCATATATTGTCTTCCTATACAGTTTCTAAGTTTTATGGTTTATTTAAGTCAAGTGAATAAACCTAGCGTTCTGTTCTACTTTTGTGGAGGAGAGAATGAAGGAGTGGGAAGCAAAAGGTAAACAGGGCTAAGGAGAGATGGTGGAATGTCTGCAGAGAGGGGAGCCAGGGTCATTGTCCTTAAGAAAACCAGAGATGTGATTCAGGCTATTAAGAAAGTTATTAGCACCAAGAAGGAACTAGATAGTCCTCTTTCCAGTTACTCAGAAAGGATTTAGATTGGTGTGGGGAAGATGGGAGATAAAAGAGGCTTGGCGTTTCAGAGATGGGACCCTGATCTCCAGCTAAAAGCTTCTTACAGGGAATGAGGCATTGTCGGCAAATGATGAGTTATTTCCCTTGTGCCTTTCCTCACTCTGCCCATCTCAAAGTCTTCCCTGTTTTAGCTCCACTGCACTAACACTCCCTCCTGAACTGCACTTAGGTGAGCAGTGCACAAAATCGCTGGCAGGCAGCCTGCTGAGGCTGTGGGGGGAAGGGGCCTTCCCTCACTGCCTCAGTGGCCAGGGGAGGTGGGAGGAGCACAGGAAGTGATTGCCCTCGGGCTTCTCCTCCCACAGAAGCCCTGCCTCCTCAGGCTCTCAGGCTTGGAGAGTGGAGAGGTCAGCTTTCTCTCTCCTTCTAGTTCAGTCCTTTGGCTTATGGGAGAGACCACGCAGAAAGCGATGATGGAGTTGCTTTCTGTGCTCGACAAAAGTGCTTAGATAGAAGACAGGGACTCCCGGCTGGGAGGAGGGAGGCGAGCTGAAGATCCCTGCCTGGGCTGGCTCATCTAAGCAGGCAAAGTGGGAGCTGAGTGCTTGAAAGAGGATTGTGCTCCCACTAGAAATAAAGCAGTAAGTGAGGGAATAACCATCCTGGTGCAGAAAAGGCTTAATCCCCCTGGGGTTATGGGGTGAACTGGGAAATATTGCTTAACTCTAGAGGAAAACTGTAAGAAATCTGACTGCGTGCAGTTGTGTGCTGTTTGGAGACTTGGGGGTTTAAATACAGTATCAGAGCTCTAAGTTCCTCCTCCCACTTTTGGAAAATGCCAACTTCTGCTTTCAGAAGTTTGGGTGATACTCTCCTTTCCTGACCCTGCCTCTCGTCAGAAAAATGTACTACTATATCAGATAAAGAGTTGGGATTAAATTGGAAAGGTGGGATGCTGGTATTGGCAGAAACTGCAACTTTGAATTATGTTCTAAGAATTCGGATATTTTTATATCAATTAGCACTGATTTGCTAATCACAAGGAAGTCTGGGGCGGGGCATTAAAAAGGGAAAGCTGGGAGCTTTTAGGACAAAGAGGCTGAGTAGTCCTTATGTGTGGGATGAGATATAATTCATAGGTTTGTTTTTTTTAAAGCATTAAGCTAGAACAGCAGAGAACATTGTGCTTGGATAAGAATTAGTTAGAAAAGAAGAAATTTTTGTTTCAATGACTTTTTGTGCTAGCCTAAATTTTCACAATATTTACAAAGACAAGACAATGATTCAGGGATATTCCCATTATTGCCATACATTATAAATACTATAGCTGGGCAAGATCTGTGGTTCTCTGCTCAGCAAGTTCTGGCAATGAAGCCACTGCCTCTGGTGCAAAGAATTCTGGGATGTCTGACAGTGACATGGATGGGAGGACCCACATTCCATCTCTACTTAATGTCCTTTTGTCCAGAAATCGAGTCATGCAAATGAGCTACTTGGTACGTATACAGATCAATATTCGGAAAAGCATTTCTAAACGTTTTGCATTAGAGGGTCTCTGGACAATATCCTATGGCAACCAGGGGACTAAAAGGATATAAAAGCCAAGTGATAGGAAGGAAGTCAGCTTGGTTGAAACCACCCTTGTTCTCTTTGTTTTCCATTAATCCTGAAATGGTTCCTCAAATGAGGACAAGAATAACAATAGAGAGAAGTACTGTGGCCATCTGTTCTGTTCTAAGTGGCCAAATTCATTAATATATGAATGAGACTGTATTTATGCATCCTAATACTTGAAGATTCAGAAATCTCTTTATTACACACACGAACACACACACACGAACACACACACACACACACACACACAGAAAAATAGTAGGTACATTTATTGAGGAGGAAATGTGGAAATCTGGTTTTGAAATGTTATTGGGGGGGAAGACAAGAGTCATGTCCCACACTGTAAACAGATTTATGTCATGTTTCATAAAGGATAGCATTTCCTCCCCCAATGAGATGGGGATTCTAATTGGTACAGTAGGTGCAAACATAAGAAACATTTTTAATTCCCTTAATTCTAGTCAATGTAGTTAGTACCTAAAGAAGGAATTGTTTTTAAAAAAAATAATAACTTTGAAATATAGCTAACTGTATAGCAATTTCTTTTTTTCCCCTTTTATTACTGGTCCTCTATAGAGGTCTTTAATTTCTGAAATTTGGAAGAAATATGTCATTTCTGGCATTCCCATCAGCAGGGCATTGCAAGAAAGAATAAAAAAGACTCAGATAAATGATCTTTCTCCTATCAACACAACAGTTAAATGGTTGTCATGATCTATCCTTTTCTGATGTTAGAATTTTTCTATGGGGTAGGTAGAAGGAGAATGGTCATTGGGGGAGAAATGATAAAATGCTAATAAATTCGTTTTTAAAGATGGTCTGTACTCTTCTAACTTTTCAAACTAATTCTGAAAGTTATTTATCTTTTTAAAATTATTTCTGAGTTGTTTTTACAATGTTAGTTTTTATCTGATTTATAAGCAAATGTGTAAAATCTAAAGATTTTTTATCTGAGTTGCAGGACACTGGTCTTATTCTTAAAAATATATAAGGGATTAAAATAAAACATTTAATAGTTGAAGTCTTAAGCCTAGTATTACTAACTGCAGTTTTGACCTTTAAGAAAAATGTGCTCCAGACTCTTAGAGGAATTATTTATATTAAAGTATTAAAGAATCTTTTCTAAAACTACAGAATAAAAAAAGAAGCATAACAATATTCAGAGAAGAATAAAGATGTAATTTGTATGGAAGAGACTAAGCAAAAAATACTTAATGAATAATTATAAACCAACAGCTTAACAATAAAACATTTGCTATTGTCCATGAGAAACTGACATGAAGAATAATGTATTATGACTAGGGAACAGGGCTAAGTAAACTTTATCTTTTAAAAGTATTAAGTGGGATTTAGATTATTAATGGAAACAAACTAAATGATCATTTAAAATTATTCTTTCACAAGAAAAGTAAAGAAAAAGGATATGGAAAACTAAGCAGTGATGAAGACCTCGAGATAATTGTTGATCAAAAGCAGGTAAGTGAATGCTTACATACATTTTCTACTGTTTCACTGTAGAGTTTTGACAGCTGAAGCCTTTGAGCATTCAGCCCTGCCCTAATTGAGGAGGCCTGTCTAACAAGATAGATTTTGAGAGTTACTAAGCTTCCCCCCATGATGCCTCTGATCCACTGACTTTTGTATGTCAGGGTGTAAGAATGGTGAAAAATAAAGCAGAACAAGAAAAGATAACTTTTGGAAAATTAAAAGCCCCCTTTGAAAAATGAATCAAAACAACAATGATAATTTGGTTAGCAAAATAGATTTAAGCAAGAATCAGAAAGTATATTTTTTTGAAAATGAGAAATGCTACCCTTAGTGTAAGACAATGAATATGATTTAGGGAGAGGGAGACAAAAGACTTTAAAAAAACTGAAAAGTTTAAAATATGTCTATCTAGATAGATAGATAGATTACCCAATTTAGTTTCTCAGCTAGTCTCCAGTAAATTTAGAGATGATGTTTAAAAAACAAAAATGAAGCTATTTAAGACCTGTAATACTGCCTATAATTTGAGAAACATCTAGCTTGGGTTTTATATGGGCCCATAAGGTGAAATTGAAAACTGCTTAATAGACCAAAAACAATGACACACCAGGTAATGGAAGGTATCCAGCTTATGCCACTGAATTGGCATCAGCCCTTAATGTCTTTGTTAATTGTCGGGGAGACAAGCTAACTGCACATTCGCTTAATGTATAAGTGGCATTGATTCTGAGGGTGATGTAAACTCAGGTGGAGATAAATAATTCAAAGCCATCTGAGCAGATGAAGAGGTTAGAAAGACAGCAAGCTATAGGAAGACAAGTTGAATTTGGACAATTTCCTAATTGTGCATTTGTTTTACATCGTGGTGATTGCATTCAAAGAGCAATTGTGTATATTTCTGAAAAGGAAAAATGACCGTCAGAAAATAGCAGCCAGAAACAGTTAACTTAGAGACTTGCTTGTCAAAGCTGGGATAACCGAGGTAACTGAAGTGATCTTCTGGGAAAAACTGGCCAAATAACCTCCATAAACAACCTTCAAGTTTTTTTTTTGCCTTATCTTCACTTTCTGGCTCCTGAATAATATACGGGGCCAGAGAGTGTTTGGCCCTGTATTTCTACTTAGTGCCAGATTGTCAGTTTCGTTAATAAGGTAAGTGGGACTGGAGCCTGATTGCTCTACCCGGCTATTAGGTCTCATTTGAACTATGCCAGGATTAGTACTTGGGGCACGCAATCTCCATCTCCCACAGCCTGGCATTCTGATCCGAGGACCGGCCCTACGTGGTGAATGATGCCATTCAGCATCTGATGAGCATATACATGTCTATGCGTTCTCTATTAAAACAATAAGTTATGACTTAATTTCTTTCCTAATCATGTGGCAGGTAAATTCTTACTCTTTTTTGTATTTCTTTAGTTTCATCCTACCCCAAGTCTGCTTTTCTTTCTCCCTAAAGCTTCTTTTTGTTTTTAACTGAATTTGGGGGTTCCGAAAACTATCAAATTGTACATGGAGATCTTCGGAGTGGAAAGCCCAAGGGAGTCATGGGCTTCATCTCATGGTACCTTCCATAAAACTTACGTTGGTGTGCCCAAACATATTTTACTAACTGTTAAGGAAGCTTCAAAAAATGAGAGAGAGAGAGAGAGAGAGAGAGAGAGACCTACTTTACTGCTTTTTCAGAAAACAGCACTTTCCATACCTGAATCAAAGGAGGGAGAGTTTTTTGGTCCAGTCATTGTTTGCCTCTGTCGTTATCACATTTCCTCCTGTGCCATTGTGCCTGTTGGCACCAGCTGGCAGGGACCCAGCTTTGCTGAATCATTCATGTCAAACATGTTTCAAAAGATGAGTAATTATGAATATGACTTGGCATTGGTGTTTGCTGTTGGCTCTAAGAGTAGTTCTTCCTTTTGGGGCAGTTTGTTTAATGTTGATGTTGTGAGTAAATCCCAGGTCGGACCAATGACAGTGTTGCTACCTGTAAGTAAAATATTTGGGAAAACACTCTAATTAGTCTTTATAATTCTACAAAAAAATTCTTCCTGAATATAAGAGATCAGCATTAAAGGTATGTGTGTAAAATGCATGTTTAATATTCCTTCATCTCGTAGATTATATATATTATTTATATGTAATATTATTTTATGTATTGATATATTATATTACATATAATATATATTATATATAGTATATATACACACACTATTGGAGAGGAATATTAATGTTCAATTTATTCTTCCTATCTTTTCAGAAACAGGCTAGAAATATGTTAGTCAATCTTCATATCATTGCAAATAGCTTTTTCAGTAAATGGTGCCAAAATTCTAAAGATTTTAAAAAGTAGTTTGAGGCTATGATGGGCAGAAGTCTACTAATCTCATTAAATCTGTCCTTCAGAATCTGTCACTTTACAAACGCTGTGCAAGCTATGTGCCATTTTATCAGCCGTGCAAGTCTGGTACTTCCACAGAAAGCCCACAGTTTTGCTTATATAAGCAAATTAATAACAGAAGCAGCACAGCGTATGTGCATTTTGTTCTCCCCGGCTGCCCACATTCAAGGGGGTAAAGGTTATTTCTGTGTTATTTCTGCATAAGAACAGTAATTTTGAAAATGTTTAAAGTTTTATTGTGCTTCTTTGTAAAATTTTATTGGGAAAGTTTATTTGAAATGCATATAAAACATTTCACAGAATTCTTAGATTAGTGTTGATATCCTCAAATAATAGGTGACATAATATGTAATCACACACACACGCACACACACACACACAGTCATTTAAATATAAAAGTGCGTTCACACATTTATATTTATACTGGTATCAGAATCCATATTCTCCACAAGAAAATCCTTAAGTTTTTTTATTATTTTTAAATATCTTTTTATTGATTTCAGAGAGAGGAAGGGAGAGAGAGAGATAGAAATATCAGAGATAGAAATATCAAATATCATTGATCGGCTGCCTCCTGCATATCCCACACTTGGGACCCACAACCTGGGCATGTGCCCTGAATGGAATTGAACTGTGATCTCCTTTTTCATGGGTCAACCCTCAACCGCTGAGCCATACCAGCTGGGCCCTAAAGCTTTTAAACTCGAAGTCTAGGAAGGTAATCAAAGGAAACATATTGGATTAAAATCTTATTGACTCTAAGATCCAGCTATTTGACATAAAATATATATACTGTTTATTGTAATTACATGTAGAAATATAGTTATTCTATATAAATTATCTATATATAAAAGCCTAAGCAACCAAATGACCAAATGACCAGTTGACTGATCGCTATGACATGCACTAACCACTAGGGGGCAGACACTCAATGCAGGAGCTGCCCCGTGGTGGTAAGTGTGCTCTCACAGCCAACCTCCTGCGGCCTGATCAGCCCCGATTGCCAGCCAGGCTGAGGGACCCCACCCATGCATGAATTCGTGCCTCGGGCCTCCAGTAATATATATAATTAATGAATTATTGCTTTCTAGAATAAATATTAAAAGAAAATATTTAAATATATATTTTGGATCATTTTTGTTATTTATTTAAATAGTTTCTCCTGATTGGCAGGGGTGGATCTTGTTGCGGAATAGGTTTCATGCACACATGAGTTTCCTTTTCCAAGTTACTGAGATTTTAGAGGTGGGATTAAAACATTAACCACTTTGAATAAATAATAAATTCATTATGTTTTAAATTATTATTTTTAATTAGAGTCCATTTCATTCAAAGTTTATAATATGCTGAAACTAAATACCACTTTTTCTAAAATGTTTTCAGATTCCAAGTAGACTTAAGGGAGGTAACAAAGACCAACACAGAATTATAGAATATGATGATTATATGAAGGCTATACTCACAAGTTCAAGTATTTCAGAAATGGGTTTGACAGTATGCTGTGGATCTGGTTGGTTATAGGACTCAGCATTGCAGCAGCGTATTCTTTAGTGCAAAGTGTCAGATGTCAGCCAGTTATAAGGGGAACAAGAAACTGAACATGGATGAAAGCAGTGGTTCTCAAAAGTTAGCAGCCTCAGAAACCCCTGGGCAGCCTTTTGGAGCCCAGAGTGCCGGGCCCCGCCTCAGTTTCCAGTTCTGTAGGTCTTGGGTGGGGCCCAAGAATTTTCATTTCTAAGTCCTCAGCTCCCACTGCTGGACCACACTTTGAGGCCCACTGAGTCAAAGGAGATAATTATTGCAGTTCTAAAGAGAAAACAACATATATGGCTTGTGATAAATTTGGCATTGTTTAACTGGGCATTGCCTGGATATCTAAAATCCAGAATTCATAGACATCCAACAAAATAATGCTGAAAACAAGAAAACTACAATCATTCACATCCAAAGTTGCCTTTAAAGACCCAGGTTTACAGTCTGACTGAATTCTACTTGGTAGCCTTGTGCTCTCGAACCTTCTCTAATTTGTAAAATAATACTTTGCTCTTTCTATCTCTGACCATTTCTCTGAGATAAAATTTGTAATAGTACTCTGTTAACTGTAGATCGTTGTCATTTTTAAAATATATTTTATTGATTTTAGACAGGAAGGGAAAGGGAGAGAGAGAGAGAGAGAAACATCAATGATGAGAGAGAATCATTGATTGGCTGCCTCCTGCACATCCCCTACTGGGGACTGAGCCCACAACCCAAGCATGTGCCTTTGGCCGGAATCGAACCTGGGACCCTTCAGTCCACAGGCCGGCACTTTATCCATTGAGCCAAACCAGCTAGGGCGATCGTTGTCATTTTAATTAGCTAGTCATTACCACCTATATTCATCTACCTCACCTGCCATAACAAAATACCATAGACTCGGTGCTTAAATGACAGGCATTCATTTCTCCCAGTTCTGGAGGCTAGAAAGTCCAAGATCAAGATGCTGGTCCATCCTGAGGGTTTCAGGCAAGAGCCTGTTCCTGGCTGCCTTCTCTCTGCATCCTCACATGGGAGAGAGAGAGAGAGAAAGAGAGAGAGAGAGAGAGAGACCGAGACCTCTGGTGTCTCTTTCTGTTTTATTGGGGCCTGACCTTTATGACCTCATTTAACCTCCTCACTGGTCCTGTCTCCGAATACAGAGTTTGAGGGTTAGGGCTTTAACATGAATTTGAGGAAGGGGTACACATTCAGTCCATGACACTACCCCACAGCCCAATTCTAGCAAACAGGAACATTGAGACCTAGGAAGGTGAATCAAGATACCGTGGGTCCCTGGTCAGGTGCAGAGAGCGTACCGGAAGCCAGCCCTCCCAACACTGTCATTCCACACAGCTCCTCTACTGTTGCCCATGACTGGTCATCCCATACGTGTCTTAAAAAGCTGTTTTGTTCCAGTGCTCTCATTATATAAAATAACAATCTACTAGGAATTATTATAATTGGCCAATATTTATTTATCAAACCCTCACAGGGACAACCTTCTCCTCACACTTCTTAACTGTTTATTTCCCTCTTGGCCCCTGTGGCTTTGCCAAGAGAGAAATGCCTTTTATAGCAAAGGTATACAGAACTACAGCTAAAAGGTTTTGTTGACATCTACTTGTTTCTTCCCTTCCCTACACAGCCTCCTTAGGGAGTGCTCTCACCGGGCATGAGAAGCACCGGGGAGAGAGACAACACATACTTTTCTTAGTCCAAAACCTTTCCACGAGTGTCCTTTTAAATGTGTAGGAGAAGCTACACAGAAAGCCAAGGAAACTAGAATTTCTGTGATCTTTCCCGGAAGGAAAAGAAGACACAAACTGTAGCTATCCCCTGGTGTTTCCAGTAGCAAGTAAGCCTTTGAGGTGGATTGCAGTGGTCCTTGTGGGAATGGGTCCTCAAGAGGAAAATACAGGTCAACATGAAGTAAAAATGGAATAATAAGAAAAACAGATTAATGGGAGGCGATATCCGCTTCCTTCTGGTGCTAGCAGAGTGTGGTCATACCCGCACCCAGGCTACCGAGTGGAGTCTCACTCCTGGGCAGTAAAAGGGATGCGGGTGATCTGTTTCTCTGCCTTGTTGTCCTCAGCACCATCTGGCCAGTACTCTCTGCCATATCAATGCAGTGACTTAATCCAAATATAATTCAGATGCCATTTACCTCTGAGGAGGCTTATAAAGCATGAGTGTCCTATGACAACACCTGCCTCTCAGTGTCATCTCTACTGCTTTCCCCGGGTACCTTCTTGGAACTCTGTACTCGGTCACCAAGAACAGAAAACACTTCTAGCGGTGCAGAAGGTGACAACCTGGAGGTTCTGAGCCAGTCTACTCTGAGTCATGGGAAGAACAAAACACCTTATGCACAGCAGACAAAGGCTCATTAGCATTTTCCTCAGGAAAAAGTGATAGATGAGCAATGGTTCAATGGGAAAAAAAGCCTGTTGTGGTGAGAGAGACTGAAACTATTCAAATTTGCTGTCTATCTGAAATCTGCATTGGAGTAAACAAAGATTCACGACTCTAGCCCAGTCAATGCTGTCTTGTTTGTGAAGCTATTTATCATCAATAAATATTGCACAAGCAAGGGGGAAAGTTTCCCACTAGGTTAAATTGAAATATTACTGGAATAAAGCATGATTACTCTGTGTTTTATTCCTAAATAGTCTTTATTTGTGTCAAGTAATATAAAAATAACTGAGTGACATAATTTTGGAGAACAAAAAATCAGAGTATCTTACTTTACATACTTTTCTTAGTCCAACCCCGCCCACCCCCCCCCCCCCCCCCCATTCAATTTAGTGTACGGATTGCCTTAAGCATCACCTGACTCTAGGAAGAACAGCAAGGGCAGGCCTAATATCTCAATTTCATACTGAGATCTGAAGGTATAAGGCCAGAAGATGTAGAGGGTCATGCATAGAATGACAGAGGAAAAGTATTCAGCCATAAGAAAAGATGAAACACTGCTACACACATTTGCTATAGAAAATAAAGCAACAAAAGAGTAGATACTTACTAGAGGCATTTTCTGTCAGGGTCTCTTTATCCTAAGATTTTAATAGTCGTCTTTTGGAAACCATGTTGACCAATTTTCTGCAGTTAAATTATTTTCTACAGAAAAATCAGAGAACAGAAGTGACCCTCTCAAAGCTAGATAAATTGAGAGGTTAGCTGAAGAGGAGGCCATTTCTAGCCTTGGCTTCGCCATTTACTAAACAGAAAACCTTGGAGGGAGCAATTTAGGTTCTCTGAGTTCCTTTCTTAATCTGCAAAATGAAATACTACTCTCTGGCTCCAATGTCTGCTGTAATGTTCAAATGGGATGGCCTTCAGGGGTGCCTGTGCCTGGTATAGCCTCCTTTGGTCAGAGCCAAGGCTAGCCTTCAGGGCCACCGTGTTTTGTCTTATGCTCTGTCCATCAGCAACTCAAGCTTCCTGCACGATGAGTTGGAAACCATTGTTGCATCATAAGGTTTTCACTTTGTTCGTTCTGACTGCTTCACTATTGAGCATTCTGCATGCCTTCTGCAGGACACTGTCAGATACTTGAGTCTAGTACACTTGGGGCTGCTGGCTCCTCCATCACTGCACATGTGTGACATCGTGAATATAACAAGGATGTTACAGAGCAGTTAAGAGCAGGGCCTTCACAGTCAAGAATCGGAATGAAAACTGGCTAGGACCATGTAGTAGCTGTATTACCTTAGAAAAATGAACCAGCCCCTCTGAGCCTCAGGCCACTCTACTATAAAATGGGGGAAATTCTATCTACGTCAAAAGTAACTGGGAAGATAAATAGGTTTTTGTATATAAATACTTCGCAATGTGTGTGGCAGGTGGTAAGTGCTTTATAAATGGCAGGTACTATGGTGGGTGGGTGGTGGGAATTGATGGTAAAACTCTTAGGTTTATTAGCTGTAGAATCCTCTTGGATTTCTTCAGGACTGAGTTATAATAATTCTAGACAGTAAAATCTATTCTGGGCTCATAGATACAAAAGTCCCCTTGGATCAGCCAGGTACAGGAATGAGGGGAATAGACTGTGTGTAAGAAAAATAGAGAGTGAAAGGGATAGTGGCTGATGTCATAAGCTGACCCCTCTAGAGGGGGGCAATACCTACCGGCTCCCCCTAATTGCCATCTTGTGGAATGAGCTTGGTGTCACCATGTATACTAATTTTTCAAGAGAAGGAATCAGCTACTTTTTAAATGTTTATAATCAATTTTAAATTTTATAACAGTGTGTAGTCACACAAAACCTTCTGGGTCCGCATCCAGCCCTGGAGGCCCAGGTGGACACCTGTTATACTCATGAGACTCTAAGGTCAAGGAGAGTAGGAGTGGACCTGGCCTGGATGGGCCTCGGCCTTCCCCTGCTGTTTCTCTCCTGCTTTACACAACTTCCCCCAGCAGGCTGCAACCTCATTGTTGACCTGATTAAAATAATAGATGTTAAGGTATAATTGTTAGGTGTCCATAAGACCCTCCAGGAAGTTTAAGTACCTCAAAAGGGAACCAGTTACCTATATTGTAAAAAATCCTCATTTGATAAAATGAGTAGGGTAGATATTTATAAGCAGAAGGTATTGTTGATATTTCCACCTATTCAGGACTTTTGCTGCCTTGTACTCTTGTTAACTTAGCATCTCAGTGAGTAAACAGGTACCAACACTGAGTAGCCTGCACCCAGACTTCTTTACAAGTCCATCCTCCCCAACTTTCCCAGCAGGAATGCAACTCACAGGCTGTTAATAACTATAATCACCAAGAGAGGCCTTGAGTTACCACCTCAAGTGCAACAAATACCCGAAATGCCATTACATGTATTTATTTTAGGATATTGTTCAGCCTATGGTCATTACATGTGGCATAAAAGAAAAAACTGGTCTTTCAAGTTGGAAAAATATATAGGTGTTAAGTAACCTTCGAATAGCTATTTTTTGTTCTTTTTAAACTAATGGGGGAAAATGCCGGCAGCATGTTTAGTCCCTGAGGAAAGAAACACAAAATTGAAATGACATGAGCTGACATGCTGGGTATAAAAATGATGTGATATATGAAAATAACAGTCAGAGAAAATAACACTTAAAAAAAAAGTAGACTCGGCCATTTGAAATACAACTTGAAAAGACACCCATTCAAACCTTTCACTGTGGAAGGTTTGTGGTGTTTTTAGTGGCGTGTGAGGTGGTGGGGGTCATGTTTCTGTTGTTGTTTTAAGGAGGTGAATCTGATCAATATGAGAACTGTAGTCATTAGAGCTGAAAGGAACTTCAGAAGATCATCTAAGCCAGAGGTTTTTAAATTGTGCTCTGTGGAACCCATTCCCAGCCCTTTTGAGTAGAGGGGTGTGGTCTATATTAGTGATGCTACCCCTTAGAGAACAAGTCAAGACCCTGGGTGTACAGACAAGTTTTCTTTGATTAAAGCGTGCAGCTGCTAAGAAGTTTAATTATATTGGTTGTAGTTCAGTCGAAATAAGTGGGTCTCAAAGTAGGGAAGTAGCTCGACTGTGTCACTAAGTTATTTTACAGCACGGGAAATATTAAAACGTGGGTCTGCAGCAGCGTCTAGTCCTGGACTCATTCATCTACCGCCATAGCTGCCTTCCTAAATTAAGCTGCTTCTTATCCTTTCTTTTACACTCCCTCTTGTTGGTAAGCCAAGCACACCAGTCAGCCAGAAAAATCTCTTGAGAGGTGTGTATTTCAAGGGCTCAGCTAAAGCTGTTACATTTGTCTGATAGATTTTTATAGAAGGATGTTTATAGGAAATGCTTCCCCATTCTTCATAAAGAGGTTCTCACAAACTCTGCGACAAAAATCCCAGTCTATGTCAGGGTGCAGATAGTAAAGATTTTAGAAGTGGAATTTGAATCCCCTACAATACACTAACGAGATTCTCAGGTTCCCTCCATATTGAAGCAGACCGTTTTTTCCCCCACCTGGACCAGTCCATCCTCTGCCCTTGATTGGCTGAGGGAACTGTGAACTGTGTCCACAGCTCAGCATCTGGCTTCCAAGTCCCTCTGTTTGGAACTGAGCTGCCAGCGCTTTTGTCTAATGAACCCTGCAGGTGAACTCACTGATGACGGGTTGGATCGGCGTTTCCTGTCATCGGGGCTTTGAAAACCAGTTTTGGGAAATATTTATACTGAAATGATTTGTTACAGATTCACAGTCTGATCAATGAAAATGACAAAGGAACAGACAGACGATGCAACATTTTCTTCCTTATTTTAATCCTTAAACAGCAGAGAGAGTTTAGAATAAACTTCCCTTCCTTCTTCTTCTGACTCTGAACCTGTCCGTGCTCTGTCATTGCCTTGACCTTGTCATTTCTGTGGTTGTGCTTGGATGTCTTCCCACCAGACTTTGCAGTACGTGTCTTTTCCTTTCTGCTCAGCGCACTCTGATCTCTGCCTCTGGAAGATGTCTCTTATTCTGACACTACATATATAAGGCTTGACAGAAACGCAGTTCTTGCAGACCTGCTTTTTTTTTTAATGTTTCCTTCCCTGTCTCCAAAACAGCTCGCTAATTCTGTCATTTCCATTTTCAGTCATTAATTTTTCACATGGTCTACCCCCAATCAGAGTGAGCACCACTTCCTTCCTATCTTGTGATCTAGGAAAAACACGTGCATACATAAGTGATCATTCAGTACAATTATTATTTATTCCTCATCCTGGTATTCTTTGTGCCAAATGATCTCATTCTTGAAATATATGAATAAGTGACTTATTAAGGAATGGTGAGACAATGGACCATCTCGGCTTTGTGCTGGGTGTTCTGAATAGAAAAAAACACTCATTCATCACTTGTTCTAACAAAATTATCTCATTTGTATAATTGGTGAATGATTAATGAATTCTTATTGTAGAAAAACACTGAGTTTGGAAGTAGTGTTCTTCCAGTCAAGGTTGTCCAGTTATCACTTCCTTGCACTCCTAGCTTCTGTCATTAAATTGTAAATGTGCCCCTGAAATTGCTGTACTAAGTCTTTGTGAACTGTGGACATAGTTTCTGGGGCCAGGAAAAGAGTGAGGTGCATCCGCTGATATATTTTTTAATCCAGTTGTTTAAAGTACAAGGTAAGACACATTGAAGCTCACAAACAGACTTAACTAGTCTTAAATTTTTAAACTAAAGATATAAAACCTTGAAAACTGCACTTTTTACGAAAGGAATCAATTAGTTTTTCACTACGTGAGTGACCCATCTTAGCCTTCCATACAGACTCCAGGGAACCTGATTTAAAATCGTATCCTTGTGGGTCTATGAACCACCGTAGCCATACACGACTGCTCCATGGCTCCCAACACTCCTTGGTTTAGTACCAGCCCAGAGGTGGCGGGAACTTGATGCTTGTCACTGTCCCCCAAGTAAAATGCAAACGCCTCTGTTAGGTGTCCAGGGCATGCATGTTGCAGCCCCGGATGCCCTGTTATCCTCACCCAGGGCCACCGTGACTCCATGCCCCTTTCATACTGAGCACGTGTGCAGTGCTATTTCTCCCATTTGCCTTTTCCCTAAGCATGTGCGTGTGTATAGCATGTATCACCCATCCTCCGATGCACCCCCTTGAAGCAGAGGGTGTAGGTTGGAAGAAGGGAGGCTTCCTCATAGTTCCAATCGAGGCAGAATGCAAGGAGAGGAGAGAGAGAAAGACCAAGTCCCCCTTGGCTCTGTAGGTGGGCAGACTTCCGAAACCCTATAAATGTGGGGGGGGAAGGAGACAGGAAGAGACACGAATGAAGTCTGTTCCTGAAAAGAAGAGAGAGCAAATGGGAAAACATAAAAAAAAATCTGAGAATCTATTGCTTATAGAAATTTGATATGTAAGCAATGTTGCTCTGTGTCTTCTGGGGGTTGGTTGTGGGGGAGGGGGATGGTTACATTTAGTATGTTTGTAATTTTTGTTGTCCTAAAAAATATGGGCTGGATTCTACCTGTTGCCAAGGTCCTTCTTCTATGTGATAAGCAGGGGAGAGCGGCAGAGAGCGCAGTCAGCTCAGGGGTGCATAGCTTTCGGTGTTTGGGAAGACAACTAGTCGGGATCATATGTTTAAAAACTGATTCTAAGAAAAACTATGCAAACAAAGGAAATTGTCTTTTATTTTTCTCTATAATGGGGTAATTTAAAATAACTTCAAGGGGAAGGCAGACAGGATACTGTTTTGAAAAAAATAACATTATTTCAATGGAAATGATTTAAACTTCTAGTTCACGCACTTGTTTTACAAAATCTTTTTGACCATCTACTTCTTGCTGGTGCTTGCCAGGTGCTGGGACACAGAGATGCATAAACACAGCCATGGCCTTAAGAAGCCCACAGTCCAGTGCGGACTTTCCCTCAGTGCACAGTTAGGTGCCAGCGCTGCGGCCAAGCTGGAGCCCGGGACTCCCAGGGTGCACTTGGGACTCTGCCATGTGCATAGTTCCCTAGCCACGGTCCTGAGAGCGTTCCAGTCTTCTTAGTGGTCAGTGTAGTCTCTGCATAGGACTTGGGCTCTGGGGACAAGGACTAAAGAAATTTTCAGAGCCTGGCTACTCAGAGAGGTTCCTGGGCCAGCAGCATGCACATCGTCTGGAGAAGGTTAGAGATTCATACTCTGAGCCTCAGACTGCCTCAGCGTTCCTGAGGGTAGGCCCGGGAATCTATTTAACACGTCTTCCGAGGGATTCCTATGCACTGGTTTGAGAAGTACTGTTTTTAGATTATTCAAATTTCTGGTATCAAGAAAGGATCCATTATTATTTGGGTGAGGACATAGCACCTTTATTTCCTAGCCTTCTACCTGAATGTCCCTAAGCTTGCAACTATTTCCTCCCAGCCTCATTCATCAAAGTGAACCTACTCAGTAATCAATCCTGTGACCCAGATTGTTACAAAAAGGAAGCAGAAATGATGGAGTCCAAGAGGTTAAGCTTGTTAACCTTCAAAAAAAATATTCGTGTGTGTATGTGTGTCTGTGTCTGTGTGTGTGAAAAAGACAGAGAGGAATAAGGAGAGGGAGAGGGAGAGGGAAAGATGAATGCAACTAGAAACATAAACACCTAAAAGAAACGCCATGAGAAAGGGCAGTGGCCCAGTCCTTGGATAAGTGCCCACCTGTGAGGCTGCGGGGACATTGCACTGCGCTGAGTGCAGGACCAGGTGTCAGAGGACTTTCTACGGTAAACAGTACAAAGCCCGTATTGCATTGGGTCGCTACATGTTTCGCGTCTTCTCATCTGAGGGGCTTCTCATGGAAAGTCAGATCCTTCCTTGGTGCCTAGGATTACCTCTGTGCTCATTTAAAAATCCCACACCTGAAACACAACCGGGAAGTCCGTCACTTCAGCATTTGTTGAGCAGCTTTCTGCTGTGGGAGTGGATTGCTGGGCTCTGAAAATGTCACTCCCACAGCTGCCTACAGGGGCTGACCTTTCTCTCAGGCCGAAGTCCCTGCTGAACTGTTGGTAAAGCTGGTTTATCCCAAGTTGGCAGATCTCCAGTTCCCTTGAATGGCCATCTAGAAAAGTGGTCTAAGAACTGATATTCTGCCACCATTTTAGACCTTCACCAGACACCACTCTACCCCTCCAAGCTCCTCATGATCTCTGCATCCTCCCCAAAGCAGCGCCATAGCATGCCTCCGCGAGCCTTTCGTGTTAGTGCTAGAGGGCTGACACTCGTCCTGAGGTCCCTTCACACTGGTTATTATGCTAGGAGTGTGCGTATACAAAACCCTCCTCAGAAACTGAGCAAAATAAAAACGATCGCCCTTGCTCTCAAGGGTGATACTCTCACTTTTGCATAGTCATAAGAACAATTTTAATTTTTGGCACAGTTGCGGTCAGTATGCATTTAATTTCGTATCTGCTTCTTTATGGAACATTATGCCAGACTCATTTTCCACATGGTTATTTAGTTTGTATAAATGTCAGTTTAATGGTTGCCTTATGTGGAATCAGGGTGAACCTTAGGCATGCTCTTCCCACCACTCTCCCTGGCTTGTGTAGTGAGCATCCAGATCTTCCCCTTCTCCTTTTGGGATACAAGTTATCAAGTTAAAAAGGAAAGAAAGGCATTGCAAGAAAATCGTGTACATTAGACACATACAGATTGACCATGAATTATGCGTAACGTTTGTGGGAATTTGCACCGTGTCATCTTTTCATAGCCTTGCTGCATCTTTAAGTATCACTGGAGATGCCGGCACACATATTGCATTGCTCTCATAAAACCTCAGTTCTAAATCACATCCTACATGACAGTTTCACAGGATTCTGCTTCCTGAGCTGACCACAGCCAAATCACAAGCATGGATTTGCATAAATTTGGTTTGCATGAATATGTAAGTTTGCTGAGAAGGGAAATTGACTAAATATTGTTAGAGTCATGCATAACTTGGGATATAATTTACTTTGGTAGCATATACAGTTAGGAAACAGGTGTATGGAACCACTAGGGTATTCCTGTGCCAAAAAATATCCTATATACTAAAAGGGTAATATGCTAATTGACCCTCACGCCATTGCAAAGACAGCGGCGCCCACAACCAATAAGGAGGGAATATGCTAATTGCCACGCCCTCAAAGATGGCGGCACCCACAGCCACAAGATGGTGGCGCCCACTCCCCTCTGCCCCCTAGCCAGCCAGGGCCAGCCCGAGGCACAGGCAAGCCTCGGATGGCCAGTCACTATGAGGCACACTGACCACCTCTTGGTCTCTTTCCCCAGCCAGCAGGCTCCGATCGCCCAATGGCAAATGGGGAACTGGGGTAGGGGGCAGGGCCAGGGAGCAGGCGGAATGGCCAACCTCTTGGTCCCTCCCCCCAGCCAGCAGGCTCTGATTGCCTGATGGCGAACGAGGAACAGGGAGTGGGTGGCAAGTGGGGGTGGGTGGCAGCGGGGAGCGGGGCCAGCTGCAGGCAGCAGGGGAAGATGGCCCTGATCACAGGCCAGGCCTAGGGACTGTACCTGTGCACGAATTCGTGCACCGGGCCTCTAGTATATAGATATTGAAAGACCCATATTAAAGTCTAAGCAACTTAGATGAAGGGGGTGCCACTAATGGGGTTATAGAAATAAGCCCTATGATTTCTTCATTTTGAAAGGCAGTGATAAGAAGAAATAACTGTGAATGCGTTATAGAATAAATAGTCTTTTGGTACGCATTCTAGATTTTTAATTTTTTGCTGGTGTTCCAAAATAGAAAACTCAAGTTCCTGGCTCTGCCAATGGCTTTCTGTTTGACCTTGAACAAATCTCTAAGCCTTGACTTCCCTATCAGCAAAAGGATAATACTTTCCATAATTCTATCTCACAAGAATTCTGGAAGAACTTCATAAGAAAACTAAAACACATAATCCTCTGAGCCACTCAAGAGGATTACTTCCTGTGAGTAAGTCCAAGACAGTATCATCTGCAAGGAAGCTGCTCCCTGATGCCCTGGGGTTCTGAATCAACCTCTTGTGTTAAAGGGCAATTTAAAAATAAAATCCCCTGTAGAAAAATGAGCACATCCCTAATCATGACTTTTAGACCAGTAACACTGGGGAGCGAGGCAAAATGTAACTTAACTATATGAGTTTATGGGTGATAGAATTACATTGCATTTCTTTTTGAGTG
Organism: Myotis yumanensis; assembly: GCF_028538775.1. Lineage (NCBI taxonomy): Eukaryota > Metazoa > Chordata > Mammalia > Chiroptera > Vespertilionidae > Myotis > Myotis yumanensis. The sequence continues at coordinate 178,501,287 of NW_027223753.1, forward strand.
ATTTTTTAAAAATTTTCTCTCTGTTGGTAATGAGAGGAAAAGTAGATACTTTTTCATATTTATATTTTTCGACTCTCTTGGAAAGATCACTTTATAAATAGGTAGTTCCAAAGAAATAACCTTGATATGTTTATCATGGCTGATTCTAATTTTTTAATGAACACATTTTCCCCCCTGGAATAGCCAAACTTATGCTGAGGCTTCTAAACGTTACTGTGTAGTCGGGAAATCGCATATTCCAAGTAGAAACAACATAGCTGTTCCCAAGATGAACTGAATACCCGAGCCTTCTTTAAAACAAGTTAAAATCGTGTGGAATTCACAGTCAGTCTTTAGCAGAAAAGACACCTAATATCTCTCAAAGCAGAAATCCGAATAGCTTCAGCAAGGTGCCAAGGCAAAGAAGAGCGCCTCCTACAGAGTAAGTGGACACTTAGAACCACTCTAATTTGAAGGAAATTGGGCCCTTTATCAATAGGTTGTCTTCAGGGCAATTCCTTCAGGGTATCCTGGTGCAAAAGGTTAGAAACCACAAATGAGTTCGTATTCTTCTTCCTTATTTAGAGATTTGTCTCTGACACCACAAGGGAGGCTCCCAGTCAGTGTCCTCGGGATTTCCAGCCTATCAGAAAGGAAAAATAATCCAAAAACAACAAATAAAAAGCATATGGAAGTTTTAAAGTGCATGGTGAGGCCAGATTTGGGGGACAGAGGAAATGGGGGTGCAGAGAAATTTAGGTAAATCAGCTCGTGCAGAGGCCATTTTAAACACATGCATAGCATCGTGGATGAGATGGGTGGAGGGGGTGGAGCAAATTGTATACCACGACTGTCCAATATAGTTACCTTATGGGCAGTAGGGGGGAGGGGTAGAATAAAGGGAATTAACATGGTTGAGCACCTACTGTGTGACCGACAACAACCTGAGAGGTATTATTATGATGCCAGTTTTTCAGAATGAGGGGGGAAAACAAGACTCAGACGGGCTGAAAAACCCGAAAAGAGTCTCATAATTAGTAAAGCAGCAAAAATGAAATTGAAATTAAAGTGCCTCCAAAGCCCATGCACTTCCTTCCGGCTGATTTCCCACAAGCTGTCAGGAAAATTAAACTTCACCGCAACTGCTCTGTGTTTAATTTAAAGATGCAGTTATTAGTTACTGTATATTGCCTCGTTCCCAGGGGAGTTTCCAAAAAGAGCCTTCTTTAAAAAAAAATAATAATAATAAAGTCACAGATAGCAAAGAGAAGGGTGAGGCTGAGTGAGGGTCAAAGCTGAGGCCCCGCTGGTCACCGCTGTGGAATTGCCAGTGCCTTCCAAGTGCTGAATAATGGAAGTGGGCAGGTTCTCTTGAAGCACAAGAAACAAATAAAAACAAAGAATGCAGTGTCCTATTTCCTAGTTTGCACACAACTATGTCTATATTTTACTCATAATTGTCCTAAAGATACATTGTCCTGGGAAAATGGCTCATTGCATTGGATTTTTCCTCCTCATCTAAGCACCTAGTCTCCTAATATTTGTGACAGAGTTTTTTTTCCAATACAAGTTCATTCCTGACCTTGTGCTTATGCAGTTTAATTAGTAAGGCTATATCACAGGCAGGTGCAAAAAAGAAAAAAAAAGAAATATAGTTGGAACTTAAGAAGCAGCAAAATTTCCCAGTAGCCAGATGAGATCACCCCTCATACATGCTCTGGGATTTATAGAATGAACAACGTTGAGAACTTTTTAATGAATTTTTTTAAACTAAAGTAGATAGAGGAGTTGTCTACGCAAAATATTTCACGGGGGGCGGGGGGGGTGGGGAGGGAGATATACTGAGTGCCTTGCCCACTTCCAGCTTCATTAGGGGCCAGACATTAGCTTCCTTACTGGATTCATGCCGGTGGGCCCTGGTCTCCTTTCCAGCCCTTCACTCCCCCATGATGTACTGCACGCTGGCCTTTGAGTGCCTTCTACAAAGAGGCTCTCCGCTCCTTTGGGTGGAATGGATTTCCTAACGTTACCATTTCCATCCTGAGCCAAGGCGAGTAGCTCCCAGTCTCCCCTTCACTGAAGGGGGGCCATTTAGGGACATTCCTCACAGCACTGTGGAAGCCGGCTTACAGACACATACATTAGCCAGCCTTTTTCTCAAACAAAATGAAGGGAAATCTTTTAATGTTAAATAGATCAATAATTTTTTTAAACAATGCAAACCTCCCTGATTACAGCTGCATACACATCAGTTGAAGAGTAGTGGCAGCAGAATCTTTAAATAAAAAGAACTGTACAGTTCGTTGAAGCCACTCTGCTTCAGCGCTTTGAATTTCATCATCATCACAAATTATTGAACACCATGGTGGACCGTGTGGCATATACATTGTTCCTGCTCTTCAAACGTACGTGTCCCCTATGTATTTATGAAATTGATGCCTAAACAACATGGCTTTTCAAAGGCAATCGTTGATTTCTCTCTCACTTAGAAGAAGTCGTGGAGTTACACAATTTAGAACTGGTACCGGAGCTCTCCAAAATGGTCAGGGATGCAGGCTTCCTCCGCTCTCTGCTCTGCTATACCTTGGAAGAGGCCCTACTCCTCATGTTCCAAAGTGGCTACTGAATCTCCACCCACCATCTCTGCATTCCAGGTAGCAAAAAGGGAGAAAGGTGGAGAGAGGGGAGCAAGGGAACAGCTACTCCTCCCTTTTATAAATGTCTCTCTGTTTTTACTTTCATCCTCCTCTCCTTTTATTTATTTACTAGAGGCCCGATGCATGAAATTCGTGCAAGAGTAGGCCATCCTTCCCCTGGCTGCCGGCACCAACTTCCCTCTGGCACCCAGGACCCAAGCTTCCCTCCAGCTGCTGGCAGGCACCCGGAACCCGGGCTTCTCCTGCAACCCCGGCTTTGTCTGGAAGGTCATCAGAAGGACGTCAGGAAGGTCCTCCTGTCTAATTAGCATATTACCTTTTTATTATTATAGATTTTTTAAATCTTTATTGTTGATAATATTATATATGTCCCGCATTTCCCCCCATTGACCCCCACCCCTCCTTTTAAGGGTACTTCCCAGAAGTCCCATAGATGTGGTTTTTGTTTGCTTGTTTGTTTGTTTTGCTTATATTTAATTTCCCAGAACTTAGTCATATAGTTATCAGTTGGCTACTGAAGAGGGGTAGCTCCTAGGAAATACAGATTCATTTATTCTGCATGGTAATATGTTCACCTAAAAAGCATGTTACTAAGGAAAAAAATATGTTGGGGTAGAAAACTAGCTATCTCAGCAATAATTTTTATTCTAAATTTCTTTAAAAAATAAATTACACCTCAAACTACTAGCAAAAGAAAATAAGCATATATCACACATTTTGGATTTTTCTTAGCAATTTCATCTTATAAAATCACAAGCTCAGTATTGTTTAATGAAGGGGTGTGTGTGTGTGTGTGTGTGGCGGGAGGAACAGAAAGAATTGCTTTTAGGGAATATGCAAAATATCTAATAGTAATCATCTTTAGCATTTAGCAATTCAAAAGGGAATAGACTCACTTGTGCATATTATAAACTAAAAAGAGGCACTGTACTTGGATCTCGTAGGATTAATAACTTCAGTGCAGCCCATACCCTCTGCCATTGGGCAGCACACATATGCCTCCAAGATACATTGTGCTCCAAGTCCCTTTCTTCTCATGTTTCCCTGTTTCAGAATGCTCACCAATTTCCTCCCAGCCTCTCCTCCCCCATCACTCACTTGTCAGGCGTTCTTTAATCTCCCTGCACTAATATTTCACTTGCTTTGACCCTGAGAGACTACAATGTCAGTGAATGTCATGTATCATGATCTAACTTTTTTCAAAAAAAAAAAGAAAATTTTTAATTGATTTTTATAGAGAGAGGAGGGGAAAGGGAGGAGAGGGAGAAACATCGATGTGAGAGGGAAACATTGATCGGCTGCCTCCTGCATGCCCTCCACCAGGGATCCAGCTCACAACCTGGGCATCTGCCCTGAGAATCAAACTGGGAACCTTTTGGTGCCTGGGATGTCACTCAACCAACTGAGCTGGGATACTGATCTGACTTTTGTTTCCTATACATTTTAGTGTATGTTTTCAACTAGATTCCCAGTGTCTCAATAGCTAAGAGCATTACTGTTCATTAGCCCCCATAATGCTCACTGGGTGTGGTGTATGTAACAGGTAGATGCTATTGCAGCAAATACAAGATGTGAGTAGAAAGGAAGGATTATTTTTAAAAGACTGTCCTAATGGTTTAGCAAGTTAGACTATTAGCTATGCCGAGACCCCCAACACCACAGGGCAGTGGAAGGAAGCAAACGCTGGTCTGACCATAAAGAAGCTGGGCAGAGAGATGTGGGTGTCACTAACAGAGAAAGTTCAGGTGGCAACAGGACCTCAGGCAGTGCACTGTGCTCCAGCCAGTTTCACAATCGCAAGGAATCAGCTCCCTTATAGCAGCAAAGGCTGACGGTTCAGGAAAGGAGGCTGATTGGTGGTAGGTAAGGTGTCAGGGTCACAGAGCCCCTGAAGGTAAAACCTACCTGCACAGACTGGGCCCTTTCGAGGGAGAAACTACATATTATTCATCGTATTCTTCTTTATGTTCCCAGCACATGGCACTCTCCTGCTCCCAGCAGGTTTTTAATACGTGCTTGTCCCTCTCGTTGCCTTGTCCATGACCACAGACTAATCTGACTCCACCTGCTGGGGGAATAAAGCTACCAGTTCCTCCTACCTGTGAGGACTGGATGGGTCTTCTCACATGTATGAGGGTGTTAGCATGTCAGGGGAACAAGGCCGCCTGCACAGACTCAGGTTCTTTACTTGAGCTTGTTAACAAAACGTGATACTCCCTGCTGTGGATGGCAGTGCAGCGTCAACACAGGCAATTTTGTGTACAATTCTACACACAAAATAATAAAAGCATAATATGCTAATTAGACCGGACAACCTTCCGGACGAAGACGTGGCTGCGGGGGCCGAGCCCCTTGCACGAATTTCGTGCATCAGGCCTCTAATGTGTTATGTAAAAGTAGAGACTTCATGGGCTCTACATTTAAAAAATAGCAATTGGTTGATTTTTCCATTTTTTTAAAAAGGAATTTTTGAAGAAGGAAATAATTTCTCATATCACAGAATACTACATATAATTTTAAAATCATGCTGACAGAGTTATACTGACATGAAAAATAAGTGCTTACAACATTTGAAGCAAAACACAAAGGCAAAACAAAAATGTGGAAAAATCCACCTTTGTCAAAATGTGCTTAGCAAAAAAAAAAAAAAACAGACTCTAAGGAAACATTCTAAACTATTAACAGTAATTGTCTCTGGATGCTGGGATAATAAGTGACTTTTAAAGTACATTTTTGTTCTTTATAGTTCTGTATTTTGATATTCATTCATTCTCCCAAAAAGAATTTTTAGAAATAAAATACTACAAGATGGACTAAAAGTAAAAAATAATGAGAAAGACCTAAACAATTGATTAGATTAGAAATAATGCTGTTCCAAACATCAGCTACAAATAGAGCTGAGTGTTTTATCTAAACAGAAGAGACACAATGAAATGAAAACTGGGGAAGTTAGTCCCAGGATCGGCTTCTGTTGGTGTGGCCTTTAGTTAAATCCATGAAGGTCTTGCCTGGCCTGTGTGGCTCAGTGATTGAGTGTCGACCTACGAACCAGGAGATCACTGTTTGGGTTGCGGGCTCCATCCCCAGTAGGGGGTGTGCAGGAGGCAGCCAATCAATGATTCTCTCTCATCATTGATGTTTCTATCTCTCGCTCCCTCTTCCTTCCTCTCTGAAATCAATAAAAAGATACATGTTTTTTAAAAAGAACACATGATGGTCTCTTCCTATGAATGTAGACATACTGGTCGCATGTGTTTAAAACCAACATTAGCAAAAATTCTCTGAAAAACTTAGTTGCCACTTTATATAATTGCATTAAAGGTGCTTTTGAACAGTGAGCATTCACTAATAGCTTTAGCGACTTCAGATTAATAAACAAGCCCTGTGCTTCCATAGAGAAAACGTCTGAGGCCAGCAGACATTCCTTTCACTTACCTGGTACTTGGTTTTCTCAGCGGCTGGTGGGATGGGTGGGGAGAAGTGAGGAATACAGCCTGCACCTACCCAGCCTTAGCAGTGATGGCATCATTTATAATTTCCCTGGATTGAATTGGGAGCCCCTGTGGGAGGAAATTTTGCTGAGCTGAGCTCTAATTCTCTCCTTAGCGCCACACACCTAATTGTATTTCTCTCATGCTGTGCTCCTATTTATCTCCTCATTCATCTTCTCTCCTGAGATGAGGATTCTGTCAGTGCCCATTTCCGAATTCTAATTTCCCCCTCCTAATTTCTCACCTCGCGGAGGCCAGAGTCAAGGGAGAGGGAAGCTGGGCTGTTTGGGGCTGATGCTTCAGATAAAGACCAAACAGAAGCTAGAGTCCTGCAGGAAGAAGGCAGTTCCTAGATAAGGATTGCATCAGGGTTCTGTCTGCCACTTCTTTTGTGAGGTGTCATCGTTTATAACTTTAGGAGGTGTCTGTGCCTCCAATGCAAAGACTGTAATGGGAAACTGTGGACTCAACTGCCAGGTCCCTTGCTCTGGAATCTAAATCCATGAAATTTATGTATAATTGTGGAAAGTCAAACACATTCTTATTTATTCCTAGATTAGTAATGTTTTTAATTAAGACCAAGCATCCAGTTAATAGCAGTGTTCTGAATAATAGATCTGATGATCCCTGTTCTTGCTGTTTATTTTTCCCCCTTTCAAAATAACGTCTTGATTAAGATACTTAATATATGGTTATTGTAAGAAAAAGAAAGGAAACTACAGAAAGGGGAAAATGCTGTTTCACTTCACATGAGTACTCTCTTTATGTTGTTTCTGCTTTATTTTGGAGAATCAAGCTATTGTAATAGAATAAACCTTTCAAACAAGCCTGGGTTTTAATCCTAATGCTGCCACTTTCTAGCTGTAATTATGGACAAGATTCTTAACCTCCCTAAAACTCTTTCTTTGGCTGAAAAATGAGGGTAGTCATACCTGCCTTACACAGTTGATGTGAGAATTAGAAATAACGTGTCCTCCACGCATAGTAGATGATCAATAAATGGCAACTATAATAATAATTATTATTATTACTTTTAAGTTTAGCCCTGGCCGGTTTGGCTCAGTGATTCGAGCGTTCCCGAAGGCCGTGGGTTTAATTCCTGGTTAAGGGCATGTACCTCGGTTGCAGGTTCATCCCAGCCCTGGTTGGGGCACATGTGAGAGGCAACCAATCGATGTTTTTCTCTCTCTCTCTCTCTTCCCTTAATTTCTTTTTCTTTTTTTAAATATATTTTATTGGTTTTTTACAGAGAGGAAGGGAGAGGGATAGAGAGTAAGAAATATCGATGAGAGAGAAACATCGATCAGCTGCCTCCTGCACACCTCCCACTGGGGATGTGCCCGCAACCAAGGTACATGCCCTTGACCACAATTGAACCTGGGACCTTTCAGTCCGCAGGCCAACGCTCTATCCACGGAGCCAAACCGCTTAGGGCCTCCCTCAATTTCTACTCTCTCTAGAAGTCAATGGAAAAAAATATCGTCAGGTGAGGATTAAAAAAAGAGTTTAAGTTTAAGCATTTTAAAAGCATTCTTTAATGCTTAGGTATTTCAATCCTGCTTCTAATAGATGACTATACCTAGTCTGTGGAACTGAGCAAAGCCACTACAGGTTCCTCTGATAGTGCACTTTCTCAGTGCCTTGGGCAGGGATTTGCCGTGTCTGCCTTGCCCATTAGGCTGTGAGGGCCTCCATTCATTTGACAATCACCCAAGGGGGAGTTTATGTCTCACATACTGTGAAACCCCATGCAGCCTGCAACCGCTCAATACCCACTGCTACTGACTGGCCCACAGCGTTAATCGCTCACGTCACATATTGCTCATTGATTCTTCTCTCTCTGTCAATGCGCAAATCCATATATATCACAGCTCGATTTTACACCAGTTAGAGGTGGGCCCTTGGTGTTCAGGAGAGCCCCAGCCTGCACAAGCTGCCTCCGCTAATCGAAGGCCTTTCTGGCACTGCCGCTGTGAGCCGTGTAGGGCGTCCTCAGTCATAGCTGCACACGGCACACCCGAGGACTTCGCAAAAATGTGTGTGCTTTGGTCCCAGCCCCTGGGTTTCTGATTCCATTGCCCTGGAGTTGGGCCCAGCTCTAGCTCACCTCACCGGGAGCTTCTGGCTTTTCATTAGTCACTGAAACCCTGTTACTGACGCTGCTCAGAGTTAGCAAGCATCTGTGTGTGCTTGGAAAATTGGTTGTTTTATCTTTTCTTACATTCTTCTTGTTCTCGTCATCACTTCTGTTCCAGAAGAATTTCTCACCTAACCCCTTCATCTCTGACTTTTTTCCCTTCAGACTCCATATGTGACCTGTAAACCAGGAATCTCAGTGAGGAGGCAGGGCTGTCGTGCTGTCAGTTTGCCTTTCCTGAGTCCCTGCCCTGTGCCTGCACTGTGCTGGCCGCCCCACTTCATTTAATCTTCATAACGGTCTTAGAAGGCAGGTGGGAGCACCGTCTACCACTGAGGAAACTGAGGCACGGAGGCTCACTCACTCACCCTGTATTATATACACTGAGTGGCCAGGTTATTATGACCACCCCATCAGTACAATGAAATGAATTAGTTATGCAAATAATAATAAAACCTTGAGAGTATTTGCTTAGGAAGTTTTCAATATTCAGTATTTTTGAAAGTGTCAATGAGGTACTGATGGGGTGGTCATAATAATCTGGCCGGTCATAATAATCTGGCCACTCAGTGTATACACCAGCAAGAGCCTGGGTTCCAGTTCAGATCAATCAGATTTCAAAACAATCACTCTTTGTGCTCACCATGGGTCAAAAATCAGAGGTTGGGGGAAGAGAGGAGACCACAGAAAAGAGCAAAGTTGGGTAGAAGGCAGTAGGGAGGGGTAAGGACTGTGGCAAACTAGAGAATGAATGTCCCAACTAGAATATTTAAATGCAAAACTCTTCAACACTGCAGGCCAACAAGACACATCTAGGTATCCACTGATTCGGCTTGCAGGCCACCACCTTTTGACCTTTTCTTCTTCTTTTCCAACTTTGGAAAATACCACAGTCGTACAGTTTCACTCTGCAGCCACGAAGAAGAAACAGAGACTATACTGTGTGACTTTGAGTGGAACAACAGACTGATGAGCGGAAACAAACGAAGGGGGTCCTGATCTGTATGTGTAATAGACCTTCCAGCAGGGCTGCCCCGCAGACAAACAGTGCGTGCCGGACAGGGCGCTGAGCTGAGCAAACACCGCAGGGCTCCTAAGGAAAGGCTGCCCCTGCACGGAGGGTGCCTTCTGTTAAACATCCACTCTGCTGTGTGCCATGCACTGTGCTGACCCCTGGAAGCATTCAAGATGCAGAACCCTCCTCAGCTAGCACCATGCTAAGAAGTGTACAGATGTTATTTCTTTAGCCCTTATCTTAGTGGCCACTGCCATTGACCCCGGTTTAAAGATGAGGATATTGACATTGAGAAAGTTGTTCAAGGACACAAGAGAGTAAGCGACAGCAAGAGGACTTTACCTATAATTAAAAGTCTGTGCTCTTAATGACTGTGCCCCTCCCGCTGTGGGGATACCAGCTTGAGATCCTGAGTCATCCTCAAGAAGTCTGTCCCAGCTCTGGTGTCCTAGTGCTCAAGCGTTAGCCCACTGCACACTGTCCAAACCTTGTCAAGAAAGAGCACCCTGCCCTGACCCGTGTTGTTCAGTGGTTAGAGTGTTGGCCCAGGCACCAAAGGGTCTCAGGTTTGATTCCTGATCAAGGGCTTGTATATGGGTTGCAGGTTTGATATCCAGCCCCAGTGGGGGTGCTTATGGGAGGCAACCAATTGATGTGTCTCTCACATCTCTCTCTCTCCCCCCCTCCCTCTCTCCCTCTCCCGCCCCTCTCTGCCCTCTTCCTCCCTCCCTTCCACCCTCTCTAAAAATCAATGGAAAAAAATATTTTTGGGTGAGGATTAACAACAAAAGCAATAAGAAGAAAGAGCAACCTAAGAACTTCCATCCACCAGCCCTTCCTGGTTACTGGCAATGCAACACAGGGACTTCAGTTAACTTGGTTCCATCCAACTGGATCACAAGGGGACCAGCAGCAAATTGTCTTAACATTCTTCACTCCGCTGTGTCTAAAGCAGACTGTAAGACGGGAAATGTTCTGAGTGCTAGCACCACACAGCTTCCTCATTTCAAATGTGATGCTGAGGTCAGCATTACAAGAAAATACCAAGAAATAAGCATACTGAGAGGACATAGAGGGGAGCTTAATGGATCTGAGTTTAAGAGCTGATTCTGCCACTTACTGGCACTGTGATCTTGCATTTCACTTCACCTCAGTGAGTTTCTGTTCCTGCGCGTATAGAACTGGGGCCTGCAGATTGGTATGGGGCAGTACACTGCTGTGTCTTAAGTGCTCAATAAGTGTTTGTCTTCCGTCCTTGAACTATAATAGAAAAGCTACTAAAAGTGCCTTAAAAGGGACACAAAATGGAATCTTACAAAATGTACAAGATTGTTTACAAACTCAGTGTAGTGGAAATGTGCGATATGGTCACTTTAAGTAGCATAGTTTCATAAAAAAAAAATTTAAACTGAAAGGGAACTGGCATTTATTAAGCTCCCGGTACATGCCAGGCCATGCTACACCTTTCCAGACTTTTCATTTAATCCTCAAAACAGCCTGTGAGATAGGCAGTTTTACTGCCAGTTCCATAAATGATGACCCTAAGACTGAGAGGTTATGGAAACTGCCTGAGATTGGATTTGAACTCAAGTTCCCAGACTGCCTGAGCCCTTCTAGCAGGACCATAGAGTCTTTTGATTCTTGTTAAGTTTTCTCTTAGAGGGCTGGGTTGAAGTATAAATTTCCCGCTGTGCGTTCATATCTGAAGGCAGCAGTTAATAGTTGCTCTTCCAACAAAAACTCCCAGGACACATATTTCTACAACTTCTGCTGTATTCAAACTTGAAATGACTCCTGATGAAAATACATCAGCATTATGATCTTCTTTTATGTGGGAAAGTAGCCTGCGCATTTATAAATGGTTCTTACTGTACTTTGAGTGGTTAGAAGTTCACAGGCGTCTCAGCCATTATAGTTTCTTTGGGAGGACACATTCTTCTGGAAACTTCGTTGAGAACCACACTGAAATTAAGCGTCTCTTATTTTAAACATTTGAGTTGCCTAATTTTATCAGGAAGGCTGGTTGGGCCCTGTTTCCTTCTGCTTTGCCCAGGGAATCTGAAGAGTTGATGGAGAAAGGGAAAAGGAGATGGAGTAAAATTGGTAGAATTAAGCATTATGTTGGGGATTGTGACCGAGCCCTTCAAGAGACCTTTGTCTGACTTAGGCAGCTAAGAATGCAAGCCTTGTTTCTCTTTCTCATATGTCATGACAGCACAGGCCACGGATGTCACATGCTTTGCATGCACCGCCTGTGCCTTTCTTTTTGTAATTTCTCCACGTGGTAGAAGAAACATTGCTCACAGAATTCAGATTTGCATCCAGCTTCCCGGAGAAGTATTGAGTTTCTACATCTAAATACAATAGCAAAGAATTTGACTAATTGAACATGCGTTTCTGTCCTCACAATAATTCACTGCAGGCTAATTGTTACATATTTAAATACTTGGAATAAATGAATTAAAAGCCAGTTTTTTATCTTTGTTCATCAGATTCATTAGATGATTTCATTTTAGGAAACGAGGAAGTAGATGTGATTCATTGTGCAACAAACCAGCACTTCACTCACTTATGCAAGGTAATAAGTTCTGGCTTGGCTATCTCTGTGCTGAAAGAAGGGATATTTTTTTGCACTGCCGGGGTGACCACGGCGCACACAGTTGAGTGTTCTCGCAGTGCAAACCCTGATGGTGGAGCTCACTTAATGTAAAAATACTGCTTTGAATCCAGGGCAACCTTCATGCACTATAAATAGAAAATTATGCATGGTTCTAAAACTATATTTAAGTTTAAAAAAAATCAACTCTTGTGTAGTGCTTTACTTTTGCAAGTGCTTTGGTATATTTTATTTTTAATTTATCTTTATTGTTGAAAATATTACAGATGTCCTCCTTTTTCCTCCCTTGACCCCTTTTACCCCACATCTCCCTGCCCCCCCCTCCCAGGCCTTCACCACACTATTGTCTGTGTCCATGAGTTATGCATATACACATGTAAGTTCTCTGGTTAATCTCTTCCCACCACTTTCCCTCTGAGATTCATTAGTCTGTTCCATGCTTCCTTGCTTCTGGATCTATTTTGTTATACAACTTTGAATGCCAGTATTATTATTATTCCCATTTTACAGATGAGAAAACTGAAGTTCATCCCAGCCAGTGTGGCTCAGTAGTTGAGCATTGACCTATGAACCAGGAGGTTGAGGTTCGATTTCTTGTCAGGGTACATGCCTGGGTTTTGGGCTCAATCCCCAGTAGGGGGTGTGCAGGAGGCACCTGATCAATGATTCTCTCTCATCACTGATGTTTCTATCCCTCTCTCCCTCTCCCTTCCTCACTCTGAAATCAATAAAAACATATTATTTAAAAAAAAAACACCTGAAGTTTGCCCTGCTGGCATGGCTCAGTGGTTGAGCATGGACCTATGAATCAAGAGGTCATGGTTTGATTCCAGGTTGGGGCACATACCTGAGTTGCAGGCTCCATCCCCAGTGTGAGGCATGCAGGAGGAAGCCAATCAATGATTCTCTCTCATTATTGATGTTTCTATCTCTCTCTCCCTCTCCCTTCCTCTCTGAAATCAATAAAAATATATATTTTTAAAAAATCCTGAAGTTCAGAGGACATTGGTGCATTGCTCAGGGACACACAGATTATAAGTAGCAGAGCCAGAATTGGACCCTAGGTCTCCTGGTGCCAAAATGTTATGCTCTTTCCACTATATCTACGATAAAGGACAGAATGGGGAGAGAAAGAAAAGTCAACCTGAGAACTTTGCCCTTTGGTTGTTCTAACTCCTGTCACTACAAGCAGACTAAACCAGGGTGTGGTATCTAGGAGACTCAGCTGAGAGGTGAGCCTGGTCCCTGCCTATTGTCTTCAATGTGTGTGTCCCGGGGAAGAAACCACCCATCTCCAGGGGCTGGGCAGAGAGGGAGAATGTGGGTGTGGCATGAGGCAGGTGAGGACTAGAAGAGTCAAAAAGGAGGAAAGCTGGGAGCCTTGGCCACACACCTGGACAGAGTGGTCGCAGGATACCTCCCGGGAGTGCCAGCATTGCTCTGGCTGCTGTAGACACAGCTCACTCCCAGACAGCCCAGAGATGTGTGCCACATTGGGGGTGGCCCTTCGCAGGCTCCAGATGCAAAGCATCTTAAAACAGTCAAACAGAAGTCTCAGCCCCAAGAAGAAGCTCTCAGAGGAAGACAGTGGCCCTTGTCTGTTTCAGCGACGCAGAAAAGGCTGCCACAGTTCTTTTTAACCTGTCAGCCACTTGCTGGAGGATTCCATAGAGTAGCAGATGTATTTATGGCGACAGTTTTTCCTTGTGGTGTGAAAAGCAGTGAGCCTCAGATCCAGATCCTCTTCCACCTGTCAATCTTCTTTTTGAAATACCTGATTAATAATCTTGTTACTATCAAAGAGATACGTGTCCTATTCCTACAGTAAGTGTGAACTATATAAAAAAGTTTTGGGTTTGGGGGACTTTGTTTTTTTTAATGTTAGCAACTACTCTGACTCCTCACTCCTACCCACCAGATGAATTAGTGTGGTGGTGAGGGGTGTGAGCTTAAGCACTAGCCAGACCAGGATTCAAATCCAGGCTAATTTATTAACTGTGCTTTGTGAGCCAATAGCTTCTATGCTCATCTGTAAAATGGGGGAATTACTACCAGCCTCACAGAGCTGTTGTTGGAATTACATGAATTACTGAATATTAAATATCATAACATTATAATTAGTGAAATAAGCCAGATCAAAAGGAGTAAATACTGTAGGCTTCCATATATGTGTGAAGCATCTAGAGTAGTCAAATTTATAGACAGAAAAAGTAGAATGGTGGTTGCCAGGGCTGGAGGAAGGGGAACGGATGTTAGTGTTTAATGGGTACAGAGTTTCAGTTTGAGAAGATGAAAAAGCTATAGGTAGAGATGGATAGTAGTAATGGAGGCACAGCAATGTGAATAAACTAATGCTACTGAGCTAACTATACACTGAACAATGGCTAAAATGATGTGTGCTGTCATGCATATTTTAGCACAATAAAATAAATCTATATATATAAAAGCCTAAGCAACTGTTACGACTGGTCGACTGGTCGCTATGACGTGCACTGTCCACCAGGGGGCAGACACTCAATGCAGGAGCTTCCCCCTGGTGGTCAGTGCATTCCCACAGCCAACTTCCCACGGCCAGCCAACCTCCCATGGTCCCTCCCCCCGGGGTGGCCCCAATAGGCCCCAATAGGGACTGGGTGATGGGCAAGATAGCCCCAATTGCCAGCCAGGCTGAGGAACCCCATCCATGCACGAATTCATGCACCAGGCCTCTAGTAACTAAATAAAATTTTATTTAATTTATTTTTTTTAATATTTATTTATTGATTTCAGCGAGGAAGGGAGAAAGAGAGATAAAAACATCAATGATGAGAGAGAATCATTGATTGGCTGCCTCCTGCATGCCCCCTACTGGGGCTCGAGCCCGCAACCCAGGCATGTGCCCTTGGCCAGAATCGAACCTGGGACCCTTCGGTCCACAGGCTGATGCTCTATCCACTGAGCCAAGCGAGCTAGGGCTAAATAAAGTTTTATTAACTTTATTGGGCTGACCTTGGTCAATAAGATTATATAACTTTCAAGTGTACAATGTTATAACACATCATCTATATATCGCATTATGTGCTCATCACCAAAGTTTAGTCTCCTTTTGTCACCATATATTTTACCCCTTTACCCTGTTCAACCTCTCCCATCCTCCTTCCTCTCTAGTAACCACCATACTGTTGTCTGTGTAAATTTTTTAATGTTTAAAATAATACTTGACATACAATAAGTAATAAATAAATGGCACTTCTAATCCTGTGCCCCACCCTTTGCATACTTCTATCATATGCCATTTCTCACACTGCATTTTATTCACTGTGTCTGTCATTACTATTATACCTCAATCTCCCTGAATATAAAGGATCATCTATTATATCTTATTCATCTTTCCTGCCCTCATGGTTTCTGGCACATAGTAAGCACTCATTAAATTATATGGGGGAAGAGAGAAGGTTGTTAGTACCCTTTTCCTTCTACTTTTACATCGGAAAATCTCTAAATACAGTAGTAGGTCACTATTTCTCTTGGGTGCTAGAAGATCATTATTTGGACTAAAATAATGAGCTCACACTACTGTATAAATTTATGCATTTCATTAATCCTCAATGAATGGCCAGGAAATTTCTCTAAATTGGATCTCTGAGGATTGAATCATGTTGTTCTTAAGGAGTTATATCTTGCTTAAAAAATACAGGCAGAACAAAATGTAGCATAAGGTTGCTGTTGTTCTTTTAGAGGGAAAGGAATGTATGTAAAGTTTATCTTACTTCAATGTAACTGGAGCCCCATCCAGTCAAACCTGTGGGCTGTCGTTTCAAAGAAACACTGGCCAGATGGCATAACTTTGCAGAACACAGTAGATCATTAATGAAGTTTCCTGACAAGGTGACTGAGGAGGCCTCATAACACTCCATAGAGGAAGCCTCTCTGAAGCCTCCTGTAGCTCTCCTTCCCTCTCATTAAAGTTTCCCTCTCACAGGAACTGCTAAAATCAAATACCCTCCTCCTCTCTCTCCCCCTCTCTCCCTCCTTGCCCACCCCTCTCCTTTATACTTGTTCTCATCCATCACGGCTTGTCCATGCTCAAAGCCCATGTTCCTTGGCCATGACTGTTCCTTCTGTGTGCACAGTCCCTGGGATCACAATCAGGTCCCTGCTCTGACTGGTACCCAGCAAGAAACAGCATGTGCTCCATCTGCCACTTGGGAATCCTGGAGAACAAAATTGAAATTTTGCACCTTATGAAATGCTGAGGTGTCCCAATACCAAGCATCTCTGGGATGTGCTCATGGGGAATTACAGGCATACCTTGGAGATATTGTAGGCTGGCTCTAGACCAGTGGTCGGCAAACTCATTAGTCAACAGAGCCAAATATCAACAGTACAACAATTGAAATTTCTTTTGAGAGCCAAATTTTTTAAACTTAAACTATATAGGTAAGTACATTGTTATTAACTTAATTAGGGTACTCCTAAGGCTTAGGAAGAGCCACACTCAAGGGACCAAAGAGCCACATATGGCTCGAGAGCCGCAGTTTGCCGACCACGGCTCTAGACCATAACAATAAAGCAAGTGTCACGATAACACCAGTAATCCTTTAACTGGTAGAGGGTCTTGCTTTCAATTTGTAAAAAACAAACAAAGAACAGTCTCTGTCAAGTACAATAAAGCAAAGCACAATAAAAGGAGGTATGCCTGTGTGTGCCCATGATCATCCCACTCTCATTTTATTTATTTATTTTATCCACTCTCATGTTATAGGACGATAAGTTGGCAATAAACGGTGTGAACTCATTCTTTCTCTGAGTGCTTCGCAAATTTTTTCAGCTGTGTACCATCAGACCCTACTCTTCTCAGGCCACTCTCCAAGGAGGCTTAGCTACCCCGGACTTGCCTGGTCACTCAGCGGGGACAGGGGCAGCTGGTGGCCCAGCTGTGTAACCTCTTCATGGCTCATGAGTGTGGTCGTGGGATACTCAGCTCTGGGTAGTGGGAGACGTCTAGGAATGTGAATTTTCAGCTCATTGGAACTCTCTGCTTTTGTATAAGTGAGGGGCCTAATGGAGCTGTATGATCTAAGGCAGTGGTTCTCAACCTTCCTAATGCCGCAACCCTTTAATACAGTTCCTCATGTTGTGGTGACCCCCAATTTCATTGTTACAAATTGAACATGATTAAAGCATAGTGATTCATCACAAAAACAATATGTAATTCTATATGTGTTTTCCAATGGTCTTAGGCGACCCCTGTGAAAGGGTCATTTGACCCCCAGAGGGGTTGTGACCCACAGGTTGAGAACTGCTGATCTAAGCTCTCCTCCAGACCTAGAAGTCTACGTGTCTGTGATTAACACAGAAAGGCACATGCATTCAAACCTCAGCCCCAGCCTCCTCTTCCTTCAGAATTCTTTGACACTTTAATTCCCTAAGATCTAAATGTTTTATTTACTCTCTTCTAAACCCTCCAGAATATCTTGCTTTAGTTTAAGGCTTCAAGGATGACCATCAACACAGATTACTAGACATTAGAGTTATTGCTTCAGTAGAGATTTCGCATTTCTAACCAGTTCTTGGGTGATGCCGGTGCTTCTGGTCTAGGGATCACACTTTGAGAACCACTGGACTAAAACTTTAAGAAGCCTTTGCTTCACTTCCCTTCACTTTCTAATGAGAGGTTAATCTTGTTTTTCAGGGCTGACCACTCCTAGGTTTTTTTTAAGTATCTTTATTTCAAAGGATGCCTACTCAATCAAAAAGTATTGTTCTAGACCCTCCACCTTTATAAAAAGAAGGCCATTTTCAGGACAAGGAAATCGAAGTGTAATTGTTCGGTGCTTTGAATTTCCCATAGGAATTCGAATGACACTAGGTCATGGGGCAAAGTTCCAATAGCACAAAGCAGTGTGGTCCCCAACCCACATTCAATAGGCCAGGCCATCCGCTTAGGGCTTATCTTTTATGATCCCTGTGATTGAAACACTTCTGAGAATTGCTGCATCAGAACTAAAGCAACAGATGGCTGTGCATTGAACTATAGAAATGATGTTAAGACTGGGGTATGATCGCTTGAGACAGGCCCGCCTGGTCTCAACCTGCACAAGCAGCAGTCAGTTGCAGGTCCCAGGGCATTTACACGATGCAGCACACCCTGTAAATCCGTTTCTGAGATAGAACGATGTCTCCCATAAATTTGAAACTCTCTAAGAAAAGAATTTAAGCATTTAGCCTACACCTGCACCCCTCCTTGAGGCATGTTGTCCTTGAAATCTTCTTTCTACCTTTGAGGTATTCTCCTTTTCATTGGATTCCTCTGTGGTATATTCCCATAAACTCCTATTTGTGTGGCTATGCTAATGAACCTTATAATGCTGAGCCCAATGGACACAAACAGTTTTATTAAACACGCTAGTACCCTTACCCAACAAAGTGTTAAATGACGATTTCCAGGTTTGACTCCATCCTGCTGATGTAATTATACTAGACAGCTCTGCTGAATCTCCAGAGTAACTGGATTTGAAGGCTTTTGGTGCATGTGCACAATTTTGAAAGGATTAGCAGATTAAATATCTTTTAACCTCCCATCCATTCAAGTTAGGAATGGACAGGTTGCCTTCTCTAGCATCTCCACTAAACTTAATGGCAAAAAAACGATGGTCAGCTAGCCCACATTCTAATAAGTGAAGGGAGGGATTTCCTGGATGTCATGAGAAGTTTCATCTCTATGGAGCTTTACTTGAGAGGGTTCACCTCTGCAGAGTTCATCTTAAAGATATTTACCTCCTCAAGTCAGTATTTATGATGTTTAGTCAGCCTTCTGATGCCATAATTATGTGGTGGTGGTGGTAGTGGGGGTAGTGATAGCAGCAGAAATGGTGGTGGTGGAAGTGATGTTGGAGTCAGTAGAGGTATAAGAGGCAGTGGTAGTGGTGGTGATGGTGGTGGTGAAGGTGGTGGTGGAGTTACTGAAGGAGATGGGAGAGGGAGTGGCAGAGGTGATAGAAAAGGTGAAGGTAGTAGAATTGGAGAAGGTAAAGGTGGAGGTGATAGAGAGGGTAGAATTATTAGAGGTGGTGAAGGTGGTAGAGGTGGAGATGGAGGTATAAGTGAAGGAGGTGAAGTTAGAGGTAATAGAGATGGAAGTATCAGAGATGGAGGTGATTGTGGTGTCAGAAGTATTAGAAGTGGTGAGGGTGGTGGAGGTGGAGGAGGTGGAGATGATAGAGGTGGTGGAGGTGGTAGAAATGGAGATGGAAGTGGAGTTGGTGGAAGTGGTAGAAGAGATGGTAGAGGTGGTGCTGCTGGTACTGCTGCTCTGCCTTGGACATAGTTAAAAAGAACCAAGCAAAGCTAAGATAACTTCCTACTTCTCAGATGAAGAAACTGAAGCTCAGAGAGGAGAGAGCATGGTCATTTCACACAAGAGAAACCTTACCATCCTGCCTCCTTCCTGATCCAAATGCACAAAACTTGGTGAATGTTGGGTGGTCCTGAGAAATAATACCAGTACCCTACGATTTCAGATTTAGCCTGATTTCCACCTCATCTGGTTATGTACATCTCATACCGACTGCAAGGGCAACCCCAACGCCTAGATTCTGTGCAGCCAGGACTTGCGGCTGAAATTGGTGAACATGTTGGGCTTTCTCAGAGAAAATCAAATTAAGGAGTTTGTTAAATGATGGTTACATGAAAAGAAGCCAGGGTTGAGAGATTGTAAATATACTTACAGGCAAAACTATTGAGTGCTTAACAAATGTTATTTGATTTTTTTTAAATAATGATTTGATTTTCAAGTAGTTTTAGGTTTACAGAAAAATACAAAAATAATACAGAGTCCCCATATAGTCTGCCTTCAGTTTCCCCTATTGCTACATTACTATGGTACATTTGTCACAACTAATGAACCAACACTGGTTCTTTGGTACATTACTATTAAATAGACTCCCACTGTATTTGAGTTGCATTAGTAATCCCCTAAATATAAAACAATATGAACTTTTTACTCTTGCAAATGGTAAACACCATCACACAAGATCATTTGAAGTTCCTTGAAAATAGGATCTATTTTTATATCCTTTTTCTATTTTTTCTAGCACCTTGTATATATTAGAGGCACAATAAACATGTGTGGGCTGATGAATTATTGTCTATATCAATATATGTCTATTGATATCTATTGATACCATTTTTGTACACAACACTGCACCAGCCTCACTCAGTCCAGGGATGCAGTGATAGCTTTCTACACCTGGAGCATCACCGAGTAACTAGAGAAACTGGTGCAGTCATGGAAACAGTCAAGTGTATTCCACTTACTTTTATTTTCAGAAAACCCCAACCAGCACACATCTCAGTGGGGAAGACAGCACTCATAGCCACAAAGCAAACGTTAGGCCTGCCAAGGCAGTCTCAGAGAGAGCACAAGAGAGGAAGGCTGGTAGGTCAAGAAGCTTGTAAATTCCTGCTCATCCTGATCCTTCTCCTTGGTGACTAGACTTTTGGAAAAGCACATGACACCCTGTCCCTTCTCCTGTCAAGAGCACTTATACATAACTGTGTTCAGTCTCCTAGCAAAGGCCTAATTCCTTGATAGACAAGCTACCTTTGCAAATTGGAGGTTTTCCTGAAAGTTAATAGAGCAAAATTAGGTTACATAGAAGGAACCAAAAAAAAGGTGATGGGGGGGGGGAGGGGTTGGTGGAGAATAGTTAACTCCAAAGCTTAAATTAGAAACTAAAAGAAGCTCCTTTTAATTCAATAGTAATAATTCACTTTCTGATGCCAAGTGCTGGCTTATTAACTCACTTCGTCCTTTAAGAACTCAAAGATGGGTTATCCCTTACACAGACAAAAACGTCTTTTTCTCCTTCCTACTCCACACATTCAAATAAGATGACCCCATCTCAAATGCATTAGCATCTTTTATCCTGAAGGATGGTGAAGTACTTTGCCAATGTGGTTCCAGGACCCTGAAAATAATAGCAGGAGAGAAATACCAACAATCAGGAACTACTTGTCCCAACCCTTCCACCCTCAGACCCTATTCTCATCGCTCTTACACACACACACACACACACACACACACACACACAGAGTAGAAGGTGAGCTACCATGATAACTTTCAAAATAACTTGTACTGCCTGCTTTAAACTTTAATAGGAAAAGAATCAGTAGGTTAAATTTTTTTAAAAAGATGAATTTTCTCTAATTAAAGTAATATATGCTCATGGTAGAAAAGAAACAGCAACAACATTCATACAGGTTTTAAAAAAGCAAAAATGACCCGTAAGTGTACCCCAAAGATAGAATTACTACTATTTTATTGTGTGAGTCCTCCAAATCTTTTTTTCTATGCCTGTATGGTTTTTCTTCATTGAAATCACACTGCATATACACTTTGGTTCTGCTTTTTTCACATAACATTATACATTATCATTTCCCATGTTATTATATTTCTTCTAGCACCTTGTATATATTAGAGGCACAATAAACATGTGGTGGCTACAGTAGTCTATTTCATGTTGTAAGTTAGAACTAATGTAAATCCTCTCACCTCAGTGGCTCCCTCAGCTCCCCTGCCTCCACATACACAACCCTTTTAAAAAGGGGAATTCTGATATAAGATCAAAATCATTCAGGACTTTTCTGAGCTTGGTTTCTTTTCTGGGTTAGATTGCTTCTGCCAAAATCTGGTCCTTTGCTATCCAAAATGCTTTATGATTGACATCTGGCCATTTGTAATGGGGAGGAACATAAACACAGTCACTCTTTAATTCAAGAGACTGAACTACCAAAAAAACACACAGTGTTTTTAAAAAGTGCATTAACTAAATCCAGTGCTACTACATTAGACAATCAATATTTCAGAGATGATAGTTTCCAAACAATTAGAGTATTCGTACTGAGCCCTTTTGCATACTCAGCAAAAACCCACACGAAATGCAAATCGATATTAGATTCAGAATCATATTCTTGGTTAAATAATTTATTTGCTCCATGTGATGTCAATGAGAATAGAGCGGAGAGAATACAGACCTTGAAATCAGATGTAACTGAAACCAATTTCTAGATCTGATATTCAGAAATTTTACTAGGCAAGTTGTTTAACCTCTGAGACTCAGAGACCTCATTCACCAAATAGGATCATAGAGCCCATCTCACTGTTCATTTGTGCTGAAGATTCCTTGAGACAATGTGTGTGAAGTTTCTTAACTGTGCATGATAGATAACAGAAGCTTCATACATAGCAAGTCTCGCTGTCCTTCCTTCTCCCTAAAATAGCGCAGTTTACCCAACAGACGTATAGTTTAATTCCTGGTTCAGTACACACATCCTTTCCAATCTTCCAGATATATATATATATCTCCATATATCCTGCCATATCTGCCTCCACAAAAATGTGCTATATGTAAATGCAAATTTTACTTCATGCAAATACAGATAGGATAATTTCCAGAGTAGCAGCTATTCATAGGCCTGAATTGTATGCCAACCTGCTCAATCTGGACAGGGTTGGTGCAGACATGATGTGAAAGCAAGCTGCCCAGGGCATCTGCTCTGCTCATCAATTGCCAGGCTGCCTTCGCAGATATGCCAGACTGGTCTGGGAGGACATTCCTCCCCTTTTTCTGTCCCATTGGGTCCTTCCGAGTACTGGGACCACCTTCCCAGACAGTGAAGTGCTCTTCTTGCATCAAGCATGTCAGAATGGCCACAACTCAAACTCTCACCTGTCAGAAAATGTAGGGAACACACTGCAACCTAACGTAATGCTACTCCAGGTTGTCCATCAGCACCACCTGGAAGCTTATTAGAAATACAGACTCAGAGTCTCCCCGCAGACCTTCAGGGGCTCACAGAAGTTTAATATAAAGAGGATCGGCATTCAACAAATGTTCTTAAGCACTGCCACCCTAACCCTCGCTCACTTGACACCAGACACGCGGGTCTCCTCGCTATACCTTGGACCAGGGAGAGGAAAAATAAAGACTTCAGCATAATTAACTAGAACTATATTTTATCAACGTTTCCAAATTTCAGACTATTTTCCAATTTCAGTTAAAAATTCATTTTGGAGTGCTTACTGTTTAGTAATAGATAGTCCACTGGTGTTGAAATTAGTTTTCTCAAAAGAGGGAATTATGCCTCGCTCCACTGCCTCTAGTCACTTAATCGAGGACAAGCTCCCCAAGTGCCAACGTTAGCAGCCTTGCTGGGGCAGTAGGCGACAGCTCCTGTGTGGACGGCACCTGTCCCCATAGCGGTGATGCAGCAGCAGGTGGCCATCGTCATCTCCATGATTGGCCGTGGATTTCCCGGTAACAAGAGTCACTGGGGACATGAACAGGAAGAAGACATGTGGTCCAGGAACAGCTGTCACTGCTGGAAACAATACAAGATGTATGTGGATACCAGTCTGGGGTCGTGAATTATTTCATCAAAACTGTCTTTTCAAAAAAGTTAAGGGCATAAATGGAGCTGAAATTAACCTTTATTTTCCAATTTGGAATAAGAATCAAGTCAAACTGTATCAATTGTGACTTTGAAATCTCTTATATGTATTTGCCTAGCGTTCCTTCCTCAGAAGAGCCTAAAGCAGAGTTTGACAATACCAAAGCGTATTCAGCATCATGTTGTTTATAATATGAAGATAGATCTTTTGGTGCTTTCTTCTTCCTAATTATAAAGTTTATACCTGCCCATGTATAAAATTCAAGCAAACACAAACAGCATAAAAAGCTCAAATTCATCATCCTGAAGTAATCACTTTCAACATTTTGAAGGTTATTCTCATGTATGCCTCCCTATAATCACACACATACACACAATTTTCCATAAATTATGATCATACTATACTTGAGGTTTTAAACCCTATTTCTCCCTCTCTATGTCCTGAAGATCTATCTCAGTAACTATAAGTACATTTTATATTTTAATATCTATGTAGAATTTTGTCTTATGAATTGTCATAATGTATATAACTCATCTCCAATTCATAGACTTTGGGTTTTTTCCTAGTTTTTCATAATTATATTGGGATAAACATCCTTGCACCTGGACATCTTTGCACTTTTCTGATTATATCTTTACCATAAGAGCTAGAAACAAAATTGGTGAGACTATGTGCATTTAAAAGTTTGATTTAACCAATAAACTACCCTTTCAGAGTCTGTTAGCCTCTCTCCCATTGACAGTGTGCAAATTTTTATTGCCCTATATTCCAGCCAAGACAGTGTCACTGTTTTTAATCTTTGCCAATATGACAGCTTAAAATTGACATCTCAATGTTTTTCTTTATAAGTAAAGTTAAAGAAAAATGAGTTTAGGATACTAGTACATGTGAACCTAACTGAATACCTCAGGACCCCTCTGGTTAGCATTTGAGTTCAAAATTCCTGCTGTGTTAAAGGAATTTTTCATTTATTGGAAACAACACTTCTTTGAACCTCCTTAGGAGAATACATATAACAAATTTCTCTCTCAAGTAAGTGATACGAATAATTTAAATACATCAGAGCATATGGCTCTAGGCATCTTGTCATTTTAAAAAGATATTTATAATCTTGAAAAAAAATAATTGGGGAAAAGTTATCCTTTCCAATTTAGTCCTATCATTACAAATAGTTGCCAAAAGTGATTTTCAAAGCAGACTGAAATAATTCAATAGTCAGGAAGCCTGGGCTCTGTTCTAGGTTTGCCACCAACCAACTTGGTGACCTTATAAAACTGCCTTCAACTCTATAGGCCTCAATTCCTCCTCCAAAAAATGAAAGGTGTTAACCAGATGTTCCTTGAGGTCTTTATAGCCTCAATTTGTGATGATGATGTGCCAAGCATTTTATTGACAGACTAGAGGTCCGGTGCACAAAATTCATGCACTTGGCGGGGAGGTTCCTCAGCCCAGCCTGTGCCCTCTTGCAGTCCGGGAGCCCTCCTGCTTGCTGCTCCTTACCATTCAGCTTGCTGCTCCTTAGCACTGCTACGGAGGCAGGAGACGCTCCTGCCACCACCCCTGCGCTCGCCAGCCACGAGCCCAGCTTCTGGCTGAGCGGTGCTCCCCCGGTGGGAGCAAACTGACCACCAGGGGGCAGCTCCTGCATTGAGCCCCCTGGTGGTCAGTGTGCATCATAGTGACCAGTCACTCTGGTCATTCCTCTGTAAAGGTCGCTTAGGCTTTTATTATATAGATACCCAATCCTGGCACTAATTCAAGTAAGCTCCCCATCTTAAACACGAAGTCAGATATTGAGCTTGAGTCTTGGTCAAATATAAACAATCCATTTTTATTTTGGTAACATTTAATAATCTGGATAATCAAGAGAAATACATTTTTTACTTTTGCATGTGACTGTGTATATGTGAGTGTTTATATTTATTTCTGTAATATTCATTGAATATCTACCATATTACAAAGTAGTGCTGGAACTACAAGAATAAATAAGACAAAAATTTTCTTCCCCACGTAGCAAGTCTAGTGGGGAAAGGGACAAATAAGCAAGCAGATATTGTCTAAAAGAAAATTTGAAGTTGTGCTTCAGTAATACCATTTCTTTCTCAAAATTCCTGTTTTTATGAGGTGGCATTTCCCTTTTCCTCCATTTCACTATAGAGATAAAATGGTGAACGGTTTCAGCAAGCATAAAATGTTGGGGGAAGAAAGGAAATATTTAGGCCTCTTTTTAAAGTTAAATTATGCACTTTGAATGAAAAGTACTAACATTTTCTCTTATTTTAAGTGCTCATATATAATTTTAAACAACCTGGGTAGCATATACCATATTTCAAATTCAAAGAGGGTTGTATGGTTCTAATAAGTTAGAGAAAGACCAAATGCCCACCAAGGTGGGACAGGGCTCTGGAGATTCATGTAGGCAGGCAAAGCCGCAAGTCCATGGGCACCACAAACTCCAGTTGCAGTTGATACTAATGGGGAGCTTCCTGGGTTCCAACCCGTGGGCAAAGGCTAACATTGCAGAACCCAGCATGGGTGACATCAGCAACCCAGTAGGGTAGCATTTGGCAACGAGGAAGTCATTCCAGGCATAACAGGGGCCCGGCTCCAAGCCTGGGATTCAGCTGAACTTAAGCAGATAATTAGAAATTATCTAGAAGAAGAAGATTGTAAAAGGCCATTGATAACAGAAAACAAAGATCAAAGAGAAACTTGGTTTTACAACCTAGTCCAGTGTGTCTCACTTCCGTATGTATCCAAGTCACCCAAATGGCTTGTTATAACTCAGATTACTAGACCGCCAACCCCAGAATATCTCAGTCAGTAGGTTTGGGGCCAAGCATCTGCTTTTTATGCAGTTCCCCCATGATGCTGATGCTTCTGCTCCAAGCCCTGGACCATAGTTTGACAACCACAGACCAAGAACTCACTCCAGGTTCAGCAACTAGGGCATAGGGACTTTGTTTTTCAAATGCTGGCTCTGAAATATTATTGAACTTCTCTCTGTAACTGAGTTGGTTCTGGAGACAGGGGAACAATAAGTCTGAAAGGAAGGGGAGCACTGTGGTGCCTGTGACTTAGCCATGATTGTGCCCTGATCTGATTGAGCAGTGAGAGTGACAGGGAGGCAGGATGAGTAATATTCACTGGGGACTGGGACAGAGTAACAAGTGGACAGGAAGGTGAAGGAAGGGTAACGGAAGCTGAAGATGCGATTGGTTCAGGAACAGACACCATGGATGAGGGTTGGGGAACTCATGATCACAGTTGTGGGGAGCAGGGAGAGGCAGGGGATTAGGCAGGAACTGGCTGCCTTGTCCATGAGGACTCGTTATCACCTCTCTGAACAGAGGGCTGTTGCTCTGTGCAGACATGTGCCCGTCCTTCACATATACTTGCAAAGTATGTCTGTATAGACATTCTGCTCCAAAATATTAGGTTCGACCCTTTGAAATTGCCAATATTTAATAGCGTTTGACTCACACACAAAAATGCCAATTTCATGAGGTTCAACTTAATACAAACGAGAATATGGGCTAAAAATGAATGCAAAATTCCTTATTCTTAGCTCTGATCTTTATTTAAAATGAGGAACCAACTCTTGGGCTTTCCATATTTAGATTTAAGCACTTTGAGGATTTTTCCACTGCAAATTTTCCATCCTTGGAACCACTGTCCCAGAGCCAGAGCTGACTCTCAGCTGCTGCCCCCTGCTGTCGGCTAGGGAAGCAACCTGATTTTAATTGTGTCTGGGAGGCTAGAGCTATTTTAAAAGAATTTAGGATTTTTAAACGTGTCGCTAGGATTATCCCTTGTTTCAATTAATCCTTGCCACTGCTTTTCTCCTTATCAGACTATTAAGACTCAGTGGGACAAGTTATTTTCATGTGAGCCCTCCCCGCATGACATATTTCCCTTTGGGATATAATTTAACAGTCTGGGGAGGATGGGATTACAGCTGGACTCTCAATAACTCCCACTAATGACAGGGACAGCTGCTTACAAGTTTCAGTCATCAGGCTGATGAGGAAGAACTGAAGGGTAATAGAATACAGGAACATTGAGCCTGGATCTTAGGTGATTTTGCAGGAGTGAGTTTGCATTTAATTACCTTCAATTAAAATGGGAGTTTCTGCTCTCGTGGTTTTGTTCTCCGTGTGATAAAACTGAGTGAGTATTAGCTAACTTTGGTCCTTTGCCCAGTTCTTCTCTGTAGCATCAAAAGGGACTGCTGGGTTTTCATAAGAATCACTGAGTTTTAGATCTAACACAGAAGGAACTGTGTGCTGCTGGTGGTAAATGATGGTTGCTTTTGGAAAATACTTCAAATGCAACCCAGAATCAGTTGAAAAGTCAAGATTATAACTCAGATACACAACTGTCTAAATGCCACCCACCATTTGTTCCTACTCGTAAAGGCGACTCTCCCCACTGTTTCTGAAGGTTGGGATGGGGAAGGTGTGTGTCCCTGTGAGGCCCTAGCCCTGCCGCAGGCCCACTGGCAGGCAGACGGCCCTTTTCCCTTCTGGAACAGCGAGCCTTGAACAAACCAGGGGCCAAAAGGGAGTGGGGTGGGTGCTCCCAGTTGGGTCCCCGGCTGCCAATTGAGAATGACTATTCTGAATTATAGTTGCAATTTAATTCAGCAAATATTATTGAACTTCTCTCTGTAACTGAGTTGGTTCTGGAGACAGGGGAACAATAAGTCTCATCCCCAAAGCTCACAGTCTAGATTCCTATCTGTGCATGTCGGTTGTTTTTATCCGGCTGTTATTGAAGCAAAGGAAATTGCTGGCTGCACCTTTTCACCTCCCACTAGACTGTTAATTATATGCATGTTAATTAGTATGCTGCACTTTAGGTGTAAAGTGTATGAACATTTCCTACACTTTACACCTGTTTCTTGTAAGACCAAGACCAAAGTCTTTAACTTGGCTCACGAGGTCCAGCCCAGAGCTGTACAATTGTCTTTGCTGAAGGGCAAATTCTGTTTTGTTTTGTTTTTAATGCCCAATCTGTTGAGGATCGGTGCTTTAATAAATACAATAAAGACAAATTATTCAGATAAGTACAATGGAAACACAAAGTCATACAAAAGGCAAGCCCAACTTGTTTTTATTAGATGCAATAAACAAAGTTACTTTGTGAAATTTCTATAAAAATGTCTGAACACATCCTTTCCGTGTCTATATTTAAATCACCGTATGTTAACAGACAGTTCACAGGTCTGCACAGCTCACTTTGAGAAACAGGCTAGCCCTTGCCCACCTCTCCCTGTCTCTCTGGGCAGCCACAATGGCCCACTTCCCCTTCTTAGCACATGCCACCCTCCCTGCACTGGCACAGCTGTCTCCTCTGCCCAGAAAGCTCCCAACTCCGCTGTGCCTAATTAACTGAAACCACCCATCAGCTCTCAGTTACACGTCTCTGTCTATCTTGACATCCTACACTCGGTGAGGGTCCCTGTTCTGTGCTGTCATTGTATTGTGACCCTCTCCTTCTCACAGTAATCACCGGTGAAAAAAAGTGGCTCCTCACTAAGCTGTGAACTCCACGAATTGAGTGCTCATTAGTCATGTTCACCAAGGATCCCAAATGCCTAGCACAGTCCCTGGGATATAGTACATGTTTAATACGTACTTATTTAACTAATTGATAATGAAATCTAACTTAAGTTCATATCATTCAAACTCCCATTTTACAAATGAGAAAACTGAACTACAGATAGTGTAAGCAATTTGCCCAAAATCCCTCAAGCTATATATATATAAAACTAAAACCAGATCTGATAATTTCCACATCACAGCTTTCTTATGGCACATACTAAAATGCAACATTACACAAATATTATCAAAGCTGTTTTGGATGATAGCATTTCTATGAGTTGAAGCCTCATTTTCAATATTATCCCATTTCTAAAACTATCTAAAAAGTGTGCACAGTTCAACAAAATTTTATTTGATAGTCCATCTATTTATTCCACGAATATTTACTGAACACCCACCATATGCCAGGTACTATTCTAAGTTCTGTAGGTGCAGCAGCAAATGAGAACACGCTGGCTCTGCTGAACAGTCTTCATCCAGCGGGAGAGACAGCAACAACCACTTAGAAAAATGCCCATCATTAGTGATCCTAGGAAGAGAATAAGCACAAGATAAAGGGATAGAGTGAAGGAGGCACTGTTTTTGATAATGTGATCAAAGGGCCTCTCTGAGGAAGTGACACTTGAGTTGAGACCTGAACAAGGAGCCACAGGGTCTGGTGGAAGGCAAAGGGACGGTAACTGCAAAGTCCTGGGATGGGAGTGAATCTAGTTCTGTTCCAAGACCAGCAAGTGTTACTGAGCGCAGTGAATGGGCAAGAGAGGCTCTAATTCAAGGTTGGAAAGGTAAGTGGGGGCCAATGGTTCATGGTTGATTAAGACAGAGGACTGTGGCGTCACCTGATTTGTCTGTTCCAAAGAGCCCCCTGATTGTAAAGGGGAATACTATGGCAGGTAGAATCAGGTCAGTGAGGATGCTAGCTCGGTAGTCAAATGAAAGGTGAGGGCGGGATGGCAGCAATGGTCAGATTCTGAAGGTAGAGTTGGCCACACTTGTTAATGGATTGAATGTTGGAGGTGAGGAAAAGAGAGAACTCAGGATGATTGCTGGGTTTTGGACCTGAGCAACTGAGTGAGACAGGAATGTTGGAGGCCAGAGGAACATTTGGAGGGTGGGGATTGGTTTGAAATCAAGAGTAAAGCCATATGTGGAGTAAATGGCACAGAGTAGAAATCACAAAGAGAAAATAATCTTTTATTTATATTTTTATTGTAGTAATAACACAATATGAGATCTACCCTCTGAATATATATAAAATTTTGGAGAGGAAGGGAAAGGGAGAGAGAGATAGAAACATCAATGATGAGAGAGAATCATTGATTGGCTGCCTCCTGCATGTCCCCCATGGGGATCGAGCCCACAACGTGGGCATGTGTCCTTGATATGAATCAAACCTGGGACCCTTCAGTCCACAGGCCAATGCTCTATCACTGAGCCAAACTGGCTAGGGCTGAACCAATTTTTAAATGTGCCATGCAAGATTATTAACTATAGGCACCATGTTGTAAAGCAGAGCCCTGGAATTTATTCAACTTGCATAACAATAACCTTATTCCTGTTGATTAGCACCTCACCATTTCTCCCTCCTCAGGTGTTGGCAACCACCATTCTACTCTCTGTTTCTATGAGAACAATTTTCAATATAATCTATCAGAAACCTTATGATGCTGACATTTTCTTTAATAACTTTATCTGTGCTTATATTATGTGCTATAATTTTATTATTATGTAAGAGAAGATTTGGCCAGAATATTATATAGAATAATAAAAATCAAGTAGTTGAAACATTAACATTCATATAGAATATTGGTGTAGTTTTTCATTTGTATCTTCCGCTAAAATCAAGAAAATTTCCCTAAATTTAGGGATAATGAGTTAATTTTGCTCCTTGAAAATATGTAACACAATATTCAAGGTTATTTATTATAGCAATGATTATAATAGGAAAAATAGGAAATAATCTAAAGAATCATTAATAAGACACTAGAGAAATACATTAAGGTGTGCTCTTACAACTGAATATTATGCAAAATAATAAAAATGAAGAAATTCTCAATGTACTGATATAAAAAAAAAAACACCTTTAAGATGCATTAAATGGTAAAGCAAAGTACAGAATAATTGGTATAGAATGTGATCTCTTGTCATTAAAAGGGTGGAAAAATAAAAAAATATGTACAGTATCTGCATTTGCTTGCATAAATGCAATAGTGTGGTGAAGGCCTGGGGGATAGAAGGGTGGAGGGGCTCAATGGAAAAAAGGGGACATATGTAATACTTTCAACAATAAAAATAAATTTATGTATATAAGTAACAAAACTCTGGAGGATACATAAGAAACTAATCACAGTGCTTATTTATAAATGGGCACTACAATGAGTGAATTAGAGAGATCAGGAATAAGAGAGTGAGAAAGACTTTCCACTGGGTATCTTTTTATTTTTTTACTAGAGGACCATTGCACAAAATTCATGCACTCGGGGAGGCAGGGAGTCCCTCAGACCGGCCTACACCCTCTCACAGTCCAGGAGCCCTTGGGGAATGTCCAACTGATGGCGTTGGCCTGCTCCCTGAGAGTGAACCTAAGCTGGCAGTAGGACATCCTTGGCACTGCCTTGGAGGTGGGAGAGGCTCCTGCCACCGCCACTGCGCTCACCAGCCATGAACCCGGCTTCTGGCTGAGCAGCGCTCCCCCTGTGGGAGAGCACTGACCACCAGGGGATAGCTCCTGCATTGAGTGTCTGCCCCCTGATGGTCAGTGAACATCATAGCCACCAGTCGTTCCACTGTTTGGTCGATTTGCATATTAGACTTTTATTATATAGAATTTTTGAGCCATGTAACACCTATTCAAAAAAATCAATTTTAAAACAGAAACATAACATTACACAGAGTTCAAAAAGTAACCAGGATTATTATTGAAAACACATTGCTGCCAAAAAAAACTTTTAAGCAAGGCTCTTACTCTGGCCTTTGAGCCTCCTCCCTGGGGAAGAGGAGATGAATTTCTAATGTGAACTCTTTTCTCTGCTGGATTTCCCATTCCCCGCCTCTGGGATTCTGCACAAAGCCTTCCAACTTGCGTAACAAAGAGCCAGGATGTCTGGCTTCTAAAACGAAAGTGATAAAAGATAAAAGGTCATCTTCTTATATTTGCTTGATTGCTTTCTTCTTGCTCTGCCAAGTTTAGTGCTTGACAGCCCTTTTCTTTCATTCATTTGTTCAACAAATATCGATCGAGCACCTCCTATGTACAGTGTACTGCAATTTATCCTAAAATTCAAAAAATTATTCTAATTTAGTATCGATCCTCTTAATATATTTAATGTATGAGATGGCAGGGAAACACCATCCTCTTTGTAGGCGGGATCATTTCATGGTCCTGAGAGATGAAGTCACAGGCCTGAAGTCACACCGTTCTTAATGAGAACAGGACATGCAGTTGCCAATTGGGTTTGGTAGGCAAAATCCACTCGCTTCCATTTCTTTCCTAGGTGATAATAAGAATCAGATATTACTTTGGAGGAAGATAAGCCGGCTTGCTTGTCTCTTTTCTTACCGTGAGTGCTTATCTATGTATAAAGACATTAATTCACTCATTTGTTCATTCCAATGATACTGATTCCATCCCAGAAGGTAGGCATGATAGTTGGAGCTGAGGGGGGTATGAAGATGACTTAGATTTGGGCCCTGTCTTAAGAAAGTAACATCTGAATGTACAATAATGGCATACTCATGAAGAACTGTAATACATGGCAGAAATGATCAGTGCCTTAGGAGAGGTTCAGAGAACGGTTCAAAGGGACAGGAGTTGGCTGGACTGGCAAAGCAACTAGGAGACTTTATCTCAGCGCCCAAGTCAGAGGTTACCCTGCGATGGCCTGGTCAGACCTACCCCAGAAAAAAAATTGAAGCCTGTGAAAACCTTCTGGTCTAGAGAGGCTTCTGTACCCAGTGCTCCCAATGCGGTAGCGAAAGGGTATCTCTTGATTCTCTATCTTAGTTTGGGGACTTTTCTATGTCTTTTGAATATATTGATAGCTTCTGCTGATAATGTTGATATTCACTGCTCACTTGAACATGATGTCACCTGATTAGAAAGAAATATAGCCTCATTTGTCCTGCAAGTAAGCAAGGTTAATAACCCCATTAATCCAGTCACATAGATGAAAACAGCTAAAGCTCCATTAAAGTTAACAGCCAACACTTTTAAATACTTACTGTTCTTGCCGAAACTGGTTTGGCTCAGTGGATAGAGTGTCGGCTTGTGGACTGAAAGGTCCCAGGTTCAATTCCGGTCAAGGGCATGTACCTAGGTTGCAGGCACATCCCCAGTAGGAGATGTGCAGGAGGCAGCTGATTGATGTTTCTCTCTCATCGATGTTTCTAACTCTCTATCTCTCTCCCTTACTCTCTGTAAAAAATCAATAAAATATATTTTTAAAAAAAATAAAATTAAATAAATAAATAAATACTTACTGTGCTTATTTGACTTAACAAGGATTGCTTCTTTTAATCTTTAGAGCAAACTTTATTATTGTGCCCATTGTACAATATGAGAAACTGAGGATTAAAGAGATTATCTATAGTCACACGTTTATTAAGTAGTAGAGCTAGGAGTTGAATAAACCAGATCTGGCTGATTCCAAACTCATGTCTTAATCACTATTCCAGTGTTTTTCGAACTTTAGCATCCGAATCATCGAGAGGGCTTGTTAAAGTGCAGATTGATGGCCTCACCCCTAGAATTTCTAATTCAGTGGGTTGAGAGTCGGGTCCAAGAATTCGTATTTCTAACAGGCTTCCAGGTGATGTGGGTGCTGCATTTTGAGAACCACTGCACTCCGCTGTACTGCTACCAGGGGTGGTGTCCCTACTGGGGAGCTTGAGCCCAATATCACTGGATAAATATTTACGCCAATCCTCCCTTTGTTGGAATAACCAAGAAGTCACTTACAGTCTTTGAACAGACTAACTCACAGAGAATTTAAAGCAAATAACCAATATAGTAAATTTCCTAATTCATTTACTATGAAATGAATGTGGAATTATTTTTCATTAAGGGCAAGGTTGATCTTCCTACATGAATTTGGAAGATTTTTAAATTAGTTGAAGAGCATGCTGATCACCAGCTTCTAATAGTTTCAGTGAATAGTTTGTCCTTCAAACTAAGGTATGATATGAGAAACCAAAGCAGGAAGCTCTCAAATTCTAAAGACAGATCTGGACAATCAAGAGAGGGAGAGATTTTTCCTGGCACACCTAACTAAAGAAAGAGATATTTGTCTTAAACCCCACTGTTGTTTCTTTCCATAGTACCCTCTGCTTCTCCTTGATGACACTTAAATCACACTTGAACGTATCCGTGTAATACCTCTCACCTCTTCCAAATTGTAAGGATTACATATGTCTGTCTTGTTTACCAATATCTCCCCAGCCTGATATGGTTCCTGGCAATATTTTTTGTCTGGATGTCTCACTGGTCTCTAACCCATAATCTGACAGGCAACAAATCATAATCCCAGCACTTACAAATCTGCTGTGCTAGCTCCAGAGAGGACTTTTATTTTAGAATATACAATAAATACTTGTATATTGTAGGAGGTAGAGGAGGAAGAATTGTGTGAATGCTCCATAAAACAAGCAGCAGCAACACGCTCTTCTTGGTCTCTATTTCTAAGCCTTTTCCTGAAGAACTTCTCTGAGATGCCTTCTTCCTGTTACATGATTTCTGGGCTACATGATAAAAAATATATATATATATATATACACACACACACATTGCTTGAGGAAAGCTACAGTTTAATGAGGCCAAAATAAAAACATTCTACGAATCCAATCCAGCTGTGTGGATATTTCCTGCCAAAAGGTGTAGGAGTTGGAGTAGTAGGGGATGTGCATGAATGTGAATGTGAATGGATGTCTGGAGGCCCAGATGGACTGCGAGCTATATCAGGAAGAGCCAGTGACTGTGTTCTCATTGTCATGCTCCAGATGGCACAGTAACCATCCCTTCCCGTGCACACCAAGGGAGGATGCTGGCTGAGTCATCTCTCTCAGATTCTTGGGTCCCCTATATCCCCCTTCATCGTCATTGTGGTCATGATGATACCTGGTGGGTTTCAGAGTACTGGAAGAATGGTCATGAAGATTGAGGGGATAGCTATTAAGAATTTTACATGGGCTCCAAGCAGATAATTGAACAGAATACATTTGGAATTTAGTTCAAATGTGAGTTGCCAGCATCAGAGAGGGTGAGTGCCACCTGTGCAGAGACCGAGACCTGAAGTAAATGCCTTCATTCTGTGAGTCCTTTGAGCTCATGTTCAGTTGGCATGATGATGTTAGATGATGCTCCATTGTGATGCTATTTGCCAATGTGGAAAGTCACAGTAAGAAACAGCCTAGTAGAATACATTCATATCATGCCTCCCTGAAAAATATTTTAGGACATTATTCATTATATTAGCCAATAACCTCTCAGGGTAGAATTTACTAGATTTCTCTTATTTTATGAATTTATCAGGGTTACAGTGGTTATTATAATTATAAAGGTTTAAGGCAGTAATCGGCAAACTGCGGCCCCTTGAGTGTGGCTCTTCCACAAAATACCACTTGTGGGCGTGCACGTACAGTGCGATTGAAACTTCGTGGCCACACTCAAGGGGCCAAAGAGCCGCGTGTGGCTCGCAAGCCGCAGTTTGCCGACCACTGGTTTAAGGTGTACAATT
The DNA here is from genome assembly GCF_028538775.1 of Myotis yumanensis. Taxonomy (NCBI): domain Eukaryota; kingdom Metazoa; phylum Chordata; class Mammalia; order Chiroptera; family Vespertilionidae; genus Myotis; species Myotis yumanensis. The sequence goes on from NW_027223753.1 coordinate 178,536,954, forward strand.
CTATAACACATCATCTGTATATTGTACTGTGTGCTCACCACCATAAGTCAAGTCTCCTTCTGTCACCATTTGTTCCCCATGTACCCTCTCCTGCCTCCCTCACCCCAGTTTCCCTCTGGTAATCACCATACTGTTATCTGTGTCTATCACAGACAACAGTTGTTTTTTTTCTTAATCTCTTCACGTTTTTAACCCAGTCGCATAGCCCTCTTCCCCTCAGATAGCTGTCAGTCTGTTCTCTATGACTCTGTTTCTATTTTTGTTGGTTTGTTTTGTTCACTAGATTCCACATATAAGTGAAATCATATGGTACTTGTCTTTCTCTGACTGCCTTATTTCACTTAGCATAATACTCTCCAGGTCCATCCATACTGTCACAAAAGGTAAGATTTCCTTCTTTTTTACAGCTGAGTCCGATCCCATTGTGTAAATGTACCCCACTTTTTTATCCACTGCTGAGCACTTGGGCTGCTTCCAAATCTTGGCTATTGTAAATAATGCTGCAATGTACATTAGGGATGCGCACATTCTTTCAAATCACTGTTTCGGGTTTCTTCAAATATATTCCCAAAAGTGGGATCACTGGGTCATTAGGCAGTTCAGTTTTTAATTTTTTGAGGTAACTCCATACTGCTTTCAAAGTGGCTGCACCAATTTGTATTCCCACCAACAGTACACAAGGGTTCCCTTTTCTCCACATCCTCGCAAACACTTGTTGTTGGTTGATTTATTGATGATAGCCATTCTGACAGGTGTGAGGTGATATCTCATCGTGGTTTTAATTTGTATTTCTCTGATGATTAGTGAAATTGAGCATCTTTTCATATGTCTATTGGCCATCTGTGTATCCTCTTTAGAGAACTGTCTATTCCAGTCCTTTACCCATTTTTAATTGGATTGTTTGTTTTTTGTGTTGAGTTGTATAAGTTCTTTATAAATTTTGGATATTAACCCCTTATCAGATGTATCATTGGCAAATATGTTCTCCCATTCATTAAGTTGTCTTTTCATTTTGTTGACGGTTTCCTTTGCTGTGCACAAACTTTTTAGTTTGATGTAGTCCCCTTTGTTTATTTTGTCTTTTGTTTCCCTTGCCCAAGGAGACATGTCAGAAAAAATAACAACCTTGCATCCCCAGAATAAACCCCACTTGGTCATGGTGTATGATCTTTTAAATGTACTGCTGGATCCTGTTTGCTAATATTTTGTTGAGGATTTTAGCATCTATGTTTATCAGGGATATTGGCGTATAATTTCCTTTCTTTGTGGTGTTTTTATCTGGTTTGGGGATTAGGATAACACTGGCCTTGTAAAATGAGCTTGGGAGTCTTCCTGCTTCTTGAATATTTTGGAATAGTTTGAGAAGGATAGGTGTGTGTTCTTCTCTGAATGTTTGGTAAAATTCGCCTGTGGAGCCATCCCATTCAGAGCTTTTGTTGGGAGTTTCTTTATTACTGCTTCAATTTCACTAGTTATAATCTGTCTATTCAAATACTCTGATTCTTCCTGATTCCATTTTGAAAGATTGTATGTTTTTAGGAACTTAGCCTTTTGTCCAGATTGTCCAATGTGTTGCCATATATTTTTTTGTAATATTTTCTTACAATCCTTTGTGTTTCTTTGGTTTCAGTTGTTACTGCTCCACTTTCATTTCTTTTTTAAATATATTTTTATTGTTGATAGTATTACAGATATCTCCCATTTTCTCCCCCTTCCCCCTCCCCCCCCAACCTCTACCCACTCCCAACCCGGGCCAGTGTGGCTCAGTGGTTAAGCATCGACCTCCGCTTTCCTTTCTGATTTTACTTAGAGTCTTCTTTCTTTTTTTCTTGATGAGTCTGGTTAAAGATGTCTGTGGTGTGTGAGAGTGACTCAGTATAGGGTCCCAGTGGCTGTTTTCTCAGCTCTCTCCCCAGAGCCACAAACACCTATCTTTCCTCACAGGACTCTAGTCTGCTCTGCCCTCCCTCAGCAGGAACCCAGGGTGAATGGCTGTGAATGAGATTTTGTTCATTGGCCCTTTAAGAAGGTGCCTGTGTCTTCATCAGACTCTCTTCTCTCCCTGGCAGACAGGATCCCTGCTCATTTTCACAGCCTGACGCTATCTGGGCACCTCTTCCCGGCTCTGTTGCTCGGGAGCCCGGCTTGGGAACGAGACCTCATGCTTCTCAGGGGAACTTTGCGGCTGAGATGTCTCTCCAGAATCTCATCAGCCACCTGTGGGGCAGGGCCAGCCCTTTGCACATCTCTGCCCTTCCTCCCAGTCTCATTGTGATTTCTGCTGAAATCCTTGATTATAAGACTTCTCTTCAGCTAGTCTTCAGTAGGTTATTCAGGTTGATTGCTCTATAATTTAGTTGTCATTCCAGTTTGGTCCTGGGAGGAGGTGAGTGTAACCTACTCTGCCACTATCTTGGATCCCCTGTAAGATTTATTTATTTATTTATTTTTTAATCTTTAATTTCTTTATTGGTTAGGGTATTACAAATGTGTCCTCATCCCCCCATTAACCCCCAACCTCCCCCCCCCAGATTTATTTATTTTAAAATAAATTTGATTTTATTAATTTACTAGAGGCCCAGTGCATGAATTCATGCACCAGTGGGGTCTCTTGGACTGGCCTGTGGGATCGGGCCAAAACCAGCTCTCTGACATCCCCTGAGGGATGCCAGATTTTGTGAGGGTGCAGGCCAGGCCGAGGGATCCCACCAGTGCACAATTGGGGCCAGGGAGGGATGCAGGAGGTTGGCCAGCCAGGGAGGGACTATGAGAGGGCTCCAAGGCATGTCTGGCCTATCTTGCTCAGTCCCAATTGGCCGGACCCCAGTAGCAAGCTAACTTACCAATCAGAGCATCTGTCCCCTGGTGGTCAGTGCACATCATAGCGAGCGATTGAGTGACCTTAGCATATCATTAGCATATTATGTTTTGACTGGTTGAACAGACGACCAGATGACTGGACACTTAGCATATTAGGCTTTTATTATATAGGATTTTAATTTATTTATTTTTACTAACTCATTTATTTTAAAATAAAACTATAAATCTTCACAGAATTTAAAATGGCAACAAATAAGTGAGTAAAATTCCATAATATTAACTAAAAGAGACCTAAATAGACAGTAAGTACTGTAATAGAAGAATCCAGGTTAAATTCTTGAAAAACTATTCTTGTTTTCTGTAACATAGTTAGTTTTATTGTTGTAACTTAAACCATTATGATATTAAAATATCCAAATTCAAGAAATATATTTCTATTTCCAATTAAATCTTCCCTAAGAAACTAAGCATTTTTTAATGAATAAAAATATGCAAACAATTTTATTTTCACATTTCTAAGAAATGGTAAGAGTAACTGTACGCCTGCATAAAGTTTCTCAAAATACTTTGCAATGAAATCTTTACAAACATGTATTGTAGATTATTATATGTTGTATAAGTTAGCCATGGTAGATCTAGATAGATAGATATAGATATAGCTATTGCTATAGCTATAGCTATAGCTATAGCTATAGCTATAGCTATAGCTATAGATAGAGATAGAGATGATAGAGATAGAGATAGAGATAGAAATAGAGATAGAGATAGAGATAGAGATAGAGATAGAGATAGAGATAGATATATTATATAGATAGATATAGGTATAGATTGGATTTATATTGCAAAAGATGTATATGTGTTATAATTAAAAGTTATTGTGATCTGTGATAAACTAAGCAAAACACAGGAAGTAAGCCTTTATAACTGATCTTCTATGACCTTTATGATTACACTTAGAGAAAAGCTGCATTTAAATGTAAAGAAATTAAAAAGAAGTCTTTGTGTTTTAAAGTCCAGTGAAATACCACTAGGATTCATTTAACCAGAACACTCAGAGACATTTGAGTGTTCTAACTAGTGGAAAATTTTTATCATATCAATATTGACTGAAAGGGGAAAATAACATCATTTTTAGTAGCAAATCTTTCTAAAATATATTAATGCTTCATTCTACATTACTAAGTACAATATACTATGCCTAATACTTTCTTTGAAGGATGGGGTATTACAGGCCTAGGGGCTATTATGAGTGCATTTCCCTTGCTGAAGGTCCCAGATATAGTTGTCAGAGATGAATATATACTGATTGTGGGATATAAGTTGGAATCTTTAGAATCCTTCAAATGAGCTTGTTTGCTTATAAATTAATTTTTTCTTCTAAACATGAAAACATAGAAAGACTAACTGAGGATACTGGTTAATTAGATATTTGTCTCTGAACAAATTATAAGTGTCTAGAAGGAAATAGTGTAGTGTTGCTAATGTGGGGGAAGGGATGTAACTCTATATTTGCAGAAAAGTGAATTTTGATAGGATTAAACCATTTTGAGCATTCTTCAATTAAGTGTTTACAAGAATAACTTAAGTACAGAACCTAAGACCTCTTATATTCCTGGGAACCTTTTCAAAGTGTAATAAAATCTGGCATATGTTGAACAACTAGGATCTTAAAGTTAAAGAAATTGATTTTTTCCCAAACACATAACATCTATCTAGAACTACAATCAACTTCAATCTGTCTAATGAAATATTAGTATCTTGTAGTTGCTTTTATCTTTGAACTTAAGAGACCATAATGCATTATTTAGCAAGTTAAAATGAGTTCAGGCCAAATCTCTTTTAAAAATTTCTTTTGATGTATATCTGAGAGTTAGGAAGAAAATGTAGGGGTTAGTAGAGAATATATTTTTAGGGGACAGAAAAACTTCATAGATAACTTAAAATTGATATTATAAAATGTCTCTTCTGCCTATTTATAGTGAATTGGTACACAGAATATGGACATATTTCTGTTACTGGAGAATCAAACTTCTCCATTGCTCATGGGAATGGGGTTCTTATTATATCTTTACAAAATGAATTTTCTAAGACTCATACAGGGGGATGAATGGTTTTATTGGCGTGAAATTACATTTCTCGGGTTGTAAAGTCCCATGTCCCTTAACCCAGTTCTGAAAAAAGTGCAGCTGGGGGTCTAGCAGAGCCAAAAGCAAAGCCAACATCCAGAGCTCCTGTTCCATGTCACAGCTGGGCCCAGTGCAGCATCAGGCTAAATAAAGTCCTTTAGTCCATTGTGTGGAATCCACGTGGTCATGGGCCACGTGGACAAATGTAGGGGAGCATAAGCCCTGCAACGGGAGAGCCAAAAGCCCAGCATGGTGGGGGGGGGGGGGGGGGGGAGGAGGGGGAGAATCCTTTTTCCAGGAGTTCAAATATTCAGGTTTTTGCACCTTTGTAGTGGCCACTTCTATTCTGGCCACTGTCTCGCTCCCAGGTGTGACTGGCAGGTAAGCATCTTCCCATGCCATCCAGAACTTACTGGGCATGCATCTACTAGTAAACTGCCTTTATCCAGTCTTTTCACCCATTGATCAGCGGGGAACAGACTTGGAGAGTGTTAAATTACAGCTTTCTAGCAAAGCTGTATAAACGGCATGCCTATATTACTTAGTTTTCTCTTTACTCCTTTCTTATTAAGTAATAACCAGATTACCACAACAGTATCATTTCCAGTACAGGAAACGCAGACAATCTGCCTGAAGCCACATATAGAAATGACCCCGTACCTCCATGGAGTCCATGAAAGTCCACCAAACTGTCCTAGTCCTTCAGAATTGGGAACACTATATGAATGGGTGCCTATTTATAATTCATCAGACAAACCAGTGAACTAATTAGTAGAAATATATTCTTTTGGAACTGCTGGAAATGTTTCAACAATCTTAAGGTCCTCTATATTGAATTCTTTCTTAAGATTTTGAAAGTTGAAGGTCATTTTTTATTGGGATTCTATAACTTTGGTTGAATATGTTTTCTAATATGGCTCTATATTGTCAATCCTTGGGCACATAAAATGGTCTGTGAATTCATTAGCAAGTTTATGGTACCTTGGGGTTTTGTAACTGCTACTCAAATAGGCCAGATCCAGACTTGCCTTGATTTCTATTGTTAGGAGAAGTCCATTAACCTTTTCATTTCATTATAGTGTAGCATCATCAAATTACTCTTCCAAAATAATAAGTAGTCCTTTCAGATACTATCGACTCCCAAATACATATAGAAAATAATGTACTCAGATAATAGGATTTTGCTGATTTATAGAATTATTAGAGCATATTGAATGCCCACTTTTACACATAGTATCTATGTTATCAGTACAAAAACCCTGTAAAGTCAGTAAAGCAGTTGTTAGTACCATTCTCCCTCTTCTGCTTCGAGAAAACTAAGTTATCTGTCTAATGTCATAGAAGATTGAAAAGTGTTGTTTCTGGGTCTCAAACCTTAGGTTTCCAACTCCCTGTCCTGTGCTCACCTAACTAACCCCAGTGACTACATGTATATAAAACCAGGTTCATTCTCATTCTCTCTCTCTCTCTCTCTCTCTCTCTCTCTCTCTCGTATCTTAGCAACTTAGAGTTGATAGATATGCAACTGGACTAATTCCCAAGAAAGGCAAAACTTGACAACTATTTCCTTCCCCTTCTGGTTTGTCAGTTAGATGAGAGCCTCCAAAAAAGAAATATGTAATATTGAGAGTTGGGCGTGAGTCTTGGCATGATTCAGACACTGGCTTCAAAACCACTAGAATCCTGACCAGCTAACATGGCCTACCTGGTGGTCCTCTGTAACTGCTACTCGAATAGGCCAGATGTTCATGGGTGTCAACACATACTGTGGGGGAGAGAATTGAGAGGTGTTTGTTTGTTTTTTAAAATAAGCACTTAAATGGTAGTTTCAAGAGCAAATTTCATACATCTGTTGAAATTTAGAATAGTGTCCTACAGATTTGGAATTATTTAGGACTGTGATTATAGCCAGAAAGTCAGACAGAAAAGTAAAATGAACTGGTATATCGTCTGTATAACAATAGAAATGTGAGTCTCAGATTTGTGATGATTAGAACAATGGAACCTGTCTCTATTTAAAACCTTCAGGCACTCCAGGATCCTGATTCATTTAAAGTCCCCTATTGACATCATCCTGGGTGACATCTGCACACAGAACAGTCCAGGTGATATCTGACAGCCAGAACCAAGCTTTAAGCAGTGCCTCCCAAAGGTTGCAGAGTGTTAGCAAGAACTTTTGAAAAATAAAGCTACTTATGCACCCATATAACCATAACTAATGGACATAAGACACTGGGGGGTGAGGGAGGGCAGGGGCTTGTCAAGGGCGGCGGGGGGAAAAGGACACTTATGTAATACCCTTTGTAATACTTTAAGCGAAAAATAAAAAAAAATAAAAAAAATAAATAAATAAATAAAAAAAAGAAAGAAAAAAAAAAGAGAAAAATAAAGCTACCTGTGTTACATGATTACTTTCCAATTGTTCCATTTTTCTATTCTATTTTTATACATATCAATTATGTATTTTAACTAATTGAAGTCTGTAAAAAGTATGTAATTTAATAAACTTTTAGTTGGGCATAAATAACTTCCTTGGAGCATTCAGATTTCAAAACCAAAGAAATTTGTTTTTTCACAAGAAAATTCCCTTCAAGAAGTTCCAGACTCTAATTTGAGGTCCTGTGGCTAAAACTTCAATTCAGTTTGGGAAGGTTCAACTGTGTTGGCACTGGCTGACCACTGCAGACACAATCTTCATTTGAATTTCTTTTGGGCAACTCTCTCTGACAATTTGGTCATGGTCCCTGACCAAACACTACCATAGAATCCAATTGTGGCCTCCTGGGTTCAGAATTTCTATTTTTCAATACTTACAACGTCCTTTTTATTAGATTACAAATAAAAGGAATTAGCTAAGAAGTCTTAAAATAACCCTATTATTGAATTGTCTTTGGACTTAAACTGCTTTCTGAGCAATTTACTAAGGTAAAAAGGAAGCTACTTTGCAATCTTTCATAGGTAGTTGCTTCCATACTTTATGGGTTTACTAGGGCTTCCATAACAGAGTACCCCAGACTGGGTGCCTGAAATGACAAAATGTATTTTCTCACCATCCTGGAGGCTAGAAATTTGAGGTCAGGTGTTGGCAGGGTTGGCTTCTTCTGAAACCTCTGTCCTTGGCTTGTAGATCACTGTCTTCTCCTTGTATCTGCACATGGTTTTTCTTCTACGTCCTAATATTTTCTTCTTATAAGACACTCACATTGGATTAGGGCCCATCCTAACGACCTCATTTTAACTTAATTGCCTCTTTAATAACAACCCTACTTCCAAATACAATCACATATGAGGTACTGGGGGATAGGCCTTCAACATATGAATTTGGGGAGACATACTCAGCCCCATAACAGATACTGATCCCAGCTCATTAGAAACCAGTGTCTCCTTCCCTACCGGTGGCTAGTTTCAGCATCCGTCTTGCTTCTGATCCTTCATTTCCATACCTTTTCAGTCCCTTTGATTTAGGTCATCCCAACCCTGGCCTTTGCTTTTTACCTGCAGAGACTCGGACTTCCCCTTAACTTGTGAATGGGTAAGGCCTCTTATTCACACAGTGACTATTCTCTGCCTCTGTTGCTATTATTCAAGTCACTACTCTTTTCACATCTATTTTTCAGTTATTCACCCCTCTTATGTTTCCTATGGCTTCTAAACTCAAATTCATGACGGTATTTTCTATAATAGCCCAAACTGGAAAGACTCAAATATCCATCAACAATTGAATGGATAAATTATGGTACACTCAGATGATGGAATACTATACTGTGGTGAGAATGTAAGAACTATTGCTACTTACTCCACGGATGAATCTCACAAACCTAATTTTGCATCTTTTGCCACCTACCTCCTAAGGACAATAAGGCCATAGAGACCAGGAGCTCAGCAGTAAGAGCTCCTAATGAATGAGCACTACTGAGTGCCTGCCATGTGCCAGGCATTGTGGAAATGCTCTCATATACTCTCCTAATTCATTCTCACAAATTTATGAAGTAGATAGGTAATATTCCTATCCTAGGTAAAGTGGAGGCTTAGAGAGAATAACTTATAAAACGCAGAGCTGGAATTGAAACTCCCGTCTTCTGGCTCCAGTCCCAGTGTTGGTGCCAACATGCCACATGCCCACCCCTCTTTTTCCTCCACTGACTGTGGAGGCTGCACTGGCCCCGTGAGCTGGTAATCACCTTGCCCACACCTGGGCACACACTGACTGGGGCTCACAGCTCCGAGGTCTCTGTTCTTTCCCTAACTCCTCTCCACGATGTGAGAGAGACTAGACTAGGAACTAGAGGCATTAAGGAGGAGCCAATCCACACACTGCCAATGACCCCCAGAGAACTATCAACATAAGCAGCAATGCCCATCCAATCCAGAATTTTAGAATAGGAATTCCCAAAGCCTCAAGCTTCTCTCTTGGAGATGTTTCAGGGAACTCAGAGAGATGGGGTGCATTAGCTGCAGACCTTCTTGGCTAGTAGCTTGTGACCTAGTTTCTGGAATTTACTTTTCCTAAGTTCATCAATAAAAACTGGGTCATTTGATAACTTAGGAACAAGCTGGTTTGCAAGTAAGATCCGAGCAGTCTGGAATATTTGTATTTGAGGGGACATTTTTCCAAAAGAAAAAAACACACAAAGTAATCTTTAGGGCTATGTGTTTTAGTCATTTTCCTCTTTCTTAAAAATAATCTGCCCAAATGTGCCTGTTTTGTAAGTCATCTGAACTATTTAGCACAAGAAATTGAAAATACAATATAACCTTTTAATTAGGATTTTATTTTTTGTTACCTGTTTCATTCAAAGCCCTCTCAAACTGTAAATAAGAAATTTTGGATTTATGATCTTAACATCTCATCTACATTTACTTCTTAATCATCAAATATGTATTATTAATAGCATCCTCAATAAAAGACTAAACAAGGTCAATAGAAAACAATTTTTTTAAGCCAGAACACCAGGCAGCAAAAATTGCTTGCAGGTGCATTATAGAAAAACTCAATATTAACATAACATAAGTTCCAAGTAATTTAGAGCCACAATAATAATAGTAATCCTGATAGTAAAACTTCGCCAATTCAGAACTGGTAATAGATAAGTGAGAACTGAGTGATGTTACTTTGACCATCTGTCCAGGAAGGTTGCTAAGCAAACAGAGTAAATAAGCCTCAGGGATATGGTGAGAGTGAGGTAGGGACAATGTTTAGCCTCCTCAAATGAACAAACAAATGGCAAATTGGAAACAAATGGATCTTGTTAATTAAAAAGAAGTCTTATCTTTCCTTCACAGCAAATATTAAGCACCTTTACTTGGCAACACTTTATTAATTTTAATAAATTTGTATTTAAATGCTTGAAACTTTATTTAAAATCTAATTAAGTCTTTTGTCTAATTCAGAATCACCTTCTGTCAAAGTTGGCCATATTACACTATGTGATTTCAGTATTTTAAATAATGTGCAAAAGCTATCCAGTACTTGTATTGGATACACACAAGTAAACTTGAGTATCTATTATGTGCCCACAGAGAACTATACAAAGTAATAGAAAATAGTTCAAAAGCAATAAGCACAATCATTGCTCACACAAGGCAATTTCATGGATGAGACGTGACGAGAGAACATTTTACAAAAATAAAGGACCATAGCAAGATCCCTGGGGGCGCTTAGTCTGCATGCACGACTCAGCAAGTTGGGTGTTGAGCAGTTCTATTCCTCAAATGACCCACTGCATAATTGGAAACAATGGCAAGGAGTGCTTTGGCAATGGCAATGGCAATGACTCTGATCATTGGGGGCTGACTTTTTTTTAATAAAAGTAGAGACACAGGTTGATTCAACTTCCTCAGAAGTGCTCCCAAATAGTCAGAAACACACCCAAAGGCCAGAGAGAATGAAGTGCTTAGGCTTGTTGTCTGGTGAAGATATTACATTTTTAGTCATGTCAATTTCACACATCAATGTTTACTGCCTCAGGCCTACACCTTCCAACAACTACAAAATGGAAGCTACTAATTAGGCATCCAATAAGATTTATGAGTATAGTAGTCCCCCACTGTTGTAAATGTTTCCCTCCACGTCCCTCGTGGTTCAGGGTTCAGGATCTGGAAGAGGAGCCACACACAAATGAAAAAGAAAAGACAAGAGATAATTTGGTAATACTGGGGGGCCAGGCGGGTAAGTCCAACTCAAGAGGAAGGACTTCCACCAGTGCTCAGGCCGCACCAACCATTTTATAGTCAGAGGTAAACAAGGTAGTGGTTACCATAGTTACACTGTTCTTGTGAGTTTCACTTGTTTTGACCATAGTTACACTTCCTGCACTTCCCTCAGCCCATTAGCTTCCCAGATAAGATCTAGGGAGTGTTATAAAGTCAAGCCTAATTATGCTAAGAGGACTGTGCCCTCTAAGCTGGGACTTGTTTGTGACTTTGCCAACAGGTCAGTCCAAGGCTTAACCCTCTATCAGCTCTCCACATCTCACCCTTCTTTTACTTTTATGCTACTATAATGAAAGTTTAACTTAAGCATCAAGAACAAAAAGCTACCATAATGAAAGTAAAACTTAAGCATCAAGAACAAAAAAATGTTTAAGTCCCAATTTCAATGTCCAACAGTTCTGAGTCCAAGTTTTAATGTCCGACAGTTCCTTATGTGTACGTGTCAGCAATGATATTTCAGTTCTGGATGGTGGACAAATGCTGGCAATGCAGGTCCGACCCTCTCTGGTTTGATACTGGGCAACCTGCAGCGACGCACAGCTGCTGACTGCTAGCATGGCAAAGTGTCATCAGCGTCTTCCATCTCTGGATTGTTTTTCCTCTTGTCTTCATGGTTGGAGCATTCCTGATAATTCCTCTCTGTTGCAGGAAGCCACATGGTCTTGGAGTTGTTTTCTGAAAATATACAAACATATTCTCAGCCAAAAGTTAATAAAGAAAATTTTACTTGGGATCCTTTTTATATTTGCCCAAATGATTTTCCTTTGGCTTATTTTTCATGGGTGTCTTGCTGTTAGCATTACAAATGAAAAAAATTTTTTAGATGTAAATTAGTTACAGGATATTTTTTCTTCCATGGTATTTTTCCTCTATCCCCCCCCTTTTTTATTTAATTATTAGGAGACTTTTGGAAAATTTTTATAATGTAGTCTAGATAACTTTAAATTTTTTAATTTTTTGCACAAAAATATGACTGCTTTAGGTTCATTGCATGTTAAGCAATTTTACCATGAAATGAAAATTTTGGTTAATACTACTTATTTTAATTAAACTCATTACTGTCAAATTTAATACTCTAACAACAATCTTAGTTTACACTGTAAATATTAATGGAAAGAATTATTTTGCATCCTTGAGAAGGCCCTGAGCATTCCTGGTGTTAGGCTGGATTTAGATATAGGGTAGCTGCTGTCAGCCAAGTCTGTTGTCTGGGTCCCGATCTGAGCTGGGCATGGGAAGCGGGAAGCAGCCATTGGGGCAGGAGACCTCCCTCAGAAGGGGCGAGTGTTCAAGCCCCTGCATAGTTGGGGGGGGTGAGGATCTGTGCCCCACCTCTGTTGACCCCCAAGTTCTCTCCTGATGGCCCCTCTGCGACTGTGCCTGTCTTAGGTTGTTCCTTCCCTGAGGAATCTTACCCGTCTCTGGCTAACCAGCCATCCTCCAGGGCCAAGCAGGGTGATGTGATGAGATTCAGTTCTGTCTCCTTGGTAGCCTATGCCCTTGTGGCCTCCATGCCCAGCAATTGCCTTGGGATCCACTCGCCTGCTGGCGGGGCCCCAGCATTGATCACATATCTTGGGGAACCCAGGTTTCTTCTCCGGGAGGGCCCAGCTCACGCCATTGGGCGAGAGACAGATCCATGGTACCAGCCACCATGAGGCTTCAACCTCAGCATAAACAGAGAGCTCAGGCAACAGCTGTGGGCAATTGGATTGTAAGAAAAGGGACCCTCTTGGCAAAAAGGGCAAGAGAGGTCAATATAGAATGCTCAAGTGCCTTCCCAGGGGGCCTTCCACACAGTGGAAGGGATTAAATCCTTTCATCTCCTTATTAAATTGCTGCCAAACATTCAAAGAATTAGTTTGTAAGTTTGTTTGGGATAAATGCACAATATGCTGTTGTAAAATATCAAAAATTATTAATGACATTGTAGAATAATATCATGTAAAGATAGTCTTTGCTCTAGGCCATGACAATTCAATTTTAAACTGGAAATGACATTAATTAAATTTCTTCAATTAGTCTTTCAGTAACTTTACACTAGCTATATTCAGGAAGGCAAAAACCCAAATTATTTACCTTTCTATATTAAACCTAGTACATTTAATTACAGTCCTCCAGATGTTTGAAGGAAAAACCTCTTTCTATTATTTTCTTGCAGAGTAATTTCCAATCAGTATCCTTGTCCTCTCACAGCTGAGTTACACTTGGAGAATTTCAATTTAAAAAAGAAAAATCTGCCAGAACTGGTTTGGCTCAGTGGATAGAGCGTCGGCCTGCGGACTCAAGGGTCCTGGGTTCTATTCCGGTCAAGGGCATGTACCTTGGTTGCGGGCACGTCCCAAGTGGGGGGTCGTGCAGGAGGCAGCTGATTGATGTTTCTCTCTCATTGATGTTTCTGGCTCTCTATTCCTCTCCTTTCCTCTCTGTAAAAAATCAATGGAATGTATTGAAAATAAATAAATAAATAAATAAGAAAAATCTTTTCCTTTTACAGCAAGTAACCTACAGGGTTACTTCTTGGATGTTGACTGATAGTGCCGCAAGGTCATGTATTTCAAGTCAAAGTCATTAAATTTGGTTGAATTAAAAAATCCTTTAAAAAGAGAGAATAAACTTTTTAAAACATTTCAGGGCCCGTGAAATGTCCCAAAGTCATTCCTTGGTTATAGTTTTGAAATCCAACTTGAAAGACCATCAAATATATATGTGTATATAAGATTTAAAGATTATATTCAATTCTGTCCTCTAGATTTTTCATGAGGCAAATTTAGATTATTGAACAATTTTTAGCATTTTGTTATTTCAGAATATCTAATTCAATTTAACAAACTCCCAAAGCCTTGGGCTGCCATTGACTGGAAATAATTAGTCTTGGGTTTTATTTTGTACATTTGTAAAGAGATTCCAGCTCAAAACTCTATCTAAATGTCCAAAAACAGGACAGTTGCGCGCATTAGTTTTAAGCTAGCTTTTCTCTTTACACTTGCACAGAAATCCCAGACGCATTTTTAAATTTTGTAAAACTTTTCAATTATGAGAAGGAGACTTTAAATTAGAATACTTGGGGAAGGGGCGTCCATATTGGATCACCATGTGCTCCCTTCTTCTCTTCCCCCACATCCTGCTTTGGGGGAGGTTTCAGCAAATGACTCAGATGGCGTATTTTTTCCCAAAGTCATGCTTAATAGAAAAAGACATATTTTAAATGTTTTCCTATTTTGCTTTCCAAAGTAATAGCTAGCACCCAAGGTTATATTAGCCAAAATTTAGTTATCATAAGATGTTCTCCGGTAATTTTTAAATAAAACATTAAGTAATCTCATTGCAGGAGAGCTTATAGCTCTGCCCTCTCCTGCCACCTTTGAATCTCTCCACACCAGAGGTGGATTCGGCAGCAGGGTTTCATTTCTTATTACAGACTTTAGATTCCAAATACAAACTAAGATTTTAATTTGGACAAGAAACCACATTAAGATGACCATGGCACTCTTTTTTCTCAGCCTGATTTTAAAAAGTACCTTTTAATATTCCAATTTCTTTATAATTTGGCCTTTTTGCACAGGTGATTCTATTAATGGAGAATTAAACATTTCAGGATTAGGACATGGAGGTGGAGGGAGCCATGAAGGCCATTCTCCCATTTTTCCTTTCTGCTCCTCTTAAGGAGCAGAGGGTGCAAGGGGAGGAGATTTATCCTCCTTGGCCTCTCTTAAAGGCTCTAGCAAATGAAATACCGTGTTCCACAAGGGAAAACAGTTTTTGGAGGCAAGTTTTTCCCTGCTGCTGACCTTTTTTTCAAGTTCTGACTAACTTTTTGGCAAACATTCAAAATCTAATGTACCTTCTTCAGGAAAACAAGGGTTATGTTCTATAACATCAAGCAAAAATTATAAGAGATTACCTTCTGAAACTTTAACTCCTTAAGCATGCAAACCAAAAGTCTATAATAAAGTTTCTTACTTTTTTAAGCCGAATCCTGCCCCATTAGCCTGGCTAAGAAAATGTTCCCACCCTACTTACAGATAGCGACTTCTGCAGCTGATCGTGGGCTTTGCGTGCGGTGAAATATCTCCCCACCTTTACGGTGAATTTTTCCCCACCTTTTATGGTGAAGCTTCGTTTTTTTGCTCTAGGCGAAGCCTTCACTTCCAGATTTCCCGTCGGGCGCCAGATGTTGTAAATGTTTCCCTCCACGTCCCGCGTGGTTCAGGGTTCAGGATCTGGAAGAGGAGCCACACACAAATGAAAGAGAAAAGACAAGAGATAATTTGGGAATATTGGGGGGCCAGGCGGGTAAGTCCAACTCAAGAGGAAGGACTTCCACCAGTGCTCAGGCCGCACCAACCATTTTATAGTCAGAGGTAAACAAGGTAGTGGTTACCATAATTACACTGTTCTTGTGAGTTTCACTTGTTTTGACCATAGTTACACTTCCTGCACTTCCCTCAGCCCATTAGCTTCCCAGATAAGATCTAGGAAGTGTTATAAAGTCAAGCCTAATTATGCTAAGAGGACTGTGCCCTCTAAGCTGGGACTTGTTTGTGACTTTGCCAACAGGTCAGTCCGAGGCTTAACCCTATATTGGCTCTCCACACCTCACCCCCTTATCCACAAGGGATATATTCCAAGGCCCCCTTGGTTACTACCAAATCCTAAATATACTATGATGTTTCCAATACATACACTAGAGGCCCAGTGTATGAAATTCGTCCACTGGGGGGTGAGTGGGGTTTGTCCCTCAACCCAGCCTGCACCCTCTCCAATCTGGGACCCCTTGGGGGATGTCCAACTGCCCACAGGGATCAGGCCTAAACCGACACTCGGACATCTCTCTCACAATCCGGGACTGCTGGCTCTCAACTGCTCGCCTGCCTGCCTAATTGCCCCTAACCACTCCCTGCCAGCCTGATCAACGCCTAACTGCTCCCCTGCCAGCCTGATTGCCCCCAACTTCCCTCCCCTGCTGGCCCAATCACCCCCACTGCCCTCCCCTGCCAGCCCTATTGCCCCAACTGCCCTCCCCTGCTGGCCATCTTGTGGCAGCTATCTTGTGATGACATGGGCGTGGCCATCTTTGTGATGACATGGGCGTGGCCATCTTGTGAGGGTGTGGTGTCAATTTGCATATTACCTCTTTATTATATAGGAAACTTTTTCCCTAAAAGGAAGCACTTTACAGCTTCTCTTTGGCGTATCCAAATTGCCAGCATCACGACTTTTGCACTTCGGGGGCAATTATTAAGTAAAATAAGGGTTACTTAAACACAAGCCCTGTAACAATCAATCTGTAACTAAGACAGCTACTAAGGGACCAACGGGCAGGTAGCCTATACAGTGTGGATACGCTGGACAGAGGGATGATTCACGTCCCAGGTGGGGTGGATCAGGACAGCAGGAGGTTTCATCATGCTGCTCAGAATGGCTTGCAGTATGAATTGCTTAATTCTGGAATTTTCCACTTAATGCTTTAGATCTGTAGTTGACCACAGGTCATTGAAATTTTGGAAAGTGAAACCACTATAAGGGGAGCTGCCATGGTGTTAGAAGATACCTGTATCCTAACAAACGTAGTGAGAGTAGCAGCACTGCAAAGTGGTCCATTAGGGCAGGAACAGCCACAGTGGGAGTTTGGGGGGTGGGGGGGAGCAGCTGCTGCCCAAATTAACCACCTAGAGGTGACAGATCAGCTCTAGGGACAGCAGAGCAGCCACGAGGAGGCCACACTGACTGTTGAGAAGACACCAACCCAGAGTCAACTTAGGCACTAGGCACAGTGGACAGTTCACAGGACCCAAGACACGTTTAAGGCCCCATAAAATGTTGTAATTTTAATCTCTCTTAAAATCAGAACTCCAAAAATCACTAGTATAATAATGAATATGTAACAATAAATCCAGTCTGGATTATAGTTGTCTTTATACCAACTTGTCATAAAATACAATTTTTAGCTTTTCTTTTCAATGGAGGAAGGGGCCCATGTCCTCTGGCACCAATCATTCATGTTAAGGAAAGTAAGCATGTCTGTGGTGGGCTCAGAATCCCAGCGACTTTGACAGGGGAGGGCGGAGGAGGGGGTAGACGGGGTAGAGATTAAAGTTAAAGACCATAGAGACTGTTATCCAAGACTTTCTCCCACCACCACATACACAGTCTGGAAGAGCGTAACAAAAAAAAGTGCCAGTTAGCACATGACACAAACTGAGGGCACAGAGTTATATAGTAGAATGTAATTAGAGTCACTCCATATTCATCTCAGAGGACTTCCTAGAAGAGGTGATGGCTTGGAGAAGAGTGCACACAGGGAACAATGCTGGGCGGGGGGGGGGGGGGGGGGGGGGGCGGTGGAGATAGTAAGGGAGACATATATGGAGGGTCGATTGGCGGTCCTTTTTTAAACGCCCTGTGTCATCATTTAAACAGAGAGGCACCAGTTTGTGCACTGTGAATTCCCTACCCATATTTAGGAATCAGAAATCGCATTATTTCCAGCTAAAAACAGAGCACTGAACCAGTGGCGAATTTATTGTGACTTATGAATTCCACAGGAGAATCTGTGCTGAAGACAGAATTCTGTCCAGGCTTCCCAATTGTTTACATCTAGATCTGTGCTTCCTTTGGGATATTGGGAAATACGGATTGACCAGAGTGCCCAGATTTAGTTCTATTTGTACCACTTTTTAAATTTACAAAATATTCTGTTGTGGGGAGAATGAGTTAAGTGTAACTGTGCTAGAACCAGCATGGCCTGAACCCTCCTGTATGTTGGAAGAAATCTACAGGAACTCACTGCACTGGGCAGGACACAGTATGGTAGACAGGCATCGCCTGCGTTCAGAGGAGACTGGGAAACATTGCTCTCACATTCTCCCGTGTTGGGAGTTTAAAGAGAGCATGTCACCCTGACATTTACCTTCCTGAGTAAAAGAATGTTGTCCTTGCTCTGCACATAAGAGACAGAGAGAAAAGTCATCCGAAATTAGTCCGTTTTTGTGGCCAGTTTCCTGCGGGTGCATTTAAGTTCAGAGTCCAGAATTTATGAGTTACAAATGGTTTTAGCATATGCAAAACTGAATACCATTTCATTTGGAACAAACTTACCAAAATGTTATAGACGCCAGGTATTTGTTTACAGGTATGTATATGTGAAGAAATATATTCAATATATTCACACTTGTGAGCTTGATGGTAGTTTGTCTTCAAAAACATTCATCCTAAAAAACTTCAATGTTGTAAAGATAAAATTTGGGGGTGGAGGGGAATGTCAGACTTGTTAATTTTATTTTCTTATTTCTGTTTTTTCTCAATTTTTGGTAGTTGTGTGTTTTAATTTTTGTAATCAGAATAAAAGAATACATTTTATTTCATATTAGATGATGTGGGGTTACCAGAAATCACTACTATTGTAGTCTTTTACCTTTCCCCTAATTTATTACATCTTCATAGCTTCTATTTAATATTTCTGATAAAAAAGACTCGATTATTATTGATAAATTAGGAATAATAAAAATAATTTTTAAATTAAAAAAATTCATATAGTAATAATAGAATCTGCAATTAGAAAATTGCTTATGAATGGACTAACCACGGAATTGCATACTTTTAAGTATTGCATGCACCCAAAATAGATCTCAGAACACCTAGTACAGATGGCATTTAATAGTGCTGAGTTAGCATTTTAATCAGAATTAGAGGGACTCTAAAGCTTATAAACCTAATAAGATTCACAGAATAAAAACAACTGTGACACATGACATGCTTAGGTTAGTTTTCCATGAAGATAAAAAAAAACAACAAAACAGAAATACTTTGTTAGAATTGTACTTATGAGTGAAGTCATGGGTAGGCTGATTCTTAGTGACCATTGCAGATTGAAGAAAATCTTTCTCAAAAATTTTGGCTTGATCCAGACTGTGTCATCATCCTGAGAAGTGGTTGCTGCCCCAAACTTGGATGATTTCACAAACCCCCTGCACGGATGGCAGTCAGTGAAGCTGTCACGGGGGGTGGGGACACTGCATGGGAAGCCCTCCGGCCTGTCAAGCCAATGAAGAGATAACAGTGAGGTAGACAAGGAAGCTCACAGGCTGGCACTGGGTTCCCTTCCTGCTCAGCCACATACCAACTTTGAGGCCTTGACCAAGTCACTCTGTCTCTGAGTCTCTGAGCCTCAATGTCCCAAACCACCTAGTAAGACAACGTATACCCCACAGAGGTCTCATGCAACAAATAAGTATAAATCCATCCAACACCGAGCAGTGCCCAGCACACAGCAGCTTCTCTAAATACTTCAGTTCCTTCCCTTTTGAGACGGGCCTGGAGCCAACACCTCCTCGTCATCTGGCAACCGTGCAGCCTGGTGTCCAGCCTGAGAAGATCCTGTGACTTCCAGTGCTGTTTACTCTGTTCCTCATGTTCCATATTTAAGAAAGAGGAGTGAGCCCGCATTGGGTTTCCTTAATTATGTCAGTGTCACTTGCTATATACTCTCCATGTTTCACTCATTTATGCCCAGTCTTATAATAGAAGTTAACAAAAGATTATTCTCAGGTGTTACTATTGTTTGTTAGAAAAGCTATAATTGTATATATTTCACTGCTCAGGAAACAAGGTGATAAAGAGAAATATCGAAGAATTTTCTACAGCAAATCACCAGGGGAAAATAGCCAAAAAAAATCTTAAGAAACTCACCCAGAAAGTGGGAAAAGGTGGTTTTGAAGCTTTATTTACAAAAAAAGGAGAGTGAAATAGCTGCTGGAGGGTGTCACGGTGTAGTAATCAACTTGTAAAGTGCCACTATTCTTTTCTGCTGTTGCTGAGAATGATGGGATGGGAAAGCACACAGGCTTAATGTAATCCAAAACCACTTACAAGCTTGAGTGTGTATATTCAGTGAAGAGTTCATTTTTGCTGTCTCCATGTTATTTCAAATAATAGATGAATATTTATCCTTCGGTATAGTTATATTTAGAAATTGAGCTTGAAGTCTGGATAATTATGCGCATATAGTTCTTACAATGTTTTGAGCCATTAGCTTCAACAAAGGGAAAAAAACCTCTACAGTTGTATTACTGTCAGCCCCACAGACTACCAATAAGCCAAGTTGTATAGTTTTATGAATTGCCAACTCAATTATCAGTCGGGATCTGAATTTTAGAAATGTTGTCCCACGAGATCCATGGACAAGTCAGAAATAACACAGTTTGATTTTCAGGTACCAGGTGGAGGTGGCCGTGTGAGCTGGGGGAAATCTCGCTTTGATAAATGAGTGTGTTCACTGGGTTTGGCAGTGGTCTCAGACACTGTATCTGGAACCGTGGCGATGTCATGGTGGCAGACCTTCCCGTTCTGTCCTCGGACTGCACCACACGTGTAAACAGTGAGGCTCTCGGGGGAATGACTCAAAGCCAACAGGCTGTAAAGGGGAACTTTGCTAGCAGACTCTAACGTGGGTGTCATGACTCTTTTCAGGTAGTAGGTGTAACCTTGAAGAAAAAGTGGCACTGTCTTCAAAAAAGTGACCTGACCCTGGCTTTGGTGGGTTTTTCTGCAAGAAATCAAAAGCACCGCATGTGTTAATGATACATCCTTTCTAGCTGACCACTGCTTTGTTCTAGAGTTCAGCATGAAAGGACTAATTTTTGTTTTGGTTTGGTTTTTTTGTTTGTTTGTTTTAGTGAAATGGCATGTCCGTTGCTAATTCTAGCTACTCTAGTTGCACATGTGAAAAATATCTATATGTAGTTTACGGATTGGTAGCATTTCAAATAAGTAGTGTATTGAAATATTGACCTGAAATTTTTTGAGATGCTCATCAATTGACCTTTTTTTTTTCCTTAGCTCAGGATAAGAGTCTGAATTATTATTATTTTTTTAAAATTATACCTTGTAACATTAGATTTGTTCTTTTAAGTATGTTAGGAATTTAAATATAAGCATGCCACTTCGTTCATTGCTATCTTATTAGAAGTTCTTGGAGCATGGAAAGAATTCTTCACAAATGATTTTGCTCTTTTGAAAAAAAATAAGCTCAAAAATATTTGTTAAACTATATTTAACCTGTAATGAGAATAGCTTATAAAGGTATGCTAAGCTTATAGTATGTAACGTTTCATCCCAATAATTTTTATATTTTGAAAAAATGTAAAACAATTTAATAGTTCCAAAATAATCTTTTCCCAGAATTCAGAATTGTATGCATTTCTATTTTAGGAAGTTCACATTGCATCATTAAAGAATAAACCTGGGATCATTATGCTCCCCAATTTTTAATGTTTTCCTTTATTCTTCTAGTAGTCAGTGATTTTAAGGATTGTGGCCATAGAGACATTCCAGAATATATTTGATAGTAACTCCTGATAAATAAAATCTCTTGTAGTTTATATCCCATCATGGAAATAAACATTATCATTCAATAATGCTAGTTCTTAAATAAAAATTAAAAACAAAGAAATAAACTTTGAGAAATAAAGAGATTCACACATTCTAAAATCTAGTAACTATAAAGTTTTTCTTTGTTTTCATAAATAAAAGCTGCCACTTATTATTTAGAAAGGAATGCCTGAGAAAATGGATGATTAGCACATAACAAACTGAGGTCACAGGAGTTATAGTAGAATGCAATTAGAGTCACTCCTTATTCATCTCTGAAGACTTGCTTCCTGGAATAGACCTACCTTCTAAACTCTTAAAGTACTGTGCAAGACCATGATAATAATGTAATTCTACTCTTTTGCATTACATAGAAAGGATCAAGATTTATTAACCTCTAGAATTCATATTAACCCTAACTCCCATTTACGTTGGATTGCTCTTAATTCCCTTTCAGACAACAGACCACATATGTCCATTTTTGTTTCTGGGCCTATGATGTCTCTATATGCTGCATTTGTATTTTAAATAGATTTACAGCACAGATATTCATGTGTGCTCTTATTATAAAATTATTTTCTCCAGAGAGGCTTTGCCCAGAGACATAAGAAAATTAAAGTTTTCTGTTTTTAAAGTGTTTAGAGATTATTTAATTTTTACATAGTATGAAATGCTTCTAATTGGATCAAGAAGGTAGTATTTTATTTCATTTTTTCCATGATGCCGTATCTACTCTCAAAAATGTAATAATCTAGTAAACCAAAAAGACAGAAAGCCAGCATACCCCTTTATAGTTTATAACTCTGTTTGTATGAGACAAAAAATGTAGGGAATATATATACCTACATATTTATATCTATATCTATCAATGCCTCAATTAGTAATCATTTTTATTTATGTCTGGATTTACAGATTCTCCAATGAAAAGAGATTTTAAAATTCTATTAAAATTATTTGGTCTCAAAAACATAGAGAGTTACAAGTTTTTTTCATACTAGCTCCACAAAGTAAGCTAGGTGAATTCCTGTGACATTAGACCACTGAAGAATTTTTGAGATGTTTTTATGACACTTTTATTCTTTTTATGCCCAATCCACTCAAAAATGACAGACTCCAGAGACCACCCACCAAGCCCTCCTTGGGAATCAGACCCTGATCCCAACCCCTGTCCCAGACTCCTGTCATTCAAACATTTTAGAAATTATATAGGAATAATTTATAAATGAACATAACAGGCAATTCATACTGTATTTAAATAGATGCTATAAATTATGTTCATGTCATGTAAATTGCCTAAAATATACCATACATATAAAGTACTATGTTAAAATTAAATGTCAGTTGTAAAGGTGAAAAAGTAGCTCAAATTCACAAACAATCTTTTTTCAGATATTGTGTGTTTTCTCTTCAGCCAAAAGCCTCAAGATTCACTTGCAGCAGCCTACTTCTTCATTTATGTTGGATTGGTCTTTAAACATTAGACGATCTTGTAATAAATAATAACTTAAAGATTTCTCCTGACACAAGTCATTGTTGATTTCACTGTTATAGGGAAAAGGCTCTAGGGCGGCAGATAAGACTGTTGCCATGGTGATGAAGGAGATACCGAGGGAGGAGTCTGCTGAAGAAAAGCCCCTCCTTACTATGACATCACAGGTGGGCAGACCCATAGGGCTCCTGTAGGAAGCTGACATATGTTAATATATCAGACCTTGTGATTTTTAACTAGCAAAAAAAAAAAAAAAAACAACCAAAAACATTAACTTGAACTAATTTCTAAAGCACAGTTTCAATGAAACAATTATACATTATAAAGTGAAAACGGAAATTGCTAAGAAAAATTTCATCGTTTAGTTATTTATTTGTGAATATTAATTTTCATTACTTAACTTCAGCTTAAAAATGTATGTGCAAGTAAAATATGTTGCTTCTTTATAAAGGAGTCTTGTTAATAACTTTGGGAAAGAAATAACAATTAAGCTAATGGTACATTTGAAAAACAACAACCAAAAAAATCAAATTCCTTTGAATAAATAACAAGTTATATGGTATACATATGTCAGTTTACCAGTAGAATATCTAAATTTTCTTAAATGTTAAATATATTTATGTTGTGACTATGCATACTACATATATGTCTATACATATTTATGTGGGTGACTAATTTTCAGGATTGAGCCAGAAGTCCCTGAGTCCCCCCGCAGAAAATGGCATCTGTGACCCCTCTTCTACTTAGTGACCTTGACAACAAAAATATCTCTATTATAAGCACATGAGAGCCATTTTCAGCATTTATTATAGCAAATATAGAAAAAAGTTTGCATTTATATGCGAAGACATGCTGAGACTGTGAATCCTGTATGTCCTCAGGGACTTTTGAAACACCCTGTAAAATCCACATAAATATGTATAATATACCCATCACCACTCTGTGGAACTATCAGTTTTAAATTCTTAAATGAAAAATATTTTTACTTGCATTTATCTTATAATTTAGATTAGGTTGTTATCTTAAATATTTCCTTTTTTTTTCCATAATGCAGTCGTAAATGCAGTTATTCAGTTCCAATTATATGAACATGTCTACAATTAGAAAAATGTCCATATGCAGTCCTCATGAAAGGCATTTATCTCAAAAGCTAAATTATGGCAACTTATTTTCAGAATAGCATCAGAGCACATCCCCAGCTGCTGCCAACATGTGTGGTTTTCTTTATTCCAAACGCTATGTTATAAGGAACGAAAATTATAACAACATATAACATCAACATTGAGTATTTTAAAAAAGTTATTAATGATTCCCAGGACTTTGGCATAAGTTTTATGTTGTGAGTTTTTTATCCATGAAAAAAGAGATGCTTCTTCCCAATGACACAGTCGTCGTGGGAAAGAAATTTGCTTGATATTTACCAAGGTCTCCATTCTTTACACACTTTGCATAGTAAAACATACACAGTTTTACATTGATCTCTTGCCCTTTGAAGAATCCATGTTCAAAATATTCAGCCCATAGTTTCTCAGGTCGATGCTGAGGGAAGTGAGAACCACTTTAAGTTCTCGGCTAAGGACAGAACCACATACATCAGTAGATAAGACCTATCCAGAGGTGGAATTGGCATGGTTGTGCTACAACGTATCATCTCAGGACATCACGATTTAGGACAGGGTCTAGTTCGCAAAATTCCTTTTCCCCCAACCCTTGCATTGGTATGTGCTTCCCAGTAATCCTTTTTAAATGTCCAAAATTACCATTGTCACCTAAGCTTGAATTTAAAATTTAATGCAAAACAATATTTTTTATTTTTTAATTTAGAAAAAAAATTGTGATTACCATTTTCTCATATTCAGAACATTTGTGTGTACCAAGTTCCTTATTTAATCCCTGTCGAATGTTGCATTAACTGTTTTTGAGATATTGGTTACAATTTTACTGCATGAAGATTATACAATGCTTTTTTGGATGCATCTTATTCTTGTTGCATACTGGCAAGTTTATGAATCAGCAAACAGAGTTCTGATTCATAACATGTAATGCACCTGTTGTGTTGATCATTTTATGAAATGAATTCAGTGACGGCTGTGATACAATTATTTCTCAGTCAAATGCAGTTTTCTTAGTTGATATACTTTTTCCACTGTACACAAGTGGCTTCTTCCCTGCTATGCACAAGCCCAAAAGCAGCAGAATGATCTGAAAAAGTGAGTACTTCTCATGGCAACCACAGCATCAGTCCGTGTACCATACCACATTCTTACACATGTGAGCGCATTAGTCTTGAAACGTGTTTGTCCCGGTGTCTTCTGTAAAGCCCCTTATGACATAGCCCTACATACTGCTGAATACATCGACTCATCTTCATCACTGGTATGTCGATGCCAGCTGCTCATTCATAGATTTCAGATATGGCTGAAGCCGATTGCTGCTCTCTCCGTGGCGTCCTTGGGACAATCACAATGGATAAAGTACAGACACGGCCTTGGAACACTGAGTTCCTAACCTTTTTAGTAACTGTTTATTCAACAGATTGTAACTGCAGAATAATTTACACTGAAGGATTTTCTTGTATTGTGTGATTATTATGATCTCTTTGAGAGGGATTTAGCCAAACATACTCCAGGGAAGTCATTCATAGTACATTGAACAAACCAAACCAAACACAAGAGTTGGCCAGGTGACCTGAACTCAGAGTTTGCTGGACCCCTTTTCATTTAATGTAATTATTAATTCTGTATTAACAAACAATATGTCAAGCACTTCAAAGAAGCTCAAGTTCATGCTGTCCTAGACTAACACGTAAAGTCAAACAGTATGTAAACAAGTGTGCATTGATGAAAGGATTGAAGGAAAGAAAAAAATAGGTGAATTGTCAAGTCTTTAAAGAGAAAGTTTCGCTGGACCTGTGCTGTCCAATACAGTAGGCAGTACCCACATGTGTCTGTTGAGTCCTTTGTAAGTACCCCAAATTGCAATGTGCTATAAGTATAAAATACACACCAGATTTTGTGCAAAAAATGATATAAACTGACACATTAATAATTTTATTTTGATTACAGTTGAAATGAGAATATTTTGGATATACGGGGTTAGGTAAAATGTATTGTCAAAATTATTTTCACCATTTCCTTTTCACTTTTAAAAAAAAGCTACTAGAAAGCTTAAAATTACTACACTCTCATTATCTTTCTATTGAGCACTACTCTAGACTGTAATAGTATAAATAAATCCACTTCGAGGGTAGAAGGAAAAACTATATGTCAAAGATTGATTATATTGTAGAAAAAATTATATTCTTTATGAAAATGAAATGACTTTAGCAAATATTTTTCTCTCATAAGGAAATTTTCATTTTAGCCATATTTCCTGGTACTTTTTTAGCAAGGTATATCCCCCTCATTTTTTGCTATAGAGCACATTGTCTTAAAACTATGTGTTCCAGACCTCTTATTGTTAAGGAGATTTTTTTCATGTTTTTGCAAACTTGGCCTTTGTTTTTCTATATATCCCACCCCTTATACCTTAATATTAATTTAATTTTTTTGTGTCTGATAAAGATAAAAAGAGTAATGTCCTTAGTTGGAAAAATATTCTCAAGGCTACTAAATATAGCCTTATTCGGGGTAGGTTTCTATTACTAATTTGAAACAATTGTTTTAATTTTGTTCTCCTGCCTGCCCTAGTGTTAGTACTACCCAAGTTGTAAAGAGTAATACCTGTTCATTTTCCCATGAATAACTTCACAATTATAAATATAACTATCCTGTCAGGAAAATATTTGAGATTTAGATCAAGTCAAGTCAGAGTTGAAAGTTATCACATGGTTATTCTCTATAAAAAGATCTACTGGGACTCATATACTGTATAAAAACTGGGCCGTGGGCAGAACCATTAGTACTATTAGCTCATAAGAAATAAATTCTGCCCAGTGTCAGAGGTACCAAGACAAAGCCACCAAGATCTGAGTATTTAAGGGGCTCATGATAATGATTTAGTTGTCTTGTCTTTTCAATGGATTTATCAGTTAACTTAGTTTTGATAGGGTCACTGTTTTGATGGGCATTGCACAAATTTCTCAATTTGGATACAACTAATAAAGCCATAAACAAATAGTTCAATTACAAAATTATGAGTGAAACCTACTCACCAAATGGCACATGCTTTGAATCAACAGTGTCAGGAATAATAAAGGCCTTTTCAACATGCATAAAGATATACCTTTTAAAAGCATATTTGTGTTTTCATTTTTATATAAATAAAACATTATTAAATTTTTTTCTATTATTTAGATGAGATAAAAGACATGGTATACTTTTGCAATTCTTAAAATCAACATTACAAA
Organism: Myotis yumanensis; assembly: GCF_028538775.1. Classification (NCBI taxonomy): domain Eukaryota; kingdom Metazoa; phylum Chordata; class Mammalia; order Chiroptera; family Vespertilionidae; genus Myotis; species Myotis yumanensis. Next base: position 178,564,321 of record NW_027223753.1, read on the forward strand.
TATGAGGTATTTGTCAACTGTTTTTAACTTATTAACTTCAATGTTTTAACTTTTAAAATTATTTTTTAAGTACTAAAATGCTTAAAAATAAAAATAGAATATTTTACTTTAAAACAATTTTGAGATCATCAATCTGAATTGTAAAGTGGTGGAATAATGAGTTATTATTCTTGACAGACCCTATTTTATCATTGAAATGTATTTTGATTTGAAGTTAATTCATACTGATATAAGTTATCACAAACTTTTAGCTCTATATTTTTTAATGAAACACCTAAGCTATATGTTGGTTAAAGACAAATAAGCTTAGATTAAGTCACAAAACAAGCTATATAAACATATACTGGAGCTTAAGTAACAGGCAGTATTTTAAAGCAGAAAAATCTCTTTTCATCTTGGTTAAATATTCCCCTGTAGCTTAGATCATATAATAATTTATTTTTTTAATATTGAAATGAGAGAAATTCAAGTTGAACTAAGACAAATGCATTTTCAGACAAAGTTTTGAAACAGATCATAATTCATTAAAGCTAAATGATATTGTCTGCATTTTGTTCAATACAAAACACAGTGTTGATATAAAATAGCAATCAGTTTGGTCCTGTGGTGGCTAATATTGGCCACACCAACTAACCCAGTCTAAGTCATAAGTAAACTTAAGATATTTGTTCACAAGCTATGATTACAAAGAAGATGTAAGGTTCAATAGTCTTTTGAATTCTGAATAACAAGCCCCTCCTTGCAAGTTCTCATCTATCTTCTAACTTCCACTGTTTCCTTTTGTTTCCATGTCCATTGATCGTATAAGGGTTTTCCCTCAAAATCTCAACATTTGAATCTCTGACCTAAAACCTCTGTGTGTTGATCTGTCACTGGCCTCCCATTTGCTTTGGTCTTTATCCTTCTCCCAAGGATTACATGGAGCAGGCTTGTGACTTTATTTCAACTTTTCTCATTGGGCATTCACTCTTTGCATTCTTCACTTTTTGATAGAAGCCTTGCATTTGGAAATGTTCCCTAAGTACCTCTAGGTTTCCAAACATTTAAATGATGTGACACTGGGTGGTGGGGAGGGTGATGGACTTACATTTGTGGTTTAAAACCTGTCAAGAAATTGGCAAACATTTCTGAGGACCCCCGGCCTCTCTGAGTTGATGAAACCCAGTATGAAATCAAGGCTGCCCATACAATCATTCTTTTGTACAATCCACCATTTAGTTAGACATAAAATCAGTTAACATTTATTAAACTGCTACTGTGAAATACAAATGTTAAGTGGATAAGGTCTCTACTCTCAAAGAGGTCATCGTCGAGTGGGAGGAAAGGAGATAAAACTGGGTGGAAGTGGGAACGTGGAGATGCTGTAGGAAGGTACTTGCTGCCCAGCACTGACGGTTCCCAATATGCAGTAGAATGGGACCCTGAAAGAGAAATAGGGATGTCACCATTGCAAAGGCCTTTGAACTTATCTCAACATTGAGAAGAGGACAAAGGAGGATGAGAAATGAACATGTAAACAAAGTGAGGCAGACACCTTAGCAGCGAAGGAAGTGGATGGGTCACTTGAACTCCATTATGATAGTCAGATTGGGCCAAAATTGCAATCACTCCAACTCAGTTACTCAAAAAAAAATTGGAAACCTTTTGACTCACCTTTTTTATTACTTTTATAACATCAATGTACTCTGTATCCAAGGATGAAATGTTCACCACACTTGAAAAACAAAGTCTTTTCAAACTAAAGGGAGTAATTCTAAGGAAAACAAGCAGTATCCTACCAATGAACGAGGGGAGAATAAATGGCATGCAATTTGGAAGGAAAGCTAAGGGGAACTATTTGGGGGTTTCAGTTCAGCTAGCAATTTTCCTTTATGGCCTAAAAGATTTACTTAGTCTCAAGTCACCATAGGAAAACCATAAACTTGTTTAAAAATGTGGATGGGGAGGCCATGTGAAAAGCTAGTCTTACCTATACAAATAAAAATAAAATGGGACTCAGTATGGTTAAAATAAGGATTCCTAAATTCATCCGGCTGAAGACACAGTTCAAAATCAGACTGTTTGAGAAAGATCTTTTTATATCTTCTGTTTCTGCAGAGTCACTGTCCCTTTGCTAACCATTTACTGAGTCCTTCTTATATGAAGGCATTCTGTTCAAAGTTGTGAAGAACATAAATATGAATAAGCCAGAGTCTCTGACCTCAGCGCTTATAAAAAAAGATTTTGTTATGATATCTCCAGTTTCATCTTCCACATCTCAATTGAAACCAAAAAAACTTTCAGTTCCCAAATTATCTTCCCATGCTATCTGAAACCTGGCCCTTTATCTTCTTCACCTCTGAGCCCTGTCACTATCCCCCATTCCAACCCCAGCATTTCCCAAGAGCTAAACTGTGCTTCAGCTTAAAAACACTGACACAGAAAGTAGTTTATTTCCTCTGATTTGTGTCTATGGAGAAAGCCAGAAGAGCAGCTCAGTTCATGAGAATTGGGTAGACATAACATTTCTATCAGTCCAGGTATGACATGTGGTCAGAAACAAGATAGTAGGTGTAGAAGAGACACAGGCTTTGTGAGGCAGGGGTAGGAGAAGACTGGAGAAGCCATGCCATAGTCCTGGGCTCCCTAAAGTCTCTCCGAACACCTCTTCTTTGGTTGAGAAACACTGAGAAGGCTAGAGGTGCTTGCTACAGAAAATAAGTCTGAAGTATGAAAGAAGAGAGAGACTCCCCCTAAAAATCCAATTACCTTTGTTAAAGCAGACTTGCCTAAGAGGGAGGGCTTCTCAATTAATTGTGCTTTTTCCTTTTTGCTCCATTTAGATATTTATGGGGACAAAGGTCTTACTTTCTAGAATTCTTCTGTGATTTTTCAGTGTTTACAACTAAAAGTATAGAAATCTAACAATCTGGCTTCCTAAAACTATAAGTAATTTATGCCTATTCCACAAAGGAATTTAATTGTATCCAAAGTTAAGAAAAAGTATTTGGGGACTTTTGTGGACTATAATTTATACTTATCTTTATACTAGAGGCCCAGTGCACGAAATTCATGCACTGGGGGATAGGGGTGTCCCTCAGCCTAGCCTGCACCCTCTCACAATCTGGGACTGCTGGCTCCCCACCACTCGCCTGCCTGCCTGCCTGATTGCCCCTAACCGCTTCTGCCTGCTAGCCTGATCACTCCCTAACCGCTCCCCTGCCAGCCTGATTGATGCCTAACTGTTCCCCTGCTGGCCCAATTGCCCCCAACTTCCCTTCCCTGCTGGCCCAGTCACCCCCAACTGCCCTCCCCTGCCAGCCTGGTTGCCCCCAACTGCCCTCCCCTGCAGGCCTGGTCACCCCTAATTGCCCTCCCCTGCCGGCCATCTTGTGGCTGTGGACGCTGCCATCTTTGAGGGTGGGATGGTCAATTAGCATATTCTGTTCTTATTGGCTGTGGGTGCCACCATCTTTGAGGGCGTGGCAGTCAATTAGCATATTCCCTCCTTATTGGCTGTGGGTGCCACCATCTTTGAGGGCAGGGCAGTCAATTAGCATATTCCCTCTTTATTAGATAGGATAATAATTGATCTTCAAATCATGACTAAGAGAATGACTACATTATTTTTAGTTATCTATCAATATCATCAGACTTCTTTAGAGAAATAACGGCTATCAAAGAGATAGTTAGGACATTGCACATATATGTAAATATATATATAACTTTTAAAGTTGCAGTTGTATTGGTTATATTTATTCTTTGTACCTTATGCGCCTTAGCCAATAGATATGAGACCTAGAACTAGAGATGAAGTCATTAAAATGCACTGCTTACTTAATGCTAGCCTGTTACACTAACTTCTGTGAGTATGGGGTGGTGCCATACTTGATAGTGACCTTCACCCTCCATGAATGTTTATAGCGCAGTAGAGTCCAGATCTCATTTGACATGAGAATGACACAGCCTGGAGATAAGCATTGTTGCTAAGTCAGGACCATCACATCACTCTGGTGATATCACACTAGATGGGTTCATTACACTTAGCACATATGGTTAAAAGGGCAAGTTCTACCAAGAAATATACATTAATGTATGGGTCCTTTGGAAGCTCTTATATACACAAAGCTTTTACATGACCAAACTATAAATGAAATACAAATCCTAGAAAACTAATCACATTTTCAGAAAAAGTACATGGCGAATTTTGTGGACTCAGAAGGGTTCCCAGAATCAGTGATGTTTAACCATGTCTTCATTTTCTAGTATATTATATTCTGTGTCAGTGCTTTCAACTACATTTCCAGATGGTAAAATTGACTTTTATACAAGAAAATATTATAAATCACTCCTAAACTCAAATAGACCACAGCATTTACAAAAATTCAAATATATTTTATCCCAGAAATATGAAAGGCTCATAGTCCCTCAACATCAAAAAATATTTCAACATAAATAAGATGGATGATACCCAAGAATGTTCAAATTCAGAAAAAATTCAAAGGTACTCAGAGTTTCACTCATCGGTTAAAGGGACATCTCCCCCCCCCCCCCCCCCCCCCCCCGCCCCCAAAAAAAGGTTAAGACCTTAGATAATTTGATTCCTAGAAGAGTCTGTGAGTCTGTATACATGTAACACTAAACTTATACTAATTGAAGAAATTTCTATCACTGTAACTTAAACACTAAAAGGAAATGGGCATTCTCCAGGCTTACCCCTTGATAATGTCTGCATATTACTATGTATAAATCACCAGTTCTATGTCAAAATCTTAAACTCCAGTGAAGATCTGAGGTTTATCCCTGTAGGATGAACATGAAAAAGTACCAAATTGCCTCTTAGTTTTTAGTCCCCGAATGATCGCTAAATGTTTCCATATTCTTCCTTCAATATTAACAGTATTGCATTTTTTCTTCCCATATTTACCATTATTCATAGGCCTCTTGCCATCTTCCATAAGTTCTAAGCTATAATACCACTGACACTGTGCTAAAGAAATAATAAAGTGAAAGTGAGTAGAGACACATAAAATATTTTGATTTGGTAATATTCAAAACACTTCATTCATATTCTATATCTCTTTTAAAATACAGCCTTGCAAATCAGTATTTTTAAAATCTAGAGATTTTTAGGCTTATCTTTTTTATATAATGCATAGAAAACTAATGACTATGACCATTTTAAGAAAGGCCAATATAAAATCTTGTGAAAAACTAAGGCAATTAATTTAATTTAAGGATTAACCACTTTGGGATCATCAGTATATTTTTTTCCCTTAATCACAGAAATAGAACTTAAGGAAGTCTGAATTCAAGAGGCACAGAATTACTGATAGTAAATGGATGCCTGCCACTGATAGATAGAGACCTACTAAAAATCAAACTGAGCCCTTGCTGGTTTGGCTCAGTGGATAGAGCATCGGCCTGCGGATTGAAGGGTCCTAGGTTCCACGGGGTTGTGGGCTCAATCCCCAGGGGGCGGGGGGGGTGCAAGAGGCAGCCAATCAATGATTCTCTCTCATCATTGATGTTTCTATCTCTCTCACCCTCTCCCTTCCTCTCTGAAATCAATAAAAAATATTTTTTTAAAAATTTAAACTGAAAAAGTTCTGAAATTACAGAACAAGCCTATGGGAAAGTATCATTGAATTCACAGAAATCTGCTTTACCTATAGATTTTCACAAACATATCTACTAGACATGTAGGTAATATGACAGCTAATATAACAATATTTTGTACTCTTTCAAAATAATGTTTGTTACGCACTACAAAAGCTTAAAGCATTCCAAAGAAGTGTAAGTAAGGGTGTGCGCCAGTAGGTGACTTGAGCGTTTAAAGAGGGAGAAAGGAGTGTTTATCCCTACACACAGATGCGTGTGCTGTCACCACAAAACACTGACTGGCTAGTCCTAAACAGAATGAGTTTTCTCAAAATCAAAAGCCACCATTCCAGGTCTTAGTAGGAGCTTACTGTCCAAGGGAAGAGTGGGATTGGTCCTTAGGGACAGTGATTTAATAGGTATTATTTCCTGCATATTGAAATTAGTGAATAATTCTAAAACTGTCCTAGGAGAAGGAAAAAAGGCTTGAGCTTTAAAAATTGAAGTTGGCTGCATCGAAAATGTTCACAGTGCTAAAAGGCTCATTCCCCATCCTTTGGTATTTTTTTTTTTTCTTTCTTGCCCCTGCCCTATTATTTATTGGTTTATTTATTTTTTGGTAGGCTTGCTCTTCTTATTTTGTTGCAAGGCTGCATTTTAACTTATCTGATTCTGCAGTTTAACACGGCCTGTGACACCTGTGTTCATTTGTTCTCAGCTGGTGAATGAACAGCAAGAAAGCAGACCCCTCCTGAGTCCCTCCATCGATGACTTTCTCTGTGAAACCAAATCGGAGGCAATAGCAAGGCCAGTAACGTCCAACACAGCTGGTAATTCTTTCACTTTTAACTGATCCTCGGGTGGAGTTCATGTTCACTGAAGTAAAATACACGTTTTCTTTCCACGATGCATTTTAACTGGAGAAAAATGTTTGCAACTGACTAAAACTTTAGAACATTTATTATTCAACATAAGCCAATGAACCACTTTTCATTATGCTGTAAGAAACTGCGATGTATATATATTACACAACCAGTGTTGCTGAACATTAGCATGCCGCTATTAGCAATGAATGGTTTTTCCATACATATTTTCATATTTACATCTCATCTCAAGTCACATCACAGTAGGAAACCTTTAAAACAAAAGCATCTATTTCAGAGTAAGGGTTTTCAAGTTCTGCCTGAAATACTTTGTCTGACAAAAGTCCAGTAAAGTAAAAATATAGGCCACCCCTTCAAGTGGATTGAAATGCCAGCTAAAATGCCCTAGAGACTTGGGATATTATAGGCACTAACAAGTATTCATCCACTGGGGGATGTAAGAGGCCTCAGGTATGAATGCCACCTCCTCAAGTATCCTCTGCATTTTCCAATTCTCACTGATACTAAAACTAAGTCACTTAGGTAGGGCCCACCCTGAGGGAGCAACAAAAGATTTGACTCAAAAGCTAATTTTCACCTTCGATATCAGAGGCAGCTTTTGGCATTGATTTCATTCAGTCTGCGTTCACATTCAAAGGCATGTTGTTCAAATAAGAATGAGAAAATGATGTTCAGAATCAGAGAACAAAGGTTATGTTAGGTTGCGGGAGACGATTTGACGGAGAAAGGAGGTGATAATCACATCCTGTCTTGTTAAATTCCTTCCATCTCCCATCGTGTCCTCCGCTGGCTGTTGCCTGCTATATTTTCGTTATACTCTTAAGTACCTGAACAAAATCACAGGTGAAGGAAATTGTGATTTTTTTAAATAGGTGCTAAAAATTACAACAACAAAAGTAACTAATACCAGACAGAGACATTTTTGTGGGAGTGTTGTCTACAGTCTCTGAGGTCAAAGTTCATCATTTTAAATCTCAGCTCGGCCACTTAGCAGCTCAGTGTCCTCGGGCAAGTTGCTTAACTAGGTCTACTTCCTCATCCATCTAATAATAGTAAGATCTAGATCTTCTAGGTTACTTGGGAAGACTAAACAAAAAAAAAGCAATTTATGTAAGTCTTAACTCCAAGTGAGCTCAACAGGTATTACCACTCCTGTTAGCTATCAGTTCAAAAACAGGACACCCAACACTTCCCTTTTCAAATGTATTAATTTTCTGTATGTCACACCAAAGCAATCATTTTCTACACTCAGCTATCACTTGGAGTAACCAAGCAAATGAAATTGTGTTTGCTGCGTTTTTGGCAGGAAAGTGGGTAAATTCACATGCTATCTGATCAGAGTCAGCCTCCTGATCTCTGAAACTGGAGCTTCCCCTTCAAAACTGTAGAGCTGCCCCCAGAAGAATCCAGAAGATGCTACAACTAAGTCACTTAGGAGGAGCCCACCAGAAAGAGCCACATGATATTTGGCTCAAAAGCTACTTTCCCTTGGTTTTTCTAACATAGGAGAGACCTGTGAAATATTGGAGGGAAATATCAAATGATTGTGTCATCTCTTGCAATCCCAGTACCTCCAGTATTGCCTCTATTATTAGTTTCTTAGGACTGCCATGGCAAAATATCACAAACTCCATAGATTAAACCACAGAAATGTATTGTCTCCCAGCTATGGAACCCAGAACTACAAAATCAAGGTCAGTAGGACCATTCTCCCTCTGCAGGTGCTTGGGAAGGATCTCTCCTAGGCCTCTCTTCTGGTTTCTGGCAGTTCCTGGGCTTGTGGCAGCATAACTGGAATCTTCACCTGACATTATTCCTGTGTGTGTCTCTTTCTGGGGAAGAGAAGTCTAAAAGTTTCCCCTTTTTATAAGGATACCAGTAGGTAGGCCCTACTCCATCATGAATCATCTTAACTAATTATATCTCCATTGACCCTATCACCTTCTTTTTAAAAAAATATATTTTATTGATTTTTTACAAAGAGAAAGGGAGAGGGATAGAGTCAGAAACATCAATGAGAGAGAAACATCAATCAGCTACCTCCTGCACACCCCCTACTGGGAATGTGCCCGCAACCAAGGTACATGCCCTTGACCGGAATCCAACCTGGGACCCTTCGGTCCGCAGGCTGACACTCTATCCACTGAGCCAAACCAGCCAGGGTGACCCTATCACCTTCTGAGGCACTGGGGTTAACTTCAACAGATGAGTTTTGGGGGGAACACAACTCAATCCATAATGCCCTCAAAGTAGGGGGTCGGGAAAAGTGATATTTTGAGGCTGGATTTTCCTTTTCTCAGCCTCAGCATTCAGTACATCTGGGTCCCACAGATTCTGATCCTGAAGGAAGACTCTTATTTGATAATGTGCTTTTTAATCTTAAAAATTATATCTCAAGGCAGAAACACTATATGTTTTTAATCCCTAAGGAATATAGTTTTTTTTTATTATTTTTACAAAACTACAATTTACATCTCAATATGCAACATAAATCACATCTTTAAACAGAAAAAGTTTTAGCATTCAAGCATCCTGGAAAGAATTTTTAATTTGTTCCTATAATTTTACAGTTAAATTTTTTAGGCAGGAGATAGAGTTACCATTTTCTTTCCAAATTTTTAATAAAAATAATAATTTTAAAATGGAACATTGTCATTTTATAGAATAGCATGAAATTACATTGAGAAATCAGGACAGTCATTGTATATGACATTCTAAGCCAGGGGCCCTCAAACTACGGCCTGCGGGCCACATGCAAATACAAATATTGTATTTGTTCCCGTTTTGTTTTTTTACTTCAAAATAAGATATATGCAGTGTGCATAGGAATTTGTTCATAGTTTTTTTTTAAAATATAGTCTGGCCCTCCAACGGTCTGACGGACAGTGAACTGGCCCCCTGTTTAAAAAGTTTGAGGACCCCTGTTCTAGGCATTACACTTCAAAGGGATATTAAACAAGCTTAGAGTAAAATATGGAAGAAACCCTGCTTCATGTTTGTACCAAGTCAATCAAGCTGAAATTTGAAGAACGTTATACTAAGACTAGTGGCCCGGTGCATGAAATTCATGCACAGGGGAGGGGGTATTCCTCAGCCCAGCCTGCACCCTCTTCAGTCTGGGACCCCTCGAAGGATGTCCTACTGCCGGTTTACAGGGATCGGGCCTAAACCAGCAGTTGGACATCCCTCTCGCAATCCAAGACTGCTGACTCCTAACTGCTCACCTGCCTGACTGCCTGCCTGCCTGCCTGATTGCCCCTAATCACTCTGCCTGCCTGCCTGCTCGCCCCCAACTGCCCCCCTGCTGGCCTGCTCATCCCCCCTTCCCTCCCCACTGGCCTGCTTGCCCCCAACTGCCCCCCTGCTGTCCAGCTCACTCCAAACTGCCCCCCTGCTGTCCTGATCACCTCCAACTGACCCCTACTGATGGCCTGCTTGCCCCCAACTGGCCCCCCTGCTGGTCTGCTTAACCCCAACAGCCCCGCCCCCCACCAGCCTGATCACCCATAACTGCCCTCCCCTCTTGGCCTCTAACCACCTCTACCTCAGCTCTGCCACCATGGCTTTGTCCAGAAGAATGTCCAGAAGGTCTCCTGGAAAGTCTCCCAGTCTAATTAGCATATTACCCTTTTATTAGTATAGATAGAGGCCTGGTGCATGGGTGGGGTCCAGCTGGTTGGCCCTGAAGGGTGTCCCGGATCAGGGTGGGGGTTCCCTTGGGATGTGGGGCGGTCTGGGTGAGGGGCCTGTGGTGGTTTGCAGGCCGGCCATGCCCCCATGGAGTGAGAGTCCCCGCTGGGGGGGTGTGACCAGCCTGGGTGAGGGGCTGAGGGCTGTTTTCAGGCTGGCAACACCCCCTTCAGGCTTGGGGTCCCCACTGGGGTGCCTGGACAGCCTGGGTGAGGGGCTAAGGCAGCCGTGGGCAAACTACGGCCCACAGGCCGGATCCGGCCCGTTTGAAATGAATAAAACTAAAAAAAAAAAAGACCGTACCCTTTTATGTAATGATGTTTACTTTGAATTTATATTAGTTCACACAAACACTCCATCCATGCTTTTGTTCCAGCCCTCTGGTCCAGTTTAAGAACCCATTGTGGCCCTCGAGTCAAAAAGTTTGCCCACCCCTGGGCTAAGGGCTGTTTTCAGGCTGGCCACAGCCCTTTCAGGGTGGGGGCCCCCACTGGGGTGCCTAGCCAGCCTGGGTGAGGGGCTGAGGGCTGTTTGCAGGCTGGCCACGGCCCCGGGCAACCCAGGCTCCCAGACCCTCCTTGAGCGGAGGCCACAGCGGCTAGAAAGAGGTATCTGGGATTTATTTATCTTCTATAATTGAAACTTTGTAGCCTTGAGCGGAGCCCACAGCCCGCCAGGGCAGGCAGGAAGCTTGGCTTCCTCCATCACCAGGGGCAACCCAAGCTTCCTGTTTGCTCCAGCTCCACGGCCGCCGCCATCTTGGTTGGGTTTATTTGCATACTCACTCCTGATTGGCTGGTGGGCGTGGCTTGTGAGTGTAGCGAAGGTAATGTCAATTTGCATGTTTCTCTTTTATTAGATAAGATGAGAGGCATTAAAGTCAGTGTGCTACCACCTTGGCATTTACTTAAGTGTTTAAGGAATATATTCTTATATAAATTAACACAAAATAAACAATATAGGAAATATTCATCTCTTCCAAACATCAGTTAAATAATGAGTTGGTTTTTTCCTCTACTGACCCTAAAAATACATATCAATTTTTTTGCCTCAGATGCATTCTAAATTATAATTTTTCTTAAGTATTTCAGTGATCTTTGCCTTCTGCTTGTTTTTCTACACACTTCTTGTCATCCAATGATGACAATTTCAAGCTGATCAAATTAGGGTGTTTTTTGTTTTCTTTGCTATTAACAATCTAAATCATCTTTAACTTATCTGTAACCTAGGTAGATAGCTAATTCTTTGACCTTCTCAAACTGTATCCATAGGTGGTGGGTAGGCCAAGATCATTGCTAATATCCTTGATTTAAATATGGCAAATCAATTATACACAGATGCATATATTAAATGTTCTGAAAGTAATTATACAATTGATATGTTAAGATAGTGATTATATTATAGGGCAAATAATTATTATAAGTCTTGCAATAATATCTTGTCTGTATTCTTCCCCAAAAAATCTAATATATGTCTAAGTACAGGAAAGATTCCTCTAAAACCCAAGAAAAATCATTACTTGGTTTGCATTTATCAATATCATAATCTAAAAGAATTGTATCCATAAACTTGATCCATTAGGTGGACAGTTACTATATAAGAAAGATTTTTTATGGTTTAAAAAATAGTAATCTCACTCCTTGAAATGGGGCCTGTAGACAATACCTATACTAGTACAAGAGATTCCTATGTGTAAGGAAGAAGAACTCTTAACAAAATTCACAATTCCAAAACAGCCACCTAATTAAATATCTTTTTCTTATTGTCTAAAGTTTTACATATGTCTCCTTTTTCCCCAATTGACCACCCCCCCCCATCAGCTAATTAAATATCTTAACTGCAAAATTAGTGTAATATTTTCAAAATACACTAGAGGCCTGGTGCCTGGTACATGAAATTCATGCACTTGCCAGGGGGGCGGGGCGGGGGGGGGGGGGGGGTTGGGGCGTTCCTCAGCCCAGCTTGTGCTCTCTCACAGTCCAGGAGCCCTCAGGGGATGTCCAATTGATGGCTTAGGCCCACTTCCTGCGGGGAGTGGGCCCAAGCCAGCAGTAGGACATCCTTAGCGCTGCCGTGGAGGTGGGAGAGGCTCCCGCCACTACTGCTGTGCTTGCTAGCTGTGAACCCAGCTTCTGGCTGAGTAGCGCTCCCCCTGTGGGAGCGCACTGACCACCAGAGGGTAGCTCCTATGTTGACCATCTGCCCCCTGGTAGTCAGTGTGCTTCATAGAGACCAGTCGTTCCACTGTCAGACCAAAACTAGCTCTCCAAAATACCGCCCCCCCAGGAGTCCCGGATTGCGACAGGGTGCAGGTAAGGCGAAGGGACCCCACCGGTGCACAATCAGGGCCGGGGAAGGATGCAGAAGATTGGCCAGCCGGGGAAGGACAGCAGAAGGGCTCCAGGGCATGTCCAGCCTGCCTCGCTCAGTTCCAATGGGCCGGACCCCAGCAGCAAACTAACCTACCGATCAGAGTGTCTGCCCCCTGGTGGCCAGTGCACATCACAGCAAGCAGTTGAATGGCCTTAGCATGTCATTTGCTTGGTTGAAAGGCCAACCGAATGACGAGACACTTAGTATATTAGGCTTTTATTATATAGCAGCAGTCGCCAAACTTTCAGACCTCCTGGACCACCAGTGGTCCCCAGACCACCGGTTGGTGACCGCTGTTATATAGGATATTTATGAAGCCCAAGTAGCCATGAATCAAATGGCATGCCTCTAGAGAGAACATAGAAATTTGGGAAGTAGCATTAATTACATATTCCAATAAAAAGGCAAAAGTTGCTTGAATTATTTGGGTCTAATTTATCTATTTCACATCACTGGCAAAATGCTTCCTGAAAGGACTTTGCTTTGAAGCCACTATGTTAAATGAATCTTATAGAACAGAACAGAGATCCTATGGGCTCCCTGTAGCATGTTCTGTGACTGCACGTCGGGGTTGTCCTCTGATTCGTCCTCTCTGACCACTCCATGTAGATTTATTTCTTTAGAGAAATTTGCTAAAAGCCCAAGGCTCATTATTCTGTAGTGGTGTGAATAGCATTGTGTGTCCCATCTAAGTATCAAATCAGGGCTTCATTAGAGGTGCTATTTTATTCTAACTGTTTTAAGCAGCCTCACCTCCCAGGGCCCATGTAATCTAGTATTCATAAACATCTGCCGTGCCCTGAGGGAGTCCTCCAGTTCAACAGGGTGTGATCCTCAATCAGGTGTCCTTGAAATAGATGGGCACAGATACTTATGTATTCTATCTTCAGGAATAGAATGAAATTAGGTTATAAAAACAGAAGTTTCTAGAATTGCCTACTATATAAATTATGCCTCAGACTACCCAATCTGCCAAATAATTGGGAGCTAAACAAAAAATAATCAAAGCCACATCAATAGAATTAGCCCGTTGCCTCCAGGTTCAGATCAAAGGTAAAGAGGAGTGGGGAAGAACATACACTTGGGAGTGGCAGGGCCTGTGTTTGAATCCTCTTATGGGCAACGTGCTATCAGGTGTTTGAGTTTCCTATTGTAACAAATTACCGAAAATTTAGTAGCTTACAACAAAACAAATGTATTTCCTTACAATTCTAAGTCAGCAGGCCCAAAATCAAGGTGTTGGCAGGGCTGCATTTTTCCTGGAGGCTCTAAGGGAGAATTCATTTCATTGACTTTTCCAAACTTCTACAGGGTACTTGCAATTCCTTTGTTTGTGGTCCCTTCCTCCATCTCCAAAGCCAATAGCATAGCATCATCAAGCCTCTCTCTCTCTCTCTTTTTCTCCCTTCTTCCTCTCTCTTTCTCCCCCCCTTCTCTCTCTCATTCACACACACACACACACACACACACACACACACGCCCCTTGCACACAAACATTTTCATATCCACTATAAGAGCTGGTTATCTTAATTGAAACACACTGATTCTGAAACCCAAACCTTCATACGTCTAAGAGAATCTTTTAAATTGGGCTAAGAAAATCAGCAGCGCAGACACCCCCTTCTGTGCCAAGGTAGTCTTCGAAGCCCACATGCACGCACCCTAAGATGTGCTTTGTCTTCTTCCAAGAAGTGAAAAGCTGCACCCATCCTTCAATGCTTCTGAAATTGTGGTTCCGGAATTCTCTCAGCTTCAAAGTTTTCTATGCAACTTCAGGCCACTCCCTTCATCGACCGGGTACCAATAAGGCCTCTTGTGTGTGCTGAGCATTTGTTTCCCATTTGCTGGGAGAAGAACAAAGGGAGAGAGAGAGAGAGAGAGAGAGAGAGAGCTCCAAACAAACACAGGAAGTGCTGAGGACAGTTTGGAGAGGGAAGGAATGTTACTGAGCCAAGCTTGAATTCAAAATTCACTATTTTAATAATTCACTTATTCTGAATGGTGAGAAGCAGATTTAGAACTAAATTAATATTCACCTGTTATTATTTGTAGCAAACGTACTTCCCTTATACAAGTAGATGAGTCCTGTATCATTTGCTCCTAGAAGAAATGTGGGAGCAAGTGACTGATTCCTAATTGCTTTTACAGTCAGTAGGGAGACATATATGGCGTTCCAGAGACTGTATTCCACTTCTTTCCTTCTATTAGAAGGAAATATGGGTCTAGGATCCCTGCCGACACACCAGTGGCCTGGAAATTTTTGATTAAACATTCAAAGGATATGACATGTATGGCGTCCTCTCCTATCTGGGCTGCGTGCCACGCTTAAATCGTGGCCATCAAGCCAGGCGGCTCCGCTCTGAAAGCCACTTCTCTCCCCATGGGTTCTTGCTAGCCACAAAACACTCCTCAGCTCTCAGAGCATCTTTGCATCGCAAAGTGGCTCCCATCTCATCAGAACACTCGGATGAGATAAGCTGACACTTTCAGACCATTTTATGATAAATGTACCTCATAGCATCTGCTGTAGAACCATTATCTCTGTCTCATCCTCCACTTTATTCCCAGTGGTTTTTCCTCTTCCTGTCAGTGTCTGGAGCTTATTCCTGCCTGAAGTAGGATCAGGGAAACTAGGAGGAGACCAACAAAAAGGAAAAGGAAGGAAAAGCATCAGGCATTGGCCACCAAAGAATGACGATAACATGTATCCAGTGCCTACAGTATGCCTTCTGTTTCACACATTCTATTTACAAATTAGAGAATTAAATCTCTGTATCATGCCTTAAAGACAGACTATTAATTCCGCATTTTTCAGTTGATAAAACTAAAACTCAGAGCGGTCAAGAAACTTACTCCAAATCACACAGCTAAGCAGTGGTACAGCCAGGTCTTCTACATCACCATCAACATGCAACCGCTGTGATTTGTCATTGAAATCAGAAGACAAAATCATGGAGAGGAAAGCTTGGCACACTGTCTCAAGGATCCCATAGGGACGCTTAACTCGTGAGGACAGTGCAGCACTAAAACCCTGCCCAGCTGGCGTGGCTCAGTGGTTGAGTGTCGACCTATGAACCAGGAGGTCTCGGTTCGATTCCTGGTCAGGGCACAAGCCCGGGTTGTAGGCACAGTCCCCAGTGTGGGGCATGCAGCAAGCAGCCGGTCAATGATTCTCTCATCATTGATGTTTCTATCTCTCTCTCCCTCTCCCTTCGTCTCAAAGCAATAAAAAAAACATTTTTTTTGTAAAGAAGAAATCCTGATTGTGAGCTCATTTGAGCCCTGAACCTGCCTTGAGTGCAAGGGGGAAGCAGATGGAGGAGAGCTGAGACATCAACAGAAATCCATTTCCTACCAAAAGGAAAAGCTGGGAGACCAAAGAGGAGGGGTGCGGTCCTTGAAGAGGGTGCTGAAAGGGCTAACCCCAGGAGTTTTACAGTCACTTTGGAGGTGTTTCTAAGCTAGCTGGGTGAGGCGATCCTGGGCCAGGAAGCCAGCAAGCCGGTTCAGAAGCCAGCCTCAGGTACGGCTGAAGGGAGCTTCTCTGATTAGAAGTCCCCACTTCTCACAATGAGCTAGGCCAAACACTGGTCCCTTGCACTGTAAGAGCGAGAGGGATGAAGAGTTTCAAAGCTTGCCTTTTAAATTCTCATTTGCCTCGTTTGCACTTGAACAGATTATTATTGCTGCCTACATTACAGTGTTTAATACAATGTAATCAACTTGCTAGGAAGTAAAAGTCTAACCGTTTTATGATTTGTTACATTGAAATTTAAATTTGCATATTAAGCAGCAAAGTCATTAACATGTGTACCTATTCATCAACTATGGATTATAAAACACCTCTCTAGTTGAGCCCAAACAGCAAGCCATTTTCTGATTGAATTGCTTAATCAAATAGAAGATAATTAGCAGCAGTCTTTTTGTACCGTGTTTGCTTTAGTCGCTTGAAATTAAAACAAAGACAATCAGAAACTTGCCCAAGTCATCCTCATAACTGTTTCGTAAGCATATCCCTGAAAAGGCTAGATTGACTCTTCTCTGGGGGAAAAAAACTGCACTCTAAAATACACCTCTATAAATCAAGCAAAGCCAAGTAAATGGTACCTGAACTCAGATTCAATTTCATCACTTGAATTTCAATTCAAAACTTCATCGCTGGTGAGGGCTGATCTAAACCCCGCTTGGCGGATCTGTACCCTGCGAAATACAAAGAACAGGCAGCAAACGTCCCCCAGTAAATGCAGACTGTCTTTATAAATCAGTGGTGAGCTAACTTACTTTGGTGCTTCTAACCTACACTACAAACACAAATTCCTTCTGCACCCACCAAAGCCTCCTTTTAACAGTAACTTCAGAGCCCTGAGTGGGCTTGTCTTAACCTCTTCTGTCTCTCACAGTGTTGACCACAGGCTTAGACCTCCTCGACCTGAGTGAACCCGTCTCGCAAACCCAAACCAAAGCCAAGAAGCTGGAGGCCTCATCGAAAACCGCATCCCTCAAGAAGAAGGCTGATGGAGCTGATCTCATCGGTGCGGAGGCTGAACAGAGAGGCCAGCAGCCTCTTCGAGGCCCGGAGACGGCATCCTTAGATTTAGGTGAGGCAGGAGCTAAGTGTCTGTTGCTGCTCACCCTTGCCTTGACACGAGGACGTTCCACAAATGGCATTAAATCCATGGGCAAAGGAGTAGGAAGGGTTAATTCCACATAGAAAACGGCAAGACACTTGTCTTTTGTGCTTGAGTTAAGTGGCTTTGCATAACTGATATGGATTCAGTCATTTATTTATTCAACCCACATGTATTGCGCTCTTGATAGATGGAAGGCACCATACTAGGCATTGGAGCAAAAATAAGACATGAATATTTCTCTCTAGGAGCATTCAGTCTAGAGAGAGCCAGGGGAGAAGGAGAGAGAAAGAGAGAGAGAGAGAGAGGGAGAGAGAGAGAGAGAGAGAGAGAGAGAGAACAGGAGAGGAGAGGAAAACAACTCTAACACTAGGTTCAGGAACAGCCCAGCAGAATGGTAACATGTAATATGCATAGAGATACATTCGATGCAATAGCCGTTACCATTTATTGATGGTTTATGACAGTGATGGCGAACCTATGACACGCATGTCAGAGGTGACACGGAACTCATTTTTTTTGGTTGATTTTTCTTTGTTAAATGGCATTTAAATATATAAAATAAATATCAAAAATATAAATCTTTGTTTTACTATGGTTGCAAATACCAAAAAATTTCTATATGTGACACGGCACCAGAGTTAAGTTAGGGTTTTTCAAAATGCTGACACGCCGAGCTCAAAAGGTTCGCCATCACTGGTTTATGATGTCCAGGACTGTGCTAATATATGTAATGATTTACATATATTAGCCCTTTCATTCATCCCAACTCTTTGAAATAAGTGAGGAACCAGGTTTTCAAATTTAAATAACTTGCCCAAGATCTCAGTTAGGATGGAGAACTGGAACTTGAGGCTAGCTCTAATTAACTTCAAAGCCCGTGCTTTTACCCACTGTACGTCTTCCTGAGAAAGGAGAGCTTAACCTCAGTTCGTGGAACCAGTTAAATTAAACGCTCCTTTCTCAGGAGAATGAAGGTGGCAGGCGTTTTAGAAAGCCAAAGGAAACTTGTATCTCTCCAGGCTGAGGCTGGCTGGTGTGTATGTGTATACATATGTGTGTGGGTAAATAGTCATAAAATTAGCATATTAGCAACCTATCTGTAGGTTGTGAAGATTAAAGGGGAAAGATATGTGGAGTTGCCGAGCCCTGCCACGTGTACACGGTCATGAATTAATTTATTCATTTGTTCAGTAAACATTTCTCTGAATGCCTACCATGTTCCATACTATGTGCTAGGAATACAAAGATAAATAATATAAGCTCTCTGCCTTCATTAAGCTTACATTCTCGCTTAGTAAGTTCACACTCTAGTGGAGAGATAGAAAAATGATTAATTGATTACAATAAAATATGCACTACAGTAGTCCCCCGAATTTGCAGTTTCACTTTCTGAAGTGTCAGTTACCAGTCTGAAAATGTTAAGTGGAAAATTCCAGAAATCATCAATTAATAAGTTTTAAATAGCATGCCATTCTGAGGAGCATAATGAGGTCTCAAGGGCTCTGGCTCCATCCCGCGAGGATGTGAATCATCCCTCTGTCCAACCCCTCCACACCATGGCTGCTCCCTGCCCCTTAGTCCTTTAGTAGCTGCCTTAGTTATCAGATTGACTGTCTCCGTATTGCAGTGCCTGTGTCCAAGGACCTCTTATTGACTTAATAATGGCCCCAAAGCAGAAGCATAGTGATGCTGGCAATTCTGATATGCCAAAGAGAATCCGTTAAGTTCTTCTTGTAAGTGAAAAGGTGAACATTCTTGATTTAACAAGGAAAAGGGGGGGAAGCATATGCCATGGTTATTAAGGTTTGTGATAAGAATGAATCTTCTATGCGTAAAATTGCCTACTTTTTAAATTAAACTTCATCTTAGGTGTATGTGATTAGGAAAGAACATTATATATATAGGGTTCAGTACCAACCACAGAGTCAGGCATCCACTGAGGGTCTTGGAAAGTATCCCCTGAAGATAAGGGGAAACTACTGTATATGTTGCAATGAAGGAAAGCCCAGGTCACTTCCAAAAAGAGCACCTTCATAGAGCCCTGACCCAGCCAGGGGGGTGTAGAAGGTCTTATAGGAGGTACTATGTGAACAGAGTCTTGACAGATGAGTGGAAATTTTCCAGATGAAAAATATGGGTCAGAGGGAGGGAGGAAAGAAGGACAGGGCATTCCTGATGCAGAAGAGAAGGGGATTCACCCACAAATAGAGAAACACACAAAAATATCCTTCCAAACAAATACAAACATTTGTGATAGTATTCAAGCAGTGAGAAATAAGTCTGAGAGTCACTCGGGGCTGGGATATGGGATAGTGGATGCCATGCCCTTGAGTTTGGGGGAAAGGCGGGGTTGAAGGGTTTTACACATAAGAGGGACTTCAACGGATTCTACTTTAAAAAGCGTTTTTTCTGGTGGATGCGTAGATGAAGAAGTGGGAGTAGGACTTGTGGACCAAGTAGACACGTGTATGCCAGCAATGAAGACATATAGAATGTGCTGAACTCTGTGATAAGGATACGAGAGGGAAAGAGGGAGGCAGGAAGTCAAGGTGGAAATTCTGGAGTTGTTTTGAACCTGTTTTACAGAATGGGGCAAAAGTAGGTTTGCAGTTTTTCATATGGAAAATAATACAATAATCAACAAATAATAATAATACAAGAATAAACTGCGTTTTGTGTACTTACAACTGTATTACAGTTGTAAACAATACATTAGCCCCACCATGTATTTGAGGAAACTGGGATTTCTCTGTGGAGATGTCCAATCAACTGTTAAATGTATAGATCTAGACCTTGGGAGAGGAGCTGAGCAGGAAATGGAGATTTGAACATCTGAAGCCTGTGAATGGATATCGCATTCATGGGTATAGATGACCTCACCTAAAGATCATAGAAAACATCTATATATATAAAAGCCTAAACAACCATTATGACCAGTCACTATGACATGCACTGACCACCAGGGGGCAGACGCTCAATGCAGGAGCTGCCCCCTGGTGGTCAGTATGATCCCACAACCAATCTCCCACAGCCAGCCAACATCCCGCGGTCCCTCCCCCTGTCCGGCAGGCCCCAAACAGCCCTGATTGCCCTTGATCGCTGGCCAGGCTGAGGAACCCCACCCATGCACAAAATCGTGCACTAGGCCTTTAGTTATAATATAACACAATATACATGTAAAGGAAACTTAAATTTCTCTGCTTTTGAGAAAACGTCCTGTGTAAGAAGTCATAAAAATGTTTCATTTCAAGAACTTTGGAGGACACGGAAAGCAAACCTGTCTTTTCTTAATGGGCAAAAATGGACCTAGGATGGTTTAAGTGGTTTATTTACAGTCACACACTTGTTAATGAGAGAGAAGGACACTTTAGGTCAGATGGAAGAATGAAGCAACCGGGAGAAAATGGTCTGGCATTCTCTTGGCTTTCTCCTTTCTCTCCATCCCCATTATTAATTCCTTTCTTTGGTGAGAAACTACACAGTCTGTACAAAAGCTGTGAAAGGTGCTTTAGTTTCTTCTCACCTCCTTTTAACAGGGAGGCTCTTAGACAGAATTTCTTTCTAGAAACATGCCAGGCATGCCTCAAAGCCATGTTCTGAGCTAGAAGCCAACAGGACCCAGCACTCCATGTGCTCATTCCCACAGGGTTCCATGGCCTCATGCAAAGAATTCAGAATGCATATAGCTCTTGAAACAAATTCAGGTAAAACAACTTGATTGTTTAACTGTAAATGCAATTGAATTTCCTTAATAGGTCTCATTTTTATTTAGCTACACATGTTTTAATTTTCATGTGACCTTAAAGAATTGGTCTTGGGGTTTAAAAATATCAGTTGAGTGAAGTTCACTTGTAATAACACTTTTCAACCTTAATCAGTTTCTCTTCTCTCTGCACCTCATATTCTCCCCCTATCCCTCTCATTCCCTTCCTGTGTCCTTGACAGACATTCAAACACAACTGGAAAAATGGGATGATGTTAAGTTTCATGGAGATCGCAGTAGCAAGGGTCATCCAATGGCGGAGAGAAAATCATGCTCTTCTAGAACTGGATCGAAGGAACTCTTATGGTAAGGTATTTCAATATCAGGAAATAGCCATTTAAGTGTCCACTGTATGGGTTTTTCCTCTCATGTACTGAAATAGCCAATGAGTTAAGTCAATCCAAATACTTGGTGCCATGTATAACCCCTTATATATCAACTAGAAGCCCAGTGCACGAAATTCGTACACGGGTAGGGTCCCTAGACCTGGCTGGCGATCAGGGCCAACGTATGGGGTGACCAGCAGGGCAGTCGGGGGGCTCCCACTGGCACCTGCCTTGACTGGCCTGGGGCCTGTGGGCTGGGGGAAGCTCCTGCATTGAGTGTCTGCCCCCTGGTGGTCAGTGCACTTCATAATGACCAGTCGTTCCACCAGTCATTCTGCTGTTCAGTCAATTTGCATATTAGGCTTTTATTATATAGGATGTTAATTATTGTGCCTTCTAAAACTAAATTATTCCATCTAAATTGTCCAAAAATAAATCAGCCAATTAGGATTCAGGAAGGTTCATAATATCAATGTGTGTTGATAATTTTCTGAATATGTAATTGAGATGATCAAAATAGGTGCATACATGTGTTTACATTCATGTGTATTTAATATATTACATGAATGATAGTTAAATTAAATGTTTCTGGTTACACAGGTAACCTTTTATGACTTTATTAATCATCACTGTCAGATAATGTACTATCGGGTAATCCATGGGGAAATTGGCTACCTGAATTTTACCAAATTTTTAAAGCTTCCTAAAGGCAACATGTTTTAATCTCCTATTGCCCCTCACACATCTCTACTTACTAGTATTATGACATTTCATGTTCCAAATAAAGATTAAGTCACACCCGAGATGCTTTGTGAGAATCTCTACCCCCAAAACAATACTTTTTAATAAAACAGAACTTTCTGTAACAAAAATAAAATTATATTTTGCCCACAATTGAACTGAATTCTAAATCAAAGATAATAACACCTAGCACGTCACAGCCACTTAAATTCCAAAGAACTTATATGCATGTATAGACACACAATAGTGCAGTAGGCCTGGGGTGGGGGCTGGGGGTGGAGGAGGTGATAGGGGAAAAAGGGGGACATCTGTAATACTTTCAACAATAAAGATAATTTTTTAAATTCCAAATATGGTCATTAAAATAAAAACATATAAAAGTTATATTTTTAATCAAATTCTGGTGAGAGTTTCGTTACTACGGTTCTCGATGATCCAAGTTCTCTAGGTTTCTCGGCTGGCTCTCTAGCTAACTGCCTCTCAGTGTGCATCGGTCTCCTTCATTCCCCCCTCAGGTCCTCCGAGCACAGATCCCAGCCTGAACTGAGTGCTGGGAAAAGCGCCCTGAACGCCGAGTCAGCTTCAGAGCTGGAATTAGTGCCTCCAACACAGGTAACCGAGCAACTCCTCAAGGAACCCGTCTTCTCTCATAGATCATTTCTATCTTAAACAGTTTATTTAAATGTTCACAAAAAGTTCTAAGTATGTGTTCTATACCTTTTTTGCATGTGCTTTCTTACTCAGTTATCTGTCTCAGTGCTTAAAATATATATATATATATATATATATATATATATATATATATATATATTTGACTGACAAATGTGTTAATGATGTCAGTCATTAACTGTGTACTTAGCACTTTTTTCTTTTTCTACCATTTACTGTCCCATGACTTTGCAATACAAACTCTGTACTACTCCATTATTAGCACTATTGACGTAGCAGAGTACAAAGAAGAGGAAATTACATCTCACGTGTTCGTTTCCCTCTCTGCCTGTGGAACAAGGTACTTACACACCAGGATCCTGATTGACACGTTCAAATACATTTCAGGGAAGGAATAAATAATTAGAGGAGTAGCAGCAATAGTCATAGTAAAAACCACCATCTGTGGACTTTACTATGTGCTTTTCATGTGTGACATCTAATATGGAAATAATCCTGTGAATTATTATTGGCCTCACTTTAAAGATCCTTCAAAGGGTATCAGTGAAGTAAAAATTCTTTTCCAACTAATCACTGGTGGGAGCGGGTGGGAATAGGACCTGCCTGTTTACAGCTTGACTCTCAACTACAGTGTAACTGGCTTGTCTCTAACTAGTTACCACCTACAATCTTTTCAATTTCATTCTAGCACTTTTCAAGGGTACAGCTGGGGTCTAAAATCTGTACCTCTGCACTTTAGAGATCATCAGGGTGGAGCAAAGATTACATGTATTTACTTTTTGCCCATAATTGAACTGAATTCAATTTTTCAGTTCTCTGTCTAGATGAATCATAGCAAATCCTTTTAGAGGATACCAGTTATTTGTAAAGAATGTATCCCTTCATTTGTGTTTTTAAAAAACAACAACACTGTGTTTACTTATCAAGATTCCCTAAACTAAAGAAATTCATAATCTGAGAGGAGAGGAACCAAGATGGTGGCATAGGTACACACTTGTACTTGCTGCCTTGCACAACCACTGGACTGTCTGACATTGAGCCAGAACACGAGGGCGGCTTTCTTGCAGAGGTGCTTGCAGCAATCATTGTTTCTGTACGGGGTTGCAGGACACAGAGACCCTGGGACCTCTCTGAGGCAGAGCAAACTGGCAGCCATTGTGGTTTGCTCCACCCTGATGATCTCTTAAGAGTAGAGGTACAGATTTTAGACCCCAGCTCCACAAAGATCTCTTAAGAAATGTGTCTACATTCATGCACTTTGCAATTTAGTTGAAAATAAAATGGGTGGAGTGAAATAAGCTAGAAATTTTTTCTTGAGTTTATTAGATAAGATATTGAAACTAAAGGGATAAATATAGTGTCTGAGGTGAAGTAAAGGGATAATTACAATAATATAAAATAATATTGAATGTATGCTAAGTACATATATTAGTTCATTTGATCCAGAAAAAAAATGGCTCTATGAGTTAATGTATTAGCCTTATTTTATAGGTGGGGAAACTAAGGCACAGTAAGATTAAGAAAAGTGTCTATCCACCCACAGTTAGTAAGTTAAGGAGAGAAGGAGGACAGGGAGAGAGACAAAATGGAAGGCCCCTGGCACCCTTCCCAGGCCACTAATAGCACCCGCTACAGACACCTCATCCTCCATAAGAGGCGATAGACATTACTGCCCCCAGAACTCTCCTGGGAAACAAGTCAGCTAACCTCCGGAGCAAACACCCCTGGGAAGCTTAATGAATCCTAAGTGTAGCATGAAAATGTATTTTCTTCCTCTGTGTTCATTCTAAATGTATCTTTTGAAAAAGCAAATTGATCGCATTTATTAGAGAAACATTTCTTGATAAATGCATTCGAAATTTAGACCTGACTAAAATAATTGGTACTGTTTCAAGAACTGGAATCCTTGGCACAATGAATTGGCACTAGAACATTTGTTTCAGCAGCAGGGGGTGGCTTGGCACAGGTGGGCTGCTCCACAGGGTGGGAGGGGCAGGAGATCACTGGGGTCCTGGTTGCCCATGGAGCCCACTATGCATGCATCTTATTATTCCAATGGCTGCTCTCCTGCTGATTGTTGGATTTCACCTCACTACATTGTCCTACCACTGACCTGCCCATGTACCTTCAAGCAAACACGATGTTCTACCCTAGCCGGTTTGGCTCAGTGGATAGAGTACCAGCCTGCAGAATGAAGGGTCCTGGGTTCGATTCCAGTCCAGAGCATGTGCCCAGGTTGCAAGATCAATCCTCAGTGGGGGTGTGCAGGAGGCAGCCAATCAATAATCCTTTCTCATCATTGATGATTCTATCTCTCTCTCCTCTCCCTTCCTCCCTATATATATTTTAAAACCCACAATGTTCTTTGGAAAACATGTATGAGATTCCCAATATTGTCCTCCAAAACAATGTAAAATGCACTATGACAGTTCTCTGTCTAGATGAATCATAGCAAATCCTTTTAGAGGATACCAGTTATTTGTAAAGAATGTATCCCTTCATTTGTGTTTTTAAAAAACAACAACACTGTGTTTACTTATCAAGATTCCCTAAACTAAAGAAATTCATAATCTGAGAGGAGAGGAACCAAGATGGTGGCATAGGTACACACTTGTACTTGATGCCTTGCACAACCACTTCAAAAGTACAACTAAAAGACAAAACGGATATCATCCAGAACCACAGGAAGGCTGGCTGAGTGGAAATTCTACAACTAGAAGGAAAGAGAAAAGCGCATTGAAACTGGTAGGAGGTGCAGAGGTGTGGAAGTAAAGTGCAGAGGTACAGAGGCACGCACGGAAATGGGCTGGCAACTGGGTACACTGTTGTCTTTTTCAATCAAGAGGGATACAAGCTCCCAATTGTTCTGAACTCCAATTCCAGGCGAGACTCTGGGGACCCAGACTCATACGGGGAGAAACTGGACTGTCTGACATTGGGCCAGAACGCGAGGGCGGCTTTCTTGCAGAGGTGCTTGCAGCAATCATTGTTCCTGCACGGGGTTGCAGGACACAGAGACCCTGGGACCTCTCTGAGGCAGAGCAAACTGGCAGCCATTGTGGTTTGCTCCACCCTGATGATTCCCTGAGACCCCACCCCACCCAATTTAAAACCCCACCCAAGCTGTGAGCAGAGGCTATTGCATATGAATGGCCTGTTCTTTTGCAATCTAAAACCTAACAAACTGCAGGGGGGTCAAAGATCACCAAAGCTTCCAAAAGAAGGCCTAGACAGCAGCCTGCATTGCTTCACATCTGGGCCTCATCTAGGCACTTCCAAACCCCAAACAAAGAGGAGAAATCTGAAGATCACTCTGTAGCTTCTGCTGGGTGGCCTTAGGCAGTGGCTGACTTTGCACCTCCTTGGAGATCCAAGAGCCATTGTACCCAGTGGTCAGAGTGGGACCATCCAGATTACAACTCCTCAGATCCATAAGGGACACACTCAAGGGGCAGACTCAGTGAGCACCAAAGCCCCACTGAAGCAAGTCCTACTCCATAAGGGTGTCTCCCCACAGAAGTTCTCCCATTGTAGACACAGCTGGTCCTCACAGCCAATTGGCCTGGTGGTCAATTCCTCCCAGTGTTACCAATAGCAATCAAGACTTAACTACAACAAGACTGTGCACAAGGCCCACAAAGGGGTGCACCAAGAGTGTCAACCTCAGGTATTTAGGGACACCTATCACACAAAGCCACTCTATCAACACAGGGAAGCAGCCAAAATATGGAGACAAAGAAACAGGTCACAAATGAAAGAAATGGAGGAAACCAAACGACTGGATATAGAGTTTAAAACCATGGTTATAAGGTTACTCAAGAATCTTCTAGAAACTTCTGAGAAATTTAGTGAGACCCTCAAAGATATGAAAAAGGAACAATTAGAAATTAAGCATATACTTACTGAAACAAAGAATAACATACAGAGATCCAACAGCAGACTAGAGGACCCCAAGAATCAAGTCAAAGATTTGAAATATGAAGAAGCAAAAAAACACCCAACCAGAAAAGCAAAATGTAAAAAGAATCCAAAAATATGAAGATAGTATAAGGAGCCTCTGGGACAATTTCAAGCGTACCAACATCTGAATTATGGGGGTGCCAGAAGAAGAGAGAGAGCAATATATTGAAAACCTATTTGAAGAAACAATGACAGAAAACTTCCCCTACCTGGTAAAAGAAATAGACTTACAAGTCCAAAAAGCACAAAGAACCCCAAACAAGAGGAATCCAAAGAGGACCACACCAAGACACATCATAATTAAAATGCCAAGAGCAAAAGACAAAGAGAGTATTCTAAAAGCAGCAAGAGAAAGAAAGTCAGTTACCTACAAGGGAGTACCCATACGACTGTCAGCTGATTTCTCAACAGAAACTTTGCAGGCCAGAAGGGGGTGGCAAGAAATATTCAACGTGATGAATAGCAAGAACCTACAACCAAGATTACTCTACCCAGCAAAACTATCATTCAGAATTGAAGGTCAGATAAAGAGCTTCACAGATAAGAACAAGCTAAAGGAGTTATTCACCACCAAACCAGTATTATATGAAATGCTGAAGGGTATTCTTTAAGAAGGGGAAGAAGAAGAAAAATGTAAAGATAAAAAATATGAACAACAAAGTGACAACAAATACATATCTATCAACAATGAATCTAAAAATCAAGTGAATAAAAAATCTGATGAACAGAAGAAACTGGTGAATATAATAGAATCAGGGGCATAGAAAGGGAGTGGACTGACAATTCTCTGGGGGAAAGGGGTGTGGGGAGTGAGGGAAGAGACTGGACAAAAATCGTACACCTATGGACAAGGACAGTGGCGGGGCAGGGGGTAAAGACATCGGGTGGGGTGAGAACCAGGTGGAAGGGAGCTATGGGGGGTAAAAAGAGGAACAACTCTAATAATCTGAACAATAAAGATTTATTAATTTTAAAAAAAGAAATTCATAATCTTTTAGTTGTAATTCCATCCTATGGTTAAACCAGGAAAATTTCATGAGCTTGGGATTTAATCATCTGAAATACTGAGTCATTCAAATGGAGCAGAAAAGGATAGACTGATTAATCTACTTTGAATAGAACACAAAAGTATGTTTTTGCTGTCAGAAGCATACTGTTCTTAAATGTATGATCTCTTTACATAGATAAAATGATGAAGGTAGTATAAAAACTCAAAACTGACTTGCAAGCTAGTCAGGTAAATAGTTTCAGCTCAGTCAGGTAAATAGTTTCTGTCCACTATCACTCAGATGGTTCACAGGAAAATACAGGGAATCCTTTCTTCTCTCTCAGGCCAACATAAAGTATCGTAGGCTCAATAGGTAAGCAGCTATTTGCAAGCCACATTTTAAAAAATCATATTTCAGAATTAAAAAGTGGAAGTTCACAATGAGAAGAATTCTTTTTTTTTTTTTTTTTCGCTAAAAGTATTACAAAGTGTATTACATAAGTGTCCTTTTTTCCCCCCCGCCCTTGACAGACCCCTGCCCTCCCTTACCCCCCAGTGTCTTATGTCCATTAGTTATGGTTATATGGATGCATACCAGTCCTTCGGTTGATCTCTTAATCCCCTCCCTCCTCCCCCCCAACCCTCCCTGGCCTTCCCACTGCAGTTTGACAATCAGTTTGAGGCAGCTCTGCCTCTGTATCTATTATTGTTCAAAAGTTTGTAGTGGTCTTTATTATCCATGAATGAGTGAGATCATGTGGTATTTTTCCTTCATTGACTGGCTTATTTCACTTAGCATAATGCTCTCCAGTTCCATCCATGCTGTTGCAAATGGTAAGAATTCCTTCTTTTTTACAGCAGCATAGTATTCCATCGTGTAGATGTACCACAGCTTTCTAATCCATTCATCTACTGATGGGCACTTAGGCTGTTTCCAGATCTTAGCTATGGTGAATTGTGCTGCTATGAACATCGGGGTGCATATATCCTTTCTGATTGGTGTTTCTGGTTTCTTGGGATATATTCCTAGAAGTGGGATCACAGGGTCAAATGGGAGTTCCATTTCCAATTTTTTGAGGAACCTCCATACTGCCTTCCATAGTGGCTGCACCAGTCTGCATTCCCACCAGCAGTGCACAAGTGTTCCTTTTTCTCCACATCCTCTCCAGCACTTGTCGTTTGTTGATTTGTTGATGATGGCCATTCTGACAGGTGTGAGATGGTACCTCATTGTTGTTTTGATTTGCATCTCTCGGATGATTAGTGACTTTGAGCATGTTTTCATATGTCTCTTGGCTTTCTGAATGTCCTCTTTTGAAAGGTGTCTATTTAGATCCTTGGCCCATTTTTTGATTGGATTGTTTATCTTCTTTTTGTTAAGTTGTATGAGTTCCCTATAAATTTTGGAGATTAAGCCCTTATCAGATATGACGTTGGCAAATATGTTTTCCCACGAGGTGGGTTTTCTTGTTGTTTTGTTGATGGTTTCTTTTGCTGTGCAGAAGCTTTTTATTTTGATGTAGTCCCATTTGTTCAGTTTCTCTTTAGTTTCAACTGCCCTAGGAGCTGTATCAGTGAAGAAATTGTTTTGGCATATGTCTGAGATTTTGCTGCCTTTGTATTCTTCTAGAATTTTTATGGTTTCCTGTCGTACATTTAAGTCCTTTATCCATTTTGAGTTTATTCTTGTGTATGGTGTAAGTTGGTGGTCTAGTTTCATTTTCTTGCATATATCTGTCCAATTTTCCCAACACCATTTATTGAAGAGACTATCTTGGCTCCATTGTATGTTCATGCCTCCTTTGTCAAAAATTAATTGAGCATATTGGTTCGGGCTAATTTCTGGACTCTCTATTCTATTCCACTGATCTATATGTCTGTTCTTGTGCCAGTACCAGGCAGTTTTGAGAACAGTGGCTTTGTAATACAGCTTGATATCTGGCATTGAGATCCCACCTACTTTGTTTTTTCTCAGGATCGCTGCAGCTATTCGGGGTCTTTTTTTATTCCAGATGAATTTTTGGAGAGTTCGTTCTAGATCCTTGAAGAAGGCCATTGGTATTTTAATGGGAAGTGCGTTGAATGTATAGATTGCTTTGGGTAATATGGACATTTTAATGATGTTGATTCTACCAATCCAAGAACATGGTATGTTCTTCCATCTGTTTATGTCTTCCTCTATCTCTTTTTTCAACGTCCTATAGTTTTCTGAGTAGAGGTCTTTTACCTCTTTAGTTAAGTTTATTCCTAGGTATCTTAATTTTTGGGGTGCGATGGTAAATGGGATTGTTTTTATAATCTCTCTTTCTGAAAGTTCACTATTGGTATATAGAAATGCCTCGGATTTCTTGGGGTTAATTTTGTATCCTGCTACATTGCCAAATTCATGTATTAAGTCTAGTAGTTTTTTGATGGAGTCTCTAGGGTTCTGTATGTATAATATCATGTCATCTGCAAATAAGGACAGTTTTACTTCCTCTTTTCCAATTTGGATGCCTTTTATTTCTTCTTCTTGTCTAATTGCAATGGCTAATACTTCCAGGACTATGTTGAACAGGAGTGGAGAGAGTGGACATCCCTGTCTTGTTCCTGTTCTTAGGGGAAATGGTGTTAGTTTTTGTCCATTGAGTATGATGTTGGCTGTGGGCCTGTCATATATGGCTTTTATTATGTTGAGGTATGATCCTTCTATTCCCACCTTGCTGAGAGTTTTTATCAAAAATGGGTGTTGGATTTTGTCAAATGCTTTTTCTGCATCAATTGATATGACCATGTGGTTTTTTTCTTTCAATTTGTTTATGTGATGTATCACGTTTATTGATTTACGGATGTTGTACCATCCTTGCATCCCTGGGATAAATCCTACTTGGTCATGGTGTATGATCCTTCTGATGTACTGCTGGATCCGATTTGCTAAGATTTTGTTGAGGATTTTGGCATCTATGTTCATGAGGGATATTGGCCTGTAATTCTCTTTCATTGTGTTGTCTTTACCTGGTTTTGGTATTAGGGTGATGCTAGCTTCATAAAATGTGTTTGGAAGTGTTCCATCCTCTTGGACTTTTTGTAGTAATCTGAGGAGGATAGGTTTCAGTTCTTCCTTAAAAGTTTGGTAAAACTCCCCTGAGAAGCCGTCTGGTCCTGGGCTTTTGTTTGCTGGAAGCTTTTTGATGACTGCTTCAATTTCTTCCATCGTTATTGGCCTATTGAGATTTTTAGATTCTTCCTGATTGAGTTTTGGAATGTTGTATTTTTCTAGGAATTTGTCCATTTCCTCCAGGTTGTCTAGTTTGTTGGAGTAGAGTTGTCCGTAGTATTGTTTAACAATCATTTGTATTTCTTTGGGGTCTGTTGTTATTTCGCCTCTATCATTTCTGATTTGGTTTATTTGGGACCTCTCTCTTTGCTTCTTGGTGAGCCTGGCTAGGGGTTTGTCAATCTTGTTTATCCTTTCAAAGAACCAGCTCTTGGTTTCATTGATTTTCTGTATTGTTTTTTTGGTCTCTATTTCATTGATTTCTGCTCTAATCTTTATTATCTCCTTCCTTCTGCTCACTCTGGGCTTTTCTTGTTGCTCTCTTTCTAATTCTTTGAGTTGTAGAGTTAGATGATTAACTACCATTTTTTCTTGTTTTTTGAGGTAGGCCTGTAGAGCTATAAACTTCCCTCTCAGGACTGCTTTCATTGTGTCCAGAGGTTTTGGGTTGTTGTGTTTTCATTGTCATTAGTGTCCAGGATGTTTTTAATTTCTTC
The DNA here is from genome assembly GCF_028538775.1 of Myotis yumanensis. NCBI lineage: Eukaryota > Metazoa > Chordata > Mammalia > Chiroptera > Vespertilionidae > Myotis > Myotis yumanensis. Next base: position 178,595,679 of record NW_027223753.1, read on the forward strand.
TTTGATGTCATCGGTAACCCAATCAATATTTAATAACATGCTATTCAGCTTCCAAGTGTTTGAGTATTTTGGGTTGTTTTTATTGTGGTTTATTTCTAACATTATGCCATCGTGGTCTGAGAAGATGCTTTTTATGATTTCAATCTTCTTGAATTTGTGGAGACTTTGCTTGTGACCCAATATGTGGTCTATTTTTGAATATGTCCCATGAGCACCTGAGAGGAATGTATATTCCGCAGCTGTGGGGTGAAGTGTTCTGAAGATGTCAATTAAGTCCATCTGATCTAGTGAGTCATTTAGGATTGCTGTTTCTTTGCTGAGTTTTTGTCTAGCGGATTTATCCAGTGATGTCAGTGGTGTATTAAAGTCCCCTACTATGATTGTATTGTTGTCGATCTCTCCCCTGATACCTTCCAGGAGTTTTCTTAATGTATGTGGGTGCTCCTGCATTGGGTGCATATATGTTTATCAGGGTTATATCCTCTTGTTGTATTGATCCCTTTAGTATTATGAAGTGGCCTTCCTTATCTCTGGTTATGGCCTTCACTTTGAGGTCTATTTTGTCGGATATAAGTATTGCTACCCCAGCTTTTTTTTCATTTCCATTTGCCTGAAAGATATTTTTCCATCCCTTCACTTTCAGTCTGTGTGAGTCCCTTCTAATGAGGTGGGTCTCTTGTAGACAGCAAATGTATGGGTCATGTTTTTTTATCCATTCAGCCACTCGATATCTTTTGATTGGACCATTTAGTCCATTTACATTTAAAGTTATTATTGAAAGGTACTTGTTTGTAGCCATTTCTATTTTTTTGTGGCTGCTTTCTTTCTGGGCTTTTTATTTCTTCTTTTTACACCAGTCCCTTTAGCATTTCTTGCATTGCTGGCTTGGTGGTGATGAACTCCCTTAGCCTTTTTTTGTCTGTGAAGCTTCTTATTTCCCCTTCAATTTTGAATGATAGCCTTGCTGGATAGCGTATTCTTGGATTCAGTCCTTTGCTTTGCATCACTTTGTAGATTTCCGTCCATTCTTTTCTGGCCTGATGTGTTTCTGTTGAGAAATCGTTTGATAATCTGATGGGGGACCCTTTGTAGGTAACTCTCTGTTTCTCTCTTGCAGCCTTTAAGATTCTCTCTTTGTCTTGTACATTTGCCATCGTTATTATGACGTGTCTTGGTGTCGGTCTTTTGGGGTTCATCTTGCCTGGGACTCTCTGTATTTGTGTAACTTTTTTCTTCCCCATATCTGGGAAGTTTTCTGTCATTATTTCTTCAAATAGATTTTCTAATCCTTGCTGCTCTTCTTGTCCTTCTTGCAGCCCTATTATGCGTATGTTACTTCGTTTCATGTTGTCCTGAAGCTCCCTTAGGCTCTCCTCCTGTTTTTTAATTCTTTTCTCCAGTTGCTGTTCAGATTGAGCTTGTTTCTCTGCCTTATCTTCTAACTCACTAATTCGGTCTTCTGCTTCTTCTAGTCTGCTGTTGAAACTTTCCATGGTGTTTTTGATTGTAGCTATATCACTTTTCATTTCTTCCTGATTCTTGCATAGGTTGTTGATTTTCTCATCCATCCGGTGAATGAATTGTACAACCATCATTCTGAATTCTTTTTCTGTCATGTTGCACGCTTCAGCTTCATTAATTTCCTTTCTTGGTGATTCTTCATTGTCTTTCCTCTGGGTATTGTGTCGTCTCTTCATTCTGATTATCTCCTGATGGTTCAAAGGTTGAGTTGCGTGGGCCTGGGCCGTGCGCAGTGGGAGGCTCCCACCACCCTAGTGTCACTGAAGAGCTCTGACACTAAGATGTGTGGTTGTTGTTGGTTGGTGGGAACCAGGCTCGCTCTGTGTCAGTGTTGCCAACACTCAATGTGGCCTCGCGCGTGCCCTTAGAATTAGGGACCCTGCCTGCACTGTGCTGAAATAGAGGCCCCCCTGACGCGTGTTTAGCACCAGAGCAGAGCCCCCTAGCTTGCGCCAGGAGTCAGAGTTCCCCAAGAGTTCAGTATCAGAGTCTCTGTTGCTTCGCGCAACCTCACCTTGAGAATCAGGGTCCCTGTGTGCCCTTGCACCAGGAATTGGATTCACTGGCTCTTAGTATGAATGCACAGGAAATCAGGATCTCAGGCGCAGGTGATAAGAAACACAGTCAAGTCACTGGTGCTTGGTGCTGCCTCCTGCCCTGAGAAACGGGGTTTCTGGGCCTGTGCTAGGCGGACAAACTCCCGTTCGCGCGATTGCTCCCAGCCCAGGGCTCTGATGCCAGCAGTGCGCACAGGATTAGTTCCTGGTGCTGTGCGCGTTTTTGCTCCCAGCCCAGGGCTCTGATGCCAGCAGTGCGCACAGGATTAGTTCCTGGTGCTGTGCGCGTTTTTGCTCCCAGCCCAGGGCTCTGAAGCCCGAAGTGCGCATAGGATCAGTTCTAAGGTGCTCGCGCACTTTCAGGCCAAAGTTTCTGCAGCGCTGAGGCCCCGGCAAGGGGTAGGTCTATCAGTTAGTTACTCTGGCACTGCCCGCGATCCTGGGGGAAGGGGGGATGGGCTCTGCTACTCACGGATCTGCAGCAGGGATCTCCGAACTTTCCGTGTCTGCAGGTCTGTAGCTGTGGTCACAGGTCTCTGTCCCCAGTGGCTGCAGGGTCCTGGTATGCGTCTGAGATCAGACTGGGTGGTGCTGAGGCCAGGATCCTAGTCTCAAGCAGCTCTGTTTCCCAAGATGGCGTGGTCGCTGTCCACAATGAGAAGAATTCTTATGTTGGCTCATTTTCTTACCAAGATGGGAGAAGGAAAGACATGGTCCAGTCTCCTCCAAATAGTGTTTTGAATACACTAATCAGAGTGGCAAGAGATGATAATAAATTACATAATCTCTATATATTTAAGAATATTTTTTGACACTTAAACTGTGTAATTAGTATTCCCTGGAGTTACATGTTTAAAGAAATCATGTGATCTGAAAAATTAGAAAGCATTTGAAGAATTGAAGAAAAACACAGAAAGTAATGGTGTAAAATTAGCTTTTTCCATAAATGGGTTGAGGTAGTGATGAGGCAAAAGAAAAAGAATCCAACTTCCGCTGTTGAGTGGTGGCTCAAGCATTTCTTCTCCTGGACACTGGCAGGGGAGCTCGGGACAGGCTCCTGCCAACCTAAGTTGGATTTCAGGAGACTGTGTAGCCGCCAGGCTCTTTAGTACTTAGTCACAAGCATGTAACAATCTGATTTTGCTGACTTTGGCGCCGCAAATGATTCCTTCTACATAGTTATAATTCCATCCAGTTGGTAGTGTCCCAAAACAGAACAATACAATCTTTGAGATGTAAGGGCAGATATGTTGTCTGCATTTTTAAAGGAGTGATGCCAAAGGAAGTGCATGTAATAGCCGTCATATTCTACACTTCCTGTGTGGATTGGGAAATATTTCTAATCTGTTCTTTGAAATGCTTACAATAATATTGGAAACTAATGCCCCCATTTTTCAGATGAGTGATGCATCTGAGAGAGCAGTCATTTTCCTCAGGTGACACAGCCAAGGAGGAGAGGAGCCAACCCTCCATGCACACCCATCCGCTTCTAAAGCCCTCGTTTTTAACCACACACAACCTCCAGTCAGCCACATCAGCTTATCCACATGAGACAACTCCCAAACCATCTATTTCCATTCTCATTGCAAGCTGGTTACTACATTTACAGGGCTAACATGAGTTCACGGATTTTTAAAGAATATTTGTCACTTTCTTCCAGAAACATTTTAAGATAAAGTAGGATTGTCATCTGATCTGAAACTAAACACAAGTTTGTGCTGCCCCCTGCCAAATTCATTCTCAAACTCTTACTCTTGGTGGCTTCCATTTTATTCCATACAGTAAATGGGACTGAACGTCTACTATTTACAAAGCGACAGCGAGGCAGTGAAAAAATTAGAAAGAGGGTTCTGACTATAAGAATTGTCAAGACCATTATGTCTAATAGAAAGAGTTAGGTAGTATACTATAAATGTAGTTTTGCTTGTTGGAAGACAGTACAGGAGCCACACCCACATTTCCTGTCCCTCCTGGACATACACAGTGAGCTACCAATGAGGAAGGAAGCGAGCAAAGATGGAAGAGAAAAAGAAAAGAAAGGCAAGGATGGGCAGGAAGGCCAGAAGGAAGGAAAGAAAGCTGAAAGATCATTTTCATCCCAGTAGGAAATCTGTATACAGTAGGTATTCAACAAATACTTGTTGAAGTAAAAAAAAAAAAATAAGAGAATGCTAGCAAAAAGCAGGAATAATAAATGCTTGTCCAATTTAATAATTTATAAGTTGTGGCTAATGGTTAAAGGGTAGAGAAAATATAAAGACAAAATTTAATTCTTGATCCTTTTGAAGCTAGTTTCAAAAATACTTTTTCAGTTATTGGTGGTAATAGACTGTCCGTTTCTTTTTGAAGTCAGCACTAATTTGCCTTGATGTTCTACAACATAGAATTTCATAGTTGGAGGGAGAGAGGAGCCATATGCTCCCTCTTTGCACAAAGCTCTGGGAATTTGCTCTTTACACTTAAGGTAGAGCTTTCTGTGTGCCTTTGATGATAAATGTCTGCTGACTGATTCAGAAAAAAAAAATCTGAGCATCTCAATGAAGCAAGTGTTTAAATGATCTGATGTCCTGTAAGAATCCAAGTGGTCTTCGTTAACCACTGAACAAAAGCGCTCTAGGCACAGATATTTTTAAAAATGTATTTCTAAAGTCACACCCGATAAGCACTAACAAGAAAGATGATAACAAAAGCCACATTTTATTGAGCACTTATATACTGATTCTTTTGTGTGCATATTTACATGAATTATTGTACTAATTTTTTAAAATATTTTTTATTGATTTCAGAGAGGAAGGTAGAGGGGGAAAGAGACAGAAACATCAATGATGAGAGAGAATCATTAATCAGCTGCCTCTTGCACGCCCCCTACTGGGGACCGAGCCTGCAACCTGGCATGTGCCCTGGTCCAGAATCAAACCCAGGACCCTTTAGTCTGCAGGCCAACGCTCTAGCCACTGAGCCAAACCAGCTAGGGCTGTACTTATTCTTATGTGGATTCTATAGGTGAATATACACTTTGCAGATGAGAATACTGAGGATTCTAGAGATTAATTGGTCCAATGTCACCAATTCGTAATAAATGGATTTGGCCCCAGGCAGTCTCCAGAGATTATGCTTTTCACGATTTTTATAGTGCAGTGATGGCGAACCTATGACACGCGTGTCAGAGGTGACAGGCGAACTCATTTTTTTGGTTGATTTTTCTTTGTTAAATGGCATTTAAATATATAAAATAAATATCAAAAATATAAGTCTTTGTTTTACTATGGTTGCAATATCAAAAAATTTTTATGTGTGACACGGCACCAGAGTTAAGTTAGGGTTTTTCAAAATGCTGACACGCCGAGCTCAAAAGGTTCGCCATCACTGTATAGTGTCACCCACGGTCTGCTAGTGGTTATATTCTTCTCTTCTACAGTTAAGCAGATCCCTTTTCTCCTTCCATTCCCTTTGAAAAGATGCTGAGCTCTTTTAAAGTGTATTTTGGTGGGAGATCTTTGGTAATAACGTACAGGTAATTTATGAGAAGCTACCAATGACTGGCTTCACGATTAGCCAACAAAGTTATGCTAGGACAACCACAGCCACAAGTGCATTCATTTTCAAGTCATAATTTTGATCACAATTATAATTTTTAATAATGAAAATAAAACATAACATTCTCTTTAAAGAGGTTAATTTCTTTCTTCTTTCTCTTCACCTGGTGCTTATCATTCAGAACAATCAACAGCTAAAGGAACTAAATGCCTTCTTCTTTAGAGTGTAATTCCCTAAAATCCAATTAGCTTAAAGCAATTAAAATGCTGTTTTTAGAGCCAACACCCCTCCAGGAGGTTGCTGTAACTGTGGAGTATTGTTCAAAATCATGCAAAGAAGAAAAGAAATATCTGTGTCAAAGTACCTTTGTGAACAACAGAGCTCCACCTACATGCACATCATGTCAGTGTTTAAACCAGAAATTCTCATGATGTGGTCCCTGCACCAGCCTGCCCAGCATCACCTGGGACCTTATTAGAAATGCAGATTCTGGGGCTTCCCCCACCTACTGAATCAGAAACCCTGGGGGTGGGCTTCCCCCACCTACTGAGCCAGAAACTCTCAGGGCGGGGCCTAGCCACCTGCATTGAACCAGACTTTCAGGTGATCCTAATGCCCACTAAAGCTTGGGAACTACTGATACAGGGAAATACTCTGCTACCAAAACAGCTGCAACTGAAACTTATAGGTGTAATAGTCTTGTTTATCATTCCTCTTGGTAAATACTAAGCGATTTACAAGCATTACTTACATATGTTTTCCCACATCACAGGTTTGCCTATAATCTTTAGTTGCATACTAATCTCAGCTTGAAAACTGCCTCTGTTTACATTCAGTATTTACCTATAGTTTATGATGTTTATCTCGTGCTTCTCTGGCCAAAATAGATGGCTTTACCATGTGAAGTAGATGACATTTGTTTAGTAATATTCCAAAGCCTTTCTAACACGGTGGAAAACAGCTCTTGTAAATAGCCATTGTACTGTCAAAACAACATTTCATTTGCTCAGTGAGAATCTATTTATATTTGCTGTTTTAAGTGGTAATGAGAATATGAACTGTAAGTCTAGGCTCCTGAGAGAGATGCTCCCCTTCTCCCTCATGTGTGGCTCCTTTTGCATCTGTGATTCATAATTCACTTGCGTCATGAAACACGATGAAGGGAAGCCGGTGACAGTAATGGAGCCCTGTTAGGTCAGCTTCACAGGACAGACAGATCGTGTTTCACCAGAGAAAAGTGCCTCTAATGAAAGGAGGTGGCTTGGGACAAAAATATTGGTGCTTTCTTTTTCTTCTCCTAATGCCATTCATGGCTCATCCATGACATCATTATAAAAATGCACAAAGTTCGTGTTTGACTATGGATCCACAGTTTAAAATTCACTCGTTTGTTTATTTCATTGATGAGGGAACCGGCAGGAAGACAAGAGAGTTGGTTCTAAAGCAAAGGATTGAGGGACAGAGACTTATATAACCAGTTGGGAAAGGAGGGCCAAAAGGAGTTTGCCAAGTTAGATGGAAAGTGCTGAGTGAAGAACAGTTGTGCTATAGAACAGTGGTTTTCAAACATGACTGCTTTTCAAGATCACCAGAGGAGTTTTTCCAACTTTTGATGCCCAGGCCCAGCCCCAGAGATTCTATTTCATTGGTCTGGGGTGTGACCCAGGCCTGTGCAGTGATTCCCGTAGAAGCTGGGGTTGAGCATTCCTGCAAGACAGCAGTCTAACACATGGCCAAGGAGCCTCCCTGCCCAGATAGAAGGGGGCCGGGATGCTTCATGCCACAAGCCTGTCTCCTCTTATTCCCCAAGGCCCAGCTGCCTGATCAGTGCACTCCCTCAGCCTGCCATCCATCCATCCACAGGCATCCTTGTGGCACGAATCACTTGTCAGGCCCTGAGCTTGGGATGGGGCAGTACAAAAGTTTCCAGACAAATTCTTACCTGCATGGATCCTACAGTAGAGTCAGAAGATAGACAAGAAAACAAATAATTAAATGGAGAAAATTTGGAAACATCCTGAATACTCCTGGAGAGAGTTCTGAACAAACTACAGTACATGGTACTTACTAGTGCTAGGAAATCCCTGGGAAGAGTGAGGTAGATTGACACGTACAAATTGTGGAGACTCTCCAAGATATATTGCTAAGTAGAAAAAAGTAAGCTACAGAATAGCGTATCATTTATGTTTCAAAATTTTGAAACACATTATGATGTTCCATCAGTGCATAAATATATATGTAACTGCAAAGAAAAGTCTAGAGGTGCACCTCTTATTTTCCATAATTAATTTTTTTTTTCAGAAAGAAAGTATTCATTATTTGTCAAATTTAAAATTAGTACCACTTTTAAAAATTCCAGCAGGCTCTTTGGGAGGGTCTTCTGGAAATATTTTCATTTAACTAAGCCATGTAGCACTTGCCTGCTAATTGTGACAAAGCAGTTGGAGCTATCAGACATGATTTTATCTAAGTGACTATTATTTAACAGAGAGCAATGTCCTAAGGAAATGGAGCATTAGACAGATGTGCCAATAGAGGGAAGGCAATGGGAAAAGAATCCAGAATGAGGACCTGCTGCATATTTAAAGAGAAAGACCCAGCTGCAAGCTTTCATCTCTGCAGCTCCCACAGTTTTACCCGAGGCTGGTCCTTCTAACCAGCTGGAAGCTTGAATATCAGCTAGTCTAGTCTCCCAATGGAGATTCTCCATTCTAGCTGCATGTTAGAATCATATGGGAGACTTACAAAAAGATTAATGCCTGGCACCAAGACCAATTAAAGTTAAACCTTCGGGAGGTTGGGCCTGGGTGTTGTTTTTAGTATGACCAGGCCTAAGACCCTGTGAGAAGAATCATGAATGCCTGTCCAGCTTGGCTCAATGGTTGAGCATCGACCTATGTGAATCAGAGGGTCAGGTTCGATTCCTGGTCAGGACACATGCCTGGGTTGAGGACTCGATCCCCAGTGTGGGGCGTGCAGGAGGCAGCCAATCAATGATTCTCTCTCATCATTAATGTTTCTGTCTCTCTCTCCCTCTTCCTTCCTCTCTGAAATCAATGAAAATATATACAAGTATATATTTTTTAAAAAGAATCATGCTTGCGTTTGATTCTTTTTGGCACCATTCCAGTTTGGGCAGCATCATGCTTGCAAAGTACTCCAAAATCCGTTGCAGGTGCTGCCAAACTCTAGGGGGATATGGAAAAAGGAAAAACATTTGTACTTTTGTGCTATGTGATTCCAACATTATAACACCATGTGTTTGGTTCATTTCAGGCTCGACTGACCAAAGAACAGCGCTGGGGAAGTGCATTACTCTCCAGAAACCACTCCTTAGAAGAGGAATTTGAAAGGGCAAAAGCAGCAGTGGAGGTAACTTTTTAAAAAATTGCTTTTATTTCGTGTTTCTGAGAGTGGAATTCAAAAACTCAAAATTCAGCAGGGTACACCTGAAATGGGTCTTACTTTGTAGACATGAAATAACCGTGATTATGATTATCAGAATGAAACCTGTTACAAGAGTACTTTGGACTTCCTACCAGGAGTGACTAATAGATGTCACCTCTTATGCCGGTTCTGTGATAGATTAGCAGTGACTGGCTGGAGTCCTGGGTCAGAAAGAGCACTGAGCCTCATCTGGGTTCTATGATGAATCTCTGCTATGCATTTTCTATGCCTCTCTCTGTGAGGCCAACATTCATGCCTGGCATTTTCATCTCTCTAGCATCTACACAATGTCTGAAACATAGAAGGTGTCGCTGCCCCAGAAATATTATACATTTCCCTAACTGGAAAGGTATGGCTGAGATATTCCAGCCGATGGAAGGCCTATCTTAACTCAAGCCATAATTTTTTTACTGTTAAGCATATCCAAAACAAATGGCAAGATTTCATTCTTTTTTATGGCCAAGTAATATTCCATTGTGTATACATACCACATCTTCTTTATCCAGTCATCTGTCGATGGACACTTAGGTTGTTTCCATATCTTGGCTATTGCAAATAATGCTGCAATGAACATAGGGATGCATATATCTTTTAAAAAACAAAGTTCACGAATACACAGAAAAAAACTCAAAGATACAGATAACAAACTGATGGTTGCCAGGTGGGAGGGATAGGTAGAAAGATGAAGGGATTAAGAAGTACATATTGGCAGTTACATAATAGTCATGAGTTATAAAGTACAGCATAAGAAATATAGTCAATAATATTGTAATAACTATGTATGGTGTCTGGTGGGTACTAGAGATATGGGGGGATCACTTTGTAAGTTATATAAATGTCTAACTACTATGCTGTACAGCTGAAACTAATATAATATTGAATGTCAACTGTAATTGAAAAGTCAAAAAAAAATTTTAAAGAGTATGCCAAACAATAACAATGTTGATATAGTAAATAAAATGAGATGCTTAATTCGAACATAGATTTTCTTTTTTTTAAAATATATTTTATTGATTTTTTTACAGAGAGGAAGGGAGAGTGACAGAGAGTCAGAAACATTGATGAGAGAGAAAACATAGATCAGCTGCCTCCTGCACACCCCACACTGGGGATGTGCCTGCAACCAAGTTGCATACCTTTGACCGGAATCGAACCTGGAGCCCTTCAGTCCACAGGCCAACACTCTATCCACTGAGCCAAACTGGTTAGGGCTCAAATATGAATTTTCTTATTTAGCCTTCTAATGAGGAGGAAAGAAAGAACAGAGGGAGAGGAAGGAAGGAGGAAAGGAGGAAGGGAAGCCAAAAAGGACAATCTTTGCTGTTTTTTATCCGTTTTCTTTCTGGTCAGAATCACAAAGAGTACACCACAGATGCTGCCTGTGGTACGCATCAGAGCTGTGCTAGATTGCTATGTGAGAGTGGCTCTCACCGAACCCACGCAGGAACTTGTCAGGATCTCCATTTCTGCTACTGATATGAAGTCTTGAAAACTGGAAGTATTCCTGTAATATGGTTCATTTATGTGGCTGTCTCACCACTAGAATTTGGATGAAATTATTGTACTATGAACAGTCTTTCAGTAACTCCATACTTGAAGTGCAGTTAAATCATATTTCTAATTTAATAGTAAAAGGATTTTTTATATTCTAGAAAATAATTCCAGCCATAATCTCATATCATTCAGAAACCCAATAAGAGAACACTTTTTATCTGATCACAATACAATTTACCCAAATTTCTTTTTTTAATTTTAGCCTTTTTTACTTTAAAAAATTAATGCATTTTAGATCTCTTGAATGTGATCAACTGATATATTTGATTGAGATCTGCTGAGACCACATTGTCTAACTGCATGGAGCTTATAGCTCAATTTATTTTAAATGTAGATTTTTTTTCAGACTTAAGAGCTTATTTAAATTTATCTTTTGAACTACTGTGTGTAGCACACTGAATTAGTATTAAAAAGAAGATTATTTAGAACCATAGCATTTGGGTCAGCAAAGACAGAATTGATAAGATCCCATTTAGAATGAGAAAGACAATGGGTTCACACTCAAAAGGCTTAAATTCAAAGTAACAAATCAATAAGACAAAAATTATTCATCTATCTATGTGTGCGATATAGATATATATTGATATAGAGATATATACTCACAAAATCATTTCATCTTAGTTTTGGTAAAGACCTCAGAAGTTATTTATTCCAACCAGGCACACAAAATATATTTTTCCTACTCAAGCATACTTGACAAATTATTCATTCAAACATAATCTGTTTCTACTTGAACACTTCTAATTAGGAGCACCTCACTTCTTTTCAAGAAAACCTATTTTAGTTTTGAATAGTCCTACCTATTAAAAAGCTCTTCCCTGGTCTGGCCAGCATGGCTCAGTGGTTGAACGTCGATCTACGAACCAGGAGGTCACGGTTCAATTCCCAGTCAGGGCACTTGCCAGGTTGTGGGCTCGATCCCCTTTGTGGGGCATATAGGAGGCAGCTGATCAATGATTCTCTCTCATCATTAATGTTTCTCTCTCTCCCCTCTCCCTCGCTCTCTGAAATCAATAAAAATATATTTAAAAAAAAAAAAAGCTCTTCCCTATATTACCCTGAAATTGGCCTACGACAACTCCCAATGTTGCTTAGTCTTGGCTTTGCCCTCTCCAGAACAAGGCAGAATGAGCTGAATCCCTTCTCTACATGACAGTCACCTCATTCCTTGTAGACTTATCTTTTCCTGGCTTCTCTTAGTTATTATTTCATCTTCTCTCTAATAGCTTCATTTCATCAATAGTATAGGCCTCAGTCCCCACACCTGTATAGTCCTTTCCAGCTACGAAATCCTAGGAGGCTGTAAGTTACTTCAAGCAGTCATTCATCCAACAAACATTACTGGCTGTCTACCTGTGCTGACTGCTGTAAGCATAAAGAAAGTGTGTGTTTAAATGCTAACACTAGTATTCTTGGATGGCTAGATTTGGGTTTTATTCCGTCTCTTAGTTTATCTGTATTTTCCAAACGTTCCATCATAAACATGCATTATGTTGGTAACCAAGGAAAGCGTGGTAAGTTACAGACATTAGAGAGGGTTATAAGATGCTTAAGAGAACGAAAAGTGCCCCATTCTTCATTTCGAGGCCAGCAAAGAATGGTGTCACAGACCGGCTTCATCCAAGACAGGCAATTCCAAACACTAGTTAAGATCCAGAGGAAAATCATTTTCTAAATTGAATTTTTCCAAAGTCTCCATTTTATATTTTATATCATCTGACTTCAATATTCTTTCTCTTTCACAGTCTATTCCATTCTTAAGTGCTATTTTTTAAATTCCATTGATGTCTTTTTTGTCACCATCCTGCCTAAGAACCTAGCAGCTCCTGCTTCTCCTCAATCCCCTCACAAGCCCCAGAGGTGCCAGCGTCCTCCTTTGCCTCTTGCACAACAACCTCACCGCCCTCTGTTTCCACTCTGTCCTTCCTCTGCAGGGAGCACTCCCCCCAGATCCTCAGGGGGCAGGTTCCTTCCTGTCATTCATGTTGCAGCCAGAGTGTCAGGGCCTCAGGAAAGCTGAGCCTGCCCACCCAGTTGCTACCACAACATCGAGAGTGTTGTTTTTCTCCTCATATTTATCACGGGGCTTTTTCTTGTTTGTCTTTATTTGTGTGTCTGTTTGTCATTTGTCTTTTCTGCTTTAAAATGTAACTCCCATGAGAAAAGGATCCTGGTCTGATATTTACCACTGTACCTCAATATCTAAGACACTGTCTGGTACCTAGTAAGTATTTAGTAAGTATTTGTTGAATTAATGGATAGATAGCTGATTATTCATCCCCTAATTCGGGCCATTCTGTCTATCTACCGTTGCACATAAAGTGCCATATCACCTCCTACTATAATGGAATATCTGCATTTTCATAACTAATGTAAAAAACGATTCTAAGGCATACTGGTTTCTGCCAGGGACTGTGCCTCTGTGGTCTCAACCTCAGTGTCAGCCAGTGAGACACACCTACAAGGATGCAGGTGGCACCAACCAGTCTTGCCGTAGAGTAACATTGGGCATGTCTTGTATTTTACATGGTACACATGAGTTTTTACTTTTACTAAATAACACCTGACAACATGTCATTAAACTAATGTTTGGACTAAAATACAGTATCTTCTACTGGAGAAAAGACAGCCAACTCCACAGGCCTATTGATTGCATATCTTAAATGACCTGGGGACTGTTTATGTACAAAGGTTGACACTGCTCGAGCTCAAGTTGCACTATGGTTCTAGTGAGGCCTTGTATGGGTGAGGCATTTTGCCTCCATATCTCACATTTTATTGAAAAAATCACTGCAAATTTATCCCTGCCTAAAGTATTGTAATTTTAGAAAAGAAAAAAACAAAACACAAAAATTCCTGTTCATTCTTCCCGGAACAAGAATGGAGAGGAGATTCCTTGGGGACTTTCCTCCCAGCCGGCAGCCCAAGTGCACCGTCAGCTACAAAGTGTTCCTAGGAAGGACGCCCAGGGAGGCACGGGCGTGGGAAGCAGGGAAGGAGCCTGAAGCTGCCTCCCAGAAAGGGAGATCCCTAGTGAGATCTGGCATCTGCAGAGGAGGGAGAAGGTCACACAGGCAGCTGGCAAGCCTGCAACCACACGTCAGAAACACTTCCTTTATCACCCGTTAGCGGGGAGGGAAAGAGCCAGTCGGCATTTAATATTGAGCTTAGCTAGTTAGTCTGGCTAGGAGCCTCACCTTCAAATTCATCAGACATGTTTAAGCTTCTTCTGTGGGCCAGGCACTGTGCGGGGGCCAGGCACTGCGGGGTGCTAGAAATAGAAAATTGAATAAGACCTTCTCTGCCCTTAAAGAGCTAGAAGAATCACAGGTGTAAGCATCTCAGGGGACAACTCAAATATAGCTCATCGCGTGGCATAGTTATTATGGGTTTACATGTCTGTCTCCACACTAGACTTTGACCTCTTACAGGCAGGCCTGTGTCTCATCCTTCATTATGTTCTCAGCCCTTTGAGAGTCTGGTGCAGAGAAAGGCCCCACAAAGTTTTGCTGGATAAATAAATGAACAAAATAACAATTGATTCCTCTCATGCATCTACTTCATCTAAGCATCTCTTCTCTAATGGGTGCTTTAAAAACATAACAAACTTACTGACTAATGGAAGATGAACTTTGGGCCCCTGACCTCAAAGTCACGATTCACTTGGTTCCAATATTATGATGATGATTGTACGCATTTTAATCAGTGTTTTTATAGCTCTACCTTTGCCCTAAGGGAGGTATTCTTGTGAGCAAATTTTGGAAAAGAATAATGGAGTATGCAAATGGGGGGAAATGAAGATGCATGGACAAAGGAAAGTATAATGGTCACAGGCAAGAACAAGAGCAGGGCCTGGCCAGTGTGGCTCAATGGTTGAGTGTCGACCTATGAACTAAGAGGTCACGGTTCAATTCCTGGTCAGGGTATATGCCCAGGTTGTGGGCTCAGTCCCCAGTAGGGGGCATGCAGGAGGCAGCCAATCGATGATTCTCTCTCATCATTGATCTTTCTTTCTCTCTCTCTCTCTCTCTCTCTCTCCCTTCCTCTCTGAAATCCATAAAAAAAATTTTAAATTAATTTTTAAAAAAGAACAAGAACAGGGAGCATATCTATAAATCCTTCTGGCTAATTAACTGAGCCTATTAAAATCTACTAACACTTAAATTCTAGAGCTCTGAACTCTTCCCATGCCCCAGTTCTCTGTCCTTTGAACTTCACTTGGGACATTGCTTGTGATCATTTAAAATGTCCAAAAATTCTCTGATTCTCTCTTCATTATATGGAGCTTAGTTCTCCTCCCTCGAGTGTGTGCCGGCCTTAGTGATTCACTTCTAATAAATAGAACAAAGTGGCAGTCATGGTGTGTGACTTTACACATTAGGTCGTAAAAGGTACTGTGGCCTCCTCCGTGCTCTCCCTCCTAAATCACTTGCTCTGGAGGAAACCCCGCTCCATGTCATGAGGACTCTCCGCAGGTGAGGAACCCAGGCGTTCTACCAATACCCAGCAAGGACCTGAGGCCTCCTGCCAACAGCACTGTCTGAAAATCACAGGCAAATTGGTAATTATCGTGTTCAAGAACATGGAGAGTGAGAGTGTAATGCAAACTACTAATTCCTTGTTCTAGAAATATGGGTGCCCTTCTTTTCTGTGTTAAGCTTAATGAGGGGATGCCATATTCAAAACAACACAATAGCTGAACTCAGCTCTAGTGACATAAACTTAAAAATTATTTTCAAATAGAAATTTTGTTTCACCTGAAGTTAGTCTCTGTATATACTGTAGATCTGATAGGCACCTCAGAAATATTAAATGATTGAAGAAAATTGGAGAAGATTATGGGAACTGCCTTTACTATAGGATTATGTAAGAAGCTACTGACTTGGGTGCTCTCCTACCGAGAAGATTATCTGTCTCCACCACCCCTTTGTATTTCCTTTTGCTTTCTAAGACAGTCTCACCTCTTTGAAGTAGGTGGGAGAGATTAATGGATTAAATGCTACTTAAATCATTCTTATTTAGATCAAATATCCAAAAAAGATAAAATCTTCTGAAAATAAAATAAAATATTCTTTGGGAAATATCAAAGGAATCTTGAGATAGGTACAGACTTCTGTAGATAGATTACATGAAGATTTGATGTATTGTGCATTCATTGGAAAACCGGGAAAAGGTCCTTTGTTCTTGTATTTATTTCATTTCTTTTCATTTTTAACAAACAAAATTTGATATCCAAAAACAATATAAAGCATAGATAAGAATTATTGTACAGTGACTTTTGATAAACCCTCCTAAGAGATATAGATGAAAATATAAAATGGTATAAGGTAGTCTTTGATAAATGTATGGGTAGTTCTAGTCTTTAGTTCTGTATTCAAGTCAGTAGAGATATCTGCCCATTTTGCTTTTTATAAAATGAAAGACTTTTTATAAAATAAAATCAAAATACTGAATGATCTTCTGATGACAAACACTTAAACTGCTCATTGGCTTAGTAAATAAAATATCAAATGCACAACCATACAGAGTTCAGTGAGAATTAGTGAACTCCTTGTGAGCAAAGTGGCATCTTGAATTTCCTCTATTCATTGGACTAAGACATATAATGTACTATGCAATAATGGGTACAAATTGATTTTCAATACATGAATACTTCCTGATGATTAAGAAAGCAATTATTTTTTTAAAATATATTTTATTGATTTTTTACAGAGAGGAAGGGAGAGAGATAGAGAGTCAGAAACATCGATCAGCTGCCTCCTGCACATCTCCTACTGGAGATGTGCCCGCAACCCAGGTACATGCCCTTGACCGGAATCGAACCTGGGACCTTTCAGTCCGCAGGCCGACGCTCTATCCACTGAGCCAAACCGGTCTCGGCAGAAAGCAATTATTTTTTATGGTAGTAACCAGTGTCTACCTCTTCCTCCCAGATAATTAGTTGTTATCATCCTCTTAGTTTTATATTAATCAGGGTTCTCTAGAGAACCAGAACCAGCAGAATATATATATTTGGTTTGGAGATATATTTTCTTTCGTCAAATTTCATCTAATCTCAGCTTTCTTTATTTAACATATTGATTTTAATTTATATTAAAATTACTTGATATTATTTGAAATATACATCAACCCCTGGCAACCACAGCTATGTTTGAGGCTGGAAACATGAAGAGAAAGTGAGCAAAGGTCAGAGAGGTATTAAAATTATCAATACCGCACAGCTGGCATGGCTCAGTGGTTGGGCATTGACATATGAACTAGGGGGTCACAGTTTGATTCCCAATCAAGGCATATGCCCAGGTTGTGGGCTTGATCCCCAGTGTGGAGCATGCAGGAGGCAGCCAATCAATGATTCTCTCTCATCGTTGATATTTTTATCTCTCTCTCTCCCTCTCCTTTCTTCTCTGAAATAAATTTTAAAAAGATATTTAAAAAATGAAATAATAAAATTATCAATACCATATATGAGCCACATGCAAATAGTTGGAGACAGAGTTTGATTTCCTATGAAAAGTTGAATTGTGTGGTGAAATCTGAAAAAAAATATTTAGAGGCTTATTCTATCTTAGTTACCTTGTATCCAAAGAGTAAAAAATGGATTAATAGATAAATAAATAACATCAAATCAAACCCCCAAGTCAAATTATTATGGTTATTAAACACCATTTGCTTCTCACATCAAAAAGCTTAGATAGTCCCAGAAAAGGGATGAACAATCAAATATTCTATTTCTGTGTCCTGCACATCTCTGAAGTGAAAATGCAAATACAGGATTGACTACTTGATCTGACTACAGATCAAAAGTAGCTAGATCACTCTATCTTTAAACGTAAGTGTGACAAAAGATTTAAATAATTAAAAGTAATCTGAGTGTGTTGTGTTTCTGTGATGGTAACAAGGTGTTTATTGAAGCCATTTATAGCCTCCAACGTAGAGAATACACTTGGGAAAGCTACAGTGGGAGATAACCACTTCCTTGACTAGGTCATTCCTTGTGACTCATTGGGTATTCTAAAGATAGTGCTCCTTTTCAAAATGAGGCTTTTTTTACTCTAAAGCATTTGTTCTCTACCTATGGTGAACAGACATTGAATTGTGACCATCAAATTCAAGAGTCACCTCATAGATTAGGTTTTAGATTTCACTGGTCAGGTGGCAATAATACAATTTCATCTTTAAAATTGGAATTATTTCTTTTATTAGTGAAGTTTGATTTTATGGATTTACCAAATCACAGTGATTATTTGGACCAATAACAAAGACATAACCCATTCAAAATAATACCTTTGCACCCTACTGGTTGCTTAGGATGGGTGAGAACACACACACACATGCACACGCACACACACACACACACACACACAGCCTTGTAAATTCAGGTAGAGGTTCTGGCTCATTCAGGCAAGATCCTGAGCATGATGGAGGTGAAGTGGCCACACGAATGGAACCTGCAGGTTCCCAGTCCAGCTTCCTCCAGAGTCCCTATGATGGGCGTGCAGCTAACTCCACAAGGCAGGCCTTTTACCCTTGGGCTTTGCATCATTACTCAGGATCTACATAGTCCATCCTGAACCCATTCTGTTCTCAGGCTAATGCAGAAGTTAAGAGAGATGGGGCCTCATGCTGTGTATCCATAGAAAAGGGGAAGAAAAGGGCAGAAAGGCCCCGCACTCCCTGGCACCATATGCACCTCTAGCTCCCTGGCTTTCCAAACAGCCTAGCGCCATTCTCAAAGGGGAGAACCTAGCTTTTACAAAAATGTAAAAGTACATGTGGACTTTGAGAAAACAGTAGAAGGAAACACAAAGGTGTCAATAATTTATCTATGAATGGTGAGATTGAGAGATTATGAATTTTCATTGGCAATTTCAACGGTTTTTTAACAATTATAATGGCAATGTATTGCTTTCATAAACATAAAGTAAGTTGTTTTTTTCTCTCTTCTTAATGCATGCCCTGTGTGTCAGAACAAGGTTAAGAGACGGGCTGTCATTCTCCTCTGCCGCTCACTGCCTTTGCAGGCTTGGGACATCCCTTTCCCTCTCTGGGCCTCAGTTTTTTCATCTGTAACTTGAGACCACTAGATTATATCCATGGTACCCCAACTCTGCTGTCCATTGGAACTCCTATGCCTATGTCCCACCCCCGGAGGTTGTGATTGCATTGGCCCTGGCCATGGTCTGGACCTTGGAATTTTGAAAAGACCCCCGGGTGATTCAATGTGCAGACAAGTTTGGGAACCTCTGGATTCAATGATTTTTAAGGCTCTCTTCTGCTGTGCCAGTCTGTGAGTATATGATTCTTCACTTTTGCCTAGGGCTATCCCGAAGTACCAGTTCTGTTTTTAGCAATTGCTAAGAAAGAATATTCTAAAACGTTCCTAGGTGACCCATTTTGATGTCTTGCAATCATTTCAATCAGAGTACATTTTCTTTATGTCTAATCTAAATTCCTGCTGCAGCAGTTTAAACCAGGGTGGGAAAAGGGACCGTCTAGTTATGATGGGCTTGGTTGTTGAATTCCTTGCACGAACTTATGTCACCAGCATCAGTCATTTTTCCATCCCAACTAAATTCTCTCATGACCATATCTTTACCTAACAAGTTCCTTGATAGTGAAGAGGAAATGCAAGATTTCTTACCACCATATTGCCCAAAGAATAGCATCCCTAGATATGTGTTCCTATAGAGTTCTTAAATACAGTATATTTTTAATCTTTTAACATTTTAATTGCTTTCTTTCACTTTCTTTCCAGATTTCCTCTGTACTTCTTCAGTGTTTTTCCCTTTTATTCATATATTTTAAAGTTAACAGATTTCAACAAAACTAATTGCAAGGGACATGTCACAAGACACATTCTGGGCAAACACTCAAGGTTCAGCTAAAACGACTGAAAATACTGCGCCATTTACAAAATAATTATTTCCCACGCTGAAAATATATGACTTAACACTCTTTACCATTGTACCCAGATTCAGGAAGGATGAATGACTTGAACATGAGCCCTCTTTTTATTTTTTCTTAAATGAGTTCCAGTTTTAGCCATTACACCAGCCCCAAGGCTAAATTTGTTCTTTGTATGACCATTCACCGTGAACCTTCCTTACATCTTACTCTGGCCATTCATTTGCAAGTGAAAGTAGAAACAGTTACCTGTCCTGGTTTCAGAACTCTGGTCTAGAACCCTGATGAAATCTGCCCTGTATGGAGGGGCTTGGTTCCACAACCCGGCTGGGTTACCTCTGTGCTGTGGCAGCAGCCGGCAGGCATGCCACAACTTTGAAATGTTTTGCCTCGTTGCTAACCAGGAGGTTGATTGAGCAGCATTGTGATCCGCTAAGATTATTTCAGTTCTTCATGATTTTTACAGGATCTTTAAATATTTTCAGAAGAACAGGAGCATTTTACAGAAAGCCGCTGGATTGATGCTGACTGCTAAGAAACCTTTATGACATAACTTGAACCATGCTGTATGCTTTATCTCCTCTACACCGATGGCCTCTAAACTGGTCCTGTGATGAGATGGCTATGTGTCTAAAGCTTCCCTTGTATAAAATATGGATGTGAAATGTACAGACAGAAGACATCTGCTTCAGTAAAATAAGCACAAAGCAGAGAGCGCTGAGCCGTGTTCCACCTTGTTCTGTGTTAGATACTGGTTTTCTCCCACCTCACAGACTATTTTTCCTGTCTCCTTTGTTGGTTCTTCCACTTGTATCTATCTTCTCAACATCGCAGAGCCACAGGGCACAGCCCTTGGTGCTCTTCTCTCCCCCTACATTGTCTCCTTAGCCATCTCTTTAAGTTCTGTGGACTTAAATAGTAACTATACCTTGTTGGCTCTCAATCTGATTTTTCCCAATCTGATTTTCTTGACCTTTTCCCAGAGATCCCTAATTGAATATCCAATTGCCTACTGATGATGCCACTTGAGTTTTAATCTCCATTGTGTACGTTAACATATCTAAAACCTCTTTTTAAAATATATTTTTATTGATTTCAGAGAAGAAGGGAGAGGGAGAGAGAAATAGAAACATCAATGATGAGAATCACTGATCAGCTCCCTCCTGCACACACCCTGACTGGGGACCGAGCCCACAACCTGGGCATTGCCCTTGACTAGAATCCAACCTTGGACCCTTCAGTATGCAGGCTGATGCTCTATCCACTGAGTGAAACCAGCTAGGGCTAAAACCTAACTCTTGATTTCCCACCACAAAGCAGTCCCCACCCTAGTTCAGTCATAACATCACAGTCTGCTCAGAACAAAACCTGAAAGGTGCCCTTTCTTCCTCTACAGCAGTGATGGCGAACCTTTTGAGCTCGGCGTGTCAGCATTTTGAAAAACCCTAACTTAACTCTGGTGCCGTGTCACATATAGAAATGTTTTGATATTTGCAACCATAGTAAAACAAAGACTTATATTTTTGATATTTATTTTATATATTTAAATGCCATTGAACAAAGAAAAATCAACCAAAAAAATGAGTTCGCGTGTCACCACTGACACGCGTGTCATAGGTTCGCCATCACTGCTCTACAGCCTCACCTCCAACCCAACAGAACATCCTGTTGGAATAACGTCCAAACGAAAGGAATTCAACGGAATCTATGATCAACCCTGTGCAAACTTTGCTCCACACCAGCAACATCCTGGCCCAAACTACTGCCACAGCCTCCTTCCTTGTCTCTCAGCTTCCTGTCTTGCTCCCTAGAGAATTCCAGGTTCTCTTCTCAGATGGTACATCAGATCCTATCACTTCCCTCCAATATTGGCAGTTAAATCTCCCAGTAGTCTCCCATCACAAATAAAATGAGATCAAAGTCCTCACTTATGGTCCATAGCACATGATCTGGCCCCTGTTATTATTCCCTCTTGTCCCTCCTCCCACCCCAATAAGGCATTCCAGCCACACTGACTTTTCTGCCCATTCATCCCAAGCTTATTCCCATCTTATTCCCAGGTAAGAGCCTAGAAAGACCTTTAAGAGGTCTTCCTTGATCAGCTTTTCAGGCAGAAGTCTTCCCTAAGTGTCCTATATAACTATTTCTTAAAGTGCTAACAACTTTTTGAAATTATTTATTTATGTATGTACTTTTTAGTACTTATCTGCTTCCTCCTGACTGGAAACTCCATGAAGAGCATGAATTTTTGTCTTATTTACTGTCCTCTCTCCACTCTCTAGATTGAGACACAGATAGATAATCACCAATTGTGCTACTGCAAATGAAGGAAAAGTACAGAAGTTATGTGAGTTTATGGTGCCTTGAGAAGTAGAGTTCAACCTTCTGTTGAATGTACCCAGAGAATCCTATTTATTTTCTTCAGTATAAGATGTTAGCACAATAGTGCTATTGCCACAATATCATAATTTGATAGGCTAGCACTCATTTGGACATATCTGTCCTATTTTCCTTAAGAAAACTTCACCAAGTGGCAAGTGTTTATGATTTTGCAAAAGCTTAACTGAAGGGTGTGTTCCATTTATGTAATGTAGTTTTGAGCTAAAGCACACAACCAGTATTGTCACCATTTGAAAAGCATAATGCTGAATTACAGTTTATTCAAAGAAAAAATAAAGTACAAAAATCTAGGGACAAATAAGTCTTTATTCAAAAACTATGTCAGTTGCTTTCTAATCTATACCTGATTTTGTAAACAAATTTGAATAGTCATCTGGAAACTGAAATTTTCCTGAATCTTTATTTAGAGTCAAATCTTTATGTTTTCTTACCTCAAGGCCAAAGGGAAAAGAACATTAGTAGCATTACATCATCACAGATGGCCTGCCAGAATGAATCTCTACCTTTTCTATAAGAGAGAGTAGATTTTTCTCTTCTTAAGGAGAAAGCCTCTTCCTTCAACAAGATCATCAGATTCTAGATTTGATGATTAGTTTAGAGACTATGGTCACCATAACAACCAATACCTTTAACAGCCTGTGTTGGAAAATTCTTTCTCCTTAAAAGCCTATCATTAGGGAACAAGCTACATCAGAACACTGAGGTGGTAGGGGAATAATGCTTTATATATGCTATATAAAGTACATACATAAAGTATATGAAATGAATCAATACATTGGTTAAATTTATTTATTTTTCTTTTTTTAATGCAATATCATATTAGTTTCAGGTGTACAACATAGTGATTAGGCATTTAAATAACCTATGAAGTGATCACCCAATAAATTTATTACCCATCTGATTTTATGCATAGTTATTATAATATTATTGACTACATTCCCTATGCTATTCTTTTTTTTAAAATATATTTTATTGATTTTTTACAGAGAGGAAGGGAGAGAGATAGAGAGTTAGAAACATTGATGAGAGAGAAACATCGATCAGCTGCCTCCTGCACATCTCCCACTGGGGATGTGCCCGCAACCCAGGTACATGCCCTTTACCGGAATCGAACCTGGGACCTTTCAGTCCGCAGGCCGACGCTCTATCCACTGAGCCAAACTGGTTTCGGCCCCTATGCTATTCTTTACATCACCATGACTATTTTGCAGCTACCAATTTGTACTTTTTAATCCCTTCCCCTTTTTCTCACATCCTCCCATCCTCCCTCCCATCTGGCAACCATCAAAATATTCTCAGTATGTATGAGTTTGTTTCTTATTTATTTGTTCATTTGTTTTTTTTAGATTCCAGATATAAGTGAAATTATATGGTATTTGTTTTTATCAATATATATCAGAAGCTTCAAAATGTTTGTACCTTTTGACCCAGCAACTCTTTAATAATCCTCAAGAAATAAACCACTCATATACAGAAAGACACATGCCCCAGGATATTTGATGCAAATTTTTGTGATAGCAATAATAGAAGATGAAACATACTAAGATAAATCTATATAATGAGATACTACAGGATCCTTAAAAATGATGTGATGGTTGTTTATTTACTGGCATGTAAATACATCCAAAATAAAAGGTTAAACAACCTCATGTACAGTAAGATTCCATTTTCACGAGTAAATAATAAAATGATTTGATTGAACATGAACTACTATGCTAAATATTTTATACATATTATGAAATTTAATCCTCACAACTTCCCTATAAAGGTTAGTATTTTTTGACTCCTTTTTAAAAATGAGAAAAATGAGCTCTGAGAAGGAAGAACTGGCCCTAAGACTGAGAGTTCATGAGTAATTGTTTTTATATGTAAACATAAGGGGGAAACCTAAAATAAGGTATACCAAAGTGCTCCCAGTTATTAGATCTAGGTAGTAAAATTACTAGGATTATTTTTTCTTTTTGTTCATCTATTTTTTCTAATTCACCTACAAGGAAAGAGTATTACATAACTTTATTTAAAAAAATTGTTTTTTAAGTATTTTATTTTTTTAAAATCACCCAGAAACAAATTCCTAAATGAAATAAAAGTCCTTTTCCTCTCACATTTTGAATGACTTTTAGAAAGTCTCCAAAATAGGCTCTTAACACCCACTTAAGTCTAGTTTGAAAGATTTGGATGATCCCTAATTTAAATACATTTTAATCCTCCTATTCCCGGCCATCTGGACAGTTAATAGGCTCTGCGGATTCCCATTTGAAAACAGAGCTTGTTTTTAGTTTATTGTCATTAAATACTTAGTTAACATGTGGGACTACAATTATCTCTGGAAACAACCTTTTAATTATTTAAATGTTGTGACAGTATAATTTAGATGCAACAATTGACCTTTATATTTCTCCTGAGTCAGCAATGTTCTTCAGATTCTAAATATCCTTATAAAAAATAAATCACAAACTCTTTCTCCATGAAAAAAAAAAGTCCCTAATGCAGTTTTGTCTTTACAGCACTTAAACTGGGTTGTTTGCTCTTGGCTACTTAGCAGCATCCATTGCTGACTGATATATTGTGTAGTATCTCTTTGGACATTTAAATCATACAAGAAAAGTGATATTATAAAATAACAACAACCACAATAATAATAATTACAATAATTATGCCCCCTGACTCTGGTGTAACTCTTCATGGTTTACAGAAAAATCTCTCAAAAACTTGAAAATGAAGAAAAGATTATTTGATTTGTCTGCAATCACAGCCTTATGTAGTGGTTGCACCAGGACAAGAGTCCACATCTTCTGACTTGTGATTCAAATACTTTGAACACCCCCGCCAAAAAAAAAAAAAAAAAAACAATTTCTTCTAGATGACTGTGAGATCCTTGAGGCAAGAACTGTCTTTTTCAGCTTCGTAGTCCAAGAACATAGACCTAGAACCAAGGTTTAATACACACTGAATTTATTTAAGCTACACAACCTAATCTCTGCCTGTTGTCCTGTAGATAGGCTTGCCAATTTGTCTTTTTGAGAACCAAAAGGGCCAAGAAATTCTGAAGTCTTGCATTCAGATTCTAAGAAATCATTTCAAATGAGGCATAGTTCTCTGAACTAAGAGGACACAGGCCACTGAACATCTACCCAATTTGGGGGTGGGGGGAGACAGTGGAGTAGGAAAGCACAGACTAGAGTCAAAAGACCTATGTTTAAATCTCAGTTTTGCACTATGAGTCATGTACTTTGGGCAAGTTATTTAATGTCTGTGACATCTGCTTCCTCGTTCATAAAAATGAAAATAATGCACAGAAACCCATTTGAGGAGTCAAATGAAATAGAGTGTAAGAAAGGGTACATCGCAGTAAGCTCGGAAACCATTCAGTAAAGATATTGCTACTACATATGTCTATTTTGCTGCCTATGGATTCTTCTAAGGTTTTTATGGTTTCCCATCTTACCTTTAAGTCCTTAACCATTTTGAATTTATTTTTGTGTATGGTGTAAGTTGGTGATCTAGTTTCATTTTTTTGCATGTATCTGACCAAATTTCCCAGCACCATTTATTGAAGAGACTGCCTTGACTCCATTGTATGCTCTTCCCTCCTTTGTCAAATATTAATTGAGCATAATGGCTTGGGAATAACAATATATTTTTAAAAAGAAGATCACCAATCCTCACCCTTCAAGGAACTCCTTTTGGAATCCATGATAGCTTCAGGTTGGCTTGCCCTTGGTGGCCCAGACCTGGTCATGGGAAGCACACATTCTTGACCATAAACTTCATGAATGGTCCCCTGGACCCTTCAATGTTAGCTGCTTTATAAGGATTATGGGTTAGATATTGGGGCGATATATGTATCTTTTTGCAGACCCTGCATAGGTAGTAAGACACCAATTGTTTTATTATATTTTCCTTCCTCTTTTTTTTTTTTTTTTTTTTGGAACCACAACCAAAGAGTTTCATTGTAACTTTCTACTATAGTTTCCTTCATTCCTGATAGAAAAAAAAAAGCTGGGTACACTATCTATGACCTTGTACTTCTAAACAGAATGAACTTGGTTTGTCTCAGGAAATTAAGTGACAAGAGACAAACAGAAGGGCTCTGTTCTGCTCTTTCCTCCAACCAAGATAATATTTGCCAAGCAACAGCATTGACTGATCCTTAATGCTAAGGACAGGTTAGAGCTGCAGAGCCGGATGAGGGAGACAAGGTTGCATGAATGAAAAGGGTGTAGAGTAGGAATTGGGAGATATGGGTCTGACCCTGGTTCGGTTATTAATAGGTAGTGACATTGGACAAATCACTGATGAAGGTCAAATAAGTTAATATATTTGAAAGCTCTTTAAAAGTTATACATATTCAAGGTGACAACATTTTTGCTCTTAGTAGGAAGCAATGCAGTTTTGTCACTAATCCTCTTATTTCTTTGCTTAGAAAATCTCTGATTCGCTCTTTCCTCTCTGTTTCCATTGTAATCACCCTGATCTCATCCCAGATTACTGCAGTAGCCTCCTAATTTATCTCTCTTCTGCCCCACCCCCCACAATTCATCCCCAGGAGGAGGAGGTGGATCAGATATTCCTAAAGCTTCTTACTTCCTGTTGTGATGCTGATTCTATAGGACAAAAAACAGGAAAAGAAAATGTGGCTGTTTCTTTCCCTATCCCACTCCCAGCCTTAGCCTTGGCCATGATTCAAATAAGGCATTTGACTTACCAGTTAAAGATTAGCTAGGTAGATAAGTAGATGGTAAGTGGGTAGGTGGGTGGGTGGGTAGGTATAAACGCATAAAATTGAGGAGAATGGGAAGCCGGCTAAGTGAAGATTCAGCTGTTTCCGTTTCAATAACTCTCCAAAGATGGTTTTCTTTACTGTTACAATGTATGACAGCGTATGTCTTTTTATTTTCATTTGCTTTCAATCCGTGGTGATCTGGCTCCCACCCCTATTCCATGGACGCTGTTCTGGGTGAAAGCATGACTTCATTACTAGTCACACTCACAGACGCCCTCCGTCCCAGTCTAATCTCTCACGTCCTCCACTAAAATTCTTTTCTGTTGGATTTTCTGACCCCACACTCTTCCTCCCTCTGGAGGGAGTTTTTTTCTCCTCTGCCTATTCCTTGTTCTCCAGAGCACAACACCCAGCAGCCTGCTCTCCACTCCTAACACCATCTCACTGGTTGAACACTTCCCCTTGTATGAGTCCAGTCAACATGCACATGCTGATGACTCTAAAATCCTCATCCCTGGCTCTGGTTTTCTTCCTGAGACCAAACCCACGCAGCACGCAGCCTAATCAACATCTATGCTCAGACACATCAAAGGCACTTTACACAGAACATACCCAGATCTGAGCTTTTCACTGTAACCCTACTTTACCTTTTCTGTTCCTCAAGTCAGAGAATGGGGTCCTCCAAGGAAAAGCTTCATCTCCTCACTCCCCACCCCCTCCCCAGTTTCTCTCTCCTTCCTACCCAACATCTATCACTCTCCCAACATCTAATCAAACACCAAGTCCTATTGATTCCACTAAATATCTCTCAAATCCACCCATTTCTCTCCATCTCCACTGCCAACACCCTATTCTGGTGGCATCATCTCTTATACAGACAACTCTAACAACTTTGGAACTGATCTCACTGCCTCCAAAGTGTAAAAATGGAATGTCCCACTTATTCCATTCTCTTCACTCAAGCAGAGAAAGCTCTCTAAAACACACATCTGCATGACCTTCTACACATTCTTACAGTCCAAACTCATTGACCTGTTTATGTAAGGTTCTTCATGATCTGGACCATTCTTGCTTCTACATCCTCAACCCTGACTCCCACCTTGATATCTACACTGGCATCATCATAAGTTATCAGTTCCTAGAATAGGCCATGTAATCCTCCTAGCTTTTTCACATGCTATCCCTCCTATCAGAAATGCTCTTTCCTCGCCCCATTACCTGCTAATTTCTCTCTTAGAGTCTCCATTGGTTTTCATTGCTTCCAGAAGATCCTAGAACTCCCGAGTCTAATTTGGGTTCCCCTCCTCTTTGCTTCTAGAGTACCTATTCTCCCCTTATCCTACAGTACTATACTGCATTTGTCTATGGTCCACCAGACTGCACACTCCAGTAGCAGGATTAGCATCTGTCTTATTCATTGCTATACCCATGACTAGAATATTGCCTGCTACATAGTAGGCTTGTCAATAACTTGGCTGAATGAGTGAATTAACTGTATAAGTATAATAGATAATAAATTACTTTGAGACGATGCTACTCTTCAAATTTTAGGAGTCATCTCAATAAAAAGATTATGTATGAAAAAATCAATTTTATAGACATTAGAAAAGCACTACTATCTTGTACACCTAAGTATTTCTTTTTTAAAACATTATGCCTGACCCTTCCAAATGTGTGCCTAATTACATAATAGCTCCCAAGACCAATACAATATATGTCATTTGTTAAAGTCCAACAATTCTTGCCAGTACAGTCTAATATAAATCCATCCATAGCCTCTTCTCCATTGTTTGGTAGGCTCTGTAGAAAAGAGTGCTACCATGGCAGATTTTTCTCCCAGGCCACGGAGTCGCTGGCCTGGCATTTTACTGGGCTTCTCTTCTGTGTTATGATGCCGGGTATGAGTCCGTTGCTGCCAAGAAGCTAGATGCAATGCCTAGTATCCTTGGCAGAGAAAATATTTCTCTAGTTCTATCCAAATTAATCCTCACAGGCCAATAAATCAAAACACAAGGAGAATGTGTGATAATTTTGACCATCTGGAAGGCATGGATGGGTGTAACAGAAACTACCTAGCTCCACAGTAGTTATGAACAGCTGGATATCAGCTCCAGGCAGCATGAACACATTCCCCTCCCCACTCCACCCAGAGATGAGATACTGCCACTTTGGTCCAAGGCAGGGGGCTCCTGGCTGTGTTTCAGAATCCTTGTCTTGCCCTTGAGTCAGCTAGTTTGATTTCAGTGTCAAAGAAAGCAGCTTCTGCGGTTTTCCTCCCTGTTATCTTCAAAGATTACAAACTGGATCTAGACTCTATCTTCACATCTAGTCAACTGTTGTGACCATCAATTAGTCAAAAAAAGGGGGGCAGGGGTGGAGGGGAGAAAGTCAAAATATCAGTACAATATGACCAATAAATATGAGTGATTTTTTAATTTGACTTGCCCATCAACATGACTGGCCCAATTTTTTCCCCATAATTAACCCTAAAGGATGGGGGGAAGGGTCACTGTGGAAGGTAGTGTCAACATTGGCATTAGATATAGCCAGTTGTTGAAAGTACGCCTTAGCTGATTTGGCTCAGTGGATGGAGCATTGGCCTGCGGACTGAAGAGTCCCGGGTTTGATTCCAGGCAAGGGCACGTGCCCGGGTTGTAGGCTTAATCTCCAGTAGGGGGCGTGCAGGAGGCAGCCACTCAATGATTCCCTCTCATCATTGATGTTTCTCTCTCTCTCTCTCTCTCTCTCTCTCTCTCTGAAATCAATAAAAATATGTTTTTTTAAAAAGAAAGCATTACATATGTCCCCCTTTTCCCTCATTGACCTTTGCCTCCCACCCCTGGCCTTCACCACCCTATTGTCTGTGTCCATGAGTTATACATATATGCATACAAATTCTTTGGTTGATTACCTCCCACCCCACCCCCAGCCTTCCCTCTGAGGTTTGGAAGTCTAGCAGGTAAAATTTTTTATCACCAGGTAAAATGTTGCAAAGGAAACTGCTTCTAAAACAATCTCTCTGGTGGCCTTGCCCTGCAGCAAAGGAAAGGAGAGGAAGAAGGAGCCTGTTTATATGCACAGACACCCTAAGCTTGCTTTAGTTGTAGCTGTATATGTTCCCCTGGTGCGTAGCTCAGTGCTTTACAGCAGCCATATCCCATTTTAACATGAGAAATCTGGGACATAGATTCGGTAACTTGTTCAAGGTCATAGCACAATTCAATGATGGAACTGAAATTCCAACCAGTCTAGCTCCAAAACTCCTACCCTTAACCACTATTCCCAATACAGAGAATGTTTGCATGTTTCTCAGATCTTGAAATAATTATAGAACTTAAACGTTGTTAGTCACCAGAAAATAATTTCTTTATCAAACTGTCTCTCTTATTTAAATTATTTTAAAATCAACGACAAGCCCTAAATGGTTTGGTTTAGTGGATAGAGTGTCGGCCTGAGGACTCAAGGGTCCCAAGTTTGATTCCAGTCAAGGTCATGTACCTTGGTTGCAGGCATATACCCAGTAGGGAGTGGGTAGGAGGCCGCTGATCGATGTTTCTCTCTATCCCTCTCCCTTCCTCTCTGTAAAATACTATATATATATATGACAACAACAATAAGGGAAATCAAAAGGTTGGGGGAGGAAAGGTTAGAAACTACCCAGAAATCCCACTACACTAACAAATTAACTGTTTTCATTTTCTCATGTTCTTCCCGTCTTTGTCTAATCTGTACATACAATTATATATAGTTTCAAAGGCCATTTTCAGTGACTAGTTAATATTGAAAAGATAAATGCATCAAATGAGTTGTCTTACCAAAAACATTCCAAAATTACTTTAATTCTTCTCTTCACATATTGGTTTTCATTTCCTTTTGTGGAAAAATAAAACAACAAAATCTTGAAGAATTCTGATTCACACAGCAGATGTGAGGATTCAAGAACCTGCTGGCTCACTGGAGATGAGTTTCATTGGAAACAGTCACATACACACAAACTGTGTGTGGTAAATGCCTATCCCTGCCAGTTTCTTAAGATTCACCAAATTCATCCCACCAACAATCTCTGTTTTCATGGACCTTTCTATGCTTATGCTCTGGGTCTCTACATCAGCATTTCCCAAGCTGTGTTCTGGAGAACCCTAATCTCTCTCTCTCTCTCTCTCTCTCTCTCTCTCTCTCTCTCTCTCTCTTTCTCTCTCTCTCTCTCTCTCTCACACACACACACACACACACACGCTCATTTGGGGTCATCTCTCTCTTAGATAGTTAGCATGTATATTAATGTATACTAACATTTGAAGGTCCTGGGAAGTCATGCAGCAAAGATCCTGTTGTTCACATTTATCCAGAATTTGCCAACTTGGCTACCTCCAGGAGCCAGGCAGGTAAAGTAATGGCCTGGCCTGGTGGTGTAGAGCAGCAGAGTCGCCTAAGATCATTGGAAAACACATATATAATTACATATTGTTTTTGTGATTAATCACTATGCTTTCATTATGTTCAATTTGTAACAATGAAATTGGGGGTCACCACAACTTGAGGAACTGTATTAAAGGGTCGCGGCATTAGGAAGGTTGAGAACCACTGACGTAGAGGACCACATGTGCCACCTGAGAGTGCTGCTTCCAGACATGTGGGCCTACTATTCACAGATCTTCATGAAAGGTCTGAAATCTGGGTGTTGAGGTGAGATTTTGTATCTAAGCTTAGGAGGGAAAACGTCTCTTGGCTAGATCTGGCCTATAGGTGTAACCTAAAGCCTCTCAAGCTGTTTGACCACAGCACTCTTCGTTCCCAGTGTGCCCTCTGAGGGATGCTGCGGCTCTCCATTACCACCAGCCCTTTGAGGAAGGCCTGTCATTAGGTCCCTTCTCTGCACCTCACCTTCCTTCCCTGCTCTATCCTCTGACCCCAAGTGTGTTCCAGTTACTCTGGATATGTAATAAGTTATTCCAACACATATGGCTTAAAATAACAATGTTTATTTTGCTTCAAAAATCTGTAATCTGTGTAGAGCTGGAAGGGGATGGTGCCTCTTTGGTGCATAGGTGTCAGCATGGCTTGAAGGCTGGCGTGCGGATTCTCTGAGGCACTGTCACTCACAGGCAGACAGCCGGTGCTGGTGGTCACTGAGACATTAGCTGCACGGATGCCAGGACACCAAAATGGCCTTTCTCTGAGGCCTGGGCTTCCTCGCAGCCTCGTTGCTAGATTCCAAGGGTGTGTCCAGAAAGAAAGAGGGAGGCAGAAGCTGTATCGCCTTTTAGGATCTAGTCTTAAAAGCCACACCAGGTCACTGTCATCACATTCTGTTTGTCACAGGAGTGGCAAGGTTCTGAGGAGGACGGGGACCAGGAACACTGCTGTAGCCATTTCACAAGGTGCATTATGCCGTAACAGGGAAGAGTGAAATGTCTTGAATTCTGGCTCTTTTTTACCAGGATAGCGTGCCTTTGAGCAAGCAATTTCATCTCTTTTTGCATCCTTTGTTCACCCTATCCTGAATTACAGTCACCCCTGTTTTTACTTTATCATTGGACAGTGAGCTTCCTGGGAGTGGCATCCATATAGGTGGTTGGTTTTGT
Source organism: Myotis yumanensis (assembly GCF_028538775.1). Lineage (NCBI taxonomy): Eukaryota > Metazoa > Chordata > Mammalia > Chiroptera > Vespertilionidae > Myotis > Myotis yumanensis. The sequence continues at coordinate 178,627,910 of NW_027223753.1, forward strand.
TCTGTGTTGTTTAATAGTCCTATCAATCACAGCACAAACACATAGTTTGGGTTTAGTAAATATTTCCAATACTTTCTTTTTTAAAACTGCTAAAGAGTTTCCCAGTAACTATTCACTACCCATAGAAACAGCTGAAGGAGAAGAAACCCCCTGTGGAACCGATTCACACTACCAATCCTTTATCGCATGACATTGTCACATGGAACAGGCTCAGACCCCAGGACCCTCCCCATCTCCTCATGCCTGTGGTCAAGTAGCCCTGTAGTCACACGCTGCTAGTTGCCCAAAGAGCAGGCCTCCAAGCCATTAAACAAGAAGGCATGTCTAACCAGAGGCAACCGGAAAATCTATGCTGAGTGCTAGTACCAAGAAATAAACAGCCTCTGAGATGTTGACCCCATGAAACCTTACTCCCAAAGTGGCAGCAAACCCAGGCTTGGTCTCCAAACCTCTGGTTCCAGAGCATCTTAAGGCCAGCTCTTTGTTGTGAATACAATTACCGCTGGAATCATAGACATAGATACAGTCATGTGAAACTCCAGTCCTAGCAAGGCATTTGTTTGCTAATGAGTAGGCTAATGACCCTGCCCATTTGGATAACAGGTTTGCTCACTGTGTTTTAATACTCCATTCCTATTTGCCCCTCGCCAGAAAAGGAAGGAAAGAACAGAAAGCTAACTACCTTAGATTCTCTGTTAGAAATGGCTCTTGGTTTCCTTCTGACATCCTGCTCAAGGCTTGTGTTGTATTATTCCCAGCCTCCTGTGTCCTTTCCTCTCCTTCCCATCATTTCCAATTTCTCTTACCCACGTTTCTGCAGCTAACCTGCTGGCACGTTGTTTGGAGAGAGCCTCTGGCTACTTGCCCAGTGCCTGCCAACATCTGCAGTGATGGCAGCTCCATTAAACAAGGAGGCATGTCTAACCAGAGGCAACCGGAAAATCTATGTTGAGTGCTAGTACCAATATTTTTGGTTTCCAACACTTCTGAACCACACAGTTTACAGTTTGTGGGATTGCATCCTCTCTCTATCTTGGGAAATATTCTTTTTCACTTACAAATATAAAATAGCTTTAACTATTTCAGCCAGTTCCTTAGTTCTTAAATGTTTCAAGTTCTAAGCACTTTATAGACATTGTTCCACTTAATCTGCACAAACACCCTGAGAGACTTTTTACATTTTATAGATGAGGAAACTGAGTCAAAGAGGTGAACTGAGTTGAAGAGGTCATGTGACAAGGGATACAGCCAGATTCCACCCTGTTCTAGCTGATGTCAAAGCCCATGTTTTTTTGTCCTTATACTGTTTAGGTTGAGAAAGGGCACCCATGACAGATCCACTTCTTATCTCATTGAGATTTTATTCATTTTGAGCCTTCCTGTTTACTCAGTAAGTCAATTCATTAATAGTGTTACAACCAGAGACCTTTGGGTTGTAAGAGAATGCAGAATTTATTGGGTCAAACCTCCAGCTAATCTGTGAGTCGTCTTTACAAACACTCCTCGCATTGGTTATTCTGTCTGTTTCTGAAGACTTCTAACATTGGAGCATCCATCCTGAGGAGGAAGCAGCCCACTCCATTTTCAGGCAGCTTCGTATCACATTTGATAAAAGTCTACTCCCTGGAACTGCCATTCACTCTTCTTAATTCTCTTATCTGCACAACAAGGCTAAGCTGGCTTGCTCAGCTCTCGTCACCCCTCAGAGCCCTGCTTTCCTAGGTAAATCGCTTCATAAACAGAGTTACTCTTGCACTTTCACTCTTGCCTGAGTTACTCATTTGTCAATGACCCCTCACTCCATGGGACACCCAGGCTGCACCCAGAGTTCAAACTAATTCTGACCAATTCACATTCTATCCCATCCTTGAGCAGGGTGCTTCACATTTATGATTGCAGCCACAGGTTGAATGTCTTCTTTGGGCAGCCATATGGAACCCTTAACTACTACTGAGCTTAGTCAACAAGAGATGTGTTGAGTGGGAAGAGCTTAGCCAGTCTTCACCAGCCTGGGCTGCTGGATCTCAGAGCAATGAGGTCCCAAACTGACTGCACATAATTTCACTTCAACACTTACCCAGCCTTGCATAGTGATTTTTCATTCCTCACCATGCAAGGTGTGCTGTCTTTTGTTTTGCACATATAGAAGGACTGGTTGGTTGGTTGTTTTTTTAAAGTTCTGTCCAGTAACAGCTAATCAATGGATATCTAAAGAGGCAAAAAGACAGACTGGTGCAGCCACTGTGGAAAACAGTATGGAGTGTCCTCAAAAAATTTAAAATGGAACTTCCATTTGACCCAGTGATCCCACTTCTAAGAATATATCCCAAGAAAACACAAACACCAATCAGAAAGGATATATGCACCCCTGTGTTCACAGCAGCACAATTTACAATAGCTAAGGTTTGGAAACAGCATAAGTGCCCATCAGCAGATGAGTGGATTAGAAAAGAGTGGTACATCTACACAATGGAATACTATGCCGCTATTAAAAAGAAGGAATGTTTACCATTTGCAAGATTATGGAAGGAACTGGAGAGCATTATGCTAAGTGAAATAAGCCAGTCAAAGAAAGATAAATATCACATATCTCACTCATTTGTGGAATATAATGAACAACATAAACTGATGAGCAAAAATTAGAACCAGAGACACAGAAGCATCGAACAGACTGTCCAACCTATGAGGGAAGGTGAGGGGTGAGGGGGTAAGAGATCAACCCAAGGACTTGTATGCGTGCATATGAGCATAACCAATGGACACACAGTAGGGGGTGAGGACGTGTGCTAGGGGGTGGGAACGGCCAGGGAGAGGTCAATTTGGGGGGGGGGGGGGGGGGGAAGGAGACTCATGTAATACTTTAAATAAAAAAGAATTTAATTTTTTTTTTAAAGAGGCAAAAAGAAAGTGAGATTTCTGACAGGCAGAAATGGCATATAGTCTCACACAGATCAGTCCTTGCACAGCACAACTCCAGGATCATTCTAATCAGCAGTTATGTTTGACCACAAAGTTTAAAATATTTCTGTTTTAACTCAAGGATGACCAGAACAGACTGGTGAGTGGGAAGTGATAATATGTTTCTATCTTTAAAATGTCCTGGTTCTAAACTAAATTACTTATTTTCTTATTCTTTATTATAATTAATATTTAATTTTGTCATTATTTTCATATAAATTTTTATTTTCTAGTTTTACAATCAAAAACTGAAGGGAAAATGTCAAATATGCTTTGGGGAAAATGCTTTAAAGTATAATTTTTCGAGATCAGTGAACACACTCCCTTTCCCCTTATGCTGATCTTCTGAATCATAGACAACGAAGCCTCAGCTATTTAGCTAATAAATCCAGTCTTCTCAATTTACAAATAAGAAAAAATAATGTACAGATGGATTAAAATGACTTGCTTAAGTTCACAGGGGTAATGGCAGTTTCTAGTGCATACCTCTCTTGTTCTAAACCACTAACACTGAATATGTGTTGAAGGAATTCAGAGAGGCAAGAAATTGCTCTAGTGTGGGAACATTGGAGGAAGTAAAACTAAAAAGGCATCACCATTTTTAACCACTTTTTCACCAGAATAACACATGCTAGTAATAGAAAATTTGGGAATTATTGAAAGTACAAGGAAAGGTGATGGATGCAAATTATTCATAATCCCATCCCATGAAAGCAGTGCTATTGGTGCTTCCCCGGCATGTTATTTGCTGTTTTCTACCATTGTGATCATATTACTTATCAAGAAACATTATAACTCAAAAGCTAGTCCAGGTTATAAGAAGCTCTTCATAAGTACCATTTTAATTGCTTTATAACAGTCCATTTTTGCCACAACATTCTTAACTTTCCTCCTCTTTTTTAATAATTAGAAGGGGAAGATGTATATGACTAATGGAAAGATATCTGGAAACGAATATGTAATTAAAATACCAAATACAGATATTTGATCTTTGATATTGTGGGTGATTTTCGTTCATTTTATATATATGTGTGTATATATATATATATAGCTTTCAATGCTGGAAAAACACTAACAAGAACACCTACTTTTATTGAGCATTTACCATGCGCTATATGCCACATTTACATTTTCTCATTTAGTCCTCATAACAAGTAACCAGGATCACTATTATATATCTTCCTTTTAAAGCTAAGGAAAATGAAAAAAAAAAAAAAAAAAAAAAAAAAAAAGCTAAGGAAAATGAGACCTGGAGAGGTAATAGTACTTGCAGAAGGTTAGTGATGGAGCCAGAATCTGTTCCCAGGTTCGTCTGAGGAGAGAACTGCTGTTTTTTTTTTTTTTTTTTTAAATTTCTTATTGAATTTATTGGGGAGACATTGGTTAATAAATTTATATAGGATTCAAGTATACAATTCTATAATACATCATCTGTATATTGTATTGTATGTTCACCACCCATAGTCAAGTCTCCTTCCTTCACCATTTAACCTGTCTTTGCCCTCTTCTCGTACCCTGTTTCAAATTCAAATTTAAACCAAATAAAATTGGGGACAAAAATGTCCAAAAACTGCACTGGCCGGTGGGGTTCAGTTGGTTAGGCTTCCTCCCATGCACCAAAGAGTCACCAGTTCCCTCCAGTTCAGGGCACATTCCCAGGTTTCCTGCTTGATCCCCTGTAGGGGGCGTGTGCAAGAAGCAGCTGCTCGATGTATCCTTGTCACTTCAATGTTTCTTTCCCTCTCCCTTCCTCTCTCTTTATGTTTTATGTTATTAATATTTTTAATATATATTTATTTATTTCAGAGAGGGAGGGAGAGGGAGAAGGAGAGAGAGAGAGAAACATCAATGATGAGAGAGAATCATTGATTGGCTGCCCCTTGCACACCCCACATGGGGGAGAGAGCCTGCAACTGGGGCATGTGCCCTGACCTGGAATTGAACAGTGACCTCCTGGTTCATAAGTCGGCACTAAACCACTGAGCCATGCCGGCCAGGCCCCTTCCTGCCGGAAGCCGGTCCATCCTTGCTGCTTGACACAGTCGCTGCAGGAAAGAAACATCTGCACAGCATATGTTTCAATGGACCTGGCATATATAGCATACTGGAGAACTGCTGTTTTTAACCATCATACTGCATAGCCCAAGTTTTTAAGAATACCATTGATATCATCAGAAAGCTATTTTTGAAAATGAAAATGGTTTGCAACAATAGCTCATTTCTGGTATAAGCATATAACTTATTACCTGTGGAATATTAAAAAAAAAAAAAAACAACCTGCCAAAATATCAGGACAACTAAGAAAATCATCAATATATTAAATCCCCTCAGTCCTGTCTAGAATGTTTAAAATTCAAATATGTCTCGGGTTTCTTGAAACTGATTAGAAATAGAAAAAAGCAGCAGTGTTAATTGCGGTTAGGTGAATGAAGTCTGGATTTTGAGGCTGGATGAAAATTGATTGTGTTAAAAATAGTCTTCTGTAATTAAATGAAACTGTGCTGTGCACTCTAATTAGTCAGAACTTATTCTAAGTGGTAACAGTAAGGCCTGGTGTGTATCATTAAATGAGAGCCGGGCAGCGCCCCCCCCCCCCCCCCCACCGCCCCCTGAGCTGAGGTTCCTCTGATGCCCACAGTAGTTTTATTTATGCACCCCCTGCTCGCATTTAAAACTGCAGGAAAGGTGATGCATCTTTTTATAACCCAGACGCACACATTATAAAATCTTTCTCGTTCCTTCCTTCAAAAGACTTGTAATCGCTTTAAATTCTGAAGAACCTCAATAGGGGAACAAGTAACTGCCTTAAAAAGTACTGGAAGTCATTGGCACTTCACATTACCCACCAGGGGGCTTGGGAAAGTCAGTAAACATTGTAAAGTTCACTTGACAGATTTCTGTCAGCAGCTATGAAGACAGGATGAGCCTGCATCTTTGAAAAGCTATTCAAGGCAGACAATGAGACTCCAAAAACATTTCTCCTAACTCCTTAGTATCTAAGTGTTCAGGTTTCATGGTACTAAAAAGGGAAAGCTAGTGTATTCTTATTCTTGTTTTTAACCTTTATTATTGTAAAATTAATGCAAAATCAGAAAATTCAGAAAGTATGGAAAAATGTAAAGAAACAGGAGAAGCATCACCCATCGTCCCTTCATTCAAAGAGATTACTCTTAGCGTGGTAGCATATTTCCTTCAAGTAGTTTATCTAGCCATTGCCTTTGTATACCTGAGAGCATTCTGTTTGCACAATTTGGTGTTCTACTAAAACCACTCATTGTAAAAGAAATTTTGAATTTTATTCCCAATTTTAACCTGGATGCGACGTGGTCATTCCATGTGCTTCCAGCATCCCAATCATAGATTCTCAAGATGCCTGCTGCCCTGAGCCTTCGTTGAAGGGAGGCCCCCACTGAGCACTGTGGTAGGAATGAGAATTCTGGATACGATAAAGGAAGAGAGCAAGATCTACTATTTATTTAGTAGCCTGGGATTAGTCACATTGTGTTTACCTTTATTCCCTGAACATTTGTATGCAGAAGAAATAAGGTTATATCTATCATTCCAAGCAACTTTGAAGAGTTTCCGCCACAGCACCACCACCACCAGGCATGAGGGTGGTGTGGAAGGTGAGACTGGGAGGATTCAAAGGCGAAAAGCAACCTCAAATCAAGTTGATGGTGTGTCAACAAGTCACAGGACTTAGAATCACAGAAATTGAGATTTGCAGCTAGAGTATGGATCTCAGCCCCAGACTTGGGTGTTCAGGAAATTTCCATTCTTTGTTTTCTTTAAAAGACAATAAGATGGTTTCCAAGCATCTCTCTTGCCACACTGGGAAGTAATTTAGTCTCAGACACCAAATCTGGGAAGCGTTTGTGCTGCCAGAAAACAAGGATGATCTTCACTTTCTTATTTGCCTTGCTGCTGCTAACAGCCAGCCAAGCCCCAAATGGCTCCTTAAAATCCAATTTTTTCTCTATTTCCCTGACACATGGAGATGAGAGTTCAAGTCAGACCTCTCCCCCAATCATCCCCTCTGTCATCCCTTAGGAGGTCAGTCTAATTTGCTAGGGAAATACCTAAAAACTAAGCACCAGCCTCTTACTCATCTCAGAACCTACCACCTCTTCTCTCCCCACCCCTGGGTAGTTCCCCTTCCTCTCTTAAGTTCTTTAAGGCACTTGCCCCTTTTTCCTCTCCCAGGACACCTAAGCCAACCTGGAACAGATCTTGGAGAAAATTCTGCCTCCATCCAGAGCACAGATCTCCTCTGAAGTAAAAACAGGTTTCCCTTTTGAAAGATGTAAAAAAAAAAAAAATCAAAAAACAAACAAACAAGAAAACCTATAAGAAAAAAGTGATATTTTTTTAATTATCCTTCCATAGAAAAGACCTTGAAGATGACTCAGTCAAGTTCACAAAGACAGGGTCCTTCATTCTTTAGCATCAGGAGGCTAGGTTTGTCGTAAAGTGATAAGCCTGACCTTGGAAGCCAGACTAGGAGTCAAATCTTGTGCAACCCTAGCTTTGTGACCATAGCCTTCTAGGAGCACATTTCTCTCAGCACAGTGCATGGTGCAGAGTTGGATCAACTAATATTACTTTTCTTTGTCCATTATCAACTGCCTCACCAAGTCACTGCCTAGCCAGTCCCAAAGCTGTTGCTCTAGCTCCTCATATCCTAGGAGCAACTGGAGGAAAGGCCACCCTTCCTAAAACCTGTGTCTGGTACCCACACTTGAAATTGGTCAAGTAATGTATTTTTAGCTGAATTTGGTCTAAATGATCCAGGGCCTTCAGATGATAGCGATTTTCCTGCTGGGGAAAGTCACAGTTCATTCAGTTCAACACTCTGACCACTGAGGACCCCCCAGAAACTCTTCGACTATGAGTATCATTTTGATCCATAAGGAAAACTGTCTTTCTGGAAATAACCCAAACGATCGAGCATGCTCTTAAATCCATCTCTCTTGATTTTTCCTGTCTCCTAGTCAGATACAGAGTTTTGGGATAAGATGCAAGCAGAATGGGAAGAAATGGCCCGGAGGAACTGGATATCCGAGAACCAAGAAGCCCAGAACCAAGTTACAATTTCAGCTAGCGAGAAGGTGACCAATTCTCTTATACATGCTGACAGGTTTTCTCAATCTCTCTGAATCATATAATTATACATTAGTTGGTAATCATTTTGTGAAAAAAATCTAAGAATCAAACAGACAATTTAATATCAATCAGATCTAGGAGAAATTCTGGTAGATGAAAGCAATATAATCAAACAATGTGTCAGAGCAGCAAAGCTGGAATGGAATACCCTTATTTTTATCAATGTTGATACAGACAGTTTGGCAGTCAACTACAGCTTGGATCCTGACTGCTTGCCTAGCTGACTTTCAGGGGGTGTTAGAACAAGACCTGGGCTAGTCCCACAATGCTTTCTGTCAGTCAGTCCCATGAGCCACATAGATGAGCTGACAGAAGTGATATTAATGGGCAGGGGAATGAAGCAGGGCTTAGGACTGTATCTCACAAGTAGTCATTATACAGCTAGCAAAGAAACTCAGTGGAAAAGGTAGCCTTCACACAACCAGGTCAAGTCCCAAGGGGATCCCTCAGAGATATTTCCCTGACAGGAGCTCCAGCAAATGCGAGTGCAGTGACCAGCCAGCCAAATTACCCATGAGGTCCCAGTTGCCCTTGGATTTGTGCTTTTAAAAACAGTTGGGGAGGGGAGGGCTTGAGAAATAAGTTTAAATGACTTGAAAGATAAAAAGATATGTGGAATTTTCTTATACTGGGGAGGGGAATCAGATATAGTATATGCTTGTATTGTGATTTTGGTGGAGGAAGTCTCAATAATATTTAGTTCTGGATAATTTCCATGATAGTTCAATCCAACAAATATTTATTTGTGTCTACTCTGCACTAGCTACTAGGGAAATGATGATTAATAGTCTCTGATCTTAGGGGATTTTCAATCTACATAGTCATTAAAATGTCTTTCTCTTCTTCATATTCTGTGTCCCTCAGTAGGCCAGGCAATCTCATAAACTTGGAACAACCCTCTCATTAAGAATAACTGTCTTTTCTACAAAAAAAAAAAATCAAAACTAAGTAAGAAGAAAGAACATTGATGCAGAACATCAGACTCTAATTACAGATGCCTCCCATTTCTATCCCTCCCCCCCCCCCCACCCCTTTGAACTACAGTCCTTGAACCTGAGATATGGCTAGGACCCTGAGCCCCACACTCCTGGGACCCCATATCCGCAACACAATTACATAAGCTCAGTGGCTTTTGATAAGGTTTTGTCTTTCTGAAGGTCTCCATTTGATCTATTTTAAAACCTCAGTAGCATCATCAACAGACTAGCTTAATTATATCTATCAAATTAGAAATATTTCATTATAATCCATGTAGCTAACATTGCAATAAATAATGTCTCTCAGGGACTTCTGTTGAGAGTTTAAATTGGGACATACTTTCTCAAGAACAATTCAGCTACACATATCAAGGGCCTCAAGATAGTTCATAGCTTTAGCCTAATAAATCTCTCTAGAAGTCTATCTTAAGGTAATAATCAATGCACACAAAGATTTGAGCATGAGGCTTTCACTGTAACTTTATTTATGAAAAAAAAATGAAAATAATCTGAAAGCCCATCAATATGGTTTGACTAAGTAAATGTTAATATAAATAATTATAATAACTAAAACGAAGTGGGGCTTACACTGTAAAACTGCACCGATAGCATGAGCTTATTTGTTTAATGTGTATAGTCATAGAAAAACACTAGAAGATTATTCGTACATTCTGCATTGTTTAAATTTTTACAATGAAAGAAGATCTATAACTTTAAAACATGCATTCTCAGTGGGCAATATAGCCAGCAATGGGGCATACACTGGTTTGAGGAGTGGGAGGACAAAAGAAATCTTAGATATGACAATGGTTTATAACCCTCAGAAGGGCCACAGTGCATAAACAGATGCACAGTATGCGGTATTAACACTTCAGGGGACTGAGTGGGAGCATGTAGCAAAAATATATGCAAAAACTCAGTATTTTTGCAATCTTGGGGAGCAGGGCAGGGGATGGTTAAAACAAAATGAACAAAAGAAATATTAGAATGAAAACAAACTCCAAAATGTTAGCAGTGATCATATTTAGGTTGCGGCATTTTGGGTACGTTTTATATTAGTCAATGACAAAATCTACAAAATCTAAAGTGTATGCAATGAAAATGTACATTCATAATAAGAAAAAAAACAGTAATTTAAATTTAAATGGTTAATTTTATGTTATGTATATAAAATAAAATTTCACCACAATAAAACATACCTCAGTTGGGTGTTGGGGAGATGAGAAGAGATAAACCAAAGCACTTATATATTACTTAGTACATAGCCCATGGACACGGGCAATAGTGTGGCAAAGACCTGAGGGGGTGGGTAAGAGCTGGGAGGGGGGGGCTAAAGGGGGGAATGGGAGACATCTGTAATACTATCAACAATAAAATATATATATTAAAAATAAATAAAATAAAATAAAATGTTCAAAAAATAATTGAAAAGAATTTAATTGCAATGAAATTAATTACACGCTTTAATTTAAATTCTAAAAGAGCTTACTGCATGTGAGAATGAGGAGATAAACCGATGGCTCTGTGTTGGCCCTTCTGTGTTGTAGGGCTATTACTTCCACACTGAGAACCCCTTTAAGGACTGGCCCGGCGCCTTTGAAGAAGGCTTAAAGAGGCTGAAGGAAGGGGACCTCCCAGTCACCATCCTGTTCATGGAGGCCGCGATTCTTCAGGACCCGGGAGATGCAGAGGTGTCTTTCCCCCTCATCCTGCCAGGCTCAGAGGGGGGCTGCACGTGCTAGTTGAGGGACAGAGGGTGACACAGAGCTCTACTGGTGGCATTTTCATCAAGTAACGGTTCCCAAAAGAGTTAGCCTGGTGCAGTGTGATATAAACTGTTTTCTAACCAAATCTGCAATATCTATCTATGGTGCCACAAAAGAAAGGGTGGAGAAAAGAAATGAAAAACTAAAATTGCCTACTTGGAAGCTCGGCAGCGGTATTCAGGGGGGCAGTGTGCTGCCTTGTCTGGGTCTAGAGACACCCTCTTTCCCCATTGATTTACTCCCTCCACATTTATTGAACACACACTCCGTCCCCGGACTTGTGCCCCACACTAGGCTCAGATCCCTGAAAGGCCGGAGAAATGGAACAACTGAAAAGACGGGTCAGTGGTCTATCCGGAGGGGCAAGTAAACAAACCAGTGAAGTATAATAAATGCAAGTGCACAGGAGGCGAGGAGAGCAGACAGCAAGACACTGACTCAGCCTTCCCCGCTAAGTGGATCCAAAGCTGAGTTTTCAAGGAGAGAGGATTCATTAAAGACAGCAGGGGAGTGGAGTTGTTGTTTAGAGGAAATGGTTCTTGGCTGAGCAGAGGGACCTGAAACATTAGGTTAGGGGATGAAGGGGGAGAGAATGGCAGGAGTGGAGGCAAGAAGAGGTAGGCAAGAGATTGAACTTCATCCTGAAAGCCATGGGGAGGGAGCACTAGGAAAAGCCTTGTTAGAAAAGCCCCTTTCTCTGAGGTGTGCAGGGTGATTGGAGAGACCACCAAAGAGGCTTCTGCAATCTTATCTTGCTCCACGACACTTCCAAACCTGTGAAGGCCTGTCATAGGATAGTGGCAGGTATAAAGTCCTTCTTCATAGATTGTAATTTTCAGGAAACTTCTTATAAGAAATAAGCCCAGAGGAATTTGAGAAATTTTTAGGGATGGGTATGTCCGGTGCTGAGAAGGTGGTATGAAATAGTGGTTAAGCTTCTCAGACTCTGCCATTCTGTGTGGGTTCAAATACAGCAGTATCCTTAGCCATGAGCCATGTGGTCTGGGGCAAGTCATTTAAACCCTCTTAGCTTCCATTTGCTCATATGTAAAGTGGACATCGCGATTATAATAACCATCTCATTGGGTTTTGCGAGGGTTAAATTTGTTCAGTGCTCAGTTCAGTGTCTGCTACATCAGTATTTAGCCTTTATTACTACTATCGGTTGTACTTCGTGTTGAAAGAACAAGTAAACTGATCACAAAAGCCCCTGGTATCTTGTTAGTCAAAACACTGATAATGAAATGAGGTTGAACTGAGAACTGGCATTCTGAATCAAAATATTAGAATTTTTCAAAAGATATTTTAAAAAGAAGGTGAAGAGAGTTGCCAAAGAACATACATGCATAACCCATGGACACAGACAACAGAGCGATGAAGGCCAGGGGAGGGGTGGCAGAGACTGGGTGGAAGTGGGCAAAGGGGGAGACATCTGTAATAGTGTCAACAACAACAAAAAAGATGTTTGAATCATTGTAGAAGAGAAAATTGTTGCATTAGTAGAAAAATACAGGCCAACCCCCCCCCAAAAAATAATGTCACCTTACATTTCTATATGCCATATGTTCTCATGTATATTATATCATTTGACACGACAACTTTGGGAGGTTAAAAAAGTATGTGTTATTATTCCAGATTCATTAATGAGAAAATGATGACACTTGGTTACAAACAGGCCCTAGATAATGAATGACCCAGGGTTTCTGAATCTGTGTAGACCCCAATCTAAGACAGTAGACATTCTGTGGACAATGCAAGTGATGCCCAGAGCCTAGGAGGAAGCCCTCAGAGAAAGACTTCCATCCATCTCTTCTTAAGAAGCATTCTAGGATGTATGGAAGGTGAAATAAAAAATGGATGCTGCTTTGTGTACATTTGAAAGATTAAAAAGAGTCGCTGAAATTCTGGGGGGAAATAATTAGTATTCTTATGAGTGTGTATGGTATGTGTAATAATAATTCATAATCTTATAGCACTTTAAGATGACTCAATAAGTGTTTTCATATAGCTTGTTTTAAAACATTCATAGCATTGGTTTTCAAAGGTGGGAGAGTTATGCCCTTCCCAAACCTTTTGAAATCCCCAAGACTCAGATACACCCCCAGCAAATTTGAGGACAATATGTGTAATGGGAGGTCTTTTTTTATGTGCATTGCTGTTGTAATGGTGTGAGAATTATTGTGCTAATATTAAAAATGTCATTCTAGATATGAAAAACATTATCTGCTTGAAGATATTCCTCACATTATTTACAATAGCAAAAGGTTGAAAACAATCTCAGAGCAATAAAGGAACTGGTTGAGTTAATAATAGTATATCCATTCAACAAAATTTAAATTAAGAACTATAAGTAGGAAGATTTTGTAAAAACATGAAAAAAATGCTATGATGCAATATAAAGTGTTAAGTGTAGGCTTTAAAATTACAGGTACATTACATTGCACTTTATATATTTTGTGCATTTTAACAGTAACTATACAGGGTGGAGCAAAAGTAGGTTTATAGTTGTTTACATGGAAAATAATGCAATAAATAACAACACAGGAATAAACTGTGTCATGTGCTCAAAACTGTAAACCTCCTGCCCAACCCTATATTATTAGGGCATTAAACACCTTGTAAGGGGTTTGGTTTTGTTCTTCCCTAGTTTCTAAATTTCCTGCTGCCCCTTCTAATAACTGCTTGACTTTCGTTTATACAAGTTAATTTTGTACATCTTGAGATTTCTTACTGTAAACTTTATTTAGCTACATTTCTGGATTATTTTTCTACCTTTTTGCATCACAAATGCATACTTTTGTGTACTTATCTTTTGGTCTTAAGATACCTGATATCTCAGAAACTCAGGGGTTTCCATGGGTCACAGGAGAGGTTTCTAAGTGTCACAAAAGAATTTGACTGAAGAAATGCATTCGATATTTCCCCCTTTTACAAAACTCTCCCACCTGAGACAGGTTGCTCTGCATAGAGGGATCTGTCTCGGGCAAATAAACCAACTACTGCGCATGAGTGATTCTGCTTCCTCCTGCAATGTTGACATCGGTTGTTTCTTGTAGGCATGGCAGTTCCTTGGGATAACTCAGGCAGAGAATGAGAACGAGCAAGCCGCTATTGTCGCCCTCCAGAGGTAGTGAAGCTAAGTGCAAAGCCACGGGACTGGTGGACGCCTGTTAATGGATTTCCCATTGCTTCCGATTTACCTTTTGACCTTCATAGACATTGCAAAGAATTTGGCCGGAAGAAGTGCTGAGAGGCCCCCTATGACTTATACAGAGCTGTGGAAAACGGGAACTGATGAGGAAATAATGTTCCTTAATCTCAATGTTAGGCCATTTACAAATCATTGGCCTTCATTAGCATGAAAGAGTCTATGTCAGAAGCAGTCATAAAATAGACTCACTGAATAAGTGGTCCTTTTAATGTCCTATCCTTCCACAGCATCTGAAAGTTCTCTTCAGAAAAAAATATATACTCAAAATAATCTCAATGCAGTTTTAGCTCTGGTGTCTACAAAGCATCTCCTGAGATATTTTTAGCAACTTGCAAGTTTGAGCCCCTGACTAAAGCTCTAGACTACTTTGGGAGGGTGTAGCATCGCACCATACTTGATTAGAGCCCCCATTTAACCCCTGGGGGTGGGGAGAACAGCCCCTACCAAATAGACTCCCACTTTCCCTACTCTTTCATATATATATATATATATATATATATATATATATATATATATATCAGTGGTTCTCAACCTTGGCTGCACATTAGAATCACCTGGGAATCTTTTTAAAATCCTGATTTCTGGGCCTCATCCTCCGGAAATTCTGTTTCTTTGTTACTAATGTTGTGGCCCCACCCCATAACAAAGAAACAGAATTGCCGGAGGATGAGGCCCAGAAATCAGGATTTTAAAAAGATCCCCAGGTGATTCTAATGTGCAGCCAAGGTTGAGAACCACTGATCTAGGGCTTGCTACTCAGTCTTATCCAGAGACTCCTAGCATCACCATCACCTGGGAGCCTGTCAGACCCGCCCAGCCTGGGCCCACCGCAGGCCCTCTGTATCAGAGGCAGCATTTACCAGATCCCCAGATGATTCCCATGCACATCAAGGTTTAAAAAGCCCTTGCCAGAGGCCAGTGGAATAGCATGAGGGGAAGCATCGTAGCCTGGGTCTCCCATAAACCCACACTGATAGTCTGGAAACATGGGATTTCCCTCTCCTTTACACAACACTGTTCCATCTTTCATCTCTGCATGTCCAGATTTAATTCAAACCAGTTTGCTTTGTGGATAAGGTGCATTTCATACATTGACAGTAGAGCAGCGTGAATGATAGCCCCTACTTCTCATTAGATGAACTACTAATAAATTATGTGCAGGGATTAGCCACATTTTCTATAGCTTTTAAATTATTTATTAAAATTACCCAAACTGACATGCATCAGGGTGAGTTTTAACTTTCTTAAAAATAAGCATAGGTCCTAATTTTCATGTAGGCAATGAATGTGATATCCTCCAGGGGCTTCACACAACCTTACCATTTAATTAAAAAAGACCTCAGATTTTCTAAAGAACTGTTCAGACTCTAATTCCGAAAAAAAAAATCTGAAACTGGCTTTTTCCCTCAATTCCTTCAGGTGCTTAGAATTGCAGCCCAACAACTTGAAAGCTTTGATGGCTTTGGCCGTGAGTTACACGAACACGGGCCATCAGCAGGATGCCTGTGACGCGCTGAAGAATTGGATTAAGCAAAACCCAAAGTACAAATACCTTGTGAAGAGCAAGAAGGGATCGCCAGGCCTCGCCCGGAGGATGTCTAAGTCTCCGGTGGATAGGTATCCACATCATTAAATTACACCCTTCCACACAATTAATCACCATGACGGTAAAGAACGAGCCTGGGGTCCCCAGCACCTGCTCCAGATGGCGTGTAGGACAGCGTTCTGCCAGAAGAGCAGCACTGATTTAAAAGATGGAGCTGAGAGTGGGGCCAACCTCTGGACACGTGATCTACATCATGGGCAACCACAGATATTTATCTGAGTGCCATATACTAAAGCCAAATGCTTTGGACATATAATTAACCCAAAATAAATTATAATAAGTAGCCTTGTGCCAAGTTTTGTAAAGCCTGAAAATTAGGTACGGGGGACAATGGAAGCCCTTTCTTCTGCAATTTTGTTTCTATCAGCAATAAACCATGATGTTAAATTCTTTCTCACTGAGGCCAGCAAACCGAGGCTCGTGAGCCACATGCGGCTCTTTGGGCCTTTCAGTGTGGCTCTTCCACAAAATACCAAGTGCGGGCGCACACGTACAGTGCAGTTGAAACTTCGTGGCCCATGCGCAGAAGTCGGTATTTTGTGGAAGAGCCGATATTTTGTGGAAGAGCCACACTCAAGGGGCCAAAGAGCCGCATGTGGCTCGCGAGCTGTGGTTTGCCGAGCCGCAGTTTGCCGACCACTGCCCTAAGGTTTTCTACTTACAGGGTCAGTGGAACTCTCCTTTCCTAGCACTGTTCGTATCTCTGTACGACAAAGTATGTCATGAAAATCAGCAGGAATTGTTAAACTGCACTATTAATAATAGTCCTCTCATACACTGAGGTATTTTAAGCCAGATTTTTTTTCTCAGTCTGTAAAGAACAGCGAACATAATAGTAAATCATTTACGTTCAGACTATTTGGATTACAAATCTACTTTTCCCCCTGGTAGCTCTGTTCTGGAAGGCGTGAAGGAATTATATCTGGAAGCTGCACACCAAAATGGAGATACGATCGACCCAGACCTGCAGACAGGTCTAGGGGTGCTGTTCCACCTGAGCGGAGAATTTAATAGAGCAATAGATGCATTTAACGCCGCCTTAACTGTTCGGCCAGAGGTAAGTGCACACATACATTTTCTTGATTCTCACCTGAGGATTTTTTTTCCCCCATTGACTTTTAGAGAAAGAAGAGAAAGGAGGGAGAGAGAGAGAGAGAGAGAGAGAGAGAGAGAGAGAGAGAAACATCAATGTGAGAGAGACACATGGATTGGTTGCCTCCCACATGAGCCCCAACTGGACCAGGATCAAACCTGCAACCCAGGTGCGTGCCCTTGACTGGATATTGAACTCGAGACCCTCCAGTGCGCAGACCAGTGCTCTAACCACTGACCGCCGCTGGGCAGGGCTGTGCAGTTTTGCTACACTTTATTTCCCTGCACCCCGCGGTTGAAAGCGATCAGTACTAATGACATGCTACTGTGGCTATTAATACTTACATACCTAAAATAGAAACACGAATTCCCTGACAGCATCCAATGGTAGCTCTCCTTGATGAATGAGAGGCATTTCACAAAGCAGTCCCTAAGGATTTGTGAGTAATTCACCACGTCACGGCCCTCGTCCGTGAGCGCGGGAGAAACGTTCAGCCATCAGCCTTCTCCTGCAGGGACAGGAGGACACTCGGCCACGGAGGCTGGTGCTGGTGGTTAGAGAGAGAGACCCCTTCCTTTGTCATCAGGACTATTCGTTATGGAACCGTCTGGGGGCGACCTTGGCGAACGGAGACCGCAGCGAGGAAGCCGTGGAGGCCTACACGCGGGCGCTGGAGATCCAGCCCGGCTTCATCCGCTCCAGATACAACCTGGGCATCAGCTGCATCAACCTGGGCGCCTACAGGTGAAGTATGGCGGCAAGCGGGGGACCAAGAGCCACGCGCGGGGCTGAGGCGGAGTAACCTGAAAGGTGGTTTGCCACCAAAATACCTCCTTTTAGGGGTAATCCTCCTTCCTCCTCCTCCTCCTCTTCCTCCTCCTCCTCCTCCTCCTCCTCTTCCTCCTCCTCCTCCTCCTCCTAAGGGTAAGCTTCCCAGCTTCAGTTCCTGAGGCCGGCTGAAGCAGCAACAATTTGTTTAGTGTTTCTCAGTCTTTAGAGAGCAGCCATCCTACCGGCACCGTGTGAAATGCAGATTCCCAGGCCCCATCTAGTGATATTATTATTATTATTATTATTATTCGGTCAGTCAGGGTTGGGACAAGTTATCTGGATTCTTAACATCCCCAAGGGCAACTCTGAGAATAACCCGAACCTTCATTTTCCTGGTAAGAAAAAGAAAACGGGGGGGGGGGGGGGGGGGGGGGGGGGAGGGGCGGGCAGGGGGACCCAGCAAAATGACTTTAAAAGGGTCCAGGGCTAGGTTTTGGCAAAGCACAACCAAGAACCCAAGTTCTCTAAACCAATAAAGTGAGTAATAAAACGATGTTAAGGAAATATTTGTAAATGGTGGGTTTACAGTTTGAAATGTTCTCCTTCTCTCACGATTCCTCATTATCATTTGGGTGTCCTCTCCTGTCTTTTCCCCATCCACAGGGACTGTAAACGACCTTTGTATCTTTTATGTAATGAAAGTTCGGGTGATTTTTTTTCTTCTTTCTTTTTTTTTTTTCTATTTTCTAAGTAAACTGGTATTGCTTTCATAACTGGAAAAAGAGAGAGAACTCAATGTCAGTTTTACACCCCCACCAAAAAACGCACACCCTTTTTCATTCCCAGAAGGAGGCAGGCTTTTAGAATCAGATAAGCTTGGGTTCAAGTCACAGTTCTGCCGTTTTTTGGTTTTATGACTCTGAGCGCATAACGGTGAGCCTCAATTTCTTCACCTGCTTCAAAAAAGGGGGTGGGGGAGTAATAATGTCTATCTTGCAGGATTATTGTGCAGTTTATGTATAATTGCCCAGCACAGCACAGATGCTCAATACCTAGCAAGAGTCGGTATTATGACTATTACTGCTGTCATCAGCAGTATCATTGTTATTATTTAGATACTGTTATTATAACAGTATCATTATTGTTATTATTATCCTTTTGCCATCTGAAGAATTCCTGTTTCTGAACTGCTTTAGGACATTGTGCCGTTGACAAATGTTGAGGCTTTAGAAACTAGATGCTACATTTATAATAAAGGGATCTTAGAAAGAACATTCATCACTCACTGATTGCTCGGATCAAAACCAGGAAACCTGAGCGACCCCTGAGCAACTGGTTTGTTTTATGCTGTGGACATTGTGACCTTGCTGAGGTCCTCATGACAACCACTGTGCAGAGGGTCATCTCTGCACATCTGCCTCTCAGGCCTCACAGTGTCCATTTTGTATGTTAACTTCATCCCTGGCTTCCTCTGATGTCCCCAACCTGATTTTATCTTTACACATTTTACTCACTTATTTTCTAGGTATATTTTATGAGACAACTTAGGTCCTTTTTTGGAACAAGGAGAGATGTAAATGCATACATAAGTGCATGTAGGTACATTGAATTCAATTAAATGAGGCTTTTGTAAGGCTTCTGGATGAGTTTTTTCCTTTTTTTCTTTTTTAAAATATACTTTTATGGATTTCAAAGAGAAGGGGAGAGGAAGAGAGAGAAGCATCAATGTGAGAGAGAATCATTGATCGGCTGCACACCCCTTACTGGGCATCGAGCCCAAAACCAGGCATGTGCTCTGACCGAGAATTGAACCGTGTGACCTCCTGGTTCATAGGTCAATGCTCAACCACCGAGCCATACTGGCCAAGATGGATGAGCTTTCTTGTTTTTTTGTTATTGCAACTTCTTAGTGTAGAAAACATACTTGAGGGGCCAATAGAACACTTGCTTGGCAATCACAGATGTAAGCCTCAGTAGGGCAAGTATTTGCAGGAATCCCCGAAGGTCCATGACAAGTAGAAATGGGAAATCCTGGTGAGGTGTGGACTTTTAATCCTCAAGCAGGCCAAAAGCAAGTCAATGTTAAAGTTGCTGGATAAAATACAGAATGCGTGGTTAAGTAGGAATTTCACATAAATAGTAAATATAATTTTAGGATAAATATTTCCCAAATATTGCATGGGACATACTTATACTGAAACTTATTCATTGTTTTTATCTGAAACTCAAATTTAACTGTGCATCAAATTTAATAGCAACTTTGGAACTTCCTGCTAAGTTTTGTACATCTTACATTGTCATGCTGGATCTGGGAAAGCTTGTGAAGTGATAAACATATTGCATTTTTTTCCTGAAAAAAAATAAAAAGATCATCAAGTGAGGCACAAAATGAATTCTGAAAGTAAGTTTAACTTGGGGTGTAAGCATATGTGTAGGAAATAACAACCCTCAATAGAGATGTGGCTCAGAGGAGAGCCAGGAGCTGGTACAAAGTCTGGGACATGCCCCTTTAGAACTGCAGGTGTGTGTGTGTAAACGTTATAACACTCACTGTTTGTCACCTCACACTTTCTGTAAGAAGCCAAAGGCACGCCCTACCCTAGTACAGTTGAAGTAAGGAGAGGAAGTTGTTGGCCTGAAATGAGGATACAGCTGAAAATGCTACCTTTTCGTCAGTCGGAGCGCCAGAGTAGAGCTTAGCCCAGGGGTGGGCAAACTTTTTGACTCGAGGGCCACAATGGGTTCTTAAACTGGACCGGAGGGCCGGAACAAAAGCATGGATGGAGTGTTTGTGTGAACTAATATAAATTCAAAGTAAACATCATTACATAAAAGGGTACGGTCTTTTTTTTTTTTAGTTTTATTCATTTCAAACGGGCCGGATCCGGCCTGTGGGCCGTAGTTTGCCCACGGCTGGCTTAGACCAAGGAATCTTACCATTTCAAAAGTGAGGACCCCTTTTTAATGAAAAAATAAATCTCATCCCCTTTGATAATAATACCAGGTGGGCAAAAGTAGGTTTATAGTTGTTAGTGTGGAAAATAATACAATAATTAATAAATCATAATCTATATATATAAAAAGCTAATGTGCTACATGTCCCTCCAACCATCCAACCAGTCACTATGATGCGCACTGACCACCAGGAGGCAGACACTCAATGCAGGAGCTGCCATGACACACACTGGCCATTTACAAAGAAATGGCATCGCAGACCTGGTGCTGGCAAATCAACACTCAGCTTCCCCCAAGTGGGACACAGACCCCACCACCACTCTGGAGCGACAGCCCACCAAATCGCAGCCAACGCTGCCAAGACCCCATGGCATAAAATGTGACCCATAGCCCAGCCCAGCCTGGAAACGGTCGCTGTGGGCACCAGGTAATGACGTCATGTAGCAATGCCTGGCTTCCTCTCCCTAGCAACAAGCCTCCTTGGAGTTTCTTCAGACCAGGAACACAACTTGCTTTATAGCCAGGTGAAAACATTTACACTTTAACCAAATGTCTGTGAAGCATTTTCCCATGCTTCATCTCATTTGAGCCTCACAGAAGTCCTGGAGTAGGTAGATAGGAGACTCGGTGGAATCCTATTTTCTTTTCATTAGCCAGAAAACAGAGATTTAGAAAGTTTAGAAACTTGACCCAACTGAAAAGAAGTAAGAAATGGTGGACCTTGAAACTAACTTCAGGTTTTGTCACTACACAGAATATAGTCAAACACTGCTTCAGTTAAATATTTTACCCTTTTTTCTCCCTGCATGATCTACAGTAATAATCTGCTTCATGTTGATATTTACTGCTGTGTTGCTGACAATTACCTGAAACAGAAGTTGGGGTGCTTCACTGGGCTGGAAAAAGTTTAGCTAAATCAGAAAGCAGGTCTAATTAAGCAAGTTTATTCTATATATATATAAAAGGCTAAGTTGACTTGCACATGCACGATACTTATAAAGCTCTCTCTGGTGCCAATCACATGCATGTGTTTCAATCTGTCATTGTCAATCATGAATTTGGTTGACACTTCTATTATAGAGAAAGGCAAATTGTGACATTAAAATATTTCTTCTAATTAATTTACTTTCAATGTGCACAAATCCGGGCACTGGGCCACTAGTATGAGAATAAACTCTGTCTCCTGCATGCCTCCTACTGGGGATCAAGCCCACAACCTGGGCATGTGCCCTGACCAGGAATTGAACTGGCGACCTCTTGATGCATGAGATGACACTCAACAAACTGAGCCACACAAGCCAGACATCTTTTACATTTTTAACAGCTACTGAGAACCTCAAAGGCTTTTCTTATGTGGGTTTTATCTATGAATTTTTACCATATTAGAAATTAAACAGAAAATTTTGAAAGATTCATTTAAATATGATAAACTAATTACATGTTAATATAAATTACATATTTTATCCCTAAAAAAAAACAAAACAAAAATAAATGTTTAGTGAAGAGTGGCATTCTTTTATCATTTTTGTGAATCTATTAATATTTTGCTTAAAAGAAGACTCATTTCTGCTTCCGCATTCAGTCTGTGGGATGTTGTAAATCATGAGGTCCCTAGAAAATTCCAGTGTACACTCATGAGAGAATAAGAGTAAAAGGTAAAATAACATCTCAGGATTACTTTAAAAATTATTTTGGCCTCATTGATCCTCAGGGTTCCTCCAACAACACTTTGAGAACAATTTAAGTTAATGATAAGAGTTTTCACATAAAATGATTTGACTGCACCTCACAAGGTTTTAAAATGATGTCTAGTCTCCCTATTATATAGGCAGGGGAACGGAGGCTTATAGAAGATAAAAAATTTGCCTACGGTTACATAATGGGATACAAGCCCAGATTCTCTGATAAGAAACTGAACTCAACCCCTGCTCCTCCCCATATTTCTACCACTAATAGGAAAAGTTAGACACTTTGTTTCTGAGTGGGGCCAGATGCTGCCTCTTCAACCCTAGTTATATAAACCACATCTGTGAATGGCCTATGTCTTCAAGTCATTCTTGGAGTAAAGAAAAGTGGATGCATTGAAGAGTTAGCAATGCCATTATTCTTCTTCTCCCACATGATTTTCCTAAATAAAAATTGCTTTGCTTTTTTCTTTCTTATCTCACTACATTAAACAATGATTTTTCACAAAAAGTAATGACAGAATCAGAAAGTTGTCCATCTGATGAGCCCACCCACCATAGAAAGGTGATTTAGGATTTTAGACTAAAATAACTTCATCCATTTTTTGTTGTCTTATTTGCTAACTCTGAAATGCGTTGCATTTGTAAATGTCTGTTTTTCTACCCTCTTAGAGAAGCGGTCAGCAATTTTCTCACTGCCCTCAGTCTGCAGAGGAAAAGCCGGAATCAACAGCAAGTTCCTCATCCTGCCATCTCCGGGAACATCTGGGCTGCCCTCAGAATCGCACTGTCTCTGATGGACCAACCAGAGCTCTTCCAGGCGGCCAATCTCGGTGACCTGGATGTCCTCCTCAGAGCTTTCAATTTGGATCCTTGAAAGAAAAGAAAAAATAATAATCCCTGTCCATATGGGTACTCAGAAATGCAAACCTATTTTATTATGAATTCCAAAATGGTGACACCGGATGTTCAAAAGGCCATGGTGATAGAGCCTGAGGGAATACCTACAGACAATGCCCAGTCTCTGTTCAGATCCCAAAGCACAAAATGTTATATAGAGTCAAGGTCGGGCTCGAAAGAAGAAGCGAGAGGCTCAGGACTAACCAAGATGAAGTAACTATGTGAATACTCTTCCCACAAGCTGCAAGCCTGTCGCAGAACATCTTCTTTGGGTTTTCGTCCCCACTTGTGGCTGATGACACATCTAAGGAACTTGCTCGTGCGACACCTGGAGAAAGCACTGCCTCAGATCAGGGAATTCTGACTATTTCTGAACTGTCCCCTAAAATTCCCCCTTTTAGAAGATTGAACATAGTTTGGGCCGAGGTGCATGCACAAATATTAACTCGACTAAAAAGAGGCATTGCTTAAACCCATTCCAATTTTAACTTTTACTGTAGCTTTTTGATTCCAGAGAAGGAGCTTTGCTGGCAAAAGCGGTTTTTGCACTAGAAATTTTTGCTGTTCCCAATCAAAACTTTTCTGGGACTGTATATATGCACTTTAATATCTCATTTATGCCTTGCTGGAGATTTGTTTTGTTGCTCCAATTTTTAACGTGGGGAAGGGGGGCGGGGGTAAAAGATTTGGGAACTCAGCCTTGTTAGCTCAATGGACCAAATAAAAATTCCTGAAAATAGTTTTTCACAGTGTAGGGTTTTGAAGGAGTGTTTTCCTCAAAGCAGATGTGACATAGGGTGTAAATATGCAAACACAGATCTTATTCGCGTGCTGTCTGAGACTGTTTGACCTTAAGCAAGAGGTAAGACACTGTTTCTTCATGCATTCTCTGCAGGACGGAAGTTTGATGATGTCGTCATTTCTAATGAGTTAACATTAACTTACTTAAATGTCATATTTTACTTGCTTACTAACTGCCCTGCACACTGATACTCCTTTTCAATTGTTAATATTTTAAATGGCATTTCTTAAGAGTGATAAATACATTTTTCCTAAAAATTTGTGTTTTCCTGAGTTCCATAATAATCTCATTGCTCACCCTTTTGCATTCCAAGAGACAGAGATCAGTACTTTCAAGCTGAATCTCCCTGAACATCAGAGGTTTCACATGAAAGATGCAAGCCCCTAGGCTCTCCTCTTGAACATTTATCAAGTACTAGGACTTCCCGTTGGCAATGGTCTTTTATTCCATTGGTTCCATCCCACTCAGTTCTTCAGAGTGTTTTGTGCTTGTTGGGAGCTCAGCAATTATTGAGAAAGACATCACTTTTGAAAGGATTAGAAAAATTGTTTGCAAAATGCTAACCAAAATATAATTTCACCAATGCCCAGTTCCGGTAACTTGTCCCATTAATAAGTCCTAATAAGTTGTCCCATTCTTCTTCAGTTTGCTTCCTCCAGAATCTTCCCAAAGCAATCTGATCCCAGCTTTTCTTCATGCCCTTTGGTTAGTAATAGCTGGTTTTACTCATGATTATAGTTAACCAGGAAAAAACAGCATTTGGATCAAGATAGTTCAATTGACTGGGGAGTTAGCTTCTACTGCACACATACTGAACTCGGGGTGCAGGTAGAAATGGTCTCCTCTGTTACAGTCAAAGTCCCTGGCATAGGACAGGGCCTCAGGTAAACATGAAACCACAAATCCTTGAGGCTTACATACATTATAACCTATTCTAGTTTATAAAGACAAAAAGTTGAGGGCATGTGGTGGCAGCTTTGCTGTTCACTGTCAAAGCTCACTCGGGTGAGGTGACACCTCCAGCAGGACCAGCAGGAGGCAAGGCATTGAGGCGTTCACCATTGGGCAGCGGTGACAACCAATCTTGACCTACTTTCCTGCAGGCTCAGAGGCAAAGAAAAGCTCAACAAGATTTTCAAGAATGGTATTCTCCAGAATTTCAGAATCCTAGAAATTCGGCCTGGTAAGGACTCATGGGGCCAGCCTCCAACCAATGTAGCTACCTGGTTGAGTATCCCTGACGGAATAGCATCCCTTCTCCGCATGTTCCTTCCTCCTCCGTATCCCTGTGCATCCACGCTGGCCAGCTGACTTGCATCCGTCATAGTCCATTAGGAACCTCTAAACAAAGGATTCAAAGCCACTTTCACAAAAGTTCTGTTTATGACAACATTCTAGACTTTCAATAGTAACTAGATTTGCAATAATAATAGACTGTTTTATTAGCTTTGCTGCCACTATGTACATGAGATCAGTAACAATTTAAAGCCTGACAGTTGGGTAAATGGGTACTGTTTTTATTTAACTTGATTGTTGCTCAATACTGGCAAATTTGGGGCCCCCATTTTATTTTGCTAGTTGAATATAAAGCAACTTCAAACTCCAAGGAATTGTTTTCAGCGAGAGTGAACAATTTTCCATTCCCTTCACAATTTGGTAATTTGCAGAGCATTTGGTAGGACTTTCTCCAATATATCTAGTGTCCATCAGAACCAAGATTTTCCTAAGCTATTACCTGTCAGGAGGTGCAAAATGATTGCCCAAGACATTTTTTCATAATATTTTTAATAAAATTAAGTTAAAACAGTTACTAAAATGCAAGTGAAAGTTTATAGCAATCAGAGCAATGCCAAAAAGTAAGTAGCAAGATCTTAGAACAGTCTTTATTGTATACATCTTTTTCTTAAGTTTATACACATCTTTTTTTAAAAGCAAAATTGTTTTTGGTATCTTATCGTCATGGTGTAAAGTTGTCATTTATATTACTCTTTCCATTTGAAAGGATGGCCTTGGTTCCCTTGGAAGCGCTCTGGGAAGGCCTAGATTATCTTCTTTCTTGCATTACTGAGAAGCAGCCCAAGATCTCTCAGAGGATGGTACAATTTTACAAGAGTGGCCACTCAAATGCACAGTGGCCTTTCAAGGACCAATTTCACCAGGAGATTAGATGAAAATGCAGAGAAGGGCAGTGATCATTGCTGAATTTCAAAATAGGTTATAACTATGTCTAGCGGGCTATTTCTCTGTGCTGTAGACCTCACTGTGAGGAGGAGTTGGAGGGATAGGAGAGGGGAGGGGAAGGAGTAAAGTGTCCACTTACTGGGTTAATCATATTGAGTCACCATTCCCTTTGCTTTCTCCCACAATCACTCCCCATGACTCCTTGAAAGAAAGGCAGATCTTGTTCACCAAGAAACTTTCATAGAGAACTGTGAGCTGTGCTTCCTCAGCCAGCCTGCGTTTTAACTAAAACAGCAAATTAGTGATACTTAACGGGGTTGGAAAGTGCAGGACACACCCATTTCCACAGTTTTATGCCATTTCTTCATTTTTTTTTTACTTTAGTTTTATTGTTAACACTATTACAGATGTTCCCACTTTCCCCCCCTTGCCCACCTCTGCCGAGCCCCTGCCCCCCTCCCGCCCCCCATTTCCTCTGCCCATCACCACACTGTTGTCTATGTCTGCGGGTTGTGCATATATGTTTTTTGGCTAATCCCTTCACCTTCTTTCATCCAGTCCCCCTCCCCCAGCCCCTCTGACAGCCATCAGTCTGTTCCATGTATCCATTACTCTATTTCTATTTTGTTCGCCAGTTTATTTTGTTTATTAGATTCCACATATAATGAGATCATATGGTATTTGTCTTTCTCTGACTGGCTTATTTCACTTAGCATAATAATCAAGAGCTACTGAGTTGAATCTTGGGTCCATGTCCAGATAATTGTACTAGATCAATCTTTCTAGTATAGTGTTGCTATACAAGCAAGACTTAAACACAATTGTACTAGCCCCACTTGTACCAGGAGCTCCCAAACTACTTACCATAAACTTTGTGAGCTCCTTGGCAATATAAAAGCAAGCTCCCTTTGTGCTCCTTCTTCACTTGCCCCTGAATCAGTTCCACAGAACCGGGCTGTATTTTCTCATGGTTGTAGCTCTTGTTTTACACCTTGAAATGCTTTTTCGAAACAGGGTATTCTGAAGGCTTCCTTCGTGTGCCATCTTTTCGAGGCCTCTTATTTTAGAAATTACTGCACATGCACACACCTAAGTTTAACCTTTCTAAATAATTCCAAATGCATTCCCTCTCTGGATTTTACTGCCCAGTTTACCTTCTCAGTATTTACAGAACTGGTTGAACTATAAACTGTTTTGAACTAAGTAGATACATACATATATATTTTTTTTTAAGAGTGTCGGAGATTAACTCTGGCATAAGGTTTGTAAAAAGGCAATTTTTAAAAAGTGAAGCATATAACCTCAGGTGCAGAAGTAACGCATGCATTAATCCTTGCAAATCTGCCTACTCGAATATTAACCAAAGCATGCAAGATAACAAACACTACTGAATGTGAACTTACCCAGTGCATGGTTACCCCACATGGGTTAGCTTATTTTTCCTTGCTTCTGAACAAGGAAGCGTTTTCATGAACTTTGTGTTACAGTTTTTCTATTTGTTTTTAATATCCTATCCTTGAGATTGTTTTCATGCCATCACACTGAACTTGACAGATATCCACGTGTCTGGTTTATGCAGGGTTGCAGCCAGTGCCAAACTACTCCTCTGACCAGCAGAGGCACACAGATCTAAAACTTAAGCAAAATCCACATATCTGAAAGCTACTGAACAAAATCGTGTTGATTGCTTCAGCTCAGTTTTGGGTTCTAAATGCTGATTAGTGCATTTCAAATATTTTCCAAAAGTTTAGGAATAAATTTAGAAATAGAGATTCTAAATAAGGTAGAGATTAGAGTAATGCCAGGTACATGAAAACCATTATAAGGGAAATGAACATGGGCCTTAATAGCCACAAATGTCATGTAGCAAGTGTGTAGATGCCACACCATGTCCTCAACGTATTCCTGTTTGTATGGTAGGTGAGCTACTTGAATCCATGTCCCTTAAGAAGCTGGACTTGGTCAATATGTCTAAAAACATTGAAATTCGGGGATGATGAGGTGGTTTCACGGTCACTTAGACCAGCTCTGAAGTCTTCTCATGGCCTTTGTCTGTGATCCCTGCTTTATGAAGAAATCAGGACAAGGAGACCAGAAGTAGAGGGAGCAGAGCTCAGTGAGGCAGTAGGGGTTCTGTTAGAACAGCTATGTCACCATTTAATCCACCCTTAACTCCCCATACACACACACACATATGAGCTCAAAGACAGTCTTTCCCAAACACACAGCAAAGACCTTTGTGTGGAGACATTGAAGAGTTAAGAGGAGAAAAAACGAAAATTAAAGTGTGAGGTTTAACAAACTCACATGTGGTATTTTGCCTTGAATAAAGTTTTCGCTACTTGCAACCTTTACAGAAATACCAAAAAAGAAAAAAGAAGAAGAAGAAAAAAAAACACCCTCTAGAAACAAGCACCCCATCTCAGAACTGTTTTCTCACGACCTTCTCTACAAGAGAAAACAAACTTGCAATGGTACAGGGTGGGACACTTCCCTTAGAAACCTGCACTCAAAATAATATTAAGATGGAAAAAAGGACAATTTGCTCAACAATAAAATGTGCTCTTTTTATTTGAGTGAAATGGTGCGACACAAAAAGGAATAAGGGATAGACACTCAACGAGGTTATTTGTCACTTTCACTGAGCTAAGGAAAATGTTCGCATAGATACCGTAAAGGAATTGCACCTGGTAAGGAATGTGTTTGTGACCGAAAATGTTACCAGTGTGTAAAGGAAATAGAGCAAACCTGAGTTTTTACCAACTTCCTTTCCATTTTCCCTGTCATCTCACCCAGACCCTCTTCTATTTTCATTACCCAAATTTGTTTACATGGGTTGAAAAAAAAAATGATTAATTTAGTAAACTTTTTACAAACTGTAACAAGCATTTATTAACTATTTAGAAAAGACATTTCTATATATTTTGTATATCTATGGATACTGTATATCTAGTCTAATCTAAAAATACTGTTTTGAGAGGAATTCTTCTGTGATGCTTCCTTATTTATTATGCTCAATAATGTTTAAAATCTTGGGATTTCATTTTTAAGCTAAAATAGATAACAGAGAAATTTAACTTTAAATGTTTACATTGTTTCTAAGTTAACACCAACCCAAATTAAGTGACCTATAGTAAATTAATGGCAATGGGGGGTGTAAAAGTTATCGGCACACTACATGATAATATGTCTGTGTATTTAATGAAATATTATGTGTCATAGGACAACTCTGTTGGTATTAAGGCTTCTTCTTAATAATTCCCTGTGTTGCTCTTTGAAATAAAATTACTACCACAAAAATAACCTATTATATTGATGTATTTAATTTACTCAGTTGGCTTATAATTTATAAAGTACCAAGATTCAGGTAGTATTTTTGTACCATTATTGGAAGCATGCCTTCCCTTTTTCACATTATTAAATTGTATTTATATTTGGGTAATTTTAAATTATGTTTTCAAATAAACTTATGGCTTCAAGATCTTTTCAGAAATCTTTCAAAGTGAGATTTGGGGATCAAAATTGCTTCAATTCAAATAGAATCCATTTTTACTACTGGTTAAAAGGTCCTTTTGTGGAATATCACTACATATGATTTTGCATGAGTTAACTGGAAATCAGGAATGCATTTTTAGATATGAAACAAAAAATTTAAAATCTTCCTTGTTAATTTTTTAAGACTAAAATATTATTTAACCTAAACTTGGATTTTGTGATTTTTTTTTAGAATAAAAGCATTAAAATATATTTGTTTTAGGGTCTTTTTTTTCTTTTTGGTCAATAAATATTTGAGCTCCTATTATGTACAGGTACTGTTCTAGTGCAGGACAGTGGTTAGTAAATTAAATCAAACTTGCACTTAAAAAATTCAGATTTCTGTGAGGGATCAACAAATCTATATTATAAAAGGCCAGTGGCCATAACACCATAACGACCAAAAGACCAGTCTGGTCTTGCCGCGCGGCGGGTCTGGGGTCTCGTGCGATTTCGTGTGCTGAGCCTCTAGTACTTTAATACAAAAAACAATATTATGTTCTACGAAGTGCTAGAAGAATGAGACATATAAGGTATTATCTATAGGTGGTCAGGAAATGTTCCTCTTGGCTGACATTTGGGCTGAGATTTGACTGGCAAGAAGCCTGCTGAGTGGAGTTGGGGACAAGCGTTCCTGGCAGAGCCAACAGCTAGTGCAAAATGCCAAGGCAGGAATGAGCTTGGTATGTGCTCAGGGAGAAAGGAATCCAGGGTGGTTAAGGCTGTGAGCTAGTGAGATCTCAGGAGATGCCCTAAAGGTGGGAGATCATAGGAGATCTTAAATTCGCCCCCCGAGCAGAGGAGAGATGCCACTGAGACGGAAGTTTCTGTGTTTCTGAAACGTTTACTAACTAAAGTCCTTGAGTGGTGAGGTTGGGATGGAAGGAACAGCTGACTCAGATGAAGACTGACTACACCAAGAGACCGAAGCACCCCTTCTCCCTCTTCACTACCCCCTCTATTGAACTGAGGCCGCACTTGGTGGAATTCCAAATTTTTCTCCTCTGTAAAAATCAAGCTGGGTGTCTCTCTTTCCTGCTTCACTGCTCTTCTAAAATAAAAAGTCCATCTACTTAGTGGTGAATGTGGCTCCTCTCCCAAGCCCTTGCATAATTCAAAACATTTTTATTTCTGGGGAAAGAGCATGCCAGGCAGAGGAAACCTCTCTCAAAATCCAGAGTTGTATATTCAGCTTCTTACTCAACATCAAATAGAGGTCTGGTAGGCATTTCAAACTCAACGGGTCCCAAACTGGACTCCTGATCACCTTTTCCTCCATCCCCCAACCACTAATTTTGTGGTCATTTGTTAGAGCAGCCATGGGAAACTTATACAACCTAGAAAGGTGGGGTCATAGAAATGCTGGAATCTATTGATGCAACTAGTGTAGATTCTGCTGCGTTAAGGAAGCCATCAGCAAATTGAGAGTTAGGGAGCCACAGAAAGGTCTCGATTGACCCCAATATTCAACTGGACATATCAGTAGAGAAAGTCTAAAGGACACCAGACTCCTCCCTGCCTTGTCTCCTCCCTCCTTAATAGATGTTCCAATGTGGATGGGGACCAGGCTGCCTGGGTGCCCACATGAAGAAACCCTAAAAGGAAATAAAATTAGTCACTGTCTCAAGTTATCTGTTCCACTGATGGGTGAGAACCTATAAAGAGGAGAATTCGTTTACCTGGCATTTTGCAAAAGAACAAAAGAGAAAAGAGTCATCAA
Source organism: Myotis yumanensis (assembly GCF_028538775.1). Classification (NCBI taxonomy): domain Eukaryota; kingdom Metazoa; phylum Chordata; class Mammalia; order Chiroptera; family Vespertilionidae; genus Myotis; species Myotis yumanensis. The sequence continues at coordinate 178,659,232 of NW_027223753.1, forward strand.
GGGACCTCAGATTGTGAGAATAGCTTTTAATTTTAAAACAAGTGAAGCAACAAATCATCCATCTCTTTCCATCACAGGCAAATACTCTCCCCAAACATCTGAGATAGTTTAAACACCAACTGTGACTAGTGCAAAATAAAATAAATACAAACGCTTTCGAGAGCCAACATCGAAACCTGCTCTGCCGAGGCCGAGAGGAGCAGTGAGTCTGGGGCGGCAAGATCTACACAGTATCTCCACGCCCGGCTCTGAGCAGACTGAACAATACCTGGGGAGGGGACACCACAAGAGAATGTTGCCTAAAGAGAAACAAACACGCCCAGCACCCTCCTGTGGCTAACATCCTTGGCACCTGGCAGTGGTTTGAAAAATAAACCCAAAGTTAGAGGCTCCTAGGCAAAGCGAAGGAACAGGGTTTGGGGCTCATTTGCTTTTGTCTTTTCACTGGGGTCTTATACATATTGGCTTTTTTACACAGAACAATCTTCTGCTTTCTGGAAGGCATTCTGTGCCTCATGGTGCTCCTGACTCCAGCAAAAATGTTCATGTTGCTTCTGTCTAGATGTTTCGGAGAATTACCTTCCATACCTAAGGCAGGGCGCTGCCTACCCTGAACCATCTACGTCTAGATTAGCACTGCCCAATAGAAGAATGAGAGTCACGTGTCTAATTTTAAATTTTTGGGTAGCCACATTAAAAAAGATAAAAAGGAACAAGTTAAATTTTCATTATCTTATTTAACGTATCTAAAATATTGTCATTTCAGCATGTAATCACTATAAAGTATTGATAAAATATTTTACATTCCCCCCTTTTTTTTTTTTTGGTAGCAAGGCTTCAAAATCTGGTGTGCATGTTATATGCATAGCACAGGCTCAGTTCAGACAAGCCAACTCTCAAGAGGCCACATATGACTATTGACTACTGGACTGAACAGCGCAGGTCTAGAGAATATTAATACAAACTCTCGAGATGACGTACTGAGTAGGGAATCTCTGAGCCACGGTGTGGTAATCATATCACCAGCTTAGACGATCTCAGATAGGCCCTTGTTTTGTAACCTAGGATTTCTGCCCTAAGGTAAAGGACAGAATCACACTTTACCTAATCGTATCCCCTGGTCCTGCCCCTGTCACCTGTCATCTCCCTACAGATAATGTGACTTAGCAACGGTGGTCCTACGAGATGAAAAATGCCTCTTTCTGTGGTAGACAACTTTCTTAGCACTTATTTGGGGATCACAGCTAGAATTGAATTAGAACGAGAAAATACTGGATAGCCCGGCCGGCATGGCTCACTGATTGAGCGTCAACCTATGAACCAGGAGGTCTGGGTTCGATTCCCGGTCAGGACACATGCCTAGGCTGGGTCGGCAGCGTGGGGCGTGCAGGAGTCAGCTGATCAATGATTCTCTCTCATCTTTCATGTTTCTCTCTCTCTTTCTCTTTCACTCTCTCCCTACCTCTCTGAAGTCAATAAAAATATTTTTTTAAACGAAATATTGTATAAATGTGACAGATTTAGCTGAAGGTAGTTCTGAGGTTTTTCAGAGCAGGAAGTATTCTAAATTATTTTTTCCTTTTTGAAAGGGATGGTAACAAAGTACCTCATGGACTGGAAAGTGGAGAGTTTCACGAACGGTGGGAAAATGGGAAAGTTACCCAAGAAAGTGGAACAGAAGCCAGGGTAGAAACACTAAAAATGAGATCGGTTCTAAGCTGGGGTGGGTTTGCTGTAACAAATCAAAAACATAGCATCTAACCTATGTGATCATCATATTTCACAGTCTGATCTCAGTAGTACCAAGAGGAAAATAAAAATAGAACCGACTGTTAGGACAGGGAAGGACTTCTGAGCTTATCTGGTCTAACCCACTCATTTTAGAGAAAAAGGCCCAGGGAGGTAGTGACTTGGCCCCATCACACTGAGAGGCGGAGACAGGATGCAAACCCAGGAGCCCTCAACACAAGCTGCAGGTGCGGCTCCATCCACTTTAGGTCTCAGGGGAATAAATGGGGTTGGGAGTCCCAGGCTCCCACTACTCACACTAGACCTCCCGCAGCCCACAGCGAGCCCAGGGGAAGGTCAGGCACATTCTCTTGTAGGTGGGAGGAAACAGCTAAGTCAAAATCTTGAAGCAATGCTGATGTAAAACAGCATTCAAATGTGATTCTTCCAATAGACCTTTCCGTATACTATTTTTCCCTTAAAAAAAAAAAAATACCCCAATTTGAACCAAACCAGATTTCTAATTAGTTATATGGACATTTAGATCAACTGACAAAATAAAAACTTTGATACATTATATTTTCCAAAGACACATTCATTGGGATTTTACACAAATGGATATCAAAAGATATTTACAGGAAAAAGGGCTCTCTCACACGTGCACCCACACACAGTAAGAAATTCACAATTATACCACCACACCTCACACAGAGGACTCCTAACAGGCTGATAATCAATTGACAAAACCCATTATTGATTCCAGTTTTCAGTTACAAATAATTTCATCTACATACATGTGTAAAAGTAAGCAGTATGTTCCAGACTTTTATTCCAGGGAAACCTGCCTTATATATATTAAGGAATACATATAAATACATTTTTTAAGCAGAAAGAAACTCATTATTTGCTCCAGTTTTTCCCCAATTTTCCATGTGAAATGAAGAATAGCACATATACAAAACTTTGCCTTGTAGAAATAGCCCTTTGTTTTTTGAGGCAGAAAAAAAAAAGGCAGCCATATTACTTTTTTTTTTTTACAGTATGTTTAGGCATCAAAAAGGGCTAAATTAATTTTTCTACTTAATTAAATTAAATATTGTATAGCTTATAATTTTCTATACTTATTTTATACCATCCATTTTGCAAGGTTTTATTATAAAATGTTTATTTTGTGCAAAATACACATGCTATCTTTGTCCACATTTCAATCCAAATCCTCAATCACGCCCCCACCTCTAAAAAAGGCCTTTGCTTTGTAATAGCATGAAAACTGGTCATTTTTGATGTGTCTGGCGGCATTATTCCAGGATACTCACTCAGCCCTAAGGAGACCAGACTCTGTAAGGTTGCTGAGCATGGGGATTTGTACGGGAGTCAAGGACTCATGTAACAGAGTGCCAGTCAGCATTAAATATGACCCCAGTGGGCAGAGTTTCGTAGAGAATGACTGCACCATGAGCTCCCTCCTTATGCCAATCTCATTTGTTCCCAAACTGAAGAAAACATCAAATGAGAGAGGAGGGAACATCCTCCACTAGGACCACCCCCCATGGCACACCACCTGCTGCTCTTTAAAGATTCAAGGTATCCAATCTCACCATGTCTTCGAAGCAAAGTTGGAAAAAGAGAGCAGATGTCATCATACCGTTGTACAGACAAAGAGAGTGCAGCACAGGGAGGAGGAGGGACGTGCCCAGCTAGAGGCAGCCCCCAGGGCTCCAGGACCCGCCTTTGGGCTCTGTGCTCACAGATCTCTGTGCGACAGGCCCCATCATAACCAAATCCTGATAACTCATAGCTCCCTGGGTCATAATCCACTTCTGTGCTGTATTTCACCCAACTGGTTCTATTTTATCTTCCTCCAGTTTCTAAAAAGATCCTTTCTACCAATCAAAGGCATGTCAAGCGGACAGCAACAAATCCTTTTTCATTTGACTGAATAATCTGAAATAGAAACTCCGGAGACTAGAACTTGGTGCAGAGCAGTAGAAGAACTCTAGGGCCCTAGCCTTCCACTTTTTCATCCCACCTGAAATTCTAATCCTACGCTGCTATTAACATGCTGAAGTACCACATGGAAATGATGGTCTTTCGTAACGTCATGCCAGGTTTCTTTGCATCTGAACCCCTGGACGTGCCCAAGATCGCATTGTTGGTGGCAGCAGATAAGCAGTGAAGGCAAGTCAGGAGGTGATTAGCCAAGAAAGGGCAAAGGTGAGACTCTGGCCCCAGAAAATGTAGAAATGGAGGCAAGCAAAGAGCTCAGGGAGGAGAAAAACCACAGACTAATTCGGGGCACTTAGCACAATTCCAAGGACTTGTCATGTGTGATGGTAAGAAGCGATCAGCTAAAAATACACACTAAACCTTAGAGGGAAGGGCTGCTGACACACAGAATCCATCTACCTTTGGCAAAGAATAATATTGTGCTGCTCTGGGCATCTGGCATCTGGCGTTACACCACCAAATGTCGCACACCCAAGTGAATTCTTGACAGCGCTTAAAGGGACAACTCCATCCAGTTTATGCCTGAAAATGTAAGCAGGGAACTAATTTTTTCAACTGTTCCTGAGTTATGGTTACTTTAAAAGATGTCCTTGCTTTTCCCAGCTATGCTTAACGCCAACTGTTTTAACCTTTCCAAACCAACCCACCACAGATTTCCTCGTTGACATTCTCAATCTCAGTCTCACACACATTCGCACAGTTGTGTTCTGAATTGTGATGGGATTAAATTAAAAACATTTCATTGCAGATACTCTCATTTACTATACACAGATAGGTCAGAAATTATTGTACTGAATGAAAAAAGTATGTCACAAATAAAGCCCAGCCCAGTTACTGATTTTCACTATGAAACAAAAGTGGGCTTTTCATTTATTGTGGGTGGGGCCAGACCACTGACCCCCGAAGCAAAACTGAGGATAGGTGGCACATTCCCGGTGGCACGTGCCAGTGGCAGATTCCCTACCAGCAATAGGAACACTTTTCTCTTTTTAATCATTCTCTCCTCGAACATTTATAAAAAGAAAAACTATCTACAGTAGTGTATCATTGCTAATAGAAATGTCTTCCCAGTTCTATTTCAGAAGGCGTCAAATGATGTTCTTTAAATAAACTATAAATACCCCCATGTATTCCTTCATGTCTGGCTGTCCCAAGTTTTTTTTTTTTTTTTTTTTTTTGGCAAATTAAAAAGGCGTATGGCTTCTCGCCGATTTGTACATCTGAGGTTTAGCTTGGTATCCTGCGGTAAAAATACATGTAGCCCAGGTCTTTAGGGGGCCTTTCTGAGGCACACACTCTGTGGTCATTGTAGATCACCCATCTGAAAACAAAACACAGAAGCATTTGATGAATTTAAGTCAGTTCCGGGAAACTTTGCCGAAGAAAAGTTACTGCGTCATGCATAAAAGAATCAAGATGTTTTAAGATAATCAAACTCAAGTTTGTTATATAAAAGGGAACAGAATGCTGGTGGGAAATTACCATTCCTTTTTAAGTCTCGAGCTCAATCAAAAAGTAGTTACTAAAAGAGCCTCCAAACATTTTGAATCCTTTGATCTCATAATTTTTTTTTTTGCAGAAATCCATAAATAACCTCAAAAATTGAGTCAAATGAAAAACAATTGAGCCCTAACCGGTCTGGCTCAGTGGATAGAATGTTGGCCTGAGGACTGAAGGATCCCAGGTTCAATTCTGGTCAAGGGCACATGTCTCGGTTGCAGGCTCAATCCCTAGTAGGGGGCATGCAGGAGGCAGCCAATCAATGACTCTCATCATCGATGTTTCAATCTCTCTCCCTCTCCCTTCCTCTCTGAAATAAATAAAAATATATTTAAAAATAAAATAAAAGATAAACTGTTTCTTAAAAAAAAAAAAAAAAAACAGCCTTAGCCGATTTGGCTCAGTGGATAGAGCATCAGCCTGCGGACTCAAGGGTCCCAGGTTCAATTCGGGTCAAGGGCATGTACCTTGGTTGCGGGCACATCCCCAGTAGGAGGTGTGCAGGAGGCAGCTGATTGATGTTTCTAACTCTCTATCCCTCTCCCTTCCTCTCTGTAAAAAAATCAATAAAATATATATTTTTTTAAAATAATTGAGTCAAAAGAATTATGTATAATAGTGTTTGTTTCAGCCTCAGGTATAAAACTAACTAAAAATCAGAAGTAAATTAGCCAGGCAGTGAACTAATATATAATTATTAAAATGTTTTCAAAGAATATTTGCTAAATTGAGAAAATAATCGCAATATAATACAAAATGAGAAAAAGCAAGTTATGAAATTATATCTGTTATGTACATTAAACTGTTAGTAATGTTATAAATACATATGCATAGTTATATGTAGTATGTGTGTGTATAGACTTACACACCCTCTCCCAGTGAAAACAATAAAACAAAGAGAAATATATCCAAATATAAACAATGATTATCCTTAGGCTTCCAGATGGCATATTTTTGTATGTGTTTATATTGTACTAACTCCTTATGATGAATTTTATTGCTTTTTAAATTATAATTAAACCATTTCTCTTAAGCATTTTTAAAAGAGCTATCAGGCCGGGTAATAAAAGGAATTCACTATAAATCAAGTCTCTGTGCTCAACTATTTTATGAATCAAGTGGAAACAAGACCAAAAGATACAGCAAAAAGGAACACAATCGATGCTGGGTGAGAACTGGTCACTGCTGCAATGCGAGACATGGGGTGAGAGGTCAACATCCTCTAGGAGAGGCCAAGGTCACATGTTTCTTCAGCGTCCACAGGGCCTAAGCACTGCCTTGAGCAGGAGTGCCAACCCCCAGGCCACTCAGTGGGGAGCTCCCGGGAGGAAACCAGAGGGGCCTGCAGGGACCTGGCCCAGTGAAAGGGTTCTGAAGACAGGTGCAGCCTCACATCCCAATCTGTCTCATTCCCAGTTCACCACACACCTAACAATTCTACTTAAGATGCCATGAGTCCTACTGCAAGGCTGCAATAAAGCAAGACACTGACCGCTCAGTGTTGCCAGATAAAACACAGGATACCCCGTCAAATCTGAATCTCAGGTAGGCAACAAATTATATTTCAGTATAAGTATGTCTCGTGCAATATTTGAGTAATTCATTTACTCAAAAAGTAATTCACTTACCTTTACCTGAAATTCAAATTTAATAAGGCAACTGGTTTTCTATTATTATTATTATTATTATTATTATTATTTTGCTTAATCTGGCAATCCTATGGAGATTTCCAATATGACATACATTCTGCTGTAGGATGCATCTTTACTGTGGAAAATTACCTTGGTATGATGGCATGATGGTTGAGAGTGGCGTTGGATACCAGCTCTGACACAAGAAATTACTAGCTAAGATCAAGCTATTTGGTCTCCCTGAGCCTCAGTGTCTTAAATGGTCTTAAGAGTATATCCTACAAGACCATTGTGAAAGCCACATGTGATAACATATGAAGCACCTAGTACAGTGCCTAGCGCTCAATAAAACACATATATTATTTACCTTCTAAAAAGACTCACCTTCCTTCCTTTTTGATATGGCAAACATAATGGCCACTCATTGTAGATGTTCCCATGTGACTGATGAATGCAAATAATTCGTACACTATGAAAGAGGAAACAACACAGTCACAAGGCAGCATTTCTAGAAAACCAACAGCATTTCTGATCAGAATTTAAAGCCAATGATTGTGTAATCCAGCAACTGTTTAAACTGAAAGACAAAGTCTACTTACCTTGCTATACCCATTCACCCACAAACCCACCCAAAGGGACACCAAATTCAACCTTCAAAGTCATAACAGAGTGGGACATCAACCATCAACGTACAGCTGACATTCAATTCGTATCCGGAAGGGATGTAAAAATCCCGCAGCCAACCTGGCAGCAAATTCGTGGGTTTAACAGGGTAGACCGGGCTCTCTCACATTCAAGCAGCATGAGGGCAAACGGGTTGTCCCATCTCTCTAGGCCCATTTCTTCACAAAGATGAAAAACCCACCCACTTCACAAGGTTGGACGAGGCTTAAATGAGCAATTCAGAATAAAATACCATACAAATGTCAGGACTGTAGGGAAGACAGCAGACAGCTGTTACCATTCATAGAAAGGGACAGTGCTTCGGAATATGCTTCTTGTGATTTCTGACTTGCTCGTGATTATAAACTATATGGGACCAAAATTCAGGTTTCATGCTTTCTGAACAAGGAGATAGATAGCCTCTGAGAGGGTGAAACTGATGTTTTTTCTCTGACAAGCACCTCCCGCCATTTGATACAGGATTCTCCATTAAATGAATTTCAGCTCCTGCTCCCCTGGCCAAACCTAGACCTACACAACACAAAGTGGATTCCACGGACCAGTACCAGTCCACTCGCAAACTGCTACCGATTACAGAAATTGAGTGTTTACACCCTTTTATGATGATTTGAGAATATTCATGTCTGTTGAATCTAATAAGGAAAAAAAGGACTTGCATATTCATTTTTCTAGTATTCAATCTTTATTGCATTTTTTCAAAGTATTGGTTCTAGGCAGACCTCTGCCCTTCCCCCTCCCTCTCCCATCCTCCCATGCTCATCCCTTCCTGAGCTGTGAATCCCCACTCAGCTACTCACTCTTCAGCGCATCACACACGGCTGATCTCCTCCTTCTTCCTCAAATATTTGCCCCCAGGATACAACCCTCTCTTGGTTGTCCAGCTGCCTCACTGGCTCCTCATCTCCCTGACCTTTCAGTGGTGATGACCTCAGAACTTACTTTCCCCCTGTCCTGATTTATCCAGTCTCATGGCATTAAATGGAATTATTTTCTTAATTTCCAGAATGTTCATTGCTAATATAGGGAGATACAATTGAATTTTGTATATGGATCTTGTTCCTACATTAGTAGTTCTAATAGTGTTTTAGTGGATTCCTTACGATTTTCTATATACAAAATTATGTTATCTGCAATAGAGATAGGTTTACTTCTTCCTTGTTAATCTGGATGTTTTTCATTTCTCTTTCTAGCCTCGCTGCCTTGGCTAGAACTTCCTGTTACAATGCTAAATGGAAGTGGTAAGAGTGGACATCCTTGTCATGTTCCTGACCTTAGGGGAAAAGCAGTCAGTCTTTTTTTTTTTTTTTTTTTTTTTTTTTTGCTAAAAGTATTACAAAGGGTATTACATATGTGTCCTTTTTTTCCCCCCCGCCCTTGACAATCCCCTGCCCTCCTTTACCCCCCAGTGTCTTATGTCCATTAGTTACGCTTATATGCCTGCATACAAGTCCTTCGGTTGATCTCTAATCCCCCGCCCTCCTGCCCCCCAACCCTCCCTGGCCTTCCCACTGCAGTTTGACAATCAGTTTGAGGCAGCTCTGCCTCTGTATCTATTATTGTTCAAAAGTTTGTAACGGTCTTTATTATCCATGAATGAGTGAGATCATGTGGTATTTTTCCTTCATTGACTGGCTTGTTTCACTTAGCATAATGCTCTCCAGTTCCATCCATGCTGTTGCAAATGGTAAGAGTTCCTTCTTTTTTACAGCAGCATAATATTCCATCGTGTAGATGTACCACAGTTTTCTAATCCATTCATCTACTGATGGGCACTTAGGCTGTTTCCAGATCTTAGCTATGGTGAATTGTGCTGCTATGAACATATGGGTGCACATATCCTTTCTGATCGGTGTTTCTGGTTTCTTGGGATATATTCCTAGAAGTGGGATCACAGGGTCAAATGGGAGTTCCATTTCCAGTTTTTTGAGGAAACTCCATACTGTCTTCCATAGAAAGCAGTCAGTCTTCACCATTGAGTAAGATGTGAGCTGTAGATGCTTTTTACCATGTTGAGGAAGTTCCCTTTCATTACTAGTTTGTTGAACATTCTCTCTTCAGCCTCAGCTGTCTCAGTCAATGATGAGTCTATTCTTCCAATAAATGAGGACAAAATCTTAACTTCTCTCTCCCACTTTACACACATCCAATCCATAAGCAAATCCTGTCAGCATTTCCTTCAATATATATCCAGAATCCAACAACTTCTTACCACCTTCACTAGGAACCCCTGATTCAAGCAAGTCACCATCATCTCTCTTTTGGAGGCTTTTTATAAGAGCCTCCTAACTGGGGTCCCTACTTCCTTCCTTGCCCCTACAACTCTTCTCAGTACAGCTATCAGAGTCTTGAAATGGAATTCAAATTGTAGTTATTACTGTCAGAGAACATCCCGTGGTGTTCTATACCTCAGAGTGAAATTTAATCCTACAGTAGCCTGTGAGCTACTCCTCCCTCCTCCCCCCTGCTCCTCACACTCTCTCCCACTCCAGCTACTCCGGCAACTCCGGCCTCCTGGCCACTCCTCAAACCCACCCAGTATGCTCCATCCCTCAAGCCTCTACACAAAGCATGTCAAACTCAAAGGCTAATATGGGCCAAATAAACAAGGTTTAAGTTTATGCGGGCCACAAAAAAAACCAAAGCTTCAATTTCTATAGAAACATAGGTTTATTTCGATAGAGACATGCTGAATACAAAGGGCTGAAATAAATGAGTAATCATTAACATAAAATAATAGAACATTTTAATAAAAATTAATGTTTTTTCTTGAATATTAACTTACCAGACACTGAATAACTGCACAAATTAATATGCATGACGCAAATTTTTCTTGTTCTCTGAAAGTGAAATATTTCCTGTTGTACACACCAAACAAGTCAATATAAGACTAATGGTGTGGCAATCGGCTGCTAAAATATTTGCTGCTAGTATCAGTGGAGAGAAATGGTACACCTGTGCATAAGGTACATAAGGGAAATGAATGCAACACGATTATAGTAATCAGTTATTAGCGAACTGTAGTCATTGTAGTTTGTTATTAATAATCCTATATAATCAAAGGGTAATATGCAAATTGACCCTAACAGCAGAAAGACTGGTCAATATGACACACATTGACCACCAGGGGCAGATGCTCAATGCAGGAGCTGGCCCCTGGTGGTCAGTGTGCTCCCACAAGGGGAGCTCTTCTCAGCCACAAGCCAGGCTGACGGCTGCCAGTACAGCAGTGGTGGTGGGAGCCTCTCTCGCCTCCTCAGCAGCGCTAAGGATGTCTGACTGCAGCTTAGGCCTGCTCCCCGCTGGCAAGTGGACATCCCCCGAGGGCTCCCGGGCTGCCAGAGGGATGTCTGACTGCCAGCTTAGGCCCTATGCCCCTGGGAGCAGGCCTAAGCCAGCATGTGGTCATTCCACAAGGGGTCCCAGACTGTGAGAGGGCACAGGCCGGACTGAGGGACCTTCCCAAGTGCACAAATTTTTTTGCACCGGGCCTCTAGTTATGTATAACAGGATATTATAAAAATTAAGTTAGGAAATTTTTATTAAAACATTTCTTACATATCGTTATATTGGCTGGGCCGCAAAAATATTCGTTGTGGGCCGCATGTGGCCTGCAGGCCTCGAGTTTGACATGCTTGCTCTACACTCATTGTTCCCTCTATCTGAAACTCTTCTTGCAGCTGTCACATGACTCAACCCACACTTCCTGGAGGTCTCAGATCAAATGTTACATCAGAGAGGCTTCCTGAGCCAACTTATAAAAGAGCGACTCCCTCTTCAGCTCCCACTCTCATCCCTAACCTGGCTTTACTGTTGTCCATGTAGCACAAAGTAACACCTGCCAAGTCACATATTTATGCGGGCATTTATTTACTGTCTGTCTCCTTTTACCCCAGGCTAAAATACAGCTCCACAATGATGAGAAGTTTGTATTTTGTTTACTGAAATATTCTAGGTACAGGAAACAGTGCTTAGCATGCAGAAGGCACTTAATAAGTATGTGTTGAATGAATAAATAAATGAATGAATGAAGGAATGACTCTACTTCTTCACTTATTTTTCATCACCTTGTATTGTATTCATTTTTATAATCCACCTACTGAAGTATAAATTGGAGTATAAATTAGTAAAAGAATTACTTAAAAGAGAAAGGAATCAGAGGAGATTGCCTTTCCTACCATTAACTAGCTGTCACATCAACTACTCCAAGTAACCAAAAATATCCCAGGTTTGAAACCAGAAACCAGCCAAAAACAGTTATGAATGACAAACATTTTGCCTGGCACATATTTTTTGAAATAGTGATCAAGGGAATCTACCCTGCTCTGCCCTCCCTTTTGCCTGCCCCAATACTAAGAGCCCACTTCTACCCCAGTAAGAAAGAGAGGGTGTGGGGAGAAACCAAGATGGCGGCATAGGTAAACACCGGAAATTGCTGCCTCGCACAACCACTTCAAAAATACAACTAAAAGACAAAACGGACATCATCCAGAACCACAGGAAGGCTGGCTGAGTGGAAATTCCACAACTAGAAGGAAAGAGAAAAGCACACTGAGACTCAGAGGAGGTGCGGAAGTAAAGTGCAGAGGTACGGAGGCGCACGTGGAAAGGGCTGGCAACTGAGGACGAGGTTGTCTTTTTCAATTGGGAGGGAGTCTCAAGCTCCCAGCTGCTCTGAACTCCAGTTCCTGCGAGTCTCTGGGGACCCAGACTCATATGGGGAGAAACTGGACTGTCTGGCAGCAGGCAGAACTTGAGGGCGGCTTTCTCTCAGAGGTACTTGCAGCAATTACCAGGACACTGAGATGCCGGGCCTCTTAGGGTAGGACTGAGGAGCAGCCATAGCTGCTTGATCCACCCTGTTGATCCCCTGAGACCCCACCCCACCCAAGCTGTGTGCAGAGGCTTTTGCATATGAAAGGCCTGGCCCTTTGCAATCTGAAAATTAGCTAACAAACTGCAGCTTGGTCAGAGAGACCCAGAACTTCTAAAAGAAGGCCCAAGGCCCCACAGCAGCTTGCATTGCTTCACAGCTGGGCCTCATCTGGGCACCTCCAAACCCCAAAGAAGAGAAATCTGCAGATCTCTCCATAGCTCCTGCTGGGTAGCCTCAGGCAGAGGCTAAATTAGCACCTCCTTAGAGATCCAAGAGCCAGTGTACCCAGTGGTCAGAGTGGGACCATCCAGATTACAACTCCTCAGATCCATAAGGGACACACTCAGGGAGCAGACTCAGTGAGCACCAAAGCTCCACTGAAGCAAGTCTTGCCCCAGAAGGGTGTCTCCAGCACAGAAGTTCTCCCACTGCAACTGCAGACACAGCTGATTCTCACAGCCAATTGGCCTAAAGGTCAATTCCTCCCAGTGATACCTACAACAATCAAGGCTTAACTACAACAAGACTGTGCACAAAGCCCACAAAGGGGTGCACCAAGAGTGTCCACCTCAGATAATTGTGGAGGCTGAGCCACTGGGCCCTATAGGACACCTAGCACAGAAAGCCACTCTATCAACACAGGGAAGCATAAAAAATGCGGAGACAAAGAAACAGGTCACAAATGACAGAAATGGAAAAAAGCAAACTATAGGATATAGAGTTCAAAACCACACTTATAAGGTTTTTCAAGAATTTTCTAGAAACCGACGATAAATTTAGTGAGACCCTCAAGAAATCTAGTGAGACCCTCGAGGATATGAAAAAGGACCAACTAGAAATTAAGCATACACTGACTGAAATAAAGAATATTATACAGAGTTCCAACAGCAGACTAGAGGATTGCAAGAATCTAGTCAAAGATTTGAAATATGAAGAAGCAAAAAACACCCAACCAGAAAAACAAAAAGAAAAAAGAATCCAAAAATATAAAGATAGTGTAAGGAGCCTCTGGGACAACTTCAAGCGTACCAACATCCGAATTATGAGGGTGCCAGAAGAAGAGAGAGAGCAAGATATTGAAGACCTATTTGAAGAAATAATGACAGAAAACTTCCCCTACCTGGTGAAAGAAACAGACTTATAAGTCCAGGAAGCGCAGAGAACCCCAAACAAAAGGAATCCAAAGAGGACCACATCAAGACACATCATAATTAAAATGACAAGAGCAAAAGACAAAGAGAGAATCTTAAAAGCAGCAAGAGAAAAACAGTCAGTTACCTACAAGGGAGTACCCATACGACTGTCAGCTGATTTCTCAACAGAAACTATGCAGGCCAGAAGGGAGTGGCAAGAAATATTCAAAGTGATGAATACCAAGAACCTACAACCAAGATTACTTTACCCAGCAAAGCTATCATTCAGAATTGAATGTCAGATAAAGAGCTTCACAAATAAGAAAAAGCTAAAGGAGTTCATCACCACCAAACCAGTATTATATGAAATGCTGAAAGGTATCCTTTAAGAACAGGAAGAAGAAGAAGGTAAAGATACAAATTATGAACAACAAATACACATCTATCAACACGTGAATCTAAAAATCAAGTGAATAAATAATCTGATGAACAGAATAAACTGGTGAATATAATAGAATCAGGGGCATAGAAAGGGAATGGACTGACTATTCTCAGAGGGGAAAGGGGTGTGGGGGTGTGGGAAGAGACTGGACAAAAATCATACACCTATGGATGAGGACAGTGGAGGGGGGTGGTAAGGGCAGAGGGTGGGGTGGGAACCAGGTGGAGGGGAGTTATGGGGGGGCAGGGGGAAGAGGAACAACTATAATAATCTGAACAATAAAGATTTAATTTAAATTTTAAAAAAAAAAGAAAGAGAGGGTGTGGGCTCAGACCTTTTCATGTTTCTTGACCCTGGTTGGTTTTTAAAGCTCTTTTTGAATAAGCTTACATCTAATTCCAAATCTTCAGTTTGAGAGATACAGTCCTAGTCTCCCAAAATGCAGCTGCTGTCTTAGAGTTTTCATGAAATAAAGAGAAGACACAATACCCCAACCAGGCTCCCCACCCCAAGGAACTGTGCTCCAAAATAATGACTAAAATAATTCATCAGAGAATTTAAATGGGCATTTCCCACCATTACCCAGGGTCACATCAATAAAACACTGCTGAGACATCAACACAGCCAATGGGTTGACAAAACAAATAGATATAGAGAAAAAGATAAATCCACACACCCAATACACCCATGTCATTAAATTCTCAAAGAAATTTTTTCCCTCTTGGTTAAAAACAACTCACCTGTATATTCAGAACCATAAAAAATAAATTGAAGCCCAGCCAGCGTCATTCAGTGGTAAAGTTCAGTGGTTAAGTGTTGACCTATGAATCAGGAGATCACGGTTCGATTCCCTGTCAGGGCACATACCTGGGCTGTAGGCTCGACCCCCGTGGGGGACGTGGAGGAGGCAGCCAATCAATGATTCTCTCTCATCAGTGATGTTTCTATCTCTCTCTCCCTCTCCCTTCCTCTCTGAAATCAATAAAAAAAAAAATACATTTTAAATAAATAAATAATTAAAGAAAAAAGATGAGCATAAATCTTAGTCCTACAATTAAAATTAACCATGTTTATCAATATAAGCACCCACCCCATGCATTATTCAAGACCTCCTGCTAGGAAAAAACAGCAAAAGAGAGAATCACTCTCAACACATTTGCAAAGCTCAACAGGTAAAAAAAGGGAGAGAAAAAAGCTCAATTAATATTTGTTTCCAAAGAGAAAGTCAAGGTAAACCAGAGAAGGAAGTTTCTGCTGATGTTTTTCCAAGGTCCCAAAGGACCCCTTCTAAAAAAAAACAGCATTATGTCACACACTCCCCCCAAAATGTACACACCCCTTTTTTCATGTAGATAGAAAAGGCAGTGTAAAACAAGGTAAATCATTTTTAAAATGCTAACTTTCAACAGAGAAATTTTCAAAGTACCAGAAGTGGTGGAAAAAAACTGCCTAAACCACTGTGTCCAACATCTGGCAAATAGTGTCCTTCTAAACAGCCAGAATTAAACAGTGTCTGAAACTATCATCCTTCCTCCCTACTTCCCTCTCCCAACAAAACTTGTCCTTTTTTGAACTTCAGAAAATGTTCCCAACCTTTCTAATATGAAGAATTTTTTATGTCAACATTTTACCACCACCACCCCTATCCAACATAATATCGATTATCCTTTGATTTTATTCTTTGAGAAAGCACCGTCAGAAAAAACATACATGAAACTTGGCAAGTATAAGGGGTAGACACCATGTTCTTTCATGTCATATGGAGAAATGGTCTCCCCAGGGTTATCTAGGGGAGGGGCCAGCATACTACCATGACCCATAGGCCAAATCCAGCCCATAGCCTATTTTTGTACCGCCGAGGAAAAAGGGAAGAACAAAGGGAAAAAATATGAGATAATACAGATATGGACCATAAAGCCTAAAACATTTATTTATCATCTGTAAAAGAAAAAAAGAAAGATTTGCTGGCCCTGATCTGGTGGAATCAACTTAGTTCATCTCACTGCTTACTGCTGATTAAAGGTCCCAGACATAATGAAGTTACTTAACTTGTAGATCTTTCCTGGTAAAGAAACAAAAATCATCTGTTCAGTAAAACATATAACCTCAAGGTTTATGGTCCTGGTAGACACTAATTTTATATCTAATTCAGCAATCAATTTATTTATTTATTTATTTATTTATGTTGTTAACCCTCACTTGAGGATATTTTCCCATTTATTTATTTATTTATTTATTTATTTATTTTAGAGAGAATGGAAGGGAGGGGGAGAGACAGAGAGAGAGAGAGAAACATCGATGTGAGACACATCAATTGGTTGCCTCCCAACCAGGGCTGGGGATCAAACCTGCAACCGAGGTACGTGCCCTTGACCAGAATCAAACCTAGAACCCTTCAGTCTGTGGGCCAACACTCTATCCACTGAGCCAAATTGGCCAGGGCTCAATTTATCTTTAAATACCTTAGCTTTTCAGATGTTTTTGAATCCATAACAACATCTAACTGCTTCCCTCATTAATAAATGGGTCAAAGAAAATCTGAAATGTGTTCAGTTTATATGTACCTGAGAGTCATGACTTTACCTCTTTGAAAATCATAGTTCAACAATACATAATGAACAAAAGCAACTCTAGATTCAGGAGTGCAATTAAATGAATTTCTATTTTACAGCAGTTCTCAACCTGTGGGTCGCGACCCCTTTGGCGGTCGAACCACCCTTTCACAGGGGTCGTCTAAGACCATCCTGCATATCAGATATTTACATTACGATTCATAACAGTAGCAACATTACAGTAACATGAGGAACTGTATTTAAAGGGCCAGAAGGTTGAGAACCACTAGGGGTTCCTCATGTTGTGACCCAACCATAAAATTATTTTCGTTGCTACTTCGTAACTGTAATGTTGCTACTGTTATGAATTGTAATGTAAATATCTGATATGCAGGATGGTCTTAGACGACCCCTGTGAAAGGGTCGTTTGACCGCCAAAGGGGTCGCGACCCACAAGTTGAGAACCACTGCACTAGACCATTGATTTGAAGAGCAGCAGTATCTCATTAGGGTGAAACACATCAATTGGTCTACAGAGGGGGCCAGAATACAGAAACACCAAAAGATTCTGTCAAATAACCACCGAGACCCCAGGGACTCTGCAGCCTTCTGGTGAGAAACCCAAACTGAGTTTTCCAACCGAATCTTCCTAACTTGGATCATTTGTGGCATTACCCACTCCTAACTCCCTCCGTACAACCAAGGGGAAACATCGTCTCCAGTTGACGAGCATTTGACTCATAAACAATCTATGTCTGCAAATCACTTCTTCCCCCAACAGCTTGATTTAGAAAACGTCTGAGTTCCCAAAAAGAGAAGAAGGGGGGTTTGGGTAAATCAATAACAGGTTAAGGCAGCTGCCTCTCGGCTCCCCTTGCTGGAAAATCTCAGCTGGGGCAGGAGAAGTCTGAACCGCTGGTGATGAGGTTGAAGGAGCCAGGGCAGGTTTGAGTAATCACAGCCTAATCACATTGTAATTACATTGGCAGTTCTTTTTATAAAAAATTAAATGCTCATCAAGTGCAACACAGAAACAGGAATGATTTTGCAAATAGCAGAAGCCCAGATAGGTCAGACTGAGAGACTGATTTTCCACTTTTTTGAAATTTTAAAAAATACAACAGAAAGGTAGGTGCCTGCCCTAAAATGATGACAAATAGAGCCTTTTCAAAAATAAACTCCTGCCACCCTAGCCAGTTTGGTTCAGTGGATAGAGCGTCGGCCTGCGGACCAAAGGGTCCCAGGTTCGATTCCGATCAAGAGCAAGTACCTCGTAGGGCAGCGGTTCTCAACCTGTGGGTCGCGACCCCTTTGGCGGTTGAACGACCCTTTCACAGGGGTCGCCTAAGACCATCCTGCATATCAGATATTTACATTACGATTCATAACAGTAGCAACATTACAGTTATGAAGTAGTAACGAAAATAATTTTATGGTTGGGTCACAACATGAGAAACTGTATTTAAAGGGCCAGAAGGTTGAGAACCACTGTGGTAGAGGCTCATGCAGGAGGCAACCAATCGATGTATTTCTCTCACATTGATGTTTCTCTCTATCTTTACCTCTCTCTTCCTCTCTCCCTAAAAAACAATGGAAAAAATATCCTCTTGTGAGGATTAACAAAAAAAAAATAATAATAATAATAATAAATAATCTCCTGCCTCCATTCCAATATGGAAAATCTAAAATAAGATGACTCAAACCCAGCCAGCATGGCTCAGTGGTTGAACGTCAACCCATGAACCAGGAGGTCACAGTTCAATTCTGGTCAGGGCACGTGCCCAGGTTTCAGGCTCAAATCCTCAGTGTGGGGCATGCAGGAGGCAGCCGATCAATGATTCTCTCTCATCATTGATGTTTCTATCTCTCTCTCCCTCTCCCTTCTTCTTTGAAATCAATAAAAATATTTTTTTAAATAAATAAATAAATAAATAATAAAATAAGATGACTCAATAGTGGGTAAAGGAGAAAGTGCACAGGCTTCAAAATCAAACAGACCTGAATTCCAAGCTGGTTCCAGCACTAGGAGGCACTTAGCTAGTGGGAGCCACCATCTGAATACCCTGCTGCGAGGAGCGAGGAAATGCCTAGAGCAGGCGTTGAGTAAAGGCCAGCTGTTTCACCAAGCATTAACAGCACTGACCCTTTTAAGTAAATTAGGTAACATTTAAATAAAAGAATTTCATGTAATGGCATGACTTCTTCATGCAAAAAGATGGCAGTAGAGATTTTTAATTGACATATTCCCTCAAGGAAGAATGTGTATAGTCACTTTTTTCCAACTCAAACACCAAACTTATCATTTTCAGCGTTAACCTGATGTCCCAGTAGCCACTTTACTCCTTCCTAAGACAATAGTAACCTAATCTTGCTTTTAAGGTGTGTTTCTTTGGTTTAAACGGAATTAGAACCACTTGGCGGGCCTGCTGAAACAGATGGCTGAGCGGCTCCCAGAGGTTCTAACCCAGTAGGTCTGGGTGGGGCCCAAGAATTCGCATTTCTAACAAATCAGAGGTGATGCCGATTCTGCTGGCCCAGGACCACACTTGAACCAGGGCTTGAAGGACTCACAAGCTAGGAAGGAAAATATCTCCACCCTCAGGCTCCAAGTATGAGGCCCGTGACTGGGGAGAGGTGGACACATGCATGGGTCTCAAGGCCTTTGCTGAGTGGCCTGAGGAGATACAGCTGCAGGAGGCAATGGCAGCCATCCTGAGGTCACCAGGGAGAGCCCATCCCAGACTGGAACCAACCCAGAGGAAGCAGAGCCAAGAGGCACATTCAGATAAAAGGGTTTCAGATAAAAGGGTTTCAGACCCGGAGTCAAGTCTCCCTGGGACTTACCAGCTTTTATGATACGATACTTCCCTTTCTGCTTAGACAACTATTGCTCAGCACTCCTGCCACTTACAACAGAGCCTGAAAACTGAGGTTGTTGGTTTTATTTGGTTTCTTTGACTGTCTGTCTGTCTGTTTTGGCTCTCCATTTTGCTCCTAAATACCAATTACCCTTACCTTTAAATTGTCCTAGCCAATTCGCCAACCAACACTCCCCTTCTCTCCCCAAAAAATTAAAAAGCCATGTCTTGGGAATGTAAACAACCTACCTACACAGAATATACAACTCCCCAAGTTAACCCATCAAGTTAATTAATTCTAATCAAATCCTGCAGAATGGCCAAGTATAAGATCGGGAACTTTCCAAAGTTCAGCAATAACAATTTAGAAAAAATAAGGGGGAAATATTTTATTCGTAAGTAACAGAAAATGGAATTGTGATGGGATATTTATAAAGAAAACCACATCGCGTTGCAGGGGCCGGAAAAGGGAAACGTGACTCAAAGGAAAAGGATAACATGTTTCTGGCCAGAAAAACTCAAATACTGTAAAGGTGCCAGTATTCCCAAACTAACAGATAATACAGGAAACTCTCATAAGAATCAATAAAAAACGGCTGAAAACCCCAATAAAAATGGGGAAATGGGCCAAAGGAAATGAAGACACGATTAACACAAGAAGAAAAGCAACTAGGCAATAAAGATATAAGAAATTATGAAAAGTGCTCAGCCCGATGGGGAACAGGAGAGCCACCAGGGTGTTTGTTGGGCTAAGATAATAATCCATAATAAAACCTCAAAAACCTGAGATGTTACTCACAAACTTCACTTCCAGAAACTTACCCTAAGGAAATAATCAAGAGAAGGAAAGGAAGAAATTTAAATGTGAGCAAATGTTTATTACCTGGATAGGGATTGAAAAAGGCATTTGTTGTACTTCTGTGAACAGAATTCATCCCTTAAGAAATTTTAAAAAACCACTACCATCATCTTCTGAATGTACAAATAACCTTGTTATTTGAAACTTTCTGTAATCATCTTTTATTTAAATAATAACTAGTTGGTCTAAAATTAGGGATATAAATTATGGTACATCTATATAGTGAAATGTTATTAATATACTGGAGGCCCGGTGCATGAATTTGTGCATGGGTGGGGTCCCTTGGCCTGGCTGGCGATCCGGGCCAATCGAGGCCATCTCGCCCAGTCCCAATAGGGGCTGATCAGGGCTGGCGGGCTAAGGGGTGGGACCACGGGTGGTTGGCCAGCCACAGGAGGTTGGCTGTGAGAGTGCACTGACCACCAGGGACAGTTCCTGCATTAAGCCTCTGCCCCCTGGTGGTCAGTGCTTGTCATAGCTACCGGCTGGTCATCCGGTCGTCTGGTTGTAACGTCGCTTAGGCTTTTATATATATAGCTATTCAATGATTTAGACTTATGTATATGGACACCCACAATTAGGGGAAAAGCAGAAAATAAAATAACATGTATAGAATAGACTTTGTATTTTTTATAAATATACATGTTTAGCCCTGGCTTGTTTGGCTCAGTGGATAGAGCATCAGCCTGTGTACTGAAGGGTCCCAGGTTTGATTCTGGTCAAGGGCAGATGCCCAGGTTGTGGGCTCGATCCCCAGTAGGGGCATGCAGGAAGCAGCCAATCAATGATTCTCATCATTGATGTTTCTCTCTCTCCCTCTCTCTCTCTCTCTTTCTCTCTCTCTCTCTCTCACTGAAATCAATAAAAATATTTTTTTAAATGCATCCTCTTAAAAATATATATATATTTATACTCAGCTTTATGTATTTGCATAGAAAGGTATAAAAATATATACAAAACATTAACAGTGGTTATGACTGGGTAGTGGGATTGTTGAGTCATTTCTTTTTTCTCTTTTCAGATGTCTGTATTTTTTTCAGGTTTCTAAAATTATCACATATGCTTTTAATTATAAGAAAAAATAAGCAATATAAATGATAATTTTTTTAAAGGAGAAGTGACTGACATGTGTTCAAGTGCTAATGCAACAAAGCACAATAAACATATTTTCATTTCCTGTGATGTATGCAATGTAACACAAAATAGGGCGCTAAGTCTTTTTGCTTTCTCCATTGAGCACCTATGGAGAGAGCAAAAAAGAAAACCAAACTATCCCTGTGACCACTACCTGCTGCCATTCATTTAATTCTTCATTCAATCATTCATTTTCTGATCCCAGGGGCCAGGCACAGTGCTAGAAAGGCTTCTGTAAAAACATCTGGGAAGGGGGTTGGAGGGTAGTAAAGGGTAAAAAGGGCCAAATATATGGTGATGGAAGCTGATGTGACTTTGGGTGGATGATACGACACAATGCAATATACAGATCATGTATCATAGAAATGTGCATTTGAAACCTATATGATCCTATTAGCCAATGTCACCAGAATAAATTTAATTTAAAAATAAGTAAATAGAAACATCTGTTCAGAGGCAAAATGCATTTGCTGAGTTAGGGTGGTTTATGTTTGTCGGTTTTTCATAATTAAAATTTTCACTACTACTGCCCTGAGATTCTGCACATCCTGTATGTGACTTCTCATAGCACATCTCTGTCTCTTTCCTCACCCCCACCCACAAGTGCCCTAAATTTGGGGGTGATGAGGACCAAGGCCACAGAGTTTGGCCCATAGTACCTTTAAATCACATCGTGACATCCTATTCAAAGATGCAACTCAAAACCAGTCGTGCCAGGAATCTCTGCAGATCACTCTGAGCACAGTAAGCCCAAGGGGAGGATGGCGCTGTTCAGATCAGTAGGGTCTGCCTTGGAGAGAATGGTTGGGGTCCCTCCAGGCTCCATCAGAAGACAGAAAACCCTAATGATCAGACTCGCCCTCCCTCTGCAGCCAGATACCTTGGCAGCTTTACGATGGCTCCATCTTGTGGTTTATTCCTTCTGTGAGAAGGACTCACCCAAGTCCATTACAGAAAGTCAAGGAAGCAGTGAACCAATGGACATGTAACAAGTAATAAATCCTGCCTGTGAATTATTGATGACTTGCCTATTATAGATTTTAATATTTTAGGCAAACCACTGGTTTCTAAAAAGTAATACAAGATCCTTTGAATATAGAAGTTGGTAGAACTTTATTTCATCCTTTTCTTACCTAGACAGGATTAAAAATTTTAAATAAAGAAATTTCCATTTTATATAAAAGAAGGTTTCCCTCCCATTCTCTCTCTCTAGAGCTAGATCAATACATACACATTATGTCTGGTAAGACCATTTCTAAGTAGAGCTACAGCTCTATGGCGATAGGAATGAACACTACTAGTGTGATTTAACTAAATCCAATTATTTTTATTTGGTACTTTCTATGTGCTAACCACCATGAGCTTTATCAAAGTAAAATGGCCTCTGTTCTCCACAGCTTCCAGTCAAATGGGAGACACAGATACTGACGTAAATAATTGTATTGCGAGATGAATTTGATATCTCTAATAACAAAGGAACAAACACCATGTTACAGTGGCTCTGGGCACAGGTTCCAGAGGCAGACTGCCTGCCTCGGTTGGAATTCTGGTTCTACCCATCACTCAGCTACGTGACCTTGGCAATTAACCTTCTTTACTCAGTTCCTTCGTCTGTAAAATCTACCTTGGAGGGTTATTGTGAGGATTAAGGGTGGCACAAAAGGAAGTGTTGTTCATATTGGTATAATTATTACGAGCACATAGGGTAAGGATGGACTGACTGACAAGGACCCGGGAAAGCCAATAAGAGAAACAGAATCTGCGACCAAGTTTTGGATCACAGTAAGGATTTTGGTGTGCAGTGATAGGAGAAAAGGCATTTCACAGGGAAGGATTAGCCTGAGCAAAGGCCTGGAAGTAGCGAGAAGAGGGTGAATGACAGCTGGGTGGGGTGGGCTGGTGCTGTGGCTACAGTTCTAGGCATCTGAACTGTGGGGGTAGCGAGGGGCAGAAGAAATGACACTGGGAGAAGGTAGGCTGACATCTGACTGGAGGAGGAGATGGATGCCAGGATAAAGAGCCTGAACATTATCCTGTAGGCAATGACGGTCTGAGAGGCAGGGTATCACAGTGAGAAAGAACATGGATTCTGGGTTTGAGTCTTGGCTCTACCTCTTAAGAGCTGCGTGACCTCAGGCAAGGTACGTAACCTTTCTGTGCCTCTGTTTCCCCCCTATAAAATGAGTGTGTTGAGGACTAACTGACTGTATACATGCAAAGAGCTTAGAACAGTGCCTGGCACACAGTGACACACATAAGTGTTTACTATCCAAAGGTAGAACATTGGCTTATGGCACCTCTTCCTGCCATCCTGACAGCCCTTCAGGGGCAATGACTGGGTCGAGGGTGTAAGGGGGTGAGCCGAATGCATAGTCACAATTTCTCAGACAATCCCTCAGGCAAAGAACTTACTTCCAGATCCATCCTTAACTCGAGGTCCTTCCGGCTTGGCCTCGGAAATAATGTTTGCATTGGCGTTATTCTCCATCTCGATCACAAAGTCACTGTCCTCCTCAAACTCGGGGTGGCTAAAGATCCAATCCAGGGCTCTTTCCAGGTTACTGTTCTAATAAAACAAAACATGTTTACAGTGAATGCAGCCCTCAGGCCTCATTATATCCTGACCATGTGAACCAGGATGTCAAGCAGCTACGACAGGAGGCCTGAATCCATTAGTCCTAAGTGTCTTCTGAATAAGAAGCTCTGACTCCACATATGAAATGTGCTTGGTATTCTGCAAGTCTCCCAACCGAGATCAGTAACTAGACTCACTGGAAAAAATTCTGAGCAGCAGATCAGCATTCCAAGGCCCATATCAGTCTTTATTTCTGTAGGCTGATGCTGATAATGATGGGGTACAGAATGCCAAGAAGTATGGCATGTGTTTGGGTGCAGCCCTTCCGAAGGCCTCAATAACTGCACTACATTCTCTGCCAACTATATTTCCTGCAGATAACCATGCCAGGTAGAAGGGTACCAATATGAGTACTATATTAACGCCTCCTCTCCCCAAACGTTGGCACAATGGTTGTCTGCAGTAGAGACAAGATCAATACCTTGATTAATGATGACAACACTGGTTAGTTAAGTTAAATTGTTTTAAACTGACCTCCGTACAGTTCAAACCAAATGACCAGAAAAACATGTCCATCTCCCCCCTGTTTGTGATACCACTGGAGGGGTAAAGAGTTTATTTAGACATAGTCAGAATCTCTGGTGGAAGAGTCAACCAAGGAAAATAAGACATAAGCAGGTGCCCAGAGTGAAACAAATGCTAGTTGAGAATCGTGGTGACCAGCAGGCAACCAGTCCAGACACTGAGAAGGAATCGGTAGCAGACAATCACTCATAAATGGAACATAGTGTGGCAAGGAAGGATGGGTTTAAAAAATAAAAGTACTTTCCCCTCAATATTAAACAAAGATGTGCCCTGTGAAAGGGAAACTTCTATCTATCCTCTAGCTTCATGGTGCCTTCTCTCCTGACAATATCAGAAGGTTCATGAATACAGGAAGAACCTTCTCTCTCTGCAGAGGGAAACAGGAGCAGAGAATTCCAAGGACCCATGCAGTCTTCACTATGAGGACTTCCGGGGACATTTCTCCAAGGTCTTAGTATCAAAAAAGCATGATTTTTCCTGAAGAACTGCCTGATTGAACACAGGATTTCATGCATCCCTCTTCGCTCTAGGACAACAAGTAAGCTGTAGGTCAAATGTCTGGCCCTCTGTAAATAAGCACTGAGATGATATGGAGCTTCTTTCAGTTAGATCATCTTGCCCCAGTTATATTATCTCCCTATTTTTTTTCTTATCTCCCTAGTGTTAAACTCTGTGTATGATTCCCTCATTCATTTACTTGAGCTTTATATATACTATATATGCAAATAAATCTCTGTGGGCCACAGCGGTGTATAGAGTAAGGCAAACATGACCCCAAAAGATCACAGAATACTGGAAAGTCTCAATTGCTACTGACGAAATACAAACCACTCCAATCAGAGAAGAGAATCCACCGCACAGTCTCTCGCACTTACCGTTGCACGTAGTGCCTGAATAGCCTGATTTCGATGGAATCCCATGGAGGTGATGATAGATACAGTCTCCTCCGGAGGCTGGTTATCCAACCCAGTAGCACCAAAAACAGAGGCTCCAGCAGAGGCTGCTCCTCCGTAACCAGGCATGGTCAACGGTTCGGCAAAATCTGGGGAAAATAATCATGCTCAGAACTTTTTCTCTTTTTTTTATCTTAAAATAAACAATACTTCAAAGCCAAGAAGGAAGAATACATGTAAAGTTACAATAATCAAGACAGTCAGTACTGGCATAAAGATAAACATATAGATCAACTGAACAGAATCGAGAGTCCAGAAATAAGCCCACAAATCCATGGTCAAATGATTCCCAACAAGGCTACCAAGACCATTGAATGGGGTTAGGACAATCTTCTCAACAAATGCTGCTCAGAGAATTTCATATTCACATGCAAAAGAATGAAGGCAGAACTCTCCCTCACACCATATACAGAAATTAACTCAAAATAGATCATTGACTTAAATGTAAGAGCTAAAACTACAAAACTCAGAAGAAAACATATGAGTAAATCTTTGTGACACTGGGGTAGGCAATGGTTTCTTAGATACAACACCAAAAGCACAAGTGATAAAAGAAAAAAAATAGATAAATTACACCTCAGCAAACTCAAAAACTTTTGTTTACAAAGATACCATCAAGAGTGAGAAAATCCATAGAATGGGAGAAAATATTTCCAAATCATATATCTAAGGTACTTGTATTCAGAATACAAAAAGAACTCTCAGAACTCAACAACAAAAAGACACATAACCTCATTAAAAATGGGCAAAGAATATGAATAGACATTTCTCCAAAGGTATATAAATGACCAATAATATGAAAAGATGCTCTACATCATTAGTCGTTAGGAAAATGCAAATCAAAACTAATGAGACACCACTTCACATCCACTGGAATGGCTACAATAAAAACAGTAATAACAAGGTTGGTGAGGATATGGAGAAATTGAAACCTTCATACATTGCTGGTGGGATATAAAATGGTGCAGCCACTGTTGAAAACAATTTTGCAGTTCCTCAAAAAGTTAAACATAGAGTCACTATATGACACAGCAGCTCTACTCAAGAGAAATGAAAACATCCACACAAAAAATTTGTACACAAAAATAGTTATAGCCACATTATTCACAGTAGCCAAAAAGTGGAAACAACCCAAGCGGCCATCGACTGATCTATAATAATAAAAGCATAATATGCTGATAAAACTGCCAAAGGAGGAGACCAAGATGGCGGCGTAGGTAAACACCGGAGACCGCTGCCGCAAACAACCATTTCAAAAATACAACTAAAAGACTGAACGGACATCACCCAGAACCACAGGAAGGCTGGCTGAAGAGAGACTCTACAACTAGAAGGAAAGAGAACAGCAAATCGAGGCTCAGAGGCGGCGCAGTGTGGAAAATACAAAGGTACCGAGGTGCGCGCGCAAAGCGGGCTGGTGGCTGAGGGCGCGGTTGTCGTTTTCTGTCGGGAGTGAGTCTCAGACTCTGGGCTCCAGATCCGGGCGAGTCTCTAGGGACCCAGACTCAAACGGGAGAAGCGGGATTATCCGGCATCAGTTGGGACCTGAGGGCAGCTTTCTCTCCGAGGTTTGCAGCGGCTGCCGGGGTTCTGAGAAGCAGAGCCTCTGGGAACGGGACTGAGCGCGGCCATAGCTGCTCCCTCCGCCCGCCCTGTTGATCCCGCCCCGCCCAAAACCTGCGCACAGCCATTTGCCGATTGCCTCAGGCAAAGGCTGGATTAGCGCCTCCCCAGAAGGCAGACGTTTTCCACACAGCTGATTTCCACAGCCAGCCGGCCTGGTGGTCAAACCCCTCTAGTGTTAACTACAACAATTAAGGCTTGGCTAGAACAAGACTGCGCACAGAGACCACAAGGGGGTGCACCAAGAAAGCATAAAAGATGCGGAGACAAAAAAACATGACAGAAATGGAGGATATGGAGCTAAGAATCGCAATTTTGAGGGCTTGCCATAAATTTGTGCAGAGCCTCACGAAAACTAATGAGACCCTCGATGCTACGATAAAGAAATTAGAAAGTAAGCATACACGGACTGAAATAAAGAATATTATACCCAATAGCAGACCAGAGGAGTACAATAATCAAACCAAAGATTCGACAAAAAACACCCAATTGGAAAAGCAAAATGAAAAAAGAATCCGAAAGTGTGAAGATAGTGTAAGGAGCCTCTGGGACAGCTTTAAGCGGTCTAATATCAGAGTCATTGGAGTCCCAGAAGATGAGAGACAGCAAGATATTGAAAACCTATTTCAAGAAATAATGGCAGAAAACTTCCCCCACCTGGTGAAAGAAATGGACTTACAGGTCCAAGAAGCGCAGAGAACCCCAAACAAAAGGAATCCAAAGAGGACCACACCAAGACACATCATCATTAAAATGCCAAGAGCAAAAGACAAAGAGAAAATCTTAAAAGCAGCAAGAGAAAGAGGCTCAATTACCTACAAGGGAATACCCATACGACTGTCAGCTGATTTCTCAACAGAAACTTTGCAGGCCAGAAGGGAATGGCAAGAAATATTCAAAGTGCTGAATACCAAGAACCTACAACCAAGATTACTTTATCCAGCAAAGCTATCATTCAGAATTGAAGGTCAGATAAAGAGCTTCACAGATAAGGAAAAGCTAAAGGAGTTCATCACCGCCAAACCAGTATTATATGAAATGCTGAAAGGTATCCTTTAAGAAGAGGAAGAAGAAGAAAAAGGTAAAGATACAAATTATGAACAACAAACATGCATCTATCAACAAATGAATCTAAGAATCAAGTGAATAAATAACCTGATGTACAGAATGAACTGGTGATTATAATAGAATCAGGGACATAGAAAGGGAATGGACTGACTATTCTTGGGGGGAAAAGGGGTGTGGGAGATGCGGGAAGTGACTGGACAAAAATCATGCACCTATGGATGAACACAGTGGGTGGGGAGTGAGGGTGGAGGGTGGGGTGGGAGCTGGAAGGAGGGGAGTTATGGGGGGAAAAAAGAGGAACAAATGTAATAATCTGAACAATAAAGATTTAATTTAAAAAAAAAAAAAAAAAAAAAAAACTGCCAAAAAAAAAAAAAAAAAAAAAAAAAAAAAAGCATAATATGCTAATTAGCCTGGACGTCCTTCCAGATGAAGGCAAGGCTGCAAGGAAAGCCTGGGTCCCGGGTGCCAGAGGGAAGCCAGTGCCGGCAGAGGGGTGAAGGAAGGCCTACTCTTGCATGAATTCTGTGCATTGGGCTGCTAGTAAAAGGATAAATAAAATGCAGTGTGTCCATACAGTAAAATATTATTCAATCATAAGAAAAAATGAAATATTGATATATGTTACAACATAAATGAACCTTAAAAGCATTATGCTAAGTGAGGGAAACTATACACAAAAAACCTCATATTGTATGCTTCCATTTGTATGAAATGTCCAAAGTAGACAAATCCAGAAAATTGACTAGTGGTTGCCAAGGGCTAGGAAGAGCAGGGGAATAGAAAGTGACTGCTAAAGTGTACAGGATTTCTTTCCAGGGGACAAAAATATTCTAAAGTTAGGTAGTGGTGATAGCTGTACAACTCTGTAAGTTTATTAAAAACCACTGAAATGTACACTTTAAATGAGTGAATTATCTTAATAAAATAGATAAAAGTAAAAGCTAAACAGGCTCCATGTCTTCATGCACATTTGTCTAGTTCAAGTCTTCATCCTCTCCTTGGTAGAAGTATATCCCATATCTTTCCAGAGGTCTGAATTATATCTCAACCAAGCTATTACTTAAAAATAAGAGGAAAGACAAACACTGTGACTTTACTCCACAGGCAAAGGAAGCACACACACACACACACACACACACACACACTACAGCAGACTGTGAGCTAAAAAGTCATTTGGGGGACAGATCTGGAGGGTTTGGAAGGACCAAGCCTTAGTTAGCATCACTGAGTTCTGCGTCAGACTCGAAAGCCATTCCATTTCCGACCACCTACCTGGCTCCTCCATGTGGACAATGATCCAGTTGAAGGCCACCTCAGCTCCCATATTTCCAGTAAAGTACACAGCCTTCCGACACGCTTCTAGAGGGAAGCCCATCTCGGCCAGCTGCATCACCGATGACTCATCGATGTCTGAGGCTACAGAGCACAGCAGGACATTCTGGTGTAAAAAGGTAAACTACCTTCCTGTCTTAGCGTCTCTTCACCCCTTTATCCACCTGCTATCCAAAGAAAGTGCTATTTGTTAGGTGTACAAATGGTGGTTTAACTGGTTTGTTTGTTTCGTTTGAAGCCATCCAAATATTAAGCTATTTGAGTTGAGTTGACCTAAAGCAGTGGTTCTCAACCTTCTTGACCTTTAAATACAGTTCCTCATGTTATGACCCAACCATAAAGTTATTTTCGTTGCTACTTCATAACTGTCATGTTGCTACTGTTATGAATCGTCATGTAAATATCTGATATGCAGGATGGTCTTAGGCGACCCCTGTGAAAGAGTCGTTCGACTGCCAAAGGGGTCGCGACCCACAGGTTGAGAACCGCTGACCTAAAGCTTTGCCCTCAATAGGAATCATGATAATCACCTGGTCAATCCAAGCACTGAAAACCAACTCTCTAATTTCGTATGGGGAGATTTAGTGTATTCCCAGAACCATGTCAGCCCTCAGATCATGCTCAAGACCTCTACAGCAGCCTCTCCTAGGACTGAAATTGGAAGAGAAAAGCATTATCTACAGGTCAAAAAGGCTGTTTCTTAAATCTCACGAGAGGCTATAGCAGGCCTTTAGGTATATCAGCAATCAAAGGAAGTACTCAACTCTGGGAAATGGAGAGCACAAATGTTAACAATAGTTCGTCTCCAGAAAGGCTTTGTAGACAAAAATATTCAGTGTATTTAGTGCTAAACACTCCCTCTTTCTCCTAATTATTATCTAAATATTTAGTATAATTAGTGTATTTTTAATTTTTTTTTCGAAAACCAAGAATACCAGCTCCCATACAATTAAAGGAAATAAAAGGCTATAAGATTAACACACAATCCAATGACACTAACAGCCTTGAGAGTATTAATACTACCCTATCCTGCCAGACGTATGTCGTTATATGTCCAGCATC
Organism: Myotis yumanensis; assembly: GCF_028538775.1. Classification (NCBI taxonomy): domain Eukaryota; kingdom Metazoa; phylum Chordata; class Mammalia; order Chiroptera; family Vespertilionidae; genus Myotis; species Myotis yumanensis. The sequence goes on from NW_027223753.1 coordinate 178,689,834, forward strand.
AGGAGCAAAAAAGTGACTGGCTACTGTGCTATCATTGCAAGAAGAGGCCTCCTCATGTGGCCAGAGAAGAAAGAAATGGCATCATTAGCCCCCATTCATTCATGAGGAAACAGGCTCAGAGAAGTTAAGTAAATGATTCTAGGTCAAACAGTCATGAATGGCAGAGCCCAACTTTCCAACCCAGGGCTGGTTCGCTCTCATGCTAATCGTCACTCTTGTGAGCTACAGGGACACTTAACCACCATTGTCACTGGTTTACATTTGCTACCTCAACTTGCAGACAAAGAATCATTTCCACTGAGGAAAAGCTACATATACACACGTACAGAACAATGCCCTTCTACTCAACCCCCACAGATAAATGTATCAGGACAATAATCATTGTAGGACACTGGGAAATTTTTCAAAAGATACATACGGTCTATCAGTTGGTTCATCAGGCGATCTGGAAATTAAGGAAGAGGGAATGAAATGAGACCAAACCATGGCAAGGTGTTTTAGAGAAAGACCACCCCCACCTGACCAACATAAAGTCATTACAGTAAGGAGGGGAAATACCAGGTTTCAGGCATTTTGAGCAGATAAAACATGATGCTCTGGTTATTATCGTAATGAACTAAATCAGTTCTCTCCCTGTATTTCTAAAAACTCTATGTAATTACAAGCCGATGATTCTATTAAGAGCCTCAGAGAAAGCTGGAGTCGTGCTTATAAGCCATCTTGTCCTTCTGTGATATTCATACTGATCTCTTCTTTCTTGAATTCAAGAACCACCTGTACCCATAACCCAGAATGTCCCATGTACAGGTCTCTCTACACTCTGTGCTTTCACATTTGATTCGCATTAGAGAACTATGGGACAAGATGCCTATCTGGAATCCTGTCTTGCTCCTCTTGGATTCACCTTACCCTCCTTGTGCACTCAAATTCGGTCACTAATAACATTCACTGCTCATGTGATGAAAGGCCTTTGGTAGAGCGGCCTAGAGTGCTCTATCACTATGAGTTATTCCACTTAATTAACTCTTTAAGAAGGTGATCAATAAACAGGTGAGCAAACAAAGCCAGAAAAAAACTGGTTTCATCAGAATAAATGAGCTAGTCGTGGAACCAAGATTTTTCAGCACTGTCCTTGGAACCACGAAGGTGAGGCAACTATTTTTTGCATGTCCTTTTCCCTTCAAAAGTGAAGCATTATGAACAATGAATGACTTATCATTCACAGAGTAAAAGAGAAACTCAAACCACTCTCTGGCTATGAAGCAGTGATGAAGCTGGGAAGGTCAGATGTGGGCAAAATGTTTAAAACCAACACACACAGTTGAATTTCCCCTTCCGGTTGTCCAAAGGTATTCCGAGAACGACACCGCTCCCCTAGACTAGGAGCCTACTGAAAACCCCCTCTTTCTCCCTTACATGTCCATTTGGGCAAGTGGAGAGAAGGCAAAGCCATAAGCAACATAATCTAAAAATTTTCTGGAGATTGGCTGCCCTCTGTTGCCACAGGTTCCTTTCAACTACTTGTGATGGGTCTGTGCCTCTTCCCATGTCAATTTTAAATTGACGGTTACATCCAGGCCTCGCTTCTGTCTATTGTGGGTTACATCAGAGGCAGACAGCCAAGGGACAGCAGAGTGGTGGGAGAAAAGTGACTATTCCAGCAGACTAGGGTAGCGGGAGGGGTAGAGAATGTCCTCCTGAAAATGATACCTTTTGAGTCATCAGGAATGACGATGGGGGGGCTGATGTCCGGAAGTTCCTCCTCTCCTGGCTGTAACCCCCTGGCTCGGAGATGGTTGATATCAAGTAGGTCTGGCATATCAATAGAAACATCTGCAAAAGGAGAGCGATTACATACACTGGATTCTCCAAAATCTCACAATCATCTCCTAAAATCAGCACCGCTGACTCTACATGCATGTGTCTAGGCAGAGCTAAGGGAAGCTCTGCCATTCCCTGGAGCAATCACTGGGCCAGAAGACTCATCAAGACTGATTAGATTTTAGTGGTGAACCAGTGGAAAGTGCAGAGGGTGCCCGGATTTCACACTGAACAAGAACAAATGGAATAAGCCAGGAGTCACACACTGTCAGCCCATAGACCATTTGTAGCCCAGAAGCTTTCTGTGTGATGTTTTAAAACTTTTTTTTCAGCAAAAAAATTCCAACTCTTAAATCCAAGATTTTAATGTATAAATCCAGATTTCCAGCTTATTTTGAAAACAAAACTATAGCACCTTCTCATATGGGTGCCCTCTGTGACAGCCTGTCACAGACCTTGCCACTTCCTGTTGCCCCCATAACCCTGAGCCTCATATTTGTGCTATTCTGATTCTTACAATAGAAAGATGTATTTCTAATCCATGTCTTTATCCAAAATGGAATACCGAAGAAAGACCAAAATAGCTAGCTACATGTCTCTTACACCCATCCATTTCTTTAATGTACGTTATCACCCTGTCCTCATTAGGCATGTGAGTTTGTAACCCCTTGTTTGTGCCTTTTCTCAGATAATGATGAGTAATGTGATTTAACTAAAGTAATAAATAAAGAATGAAGTTTTAAAGAAATTAGTTGAATCTCAGATTCTGGGTACATTTTTTAGCTTCACAGTTCAGTAGTTCTTATGTTGACTAACATACAAAATGTATCAGTCTAATATCCTGTTGAGATTTAGTATTGCAGATATTCAGATATAATAATAAATGGGTTCAAATGGTGTAGGGTGTGTGTCTTGGGCTAGCAAACAGAACCTGAACATAGTATCCCCCAAACCCATTATGATGCCAGGTATATCAATACTACTTAAAACAACCACCCCAAGAAAAAGCTTCGTTTAAAAAAAGTTTTTAATCTTAGAGGACAGCAAAACAAACATAATGTCTGACCTACAAAATCAATACAACTGTTCCTCAACAGAAAAATTCAGGTTCATTAAAAGAAAGCTTTGGAACTCCTTTAAATTGAGCAAGTCTATGAAATCTTATCTGGATTTTTGTTCCTTTCTAGGAATTCCAAGGACAAAGAAAAATAAGAACACTGTGTCCAAAACAGTTCAAAGCCTTTAGAAGTCAGTTTTTTCCCAGGTACTTCTCAGATCCACGGAGGAAAGGCTTAGTGATGAGCATCCTGCCCTCTGCCCTCCTCTCTGCCCACAAAATCCTTCCACAGGAAGAGCAAAAATCTGCCAGAGAATCAGTCACAGCCCGGCATAACGTCAAACAGGTGCTGTGTGAGCTGGTAGGGCTGGAGGGTTCTGGGAAATCACTCCAGCGATTTTCCATTCTTTTTATCCTTTCCCTTCAGACGAGCAGACGAGTGCTTAATCAACCAGTGTAAAGCCTGAGTAGTTGTTGTTTTAAGTGCTCAAAAACATACAAAGTTTAAAACACTGGCAAACAGTCTGAGGTACTGGCTTGAAAAACCAAAGAGGATAAAACTGGGCCTCCTTCTATGCCACGAAGGAGGCTTGACTTGGCGTGGTGAACACACAATACATGATACAGATGATGTATTACAAAATTGTACCCCTGAAACCTGTATAATTTCATTAACCAATGTCACCCCAATAATTTCAATAAAAACAATAATAAATAAATACAAGTAAAAAATAAAACATAGTATTTAATGATTTAAACAAGAAGAAATTTCCCTGGCAGGTTTGATTCTGGTCAAGGCACATGCTTAGGTTGTGGGCTCGGTCGCCAGTGGGGGGTATGCAGGAGGCAGCTGATCAATGATTCTCTCTCATCATTGATGTTTCTCTCTCTCTCTCTCCCTCTCCCTTCCTCTCTGAAATCAATAAAATATATATTTTAAAAAAGAAGAAATTACAAATCCCAAGCCCCACTCCAGACCTGCTGAATCAGCATCTGCATTTACCAAGATCCCCAGGTAATCTGTATCCACCACAACCTTTGGGAAGCACTATTTATTGATTATGTGGGGGTGCTGTTTTCACTCCTAGGGTCCACTCATGCCAGACACCATTATTCGAGGGGTGCCAATTTTACCATCGGTGCTTATTATATACTCTGATTCAAAAGAGAAAGGGGAAAATAATGGGAAAATAATGAAATGGAACTTTCCAGCAGCCAACCACTCATGGCTTTTTCACATGCCATGTTTTTTAAATGATCAATTTGATGTTGTAAGCAGAAGCATGCACAAGATACCTACCGAATTTTTTGGGAACCCAGTCAAGACCAAAAGTGAACTTCTTTATCTGCACTACCAAGTATTCAGGGAATGAGGCAAAGCGAGATGTTCTGGGAAACACAAGGGGATTGTATCAGTGAAACAGGCAGTCAGAATTGTGAGCACAGTTCATGAAGCATCACCGTTGTCTGAGGCACCCCTGCAGTCCGCGCGCCTGGCCCAAGTGCAGGAACAGCAGACAGCCGTCAGCGCGCACACTCAGCCACTCCTGCTCATTCATCCTGGCCTTTTTATGAACGGGGGAGTATGCTGTCCTTTGAGAATGACTTTGGACCCATTGCCGAATTATTACTTTTACTTTGCTGTGGCATTTCCTATTTCTGAAAAGTGCTTTCCAACCAGTTTTCTCTAAAACCCGTGATGAAACTTAGTATATACATTTGTAGGTCTGTGAGGACATGAATGCCTTATGTGGCGGGGGGAGGGGGGGGGGGGTTTACACTCAGTATTATTTTGTATTAGTTTCAGGTGTACAGCAGAGTGGTGAGACAATCATATATTTTACAAAGTGTTCCCCCTAATACTTCAAGCACCCACCTGGCACCATACAGAGTTATTACAATATTAATGATTATATTCCCTGTGCTGTATTTTACAACCCCACGACTATTTTGTAACTACCAAATTGTACTTTTTAACTCCTTTACCTTTTGTATTATGTGTTTGTATATGGGGTTTGTAAAGCTGCCCAAGCAATCCTGACACACTCCCGCCTCTGCTCCCTCCGAGAATCGCTATCTTACAGCACAAGTTGGCATTGAGGTGTGGGTTGGGGGGTGGTCTTTGAAGCTTTTGTTGAGGTTGACTGGTGGAAATGCCAGGGCCTCATTAACATACTACTGCACCTAAATCCAAGGTCACACGGATCCTAGAGGTATATATATTATGGGTAAGAAAGGCTGAATTGCCTGTAATTGAGTTTGGCAACTTTATGCACAGACTATTCAATGTGCTCACCTAATTCATACCCTGGCTCCAGCTCATTCTCTCAATATTTATCATCTTAGTTATAACAATCATTTCTATTTCAGTGTCAATGTGAAGGTGGTAGGTATATGTAAAAAATAAAATTAGCTGCAGACAGGTACCATAGCTAACATAAAAAAATTCTAGAAGAGCCTGTCTGGAAACTCCACTCTCCAAATCTAAGTCAGTGCCTTCTACCTGGACTGTATTCGCCCAGAATTCAGAAAACAAATGCAAATCACTGCTGCCCCCTAGTGCAGAAGAGAAGTCGCAGTACAGAGACAGCACTGTCCAAAGAGAGTTGAACTGTGGTGGGTCCAGGATGTGCTACTTAATTCACTCCAAATCGGAGCAAATCACACACCCTCCCTGAGGCTCCATTTTTTCACATCTACAAAATGGATTTATTAATAATATCTACCGGCTAGGACTGTGCAATGTTCATAAAATTATGTGAAACCGCTTGACACACTAGAATGTACTACTATCTATACCTAACGAATTAATATGATCATTTTGTCATGAAAGAACTAGACTGCATGAGGCCTTGGACATGACTCAATGTGTCACTGACCTGCATTTTGCCTGAGGTGAATGCAACTGCTCTTCATCTCAAATTCTCCATCACAGTTGTGGCAGAGGGGACCAGGCAATAACATAAGGAAGCTCTTCCAAAAACACTGGAGCTTAACCATCCTAAGGAATGGATCTATTATGACTCTGGCTCACTCTCCAGAAATTACATATTATCTCTAATTAAGTTTTCCTATTGCTGAGAGGCAGTAATAAACACCATTCTTACTTAATTATAGCCAAGTCCTCGATTGCACCAAAAACCAAGAAACTCCATCTGATATGTCCAACTAATGTAAGAATGTAACTTCTCAGGCCTCTTTCTCTTACCACATTAGCTTCCAATCTGAAAAGTATATAACAGTGAAATCAAGCAAAAGTCATCAATAAATCAACGATTTCCGAAATGTGATTGAGGAGGCCCCGGGCTCTTGTAGTTGCTCTGTGGTCCATGTCTGGGTGAAGTATCAGTTGGTAAGTACTACCATGGACAGGGGACAGCGTTAGGGGAGCAGAGCATAATTTAACATTCTTATGAGTAACTACCCCTCTAAGAGTACCAGAAAGCAGTTAGATGATGTCCACATTATATTTGCTCAGTTGGGTAAATATTTTTTATTCATCTTTGTAAGCTCCACAAGTCTCACGTTGAATCACACATGTAGTAATGGTTAAATATATATAAGGAAATAAAATGAGCTAAGACATATAAAATGCTTAGAACAGTGTCTGACCTCGCTACTGTGTTGTCTATTGACAACCTATTATCATTATTTAACATATACCAATTATTGACAGCCGGCATGGCTCAGTGGTTGAGCATCGATCTATGAATGGTTCAATTCCCAGTCAGGGCACATGCCCGGGTTGCAGGCTCAATCCCCGGTGTGGGGCATGCAGAAGGCAGCTGATCAATCATTCTCTCTCATCATTGATGTTTCTCTCTCTCTCTCTCTCTCTCTCCCTCCCTTCATCTCTGAAATCACAAAAAATATATTAAAATATATATCAATTGTTCATTAATTACAATTAAGACGAAAATATTGTGTAAACCTTGTTAAGAAAATAAAAGCTGCCCCCTCTCCCCAAAATTAAGATTGTCTATTATATTAAAAACCTGACAACTGAAAAAAAAAAAGCAAAAACAATTCAAACCTTTCTGTTAAATATGGTAAAAATATGAAAATTATTCAACCACTCTCAAATTGTATAATCTAAGGCAAAAATAAAAGGGAAAGATAAAAATAACTAACGATGATTACAGCACACATTTACTCTGGGCCAGGCACTGTGCAAAGCACTTTACGTGGCTCATCTCACCTTAACCCTCCCCTGACCCTGTAAGGAAAGCATTATTATTATCCCCAGTTCACAGATGAGGAAACAGGGGTGTAAGGAGGTGAGTGAGGTCACTTGGCCAAAGTCACAGACCAGTAGGTTCAAACACTGGGGATTCACTGCCACCTGTCCACCTAAAGTTTGTGTCCTGCAGCCCCACAGCATGCCTGTGTCTTCATAAATGATAAAGTTCAAGCAAAAGCTATCCCTATGGGCCCTTAATCTGTGAGCTGCTTGAGGGCTAGGTCTTATTCAACTGATTTCCTAGAACACACTAGGTGAGTGACAGTATTTGCTGAGTGAATGAAATTTCAAACACTAATATTCTTCCCAACACTGTCTGTTCAGGACCATTTAAGGGAAGGGTTTATATCTGGTCCATACTGACCCACGATCTACCAAGATCCTTCGGACGTCATTTGCCTCTTCCTGGCCTTTCAGACCCAGGGTCTAACACAAGAAAAGTTCAAGGCCCCAAATTGACATAATAATAGTGTCTGAGTTATAGCCTATGTTGCTGGAAAAAAATAAAAAGATCTTTTAGGAACCCAATGAACTGGTTTCCCCAAAACTAATATTTGAAACATGATAAGGCATAATAAGGAATAAGTGAGGCAAATTAAAGATCATAAGGCTCGATGTATAAATAAGCATGATGAGGGAGATGGGGCACTATATTATACTAGAGGCCCGGTGCACAAATTCGTGCATGGGTGGGGCCCCTCTCAGTGGCCTGCGGGGATCGAGCTGAAACCCGCAGTCCAACGCTGCCTGAAGCTCCTACCTGCCACTCCCGCTCATCCCAACCCCACTGCACCTGCTGCAGGCTCCCACCCAATCAGTCCCAGTTGGGAGAGGCTCGCACTCCCGCAGCAGTGCTCACCAGCTATGAGCCCTGGGTGTGACACCCTCCTGAGGGGAGTGGCCTACAGGATCAGGCTGAAACTGGCTCTCCGACATCCCCTGAGGGGTCCCAGATTGCGAGAGGGTGCAGGTCAGGCCAAGGGACCCCACCGGTGCATGATCAGGCTGGGAGGGACTGCAGGAGGGCTCCAGGGCGTGTCCAGCCCATCTCACTCAGTCCCGATCAGCTGGACCCCAGCAGCAAGCTAACTTACCCGTTGGAGCGTCTGCCCCCTGGTGGTCAGTGCATGTCATAGTGAGCGGTTGAGTGGCCTTAGCATATCATTAGCATATTACACTTTGATTGCTTGAACAGTCGACCGTCACCGAATGACCAGACACTTAGCATATTAGGCTTTTATTATATAGGAAAAACCGGGAAAATAAGGAGTTTAAACTTTGAACTCAATCAACCTAAATGAATCCCCAGTCTGCCACTTACTGGCCAATTACTTCTACTTTTATTTCTTCATCTGTAAAATGAGAATAATGGTACCTGCCTCATAATAGTACTAAAAAGACTATATATAACTTATGGGAAAAGCGTAGCACATGACCTGGAATGATTAATGTGCAATAAAAAAGATAGTTGCTTTATTACCCTACAGCACTGTTTTCTCCTTCTCCACGAAGACCAGTTTTCAATTATTAACAATTGTAATACATCCAGTATTGTTTTCATGTATATAAGAGCATGTGTATATGTAAGAGATGGAGAAAAAGGAAAAACACGTTTAATATCTACTGTTATTAGATAGGACTAGAGCAAGCAGAAACCCTCCTCAGGGGTTCTAGATAGTGATGTTAGCACTGCCTACAACAAGCATGTCAAATTTAAAGGCTAACACGGGCCAAATAAACGAGGCATGCGGCCCGCGGCCCGAGAGTTTGACATGCTTGGTCTACAACTAAGTCTTAGTAGCATGTGAAGAGAAAATCAGGTCTGCAAGCATTGTTCCTCCATTGCAGGTGGGAGAAGAACACTGGGCGCTGACTTTGCCCTGGAATAGAATACTAGCTGGGAAGTGACCACTAGCCCAGAGGGCAGAGGGTCCATGTCTGTGGAAAGCTAATGCCTTCCACGCCCATTTTAAAGGTGGGCCTTTTCCGAGTGCTCAGAGTCTCCTTCCTGCAGGCCCAGGGAGTACGTCACACCCTGTGCTTCTAAGACTCGAATCCACTTTTCTGAAGAACACTCTGCAGCTCACACCTGAGCAGAGGGCTTCCTAGGCTGCCGGGCCCTGGATCACTTCCACCTCCCACACAGAGTCAGAATTAAAGCGCCAAGAGAAAAGGATAATTATTTGAGGAATCTTCAGCCTTTTGTCAATACTTAAAGTAAAAAAAAAAATCAAGTCAACATGTTGTACAGCTTAAACTTACACAATATAATATGTCAATTATATGTCAGTAAAGCTGGGGGGAAATAACTAAAGATATTGTTTCTACCACTACTATCATGTATAGATACCTAACTGCCCAAAGCTGTCTCCAAGTTGCAATGCAGTGAATACCAATGTTTGACATACCAATTGTTACCTGCAAGACAGGCGCGCGCACACACACACACACACACACACACACACACACCAAAACTGAGCAATCCTAGGATGAAAACTTATGCTGCAATGGGTACTTGATAAACTGAATGAACTATTATTCATCCTCATTTGGATATGAAGAACCCTTTTTTAAATAATTTTTTTTATATGGCTTGATTTAGCTTTTAAATAAATTCTTTGTTTTCCCATTTTTGATATATGAGGTCAATCATCTAAAACAGGAATCCTGAGAGATGGCTGTCACAGAGAATAAGTGACTTAGGTTTGACTGCTACTTGAGGTTGAGATAAAAACAGCCAGCAGTAGCTCTCCCACATTCCACTCCCCTTTCCATCAACTAGAGCTCAAGCATAGCCTAGAATAAAAATGGCCAAAGAAAATGTAAAAGTAGAGGAACTCCAGAGCCAGACTTTCAGGTTTCCTCTCATTTTCGCCTCTATACGTACTCTTTTTCCAATTATATAACGTGTGTCAGCAAAGACTTCACTGTATAAAATTAACTAAGGTGTCAACTGAAGAAAGAAACAGTTTATGTAGCTGACGAGGCTGACAATGTGGACCTAGAACACCTCCCGCCTAAGTCCCAAGCAGCTCATCTGAACACACTCAGGAGCCTCGATGGCCACTTTGAGGGGCCCTGAGACCCCTGGCCTCCAGGTAGGAAGACAGTCAACCAAGTTTAAGCCAAATATTTAATTATGGATTAAAATCTATCAGAGTGGAGTTTAAACATTAGAGACAGTCATACGTATTTTTGCAATTTCATTCATATCACTCTTGTCATGGGGGAGAAGGTTCTTGGCCACACATTCTTGGCAAAAAAAAAAAAAGCAAATTCTTAATAAAGGATAAACTACAACCTTGCTTTTCAAAAAAGAAAGCATCCCCTCCCTAGTATATAATACATAGAGTATATGCCTGCTTTATTGCACGGGTCTCACACAAGTGAGGTGTATAACATCCAAGGTTGTGTGAATCATAATCCTATCTCACCACACAGGAGCAAGCATGCGCAGACTCATACAATACCCTACCGCCTCTCCCTTACCTCTGTTCCCACCTCTCAAGGCCACCTCCCTATCCACCACCACCAAATAAGCACACACATGTACACACACACGGACACACTTACTTCACACCCGCAGACTTTGCCTGTAGGGCACTGCTCCAGAAATCATCCACGTTTTCTGGTTCAGAAAAGGCCTGGAGGCAGGCACTAAATGGTATCTTGGCACGAACCAACTCAGGAAGGGGTCTTCTGTTTGCTTCTGCTTCCCTTCTCGTTAACTCATAGGCGATCAGTTCATCTGAGAAAAAGAGCAAGCAAATTAAGGTCTTTGCAATCACTCTTATCTTCTCAAAATGGAAAACACCCCCTTTGGACAACCTTTGCTGAAGGCTCCTGGACTGGGGCAGGGTTGCTTACTTGCTGCCCTTCACAGATGGGAAACGCATGCAGAACGCTTGTTCTTGGGGTGTCTTTTATAGTAGCACTGATAGGCTGCAACGAGCCATTCATATTTTTTTGCCTGTTCCCCTTTGTGACTGACGGAGGGAACTGCAAACTCTGGCCTAGATGAGAGGTTTAGACCAGGTGTGTGATGTAAGTGATGCTCGAACCTGGTCTGGCATTTGTCCAGAGGTCAAGGCTGGTTTACCCAAAAGCCACCCTCCCATCACAAAGTCTTCACACAGAGAATTTCACACTGAAAAGAACCCAAGGGCTCACCTCTTCCCAGGCCCTTCTCAATGATTAGAGGTCATAGAGGGTGTGGGCCAAGGAGCAAAAGGAGCCATAAGGACCACAGTTACCCACAGCACACAGCCTGTGGTATTGACATTGCCAAGACAACTCCCGGGTCAGGTTACTCAACTCCTCAGACAGTAGAGTAACCAATCCAGAAGGCCTTTCTACACTATCCCTGCTGAGTGGTTAAACACCAAGGAAAAAAGAAGTAAGCACACTGTGAACTTCCCAAGGTCAGCAGATCAGCTCTTGGAAAACACTTGCAAGTCAAAATGTTATGTAGATTTTGAATGGGCCTTTCTGGGACTTCCTTTTGTGTTAAAAAAAAAAAAAATTACTCCTGATTCTATTTTTAGGCATACATACTAGTATGTACTTAGGTATTTTCTTAAACACATCTGACTGATTTTTTTTCCAGAGAGGAAGTGAGAGGGAACGAGAGATAGAAACATCAATGATGAGAGAGAATCATTGATCGGCTGCCTCCTGCATGATGGGGGATTGAGCCCGCAACCTGGGCGTGTGCCCTGACCGGGAATCAAACAGTAACCTCCTGGTTCAAAGGTTGACGCTCAACCCCTGAGCCACTGCACCCGGGCCTGACTATGATTTTAAAATTCATCTCCCAGTCCAACATCAGTTTACAATGTACTTATATCTAGGATGTTGGCATTTGGTGTTCTCAATGTCCAGAGGCTAAATGATCAGTCTCCTTTTTGAACAAAATAATTACCACTCACAAATTATAAACAGCGAGTCAGACAGGATCACAGAACTGAGCAGAACATGTGAATCAGTATCCCCGAGGTCGAGGTCGGCAAGAGAAAGCAACGAAGCCTAGTTCTAAAAAGGAAACAAACGTATGCCCTCACCCTCATTTCTATCCTTATAAAGGATAAAACTGTAAAAACGGGTCACAAGCTGCAGGAGCTTATAGAAAATGGAAACCATTTTGCCTTGAAACCGCCAGAATCATCACTTTCCAATTAGCACAATAAAGTGAGCACCACCATCCCCCGCCCAAAAAAAAAAGAGGAGTATGCATGAAGCTGTTGGACTTCACAGAAATGACCCATTCATAGAAAAGAGGCAACCTAGCACATATTTTGCCTTTTTCTGCTTCTAATAAGTTAATTCTAAGTAATATCATGTGTCTATTCTGCTTGGGGAGAACCAGATTAGACAGCCTGAAGGAACTTGCCCCTCAGACCCCAATATCTCCGCCTTCTTCCTGCCTCCAAAGCCTGGAGGCCCCTCCAATGGGCCTGACGCCTGTAACACTTCATCATCTAAAACAGGTCCCATAAAACTTGGATGCCAAAGCTGGATTATATCAAGAGGCTGCTGCTTGAATGTCTCACATCAAAAAATGCAGTTCTAGAATGTGGATTCTCGGAGGGAGGGGAGGCGGGGAGGTAATCAACCAAAGACCTTGTATGCATATGTGCATAACCCATGGACACAAACAACAGGGTGGTGAAGGCCTGGGGCGGGGGACGGAGGCAGGCTGGAGGGGGTAAATGGGGGGAAAGAAGAGGGCATGTGTAATACTTTAAACAATAAAGATTTTTTTTAAAAAATGCAGTTCTGATCATTTCCCTCAGACTTCATAGCACAGCTCATGAGTGATCAAACCGTTAAAGACTTTTCCACATGTATACTTACAAATACCTTCCCCAGAATGAAGCTGACTCCAAGCCAAACAGTTGGTCAAATTTATAGGCACTGAAATAAGTCCCATCCATAGCCCTCCACAAAAATCTGTGACACATTTGATTCTCTGAAAGGCAATTACATGGCGACTCAGGAAAAGATGGAAAGAGACATGCAAACCAGACCAACTGGGCCGGGCCTCTGCCCAGCAGAACTACAAGGCGACTAATTCGTATGACCTCTGCTTCCAGGCTTCTCGCACCGGAAGAAGCCCACTGCTAATTTCCTCCTCCTGGAGTCATTACCTTTGTTGGTTGCTGCCTCCATGGCCACAGGTAACTGCATCAGGTAATCCACCCTCTCCGTGTAGCGGACTTTTCGGGTCTGACAGCACTGAATGCGTTCTTCCACCAAAAACCGGAAAGCATCACTTGGATTTTCTGAGCCAATTCGGTTTCTCTGAAGGTTAGATTACATCAGGTTAGTGGATTTGTGAATATTAAGCCACAAATAAAAATTAGCATAAAATCAAATATAGCTCTGATGTAAACATCAAACGAGGTTAGGACACAGTCCCTCTGGGACGTGCCACTTCACCAGAGCGCCTTAACAGCAAAACACTGGTGTTTATCAGAAGTCCCCAAGTGGGGGGCTGGCTTAATAAAGTATGACTCCTCCTGTGAATTAATATTAAGCAGCAATTAAAATTCACGGGAGAGGGACTGATCTGGATGGATTTAGAAGAAAGGGCCTGAGGGAGCCAAACTAAAGAGAAAGGGGCAACGCTAAAGGACCGCCCTGGGAAAACCAAGGCCATCTATATCATTATAACACGCATTCGTGTAAATTACATACAAATAAAAAAGAAATCACGCTAAATTCAAATACGAATGAGATGGCAAAGCGTTCACAGCAGGTTAAGTGGAAACCGTTGCTTAGCAACAGCACGATTCTAAATGCACCTGGAAAATGCCTGTGGGTCAGACACTCAAACGTTAACACTGGGCTCTTGGTAGGGCTGGTATTACGGGTGATTTTTTATTTTGATTTTCGCCTTTGTGCCTTTCTGTATTTTCCATAAAGAACATATTTGTAATGGGGGGGAGTTATTTTTAATGGGTGGGGGAGATCCTTTAATCATGAATTCTTAGCTGCTTTTGAAAATCGCAGCATTTAACGTGACTCAACTCTGCTGTGAGCAAAGTTTGGCCATCTCTGAGTGGTGGCAGGAGGACAGCAATTACCACACAGGATTCTCAAGAAGCTTCGTCACCAAGGAAGGAGGAAGAATGGTGAGTGAAATAACTGACAAACACTCCTACAACACGTACAAACTCAAAGGAGAACAGGAGATCCACCAGCACCTAGGAAACGGGACAGGAGGAGCTCTCCATCCAGTGGCTGGTGGAGCCTGGGCAGTGAGAGATTTAGGGAGGGGAGCGGGCACACGTCTTACCGCCCTGCTGAGCATTTCTGAAGGTGGCTTACTCACCTCTACCAGGTTCACCAGGTGCAGGAAGAACTCCTGGGCATCCTGCTGTCTGTTGGAGGAGAATTCCGGATGACTCTTGCTTACAAAGGCCTTAAACATGCGTGGAGAGATCCCATTCTGCTGAGGCTACAATACATAAATAAAAGCACCTCACAAGCCTTGTATACACAGTAACCGCACTAAGGGCTGGCAGAGTGGGGATGAGCATAAACCCGCATTTGCAGGTGAGAAAACGGAAGCCCACAGAAGCTCAATGAGCAGGCCCCGTGCACGGGATGTTTGGTACCTACCAGGCCCTGCACTCCGGACCTGATATGAGAACAGGACGGGACCCTTCCTGCTGAGTGCAAACTGAAGCCATGATGAATAACCCACTTTCTACTAGTAAAAGAGGAGGCACTGGGCCCATCCTCACAGGACTGGTGGCCAAACTGTCGTTCCAGGCCACTGCAGAGCAGGCTAGGGATGCGTTAGGGAGGAAAGCGCTGCGGCATCTTCTTCGCTCCCCATGAGGGGATATGAGAGAACCCCTGGTAGAGACTGGGGTGCCTGCCAGGAAAGGAAATGGCACTGCACCCCCTGCAGGGCTGCCCGGGGCTGTTTCCAGGAGCGTGCCCCTCACCTGGGGAAGCAGACGGACCTGGCTGCAGCTGCCAGGATGGCAGAGTGGGAGAGGGAGGGGCTGGGACAACTTGGCAGGACAAGGATGTGTGAACTTCCCCAGGGGCAGAAAGGACAGCACAGAAGGCAGCCAGGCTCCTCCAGAAAGGACACTGAGTAGGATGATGGGAAGCCAGCTGGCCAAGGAGCCCCGGGGCAGGAGGCGGTGGGGGTTACAGGGTCAGCTGGACAGGGCATCAGGAAAGGTCCTCATGGAGGCCCCTGAGGGGACAGTTGGAGGCATCTCTAAAGCTTTAACGACTAATGTGCCCCACACAAAGGGCGGCCCTGACAGGAGTCACAGGGAGCCAGAGGGAGCCAAGAGCACAGCTCAGCGAGAGGCCCTGCCTTTCTGCTCATCTCCCCAGCCCTTGATCCTGGCTCTGAGGGGCCAGAGCAGGAGGCAAGAAGCACAGAGGCGGAGCAAGGACAAAAATGCCAGAGGGTCACATACATGAGCTCGCTCATATGTAGGATATAACAAACAACATAAACTGATGAACAAAAATAGATCTGGAGACTAAGAAACACTGATCAGATTGCCCAAGCTCGGAGAGAAGGGGGCTGGGGGGGTGGTAAGAGATCAACCAAAGGACTTATATGCATGCATATTAGCATAACCAATGGACACGGACACTGGGGCAGTGGGGGCTTGTCCTAGAGGGTGGAAGTGATGGGAGGCTGGCGGGGGGGGGGGGGGGGGGGGGCACAACAATCGGGGGAAAAGGAGACATATGTAAAACCTTAAACAATTTTTTAAAATGCCAGAGGGTGCCAATGTTGACCCTGCTGCACGCTGGTTTCTGAGACTCCTGAACATGGTGGGGGGAGAAGCTTTAAACTGATTTTGATGCGAACTGGACTGTGTAATGCTGGTGATGTCAGGAAATCCAGGCGATCTGCCTGAGCTGCTCTGAAGAGGCAAAGTGGGGAAAGTCCACTTCGCCTTGAGGATGGAGGTGGGCTCATGAAAACGCCATTTCCTGAGTCCCCTCCAAGTTCAGCCCATCTAATAATGGGGCGACATGTAACCTCATTCAGTACAATAACCCTACGAAGGAGGTACAACTGTTATCCCATTTTATAGCTAGGGAAACTGAGACTGGCAGAGACGTGCCAGGGAGGCCTTTCCATGCAGGTGGTCTTACAACCAGACTATTAACCAGCTAACAAAGGGCAGAACCAGGATGAACTCCCAGTTCTGGTGCAGGTCCAGGCTCTCTGTAGCAAACATGGAGTGGTAGCTGTAGCACATAGTAGGTCTCAGGGGCACAAACTTCATCTTGCCCATCAAACTAAAGAATAAAGAAGTAATGCATGAGCCCTAGCTGGTTTTGCTCAGTGAATAGAGCGTCAGCCTGTGGACTAAAGGGTCCCGGGTTCGATTCTGGTCAAGGGCACATGCCTGGGTAGCAGGCTGGATCCCCAGCAGGGGGTGTGCAGGAGGCAGCCAATCAATGATTCTCTCTCATCATTGATGTTTCTATCTTTCTCTCCCTCTCCCTTCTTCTCTGAAATCAATAAAAATACATAATATTCAAAGTGACGAATAGCAAGAACCTACAACCAAGATTACTTTACCCAGCAAAGCTATCATTCAGAATTGAAGGCCAGATAAAGGGCTTCACAGATAAGAAAAAGCTAAAGGAGTTCATCACCACCAAACCAGTATTATATGAGAAGCTGAAAGGTATTCTTTAAGAAGAGGAAGAAGAAGAAAAAGGTAAAGATACAATTTATGAACAACAAATACACATCTATCAACAAGTGAATCTAAAATTCAAGTGAATAAAAAATCTGATGAACAGAATAAACTGGTGAATATAATAGAATAAGGGGCATAGAAAGGGAGTGGACTGACAATTTTCGGGGGGGAAAGGGGTGAGGGGGTTGCGGGAAGAGACTGGACAAAAATCGTACAAAAATGGATGAGGACAGTGGGGCGGGGGGTAAGGGCAAAGGGTGGGGTGGGAACCGGGTGGAGGGGAGCTATGGGGGGAAAAAAGAGGAACAACTGTAATAATCTGAACAATAAATATTTAATAAAAAAAAAAAAGAAGTAATGCATGAGCTTTCTGCAAATGTGTGGCTGTTGTCTATCCACTTCTCAAAACTACCACATGCTCAGCTTCCAGGCGATGTTCTCGTCCTCTGAAGTCCAGAGAACTTGCCATGTGGGCCATCACGGGGCACAGGGAACAAAGCCCCCCCATTTCCTTCCACTTTCAGCCTGCTCTGGCCCATCTGACTCCAATCTGACAGGCAGAGGTCGTGTCCACACTTCTTTGAGATCTCATGGACCCCCAGTCAATGCTTGGGGTGTGGAAACCATAACGGGTGTACGCAATCACACAGTCAGATGCAACAGGTGATGGAAGAACTCCCATAGCCATCGGCCAATGAGTGGGCTCTGCATATAAAATATCTCCAACATGCATGTTCTAAGCAATGTTTCTAATAAAACTCAAGTGGGTTTCCTGTCTTGCAAAACTGTACCTGCTCTAGTCGTCCAGTATTTACTGAGCACTACTTCCTGCAGAGCACTAATGGGGATTCTGCGTTCCAAGGGCTGACAGACAACACACAGATCTATAATGAATGGGAAAGAAAACTGTAGGGACCTTGAACAACAGAAATCAGAGAATTCTGAGGACCTGGAACTTGTACTTAAATGACCAGATCACACAGATGGCTTTGATGTGCCTCCAGTGATATGTGAAGACCAATTTATACCTGATAATTAGTTTTACTACCTGTATATGCACCTCCTAAAAACTACATGACAGTTGTAACTTTCCTCACTCACTAGGCTGATATAGATCTCCATAGTATCAGCCAACACAAGCAAGCAGAAATAATCCTTATCTTTATGCATAATGGCTAGCATTCATTCATTCAATAGAAATTTACTGAGTGCTATGAAATGTCAGACACTGTTTTAGGTACTTGGATGAATAGTTACCAGGTCCAGGCATAGTGCTGAGCACTTTGTATGTGTATCTTGCTTCATTCACCCAACTTCATAAGGTGATTAATATTAGTATTATTTTTTCCACTTGACAGGTAAGGAAACTGAGGCAAAGAGGTGTTAAGTAACTGGCCCAGGATCAGAGCTAGAGAAGTCAGTCTCTCCGTGTGTCTCTCTCTGCCTCTCTCTCTGTCTCTCTCTCTCTCTCTCTCTCTCGTCCTAATACCACTTCCTGCATACAAGTGACTAGTTCTCATCTCTTACCAGTGGAAACAACAGCACAGTATGTATCTGACTCTGGGTAATCCCTCTTCAAGCCCACGCACCGCTGGGGCCAACATCCCAGGCCATCCAGCCATTACCCCCACGCCCAGCCGTGTGGAGGCTCCACTGTGAATGAAGCTTTTACAGTGTGTGTTCCTATTTGGGTGCTCACATGAGCATGCACTCACGGCCTGCTCCTGACGGTGTCAGCTCTCACAGGCTGTGCTTCATGCCTCATGTGGCCGCCAGTCCCCCCGAAAGCAGCTGCTTTAGAAAGTTCAACAAGTCGGTGAATTCTGAAAGGCTGCCTGCTGCTCGGTACCACCAGAGGGTCATACAGCTGGGAGGAGACCTTTCAACAGAGACCCTGGTGAGAAGTCCGGGAAACCCCGGACACTCAGCATGAACTGAGGTCCAGCCTCATTCATTCCCCTCCCACGACTCTTCTCTCTCTGTGCCCATTTCATTTCTTTTCCCTCGACTGACCTTTCTTAATCCTCTGTTCATTGGGCAAGTGGATAGCTTGAGGACTGAGAATCACTGAGGAGCTATTTGAAAAAGCTTCCTGGCCAGAGAAATTGTACCTCTCCCTCTCCATGTCACACTGCAGACCAGCTCCTGGCTCTCACCGCTGGGTTTGAGCATTTTAGCTCACACTCAGCTACCCCACACTGACTGCCTTGATGATTCGCCAGCCCTGTCCCGCTGCACCACACCCCACACCTGTGATATCTCTGATTTCAGAAGGGAGATCTCACAGGTTCCCAGCCTCCACTATTACTGTGTTCACTTCAGAGCTTGTATATTAGAAAGTCAGTAAAAAAGTTGAGCCTGAATCTAGTTGAACTTCCAGCTTATAAGAAACACAAGCTAAACAATAGCTCAAGGAAGCATTCCTTAGAGGAACCCTGGCAAGCGATCCAGCTCCTTCAACAAATCAATAGCATGCAGGAAGAGAAGGGGGGACTTGAAAGAGATGTCTTTGATATTGCAGGGGAAAATCTAGATGTGCTTCTAACACGTTAAAATTTTAACCTGATATGTATGTTTTTTAAAAAAAAAAGAAAGTATTCTAGTTATAGATGCATATTGAATATTTACAGGTGAAAGGGAGGATGCTTGGATTTTGTGTTAAAATACTTGGAGGAAAGGAGAGGAAAAGGGGGAGGAAAGAGCTAAGTTTAGGGGGGGTTGATGAAACCAGACTGGCAGAACGGTGATGTATTATCTTCACTCTCTACTTCTGTGTATTTTTGCAAATTCAAATAAACTCTTTTTCAAGGTCAGGCTCTGGACAAGGAGGTTTCTTTCTTACGAGAAACTAAAAGCCAAAATAAGGACCAAATACCTAAGTTAAAAGAAAAAAGGTTTTCTGGTTGGCAGTGGGTTGGTGACATCACCCGAGTGTCCCCCGTGGACCTATCACTGCACAAGATGAGAGGGAGAGACCAGAACTGACCAGGAGTCAGACCTGCACACACCCTCACTGCGAGCCGGGCTCGGACACCTAAAGGAAAGGTTAGTCCTGACAACCAACTGTGTGAGAGGGAGCCCCAGGTGCCCTCCAACATAGCAACCACCTAAGGCACCTGTTGTACTGATAGGGTACTGTACTTACTTTCTCCATCAGCAACTGGGAAACAGTTGAGCTAAAATTACAGCGAGGACTATGGTGTTCAGAATGTTTTCCCAATGCTTACGCAGGACTTTCTGATGAACACTGCACACGAAGGCAGCTGGATGCTGTCCACTCATATCCCCAAGCCTAATGCTCTACTCAACACGCAGGCAGCACAACTGAGGCTTTGTATCACTTCAAAGCAACGCCTGTTCAGATATCTACGTTGTAAGACCACAGGAATGAAACAAAAATAGGCCCATCTCAGCCTGTCCCCATTACACATGTGCGTGCCATCTGTGGACTCAAACTTTTACACTTAAACCCTGGACCAGTAGTTCCCAACCCAGATCCAACTCCCAAATCTCCTAGGCCCGTGGCCAGCAAACCGCGGCTCGTGAGCCACATGCAGCTCTTTAGCCCCTTGAGTGTGGCTCTTCCACAAAATACCATGTGCGGGAGCGCACGTACAGTGCAATTGAAACTTCATGGCCCATGAGCAGAAGTCGGTATTTTGCGGAAGAGCCGGTATTTTATGGAAGAGCCACACTCAAGGGGCCAAAGAGCCGCATGTGGCTCACGAGCCGTGGTTTGCCGAGCCGCAGTTTGCCGACCACTGTCCTAGGCTAAAGGAACAGAGGGCATTCCCCTAGCTATGTTTCATATTTCAGATGGTGAGTTAAAAATGTTACATTTGCCCAACCCAGGAAAATGGAGGTTAGTAAAAAACAAAGGTCTGAGTTTGTGGCTAAAATTACGTCACCTCCAAGTAGAACACTGGTTATCTCATGTTTATCAAAAACTGAGGCCAGCAACTATGTTTCAAGGATTATTTAGATGGGACATCAAATGAACTGCCCCTTAAGAAGCGCAGTTTGTTCAGAACACAGAATTGTCTAAAACATGTTATCTTCCGAAGGAGAAACAAATTAAGAGTATTCAGCACTGAAATGTGTGAAAGCACTGTCTTAGAATGCACAAAAACCTTTTTGAAGAAGAAAAGGTATCTTTTGATAGGAGGTGTTATCTAACAGACACAAGTTAATTTTTAAAATTAACTCAAAAATGTAAGTAAAAATGGCAGTGCCCAAAACAAACACTTTGTACAGATGAAAAAGTGTACTAAGCATGCACATATAAAAGCTGGATTTCACCGTGGCCTGCAGCAGACCAGCTTAATACCAGAAAGTATAGATTCTAGAAATAACCCCAAGATGTAAAGCAGAGGTGGGAAATCCAAGTGACTGGGCTACCGGGTGATTCTGCGAACATTAAGCATCCCCTTTGTCATCTACCCACCACCAGCTACACACAGAGGCATGAGTGGCTGAAACAAGGACTGGAACAGCTGTTAGGCACGCAGGCTAGTGCAGTGGTCACACGCACAGACTCAGGGGCCGGACAGCCGGGTGGAAAGCCCAGCCCTCCCACTCACTGGCTTGGTAACTTTAAGAAAGGTTTCTGAGCCTCAGCGCATGTACAGGAAGAGCCTGGCCTTTCGTTAGCACCCACAACGTTAGTATTCGTAGCAGTGGTGGTGGTGGTGGCCCTGTGAAAAGGCATTTCCGCCACATGGCTCTGACCCCTTCCCACTGTCTCCCCTCCAGCACACATTCCTCGTAATCTCTCCTCTTCCCCCCTTCAGCACCTCTTCTTTCCTCTCTTGTGGCATTTCAGGGTCATCTACAAGTCACAAACACAGGGGCCTGGGATAAGACCAAAGGGCTCCTGCTGCCTGAGAGAAGAAAGATTCTCACAATTTGATTTCCCTGAAAACAAGTGCAGTGAAAATCCCGATGCCCCAGAAAGTAAATCCCTCCACTGCCTGTTTGAGCTTGAAAGTAACACCTTCAGGACCTCAATGAAAATCATCTGGTGGTCGATTCAAGCTCATTTGGAATGTTAAAGGGGCCCTATTGATCATGGCACCTCCAAGCAGGGAAAGGCTTTTGCAAACCATTTATACACCCACACACCCAGCCCATCCTCCAGGAGATGGTCACAGAAGGCCTGGAGCAGCTGGGGATTGCGTGAAAGGAGGGCGGCTACTCCTTCAGAACTGGAATTGCCAGGGGTCCTGAGTGTGCGAGAAAAGCTGGAAGTTCAGATACATATGTGAGGGCCAGCAAAACACATCTGCAGGATGTAAATGGCCCCAAAGCTGCCAGGTTCCACCCCTTGAGCTGGACAGAGCAGGGGTTCCCACCCGCCATCCTCGGATCCCTGGAGATCACAGACCCACTGCACAATAGTCACCAAATCCAATGGCAGGGATTGGGCAAGGGCCCCAACCAGTCATTGTTCATCGACTGAGTCAATAACGTGCCTTACTCACATAAGAACTACTTTTTTTCCTAATGCAAAAGGACTCTGTGATATTAACAAAAACAAATGTTAGCCCTGGCTGGTGTGGCTCAGTGGATAGAGCGTTGGCCCGCCCACTGAAGGGTCTCAGATTCAATTCCTGGTCAAGGGCATATACCTGGGTTGCAGGTTCAATCCCCGGCCCCAGTCCAGGCGTGTGTGGGAGGAAACCAATCGGATGTGTCTCTCTCACATCTATGTTTCTCTCTCTCCCCATCCCTCTATCCCTTCCACTCTCTCTAAAAATCAATGAAGCCCAGCCGGTGGGGCTCATGGTTGAGCATCAACCTATGAACCATAAGGTCACAGTTCGATTCCAGTCAGGGCACATGCCCAGGTTGTAGGCTCGATCCCCAGCAGGGGGTGTGCAGGAGGTATCCAATCAATGACTCTCACTCTCCCTCTCTCCTCCTCTCTGAAATCAATAAAAATATATTTAAAAATAAAAAATAAAATAAAACAAAAAAATCAATGAAAAAAATATCCTCGAGTAAGGATTAACAAAAAACAAAACAAAAAACAAACTTTATTCAATTCTGCACTTGATGGCTGAGCCTGGAAGCTCCCGTGACGTGCCATGGTCCCTCGGCCCCTCGCAGGCCAGCAGAGGAAGCCAGGCTCCCAAGTCCCAATCAAGTCTCCTCCTCCACCAGGGAGGGTGGACCCTGCCCCAAGAGTGGCCCAGGAGACTGCCTGGGTGAAACCCAGGATAAATGTGATCAAAACAAAATTCTGAACCAAGTTTTTCACCATCACCTCTTCAAAGTTTCACAAGGGCTGAGAGGTGGCAGCATGGATACCTGCTACCCCGGCCCCACACCCGAACCATCTCCTCAGCTGCATTCCAGATGCGGGTCTTCCCATCTTAGGTGGAGAAGGGACTCATTATCTTGCAAGGCCGGATGACAGTGCAAGTGGAGAACTTGTCTTCCTGCCCCACAACACTCTGATCTCCTGGCCTAGCCATTCCGAATGTCTACACCCCTCTCAACCCTCCTCATGACCTACTTCCTTCTCCCCACCCCCAAACACTGCCTCTGTATGTTCCTATGTCCCCTGCATAATCTCCCTTCCATTGGCTCCATTTCCCCAACTAACTGGCTTCATTACAAAAAAAAAAAGAGTTGCTTCACTTTCCATTCTTACTTCAGTCTGCAGGCATTAGCTAAGATGACAGATGTAAGATGAGAGCACAGAGGTCAAACACTTGAGAAGCAGAATTGGAAGGACCTGCCCACTCAGTCAAAACAGGGCACTCTGAGGGCAGAGCAGGTGCTGGGAAGTGGGGCATGCATTCCATCCAGGACATCTGCACCGCGGAGCCAAGGCCGCAGATACAGCCGCGTACATTGCGCACTGCGGGACTCCAAGGGCAGTAACAGACCAGGGTGCGAATGGCGCTCTCTGGCGTGTGTAACAGAGCCCAGAGAGGCATCAGTGGCTCATCCTATAGGTACATGGAAATCTTTCAATTACTCTATCAATTAAGAGTGACCACATAGTTGCCCTGGCTGGTTTGGCTCAGTGGATAGAGCGTTGGCCTGCAGACTCAAGGGCACATGCCCAGGTTGTGGGCTCATTCCCCCGTTGGGGGCATGCAGGAGGAAGCCAGTCAATGATTCTCTCTCATCACTGATGTTTCTCTCTCTCTCTCCCTCTCCCTTCCTCTCTGAAGTCAATAAAAAAAAAAATTTTTTTTTAAAGAGTGACTACATGGCCAACTGAGTTTCTCAGACTTGAGTGTGCTTACAAACCCCTTGGCAACTTACTAAAAATGAGGACTGCCCAGTCCTCCCCAGAAATTCAGAATCCTCAGCTCTAGGGGGGCCTAGGAATGTGCATGTTGTTGTTTTCAACAACCAGCCTCTCCACAAACCCTAGCAAACAAAGTTGAGGCTTAGTAGAAGAAAGACACCATAAGGGCCAAGATTGTGAAACCAATAGGAAATGTTTCTATCTTATAAAGTTTACCAGTGGCCTGGTGCATGAAATTTGTGCACATTAAAAGGGGAATAATTAGAGGAAATATTTTAATATTGCTATTTGCCCTTTCTCTATAATAGAAGTGTCAAAGGTGAAAGAAAATTAGTAAAATGTATATGAAAATCTTCCTCCTGTCAGAGTCTGGGGTGCACCACGAAACCCAGAGTCAAATCCCTGCCCACCCACGTGCACCTTGAAATCACGCAAGACCCAGACCCCCATTGGGCTAGATTCAGACCCGGCCAGTCCCAACCTTGTCAAGCCCCGCCGGGCGGGGGACATAGCCTCAGGTCCCCTGGCCCAGCGTTGGGGCGGGGAGCATGGCCTGAGATCCCCCATCAAGCCCCACTGGGAGGGTGGCACAGCCTCAGGTACTCCGTCAAGCCCCGCTGGGCGAGGGGAGCTGCCTGAGGTCCCCCGGCCCAGCACTGGGGTGGGGGCACACCTTGAAGTTCCCCATCAAGCCCTGCCGGGCGGGAGGTGCAACCTGAGGTCCCCTGCCAAGCCCCGCCAGATGGGGGCATGGCCTCAGGTCCCCCGGCCCGGTGCCAGGGCGGGTTGTGTGGCCTGAGGTACCCCAGCCTGGCACCAGGGTGGGGGGGTCACACCTTGAGGTCCCCCATCAAGCCCCACTGGGAGGGGGGCACAGCCTCAGGTCCCCCGGCCCAGGGCGAGGGAAGCAGCCTGAGGTCCCCCGGCCTGGTGCGAGGGGGGAAGGGGGGGTCAGCCTGAGGTCCCCTGTCAAGCCCCACAGGGACAGGGGGGGCACAGCCTCAGGTCCCTGCTGATTGCTCGTTAAGGCTCATTACGGGAACTTGGCCTCCGCTGTGGGTGCCGCCATCTTTGTGGCAAGTGATGGTCAATTTGCATATTCACTTTATTATATAGGATTCCTTCCATCTCAGCTGTATTTTATGAAGAATATTGTTTCTGGCCCTGGCCCGCTTGACTCAGGGTTAGAGTGTCAGCCCAGAGACCAAAGGGTTGGGGGTTCAATTCTCAGTCAAGGGCTTGTACCTTGGTTGCAGGTTCAATACCCGGCCCCAGTTGGGGCACATGCAAGAGGCAACCAATTGATGTGTCTCTCTCACATCGATATTTCTTTCTCTCTCTCTCTCTCTCTCTCTCCTCTCCCCACTCCCTCCCTTTTACTTTCTCTAAAAGTCAATGCAAAAATCCTCGAGTGAGGATAAAAAAAAGAATATTGTTTCTGTAGACCATTAATGATGGTACTCACATGAAATCCATGAAGCAGCTGCCACTAGAAACCCCACCCTGCCTGGTCCTGTTTAAGAGCATACAGACAGTTGCCCTAGACTCTGACATGAAACTGCTGTTCTGACAGTGTGTTAAGTTTACGCCACCATTTGCCAAGTCATAGGAAGTCCACATCCTAGCTGGTAAACGCACCTCCTCCCTACATACCAGCATGGCAGCCACTCAGACACATACCTTATGCTCCTCCTTCATCACCTGTTCGATGAGTTCGGATTTCACTGGAGGCTTGGAATACTGGCCTGAGAGAAGGCCATGTCCTAACTTAGTCCTGGACGGGAGGGAGGAACAAAACAAAAGGTCATTGTTGTTTCCCTTCTGAGATGTTACAATTATCTGCGAATTTCAGTAAGTGCAGCTACTTTCAAGCCAACTGCTTTATCTCCATTCCTCACAAATAACTTATTCATTCGATTCTACTTGATTCTGATTCCATTTTCAAATTTTCCTCAGTACTTTATAGATCATTTTTATTAATTTCTTTCTTCTTGTAAAAGTAACATGTGCTCATTTTAGAACACTTTTAAAAATATATAAAAGAGCCCACCCGGCATGGCTCAGTGGTTGAGCATTGACTTATGAACCAGGAGATTATGGTTTGGTTCCCGGTCAGGGCACATGCCTGGGTTGTGGGATCGATCCCCAGTAGGGGGTGTGCAGGAGGCAGCCAATCAATGATTCTCATCATTGATGTTTCTATCTCTCTCCCTCTCCTTTCCTCTCTGAAATCAATAAAACACATATTTTTTAAAAATACATAAAA
The DNA here is from genome assembly GCF_028538775.1 of Myotis yumanensis. Taxonomy (NCBI): domain Eukaryota; kingdom Metazoa; phylum Chordata; class Mammalia; order Chiroptera; family Vespertilionidae; genus Myotis; species Myotis yumanensis. The sequence goes on from NW_027223753.1 coordinate 178,716,180, forward strand.
CAAAGAGAACTGTTTTTAATTCTGCAAATAGAACTACTACGAACACTTTATTGGAGACTTTTCTTAAAAACTATAATGAGGCACTTACATCTGTGTGTTGAAATCTTGTGTTGGATCTAAAGGAGAATAGTCAAATATTCTGGGAAGATTTCCTACATACCTAGGAAATGAGAAGCGACAGTCAAAACATAGAACGGAGCCATGAACTGAACCAAAATAAGCCGTCATCCTGCTGAAGACCTCACCATTCAGTCAAAATTAAATCATCCACCCGAAGAAAAGCGTTTCCTGAGTGCATGCAGCCATATGCATGGACCTCCCTAAACTGTGTGTGTTCCCGTCAGTGCATCTCAACCCTGGGTGTGAGTTAGAATCCCGAAGAGTTTCTTTAAAAATGCAAGGTTCTGCCCGGTCGGCATGGCTCAGTGGTTGAGCATCGATCTATGAACCAGGAGGTCTCGGTTCGATTCCCAGTCAGGGCACGTACCCCAGTTGCAGGCTCAATCCCCAGTGTGAGGAGTGCAGAGAATCAATCAATGATTCTCTCTCATCATTCATGTTTCCATCTCTCTCTTCCTCTCTGAAATCAATAAAAAAAAATTTTTTTTTAAATACAAGGTTCTGAGTTCACTGTCTGAGACTGAGGTCTGGGATTTGGAATCTTTCACAAGTTCCCCAAGCAATTCTAACACGTGGCCGGAGTCAGGAACCACCAGTTTATGCCATGGCAGCTGCCGTCTCAAATACCAATAAGGTTGGGAATCGCTCCGGTCGTGCCAAAATGACTAATATGATAATGTCGGTGACAACGATCATTTCCTGAGGGTTTCCTATGTTACCTGGTTGGGTCTTCACTACAACCATATGAGGAAGTGATTAGTATCAGTACCCCATTTGAGAGATGAGAAACTGGGGTGCAAATCCATTAGGTCCCCCGGGGAGGGAATGATGGAGCCCATCATGGACCCAGGCTGCCTGGCTCAAGCTGTGCCCTGAACCACCCTTCCAACTGTGCCCGCCCGTCCACGGACCCTGTAGCATCCACAGACCCTCCTCCTGACCAGCTTATCCTGACAGCAGTGCTACCTTCACCCCGGCTCTCACCCTGTCTGAGCGCGGCCTAAGGAAGGAAACGGCCACAGACAGCTCCCCTGCCCCTCGCTGTGGCAGGATGAGGGCAGCCTGATATGCACAGGTAGGAAGCGCCCTACATCACTGCCTCCCAAACTGCCTTCCCTGAAGAGCCAGCCTTTTTATTTTTCCAACTCACGCAGGTGATACATTTAAAAAAAGACAATAAAAACAAATTATTAGAAAAACGAACTGCCACTGACAAAACGGCCATGTCACAGGGCTACAAAAATGGCTCAGCGCTTGCTCCCTGCCCATTTCCATTCTTGTCTCGTCGCAGAGCCCTGTCCAGCAGTGTGAGGAACAGTGCCAGTCTGGGAATCACACTTTGAGTGGCAAAGAAATGAAAAGCTGAAATCCTCTAAGACACGCCACTGACCAGAAGGGCAGCAACGGCCAAACAGATCACTGAGTCTCTCCCAGCGCGTCTATAGGAAAGGATCTGGCAGGCTTGCTGTGAGGATGCATGAGGAACTTTTTCTTGGCATAGAGCAGTGGTTCTCAACCTGTGGGTCAAGACCCCTTTGGAGGTCAAATGACCCTTTCACAGGGGTCGCCTAAGATCATCAAAAAACATATATAATTACATATTGTTTTTGTGATTAATCACTATGCTTTAATTATGTTCAATTTGTAACAATGAAATTGGGGGTCACCACAACATGAGGAACTGTATTAAAGGGTTGCGGCATTAGGAAAGTTGAGAACCACTGGCATAGAGGGTGACAGTCTAATAATGCAAGCCATTATCAGTATGACAGATTCCTGTGGGACGGGGGGGGGGGGGGGGGGGGGGGGGGGGTTAGTTTACAAAGCTCACTTTATCTCATCTGATCTCCATAATGCTTGGCCAGGGTTCCCACCCAGTTTCAGTGCAAGAAGTCACACCACAGCCCAGCGGCGTGGCTCAGGGTTGAGCGTCGACCTATGAACCAGGAGGTCACAGTTCGATTCCCGGTCAGGGCACAGGGACTCAATCCCCAGTGTGGGGTGTGCAGGAGGCAACCAATCAGTGATTCTCTCTCATCATTGATGTTTCTATCTCTCTCCCTCTCCCTTCCTCTCTGAAATCAAGAAAAATATATTAAAGAAAAAAAAGAAGTCACACTACAGATGGCATGGCAAGATGGCCTGCTGCTCATGAAGACGGGCTTTGCGGCACACCGGGCCTGGGCTGGCCCTGGCGGGGGCCAGGGCAGCAATGGGCCCGGCTGAGGGGACACTCACGCTCTCTGGAACTCGGGGATGCTGAAGATGGCCTGCATGACGGAGCTGAGGTAGCAGCTGTTGCCCAGGTTCTTGAGCCCCGTGTACCCGGGGCCATACATAGGCTTCAGCTTTGTCCCCGTCTCCTGGATCACTTCCCACTCGCTGACCCGCGGCTTGATGTCATTGTCCCGGAGCCCGTTCTCTGTCTGGGGCAAAGTCATTGAAGAAAAACAACTTTAGCTGTGATCGTCGTTGGATGCCCCGTGAATTATTTCTAACAGCAATGGTGTTTCCGCCTCTTTTTCCCCCAACTAAGCAGAGGAATAAAAACCTAATTAAAAGAGACTGAGATGGTGATGGTTGCACAACAATGGAAATATACTTAATGCCAAAAAATGGTTAAAATGGTAAATTTTATGTGGTCTATCTTTCTGCAATAAAAAATAAATAAAAGTCAGAGTGACTGAAAAGAAAGGAGATAGGAGGAGGAAGAAAGACAAATAGGAATCAGAAAAAAAAAGAAGCAAGTAGAATAATTTCAGGAGAGGATAAAACACAGCCCAGCAAACAGCTGGAGAGGAAAAGAGACAGAAAACTCAGGGCTTGGGAGTGCCTCGACCCAGGAGGAAGGTTTACAGAAGAGCAGAGAAAGCAAATTAACACCTGACACAAGTGAGAAGGAGGAGATGGGAGAACATGAGGAGAGAGAGCTGGCCTGGGCTGCAAGGAAAGGGCTAAGACAGAGCACACACATTTCAATAGCTCCTCCCAGGGACTAACATCACAGTCCTGACAGCAGCGTGGAAACACGATATTAAATGAAGTAAAGCTCTTCCATCAACAATAATACATTGGCTTATTCTTTCCCTCCCCCAGATGCTCTGCTTCCCTTCCTGAAGTTAATTAAAGTGATACTGGTCACAGATAATTTTAAAGGTCATCTCCTGTACCGTCTCCCTTTAGTGAACAGAGTGATTCATGCAACTCTCCATCCATGGAGATTTTGCATGTAAACTCCAACTAAACAAAATGGTACCTGACAAGTTGCCATTTTTATTATAACATTAAAAAAGTCCAAGCTGGCAACCAAAAGAAAATGCCAATGAATTACATTCAAGAAGTAAATGCAAACACTGAAACCTGTAAAATGAAGATTCAAGTTAGAGAAATTATATATTAAATAAAACAGACAGTTCCCTCCCCACAAGATGGGAACAGAGACAAAAGCAGACGTTCTCACCCCATGCATATGAAGCATATCGATTCCAAAATGCGCTAAGTGTTTGGCCAAGTGAGGATCCGTAACAGGTTCCTCTTCTTGAAATGAATAAACATCTAGAGAAGAGAAAACAAGCTGTAATCAAGTCATTCAATATTCAGCATATATTTACTGAGCTCCTACTATGCGCCTGGCTTGGGATATATTAATGAACAAAACAAAAACCTTCGGTAAGTTACACTCAACTGGAAAAAGACAGATGATGAGCAACAAACATAATAAGTAGGTATTCTTTGTAAATGTGCCCATATATCAATTCCTGTGACATTTCAGGAATATAAAAAGGTTTCCTGAAAGAGCAGTGTCTGAAGTTAAAATACTTTAAAATTCGACAAACATAAATGCCTAACATTTAACTTTTCTAACCAAAACCACAGTGGCAGTACTCAAAGTTCAGGAGGAAAGAAGGGTGAGAGAGGAGAAGGGTGGCTCTGTGTGCCCACAGCAGGGAGAATCTATGGGGGAACACAGGCCCTCAGTGGCAGCTGAAAGGCTGACTTGGGGTGTAAGGTCCAGGACAAAACACAATTCTGCCTTGGAACCTCTATCGTCTCAGGCCTATCAGCTCACCAACTTCCACCTGCCACCTGCCCCCCTTCCCTTCTGTCCCACATCACGGTCCACACCTCACGTGCACCCTGGGCACACACAGAAGATGACAATGCATTTGGCACAGCAGGGTAGCTCAAGGCTCCCCGTCCCCCCAGGGCCTGAGGGATGGGCATCTTGGCCTGTTGGTAACCCATCTGTGGGGTACGAGTCCTGGGGAGCTGTGCTGAGCTGGGAGGCTTCTCTCCTGATGATATTCCAGCTTCAGATGGAACCTGGCTTCTCAATGTGTACAGAATCTGGGCCTTACCCTGGACCTGCGGACTGAGAATCTGCATTTTCATACAATCCCAGATGCTATCCGATCACTGCCTTCTCGGTCCTCACACTGCAGGGCGATGTGGGAGGGGAACAGCTTCAGGCCCATTGTGCAGATGAGGAAAAGGGGCTCCGAAAGGTGACATCATTTGCCTCAAACCCCACAGGGGGCCCAGAACCCAGGTACTCTGACTCCTGGCCCCGTCCTTTTTCTCTGCACCAGCCTATTTCCTGAAATCTCTCAGGAGACCTGCACACTTGGTCCTCAATAGCAATGGAGAGACAAAAGCCACAGTTTCCTCACTCCTGAATTTGAAGAACAAAATGTATTACAAGGGAAATAGACATAAAGATATCATTCTGTAGAAAAGTAAAAGATAGACTGTCCAAGGAGTTTCCTGCTCTTTGGAATGTCACCAGAAGAAGAAAAAGTAATACACGGAAACTGTGGTGACCCTTTGGCCCAAACCCAGGTACACGGAGATTCACTGTCACCAAATAAATGGAGATTCTATTATTAACTAGAGGCCTGGTGCACGAATTTGTGCACAGATGGGGTCAGGATAGCCCACCTCGATCGGGGCCAATTGGGCTAGGCCGGCTGCGGGGAGGGGCCTTGGGCGATTGGCCGGCTGACACCGCCTCCTGGTCGAACTCCCAGTCGAAGGGACAATTTGTATATTAGCCTTTTATTGTATAGGATTGATTAAACATTGTATAGCTTTTTCTTCTATTCCTCTTTCCCTAGAGGCCCATTTAAATTTGTGGGTAATAGCTTTCATTTATATCCTTTTTAAAAATATAATTCAGTGCTTGAAAGCAAAAACAAAAGACAAAACCCCAACCCAATTAAGAAAACACTTCTAAGAAGTTTAAATACTAAAAGCATCAACAAAATATTTGAACTAATAACTTGAAACAAATACAACAATATTTTTCATCTATGACAAATGACAGAAAAATGTCACTCAAATACTGGCTGGGAGGTGAAAAGGACATTCCCTGGGTACTTTAACTTGGGTTATTATGAACTAGTGGGGTTGTTTTGAAAACTTAAGACTTTAAGCCTCTCATTATCGGAGATCTATTAAAAAATAATAAAATTGCTAGGACTGCACCATTGACAATAGCCCAGAGTTTTGGATTAGGCAAAAATCACAGAGCTATTAGGATAATGACTACCCCACTAGACTCATGCCACATAGAGAAAGTAATGTGTCCTATCTCCAGTCATTAATTGCTCCAAAGATACGACATGATTCGGTCAGACACTATAGTAATTTCTTACTCCACAAGTATAACAGTATACCACACACATGGTGCTCAGGTGCTGCTGTCCAAGGTGACCACCATTCAACATAGTTCCAGGGTCTTGTGAAAAATGCTACGGTGGTGGAGCAGTACAAGGAGGGGCACAAGCCAGATCCAAGCTAAAATGAAGTCATCAATCCTTGATTCCAAACCCTCCGGCTGTCAGGAACTCAAAGAAGCTTACGTCCAGGTCAAGAGTTAAGTTGACCAAAGAAGACCACCTTGAGAATCTATGGAGCGGGTGAAGCGGCCAGGGGGATAGGCATTTTCACAGCTGCCTTGGGCATCTCTGGAAGACTCTTTCCCAACCACCCAGGGCACTGAGGCATGTTCTTGAGTAAACTAGTTTCCATGATGGAAGATAAATACACCCTCTCCTTCCTCCACCCCTTCTCACTCCCTTCCCACCAAGCACCTCTTCCTTGCTTTGCCAAACCAATGTCTCTTCCCGCAAAGGAAAGCTTCTTGTTTGTTTGTTTGGTGATCTGTTTGTTTCCTGGTTTGTTTGTTGTGGTACCCATGGGGACCCAGAGTGGAATTTGGCATGGGTCCATTTTTTTTACCCATGCCACCACAACGGCATCGCCTGGGGGATCAGGGCTTCTTGGAAGAGCTCATTCTAAGTTGAGACCTCAAGATGAGTAGGAGTTTGTCACTGAATAGGTATATCCTTAGAGGGGAGAAGGAAATCAGCATGAGCAGATCACACTACTATTAAATGGTTGAGTCCACAGCCTGCTAGGATTCCATGTTTACTAAACAGTATTCTAAATATAATTCAGCTTCCCACAGGGAAGGAATGTACTGGTCAAGCAAGCAGTTAGACCAGTTATAAACTAAAAAATAAGGTCTGAATTTGAGACTTTGTCTCTTGTGAATTGAATCAGCCTCAACTAGCTTAGCAAGTGTGGAATATGGGACCCTCAGCAGTGGTACCTTCACCAGAAGGTGGCCACCCTGTCCCCAAGGGCACCATGCCCACCAGGGCCTCAGGGTACACAGGTTCACCATATGATATTTAAGGAAACTTTATGCATGTTTCCATTAACTTATTTGGCTTTTAAATAAACAGTGTTATAGTTAGCAATCTATTAAACACAGATTTAAAAGAAACTAAAACAGAATTGATGCATCACATACACTTGTATGAAATGATAATTAGACTGAAAATAGTCATTTGTGCTAAAACCAAGTCTGCACAAGATAAGCAGGAATTAAATCCTGATCTTTTTTTCAAAAAGTGAACATTATTTCAGCTAAATGAATTTGAGAACCCTCACCACAGGGTGTATGATTCACACTGCTATTGTCAGTGTTGTGTTCATCTATGATTGAAATGAGAGTAATTTATTCAAATATTGTCAATTATATAATAAAGGTAACTTTAAAAGTTCTTCCTCTAAAAAAAAAAAATTAACTAGCTCAGCTGGTGTGGCTTAGTGATTGAGCATCAAGCAATGTACCAGAAGGTCATGGTTCGATTCCTGGTCAGGGCACATGCCCAGCTTGCAGGCTCCATCCCCAGTAGGAGGCTTGCAGGAGGCAGCCTATCAATGATTCTCTATCATCGTTGATGTTTCTATCTCTCCCTTTCCCTTCCTCTTTGAAGTCAATAAAAATATAATTTTTTTAAATTTTAACTATGTCAGATAATGGGTTAATATTCTTTTTATTCATATTTTAGTTGTTATTGATTGACTGAAGAGAAACATCAATTTTTTGTTGTTCCACTTATTTATGCATTCATTTGTTGATTCTTGTATATGCCCTAACTGAAGATCACACCCACAACCTTGGTGTATTTGGAAAATGCTCTAACCAACCGAGCTACCCAGCTATGGCTCAGCCCTGTGAAAAAGGGGGGAAAAAAACTCAATATTCTTTTTTTTAAATATATTTTATTGATTTTTTACAGAGAGGAAGGGAGAGGGATAGAGAGTTAGAAACATCGATGAGAGAGAAACATCGATCAGCTGCCTCCTGCACACCCCCTAACTGGGGATGTGCCCGCAACCAAGGTACATGCCCTTGTCCGGAATTGAACCTGGGACCCTTGAGTCCACAGGCCGACACTCTATCCACTGAGCCAAACCGGTCAGGGCAAGTCAATATTCTTAATAGCTAAAGTTTTTTTAAACCAATAAAAAAACGCCTACACATAAACCTATTAGAAAATCAGCCTAAGAAATTCACAAAAATTACTATGAATGGCCAAGAGTACTATAAAAAATGTTCAGCCTCACTAGTAAAGCAAATTAAAACAAGATAACAGATTAGCAAAGGTTTTGAAAATTTTTGAATACCCCAAGTTGTCTAAGATTTGGTAAAATGGGTATTCTCATACACTGGGGGAGGAAACATAAATTACTACAACTGTGTAAAAAAGAAACTCAGCAACTGAAAAATTAAGTTTCAGTCCTTTGTTCGTCAGAATTTATCATTAAAAAAAAAATAATTAGACAAACACCCAAAGATTTGTATATGCACAAGGATGTTCATCAGAATAGCACAAAAAATATAACTCACAGGGGAATAGTGAAATGATTTATGGAACTATCCTGGGATATTGATGAGCATCTCATGACATGAAAAACATAAAGTTAAAAGAGAAAAACAAGGTATGAAGCTTTATACCGTGTAATTCAAGTTTTGTAAAAATAGGGGTTGGGCAGGGGGCGATTTATATAAAAACTAATCAAGGCTTTAGAAAAGGGGAAAAAAGACTTAAAGAAAATACCCTAATTGTTAGAAGTGATTTGTCTGGCAAGTGTATTACTAGTGATTTTATTTACTTCCCTACACTTTTCTCTGTTTTCTAAATATGTTTCACTGAACATCTGCTTCTTGCATAATCAAGGGGCAAATATAAACTTCCCTTCCTCAAAGGAAAAGGGAAAAAATTTCAGATGCACTCTAAATTGCAGTTTAAAAATAAGCTTCCCTCTAGAAAAAAAGGTTTTGAAAAATTAAAGATGCAAAGAAAATAGAATTAACCTTTGCCTTTATTTTTGGCACACATTTAAATAAAATCTATTTTTATTATTTTTAATATATTTTTACTGATTTTAGAGAGGAAGGGAGAGGGAAAGAAAGATAGGAACATCAATGATGAGAGAAAATCATTAATCAGCTACCACAACTCAGGCATGTGCCCTGACCAGGAATCGAACTGTGACCTCCTACTTCAGTGATGGCGAACCTTTTGAGCTCGGCGTGTCAGCATTTTGAAAAACCCTAATTTAACTCTGGTGCCGTGTCACATATAGAAATTTTTTGATATTTGCAACCATAGTAAAACAAAGACTTATATTTTTGATATTTATTTTATATATTTAAATGCCATTTAACAAAGAAAAATCAACCAAAAAAATGAGTTTGCGTGTCACCTGTGACACGCGTGTCATAGGTTTGCCATCACTGTCCTAGTTCATAGGTTGATGCTCAACCACTAAGCCATGCTAACCAGGCCAAATAAAATCTAATTATTTAAATACTTATATGCCATTTGGTTCATTTAACAAAAGTATGTGTGCCTACTGTGTATAAGATTTTGTATGGGACCCAAAGATAAGTAAGAAATAGCCCAACCTTCAAACAACTAAAAGTGTATAACTAAGACATGTACACCAACATTTGTAGTCTTGGACAGGCTGTATCAAAGCACTACATAAGACAGCACAGAAAGTAGAAACATCTGATTTATTATCTCTTTATAATTTCATCCAATAGGATGCCTACATTACAAACCCTTCTCTCTGTGGTCCCATAAAAAGATACTGATGGTTGCCTTATACAGCAGTCATTCAACACAGCAATGAGCATCAAACACTTGGCTGGAGCCCTAGTCCAGCACATATCCTAAACTTTCTCTTCAGATCCTGGAAGCCTAAGCATTTGACCTGGCTTGTGTAGGGTTCTGTTTGCTTGGGGGAATGGGGAATGGGGGGGGGGGGGGGTGGTGTTTGGCATCAGCACCTGCCAGAGCTGACCAGCAGACCCTGAGTGATGGATGAATGGATTAGTCTGACACACATTTCTGTGAAAGAGAGGCTAAGGGACTGCCTGGCTATAGGTACCAAGCAGCCCCGTTCACCTGCCTCCTTAGGCTTTTATTGTAGCAACAGCTTGAACTAAAATTAATCTCTAGATACAATCAGCAGGGTAAGCATCCTTGAGAACGCAGATGCTTCTACAAGGTTGAGTCTAAAGACTAAACATAGAGATTCCAGCAAAACACCCGGGGGCTCAGACTTGTTTGGAAAAGTCAAGGCAGGGGCTGCCACCTTTGGCAAAGTTCCCCTAGAGGCCCCCAACCTTTCGGAGAATCCTCCTTACAGACTTTCCAACCAAGTCCCATGCTTCCCCACAAGCACGTAGGCCTCTTACAGCTACTTTTCTCTAATGAGTTAAAATAAGTCCTCTAACTTGAGAAAATGATCCAAAATGCAAATCCAAAGAATCTTTTTTTTTTAATATATTTTATTGATTTTTTACAGAGAGGAAGGGAGAGAGATAGAGAGTTAGAAACATCGATGAGAGAGAAACATCGATCAGCTGCCTCCTGCACACTCCCCACTGGGGATGTGCCCGCAACCCAGGTACATGCCCTTGACCGGAATCGAACCTGGGACCTTTCAGTCCGCAGGCCGACGCTCTATCCACTGAGCCAAACCGGTTTCGGCTAAATCCAAAGAATCTTGACATGACCTAACTGCCAGCCTCAGTGATAAAACAAGTGATAAATGAAAACAGTTCAATGAAAAGGTTGACCAGAGCACATGTAGTGAGCCCATCCTAGCCAGTTACTCAGAGGCAGGCTAATTCTGAAAGAGAGCAGAGAAAAGACACATATCTTTATATTGTTCCTAAAAAACTCATCTTAACCTTAACATAAAGAAGAAATGTAATCTCAAGCCTGGACAGATGGAGAAAATGGCCCTAGATGTTGACCCAGACCTGTGCTTAATAACTATTTCCAATGGTGCTTAGATGACGGATGGGTCTTATGGCCACTGCTCAACATTTAAGTTGCTCATTACTGACCATGATGTAATTTCCTTTTTCCTCACAAGTGGTAGAGGGAATTGACTGTATAAACATGGCCAAAAGTATTGCTTTAAAGGACACTGTGTGAGACCATAAAGAAAAAAACAATTCTGAAGCTGACGGTATAAATAGGGAGTAATTCAACTCCTCACTGCACGTGAACCACTGCTGCCAGAGAGCGGCAGGGACTCTGAACACCCAGTATCCATCCTTTCAAACCCATCTTCTCCATAATGAACCTACTTGTTCCTAAAAGAATGAATTCTAGGGCTTCCCCAACTATTCTAATGTTGGGTTTGATTGTGCACTTTCGCTTCACAAGTACCTGATTCCTGCTTCTCCCCTCTAAGCCAAGAGACACAGAAAGATAATAACCAAAGCAGCTAGCTTTTATTAACACCTTACTGCGTGCACTGAGCTAAAAGCTGATGCACCTTAACAATCCTGTGAGGGAGGTACCATGGTTATCTTCAAGATGAGGAACCTGACACTTAGAAGGATTTGAAAACTCCCCCAAGACATCACAGCGAATAAGAGGCAGAATCAGGATTCAAACCTGAGCTGTCGGAATCTAGAGCCTACACTCTCCAACTATTGGATTAAGACATTGCTCAAATCTAGGAGGGAGCCACTGCCGGTTCCCAGAGTCGAACAAGCACACTCACCTGCCCCGTCAGGAGTGATGGTTCCCAGTTTCACTGCGAGAGGGTAGCCCATGTCTCTGTAATGCTCCAGGGCATGCCCGTTACCCCCAGAGCTGTCAAAGAACCACTTCCCACACAGGACGGAGCCATCGGTGAGGTTCAACCAGAGGTTTTCCCGAAGGTCACATCTGGCACACTTCCAACCACTGGAAAGTCATTGGAGAACAGTTAGTACAGCTGGAATGCAAGGCATAATTAGAAAATCAACAGTGCCTCAAGAAGAAACAAGCCTGGCTGGTGTGACTCAGTGGTTGTGCGTTGACCTATGCACCAGGAGGTCACGAGTTCAATTCCCGGTCAGGGCACATGCCTGGGTTGCAGGCTTGATTCCCCAGTGGGAACATGTGGGAGACAGCTGATCAATGATTCTCACTCATCATTGATGTTTCTATCTCTCTCTCCCTCTCCCTTCCTCTCTGAAATCAATAAAAATATATTTTTAAAAAAGAAGGAAGGAGTGCCTCAAGCTGGGGCCACAGTAAACAATCAGTGGAATAATCTGAGTCACTCCCAGAGCAGCAGGACCCCACAGTACCCTGCCTGCCACCCAGATGGGGACCAGCTCCTCCCGCTCCTCCGAGATGGCTCTTGGACTTTAGAAAACTAACACAGAACCTGAGGACAGAAGGGGAGCTCACCTCCTTAAAATTCCCATGTGAGGGACAGAGGAGCTTGAATACGTTTAAAGCATTAAGGATTCCATGTATATAAACACCTAAATTTCAAAAGCATTAACTACACCTAAGAAAACTAGTTTAAACAAAACCCTACTACATGGCAAATTAAATTAAGTAGAAGGGAAATCACCCTAATGCAGTGGTTCTCAACCTTGGCTGCACATTAGAATCACCTGGGAATCTTTTTAAAATCCTGATTTCTGGGCCTCATCCTCCGGAAATTCTGGTTCTTTGTTATGGGGTGGGGCCACAACATTAGGGCCTAACAGAAGGTTAAATATCGGGTATGTGCCAGGGACTTACCGAAACTCTTTCATTTAATTCTAATGAACACCCTCAGCATCAGTATTACCAACCCCAATGTGAACAGGAGAAACTGAGGTATCGTGCCTGTGCTAAGACTACACAGAATGGGACTGCAGTGCAGTTAGGGTTCAACAAGACTGGACACGTTCCTAATCTGCTCTTTCCTTCTAGCACCTGCCTCTGGAAACACACCAGCACCTAGGAGATGCTCAAGTGGCCCAGAGAGCATTCCAGCCAAAAATGTGACAACCAAAGGCTACTTTAAGTTGGGTTCCCCAAGAAGCAGAGTCTGAGACAAAAATATGAATGCAAATGGCTTGTTTGGGAGGTGATCCCAGGAAGCATCACAGGGAAGTGAGACTAGAAAGGGCAGGAGGCTGCCACAAGCAATGGGGGCCCAGTCCAGCTGGGGAACCCTGGAGGCAGTTATCCCACCTGAGTGGGGATCTGGGGTATTTGTCCAGCCACTCCACAGGCACTGGCTGAGGGCTGATCCAGGAGGACAGGAGGGAGCATTAACTCCATAGCATCTCTGACTGTCCCATCACAAGCCTACCTGGTTTCAGCAGGCAGAGAAAGCCCTCAAGCAAAGAGTTGCAGGTGGTTGCAACTGGGAGCATTAGGGTGGGGACAGACTCAGGGGTATGGGCTGGCCATATTCAGTATCTACTACTAAGGTACAGATAATTTTGTTATTTTTTTATAATTTCATTTTTATTTTTATTAGAGAACATGCAAGAGACACAGAGAGAGAAACATCAATGTGAGAGAGACACATCGATTGGTTGCCTCCCACATGTGCCCCAACGGGATCAAGCCTGCAACCGAGGTATGTGCATTGACCAGAATCAAACCCAGGACCATTTGTCCATAGGCCGACACTCTATCCACTGAGCCAAACCAGATAGATAATTTTAGAGAGATTTTTTTTAATTGATTTTTTTGGGGGGGGGGAGAAAGAGAGAGAGAGAGAAACATCAATTTGTTGTTCCACTTATTTATGCATTCATTGGTTGATTCTTGTATGTGCTCTGACCAGGGATCGAATCTGCAACCTTGGGTAGCAGGACAGTAATCTAACCAACTGAGCTACCTGGCCAGGACCTAGAGAGAATTTTTGAGCTTATCTTACCTAATAATAGACAAACATGTAAATTGACCGTACCTTCGCTATGCTAACCAGCCCATCAGGAGAGTGTGCAAATTAACCTAACAAAGATGGCAGTTAATTTGCATACGTAGGCTCCAAGCAGTGGAGCGAAGCCTGACAGCCCGGGGGCTGGCATAGCAGCGAAAGCCTCACGGCCCCGGGGCCCGCGGAGCAGCGAAAGCCTCATGGCCCCGGGGGCCGGCTCCAGCTGGAGCCCGGCCAGAGCGAAGGCCTGGGTGCTGGGTGCCGGAGGAAAACCGGTGCCAGCAGCCAGGGGAAAGGAAGGCCTATTGCACGAATCTCTTCATGCAACAGGCCTCCAGTTTTTAATAAAAGGCATCTGATAAAAATATGTTAACTGCTAATTCAGAGAAGAGGTAGAAGAGTAGATATTCTTTTGGTTTTAGGGGGTAAAGCTCCATTTTCCTGACACTCACCTTGGAGGAATCCTGACTCCATTGTCCAACTGAGTGAGGTTATTGGCATACTTGGATACTGGCAACTCATGTTCCCAGGTGTCTGGGTCTTGTTTTCTGTATGGAGATTTTGAGCTAAGAACTGCATCACAAGCGATTGTTACCTATAAGATGAACCCAAATGTAATACATTAGAACAGTCTGAGAGAATAACAACTTCTATAAAATAAATTTCAAGGTTTATTAGTAAATACAGCTTAATCTAAGAAAAGCAAATGGTACAGTTACCACAAAAGCAAGATCCTACTTTCTTGATTCCAGCACTTTCTCCCTGGCTCTTGCTGGATTTTGTCTCTGGCCTACAGTTTGCAGTATTGACAATGCCACAAGATAGCAAGGAGCCAAATCCAGTTTGTAAGCCCAAGTGCAGGAGCCAAATTTAAAAATTCCTACCCCTTATCAAGCAGAGTGAAAAGTATAAGATGAACAATTTATAAATTAGCCAATGGAATGCCTAGGATTTACCCATGGGGTGTGTTTTCCTCTTAACAAATATACACCCAGATATACAATACCCTCAACTCATCACACAATGGCATGTGGTCAAGGGCACTTGAATGGAATGCAAGCAGCAGCTTCATTACTTAATCAGGTGCAAATGTGACCCTGGCCAGGGACGTGCCTGGTGTCTCTGTGCCAGATCCATCCAAATTATAGTGGCGGGGGGGGGGCGGGGGGAGCCATGCAGATTCTCTGCTTTCTCCCAACCCAAGTGATCTTGGACATATGCCCATCATCACATTTGCTTAATGATATGTTATTTCCGGCTGTCTTAAAAAACATATTCCAGTGGGAATGTAAAATGGTGCAGCCACTTTGGAAAATAGTGTGGCAGGTCCTCGAACAGTTAAACAGAGTTAGCATAGGGCCCAGGAATTCCATTCCTAGGTACATACCCAAGATAAATATGTGTCCACACAAAAACTTAGACACAAATGTTCATAGAAGCATTATTTACAATAGCAAAAAGGAGAAACAACCCAAATGTTCATTAATGATAAATGGGTAAATAAAATGTCAGCATGGATACATCTTGAAAATATATGTTAAGCGAAAAGAAGCCAGCCACAAATAAACATGTATTACATAATCCCATTTATTTGAAATACCCAGAATAGGCAAATCTATAGAGACAGAAAGTAAATTAGTGATTGCCATCAGCTGGGGGGGGTGGGGGGGGGGAGAAGTTGAGAGGTGGGATAATAAAAATATTTTAGAATGAGCCCTGGCCGATGTAGCTCAGTAGTTGGAGCATCGGACTGTGCACTGGATGGTCTGGGATTCGATTTCCGGTCAGGTGCAAGTACCTGGTTTGTGGGTTCATTCCCTATCCCCAGTAGGAGCGTGTGCAGTAGGCAACAGATCGATGCGTCTCTCTCAGATCGATATTTCCCTCTCTCTCTCTCCCCCTCTCCTCCCTCCCTTCCACTCTTTCTGAAAAGCAATGGGGGGAAAAACTCTAGAATGAGATAGTGGTGATGGATGCCCAACTCTGAATATAATAAAAGCCACTGAATTGTTAAAAATAAAAATTTTAAGCAAAAATTTGTATTCTGCATCACTAACCTCCTGCACAGTTAGCTGAACTCCATGCAGAATCTTTTCCCCTGGGTACCACTGATTGATCCCAAAATTGATTAAGAGACAATGGAGGAAGTTCCCTCAGCTGCCATCCCACCCCCATCCAGCCCATGGGCAATTCCTATCACTCCTACATCCAAAACCTACTTGGAATCTAGCTCTTCTCAATTTGGACACACCCATCTCAGTTCCAATACATCACAGCTCACCCAATGGCCACACAGCAGCCCCTTAGTCTCCTTCCTGCAGCAGCCAGAGTGATCTGCTGTGAATATCAGATCCTATCCTTCCTCAGCTTAAAACTTTCCGAAGTTACACTGAACACTACCAGCTGACGACACTGGGAAAAGCACAGTCAGAAATAAGGAAAAGGCCCCTGCCCTCAAAAAGCTTTTACTCCGTGATAGATCAGGCATCCATACCTATTATTTACAACCTTTTTAAAAAAAATACTCCCATTCATCTCTCACCACAAGTGCTGCTATATAATTACCCTCTCCTCTCAATTATCAAAATTCATCTCTTACCCCCCCATCCAGGGCTGGCCCTACAGAATGAGGCTGAGTTCACCACCAGCCCCTTCCTGATTTTTATGGGGTTTTTAAGCTGTCTCCACACTTCTGGCTATGCATCCTAATCTTTTTAGTCTGAACTGTCATAATCCCCTTCTTGTTTCACTGGCTTTGTTAAGCCCTTCCCAGGCCTCAACTGAATTCTATCTACCCCACTAGGTCTTTAAGTGTTCTGGTTTGCAATACACAATGTTTTTTATTAACCTTTTGAGTCCCAAGCATGCGATCGCGCTGCTTGGTATTTCTCGACATGGTATTTCGTACTCATTTAGAGAAAGCGCGGTTGCGCTGTTTGGGATTCTTCGACAGTGTTTTTTCAATACCCCCTGGGACTCAAACGAATCGTATGTTTTCTCGACATAAAATCTCAGCAGCGCAATTGCGCTGCTTGGGACTCAAATGGTTAAGAGCTGAATATAACATTTATTTTCGTTGACTATCCTTCCTTATGACACTCAACAAAACTGCCTTAAATTCTGGGCCACTAAAATACACTAATTTAGTGTTTTCAGAACATCATCTATAATCACTTAGAGGCCTCTTTTATGGATCATCGCTGAAGGTCAAGATATACCACCCTGTAATTTATTGTGAATTATCTTTCCCTGGATGTGTTCTATGGAGTGAAGTGAGAGACCTTGTTACTAGTCCTGATTTCATCCCAGGTCCTCAAGTTCAGTGGGGTCCTAGAACCTACTCAAACCAGCTCACAGACTCAATTATTATATATTAAGAAATTCTGTAAGATATTTGTTCAACACTGCCATTATTAAAAACTATGAAATTTCAGCCCGGCCTGTATCCTCTCACAATCTGGTACCCCTCGGGATGAACCTAAACTGGCAGTCGGACATCCCTTTTACAATCTGGGATGCTGCATGCACCAGTGACCATACTTTTCATACAGGTGAAAGACATCTTGCTGTTTTATGGGCAGCTACATTTTTTTTTACCCTGATTATAAAGAGTAGTACATAGCGTGATCCTTCTGAGGCAGTAGTACCATTTTCCCCATCTTATGGGTGGAAAAACTGAAGCAGAGAGAAGTTAAGTAATTGGCTTTGTCACACAGTTATAAATGTCAGAATCAGGGCTGACCACAAAATATGCAAGCCAGAGTCCATGCATGTCATTGCCGCATCATCCTATTTTTTCAGTGTTAGAGTAGCCTTGCCAGGTTTTAATTTTTAAATCTGAGAGACTGTTCCCAATATATAGGGTAGGGTCCCTAGGCCTAGCAGGCGACTAGGGCCATCTATGGGGCGACCGGTGGATGGGGCGATCAGGGGGCCCCCACTGGCACCCACCTTGGCTGGTGGCCTGGCACTGCCTGCTGGCTGCCCCCCCCCCCCCCAATCGCTGCCGCCAGTCGCCTTCCTCTGGGTGGGGAGGGAATGCGTTTCATAGCGACCTGGTCATTCCACTGTTCAGTCAATTTGAAAATTAGGGCTTTATTATATAGGATTAAATTATATAAACTTATAATTAAATAAACTATATTTTTTAAAGGTAGCAAATATGCAAAACACTTCATAATGGTTTTACTATGTCTTACTAGTATCCATGTTCTCTTGAGGTTATTTACATCTATGGTAAGTGAATGGTGGAAATTCTTTATAAAAGCTCTTCCAACACCGCATTCAGTGACATTTTGTTAGCCTGAAATCAGCCATGGTAGCAGTATTCACACACAGAAACCAGAAACCTCTACAAAGCGGGACTGTTCCCCCCAGCGAGGTGGTTGCTAACCATTTACAAGCATACCACTGCTAACTTCCTGATGTCTAAAGTGAGGTACTAGGTTCCGGATTATAAAATCCTTACTGAGCCCCCAATGCTCTGTCTCTGTGGACCTGCATTGCTAGGAGGTGGTTTCACTTTTTGGCAGGATCTCGTAACTAACTACCTGAAACTGAATTTTTCCAGTGCTGAGAAGCTCATGAGATGAAGGAAGCATGACCTGGTTGGGTGGTTTTGAGCTCAATAACTCTGTTATTTAAAAGCATAAAAAGAGAATTTTAAAAGTGTGAAAAGAACATGTAGTATAGATAAATCTTATTAGATACACCCAGGCTTTTCCTTCAAGCTCCCCTTGCAAATAATTCTCCCTTCTTTTTTAATTCTCAAACTATTCTTTCATTCTAAAAGACTCTGTAGTAAAAATTCTGACTTAAACTGCTGGGTTTAGATTTCTATGTCACTCCACTTTTAAATAAAAGAATTCATACCTCGAATTATGTTCTGAATATAGGAATAATTTAAAGTATTTAGAGATTTTTTTTATTCACTTTCTCACATGAAGACTTTTCCTTCATAGGTGGTGGGAAGAAAAGCACTTATCATTTACTGTGTGCTTCTTTATTCTTTCCTGACGGCATGGTTACATTGGACAAGGACAATGAGAACTCTCAGTATTGCAAAGATATAAGCTGTAGTATATAAAATCAGGTAGTGGGACAAGGCAAGACCATTTGTCCACTCCTATAGTTTATCCTTGGTAACAGCCCTGCATCAACACGGGGAATTGGAGAATGCAGAAGTAATTTAACTCGGTATGCCTTCCTAAGGGTGTGCACTTAATACTTAAAAAGGATATGTTACATGTAATCATTAGAGAAAGATTTACAATACCTAAACCCAGAAAACTTTCATTTCTATGGTCTTCTATTTAAGTATAAAGTAAGTCACGGGCAGAAGAGGTGGGATGGTAGAAACCTGGCCCCTAAGGACATGGGAACCCCAAGCACAAACTGGCCAGGGCAGGTGAGCAGGTGGCTGTAGACAGGGTCACACAAAGTCCTGAAGACTCCGGGAACTAAAGACCTGGCTTTGGTCCTGGCAGAGTTTGGGGGGGGGGGGGGGGGGGGAGAACTGACATGTCTACCCTCCAATTGGCCCTGACCCCTGACCCCACTGCTATCTGTGGCCAGACTCTGAGAATTCAGGGTGTACACAGAGTGGGGAAGAGGAAAAAGCAAGGAAGGAGGGAGTGGCAGAGACAATACAGAAAAAAGAGGAAAGAACAGGAAAATGGTCAGGGTCCCCGAGAGAACTCGGTGCCCACTCCCAGGATTCGAGAATGGACGTGAAAACAGATCCTGGCTGCCTCCCCCCACCGCACCCTCCCCAGCATGAAGTTGTTCAGGAAGATGAAAGTTGCTCCACGGAAATGAAAGGAAAGGAAGAGAAAAAAATAAATAAAAAACCTCACCACTAAATCTAAATTCACAGTAATCTCAGTCTTCATGAGGAGCAAAACTGAAAAGTGGGTTCACGTAACCACAGAGCTGCTGCAGCCCCGTGGCGCGTGAATATCTGGTCATTTTTGCCATCCTGTTGCTGCTGTTGCAGCCGTGGGACTCGTTGATTTAATCCCAAACAAAATCTTACATGAAAGGCCAACTGGCAGAGGACATAAAGTGATCGTCGTTCCTCTGATCAGAAGACAGGCCCTGCACATCTCGGGATGTGGTTTGAAAAATCTAAGCAACGGACTGTGAGTCACAGGCAGCGAGAAGCCAAGCTCCTGAAACGGAACCCTGCGAGCCCTCTTCGCAGAGAAGTAGCGCTGTGCTCGTGTCTGTGCTCATTCTTCTCCTCTTCTCGCATTCAGCCCGCCTTCCCCACCCCACGTGCACGCACACGGCACACGCACACACACCTGACACAGAGAGCCACGCGCATCTAGCTAGCAGCCGTGCACACTCACTGACCAGGGCAGGTAACTCCTCAATATTTGGTAGTGCTATTTCATAGTGGTCTGGGAATATAACAAGTTTGGCTTCATCTTCATATTCATAATCGTCGCTATTTAAATCGTCATCAGTATCTAGATCTGAGGAGAAAACAAAAACAAAGAACAAGACATGAAGAAAGAACATCCCACACGAAGGCAGCACTCGCTGGGGAAGCCAGACAGCCACAGGGACCAGACCGAGGGCAGCGCACTCACACTCCCTCCTCTGACCGACCATCCGCCGGCCCAAACCCGGGGGTGAAAGGCCCTGCCATCTGCCTCAGTTACGAATACTTACTGATTAGTGACAGGTGTACAAAGAAGACTGAGTCACATCAGACAGCTTCACAGTTAAACATATGTACCAGATACTCAATTCTTAAACATGTGTAAAGGAATAGACTGTTCATTATGATTTGTTGGGTACCTGGTTCCTGATTTCCCAAGAATGGGATGGAATGTTTGTCCCAACACTGTAATTTGGAAGAAAGTACATGGGTTTCAGAGTAGATAAACCTAGGTTCAGTTCTGGCTTCAAAAATTAATGTTACTTTTGGGCAAATCACAAAATCTCTAAGCCTTAGTTCCCTCATTTGTAGAATGGAGTTAATAACACTTATCTCACACACTTGATATGGGGAATAAATAAGAAACTGTAGACAAGCAACCTGGCACAGACCTGGTGGTCAATAATAGCAGCTATTAGTGAAAAAATAAAATCTCAATTTCCCTCTTTCTCTCTCGCTCTCTCTCACTCCTCCCCGCCTCTGAGAGCTGGTGGGATATTGGATAGTACCCCAGAGGGGAAACTCCATAATGTAAATTGGTCCTAGGGCTGTGGAGAATTTTCAGTAAGAAAGATGAGGTCCTCTAGGCTACTGTCTATCAAGTCACCGCCTCTTTGCTTGGCTAATCCCTGGTAAAGGTTAGGAGAAGGCTCAGGAAATGTCTTGTCACAATATTTACATGGACATTTCAGCCTGAGTTCACATGATGCCAGCACCCCGATCATGTCTGTATGTTTAGGTGTTTGGAACTATGGTGACAAAGAGCTACTGAGCCACATTCCACTCACACACACACAAAGCCACACATAAACAGGTACACAAACATGGGCTCTGTCGACAGGAGAAAGTTGTTGTACTAGATAAAGCAGCCAGCTGAAAATCAAAGGATCTAGATTCTGTTATTACCCAACTGTTTGCCTCCAACCAAAAATCTAGTATCTTTCTGTGTACAGCTCTGCTCTTGATTCCCAAAGGGAGGGCAGTTTTAAGTAGAAAATGAGATACAGCAAAAACACAGTCTAAGTGTGTTAATGAAGGATCCTGAATGACAAGACTCAGAAATGCCAAAGGAAAGAAACAAAAACATTGTTAGATAACCATAAAAGGTTTATTTCAGAAAAAGCTGCATTAAAGAAGATTCCAGCCTGGCCAGTGTGGCTCAGTGGTTGAGTGTTGACCTATGAACCAGGAGATCACAGTTCGGTTCCAGTCAGGGGCAGATGCCTGGGTTGCAGGCTCAATCCCCACTGGGGAGTGTGCAGGAGGTGGCCGATCAATGACTTCCTCTCATCATTGATGCTTCTATCTCTCTTTCCCTCTCCCTTCCTTTCTAAAATCAATACAAATATTTTTTTAAAGATTCTAAGAGTTTAAGAAGTGACTAAAGGTGCCGAAACCGGTTTGGCTCAGTGGATAGAGCGTCGGCCTGCGGACTGAAAGGTACCAGGTTCGATTCCGGTCAAGGGCATGTACTTGGGTTTCGGGCACATCCCCAGTAGGAGATGTGCAGGAGGCAGCTGATCGATGTTTCTCTCTCATCGATGTTTCTAACTCTCTATCTCTCTCCCTTCCTCTCTGTAAAAAAATAATAAAATATATTAAAAAAAAAAAAAGAAGTGACTAAAGGCATTTATTTCAAGGAAATGACTCAAAGATAGACATTCAGTCAGTGTTATAAAAATTTGAATGCCCCAATATATATAATAAAAAAAAATGAAAACTTAAACATTCAATGAAGACAGTGTTCAACCCAACAGACTATTATTAAAATATTTATTTAGAATAGGTATAAACATGAAAATGTCTATGCTATGTGAACACTAAAAATATAAAATCATTTTCACTGTAAAAACAACTTTGTAGAAGTTATGGTCCTAGATAAGAACTGGAAGGAAATCTAGACAAATGAAAATAGTGAGTGGGTGAACTTTTCTCTATCTTTAAACTTTCCTTTCTTATATTATTTATAACAATTTTAAGTAACCAAAGTACAAATCTTTTGTTTTTATGTATAGAGTCTGCTTATATAACACTAGAGACCCGGTGCACAAAATTCATGCACGGGTAGGGTCCCTAGGCCTGGCTGGTGATCAGGGCCAATCAGGGCCTTCCAACTGCTGGCCAGGGCCTCCCTTCCTTCCCCGGCTGCTGGCAGCCAGCTGGGGCCTTCCTTCATTCCGCATTGCCCCCTGGTGGTCAGCACATGTCATAGTGATCAATTGAACTCCTGGTTTCCTGGTCAAACTCCTGAGGGGACTCTTTGCATATTAGCCTATTATACACATAGATATTATGTAGGCGTCTCTTTTCCATAGAAAACATACTCATTTAATGTTAATTCAAATCTTACCTGACCAAACACAATGATAAACTAAGTCCAAGAAAATGCCACCCTGGCATTTACTAGCTATGTAACGCTGGCCAAGATCTTTCAAGTTCATTTTCTTCGGGAGTAAGCTATGGATTGTGTACTCCACACAATTGTTGAGAGGATTAAACAAGGTAAGGTTTTAAGGCACCTCATACAGGACCTGGCAGGGCTTCTCGGCTCCACAGATAGTAGCTGCCATCACCTCCATCATCACCATCACCACCTTCTCTACACTCCTGACAACATGTTCAAAAGTGCCTTCCCTTCCTTTCGGCAGCCCCAGCTCCAACCCAATCCTGGAATAAGTTTCAGGAAGACCACAATATCATGTGGGGTCTGCCATGTGATCTGACCGTGGAGAAGGGACACCTTCTGCATCCCCAGCCCCTGCACACACCACACATCACACTCTCAGTAACTGTGCGTGAGAGGAGACTTTAAGAAGTTAAAACTCCACCAGGCTAAGGACAACAGCAAAGCAGGAGCATCAGAAGGATTGCTGTGGTTTGGGGGTTTTTTCATTGGTAACTGACGTGTATTTTAAAAGAAGCAAGACTGCTGTCATAAAAAACAAACAAACAAAGCAGAACTTTGTTGGGCTTCTTAACACTTTTATTTTTAATTCAACAGAATGGAAGGGGATCATGATCTTTCCCAAAAATCTTAATCCAAATTAGAGAAAGTCAACAGAAGGAACCTACACTCTGATTTTAAGGGACAAACCTAAGGTTTCTCCTGAATATAGATGACCCCACAATCCTAAGTATAAATCTATAATTTCCAAATTTCTCTAATTAGGGTCTCACCACCCCAAAAATATCCAGTTGAGAAACCTACAGAGAAAGCATGCCCTAAGGAACTGTAGGACTGGGACCCCCAACTTCTCCCATCAGTCACTTCCCATCGTGACTAATAACAGGTAATACCTGGATGGGCTCTTTTCCTAAGTTTTAAAAAACCTTTTGTGCCCTAGCCAGTCTGGCTCAGTGGACAGAGCATAGGCCTGTGGACTGAAGGGTCCCAGGTTCAATTCCGGTCAAAGGCACATACCTCAATTTCAGGCTTGATTCCTGGCCAGGAGGCAACCGATGAATGTGTCTCTCTCACATCAATGTTTCCCTCTTTCTCTGTCTCTCCCCCTTCCTTCCACTCTCTCTAAAAAATCAATGGAAAAATATCCTTGGGTGAAGATTAACAACAACATACATACATAGATACATGCACCAATCTTAAAAAAAAAAAAAAAAATACCACTTCCCCAGCTCTACTTCATCGATCCTCCCAGATCCCTGGGAGAAGTGGCTGAGACCACACCCATTTCCAAGAAGTAACTTGCCTAAACTTCCAAGCAGCACAGTGAGGAATGGATCCCTAAGGAAAACCAGGGCTCTGATCCCAGCTCAGCGTCTTCTCGGCCTGACCACAATGCATGTGCTGGAGGTGGACAGTCTGGCTGCTCCAATGCTGTGAAATCAGACCAGCCATTTACCCTCAAAAGAAGGGGAAGTTTTAGGAAAGCTCTTGAGCGCAGACCCTGTTCTGTGACCGGCTTCAGAAGGAAAGGCAACGTGGAATCCACTAGAACCTTCTGGTCATGATAGGCACAGGGGAGTTTTCAGAACAGGCCCATTCCTGGACCTTTCCCCAAATGTTCTCTTTTACAACCTGTTTCTCATCAAGTATGAGTGCCAGGACTAAAGCCAAAAAAATGGACGTTACGCTCTCTGAGGTTGAGGTAGCTCTTTGAAGTCCCAGCCTCAGACACGAAGACCCTAACTCATTCACTCTGATTTATGAATGCTGGGGGGAGGAGTGCTTAATACAAATATGAATATTTAACACTATTTTTATGACATGCCACATATATGGTATTTTTTATGAAATGCATTAGCAGTTATTCATATGTCTATACACATTTGTAACTTGGTTATAAAAATTATATAAGATTAGACCAGAATCACATCCCAAGTCCTGGGATATTTCTTTGAAGATCCCAGACTCCTTTACATCTGCTCTTCCCTTCTTCTATCTCATGGAACAATATATTTTATGTAAGTTTATTGCCAAAATTCACAATCTATCATATTGTGGTAAGTTATCTTTCCATTATAGTGTCCCTTTCTAGCCTGAAACATTAATGCAGAGCTACCTGCACTTTCTCAGTTCACAGCATCCCAGAAATTTTCACACAGCAGCAGGAAGCCAAAAAAAACCCTAATAGTTCTGTTTATTTAGTAGTTACATCCAAACAACTTAATTAAGTATTTATGTTCTAACAACTTATTGAAAAAATGATACACATATATTGAAAGAAAAAATGTTCTATTTCATTCTTAAATAACACAATTCCCTCCTACAGGATGAATACACCTTATTGGGCACTGCACAACTTCTCTTTGTATCAGACTGGATGCTGCCTCCATTTTTCCCAATCCACATTTATTTTCACATGGTATTTGCCTTTTATCATAGAAACCACCAAAAAACCAGCTTCACAAAGAGATGAAGTCATTGAAAGGAATACTGGGTACTCCAATAGTGAAACTACAAGCTAATGGTCCATGCAGTGTTCAAGCATCACTGTGTTCCCTTGAAGAGTTAAAACATCCTGAGGTGCACCTGTGAGTCTGCCACAGCACCCCAGGGTGCCTCAGAGCAGTTTGGGAACCAAAAGTGTTAATGGCTCACCACTGCCTATAGGAAAAAGTCTAAAAGCATGGTATATGTATAGACTATCACTGGAAGAATATACAAGATATATAAAGACATACAGACAGAAAATACTATTTGTCTCTGGAGAGACTAACCAGGGAGCTGGGAAACACAGAAGCCAAAGAAACTTACTCTTCATTATACAGCCACTTATAACTTTCAATTTTAAGCTTTGTCCATGTGTTATACATTCAAAATATTTTTTAATCCTAAATGCAAAAAGCATAAAATGAAAGTGATTCAAACGTTACCCATAGTTTTCATTATTGGTTAAAAAAAACATATACCAGCCAAAACTAGAGCTGAGGGAAGAATCCTTAACTGTGATTTCACTGATGAACATCAATGTAATCGGAAGAGTAACTTCACTGTTGAGGGCAGGATGGTGCTCAGGAGACTTGGGGGTGAGCCATTCAGCACCAGCTAATGGCCTCAGTTTCCCTTGTAAAATCAATACTGAAGGTCATAACTGAATGATTCAATGGTTTCAATGTGACTGTTGAACCAAAGGAAGAGGAATTAGTCACAAATCAAGTGGATGTGGATAAAAGCTTCCCTCCAGGAGAAAGCATTAGTCATCCGCCTCTGTTCATGAAAGAGAAGGGCATCATCCCTCCATTTCAACTGCAGCCAAAAAGCACTTTCTGTTCAAAGAAACAAGAGACTGCAAGAGTTCTGGTTCTCTTCCCTCCATGAAGAGACAACCCCAATGTCCCTTTTAGGGAAGGAATCTGTGGCAGAGCTGCTAGCTGCCCCCTGGTATCCATGCTCCCCTTCTTGCATAGTAACAGGATTTACTTCATGAAGACAGTTAACAGACTTTACTTTCCAGGCTCCTGTGCAGCAGCTGGTGTGGCCATGTGTCAAGTTCTGACCAGAGAGGTGAAAACTGAAGTGCTGCTGAGGATGTGAGAAGGCTGACAAAAAGAAGCAACTCCATTGGGAGATTAGACTTTTATCCTTCCCCCTTCATCTTCCCTGCTTTCCAGAATGGCGGTGTGATGACTGGAGTTCTAGCAGCCATTCTGCACCATGAAGTTACCATGAGGTTGGAAATCACAGGCCAGGATGGAGGTTGAAGCAGAAACATGGGAAGAGTCTAGAATTCTAATAGAACATGAGGCTGTCACATCAGCGTGGACACATCTTGGATCTCCTGCGATATGGACTGTTGAGTGAACACAAGGCAGCCTGTAGACAGGTCCCACCACAATGAGCTGGTCGGGGAGTGCTCCCAGGAAGCCATGAGAGGGGTCCACACCGAATGAAACACAAAACCTCGGTGCTTGCCTTTGGATTAATCTTTTAAAACAGTTACTTGACATCATCTACCACCAAAATGATCACTACAGAAATCAAACCCCAAAGTCTTTTTGAATAAAAGAAACAAAGTTAAAGGACAAGATAGTGAATCAAAGCAGGAAGAAACTCACCTCTATGACTGTTTCCAAGGGTTTTGCTTTTCAAATAATGAATATGTCTTTGTATTACAACAGTAACATACATTTGTTACGGAGAAAAATTAAAAAGAAATAAGCAAAAAGAAGAACATAAAAATCACACCACCAGAAAAGAGCTACTTTGAGCAATTTGGAGTCTATTCTGCCAGACTCTTCCACACTCGCAGTCATATATGCATACATGTGTGTGTATAAACATACATATACACACACACATTTACCTACATATATGTACTCACATATATAGATATGCATGCACATACACAGGCATATTTATATATACAAGTTGGGGCAAAAGTACGTTTACAGTTGTGAGTACATGAAACACAGAGTTTATTCTTGTATTATTATTTATTAATTATTGTATTATTTCCAAGACAAACAACTGTATACAGGTATATGTGTGTATACACTTTTTTTTTTCCACCAAAATGAAATTGCAGTATGCAAACAGTTTTGAAATTTCTTTCAAATACTAATCCCAGGCATTTAGAGACTTAAACTTGCTTCATCAAGCATTATCAAACCACTTTTTCTCCTGGACAACCATATCAGAAGCTTAGTATGACATACGGTCATGATAACATGATATTAGAAACCATTACTCATTTGCATAAGCAAAACTAGCTCTTCTGAAGGAGGGAGAGATCAAATCACTGTTAGTCAAACATCACTGTGCAGGCAAGACCCACTGATGGATGATAAAATTAGCGGGCAAAACCTTGAGGAGAAACGAGTTATTAGCATAGTCTCCAACTATCACCCCCAGCACATTTATTAATTACACTGTAGCTTTACAGTGGAGAAGCCTGCCGGACACCCCTCAACAAGTGATCAGATTCACATCACCTGTCTGAAAACACAGCACCCCGTGCCCCTGATGTCACGTAGAGGAAGGCACACCACTCTGTGGTACTCTTGCCAAAAACGCATAACCTCAGACTTACCATAAGGACACATCAAAAAACCCAATCTGAGGCCATTCTACAAAATAACTGGCCCCTCCTCTTCACACATGTCACGACTATTAAAGATGAAAAGAGAGTGAGGAACCATCACAGATTTGAAAGGGTTAAGGAAACATGGGGTTCTGGAACATAAATGGACACCAGTGGAAAAAACGGCGAAACCCAAACAAACTCTGTAGTTTGGCTAATATTAAAATATGAAAACTGTCTCTTCTTTAAAAGCAGGGGCAGGTGGGGTGGGAGACCAAAGGCAGAATTGCAGTTACCCTCCGGCCACTGTAAGCATAACTGTTTCAAACACTAACCCGGCTGGAATGCTGACATCCTTCACCACCAGGATGACCCAGCTCATCTCAAGTTAAACTGGTTCTACTCATCCTTACCATACAGATCAACAAACAACCTATTACTCCAAATGAAGCACACACGTGTGCACACACACACACACACACACAGAGTTATCTGGGCACGCTACTGATAACTATGCACATTACCTAAAAAAATCTTGGAGTTCCTCCTTTTGGGTAAAGCTCCACCAGATGCCCCTTTTACTTTCTGAAAAGAAAAAAAAAAAAGAAATTGTTAAAATGCAGCCCATGGAAAAGACTAGTGGGGGCGGGGCGGGGTGGGGTGGGGGGAAGAGTACATCTCAAAGGTTCCCAGATTGTATAAAACTCCAGAGGAAATATTCCACTTGGATTAGAGAATCCCGGATAAACAGGAACTTGACCCCGGTCAATGGAGGTAAGTGAAGGGCAACGCTATTGTTCCACCTGCCTATTTTCACCAAGCTACACAGAAAGCACTTCTGGAAAGGGAAGTGGAACCAGGCATCAAAGTGAAGTAGATGCTCCAGCTTCAAATCGGCACATTCTCCCAAGAGGCCGGGCCACGCCCAGCGCTGGAGGGACTCTGGAAGGACCTCGCCTCCAGGAGGGAGGCTCTTGCTCCCCTGCTTCCTACCAGGTCCCCAGCGGTTGGGCCTGGGCCTGCCAACAATTATTGTTGAAAGACTTAATAAATATTAATCTATAGTCACTGATATTTGGTCCTATCACATCAATCTAACCTCCTTAGACATTTCTGGAGCACTGCGGCTGGCTATGTCGTGCATTTTCTACCTATCATGGCAGCAATGAAAAATAAACACCCATCAAGTGTTCATGCAAAAGAGGTCATGCATTACCCTCTGACACTCACACAAAATATTTTACTCTCAAATAGGATTATAAAAATGTTTGTTTCCAATGGCCAAAGCAACATCTCTACATTGTAAGTTCTTTCAGAGAGTAGAAGAGAGCACATTTCCAACACAGGGTGGGGTGCGGTCACGTGTCACGGCAGCATCAAGGCCTTGCTGCTTCTTCAGTTTGTGCTCTTCTTAGTGCTAGGTCTCCTCTCCCACATCTTTTTCATCTGGCATTGAAGGCTGACTCATCTTTGTGTTTCTCACATTAGTTTTTACAGCTTGTAGTATGAGTTTCTAGTTCACGTCTTAGGAATGTGAAAATTGTTGAACACTTTAGCTCAGACACCTGTCTTCCCAAATACTAATGCCAAACTCATGTCCCTCTCTTGGATTCCCTCTCCTCCATGGTCTCGGAGCCCTCCACTTACCTGCCTCAAAAGGAAGAAAAGTAAACCTATATTGAAGGCACATTTAACAGTCCTGGAGGTCACTGAAATCTCTCTGTAAGCTCATGGCATCCTTCCTTCAAACTTACCGCCTTCAATAATATATCATAAGGAGGAAAGGATCGTTCTTCTGGAGGTGGAAGGTGTGGCCAGGGATGGTCAGGTAAGAGGAGCAGCAGGCCTGTTGTATAGCAGCTGCTCAGCAAGTATTTGTTGGATGGATGATGGATGGGTGGATAGATGGATGATGAACAGATAGATAGATATGCTGACCACAGGAATGCAACAGGTAAAAGAGGAGTGGGGGTAGAAGTAGAGTATCCCAGATTAAAAAAATATATATATATATACAAAGGCATGGAATCAATGTGTCCCAAGAAGGAGAAGTGGTTTGCTATGTCTAGAGCACAAAGCTTGGGGAATAAGAGTGAGGGTTAGAAAGGCCACATGGAGGGACTTGGAATCATGCGCAAAAGAGTTTGGGCTTCATCCTGCAACAAGGGGAGAGACATCAGCGATTTCAGCCACAGATGCGCAGATCACTCTGGGTGCAGCATGCAGACCGGGTGGGTTGAAGGTGGCAAGTGTGAAGGAAGGAGACTGGTCAGGAAGCCGCAGCACCAGTCCCTCAGGGAGTGGTGAGCACTCAGACAGGAAGAACAGGGGTGCAGAGGACAGGACGGACTTCAGAGCTATTTGGGAGCCCAGATAACAAGACTTGGTGACCAACCAGTCATGGACTCAAAGCAGGATCCAAATGATGTCTAGGTCTCCAGCATTCAAGACCAAGGACAACTCTGAGAAAGAGGATAGATAGCTCATTCAGTCCAGAAATGTTCCGAGTAGAAAAAGCCAGGTCAGAGTCGGGTGGCCTGATCTGGAGGCATCAGCTCAGAGACGGTGGTTAGACACAGATGTGCAAAACAGTGAGGAGGAGAAGCAGCTTTCGGAGAAAGAAGACAGGAGGGTCAAGCAGAATCCTAGGAAATGCCGATGACTAAGGGGCAAATGAAGAAAGCGATGCTAGTGAAAGAGTGAGGCAGGGCAATCTGAAAGGCAGGAGGACAGCCAGGGAAGAATGGTGCCTAAGAAAGGAAGGAGGAGCAGCTGCAAAAAAAAAAACAAGTTCAAATACTCAAAATGTCACATAAAATCAGGGCTAAAATGTGTCCACCAAGAGTGACACCGAAGAGGTCACTGACAACGTCGCTGTTGTAATGGGTTAACAGGAGATCAGACTGCAACGTTGAACTTAGAGGGAGGTGTGGTAGAGATGATGAGCATAGAACAGTTTTTAAAGAAGCGTTAATTAAAGGATGGGATGACTAAAGGAGGACACATTAGAGGGACAATCTTGTGGTGTGTTCTCTTTTTTTTTAATCGTCACCAGAGATATGTTTTTTTTATTTTTTCTGATTATTTTAGAGAGAGAGGAAGGGAAGGAGAGAGAGAAACATCAATCAGTTACTTCTCATATGAGCCCCCACCAGGGAATGAATCCGAAGCAGGTGTGTACCCTAATCAGGAATTGAACCCGCAGCCTTCTGGTGTATGGGACCACACTCCAACCAACTGAGCCACCCGGCTAAGGTGTGGTGTGTTCGTTTTTAAGCTGGGAGAATAAACAGCCAGAAGAGGGAGTGGTTGGGGGCGTCAGAAGGAGTGGAGGGAATGAAGGAGCAGTTTCCCAGGTTGGAGGAAAGAGGACCAGGAGGACAGAGAGAACACAGCTCTCTGCTGAGATGGAGGGACTGGATGCAGATGAGTTCCCAGGGGGCAAGAAAGAAGCTTGAGGAGTCCCTGTCCACGGGGCCCCTGTTTTCTCAGTAAAGTACAAGCCAAATCCGTTTCCGAAAATCGGGAGCGAGGAAAGCATCTGGAGTCTGGAGTGGGAGAGGGTACAGACTAGGTTTGCTGGGCAGTGATGGGCCCAGCAGAGGGGGAGGCCAGGAACAGGACAGGGTCCAGACCCCTTGCAGTGCGGGCTCCCAGCGGTGTGTGCATGAAAGCAGAGGATGATGCCAAGGCCACGACTGGTAGGAGTTCTGGAGGACAGTTAGGGAGGCCAGACTCAGGGGTGAGGGTCAGTGGAGGATATCAGGGATAAGAGAATGTTTAAAGCCAGGGATCCTGATACACAGGCTCCCCAAGCAGGGAGGGGGCTGCCTGGGCACATCACAGGCCTGGAGCTGCCAGTGGGAGAACATCAGAGCCACATCGGAATAAATGAGTAGAAGGGCTAAGCCAAGAGAGGGTCGTGGTCAGAGTAAACTTTCTAACCTAACATTTCGGAGGCAGAGCTAACTGTACAAGATTCCCAGCATCCTGCAAAACTGCCACTGCCTCTTCAGCTGTGAGCAAGTTACTTCAAGTCTCTGGGCCTGTTTCATTTGCACGCTGCCCCCTAACCCCCGTTTTGTAAAATCCATTCAGTGGTTCTCAACCTGTGGGTTGCGACCCCTGAAAATACATCCTGCATATCAGATATTTACATTACAATTCATAACAGTAGCAAAATTACAGTTATGAAGTAGCAATGAAAATAATTTTATGGTTGGGGATCACCACGACTGTATTAAAGGGTCGCAGCATTAGGAAGGTTGAGAACCACTGCTTTATACTAAGAAATATGTGGAACAAAGCAGACTTCACAAGAACTGCTATGTCCCGACTAACAGGAGTAGTAAATGTAAATCATACAACATTAGGCCAACATTATCATTGAGTTTATGGCTTATCTGACCTCCTGGCCTTTCTTCCTCCTCTTCCCCCTTCTGTCCCCACTGTCTAATTTTGGGATCTCTCCTCACTGTCCAAAATAAACAGAGGACATGTGAAGTAGGCTAGGGGGAGAGATTACATGAACTTCAACTCAGCACTGATGAGTTAGAAGATCCAAGATAGTCTACAAACTATTAGGGCTAAAGTGAAAGTTGAACAAATGCTGCTAAATGTAAAATCAACATTTGAACATTAATAACATCCCCAAACACCACCGATCACATTAAAATGCATAAAAAATAAAAGCAGTTACAATAGTTACAAAAATTACAGAGACCCTTTTAAAAAGCTAACTAAATGTGACTCCTTTACTGAAAATTCCCAAATATTGTTGAAGGACATAAAGGAGCCCTGAATAAATAGAAAGGTGTGCCATGTTGAATAGTCATTCAATAAATATTTATGAAGCACCTAGAGCTGAGGACACAGAAGTGAACAAAACAGACAAAAATACCTGCCCTCACAAAGCTAACACAATGACGTGGATTATAGCTTAATCTACTTACTGGCTGTGATCCTGATCAAAATCTCAACAGGATTTTTTAAACGAGATGAACTGACTCCAAAATCCACAAAGAAAAATCAGTGTCAAAACCCAGGAAAGTTCTGGGGGAAATTTACATGGGAACAGTGCCTGCATTACCAGGTATCAGGCTTGTCGCACCAACGCAGAGATAGAAAAATAAGATCAGCAGGAAAGACCTGAGCCCCCAAACAGGCCCGAGTGGTAATGGCGAGTTAAAATATAAAAACGATGGCTCTGAAAATCACTGGGAAAGGCTGCACAACTCCCGGAATAGTGGGACAGCCGGTTATCAACATGGAGAATAACATGGAGATCCCCACACTTCACAGAAATATA
Source organism: Myotis yumanensis (assembly GCF_028538775.1). Classification (NCBI taxonomy): domain Eukaryota; kingdom Metazoa; phylum Chordata; class Mammalia; order Chiroptera; family Vespertilionidae; genus Myotis; species Myotis yumanensis. Next base: position 178,749,301 of record NW_027223753.1, read on the forward strand.
AAAATAACTTACAGGTGGATTAAAGACCTAAAACGTTAAAGTACACACACACTTCTACAAAAGTAAAAGTAGCCCTGACCGGTTTGGCTCAGTGGATAGAGCATCAGCCTGCTGACTGAATGGTCCCAGGTTCGATTCCGGTCAAGGGCATGCACCTTGGTTGCAGGCACATCTCCAGTAGGGGGTGTGCAGGAGGCAGCTGATCAATGTTTCTCTCTCATCGATGTTTCTAACTCTCTACCCCTCTCCCTTCCTCTCTGTAAAAAATCAATAAAATATATTTTAAAAAAATAAAAAAGTATTTAAACAAATATCTGTATGACCTTGAGTCGGAAAACAATTTCTTGGACACAATACAAAAAGCACAATTTGTAAGAAATGTTTAGTACATCAAATTTCAAAACTTCTATTCTATAAAATAATTCATAAACAAAGCAAAAAATTGCTCAGCTGGCATGGCTCAGTGGCTGAGCATCGAGCTATGAACCAGGAGGTTGAGGTTTGATTCCCAGTTGAGGTACATGCCCAGGCTGTGGGCTCGGTCCCCAGTGTGGGGTGTGCAGGAGGCAGCTGATCAATGATTCTCTCTCATCATTGGCGTTTCTGTTTCTCTCTCCCTCTCCCCTCCTCTCTGAAATTAATAAAAATATATTTTAAAAAACAACAAAGCAAAAAGTTTTTATATCTAGAATGTGAAAAAAAAAAAAGCTAAATAAAACTTTTAAGAAAAAGGGTAAGCCCATAGAGAAACTGATCAAAAATATAAACAGGCAACTCAGAGAAGAGAAAACCAGAATGGCTAATAAACATAGAAAGATCTTCATCTCTCACAGAAGGAAATGCCAAATATTTAGATGTTACTTCGCAACCATAAGATTAACAAAAGGAAAAGTCTGGCCGAAACCGGTTTGGCTCAGTAGGGTCCCAGGTTCGATTCCAATCAAGGGCATGTACCTGGGTTGCAGGCACATCCCCAGTAGGAGATGTGCAGGAGGCAGCTGGTCGATGTTTCCCTCTCATCGATGTTTCTAGCTCTCTGTCTCTCTCCCTTCCTCTCTGTAAAAAATCAATAAAATATATTAAAAAAAAAAGGAAAAGTCTGACCAAGCGTGAGGCTATGGAAAGCCAGGAGTTCACTTAAGGCAGGAGCATAAATTGGTACAACCAATCTGAGGAAGAACCTGTAAATATCTAGTAAAAGCAAGGAGAAGCACAGCCACAAGCCAGCATTATCACTTCCACATAGATTGCCTTAAAAAATCTTGCACATGTACTCCCAGGAGAAAAGGTTAAAAATAGTAATTGTTGCATTGCTAATAGAAGCCAGGGCTTCGAGGGCCAAGGCAGTCGGGGCTATGAGGAGCAAGCCCCTTGCACGAATTTCATGCATCAGGCCTCTAGTAGAATAATAAATGACGAGCTAGAATACCAACTAGTAAAATGAATTAAGTACAACCAAATGCATCACAACATGAACAGATTTCAAAAACAATGTTGAAAGGGAAAGCTTTACACAGAATCATAGGCAACAGTATGATAGTATTTATCTACATTTTTAAAACACACAGTCATCCCACATATAGAAGATGAACGCCTATAATAAATAGTGACATGCGTAGGAGTGAGGAACAACAAATTCACAGCTATGGTTACTTCTAGGGAGTGAGGGGAAACAAAAGGGAAAAAAATGAATCTGAAGCAAAAATATCCAAATATTTTTTATTTCTGATTTTTGGATCCATGAGTGTTTCTACTATTATTTTCTGTATTTTTTTTCAACCCATATCTTCTTAACTCCAAGCAGAGGTTCAGAGGAAGAAAGAAATAAAACTGGGTAAGGTAAGATTTGGGGGGAATCTAAGACTTTCTACAGACAGTCCTGTTGTTGTTTCCCATCATCGAGGAGAATCAGAAGTTAGGTGGGCACAGTAAAGTCTCCACGTGATTCACACACTAAGCCAGTGATGGCGAACCTTTTGAGCTCGGCGTGTCAGCATTTTGAAAAACCCTAACTTAACTCTGGTGCCGTGTCACATATAGAAATTTTTTGATATTTGCAACCATAGTAAAACAAAGACTTACATTTTTGATATTTATTTTATATATTTAAATGCCATTTAACAAAGAAAAATCAACCAAAAAAATGAGTTTGCGTGTCATCTCTGACACACGTGTCAGAGGTTCGCCATCACTGCACCAAGACAACATCACAAGAAAGATACCACGGCAGTTCTCTCACCTCTCGCACGTGTCTTTTCAGGTGCATGTATACACTCTGTCCAGTTTTTCGAAAATGTCTTTCAACGTGTTCCCTTCCAAAGGCCAAAAACGTATTCATGCAAACATAGAGTCCACCTTCAGAATTCTAGAAGAAAGAGACAGGTTACAACATTAGCCAAGAACGCCTCACCGAGCAGTCCACATACAGAGTACGGGACGGGGAAGCAGGGCGAATGATGAAGACAAAGCCGGCAGGGCCACCTGGCTGTCAGTCATTGCGGTGGCCTCAGTGGCTCCACAGCCACCACGGTGGCCGCGCCGCCCCAGCCCGGGTTCCAGTGCTCCGGGACAACTGAGCATAGTCTCATAGCGTGAGATCCTCAGAGGCCCAGGGAAGGAAACGTGTTTGTCTGACTCTCCAAACTAGGGTGAATGACAATGAGAGACAGAAGGAAATTGGCAAGCGATCCAACTACCACCGCTGCAGTGATTTATCAGGCTACGCAATCTCCAGGAACATGCAGTTTCCTTTCAGCAGGATCTTCAAAGATACTGTTCTTTCTTTTTTTTTTTGGTTGTTGTTAATCCTCACCCTAGGGCAGTGGTCGGCAAACGGGGGCTCCTTGACTGTGGCTCTTCCACAAAATACCACGTGCGGGCGCGCACGAACAGTGCGATTGAAACTTCGTGGCCACATTGAAGGGGCCAAAGAGCCGCATGTGGCTCTCGAGTCGCAGTTTGCCGACCACGGCCCTAGGGTATATTTTCATTAATTTTTAGAGAGAGTGGAAAGGAGAGGGAGAGACAGAGAGAGAAACATCGATTGGTTGCCTCCCACAGGAGCCCTGACCAGGGCTGGGGATCCAGCCTGCAACTGAGGTGTGTGCCCTTGACTGGAATCGAACCTGGGACCCTTCAGTCCACAGGCCTGTGCTCTATCCACTGAGCCAAGATATTAGTCTTTGAAGATATGATTTTTGAAGGTATCCATTGATCAGTTAAAATAATTTAATACATAAAAAATAATTTAAAAATAATTTAAAAGGTAAATGCTAGAGGATGGAGTTCTATAATAATCATAACTACATGTTATTGCATGCCTAGTATGTGCCAGGTGCTTTACATATATTATGTCTAATCCAAACAATACTGCAAGCTGCTTATTATTATTTCCACTTTAAAATTTTTTAAAAAACTAAGGATAAGTCGCTTGCCCATGTTCACACAACTTGGGAATGTCAGAGTTAAATCTGAATCTTTTTCTCTTTTTATCTCTCTATGCAATATTTCAAATATTATTTCATTATAGACATACTGCTACAATGAATAGTCAAAAATATTGTTCGCATTTTAGATACTTGAGTTTCTATCCCAGTCTCATCTCCCCTTTTCTCTCAATCTGCTTAACATGCTTCTCTGTAAACTTAGCATCTAAAATTAGCCATACTGCCTCAATGGGAGTGGATTCTTATTAAGATCCTGTTAGTCACAGGCCTGCAAATAAAACAAAATACTTAAATGCCTGTCAGAATTGCCAACGAACATCTATCAAAATTCCTTACATTGCATTTTTTAAAATTGATATTGAATTTTTGGGGTGATATTGGTTAATAAAATATAGGTTTCAGATGTACAATTCTATAACACATTACCTGTATATTATATTGTGGGTTCACCACCCCAAGTCAAGTCTCCTGTCATCACCATTTATTCCCCCCCCCCCCCTTTATAATGTCAAAACATGCACTGATGCTCATTACCAATATATGAAAAATCATTTTCAAAGTTCTAATAGCTCAAGATTGGTTATTTAAAAATCCTCCAACATAGAATCTATGGTTTATTTATAAGCCAGACATAAAGTCTTATAAAGTCTTGACACAATGGGAACATTATAACAGCACTGGTTCAAACAGGTGCCTATTACTGTAGCATATACGTTGCAAAAGTCAAGGAGGAAAAAGGCATAAAGAGGACATTATAGTCTATATGGAAAATCCTAACAAATATACACACAACTAAAAATAACAACTAGTAAAACTACATGAATTTAGCAAGATAATAATATGATAGTTTAATAGACAAAAATCAATTTCAATTTTATATTCTGGCAACAAATACTTTCAAATGAAATTTTTAAAACTTGACTATAAAATAGCCAAAAAACTCAGAATTTTGTAGCTTGTGCTTCTGGACACACTTGTCCCTTAAATGAGATCATTTGAATAAAATTAGAAAAATTCTTCATATTACATTCATTTGATCAATAAGTTAGGTAAATACTTCCAAAAGATTTTTTAAAATAATAAACATATTCTTTTGCATAGTCATAACTCTTAAGAAAATATATTACATCATCATAATGGTTAGTTATTCATTAATTCTATTACATGGAGCAACACATATTGTGGGTTTTTTTAAAAAAAAAAAAAAACTTCCATTCTCTTTCAATAAAATGTAATTCTGTTCTAAAGAAGGAAAACCAGAAGATACACTGGGAAAAACTAAGGCAGGTGGTTATACAGGCTCTGAGCTTCAGTATCTACCTCAGTACCAATAATCCCCACCTCAAAGGGTTTCATGAAGGTCAAAGAAGATGAAACACATTCCGCGCTGTAGTACATTACATAAATGTTGGTTATTATTCATTGTAAGCTAAAAGTCCTGTGTGCTACATGCATCTCCTATTATCTCAATTATTTTATAAGGGGGAAGCAAGCAGATGGAAGAAAAAAGTGAATCTGACCGCCACCCAGGCTAGTGGTAACAAATATTAATCTGTCAGAAAAATACATTAGGCAACTAGCGGGAGAACCAAAAAAGTTACTAAACAGAAGAAAAAAAAAAGGTTTAAGTGTAGACTAGCTACATAATGCAAGAGTTTATGGTCCATAAAATAATCAGAAAGTCTTTGCTAATTTCATTGCCAAGCGTTTTTGACTTATTAGGGAATTTGATAAAAATGTAATATACCAAATATTCATTCTCAGTTTCTGGAGTCACTTGATATTGTCACAGAGTCCATAATCAAAGAGAAATATGCTATGGCGCTCAGAGACGAATGGCCCCACGTAGGGAAGGATTCTATGACCAACTCACACAGGCATCTTCCATCACACACGGCCTGACATCTGAGGCAGCGTATGCCCCTCTGCTAGCAGCTCTGAGATGGAGGCACCACCCAGGGAACTTGCCAGTAATTCTAAAAATTCAGGACACACTGAGACAGACAAGACTTTCAAAGTTACCCCACACAGAACAAAGTGTACAGTCTAATGATGTGCACTTTCTTCCCTCTCGCCTTACTAATGTCTAAATATTAATCCCATAAAGACACTTTATTTCACATCCACAGTCAACACTCCATGCCGTGTAGAGTTTCTTTCACTATTGAGGACAAGTCTGCTGACAAATCTCTCCCAATTCCTTTGTGACCAAAGCACAGAGCACAGTTTGTAGCCTGGGATCAGAGATAAGCTGATTGACTCTTGAGGTTTTCGAACCCTCAACCCCATCCTCTCATGAACCAGCCACACCCCACGAAAATCACTGCTTCAAGAAAGCACCATAAAGCACTTGCCTTCATGGGGCCAAAAGTGCAGCAAGCAATCGGGCAGGGCCTTCTGCACAGGCGCTGTGCTAAAGCTGAGGGAATAGGCTCCCATCGTGGCTTTTGTAATGAGGCCAGCAGAGTACACGCAAGAAGATCAGTAACTGCACTAGACAGTAAAGACCAGGGTGAACCTCTTTCTTAATGTCCAATGTCCTTTGTCTTAAGAGTTCGTGCAATATGTCTTCAGAAGAAAATAGAAATTAAACAATTTTTTTAATCAGGCAGGTTTAGGGAACTGTACTGACAGTGAAATACAACTCAAAGAATAAGAGGAAAGAAATCAAAATGATATACTTTTTTCAAGTCATGGTGGTAGAGTGCTTCATTAAATAGATTACAAATGACATTTCTATATCTTGGGTTAACTTTTGAAATAAATAGTAGCATAACAATGGAGATTCCAAAAATATATTCATTTCATATGGCAAAAGCTCTTAATATGTCAAACCCAAAGAATGAGGGGGAAATCACTAATCAAAGTTACTGTTACATTTACACTTCAGAATTTAATCTAGAGCCACATCTTACACCAAGCACTCTAATAAGGTTCCGCTAGATCCAAGAGGTCACATTTTAAAAACTAGGAAAGAGCAGAATAGCATATTCACCCCACTTGTAAAGGGGACAATAACTTCTAACCAAAAAAATATAGAATTGCGAAAGAGATGGCATAGCTGAGTACAGATATATAAACACTAACAACAAGTTTTACACCACAAAATATAATGAAACAAATAGAAAACCAACAATAACAGCATAGGTAAAGCTGTAGGACGATGAAGAAAAGCTTACATGCAAACTATGTAAAACTGATAAAATTACAAGATGTCAACATCCAGGTTCAACTTGGTAAGAGTTTTTTTTTAAGATTGTTTAATTTTACAGGTGAGGTAATATTATATTCAAATCATCACATCCTCACCACCTCCTGAAGTAAGCACATTAAAACAACTTCCAGGCGAGTGTACTAGTATAAGCCTACTAAACTAACAAAAAAAAGTATTATAATCGCACAGCCTGGAGCCACAGAAAAGTCTGTGTACCGACTCCGACAATAGAAATCGATTCTGTCTTTCTACAGAGCAATAACATTGTGACCCTTGACACAGTACTTCACCTTTGGGGACAGACCCCAGGGACCCAAAAGAAATAGAAAAAAACCTTTTGTTTAAAAATATTCACGGATGTACTATTTAAAACAGGACAAGTTAGCCATGGCCTCAAGCAGAGGAGCTAAGAACCTGTGACATATAAACACAATGAAATACTTTAACCTTATTTAAAATGCTGCATGTATGCATTGTGTGTAATGTGTGTAGAACATACGTGTGGAATTGTATATGATGTGCATAGAAAAATAATGTTTATGAAAAAAGAGCACATGCTGATGACAAGGAGGAAAGGGAAGAGGGGAAGGTGAGTCTGTACATTGACGAAGACTGAACTGAAAATGGGGTGCGATAAGTGGTTGTAGATTTATTTAAGTCCTTGACCTTGGGGCCCACAGCCTCACTCCCATTACCTCCACGCTCGATGTGAGAGAGAAACATTGATCGCTTGCCTCCTGAGCACACCCTAACCAAGACTCAAACCCGCAACCTAGTCACGTGCTGTGGCCCAGAATCAAACCCACAACCGTTTGCTGTCTGGAATGACACTCCAACCAATTGAGCGTCAGCACCTCAAACTACAGCTGTGAAGGAGCAGGTTGTTTTGTCCGGTGTTTTGTTTTGTTTCTATTCATTAGGGGAAGACACGTGGCCCCCTGCACAGGACTAGCTCCCAGCTCCAGCCAGATGTGCACGTACTCACATGAGTAAGTCCCACAAAACCCACGTGGGTCTACATCCTGTTCAAACAAACCGGTCTGCTGCTCAAGCACTTGGAGGTGGCTGCAAAGTCAAGTTGCTATAGAAATTTCTAAGGACGTGCTCTCGATGCTTGTACTTATCTCTTGGCCCAGTCAGCTGGCTTCCCTTTGAGTAGCCTTAGTCCAGGGCTGGGTGAACTGCCCAATCCTGCGAGGGTCTCACTGTCAGGAAAGCATCACCTCAGGGACCTTGGGAACACAGGATCAGGCCTCAAGCCTTCAGAGCAGCCCATCAAAGCCAGCTACCCCTGTCGAGGCCTGCACAACTGTGGTTGCCCCCCAGACCCCACACCGGTGCAGCCGTCCACCTGCCAGTCTCCGCCCATGACCAACTCCCTCATCTCCCTGCTCATCCGCCTGTGCTGACAGCCCTTCACCCCAGACCCACTTCCATTTCCCCACTGTTAGCATCTTGCTGTTTGAAACCTGTAGCTGTGAGAAACCCAAGCTTCCTTCACTCGGGGCCACTGCACGCAGAAGCTGAGCAGCACAGCCTCTCCTGAGAGCAGGAAACTTGTATCACGTTCATTACTGAATTCCAAAGACAGTATCTGGTACCAAGCAGGAGTGAACATTGATGGGCTCAATGGCAGGTGTGTGTAACTTGCTGTCATTCCGTTACATAGTTTAATTCTAACGGGTCCTCGGTGCCCCTTTTTAAACTACTCCCTGGCACAGGCTCCATTTCAAGTCTGGCGCAACTAAATAACGGGGAGCATCAAAGGAAGACTGGCCCTGGCCTGTGGCTCAGTTGGCTGGAGTGTCATCGTACAGCAAAAGGTTGTGGGTTTGATTCCCGGTCACAGCACAGGCCTAGGTTTTGGGTTTGATCTCTGGTCAGGGTGTATTCAGGAGGCAACCGATCTCTCTCTCTTTCTCTCTCTGTCTGTCTCCCCCTCCTACCTTCTCTCCCTTTTTCTTTCTCTCTCCTCCTCTCTCTCCCCATCTTTCTCTCCTTTCCTCTCTCTAAAAATCAGTAAAAACATGTCCTCAGGTGACGATTAAAGAAAGAAAAGAAAACTGATGATCGTGCATAGACATACAGCCTGAGACCCCAGCAGGAATACTAGCTTTTCTGGTTTGTTTGGCTCAAGTCAGACTCTTAGCAGCTTGGACATTTGAACCCCACTGCCCCAGCTCTCCTACCTTCTGTCACCAAGCCACCTCCCATGGCTCTTTGGGACAATGGCTGCCATCTCCACACCCCATCCCACCTTGGGCCCTTCTCTGGCTCCCACTTTCAGAGGCCACCCAGCCAAGAATGGCCAACGTGTGCTTCCCTGCGCGTTCTTAGCTAAATAAGATTCTAATCATCGTCTTCATGATGCACTAAACAGAAACTTGACCAAGATGCAAGGCTAGATTTAGAAACCTGAAATCGCTCGGGATTTCTCTAAGGCCACATGACAATTCCCTTTGAAAACTTCTCCCATCCCACGATCAAACTGTCAGAGAGCAGCATCAGAAGCCCATGGTTTAAACCCGCTCTTCAATGCATTTCAATGCAGACGCGATATATCCATGGCCGTTCATTTATTACTTTCCATTATACTGCATACTATTCAGAAGTAACGTCAAGGAAGAAGTCACCTTTTTGTTATACTGCCTGGCATTTAAAAGAACCGTAAAACAATGGCGAATGTAAAGGTCAAGGTTACAACGTGTTTCGGAGGAGCCAGTGACCAGTCATTTCAAATAAAAATACACCACATTGTCAATCGGTAGGTGTTCGGAGAACTTTGTTTACGATGCCGTGCGCTTGGAGACCAGCCTCCGCTGGAAGGCAGGAAGGCAGGGCAGCGTGCGTGAGCAGCAAGAGGAGCTGCGTAAAGCTTGTTTTTAGAACCACAGAACAGTGTGGAAAACAAGCGGTCATCGCCACAAAGAGAAACATGATGTCGGTAGATGGAGTCACAACAAATCCATGTACAGGACAAACTGCATACTATCCCGCCCCCTTCCCGCCCCGCAAGACTGTGACTCACACACTCGTGCAAAAGGGAGACGAAAGGACAAGAACATGGTATTTTCTAGAACCCTGATTTTTAAAAAAGAAAATAAGCCCTCGCTGGTTTGGCTCAGTGGATAGAGCATGGGCCTGAGGGGGTCCCGAGTTCGATTCCGGTCAAGGGCACATACCTCTGTTGCAGGCTCCTCCCCGCCCGGGTCATGGTACGGGCTTGTGTAGGAGGCAACAAATCAATACGTTTTTCTCACATCGATATTTCTCTCTGTCTTTCCCTCTCTCTGATACTCTCTCTAAAAATCAATGGAAAAATATCCTCAGGTGAGGATTAAAAAAAGAAAATAAATTAAGTAAATTAAGTATTTATAATAGTGAAAGGAAATAACCTGAATGCCCAACAACGGATGTGTTTAGTAACTTATGGCATATCCATGAAAGTTAACACGCTTCGGCCACTTAAAATTGACTTGTGATGAGTAGGTACTGAGAGGTATTTCTGAGTGATGAAGCCAGTGATAAAACTGTGTGTGTGACGTTATGATACACGTGACGTGCACGCTGAGTAGCACGATGTTATCTTAGCGTGATGAGATAATGTGGGATTGTTTTCTTCATCTTGTCCTTTGGCATTTTCCAATTTTTCTTTCGAAACAATAAGATTTTCCTTCACTGAGTGTATTTAGAACCAAATATATGTACATGGAACAGAATAGGCGTCGTCCCAATGGTCCCTTTTCCTCACCAAAGCGTTCCTTAGGCTTTTGCAAGACACCTTCCCAGCCTTCAGGTGCTGCATAGTCTTGTTACTCAAAGTGAAGGGAAGGTCTGAAATAACTAAGAGATTATTTTGAAATGTGTAGCTAAAGAACTTTGGGAACACACAAGTAAAAGAGAGGAGAGGAGGACTGTAATCTCAGGGAGCCAGACTCGAATGTGATTGCAACAGAAAAAAAAGAAACACATCAAGGACGCCGTATCCCAGTTGGATGCCATCCAAGCTTCCAGCCGGGGACAGTCGGACAGTCGTGAGGAGTCTGGAAAAGAAGCTGAGGAAGAGAATAAGGCTGTGCTGTCTCCTCTGGGAGCAAGAGACGTTGGTGGGGGTACAGGGCAGGGGTTTACTCTGCAGAGAGAAACAGACAAGCAAGGTTGGTGCCCTGATGACATTTCCATCCTGGTAAGGAGAGACAGAAAATAAACAAGAGATACAGAAGATAATTTCCAGCAGCAATAACGGTGATAGAGAAGCCTGAGGGAGGGTGGAGAGATAAGAAGGTTGGGGTCCTTATGCAGCTCAGGAGATGGGGGGGAGGGGCGAGCTCAAGGATGAGGGGCCAGACAAGCAAAGTGGGAAGAGCACCCTAGCTAGACAAAAAGCATGTGCAAAGGCCACAACTCCAGAGAAAGCTTAGCTACATCATCAAAAAACAAAAACAAAAACAGAGAAAGTCAGGGTGCTAAGGTCGAGGGAGAGGGAGAGGTAGCAGGATCTGAGGAGCAGAGCGAGAGTTCAATCTCAGTGGGATGAAAGCCACTGGAGGGTTTTCAAGTGAGAAGTGCCACAATCTGACATACATTTTATATATATATATATAATTTCAGAGAAGAAGGGAGAGGGAGAGAAACATCAATGAGAGAGAATCATTGATTGGCTGCCTCCTGCACACCCCACACTGGGGATCAAGCCCGCAACTCGAGCATGTGCCCTGACCAGGAATCGAACCATGACCTCCTGGTTCATAGGTTGACGCTCAACCACTGAGTCACGCCAGCCAGGTGTTATACATTTTTAAAAGGTCACTCTGGCTACTAGGGGAGAACTATAGAAACAGAGGGGTCAAGAGAATGTATGGTTATGAGGCCATTATATATTCTAGACCCTCACTGTCCAATACAGTAGCCACTGGCCACATGTGAATATTAAATCTAAATTAAGTTAAATTAACTCTGGTGCCGTGTCACATACAGACATTTTTTGATATTTGCAACCATAGTAAAACAAAGACTTATATTTTTGATATTTATTTTATATATTTAAATGCCATTTAACAAAGAAAAATCAACCAAAAAAATGAGTTCACGTGTCACCTCTGACACGTGTGTCATAGGTTCGCCATCACTGCCCTACGCCTAGGAGATGGATGAGACGTGGGGCTGTGTGGAAAAGGGCCAAGATTAGGACAACTCCTGACTGCTTTGACTCAGTACCTCACAAGACTGCCCACCGCTCTCTGCTCACTCCTTGCTCTCAGTAAGCAGCCATCTGCCTACTATTCAGCCACTCGGGCACTTCCCTATCTGAATAGTAGATATGAATATTCCACTGTGCAGATCCCCAGTACAGTCTCGCTTCTCGAGCAAAACAAACAGACAACGGTTTTTAAATGAAAAACTAAGCACATGCAGGTGGGAAGCAAATGTGCCATAAGAAAGTAAAACAGGTTCCAGATCAAGTGTAGCCAGGACTCAACCCAAAGAAGGAAATGTGGATAAAGCCCTGCCCTACACTAAGCCGGAGCTCAAGGAAACACTCACCAGTTGACCAGTAGAACAGAACTACCAGATACAATATTTGCAAAGTCCAAAATTTTGGTTTCAACAGCAAATCCACTGAAATACACTTGGCTACATAAGCTAAGTAGGAAACAGCAAATGCGTAGCATCTCCAGGTGGTATCGGCCTCTCTGCTGAACACTGAAAAAGCATAATGTGGCCGTGAAGTGTTAAGAAAAACTAGAGATGTTCATGCAATGGCTCTTCCAGCTTGCTCCAACTTGGAGGTCTCCCTCTCTGCAGAGCACTCCTACGCCTCAGAGCTGCCCAGGCCAAAGGCAGGGTCCGAACAGCGAGGCTTTGACACAATATAAATTCACTGTCCCACGGTGGCATCATTTATTAACTTTTTCCCTAAGTATAAAACCAAATCCTTGCTCTGGGTGTTTGGAGCGATGAGGACGCTGTCCCCGAATAGCTGGGGAACAAGGGTTGAGGCAGGGCACGGAGAGCCGCTACAATAATTAATGCTCACAGGACAGGTGGGCAAAACAGAAATCATCAGAGGCTGAAGACACTAGGTGAGTGTCCGCAGCAGCGCTAAAATGAAGCCACAACGCATCGAAGTGGTTCCCAGCTGACATCTAAGAAAAGAAACTGTGAGGCCACCTCGTCAAACGTAAAAACCTCTTATGGTCACGTCTTCTTATTTTCTAAAAGAGATGGGTCTCTTCAGGATGCATTTCCCCTGATAAACTGCATTATACATGAGGATTCGGTGTGCAGGCTAACCCATGAGAGCCCATTACAAGGGGGTGAACGTGAGGATGAATAACAGCCCCGCACCGTCCCCCTCCCCCTCAGGAGGCAGCACACACTCATGCCCCGGGCGGGCCCTCAGAGCAGAGCCTCACACAGAATTACCAAGAACAGCATGTCTCTCTTGCAAAGCCAAGACCAGGTAAATCCCACTTCAGCCCTGACCTCAGTGGATAGAGCGTCGGCCTGCGGACTCAAGGGTCCCAGGTTCAATTCCAGTCAAGGGCATGTATCTTGGTTGTGGGCACATCCCCAATGGGGGATGTGCAGGAGGCAGCCGATCGATGTTTCTAACTCTCTATCCCTCTCCCTTCCTCTCTGTAAAAAACCAATAAAATATATATTTTTAAAAATATAATAAAAAAATAAATCCCACTTCACCTTCCTCTCGGAGGGATCCCTCCCACTGAAGCCCACTGAAGAGACGGGAAGCAGCAAGTCACGGTGATGGGCAGCCGGGATAACAACACTGCAGGTGGGTACGACAGAGAGGAAAGCCAAGGCCCAGTGACATTAGGCACTTGCTGAAGTCACATTGCTACTCAGTAGTCAAGGGATGGAGGGATGAGATTCCAGGCCAGTCTGCCCTCCCTCCACCTGCTGATTGGAGCAACTGAGAAGCAGAGGTCGTTTTGGTGTCAGGAGCCAGCACACACCATCATGGGAGCCTGGGGGAAAGAGCAGTGTCTTCTTTTTCTTCAAGGCTGTTTCATCCCAAGAAAACAAAAGGGACAGGCAAAGGAGAGCCACCCCACTCGAGCAGCTTGAGCCAGGTGCCTTGCCAGGCTTTCCTGCAGGGGAAGGGGGCTTCAGCAGGCCCCACCAGCTCCACTCCCCAAACTCAGGCAGCGGAAGTCCCTGGGAGGTGGCTGCCCCAGGCTGCCAGCTCCCTGACAAGACCCAAGGTCTGGGGCTCCCAGACCCTGGTGAAGTAGCTGCAGGGCTTGGCGACCCCACCGTCCATCCACTCTCATCAATGTAGGTCCAGTCATTGGATCTGTCCATGGCCCGATTCTGCTGGTCGGGGCCTGGAGAAAGAGCCCACACCACCTGAGGCTCTTCCCCAAGCTTCAGGCTGGAGGCCCAATGTTGGGTCCAAAGGAACAATTCAGCAGTTGTTCCCGAAGGATACAATATAGGAATTACTTTCACCCCTGCCCTCTCCCTGGCCCATTCCTTACCTTCAGGCCCATATGTCCTCTTTCCTCCTGGCCAATCAACCCACTAACCCCACTTGCAGACCGACCAGCCTGTTTCTAAGAACTGCTGGGGACAGAAACATCTATGCCCAGGTCACCACTTTACAGCCACACCCAAAGAATTAGCCAGGACAAAAACAGCAACACTTGGTTTGATTAGGAGAAAGTTTTCATAGTTGCAATTCACAAGAACAGTCAACCACTTGGCCAACCACCCATGTGGTTAACATGGGACAAATTCCCTCTAAAGTGATTTTATTATCATGAAACATTAAAGTCTACATGTATCCCATCTATAACTGCTGGTATAATATGACTATCTGTTCAAATTTCTAACTCCTGGAAAAAAATACTGCCTCAGGCTCCTGAGTTTCTCTGGGAATTGAGCCAATTGGTGGGAGGGCGAGAAGCATGTGCCAGTCTCTGCTTCGTCTACAACTTGGGGGACAAGGTCTCAGGAGCAAAGAGGTGGGGACCTGGGGTCCTTCACAAGGAAGGGCTATTCACAAACCCAGGGTCTCTAAACTAGGGACTGCCAGACTCTGCAATCCGAACCCTGACCTCTAAGCTCCATCCAGTCCCCAGCTGTCCCAATGGGCATGCAGGACTTGGCCACTTGCATGTGGCCATCTCACCTTCCTCATCCTGGATTCACTTCATCTCCCAACCTACAGGTGTGAAGTCACCTTTAACTCCTCCCACTCCTTTACCCACTGCATATTCTGTCCTTAAGTTGGGTCATACCCTTCATGAAATTTTCTATTGAGCTTATTCCCACCACCCAGCCACTTCTACCCCCACTATCATCACCCTAATGAAAGCACACCCCCTCCACTATTACACTAGCCTCCTAGTTGAATCCCTGTTCAAGGACTCCACACCTCCCACCAACTATTCCTCATTCCACTTCTAGAACATCCATACTAAATAACCAATGTCCTTGTGCTGTCCTCTTGCCACACTGTTTAAAACTTAAATATCCTAGATGTGCTTCATGACCCATCAGGGCTAAGTCCCATCTCTGCCACATCCCAGTCTTAGAACAAGTCCTTGAACAAGCTGCCTAACCTCTGACTCTGTTTCCTCATCTGTAAAACAGGGCAGCACCACTATCACTTATAAGCCAATTCCTATTATAATTACATGAGATAATATATATAAAAGTACCTAGTACGCTGTTTGACTCATAATAGACACTGAAAATTGGTGCATCCACCCCTCTTCAAAAGCAAGAGCCATGTCATTCTCCCCTCCTGTGACCCTCTGCTTCCCTCCTAAATACTCACACCCTCCCTACCACCTACAGCACCTAGCGCAGGGCTGGGTGTACCAGGCTCTAACTAAGTACTAATACTTGCTAATAAATGCAAAACAAAATGTTTGCTTTTAATATTATCACAGGAAGCACATACTGTGCACCTCAAGCAACATCTCGAATCTAGTGGCCTGTTCAGACTCATTAAATTCTTGTCATTACTGCATGGTCCTGCTGTTCTAACCCTAAAAATAGGTGCTCCTGTGCACATCTTCCCTGTGCATGGGACAAGAGGAGTCCTCGATGACCCCCATGATACTGAACGCGAGCAGCAGCACAGAGGCCTGGGCTACATCCGCAGGGACCTGCCCTCTTGTCATCTCCCTGAGGGACACCACCTGTGATCACTTCTACCAACATCCCCTGGGACACCTAGAATCACAACATGCAAAACACTTGGTAAATCCCCAAGACACCTTTCCCTGGCTTTTTAAGAGTCAAGTTTATGACTTGTCAGATAATATCAATATCTATATATATAAAAGCCTAAGCAACCGAATGACCAAACGACGGAACAACCGGTCGACCAGTTGCTATGATGCGCACTGACCATCAGGGGGCATTCGCTCAACACAGAAGCTGCCCCCTGGTGGTCAGTGAGCTCCCACAGCCAACCTCCCATGGCCAGCCAACCTCCCGTGACCGGCTGCCCCTCCTCCCCCACCGATGGTCCCGATCGCTGACCAGGCCAAGGGACCCAACCCGTGCATGAATTTGTGCACTGGGCCTCTAGTGATAAAATAAAAATTACAATATTGGCTATTTTTAGTAACATTTTAATGCCAAAATATATGGTGATGATTTTTTTTAAATGGGAACAGAACAGATGTAGCCTACCAGATACAGGTTCCCAAATGGCAGCCTTTTCAGTCCTCTATTCTTTTCCCTTTCATTCTCAAAGCCCTCAGCTCTTCCATGTCTTCAACAATCATAACCCAACCCTGACAGAGATGTACAGAGTGTTTTGAAAGCACAGGAAAATTAATGTCTGACTCAGCTGGGGAGCAGAACCTGGGGGCGGGGGGGCTCACAAAGAATACCCGAGCTAGTATTTAAGGACTGGTAGGGTTTTCCTGCAGGGAGGGGAGGGGTGATGGGCTGGGAGAAGGCAGTCCAGGCTGAGCACCTGAAGAACACAACATCCTTTGGGCCAAACGGAACGTAAGCAGACGGCAGGTGCTAAGGGACGGCAGTGGCTCAGTAAATCGGAGCAACATGTGCTGTGTTAGAAAAGTCTGAATGGGGCCTTTGAAAATTTCTACACAGGAAAATGGCATGAGAAGACCCATGTTTCAGAAACACAACTAAGAGTTCGGTGTGACGGGCAGGAAGGGAGGCAGGTTGGTCTGCTAAGAGGCTTCTGCAAGAGGCCAGGCCAGGCCAGATGAGGGCCTGAACGGTGGCCGTGGAGAAAGAGAGAGGAGGCTATGCTGGGATCTGGGCACCTGCTCACTAGTGGGATGTGGTGTAAAAGAGAGGGAGGTGCAACCAGGCTCAGAGCAGCATCATTCACAGCAGCCACAAGGTGGAAGCAGCCCAAGTGTCCATCCAAAGGTGAGTGGATAAACAAAATGCGGCACACACATACAATGGAATATGATTCTGCTTTAAAAGGGGAGGAAATCCCAACACGTTACCACTTGTGAACTTTAAAAACGTTATAGAGCCGAAACCGGTTTGGCTCAGTGGATAGAGCGTCGGCCTGTGGACTGAAGGGTCCCGGGTTCGATTCCGGTCAAGGGCATGTACCTGGGTTGCGGGCAAAGCCCCAGTGGGGGATGTGCAGGAGGCAGCTGATCGATGTTTCTCTCCCATCGATGTTTCTAACTATCTATCTCTCTCCCTTCCTCTCTGTAAAAAATCAATCGAATATATTTTTTAAAAAAATAAAATAAAATAAAAACGTTATGGAAAGTGAAACAAACCAGTGGCAAAAGGACAAATCCTGTATGATCTCACTTATATAAGGTACCTGGAGCAGTCCAAATTCAGAGAAAAGCAGATTTGTGTTTGCCAGGGACTGGGGAGAGGGTGAAATGGGAGTTATTATTATCAGGGATATAGAGTTTCAGCCCTGAGATGAAAAGAGGTCTGGGGATGGATAGTGGTGATGGTTGCACAACAATGAGAATGTACTTAATACCACCCGACTGTATACTTAAAAATGGGTAAGATGGTCACTTTTGTGTCATGTGTATTTACACAGTTTTTTTAAAAGAGAGGGAGGGTCACTGGATGGCACTGTACTCCTCCCAGCGGGGGTGATGAATGACGGCAGGCGCTGTAGGTGAGCTCGGGGCCACAGGCAGCCGCAGGCAGGGAGCAGAAGCAGAATTCAAAACTGCACCTCCAGATTCAACACAAGCTGAGATCACAAACTTTCTCAGAAAGGCTCCCTGACAGGATCAGCAGCTTCGCTTACATCCCAGAACTTGAAAAATGAGACAACTTTAAAGGTAATTACTGCCAAAAAGAGATCACAAGTGACTTCTCGATTTTAGTTTGGAAAAGTGGGACTCTAGGGAACTAGGGCAGACTACACTCACACATCAATTTCACTCCTTTATGAAACACAAATAAAACGACAGTAAAGGGATTTTTTGAAAACATAAACCACAGCAACAAAATCTGGAGCGTGGACTGCAGATGGCTAAGTGCTAAAAAGACTAAGACAAGCTGACAAAGCTGGATTCCAAGCCCATGGCATAGAAAGCCAAGATAAAATCTGACTTACACCACAGAACTTCCAAAAGCCTCCAGAACGAACAGCCCCAGGTAACCCTAGAAGTTGGGGTAAAACAGGGACTAAAGGAAGGAGGAAGGGTTGGAAAGCTGTCTGGGTAGCAGTTGCAGCCCCAGAGCTCTCCTCCAGGCCAACCAGACCTTCCCACATCAATCAACTACTGGAGATTTCTTCTAAAGCAGGTAGACACAAAGGACTCAGGTCTGTGGAACACTGGGCTCAGTTAAGAATAGGGGCTCCATGCTGAATACACGGGGACTTGGAGATGTGGGTGTAATATTTGTGTATCGGTCCAGATCTAGTTCGAAAAGACAGACCATTCTAGGTATTTCAGGCAGGAAGGGATTTAATGCAGGGAATTAGAGGCTTACAAAATCCTGGGAAGAGCTGTGAGAGCCAGGGGCAGAGAAACCACCACTCATGCTCAGGAAATCAGGAAGCACAAACATCACAAAAAAACTGCACAGATGATCCCAGCCTCCCCACGGCGGAGGGGCTCTGAGTCCCACAGGAACTAGGAAGATCCCACCATCTGCCACGTGCCACCACCGCAACAGCAATCGTGGCTTCTTCTCTTTACCTTCTGCATCTCTCACTGGCAGATTCAAAATCAAAACCCTTCTATCAAAGGTGTCCGGCTTCCCAGCCCCTGCAACACAGGAAAAAGCTTAACAAAGCAGGGATAGGGTTAAGAACCAGAAGAGACTATCCCGCTAGGACCAGTATGCAGATGCTGAGCCCTCCGTCCTCCGTCCTCTGAGTGCTGCCAGACAGGCTTCCACCTCCCAGGAGAGAGATGGCAAAGGTCTCCTAACCAGTGGTCAAAGGGAAAAAATCATGATGCTCAAAGTTAAGGCTTCCCAAAGATACAGCCCAGCCAGATCACACTACAGTGAAGCTCACAGTCAACAGAAGAGAGAATTCTCACCTCTGAAAGAGCCAACAATTCCCAGTCCATGTAGCTGTAAATTTTTCAAAAGGAGTCAAATTCTCTACATTTTATTTTGCTTCAAAAAGAATGTACGACCCCTGGCCGGGTAGTTCAGTTGGTTAGAGTGTCGTCCTGATATGCCAAGGTTGTGGGTTTGATCCTTAGTTGCTGGGAGCCAGTCCATCCTTGCTGCTTGACACAGTCGCTGCAGGGAAGAAACATCTGCACAGCATATGTTTCAAGGGACTTGGCGTATATGGCATACTGTTCTTAATATGTTTGCTCACCTTCTTGGCGCTATGTGTTTTAACCAAGGTCACCTCTCTGAGAAAGGTTGTTTCCCCAGGTAGGAATTTTCCCCTGAAGTTAGGGAGGGACTAAAACCCCTTAACTAAGTGCCAGGCAGGTAGTTAATCACTTTAACTACAAACAATCACGCTTAAGCTACATAATCTTTACTCCCTGGAATGGAGATAAGAAACGCCCTAACCTTTGGGATAGAGATTGATAGGATTGGAATCAACTGGTATAAATACAGATGTAACAAGACAACAGAAGACAGAACCTAGGGACAGAACCTAGAGACAGGACTTGGCTGGAGATCACACAAGAACCTAGAAACAGAACCTAGTGAGAGAACTTGGCTGAAGAACCTAGACAGAACATGGCAGGAGAACCTGGATAGAACCTGGAGAACCTAGGGACAGAACCTAGAGACAGAACCTAGCAAGAGAACATGGCAAAAGATCCTGGACAGAACCTGGCTACAGAACTTCGCTGGAGAACCTAGACAGAATATGGCAGGAGAAACTGGATAGAACCTGGCAGGAGAACCTGGCGACAGAACCTGGCTGAGGAACCCAACTATGATGATCACCTGAATGCTGCCTTCGTGTCATTCCTTCTTCGCCTACTCCGTCCACACCTTTGGGGACCCCTGGACCTGCTGGGGCTGGACCCCAGCACTTATACAAGGAGCCACCAATGAATGCATAAATCCGTGGAACAGCAAATCAATGTTTCTCTCTCTCTCCCTTCCTCTCTCTCTGAAAATCAATACATAAATTTAAAAAAAAAAAAGAATGTATGAGAAATAACATTTCTGGTTGAGCAAAGATTAGCAACCAATTATTCACTCACCACACATGTGAAAATTTGACCCATAAAAGTCGAAATGCAGGGGGGTATGTCACTGGAGGAACCAGTTGTAGTTTTCTTGCCTAAACTCTAGAACTTTGGTTTTCAAAGTATGACCTGGGAACCCTGTGATGCCCCTGAGACCCTTCAAGTAATCTGCAAGGTCAACCTGTTTTCACAAGGTGAATTTATTTGTTTTTTTCAATCCCATTCTCTCATGAGCACACAGTGGCATTTTTCAAGAGTCATCATGACATATGATGACATCACCACTTGAATAGCTAATGGAATGGAAGCTGTTTTAAATTTTTCTGTCTTAATTTCTAGTATGGTAACTAACAATAGATAGAAACCACATAATAGCTCTTAAGGATCCTCAAAAATATTTAAGAGTATAAATTGGCCAAAGAACTTGAGAATCATTGCTACAAAACAACTTTGTAGTTAGCTTCTTTGAGCAGGAAACTTTTCTTTTCTTTTTTTTTTTTTGGTTTGGTTTGGTTAATACTCAGGATATTTTTTCCATTGATTTTAAAGAGAGTAGAAAGGAGGGAGGGTGGGAGGAGAGTAGGAAAGAGAGATGAGAGAAAGAGAGAGAGAGAGAGAGAGACCATGTGAGAGAGACACATCGGTTAGTTGCCTCCTGCACACACCCTGACCAGGACCGGGTATCAAATCTGCAACCCAGGGACATGCCCTTCAAGGGGAATTGAACCCGAGACCCCTCAGTTCCAGGGCTGATGCTATAGCCACTGAGCACACCAGCCAGGGCTGGGCAGGGAACTTTTGATGTGTGAAACCAATTAGGCTTAGTTTAGGTTTTCATCTTCAAAGGAAAAAAAAAAATCTGTGCTTCCTAAATTTTACTTTACTATCTTATGTCAGTTTTGTTTACCCACTAGGATGATGATTTTTCTGCATAGATCCTAAATTAAATTACTTTTTCTCCTCCAAGTAAGCACTGCCATGGCAAGTCTCATTGCCCAGAAGGCAGCATGCATAGCACAACAGTAAAAAGCACACATTCCACAGGGACTCAGAGACGTACACACCAACGATCATAGCAGCTTTATTCATCACAGCCAAAAGGTGGAAGCAGCCCAAAGTCCACCAACAGAGGAATGCAGAAACAAGATGTGGCACACACGCACAGCGGAGTATTATTTGGCTTTAAAAAGGAAGGGAATTCTAATACACACTACAGCATGGATGAACCTTGAACGCACAGCAGAGTATTATTTGGCTTTAAAAAGGAAGGGAATTCTAATACACACTACAGCATGGATGAACCTTGATGATATGCTAAGTGAAAAAAGCCAGACACAACAGGACAAATACTGTGGGATCCCACTTACATGAGGGGCCTAGAATAGAACGGTGGTTACAGGTGTGGTTGAAAGGGGCTTGTTATAAATAACAAATAACACCTTCTTGCCACTTATCACTAAGGAAATTCCAAGAGTTTTCGGGACTCTGTGCCAGGAACAAAGACCAAATATACGTTCCTTATAGCAAATCAACAATATCACAGGAGGATTTACTGAGCCCCTAATATGAAGTTTTCCTACAAGTAGATGACCTCAAAGCCTTTCCCAACGCGTATCTAAACCAGCCATCCCCATGAGGCCCCGTCCACCAGAGTTTGACAAAGACTCCCAGGGAAGCAGAGAACCAACAGGGACATCTCAACATCACCCAGAGCTCTCAGAGCTTTGGAGAATGGGGGAAACTCCCTTTTACAAAACAGTGCTGATCGATGCTGGGAGGAAGAAGAGGTTCGGGGGCACTCATTATGCTGCTCTCACATCCTCTCAGGCCACCTTTGTGGTGTAAGGCTGCTTGCCCAGCAGGTGTGACCTGCCTTCTTAGCCTCACTGCACCAGGATCTCCGCCTTCCCAGCTGCTGCCTGCTCAGCCCCTCCCGCACCAACACCCACCTGGAAGAGTGAGGGCGCTTCACCCCTGGAGCACCCTTGACCAACGGGCCATGGGAGCCAGTGGATAAAACTCCCCCCGCCCCTTCCGTGATCCAGGTGGAGGATGAGGAGGTACATTCAACAGTTTCCCAGAGTCTCCGGCCGGCTTAGGCACGAGTGGCCACCGTGTAGCCGGCTCACTCACTCACTCTTGGATTGTCTTTCCTTCCTTCCCTTTGTCACTGTTCCCTTGGATGTTCCTCCACTTCTGTTCCCTGGGATACCTTTCCAAAATAAACTGCCTGGGCCTAAGCCCTGCTCTCAATCTTTCAGTTGAACCAGCTAAGACCAGGCTTAAGATAAGCTCTCCACCCCAGACAGGTGGGGAGGGGGAATATAAACACAAGAGTGGCCCAGGTACCTGGGGCTTGGTACGAGGCTTCATACCTAGTCAATGCTTTAAAACTACCAGCTAAATGGGTAAAATAATAATAATAATAATGACAAACTATGGAAGTTAGACTATAACTTACTGCTGTGGTGATGACACAGATTCTAAGTAACAACAGAGGCTCCAGAGGAAAGGACCAGGTCTGAAGCAGAAAAGGAAAGGTGAGGAAGCCCCTAAAGGCAATCAGGAAAGGAAAGTGGTCCTGGAAAAAGAAATGAATCTCATGCATTGAAGACCTAGAGACTGGCCCGCCAGGAGCTGGCAACCTGGAAGCTGAGGAGAGATGGGACAAAGCTCACTGCGGTGAAGGAGGGGCTCAACAGGACAGGGGACAGGAGGAGATTTTACACGGTGGTCCCTGAAGACCAATTTCCCCACTTAACCACATGGAGGTTTCTGCATAACCCCTGACAACCAAGCACTCAGGCTTCCGACCATGACTGACTTTCTTAATCACTTTCTTACCTTTCTATAATGATTACCAACTGGCCAGGCACACTTAACATATTAATTTATTTAATCCACAAAACAACCCCAGGAGGTAGGTTCTGTTATTGGCCCCATTTCACAGATGGAGAAACTGAGGCAGATAGAAGTTACATAGCTGGGTGACAGAGTTAGGATTCCGTCTGTCTGAATCCTATACCCCACAATCAATGAAGTTACCACATTCTACATAATCCCCATAATTCCTTTCCCAAAGTTTCCGATATGTTGTGTCCTTACCATTTTCAGAACCTGTAACTACATGTAATTCATACATTTCGTAGAACGGTGAGTATTCATTAAGTTCCTGGTATTTATACCAGATGCTGGGCAGGCTACTGAGGACACAAAGATGCACATCCCCACCCTCCAGGAAGGTCACATTACAGATCTTGCAAGGTGAGCCAAGCCATGGAGAGGTGAACCTACAGGTTGAGGTAGCAAAGTGGGTCTGGGATGAAACCAAATTAGCAGATGAAAAAACAAATTCTCACTCACCCCAGAAGGACTGTTACTGAGCATCTGCTTTGCACTAAGCCCTAGAAGGTGAGAAGAAAGAAAGGACAGGGCCTGGCCAATGTGGCTCAGTGGTTGAGCATCGACCCATGAACCAGGAGGACATGGTTCCATTCCCAGTTGTGGGCTCGATCCCCAGTAGGGGACATACAGGAGGCAGCCAATTGATGATTCTCTCTCATCATTAATGTTTCTAACTCTCTCTCCCTCTCCCTTCCTCTCTCTGAAATCAATAAAAACATATTAAAAAAAAAAAAAAGAATGGAAGGACAGGGATACTAAAATGAGTAATCATACCATCCCACTCAATACTCACACCCAAAAACGGTGAAGCACAGCAAAGGTAGATACATAATAAAAGTTTACCAATTCAGTCTTCCTCTAACGGCAATGCACATCACATTACTGTAAGTAGCTTTCCATAACTGACTACATGTACATATATCCTGTTCTAGGTATTCAAGGACCCCATCTTCTACTCACTTCTTGTTAAATCAATATTTTCCTTCCAAATACAGTACAAACAAATAAGAAAATAATGTTCACACTCTGTGTGTTTACACATGTGATTTACCTTGTTTGGAATATTGGTCTCCTTTATTTCTATCCACCTTTATCTATGACCTTTTTCAAAAGGTTCCAAAGCAAGGATTACTTCTTTTTTTTTTTTAATCAAATGATTTTTTGGTCTTTTCTCTACAACAGTCCTATAATACTTGCGGGTTAAAGTTTCTGGTGTGTTCGGCACCAAGGCATTTTGCTCTGTATCATTCTTACAGCCATGCCCATATGACGTGGCACATAGTAGGTGCTCAAGAAACCTTGCCTGGTTCCTGATGAAGGGTTAAGTAACTGCCATAGGGGAAGATCTCACATTATCATGCACCGTGCTTGAGTCAAACTTGTTATAAAATCCTCTTTCTCTTCCTCCACGAAACAGAAAATGAAATATACTGATTCATCGGCCTTGTAAATAAGCCCAGTCTTCCCCAAGGAATGAATAAAATCATCATTTCACATCGGACAAGATGCTTCTAGAACGGTGTTTGGCACACAGTAAACTCCCAATAACTATTTGTAGACGTGAATTTAAATCGTCAGCTTTCTCACACCTGCTATACACTATATAATGAGGTAAAGGTCACCAATGAAAAATTTGTAAAAAAAAAAAATTTTTGAAGATCAACCCAGACCAAACACAGAAAAAGCAGTTTTACACAGCTGACATGTTGTGCTCTCCTAAAAGACTTTTTTAAGCCAGTTTTCTTCCTGGACGTCCCAATCTGTCAGTTGCTTAAGTGAAGACCATCCTTCTGCACCCTTAGGAGCTATTGGTGGGAACCTGCCCAGCACTGGACACAAAATCTGAAATTTTCAAATCCTTTGTGGATAACAGAATTGAATGCCACTGCTGACAATCACTTTAAATATTGGGAACGTGATTAAACACAACCATTTCATTCCACTTTACACAGAACTTTTCGAAAGAAAAAAAAAATAAGTAGTTAACAAATAAGTGAGATTTTTATCCCCCAAATGATCTGGAATTAGCATAAAGGGAAAACTAAATGTCACAGCGAGTCTATGAACGCTGGTGCTCCACTGTATACCAACCAAAGTGCTTTGAAATCAGCCAAGTAACCCACAAGATACTGTGGAACATGTGCCACTCACTGGGTGGTTGTTGTCTTTTCTCCAACAACACTCTACAGAATATGAATAAAATGTGTTAGACTCTTGTGAAACCTGCCTCCAATCCAGGCACCTCCCAGCTGCCCTGGGATCTGCGGGGTGACACATGAGACCTAAAGTGGGTGGATAAAAATAACCTGGTCCTCAGAAAGACATGATAGACGCCAGACAGCTGAGTCACTTTGAAG
The DNA here is from genome assembly GCF_028538775.1 of Myotis yumanensis. NCBI lineage: Eukaryota > Metazoa > Chordata > Mammalia > Chiroptera > Vespertilionidae > Myotis > Myotis yumanensis. The sequence continues at coordinate 178,774,856 of NW_027223753.1, forward strand.
CCCATTTTGACTCCTGGAAGGGACAGTCATCCTCCTTTCCCTTCTCTCTCTCACACACACACACACACACACACACACACACATACAACCTGGTGAAAACCACCATCGGTGTCCTGGGTGGAAGGCAGGCATCCGTCTTTACTTCCCCCCTCCAGCCTCTGAGGTCACGATTCGAGATTGAACTTTTAATAATTTATACGAGTGCATTTCAGTCCAAGTGACTCGCTTAAAGGGAAAGGGGAGAGGTCTAAGACAACCATAACAATCCAGGAGATGTCCCTATTTCTGCCGCCCGGGTAGAGGTGCCAGAGGTTTCTTCTGACGTTCTTGCGGAAAGAAAAGGAGTGCGGAGAAACGGAAAGTGGAGGCAGCAAAGCTCCAAGGGGAAATTGGGGTTGTCCAGGAGTGGGAATCCCTGGGCAAAGCAAAGGGTCCAAGAGAAAGGCTGTGGGTGTCCAAGGGGATCCATCCGTCCACCTACGCGCCCTGCGCTCTCGCCTCCAGGAGGACGCAAACCCTCTGCACCGTGCAGTCCCGGATCAGGGGGCTCTTCCATTCGATCTTCCAAACGCTGGCGGAGCTGGGGGCAGGCTGGTGGGACCTGAGGCCCTGCCAGCCTCGGAAGGCTGGCGGAGCAGAACCCCCCGGCGACCCCACCTTCGGCTGCAGGCAGCGCCCAGTCCCCAGCAGGCACGCAGTCAGCGCTCGCCGAACTGCGGGACCCCAGAGCCAACTCCGCCGCCCGGAGCAGGAGATCCCGCGGCCACTGCGCATCTTCCCCGCCCGCTTCACGTGCCGCCCAGCTCCCCGGCTCGCAGCCGCGCAGGCCGCCGGCACCGCCACCTCCCCCGGGCGCCGGCAGCGCAGCCCAGCCTCACTCACCGGCGAGTCGTAGGAGAAGGCGCATTCGGTCTTGTAGACCCTGTCCCCGGACCTGGGCACGCGGATCGTGGGCATGTGGGGCACCAGCAGCTCGCCGATGTCCCCTGCAGCCATCTTCCTGCTGCCGCTGCCGCCCGGCACGCCGAACAGGGCGCCCCGGCGCTGCATGGCCGCGGCGCGCACCGAGCCGAGCGGAGCCGAGCGGAGTTGGGTCTGCCCGCGGCGGCGGCGGGCTGCGCGGGCGATCGGAGCCGAGCTGGGGCGGGCGGGGAGAGCGGGCCGCGGGGCGGGAGCGGGCACCCGGACCCTGGGGCCAGCGGGCGGGGCTGGGGGGACGCTGCTATTTTTAATCCAATGGCGAATCGCCGGCCCAGCTGCAGCGTCAGGCGGGGCGAGGGGAGCGCCAGCCGCAGCGTGCCGGGGAGGGGGCGCTGGCGAGGAGCCCTGGGCCGGGCGGGCTCCGCGGCGCGGCGCGGGGCGGAGGGCTAGCCCGCGGGCGTCGGCTCCCGAGCCCGGGGCGGGGAAGGGGGGCTGCGGATCCCTGCCGTCGGCCTGCTGGGGGGCACCCCCTCCGGCGTTAGGTTGCGAGGAAGCAACTCCGAGGCAGCAGCACAAAGAGCAGGAATGGGGGTTTAAAACCCGCTTGCTTTTAAAATAACTGAAGATGGAATGGGAACGTCCCCTGATTGGGCAGGGGTGGAACTCCAGGTACAAATCTGGACCCTAACGTCGGGCCCGCATCGAAATTTGCTCTTGGCGCTTCGGTGTTCACCGCACTCAGGCTGGTTCCTCACTTAGCATCTAAAGCTCATCGGAAGAGATAGGACCCAGTGAGGCTAGGCTCTGTTTTTGCTCTCCTAAGAGTTTTCTTACATCAAGATTTTATTCGGAGGCGATTACATCTTTCTCTTTGCACCGTCTTCTGCGTGATTCGAGGTCTCCCTGTCCAGCATTCAATGGCCTGATTTGGGGATCTTACGTGCAGACATATACATTCCTGTCTTGCTCTCCAGTTCCTCAAAATAACTAATGATGGGGTTGGCTGGAAGGTGGGGGGCGGGGGGGAAATAATTTGCGAACAGAGAATGCCTCACAGCATACTCCATTATAAAAAAATAAAATAAAATAAAATAAAAACTCTTAAAACAGGGGTTCAATTCCATTGCAGTTCCCTTACCATACGGACAATAAAGGGCAGGATACCCGGTGATTCCTGCCAGTTCTTGAAACGCAGAAATCGTGAGTCAAAACACCTCTCCCAGATCATATTGTCCTTAAATTCTTTTTTTTTCTTCTGTTATTTTTCTCTTCTTCTTCCTGATTTTCCTGATGTGCTGGTTCTGCTAGGGAGGCAGGAGAGGTACCTGGAAATTGAGGAGAAGTGGACAGACAAGCCCTCTCTTGCCTTGCTCTTCTAAATTCCCGTTCCCTTAAGCAAGGCTCAAGCATAAAACACATTGCCTGATGGAAATGGAGAAGGAAAAGAGGCAGAAAGCAAAATATTAAACCCTATTCCTATCCCATATTGGGCAGACACTGTGAAGGAGATTTTGCTTTTTACTTATTCTCCCCTGATTATCACCCTCTAGTAGTAGCTGTGTCTGTTTCAGATTCTTGTCCAATTACAGATTAAAAACTTGATTCAAACGCATTCCAAACTTAAATATTTTTAAATTAAATGCAAATTAAATGAAGACACCATTGTTTAGCCATCAGCCTAATGAAGATATATTGAGTTGGCCCGTGTTTGGGAAATAGACCATCATAAACATGGTTGGAGGGAATAAAAAATGGTAAACCTCTTTGGAAGGAAATTAACAACACCAATCATAATTGTATACGCATATACTGTACTGTCTTTTTCCAGCAATTCCTCATCTGGACGTTTATGCCACAGATAAATTCATGCTGTGTAAGAATCATTGTTGGAGCATTACTTATAGTGCAAAAGACTGAGAACAGCCTAAAGATCCATCTACAGGAAATGGTTAAAATACAATACCATTGAAAAGAATGAAGATTTCTGTGTCTGCTAATGTGGAAAAATCTCCAAATAATATTACTAGAGAAAAAAAGCCAAATGCAAATCAATGTGTGAAAACAAGGAAGGCATGCAAGTTTGATGATATGCAGTAAGCACTCTAGTTCATCCCGTACACCATGGGCCTTCCTTCTAGTTGGATGTTAACTGTGGTGAATATTTCTAATGTTGTCTGTCAATATAGATGATGATGATAGATAGATAGACAGACAGATGCTTGTTTGGCCTTAGGAAGTCTGCACAAGCATCCGTAAGAAATTAATGAGGTTGAGCTCTGTGGACAAGCCCACAATGCCTGAGGTTAGAGGAGAACTTATTGCCACTTTCTATCTTTCTGTATTATTTACATTTTTATTATGTGCAAGTATTGATTGTAAAAGTAATTAAAACTCAATTACAAAAACACTCTAAGTTCAATAACCAGTAACAATTAATCAAAATTGAAGATGCTTACTGCATCCCTATAAAAATGCACCCAACTTTTTTCGTGTAGTGGCACATCAAAAATGATAATGTTTGTACAGCCCACTGAAGCCACCAGTGAAGGATGCTTCTCACAGTCTGAGGCTACTGGTCTGGGGGTCCAGTCACAGAGGGACCCACCCACATACTCCCAAGGACCCAAGAGACCTTATCACACCTGAATTCCCACCTCTGCACACCAGAATGCCAATAGCACACCAGATGGAAAGTTCTAATCAAAACAGGGAAATGGAAACCATCTAAACATGGAGGAATGGTTAAATTGTGTATATCTACTCAAAGATGTTTAAACAAACCTTTACAATGATGGCTTTAATGTGTTGTAGTATGTTAGCTTAACGTATTTACCATGCTTATACAATACTATTGTAACTGAGTAAAAATAAACATTTTTACTGACTGAAAAGACTGACAGGACTGAAAAGATGCAAAATTGTAATAGCTATGCTTAAATTTGATTATAGGATTTTGTGTCTGCTTTCAAAATGTCTTCAACAGTGTTACATTTGTTTCATAATATAAAAATGTATCAAGACTAAAAAGTTAAGAGAAACTTCACTGAATTCAGACAATGTCTTAACCTGGTTTTTTCGGGATAAAAAAAAAATCTAGTTCAATTACTAGAACTATTTAACTTAATCTTGCAAATTCTACATATGAACTTATAATGACTCTTTTACTGTGGGGCTAGTTTCTACATGTGGATCTTGATCAGAGAGCAGGAATGAAGTGATGCTGGTCAAACAATTTTAACTTCCAACATAAATTCAAATTCTTGCCTTAACCGGTTTGGCTCAGTGGATAGAGTGTCGGCCTGCGGACTGAAGGGTCTCAGGTTCAATTCTGGTCATGGGCACATACTTTGGTTCGGGGGCACATTCCCAGTAGGAGGTGTTCAGGAGGCAGCTGATAGATGTTTCTCTCTAGTCCAGTGGTTCTCAACCTTCTGGCCCTTTAAATACAGTTCCTCATGTTGTGACCCAACCATAAAATTATTTTCGTTGCTACTTCATAACAGTAATGTTGCTACTGTTATGAATTGTAATGTAAATATCTGATATGCAGGATGGTCTTAGGCAACCCCTGTGAAAGGGTCGTCCGACCACCAAAGGGGTTGCGACCCACAGGTTGAGAACCACTGCTCTAGTTGATGTTTCTAACTCTCTGTAAAAAAAAAAAAAAAAATCAATAAAATATATTTAAAAATAAATTCAAAGTCTTACCAAAGAGACTTCAGAAGACCTAAGACTAGGAACTGATTTCTGTCACACCAAGGTGTTCAGGCCACCAAGTCACTCCACTGACAAAAAGCCTCCTCCCATGAGGCTCAGGGTGGAGCCTGAACTCCTCAGCCTGACTTTCAAGGACCTCTTCCCTCCAGCAATTCTTCCAGGCGATCCTCCCACTCCTACACTTCTGGTGAGCTCACTTTATTGTCCCCCAAGGATAAATGTACTTGTCTCCTAGCCTTAACTGAAAGCCCTCTCCTCTGATTTCTATCTTCTCAATCCTTTCAAGACTTGGTATTTTTTCCACGGGGCCTCTTCTGATGGCTCCAACCCTGAGGGGCTGGTCTTTTTAAATGACAGCCCTCTTGCCTGTATCCATCATTGGACGCTGCCTGATAACATCTTTTGTGCTGTTATTTGAATAACCTTGATGCTATATTTTGTCCCTCTCTGTAAAGAGCAAATCCTTTGAAAGAAGTTATATTTTCCGTAGCCTGGAAGCTCGGTGTTTATGGCATGGTGCCTGCCTGAACAGGTACCGCTCTGTTTATTTCAGGGACTCAGTAAGTACCTACCAGATGAATGATTCACGTTGGTGACATTGTAATAGATATGTTTTGCAGCCGGGTATGTGCCTTTTAGGTAAAAATTATTGCTGCACAAATGTTGTTCCCAGAACTGACAGAGGTTACATTAAAACATGACATGAATTTTAGTTACTATGACTAATGCCATTAAAAAGGAGAATTGGGGAAATCTCCTGAGAAAAGAGACACTTTAATTATTTCAATTAGCAGAACAGCTCTTGACCTCAGATGTGCTCCAAAAATGTTCAGTGATCTAGTGAAGCTATATATGCTGACAGCTTATTGTAGAAGCATAATCATAACATTTTCTAAACTGGCAGATAGCCTTTGCAAGAAACACTGATTATTAAATGTGAATCAGTAGGTCATGGGCTAAGAAATGTAAGGCATTTTCTGTTTGAGGAACTTGTATGTAATCATTGAAAGTCATGTCTGTTAGGTTAGGTGGCTCAGGAGGCGGCACAAGAAATAGAGTCCAGTGAATCAGAAAAGAAAGGAAAGGAAAGTTTATTCTGCCTCCCCGGGAGACCCACGTACCCCCAAAGACAGGGCACGTGGATTCACACCAACATGGAGGGGGGCGCTTTTTATACTGCGGTTGGGTGAGGGGCGGGGACATGAGCTGAGGTATTCAGTTGAGGAGGCTTCAGCTGCAGGGGGGTATGTGGATTCAGGGAGAAGAAGCCGGTATCTGTGTCTGGCACGTTGATCTGTGAGAAATTCCAGGGGGAGTCCATTGTCTCATCACATGTCTGCATGTATCCGATCCTGGGCTCTCTCCGACCTAACAATGTCGTATAAAAATATTTATTGACATGGGAAAATGATCACTATACTTGCAGACTTCAAGAGCTGGTTATTAGTGAGCGTATACACTATTATTCTGTTTAAATATATATACTCATATACGTAGTCATAGCAAAGAAAAAATATTAGCTTGCAATAGGCCATATGTTATGATGGTTATCTTTGGGTGTGAAAAAAAAATACTTTTGGTTTTTATTCTTTGTGTTTTTCTGTTACCTAAATCTTTGCATTCAGTATCCATTTCTCATTTTTAAAATATATTTTTATTTATTTCAGAGAGGAATGGAGAGGGAGAGAGAGGTAGAAACATCAATGATGAGAGAGAATCATTGATCGATCGGCTGCCTCCTACATGCCCCCTACAACCTGGGCATGAGCTCTGACCAGGAATCAAACCGTGACCTTCTGGTTCATAGGTCGACCCTCAACACCTGAGCCACATGGGCTGGGCCAGTACCCATTTCTTTTTGTGAGTAAGGGGAGATGTTAACTTTTACACTACCACTGATTATATCTTTTTTTTCTTTCACCTGTCCTTTCTTACCTGCTTGTCCCCTTCACCACCCTTGAAAAGGTTCCTGCTATTAGGTTTGTAGACAATCTGCTGAACTAGGGGGTAGGTTCATATTGGAACGAGCGAACTCCTTGAATAGCTCTTAACATCAAGATGAGGTAAGCTGTTACTCGGCTTAGGAGGAAACCTGAGATCTTTGCTCACCGTTTTGGGTTTCATGATGTATAATGCTCACCATAGTCCTTCCAGAAGCCTGACTCACAACTTACTCACCGAGGTAGGTAGGGAGATTACCTTTTAGGCTAATCTGACCCCATCCCTACTCAGGCCCACCAACAGTTCCATGCACACACAGGTAGACATGTCCTCTGCTCATGTGCAGGAAAGCCAGGTGTGAACACAGTTTTTTAAAAAAAATAGCCAGGGAGGCACACACTGCTTTTCAGGTTTCCTAGTAAACAGTAAATTGGCAAAGCAAGTTAGCTAACTATGATGCATATTGGCTCCATAATCCAAAGAAAGTCACCAAATATTGTGCCTCATTCTTTTTTAAAACAAAATTTAGCTTTACTGTTAAAAGTATTACAGCCCGGCCGGTGTTGCTCAGTGGTTGAGCATCAACCTATGAACCAGGAGGTCATGGTTCAATTCCTGGTCAGGGCACGTGCCCGGGTTGTAGGCTCATTCCCTACTGTGGGACATGCAGGAGGCAGCCAATCAGTGATTCTCGCTTATCATTGATGTTTCTATCTCTCTCTCCCTCTCCCTTCCTCTCTGAAATCAATAAAAAAAATTATATTTTTAAAAAAAGTATTACAGATGTCCCTGTACCTCATTCTTAATGACAGGGAATACAGGTGAAGAATTTGACCTTCACTTTTCTATATTATTAAACTGCCCCTGGAGTTTCACTGGGATGGCAAGCTCCTGCATTTCCTCAGACTAGATCTACCACCTTCTGTCACAGGGCAGCTGCCACCTCCTGGTCCCCAGGCCCTTGTCTGCATACTGTCATCACCATAAGGACTAGCATGTCTTATAGATGCTGATGGTCAAGATCAGGAGTTGGCAAACTTCGGCCCCTGGAATCGATCCAGCCTGCAGCCTGCTTTGGGAAATCAAGTTTTGTTGGAACCCAGCCACGCTCATCTGCTTGCACACTGTCTGTGGCTGCTCTGGTGCTACAACAGCAAAGTGGAGTCATTGCAACAGAAGCCATATGGGCTCAAGCCCAGATGTTTACTGTCTGGCTCTTTACGGAAAGTGTTTGCCAACTGCTGGTCAAGATTCCTACAGTCTATGCGCTATATGATCCAGAATCAGAGAACTGACGTGACCTTACACCTGGGCCACTGATCCTCCAGGGGATGGCAAACCTGTTCATCTGAATGGAGAAAATGCGTCCCCCAGATCAGAAGCTACAAACCGGATGCTGGGAGATGTGTTAATCGGCTTTAGTAAGGAGATCATCTCTGGAATAGTAACCAAATTGAAATCCCCACCTTGTTAACTTTACCACAGTCCCCTATCATTCTCCATTCTAATGGGAGAAACGGTGGGGGAAAGAATGGAGGTATGATGGGAACCACCACGCCTGTGTCTTCCGGGTCCGGGATGCTGGCACAACCCCTGCCGTTCCACTCCAAGTGCAGCCGTGGCTCACATGGACATGTTTGTTAGGAAGAGCGGACCCCGATGGCAATCCTCTTGGTCCTTCCTACCACAGATGAGGGAGCCAACGTGGAGACTCTACAGTGTGCTAAGGTTATGTAGTCCAATGATACTTTCAGGAAGTGAAGTACTATCCACAGGTCTACCGTGAAGTGAACAAGGTCAGAAGCCCTTATATCGTCTTCTCCCAATAAGCCTCCACTCTGGCAAACAGGAGTGGCATTCCAATAGACTATCATTTCCATCAGAGTCAGTTTCTCTCTCTTTTTTTTTCTTTTTTTTAAAATATATTTTATTGACTTCGGAGAGGAAGGGAGAGAGAGTGAGAAATAGAAACATTAATGATGAGAGAGAATCATTGATCAACTGCCTCCTGCATGCCCCACACTGGGGATCCAGCCCACAACTCAGGCATGTGCCCTGAATGGGACTCGAACCGTGACCTCCTGGTTCATAGGTCGAGGCTCAACCACTGAGCTACACTGGCTGGGCCAGGCCAGTTTTGATAGTCTCTAAAGAGTTGGGCTATTTCCCATTCTCCAGGGCACAGTTACTAGGGGGTGGCTGCAGGGAAGGCCAGGAGGAAGGGTCACAGTGTCCATGCTTAACAATACTGTGGCATCTTTCCTAATCAAGCCTCCACTCCAATCAAGGAGCTCTGAGAGTGAGTGCCAAGTAACTCCCATCTCTAACTGCAACTATCTAGTGTGGTGAATTGATTCACTCCTCTGCTTGCTAAACTTGGAGCTGGGGGGGGTGGGGGGGGGCGGGGAATGATATCTTAGTGGAATGTGCATTGCTTACATTCCTGAGAACTCCATGAAAGAGTAGCCAGAGCTATCTGTGAACCCACGCTGCTTTGCTTCTGGCAGTGAACTACTACCACCTGGGTGTCCACCTGGAGCTCCTCCCAGCCCCACAGGGATCAGAAAGCCCACCTCCTGGGCAACTCACGTCAGCAGCATTCAGAACCAGTTGGAACATAAACCATATGAGCTAAAGCCCAAGATGTTTACTGTCTGGCCCTTTACAGAAAAATGTTTGCCAACTGCTGGTCAAGATCCCGACAGTCTATGTGCTATAATCCAGAATCAGAAAACTGGCGTGACCTTAGACTTGGGCCACTGATCCTCCAGGGAATGGCAAACCTGTTTATCTGAATGGAGAAAATGCATTCCCCAGATTAGTAGCTACAAACCAGTTGGATATTAGAGGAGGGAAAAGAATTCCTCCACCTTAAGGCAACAATTTTATCTTTTTTGTTTTACTTTTAGATTTTGTTCATATTTGCAATTCTGGTGTATGTGTACTTATTTTATATATATATATATATAATTATAAATTGAGAGTAATTCTAAAATTGTGAAATAAAAATAATACAACACCGCATATTTTTATCAGATTATCTATAAACCTTTTACTTCATTTACCTGTATTTGCTCTCCCTCACTCCTTTGTATGTATGTGCATGTGTGTATGATTTATATACATGCACACACCACACACAGATATGTAGATGTACATATATATTGTGATAGTCTAGTAAGGTTGTCATAAGAGTATATAGACTGGGTGGCTTAAACAACAGAAAGGTATTTTGTCACAGTTCTGGAGGCTAGAAATCCAAGATTGAGGTGTCAATATGGTTGGTTTCTTTGGAGGTCTCGCCTCTTAGCTTGTAAATGGCTGTCTTCTCCCTGTGTCTTCACATGGTCTTCCCTCTGTACATGTCTGTGACCTAATCTTTTCTTCTTAAAATACCAATCATATTGTGTTAGGATCCTCCCCTAGGCCACCTTAATTATTTTAAGGACATCTCTCCAAACACAGTCAGTTATAAATATTTCTCTCTTTTCCACATCCAGTGCGGCTAGAGAGCGGTCCGGTTCCTGAGTAGGGACGGCTGGGGATTGAGAAAATGAAAGAGACAGACACAGAGATAGAAGGAAAAAGCTGGGGCTGGGTGGGATAGTTGTCCTCTGATGGAGAGACAGTGACCCAGAGCCTATACAGTGCATTTATTTTATACAGCAAAATACCAGGAAGTTTTCATTTTATTTTTTGTTAATCCTCACCTGAGGATATTTTTCCATTGATTTTTAGGGAGAGTGGAAGAGAGAGGGAAAGATAGAGAGAAACATTGATGTGAGAGAGACACATGGATTGGTTGCCTCCTGCACAGGCCAGGGAGAAGCCTGCAACCAAGGTACGTGCCCTTAACTGGAATTGAACCTGGGACCCTTCAGGCCACAGTCCAAACCAGCTAGGGAAAAAAATACCAAGAAGTTTTGCTAAAGCCCAAGACACCGGAGATTATGTGCATTCTTGTGGCTTCTCTGTAATCATCACTTCTGGGTGGGCCCAGATCATTGTGTTTGTTCCTGGTGCTTGGCTGGATTTAGATCATGAAACCCACCTGCTGGCACCTGAGCTGAAGGTCAGGCTGACAACACACCTGCCTCTGGCAAGGTATGTTTCCAGGGCATGGCTCTGCTGGCACTGCGGGATTCAGATGACAATCAGCTCACGGGACTTTCCCAGGCACTCTCTACAGTCAGTCGTATTCTAGGGTACCTGTGTTAAGACTTCAACCAATACATTTTGGAGTGACACAATTACACCTATAACATATATATAAACATATATATACACACACACACACACATAGAGACACACACATATATGTATGTATATAGAGATATGTGTGTATATACGCATATATTTTTTTCTGAACCATTTGTGAGTAAGTCACATACCACACGCATCAGCTTTACCCCTAAATGTCTATTTTCTACCCTTAGATATGTCTATGTCCTAAGAATAGAGATATTCTCTTTCATAACCACAGAGCATCAGCAACTTTTTCAATTCACTCTAATACTTTTATAATGTCCTTTGATATCTCCCCCCTCCAGTGTAGCATCAGGTATTGCATTTAGTTTAATGTCTCTTCATCCTCTTTTTATTTGGAAGATTTCCACAGCCTTTCTTTGTCTTTTATGATATTCACATTTTTAATATAGTCCAGCTTCTTTCTAATGGAATGCTTACCATTATTTATCGGTTGTCTCCTTGGGATAAGGTTGAATTAGATTAAGATTATACATTAATTGGCATACTGCATAGGTTGTGTTCTACTGAGGATATATTCATACATCCCTCAAGTGTGAGGTTAATTTTTTTTATATATATATATATTTTTTATTTTTTACAGAGAGGAAGGGAGAGGGACAGAGAGCCAGGAACATCGATGAGAGAGAGAGAGACATCGATCAGCTGCCTCCCGCACACCCCCCACTGGGGATGTGCCCGCAACCAAGGCACATGCCCCTGACCGGAATCGAACCTGGACCCTTCAGTCCACAGGCCGACGCTCCATCCACTGAGCCAAACCGGTCAGGGCGAGGTTAATTCTTTTATGATGTTAATTTTCATCACCAGGTCAAGGTGTTCCCTGATTTCTCCACTGTACAATTACTGTTTAGTGTATAGTTACTTTTGTATCCTGATACTTTTACTTCATTATAAAAGATTGGTGGAGACTGCTAGTTTTCCTTCAATATCGGTTCTCCAAATTATTTAGCTGGACACTTCTTGAAGCTGGGTAAGGCCTGTGACTCAGCCTTGGCTAGTGATATGGGAAGAGAAGTGACATGGATTTAGAGGGGAAAGCATGTCTCCCTTTTCTATCTTTCTCATTCCATTGGCTAGGATTTCTCATGATAGCAGGAGCTAGGTCAGTCATCTTGGACCATGCAATGGAAGCTGCATGTAGAGAATGGCTGAGAAGCAAGGCAGAAGAAACCTAGAATCCTGAGAATTTCATGGAGAGACACCACACTGGCTGAGAGTTTTTACAAATGTACAAAAGTAAACTTTCAACTCATTTTTGATGTATTTTTGTTTTCTGTAATAGCTTCTGTACCTTTATCTTACGATAGATGTTTCCCCTCAATAATTATTTTTATAATTGTTTCTAATGGCTCTATTATGGTACATCAAGTGATATAGTATATTAATAATTAACAAACCATTGTTCTACTGTTAAGTACATATTGCTTATATTTTATCATGATTAAAGTATATTTTATTTATTTAAGAGAGGCAGGGAGAGGGAAAGAGATAGAAACATCAAGGAGGAGGGAGAATCATTGATCAGCTGCCTCCTGCATGCCCCACACTGGGATCAAGCCTGCAACCTGGGCATGTGCCCTGATTGGGAATGGAACCATGACCTCCTGGTTCATAGGTCAATGCTCAACCACTGAGTCACACTGGCCAGGCTGTTTTTTCATTATTATATATGATGTTATGCTTAAAGAGTTTAATGCAAATACCTTTTTTATTTTTGTTGGTTTTCCTAAGATAAATCCCTGGATATGTGATTATTAGGTTAAAAATAGAAAAGAGATCATGACTCTTAGGTTCTGCTCAAATGTTTTCCATAAAAAAAACTCTGTGGTTGGATTATGATGGGAAATGCTTAATAACTTATGCTTGCAGATAAGTAATTGTATCTGAAACAATAAATTACATAGAAGAAAACATAGGCACCAAACTTATGGGCCTTGGTCTTAGGGAACATTTTATTAATTTGACCCCAAAGGCAAGGGAAGTAAAGGCAAAAATAAATGAGTGGGACTATATTAAACTAAAAAGTTTCTGCAAAACAAAAGAAACCAGCAATAAAACAAAAAGGCAACCAACCAAATGGGAGATGATATTTGCAAACAACAGATTTGACAAGGGGTTAATATCCAAAATATGTAGAGAACTCATACAACTCAACACCAAACAAACAATCCAATTTAAAAATGGGCAGAGGACCTGAACAGACACTTCTCCCATGAAAACATACAAATGGCCAAAGATACATGAGAAGATGCTCAACTTCACTAGTTATTAGGGAAATGCAAGTCAAAACTACAGATACCACCTCATACCTGTTAAAATGGCTATTATCAACAAGACAGGTAATAACAAGTGTTGGAGAGGTTGTGGAGAAAAAGGAAACCTCATTCACTGCTGGTGGGAATGTAAACTGGTACAGCCACTATGGAAAACAGTACAGCAGTTCCTCAAAAAGAATAGCGTTATTAGCCCAGTGTGGCTCAGTGGTTGAGCGTTGGCCCCTGAACCTTGAGTCCACAGTTCAATTCCCAGTCAGGACACATGCCTGTGTTGCTGGCTCAATCTCCAGTGGGGGTAAGGAGGCAGCCAATCGATGATTCTCTCATCATTGATGTTTCTCTCTATTCCTCTCCCATCCTTCTCTGAAATCAATAAAAAACAGTTAAAAAAATACCATACGACCCAGCAATCCCTCTCCTTGGGTGTCTACCTAAAAAACTTGAAAACATTTATTCAAAAAGATATAGGCATCTCTATATTCACTGAAGCATTATTCGTGGTAGCCATGTCTTTATGGATACAATCAAAGTGTCCTTCAATAAAGGATTGGATAAATATGTAGTATATGTATACTATGGAATACTACTCAGCCATAAGAAAAGATAAAATACTGCCATTTGCAACAACATGGATGGACCTTGAGAGTATTATGCTAAGCGAAATAAGTCAATCAGAAAAAGCTAAGAATCACATGATCTCACTCTTAGGTGGGTTATAAACTGAAACTAATGGACACAGATTACAGTATGGTGGTTACCAGTAAAAAAGGGATTGGAGGATAGTAAAGGGGTCAAATATATGGTGATGGGAGATTATTTGACCTTGGGTGGTGGGTACACAATTTAGTACACAGATCATGTATTATAGAAATGTATCCTTGAAACTTATATATGATCTTATTAACCAATATCACCCAAGAAATTAAATATAAGTAAATGTCATGCTAAATTATGCTTTAGCAATTAATACATAATTTAGAAAACATAAAAATGTGATTTAAGTAAAATAATTGATACCTTAGAGCAGTGGTTCTCAACCTTCCTAATGCCTCTACCCTTTAATACAGTTCCTCATGTTGTGACCCCCAACCATAAAATTATTTTTGTTGCTATTTCATAACTGTAATTTTTTTCATAACTGTAATTTTGCTACCGTTATGAATCGTAATGTAAATATCTGATATGCAGGATGTATTTTCAGGGGTCGCGACCCACAGGTTGAGAACCACTGCCTTAGAGGATGTTTATTTCCATATTTTCCAATGTCAAAGATATTGCCATCTTAATGAAATATACAGAAATTTCCCAAAATGTGAACCTGAACCTAGAAGATATGAGATAATAACATCATTACCAAGTTACTGCCTTTTCAATTCTCCATTTGATTACCTGAAAGTCTCCATTTGGTACTAGTATGTTTTTAATATCACTAATCTGCTATTAAAATTCTCCCTTTTTTGCCCTAGCCGGTTTGGCTCAGTGGATAGAGCGTCAGCCTGTGGACTGAAGGGTCCCAGGTTCCATTCTGGTTGAGGGCACATGCCTGGATTGCGGGCTTGATCCCAAGTAGAAAGAAAGCATGTAGGAGGCAGCCAATCAATGATTCTCTCTCATCATTGATGTTTCTCTCTCTCTCCCTCTTTCTCTTTGAATTCAATAAAAAAAAATACATATTAAAAAAAATTCTCCCTTTTTAAAGAGTCAGGCATTAGGCTCAGAGCCTTGGATAGGGTACATAATCTAGGCAGAATACAATATACAGTTACATTTGTGATTGCCTTTTAATGACAAGAAACTGATTTTCTACTTATAATCATAAAATGACATTTTTTTTTAAAAATCTGCATTTAAAAAGATCAATTTAAAGAAAATTCTAATTATATATCATATGTGAAGGCAAAAATAAGTTGAGTTGGCTGAAATCGAGGACTGAAATTTGGGAAACAGTGATACAAGGAAAGAGGCCGAGCCCAGGGAATTTACTGCTAACCCGTGATCTCCAGCAGAGTGTATCTGTCTCTAATGAGAAAAGTATGGCTAATGTACATTGTAGAATTTGGTACACTTGACTTTTTCCATGATTTGAAAGTAGTTTTTAAAACATTGCCCATTGGCTGTAGTCTCCCTGTAACTCCATTCCGCTTTGAAGTCAATAAGCCTGAAGCAGAGAATCCTGGATCTGCAATTTTCTTGAAAAAAAATTGGACCATTTTAGTTGACAGAAAAAAGTCTGTATTTATCACCTCTTATCAGTGTAGTAGGCACTTTACATACACTGTCCCAGTAACCATCACAACAGTTCCGTGGGATGAAGAGCACAATCCCACTTTAGAGATAGGGCACCAAGCAGTGAAGGAACTTTTGTAATATGAGATAAAAGTTAAGATTAAATATAAAGTTCTTAGTTTAGTGTCTGGCAGAGGTAACAAATACTAAATCGATGGTAGTCATTATTATTGTCATAGTAATTGGCAAGCTCAGGATTTAGCCTGAAGTCTGCTCAATTCAAGCCCATGCTTTTTTATAAGACCATGCTAGGGCCTGTACAACTGCAGAAAAATAAAAAATATAAGATAACCCAAAACAAAGTTAAATCCCTGTATCATTTACTCAACCGATCTTTACTCAGTGTCTATGTTCCAGATGTTATAAAATAATCTAGTCATTGCATGTACCTGTAGGCTAGCTTGGGATCCCACAGGTTGCTACACTGCCCTGTTCTCCCCTATCAAACCCATGTGTATAATTTCTGAGTTAATATCTATCATCTGCGTTAAAAACTCTTTAGAGGGAACATGTCTACTGTGATGACCACTTTATTCCCAGTATGTATCATAGTGAACGATATGTAACAAGCTTAAACAGGAAAAAAAGTTTGCATAAAAATCAGTAGTTTATATATATATTTTAATGTTTCCTTCCAAGAAACACAAATTGAAAAAAAGGAATCCTCCATTTTATATGCATGGTGTCACAAAAAAAATGTATACACACTTTAACAGCTGATAGCTCAGTTTTGAAAATGAAATGTATTTTAATAAACACTGCCTTTGTAATTATTCAAAGTGTGTGTATACATTTTAGGGGAACACCCTATATATGATACCAGCTGTTAAAAAAAAAAGACTGAAGGAAATTTTTCAAATGTCTTTATGGGTGGTGGGATTGTCAGTATTTATTGTTTTCCTGTATCTACAGTAGTAGAAAGGAGAATATGAGTAAAATCTAATGCCTAAAATCAACCTGTAAAGTCTACAAGGAGTGAACATAAACAAACAGATGTTTATAATTACCACTTACAAGATTATCTGCTTTCATTCTCCTTACCACTTCTCTACAAAATTGAAAGGTTTGTGCAAGCAGGGGCTTAGGGACAGCATGCCCTTCTCCCAAATCCTTTAGCAGAATTATGAAGTGGTAATTATATCCTACAGGGAATCTCAGAACCAAATCCGGAGGGAATTGGCACAGGCAGCCCTCTGCTGGGGAAATAAGAAAACGCAAACACTTCAAAGGCTCTTGGTGAACTGTAAAGGGCACTTAGGGCCCTTAGGGCAAGAGAGCTCTCAAAAGGTATTCGCTGAAAAAAATGAATTTTCAAAGCTAAAAGGTCATTTTGAAAGTTGAAGTGTGAATGTTTATTTTGGTAAATCTTGAGTACCTGTTTAAAATCTCCGAGCCTCAATTTTTCATCTGTAACGCATAGAAAAGTCACATAACGTCATTTTGAAAACAATGTCAAAATATGCAGCAGACAGTAAATGCTTAATAAGTGACAGCCATTATTTTAGCTTTTACTCACATTTCATAATCTTTGCAGTAATCATTTTACCTTTTGGAATAAGTTCTCCAGTGTTTGCAGAGAAGGACTCTAAAGAATCATAGAAATTATAGCTAAGAAAAACCTGTGTGTGTGTGTGTGTGTGTGTGTTTAAAAAGCATGGTAGATGGCTAAAAACCATGAAAACAAACTTTGAGATTTGTTCACTGAAAATGTTTATTAAGGTGTTAATGTTTTATCTAGTTGACTCAGTATTTGTATAATTTAAAACTCTGAGTTGCCCCTAAAAAATCCAGATGTCTACAATATAGACATAAACTACCATGCTTCCCAATACTTAACATACTCAGATTTCTCTCACTTCCATTTATCAGACAAGTAAAACATTAACCTTTCAAAGTTACACTTTTAAAAGAGTTCACAAATTCCTATCTCTCCAAGTTTTAAATTGTTTAAAACTTCTTAAAAGAGGAAGTTGAAACTCCCAAGTCGACAGCCTTAATCTGCCATACCCAATGTGTCCACATAACCAAATAATCACAATGAACACTTTAAATATCTTACAATTTGTTGGGGTCCAACCCCAGCAGGTCCAGGGGTTCCCAAAGGTGTGGACGGAGTCAGCGAAGAAGGAATGACACGGAGACAGCGTTCAGTTGATCAGCAGCCTAGCCAGGTTCTCCAGCCAAGTTTTGTGGGGGTTTTTTGTTTGTTTGTTAAAAAAACGTTTATTTTTCAAAAGAAAAACGGCAACAGCCAATTGGAAACCTACTTATTCTTCAACTCCAATTTCGTTTTCTTTAAATTTAGAAATGACTTACTGATTTACTATTTTAAACAAAGCCCCCCCCTTCCCACCCCCTTTCCCCTTTGTTTACCATCTACTCTACTCGTGCTGAATCCTTCCAAGGAGATTGCTCCAGTGTATAATCTCCAGGTCTTCGCTCTGCTCCTTTTACCAAAAAATGCAAAACACAATTCCATCGTGCATCTTAAGGGCTCCAATCGTCAAAAATAGGGGAAAAAATCCTCTGGAATAGCCAATTAAGTTGAATAATAATAAGAAGAAAAATCCACAGGAATGCGGTTTGGTTGGGGCAGGAATCCACTCCCATGTTCCTGGTAACCTGATCCCGCTCCATGAATCCTGGTAATTCATCCTCCCTATCCTATCCACATTATGATTTGAATCCAATGATCCAGCTCCAAGGATTGGGATCCAGTGAGCCCTCTCCAATCCAAACCTTTATAACCAGGAAAGCCAAAAAAGAGGAGGCAAAATGTTAGATACTGTAATCAAAAAAGGTTTCTGGGAAATGATGAGTTATGTCTGCCATCAGTTTAACAGATGTACCTCAATAACTATCAAATTCCCCAAAACAAGTTTCTGAATGGTGTTCAGATAAACTTTAGAAACGTAATCATCATAGAGACTAATTGGAAGAAGCATTTTATATTTACAGTTCAACTGATAATGCCAACACTTGTTACTGTACAGCGTTATTACAGGTTTTGTGGTTGCAAAAAGTTATGTATTTGAAAAGTTTACTGGTATTGCTACCCACCTAAGTCTAAACTAAATCTAATGCTCCCATCTGCAATTTAATTTGTAAATTAAAGTGTTTTAAACATGAGTCAATTATGAATATTAGTTTAAAGGGGAAGATAATACTTAAAAGTATATTCCCAACTAGATTATCTACACCAATATGTTGGAATTCTATAATTTGTTTTAATTTTGTCAAAAAAAATGAAATAGCAACGCTATATCAGTCACACAGAGGACATGCAGATTTAGCAGTATTGATATTATACTCTATCTGGTTGGAATTAAAGACACCCTGTACCCACATGGACACCAACAGCAGGTCACACATTAACAGTTGTAACTAAGCACTGTGACAAATTAGCCAGTTCTTCCCACATTAGTCCCTATTAATACAAAAAAGGGGGGAAGGGAGCAAAATAAACTGTTACAAATGGGCAATATAATTTTTCCACAATTGCCAAGGTTTAAAGAGCAGAGCAACTGTAGGCAAAGATAACTGCATAAGATGTTTGCAAGTGTTTTAAGGTAGATGCATATATAACATTTTTTTAAAAAATCCTTAAATTCTTTATTAGTTGAGGAATTACAAATGTGTCCTCATTCCCCCCCATTAACACCCCCCCCCCCCCCCCCCCCCCCCCCCCCCCCGCCCACTCACGCTCTCATCCCCCTGTTGTCCATGTCCACTGGTTTGGCTTATATGCATGCATACAAGTCCTTTGGTTGACCTCTTCCCCTTACCCCCACCCTCTCCTACTTTCCCTCTGGGGATTAATAGTCATATATATCATTTTTAACGCTTGCCTTTTAGTATAAGGTCAATACTGCCAATTTCATCTGTGACAATAGCACTTGGAGTCATACCATTGCCTCCATTATTGATCTGATCCTCCTCAGTCCTCCTTTTGACAATCCTAAAATGATTGTCAAATTATTTGTGCTCTACAATCCTTAATCCAAAGCATTCTTAATCCATCTCTTCAGATATGTCTACCGAAAGACACATGAAAAGCAAGATAAACATAAGAACTTCCCCAGGTAAGATAACCACAAACATCCCCGTTCACACAAACCAGAGAACAGACATTTGCACAATATCACAGTCTGAAGAGAATGGAGAACTAACTAAATTGAAACAATCCTGTCTACATCACTTAAAATACAATTTACCAGACATGAGGGGAATGTAGATGTTAGGAGCAAGGGGAGATTACACGAGAATGCAACACTTTAGCCCATTCTGAACAAAACAGTTTGAATTAAAAAAAATGAAAAGATTGTACTGATTAAAGGAAAACTGCATACAACATGGGTTCTACAAAAAGTGTCACCAATTCTCTTATGTACGAGAGCGAGATCTGCTATGACCGGGAGAATAGCGTGGTGATCCTCTGCTTCTCCTGGGGGAGTAACTGCGACTCCTGCTGTTGCTTCTGCTACGGCGTCTGCTACGACTAAGGCTTCGAGATCGAGATCTTCCATAACCTGGATTTCTGGGCCCGTAAGCTTTAACCCGGATGTAGGCAGTTTCTCCCTGATAAGATCTGAACTTAGTGTTATCCAGTTTTCGAACTGCATAGGTCATATCTTCTTTCCGTACAAACTCCACGACACCAGTGCCATCTCGGTAAGCATCAGCATAACAGACATCACCTGCTTCACGCATGTGATCCTTCAAATCCTGCCAGCTTCCACCTGGAGGCAGTCCAGAGACAACCACTCTGTTCTCAGAGCGCCTGGATGGGGGGCCATGGCGGCATCGGGGTGCTCCGCCACCTCCACCCCTGCCCCGGCCCCTTCTAGGAAACTCGACCCGCAGCCGGTATCCATCATAATCGTTGCCATCGCGACCATACACCGCGTCTTCCGCGTCTCGCGGGTCCTCGAACTCAACGAAGGCGAAGGGTGGTCCTCCGCGGCGATTCTTGAGATCGATGTCGCGGATAACGCCGTATTTGTAAAACATGTCCTCAATGTCCTTGGTCCGAATGTCTGGAGGTAAGTTACCCACGTAGATGCGACAATCGTTGTTCCCTGCCGGGCCGAATCACACCACCTCCTCCGGACATGGCGACGACGAAAGCGGACTGGAGAACAGGCCTTCCCACCAAGCCTAGTGCAACAGAGAGCGAACCTGCAGCGACACCTCCAATAAGGCGCCTTTACCTACTCCGCACACGGATATCCAAGTTCTGTGTTGTGTTGTCTTGTCACATCGGTATTTATACCAGTTGATTTTAATCCTATCAATTTCTATTCCAAAGGTTAGGGCGTTTCTTTCTCCAGTCCAGGGAGTAAAGATTATGTAGCTTAAGCGTGATTGTTCGTAGTTAAAGTGATTAACTACCCGCCTGGCACTTAGTTAAGGGGTTTTATTCCCTCCCTAACTTCAGGGGAAAATCCCTACCTGGGGAAATAACCTTTCTCAGAGAGGTGGTCCTGTTTAAAACACAAAGCGTTAAGAGAGGAAGCAAACATATGCCATATACACTAGGTCCCTTGAAACATAAGCTGTGCAGATGTTTCTTCCCTGCAGCGACTGTGTCAAGCAGCAAGGGTGGACCGGCTTCTGGCAACAATTTTTGTCAATTATGCCCCATAAAGTTGAAAAAAAAAATCACACATGGAAAAAGCCTTAGTCTGAACCAACACTGAGAAGTAAAGCAATGGAAGAGGGTTTTTTATTCATCACTCTGAGCAAAAGCACGAAATATATGTATTACTTCATTTTTCCATAAAGAGAATGTACTTTGTATTTAGAGATATAAAAAATTAGGCGTCGGGATGTGTTTTGGGAGAATGATCAATAAGCCCCTTATCAATTGTTGGTTCCTGAAACCAGGGACCATCACCTCTCGAACGCATTAATCTTCGTACTTCCATCTCCTTTAACCTGTAACAAATGAAATAGCAATATTGTGATTCTAACATTTCCAAATGCAAATTTAATGAATAGATAGAAAACAACCACTAGAGAGCTTTTTGCTTTATGTAAGTATAATGTCCCTCTACAGATCCATGTGTATGCATAAAAATAATATATACCTATAAGCAAAATTTAGGACTTATTTTTGACTTATATTATGTTGTTCATATAACACATATTGTTTTTAATCCCCAAAACATTACTTGAATTGGTAATCAGTTCTCTCTTCTGTCCCTGCTTTGTCTGGACAGAGCGCCTTCACTTGAAAGTGGTAATGCATTTCCTGTCTTTAATGCCTACGTTTAAGGCCATATGCTGTGCCAAGTGCTAGGAATTAAAACATGAAGAAGCCTTCTTGGAGGAGCTTACATCCCCTAGTTTATACTGGCTGTCCATTACCATTAGGACAGAAAACCCTTTGAGAGCAGGAATGGTATCTTATTCAACAGCATCACACTAAGTCTGGTCAACATCAGACAATTGGTATTTGTAAAGAAAACAAGAAAGAAAAACCAGGATTAAGAAAAACATCCTCCAACTTAAGACCTACTTACTTGTCCTCATCCTTCTTCACAACTAAATAATCTCTATTCTATAAATATATTTTCCTCTCTTACAGCCAAGCCTTTGTACAAACTACCATATATTCCTAAACAGTCCCTCTCCATCAAACCTTTTACTTACAATTTATAGACTACATATCAACTTTTTCATATGACTATAATATTATCACATTTAAATAATTCATTTTATTAACCTTAACCAGCTCACTAACCCTAGGAGCATATTTATCTCTTATTTAAGATTAAATATCATCCTTTTCCTTTTCTACTCTTTAGAATATAATTATCCAAAACCCAAGTAATTAAAATATTCACAAGAAGAAGACTGGTTAAATAAGTTATGGTTAGCCCATAGAATGGACTATTCTGTACCTAAGGAAATTCTATCACAGAAGATGATAGATATACCATTAGGTTAAAAAAGCAAGGTAAGAAATCAGTGTGAAGCATCTTCCCATTTCATTAAAAAAAGAAAGTAATCATTTGTGACTATGTATATATGTACACATGCACAAGGTTTTAAAAATCTGGAGGAGCCTGGCCGGTGTGGTTCAATGGTTGGAGTGTTGGCCCGTACACCAAAGGGTCTTGGGTTCAATTCTCAGTCCTGGTCAGGGTGTGTGTGGGAGGCAACCAATAGATGTGTCTCTCTCAGATCAATATTTTTTTCTCTCTCTCCTCTGCCACTCTCTCCCCTCTTTTCCACTCTCACTCTCTCTGAAAAGCAATGGAATAAATATCCTTGGGTGAGAATTAGCAACAACAATCTGGAGGCCAAAGATAACAGTTAACTCTGGGGGAGTCAATCAAGGGATAGTTCCTTTCTGTTTTATATCTTTCTTAATGCTTCCATTTTTCAAATACCTAAACATATACTTTATAACAACTGTAGGCACTCCTGATTGCACACTGGCATCTTTCTTTTGGGGGTAGAAGTCAGGGTTTTGGTTTTGGGTTTTTTTTGTTTGTTTGTTTTTTAATATATTTTATTGATTTTTTACAGAGAGCAAGGGAGAGGGATAGATAGTTAGAAACATCGATGATCGAGAAACATCGACCAGCTGCCTCCTGCACACCCGCTACTGGGAATGCGCCCGCAGCCAAGGTACATGCCCTTGACCGGAATCGAACCTGGGGCCCTTGAGTCCGCAGGCTGATGCTCTATCCACTGAGCCAAACAGGTCAGGGCTGGTTTTGGTTTTTACTTTGTTTTCAAATTGTTTAGGATCTCTATATTTCTAAAGAATTCTGGGATCTGTTCTTTTAATTGGCACTCACAGGTATATGTCTGAAGTTCAAAGAAGTCCAGTGTTACTAAGTATGAGCTATACTGTTTTTCCATGCTCTTAAATACTTAATGACAGCTGTATGTGGTAACTCTATATATTAGTATATGTAATTACATATTTAGAATATAAGCCAATCATATGTTCTTTTAAATATTATTCAATATCAGCAGGTTTTATAAACTACAAAGATTAAATCAGAATGAACAGAAAGCAGATCAAGGTAGTATGTGGCCAAGAGCAGGGGAGGAGGACTGACTGGAAGAGACAGGAAAGAGGCTCACTAGGTCAGCGAAGCGACCTTGACAGTGTGGTTACATCACTATATACTTTTGTCAAAAGCCCACTGAGCTTAATGTGCACATTTGACTGTATGTAAATTTCACTCCAAACCCCCAAATAAATCTCAGATAGGAACAAATTTAAAAGCAACAGAAGGAAACTGAGTGACCATTAAAAAAAATAATTTTGGATTTATATATTTACTTATTTAGTTACTATCAGAGACCTGTGCATAACACAAAATCCCAGAAGCTAAAAACCTGACAAATAAGTAAATAAATAAAAAATAATTAAAGCAATGTTACAATGCAGTGTTCAAAACATATTAGCTACTACTAATTTTTATCTGAAATATAGAAACACTTCTACATTGCAAAGCATTCTACACGGTCAAAAGACAAATGACAAACCAGGAAAACATATGCGTAAGAAAAACAGAAGTTAATTTAACTAATGTATATATGAGTAGAAAAATGGGCAATTTATAGAAAATGAAATGTAACCAACCAACAGATATATGAAAAAATACTCAACCTTACAAAAATACAAAATGGAAATAATGAGATAACATTTTTCAATTATCTCATCAAGCAAAAATGTTTAGGTTGATAAATTCCATTGCTAGGAAAGGTATGAAGAAACAGAAATTATCACATACTGGTGACAGAAAAGACAACTGGCACAACTTTTTTGAAGGGTTTAGCAATACACATCTAAAATTTAAAACATGTAAAATGTGGCTTATCAATACCACTGCTAGAAATGTATATTCCAGATATACTGAATAAATATGCAAAAATGTATGTAAGAAATATTCACAGCATGTTGCAGAATATTTAAAAAAAAACCTGGGAAGAACCTAAGTACTGATAATAGGTGACTGGATAAAAAAAATTGAGGCACATCCATCTAGCAAAATATATGATGCATCCATGAAAAAGAATGAGGCATATACTATTAAAAAAGATCACCAAGGTATTTTTAAGTGAAACGAAGACAGGTGAAGAACCATGTTTAAAGAGGATTCCATTGCGTAAATATGTTTTCAAATGATACATAAAATATATTTTTAATGCATAAAATTTTTTGAGGGGAAAACATATAATGGAAATCATTAAGTAGTGGTCACCTCTAAGGACAGACTGGGTGTAGGAGAAAAAGAAATTGGGGGAGGGGAAGTGGGAGGAGAGGACTGCTTTGCTCTTAGGAGAATAGAATATTTTAAAAAGGATTTTTTAAAATCTGACAGATATTATCTCCTAATTGTTTGTCTCCAGCTCATAGTCTCCACTCTGAACAGGCTCTCACCCATCTTCATTCTTTTACATAGAGCAGCCTATAGCATTGAAGTAGTTTTATTAATTTTTTTCTTATGATTTGACCATACTAAAGGATTTCCTTCCCACCCCCACTTTTTACCGTAATTCAGCCTTTTCAGCTTCAATTTGAAGGATAGCCATTGTTCGCTCATAATTCTTTTCAGGACTATCATAGAAAGTTCGGGCAATCCATCTTGATATAGGATGCTACAAGAGAAAATTTGTGTAAAATTAGTTTCTGAATAATATTTTGCTTTTCCAGCTTACTATTCTGTAAAATGACAATCTCAGATAACCAATAACACTCACCATGTGCCAACTACTTTATCCATTAGCTGCATACTTCCCCCACAACCATTTTATGGAAAACAAACTGCACAAGGTTATACAGTTACTATGCAGCAGCAAAGTAACTGTCTGACTCCAAAAACCTGTGCTGAGTATCTAAAGTGGCAGATTTAGGAGCTAAATCCAAGGTTTGGTGATCCAAAAAAAATGGAGCTCTTTCTATCAGTTAAGAAAGCTAAACTAATTCTATGGCTTATATTAAGATTTAATAATGAAGTACTTCTTCCCTAAAATATAATTCACTCAGATAATAAAACATGAAAGGATATGCTCTGATAAGGCCACTCAGTACAACACTTGTAAAGACAAGTAACAATCAATCTTGGATTTTAGTAGCAGTGACAGTGTGGTAAAATGACTAACAGTGCAGGCTCTGGAGTCAAGACCACCTGGGTTATCTCTTGTACAGGTCACTTAATCTCTTTTAAGCCTTAAGTTTCCTCATCTCTAAAGTGGAAATAATACAGTACCTTTGACATGGAGTGAGATATTTGCAAAACACCACAGTGCCTGCTACACAGTAGATGCTCAATAAATGATAGCTAACACTAATATTTATAAAATCTTTCCTAGAGTATTGAACTTGGGATAAATTGTGACTGTTAATCTGCTTGTTCAAGAACACACCGCAGTCATCCTTTAAAAAATCATAAAACTTGCTCTAGTTAGTTTTGTGCAATGGTTAGAGTGTCGGTCCTCGGACTGAAAGGTCTTGGGTTCGATTCCAGTCAAGGGCAGGTACCTTGGTTGCAGGTTCAATCCCCGACTCCATTTCAGGATGCATGTGGGAGGCAACCAATCAATGTGTCTCTCTCACACTGATGTTTCTCTCTCTCTCCTCCCTTGAGTGAGGATTAATAAAATGAATAAATAAATAACCATAAAACTTAAAAATAATACAATGAAGAAAATTACCAAAAGAAGCTCCTTGTAAAAAGTGAGCAGAGCCCTAACCGGTTTGGCTCAGTGGATAGAGTGTCAGCCTGCGGACTGAAAGGTCCCAGGTTCGATTCCGGTCAAGGGCATGTACCTTGGTTGCAGGCACATCCCCAGTGGGGGGTGTGCAGGAGGCAGCTGATTGATGTTTCTCTCTCATCGATGTTTCTAACTCTCTATCTCTCCCTCTCTGTAAAAAATCAATAAAATATATTTAAAAAAATAATGAGCAGAAAATATACTCATCTACTTGATATAAAAAATTGAATATAAAACCCTATCTTAATTGCTGAATTTTAAGACATTAACCAGTGCACTGATAAGACAGCTAACAGAAGGTAACTTGTGGTGATTTACAGTATACTAACCTTGTAATATTCCCAGTGTTCTGGGATATAGCCTTCTGGAATTTCTGCTAACTCAGCTTCACCTAATAACAGAAAAGAAAACAGTGATGTTCAACTTCAGCATCAGGAGTGTATAACATTAAGTCTGCACTATGTAAGTAAGGAACAAACCTCTTGTGGTTTTAAAGTGACCTTTTATTTGTATCAATTAAGGTACCTAATATTTTAAATTCACTTCAATATGGTTGAAAACCCATTCATTAGATATGAGATGTCTTCTATATGTAAGACATTGTCTGCAGGATTATATGAGAATTTTGCATTTTGTGTTTATACAGTATACCAAGATATAATAAAAGACATACTATTCCTTCTGGCTTTCCCAATACCAACTAAACAAAATATTCTAGGATTCAAGATATTAGAAGTACTTTGAGCAGAATTTCCTATAAAAATCTAATATTTATTGTCATTCACAACTCCATTTTTCTGTAGACTATAACTTTACTAGAGGCCCGGTACACAGGATTCATGCACTGGTGGGGGGTGCGGCCTGTGGGGATTGGCCACTGTGGGAGCGTACTAACCACCAGGGAGCAGCTCATGCATTGAGCGTCTGCCCCCTGGTGGTCAGTGCACATCATAGTGACGGGTCGACTGGTCGTTCTGCCGTTTGCTCGCTGGGCTTTTATTATACAGGATGTGCTCTAAGAGGGATAAAAACACTCTACCATCCCTCAGCCTCTTTTCCATTTTAGTATCTCTTTCTATTTTCCTTATTCTGTCTTATCAAAGCTGGGGTTGGAAAAAGAGGAGGAAGACAAGGCTTTATGAAGCCTTTTATGTGGCCCCTACAGAACTGATGACCTCGCCCTGGCCAGTTTGGCTCGGTGGATAGAGCGTCGGCCTGAGGACTCAAGGGTCCCAGGTTCGAGTCTGGTCGGGGCATGTGCCTTGGTTGCGGGCGCATCCCCAGTGGGGAGTGTGCAGGAGGCAGCTGATCGATGTTTCTCTCTCATCCATGTTTCTAACTCTCTATCCCTCTCCCTTCCTCTCTGTAAAAGATCAATAAAATATATTTAAAAAAAAAAGAACTGATGACCTAAAGCTTTAGGAAGTAAACCAAGATGTTTAAAAAAAATCACTATACTCTATTACGGATTAAGATTTAATTGTTTTAAAATAAATTTCTATGCTTATGTTTATTTTATTACTCAAGGAGCTTTTCCTTATCCATTTTTTTTCTTAAACATACATAGGTTTTTAAAAAAATTTATCGATTTGTTCAGAGGGAGGGACTTACCAATGAACACATTCACCAGAGTTATGCCAATTACTACTGGAATCCCAGTCAAACAAATGTAGAATTTCTGTCAAGATTAATAAAAACAAATTTTCAATAACCATTTCCTAACTCTCTTTCCCACCCTTAAGTTGTCCTTATTACATGATTTCCTTATATTGCTTATAAAATAAACTTGCCAAATTGGAGATGCAGTATCAAATGATTTATTTCTGTGATTTTCTTTTGCTCTAGTTTTTAGATACCTAAATTTAACACCAAAAATGAAAGAAAAAAGGGATTAATTGTACAAGTATTATATAATATATATTTGAGTGATTTTTCATTTTTTGATTAAAACAATGTAATGAAACTTAGGAGTTTTTGTATTAAGAAGAAAAATATATATAGAATTGTATATCCAAAACCTATATAATTTTATTACCAATGTCACCCCAATCAACTCAATAAAAAAGAAAAGTGTAAAAACATCAGGTTGATTCCAGCCACGGTATAAAATCTGCGTTGGCCACGACAAGAACAGTGGGAGCTCAACCAAGGGGTTGGAGAGGGCACTGAGCACCATGACAGAGCAAGAGAAGGTCTAGGGGGCAGCCCATGCTCAAATGGTGGTCACAGCTTTAGGAACAATGACAAAGAGCCCAGACAGTCTTCCATCTTCTTCGGCCTACTTTCCATTATAGAACCTTGCAGTAATAATGTACAATCAGTACCCTGCTGCTCTCTCTGAATCAATGCTCCTAAGCAATATAGAAATAAAATCATATCTCATAATAATGGAGGGCCTTATTTGAAGAAATACTTCAATTAGTTCTTTGGTAATTTAAAGAATATTTTAATAATATAAATAATTATCCCCAAATAAATCTGTTTTTAAAATTCTGTAATTTACTAATATAGATTTTTATTTTTCATCAGGGAACACAGATTTCAAAACCCCATAATCCTGAAAAGAAAGGAATAGCTCAATTTTTAACCTCCAATAAGCATAAATCCTTTTTTGAAGAAAAAGTAGTTACTAAAAAAGAAATTTAGTAACAAATCAGACCTTACTACCCATTTCCATATCTTTTGAGAAAAGACATATGAATTTACAAAATGAAAGATGTTTTCTAAATAGGCCAAAATGGTCTTCCTATTTATATGAAAATAGTTCAACAAAAATTTTAACTCACCAGTAAATTCAAAAAACGCTTGTCATAGAATCCAGAAGGTTTGATAACAAACAGTCTTTTCCCATGGTCTCCACTGTGTCTCACAGGAGCTAGAAATATTAAATTACCCTGTTTTATACAAGTTTCATATCGGTATACTGTTATTTTCTGAGATAAAGTCAGATTATAAGAAAATATATATGCATACATTTTTTATTAAGATTTTAAAATGCATGTTCTTTAAGTATTAAAGGCGGGGCAGGTAGGGTTTCCTTAAACAGAGATTGGTGTTCTGTTTTAAACTATAGCTTTCCTCATTTTTATTCAATGTTAACAAAATACCTAAACATTTGTTTGAATGTTTCAATAGCAGGCAGGAAAGGCACATACTCTTGGTTGGCTACTTTGTTTACCCTCTGCAACAAATTTTGCTAATGCTGCAAAACTTGCTCTAGTTATCTTGGATTTTAGTAGCAGTGACAGTGTGGTAAAATGACTAACATATGAGGCAGTAAACACTTGCTACAAAATAGATGGAAAGATATTTATTCAACATACATCCAGCAGGAATTTGAACTGGTTACGAAAGTAAACACTCTACATATCTTGATAAAATCCCTTTATAAGCCATTTCTCATTCCCAATATCCTCCTCTTCAAATACTCCCCAGATGATGGTATTTAATCAAACTTTGCTGGAGATAAAGCGAGGCAAAATTTAACTCCTGGATCTTCTTTCTACACCATTTCCTCCCTTGGAAGCCTGGAAAGATCACATGGGCATCCAAGCCCCTTCTTCTGGAAGCAGGAAAGGCTGTTTCGGCTGTGTAACTACATTCTGTATCCTTTGTCCAAGCTTCAGTGTCTGGAAGGCTCTCCCCTCTACTGGAATCTGTTCTTTGGGCCCAGATGACATCTTATCCTCCAAGAAACCAACATTCTTCCAACCAGATGAGAACTCTCACCTTTGAATTGCTGTGTATTCTAGGGAGGCGCCTAATTCCCTTTATTCTCCCAATAAAACATAAATGTCAAAGAACTTTCAATGTGTGAAAGAGAAACTCTTCTCTTAATTTTGGTATCACCTGCAGCAGCTTGAGATGAATTCAGGTTAATTCACAAAAGAACTAGAAGCTGGTATGAATTTACTAAGTACAATTCATACTACTAAGGCTGTGACAATAACAAGAGAATTTGACAAAGTATGTATTTCAGCGAATCACTTGAAAGTTATAGAATTTTTTTGTGAGCTATATGGAAAAAAATGGGCTGGATAATAGTATAAGTGCCTACTATGTGCAGGTCCTTTGCTAGGCCTATTGTCTAAGAGGGATACAGACAGACCCTACTGGAAGCAAGACACTAACAGATTAACATAAGTACAAATCTATAGGGACAACAAAGGAAAGAAACAGGATGTATTGTCAGAAAAGAACAGGCCCAGAAGTAAAGTTCATATTTAGACAGGATGGTCTGTGTGTTGGTGAGGGAGTTGGGGGGGAGCAAGGAGGTACAAGGAAAGGCACATTATAAACTGAGAGAAATATCAAGTTAAATGAAGTTGAAATTGGCAATTGATTGATTGATTACACCCAAACGGTACTGATTACTTAATGCAGTAACCTGCCAAAGAGTTGTCTCCATAGCCCTGGAGGGTCAAGATTTCTTTGAAAAAAAAAAAAAAAAAAAAGATTTCTTTGAATGGCCTGCATGATGGTATTCCTGACAAGACACAAAGCTACTGCCACAAGAGTGGTTACTACAGTGATGATGAAATAGGATCCCCCAAAAGTCTTCATACCCATTGACAAAAGGCTGAATCTAAAATGATTAAATGTAAGTGGAAAGTCCTGCCTGGACCCCAACCTCCAAAGTTTAGTGGCTCACAAACTTAGAATACCAGTAAGAGTCATTGGTATAATGTGGTTACCAAAAAAAGCCAAGGTAATTTTATCTTAATATGTATTAAAAGTTCAAGGTCAAAGTGGAAGAAATCCCCGCCCTCTCATCTCCAGGTGTCCCGAGTTTTAGAGCGACAACCTGGAGCCTGCTCCACTTATGCAACCAGAATTAAAAACAACCTGGAAACTGACATACTGAAACTGAAAGAACTGAAGCTGATTGGTCTACAAAAAAGAAGCCTGGTTAGAAACCAGATGAGCTTTTAAGGAACTGAAGGGCTATCCCATGACAAAGGGCATACACTATTCTGGGTTGAGTTGAAGCAAAGAACTTTCAATGTGTGAAAGAGTAATTTAGAGCTTAATATAAGGAAGAAGTTTCTAACAATTTCAGTGGTTGAAAATAAAATTGGACCGCCCAGCCAGTGTGGCTCAGTGGTTGAGCATCGACCCATGAACCAAGACGTCACCAGTTTGATTCCCAGTCAGGGCACATGCCCGGGTTTCAGGTTCGATCCCCAGTAGCAGGCGTGCAGGAAGCAGTCAATCGATCCATGTTTCTCTCTCACCAATGTTTCTATCTCTCTACCCTTCTTCCTTACTCTCTCTAAAAGCAACAAAAACATATTTTTAAAAATTTAGCCCAACTCCCCAACTCTCCATTAAGTAGTTATTCAAGTATCAGTAATGGGGATTAGTATACTACGGAAGGGGGGAGGGGGGGGTTGGTCTGGATTTCTAGGGTCTTTTTCCTTAAAGAATCTGAATATATGGCCTCTCTTATAAAAAGGCATACCTTACCAACTCATCAATTTCAATAGTTTCCTTCCATGTCCAAGAACTCTTTTTTTAAAAAAGAAAAATCTGTTTTTATTGATTTTAGAGAGAAAGGGAGAGGAAGAGAGCAACATCAATTGGCTGCCTCCTACACACACCTACAGGGATCGAGCCCCGGCCAGGATTGAACTGGAGCCCTTTTGGTGCCATGAAAACAGGCATCTTCCACCATTTTATAAAGCTTGGAATTCCTCAAGTATTCATTAATTATGTGCAACTAGGTTTCAATAACAATTTTTTAAAATGCACGTAACCTCGGGAAAGTTATGTTTTAACAACTGCGGTCTTTGTGTGGATCACATAAGATAACTGTATAATTTTATGTGTGTGTGTTTCCAAGAAATTGAAAATCGGTCATTTCCCCCCCCTCATTCTCAGACTATTCTCAGTTAATGTCACTTTACATCAATGGTTTAAGGAATTGAACACCCCCTAGAAGCCATCCAATATTCAGAAGCATTTTCCCAAAACACACTACTGATACTGCTCTTTTGCTAAAACACTCTCTACTGCCTACAAAACAGGTAATATAATTTAGTCATCCCTTCCCCTCACCAATTAGGTCCCAACACCCCCTTTTTATTTTTATTTTTTTTAAAAATATATTTTATTGATTTTTTATAGAGAGGAAGGGAGAGGGACAGAGAGTTAGAAACATCGATGACTGAGAAACATCGATCGGCTGCCTCCTGCACACCTCCCACTGGGGATGTGCCCGCAACCAAGGTACATGCCCTTGACCGGAATTGAACCTGGGGCCCTTGAGTTCGCAGGCCGACGCTCTATCCACTGAGCCAAGCCGATTAGGGCACAACTCCCCCTTTTTAAAAACATTTATATATTTTTTCGTTTTTCAGTTACTGTCTACATTCAATACCATTCCGCATGAGTTTCAGATGTACAGCACAGTGGCCAGAAAATCATGTACTTTCCCTGTCAAGTCAACAGAACAAGCACACTTGTAATAAACGTCCTCTCTTTTAGAGGTGAATAAATACAAGTTTCAAGCGATTCAGTGCCTTCTGGTTAGCTTCCAAGAAGTGAATGCCCAAGGTCACACACACAAACACACACACACACACACCCCTACTGAGCCGTGGAGCCAGGGCTGGAACCCGGGAACCTAGCTCCAGAGGAAACAGAACGAGGCTCTCCACTTTGCTGGAGCTCACACTCCCCAGGGGGCAGACATACACAATAATACAGATCAAAACCTTTCATTGCACGGGGACAGGTAAGGCTTCGCGTACAAAATGCCTCTGAGAGCAGGCACGGCTGGAACACAGCACCCTCTGCCCTGCTACCCGATCCTCCCCGGCTCCCGGAGCAAAGGGCTCAGATGACCTGCCGCGATGCCCCCAGACCTCCGCGAACGGGGCGCAGCGAGACGTGATGAGGATTTAAAGAGGAGGACATGTGCCATCAGAAACGGCTTACAGAGCGCTGTTGTCCAGGAATGTTGTTAGCCAAGTAGTTTGTTGGCTACTCCCCATCCTTTCCAGCAAGTCCCCACGCGTAAAGCCTTGTCGGGAGCCTCTGCGCCTGTCCACGCATCGCTTAGCATCACCGGGCACCTCCGCAACGCGACTGCCAGTGTTGCGGGACTAGAGCCTAGTTCAGGGGGCAAGTACGAACCCCCGGTGCCGAGAGGCCGGGTCTCAGCTCAGCTCCGGGCCTTTCCGACCTCAGCGTCATCGTAAGTTAGCCCACCTGGGAAGGCTGAAGGGCCAAGTGTTCACAAACGCTAACGGACAGTTTAAACCCTCAAGCCCAGCCCGCAATTTCTCGGCTCCCGCCGGGTCCCACCAAGGTCACCCCGGCAGCGTCCTCGCTCCCCCCGCTCCCCCTGAGAGCGCTCGCCCCCACAGCCGGCACCCACCGACAGCCTTCGGGAAGCCGCGCGTGAGGAAGCCCCCGGGTCCGAGCCGCGTGCCCAGGCGGCGGCCAGCCAGCGCCGCCAGCGCGGTGACCGAAGCCCGCTGCAGCAAGCTCATGGCCGCCATGGCTACTCCGGGCAAGAGGTCGAGCGGGGGAGGGCTACGGGAGCCGAGAGAGCCAATTCACCATCCGGGGCCAAGGCGGAAGGCGGCCATGTTGAGTGAGGGCAAAAGCTGTTCCTGTGCTCTGCTTCCGGTCGGAGCGACGCGCCGGAAGTGACGCATCTGTGGACGAGAACGCGGTTTGCTGACGCGAGAAAAAAAATGGCTGCTGCCAGGTTCGCCGTTCTTTGCAGGAAAGTGTCAGCCGCCCTGCAGACTTCCCGGTCGTTCATGAGCCCTCAGGTCCCTGCTGGCACAGGGTAAGTGATGTGAGGAAGAGGTGTGGCCCTCTCCACTTGGGATCTTGTCTGGTTGCTGAGATGCTGAGAGCAGCTCAGGGATGGAAAGGTCGCCGGATGGGCTTGAGCCCGAAGCCAACTCGGGGAGGAATGAGTGACTTGGTACCAGGCGCCCACAAGGCGTTTCCCTTCCTGCCTCATTTTGTTGCCGCCTGCTGTGAACCGGGCTGTCCCTGGGGTCTGCAGATGCCCGGTGCTTGCTGATTAAAGGTAGAGGCATAGAAGGAGCCCGTTGGGCGGTGGGAGTTGGGGAAAGCTTCACTGGAGAGCTTTTGGCTTTGGACTGAAAGCTGTGTCGAGCTTGGATGGGTAAAGACGAAGGGGCCTTGTTATTCCTGCGATAGGTCACAAAGCGATTGTTCAGTCAAGCTGAGTGAATAAATGAAAGTAGCCGCGTAAATGAAAAGCTGCCCTTGCAGGTGGGAGACAGAACATCCTACACGCGGTGTTCATTATTTCTGCAAAGTCAGGTTGTCTTCTGGTCAGACCCATCGTTTTTGACTTTTGGGTATATGTTTCCTCCCCCTTATTGGCTTTTGTCTGTAATGATTTGAATTTTATAAATAGTTGGGTATGTCCGATTTTTTTTTTCCTAAAAGGAAGTAATGTATGTGCTCTTGAGTCCAGCACAATTATTGAGCATTTATTATATTACAGTGTTCCTACATATTACATGTAACTTTAGAGATAAGCAATATTGTTTTCATTTTGCAGAGGCTCAGAGGTTGTAACTTGAATCCACTGTCTCTTCCATCTAGTTATCCTTTTTCCTTAAAAATTAATTTTAGATTTTTTTATTAGAATAAATTATGTTCATTTGCAGACACTTTGGAAATAGGGTCAGATATTTTGAAGAAGAAAACAAAAATCAACTCTAATTCTACCACTCAGAGATAAACAGATTTCCTCCCCTTTTTAACTTTGCATATGTACACATACATGTAATCTGTATATATAAAAGCCTAATATGCAAAGTTTCCCCTCAGGAGTTTGACCGACTGGGAGCTCAATAGCTCACTGTGTGCGCTGACCACCAGGTGGCGGCACGGAACAAGGAAAGGCCCTGGCCGGCAGCCGGCTGCTGGGGAAGGGAGGCCCCAGCCAGCAACCACTAGGGACCCTACACATTCACAAATTTCATGCACTGGGCCTCTAGTTTTGAAATAAAACCAGGACTATATTTACATATATGCATTCTTGTGCTCTACCCTTGTTTCCCCACCTTTTTATTTTTAAGAATTTCAAAACAACAGAAAAGTACCAAGAGTAACCATATATTCTTAATCAACCCTTGGCATTTTTATTTAAATATATTTTTATTGATTTCAGAGAGGAAGGAAGAAGGAGAGAGAGACAAACTTCAATGATGAGAGAGAATCATTGATCGGCTGCCTCCTGCAAGCCCCCCCACTGGAAATCGAGCCCACAACCTGGACATGTGCCCTTGACTGGAATCAAATCTGGGACCTTTCAGTTCGCAGGCCGATGCTCCATCCACTGAGCCAAACCAGCTAGGGCAAGCTTTAGCATTTTATTACATTTTTCTTTATCTCTTTATATCCAGGTCTTTTTCCCCACTGAACTATTTGAGGCATGTCCAAATTGCAAGCATCATGACACTTCAGCATGTATCTCATAAGAACAAGAACAGTGTTTTTGTTCTTGTTTTTAATCCTCACCTGAGGATATTTTTCCATTGATTTTCATAGAGAGTGGAAGAGAGAGGGAAAGACAGAGAGAAATATTGATGTGAGAGAAACACATCGATTGATTACCTCCTGCACACGCCCTGACCAGGGCCCAAGCTGGGGAGGAACCTGCAACCCAAGTACATGCCCTTGACCAGAATCAAACCCTGGATCCTTCGGTCTGCAGGCCGACACTCTATCCACTGAGTCAGCACTCCACCCACTGAAGAATTTATTACTGATACATACTATTATTCCACTACTCTTATAGCCCAAATTCAAATGTCCTCAGTTGTCCTGATAATTTTTTTTCTTATTTTTTTATTCAGAGTCCAAACAACATTCATTTTTTCGCATTAGTTGTCATATCTCTTTAATCTTTTAAAATCTAGAATAGTTCCTTTTTTTATTTCATGACATTGACATCTTTTTTATAAGATCAATCTTTTTAGAATATCTCTCTATTTGGGTCTGTCTGATTGTTTCCTCATGATTAGATTCAGGTTAATTTTTTTTTTGGTAGGAATGCAATACTTGTGACATGCTTCACTACTGTATTTTAAATTATTTACCAGGTTATTAAATATTCTTTAAAAACATGATTTTTTAAATTACCACAAAATAGACTGTCATATGGACACATAATTTTTAAACCACTCATGGTTTCACATTTATAATATCAACTTTTTAATATCATATATAATGCTTTAATAGATATTTACATTTATCAGTTTCCACCTATGATATTTCTTTAGTTGTAATTTCTAGATGTGGACTTAATGAGTTAGGGAAGAAACATTGGGGCCTCTAATACATGTTGCAAAATTAACCTTCAGAATAATTTTAATCTACTCATATGCCCACTAGTAGTTTATGAAGGACCTACATATGTTACCTTAAAATATAAATGTAAATATACTGCCTCTGAAATTATAGGGTAGCAATTGTTTATGTATGTTCAATTGCAGGTTTTCTCTTATTCTGTCGCCTAAGAATATACCAAGTGTCACATCTTTACACCAGTGTAGAATACTTCATACCACATTATCAAGGAAAGGACTGGAAGAATTTTTTGATGACCCAAAGAATTGGGGAGAAGAAAAAGTGAAATCTGGTGAGGTATTTGGGTTGATTGGTATTAAATATATTTTTTTGAACTATCCATCATGTTGGGATTATTTATCCAGTTTAGGAATTACTTGGGGTTTTCCTTTTTTAAATTTCCTTTGGGAATGTCTATTAGTGAAAATTAAAAGGACAATATGATAGAGTTAATTGTTCCTTGGCAGCTTGGCAAAAGGTTTAGAAGAGGAGTAGGCTTAAATTTTTTCAGTAAATTGATGTTTGGCTTTGTTTTAGATTTTTTTTTTAAAAAATAGGTTTTTTTACTTTATCAATTTCTAGAGAGAGAAAGAAGAAGGAAGGAAAGAGATAGAGACAGACAGACAGACAGACATAGATTTGTTGCTCCACTTGTTTATGCATTCAGTGGTTGATTCTTACTATATATGTGCACTGATCAGGGATTGAACCTGCAACTGCGGTGTATTGGGATGACACTTTAACCAAGTGAGCTACCTGATCAGGGCTTAAATTTTATTTTTTAGAGATAATTGAAAATTAATTTATAATGATGTATTTTTACCTTAAACTGTGAAAATACATTCTATAGCCATACTAACATTTTTGAATGCTATTGCCAGTCTCATTACTCATATTTTCATGTATTAGCTAATTTAACCCCAATTTAATTCTAGTTGCATTTTATACTGTAATATAATAAAGCTATAATATATTTTACAGATAAGGAAACTGGTTTGAAAGGTTAAGTAATTTGCCAAAGGACACATAGCTAGAAAATTATTTCATGTTATGAATTTATCATTTTAATAGGAGCTGCATGGACCTGTCAGCAGTTAAGGAACAAAAGTAACGAAGACTTACATAAACTTTGGTAAGTATACTGAGTACATGAATATCTAGATCAAGCATGTCAAACTCAAAGACTAACTAACGGGACAAATAAACAAGGTTTAAGTTTATGTGGGCCACAAAAAAACAAAAGCTGCAATTCTCATAGAAACATAGGTGTATTTCGATAGACACATGCTGAATACAAAGGGCTGAAATAAATGAGTAATAGTTAACATAAAATAATAAAATATTTTAATAAAAAATTAATATTTTTTCTTGAACATTAACTTACCAGACACTGAATAACTGCACAAATTAATAAGCGTAACGCAAATAAACCTATTTTTCTTGTTCTCCGAAAGCAAAATATTTCCTGTTGCACACACCAAACAAGTCAGTCCAAGACTAATGAGGTGGCAATCAGCTGCTAAAATATTCGCTGCTAATATTAGTGGAGAGAGATGGTGCACCTGTGCGGAAGCCGTCGAAGGTGCGTAAGGGAAATGAATGCAACACGATTATAGTAATCAGTCGTGAGGGAAAAAATGGCGGAGGCTTAGACAGACGTGTTGGTGCTTTGTCCCGGAGCAGATAAGGGCGAGCAGCTGAAACGGGTAACAATCAGCCCAATCAAGCTAAGGAGGCTCAGCTGAGAGACAGTTTGCAGCCAGGAAAGACAGAGAACTCCTAAAAAATGGGGATGGTTAGAGATTGAGGTTGAAACCTCCCCCTGGGCGCCAGCGCAGCGGCGAGACCACGCCATCTTGTGTAGCTGTTATCCGCATCCAGAGATCGGCTACTAACCCGGAGGCAACGACTCTAAAGCAGCGCGACTGCAAGAGCCCAGAGGAGACCTGCATCCCTCCACGGAAAGGTTAGACTTACCCCAAAGATTAAAGCAACAGCGGCCTCCTGATCACCACACGCTCTGCCTGGGGAACAGTTGCTGTGTGTGAAGCCTCCCTCCACCAGCCAGAAGAGCCACCACAGCTGTGAACAGCACCCACCAGAGGCTCTGCTATCAACAGAGGAGCCGCTGCTACCACAACCACCCAAGGAGCAACCACAGCCCGAGGAGCCACTGCCACCCAGGGAGCAGCCACTGCCACCCAGGGTCCAGCCACTGAACGACTCAACAACTAGTCATGTCAGTGAGATCAAACATGGGTAGACAAAGAAACCCCCAAAGGAAAGAAAAGGAGGACTCGCCAGAAAAGCAGCTAAGTGAGACAGAGATATGCAACATGACGGAAAAAGAATTCAGAATAAGGTTCCTAGAGTACATGCACCGGATGTTCAAGAAGCAAGAAGAAACTGATGAAAAAATCAACTACTTATGCAAGAAGCTAGAAGAAACAGATGAAAAAATCAACAACTTAAGTAAGTCCCAAGAAGAAATGAGGAGTCGACCAAGATGGCGGCGTAGGTAAACACCGGAGACCGCTGCCGCAAACAACCATTTCAAAAATACAACTAAAAGACTGAACGGACATCACCCAGAACCACAGGAAGGCTGGCTGAAGAGAGACTCTACAACTAGAAGGAAAGAGAACAGCAAATCGAGGCTCAGAGGCGGCGCAGTGTGGAAAATACAAAGGTACCGAGGTGCGCGCGCAAAGCGGGCTGGTGGCTGAGGGCGCGGTTGTCGTTTTCTGTCGGGACTGAGTCTCAGACTCTGGGCTCCAGATCCGGGCGAGTCTCTAGGGACCCAGACTCAAACGGGAGAAGCGGGATTATCCGGCATCAGTTGGGACCTGAGGGCAGCTTTCTCTCCGAGGTTTGCAGCGGCTGCCGGGGTTCTGAGAAGCAGAGCCTCTGGGAACGGGACTGAGCGTGGCCATAACTGCTCCCTCCGCCCGCCCTGTTGATCCCGCCCCGCCCAAAGCCTGCGCACAGCCATTTGCTGATCGCCTCAGGCAAAGGCTGGATTAGCGCCTCCCCAGAAGACAGAGTTTTCCGCACAGCTGATTACTATAGCCAGCCGGCCTGAGGGTCAAATCCCCCTAGTGTTAACTACAACAATTAAGGCTTGGCTAGAACAAGACTGCGCACAGAGACCACAAGGGGGTGCACCAAGAAAGCATAAAAGATGCGGAGACAAAAAAACATGACAGAAATGGAGGATATGGAGCTAAGAATCGCAATTTTGAGGGCTTGCCATAAATTTGTGCAGAACCTCACGAAAACTAATGAGACCCTCGATGCTACGATAAAGAAATTAGAAAGTAAGCATACACGGACTGAAATAAAGAATATTATACCCAATAGCAGACCAGAGGAGTACAATAATCAAACCAAAGATTCGACAAAAAACACCCAATTGGAAAAGCAAAATGAAAAAAGAATCCGAAAGTGTGAAGATAGTGTAAGGAGCCTCTGGGACAGCTTTAAGCGGTCTAATATCAGAGTCATTGGAGTGCCAGAAGATGAGAGACAGCAAGATATTGAAAACCTATTTCAAGAAATAATGGCAGAAAACTTCCCCCACCTGGTGAAAGAAATGGACTTACAGGTCCAAGAAGCGCAGAGAACCCCAAACAAAAGGAATCCAAAGAGGACCACACCAAGACACATCATCATTAAAATGCCAAGAGCAAAAGACAAAGAGAAAATCTTAAAAGCAGCAAGAGAAAGAGGCTCAATTACCTACAAGGGAATACCCATACGACTGTCAGCTGATTTCTCAACAGAAACTTTGCAGGCCAGAAGGGAATGGCAAGAAATTTTCAAAGTGCTGAATACCAAGAACCTACAACCAAGATTACTTTATCCAGCAAAGCTATCATTCAGAATTGAAGGTCAGATAAAGAGCTTCACAGATAAGGAAAAGCTAAAGGAGTTCATCACCGCCAAACCAGTATTATATGAAATGCTGAAAGGTATCCTTTAAGAAGAGGAAGAAGAAGAAAAAGGTAAAGATACAAATTATGAACAACAAACATGCATCTATCAACAAATGAATCTAAGAATCAAGTGAATAAATAACCTGATGTACAGAATGAACTGGTGATTATAATAGAATCAGGGACATAGAAAGGGAATGGACTGACTATTCTTGGGGGAAAAAGGGGTGTGGGAGATGCGGGAAGTGACTGGACAAAAATCATGCACCTATGGATGAACACAGTGGGTGGGGAGTGAGGGTGGAGGGTGGGGTGGGAGCTGGAAGGAGGGGAGTTATGGGGGGAAAAAAGAGGAACAAATGTAATAATCTGAACAATAAAGATTTAATAAAAAAAAAAAAAAAAAAAAAAAAAAAAAAAAAAAGAAGAAATGAAGAGCGACATAGCTGCAATAAAAAACACCATTGAAAGTATCAACAGTAGACTGGGAGAAGCGGAGGACCGAATTAGTGAGTTAGAAGACAAGGAAGCAAAACACACTCAAACTGTACTGCAAATGGAGAAAAAAATTAAAAGACAGGAGGAGAGCCTAAGGGAGCTTTGGGACAACATGAAACGAAACAACATACGAATAATAGGAGTGCCAGAACAACAGAAAGATGAACATGGATTAGAAAACCTATTCGAAGAAATAATATCAGAAAACTTCCCTGAGGTGGGGAAGAAAAAAGTCACACAAGCCCAGAGAGTCCCAAACAAGGTGAACCCGAAAAGACCCACACCAAGACACATCATAATTACCATGGCAAATGTTCAGGATAAAGAGAGAATCTTACAGGCTGCAAGAGAGAGACGGAAAGTAACATACAAGGGATCTCCCATTAGATTATCAAATGATTTCTCTTTTTTTTTTTTTTTAAATATATTTTATTGATTTTTTACAGAGAAGAAGGAAGAGGGACAGAGAGTCAGAAACATCGATGAGAGAGATCGATCAGCTGCCTCCTGCACACCCCCCACTGGGGATGTGCCCGCAATCAAGGTACATGCCCTTGACCGGAATCGAACCTGGGACCCTTGAGTCCGCAGGCCGACGCTCTATCCACTGAGCAAAACCGGTCCGGCAGATTATCAAATGATTTCTCAACAGAAACACATCAGGCCAGAAAAGAATGGACGGAAATCTACAAAGTGATGCAAAGCAAAGGACTGAATCCAAGAATACTCTATCCAGCAAGGCTATCATTCAAAATTGAAGGGGAAATAAGAAGCTTCACAGACAAAAAAGGGCTAAGGGAGTTTATCACCACCAAGCCAGCCATGCAAGAAATGCTAAAGGGACTGGTGTAAAAAGAAGAAATATCAAGCTCAGAAAGAAAACAGCCACACACACAAAAAAGAAATGGCTACAAACAAGTACCTTTCAATAATAACTTTAAATGTAAATGGACTAAATGCTCCAACCAAAAGACATCGAGTGGCTGAATGGATAAAAAAACATGACCCATATATCTGCTGTCTACAAGAGACCCACCTCATTAGAAGGGACTCACACAGACTGAAAGTGAAGGGATGGAAAAATATCTTTCAGGCAAATGGAAAGGAAAAGAAAGCTGGGGTAGCAATACTTATATCGGACAAAATACATCTCAAAGTGAAGGCCATAACCAGAGATAAGGAAGGCCACTTCATAATACTAAAGGGATCAATACAACAAGAAGATATAACCCTGGTAAACATATATGCACCCAATGCAGGAGCACCCACATACATAAGAAAACTTCTGGAAGATATCAGGGGAGAGATCGACAACAATACAATCATAGTAGGGGACTTTAATACACCACTGACATCACTGGATAAATCCGCTAGACAGAAACTCAGCAAAGAAACAGCAATCCTAAATGACTCACTAGATCAGATGGACTTAATTGACATCTTCAGAACACTTCACCCCAAAGCTGCGGAATATACATTCCTCTCAGGTGCTCATGGGACATATTCAAAAATAGACCACATATTGGGTTACAAGCAAAGTCTCCACAAATTCAAGAAGATTGAAATCATAAAAAGCATCTTCTCAGACCACGATGGCATAATGTTAGAAATAAACTACAATAAAAACAACCCAAAATACTCAAACACTTGGAAGCTGAATAGCATGTTATTAAATATTGATTGGGTTACCAATGACATCAAAGAAGAAATTAAAAACATCCTGGACACTAATGACAATGAAAACACAACAATCCAAAACCTCTGGGACACAATGAAAGCAGTCCTGAGAGGGAAGTTTATAGCTCTACAGGCCTATCTCAAAAAACAAGAAAAAATGGTAGTAAATCATCTAACTCTACAACTCAAAGAATTATAGTAATCAGTCGTTAGCAAACGTTGTAGTTCATTACTAATAATTATGTATAACAGGATATTGTAAAAATTAAGTTACGAAATTTTTATTAAAACGTTTCTTACATACCGTTATATTGGCTGGGCCACAAAAATATTCGCCCACAGACTTCGAGTTTGACATGCTTGGTCTAGGTGTTTGAAGCAATTTAGTATAATGAGGAGGTATAAACTTTATGTGCCGTAAGAAATTGAGCGTTTGTCTCACAGTACTGTGGATGGTACATAAGATCATTATAGATTTCATAAATATGACAGGTTAAGTTATATTAAGACAAATGTACCAGAGTTCTCAAGTAGTTGGGAGTTTAGAAATTTTATTGCTACTAGTCATACTACACCTTTGTATTAACAATTCCAGTAAGCTAATAAAATGAAATGGAGAAGAGTTGGTCACATTTAGGCCTTCTTCCTCATTACCTTTTGCATGATCTGAAATCTTTAGCTTATTTGCT
Source organism: Myotis yumanensis (assembly GCF_028538775.1). Lineage (NCBI taxonomy): Eukaryota > Metazoa > Chordata > Mammalia > Chiroptera > Vespertilionidae > Myotis > Myotis yumanensis. The sequence continues at coordinate 178,818,158 of NW_027223753.1, forward strand.
TTGGAAAACTGTTGGAGGGTGCATTTAATTGGGAATTTATGTAGATTTTTGGGCAGTTTCTCCTGATGAATTAGAGTTGAGAGTATTTAAGACAGGGTTGTATTTTTAATGCAATCATTCAGTATTTGTATATATTGCAAAATGATCATCGCAGTAAGCCCAGGTAACATCCATCACCACACATAGTACAAGTCTTTTTTCCTGAGATGAGAACTTTTGTGATCCACTCTGCTAGTTACTTTCAAATATGCAATTCAATAGTATTAACTGTAGTCATGTGACTTACTCATTTTATAACTAGAAATTTGTACTTTTTGACCCCCTTCACATATTTTGCCCACCCTCCCACCCCCTACATTAAATGACAGTATTTAGCCAAAGATATGTTTTGTTGGGGCTTTACTGTATTTTTTAAATTGAGAGATTTCACACAAAAATAAAGATTTCTTTAATAATCAGACCTTGATCTGGCAGCACTGGCCACATGGCTACAACTGGCTGGTCTATGCAGCCACTGCTGGGCGCAGTGCGTGCCACTTCTCCCCCACCCTCTTCTTCCACCAAGCTCCTCACTCGTAGTTGTTATCTGGCTAAGCACTGGAGTAGGCATTTAAAGTTTTATCCCCCTATTTACAGGGTTATTTCTCTTTCAGGGCAGATTATAGAATTATAAAATGCTTGTAAGAACCACTGATACTATAGGTGTATCGTGTGATACAATAAGAAATATCCATTTGGTTTTTGTCCCCATTCATTGACATAGCTCCTAAACCCCTTGATATTTCCTGAGTGATAGGAGTGTCTTTTGTTCAAATTAGGCAACTCTTGGAGCGGGAGGGGGGAAGGAGTTTAGAACGGTCACTGGGCACCAGGAAGACCAAGGCATGAGTGAAGGGTGGAGCTTTCAGGCTCGCCACCCCCCCTCACCTCTGGGAGGGGGTAGAGGTACTGGAGATTGACTTCAGTCATTAGTGGTCAGTGATTTGGTCTATCGTGCCTACATAATGAAACCTCCATAAAAAACCCTAAGCAGTTGGGTTTGGAGAGCGTCCAGGTTGTTGAACACATGGAGGGGGCATGCCTTGAGAAAGCACAGCACCTCTGCATCTCTTCCATTGGGCTGTTCTGAGTTGTATCCTTTGTACTAAACCAGTAATAGTAAGTAAAGTGCTTTCCTGAGTTCTGTGAGCCAGTCTATCAAATTCCTGAACCCACGGAGGGGGTCGTTGGAACTCCCACTTTACAGCGGGTCAGTCAGATGTGTGGTAGCCCTGGAACTTGCTGTTGGCATCTGAAATGGGGGACAGTTGTGGAGTGAGTCCTTAACTTTGTGGAATCTGATGCTAACCCCAGGTAGTGTCAGAGTTAGAGAAGGGGTGCTGGGAAAGACAACACATTTGGTGTCAAGAGGATGGAACAGGGGTTAATGGGGGAGGTGAGGGGCGGGGACAAAGAGGGAGAAAAAAACTCTCATTTGGTGTCAGAGTGTTACGTGTAAAACAGCACAGATTTATTATAGACAAATAAGTCACATTAAAAATAAGGTGTGTGTGCCGAAACTGGTTTGGCTCAGTGGATAGAGCGTCGGCCTGCGGACTGAAAGGTCCCAGGTTCGATTCCGGTCAAGGGCATGTACCTGGGTTGCGGGCACATCCCCAGTAGGAGATGTGCAGGAGGCAGCTGATCGATGTTTCTAACTCTCTATTCCTCTCCCTTCCTCTCTGTAAAAAATCAATAAAATATATTAAAAAAAAAATAGGATGTGTAATATGTGCCTAAAGCATTGTTACTGTGAGTTATTAGTAAAAGGCTAGTTAGGGCTGTTTCAGTATTCATCGTGGCTGGCCCTGGCCAGGTAGCTCAGTTGGTTAGAGTGTTGTCCTGATACACCAAGGTTGTGGGTTCAATCCCTGGTCAGGGCACATATAAGAATCAACAAGCAAATGCATAAATAAGAGGAACAACAAATTGATTTTTTTCTCTCTCTCTCTTTCAAATCAATTTTTTAAACAAATTTCATCATGGCAAAAACCAAACTATCTTCTGCCACATATTGTCTTTTTATTGCATATAGGACCCCAGTTCCTTTGTCTCCTGTTCAGTGCTCTCCACATATACTTCCTTTCCTTTCCTTCAGCTCTAATTCTTAATCAAACAGTTATTCACAAAACCTACCCTCACTTCAGCTTTGCCACTCAGTACCTTTGATTCTGCTTTGCTTTCCTTTCCAGTCTAACAAATCCCATCTCTGAAGCTTTTCTTGATCATCTTGCTGGAAGAAATGTCTCCTCTCTCCCACTTACTCCTCTGGTACTTGTTGTCTGTGTCACTCATACACCACTTCTCACTGCAGCTCCGGAGGCCGCCTGGTGGAGTAAAAATAGAGAAGGTTTGCACCCTGGGAGCCCAGGATTTGAAGCTTGAATTAGTCATGTGCTCGAGAATACCCTGCTTCTCTCAGCCTTGGTTTCTTTATTTAGAAAGTGGACATAAGAACCACAAAGGGTAGTTGTAAGAGTTAAATGAAAATTATGTAAAGTGTGTAACATAGTGCTTAGCATTTAACAGGCACTGACTGAATCATTTATCTTTCATCTCTCCACTTGGAATATAGGGGTTATATTTTATGCTTTTTTGTAACTCTCTTGGCACTTAATACAATATGTGATGCATGGAAAATTTATTGAACAAATGAGTAAGAGTAGATATAACTCTGTTTAAAGGATTATTCCTTGTAATGATATTCTGTATATCGAGATTTCTAAGAGACTTTGAGAAAAGATCATTAATTTTCATTTCAAAAATCACAACTTTAGACCTGGCCAGCGAGGCTTGGTTGATTGGAACGTTGTCCTATACCCTGAGGGGTGACAGGTTCGATTCCCCAGTCAGAGTACATATCCAGGTTTTGGGTTCGATCCCTGGTTGGGTCATGTGTGGGAGGCAGTTGATCAATGTTTCTCACATTAATGTTTCTCTATCTCCCTCTCTCCCTCCTTTCCTCTCTCTAAGATCAATAAAATAAAATAAAAAATTTTAAATTGCAACTTTATTAATGTTATCACAAAATAGCATTACAAGCTCTGTGTTTTGATATAGGTATGTCCTACTGAAAGAAAGAAACATGCTCCTAACTCTAGAGCAGGAGGCCAAGCGGCAGATACTACCAATGCCAAGCCCGGAGCGGCTAGAAAAGGTAAGGCTGTGGGAGGCTGGCTGTTTTGTGAGATAAAATTAACAGGAGTGAGTGAATGATTCCTGTATTTCCTGTCAAATAGATGTTTTCTATTTCTGCTTGATGTTTAGTAAATATACAGAGTTGTATAACCATCACTACTGCCTAATTTTAGAACATTTCCATCACCTCAAACGGAATCTCGTGCCCGTCTGCAGTCACTTCCCATTCCTCCCTGCAACTCCCAAATATGGGTGGACATGTGTTTGTATTTCTTTTGGGTAGATACCTAGGGGTGAAATTGCGGGAGATTTTGGTGGAATGGCTCTTGGACAAAAATATTCATAGGTTTTCTGTGGCATAATCTTTATATGTTCTCTTTGGAATTCTGTTGTAGGTGATTGAAATTATATCTTTCTATTCTCTTCTCAGGTAATAGAATCCATGGATGCACTCGATAAAGTTGTCCAGGAACGAGAAGATGCCCTAAGGCTCCTTCAGACTGGTCAAGAAAAACCTAGACCTGGTGCCTGGAGAAAAGACATCTTTGGAAGAATCATCTGGTACATAGTTGACTTTGTGGCTTTTCTAAGATGAAAGTGGAAGTCCCTTGCTGCTTCCCCTGTCCAATATCTCACTGTATAAGGTGTATTAGCTATATTAGAGATAAACAGAGGCCCCAAAACCACTTTGGAGCTCCAGAATATGAATGAAGGTAGATTTATCTAGTAGTCCAGGCATCCCATTCTCATAATTCAGTTATCTAAAGGTGCTTTATCACAGCGGTTCTTAATCTTCTTAGGTGAATCATATGATCTTTAGAGGATTTGATGACAGTTAGAGATCCTTTCCCCAGAAAAATGTATAGTGTAAATGTAATTCAGAGAGTAATGAATGCCATGAAGCTAATTTTAGGACACAAGCCTATCCTCTTTACTCATTGAGAACCTAGGCTTATAAAGAAGTTTTTGAGGAATAAGGCCATATGGGCCAGGATAAGCCCTAGAACAAGTTATGAAACAGTTTAATCTTGTCTCCTAAGTCCGGTTCCCAAAGTCCTAACAGACCTTGGGAAAAGATCTGATAATAAACATTTATACTGAGATAGAAATAGTTGAAAAGACCCAGTGTGTTCTCTCTCTGCCAGGGGTTTATTTACTTTTAGGTTGAGTTGCCAAAAGGAAACATTGTTAATAGAATTTTAAACATTGGCCAGCAAAATGGAGAAGGCATTTTGGGTGGTTGAAATTACATTACATAATGTTGCTTACTCATTTGGTGAGTTCTTTAATGGAGTTTGGGGTAATGGAGCTGCTTGGGGCCACATTTAGGAGAGTAGCTGTGCAATCTTTAACCATGTAATCCAATGCAGAAAAGAGATAAATTGCTAAAACATCTAACCAAATACTCTGAACTATTTTATTTTCTACTAATTCTTATTTGGATTAATTCAGTTTCGGTCAATTTGGAAAGGGTGGGAATGCGGAGAGAATCTGTGTCAATTTTAGAATCTCTAAGAGTGTTATTCTCTTCAAGGGTTTTTTATTTTGCTTTTGATTTATTGACAACATATTTAGTCCAAGGAAAGCTAAAACTGTGTCGGTTTGCAAATGTATTAAATGTTTTCTGTAAGGCGATATCTTCTTGTTTTCTTTGCAGGCACAAGTTCAAACAGTGGCCTATACCTTGGTACCTAAATAAAAGGTACAACAGGAAACGATTCTTTGCAATGCCCTATGTGGAACATTTTGACAGGTGAGCACAAGCACCCTTACTAATGAAACATCCTTACATCAGATGACATGTCTTTTTTTTTATATATATATATATTTTATTGATTTTTTACAGAGAGGGAGGGAGAGAGATAGAGAGCCAGAAACATCGATGAGAGAGAAACATTGACCAGCCGCCTCCCGCACTCCTCCTGCTGGGGGTGTGCCCGCAACCAAGGCACATGCCCTTGTCCAGAACCGAACCTGGGACCCTTCAGTCCGCAGGCCGACGCTCTATCCACTGAGCCAAACCGGTTTGGCCAGATGACATGTCTTACATAAATAAGTATATGTTCATTGTGGAAAAAATAGAAAAATCAGGTAAAAAAGAAATTAAAGTTTTGTATAATCTCACCATCCAGAAATAGTCTTCTATTAACTTTCTAGTGTAGCGGTTGCCAGCTGGTGGTCCGCAGACCACTGGTGGTCCGTAAGGTCCAAAAGATTGGCGACCACTGGTTTAAGGAAACCTTTGGAGCAGTGGTCACCAACTGGTGGTCTGAGGACCACTGGTGGTCCGTGAGGTCTGAAAGGTTGGCGACCACTGTTCTAGTGTATATCTTTTTAAAAGTTTTATTGCCTTTCTATTCTTCAGTCTATATCTAAGTAAATGGTTAAATCTTTCTATAATGTTAAAAGAAAGGTCCAGATACTTTAGTTGCATAAAATGTGAGCTAATGTTATTGCAAGGTTGATGAAACCCCAGAACTTCTATTGGAAGGGAGAAGAATTGCAAGTTTGTGGTTTCCAGGGAAAGGGTGCCATTCAACTCCTTAACTGTGGCTACCAAAAAAGCACAAGAATGTGGAAACTACTGGGTTACTGGCTAAAGGTGCTCGAGTTCAGAATTCAAGGCAGGAAAGCAGCTGGAAGTTTAAGGGGAAATCCTAGCAGCACAAGAACCACAGCTTTTAAGAACTGCCTTAGATAGCATGTCCAACTTTCAGCAAGATTTCTTTAAACACTGACTTTCTCCCCCCAAAACTTGTTTCCATATCCAAAAATAAAAAAACTATAAAAAATAATTTAAACAGGAATGAAATACATATTTAAACTGATCTTAAAGGTATTTTAGTATGCTTTAGAATCACAGTTTAAATTGTATCTACCCCACCAAACCAGCTACCTTTCTTTATTTCTAGTTTTATCTATTGTGGTGGTGGTGTGATTTATAGTAAGTAATATGTGTTTACCTTGTCCCTGTTTCTATCTCAGAGCTCCTAAACCCATTTCTTAATGCCAGAAAAATAGAAAGAGAATGTCTTTTGTTATGTTAATGATGCCTTTTGGAAGTCACTCAAGGTTGGGGGCTGGCTGCCAGGGAAACCAACCTTGACTAGATGATTGAAACTTTCAATTCCAGCCCCTGATTTCTGGGGAAGGGAGAGGGGTGGAGGTTGAATCAATTGCCAATGGTCAATAATATAACCAGTAGTGCCTATGTAATGTTGCATCCATAAAAAGAAAATCCCAAAAGGACAGGTTTTGGAGAGTTGGTTTGGTGAGCAGATGGAGATTTGGGGAGAGTGGTGGCTAGAGGGAGAGGCCATGGAAACTCCACCCTTTCCCCCAAACCTTGCCCTATGCATGTCATTTGACAGGCTGTTCCTGAGTGATATCCTTTTATAACAAATCAGCTGGTGAGTAAACAGGTTTCCTTAGTTCTGTGATCTGTTCTAGCCAGTCAGTTAGAAGTACAGGTAAAAACTTGGATTTGTGACTGGTGTTAGAAGTCCAAGGAGGGAGTCGTTGGAAGTGTAGGTGACAACCTCTGGCACCATCTCTGAGGAGGTAGTATGAGAATTGAGTTGAATTATCCACACCCTGGTAGTGTCTGACCATTGCTTGTTGGTGGTGTGGGAAACCCCACCACCAGTGAAATTAGGTCTAAAACCCTTTATCTACAGTACTAGAGGCCTGGTGCACGAAATTTGTGCACTCAGGGAGGAGGGGTCCCTTAGCCTGGCCTGTGACCTCTCACAGTCTGGGAGCCCTCGGGGGATGTCCGACTGATGGCTTTGGCCCGCTCCCCGTGGGCTCCCGGACTGTGTGGGGAGCGGGCCTAAGCCAGCAGTTGGACATCCTTAGCACTGCCGCGGAGGTGGGAGAGGCTCCCACCACTGCTGCGGCGCTCCCCCTGTAGGAGCGCACTGACCACCAGGAGGCAGCTCCTGCATTGAGCATCTGCCCCTGGTGGTCAGTGCATGTCATAGTGACCAGTTGTTCCTCCATTTGGTCGATTTACATATTAGCCTTTTATTACATAGTACTAGAGGCCCAGTGCACAAAAATTTGTGCACTTGGAGGGGGGGGTCCCTCAGCCCGGCCTGTGACCTCTCGCAGTCTGGGACTCCTCGGGGGATGACCACCTGCTGGCTTAGGCCCGCTCCCCGGGAGATTGGGCCTAACCTGGCAATCAGACATCCCACTGGCACCCCAGGAGCCCTGGGGGATGTCCATTTGAGAGCGGGGAGCAGGCCTAGCTACAGTCTGACATCCTTAGCGCTGCTGAGGAGGCAGGAGAGGCTCCCACCACCACCACTGTACTGGCAGCCATCAGCCTGGCTTGTGGCTGAGCAGAGCTCCCCTGTGGGAGTGCACTGACCACTTGGGGGCAGCTCCTGCATTGAGCGTCTGCCCCCTGGTGGTGAGTGTGTGTGATAGTGACCAGTCATTTCCAGTTGTTCTGCTGTTAGGGTCAATTTGCATATTACTCTTTTATTATATAGGATAGAGGCCTGGTGCATGGGTCGGGGCCGGCTGGTTTGCCCTGAAGGGTGTCCCGGATCAGGGTGGGGGTCCTGCTGGGGTGCCTGGGCAGCCTGGGTGAGGAGCTGATGGCTGTTTGCAGGCTGGTCACACCCCCTTCAGGGTGGGGGTCCCCACTGGGGTGCCTGGCCAGCCTGGGTGAGGGGCTAATGGCTGTTTGCAGGCTGGTCACACCCACTTCAGGGTTGGGGTCCCCACTGTGGTGCCTAGCCAGCCTGGGTGAGGGGCTGATGGCTGTTTGCAGGCTGGCCACACCACTTTAGGGTGGGGGGGTCTCCACTGGGGTGCCTGGCCAATCTGGGTGAGGGGCTGAGGGCCGATTTCAGGCTCGCCAAGCGCCCCCCCCCCCCCCTGGTGATGGAAGCTCCCAGCCTCTCCTTCTTTTCTTTTCTTTTTTTATTCTGGGATTTACTTACCTTCTATAATTGAAACTTTGTAGCCTTGAGAGGAGCTCAGAGCCAGCCAGAGCGAGCAGGAGGGAAGTTTGGCTTCCTTCATCGCCAGGGGCAACCCAGCCTCCTGCTCTCTCCAGCTCTGTGGCCACGGCCGGCTGAAAGCAGGTATCTGGGGTTTATTTACCTTCTATAATTGAAACTTTGTTGCTTTGAGTGGAGCTCAGAGCTGGGCCGCAGCAGGCGGGAAGCTTGGCTTCCTCCATCATTTGGGCAACCAAGCCTCCTGCTCACTCCAGCTCCGTGGCTGCCGGCCACCATCTTGGTTGGGTTAATTTGCATATAGTCGCTCTGATTGGCTGGTGGGTGTGGCTTAAGGTGTAGTGAAGGTATGGTCAATTTGCATGTTTGTCTTTTATTAGTGTAGATATCCATTCTAAGTCAATACTAAATGTCATTCATCTTTTTTATCACCGGTGCTCTAGATTGTCAGTCCTTGATTTAATTTTTCTTGCAAAATGTCTCCAGAATCTGTCCTTCCTCCTCCCACTCTCTCTGCCCTAGTGCAGTCCCTCTTCATCAAGTTGAATTGTTGAACACCTTTCTTGCTTGAGTCTGTTCAGATGTTGCTTCCATTCAGACTAATTTTCCTCACACCTTTTTATCACATCAGTGCTGTTGTTGAGACCTTAAAACTATAGTTTCTTGTCTACAGGATAAAATCCAAACCTCTTTTCACTCAGTGTTCCCACAGTTCAGTCTTATTACTTACCCTTCACCAGTCAGACCTTTTTCCTGGTTTCCTAAACATAACTTGTTCGTTTTCTTCTGCTGTTTCTTCCTGTTCCTACAGCTTTGAAGTCTCTCCATCTATGCACATTTTAAGACCCAGTTCAGATGCTAAGTGACTGAAAATAATCTAACTGCACTGATTGTTGTTTTTTTTTGCCAAGCGTAATGTTTTCCCATTTGACCTTTCCACCCTTAGTCATGTAAGGAGAAGCTATAAATAATATAACTTTTATTTAAATTTTTTTTAGATATTTCTTTATTGATTTCAGAGAGGAAGAGAAAAGGAGAGATAGAAACATCAATGATGAGAGAGAATCATTGATTGGCTGCCTACTGCACACCCCTACTGGGGATTGAGCCCGCAACCCAGGCATGTGCCTTTGCTGGAATGGAACCTGGGACCCCTCAGTCCTCAGGCTGACGCTCTAGCCATTGAGCCAAGCCAGCTAGGGCAATAATATGACTTTTAACCAGTTAACTGCCACGTATCCAAAAGGGAAACCTCCCCATTTCTTCCATGTGCACTGGAATATTTACAAATTTAAGTTACCATAATTTTCTTTACAAACCCAGAGATGTCACTAACAAGTCTGATTTTAAAATTGGGTGACGAATTGATATGTGAGGTTTGCGGCTATAGATGCGTGTGGTGTGTGGAGACGGTCCGCCGCTTGCGTCTATAGACATTTATGGCGTACAAAGGGTTAAAACAATGTATGAGAAATTATGAATCCAGTGTTACTCTTACAGGCTTTATACTCATTCTAATTATTCTCTTTTAGAAAGTACCTTTTTTAGTCTTCAAAGCATGTACTGTAATCTCAAATATTCTTAAGAATAACTAACCTTTATTCTTTCAGATATGATTATTTCTTATAAATGGCCAAAATTTAGTTGGAACAAAGATTAATGAATAGAAGGGTAATCTGATTTCAACTTTGTTTAATCTTACATTTACATTATATTTAATTTACAAGGTAGCTTATATCATGTGTGTTGTTTTTTTTTGGATATACATGTTGTCTTCTCCCAAATGTAACCCTTATCTCCAATTTCTGTGACCTCCACCATAGCACTGGCATATTAGTTATTCAGTACTTGTTTCTGTATTAAATTTTATATTAGCTTCAGTGCTGTAGAGGCTTGGCATCCATAAACTTATCATTTATAGTTTTGACAATTCCTACGTGACCCTAGAGGTCAACATAATTTAGCTGAGGTACAAAATGCCTCATGCCCTGGGATACTGATGGGTACAAGCAATCTCACCTAAGAGTGGTGACTCTAAGCATCATCTCTAGATATGGCTTTATTCTCTCTGTTGTAGGAGAAAGGATATGCTAGACTGAGTGCTATTCGAAATTAGGTAATTCCCAAAAGTCTCAGGATGTAAAAAATCTGATGTAGTCAGTAAAATTGTAGTGATTTTAAATAAGGTAGAAAGATAGATCATTCTTTTACAGGGTCAGAAGATCTGTTCATTCATTCTAGGCAGGAAATAAGGAGAATTGCTGCAGGGTTACAGATGCTTTTGATTTCACATTTATCTTTGACCTGTAGGTTTATAGTGATTGTTCCAGTTTTATAATATACATGACACACCTAATATTGAGATTGTCAGGATTCAGGCTTTAAGTAATTGACTTGGACATAGTTTGACAGTATTGACTAACAGAGAAAGATTTCTGTATAATTTGCTGTTACTTTTATTCTAGACTGAAACGGGAGAAACACGCCCGGATCCAAATAAGGAAGAGAAATTTAGAGAAAAAGAAAGCAAAACTTCTTCAGGAAAAGTTTCCACATCTTTCTGAAGCCCAGAAGTCAAGTCTTGTCCAAGATGTCTGAATTCTTAATTTACCATTTTGTTTTTCTTACATAAACAATATGTATATGAAAGTAACTATATGTGGTTTATAAAGAAACCGTATTTTAGTCAAATGACTACCAACTGTTTTAAGTGTTAATATGGCCTGCTACTTTTGGAAGTGGTCATGCTTCTATCAAATTTTTTAAAAATCAGGTATCAAGTTCAGGTTACATTTCCATTTTATAAATTACTAGTGGCCTGGTGCACAGAATTGTGCATATTGAACGGAAATTAATTAGAAGAAAGATTTATGTGGTAATTATGTTACTGCAAAAAATTACATGTCAAAATAGTATATATAATATCCTATATAATAAAGAGCTAATATGCTAATTAGACCGGACAACAGAATGACCATCCGGACAAAGCCAGGGCTGCAAGGGCAAGAATCTCGTGCATCGGGCCTCTAGTAGTATTATAAAATTAAAACACGTGTGCAATTGGTGCCAGCGAGAGCTTTATACGTATCACGCATGCACGAGTCAACATTTATTTTTAAATTGCCAGTGCACATCATATATGCCGGACGGTTGGTTGGTCACTTAGCCTTTTATATATATAGATGACATCTAAGCAGACTTCAGTATCATCTGTATCTTAGAGTGGGAAAGTAAAGTTAACTACTATAGCAAAAGCAGTTCCACTAACATTTTTACTACTGTTAGAATGTGAGATGGTGTGGATTAACTGCTGTTAATAAATAATGAGTACTTTCACTGAAAATGCTCATAAATACATTTAGTATTTAAAGTATCAAGTCACAAGACAACGTAAGTCCAAAAATGTTTCTGGATGGCTAGCAATTTTTATTAAGGTAAAAAGCATAGGCAATACGTTTTACTCATCAATAAAAAGCAATTCTATCAATCCACTGGTAATTAATACTAAGCAGAGTTGGAAAGCATTTGACTGAAAGCAAAATATTTAGAGAAAATAGACATTTATATAAAATTATAAAATGCTTATAATAAGAATAAGTGCATCCCAAGGAAAGCACAAACTTATTTTAGTTTATAGAGCCAGTTAAAGCCTTGAAAATTTTAAGTGGAAATTGAAATATGCAAAAATGTATAAACATTCTACAAAAGATGGTCATTCTTTTCCTGAGTGTACTAAAGCTATGAAACGTAAGGTGACAGGAAGGTGGAGGTGTGGGAACACTTTTCAAGGGCATTTCCTTTCTACACACTGCTTCCCTCCTTCTTCATATTCTTGTTTGGAAATCCACATCTGTTGAAAGGTGCCCTGTAAAATGGAAAGAAACATTTTATCTTTATTTTCACAACTCCTAATCTGTGAAGAACTCTTAAAACCTCCCCCCAAATACTATTCCATTCCTCTCTTGTTTCTGCCCTCCTCCAGAACACCCACAAACACTACTTAATGTTAGAAAGAATATTAAGCCTCCTATACCAGTTGCACTGTCATGCGGATAAAAAGAGGCTGTGAAAGGAAGGTGGAGAGTTTGGCTATGATGACTTGGTGCCAATCTAAGGCAGCAATAGAAACTGGTGCAAGGCTTGAACCAGGTACAGAACTGAAGAGATGGTCTAGGATTCATTAACGGTAACATTTAGAAAAGTGCTCACCAGAAGTAGGATAAAATTTAGCAAGTACACACAATGATAATAACAAGCATTTCACCAAGAAACACAGAAGGTGAAAGGAGAAAAGAGACCAAAGGAGGAAGGAACCTGGACTACATGACTATTCGAATGCTTTCAGACATGGTATCTCGTTTTGGTCAGAGATCTCCTAAAAGACTGGAAATAGAACAGAGACAAGAAATACATGCATGGACAGCTCCAAATATATAATTGCTTTAAAATGTTTAGCATAAGTATTTGGTGACATTTATTTAATTGCTCTGAAGAGAACATTCTCCAGTCTAGGGTGCAGATAAGTATAAGGGCTTTTTCTCCTGATTCAAGGCAGGCACCAGCCTAAGCAACATGTAAAAGCCAGCACCATGATTGCACCATTTGCCCCAAGAATCAATTCTTGACTTCCTCTATCTCGCCAAAAGGCCAGGGAGCAACCAGAACCTGAGAAGGATTTATTCTATTTTAAATATGCTGCAGGTAGGTCCTCACCAGTGCCAAAGAGAATACAGTTGGAAGAGGCGTGAATACATTAACAGGTTCCCACCTGTTTGAGAGGGGAAACCACTCTTATGATAGTTATAAAATACAAAGATAAATGGTGCACTGGAATTGTTTTTAGTCTTTTTATTAAATTTAGTGTTTTCAGTGGTTAAATCATTCAACACAAATTGTTAGGCATTTTTCCAAGTAGTTTACTCACCAGAGAAGCTAAAATAGAGCCACCAATCCACGAACTAAACCTCCGCTCCACTGTTGTATTATTTGCAATCAATTTTAACCGCATACTCTAAAATTGAGAGGCAAGAATAAATATTATTTACATGATCAAATACAACAGGTGCACACGGTTTTCCCTCCACCTGGGTGTCCTTCTGTAAATTACTTAACTCCTAGCCAAACAGCTTCTTCACTGAGGCCAGTGTTCCCAAGACCACCTGGTTCATGACATACTGAACCACTGAGCACACTGCAGTCATTTTGTCCATGTCTACTCATCCTTGCAGATTCAGCACATGCTGGGTGGGGACTATATTTTATATCTCCAGTGCCCAGCAGTCTATAGGTACTTAGGTATGGAATCAATGACTAAAATGATATTCAAATAGTACAAGAGTAACAAATAGATGTCATCTAGGAATATTTGATTAATAAGGGATATTAAGCCAGCTGGTGTGGCTCACTGGTTAAGCACTGACTCAGGAACCAAGAGGTCACAGGTTCCATTCCTAGTCAAAAGGGATTCAGGAGGCACCAATAGATATGATGTTTCTCTCTCATCAATGTTTCTATCTCTCTATCCCTCTCCCTTCATCTCTCTTTCTAGAAATCACTATGCAAAATATCTATGTACTGAAAAACAAACCTTACCTATGAAATTACACCAGCGTGGATACCTGTGACTGGAGAATACCACTAAAGAACTAAGAACTTACTGGGGGAGTTTTCTGAGAGAGTTCTCTATTCAATCTGTCAGTAAAGCTCTGTATTAGCGTGTTTCCTCCTGCCACTATGACACTTCCATAGAGACCCTAGGATACAAAACAAAAATAAATTAGTTCCAAAGGTTTCCATTAGTTTTTAAACACAACTACAAATAAATCCACGTCCACCACTACAATTTCCTTTTGTTTCACTCCTATACAGACCTAGTAGCTTAGTCCTGTGGTTCTCAATACTGGCTACACATTCTATTCATTTAGGCAGATTTTAAAACACCAGGGCTTGGGGCAGTTAAATAAAAATCTTTGGGGATGGGATTTTTATTTATTTATTTTAATGTTACTTTATTTATTTATTTATTTATTTATTTGAGAGAGAGAAGAAGGGGGAGGGTGGGAAGGAAGGAATGAAAGGAGGGAGGGGGTGAGAGAAAGAGGGAAGGGGAAGGAGAGGGAGAGGGAGGAGGGAGAGAGGGGGAGGAGGAGAGAGAGAGGAAGAGAGAGAGACATAGGTTTGTTGTTCCACTTATTCATGCATTCACTGACTGGGCATTGCAATGTTGGCACATTGGGACAAGTCTAACAGATGAGCCACAAGCACAGGGCTTGGTATTTTTAGTTGTTTACAACTCTCCAGAAGATTTTAATATACATTAAAGTCTAAGGACTCCTAACTTAAAGCACTTTTCTAAAACCCATCATAATTTTTGGCAGACAGCTGCCAACATTTAATTAGAGGTATACTTTATAATGACTTCAGCTTAGAATGCTCATCCAAAAGTTCTGGTATTTAAATTAGACACTGTGATTCTTTAATGATTATGGTGGATAAAGCACACATTCACAATATTCCTGAAAAACTACTGCTGTCTTTCTCTTTTGCGTGGGTGTGCAATGGAACCACATGGCGAGCTTTACAAAATCCACATGCTGAGGTCTCTCCAAATAAAAATGAATTCCTACTCAGAGGAATTCCTAACCTTCAAGTATGCATCAGAAAGTTCAATGTCGGCCTGCCTTTTTAGTGATAAGTTCATATTTTAAAAAATATTTCAAAGGTATAAATCAGACCTTTTTAAAGAAAATGGAATATAGAAGAATTTCCCCTGGAATCAACATTAGTTAAAAGGAGAAGTTTCACTAAAAACAATAAGCTATCACTCTCTTACAGTAAATGTATTTCATACCCCTATCATCCTGGAGACAGCACATGCCTGACAGGCGACTAGTGGAAATAAAGAACATTTTTCATGGCCACCCAAAAGTGTTTTTTAACAACACAGTTAATAAATTCCCCCTTAGATATAGGAACTATGTTCTAAGAAAAAAAAAAAGAATTCAAAGAAAAATTGAGGCAGGGTACAGAGGTGGGAAAAGGAAGGTTTGCAGTTGTGAGTGATATTCTTTTGAGTTAATAAAGTTTTGGTAATAATTATAACCTGCATGTCTTTCTCCACGAACAAATGTAAACCTCCTTTTGCTCACCCCTGAATTGGCTACAAATTGAACCTAGGGTTAAAATATGATATAATCAATCTGGTAATCAGTATGGTGCTATAATATGGAGTACTTAAAACTTAGAAAAGCACAAAAATATGAAGGAAATCACTTACTTACACTTCTTGTAAAAGTTTAACCCACACCTTCTTGACGAATAAAAGGAAAACTGTACTATATATACAAGAAAAATCACCAATAATATATATTTTGGCTTGTCTCCTTTTAGGAAATGTCTAGAACAGCACTATCCAAAAGAACTCTGTGATCGAAAAAGCTGTATATCTGCACTGTCATACAGTGGCTACTTGCTACATTTATCCTGTGGCCTGTGCAACTGAAAAACTGACTCTCAAATTTGCATTTGTTTTAATTTAAACTGCGCCATGCAGCCATTATATACCACACTGGACACCACAGGTCCAGAGTTGTGCATTTTTCCTTTTCTAGTCCTCCCATCTTTTTACGTATTCTGTTATAAAATGAACTTCAAAGTCAATGATCAAAACTGCCAACTTAAATAATGATCTGGGGGCATTTCAGTACCCAAAGAGATACCTCCATGCCATAAACAGGAGACTGGCACTTACTGGTCTGATATCAATATCGCACATTCCAACACTTGTAGTTACCACGTGACTGACTCCCAGCATTGTATTTCCTGATAATCCCTACAACAAAATAAAATGAACAGAGAGCTTCAAACAATAAAGTGCGTCCAAAAGCATTTAGTATTATATAGGTATTCTAATCACACAAGATCTCTACATATACAGAAAAAGCCAGGCTAATTATGAAATAAGCTTTCATACCTTTACATTGGAAGGGTCAAATAATCCTTCAGGAATCTTTAACCGTTCTGCTCCAAAATCACAGTTATAGCCATTGGGGAATTCATAATGAACAG
The DNA here is from genome assembly GCF_028538775.1 of Myotis yumanensis. NCBI lineage: Eukaryota > Metazoa > Chordata > Mammalia > Chiroptera > Vespertilionidae > Myotis > Myotis yumanensis. Next base: position 178,834,375 of record NW_027223753.1, read on the forward strand.
TTGGCATCTGTGCAGCTACTCTGAAAACACAGTAAACATCATTAAACAAAAGACAAAAACAAAAAACAAACAATCCTCTTCAAAAATAATAAACTACTAAGGAATCAACTTACATGAAAGCAGAGTGAGAATACCTATTTTCTTTTAAAATGTTATTCCATATTTCTTTTGTTTTCTTTTTTAAAAAATGTTACTCCATATTTCTTAACATAACTTTTTACTTTTCAAGCAGTTAAGCATATTCTACGATTCTTTTTTTACCTAAATACATCAACTTCCTACCTCATTTAGGAAGTATACAGTTTTTTAAAAGATTAGTATGAAGGTTTTAAAGAGCTATTAAATTATATTTTACAGACAAAATAAGAATACATACTGTTCATCATAAGTTGAATCTGATACTTGAAGTACTGAAGCTTGAAAATCCTGGATAACACACTATGGATAAAAATAAGAAAGTTTAAGAAGCACAGTTATTGAGATTTGTCTTTGCAATCAATACTTTTGTAACATTATCTATAAAATACTTTTCTTAAGGAAATTGGGCCATGTTCCTGGATGGGAAAGAATTTCAATGGTATAAATCTATCAAGCAAAGACTCTTAATTATCAAAGAAACCCAATTATAAGCATCTGCATTGGAAGCTAAAATGCAGAACATTTAAATCACAACAGTATGAAACAATGAAATGAAAAATAACTGGGAACCCTTGTATCACAGTCCTACCAAAAAACCAGTTTCAAAACACTGTTTTTACTATAAAAATAAGTTTAGGCTTAGAAGCCAGATTTCATTACCTGCATATATACTGTACTTGATATAACTTTACATGACTGCATATACTGTACAATTTTATTTACTTATTTTTAAATATATTTTTATGGACTTCAGAGAGGAAGGGAGAGGGAGAGATAGAAACATCAATGATGAGAGAGAATCACTGATCGGCTGCCTCCTCCATGCCCCCTACTGGGGATCAAGCCCTCAACCCGGGCATGTGACCTTGACCAGAATCGAACCTGGGGCCCTTCAGTCCGCAGGCCCACACTCTATCCAACTGAGCCAAACTGGGCACAACAATTTTAAAATTTATTTTGAAATACATGTCCTCTGGGTTGCTAAGGAGAAATATTGTCTAATATCTAGTCAAAATTGCTAATCATTTCCACAATTTTTCCTTGTACCAAACACCTATAAAAAACCTTTATCTTTAGGTACAAAAATGTCAGATAGGATATATGTCTGCCATAGTGAATTATGACTTTAATATCCTTTTACTGTGAGAACTGAATGTATATCTATGCTATGAGAAGTTGTTTTACTAACCTCTCCCCCTATCAGTAAGTGCTATGTTCACAAATGGATTTTTAGTAAAGAGAATCTCTCATTGGCTCCCTGCTATATTAAAAAATCCACTTTTTCTTTTCTTTTCTTTTTTTTTTTTTTAAGAGAGTGGAAGGGAGGGAGAGACAGTAAGAGAGAGACATCGATTGGATGCCTTCGGATCGAGCCACCAAACAATGTATGTGCCCTTGACTGGAATTGAACCTGAGACCCTTCAGTCCACAGGCCGATGCTTTATCCACTGAGCCAAATGGGCTAGGGCAATAATCCATAGTATTTATTTATTTATTTTTAATATATTTTATTGATTTTTTACAGAGAGGAAGGGAGAGAGATAGAGAGTCAGAAACATCGATGAGAGAGAAACATCGATCAGCTGCCTCCTGCACATCTCCCACTGGGGATGTGCCCGCAACCCAGGTACATGCCCTTGACCGGAATCGAACCCGGGACCCCTCAGTCCGCAGGCCGATGCTCCATCCACCGAGCCAAACCGGTTTCGGCAATAATCCATAGTTTTTATATGGCTGACTGATATTAGACAAGAGAATATGCTTGAGCCACTCCAGGAGATTGCTATAGACAAAAACCATTTCACCACCAAAAAAAAAGTGTCCAGGTTGAAACAGCCCCCGTGAGGTAGGGACAACCCCAGTCAGGTCGAAACGGCCCCGGTGTGGTAGGGACGACCCCCGTGAGGTTGAAACGGCCCCCGTGAGGTAGGGACGACCCCAGTCAGGTCAAAACGGCCCCGGTGTGGTAGGGACAACCCCGGTCAGGTTGAAACAGCCCTGGTGTGGTAGGGACAACCCTGGTGAAGTTGAAACGGCCCCCGTGAGGTAGGGACGACCCCAGTCAGGTCGAAACGGCCCCGGTGTGGTAGGGACGACACCGGTGAGGTTGAAACGGCCCCCGTGAGGTAGGGACGACCCTGGCCAGGTCGAAACGGCCCTGGTGTGGTAGGGACGACCCCGGTGAGGTTGAAACGGCCCCCGTGAGGTAGGGACGACCCCGGTCAGGTTGAAATGGCCCCGGTGTGGTAGGGACAACCCCGGTCAGGTTGAAACGGCCCCGGTGTGGTAGGGACGACCCCGGTGAGGTTGAAACAGACCCCGTGAGGTAGGGACGACACCAGTCAGGTCGAAACGGCCCCGGTGTGGTAGGGACAACCCCGGTCAGGTTGAAACGGCCCCGGTGTGGTAGGGACGACCCCGGTGAGGTTGAAACAGCCCCGGTGAGGTAGGGACGACACCAGTCAGGTCGAAACGGCCCCGGTGTGGTAGGGACAACCCCGGTCAGGTTGAAACGGCCCCGGTGTGGTAGGGACAACCCCGGTCAGGTTGAAACGGCCCCGGTGTGGTAGGGACGACCCCGGTGAGGTTGAAACAGCCCCCGTGAGGTAGGGACGACCCCAGTCAGGTCGAAACGGCCCCGGTGTGGTAGGGACGACCCCGGTGAGGTTGAAACGGCCCCCGTGAGGTAGGGACGACCCTGGCCAGGTCAAAACGGCCCCGGTGTGGTAGGGACAACCCCGGTCAGGTTGAAACGGCCCCCGTGAGGTAGGGACGACTCCGGTCAGGTTGAAACGGCCCCCGTGAGGTATGAACAACCCCGGTGAGGTTGAAACAGCCCCCGTGAGGTAGGGACGACCCCGGTCTGGTAGGGACAACCCAGGTCAGGTCGAAACGGCCCCGGTTTGGTAGGGACAACTCCGGTGAGGTTGAAATGGCCCCGATGTGGTAGGGACGACCCCGGTGAGGTTGAAACGGCCCCCATGAGGTAGGGACGACCCCAGTGAGGTTGAAACAGCCCCCGTGAGGTAGGGACGGCCCCGGTGAGGTTGAAACGGCCCTGGTGAGGCTCAGACAGCCCTGGTGAGGTTGAGACTACTCCAGTGAGGTTGGGACAAATAAAGGGGACCAGTATGGACTGATGAACAGGGGTAGATACAGAAGCAGAGCAACATTGAACAGAATGTTAAACTACAGTGGGAAGCCTGGGGAGGGTTGGGGGGGGGGATTAAGAGACCAACTGAAGGACTTATATGCATGCATATAAGATTAACCAATGGACACAAGACATGGGGCGGGGGGGGGGGCGGGGGATAGGGACCGGGGGAATGTCAAGGGGGGGAAAAAAGGAGACATATGTAATACTCTTTGTAATACTTTAAGAAATAAAAATTATTAAAATATAAAAAAAAAAAAAAAAAAAAAAAGTGTCCAGGATAGCATAATGCTTGTTTTTACCCCCAAACCGAAGTTCCTTCTAAGTCTCACCACAGTAATTCAAATGAATACATAGTAGTTTGTTGACATATTTGTTTGGCAAGTATGCAAAACAACCCACCCCCAAAAAAGCCATTAATTCTGTTTCTAGAATGCCATATAAAAATGTACAGATTGAAAAGTGTTCATATTGTAATCAAAGACTTACAGCCTATAAGTTGTTCATGAAGAAGATAAGACTACTTACGTTACACATATAATTGTGCCAAGACCTTGTGACCTGCGGCAACTTCTCTTTCCTTTTCCAGTTTGCTGGTGATCCTTCGCGCACAGGTTCCTGCGTGCCAAGAGCATGGGCTAGGTTAACAGAGCCCACAACATGAGGTGAAGAGGTGGAGATAAATTCCAAAAAGAAAATTCATCAGTCATCACTTACTTTTGATGCAATCATATATGGAGGAATCAGTTCTATATTCATTTCCTGGAAGAGCTCTCTGCATTGCATGGTAATGAAGTCTCCAGCGAGAGGGGATTTTACAATGCCTATGAAACAGATTGAACAAGGCTAAGAGAGCATTCAGCCCAAACTCCCTGGGACAAATGTCCTCTGTGGATTTATGTGTGAATAATTATTTACAAGTAGAAACAGCAGAACTATCCCTCAAAGCATTCAGGAAGCCATGCATCAGTTTTAAATGTACATTATATACCAACAATTTAAAAAAAATATTTCTAAAAAAGATATTACTTGGAACCTGGCATGCTTTGACAGCCCAGTGTCCTCATCTGTGTCCTCATGACAGCTAACATTGTTTCAGAGCACACTGGTTAAATACATTTACCTTGCTGAAGGACATAGCCATCGTGCACGGGAATTGCAGTGGTGTGAGTGGCTCCACTGTCCAAAATAAGCCCAGTCGAACGCCCATTAGCAAATCTAGTTTAAAGCATTAAGGGAAAGTAAGGATCAAGGCTCCTAAAAATAAAGTTTATTAGGAAGGAAAGGTTTTATTAAGGTCTTTGTAAACAGAGGCATTATGGCTTAAGATGTGTTAAAGTAAATCTAGGGGTTAAAATTGATATCAAATCATGACTGTGACTTAAAAAGGAATGACAACAGGCAGGACGGACTTCTAGAGTGGTGGTGGGAGGAGCCTGGGGAAACCTTTCTCCCGGAAAGAGACATCTGTTAAGTTGGCCAAAATCAACACAGTCACACAACGTCCCTGGAGATACAGCAAATGGCTTATAACAAACTGAGAAGCTTTTATTTCACAAAATCCACAGAAACTTGGTAGGAACAGCGGGAGGCTGTGGACTTTGAGCTAAGAACTAAAACCATGGTCACAAAGGATTAAAGAGGTATTTCTGCAGTGTGGCAGCTGAGTGGCAGTTTCCATCAACAGCCACCGAATATAGGCATATCCCATTTTCCACAGCTTTGCCCGAAACATCTTAAACCACTGTTTGGGAATAGAGCCATTCAAATATTTGCTGAGCATTTATTATATGCCTAGTGATGAGTTTGATGTTCAATAAAGGCTAGCATTCCTTAAGCACAGAAGACTCACAAAGGTGAACCATCTACCTTTGCCCTAAAGAATACCCTGTTTAGTGAAGTAGCAATCAGTAAAGAAAGCTGTAAAAAGAATAGCTCAGGATGCCCTGTGGCGTATTGGAGACCACCTAACCAATCCCTGGGAAATCCAAGTGTAAGCTGGGGAGGGGGACATGGGGAAGAGCAGGAACACAAAGAAGGCCAGGAGGCAAGAGAGCAGGTGAGGTCAGGGAAATGCAAGTAGTTCAATATAGCCTAGAAGAATGAAGAATGTGGAAGATGATTCTAGCTTAAAGAGGCTTGCAATTAACATAGATGATAAGAGCTGCAGTGTGAAGAGTGGCCAAGATAAGAGGAAGGGTGGCAATAATCCTGGAAAGAGCTTGCACTTAATGCAAGGGTAGTGGATAGAGAGAAATAAATGGATTGAGAGAGGGGGGCGGGGGGGATACATAGGTCTTGATGACTGATACACTTGAAGAATTAAAGAGATTTCTGGTGTGGGCAACTGGGAGTAGGATGTTACACAGAGGAAGAAGGAATAAATTTAAGGGGAGAGAAGATAAAGTCAGTGTTGGACATAATGACTTGAAAGTGCTTACAGAAAATATTCTAGTTGGCAGCCAAGCCTGGAGCTCACAAGAAAGATCTGGGAATTTGTCACCGAATAACTGGTACGTGAAGTCAAGAAAATGGGTAAGTTAAGCCAGAAGGAGCATGCCAAGAGAGATGAAGGACTAAGGGCAAAAACACAAAGCAAACAAACAAAAAAAGGAATAAGGAATGGGTAGGGATGGTCAGAGGGAAGAAATCTGAGAACATTAAATCAGTGGTCGTCAACCTTTCGGACCTCGTGGACCACTGGTTGACAACCGCTGCATTAAATGGTCAGAAAGAAGGTGATTTATCTTTGCTATAACTGGCACTCAACTGACATTTTGGCACCTTTTTACTAAGTGCATTCCCCAAAGTATGCAAGTTGGACAGCATAAAACTAAGTCTTCCTTACTAGCTTAAGGTGTCAAGAACACAAGTGTGGCTGGAAGGTATGAGAACTCAGCTATCAACCATTAAGTCAGATAAAACAATGCTACTTTTCTTATTATTTGTTTTACAAAATATAATTACCATTTTCATAAAAATGTTAACATTAATATGTCTATTGTTGGTACTCTAAACTGAACTAGCTCTGGCTGGTGTGGCTCAGTTGGGTGGAGTGTTGTCCTATACACTGAAAGATTGTGGGTTCAAGTCCAGGTCATGGCACATACCTGGGTTGTGGGCTCGATCCCCAGTTGGGGCAACTGATCAGTGTTTCTCTCTCTCTCTTTCTCTCTTTTCCTCTCTCTAAAATCAATAAAGTTCTTTTAAAAAAGGCAAGAGAAAAAACACCCCAAAGTGTTCAGTTCTGAACAAGTGAGAACTGGCTCATGTCTGTGCTTAAGGAGCACCGCATTTTTACTTTAAGAGAAAAGCTAAGCATTATTCTTTCAAGGATACGCTGTCAAAACTGCAGTTTTGCAAAGGAAGAATGCTGGGATGTTGTAGTGTTCAAACATCAACTCTGTCAGTTTCTCTCTCTTGGCTCTAGTGTTCCACTGAGAAGAGGGAAAAAGAAATGCAAGTCACTTCTTGTTTAAAAACTAAAATGTTGATTTATCTCAAGATGCATTACAGCACTATATTAACAAAAATGTACAATAAAATAAAATACCATGACAAATAATCTTCATAATAACAGTTCTGTAATATTTAGTTAATTTATATTGGTAAATAGTTTTAATAAATAAAAATAAAAATTTGATTATTACTTAATAAGAGGTAAAATTATCTGCTGCAGTAAGTTCTAAAAATGACCACATTTTCAATGAAAGAAATTAAAGTATTATTAAATCTTAAGAGTAAATCTATGAATCAGAATCATACCTATGAATTTTAAACCACCAAATTCAAGTTGCTACACCTTTTTTAAAAATATATTTTTATTGATTTCAGAGAGGAAGAGAGAGGCAGAAAGAGAACAGTAACCTCCTGGTTCTTAAGTCCACATTCAACCACTGACCATGCTGGCCAGGTTACAATTGCTACTCTTAAAAAAGAAACTAGAGGTTAGAAACAGTAACAGAAAATTGATAATTTATGTGTTTCACAAGAGACTTCAGTCTAGCAATTTGCAGCCCTTGTTCAACATTTGACGTCTCTCCTGGAGACCTGAGTATAAAAGCAGAAATGGTCTGGCTGGTGTGGCTGGCTCAGTGGTTGGACATCGACCTATGAACCAGAGTGTCATAGTTCGATACCCAGTCAGGACACATGCCCAGGTTGTGGGCTCGATCCCCAGTAGGGGGTGTGCAGGAGGCAACTGATCAATGATCCTCTCATCACTGATGTTTCTATCTCCCTCTCCCTCTCTCCTCCTGTCTGAAATCAATAAAAACATATTTAAAAAAATAAAATACTTAATACTCTAAAATAATTTCTAAATATTTTTTTTAAATTAATAAAGACAGCAGATATACACTACACTTGTGACACAAGAGACAATTCATAAACCAAAATGGGAAGCAGCCTAAGGATTCTAAGGTTAAATACATCCCTAGAAAAAAACAGATAAAATAACCACCAAAATCCATTAGGATGTTTTGGTATTATTCTTTGAATATTTCATTTATTGAATATGTTAAACTTATAATATCATTTAAAAATTAATACCCCTTTCCCTAATTTTCAAATAAAATATATAAATTTCGATGTCTCTTAAAAAAAAAAGGAAACATTTTTCAAATGAATGGGGACTGGAAAATGAGAAAAAATTAGAAAAGAAAGTCTTGTTCTTCTTACCGGAGCTTCTGACATGAGGACAGGATGCAGGCTGGGTTCTGATTTGACATGCATTTTGTAGGTATGATCCAAAATAGCTTGGAAGCTCTCCCAGTCTTCAACTAGAATATAAAAATACCTTCAAAACAATGCTTTATTGGAGATATACACAGCATCACTTTTTGAGATTTTTTTTCTTATCTTGTCCTTCTCCTGAATTTTCTTCTACATCCCTACATGTTCCTTCACATTCACCTTCATGGTCACCTCTTCTCTATCGGTTAAACACAGAACAAGCTTTCACAAGGAACCCCATCTTCAACACTGAACTTACACTTCTAATTCTTTCTTGGTAATCTAATACAGCTCCATGTCTTAAAATCTCTCTCACCTGCTTACAACATCAGCGCCTATGTGCAAACACTTTGACTCAGTAACAAACTCATTTCCTTGCTGTGCAGAAAAGTTAACATAGCAGGCCTGAGAAAGGCCTGGCTGCAAGGCTGAACCTTGGCTAGTATTTGGGAACTTCACTGGTAACAAAACGGTTCCCTACACGGACATAAAGCACAGCCTAAGTGAAGACATAGCTCACTGTGCCTAAACTGTTTGTGCCAAGAACGAGGAACACCTTCTTTCCTTCTGGGAGTCTGGGATCTTGGTACCTGCTGGGCACGGGTACCGACATGACCAGCCCCCAGGAAGAACCCTGGGTACTGAATCTCTAGTGAGCTCTCCTAGTTGTTACAACTTGATGCTGGGGGAATTAAACACATCCTCTTGTATAACTGTACTGTGAGAAGGCTCTTGGAAGTTTGTACTGGTTTCCTCTGGACTTCACACCCCCTTTTTTCCCTTTGCTGATTTTGTTTGTATCATTTTAGTGTAATAATCTTAGCCATGAGTACAACTATATGCTGAGTCCTATCAGTCCTCCTAGGGAATAACTTGATTTTCAAAGTGATCCTGGGTATTAGCAATACACTTGCTTTTTAATTTAATTTAATTATTTAAAAAAATATTTTTATTTATTTCAGAGAGGAAAGGGAGAGGGAGAGATGGAAACATCAATAATGAGAATCACTGATTGGCTGCCTCCTGCACACCCCCTACTTGCGATCGAGACCACAACCCTGGCATGTGCCCTTGACTGGAATCGAACCCGGGACCCTTCAGTCCGAAGGCTGACACTCTATCCACTGAGCCAAACCAGCTAAGGCTATACTTGCTTTTTAAGACCATAAAACTTATTTTTTGCCTTCTATTCCTACCTCAATGCATGGTACCCTCAATTCAGTCACCCTAATCAAAAATCTAAAAGACTTTCTTAACTGTTCTTTTTACCCCTCCAATCACTTAAGTACCATGTGTCTCCTGGATGTCTCTGAAAGCCACCTCAGGATCCACTATCAGTGTTATAATTGAAATCCTCATTTCTCCATCTGATTCCCAGCCACTTAACTGAATCTCTTGTCTCTAGTATCTCTCCCTCCAATCTATATACTGCTGTCAGAGTAACATTTCCAGCTGGCAAATATGAACATTTCAATCTGTTTAAAATCCTTTGGGATTACCCTTACTGCCACCTTAATATACCCCTGGCATAGTTTACAAGCCCTTTTATGATTGCTTTGCCTACCTTCCCTGCAACTGGCCATAAGGTACCCAATGCTACAGCCATACATAATGGATGACATTTATAAACATGTAGGTTTCTTCCACAACTCCATCTCTTCACATATGCTGGGTGCTCTGCTTTACCTATTCTTGTCAGTCAGGCTAATTCTTTGTCGTTGATCAATATTCAGTACAAAAGTTACCTCCTTTGTGAAAATTATCACAGACCCCTAATGACAGAGTTAAATACCATTCCTCTCTAATCCCACAGATTATTAGACATAGCTATATTATAGCATTTATCTACACATTTGTATATATACATCTATCCTCCCTATCTATGAGTTCCTTCAGGAAAAGGAACGTGTTTTATGCATCTTTGTATTCTCAGTGCCTGGAACATCAGGTTGTGGAATAAAAAATAAATAAAAAACAGAAAAATTGTTGATTTTCAACTTAAAAGAAGCTGTTGCTATATATCTAAAATGCACCCAGTATAGTCTATTTTATAATCAATTACATAGGGAAAACAACAACAACAACATCATACCCATCCCATTTTTCAGTGGAGAAATGGCCTCCATATTCTCCCTGGGAACACGCAGGGCATTAGTATCTATGTAATAGGTGGGACCGCCTTGTTTGCCTTTATCACCATCTATTTCCATCAATGTGCTTCCATCATCTCTTTCTACCACCATGCCAATGGCTGTGGGAAAATCCACCTGTAAGAGTCCAAAATATGATATATTAGTTTTATCTGCTTTTATCAAGGAGTCATTCCCCCTCCCCCAACTCATGTATTTTATCATATGTGAATCAGAATTTCTGCATGAATTTAATTCTACATGAATGGCCCTTACTTATCCAATTAACTCTAATATTTTACCTTGGGACAGTCCTCACCAGCATAACCAGCTCTCACAGTATAGGATCCAATGTCAAAAACAAGGGCTCCAACTTCATCTGAAAGATAAGAAGAAAATTAACGTTAAAAACTTATAAGCATCTGGTTTTGGGTTTGAAACCCAGTTGGTGATGTACAGGAGGCAGCCAATCAATGGTCCTCTTTCATCAATGTTTCTATCTCTCTGTCCCTCTCCCTTCCTCTCTCTATCTAAAATCAATTAAAAATATATTTTTTAAAAATTTCATGTTGAACAAAATATAAAAAATGTTAAAGACAAGACCTATATTATTGAAAACAAACAAACAAACAAAAACAACAAAATCTTATAAGCATCATATGAAAATTAAGCATATTTGCTTAAAATGAGAATGTATGTGAAAGCTCTATAAAAATTAAAACAGGCATTACATTCTTGAACCTAGTTTTATTTTATTTTATTTTTAAAATATATTTTATTGATTTTTTACAGAGAGGAAGGGAGAGGGATAAAGAGTTAGAAACATCGAGGAGAGAGAAACATCGATCAGCTGCCTCCTGCACACTCCCTACTAGGTATGTGCCCGCAGCCAAGGTACATGCCCTTGACTGGATTCGAACCTGGGACCCTTAAGTCCGCAGTCCAACGCTCTAACCACTGAGCCAAACCGGTTAGGGCAAACCTAGCTTTATTTTAAATATACCTTGCCCAGCTGGTGTGGCTCAGTGGTTGAGCATCAACCTATGAACCTGAGGTCATGGTTCGATTCCCAGTCAGGGCACATACCCAGTTTGCAATCCCCAGTAGGGGATGTGCAGGAGGCAGCCAATCAATGATTCTCTCTCATCATTGATATTTCTATCTTTCTCTCTCTCTCCCTTCCTCTCTGAAATCAATAAAAAATCTGTAACAAATAAATAAATACATCTTAAACTAAAGATTCATTTAATTAAATTATAATGTCATACATGGTGTATGAGTAGATTTTGAATCAGGAGAGATGCTACACTAAAATTGGGTAATTTGAGGAGAGTATACTTATTAAAGGGGCTATTTACAAAGATATACTCATAATATTTAAAAAAGAAAAAGCACTATACCCTACACAACTTATAATAGCAGAGATAGGTGGCCACCCTTAGAATTGAAGAACTGGAGAAGAAACTTATTCCAGAACCCAGAGAGTTGTGTTCCAAGGGATGATAGGAGCTGTGACCTTGAGCTGAGGGATGGAGTCAGCCTTGGCTGACCCCTTGGGGAAGGAACCAGGCTAATAAACACGCCAACCTCTCTAGTTCCCCTTGCCATGGGCTAAGGTGTTCTATAATTTCTCCTACAAACTGGGTTACTTCTGAATGTGAAAAGGGTCCCTATTAATAATTGTACCAGGACAAGAGGCACAAAACAGGAAGTATGGTTACTCTGCCATTGCTTAAACTAGATGTCAAGGGAGCCCACTGATGTAGGCTGCATGGGTCAGTCTTCAAAGGCACAGGGAGGGTGAAAATGTGTGGGAGATGAATCTGGAGTAAAGGGAAGATATCCAGTATATTTAGGTACCATGTTTCATATGTTAAGGGAAATATTCCATACAATTAGGAAAGAAACTTAGCAAAATCCCAAGTAGGTTCCCTGAAAACTAAGCGTTTTAAGGTATAGGTCAAGGAAACCCATTAAAATGAAGGTATCATCGAGGGAGAAACCAAGACGGCGGCATAGGTTAACACCTGAAATTGCTGCCTTGCACAACCACTTCAAAACTACAACTAAAAGACAAAACAGACATCATCCAGAACCACAGGAAGGCTGGATGAGTGGAAAGTCTACAACTAGAAGGAAAGAGAAAGCACACTGAGACTCAGAGGAGGTGCGGAAGTCAAGTGCAGAGGTACGGAGGCGCGTGTGGAAAGGACTGGCAACGGAGGACGCCAGTGTCTTTTTCAATCGAGAGGGAGACACAAGCTCCCGACGGCTCTGAATTCCAGTTCCGGGCGAGTCTCTGGAGACCCAGACTCATATGGAGAGAAACTGGACTGTCTGGCATCGGTCAGAACTCGAGGGCAGCTTTCTCTCCAAGGTTTGCAGCGGTTGCTGGGGTTCTGAGAAGCAGAGCCTCTGGGAACGGGACTGAGAGCAGCCATAACTGCTCCCTCCGCCCGCCCTGTTGATCCCCTGCAACCTGACCCGCCCAAGCCCTATGCAGAGCCATTTGCCAGATCGCCTCAGGCAAAGGCTAGATTAGCACCTCTCCAGAGGACAGAAGTTTTCCCACGGCAGACACAGGTGATTCTCACAGCCAGTCGGCCTGGTGGTCAAATCCCTCTAGTATTAACTACAACAATCAAGGCTTAACTAGAACAAGACTGCGCACAAAGACCACAAGGGGGTGCACCAAGAAAGCATAAAAAATTCGGAGACAAAAAAACATGACAGAAATGGAGGATATAGAGCTAAAAAACGCAATTTTGAGGGCTTGCAATAATGTGCTACAAGCTGCCAATAAACTTGATGAGAGCCTCACGAAAACTAATGAGACCCTCAGGAAATCTAATGAGACCCTCAATGCTGTGATAAAGAACCAACTAGAAATTAAGCATACACGGACTGAAATAAAGAATATTATACAGACACCCAATAGCAGACCAGAGGAGCGCAAGAATCAAGTCAAAGATTTGAAATGTGAAGAAGCAAAAAACACCCAACCGGAAAAGCAAAATGAAAAAAGAATCCGAAAGTGTGAAGATAGTGTAAGGAGCCTCTGGGACAGCTTCAAGCGTACAAATATCAGAATTATAGGGGTGCCAGAAGATGAGAGACAGCAAGATATTGAAAACCTATTTGAAGAAATAATGGCAGAAAATTTCCCCCACCTGGTGAAAGAAATGGACTTACAGGTTCAAGAAGCGCAGAGAACCCCAAACAAAAGGAATCTAAAAAGGACCACGCCAAGACACATCATAATTAAAATGCCAAGAGCAAAAGACAAAGAGAGAATCTTAAAAGCAGCAAGAGAAAGAGACTCAATTACCTACAAGGGAATACCCATACGACTGTCAGCTGATTTCTCAACAGAAACTTTGCAGGCCAGAAGGGAATGGCAAGAAATATTCAAAGTGATGATTACCAAGAACCTACAACCAAGATTACTTTATCCAGCAAAGCTATCATTCAGAATTGAAGGTCAGATAAAGAGCTTCACAGATAAGGAAAAGCTAAAGGAGTTCATCACCACTAAACCAGTATTATACGAAATGCTGAAAGGTATCCTTTAAGAAGAGGAAGAAGAAAAAGGTAAAGATACAAATTATGAACAACAAACATGCATCTATCAACAAGTGAATCTAAGAATCAAGTGAATAAATAATCTGATGTACAGAATGAACTGGTGATTATAATGAATCAGGGACATAGAAAGGGAATGGACTGACTATTCTTGGGGGGAAAAGGGGAGTGGGAGATGCGGGAAGAGACTGGACAAAAATCGTGCACCTATGGATGAGGACAGTGGGTGGGGAATGAGGGCGGAGGGTGGGGCAGGAACTGGGAGGAGGGGAGTTATGGGGGGAAAAAAGGAGGAACAAATGTAATCTGAACAATAAAGATGAAAAAAAAAAAAGAAGTTATTATTGGAATGAGACACCTGTAAATTAAAATTTTTTTACTATGAAGATCTTTTTAATAAGCACACAAGTTAACAATACAGTCTAGCCACGGCTGGTGTGGATTGGTTGGTTGGGCATCTTCTCCTGCACAGAAAGGTTGCATGCTAGATCTCTGGTAGGGGGCGTGCAGGAGGCAGCTGATCAATGTTTCGCTCTCACATCAATGCTTCTTTCTTTCCCCCACGTCCTGTCTCTTTAAAAATCAATTTAAAGAAATACAATCTAGCCCTAGCCAGTTTGGCTCACTGGATAGAGCGTCAGGCTGAGGACTGAAGGGTTCCAGGTTCGATTCCGGTCAAGGGCATGTACCTTGGTTGCAGGCACATCCCCAGTAGGTGGTGTGCAGGAGGCAGCTGATCGATGCTTCTCTCTCATCGATGTTTCTAACTCTCTATCCCTCTCCCTTCCTGTCTGTAAAAAATCAATAAAATATATATTTAAAAAAATACAATCTACTGTTTATTACACAAAATTTAGTTGAGAAGTTTAGTTGCTTTTCACAGTAAACCTTTTAGAAAATGTGACCCACTATGTGTAAATACTGGCCATACAGTAACTCAAACAGAAAATCATGCACTTAACTTTTGTGAGTTTTAAATATTTTTTATGTGAAATAGGCTTTAAGACCTATTTACACAGCAAATAAGAAACAAGATGCTTATTCTGAATACCTATAACATGAGTATGCTGTGGTTATACACTTGAAAAAGGATTTACGGAAATGCCTTCTCTTCATCCCAGAGAGTCTTGGTCCCCACTTATGAGGAAGTTAATTAACCTTGGGCTGGTTACTTAATCTTTTTTATGCCTCATTTTCTTATTCACTACGATGGGGATAGTAGTACCACCTCCTACAGTTGTGGAATAACTTAGTTGATGAAGATATTAAATGCAACACATGAAAAACCTCTGAAACAGTTTTTGGTATACAGTATACACTCAATAAATGTTAGCTGCTGGCATTATTGGGATCCATTTCTACCTTACCCATATGAAATTATTCCTGTTAAGGAAACACTCAGTGCACAGCCTCTTGTGACAGTGAACCTAACAGTCAAAACAGTCAGCAGCCTCCAGGAGGCAAAGGCACACAGCTCCAGTTTTTTCTGTCAGGACTGCATCTTCAGACGGGGCAGCGGTAAGTCATGAAGATCCACCTGGCTTCCTCCAGGGGAAAATGGGCAACGACGGATGCTCCCATTTGAGAAATCAAAACCAAGCACACAAATAGGGAACAAGGCAGCGAGGGTCAGCATAGCACCTCAAGGGAGACTCAAGCTGCTCCGGAAAAACTAAGACCTTAGAAAACTTTCTTTTTATCCCCCACCAATAAAATGCCCCCCTCGCCAGAAACAGCATCCTTACTAGACACAGTAACAGCAGCAACACGTTGCTTCCGTCTCCTTGTTCTCCAACTCATCAGACAGAAACACAACAGTCATACACACTTGTGCTTCTTTTACTAGAAGGGATCTTGCAAAAATGTTGGCCCTGATTCGGCAGACTCACTCTGGGGCGTGAGGGTGTGCATTAGGAAAAGCCTGCAGGTGAGGCTGAACAGCCGATGCGCGCACCGCACTGTAAATGCAAGTGCAGCAAGATCTTCAACCTTCGCCAACACCCCACCGGCCGGCGGGGGAAGAACAAACTTTCCCCCCCCGACCAGAAAGGTTCTGTGGGCCGGTCTAATAATCAAATAGACATGACGCGGATTAGCAGGAGAAAATAACCAAATGTAATACATACATATGTATGGGAACCCCATAGAGGGTCTGAGACACCCCTCTCCCCTCCTCATGTACAAGGAGTTCAGAGACAGAAAGGGGTATCGGATAAATAAGTCCTTCTGAGCTAGGAATGAGGCGAGAAAACTCGGGGGCTTCAAAGGCTCATCGCAGGAGGGCAGAAAGAGCAGATGTTTGGTAAATAAAAGCCTGCCGTGCCACACGCGTGGGCCAGAGCGAGCCAACCTACGGCCGATCGTCGCCTAGGATGGGCAGGGGCCCCCACTCCAGCTCTTCTGGGCAGCGAGAGGTAAGAGGAGCTTCTCTTGGGCCTGAACCTACGACTGGCATGATCTCTAATCACCCCCATGCAGCTGAGAACACCCGGCTCTGAACCCCCCGAGGCGGGGAGCCCCGAGCCGGGGAAAGTCAAGCCCCTGCCCACAGCCCAGGCACTACGGGAAGGGGGAGGCTGGCATCACGGCCCGGGTCCCGGAAACCCCCGGTGCTCCTGCCGCTGCACCGCCGTCTTGCCCAGCAAAGCAGCCTGGAGTTACAACCGGGAGCCTCCACGGTCCGCACACAGGCAGGCGGGAGTGCGGGGAGATGGCGGGTGTGCGGGGCGCTGGCGGGTGTGCGGGGCGGCGCGGCCGCCGAGCGCGGACGGGAGGCAGGTCCCGCGCGGCCGCCGCTCCTCCCATCAGTCCCACCGCGCGCGCTCGCCGTGCCGTCTACCGGGCGCTGCGGAAGCCTCCGTCCTCGCTCGCAAACTGCGGGGACTCCCAAGTTGAAACTCGCGCGCACCCGCGACACAGCCGAGTTACGGAGGCACCGGGGAGAGGCGACCCGGGGACCCGCCGGTCACTCCAGCCCGGGGAGGGGGTGGGCTCGGCGACCCCTGGATGGAGCCTCACTCCCGCCGCCAGGCCGGCGCGCTGCCCCCCGACCCGCTCCTCCGGGGGCCCGGGCTGGAAGGGGCCGCAGGGGGCGGAGACTCGGCGAGCTCGAGGCGCTCCGCAAGCCGGGTGGGCGCCGGGGGCCCGCAGAGCGCGGGCGGGGATGGGGCGGGGGCAAGGGGAGTCCCGAGACCCGGAGGCCGGAAGGGGCCGCCGGGAGGGGCGGGAGGGCTGGGGGCGGCGGTTACAAACCCCACGCACTGAAACGGCGCGCAGAGGTCCGGCCGCGCTCACTCACCTCCGCCGTACACGCCGCCGCTCATGGCTGCTGTCGGTGCGATTCCCACGCGGAAGGCTACCGGGCGACGTGATTGCAGCGACGGCGATCGCGGGTCCTGAGCAGCGCTCGCCTCTGACCCCCTTAACTTCCACCGCCACCCCCCTCAGGCAACAAAGCGGCGTCCACACACCCGGTGCGCAGTCACACTTGCTGTCTGCTCTTTCCAGCCAATCGGGAGAGGCCCGGCTATCCTTCAGCCAATCATAACTGGGCTCTGGGGCATCCTGTCGTGGCCCTGTCACTTTAGCCAATCGGAGGCAGCCGTCGGGGCGGGGAGAAGGAAAGCGACCAAAGAAGAGCAGGCATTGGACCGCGGAGTTGAAGGGGGCGGAGCTACCCCAGTAGGCGGGAGACGGCGGCGGTGGGAGCCGGACGAGGAGGAGAAACGTGTAGGGGCGGGTCCGTGGGTGTTGCTGGGCGCGGAAGGGCCGTGGGAACTCGCTGCCGCCAGGTGAACTTCTGGAAAAGGACTGGAAATTGGGGAAAGTGTCTCCACGCGGTGATTTTCGGTTTGGGAGTGTGGCGATGCAGGTGTTTTCTGTTTTCAGAAAGAGTATTTCCAACTAACTTTTATGCTGAAATAATAAAGACGTTATGCTCCACTTTGGGGTGGGGGAATCAGTCAATCAGAGGTAGGATTCTGTAATGTTTAAAATGGTTATGAATAACGAACTAAAGAAAGTGCTAAATTTAGGTAGCAGTTTTTAAATTATTGTTATTACTGATATATTTAATTGTTTATTTTTAAATCATTTTTGTAAAATTTTTAATTACATAAAAGTTATACAAGTGTCATCAATCTCTTTTACCCTGTGAGACAGATAAAGGACAATGCAACCAGTCCTCACTCTAATGCGTGCCTGATCCCAAACTCCTCTCCCGTCTGTGCCCATCCCCTTCTGCCAGTCCGCTTGAGGTCGCCATTCATTGTCTCTTCCCTGGGCCGCTGCAGCAACCTGTCGCTCTGCCTCTGGGTCACACTGCAGGAAGCTTGAGCTGTGCAAACCCGACTCGGTGACAGCACTCCAGCTCAGACCCTCAAGATCAGTGGTATGCCCTTGTAGCTGATAGCAGTTCTTAAAAGCGTTTGTCGGGAACCAGAACTTGGCCGGAGATCCTGGCTAGAGATCCTGGCTAGGCTGCTGATCAACTGAACGCTGTCTCCGTGTCATTCCTTCTTCGCAACTCTGTTCACACCTTTGGGGGCCCCTGGACCTGCTGGGGTTGGACCCCAACATCTCAATATTAAGAATGTTTCAGCCTCACAGGGGTCTGTGAAGTTAAAGCAAAACCTCCCGGAGAAGAAGATTGTCTCGCCAGAAGTTTTTGTGGCGTGTCCTGAGCAGCTTGTAACAATTTATAAGGCTGGTTGTTTCATTTTCAGGGGTTTTGCAATGCAGTCATTAAACACAGCCATTATTTAAAAATCCTATATAATAAAAGCCTAATATGCTAAGTTCTGGTCAAAAAAAAAAAAAAAAAAAAAAAAAAAAAAAAAAAAAAAAAGCGTTTGTCGGAGTCTAGACATTTAGGGGCTGCTCTTACCCTGAATGAAGCCCTAGTAGTCTCCTATTCCTCTCCGGGTAGCTGACCCCGGTTCTCAACCTGTGGGTCGCGAACAATGAAAATACATCCTGCATATCAGATATTTACATTACGATTCATAACAGTAGCGAAATTACAGTTATGAAGTAGCAATTTTATGGTTGGGGGGTCACCACAACATGAGGAACTGTATTAAAGGGTCGCGGCATTAGGAAGGTTGAGAACCACTGGCTAGCAGAAAGTGAGGGATAGTAGGGTGGGGAACAAAGCTAGAGAGAAAACTTTCCCACTGGCTTGACAGTATACTTACCATATTATCTGTTCATTTAGGAACACCCTCCTCCCCCAACCTGATGAGATAATGCAGAGTTCAGCAAAACTATGGGCCTGTGCCAAATTCAACTTGCTTTCTGTTTTTGTATGGCCTGTGAACTAAGACTTCCACTTCTCAGTGGTCTTTTAAAAATATTTCTAAGAATAATATTTTGTGCCCTAGCCAGTTTCCTGCAGACCGAAGGGTCCCCGGTTCAATTCCGGTCAAGGGCATGCACCTCAGTTGCAGGCTCCTCCCCTGCCTGGGACCTGGTCAGGGCACGTGCAGGAGGCAACCAATTGATGTGTTTCTCTCACATTGATATTTCTCTCTGTCTTTCCCTCTCTCTTCCACTCTCTCTAAAAATCAATGGAAAAATATCCTTGAGTGAGGATTAAAAAAATAGTAACAATAAAAAATAAAATAATATTTTGTGACATGTGAAAATTGTATGAATTCACATTTCATTGACCATAAATTAAGATTCTTTGGAACACAGCCAAGCTTATTCACTTATGGCTTTTTTTTTTAATGTAAGAGCAGAGTTGAATAATTACAACAGAAACTGTGTGACCCACTCAGCTAGGTAACATATTTACTATTAGACCCCTATTATAGAAAGAGCTCACTGACCCCCAAGATAATTTGTGCAACGCATCTAGCACAGTGCACCTACTATATATTAAATGTTGTGGCCCCCATGATCAAAGCTCTCACTGTAGATATCAAATACTAAAAATATTTCTATTTGTACTGTGTATTTTTTGTGACTAATAAAACTGATGAATTTTAAGTGTGTTACTTTGCTAATAAATATTGAAGAGATAATATCTTGTTTACAATACACAGTAATCCATTGAAATCAATTTGCCATTTTTTATGTTTTTCTTGGAAAAATATCCTTGGGTGAGGATTTTAGAGAGTGGAAGGGAGAGGGAGAGAGGGACAGAAACATCAATGGTGAGAATCATTGATCAGCTGCCTCCTGTGCACCCCCTACTGGGGCATGTTCCCTGACCAGGAATAGAACCATGACTTCCTGGTTCATGGGTCAACCTCAACCATTGATCCACACCAGCCAGGCTCAATTTACCATTTAAAGTATAATATTCCGTGCCCAGTTGGCATGGCTCAGTGGTTGAGCATCGAACAGGGGTCCTCAAACTTTTTAAACAGGGGACCAGTTCACTGTCCCTCAGACCGTTGGAGAGCCGGACTATAGTTAAAAAAAAAAACTATGAACAAATTCCTGTGCACACTGCACATATCTTATTTTGAAGTAAAAAAACAAAACGGGAACAAATACAATATTTGTATCTGCATGTGGCCTGAGGGCCGTAGTTTGAGGACCCCTGAAGGTCACGGTTTGCTTCCCGGTCAGGGCACATTCCCGGGTTGCAGGCTCAATCCTTAGTAGCGGGTATGCAGGAGGCAGCCGATCAATGATTCTCTTTCATTGATGTTTCTACGTGTCTCTCCCTCTCCCTCTCCGAAATAAATAAAACTATATCTAAAAAAATAAAGTATAGTATTTCTTATACAAGTTAAATAGGATACTAGTAGATATCTCTCAGTAATACTATCTCTAGCTGTCCAGTAGTTCAGAGTTCATCAGAAAATGAAGCAGTTTAGCAGGGTTAATGAGGACTACACCCCTAGCCTTCAGGGAGGCTTAAGATGCTGTGATGATTGTCTTCTACGGAGAACACACTGGAGTAAAGGGGAATCTTCAGTCTGATAGCATAAAGAACACATCTTGAAGAAATACTGGAAAGTCATAATTAGGTCTTTTATTTAAAATAAGGGCTTTGGTTCACTTAGTAATTTGGAAAATTATTAGAAAACATACAGTCATATAATTTCAGGTTAGCCTTTTCTCTTGATGTGTCATTGGGCACGTTGCTTTAACAAACCACTGAAATGACCTTCAAATGCATAGAACCTCACAGTACATCTGAACACATGTTAATGCAGATAAAAGTCCCCTTTAAGCTCTTCATAAATTTTAATCAGCAAAAAATGTGACAGGGCATTAAGATCATTGGCTCTAAAGTATTGAATTGCTGGAGGAAGGAACTGGTGAGAAAGGAAACCTATTCAGGGTCGTAAGTAAACATGTCAGGGGACTAAGAAATTACAGTATCTTTGACATTGTTTCCTTAGGCGGGAACCGTACTCTGGACATTTGTTTTCTTCCATTCTTTGTAATTAGGAAAATTGGTAGAATGTACATTAAAAGAAAAATACTGACCCAGCAAAATCTACAAAATATCAAATATCTGAGGGAGTTTTTGCTTTAATATTTCTCCTCGGTGGCCTAATGTTTTCTCTAGTTTTTGCTCTACCTACATTAATGTAATTGATAGCTAGTCAGATTAAAAAACAATAGCCCTAGCCAGTTTGGCTTAATAGATACAGCATTGGCCTGTGAACCAAAGGGTCCAGGGTTCGATTCAGGTCAAGGGCATGTACCTTGGTTGCAGGCTCCTCCCCAACCCAGGCCCTGGTCAGGGGCGTGCGGGCAACCAGTCGATGTGTTTCTCTCACATTGATGTTTTTCTCTGTCTTTACCTCTCTTTTCCACTCTCTCTAAAAAGATCATCTGAGAAAAATATCCTCAGATGAGGATTAACAACAACAAAACACAAACAAACAAACAAAAACAATAAAACCACAACTCAAGGTTATTGTCTGTATGTCAATTTTCAAGGGCATTATACATCAAAATAATGCTTGTAACTCTTCCCCCCTCCCCCACAACCAGCCAGCATATTCTGTGTCAACCTAAAAGTAAAATATATCGAAATAACATGTATGTAAATTTGTGTAACCCACAGTAAATACTCAGTGGTTGACTCTGAACCCAGATATATACAAATAAGTGTGCTTTTAGATATCCTTTGTAATCTGTGAACATCAAGAACAGACAATAGTTCGGTGAAGGCCTGAGAGGGGGCGGGAGGGAGAGGAGGGAGAGCCAATGGGGAAAAAAGGATGACATTTGTAATACTTCCAACAAGAAAGATAATAATAATAATAATAATAATAATAAATAAAAATTTTAAAAATTTCATGAAGTACCTGAGTGCAATACTTGGTTTTACCTCACGAGGTCGCTGCTCTTCCATGCCTGTAATGCTGCAGCCTCATTCCTTTTTTCACCAACTATCAGAATTCAGATTATGGAACTACACAGCAGTCATTACAAAAAGTTATTGATCTTGTCTTCTGTCTCAGCCTTTAACAAGTTCAGGGTTGAAGAAAAAATTGCAACTCTTATAATGCAAGCTAGGAAACATTCAGATTGTCATCTGTTAAGAATGACACAAAAATGTATGTATTTAGAATTATTTTATTTCATGCTGCAAAATATATGCAATTAGCAATGATGAAAAGCAAATTTCAATATAAATTCTGTGTGTATATATGTGTATGTGTAAGGAGTCATAAATACTATACTCTGTTTATCAAAGTTCCAAAAACTATAATACTCATGCAAGCACCACTGAGATAAACGAGACATATCTGGAGTGTGGAGGTTTTCATCAATAAATACATAGTCAGGTTTACACATCTATTTGCCATTAGAATAGTAAGAGAACTGCTAGCCATTCCAAATAATATGGCCTAGATAAAGAAGCAAATGAAATTATATTTTATCACAGCTGGTAACTTATACAAATAGATTTGTAATAGATTAGTATTGACAATGTTTAAAGATACAAAAGGAAAAAGGTGAAGTGCTAGATGCTGTGTGGATTTTACTGAAAAGGAAAATGGGGGGGAAGGGCTTGCAACCTAGTTCAGTATCTGGTTAAAACTGTAGTCTTACTTCCTCACTCTGACTGACTTGGGCGGAGCTGCAGAGCCTAACCCCAGGGCCCCGCCACAGCTGACTTGGGCGGAGCTGCAGGGACCCTCAGGGGCCCGCCACAGGAGGAGATATATAGGCCAGAATCTCCCCACAAGTTCAGTTCAGGCTTAGGATCCGGAATTCCCCTGGACTAGCAGATCTGCAAAATAAAGGTTAAACTTTCCTCCCTCAGAGTGCTGGCTGGTCATTCTCCCGTGCATTCTGCCACAACATTACAAGTCTTTATTGTTGTTTCATGATCACTTTTAAAATCTTTGTTAACTTGACAGAGCTCTTGTGAGAAATCAGCAAATGAGTAAGAAACATCAACATTTAATCAATTGGTGCTGTAAAGTGGCACCATCCCACCCTGGGTTACTTTGGGGCAAGTCAGGGGCTTCCCACTGATCTAGGTCAGTGCCAATGCCATGTTATGGGGCCGTTACACAGCCCAAGGAGCAACACTGAACAGACCAAGGTTCCTGCTCTGTGATGCTCCTTTAGAACCTTTGAAGCTATTTCGGAATTGGAAGGTTTCATCTGCCATCCTATATAATAAAAGGCTAATATGCAAGTTGTCCCCTCAAAAGTTCGACTGGGAGACCAGGAGCTCGATTGCTTGCTATGACATGCGCTGACCACCAGGGGGTGGTGCAGAACATGGTGGGCAACCAGCAGCGGCCGCGGTGGGGCCCTGAGGGAGCAAGGGAAGGAGGAGGCAGGGAGGCCGTAAAGCGGGGAACCTGATCAGCCCTGGTCACTGGCCAGGCCTAGGGACCCTTCCCGTGCGTGAATTTTGTGCACCAGGCCTCTAGTATGATGATAATGACTACAAATTACTGACTTCCTAATATGTGCTATGGTAAGAAATGTGCTTTATATATAATATTTTCCATGTAATCCACACAACATCTCCATGAGGGTGCTGCAGAGATTCAGCAAGTTGCCCAAAATCACACAGCTATTGCAAGAGTCCAGATCTGAAACTAGGGCTGACTGACCCTATCAAACATACTGTTCCTACTTCCTAAGATACTTTTTCCTTTCTACTTCCTCTACACTTCTAGTATACTTTAAGAACAACAATTTTATTTATATATATATAACTCATAAAATTTTATTATACTTTCATTAAAATAAAATTTTTATTATAAAGAACTTTTAAATCTAAAGTTACAAGAAGATATACAGGAGTATGTCTCCTATTTAAGTCCCTAGCCACTCAATTCTCCTCATCAGAAATGGTTCTATCTATAATAATAAAAGCATAATATGCTAATTAGACCGGACAGCCAAATGACCTTCTGGACATCATTCTGGACATCCTTCCCGAAGAAGCCATGGTGGCGGGGGGTGAGGCTGAGGCAGTTAGGGGCGATCAGGCAGGCAGGTGAACAGTTAGGGACAATCAGGCAGGCAGGCGAGTGGTTAGGGGTGATCAGGCAGGCATGCAGAGTGGTTAGGGGCGATCAGGCAGACAGGCAGGTGAGCTGTTAGGAGCCAGTGGTTCTGGATTGCAAGAGGGATGTCCGACTGCCGTTTTAGGCCCAATCCCACAGGGATCCCTGCGGGATCAGGCCTAAACAGGCAGTCAGACATCCTCCGAGGGGTCCAGGATTGCGAGAAGGTGCAGGCTGGGCTGAGGGACCCCCCTCCCCCGTGCACGAATTTGTGCACCAGGCCTCTAGTTCTTCTATAAGTAATTATGTAGACATATATCCTTCCCCCATATTTCTTGGCAAAATGGTAATTCACAGTATGGCAGTGAGCTTTAAAAAGCATTATCCTTGGAAACTAATTTTAAAATATTGACTTTTCAACATTTTTATTTAAAAATTTTTTAGTAAGTAGTTGACACACATAGATAGAACTGGAGCAATACAAAAGAGTGAAAAGCAGGTCTCCTTTCCTCCAACCCTTAAAATTTCTTAGTTCTTCCCAAATTGAACCTCTGTTACCATTTTCTTTTGTAACCTTCCAGAGTTAGTCTTTTCAAACAAAAGCATGTATTTGCATCCCTTCCCTCTACTATTTTTGTTTATTTACCTAAGACTAGCTAGCATACTGAACACATTGTTTTGCATCTGACTTTTTTCACTTAATCATAGTATCTTGGAAATCACTCCATGTCAGTAGGTATAATTCTATCTTATTCATGTTTCACATCAGTTCAGAATTCTATTATATATAATATGTACGCCATAATTTATTTTGCCAGTTCTCTATACATGGATGCTTATGTTAGTTCTAGGTTTTTGCTGGTATAAAGAATGCTGCAATGACATTTTTTTCTGTGTGCGTATGTAAGAGAGTTGTTATGCAGGATGATCTCCCAGAAGCGGGTCCCAGGGAACCCAGTCATTGCCAAATTACACAGATTATACAATTCACATTTCCCCACTAACATGTTTGGGAGTACACTTTTCCCTCCAAACCTCACCAACACAGAATTTATCAAACTTCTGTCAAGATGGAGTTTCTATAGAAGATGTTTTATTCATTCATGGGCCGTTTAGGTAGAGCCTTTGGTTTTATTGACTGTATCATTAACGGTGCACCAAGTCCAGGAATACCTTTGGGGAGTTCTAGACACGGCATGACAAACGCAAGCTAAACCTTTGATCATCTCATTCATGGATTAGCCAGGCACCAGGAATACAAGAGGAAATGAACCATGGTTCCACTCCAGGGCTGTTAAGAGTTCCACGTTAAGAGAAAATAGCTGCTAACACATTCCTGTTGCTTCTTGCAGAATGGATCCCAAATGTTCACTTAAGCTCAGGCTTCCAGCAAAGCTTGAGAAGATGTGGGTGGAGGTTACACAATCCTTCATTTAAAGGCTTTTATCTCAACTCTGGCATATGAATAAGACAGTTGCAAACAGCAGAGAAGGTATAGGGCATAGTTTATAGGAGGTGTTCACCTTTTCATTGCCATCTGCACCATATCTCTAATTAGAGAACAAGTTATAGCTTTGTTTGGTTTGGTTTTGTTGGCTGGTAGGGAGAAGGTGTTTCTTTAGTTCTGTTGGTTGTTGTTGTTTTTGCGAAGGGAGGGGAGGAGAACATCAAAGTTTTTAAAGAAAAAATATGTGAGAAACAAAGGAATTAATTATTTTCTTTTTTTTAAAATAATATTTTATTGATTTTCTACAGAGAAGAAGGGAGAGGGACAGAGAGTCAGAAACATCGATGAGAGAGATAGATCAGCTGCCTCCCTCACGCCCCCCAGTGGGGACGTGCCCGCAACCAAGGTACATGCCCTTGACCGGAACCGAACCCGGGACCCTTGAGTCCGCAGGCCGACGCTCCATCCACTGAGCCAAACCGGTTCGGCAGGAATTAATTATTAATTACCAAACCATCAGTTTTTGCAGATGATTCAAATAACTGCCATCTTCCAGCTCCACCTAAACTGACTAGAAGGAAACCTATATGTAAGCTTGCCATTATATTGGCTGATTTCTAATAAAAATGTCAAAACGTGCCCACAACTCAGCCCTGCCCAGGTGGTTCAGTTGGTTGGAGCCTGGTCCCGTACACCAAACGTTGCATGATCCACAAGCCTAAAATATTTATTACCTGGCATTTTACAAAAACAGAAAACCTTTACATATCATTGTAGGGATATTTTATAATTTATTTAAGCAGTTGCCTATTGATTGACATTTCTATCATTTCTAATTTTCTGCTATTATTAATATTTATGTAAATTAAACCATAGTTTTATCTTGTGTGATAAATATCTTGGATATGTATTTCTTTGCATATTTATGAATATTTATTGATTTATAGAAGTTTAACAATCATCTTGATATTAATACATCAATCTTTTTCTTTATGATGTTTGCCGTTAGTATCATGCATAAAAAGGTGGTTAGCTCATTTTTGTTAAAATATCCAACCCTTAGCTACCAAGAACTGGGTTTTCAGAAAATCGAGCCATGTGCTGAATTTTTCAGTTCTTGGATGGGTCTGCTCATCCTTTTTCCATTTACATCAGGAAAATTGCTTAAAACCAAAGCAGGGAGGGGCTAGCTGCCAGGACTCAGCCTCCCTGCTCCAGTTATGCTTCAGCTGCAGGACTGAGTTGATCTGCTGAGGCTCCGGCTGAATTTCTCTATTTCCTTGCTAATAGGAAATTAGCAAGGAAATTGCAAATTCTGCAATTCTGACTGGCACACTGAAGGACACCACCTGGGATCCTGCCTGGCCCGGCTCTCCCCACTCAGCCTCCCCATGACTCTGCCCGGGTGCCCTGGCTAGCTGGGCACAGCTGAACTCAGCGTGCCCACCTCACCGGCTGTCGGGACTCCATACTGGCTCATCCCTCCTAACTGGTCTCTCACTGTTGGCTGCAACTTGTGACCTCTTGGCTTGCCCTGTTTGCTGTGTGGTCACTATCTCGGAAAGGCTAACAGAATCATTGCCAAATTAAATTCCTTTCCAAACAGTTCTCTGTGTGTGGAGTTTGTATACATAAGTATTTGTCACTAAAAAAAAAAAAACATTAAGTAAGAAAAATCCAACTAGTCTTCTGAAGATAATGCCGCTCATACGTTCAAAGGCCTGAACTGAAATCACAGCATGCTTCAAATACCACTCAGGAAGATTTGATGAGGCAGGGGAGAGACGACAGCTGGGGAGGATAGTGTCTATATGTAATGAAATTAAGTATTACAATTAGTGATTTTTAATGAAAATAAACTGATTCAGAAGACCTAGAGGATGATACTATAGCATAATTTATAGGACAATGTAGAATTTTCATTAAACTTTAAAAATACTTTCTCTTGAAGTTTATGAAAATTTATTATCACAAGATTTTTCTTGTTCTCTTAGGAATTAAAATTTTTTAATGTTTTTTTTTTTAAATTGATTTCAGAGAGAGGAAGGGAGAAGGAGAGAGAAACATCAATGATGAGAGAGAATCATTGATCGGCTGCCTCCTGCACATTCCCTATTGGGGATGGAGCCTGCAACCCGGGCATGTGCCCTGACTGGGAATTGAACTGTGACCTCCTGGTTCATGGGTCAATTCTCAACCACTGAGCCACACCAGTCTTGCAGGACTTAATTTTCTCATAAGCTATACAGAATAGGTTGCAAAAAGTAAATACATGAAATAGCTATTTCTAAAAAGCAATATTTTTTTCACCCTGGTCAGGTAGCTCAGTTGGTTGGAGCATCATCTCGATACACCAAGGTTGTAGGCTTGATCCCCAGTCAGGGCACATACAGGAGTCAACCAATGAACGCATAAATAAGTGGAACAAAAAATCATGTTTCTCTCTCTCTCTCTCCCTCCCTCTTTTCCTTTTTTCCTCTCTCAAATCAGTTTTAAAAAGTGTAAATCAATATTTTTCTTTTATCATCTCTAATTTGTCATAACTCTCTTCAAATCTTTTCAAACCGTGTTTCCAATCCTCTTTACAGATTGACAAACATAACTTTAAAGAATCTTGGAACCTGTGTTCAGTATAAGCATACATTTCTGAGAGAATTTAGCTATTACTTATATTAATTAATTATTTTATTTGTTTATTTTAAAAATCTTTACTGTTGAAAGTATTACAGATGTACCCTCCCCCCCATTGACCCCTTCTAGCCTGCACCTGCCCCCCCCAACTTCTATTAAATTTTAAAGATGGGCCTGAGTGGTGTGGCTCAGTGGTTGAGCATCAACCTATGAACCAGGAGGTCAAGGTTTGATTTCTGGTCAGGGCATATGCCTGGGTAGCGGGCTCCATCCCCTGTGTGGGGCATGTAGGAGGCAGCCAATCAATGATTCTCTCTCATCATTGATGTTTCTATTTCTCTCTCCCTCTCCCTTCCTCTCTGAAATCAATTTTAAAAAAATAGAAAGAAAGAAAAAGAAAGTGGCTTCAAATATTCTACAGTGGACATGCAGCAAAAGAAGAAACAAATCTTTGTTGTAAGTCCTTGAGATTAGGGGCTGTTTTATAGCATAACCTAACCTATCCTGACAGTACTGATCCTACCATCTATTTTCTCTACTCATGTTCTCAAGCTCTAGTGGACCTGATTATTTGGCCTGACCAGCACTCCTTTGAAAAACCATCCCTTCCCCACTTTGGGTCTGTGTGATTCATGGGGTGAATGTATAGCCCAGACCCAGGCTATCAAACTACCCCATTCCCTTAACCCCAGTGATTAGTCCAGTACTGGGCATATTACCCAAACTGGGCCAATTATAGTTTACCCTGGGGTTTGGCTGGAAAAATTGGGAAAGCAGTACTCGTTTTGTAAAGGTTTGCTGAAGCAGGCAGTCTGTATTCTTGGAACTGCCAGTGGCTGTCTAAGAAAGTGGAGCCAAACAACAGAGAGAAACATATTTTTGATGACATTGTTTGAGGCCCTGGATTTAATCATACCGTGGATCATACTCTTTAGGCTTTGCTGTTATGTAAGCCATTAAATTTCCTTTTTTCCTTAATCTAGTCTGAACTGGGATTTTTGTCACTTGCAATTTAAAAAAGTACAGAATAAAACAGCTGTGAAGAATTAACAGAAACATCCGGAATCTATACAATTTTTCCTTATATTTTTATGCTATAGAAGAGCAACGAAATTCTCACTGGGATCAGTGGTCCTTTGTTCAGCTGTATTTACTTCCAATTACATTCCTCATGGTGGCTATTCCAAACATTTTCTATTCTCCTGAATTCCTTTCCCATTCTCTAAGATGAACTAGCCTTTCACTTCTCTGAAATCAAGTACATCTGTCTTGAGTTTCCTCTTCTTTAACCCCATTCCTGTTCATTTTCATCTACTCATCTCTTTCCAAAGTTAACCATATCACCTGTTCCTCCACAGGTGGCTTTTGAGTCCTGATGTTCCTTTGATATTTCTGACCACTCCTGTGTCTCCACTTCCTCCTTCTGCAGCCTGGGGACAGCTATTCACAGCCTCTACTTTTCTTCTTCTTCCAGTGCAGATCCTTGAATACCTCATCCATTCCTCCTGCTTTATCTGTTATCCATCGACAAATAGCTCTCAAATCTATACATTCCAGTCTTGGCCTGCTAGACTTTTGCATTCACATGTCCCAGTTGGAAAATGTACCTCAATCTCAACACATCCAAAATTGAAATTATTTTTCTCTTCCAAAATTCAAACTCGGAATTATTCTAGGGAATCTCAGTCTCCTCTGTACCTCCAGACCCAATCAGTTCCTATGTCCTGTGAATAGCACACTATAAAGTCTCTCCAAACTATACCTTCCTTATACATACACAGTGACTAGTTCTAGCTTTTATTAACCTGTTTTGCAGACTTCTGCAATGATTGCCTCAGTTTCCCTTGGATGGTCACACTCCAGGAAGCCAAAAACAAAATGAAGTGAAAAGGCACAAATTGAAGTAAGTTTTAGGTTGCTACCTCTTGTCCAGGCATGTACATCAGCTCAGGACTCTCAGTTGGATGCCTGCTAGAGATGTTATTTACAAGTTAAGCCTGATTATTTCTCACACCCCAAATGATGCCCTCAGCACACGTGGGAATAGGACATCTTATGTTCAGTGGTCATTGCTGCGAAGTTCATATGTAGTCCTCATGGCCCCAATGAAACTGTCAAATGTGCTATTGCAAAAGGGTTCCAGTTCTAGTTCATAGTGTCTTGTTCTCCTGGGACAAGGCCGGGAGAACACTCTCTAACAAAACAGTGCCTTGTCCCAGGAGAACAAGACACTATGACCCTCTTGTTCCACTAATATTCTCAACAGACTTTTGTATCAGGGCTTAACAATACACAACACTATATAAACCTCTACTATATGTATATAAACCTGTAAGAATCAGCCCCACAGTAATAATCTCAGCCTTCTACCTTTCCCTGTTTCAGCTTATTTCTTCAGAAGGTGGTTCCAGTTCCTTTCCTGAAGCACAGCATAGATCACATACCCTCTTTTAAAAGTTCTGTTGCTCGCCCTGACTGGTGTTGCTCAGTGGTTACAGTGTCAGCCCATTCACCGAAGGGTCTCAGGTTTGATTCCTGGTCAAGGGCACCTTCCTCAGTTGCAGGTTTGATCCCTGGCAACGTGCAGGAGGCAACCGATCATGTGTTTCTTTCACATCGATGTTCCTCTCTTTCCCTCTCTCCCTCTCCCTCTCCCTCTCCCTCTCCCTCTCCCTCTCCCTCTCCCTCTCCCTCTCCCTCTCCCTCTTCCACCCTCTTTAATATCATTGGAAAAAACATCCTTGAGTGAAGATTAACAAACCAAAAAAAGTTCAGTTGCTCATATTAACTATGGAATTCAACCCAAACTCATTTGCCTATATTCCACTTGGGTTGCTAAAACAAAATTTTATTAACTGGGTAAAAAACAACTGAATTGATTTCTGGAGGCTGAAAGTCCAAGATCAAGGTGTTGGCAGAGTTTGTTTCTTATGAGGACACTGTTCTTGGCCTGGAGATGGCCACCTCCTACCTTTGTCTTCTCATAGTCTTTCCTCTGTGTGCATGCACATCCAAATTTTCTCTTCTTATAAGGACATCAGTCCTATTAGATTAGGTCCACCTTAATCACCTTATTTTAACTTAATTGTCTCTTTAAAGAATGCTCATCTGTATGCCAGGGTTTTTATTGATTTACATCAATCAGCTGCCTCCTGCATATCCCCTGCTAGTGATCAAGCCCAAAACCCAGGCACCAAGCCCCAAACCCATTCCACCGGGAATCGAACCAGTGACCTTTTGGTGCATAGGATGATGCTCAATCTACTGAGCCATATTGGCCTGGGTACATGGTCTGGTTTTTGAAAGGTAGATTTGACTTTGACATGCAGGGAAAGGGGATAGTGTAAGGATGTCATATTATGAGCAAAGCCCAAAGGCAAGGAAAAGACGAATAGCCAGTTGGCTGGCTAGAATCAGATATGGGAAATAAAGTTGAATAGTTTGTCTCATGGGCTGAATTGGGTCTCCCAAAAACTTATGTGTTGAAGCCCTAACCACTAGTTACCTCAGAATGCAAGTGAATTTGAAGATAAGTTCTTTAAGAAGGTAATTAAGTTAAAATGAGGTCTTTGATGTGGGCTGCCACCTAAATCCTAACTATCTTTTATAAATTCATTGAAAACACTAAATTAGCCAATTATGGATGACTAGGGGCCCGGTGCATGAAATTTGTGCACAGGGCGGGAAGGGGGCGGGGGGCGTCCCTCAGCCCGCCTTGCAACAATGCAAGCTTTCCATGCCCGGCCTGGCCAGAGGCCCTCTGCAGCCAGGCACAGAACGTTTGCCTCATTGCTGGGGCAATGACACAAGGGTTCCACCTGCCCCCCCCCTCCCCCCACCCTACCACTCTGTGCCCACTGTCCAGAGGCCCTCTGTGGCCAGCGTGGAATGCTTGCCTTGTCACTGCAGTGACGAAGCAAGCATTCTGCCAGGTCGCTCAAGCTGCCCACTCTCAGCAGCCGCCCCTTTGGAACTGGGGGACTCTGGCGGGGCTGAGAGGACTGGGCACCATCACCTTGTGGCTATGGGTGCTGCCATCTTTGTGATGTAATGATGGTTAATTTGCATATTACCCTTTTATTAGATTGGATTATTCCTAAGTGTAATACAGGATTAAATTACTGTGAGCCTCTGATCACAATATTTTCATCAACCAATCAATACATAATCTTTTTATGTGTTTTTCTGTTTAAAGACACCTTATTTAATAGAGTGTCAATTCTAAATCTTGAACTCATTGGCAGCAGCACTATAACTCATTCCTGAACAAAGCTTGTCTAACACATGTATTTTCTTAATAAGGCATGCCACAGTCTTTCATACTCAATAAGTGTTCACTGGGCAGTACTTTAGCATTACACTTGGGCCATTTTAAATGAAAAAGCACAAAAATGCAAAAAGGTGGCACAAAATAGACCATGAAAAAGCTATTTATTCACAGTATGAGCTGAGATAAGAAGGCAAAGCATCACCTTCTCTGAACTCGGCTGGGGAAATGCATGTTGGGCGACTCAAATTTTTCATTGCACTACACATGTTTATGAATGACTATAGAAGTGTTGCAAGTATTGATTTGGGGATAACAAATCAATTCTAGCAATTAGATGAATTCACAAATATGGAATTTGTGAATAATGAGGATCAGCTGTACTATTAAGCCCATTGTATAGGTAAGGAAACTAAGACTCAAAGCGGTTAAGATCTTTCACAAAATTATATGGACACAGACAATAGGGTGGTGAAGGTCTGGGGTGGGGGGGAGGGGCAGTCTCAAGGGGGTCATGAGGGAAGAAGGGGAAGATATGTAATACTTTCAACAATAGAGATTTAACCCCCCCCCCCCCCCACACACACACAAAATTATAGCTTGTGAAAGTGGCACAGCCAGGATTCAAACTCCACTTAGTAAAAGGAGTTTTTTCACCTATACTGAGTTAGGATAGGATACAAAGAGTTGAGGAAATCAGTCAAGCACACTAATATGGAAGTTGCAGATAGAGAAAAGCTTCTACAAAAACTTGCCAATTATATGAAGCATGCTTTCTGGGAATGGCACCAAAATATTAGTGAATAGCAGTTTCACACTTTAAACAAAAAGGATCATTGTTAGAAGTACAGTACTAATACATTTATCTGACACCCAGAGCCCCAGTGACCAAAATCCACAGTCTTTGTTTCTGCAGAGTATATGTTGTCATCTTCTCAATGCAATTCTGTTAAAAAAAAAAAAAGTTCATTCACACCCAGGCATTACGTAGTATAGTAAAGCATAATCAGAGACATATTATAATAGGGCAATTCAAAGAATGAGTTTTCAGTTCTGTAAAGGGGCCTTCATGCCCCAGAAGCACAGTATAACTATATCACAATAAGCCACTTAAAAAAAAAATTTACTCATCCACCCCCCCCCCCCCAAAAAAAACCAACTCTTTTGAGCTGCCACTGTGTACTAAATGTCATGTTAGGTACTCAACAACAATGGTGAATATGAAGTACTTTCTTGCTGTGGCTATATACACAGTATAGTACTTGAGACAGGTTTTAAAATAATTGTGTGTAAGCACATGTCCCTTGGAGGTTCCTCTCTGCTTCCCTCTCCCCTATCTGTAGATTTGCACAGCTGTTTAGAGCCTCTGGGAACTCAAACTATCATCTCCCTTAGGGGTCATATAACATATCAGTTGATATGGGGATGTCAGAAGCCAAATTCAAGACCCCGGGGAGATAATTCACTGAGGCAAGAAGGAGTCAGGAATGACAAGCAACGACAACAGAGGTTGTAGGAGTCCCAGGGAAATGGAGATCTTTCTTGAGCCTACCTTCTGAGCCACCACCAAGGTATCACATGTTCCTGATTTTCTTTCTGTCTCACTGATCTCCCCTTTCAGAATTCCTCTCCTCAGCAAATAGTGTTCTAGCAGTCAGTCCTTAAATCTCTTTCCTTTTCTATCCCTTCTTACTCCCTAAGTGATCTTATCCAATCTTAGGGCCCTAACAGGAAAGAGATTGCACACTCAAATTAAGATAAATCAAGCAAGGTTCACTAAAGGGACTACAGTAGTCCCTCCTTACCTGCAGGGCATACATTCCAAGGCCCCCAGTGGATACCTGAAATGGTGGATAGTACTAAACCCTCTATAATACTGCTTTTTTTTCCTGTACATACATACCTTTTCATTTAAAGGAAGTACCTCACGCTTCTCTTTGTTATAGCCAAATTGCCAGTATCAGTACTCTTGTACTTTGGACCATTATTAAGCAAAATGAAGGTTACTTGAACACAAGCACCATACCACAACAGTATATCTGATAACCCACCTGAGTGACTAACAGGCACAGAGTGTTGACAACCTGAAGATGTGCTGGACAAAGGGATGATTCACAGCTGGCATGAGGGATGACGTGGGATGGCACGAGATTTTATCAAACTACTCAGAATGGTATGCAATTTTTAATTTATGTATTGTTTATTTCTGTAATTTCCCACTTAATATTTGCAGACTGTGGTTGACTGTGGATAACTGAAACTAGGGTAAGTGAAACTGTGAATAGGGAGTGTGAACTACTGTATTTATAAAGGTATAAGGATAGCAGTACTCTGAGGGTAGTGAAGGGAGGGGATGTAACCCCCATGGACCTGAAGAGGTGAACGGAACAAGCAGTTACTGCATCTGGAGAGAGACAGCCATGTGGAGACCTGCCCGACAGGAACTGTGAATTTCATGAAGAGACTCAGGCAACTGAGGGGGAACTGCAGAGAGGGAGATGAGGGAATAACCATCTCATCTTGATCTCCTGCTGTGCGGAGCGGCTCTAGAGTTAAGCCTTGGATTGACCTGTGGCAGAGCCACAAACAAGTCCCAGCTTAGAGGGCAGAGCCCCCTTAGCATAATTAAGCTTGACCTTATGGCCGCCCCTTAGATCCTTCCTGGGTAGCTAATGGGCTGTGGGAGGTGCAGCAAGTGCTGCCAAAACAAGTGAAACTCACAAGAACATTGTAACTATGATGACCACTACCTTATTTTTCTCTGACTATAAAATAAAGCCTCAGCTTGCTGGCTAAATCCTTCTCTGTGGCCTCATCCAGGCACAGGAGATCCACCAAGCCCCAGCTATATCCTCTTTGTCTGTCTTTTTTTTTTTAATCCTTCACCACACCTCCTCAGGCTCACCGAACCTTTGGCTGTGCTGGCACGGCACATCCTGCCTGACTGGCTGAATCCAACTGGAAACCAGAGGGTTGGAGTCCATTGACTTCATCCATATAGGTTAGTCTATATAGAGGCAGAGACCAAGGTGGTGAGGCATGGAGAGAGAATCTGCAAGGCCTACAAAGATATCCAGCACACTCTCTTATATTGAAGATTCCCAATTTTTAAAATATTTCCAACCATAACCTTTGAGTGAGTCACAATGGCCTACTGGACATCTCCTCCTGAATTTTCACTTGATTGTCCCATGCCCTAGACTGGTTTCTGCCTATCCCCTCCTTCCCAACTCCCCTGGGTTAGAGAGTGACTGGGGAAAGCTCAGTCTGGCTAGTGTGGAGATTTATTGGGGCCAAAGTAGTAATTTATTGGGACCATAGTGGTAATCAGAGGAGAAGTAGGGAGACCTGTTAAAAGTCTACTGCAGTCATATGAGCAAGAGATGAGGTGGGTATGGGCTAGGGTTGAGGCAGTGGAGGTGTTCAAATGTATCCAGATTCTAAACGCTTGTTAAAAGTGGAGCTGACCACTGCAGACACAGCTGGACCAGAGGGCTGGAACTAAAGCATGGATGGAGTGTTTGTGTGAACTAATATAAATTCAAAGTAAACATCATTACATAAAAGGGTACGGTCTTTTTTTTTTTTTTTTTTTTTTTTTAGTTTTATTCATTTCAAACGGGCCGGATCCGGCCCGCGGGCCGTAGTTTGCCCACAGCTGCTCTAACCCTTTACCTTGTTTAAATTTTCTCCCCAGCAACTATCTCCACTTAAATGTCTATTATATGTTTATTCATTTATTTGTTTATTGTCATTTTCTGCATTAAAATTTAAGCTCCATGAAGGCAGGGATCTTATTATCTAATGAGTTATCCCCTCAGTTGAATAGACTATTGAATTTTTTAAAATGAATAATACATTTGCAAAAGTCACTGTTAAGAGAATAAGAAGACAAGCCTCAGACTGGGAGAAAATATTTGTGAAAGATATATCTGATAAAAGACTGTTATCTCAAATATACAAAGTACTTTTAAAATTCAATCATAAAAGAACAAAAAACTTGAATAAAAAATGAACAAAAGACCTGAAAGGATGACTAGCCAAAGAAGATATATAGATGACAAATACATATATGAAAAGGATGACTAA
The DNA here is from genome assembly GCF_028538775.1 of Myotis yumanensis. NCBI lineage: Eukaryota > Metazoa > Chordata > Mammalia > Chiroptera > Vespertilionidae > Myotis > Myotis yumanensis. Next base: position 178,870,997 of record NW_027223753.1, read on the forward strand.
ACAAGGAAGATATACAGATGACAAAAAGCATATGACAATAAGCATATGCAATAGGGAATTGCAAATTAAAATGACGAGATGCTACTACACATATCCATTAGAATGGCCAACATCCAAAACATTGACAACATTAAGTGCTGACAGGGATGTGGAGCAACAGGAACTCTCATGCTGTTGGGAATGCAAAATAGTACAGCCACTTTAGGAGACAGTTTGGTGGTTTCTTATAAAGCTAAACATACTCTTTCTATATAATACAGCAATCACATTCCTTGGTATTTACCTGTGCCGTGAAAGCACAGCCAAGGGTTTGTTGAGCCTGAGGAGGTGTGGTGAAGAATTAAAAAAAAGACAGACAAAGAGAATATAGCTGGGGCTTGGTGGATGTCCTGTGCCTGGATGAGGCCACAGAGAAGGATCCAGCTAGCAAGCTGAGGCTTTATTTTATAGTCAGAGAAAAATAAGGCAGTGGTCACCATAGTTACAATGTTCTTGTGAGTTTCACTTGTTTTGGCAGCACTTGCTGCACCTCCCACAGCCCATTAGCTACCCAGGAAGGATCTAAGGGGCGGCCATAAGGTCAAGCTTAATTATGCTAAGAGGGCTCTGCCCTCTAAGCTGGGACTTGTTTGTGGCTCTGCCACAGGTCAATCCAAGGCTTAACTCTAGAGCCGCTCCCTACATTTACCCAAATGAGTTGAAATTTACACCCACACAAAAACCTGCACACAGATGTTTACCTCTTGAAAAAAACTCAAGATACCCTTCACTAGATAAACGGATAAAATGTAGTACAACCAGTCAATGGGATATTTATTTAGCACTAGAAAGAAATGAGCTATCAAGCCATGAAAAGATGTGGAGGAAACTTAACTGCATATTACTAAATGAAAGAAGCCACTCTGTAAAGACAACATACTAGATGATTCCAAGTACATGACATTCTAGAAAGGATCAGTGGTTACCAGGGAATAGGGGAGAGGGAGAGATGAATAGGTAAAAAAACAGAGGATTTTTAGGGCAGTGAAACTATTTTATAATATACAATAATGATATATACATGCAATTATACATTTGTCAACACCCATAGAATATAAAATACCAAGAGTGAACCATAATGCAAACCATGGGCTTCAGGTATAATGTAGGATCATTGATTGTAACAATTTATCACTCTAGTTCATGATGTTGGCATTTAGGGGGAGATTATGCATGTGTGGAGGCAGGGGATATGTGGGAAATCTCTATATTTTAGAACCTAAAACTTCTCTAGAGACTATTTTCTAAAAAGGATGTGGGGAGACCCTGGAGAAAAAGGACCATAAATCTAGAAAAACTACTGTCCCACTACACTCTGAAAGTAATCAGAACCCTGAAAAATCCTGGTTTGGTAGTCTTACAAGAATGCAATAGATAGCAGGAAGCATGAGGAAGAAGGTGGGGAGGTGCTGCTCCTATAGTTCCAAATAGAAAAATCATAGGGAAGATCTCTGATGAATCTCACCTGGTTTATAAGCCTACTTCCTGACTTAATCAGGGGAATGGGCTACTAAGATTCACCTGCCAAGTAAGCCAATGGACCAACAGGGACATCCCCAAGGCTGAAATCCTAATACACACATATCCTATATAATAAAGAGGTAATACACAAATTGATCCTCACACCCTCACAAGATGATTGCCTATGACCAGGCCAGCAGGGAGGTTAGTGAGGGACGACCAAATGACTGAACAAGCAGGCTGCGTGGGGCAACCAGGCAGGGGAGGCAGTTGGGGGAGATTAGGCTGACAGGGGGGGCAGTGGGGGGCGATTAGGCTGGCAGGGGGCAGTTGGGGGCAACCTGGCCAGCAAGAGGGGCAGTTAGGGACGATCAGGCTGGCAGGGGTGACAAGGCAGGCAGGCAGGTGAGCGATTAGGAGCCAGCAGTCCAGGATTGTGAGAGGGACGTCCGACTGCCGGTTTAGGCCCAATCCCCGGGATCGGGCCTAAACCAGCAGTCAGACATCCCCTGAGGGGTCCCAGACTGGAAAGGGTGCAGGCTGGGCTGAGGGGACCTTTCCCCATGCACGAATTTCGTGCACTGGGCCTCTAGTATATCTATAATAATAAAAGCATAATATGCTAATTAGATCAGACATTCTTCTGGACATAGCTGGGGCTGCAGCCATGGGATGCAGGCAGCCACCAGGCAGCCACCAGGCTGTGAAGGCCTACTCTTGCAGGAATTTTGTGCATCGGGCCTCTAGTTGTTATATAACCACTGTTGAAATCCACCAAGTAAGTACCTCTCTGCTACCCACTATGTTGGCCCTTCACCATATCCCCTGGACCTCCCCTTACCATCCAGCTACTACAAAATCAACTCCACAACTTGGCTTGGCTACTACGGCTGACTTAGAATTTGATCAGTTGGGCCACACCATAATAATTGTTCAATATTTTGACTGGGAGCTTCCAGGTTGAGGAATTCAGAATGCTTTTACGTACTGACACGCTGGAGCCCCAAGCTTCAAGACAACAGATGCTCTATGTTTAAAACCTTGCCCTAAGAATCTCTTCACTTGGCTGTTGCATTGCCATTAATAAGGGATTTCAACTGTGTGAAGGATAGAATGGCTAAACATTTTGTTGATTCATTGTTAACCAGAGAGCATTGTAGTCATTTGAAAGACACACGCAACTTCTAAACCCACAACTGGCTTCTCCTGAATTAAGAAAATGCTGTGATTTTATCTACATGATATCAGACTAGAATTGTTGAATGAGAAATAAGCAAATCTGATCTTTCTGGAGATTTGGGGAAGTTGCAAAAAAAAAATACAAAAAAAGAAAAATGGTCATGTTGTTAAGACCCGAAGTTTTGTTTCTAAGACTATCTGAAGCTGACCACAACCTAATTGCCCTGAGGGTTTAATGATTAAGGGAGTAAACTTTAAAGGGAGGAGAGAGGCAGGTTTATATGTTCTTGGGTCAACAGCTGAATGCAGAAACAGTCAGATGGGAGAGATGCACAGGGCAAGGTACAGGAAAAGTGTGCGGAGCTCCCATGCCCTCTCCTGGCGGCCACTCTCCCAGCACCTCCACATGTTCACCAACCCAGAAGCTCTCCCTAATCAAGGGAAACTTGCTCTGTTAGGTGTTGTTTAAGAGTATATTTAAGTGAAATAAGTCAGTCAGTGAAAGATACATATCGCATGATCTCACTCATTTGTGGATTATAATGAACAACATAAACCGATGAACAAAAACATATCTAGAGACAGAGAAGCATCGATCAGATGCTCAAACCTCAGAAGGAAGGTAGGGGAGGGTGGGGGTAAGGGGAGAGATCAACCAAAGGACTTGTATGCATGCATATAAGCCTAACCAATGGACACAGACAACAGGGGGGTGAGGGCAGGACTGGGGGGATGAGGGGGCAATGGGGGATAAGGACACATTTGTAATACCTTAATCAATAAAGGAAGAAAAAAAAGTGGTCCCAAAACTTAAAAAAAAGAAGAGTATATTTGACAACCATTTGGTCATCGTTTAAAAATGTTTTGTTATTTCCAGACAGAAAGGCAACCACTGTCTTATTACACTGCTTCAAGATTACAAGTTGTTTGTATTTTCTTCTAGTTGTTTTTTTTAACTTTTTGAATAGAAAAATGCTTTTTATTTTTAGTTAAATATGTTCCCTAAGATGCTAGTGAATTAAAATGTAAATATGGTGACTTCTTTGTATAATTACAACCAGGACAGAGATGACTGATCTGGAGGTAACTAGTTTCATGATGTGTAGTCCTGGGAAACCGTTAACCTTTACTAACTCAACATAACTTTGTTTATAAAGATACCCACTGATTCAGCTACTAAAGAAAGAAAGGAAACCTAAGAGACAATTTTGCTACCCACTTCAGCTTGTCTTCTTCAGATGTTGAAATTGGCGGATCCAGGAATACTTACGAATTTCTAGTTCTAAGTCATTTGCCTTTGTTACTTTTCTTTATAAAGCTGTGCTAAATACTTCCGTTTCCAGAAGAAAAACTGTGTTGACTGGGGCCAGCTTCATGAGTGTGCAAATCGTGCAACGGAAGAGGCCCTATGCTCAGAGGGTCCTGCACTTAGTTTAATGCTGGGCTGTCACCATCTTGAAATTCCTAATAAATTTTGAACCGGGGTCTTGCATCTTCATTTTTCACTGAGCCTCAAAAAGTATGTAGCCTGTTCTGATGTTGCCTCTCATCCCTGAAAGTGGTGTGTCGTGAATACATGGTTGAAGTTAGGGAAAAGCTGTAACGGGAAAAGTAAATGCTGGGCACTCTAATACTGCATGCACTGGGCATGCGCACTTGTAATCTAAGGGATGGTGAAGACTGCGGGACAGTTCAAGGGAGGAGACTCTTAGGAGTAATCAGCCCCACACAAGGCTCTTAACGACACTCTCATAAATCAGAAGAGTGGTTGCCTATGGAGAGTGAGCGGGGTGGGGATTGAGTGGGAAGAAGCACATGGGAGCTCTCTGGGGTGACAGTAATGTTTTATATCTTGATAGGAGTTTTTATGCTTTTTTGAAAAAACTCAGCAAAAATACACTTGAAATTGTGCATTTCATTGTTTGTAAATATTATATCCAGAGAAAACCTATTGAACTCTAGTTAATGATATTTAGGGTAAAGTATATTCATGCCTGCAATTTTGTTGTTTGAAATGCATCAAAACTGAAATGGATGAAGGTATAGATAAGGGACGGATGGATGGATGGATAGATAGATAGATAGATAGATAGATAGATAGATAATGTGATAAGGCCAGTAGAGTAAAATACTAATGCAAGACTTTGGGTGATGGGTATATAGGCGATCATTATAAAATTCTTTCAACTTTCTATAATCAAACTTTTTAAATAATAAACTGTTGGAAAAATATACTTTCAAAAGAAAAAGGCAGTTTCCATTTATTTATGAGATTTACAGTGCCAACATTTTGGTGGACTTGGCAGTTACTGAGACAGAACAACTAAGCCAATAGCTGAATTGTGTTTTGCTTAAACTAAAAACTCAAAGATGCTCTTTTCAGATTTCTAAGTCCTTAAAAAGTGTATGAAGCATGTCTGCAAAGTGGAAGATTTCTTGTGCTCATCTTAAATCCATCTAGTACTTGCATGTGCCTAAGAATGCTAGTCCCCGGGATGATCTATAATGCATGGAGTGTATGCTCTCAGCAGTGTTTTTCCTCTTTTCTTGACGTCACTTGGCATTTGTAAGGGTTGCCAAGGTAATGACCAGACACATCTAAAGACAAGCCTGCAAGAAAGGACAGCATACTTATTTTTTCCCTTTCAGCATCAAATATATTTAAAATTCATAACACATTCAGTTTGATAAAATCCTACTTCACAGAAAAACAAAAGTTCACAGTAAAGAACTCTTCCCACCCCACCCCCCTTTTTTGCAGCTCTGCTTTTAATTACTGGGTCTTTAAAAAACAGTATGTAGACTTTTAAGTATGCCACAGTTTTTATCTGGTGAGGAGTTGCTGGAGGTGCTGGTTTATTTCATAAAATCATTTTGGTAAAGTCAGTAGAAAGACCTAGTTTATCTCAGTTGTAGGCAGGGGAAAAAATGGGATCTGTTCAAAAAGGAATATTTCATATTTCTTGAAAAGTAAGTGATCTTACTAAATTAGTTAAGGAATAATTTGGGAGTTATAATCAACATGGATAATTGATATGTTTCCAATGGAGCAGATCTGTCACATTACACTGATTCCAACTTTTATATCCCTTAGATTTTCTTAATAACCCATTGTGGATTTCATGACTGAATATAAACCATTATTGGTGACAATTTCTATATTCAGCCTTAACCACTTCTTGGGTAAAAGATTCGATAAACTTAGTACCAAGAGTGTAAGATCGTAGCATAAGGTTTTTTATGCATCTTAAATGTAAGACTCAAGCTTCAAATCATGTGCACGTTTGGTATGGAATGTAATGAAAAATTCTATGTCTGATCCCACCGGTCACCTTTTTCTGACTTCCTAGGACTAGATCGGGCCCCTCTCCTGAGTCTTCACCACAGACCTCGGGCTCAGAGTTCAAGCCCTGGAGGCCATCCTCTCTCCTTGTTATTATTATTTCTTTTTAATTTCTACTTTGGAACTTCTCCAGCTTCATAATGTCTTTCTTTAGAGGAATCAACATTTCATGTGCATTCAAGCAGGTTATAGTTTGATTCTTCAATGAATGGATTAATATGTGTCGAATGGTAACATCTCCATGGGATGGAGAAATTGCTGGTGTGGGAAAAGGGCAAGGGAGGGGGAGATTACTATTTGAAACACCCACTGGGTTGTGTTAGCTTCCTCCAATTTTCTGAACCTCTGTTTTGTTTGAATTTTCAGGGTAAGAGGCATCTCTTCATGAATCCCTATGGGCAACTTCATGAAAGTGAGTCTGTCGCTGAGCACTGATCGAGCCCCTGCACTGGTGCCTGGCTCTGCGCTGAACCAGTGTCTGCGCCTTCCTGCGCCTTTCCCACGCACCAAGCTTCAGAGACATGTGAAGAAAACCAGTAGGCCCCTCTGACGCAGGCACAACCCGCCCCTCCCTACGCTCCCATTCCTCCTGGATTCTCTGGCTTTGGATTCTTTTTTCCCGCTTTCCTGCCTGTAGTGTGACCAGCTCAGATCTCCTGTCTGGCTCCACCAACACCAGTTCTGCACCTCCACAGCCAGCCTCTCACCTGCCTGGTTTGCTCACTTCTGTCAGACAGCTCCCTCTAAGAAAGCCTCTCCTCCCCTAAGGACCTGCCCTGGCACCTGCCTGCTCCGCTCTCTGTCTTCTCACCAAAGGAAAGGAGTGGACTTTTTCCAGGGAAACTTAAAAAGTACAGAGGGAGCTACTGCGCGGAGCTCACAGAGAATTAATACAGCAAGCAATAGAGTTGAGAGCTGTGTGACCTTGGGCTAATTACTTAACAATTCTGGATCTGTTTTCTCTTCAGTAAAAGAGAGAAGATAATGTTCACTTCACTGGATTATTAGAGGGATGAAATAAGGAAGAACCTTACACAGAGCAGGCTTTGAAAAAGATGGTAGCCATTATTATTTTGAGATTATTTCTGAATTATTCTTTGTAATATTTGTGTGGAAGTCTGAGCCTTGGTTTAAAAACAACAACAACATTCGCTCCCGGGTTTCAGCACCAAAAACAACAACAACAACAAAACAACAACAAGGAAATAAATCAGTTTGACCCATAGAAATTTAAAGTGAAAATGAAGAAATGGCTCATAGCCACTCTGTTTATTTTCACTTCTTACTTTTATGCATGCTCATTCAACTAGCCTGCATGAAATGCTTTCTGTTGGCCAGTTGTTATGCTGGCAATAGGTAGCTGAGTAGATGGTCCTCTCCTCCAGACACTTGCAATCTAGCTGAGAAGACAAACGTATAAATAATCATTTAGGGTTATGTGACAAATATTGAAAGGTGAGAAGCCCTTGGCTCTGCCTGAGAAGGCCTGGAGAGGCCAAACCCCTGCTCCCAGTGCCCTATAGAAGCAACAGGGCAAAGAGGAAAGCTTGTACACGGTTGAGCTAGCCAGGATTGAAAACTGGTGGCCTATGGGCCACATTAGAACTGCATGCTTGTTTTGTTTGGTCTACAGTACAGGGTTTCAAAAACCAAGAATAACTTACATAAGAACATTATAAACTGATGAATAAAAATAGATACAGAGGCAAAGAAGCATCGAACAGACTGTCAAACTACAGCGGGAAGGCAGGGGAGGGTTGGGGGGGGGGTAAAAGATAAACCAAAGGACTTGTATGCGTGCATATAAGCATAACCAATGAATGCAAGACATGGGGGGGAAGGGGGAGGGCATGTGCTGGGGGCGGGGGCGGGGAGGGGAGGCTGGGGAGTAGGTCAATGGGGAGAAAAAGGAGACATATGGACTACTATTTGTAATACTTTATACAATAAAATAAAATTTAAAAAAGAATAACTTACATAAAAGTTCAGAAATATGGATTTTCCTGAAAGAATTATGAGATCTGGCAATTCTAGACTATAAGCAAATGAATGTAGACTTGCTGCTTTTAGTTTGTTTTATGATCAAACCACTTGACCCGTTTGACCTACCAGGCCTCTGTGGGCATTTGAGATTTCAATCTTGCACGCAGACACACTTGGGTTCAAACCCAACTTTTACCACTGACTAAATGTGTTGCCTTCAGCACTTGACCCTCAGTTACCTGTCTGCTCAATGGTATTAATAATACAACCACCTTTGACTTTTTTAGAAAGTAGATTCTAGCCCAACCAGTGTGACTCAGTGGTTGAGCATCGACCTATGAACCAGGAGGTCATGGTTTGATTCCCAGTTGGGGCACATGCCCAGGTTGCGGTTCAATCAATCCCCAGTGTGGGGCTGTGCAGGATATAGCGAATCAATGACTCACTCTCATCATTGATGTTTTTATCTCTCTCTCCTTCTCCAAAATCAGTAAAAAAAATATACATTTTAAAAAAAAGAGTAGATGCTAGAAGAGCATGGATTGGAGCAGTGCTTTTTAAAATTTGGCCAACAGACAACTTTTATTAGTATCACATACAACAGTGTTTCTCAAAATTTACTACTCATATGAATGACCTGTAGAATGTGCTCTTTCAAAGTCATAGCATTGTGTCATCTGATACAATCCCAATATTGCAGTCACTAGCTATGTGTGTATAGTAGTCATTAGCCATGTGTGACTATTTACATTTAAATTAATTAAAATTCAGGTCCTCAGTCACACTAGTCACATTTTAAGGGCTTAATTAAGTGTTCAGTGTGGCCTGTGGCTACCTTAGTGGACAGTGCAGCTGTAAAACATCGCCATCATTACGGGAAGTTCTTTTGGATAGTGTTGTAGACAAGATTGTCTAATAAATCCACCTGAGATCACTGATTATCTAGGGGATGCAATTTTATTTGTTCTACTGTGTTTCATTGTTTAGGACTCTATGTCTTTAAAAGTAGATGTTAACTTTGCCCAAGTTGGTTTGGCTCAGTGGTTGAGCATCAACCTGTTAACCACTGTTCGATTCCCAGTCAGGGCATATGTCGAGTAACACTCCCTCCACGTTCTGCGTGGAGTAGGGTTCGGTATCTGAAAGAGGAGCCGCACACAAGTGAAAGAAAAAGACACGAGATAATTTTGCAATATTGGGGGACCAGGCGGGCAAGTCCCGAAGGACTTCCACCGATGCTCAGGCCGCTCCAAGCTTTTATTTCGGTCTTGGGTAGCCCTACGGTAAGGAGGTTTGTCTGGGGTAGCCTTAGGGTAAGGAGGTTTGTCTGGGGTAGCCTTAGGGTAAGGAGGTTTGAATGACACATGAATTAGCTCATTGGTAGACAATTTCCAGAAATAGGCAGAATATCTGATTAACAATAATCAACAAGGATTCACACAAGTATCTAAGGAATTAAGGGAACTAAGGTGGGGATGCTTCAGCTGTTATTACCTAAATTAACTGGGTGGTTCCTAGATTAACTGGGTGGTGCAGTTCTGACCTTTGCTAGGACTTCAAAGGTTACTAGCTTTTGGGGGTCTCTGTCTAAACTCAGCTAGTGAAGACAATGAATGGACTCCGGCAGGCATATGCCTGGGTTGCAGGCTCAATTCCCAGTGGGGGGTGTGTAAGAGGCAGCCAATCAATGATTCTCTCTCATCATTGATGTGTCTATCTCTCTCTCCTTCTCCCTTTCCTTCTGAAATCAATAATATATATATATACTTACTTAATATTTATAATATATATATATCTATCTATATCTATATCTATATATATCTATCTATCCATATATATATATATATATATATATATATATATATACTTCTAGAGTCTAGAATCTAGATGATTAAGGTGCAAATTATTTTTATCTACTAGAGATACAAACTATTCATGTCCAATAGAAATCTTTTGGTTTTATTGTGCTGTGGAACATTAGTCAGTTTTCTATTCTTTATCTTACTTGCAATCTACTCAGCATTCTTTTCTTCCTTTGCTAAGACATACACACATGCACGCAGGCACGCACTCAGGCACGCACACAGTCTCCTATCTTCCCCTTTTGAAACAGCTTGTTTCTTCATAAATGAGGCAAGTAAATCTTGGACAAATATATTTGTATAAAGATCATGTTTCCAACTTTTAAAGATTTGTACTTTGACAGGGGCAAACTATTTAAATTTATATTTGGGGCAAACTAGTTAATCTGCAAAGCCTCAGTAGGCTCATTTATAAAATGAATAATTTCTAAAACACTTTCCTCACAGGGTTCTTGAGAATTGAGTGAGATAACAATTATAAAATATTTAACAGCTCTTGGCATGTAAAAATTGCTAAATAAATGTTAGGTATTGTGATTATTATTTAAGAAGGCTTTATCAATTGTATTTCTAGATGTCTAAGCCTCTTAATTTCTATTTTTATGTCCCTCCATACAAATGCTGGAAGTTCCAAATGTATTCTGGGCACAATGCCTGTATCTCCCCACTTTGGCTTCACTCTATCTCCACTCAGCACGTTTTCATCCTTTCTGCAACAATGGGAGAGGATCGCTGGCCAATATCTGGCTTCAGTTTGTAAGAGAAAGTCTTCCAGGCCCAGAACAACGAGAAACCTTCCCCTGCAGGCACCCTCTCTCCTCTCCCTCCCCCTTCTCCGCCACTCTTTCCAGCTAGCAAAAGTCATTGACTCCATACTTCCTGCCTTGCACTGTAAACACTCCCTCCAGCTGCTGCTGCATTCACTACACATTTAACTATTTAAATGCTGAAGACCCTTTTCCCAGAACAGTGCACATACTTACAGCATTGTTATCCTCTGAGTTTAAAGAGTTGTTCACAGGCCTGGCCAGTGTGGCTCAGGAGTGATGAGCATTGACCCATGAACCAAGAGGTCACTGTTCGATTCCCAGTCGGTGCATGATCCTGACTGATGATTATCTCTCATCATTGATGTTTCTATCTCTCTCTCCCTCTCCCTTCCTTTCTCTGAAATCAATAAAAACATTTAAGAAAATTGTTCACAGAATTTTCCTCCATTTCCCTTAAGCCTCTTTATGCTCCCTATTTTACGACATCCATTTGTACCATTCAAATATAAAATTAAATTTTTTGTTGTTAATTCTGGGAATGGTGCCAAGAATATTTTTTCTGCAGCTCAGAACTATTTATTGAGAATCTTCTATGTGTGTCACATTATAATTTATTTATCACCTAAGGAACTACTCAACAAGGAAAAGAGAGAAGAAGATTTTGTTCTTTGGTTTTCAAAGTTTGTACACCAGACTTAGAAAATTCAGTCTAGCAGGTAACTTGACTGGGTCTTGGCACAGAAGCACTGTTCAGACTTTTGCAATAAAGATAATAAAGACAGTGTTGAGTTGGAGAGAGAATAAAATAGAGATGTGCCAGAGAGAGATCAATAGACGATTCAAACAGCTTTATAGCATGGCTCTCAGGGGTCCTAAGAGTAGTCCTTAGCTTTATGGGCCCAGGAACTTCCATGTTTGGTTTAAACATTAGAATTTTGTGAGGGATGTTTTGGTCAGATAACTGCAAATTGGAATGTAACATGTTTTCTCTTCAGTGATACTGGGGTGGAGAGAGGCAGAGAAATCTTAAATTCAGTTTGAAGCCAAATACTCATATCTTGCTGTTGACTCACAACACCACATGCAGCACTAAGGTTCATTACAGAACTTATATTCTACTTAAATTTTGAGTTGCATCTGAAAGTAAACAAATTGTCAAATAGTAACACCTCCTATTAGGATGTTAATAATAAGGACAGATGTCTAGGTGAACTAGGCCAATTCTATTTGTATCACTCTCAGTTCTGAATTTTCTAGCTTTAAAACCTGGGGCAAGTTGCTCAACCTTCCTGTACTTGGTTTCCTCCTCTGTGAAATGGGGATAATGATAGCAACTACCTGACGAGATTGTTGTGAGGATTAAATATAAGAAGAGCACTTAGGAGAGTGTCTGCTACCATGTAAGCACTCAGTGTTAACAACGATGTTAACTTTGTTGCTATTATTAAGCTATTTTACCTGAACTCCCTGTGTGCTCTAAGAATGACTTTTGAATATTTGTATAGAAGTTAGCGTATTGTAAACATGAATAGGTATTCAATACCAGGCGGTTGTACTAAATAAAACACAGCAATGGAAACAGCCTCACTTCTTTAAATAGAAAAGCAAAGCATGAAGGGGTAGGAACAGTTTCATCGTTTAAAAATGTGACCATTTGAAAGTCTATTCTTTACTAAGAACCAAGAAATGATCTAAATCAAATGCTAAACTCTGTGTATCATTTTGCTAGGCCTGCCTCAACGGAATGCCACAGACTGGATGCCATAGACAACAGAAAAGGCATTTTTCACGGTTCTCGAGCATGGGAGTCCAAGATCAAGGTGCTGGCAGGGTTGGTTTCTGGTGTGGCCACCCTCCTTGGCTTGCAGATGGCCACCTCTTTGCTGTATCCTCACCTGCGGTACATACACTCCTACCTTCTGTGGTATTAAACAAGTTTTAAGTATATGTAATGCAATCCATTTTGAAATACCATTTTTACCACATATGGAGCCTGAAACTCATTTTATTCTTCTGTTCTTTTTAAAAAAATATATTTCATTGATATTTTTATTGATTTCCAGAGAGGATGGAAGAGGGAGAGAGAGATAGAAACATCAATGATGAGAGAGAATCACTGATGGGCTGCCTCCTGCACACCCCACACTGGGGATCGAGCCTGCAGTCCTGGCATGTGCCCTAATCAGAATCGAGCCAGTGACCTCCTGGTTCCTGGGTAGACGCTCAGCCACTGAGCCACACCAGCTGGGCTCTTCTTCTGGTCTTTACTACCACATGGAAAGCTATCCCAGAGTTCCAGAGAAAAAGTAGAAATTGTTTTTGAAATTAAAAAGCATAGAATCATTCAGTGATAATTAGGAGAAGATAGAGTAAATGATAACATGGTTAAAAATTTAAAAAAGGTAAAATCTATTTCAGAATGTACCTTCTGGCCCTTGTGCATACCTTTAGGATTATCTACACAAAGCTGAATTACACACACAGACACACACACACACACACACACCCCTTGTGCTAAGAAAAACTATAAATATTTATGCTCATTATGCTTAACAACGCATATGTGTAGAACCTAAAACTATGGTTGGTTACTTTTACTCTGAACACAAAGTAGAAATGAGTCCAGACAAAACATGAAGTGTGCTTTCCCAGAGTCCTATCCTGCCATAGAACACAGTGAATGTTGTCCTCTGGGAGAGACAAGCCATTGAAATTCAGAGAACAGATTCTTAACACTGGCAAGCTATTTTTAGCTCAAGCTGTAGCTTAATTTGGAATCCAACCAGTTGAGGTCTTGCCTTTTTCTTGGATTGATTTTTTTTTTAATGGCAGTAGATAGCTCTACATATGGAGAAAGACTTCTTCAAAAGTAGCATTTTCAAATGTTCTTGAAGAATCTATTTTTTAAAACTCGTAGAAAAAGTGTTCATGTTAGAGCTTTGAAAGTTTTTAAAATCTGTAGATGGTTGTGTTTAGCATCTCGGTGTATGGCCTTAAAGGAAAAAGAAAAGCTGCAACCAGTTTGGCTCAGTGGCTAGAGCATCGGCCTGCGGACTGAAGGGTCCCAGGTTCGATTCCGGTCAAGGGCATGTACCTTGATTGTGGGCACATCGCCAGTGTGGGGGGGGGGGGGGGCGTGCTGGAAGCAGCTGATCGATGTTTCTCTCCCACCCACGTTTCTAACTCTCCATCTCCCTTCCATTCTGTAAAAAAATCAATAAAATATATTTTTTTTTAAAAAAGGAAAAAAAAAGGATGCTCTTAATTGGTTTATTCAACCACAGTTCTAATGGGGTATGCAAACCTGCCCAGCTACCTGATAGAATAGCAATGCTACCTTGATGTCAGGTGCCTGGCCTGGGAGGCCTGAGCCAAATAAGGATGTGGGGAGTTTCTTGGCTTACTGGAGACTGTGCTACTCATACTCAAAAGGATCTCCCTGGGCTTAAAGGGTAGCTGATTCTATCAGCCATGATGACTTATCTGTTGCAAGGACCCCTGCTCTTTTCATATATATATATATATATATATATATATATATATATATATATATATATATTAGAGGCCCGGCGTACGAAATTCATGCACGGGGGGGAGGTGTTCCCTCAGCCCAGCCTGCACCCTCTTCAATCCAGGACCCCTCGGGGGATGTCCAACTGCTGGTTTAGGCCCGATCCCTGCAGTCGAACATCCCTCTCACAATCTGGGACCGCTGGCTCCTAACTGCTCACCTGCCTGCCTGACTGATCGCCCCTAACTGCCCCCCCCTGCTGGCCTGGTCACCCCCAACTGCCCCTTCTGCTGGTCTTATCACCCCTAACTGCCCCCTCCACTGGCCTGGTCACCTCTTACTGCCCCCCTCTGCCAGCCTGGTCACCTCTCACTGCCCCCCCCCCCCCCCCCCCAGCTTGCTGCTCAGTCGTTTGGTCAGCCCTCACTAACCCCCTTGCCGGCCTGGTCGCCCCACGCAGCCTGTTTGATAGTCTATTTGGTTGTTTCTGTTGCAACGGTCGCTTAGGCTTTTATATATATAGATGTGTATGTGTTTTTTTAAATTGATTTTTAGAGAAAAAGGAAGGAAGAGGGATAGATAGAAACATTGATGAGAGAGAGTTATCTATTGGCTGCCTCCTGCACGCCCCCTACTGGGGATCTGGGTATGTGCCCTGACCAAGAATTGAACCGGGGACCTCTTGGTTCATAGGTCGATGCTCAACTACTCAGCCACACCAGCTGGGCAGGACCCCTGCTCTTGACTGTCCATCAGAGTGGTCTAAATTCAAATTCTAATAAAATAAAAATTAATGTCCTCAGTCACACTAGCCACATTTCAAATGCTTGGTAGCCACATGTGTCTAGTGGGCTACTATATTGGATAGAGTAGAACCTTTCCATCATAACAGAAAATTCTACTTTTTTTTTAGACAAACACATATATAAGGCTTACTATTTACCAAGTACTATTTTAAGCACTTTATAAGTTTCTTCTTATCCTCATAATTACCCTATGGGCTGATATAATTACTCCCATTTTCCAGATGAGGAAACTGAGGCACAGGCAGAGACATTAAGTAAGTGATAGAGCCCGGATGTGAACCCAGGCATTCTGACGTCAGAGCCTATGGCCCTTGTGAAGATTCAGGTGGTTTTGAAGAATAGTTTCACCTCACTCATCAAATCAGGAAAGTTGACCAAATGCTAGCTAAGGTCCTTTCCACTGCCAATGGTCTAGGACAGTGATGGCGAACCTTTTGAGCTCGGTGTGTCAGCATTTTGAAAAATCCTAACTTAACTCTGGTGCCATGTCACATATAGAAATTTTTTGATATTTCCAACCATAGTAAAACAAAGACTTATATTTTTGATATTTATTTTATATACTTAAATGCCATTTAACAAAAAAAAAAATCAACCAAAAAAATGAGTTTGCGTGTCACCTTTGACACGCGTGTCATAAGTTCGCCATCACTGGTCTAGGATATATTCACTTACACAGTTGTTGTTGAGTGCCCACTCTTGATAGGGAGTATATTAGATGCTGCAAACAAACAAAGCAGATATGGGCCCTTGCCCTCATAGTGAGAGAAGCAGACATGAATCAAACACATAAGTCAACTACAAGGACAAGTGCAATGGGAAGCAATGTGACAAAAGGTTGGCTTTTGGTACTGAGAGTGTTTAATGAGATTTGAACTGTCGGAGAAGCCAGACATAGCTCTTTTGAGCAGGCAGAACTTGCTGGATCAGTGCAGCCAAGAGGAGGGGAGATCAGGGAACCTCCACTGTCCCGGCTGTTGCCACCCAGTGTGGGTCAGCTGTGCCCCCATGCCCCTGTGGCGGCGTGTTTACCATGGGTCTCTGTGGATGGGGGACAGGAGTGGGAAGGTGAGGCTGGAGGCTGTGGGTGAGCAGGGCCACAGAGAAACAAAAATTTGCCCTCCCTCAGGGCACTCTTCTCCTTGGTTTGCCCAGATTCATGTCTCCTGGGCAACCAGTGCATGTGCCTACGTCAGAGTTAAAAATGGAACATAGGCTAACATCTGTAATGGGGACCAAAAATAATTTGGGTCTTAGCCCATGCACAGCTTACACACGGGGGATAGTTGAGCACATGCCTGTCAGTAACGTCAGTGTGTGACAAGGCAAGTGTGTGCAAAATTTCAGCAAGAGAATTGAGGCAGGAAACTTTGGGTTAGAAAATGATTTGCTTCAGGGCTTTAGAGTTGCAGAAACTTCGCTCCAGAAAGAGCACTGATTCTCAACTCTGTGGGTGGGAAATTTTAAGGGGAAAAATTTTAAAAGAAAGAAAAGAGCAAATAGGAACCCATTCTGAAGAGGCTTCTATTCCTCCTCTCATTTTTCTGCTATGTTTCCCCAAGGCTCCAGCTTCAGTGTCTTTTGCTTCAGCAAACGCATTCTAGCTCATGGCTTTAACCAGCTCATCAGTAGATGGTGCAAATGCAGACAGAAAGCCAACAGGGAGATATCCTATTCTGGTCTTGAACCTGGATACTAGGAAGAAGGATTGCCTTCTGAGGGTTAACCCCTGAACAAGGGCAGTGGCTCAGAACAGTGATTGATCCTATAGAGCAGCGGTTCTCAACCTGTGGGTCGCGCCCCCTTTGGGGGTCGAACGACCCTTTCACAGGGGTCGCCTAAGACCATCGGAAAATACATATATAATTACATATTGTTTTTGTGATTAATCACTATGCTTTAATTATGTTCAATTTGTAACAATGAAATTGGGGGTCACCACAACATGAGGAACTGTATTAAAAGAACTGCATTAGGAAGGTTGAGAACCACTGCTATAGAGGTACCTTAAAACTGGGGTTGCAAACACAGTACCTTTAGCAATAGAACCGAGGGACCCAGGCTGGGCAGAGACCATGATCAACTGAGGACTGTGAACTGCTGCCATTAGTCCAGCTAATTAGTCCTTTTTCCTATTTTTCTTTTCTTTTCTTTTTTCTTTTTTTAAGGGAAGTCAGAAACCTGAATCTTTGTGTGAAATGTGGGCAATTAATGTTGTTAGTTACGTGGCACAAGATGTCTGTAGGGACAGATGTGGTCTTATGCTGCTTAGACTTGATAGTCTTGTTATATCTAAAGAAAGAGGCTGCCTATAGGGAGGGGAGTGGCCTGAAGAAAAGCAGAATGAAGGGAAGGTGAACAAGAGTGAACAGAGGCAAAGGGCCTCTAATTCTGCAATACCAGGTGAGAAGGGCAAAAGAGACCACTCCACGTAGTAGGTGCATGTTGAGTCTCGTGTGTGGAGATGGCCTCAGATAACCATGGTTTGATAACATCAACCACTAGGATTAACCAGCTAACTCTATCCACACTGGTTTGGTGTTCACCATGCTGCTTCTGCTTATAGTTTGGTTTCCCAAGATCTGTCCACAGATAGAGAATGCAAATATGAACATCCACTTTATCTGGTAGTTTTACTTCACTTCCCAAAATAATAAGTGCGCATTCTAATTGTACAATTTTGGTTAAACTAAATGTGTCCACCAGGACCTCCTGGCCTAAGACATGCTTGAAAATTAAATTTCTATGTGACCATCATATGTATAAGCAGGTCCTATGTCTGGAATCACGCATTCCTCCAAGGAGCCTTGGCTTCTGGAGTGGGAAATGGTATTTAAAGGCCACAATCTGTGCTGTTATTACAGCTAGGCCTTTTCAGTGGTCAGAGCTAGAAAGCACATATTTCTGGAAATTAAAAAAAAAAATCACAGGCTCATACTCATATCTCCAGTTCAAATCTAACATTACAGGGAATATATATATATGCACTACTGTGGAAAATCTTGATTCCTAACAAAGAAGTTATTTGCTTTCCTCTGCAATATAAAAGATAGTTTCAGCCCAGCCAGCGTGAGTGTCGACCTATGAACCAGGAGGTCACGGTTCGATTCCCAGTCAGGGCATATGCCCAGTCTGTGGGCTCAATTTCTCTCTCTCCCTCTCTCTTTGAAATAAATAAAAATATATTACAAATAGTTTCAAAACAATACTAATATTACTGTTAACAATGAAACTATTTAATGCATGGTTTATGATTAAACTTGCAGGAATTATTTTCTCTGGATAGTTATATCGCCAACTTGATGTAGAGTTAAAAACTATAAAATACTCACTTAAATTTTTTAACTTTTTATTGATTTGAGAGAGAGAGAGAGAAAGACAGAGAGAGACAGAGAGAGAGAGAGAGACAGAGAGAGAGAGAGAAACATTGATTTGTTGTTCTACTTATTTATGCATTCATTGGTTGATTCTTGTGTGTGCCCTGACCGGAGATCGAACCTGCAACCTTGGCATATTGGGACTATGCTCTAACCAACTGAGCTACCGGGCCAAGGTCCACTTTTTTTTTTATTAATTTTCATGGGTTACTTTTTTTCTTTTTGATTTATATTTTGGATATGTAACATGTACCCAAGACACCAAATCTAAAACTGTATAATAAAGTACACTCTGGAAGGAGTTACTTCCATCTGCATTTTTATTAGTTTTGATTTAGCTTTGCAGTGTTTCTCTTTGAAAATATAAATAGATAGGTATGTATTTTAATCCTCTCTCTCTTTTACACAACACTAAGAGGAGGGTGACCTTGGGAGCCTCACACTGCCCAGGATGCTGCCACTCCAGTGAGGGAACAGCTATGTCCCATGTCTCCCAAGTGGTGTGTTTCCCCTGGGTCTGTGTGGGTGACAGCATTGTGGTTACATCTTTTTCCTTTGGATATAGTCAGTTCAAATGCATCATGGATGAAGCGAAAGCATCAGCCTTCTCCTTGAACTAACTCTGCCTCCAAACTTTCCTATATCTGTTCTCAGAGCTTCAGTTCTCCTAATCACCCAGTATCAAAACTTTGGTCAACTTGGCCCTAGCTGGTTTGGCTCAGTGGACAGAGTGTCAGCCTGTAGACTGAAGGGTTCCAGGTTGCACTGTGGTCAAAGGCATATGCCCAGGTTGCGGGCTCAATCCCCAGTAGGGGCGTGCAGGAGGTAGCTGATCAATGATTCTCTCTCATCATTGATATTTCTATCTCTTTCTCTCCCTCTCCCTTCCTCTCTGAAATCAATAAAAGTATCTTTAAAAAAAAAACAACACAAACACAAAACTTTGGTCAACTTGGACTCCTCTGTTGTGTGTAGTCTTCACACTTTATTAATCACCATGACATTTAATGTTAATACTTTTTGAGCATCAACCATAAGCCAACTATGGGACAAATAAGACATGAATGGTGATTTCAAGGAGCTTATATTGCAGGAAGGAAGACATGGAATATTAAAATGACCCTAATATAGTATAAAGAGCTGTAATCAAAGTAGGCTGGAGGTGTTTGAGAGAACAAAGGAAGTACAGAAAATTCTAATAAGAAGGACTTCATAGAGGAGGTAATGCCTGAGCTTAATTTTGGGGGAAGCACTCCTAATGCTAAAGATAAACACTGTTAATATTTTAGGGTTTTTTGTTTTTGTTTTTGCCTAATGAAGGGGGATGGAGAGAAAACATACACTTTTTAATTTAAAAAGTGGGAGTAGAATTTAATCAGGAGAAAAAGAGAATGAAATTGGGAGAAAGAGCATTCCAGGCAGAAGGAGCTCAGAAGAGGGAGCCCAGAAGTAAATAAGAGCAGGATGTGTTCCAAGAACTACAGATAGTTTCAATATGCTTGGTGCGTCATAGTTTGGCAGAAGGAGGAAGGTACAGACCTGATGGTGAAAATTTTTGTCTACTCACCAGGAACAATTCTGTTTTGTTTTGTTTTGTTTTTAACCTGAACTCTCTGGGAAACCCTCAAAGGATTTAAAATTGTCTAGTGATGTAATCAGAATTGCATTTTAAGAAGATCACCCTGGAGGTTGGCCAGAGAATGAGAATGGAATGAAAGAGGAAACTCTGTAGGCAGGACTAATGCAATAATTCAGGGAAGAAATGAGTGCCTGAACTAAGGGCAGTGGCAGAAAAGGTGATGGTAAGAAAACTGACTTGAAAGACATGAAGGAGACAGAACTGATGAGACTTGGCAAGTGGTCAGTGACTCTAGGACACTCAGACTTCTGGTTTGGTCAACCGAGTGGGTGCTGGCACTTAAAATAGGAGCACAACAGGTTGGAGGATGAGGAGCAATGAAGAGGGTATCCCAGTGGAATACCACTATGAGAAAATTATTCATTCAACAAATATCTAGGAGAATCGAAGATGGCGGCATAGGTAAACACCGGAGACTGCTGCCGCAAACAACCACTTCAAAAATACAACTAAAAGACGAAATGGACATCAACCAGAACCACAGGAAGGCTGGCTGAGGAGAGACTCTTCAACTAGAAGGAAAAACAACAGCATTCCGAGGCTCAGAGGAGGCGCAGTGTGGAAAATTTAAAGGTACGGTGGTGCGCGCGCAAAGCGGGCTGGTGGCTGAGGGCGAGGTTGTCGTTTTCAATCAGGAGGGAGTCTCAGACTCTGGGCTACAGATCCGGGCGAGTCTCTAGGGACCCAGACTCAAACGGGAGAAGTGGGACTGTCTGGCTACAGTCCCTCCGAGGTTTGCAGCGGTTGCTGGGACAGAGAGGCGGAGCCCCTGGGGACGGACTGAGAGCAGCCAAAGCTGCTCCCTCCACCTGCCCTGTTGATCCCACCCCGCCCAAGCCCTGCGCAGAGCCATTTGCTGGATCGCCTCAGGCAAAGGCTAGATTAGCACCTCCCCAGAGGACAGAAGTTTTCCACACAGCTGATTCTCATAGCCAGTCGGCCTGGTGGTCAAATCCCTCTAGTATTAACTACAACAATTAAGGCTTAACTAGAACAAGACTGTGCACAAATACCACAAGGGGGTGCACCAAGAAAGCATAAAAGATGCGGAAACAAAAAAACATGACAGAAATGGAAGATAAGGAGCTAAAAATCGCAATTTTGAGGGCTTGCAATAAACTTGAGCAGAGCCTCACGAAAACTAATGAGACCCTCGATGCTATGATAAAGAAACTAGAAAGTAAGCATACATGGACTGAAATAAAGAATACTATACCCAATAGCAGACCAGAGGAGCACAAGAATCAAACCAAAGATTTGAAATGCGAAGAAGCAAAAAACACCCAAATGGAAAAGCAAAATGAAAAAAGAATCCGAAAGTGTGAAGATAGTGTAAGGAGCCTCTGGGACAGCTACAAGCGTACCAACATCAGAATAATAGGAGTGCCAGAAGATGAGAGACAGCAAGATATTGAAAACCTATTTGAAGAAATAATGGCAGAGAACTTCCCCCACCTGGTGAAAGAAATGGACTTACAGGTCCAAGAAGTGCAGAGAACCCCAAACAAAAGGAATCCAAAGAGGACCACATCAAGACACATCATAATTAAAATGACAAGAGCAAAAGACAAAGAGAGAATCTTAAAAGCAGCAAGAGAAAGAGACTCAATTACCTACAAGGGAATACCCATACGACTGTCAGCTGATTTCTCAACAGAAACTTTGCAGGCCAGAAGGGAATGGCAAGAAATATTCAAAGTGCTGAATACCAAGAACCTACAACCAAGATTACTTTATCTAGCAAAGCTATCATTCAGAATTGAAGGTCAGATAAAGAGCTTCACAGATAAGGAAAAACTAAAGGAGTTCATCACCACTAAACCAGTATTATACGAAATGCTGAAAGGTAGGTATCCTTTAAGAAGAGGAAGAAGAAAGATAAAGATACAAATTGTGAACAACAAACATGCATCTATCAACAAGTGAATCTAAGAATCAAGTGAATAAATAATCTGATGTACAGAATGAACTGGTGATTATAATGAATCAGGGACATAGAAAGGGAATGGACTGACTATTCTTGGGGGGGAAAGGGGAATGGGAGATGCGGGAAGAGACTGGACAAAAATTGTGCACCTATGGATGAGGACAGTGGGTGGGGAGTGAGGGCGGAGGGTGGGGCGGGAACTGGAAGGAGGGGAGTTATGGGGGGGGGGAAGAGGAACAAATGTAATCTGAACAATAAAGATTTAATTTAAAAAAAATAAAAAATAAAAAAAATAAAAATAAATAAACAATAAAGAATTTAAAAAAAACAAAAAACAAATATCTATTGCGCATCTACTATGTAAAAGACACAATGTTTTCTAGGGAATGAGCAACAGATTGTAAGATAAAGGCAAGGGTGTGCAGGAGTTCATTTACAATAGAGAGAGAATTAGAAAGGGTGACTTAGGAAGAATGAGAGGGAAAAGAACAGAAAGATGAGTATTAATGGGGACAAGAGAATGGAGGTTGCATCTGAGAAGCATGAGAAAGTAACTGATCTAAATATCCAAACAGTATGGTGACCTAAAATTGCTTCAGTATAAATGAATGCTGCAGCCCCAGAGAGTTTCAAAGCTGGAGATGTAAGTTCTATCAATTCTTCTTCTACATAGCTTCTTGTATATTCCTTTTCATTTCCATTGCTATTACCAGAGCTTAGACACTATCTTCCTATTCCTTTAATTTGTATATCCCTCCTGCTTTGTTTATATTTTTAAAAGATGTTTCCTTCTTTACATCATATAAGCAAAAAAAAAAAAAAAAGAAAGAAAGAAAGAAATTTTAAACATAACACACTCATAATGTTTGAAGATAAACACTGTTAATATTTTAGGGTGATTTTTCTTTTTTGCCTAATGAAGTGGGGGGGAACATACACTTTTTAGTTTTTTTAAAAAAGAATCATATTGTATGCTTTGATTTTTAACATGCTTTAAAAAATCAAACAGTACAATATGGGCCTCTTTCTCTGCTCTTAAAGATTCCTCTATAACATAATTTTTAATGCCCTTATAGTGTTATGTTGTATTCTGTTAAGTTGTTTTCAATTTTTGGTATTAAGAACAACTCTGACCATTTTAGCATTATGCTCTCTTTTTCTTCTCTAAATTCATAACATTTATTGTCAGTGTCACTTATTTTACCTACCATAAGCTACTTTTTATGATATTTTTATAATATTTTTTAAACTTTTTATAAGCTTGTATTTTGATTTTAGCAAATACTGTGTGTATTAGTCAGCTTAGATTAGTTATGCTGCAGTAACAAACAACTCCCACATCTCAGTGGCTCTCAACAATAAAAATGTTTATTTCTCACTCACCATATTTCATGTTGGCTACAGGTTAGGTGTGGATCAGCTTGACGTGCTCTTCACTTTGGGGTCTGGGCTGAAGAAGCAGCCTCTCTCTGGGACATGCTGTTCTTGTGACAGGGGGCAAAGAATGATGGTGGAGTCACGTGATGACTCTTAAAGTCTCTGCTTAAAATTGTACATCATTCCCGTTCATATTTTACTGGCTGAAACAAGAAACATGGTTAAGCCTGATGTTAGTGGGTGAGGAAGTATAATCCTCTCACTTAGAGAAACAGAGAATCATTGGAAGCAGTAGTAAAATCCACTTCAGCTCTAAATTCCTAGGAATACAGTACAGTATTTTGCTTGTTCTTTATGTATCATCTGTATGAACTAGCTGGGTTTTGTGAGGTGAAATAATTAAGTAGCTTTATTTTTCTTACTGTCTTTCAAATGAATGGCATCCCCTTCCACAGTATGAATTTTTCCTGGGGGCAGATCTGAAAGATTTTCTTAAAATTGTGAGGCATTCTCACAGTCTTTTCTTCATGACTTAAAGGGTTTAATTTGTTCAAAATAAAAACTTTAATCCCTCATTCAGTATAAAGCACCTTCTCTCCCACAACTATTAATCAGACCTAGGTTGAACACTTGTGTGAGAGTGTCTGCCTTTCTCTATTGTCCAAGCCCTAATCACTAGGCTTGGCTGGTGCCACAATGGTGCACTCCCTCGGTCTCACAGATGCAGAGTTGCTGGTTCTTTTTCTCAGGGGATGATTGGTGAGTTGTTCAAAGACCTTCAGCTCGAGCTACCCACTGCACTGCTTTCTGATGTGGTCAAGCATCTTCCAGCTGACCCCACAACTGTTCCCATAGCTCTTGCTTCTGGCGTTACACTTTCTCTTAGGGCTATCTTGTTAGACACACATATCTCTAGAATGAAGATACATAAAATAATTTCATTATTTTTAAGAAGCACAGACTTGTAAAACAGCAAACAAGACTAGGAAGTTCAGAATTATGGTTACCATGAATGAAAAGGATTATAATATCAAAGGAAAGCAGTTGTGAAACTTACCTGTCCCCTCCATACCTGGAAACTGTGACCACTCGGGAAAATGCTACACTTAGAAAGATCAGAGAGTTCAGAACTCGGAGCCAATCCCCAGTTTAGTTCGATTTATCTTTATCTGTCATTAATCTAGAAAGCAATACAGAGACCAGGAGTAATATTTCAAATCTTGGTGGCAAGCAAATGAAAAACAGATTGAACAAATTTGGCTCGTGATTCATTCTACAATTTAAAGCCACTGTCCTTTAATTTAATCTTTTGAATGAAACTAGGGTAAGTTTTCATCCTTGTACTTAGATAATGAGCCAAACTACCCTGAAGGCTGAAGGCTGTGTCTGGGGCTGTTTGTTGGCATTAGATAACACTGGGTACCATGACATTAAGTTCCCAACAGTGTTAATTATAAGTGTTTTAGAATAAAACATAGAGCAGAAAATCAAAGAGGTTCTTAGTTCACCATGAGTGAGCCAACAGCAGGCCACCAATGGCAGAGCCTCTCCTTGTTGGGGGTAAAATCTACTGAGATATTGATGAGCTATTGAAACCAAGGATACTTTAACAGTCTATGTAGTTGATAACAGAATTTCCCCCCCCAATATTTTATCAAAATTTTCAAATATACCAAAATTTGATAAAATTGTAGTAGCCTCTCTGTGTTTATCACCTAGAGTCTATAATTAACATTTTGCTATATTTGTTTTATTATATAGATATTTACCTATCTACTCATACATCTTATTTTTTATGCATTTCAATATAAGCTACAGACATCAGTACACTTCACCTCTAAACACTTCAGCGTGCCTATTATTAACTAGAGTTCAATATTTGTTCATGTTGTTGTTGTTTTTTTTTTGAGGGGGGGGTGGTAAAATTACATGCAGTGAAAAATGCACAAATCTTAAATGTGCCCTTTGTCAAGTTTTAACAAACCTGGAACCTTGAGTTTTAATCTCCAATTAAAATAACTATATTTTACTTCCAGGGTTGCATAATCTGAAGATTCTACTGAGGTTCAGCAGTGTTTTCATAAGCTTGAGTTTCCAAGACCACCAGAGGGATAAACTACAGGCTACCACCACCCACTCATTATTGCTGCCACTCATTTAACAAATATACTGGCAACAGCAGACTGGAAAGTAAGATTCGAATGATGCTGTTTTACAATGGCATCCAAAATACAAAAATACCTCAGGATGAGTTTACAAGAGAAATGTGTAACATAAATAAAGGAAACTATAAATTTACTGAAAGATAAAAGGCTTTAACAATATGAAAAAAAATAGCATATTTCCTAGCGGAGAGATTAAACATTGTAATACCTGTCAGTTCTTAGACTTAAGAACATTGAAACAGAAATACCAATGGGACTGTATTTCTATAATATAATGAAATGATTACAAAATTTATGATAGAAAAATCTAAAATAGAGGAATAAAGGGTGGCCTAACCCTATGACATAAGCACATGTGCAATAATCCCGGCAGAAGATGATAGTGCTGGGAATAAAGAAGCAATAATGGAAGTGGTGAGAGTGGTCAGAGTCTGAATATTTTATAGGAAGAGGAAACAGAGTTTGATGATGAACCAGATATACAGGATGAGAAAAAGAAAGAACTCAAGTGTGATGCTAAGTTGTTTGTTTGTTTTTTACCCGAGTTATTTACTGAGATGTAGAAGATGGGAATAGAATACGAGGAAAAAGGAGAGAATTAAGAGTTTGACTTTAGCCCCACTGGTGTGGCTCAGTGTCAAACTATGAACTGGGAGGTCAGCTTGATTACTGGTCAGGGCATATGCCGGGGTTGCAGGCTCCATCCCTGGGGGGGTGGGGGTAGGGCATGCAGGAGGCAGCCAATCAATGATTCTTTATCATCATTGATGTTTTTTTCTCTCTCTCTCCCTCTCCCTTCCTCTCTGAAATAATTATATATATATATATATTTAAAAGAGTTTGATTTTAAGTTTTCAGTGTTAGTTTTTAGATGCACATTACCCATTCAGGATGAAATGTGACGTAGGCTATTGAATATTAGGGTGTAGAGTTCAGGAGAGTGACGAAATGCAGGCCCAGGCTAGAGTTATTAACACAAGATAAGGTCACCTAGGGAGTAGGAGGAAGTAAGAAGAGGTGAAGAGGTCTGAGGATCCAGAGCTTGGTAGACAACAGAGGTGTTTCCCAGATTCCCCTTTGAGGAAAGATTGGAGACCTTGCTGTAGGGAGGCCAGTCAGCAGGCAGGTCCAGTTATTGGGGTACAAAAGTTGTCCAATTGCAGGACAACTCTGGCCAGTACTGTTTGTTCCAGGCACCCCACTGGGTAGATCACAGTTGTGGGCCCCGCACTGCGGTTTGACTTCTCTCTGCCCATTCCTGCTTTCTTCTCCTTCTCTTTACAGGTATTGATCCCTAAGACACATCTTGTACACTAAACTCTGTCTCAGCATCTGCCTCCATGGAATTAAACCTGTAACATAAAAATAAGGAGAGACCTCCTAGGAGGTAAAGAGGGGCTTTTGAAGCAGGAGAATAACCAGAAAAGGTTGTGGCTTAGGACCCAAGAGAAGTTCAAAGGGGTTCTCCACGAAGCCTACTGTATCAGAGATCTCTGGGTGCCCCCTCAATATCTGTTCTTGTCTTGTTCCTGGTTCTTTCAATGCTAAGTAATTTTGGATTGTGTCCCGGACAGCTGAAATATTATAGGGCTCTGGGTATCATTGAAGCCCCATGAAGAATGTTGATATTTTTATTTCAGCAGGTCATTGAACTGGTTGAGTTCAGGCTATAAATTTTGACCGCTATTTTGGGTTTGGGACTGCCTTCAGTTCAGGCTAGAGGATATTGGAAGAATCAAAATTGGAAAGTCACCACAAATTTAGTGATACTTAAAGTTCTGATCTTCTTCTCCAATCCATCTGCTACTATTTACTTTTCAGAGTCCTAATATAGCTGTTTCATGCATCCCGTGTAGATTTTATAGTTGTGTTCAGTGGGTGAAACAGATGAGTCGTGCTTACTGTATCTTGCCCAGATCAGAAACTAACTAAATCATTTTTAAATGTATGTCCTCAATTTCTATACAGATTAGATATAAGAAATGACTATACAAAGAATGGCTCTGAGTTTCTAGTAAAGTTCTTATGATGTGTCAGAAGAAAAAGGAGGAGAACAACAATAAGAAGAAGAAGAAAAAGAAAAAAAGAAAGAATGGGTCAAACGGGCTGTATAATAAATCAATGAATAAAGTAACCTCACAGGGTGATCTGATCAGAAATTCCTAACTGGGCAAATCATGATGGGGGGTCACATCTCAGGCCTATAACTTCCCTAGCAAAATGTTATCTCTGCCTTAAGCAAGCCCTGTCCACTGTTTCTGTGCATCTAGATTAATATGCCTTTGAAATACTTCTTTTTCATACTTCTCAGACGCATAACCACCCTCAAGAGAGCACAAAATCTTGTTAACTATCTTGTAATCAAATCCTAGAAATTTCTCTGCCTTTCTTTCTCTCATGTAATCTTTCTATGCTCCCTCCTTAATTCCAAATGCATAAAAGAAACTACAAACTATCATTCTGGGAAGCATTTTTCTCAGTCTGTTGAGATCTTCTTGCTTCTAGGCGTGTCTCCTGTTTTGCTCAAACTCGAATAAACTCACAAAACATGTCTACAGCCCAGCCGGTGTGCCTCAGTGCACCAGGAAGTCACAATTAGATTCCCGGTCAGGGCACATGCCCAGGTTGTGGGCTCAATCCCCAATGTGGGGCTTGCAGGAGGCAGCCAATCAATGATTCTCTCTCATTATTGATGTTTCTACCTCTCTCCCCTTCTCCCTTCCTCTCTGAAATCAATAAATAATATATTTTAAGAAAAATTCTCCAGGTTTGATGTTCTTATGTCAAAAATGGAGTCACTTTTGGTAAGCCACTGTCACCAAACTAAAACTTAATAACTAACCTAACTGCAGTTCCAGAGTGGAATTTTAAATCAATCATCCCTGGTGAGGTAATCAGCCCAAGAGACCCTCTGCTTCCCCCTAAGCAAAGGTGTCCTTCCCTAAAAGAATCCACTCTTTTAGCTTCTTATTCCCACCCTCTTTCTGCCCAGGGAAACCTTCCATTTTGTCCTATTCATCAGGGCACCTTTCTAGTTGCTAGATGGGCTGCTGCCAGGTCCTGAATCACTTAATCAAGCCAATTAGATCTTCAAATTTACTCTGTTGAATTTTGTTCTTCAACAGATCTAGCCTGATGCATTATAGGATTTAAAGTTCTCATATGGTATTGCTAAGCTGTTGGGAATGTGGGAAAAGCATAAACCTAGGAATTAAGCAGTCCTGAATTTGAATCTACATTGGAGAGTGAACTAATATAAAGCTCACTAAAAATATTAAGTCATATCATGCATATAAATTTCCCAGCACACATAAAATAGAAGATAAATGCTTATTCCACTTCCTTTTATAATTTAGTTTTAGGGAAAAATTGCTTAAAGAAATAGTATGCTTCTTTTGATCATGTGGTAAGAATGATGTAATGTGTGCATTTTTTTAAATTTTTATTTATTGATTTATTGATTTATTGATTTATTGAGAGAGAGAGAGAGAGAGAGAGAGATTTGTTGTTCCACTTATTTATGCATTCATTGTTTGATTCTTGTATGTGCCCTGACAGAGGATTGAACCTGCAACCTTGGTATACTGGGACGATGCTCTAACCAACTGAGCTACTTGGCCAGAGCGGTGTGTATATTTCTTTATGCATATAGACAGCAGGCTCAGAGCTAAGTGTAGTGAGAATAAGTATATTCATTTGTGTATGGTATATTTGTCTCTGTGCAATAAAATGGCATTTTATTTTCCATTTGTTATTACAATAGCCAAATTGTATAATGTAACTTTTATGGTAAATTAGTTTTAGCTTTTGGGCTGTAGATAGAACATAGTCATAAAAAAGCTAGTGTATCCTGTGCCTTTTAATTCATATGGTATTGCTAAGTGTTTTATATTCCTTAATTGAAAGTTTGCAGTTATTTCCTCATAAAATAAATCACTTAGGATTAAGAGAGAGTTATTTCAGAGTCATGAAAATTTGGTCATAGAATAGTTACATCTTATACTTAAAATTTATATTTTGCAATTAGAGCTAGCATGTTAGATTTCAAAACTCTTCTTGCTCCTATATATGACCATTTAAAAAACATTTTATATAAGGTGCTGATAACACATGGAGAATATTTTCCCAATGAAATAAGAAGATGGGATAAAATGATCTTCCTTCCTTCAAATGCTATTAGCATAGTCCTCAGAGTTGACAGTATGCCTTTCTTTGTTAAACACTGTAGGAATTAGTTTATAGTCCAAGGACATTCATAGTAAGCACATGTTGCAGCAAACGACTCTGACTGAAAATAGGTTTGGTTAAATTTTGAAATAATGAAGTGTCTCATGCTTCTGATGAAAGCTCTCTTTTTCTTTCAGAATTTCCTTAGAAGGGGCCATTATTAAATAGAAGCATTTCCTAATTACAGGCCCGATTTCTCCAGCTGGATGTATGCCAATATGTTTTTAAAAGACTTGTATGATTATGTTTGAGGCCAGATGTTTGAACAGTTTTGTTTTTCATTTGCAGGCACAAGCTCACTTTCCACAGGGCAACCCAACTTCCTCATTATTGACTGAAGGTTGTTTCTGAAGACTTCGATTTTCCCCATGAATTCCACTGATGGCAGTGCAGCCGTACACGTATGCACCAGCTTACTGAAGTGGAGGCAAAACGTAGCCTTTTAAAACTGGTTGGGCCAGTTTCAGTCTGCTCAGATCTCCTTTGGGCTTAAATGTGCTTATAATTTGCCACATCAAATGAAATAGGATAAAAAAAACCTGTCTTACGTCACCAGGAATTCCTCTCGAAATTCCTTTGGAATCCTGTGATGGCTCGTGGACTCACTGCAGGAATGTGAGGGACATTCCTATCTTCTCTATATTTTCTTACTCTTGTGAGGCTGAAAGGTATACACATACTCTTCAACTTAAGGCAAATATGAATGAATGTAGCTGGAAATTGGGAAAACTCAATTTAAGAGCTCCTTAAATTAACATCATGATTTTAAGAGGAAGAGCACAGCAAATTATACAAGGAAATGCTCACAGAATAAGGGATTTATTAAGTAAATAAACACTTGATTATTTTAACTTATTGAACAGAAGAATGGCTTGAAGAATGTTCACAATAAGTGGAAAGAAGGCAGTTGCAGAACCTACATCCCAAGCCAGCCTCACCATCGGCCCCATGGCCCTCCAGTCTCACAGGGTTGGAGTTTTATGAGCTGACACAACACTGTCTTCCAGATGGACCTTATTTTAAGCTATTCCTTCTTTCCCCTTATTTTCTTCCAACTTCAGTTTAAATATTACTTCCTGACCCCTGGGAATAGGTTGGACCTGGTTTGCCTTATCCACTTCTAGTTGGCCTCAAAAACAATTGTGGGAGGTAATTAAGCCAGGTAGTTACTAGTTCAGGAGACTGAACTAGAGATAAGGAAGGTAGCTCAGTTGGTTAAGAGCATCCTTTCTGCCCAGCTGGTGTGACTCAGCAGTTGAGCATCAATCTATGAACCAGGAGGTCACAGTTTGATTCCCAGTCAGGGCACATACCTGGGTTTCAGGCTTGCTCCCCAGTGAGGAGCAGGAGGCAGCTGATCAATGATTCTCTCTCATCCTTGATGTTTTCATCTCTCTCTCCTTCTCCCTTCCTTTCTGAAATATATATATATATATATATATATATATATATATACACTAATAAATGACAAAGATGCTAATTGACCATACCTTTGCTATGCCCACCAGCCAATCAGAAGACTATGCAAATTAACCCAACAAAGATGGCCGTTAAATTTGCATACTGCAGATGGGGCGGGGCAGCGCCATCTGCTGCCCACCCTATCGCCATCTGAGCCTGTTGTGGGCGACCCAGGGCGGCGGGGCGGGGCAGCGCCATCTGCTGCCCCGCCCCACCGCAGGATCGGGCCTGCCCTGGGTGACCCGGGGAGGTGGGGCAGGCACTGTGGGATAGGGCCTGCCATCTGCCACCTGGGGAGCGGGCCTAAGCCAGCAGGTGGTTATCTCCCGAGGGGTCCCAGACTGTGAGAGGGCACAGGTCGGGCTGAGGGACACCTCCCCCCGCCCGCCAGTGCACAAATTTTGTGCACCGGGCCTCTAGTCCTATATAATAAAGAGCTAATACGCTAATTAGACCAGATGGTTGAACAACCTTCCAGAATTACCTTATGGAACAACCAGTGGGTGGGGCCACAAGGCAGCCAGGGGTGTGAGGGCTGAGCCCCTTGCATGAATTTCATGCATTGGGCCTCTAGTAAATATATATATATATATATATATATATATATATATATATATATATATATATTTAAAAGAGCATTGTTCCCATACACCATTGCTTTCCTGCAGGCAGAACTATGTCTACAGCTTATATTTGTGGGCATCATGGTTTATTTGAGCAAAAACTGAAGACAATTGCCGGGAAACAAGATGTAAAATGCTCTAAAGAATATGTTTGCAGTTCCTTTTATACATTTGGAGAGAATTACATGGAAGTGGGAGAAAGCCAGGTGGGGAAATCTGGATGACTGAATTATAGGATAGTTAACAAATTATGAGCTTCTTGACAGTGGTTACCTCTCAAACATCTGAAAAAGAGGATTTCTGGCATTTTAAAGGGGTGTTCATTTAGATGCATAAGAACAATGGACAGAGCTTGCTTAAGGAAAAGAAAAACTTTCTAAATTATAGGCCTGAGGCATGACTACCCTCCCTGACCAGCTCAGTTAGGAATTTGTGGACAGATCACCCTGTGAGGTTACTGTTGATAACTGAGCGTTGTCAGATTTATTACAGAACCCCTTTTTGTTCACGATTGTACTCACATTATTTTAGCAGATGTTTACTATATCTAAAAATCAGGTAGAGATGACTGAACAAGTTGTAGATGCTATGAGCAGGGGAAGACCAGTGTTAAATATGTGGGAGTTTGAGCAGTCGTTTCATTAGTAAATATTTTCAGGTGTTGACGTGAGAATGTCCAAACCTGCAGAGAATTTTTATAAAAATTTATTTGAGGCAAACAGAGGATACACCTGGAAGCAAGACCTCAATAGACTGAGATAAATATTTACTGTAACAGCTGTTTTCAGCTTCTTTTATGCACTCGGAATTGAGGGATCATAAGGAAGATTACATGAAAGCAAAGAGGGGATTAAATTACAGGATAGTCAACAAGATTACGTGCTCTCTTGAGCATGGTCTTGGCTTATTACAAAGGTGTGTTCATCTAGATGCACAGAAACAATGGACAGGGCTTGCTTAAGGCAAAGATAACCTTTTACTAAAGAAGTTATATTCCTGGGGCATGACTACTCACCATGACCTGCCCAGTTAGTTTATGATCAGATCACCCTGTGAAGTTACATCCACAGAAGCCCCTTTTCATCTACAGATGTAATAACATATTTTGATTCTTACACAATACTAGTATCTTATCTGAGTGAACTTGGATAGTAAACACAAATCCCTCTGCACAAGATGACAGTATCAAGTAGTGGGTGGGAATGTGCGTGCTATGAGATAATGCTGTGCAGAAGACCAATTATTTCCCAGGCTCCTCCTAGAAGAAGTCAGGACCTTGGGAATGACAGAGGCTAGTTTATGGTGGAGAGAAGGAAAAACACAAACAGTGAGAATTAAAGAGAGACAGCATATGAAAAGGTGTTTAGAGTTATGCACCTGAAAATTGTTATTGCTGTTATTACAGGGGGTCAGGATACCTAAGTTTAGCTACTAAATGTATCCAATGCCTTTAAGCAAGTCACTTTCACTGGGGCACTTGTTATTCCTTATATATGAACCAGGAGGTCACTGCTCAATTCCCAGTCAGGACACATGCCTGGGTTGTGGGCTTGACCCCCAGTAGGGGGTGTGCCAGAGGCAGCTGATCAATGATTCTCTCTCATCATTGATGTTTCTATCTCTCTCTCCCCCTCCCTTCCTCTCTGAAAGGAGGAATAAAAATGTATCTTTAAAAAATATATTAAAAAAAAAAAGAATATTTGAGCCCAGCTGATGTGGCTCAGTGGTCGAGTATTGACCCAGCTGATCAGAAGGCAGCTGATCATTGATTCTCTCTTATCATTGATGTTTCTTCTGTTTAGAAGACAAAATAGCTATTCTTCCAACATAGGCTGGATGGCGTTGCTTCTTTTCAATATCTTATTTCTGAAAGGCAGAGTAGAGGAGGGAAGAGTTCAGAGAGAAGTGAGTTTGACTTTATTTTTACTCTCCAGGGTCTTTATTACTTTGAGCGACTGCAGATATTTCTCCCGGATTCAGTAAATATATCAGACCACTAATGAAACTCCTTCAAGAAGTTGGAGATAAAAAAATCTATTCTTCTGCTCTTTCTTTTCTTAGCTAAACACCTTTAGCTCATTATTTTTCTTCAAACTTGCTTAGACTTTCAGTACAAGCTATCTGTTTTTTCTTCATTGTCCTCTGTTTGCTTTCTTTTCTCTCTCTCTCTCTCTCTCTCTCTCTCTCTCTCTTGTATTTACAAATAGCATCAAGTCAGGCGGAAAGAATGTTATTTTTATGTACAATAACCTCTTTTCCCTTATATTTTCAAATAAAAAAAATGACAGCCAACACAACAATAGCCATTCACTGTGAGGAATGAATCAAAATCAAACCTTTTTTTTTTTTGGTCAGATCGGCAATATATATATTTTGGTGTGCCACAGAATTTTAATAATTAGTTTATGTGTGCCATGAGATAAAAAAAAACAACAACCTTGAAAATCGTCGATTTAGGCCGAAGTGGGCAGTAGTGACATAAGTACACAGTGTAGTACAAACCATGTGCCGCAAAGATAAGAAACAAGTAGAGACGTGCTCAGTTGGGAAGATCGCACACGGCTTTGGAATGGATCTCTCTATGAGGCACTTGGTTTGTGAGTTTAACACAAGAAAAATGGGAAATCCCAGGACCTCTTCTCAGAAGGAGGAAGAGCCAAGTTTCAGTGGAAAAAAAATAAAGATAAAGCTGCAAAGGGCAGGTTAGGGCCAGATCATAGATGGTTATGCATGCCAGGTGAGGCAGGAGCCTATAATTCAGTGAACAACTAGAAACTGTTGTAGATTCTTACCCAAGAAGTTACTTAAGTATAGCTAAACTTTAGGAGAATAACTGCAATAAAAGGCAACATTTAATAAATGTCATTAAAATGTACAAAATGCCATGATGGTTGTAGGTTGAGGAAGAAAAGGACTTGGGAAGTTGTTCGTTTTTAGTTGGTGTAGGATAGATTTATTAGGCAATCATCGTCAATGTGGGGAAAAAATAAAGAACTAGGTCTGATTTTATGGAAAAGAATTGAATTAGAGATACTTAAACGTCCTTGAAATTTAGCATACCACCCACCGACCAAGCAATCCCTTCAAATACTAGTACTTGAAGTCATTTTTAAAATTATATATTATTTATATATGCAAAAAGGCAAAGTTAAGAGTATGTGTTTAAAAAAAAAAATATATATATATATATATTTATTTATTTCAGAGAGAGGAAAAGAGGAGAGAAAGATAAAAACATCGATCTGCTGCCTCCTGCATGCTCTCTACTGGGGATCAAGCCCTCAACCTGGGCATGTGCCCTGGCTGGGAATTAAACTGGTGACTTCCTGGAGCATGGGTCAGTGCTCAACCATTGAGCTACACCGTCTGGGCAAGAGTATGACTTTTAAAATAAAAAAAGAGAAAAATCTACAGTGTTTTATTTTTTAGAGCTGCTGCTTTATCAATTAAATCAAGATGAAACAGTTACTCATTAGATGACAAAGTTGTTTTTATTTCTCCTTAAATTCATTTCTGAGTTAATATAAATCTGACTCATTGTCGCCAAAAAAGAGGAACCTTCTTGCAGAGAACTGTGCAGCTGCCCTGGGGTCAATCTCTACAGAAAACATACTGATCTTTGAAAATGCTGATCATGTAAATGCTAGTTAATTGAATTCTGGGTTTGATTGTAAATAAATCAGATTTTTTAAAATAAAATAAAAAATTGGACTAGAATTCTCTTTGAAAAATTCTGATTTTAAAAATGCCCGGCTGGTGTGGCACAGTGGTTGAGTGTTGGCTATGAACCAGAGGGTCATCGGTTCAATTCCCGGTCAGGGCACAAGCCTGGGTTTTGGGCTCAATCCCCAGTGGGAGGCGTGCCAGAGGCAGCCCATGGATGTTTCTATCTCTCTATCCCTCTCCCTTCCCCTCTAAAATCAATAAAAAACATATTTAAAAAACACATTCCTTACAATATGTAATTTTTTTTTAATGAGGCAACATACTTGTTACTTACAGAGATGCAAATTCCAAAACACTGACTCATTTGCAATGACCAAGTCCACAAAATTCTCAAAAAGTAAGATAGAGTATCATTCTGATTCAGAGCTAAGCTAGGAAATCCATCTGTCAGAAGGGAAAGGAGTTCAAGTTCACATCAGTCAAGTCAAAACAGAAAGAGCAGTACATGCTTAATCCTGATAAGGGAGGGCCAAAAAGGAGCAATAAAGAAGTTAATGTTCCCAGATTGAAAGAATTTGTGAAGCCTCTGGGATTTGGTGAGGGTTG
Organism: Myotis yumanensis; assembly: GCF_028538775.1. Classification (NCBI taxonomy): domain Eukaryota; kingdom Metazoa; phylum Chordata; class Mammalia; order Chiroptera; family Vespertilionidae; genus Myotis; species Myotis yumanensis. The sequence goes on from NW_027223753.1 coordinate 178,907,019, forward strand.
GGGCAAGTTGGGTGATGGTGGAGTGGTTAAATTCCCCACCTGCCTGACTTCTATTATGTGATACAACTAAAGAAATAGAAAACTTCTGAGGCATTCGTTAACCGGAGGTTTTGCCCTGATTATTTTAGAAGGAAATACAGTATTCAAAATGAAACCTAAGAGAAATCAGTTGTGTTACTGCTGGAGGTTACCCTCCTAAGCACTCGGTCAGAAAGTTCTGACTTCATACGTCAGCTCCACCATTTATTAGGTGTTTGATTCGATATAGGAGAGTCTCAGGAGCTAGGCTATTGCTGTAGATTGTATAGTTACTGGGGTAGCTTGGAGGGCTGTTGGAGATGAGGGTAAGAAGGATGGGGCCTGAACCCACCATGCCCAGCCATTGACACTGCCTCAGGACCTTGAGCAAGATTCTGCTCTCGCTGAGCCTAAATCTCCCTTTGAACAATGGGAATAATAAGATACCCGAATACGTCTACTGAAGATTAAATAAAAAATGAGGTAAATGACATGAAGTGCTGGCTCCTAAATACTTAATAAACATGTATAAACCTAAATGATACTGAAGGGGAAATACTAAATTACAATATCCATTCCAAGGAAGATTATTTGTATTAGGGAAAGTCTTTTTCTTTTCTTTTCTTTTTCCCTTTCTAGTAGGGCAAGTCTTAACTCTGCCTTGTTCCTAAAGAATTTTAGGTATATTTAGTCCTAATTGCTGATGTTTTTCTCTCCTCCAGGTACTTTAAAGAAGAGAAAAGCAGTTCTTGTTTAAACTATCATTACCCTGCTTATATTCTACGTAGCTCAAGTGCAAAAGGCTGGGCTTCCCACAGAGCACTTAAAACCAGGTGATGAATCTTAATCAATAAAGGGAGAAAAAAAAACCCGAACACCGCCCCCCCCCCCCAAAAAAACAACCCCAGGTGATGATATCACACCCATTAGTGCACCCAGCACACACTCAGAGAACAGAAGCTTGGTTCTACTTAGTAGTTTTCTTCCATCCTTGGTCCCTGAGGAGATGAATTGCTCTAGAAGCCCTTATCCACTGCTGTCCTATGGATGGCAAAATATTAGAGCAGTCCTCCTGTCCTTCCTCACACCACACTTAGAACTAAAATGACAACCAAAGGGAACGCAAGCTGCTAAGGTAGCTCAATGCTCATATGTTACCTCAGAGTAAAGGAAAAGTGTAAATGCTTTAGAACCTGTGCCCTCCCTCCACTCCAGCTTTACCACCTCCCCTGCCAGAAGACTCAGGTCCTAGAAGTATTAATGTTAAATCAAGCATTTTGTCAGTCTCATTCTATTCATTCTAAATAACTATGAAGATATCTTTTTTTTTTTTTTTTTTTTTTTTTTTTTTTTTTGCTTCTGGTCAAGGTGGCAGATAGGTAAACATGAAACTTAGAATCTCCCACCACCTCATCAGAATTACAACTAAACCACAGGACAACCATCATTCAGAACCGCCTGAAATCGAACTGAACAGAAGTCCTATAACTAAAGGTATAAAGAAAAAGTCACATGAAGCTGGTAGGAGGGCCAGGGACACAAAACAAGCTGGTCCCATACAGGGGGCAGTTAAAAATCGGGAGTGATATCTGGGCTGTGGAGGACCCCCCCAGAATATCCAGTGATCCCAGCCCTGTACCAAAATACCCAGCCTGGGTTCCAGTGCTGGGAAGAGAAGTCCCCATAACTTCTGACTGTAAATACCAGTGGAGATTGTGGCTGAGACAGGGGCTGCTGGAGTCTCAAGCATTTCTCTTAAAAGATCACACATGGACTTACTCAGACTCACTCCCTCTGAGCTCTGGTGCTGGGCAGCAGCTTGAAAGGCGCCAGGGATATAAGGGGAGGAACTGATGTGTCTGGCTTCAGGACCAGAACTGGAGAGGGAGCTTTCTCCCAGACAGAGGTGCTGGCAGAGGACATTGTTCCTTCGCTGAGCCCTCCCATGCAGACCAGGCAGGCAGGTTCCATGTCTGTGTCCCCATCAACCTGGCTCATACTGTTTGCCCTGCCCTTAGATCCCAGCCTACCCAACTTTGTGCCCATCTGAGCCATTTCCAATGGCTTTCATACAAATGGCCTCTCTTAGCTAAAGATCTAGACCAGTGGTTCTCAACTTGGCTGCACATTAGAATCACCTGGGAATCTTTTTAAAATCCTGATTTCTGGGCCTCATCCTCCGGAAATTCTGTTTCTTTGTTATGGGGTGGGGCCACAACATTAGTAACAAAGAAACAGAATTTCCGGAGGATGAGGCCCAGAAATCAGGATTTTAAAAAGATTCCCAGGTGATTCTAATGTGCAGCCAAGGTTGAGAACCACTGATCTAGACCTTCCTAAAATCTCTCAAACAAGCAGCATCTCACCTCTGTGTATCCCTTACCTCTTGCCAAGTGGCCCCAGACCTGGCACAAGTGGTATCCAGCATTGGTTTGCAGTTTGGCCTTTCCTGGGCACCTCGGCCTTTCCTGGGCACCTCCAAGCCTAGCACAAGTAGTAGCCATCTGCAAATGCTCTGTAGCTCATGTCATGTGGTAGCCCCAGGCAGGGCCCAGACAGGGGCTGACCTTAGCCTGCACTTTCTGGAAGGCCCCAGAGACAGTGCCCCTGATAGGCAGCTTCAGACCATGCTGGATTACAACACATCACCTCCATGAGCAACGTCCTCAATGGGCAGTCTTGGCAGGCACCAAATCCCCTCTGAAGTCCTGCTCCAAGGGGTGTGCTCCTGCACAGCAGCTCCTCTGCTGTACTTGCAGCTGGTTCTCAAAGCCAATCACCCTGGGGGTCAATCCCTCCCAGTGATGTGCTAACAGCAATCAAGGTTTACTAGTAGCTGCAACAAGAGGGTGCACACAGCCCACACAGGAGGCACACCTAGAGTGCCCATCTCAGATGAGTGGGGAGGCTGTGCCATTGGAACCCATAGGATACCTACTACATAAGGACCCTTTACCAAGACAGGGAAACATAGCAGCTCTACCTAATACATAGAAACAAACACAGGCTGGCAGCAAAAATGAGGAGACAAAGAAACAGGTCACAAATGAAAGAACAGGAGAAATCTCCAGAAAAAGAACTAAATGAAATGGAGGCAAGCAAACTACCAGATACAGAGTTCAAAACACACTGCCGAAACCAGTTTGGCTCAGTGGATAGAGTGTCGGCCTGCAGACTGAAGGGTCCCAGGTTCGATTCTGGTCAGGGGCATGTGCCTGGGTTGCGGGCACATCCCCGGTGGATGTGCAGGAGGCGGCTGATCGATGTTTCTCTCTCATCGATGTTTCTAACTCTCTGTCCCTCTCCCTTCCTCTCTGTAAAAAATCAATAAAATATATTTTAAAAAAACAAACAAACAAACAAAAAACACTGGTTATAAGGATGCTCAAGGAACATAGTGAGAACTTCAACGGCATAAAAACAAAAATGGAAACCATAAAAAGAAGCAGTCAGAAATAAAGAATACACTAACTGAAATAAAGAATACATTACAGGGAATCAACAGTAAAGTAGATGAAGCAGAGGATCAAATCAGTGATTTGGAAGATAAGGAAGCAGAAAACACCTAATCAAAAAGAAAAAAGAATTTTAAAAAATGAGGATAGAGTAAGGAGCCTCTAGGACAAAATTAAGCATACCAACATTCACATCATGGGTGTACCAGAAGGAGAAGAGAGAGAGCAAAAAATTGAAAACCTATCTGAAAAAATAATGACAAAAAACTTCCCTAACCTGGTGAAGAAAATAGATATACAACTACAGGAAGAGCAGAGGGTATCAAACAAGATGAACCCCAAAAGACCCACACCAAGACACATTATAATTAAAATGTAAAATGTTAAAGACAGAAAAGACTCTTAAAAGCAGCAAGAGAAAGACAGTTACAAGGGAACTCCCATAAGACTGTCAGTTGATTTCTCAACAGAAACTTTGTAGGCTAGAAGGAATTGGCACAAAATAATCAAAATGATGAAAAGTAAGGACCTATAACCAAGACTATTCTTCCCAGCAAAGATATCATTGAGAATCAAAGGGCAGATAAAGAGCTTCCCAGACAAAAGTAAAAAAGCTAGAGGTCATCATCACCAAACCAGTATTATTTAAAAAATATTAAAGAATCTTCTTTAAGAAGAAGGGGGAAAAAGATAAAAAGTACCAGTAATAAAATGGCAATAAATGCATATCTATCATCAATGACTTTAAATGCAAATGGATAAAATGCTCCAATCAGAAGACATACAGTGACTGAATCAATAACAAAACAAGATCCTTACATATACTGTCTACAAGAGACTCACTTCAGATTGAAAGACACACACAGACTGAAAGTAAAGGGATGGAAAAAGTATTTCATGAAAATGGAACCAAAATAAACAAAAAGCTGGGGTAGCAATACTTATAGCAGATAAAATATACTTTGAAACAAAGGCTGTAGCAAGTGACAAAGAAGGATCTAGCAATTCTATTGCTGGGTATTTATCCAAAAAAAGCCCAAAACACTAAATTGAAAAAACATACATCCATAGGTTTATTGTGGCAATATTTACAATGGCCAAGATATGGAAGCAGTCTGGCTGTTCATCAACAGATGAATGGATAAAGGAGTGGTGCATATATACACAATGGAATATGACTCAGCCATGAAAAAAGAATGAAATCTTTCCATCTGCAACAACATAGACGGACCTGGAGGGTTCTGTGCTAAGTAAAATAAGTCAGACAGAGAAAGACAAATGTCAGATGATTTCACTTATGTGTAGAATCTAAAAAACAAAACAAACAAGCAGAACAGAAACAGACTCATAGTTACAGAGTACATTTGACAGTTTCAAGATGGCAGGGGTTGGGGGTGGATGAAAAAGCTGAAGGGATTTAGAAGTACAAATGGGTAGTTACAGAGTAGTCATGGGGAAATAAAGTACAGCATAGGAAATATAGTCAATAATATTGTAATAACTATATATGGTGTCAGGTGGGTATTAGATTTATTGGGGTGATCATTTCGTAAATTATACAGAAGTCTAATCACTGGGTTGTACACCTAAAACTAATATACAATTGTATACCAGCTGTTTTTTTTCTATTGATGAGAGAGAGAGAGAGAGAGATGAGAAATATTGATTAGTTGCCTCCCACACGTGCCCTGACTGAGAATGAAACCCACTACCTCCTGGTGTATGGGACAATGCTTCAACCAACTGAGCCACACTGACAAAAGCTACGCCAGCTGTAATTTGAAAACTAAAAAAGAAAAAAATAATTAGAAAAGATATCTTTCTGTCTGAGAACTCATTAAATAGTTACAAATGAATGACTGAATAAATGGAGCCACTAGTGACCTTTCCTGAGAGTTCTGCATTCATCCATCCAGCATTTATTAAACAAACACTGGTAGATCCCTACTATGTACTGTATAGGTTCTGCACTGAGACTGTGGGTATTGTGATAAGACATGAGTCCCCGAGGAGTGAGATTTTGGCAAAAAATAGTCATTCAATGGTAAACCTCTAAATCATACAAAATAATATGTTTTAAACACTGTCATTATGGATATAATTATACAAGAAAAAAGCTATCTAGAATGTAACTTGAATGCATCACACACTTGACCAGAAATGAATTTGCTATTATTAACAATGTCACTTGACTGTCTTAGAATTTATATGGGCTTTTGGAAACATGATTAAAATATCCTGGCCCACTTAGAGAAGGGGGCTAAGGAAGGCTGAGCTCAACTCATTTTTTTCTTCTTAAATATTCCTTTGAGCAAGCATGGGCATTTAAACTCATTCCCTTAGCCCTACCCGGATTGGCTCAGTGGATAGAGCATTGGCCCCTAGACTGAAGGGTCCTGGGCAGCGGTTCTCAACCTGTGGGTCGCGACCCCTTTGGCGGTCGAACGACCCTTTCACAGGGGTCGCCTAAGACCATCCTGCATATCAGATATTTACATTACAATTCATAACAGTAGCAACATTACAGTTATGAAGTAGCAACGGAAATAATTTTATGGTTGCGTCACAACATGAGGAACTGTATTTAAAGGGCCAGAAGGTTGAGAGCCACTGGTCCTGGGTTTGATTTCCAGTCAAGGGCACATACCTCAGTTGCAGGCTCAATCTCCAGCCTGGTCTGGGCGGGTGTGGGAGGCAACCAATCAATGTGCCTCTCTCACGTTGATGTTTCTCTCTGTCTTTCCTCTTCCCTTCCACTCTTTCTAAATATCAATGGAAAAAATATCCTCGGGTGAAGATCAACAACAACAACAACAAAACATTCCCTTATTCTTAGAGGTTTGTACTAAAGAACAAGTTTGTTGTTACTGATACTGAGAATGGTGTTTCTACCACCAAATAAAAATGTTTAGCATAATAGTTGTTTACCATAACTCCCCACCCTCCCCCCTTTAACCTTCTAAGTAGAGTCTGAAGACCAGGCTAAGTGGCTTGGTATCAGATCAAAGCAATAGTTTCCATCAGGAAATTATTAATGGTATTCAAACATTCTCTCTCAGCTTTCACTGCTGAAGGGAAGTGACATACTGTTGACAGCTATCAGAGCTCTTCTTCATGCCTTATTGGAAACTCATTTGAAAAATTACCATATCATTAAACTCAAAAAAAGTTTCAAAAACCTCTGAGAGAACTTCTAAGACAGGCATAAGATGATATTATTGCTATCTATTCACTCTGCCTTCTAACGTTCAGACACTGGTTAAAGGAGAAAGGGGCTTGGGGAAGGAAAAGTTCCCTGGGGGAATGCAATGTCCCGAAGAGAGGCTAGCCCTTATCTTAGCTCCCTTCCCTTCTCCAAGGGAGAGCAGCCCAGTAGAATCACTTGGAAAGTTCTTGGTCTCTGTAAGCAAAGGAGACTCACTCCCCAGCTGGATGCCAGCCGGGTCCTGGATTTGCTGATTTGTCCAGGAAGGTGCTCTCAGAGCCTGGGAAGTGTCTGAGAAAGACTGCCTACTATTTCATGGTGGTATTCCAGGCACAGAAGGGCAGGGACAGTCCCCTCAGGTTGTTGGCTTTTGATACAGAAGGAAGGACAGAGGAGCCAGTTTTTGGAACAGCACTGACAGAGAAGGCAAAGCACCTACTCTCAGAGAAGCAAAAGAACTAGGTGGAGCGAAAATTACAGTAAAACAGTAAAAGATGAACATGGAAAGGTAAGTTGGAGCCAGATTATGTAAGGCTTTGCATGTCAGGGCAAGGCAAGTGTAATCAATTCAGTGAAAAATTGGAAACCATTGTAGGTTTTTAAGTCAAAAGGGATCTCATAAGTGCTGTGGTTCAGGAAAATCCATTTAACAGAAATGAATGGACTGGTTCAGGGCAGGGAAAGGTAACAGGTAACATGCATGTGTGATGCTAAAGAAGATTTAAAGTTAAGCACCTTTATGAGATACCACTACATACCTATTTGAATGGCTGAAATTAGAAAATATATACTGATAATATCAGGTGCTGGTGAGGACTCAGAGCAACTGAAACTCCAATATGTTGCTGGCCGGTTTTGCTAAGTGGTTAGAGTCACCCTGCACACGGAAGGATCTGCAGGAGGCAACCCATAGACATGTCTCTCCCCGCCCTTCCCTCCTCCCCCCCTCCCTTCCATTCTCTCTGTAAAAAAATAAATAAATAAATAAATAAAAATGTACCAGCCATGCTGGAAAACGATTTGGCAGTTTCTCATAAAGTTAAACATACACAGACCATATAACCCCAAAATCCCAGCCATAGTTATCTACCCTAGAGAAAGGAAAATATATCTATATATATAAAAGGCTAAGCGACTGTCCGAGTGTCCAACCAGCTGGTACATATGATGCACACTGACCACCAGGGGGCAGGAGCTGCTGAGCTGCAGTGACTTGGCAGCAGCGGTTCTCTGGTGACACACCCCAGAACCAGAGAGGAGAGAGCCCAATTCCTTGCAGGGCCGCGCAATTCCACCTTCAGCCGTGGGTTATGTTGTTGCTGGGGCACTGTCAGCCCTGAATCTGGTTTACTGCCGAGCTGCAGTGACTTCTATTATAGAGAAAGGGCGAATAGTGATATTATAATATTTCTTCTAATTAATTTCCTTTCAATGTGCATGAATCCGTGCACCGGGCCACTAGTGTTAACATAAAAACCTATGCTTGAGTGTTTATAGAAACTCTATTCATAATTGTCCCCAAATGGAAAGCATCCCAAAATTTTTTGAGTGCGTGAGCGGATAAACAAAGTGTGGTACCTCTGTACCATACAGCACTACTCAGCAATAAGAAGGAATAAGGCATTATGCTGAGTGAAAGTTTCCAGTCTCAAAAGATTTCATGCAGTATGATTTCGTTTATATAATATTCTTTTTTTTCCCCAAAATATAGTTTTATTGATTTCAGAGAGGAAGGGAGAGGGAGAGAGAGATAGAAGCATCAATGATGAGAGAGATTCATTGATCGGCTGCCTCCTGCACACCCCACACTGGGGATCAAGCCCGCAACCCAGGCATATGCCCTGACTGGGAACGGAACTGTGACCTCCTAGTTCATAGGTTGATGCTCAACCACTGAGCCACACCAGCCAGACCATGCTCTTCTAAAACCTTGCTATTCCTCCATCAAGAGGTCAGCGTCCCTAACATTTGAATGTGTGACTGCCCAGACTGAGAGAGTATGGTAGAAGCTACAATATGGGCTTCCTGAGGCTAAATCATGAAAACACAATGCACTTCCTCCTTGTTCTCTTAGAACACTTGCTTTGGAACCCAGCCACTGTAGTATGAGACATCCCAAGACACCCATGGAGAGACCTATGTGAAGAGGCATGGAGGTCTCTGTCCACAGCCCTGGCCGATCTTCCAACCGAAATCCAGTGCCACTCGCCAGCCATCTCAGCGAGACATCTTGAAATTAGAGTCAAACTAGCCGACACTGCCTGGAGCAGAAAAGAGTGTGTCTGCCAAGCCCTGCCGAAGCTGGCTATTATGAGCAAAGGAAATGAATAAGGAAATGGATGCTGTTCTAATCTGCTATTAGATTTGGGGTGGTGTGCTACACAGCAATGGATAAGTCACACAGTGCTTTTACTCACTTATCAACATTAAAATCAGAGTGCCTTCCTGGTGTGTGGTGTTCAAAAGAATTCTTGGGACGGGATGAGTCTTAGAGGGAAAGAGTACATGATGGATTAATGAAGTTACACATTGGGCATAGTACTGACTGGTGGGATCAGTGATATTTGCCAATCCTGTTAGAACCCAGAACTTTCCTTTTAACTGTTGAATAAGACAGAATTCAGGGGAGTTGTGACCTGCTCAAGATCATGCAAATATTTAGAACCGAAGGTAATGCTCTAAATCAGATCTTCTGACATGCAGTTTAGTACTCTTTTCACTTTGCTTGTCCTTCCCAATAACAGATTCCAGAGACCTGAATCACAGGACCTAGAAGAGCAAGTATATACCTGGGTGTTTCTGCTCCCCACCCCTCCCCCAATGCCTGTGACATACATCATTAGTTAAATACAGCACTCTCCTAAGGTCACTGATGTGTAGACCATAGGCCCATATTACAATTAGAGACCCTGAATAGGAAAATGCAAGAAAGATGCTGTCGCTGATTTGCTATCAGGAGTGTCAGAAGCACACAGCAAAGGTGGACCATTCAAAATATAAGCTGTAAAATGATTTAATATCAAAATGCATTGTGCCTGAGCAAGATGGGAGGCTTTAGACATGGCTCCTCAGGATCAAGTTGTCTGAAAAAAACCCCTCATAAACTTATTTCTTACAAGAATCTACTTAGGAATCCATTCCCATATCCTTAGGGACCTCTGCCGTAGATCCTATTAGACAAGTTTCATTTAATATTTTAAAGTTTTATTTTTTTTTGTAGTTGGAAGAAAACCTTTACTTTAGTTCTAATGTTGCATGTATATCATCTGACCTCATCCCAAATACAATAGAATTGGAATGCATACAATAGGACAGTACTGGAAAATTGTACCCGTCGATGGTTCTGTTCTTTATAATGCAGTGGCAAGTGTAACTAAATAATGATTGTTCTCCTCTTTCTAGGATTCGGAGTAGGGCATGGGGGTTACGTATTGAAGGTTCTTTGAGTAAAATAAGTAGCCACGTGCATTCATTCATTCATTCATTCATTTGTTCATTCACTGAGTACCTAGTATGTGCAAAGTATTCTGTTAAAAACTACTGGGGCCGAAACTGGTTTGGCTCAGTGGATAGAGCGTCGGCCTGTGGACTGGAGGGTCCCGGGTTCGATTCCGGTCAAGGGCATGTACCTGGGTTGCGGGCACATCCCCAGTGGGAGATGTGCAGGAGGCAGCTGATCAATGTTTCTGGCTCTCTATCTCTCTCCCTTCCTCTCTGTAAAAAACCAATAAAATATATTTAAAAAAAAAACAAAAACAACTACTGGGAATACAAAGATGTAACAGGCAGGGAGTTTGTCTTCACAGGTTCTCTAGCAGGAATGCCACCATCCTCTCTTAATAGAGTAAGATTTGAGCCCTGGCCAGTATGGCTCAGTTGGTTGGAGCACCATCCCATAAACCAAAAGATGCAGGTTTGATTCCCTGTCAGGGCACATACCCAGGTTATTGGTTCCATTCCCAGTGGGAGGCAACTAATCCATGTTTCTCTCTCACATTGATGTTTCCCTCACAGCCATATTCTCTCTCTCTCTCTCTCTCTCTCTCTCTCTCTCCTCTTCCTCTCTCTAAAAAAATGAACTTAAAAAAAAGTAAGATTTGAGAACATGGGCCTAAGGACTTAGAAATCTAAATACCACCCAATGGCACCCAAACACAAGACCCTTGGGTTTAATCGTTAGAAGCAGGATATATCACTACAATTGCCTACACAAATTAGCAGTCTTCAAAAATATTAATAGCATGTCCTTCTTCTCTCTCTCCCTTTTTTTCCCTAAATTGATTATATTATCATTTGAAAAATAACTAATGGCTGGATCACTTAGATGCATTACTGTGCTCTTAGAAAATTATTTGTGGTGATGAAATTCTTTTTATTAGCTCCACTTTCAGATTTGTAGTGCGGGTTTGTCCTTTAAAAGTAAGTATTCTTTTCAGAAAAGTATTCAGCAGATGTGGCAAAAACAGAAATGGGATATTCTTGGAAGTGGTCTCGTTTGGATAATAATTACACTTTCCTTTCTTGTACTTGGACTTTATTCTTCTAGTAATTTTTCTGTCCATGTAAAATTTTCAAGAAGGTTAAATTCGTCATTCTGTGTAATTTATTCTCAAATCTTCAAAGACCAGTAAAATCTTTTCAGGTTTCTGTGCTTAGAAGCTATTGTTTTGTATTTCCCCTAATCTTTTCTGGAATAAAATATCTCAGTACTTTCCACTGGATTTTCCTAAATATCAGCAACTTGTTTTCAACTGATCATCTTAACCTAATCACCTCCCCACACCCTATCATACCTGTTAAGTGTCAGTGCCCAAGAACAAGACAGAAAGAATCGTGGTGGACTTTGGAATCAGTCCAACTTGGGTCCCACATAAAGCTCTGCCACTCCCTGTGAGACTCCAGATAAATTACTTAATCTCACTGAGCCTCAGTTTCCTTATCTGGAAAGTGGGGATACAACACACATTGTAAGATCATTATGAGAATTAAGTATGATTTGAAAAAGCAGAGAGCCTAGTACCTAATAGGCTCTACTTAAATAACAATTTTCCTTTACTTCCTTCTGAAAAGGATAACAAGGCTCAGGATTTAATCATTAAAACGCTTAAAACGTTACAGTTGCAAACCACACAGGTCCCAATCAACTTTCCTGACACTTTGATATGCAGAGGATTTGGCATTTCTTCCCTTTCTTCTGAATGGGAAATAGCACCCCACCTTAGGGAAAATGAAAATCTGAGCTAAAACCACCTCTCATGTCATCATCCTTCGCCCCACGAATCTTTCCACTTTTGTCATGGTCTGGCTTTTATACAAAACGGTCACATTTCTTTCACTGTCGCCATCAGGGTGTGCGTATCATGGCATCGCCGCTTTTAAGGTACTAAGAAATTTTTTTCCAGATGATAATGGGAATCTCCTGAAGAAGAAGGAATGGCAGGCTGCGGAGGTGAGGCTCATGATACTGTTGAAATCTTTCTCCGGCACAGAAACTCCACGGAGAACTCCTCTGCAGTTTTCCCTACACAGGGCTATTTCTTTAAATTGTTTGACGTCAGAGAAGGAATGCTATAGCAACAGTCTGTCAAACTGAAATTAACTCAGAAGAAAGATGGGGGGTGGAGAAAGGCAAACTGCTCCCGGGCGGGTACTGCCTTCAGAGCAAGTAAACTGGGTAGTTGCATTCACTTAATGACATTTTAAACATCAAACGCCCAGAGGAATGAAAGAAAAAAGTCGCTTGCGATGCCTATGATCTTTAACTCATGCAGAGAAGAGAGCCTTGACATGCAGGGTTATCTGGAAGGCCTTCATTAGCGACAGTCGCAACGATACCTCCCAAGTATTGATCATTTATTTAGAGGCAGGCTCTGTGTCAACGTTATCTCATTTCACATGTTAGCACCTTTCTGGGGCACGTCTCCTCATCCCTATTTTCCAACGACGAAATCAAGGCCCCGAGACGGTACGGTCGCACCACTAGCGATGGTAGCGCGGGGATTGCAATGCAATTTTGTGTAACTCTGGGCTTCCGTTTACTTCTTCCTTTAGAATTTAATAAGGTCGATCTAAACGGGACCTTGGGGTCTTCTAAGTCGGCCCCGCTCTCCTGCCCACGAGCGCACCGAGGCTTCTGCGGTGCCAGGAAGGAAACCGGCCACACCACTTGGGCGCTACTCAGAAGTACGCGCCGGCGTCCAGGCGCCACGCCGGCAAGAAAACGAAACTGCCCGGGAATTCATGTTTTTCTTCTTCTGGCAGGAAACGAGACAGAAAATAGGAAGCAGAAGCTGCCCGCTCCCTGCGCCCCCCGCCCCGGCCGCGCGCGCGCCCCAGGGCCTGCGCGCGCCCGCAGCGCGTCCCCGCCGGTTCCGCGCGCCTCGTGCCTCGCGCCTCGCGCCTCGCGCCTGCGGCCACGTCCACGCCCCGGCCCGGCGCGTCGCGGAGTTGGCAGCGGGGCGGCGCGGGCCTGGGTGTGGCCGACGGCTCTCGGCGGCGCTGGTCTCGGCGGTGCGCGGCGCTCTGCTTGCCAGCTCGGCGCGCGTGGGGCTGCTGAGGACCCCGCGGACCCAGGCAGCGCCCGGCGCGGGACGCGGGCCCGGGCTCCTCCAGGTAGGCGGCGATCGCGCGAGGGCGGCTCGGCGGTGCGCCCCGCCGGGGGATCCCGGGCTTCCCGCGGGGGGCGTGAGGCGCCGCGGGGCCGCTCCGACGGAACCCGGCCCGTTGGCGGCGCTGGGCCGGCTGGGTGCGTCCTGACGCGGGGACCGGGGACTCCGGGCGGCAGACCCCGCGGGAGAGGGACGGGGCGGGCGCGTCTCAGTCGCGCTCTGCTCCCGCGCGGAGACCGGCCGCTCGACCGCCGCCTTGGGCACTTCCTGGGGAGCGGGAGGACGGTCGGTATCCCTGGCCTCGGGACCCCCAGGTTCCTCTCCGCGCCCCGAGCCCGCCGGGGGCAGAGCGAGAGCTCGTGTTTGCCTTGAAAATAGCGGTTATTGGGAAATGCCCAGCAGGGTATTGGGTGGAGAGCGCCGGGAAAGCTCATAAAAGTTCTCCGCTGAGTGCTAAAAGAGAGCCCAGCGGCTTCGCGTTAAATTTACTTGGGAAATGATATGATGCCCAGCATTTTGGAGGTGGGGTGGGGGAAATTAATGGATTTCGAACACTTGGAAGTTCAGTACATGGCAAAATGTTTTCCTTTACTCTCCACGTCCTTTTTCTGTGCAAAACATAAATGATTGCCGTGTGTGGCTATTTATTGCTCTTCGGCAAGGGAGGATTGACTTTCCACAAGCTCCGAAAAGGACTTTCATTTGTTCATAGGAGCTGTGCGTTGTTATTTTGCATCCTCTTTCTTCCCCTTTTTCCACTCCTTCGATTTCTCTTCTAGTGAAGGATTTGGACGCATCTGTCTGCCATGGGCAAAACAGCTCCGCCGGTGGATTGGCACCCTGCTGGGAAGTCTTCTGAAGGCATTTAATTGTTGGTTAGATCACTGTTATCAGCCCATGTTAGCGTTGTAAACTGAGATGGGGGCCTTGAAGTACATCTTGTAGAGATAGAGCACACACTGCTTATTTAAGATGAAAGAGAAGTCGTTCCTGCTCGGGAGGAAAACAAAGGTCTGTGTACACAAGATGGCATGCGTGGAGCCTCTGCCATGGCATATTTTAAGACTCTTAAGTGTGGGGCTTTCGGGTTATTACTGACCCTCGGCTCTGTGGAGGTAAGGACCTTCCAAAGCTGTAGAGAATTGTTAGAAGAGTTTATTTGGGCCAAACTGACTACATTTGGGGATGCAAGATGTCAAATGCTCCTGGAGAATTACAGTTTTGTAGTTTTTTTTTTTTGTTTTTTGTTTTTTTACACATTTGGAATTAAGGAGGGAACATAAGGAACATTGTATGAACCCATAGGAAAAGGCAAGGCAGGGAAGTCACTGGTCGATTGGATTACAGCAGCGATTTTTAAAAAGCCTTTTCCTCTCATGGCACACATAATTACTTAAATTCTGTGGCACACCAAAAAATATATTTTTGGCCAATCTGACCTAAAAATGTAATTTTGATTCATGCATTCACAGTGGACAGCCATTGTTTTGTTGGCTGTTGTCCTTTTTACTTTGACGATCTAAGAGGAAGAGGTCAGCTATTACATGTTTAAAAAATGCTTGCAGCACACCAGTGGGCCTGCCTCAGTACGCTGGTTGAAAATCGCTGGGTGGCAGGATACTTAACAAGGTCATATGCTCTCTCGAGGGGGGTCTCAAGAAGGGACATTTCAAAGGTGTGTTAACCTAGATGCACAGAAAACAATGGACAGGGTTACTTAAGATAAAGATAACCTTTTACTAGGGCAGTTATAGGCCTGAGGTGTAACTACCCACTGTAACCTGCCCAGTTAGGGATTTCTGATCGGATCACTCCATGAGGTTACTTTCGGATAGATTTATTACAGAACCCCCCCCCCCCTTTTTGTCCACTGCTCTGAAAGTTTATTGTATATTTCAGTATTTGGTTAAAGTTCACTTTAAGATTTTCCTTGTTGCATTTTAGTTTGTAGATAAATTTAAAACTGAAATAGAAACTTTTACAAAATGTTTTCTTTTTTTAAAGTGTGGTTTTTTTTGTTTTGTTTTTTAAATATATTTTTATTGATTTCAGAGAGGAAGGGAGACAGAGAGAGAGAGATAGAAACATCAATGATGAGAGAGAATCACTGATCGGCTGCCTCCTCTACGCCCCTACTGGGGATTGAGCCTGCAATCCTGGCCCTTGATGGGAATCGAACCCAGGACCCGTCAGTCCACAGGCTGACGCTCTACCCACTGAACCAAACCAGCTAGGACCAAAATGTTGTTTTCTGAGCATGGTTAATTCTCTTGTGTACACATTTATAAAATTATAAAATTGTTTAGTATGGCTTGTGATATATTTAGGTTTATCACTTTGTGAGCCATAGGCATTATTTAGGTTATTCTGAGTCATTTCTCAGAATAACTTATAGGATTGCTTCTTTCAGTATTTCTCCAGCTTTATTGAGATATAATTGACATATAACATTGTGTAAGTTTAAGATGTACAATGTGATGATTTGATATACATATATTGCAAAATGATTACCACAATAAGGTTGGTTAAACACACCCATTACCTCACATAATTACTTTTGGGGGGAGGGTGTATGAGGCAATTAAGATTTCTCTTAGCAACTTTCAAGTGTGCAATGGCATATTGTTATCCATAGTCACCATGCTGTACAGAAGATCCCCAGGACTTACTCATCTTATAACTGGAAGTCTGTACCATTTGCTAGACATCTCGCCAGAATTGTTTCTTTTAAATCATTGGCACTTTAGTATGTCAGCACATATTTTTACACTTTAAAAATAGAGTCTGGGACATTTTGAAGACTGAGAATTGCAAGTAAGTGTTGTACATTTTTCTGCCCTTACCAAATACTGCTTGAGATGGTGTGATTTCTCTGATTTCTTTCAGGCAGGTTGTTGAGGTACACTGTGTGATTAGTTTCTTCACCTTGCTGATTAGTTTAATCTGCATTTATTATAGGGACATCTGTTTATTGAACATCTGTTCTGGGTCAGGGGCAGTGTTATACATTATTCTATTTATATCTCACATTAACTTGGCCAAGGAGGCATTATCCAGTTCTACAGTTAAGGAAACCGCCCCTGAGATGTGCCAGTGACCATGTAGTTGAGTAACTCAGCTGGGATTCGAGGTCCATGTTCTCTGAGCTACATTAACTTAGAGCCAGGCATGAGGAATGATCCTCCATTACCAGCATACATTATTAGCATATTTGTAACTTTCCCAAAACATGTTAGAGATGGGGTTTGTTTTTCCAGTATGATTGTTATTGTTCGTTTGTGTTATTACACAGATCCTCACATGAGCCATTCTCCTCTCACCTGTCTATTCCTGATCAAATGTCTAGCTTAGAGTTCAAAACCTGCCTCTTGCTATGGCAGAATTTCTTCTGTTCACATTAATAGGTAGTGACAGCTTAGTTGCCCTTCCAAAATAATAACCCCATTTTAATGTGGGTTCTCTAAAGCCATAGATATAACTCATTTGGAAGGTTACAAACAGGAAGGCAACCTATTTTGAAATATGGTAACCTTTTGATATCCCTCAAATTAAACTAGAAGATATATATATTTATTTATTTTCAATCCTCACCCGAGAATAAGTTTTTCTTGAATTTTAGAGAGAGAGAAAGAGAGGGAGGGAGATTGGTTGCCTCCTGTATGTGCCCTGACAGGCAATTGAACCCACAAAGTAGGCATGTGCCTTGATGGGGAATCAAACCTGCCACCTTTTTGGTGTACCAGACAATGCTCCAACCAACTGAACCACTCAGCCAGGGCTAAACCAGAAGATATTTTGATAGATATTTCCCCCCTTTAATTATCCTGTCCCTCCTACAGCTTTAATTTCAGTTTCTATGGAATCATTTAATTATTATACAAACATTCTGTGTGTCATCCTATATAATAAAACCCTAATATGCAAGTCAACTGAACAGCGGAATGACCGGTTGCTATGATGTACACTGACCACCAGGGGGGCAGACGCTCAATGCAGGAGCTGCCCCCTGGTGGTCAGTGCGCTCCCGTAGGGGGAGTGCTGCTCAGCCAGAAGCCCGGCTCACGGCTGGCAAGTGCAGCAGCGATGGCGGTAGCTCCTCTTGCCTCTGAGGCAGCCCTAAGGACACCTCAGGGGATGTCCAACTGCCCGTAGGGAGCAGGCCTAAGCTGGCAGGCAGACATCCTCCGAGCGGTCCAGATCTATGAGAGGGCACAGGCCGGGCTGAGGGACCCCCACCCCCCTGCCCTGTAGTGTTTCTAAAATGCATAACCAAAATCCAATCATGAGGAAACAACTGAGGAACCTTAATTGAGGATTGTGTTACAAAGTAACTGGTTGTGGTCTTCCAGTATGTTCGTGTCCTGAAAGACAAAAGCAAAAGGGACTGTTGCAGATTGAAGGAAGTTCATGATACCTGGCAGTGAAATGCAATGCATAATCCTGGATTGGATCTTGGATTGAAAATTCAGTTGCTGAAAGAAAGAGAGAGAGAGAGAGAGAGGAGAGAGAGAGAGAGAGCGAGAGAGAGAGGAGAGAGAAAGAGAGAGAAACGATCCAGTCGCTCAAGAACATTATAAAATTTGAATATGTACTGCATATTAAATAATGGTGGTGTATCAATGTTAAGCGTCCTGAATTTGATTGTACTGGGATTATGTAAGAGAATACCCTTGTTCTTAGAAGAGACACAGTAGCCCTGGCTGGTTTGGCTGTTTTTGCTCAGTGGTTAGAATTACCCTCAATTCCCCTGTTTCACTCACCGGATATCTATTCTTCCATTGCAAGTATTATGGGCTCTAACTTAAAAATTATTCCATCATCTCTAATGCCACTACTTTTGTGTCAAACCACCCTCTTTCCGGGCCTCAACTGTTGCGGCAGCTAAATGGTCTTTCTGCTTCCAATCTCTGCCCTCCAGCAGCCAGCACGAACTTTTAAAAAATGTCACACGAGTCAGATGTCTCTCAGTCATCTGAACCCATTCCGGTCAGATAAAATCTGAAGTTTTCACTATAGTCAGGAGGCCTCCTTGATCACATGGTTGGGTTCCTCCTGCTGGTCCCCCTAATCTCTTCTGCCTTGCGCCCTTCCCTCGAGCCTCACTATCCTCTCTGCTGTTGATTCAGCAGCGCCAGCTTGGTTTCTGCCGCTCGGCCTTTGCATTTACTGTTTCTCCTGCCTGGGCTGCTCTTCCCCCTTTTAAGGCGTAACTCATTCAGTCATTTTCATTCAGGTCTTTACTTAGATTAATTTATTTAAAAATAGCCTTCCTTGTCACCCTCTAATTTCCCTGTGTAGTATTTATCTGTACTTGAAATTGTTACTTATTTCTGTGCTTTATTATCTGTCTCCTAGACAGATATAGAATAAGGCTCCATGACAATGGGAACTTTGGCTTGTTTTGATGACTGCGGAATCCCTAGAGCCTGGAATGTGCCTGGCATGTCTTTAGAACTCAGATATTTAAATAAATGAATAGATAAATGAATTAATATTTGCTAACTTTTTTTTTTTTTGCTGTGTTTTACCTAATCCTATTTTCAAGTGACACTGTCTCCGAGAATCTTATAACGTTAGTGCTGTTTAAAGTTTCTTGGTGACACTGCGACGGCTTCTCTGGAAGATAACAAGTTACCAACTTTGTTTTCTATAATAACTTCATCTTTCTTTTGTCTGCCCTCTGGTGGGAGTAATCATAAGAAGCAAGCAGATGAATAGAGTAGGTTGGTAGGAAGAAACAAAAATGGAAGAACCTTGCCCTGGTCGGTGTGGCTCAGCAGTTAAGAGTGTTGGCCCGAACGCCAAAGGGTCTCAGGTTCAATCCCCGGTCAAGGGCACATACCTGGGCTGCGGGTTCAATGTCCGGTCTCACATCGATATTTCTCTCTCTCTAAATAATAATAATAATGATGATGTCTGCTTAAAAAGAATTCTTTCCATTAAAATACTTTAAATATTTTTCCATATTTAATTCAAAGGCACCTTTTCTCAACTGTAATAAGAATTTCGGTTAACCTTTGTTGACTTTTCTACATGTCAGTTAACATTCACCAGTGGAGAAGCCAGCACTCAAACCCTAACAGCTGGGTACTAGGGGCAGCACTCTTTTTTTTTTTTTTTTTTAAATTCAGACTCTGCTCTTCATTTTATTTTATGTTTTATATATATTTTTATTGCTTGCAGAAAGGAAGGGAGAGGGAGATAGAAACATCAATGATGAGAGAATCAGAGATTGGCTGCCTCCTTCACACCCCCTATTGGGGATCCAGCCTGCAACCCCGGCTTATGCCCCGACTGGGAATGGAACAGTGACCTCCTGGTTCATAGGTTGACACTCAACCACTGAACCATACAAGCCAGGCAAGAGGCAGCGCTCTTGATTATGATGTTTCACTACCTTCCTAATGTCCGAAAGGTGGTACAGGTACCAGAGAATTTCCTTTGGCGCAATAGTTATCTCAGAAAGTGCGTGATAAGTTCCTCAGTACCACCTGTTCCTCAATACCATTTTTCCAGGATGCATTACGGAGAGCCTTTTCTTCTCGAATTGCTGGGAACTATATCTTATTTAATGTTTTAAAGTATGAGATAATGGCCTGACTGGCTGATGTGGCTCAGTGATTGAGCATAGACCTATGAACCAGGAGGTCGTGGTTTGATTCCTGGTCAGGGCATATGCCTGGGTTGGGGGCTCAATCCCCAGTGGGGGACATGCAGGAAGCAGCCGATCAATGATTCTCTCTCATCATTGATGTTTCTATTTCTCTCTCCCTCTCCCTTCCTCTCTAAAATCAATAAAAATATGTTTTTTAAAAAGTATGAAATAATGATTTCAATACTAATGTGCTAGTGACCTGCTAAAATATTAAAATTTCTTTTAGTGTCCACATTTTATGTTTATTTGTTATCAAATTTATTAGGATGACACTGGTCAACGTGATCATATAGGTTTCAGGTGTGGCTTTCTATGTTACAAGAAAAGGTGTGAGTCTCTTTTGTACCATGTGCCCACCACCCAAAGTCAAATCTTTGTCACTGTATATTAGAACCCCTACAGGATTGTACAGCTTAAATTCCCCCCTCCCCAATTTTGGTTGTAGCAGTTATTACCAAGGAAACTCAGTATATATTTTGCTGGGTAAGGGCAAACTCCCTCCACCAGGATGCTTATCTGCTTACAGTTGGAGCCCCAAAAGGGAGCATTTGTTCAGAGGGCATTATTAGTGTTGGCATCTTTGCAAGTACTTAGAACTCTGACATTCTCTTCTTAATAGCCACATAATATTTCATATCAGCTCTCCTGTTGATTTATATTTGTAACTAGAGGCCCAGTACACAAAATCGTGCACTTGGGGGGGGGGGGGTCCCTCAGCCCGGCCTGCGCCCTCTCGCAGTCTGGGAGCCCTCGGGGAATGTCCGACTGACGGTCTGACATCCTTAGCACTGCTGCGGAGGCAAGAGAGGCTCCCGCCACCGCCACTGTGCTCACCAGCAGTGAGCCTGGCTCAGGGCTTCTGGCTGAGCAGAGCCCCTCCTGTGGGAGTGCACTGACCACCAGGGGACAGCTCCTGCATTGAGTGTCTGCCCCCTGGTGGTCAGTGAGCATCATAGCGACCAGTCTTTCCTTTGGTCGATTTGTATATTAGCCTTTTGTTATATAGGATTTTTTGTATATAAACATTTGGCAATAACCCTCCTTAAACATTCATTCTTATCTATTCAAAAATATCTTGTGTTTAAAAGCCTCGCTATTTCCTCATCATCTAACTTGTAATAAATTTTAGCCATAGAGAAATAGATGGAATCTGTACCATAAAGTGAGAACACTACCTTGGGAGAGACGAAGGTGAGAACAGTGGTCCCAGTGCTCAGAGAGCTCATCATCTCTGGGCTCTTCCAGAGGAATGTTTGATTTTTTGTTATGGTAACATTTAGCAATGGCTTGACTCCATTTCCCCCCCCCCCCCCCCTTCAATTTGTATGAGTTCCCCACCTAAGCACCTTTACCCAGGAATTGTTTCAAGTACAAAAACTGGGTTTTAACTATTTGGTCAAGTGAAATTAAAGCCCAGTAATGGAGTTTAGGCTGAATGAGGCGTTGTTGTCTAATTAGCATGTGACATAGGTTATACTAGTACGTTTTATCCAGGATAGTTAATAAGGCTTATAGTGACCAGCTGTTAAAAGGAAATAATTAAAAATATATTTTTTTACTTTCTAGACTTCTGTAAATTAAATTATCTATTTAAATGGGAAATGGTAGACAGCTGACTACTTAGGGAATTGAAATTTGTCAAGGGCTCGTCATTATGGGCATCACTTATGAAACGGGCCTCTAGGGAAGCTGTTGGCAGGCGGGGGGGTGTCAACTCTGAAAATGTCGTCTCCTTATCCTTCAGCGTAAGAAGCAAAAGCAGTTGGTACTTAAAGATTTTTAAACTTAGATGTTATTCTTCATGATTATGTATTAACCTTTATCAATGGGGATTAACATTTATTAGCAAGGGATTTTATTATGTTTATTAATTGTTAATGTGCCATTACAGAGGCTTTTGAGGGAGAAAAGCAAATTTAAAAACACACACAAAGACTCCTCCATGTCTTAAGATATAAAGAAGAGGAGAAACGTTAGTGTGTAAACTTCACCCATGGCTATGTGCTAACTAATCTTCCAGTGAGGGAATGTCTTTGTGAAGGTGTTAGAGGTGATGATGAGAGTATGAGGGATAAGGAGTAACCTGTGTTCCCTTTAAGGCTGCTGGTGTATGTAATACTAAGTGTTGCAGGATGCAAACATCAGGAAAATCAGAGCAGTAGAATACAACTAAATGTGACAAAATGAATTCACTGTTCAAGGTCCCTTTGATTGATGGGTTTTGAGAACATTGGTGGTGAGGGTAAGGAGTTGGGGATGGAGTGGAATCCCAAATAGCTGGCCTGAGTTACTCATTAGCCGTTGGTCTAAACCCCTGCCAGCAACTGTATGGTACCTTGGTAAATAAAGCGTGATGCTGAAGTAGCATTGGTGGATGTCTGTTCATCGCAGACCAATGTCACACACTTGCTTTTTAATTAGTAAAACTTCCAAGGTCTTATCTTGTCCCTAGGTGTTATGGCTTTCTGTTAGAGCAGCGGTTCTCAACCTGTGGGTTGCGACCCCTTTGATAGGACCATGTGAGGTTTATGTCACCAAAAACCATCGGAAAACACATATATAATTACATATTGTTTTTGTGATTAATCACTATGCTTTAATTATGTTCAATTTGTAACAATGAAAATACATCCTGCATATCAGATATTTACATTACGATTTCATAACAGTAGCAAAATTACAGTTATGAAGTAGCAACGAAAACAGTTTTATGATTGGGGGTCACCACAACATGAGGAACTGTATTAAAGGGTCGCAGCATTAGGAAGGTTGAGAACCACTGTGTTAGAGAAAATGAAATCTGCACTGAGAGAAAGACACTAACACTAGAGTGCTAATTATGATCGGCAACTTATTATTGGTAATGAGAGAGAGAGAGAGAGAGAGAGAGAAAAGAAGAGACATCGGTGTGTGAGTGAACATTAATTAGTTGCCTTCCGCAGGTGCCCCCACCAGGGATCCCCTGCAACCTAGGTATGTGCCCTGACCGGTAATGGAACTGAGACCTTTTGGTGTATGGATGATGCTCCAACCAACTGAGCCACACGGGCCAGGGCTATTATTGGTAACTTTAAATATTTTACTCTTGTTAAAGCTGTGACCACATGGAATTGTAGCTACCTTTCCCTGAATATGTTAATTGCATAAGTCATCTTTTGTCCAGTGACGCCAAGTAACTAGATCATATAAACTAGATCATGATGCCTGTTAGGCTCTCATAAACATTTGCTAGATGGAATTCTGATATCCCTGGTTGTCATATTTTCATTCTTTAGCAGTGAGATTCATTAAAATTTTTTTTATATAACAGTAATATATAACCAAGTCTGATAAATTTAAGGATTTTTTTCTGGTTAAACAAAAACAAATTATGTGACTTCAAAGCGATACAAGACTGTGTGACTTAGAGATACAGGATGAACCTCACATGGTCCTATCAAAAAAATCCAAGACGCGATAATGAGAAGAGTCATATGAGAAAAGATAGACTGTCAAGGTTATGGTTTGTAATTTACATAATCATGATTTATTTTCCTAATGTTTATCACAAAGTCTTAGAAATCCTAAAACTAGAGGTGTCTCGACTTAGGACTTTAGGACTAAGTAAAAGTTAAATAAATTCACTGTCAACTATGCTGTTTGACATAGCTGACAGTGAATTTATAGAACTTGTTACTTTGAGGTAGTACAGCTAAAAATATAAGCATACTAAAGTGGTTTCAACAGATACACCGACAGTTGTTTCAAAATGTATTGCATAAAGTTTAAGGGAAATCTTCAGTATATTGAGTTCAGCCGCGTTCTCATGAAACAGTTGGTTTTGGTGACATAAACCTTGAACATTTGTAGCACTTGCATCTTGATGTAATTATTATTACCCAGCTGCTTTTCTGAGTGGAGTGGGGCCATTCCCTGCCTGTTGTGGGAAGGTGTTAAACACATGTTTGTTGAGTGGAAGAGTGGGTCACATGATGACCTGGATTGATGGTAGGTCAGGATAGTGCTCATTTTTTTGTACTTTAGGCCTATAGATAAAAATAACAGGAATAATGCAGGAAAAAAATCTTTCTGAAAGTTTCCCAAAATGTTGACCGGAAATAAGCTAGATTTATTTATTTAAAGCTTCCAGTGTAGCCCAGCTGCTGTGGCTCAGTAGTTGAGTGTTGACCTATGAACCAGGAGGTCACAGTTTCAATTCCCTGAGTTGTGGGCACATCCCCAGTAGGGGGCGTGTAGGAGGCAGCCAATCAATGATTCTCTCTCATCATTGATGTTTCTATTGCTCTATCCCTTTCCCTTCTTCTCTCTAAAAATATAATCAATAAAAACATATATATATTTTAAAAAAGCTTATGTCATTTGAATTCATTTGGTGCCACAACCTGACCTGATCTAATAGGACACTTGCTGGTCGATTTCCCCCCACCTCGTTATGAATGTGCTTACATTTTTGCTGCAGGGGCACTCCTTCCTGATTATGTGACATCCTTTCCCAGGGTTCAGTTGGGGTATTATGTGATATATAATGAATACACTTTTTTAAAATCTGAAAACTTCCAAATTCTGAAACGCATCTGGCCCTAGGGCAGGGGTGGGCAAACTTTTTGACTCGAGGGCCACAATGGGTTCTTAAACTGGACCGGAGGGCCGGAACAAAAACATGGATGGAGTGTTTGTGTGAACTAATATAAATTCAAAGTAAACATCATTACATAAAAGGGTACGGTCTTTCTTTTTTTAGTTTTATTCATTTCAAACGGGCGGATCCGGCCTGTGGGCCGTAGTTTGCCCACAGCTGCCCTAGGGCATAGGGTAATGGGTTGTGGACCTGAGAGAGTGTGTGCTTACACATCTGCGTTTCCTCTTAGACTGCCAAGTGCTGGAGCGCTGGGACTGTCTTATTCACGCGTAGCCCCGATTCTTGGCACATAATGGAAATTCAGTCAACATTTGGTGAAAGAATGAACTACGTCAGAAAATAGCAGTTAGGCGAAGGGAAACAAACCTGACCCTGGGAGTGGCACCTTATTTGTTTCCTGAAACACAGACAACACAGGTTGCCTTCGGTTTACAAGACGCTGAATTGGTTTACTTCTGGGGCATTTAAAAATGTTCAGTGTAGCCCTGACCGGTTTGGCTCAATGGATAGAGCATCGGCCTGCGGACTGAAAGGTCCCAGGTTCGATTCCGGTCAAGGGCATGTACCTTGGTTGCGGGCACATCCCCAGTAGGTGGTGTGCAAGAGGCAGCTGATCGATGTTTCTCTCTCATCGATGTTTCTAACTCTCTATCCCTCTCTCTTCCTCTCTGTGAAAAATCAATAAAATATATTAAAAAAAAAAAATGTTCAGTGTAGCCCTAGCCGGTTTGGCTCAGTGGATAGAGCGTTGGACTGCAGGCCAAAGGGTCCCGGATTTGATTCTGGTCAAGAGCACATACCTCGGTTGCAGGTTCCTCTCCAGCCTGGGCCCTGGTTGGGGCATTTCTTTCACATCGATATTTCTCTCTGTTTCCCTCTCTCTTCCACTCTCTCTAAAAATCAATGGAAAAATACTCTTGGATGAGGATTAAAAAATAATAAAATAAAAATCCCACACTCAACCCAAGAAAAAAAAATTCAGTGTAATGAGAAATTTGATAGCAAAATGAAAAACCAAAACTTAATGCCTATGCTACAGTTTAAGCATCTCTAACTTCTATTTTTCTCTCTTATCCATTCACCCATGCCTCTCTTAAGTTTTTGCTGACTTCTTGAGAGAGAAAGCCACATGGGAATATCCGTATACAGTATACTTGGGATGAGTAGGCAAGAGTGTATTTAAATTCCTTGATAGGAATGATCATAAAAGCTTTTTAAATATCCTACCTAACTCATTATGGGGTTAGGGTTTTTTTTGAATTTTACAAAGTGTAGAAATTATATTTTCATTTTATATGCTTTCATGATCAGACTGAAAATTATTAGTAGCTAAGCTACTTGTATTTCTCTGTCTCGTATGATTAAAATAGCTATTCACTAACACAGCAGTATAATTGTACAAGCTACATAATGCCTTGCTTTATTAAAAATTCTGTGGACATTTGAAGAAGTGGAGGGAGAAGGCAGTTTGAATTATGCAACTGTATTTCCCATTTTGTTTAATAAATGGCTTGGACACACTGGCTCATTGGTATTTTGATATTTGTAACTGGTACAGCTGGCTTTAAAAAGATAACAGATATGCTGCTTTCTGCTCCACTTACATGCTCTCCCTGTATGATAGTTACCTTAACTGTGTTAAATGAATCAAATATTCATGTCAAAAAAGAACTTAGTCAAGAAGTTACAGTACTTGAAAGAGCATTTTAAACTAGTTTAAAAGTTGTTTTACTCAGCAATTTCAATACCACTTCAGAATTGAAGTGAATAAAGATGGATACCTGAAAAAAATCCTTACGGGAATTTGGGTCCTAATCATGCCCTGAGCAGATATAAACTGAGCCTGTGCTCAGAGAAGCAGAGGAAGTTATTCTGTAGAAAGAGGGAAAACAAAGATCTGAAGAGAAAGGCAGGACAGTCAGAAAACGAATGCTACCAGTTTTTAGCCTCTGGTCTCCTCCTGAGGTGGTAAGAGTCCTGCCTTTCGGTTCTGTGATTCATCCTAAATCTTTAGAACAAAGTTCCCTTTATTTCTTAAGCGATTTCAGGTTAGCTTACTTACTGAAGAAGAAAGTGTCTTTGGTATTAGCGATACAGCCAAGAGCAAAGCAGACAAAGTCCCTGCATAAAGGAGCTTATATTCCGCAGGAAGGAAACAGACAACAAATAAGCAGATACATGCTAAATGGTGTTGAGTCTTTGGTGACCTGATTGAGAGAGAGTGAGGGGGCTAGGTGGGTGCATAAGTGCTATCAGGGAAGGTCGTGTCCCCCCCCCCACCCCCCCCCCACCCCCCCCCCCAGAGGTAGCATCTAAGCAGAAGTAAAGGACCTGGGGTGGGGGGAGGGGGGAGTGTAAGAGCATTTCAGGCAGAGGGAAGAGCAAGAGTAAGGACACGGAGGCCAGCTACTTGGTGTGTTCCAGGAACATGAAGAAAGCTTCTGAGTGGCTGGATCAGAGTGAGAGAGGGACAGATGAGGTCAGAGGGGTGTGTGTAAGAGTTGAGTAGGACTCTAATTCAAAATAAAGAGCGGAAAACTGCGGTAGGATTTAAAGCGGAAGAGAGACTTGTGCTTTGAAAGGATCACTAATTGCTATATTTAGAATATAGATTGGAGCGTGGTTGAAAGCAATAGAAAGGAGACCCGGTGAGAGATGATGATGGCTTGGACCAAGGTGCTCAAAGTGGACATAACCAGGGTTGGTCAAATCCTGGATACTTTTTTGAAGGACTGTTTGGCATGCTTTGCTGATGGTTTACGTGTAGGGTGTGAAGGGAACAGAAGTTAGGGATGACTCCCATGTCTTTGGCTTAAACAATTGGAAGGATGGGATTACCGTTTACTGAGATAGGGAAGACTTGGGGTAGGGTGGGGTTAGTTTTGAAGTAGTAAGTTTGAGGTGTTTATTAGACATTTAAGTGGGTATGTCTGTGTGTGCCCTGTTGTGAAGTGTTTCTCACAAGACTCCATTCTAGTACTAATTCTCTCTAGTTTAGTCTTGAAAACTACAACTCAAGATTTCGCTTCCATCCTCTAGTCACATTCCACCATAATAACCTTTATAAATAATCTCGATCTATATGTACTTAGCAATTTTACATTCTAGTAATAATTGACTATCTCATTGGCGTTTCAGAAGGAACAAAAAAGAAACTATATGTCAATATTTTTAAAGTAGATTAACCTGTAAATGGAGAACTGAATTCGTCTCTCTCTATTTTTTATAGTTGTTTTGTGTTGTTAATTTCGAAGTAAAAATTTTCCAAAAATGAGTGAACTGGAACAGTTGAGGCAGGAAGCCGAACAACTACGGAATCAGATCCAGGTAAGAGCAATCCTTTTCATTTTCTCAAAAACATTTTTAACATTTTTATCTCATACCAGTAATGAATGAACTAGATTTGTTCATTAGGTCATCAGTCTACAGATGTTAAATAATTTATGAGACAAGAAATGGTCAATTTTTTTATCATATATCTAAAGAACTCTCCAAAAATCATTCCTAACAAATTATGTTGGACTAATGGCCTCTGTGTCCCAAAGAAGTGAATATCATATATGTAATCCCTCCTGAAAGACAAGCATAATTCTCTTCTTAGTCACACACCTGGAATCATAGTTTGATTTTTTGGTGCAATACGACAAGGCAGATTATCACATTGTAATATACTAAAAATTATTCATCTGTAAAACATTACATTGCAAAAAACATTAAAAGGTATTAGTGGCATAATAAAGACATGTCATCTTTTACTTTTGCAAATCAACTCAAAACAGTAAAGAGCGTAAGAACCAAATACAAGCTCCATCTTGTATTTGTTAACACAATTGAAAGACACTTGGAACACAATTGAAAGACACTTGGAACCTCATAATAGGATGGGAAAAGTTGTCAAATATAGCGATGCTTTGGGGGAAGGCTCTGAGAGGGGTTTCTGCAGCTGTGAATCTCATACAGAGTAGGTGGCACTCCCTCAGGGCCAACTCCAATAATCCTTTTTTGGAGCAATGGGAACAGATGCTTCTCTGGACTGAGGAATATCAAGATAGGCAGAGAAAAAAAATGAAAGGGTACAGACTTGCCATCTTTTAGGAAGCCTCCTGTTGACAGAGTGGAGGAAAGAGACTTGTGGGTAGCCTGGCGCTGCTTACTTCTTATCACAGGGAAAAAGTAAGGGCTGAAACAACTTACAAATCTAAATGGAGACCTTTGGCATGAAGCAGGGAGAATCCCTAATAACTTGGACTACCGCTGTGGCCCTCTCCAATATGAGCTTTTGCAATAGGGATTTTGGAAGAACTCATCTCATGTAAAAGTGAAGAGTAAGAAAAAAAGGAACAAGCACAGGCTCTCTACAAAGATATCACAAGAAAGGAGGGACAGGAGCAGGGAGAACAAGGACTGGGCCAAGAACACTCGCTGGGGAAATGTTGAGTGAAATAACCAGTGGATTGGAATCATAACCAGTCTTATTGCCGGGAATGCAAAGAAGTTAAAGAACTAGATGTGAGTAAGAACTTGGAGTTGATACCTTAGGTGTCTGGACAAAGCTGACAAAACAGAGAGGGATTTATTTTGCCTGGAATGATCAGGGAAGGCTCCATGGGCTAATAATCTCTGAGTTAGATGTTGTTGCCACCACCAGAAAGGATTCCCTCTCTCTCTACTTTTTGTGACTTGCTCCACATGCTGAGCAAGATCTACTGATGAGCCAAGCACATGGTCACACGCCCATCTTATTTTTAGAAAATTTCTCTGTATTTATGAGTTTCTTTCTTTTCTTTTTGGAGATTTTACAAATAAGCGAGATCATAAGGTATTTATCTCTCTGACTTTTTCACTTAGCATAATGCCCTCAAGGTCCATCCATGTTGTTGCAAATGGCAAGATTTCTTTCATTTTTATGTCTGAGTAATATTCCATTATATAGACATATCACCTTTACTTCATCCATTCATCTGTCAATGGACACTTAGGCTGTTTCCATTTTGGGCTGTTGTAAATAATGCTGCAATTATTTACAGAACATGGGACGTCTGTATCTTTTTGAGTTAGTATTTTCATTTTTTTCAGACAAATACAGTTCTTCAGAAGTAGAATTGCTGAATCATATGGTAGTTTTATTTTAAATTTTTTGAGGAACCTGCATTCTGTTTTCCAAAGAGGCTACAGCAGTTCCTTAGTACACCCCAACAACAGTGCATCAGGATTCCCCTTTCTCTACATCCTCACCAATACTTGTTATTTGTTCTTTTTTTTTTGATAACAGCCATTCTAACATGTAAGGTGATATATTGCATTGTGGTTTTGATTTGCATTATCCTGATTATTAGTGATGTTGAACACATTTTCATGTACTTTTTTACATTTTATTTGGAAAATGTCTATTCAGATTCTCTACCCAATTTTTAAATCAGATTTGTTGTTGAGTGGTATTGGGTTTATTTGTGGGCTGTCTTCTGTTCCATTGATATGTGTGCTTGTTTTGATGCCAATACCATACTGTTTTGATTACTGTAGCTCTGGAATACAGTTTAAAATGAGGGAGCAGCTGATGTCTTCAGCTTTGTTTTTGTTTCTCAAGATTTCTTTGGTTATTTGGGTGTCTTTTGTGGTTCCATACAGATTTTCAGATTTGTTCTATTTCCTTGAAAAATGCCATGGGCTTTGATAGTGATTACATTGAATCTGTAGATTGCTTTGGGTAGTATGGACATTTAAATAATACTAAGTATTCCAATCCATGAGCATAAAATATCTTTTCATTTATTTGCATCTTCACTTATCAATGTTTTATAGTTTTTAGTGTTTTATCTTTTATCTCCTTGTTTAAATTGATTCCTAGCCTTTTAATTTTTTGATGCAATTGTAAATGGGATTGTTTTCTTAATTTCTCTTTTTGATAGTTCTTTATTAGTATACAGATACACAACAGATTTCTGTATATTGATTTTGTATTCCGCAACTTTATTGAATCCATTTATTAGTTCTAACAGGGTTTTTTTTGTGAGTTTTTAGGATTTTCTATATATTATACTGTGTCATCTATAAATACAGTAGTGATATTTTTACTTCCTCCTCCTCCCCACCCCCCATTGATTTCAGAGAGGAAGGGAGAGGGAAAGAGAGATAGAAACATCAATGATGAAAGAGAATAATCGGTCGGTTGCAGGCCCCAACCAGGGATCAAGCCTCCAGCCCAGGCGTGTGCCCCGATGGGGAATCAAATCGTGACCTCCTGGTTCATAGGTTGACACTCAACCAATGAGCCATGCTGGCCAGGCTTTTCATTTCTTTTTCTTGCCTAATTGCTTTTGCAAGGACTTCCATTGCTATGTTGAATAAAAGTGATGAGAGAG
Source organism: Myotis yumanensis (assembly GCF_028538775.1). NCBI lineage: Eukaryota > Metazoa > Chordata > Mammalia > Chiroptera > Vespertilionidae > Myotis > Myotis yumanensis. The sequence goes on from NW_027223753.1 coordinate 178,937,961, forward strand.
TGGACATCCTGGTCTAGTTTCTGATCTTAGAGGAAAAACTTTCAGTTTTTCACCAGTGAGTATGATGTTAACTGTGGGCTTGTCATAGATAGCCTTTATTATTTTGAGCTATGTTCCCTCTATGCCCACTTTGTTGAGAGATTTTTTTATTATATATGGATGTTGGGTTTTGTCAAATGCTTTTTCTGCGTCTATTGAGATGATCATATGATTTAAAAAATATATATATTTTATTGATTTATTTTTATTTTTATTTTTTATTTTTTTATTTTATTGGTTTTTTACAGAGAGGAAGGGAGAGGGATAGAGAGTTAGAAACATCGATGAGAGAGAAACATCGATCAGCTGCCTCCTGCACACTCCCCACTGGGGATGTGCCCGCAACCAAGGTACATGCCCTTGACCGGAATCGAACCCGGGACCCTTCAGTTCGCAGGCCGATGCTCTATCCACTGAGCCAAACCAGCCAGGGCAATCATATGATTTTTATTTTTCATTTTGTTAATGTGGTGTATCACATTGATTGATTTGTAGATATTGAACCATACTTGCATCCCTGGAATAAATCCCACTTGATCATGCTGTATGACCCTTTTAATGTATTGTTGAATTCCATTTGCTAATATTTTGTTGAGATTTTTTTGCATCTCTGTTCATCCAGGGATATTGACTTGTAATTTTCTTATGCTATTCTTGTCTGGAATGACTGGCCAAGCACATGGCCACTTGCCCATCTCATTTAATCCTCATAGCAACCCTGTGAGGTAGATGGTGTTACTTCATTTTGTAATTGAGGAAACTGAACCTCAGTGAGAGAGAGAGAAAAACATAGGATGTGAGAGAGATACATTGATTGGTTGCCCCCTGCACGCATCCCAACCAGGACTGGGGATCAAACCTGCAACTCAGTTACATTCCCTTGACTGGGAATCGAACTCGTGACCCTTGGGTGCTTGAGCCAACACTCTAACCACTGGGAAACACTGGCCAGGGCAACAGATTTATTTTATTTTATTTAATCCTCACTGCTTTTAAGAGTGGAAGGGCTGGAGGCAGGGAGGGAGAGAGAGAGAGAAACATCAGTGTGAGAGAGACACATCAATTGGTTGCTTCCTACACGAGCCCTGACCAGGGCTGGGGATCAAACCTGCAACCCAGGTTTGTGCCCTTGACTGGGAATGAACCCATGACCTTTTGGTCTATAGACCAATACTCTAACCACTGAGTAAACCTGCCAGGGTGGCAACTGATTTTTTAATTGAATGACTGAATTAAGAAGATGACCTAAATGATATAGTTCATTTCATAAAGCTCAAAATCAGAGAGCCCTTTTTTTAGAATTTAGTCTTCAAGTCCACCATTTTTGGAACATAGTTCAGGCCATCACTGTCATTTCTGGAAATTCTTTTCATTGCAGCAAAGTGGGCTAAATCATTCCTTGCCAAATGAGGTTTCTTAACCCACAATTTGACTAAGAATGAGAGAATCAAATCGTATGTTTGTATAACTACTTATAACACCCTGAGATATTCTAAGTGTTTATAAATAGGTTGAAAGGGCAGCCAGAAAGATTATGCAGTCCATCTAGTCTTTGCTGCAAGTAGAGGCAGGCCTTTTTCACCTTAGCTGTGGAACACGTCCATCTGGCACATTTATTCAACAAATATTGTGTGCTTCCTCTGTACACGAGCACGCTAAGCATAGTAGGGAAAAACAAAGTTGAAAAGGATATTACCCTAATACTTGAGGGGGAAATTGTTTCAAGTCCAGTAGGAAGAATTAATTGCACTTCTGATTTTCCCATGTTATATGAATCCTCTAAATTTATTATTAAACTTGGTTTAAAATATTTTTTGCTTATTATATATGTTCTTTCCTTTCCTTATTTTGTTATATTGATTTCTGTTTCATTATCTTCCTTTTGAAAATTCCCTTCAGTTTGCATAAAAGTTTAAGATCTCTGAAAGTCTACCCTAAAATGTTTAAGCATAAACACCATCTTACATACTATTAATTAATGCTATTAATATAAATATATAGATGTGCAACTTAGTATAAACTGTGGCTATTATATAAACGTTGTTTTTCCTGAAATGTCATGTCTTTTTCTCATATTGGATCTAAAATATTTTATTTCTAATAGCATCTGTATCCAGTGTATTGGAAAGCATTTCCATAGAATTGCTATGTAGTTTTAAAAACATTTCTGAAATGACCGGGTTATACTATAAATATCATTCCTATCACCTCGACTTCTAGATGCCAGAACAAACAGAAGGGGAACTCAGATCTCTTGCTTTTGCTGAAGCTTAGTAACAAATATAACTGTGGATACTGTGGCCTTATTAAATCAACCTAGTTCATTGTTACTCAGGGAATACAATTAAAAATGTCTTAGTTATAAACCCAATATATATTTGCACAATGAAATACAATAGGGAGTCCATAAGTAAGTCAATTTGCCACAGATACATGATTTTTCAACAAGGGTAACAAGACCATTCAATAGGGAAAGAATAATTCCTTTTAAAAATGATGCTGGTCCAACAGGATATCCACACACAAAAGAATGAATTTGGACTCCTACATCATACTGTGTATAAAAATGAACTCAAATGGTACCCAAATATAACAGCTGAAAGTGTAAAATTCTTAGAAGTTAAACATAGTTGTTAATCTTGGTGACCTTAGATTAGGTAACAGTTTAATATGCCACTAAAAGCACAAGCAGCTAAAGAAAAAATAGACTTCATGAAAAGGTAAAAACTTGTATGTCAGAGGACACTATCAAGAAAATGGAAAGTCAGCCTACAGGATGTGAGCAAGTGTGTAAATCATACACCTGATCAGGGCCTAGCACTCAGAATACAAGAACTCCTACATCTCAACAATAAGCCCTACCTGTATTGAAAATGAACAAAGGATTTGAATAAACAGTTCTCCAAAGAAGACACACAAATGGCAGGTATGCACATGTAAAGATTCTCCACATGAAAAGATGCTCAATATCACTAATCATTGGTGAAATCAAAACCACTAGATACAACTTCACCTTCACTAAGATGGCTGTAACAATGCAAATTAAAAAAAGAAGACAGCAACAGTGCTGGTGAGGATGTGAGGACATTGGAGCCTTCATACATTCCTGTTGGGACTATAAAATGGTGCAGCTGCTATGATGAACAATTTGACATTTTCTCAAGTTAACAAAAACTTGCACATGAATGTTCAATGCATTATTATGCATAAAAGCCAGAAAATGGAAATAACTTAAATGTCCATCAATTAATTAATGGATGAACAAATGTGATGTATCCATATAATGGACTATGACTTGGGCATAAAAAGAAATGAAGTACTGATATGTGCCACCCTATGGAACCTTGAAAACATTATACAAGTGAAAGAAGCCAGACACAAAAGGTCATCTACTGTATGATTCCATTTTTATAAAATGTCCAGAATAGGCAAATCCATAGAGGTAGAAAAGTAAATTAGTGATTACCAAGGGATGAGGAAAGAGGGTTTCTTTGTTTGGCGTGATGGAAATGTTCTGGAATTGGGTAGTGGTCATGGTGAATATACTCATCACTCGATTATACACCTTCAAGATGACTTAAATGGTTAACTTTGGGTTATGTGAATTTTATCTCAATAAAAGTTGTTTTGAATAAAGATTATGTGGTGCAGTGAAAACACATTTGCAATGAAAATATTGAGTTATACCTAGTGATTTCCATGTCTAAATGTTTTACCATCCTCTTTCTTGTCTTCAGGATGCCAGGAAAGCATGCAATGATACAACACTTGTTCAGGTAAAGTCGCCGTCCCCACCCCAGCTCCAAGCCCCCAGCCTGTTTACTTTAGTGATGCACATGAAACAGCTTTGCACCAAGGCAAATGACATTCGGATTCTTTTCTGTTAGTATTTAATTGAAAAAGTGAGATCTCTAAAAACACTTGGTAATTTGTCAGATGCCGTACAAGTGCTTTTAAAAGCACACTTGTTAAAATAGAAGGCCGTGGAAAATAAATACTATAAAATATGTAGATTCTTTTGTTTCTTTTTAGGGAGCTTCTTGATTCTTTTAGATATACTCTGATTAAGCTTTCTTATTAGGTTAATTAACATTAATAATTTTCATTAAGAAATGTTTTATGTGCTTTACAAACATAAAACTGGCTTTCTTACAGGCAGTTAAAATCATAAATGTTTTACTCTTTGATCATCTACCATTAGATTTTTATTTGGGCTGTTTTTTTTCCCCTAATGTTGGGAGGTATGTCTATTCTTTTCAGTTAATAGTCTACAGAAGATATTCTTACTAGAAGGCATGCATGCAGCATGATTTTAAATCAGTTACACTTTTTCTTGAACTACATATCAATCCTATAATTACTCTGTGGAATTATTTATATTGAATTACCTTCAGTCGCTCTAAATTGGTTTTATGCCTGATTTCTTTTTTTTTTTAGTTTTTTATTTCAAGAAAAACAATTTCAAATATAATGTTACATGCAATAACCCTTAATATTTCAAGAAAAACGATTTTAAATATGAAGTTACATGCAATAAACACCAATTCAAGAAAAATTATCTTACATATAATAACATTACATGCAATAAACATTAATATTTCAAGAATAAAAGGATTTTAAGTATAATAAAATTACCAAAACTCTACTAACATAGTATGGTATCACAAAAGTTGTAGGAAATATTAAAAATCTGCAAATAACAGGATTACTTCTATTATATTCTAGTATATTTTTTCCCCTCTGGCTCTATTTTTGTTCATCAGTTTATGTTGTTCATTATATTCCACAAATGAGTGAGATCATATGATATTTATCTTTCTCTGACTGGGTTATTTTGCTTACATGATGCTTTAAAGTCTATTTTGTTGGATGTGAGTATTGCTACTCCAGCTTTTTTTTTTTTTCCTTTTCCATTTGCCTGGAAAATTTTTTTCCATCCCTTCACTTTCATCCTGTGTGTGTCTTTTGTTTTGGGGTGGGTCTCTTGTAGTCAGCATATAGTTGGGGCATGTTTTGTATCCATTCAGCTACCCTTCACCTTTTGATTGGAACATTTAATCCATTTACATTTAGGGTTATTATTGAGAGGTACTTATTTATAGCCATTTTAATTCTGTACGGCTAGGCTTCTCTCTCTGTTTCTTCTTCTCAGCAATCCCTTACAACAATCCCTTTAGCATTTCTTGTAATGCTGGCTTGGTGGTGATGAACTCCTTTAACCATTTTTTTGTCTGAGAAGCTCTTTATTGACCATCCATTTTGAATGATAGCCTTGCTGGATATAGTGATCTTAGTCTCAGATCCTTGCTTTCCATTACCTTGAGTACGTCATGCCATTCCCTTCTGGCCTGTAGAGTTTCTAATGAAAAATCAGGTGTCAGCCTTATGAGAACTCCTTTGTAGGTAACAGTTTACTTTTCTCTTGCTGCCTTTAAGATTCTCTCTTTGTCTTTAATTTTTGGCATTTTAATTATGGTGTGTCTGGGCATGGGTCTGTTTGGATTCTTCTTGTTTGGGGTTCTCTGTGCCTCCTGAACTTGTGTGATGTTTCCTTTACCAGATTAGGGAAGTTTTCAACCATTATTTCTTCAAACACCTTCTCTATTCCTTTCTCTTTTTCTGCCTCTTCTGGCAGCTATTCTAATATTGTTACATTTCACATTGTCCCACAGCTCCCTTAAGCTGTCCTCCTGTTTTTTAATTGTTTTTTCCTTTTTGGTTCTCTAATTGAGTGATATTTTCAACTCTATCTTCAAATTCACTGATTTGATCCTCAGCTTCCCCTAACCTGTTGTGTATTCCTTCCAATGTGTTCTTTATTTGTGTTATGTCATTCTTTATCTCAGACTGTTCTTTTTTCATAGTTGACTATATCTTTTTTCATACTGTTGAGCATTCTTAACATCATTACTCTGAACTCTGTTTCAGATAAATTTCTTATCTCTGCTTCATTTATCTCTTCTGGAGAATTCACTAGTTCTTTCATTTGGGGGTTGTTTCTTTGTTCCCTCATTTTGGTTGTCTGTTTGGGTTTGTGACTATGTTTTAGGTAGATCCTCTACACCTCTCAATCTCTAGTGCAGGACAGTGTAAAGGCTGTTTCTGACTAATTGGATCAGGCAAAGACTCAAAGCCTCCAGAGACCGCCACTGCCTACAGAAGTGGTTCTCAACCTTCCTAATGCCATGACCCTTTAATATAGTTCCTCATGTTGTGGTGACCCCCAACCATAAAATATTTTCATTGTTACTTCCTAACTGTAATTTTGCTACTGTTATGAATTGTAATGTAAATATCTGATATGCAGGATGTATTTTCATTGTTACAAATTGAACATAATTAAAGCATAGTGATTAATCACAAAAACAATATGTAATTATATATGTTTTCTGATGGTCTTAGGCAACCCCTGTGAAAGGGTCATTCGACCCTCAAAGGGGTCGTGACCCACAGGTTGAGAACCGCTGGCCTACAGACTAATAGGATTCTGACTTGAATTGCCCCCAGGCAATCATTCTCAGGTGTGGTGAAAGTTTTTTCAGCAGGGTGGGGCAGTTTCTTCTGCCTGGAGGTTGTTACTTTTAGTCTCTTAAGTGGCCTCAGGGCAAGATGTTTTTCAATTGGGTGTGTCGACTGTCTTCCCCCAAGGCAAGGCAGATGTCTAAGTGGGAAAGATGTCCTCCACTGTATGAGGGAATGACTCAGCCCAGGAATCTTGGGGTGTCTGCCTTCTTAGCTCTATTCCCCGAGTCCCCAGTCCTGCTCTCACAGCTCCAGTCTGCTTCATCCTCCCTCTGCTGGAGCACAAGGTGGGTGGCTTCAGAGGGAATTTAGTGTGTTGGCCCTTTAGGGGGTGCCCGAACTTTCAACTGCCACTCCCTGGCAGATAGAGCCCCACTGCTTTTCACAGCTAGATGTTATGTGGGTACCCTTCTCAGTTTGGTGCTCTCTGCTGGGGAGCCCAGCTTTGGGATTAGATCCCATAGTTCTCAGTGGCACCCCCCCTCCCCCCAGCTGAGCTATCTCTCTGGGGCTTCAGTTGCTGTCTGTGGGTGCCTGGCCAGCCCTTTCGTGCCTCCGCCCCTCCTACCAGTCTCTGTGTGGTCTCCACCTTCGGTCCTTGGGTATCAGGGTTCTCTCTCATGAGTTTTCCATTGATTATTCAGAAAGTCTTTCCGTATTTCAGTTGTAATTCAGCTTGTTCCTGGGAGCATGTCTGTTCAGCATCCTCCTACTCCGCTGCCATTTTTTATCCCTTCTTACGCCTGATTTCTTGCCTATTAATTGTTCTTACTTTATTTTCTGAGCTATGTCTAAGGTAAAGAATAACATTTATGTTGCTTTCTAAAGATCACATCAAATATGGATTCCGTGGGTCGGATACAAATGCGAACAAGACGTACGCTGAGGGGGCACCTCGCTAAAATCTATGCCATGCATTGGGGCTATGACTCAAGGTTTGTACCTGCTATCTCCAAACTACACGCAGAATTATATTTATTAAGAATCTCCATTTGCATTTCCTTTAAAACAAATAATTTTAGAGTTCGTAAACAAACTATATTTATGAAATGTTTGCAGAAAATGCATCCAATATGAGACTTTGCTTTCATTAAAAATAATCAGTGACACTTTAAAAGTTTAGAAACCTTTACTATGGAAATAAATGTATCTCTCAAAAATATCCATTATTAAATTATCAGGTAAACTGTTTAGGGTTTCTTTTCTTTGCATGGGGTGTTAGTACTGTTGTTTACTATGCCAAAAGCAGTTCTATTGTATATTAACCTTGCAATTTCAGTTAATAAACAAATATTGTTGAATATAGCTATGTACAGGTTCCTGGATATTGCTGTAATTATTACCTAAATTCACAAAGGATGGAAGTACACATGTATTGTTAGCTCTACAAATTGCATTTTTCAAGATGCATTCTCTTTTGTGAGACTACTTGGTTAATTCAAATAGCAGTTATTTTTCCATCTTTTGCTTTGGTTTGGCATTTATTTTCTGCTACTCCTCTGACAGTTTTCACTTATTTGATTTCTTATATGTGTAAATATCTTATCTACCAGGTAGTGGAGGCCTCAAAGGTAGGAAGTATCTTCTGTGTGTACCCATAACACTACCTTCACATCTCAATTGACACTTTTTGATTGAATGAAATACGGTGTTTAGGCTTACATCTACTCCATTGTTATTAAATTTATATCACTAAACACAAACCAGTCAGCTAATACTTACCAGAATCTTGAATAAGAATCCAGAATGCTGTCACCATGAAAAAGTTGAATCATAACCTGACATTTTTAGTAAAATGTCTAAATTTTGCTAAATTTTTATGTTATGATGAAAATTTTGGCATGCAGAATACATTTCTTTTAAAGTTGGAGGGCTGTTTTCTGGTATCAAGTTTTTAATTCAAGAAATTATATATATATATTTTTCTGAACTGTTCTACATTAATTCCATGCATAACTAATCTAAACTACTTTTTTCCTCTAATTGTCAAATTATTTTTGTTTGTTCCTCTAGGCTGCTAGTCAGTGCTTCCCAGGATGGAAAATTAATTATTTGGGATAGCTATACAACAAATAAGGTAGAATTTCTTAATCATTCTCTTAAGTAACCTATTATTTGATTTGATGTTCATCAGTTCTTTCCTTTATTCTGTAATTTTCTTCTAAGATAAATTCTATTTATTTTAATCTAGATCCTCTCTTAAAGCTTAGGCTTTATTTTAATATTTAGCCCCATTTTCATGCCCAAGGACAACTGCAGGAATATTTTTCAGTGTGTTTTACTAGACTTTCATATTTGAATATTAGAAAAGAGTGTGCATTAGTTTTACATAGAAATAATTTGCTAAACAAATTCCAATTCCCCCGTGTGACCATGACCCTGAGATTTTATTTCTAGCTGTGGGTGAGGAGGCTTTTCGTTGGTCCACGCTAGGCATTGATGTGTGTGTGGGCTGCTCAGAAAAGACAGCGGACAACTTGCTTAGAGCTCTTGTTGGGGAAGCCAGCAGGTTCCCCTCACGTGTCCCCTGGAAGGAATGCCTGACACAGAGGTGCTGAGTGGTAGTGGAAAAGCTTCAGGAGAACTTTCACAGGTCAAATTCCTTTAGGTTCTGGGTACTCTTTTATTAAAGTTTAAAAAGTATTGTTTTGTGAAGTAAACAGTATCTTCAGCCTGTTGAGAATTTAAAAGTAGCTAAGACAGATTTGCATTATAACAGTTCTTCTATTTTAATTGGCATTAAGCATGGGTCTTTCAATTATATTTTCCTAAAACAAAACAAAAATGTGTATTGAAAATATTATTTTAAGTTAAGTGAGAGCACAGTAGTAATCACACACAGTGTATTGATTCTCTGTATGGACCACTTAGCCTTAGAAGTCCCATATACCTTAAATTTTACTGCCTGACCTGCAAATGATTGGTGTTGGGTAAGAAGGCACCAGACAGTGGTATGAGTAGGTAGTGGAAACTCTATTGTTTAAATTCGAGCCTATGATTAGAGGAACCATCTCTTCATGGAAGAACCATATTAATAGACTCTGATACTTATATTACTCCATGTTATATTGGAGGAAATTCCTCTTTTGCACAGAACTGCAAAAACAAAGAATTTTATTACATTTTTTACCTTTAACATTTAACATTTAATATTTTAAGTTGTTATATTGCATTGAAATATCCTTGTTCTTGCTTCTCTTAAAAGAATAATTTCTGAAAAGAGCAGTTAAATTGAATTATTTATAATTCAGAAATAGGTATTTCAGTGTGCATTAGTATTTTATTTTTCAATGTTCTCTTTCCCAAGCCATTGCATTCTTTATTTTACCTTAATTTTTAGATGCATTTAATTTTTCATAATATTTGCTTCTTCGTAAATAGGTAGGAAGATGAATGACTGTCGTTCCTTAGTGATAGATTTTGTGCATTTCATTTGTTCTGCAGATGCATGCCATTCCTTTGAGGTCCTCCTGGGTGATGACCTGTGCTTACGCCCCCTCTGGTAATTATGTGGCTTGTGGAGGACTGGACAACATCTGCTCTATATATAACTTAAAGACCAGAGAGGGAAATGTGAGAGTGAGCCGAGAGTTACCGGGTCACATAGGTGAGCTCCACTGAATATTGTCCTTTTTTTCTTAAAAAGGTATTATTTTTGTAAGGGTGATACATTTATTGCAAAAAATTTACACAATAATGAAAATACAAAAATAAAGCAAATATTTTTTGTATTCTCTGCAACCATATAACATCACAGGGTTTTGGCATCTATACTTGATTATGTAATTGAAAGTATATATTAAGACTAGAGCCCCGGTGCACGAATTCGTGCACCAGTGGGACCCCACAGCCTGGCCTGCGGGATTGGGCCAAAACCGGCTCTCCGACATACCCCGAGGGGTCCCGGATTGCGAGAGGGCACAGGCCAGGCCAGGCTAAGGGACCCCACTGATGCACGAATGGGACAGGGAGGGATGCAGGAGGTTGGCCAGCCAGAGAGGGACTGCGTGAGGGCTTCAGGGCATGTCCAGCCTGCCTCCCTCAGTCCCGATTGGCTGGACCTCAGCAGTAAGCTATCCTATTAGTTGGAGCATCTGCCGCCCTGGTGGTCAGTGCATGTTATAGCGAGCTGTTGAGTGGCCTTAGCATATCTTTAGCATATTACGCTTTGATTGGTTGAACAGCCGACCGGACACTTAGCATATTAGGTTTTTATTATATAACATTTATAAAGTGTTTTTCACTGTGATAGCACATTGCTTTATTCTCCAGAGTGCACGAAACCATAATTCAGTGGTACCGCATTTGGTTAGCAGTGTTTATTATGATTTTTGGCCACTCATTGGGTTTCTGCCTCTCTGAATTCCTTGCAATACTATTTGACCATGCTTTTTACAAAATCTCTACAATGGCATTTCCCTGCCATTTTCATATTTTGAAATACTGGTGAATTCTGAACATTCAAATGCTACCTTTTTCATGAAGCCTTCACTGGGGTGGTGGTTCTAATTTCTCACAATACTTTTAATCTTTCTCCAAGGTACTTAATCCCATCTGCCATAGATTATAGACATTCGAGAGGAATATGTCTCTCAGGTAATTGTAGTAGGTGGGAGGGACTTCATATTACTCAGGCTGTAACTTTTAGAGAGTGTCCAACATAATGTCATTGACATAGTAAATACCTAAAGGAGTTGGTTGATAAAATTTAGTTTCAGATAGCATAGAGTTTGAAGTAATTAAAATTTGAACTGTAGAATGTACTAAAAAACACTGTTGCCCAGGTATTATATACTTAACAATATATATTAGTATTTGTCCTTGGCTGGGTATCTCAGTTGGTTTGAGTATTGTCCTGATACACCAAGGTTGCAGGTTTGATACCAGTCAAGGCACATGCAGGGAGCAACCAATGAATGCATAAGTAAGTGGAACAACAAATAGATGTTCCTCTCTCTCTAACTGTGTATGCATATTAGTATTTCATATGCTTATTGGGTTATTTGATCAATGATAACCTAAAATATGTTACTCTCTATGCTATAGGCTACTTGTCCTGCTGCCGTTTTTTAGATGACAGCCAAATTGTTACAAGTTCAGGAGATACAAATTGGTAAGTTTATTTCAGAAGAACACTGATTTGGGTGTTGAGGGTGATAGTAGGAACTAATGTAAGAAGATATAATGGTCACTATTTTTTTCATTTTTAATTGTAGTGCCCTATGGGACATTGAAACTGCCCAGCAGACCACCACGTTCACTGGGCATTCTGGAGATGTGATGAGTCTTTCTCTGAGTCCTGACATGAGGACTTTTGTTTCTGGTGCTTGTGATGCCTCTTCCAAGTTATGGGATATTCGAGATGGAATGTGTAGACAGTCTTTCTCTGGACATGTGTCAGATATTAATGCTGTCAGTGTAAGTGAATAGCATTTCTAAGGGACATTTATTGTGCATTTGAAGTACGAACTCTGTAGCATGACTTTCATAACACATTGCCTTCAAGGATTCTTACAATTTATAAATTCTTACAAATAATGGGCTCTTATGACATTGAATTCCCAAATAGTAGAGGTTTGATTTAAATAAGAAAAAAAAACCCAGCCCTGGCCAGTATGGCTCAGTTGATTGGGTGCATCTCGTGTACCCAAGAGGTTGTGGGTTTGATTCCTAGTCAGGGCATATACCCAGGTTGTGGGCTCGATCCCAGGTAGGAAGTGTGCAGGAGGCAGCTGACCGATGTTCTGCTCTCACATCGATGTTTTGCTCCCTATCCTTCCTTTCTCTAAAAATCAGTAAAAACATCCTCAAGTGAGGATTAAAAAAATAAAAGAGTACACATATATAAATTCTGTAAATAGTAATATTTATATTTAAATATTTTAATAAGACATATGGAGGACCAGAGCTAATATTTACTGAATTACTTGTTATGTGTTAAACAATAGGCTGTGTACTTGGCATATGTTATTTCATTCAATTTTAACCCACTCTCTAAAACTGAAACTAAGGCCCAAAGTGTTGAAGAATCTTTAGTGCCCAACAGCACTCACCGGTAAGAAGCCAGGTTGGAATTTGAATCTAGGTCTGTTTTCCCCCTGAGCATGTTTATTACACTGTCTCACATGGTTTTTATACATGTCCATGGAATACGTTTATTGCTTTTCTTTCTAGTTTTTTCCAAATGGCTATGCCTTTGCCACTGGCTCCGATGATGCCACTTGCCGTCTCTTTGACCTTCGTGCAGACCAAGAGTTATTATTGTATTCTCATGATAATATTATCTGTGGAATCACCTCCGTCGCCTTCTCAAAAAGTGGGCGTCTCCTGTTAGCTGGTTATGACGACTTCAATTGTAACGTGTGGGACACACTAAAAGGAGATCGTGCAGGTTAGTACCTACGGCCACATTACGTTTGGGTTTTGTCAGGGAACATGAAAGGTTCCTGACTGTTGTTGGAGGCTCCTGGATAACCTGGATCTAGGGAATGGCAGCCCAGCTCTTCTTATTCATGGTCCTTGTGGCCATGTTCTCTGAGATGGATTTTCCACTTTTCTCCCTGGAATGGATAAACTGGCTGCCAGTTTAGGGCTGATTTCAGGAGGAAAGCTGGGTGGTAAAACAATTAGCAAGTCAACTTTCTTTATTCCCCATTTTCAGCAGTTTCACCAATCTCACCTGGGCCTGTTTTCTTTGTTAAGAGACTCTTCTTTACTCTCTAGCAAATAAGTCTCTATAGCAGCGGTTCTCAACCTGTGGGTCACGACCCCTTTGGCAGTTGAACGACCCTTTCACAGGGGTCGCCTAAGACCATCCTGCATATCAGATATTTACATTACGATTCATAACAGTAGCAACATGACAGTTATGAAGTAGCAACGAAAATAATTTTATGGTCGGGTCACAACATGAGGAGCTGTATTTAAAGGGCCAGAAGGTTGAGAACCACTGCTCTATAGCCTCATGTCTTGGTGCACGCTGGAGTCACCTGGCTCTGCAGTTCAGGACACCTGGGAAGCCCGATTCCTGAACACTTTCTAGCATCTTAGTTTACCCCATCTTTGCCGCCACCTGGTTCCGGAGGTGCCAGGGCTCACGAGGACCTGACCCTTTGGGAGGTTCTGCAGTGTAATTTTGTTTCTTGGCTTACCAGACCATTTGCTATGAACTGAGCATTTTAAGGTCCACTAAGACAGTCCCTACCATCCAGCTTTGTAGCCACTGCCTGCTTTCATACCCTTATTGTCTTTGTGGGTTTTTGTTTTGACCCTTTTACATTCCTAAACAGTTCTTGAGGTTTCTGAGGGAGTAAAAGTACAACATGAACATTCCCAGGGATAATTTTCTACAACCTCTCTTAAGACATTGTAGAAAAGTTCACAGTTTGCATTTTGGATCTTTCTGTTGCCCAAAGCCAATTACTTTTTGGAAGTATTAGGTGTTTGGCCTGGGTTGAATCAATTAGCATCCATAACAAAACAAAAATGTGTGTTTTCTACATTTTTAAACATATGCTTGAATTTAAAACTTGCCGTTGCTATTTACTGGACTTTGTTTTTCAGGTGTTCTTGCTGGTCATGACAACCGGGTCAGCTGTCTGGGTGTAACTGACGATGGCATGGCTGTGGCAACAGGCTCTTGGGACAGTTTTCTTAGAATCTGGAATTAACAGTGCATACAATTTTGCTGTTCTCTGTTGGTATCACAGCTACAGCCTATAGCTGTGATAAAAGAAATTCTAATACTTGCTGTTGAAAATTTTTCTATTGAGATTACTACATACAAAAGGAAGCTTTCAGTAAACTACAAAACAGAAAAGGATGAAAAAAAACAAAACAAAAAACAAGGCAAAGGTGCTTGCTGAGATCTAAAGGACCAGTGCATTGAGCTCATTTAACCTTGAAGTTTTACTTTCACTAATTGTTTTCTTTGTGTAGAACAAAATGTACACATTATAGCAACCTATCATGTTTGATTGCTTTCATTTATGAACTTCATTTTAAACTTTGTATACACCAGAAATGTCACATTTTTTATTTCTGTAATGGAGGCAACAGGCACAGTAATAGATGGAGGTAATACCATGTGTCTGTCCTTAGGTTTGAAGAGTCTCCTTGAATTCTGACCTCCCTTTTTTATCTAAGAGATCCTGGTTGCTTACTGTAGTAAGAATGCTGACAGGTAGGTGCCTGAGGAGAGCCCTTTTGAGTATCATTAGTTTCTTGGTGCATCCTTTGCCCTCCTATCAATTTAAATAAGTGCTCATTTTCAGTCCTTCGAGGGGAAGATAATCTGAAGGGTAGGGGATAGATTTCACTCTGAAAATTTAGACATATGTAAGAAACTTTATTAATAGGAAGACAGCAATAATCTCATATAAATGATTCTTGGCATTTTAAAAAGCAGATTATGATCAAATAACACTCCACACGAGTAATCCTCTAAATAGTTGGTCTCATATTCTAGAACTGAGTTTGTATACTCATTATTCCAGGACATGGATGAACACTTGGATTGTCCTTGCACCTGAAGAACTTTTCCTACTGTTCTGTCAGTATGCATCTAGATCTAAGGAAATAGGACAGCATTGTTTTGAAAAGTATAAAATCTAACCAATCACTAGATCTGAGTAGTTATAGTTGTGACAGGGTGGCTTTATGAATTTATGTTCACACATATGAAATCTGAATTGATGTAAACTGTCAAATTTTAAAAAGGAAACATTAAAGCTCTGCTCTTCTGTAACATTTTTCCTTCACACAAAATATTGGTTTCTAAGTGGCGTGGCTCTGCTTTGAAGAATGGCTAGATCCAAGTGGCTCCATTTTAAAGCCAAAAGGAAAATTCCAAGAGTAAGTACTTAAAGGAGCCAGAGGAAAATACTAAGCAATTCATTCCTCTGCTTGTCAATGGTATAATAAAATGTTGTCTATTACTAGAATGAGCCCTCCTGGATTTAAACAAAGATACTCTCCCCCTTGGATTTTCTCCTACAAATAAATCTAAATGACTGACATGGGAAGATTGTTAGTCTTGCTTGATGGTGAAGTCATGGGTTATCCTGATACATTATAGAAGTGTACTGTTCTGTTAAATCAATAAACTATCACTTACTGTTGAGATAGGTCTCTGTTAACTTTTGATCACCTGGAATCCTAAATATTCCCATTTTTTTATGTCAGTTCTCATTTTTATATTGTGAATGTGCTAGTAAGTGCACCAACTATAATGAAGTCAGTTTTAACATCAGTTGATATTAAAAAGAGAATAAAATGAATAAAGGAAGATTAAGATATGGGGCCAAAAAAACATACTTGTAGATGGCAGGCATGAATGTATATTCATTTATACACGGATTTCTAACTTTTTGCTATTACTACTTGTGGACTATATCACTTCATAAAGAGCAGCTCTTTGAGATTAGGCAAGAGTATTTTAAAGCAATATATGCATTTCCAAAAGGGGGTGAGGGTTTGCCATGTAATTCAGCCAAAATCCTCAGCACTTCTGCCATGTGCAAAATAGCCTTGTGTAGAGAGCGTATCCCCTCTAAAAGTTATTCTAGGAACTTTGGTGATAGGCACACAAACTATAGTTCTATGGTCTTAAACATGTGGATAAAAATGATTTATTTTACTGTCAGTTTATGTGGATAGTTGAAAATCAATTCCCATAATTAAATATGTACTAGGTAACTGAAACCTACTAAGATTGTGGCTAATTACACATGACCAAATGGTTACCTCCTTACCACATTAACTTACTAAGCTTTTGCTTTCTAGTAATATGGATTCCAGTTGCTAAATATATTTACTTGCAGTTCAAGTTCAGCTGATTATTTAATTCTGTTTTCATGAGACTTCCTGAAGTAAAAAAAAACAATATATAATTTGTAGAAACACTGTAGTTTGAATCTTAGTTTTTGAATACTTAAAAAATATGGCCAAATGTAGTTTTAAAGAATTTCTATTATCAAGAATATGGCTGGTTTGGCTCAGGGGTTGGAGCGTTGGCCCGCCAACCGAAGGGTCATGGGTTCGATTCCTGAACTAGGGCACATACCTTGGTGCAGGTTGGTCTCGGCCCCTGTTGGGGCATGTGCGGGAGGCAACCAATCGATGTCTCTCTCTCACGTTGATATTTCTCTCCCACACCCCCCTCTCTAAAAAAATCAATGGGAAAAATATAATCAGGTGAGGACTAAAAAACAAAAAAGTATATTGGAGTTAACTAAGCCCTATTTTTCTTTTTACCTTATAAGAAACAGGTTTTATTTGTAGACTCTCTAATCACCTCATAAAGTTGTTTTTAGAGATCTAACAAGAACTTTTTAAAAATAATATTTTAGCCCTAACTGGATTGGCTCAGTGGATAGAGCATCAGCTTGTGGACTGAAAGGTCCCAGGTTCGATTCTGGTCAAGGGCATGTACCTTGGTTGCGGGCACATCCCCAGTAGGAGGTGTGCCGGAGGCAGCTGATCAATGTTTCTCTCTGATCGATGTTTCTAACTCTCTATTCTTCTCCCTTTCTCTCTGTAAAAAATCAATAAAATATATTAAAAGAAATATTTTAAAGGCATACATTCTTTTCTAAAATAGTGACCTGCCATGTGATTAAATCACCCAAAAACCTGATCAAGAAAGGACTTCTTGTTACCATGAGCTAGGTCCCTCCCTAGCTCATATTTCTATACCTATGACTCCAAGGTTACACATACCATATTGAGTTCCATCTTCATAGAGGCAAAGATTTGGGCTTAATATTTCAATTATAAGAGAATAGCAAGCAGTTCTTTTTAATTTAGATTCAGCTGAACTGATGAATACTATGTGACGAAAGTGTAGTCTGCTAGACATAAGGAATATAGGTGCTTCTGGAGTATGGGGTAAGCAATTTAAAAGTTAACCTGATGGATCTTGACTTATCCAGGTGAGAAAGTGAAATTTTATTACTGTTAAAAAAGATACTGTGAAATATTATATAATTGACCTTTTCTGGCATTTTTGAGGTCTTAGATTTAATAATACTGACTGACCATTTTAAAAGCAAAAACCTTCAGGGAAGCTTATGCTTTGAACACTGTGAATGTACCACATTATAAAACTATAACAAGCCCCGCCAGTGTGGCTCAGTGATTGAACACTGACCTATGAACCAGGAGGTCATAGTTCGATTCCTGGTCAGGCACATGCCTGGACTGTGGGCTTAATCCCCAGTAGGAGGCGTGCAGAATGCAGCTGATACATGATTCTCTCATCGATGTTCCTATCTCCCTCTCTACTCCTCGCAAATCAATAAAATATATTTTTTAAAAACTAACAAAATTGAATACTTGTGACTTATTTGTTGATGTATATAATAAATGTATACAAACTGATTAAACAACCTCCCAAAAGCTTATTTTAATAATTTCCTTTCTACGATTTTTATTTTTCTAGAGTCTTTAGGGTGTGAGTCAGACTTAAAGAAAAATTTTTAAAATTATGTTCAGATTCTAGTTCCCCTTTCGCCATTGTGGAAAGCAAAATTTTAAACTTTCTCCCATCCTGTTAGAATTTTTAAGGCCCACAAGCTAAACTGTCTTTCTTGTGAGGAAAGGTAGCACAAGGATAAAATTGGCATTTTAAATTTGATTAAGTAGAATGTACTTTATACTTACTAGTTCTTCCCTCGTTCAATTTTAGTTGCCTTAAATTTAGTGTTTTTAAAAATACTGGTTACCATAGGTACTCATGAAAATGGTTTGTATTTGAATGTCTTAGCACTGTTTTAAAGAGTAAAGGTACAACTTGTATTTAGCTAATTTGTTTGCATGTTAATAAAATTTCCTGTCGTTTTTTTCCCTTAATCCAATTACCCTATAAAAGACAGTGCAGCATTATGAAAAAAACTGGTTGTGTTCTAACTGGTGTTCAGTGTGCCCGACAAAAAAGTCATACAATATTTATTTCTTAGTTAATAGAACCTTGGAGATA
This sequence comes from Myotis yumanensis, assembly GCF_028538775.1. Classification (NCBI taxonomy): domain Eukaryota; kingdom Metazoa; phylum Chordata; class Mammalia; order Chiroptera; family Vespertilionidae; genus Myotis; species Myotis yumanensis. The sequence goes on from NW_027223753.1 coordinate 178,956,499, forward strand.
TACTTGGTACTTCCAGCCTTTGATGTCTGTCACACAATGGTGCTCTATCCTTTTGTTTTCTTTGCAAAGAAGCATTTGCATATTCTTATTCAAAGGCATTCACATTTAAGTGGGTTTTTAAAAGTTTGATTAAAATGTTTTTCTTCACTTAGAATCGTTTTGACACACTTGTGGCCAGTTGACTTGGGATGTCAGTAGTATGGCTATGGGAGAGGTGAATGTACTTAAAGCTCTTGGACAGGCTTTACACCAAACGAAAGATGGATTTGTTCCACGATTTAACAGTATTCTTGGATCTTTCTTGCACAGTGATTCATTCCTGTATTTGTACAGTAGCTCTGTGAAATATTGTTGGCTGAAATATTGTAATCAATAAAGTACTTTAACCAGATTTCATGTGGTATATTTTAAGTCAAATTTAGATTTCAACATTAAGTCCCAGACCTAAACTACAAGCCCAATATGTCCTTTATCTAAATACTAGAGGCCCGATGCATGAAACTCGCGGAAGATTAGGCCTTCGTTCCCCTGGCTGCTGGCACCAGCTTCCCTCTGGCACCCAGGACCCGGGCTTCCCTTGCAGCCCTGGCTTCATCCAGAAGGTCTTCCGAATGGCTGTCCAGTCTAATTAGCATATTACACTTTTATTATTATAGATTTGTAATGAGCTTTCAGCGCAAGAGATCGTAGTGCTCCTTTAGTACTATGTTAGCTTACCCTTAAAAGGACCACAAATTGTCATTAAAAAAGCAAAATTAAGCCCTAACTGGTTTGGCTCATGGATAGAGCGTCGGCCTGCAGACTGAAAGGTCCCGGGTTCGATTCCAGTCAAGGGCATGTACCTTGGTTGCGGGCACATCCCCAGTGGGGGGTGTGCAGGAGGCAGCTGGTCGATGTTTCTCTCTCGTCGATGTTTCTAACTCTCTATCCCTCTCCCTTCCTCTCTGTAAAAAATCAATAAAATATATATATTTTTAAAAAAAGCAAAATTAAGTCATTCTTTCCCTGGAACTCCCTTTGGATAAATAATTCCATTGCTTATAGGATTTTAAGGTTTTTTTTTTTAAAAAAAACATTCTTATTGATTCAGAAAGGAAGGGAAAGGGAGAGACAGAAACATCAATGATGAAAGAGAATCACTGATAGGCTTCCTCCTGCATGCCCCCTATGGGGATCGAGTGGGCAAACTGGACATGTGTCCTTGACGAACTGAACCCATAGTGAAGTGCCATCCACGGAACCAAACCTGTCAGGGCTAGAATTATGAGTTTTTATTTTCATAACCACAGTCTTGGGGGAGGATTAATGAGGAAACTTCCAATATACGACCAGGCATGCTAAATGAGTAAATCCAATCAAAAGATGAACCGGTCTGCCCAAGACAGTTTATATACCTACCATAAAATTAGGAGCAAGACTCACTAAATGCCAGTATAAATGCTACATTTATCAACTATCAGACAAAAGTTTTATTCTCACCTTGCAAGTTTGCATACTTATTTTAAAAATGTAGTTTTGTAAAAAGTTTGAGGTTATACAAAGTTTATAAATTAATCTGCAAACACATAGTGAATAAGAACTCTGAATTACATCAGGTGTAACTTACATGATTTCTGTTGAATTCACGGGCTGGGTCATAGGTGCACTTACCTCTAGGCATAAAGGTTGGGTCTCATTATTTTAGTGTCCATTTCCAACATTCATATAGATTTTCAAACTTGATTAAGTAGAATGCATTCAAACTGATGATGGAAAACTTACTACAAACTTATATACCAGAATCACAATTCCTGGACTTCCCAAATATTAGCATGCATCAGGATGACCTGAAAGGCTTCTTATGAGAGTGCTGGCCCCCAGAGCTAGTGTTCGATTCTTGGGTCTGGGGTACGACCAAGAATGTGTACCTCTTATAAGTTGACAAGTGATACTGTTGATCCAAGGACCAAACTTTGAGAACCATAGTAGTATACTAATGAGGCGATACCAAACCACTATGCCGTTTCAAAATTTCAAGTACTTTGTATAAATTTAAGAACTAGAGCTTGTAACTTTAGACATCAAGTTTTCATGCTGCAGGTGTTACCTGATCCACACTTATTGGTGGCCTGTACCAATTTTGGTTATAAAGCAACAACAAAAACTATAAATTAATATTTATTGCAAATTTGGCATCCTAGTATCTGATTGGCATAAAAATATATTTTTGAAAGGCTTATGGCCTACATAATATTCTCTTTAAAATAGCCTGAAAAATAGTGTTGTTGCACCAGCTGTGAAAAGACAGAACGGCATCCAGGAGCCTTAAAGGCACAGAAAAGGAAGCACTGAGTATTAAAAGAAGAAAGGAGCCTGAAACGTTATCCCTCTGGAAAAGCAGCACTGTGTCCTCCTTGCTGTCTCACAAGCACCTAGGGGGATTGAAGATGATTTGGTGGTCCTCAAGGCTCCCTTTTGCATAACAAAGCCCTAGAATGTCATTTTTAAACGTTTCCATGTAAGTTTCAATTAGTTTTTAACACAAACACACACAATACTTGAATCCATAAACATTTCATTAAACTAAAAAATACAGTGATAATTTTTAACCATGCCCTGGCAAATTTATACAATTAAATAAAAGTAAAGCCACCACAGGAGGACAATTCATCAGTATCCTCAACAAATACCTTCTGAAGAACAGAATTTTTACATGACTGTAACCACTCAAAATTCAGACCTCCCATCTGGCTATTTTTATCACTTCAAACTTCTAAAACTTAACTTCCCTTACTGTACTCATAGCTGAAGCTGAAAATGTTTCTCTAGAAACATCAGGAAGCTATTTCAACCCAGATACTTTTAGAATAACTAACCTTTATACTGCTTTACGTTAGTTTTAATGGGAATATAAGGAGTAAACAACAGCTTATTTATTAGTGGTTTACATACCTGCCAGAATGGCAAGAATGACTGTGACTCACAAGATAATACACTCAAGAACATTACACACTCCTTTTTGGTGGTTAAAACAATGCAGGTATAAAACAAAAAAGTGACTATTCCCATTAAAGTGACATCAAAAATTAGTTTTGAGAAGAAAGAGCATTCTCTAACTCCTGGATGCCAGGAAGCTGAGTGTTTCAGAAGCAAAAACGAAGAGAGCCCTAATCAAGAGTAAGGCCCCACCCCTCAGGGGTCACATAGTTGGTTCTGCTGTTCTTAACTAATTCATCATCTTACCACATCAAACAACTTAGCCTGTTCTTTACCCAGAATTAAATTAAGAGATATAATAACACTCTTCAGAAATGCAAACACCCTGAGATAGATCATTACCAGAATCTACACAAGAATTTGCTATTTAGGTATAGTGAATACAATTCATATTTAAAACCATTTCATAAAAATAACTGTCCCAAATCATCCAAGCTGCATTTTCTCCTATGATGATCACCAAAGCGATTTCTATCGTTAAGATTCTTCTTCATTGCTTGAATGTAGAAACTGCTTAGTAAAATTCTCCAGCTCATTTTTAAGTCGAACAGCTTTATTTCTAATTAAAAAAAACACGAACAAAACACCAAAATCATTAAGGTCAATTTAAAAATGCATTCCATTCAATCTTTAAAAGTAAAAAAAAACACACACAACAACACTAGCCAACTGCTGCTACATTTATCTGAACTCAGACTACACTATAAATACCCTTTTAAGAGTACTTATATGTGCTACTACAGCTGTGCAGTAAACACAGTCCAATGCTCAGGACTTAAAATAATTATTAAAAAGCAAAGAAAACGAAAGTCCTATCATCTTTCATGGGAGTCAAAGCCTAAGTGACGTAGTTATAACTGTCCTTGAATTTCCTTTAAGCATCAAGTACAGAATAAGTGGTTTTATATATGGACCATGGTATACCAAAAAAAATTTTTTTTAAATACTAGAATCGTATTTGATTGCCAACTGTCCATAAAAGGAGGAAAAAGGAACACAGATAAGCTCTTCCATTCTCATACTGTGCCAGAGCACACACACATACTTGAATGAGCTTCTCCCTTTCTTTTTATCTTGGTCTTGTTTTGTTGAGTGCACATGCCTGAGGTCATATAAGTTAGATGTATATATGAATTCTACTGTATATTTCTTCGAACCACTCTCCTGAAAAACTAGGTAAGTTAAGTTCTATCTCAATGGCTGAGCCTGATCCAGTAACAATAGAGATTCCAATTATCTATAATAATAAAAGCGTAACATGCTAATTAGACCAGATGTCCTTCCGAAGAAGCTGGGGCTGCGAGGGAAGCCCAGGTCCCAGTTGCCAGAGGGAAGCTGTTACCAGCAGCCAGGGAAAGGAAGGCCTAGTCTTGCACAAATTTTGTGCATCGGGCCTCTAGTGATATATATATATATATATTTTTATTTTCCTCTTAGAAAAAGGATGAATTAGATAAAAAATATTCATACTTATTCAGATCAGTCCAGCCAAAATCAGAAAAGTACATAAGTGCCAATTATCTGTTTTGTCATTTATGTTCTGCTATGACAAGATGAAACTATTTAAAAACCTCCCTAGGTTAAAAAACAAAAAAACTTCTGCATATAGTTTTACCAACTTTGAAAGGTTGTCTTTGGGAAGATCTAACTTGAAATGGGAGCAATGGAGCACTTGGGTGTGACTGGTTGTGAGAAAGGAGGCTGGGGCCTAAGGGATAGGCAGTCATCTTCTCTGGAGTCTGAGACTGAGGTGCACCGAGAGTGTGCCTACTGTCAGATTGGGACACCATGGAGAGACATGACCACACGTGCTTTAAATAGACGTCTCAAAATTCAGGACACAAAGACAGCCTCTCCAATTTGCAGACATTACAGACGGCTCTTATATGGGCAATTGTATGTAGTAAGTACCCAGGTAAGTAGCAGCAGGGACTAAATGATGCTTAATGATTCCCTCAGACTCATACGTAAACCAGCAAATGGGTAATGAAGTGGAAAGTTAACTGCCAAGAAGTAGAGACCACATGATGAAACTTGATTTAGACCCCTGAAGAATCCATGATAAACCATATTAAACAAGAATTCCACATTATACTACGTGGTGTTTTGTGTTTTTTTTTTTACTTTTATAGCCTTGAATTAAATATTCCCCAGTGAAAATGGAAGTTTTGAGTCTTGGAGATATAGGACTAAAAAGTGATACTTTTAATTACAGAACTTGTACTCTCAAAAGGGACTAATATAGTTTAACAGAGAGTTTGAACTTGACATCTAAAAGCATCCATTTACATCAGATGTTTCTTCTTGTTGAAATTAGCATTCATTGAAATTTTCAAACTATGGAACATTATAATTTAAGCCATCAGAAAGCTAAAGTTTTAATATAATCACTAGTGATTTACATAATTATATTTTGGTAATGAGACTAATAAATGTTCATATTATTGAGAAAAAATGCTTTAAGTACCTTAAAAGCTTTGAATTGTTTTGTATTTCCTCCAATTGATCTATCTCTTTGGAAAATCTAGCAATTTCTTCTTCCAGATGTTTTTGTGTAATATCAACTTGTTGGCAAAGGCGAGCAAAAGTGGTTGCCATTTCCCTTAAAATAAAAAACAATTTTATCAGCTATCACAAATGTCTTAAAATGAATGGGCTTTCAAAAGATTATATAAAAGATCACAAGTTTAAAATATTCTTAAAACATAAGGTATTAAAGAACAAAGTGCTAAGAATGGGATGAGGGAGACATGGAACTTGTAAGTTTAATATGACTGTGGGCCTAATTCCATCTGGCTTCAAGATCAATGCTCAACAGGCACTATTTCCTCTGCCATATGGTTGTAAACATGAACAAGCTATAAACAGGCAAACGATGGGTATATTTCTTCAGAAGCACAGTAAACCTTACTCACCTCCTACCATAAAAATAATTACTGAGAACAGAAAAGAAAATTTCATTAATCCTATAACTTATGAAAAATACTTTAAATCATAACATTTAACAATGTTTCCAGAATCAAAGGGCATTACTTCTTTTGTGTGCTAGTTCATATGTTATATTTTGTAACTAGGAACATGTCTAGCAGGTGTATATTTCTGGAATATCATTAACTGTCTTACTCGTTTTTCTCTGCCAATTATTCTCCTGTACATCTTTCCCATTCCATGGTCTTTAATTATCAATATTGGACAAATGAAGCATCTTTCATTATTTTAATGTTTCATTAAATTAATATACAGCTAGTATTACTTTGAGTAATTAGTTAAGGTTATCTCCATTACAGTGTGACATCCTCTAGGGAAAGTTATCTTTAACTTTTTATTTCCTATAACGTTTAGCAGTTATTGTCACATGGCAGACAATAAATATTTGACCATCAGTTGAATGGAAAGCTTTATTAACTTTGTTTTTATGTGAACCTCAGCTGATTTCTGTTGGCGGTCCAGATATATTCAATAGAAGATCTTCCTTAATATAAAATTAAAACTATTATATATGCCCTGGTTGGTTTTGCTCAGTGGTTGCAGACTGAAGGTCCTGGGCTTGATTCCCGTCAAGGGCATGAAACTCGGTTGTAGGCTAGATCCATGGCCTGGATTGGGGTGCATTCGGGAGGCAACCAATCGATATGTCTCTCTCACATCGATGTTTCTCTCTCTCTCTCTCCTCCTCCCTTCTACCCTGCCTAAAAATCAAAGGGAAAAAATATCCTCAGGTGAGGAATAAAAAAAAACAAAAACAAAAAACAAATTAAAAAAACCCTATTATATAAAATAGGAGTTCAATAACTATTTGGTAAATGAATGAACGAATTCAGTGGTCTCAAATCCATGCCCTCGTCTCCATTCTCTATAGCTCTGTCAAGTACAGGCTTTCATCTTGTATCTGAAACAGTAAAATCTACCTGCAAATTCTTGTCTCCTTAATTTAAACCATTCTATACACACCACACCACTGCAAAGCTATTTGTCCTGGAGCTAAATATTAATGATATCACTCCCAGGATTTCTAATTATCCAGACTCCTGTCCCCATCCCCATATATACATTTCTCACTGAAACTCTGTTTCTGAACACATTCCTTTTCCTCTACCCTCTTGCCTTTGGTTTGGGCTGTTTTCTCTGCCTATATCTTCCCATTCTGCACATTCTACCCCTCCTCTAGGAAATCTATTTTGATCCACTACCCTTCATGATTTCAGATTCTAGTGCCTCACATTAAGAAGCTCTCATATTACTTATCACTTTTCACTTTTATTATAATGATGTACATTATGTCTTTTATTAAGTTGTAATCATGAACTTTTTAATTCATCTCTCAGTAGTATCCAAATGCAGAATATTATGCACTGACTTAATTGGAATTCTACGTATTTTTACTAAATCAATGAAATATTTATGATACATAAAAGAAGACACTCAATGGACCCAGGTATTTATTATGTTAACAACAAATGGGTTCACATTGTAATCTTTGCACTATACTCTTTTTTAAACTTTTTTATTTTATTGATTTTTTACAGAGAGGAAGGGAGAGGGATAGAGAATTAGAAACATTGATAAGAGAGAAAAATCGATCACCTGCCTCCTGCACACCCCATACTGGGGATGTGCCTGCAACTAAGGTACATGCCCTTGGTACATGTCCTTGTCCGGAACTGAACCTGGGACCCTTCAGTCGGCAGGCCAACACTCTACCCACTGAACCAACCGGTTAGGGATGCACTATACTCTTATTTGTGCATTTTCTGCATGCATGACATACTTCAATATACGGCCCTTTTTTAAAGCTAAAGATGAATTATTTTTTTCTCATGAAGATGAATTTCTCAACTTACTGTTGTACTTGATGGCTGCAATTTGCACTTGTGAAGCTAACAATCATCTGTAGTTTCTCAGTTGCATAGTTCACAAACTGCTGCTTAAAAGCTCTCTCCTTGGCTCGGGTGGTCCAGGCCAGCCTTTCATAAAGATATAAAGCTCCATACATACTTAATGAAACAGATATGAGTTTCCAGCCTACAGTTTTCCAAATCTGTAAGATAAATTTACAGCTTACTTTGACAAAGAAAAACACTGCTGGGGAGATTGTACTCAAAGGAGATTGTACAATAGGTCTTGTGAGTCAGATCCATTTTTAAGAAATTTATATTCATTCTCTAAGAGAATCTAAAGTTATCAGAAATCAAACAAGCTGAAAAAGGAGTTAGCACATAAATATCAGGCAAGAAGTTTGATAACCTGCTAGACATTTGGTGAGATGATTCAATATATCTTGGAAAAGGAGGTTATTTCTTTTAGGTTAGAGGTTTCAAAAACCAAAACATGTAAATTGATGCTGTTAATGATATGAAAAAAATTTTTTTTTAACATGTAAGAACTACTACTAAGAAGTAATCGTTAATACTTTAAGGCAGATCCCTTTGCTATTTAGATAAGATTAGATATGGGACCTGGATCATTCTTGTTACTCCATGGACAAATACCATTTCTTTGTGTACTGTGATGGAAAAATAGTTGGAAAGCATTGTTCATTGTTCAAGGACCAACTAGTTGGTGGTATTTCTTTCCTAAAGATGCATTTTTAAAAAATGTATATTGTGGTAATAATTTCACTATACATATATTTATCAAATCATTATGCTATACACCTAACACTAACACAATGTAAGTGTCAATTATATTTCAATTAAAAAATTTAAGATGAGGCTTGTGAAACTCTTCTTAATTCACTAACTTTAACCTACACCTTTTGATGTCATTTTATACATCCTGAGAACAGAAATATACCTTTCTCTTTGTGATATAACAGAAAGCTTTGTAAAATTTCAATTTTCATTATAATAAAAAGTATTTCTTACCACTCCTCCAACAACAATGATGCCCATAGACGTTCTGGATGTCAGAGAAGCTAATGCTGTTATTAAGGAAACCATGATTTCTTCCTGTGATGCATTATCTGGTGTTGCTGGATTGGTGGGAGTAGAGGCTAAAGATCTGGGGAGCTAAAAACATTGGGTGAAAGGATTATAATTAAACAACTATAAATGGAATGAAGTTTACTATATTATATTGCATTTCTTTTAAAATTATAGTAGTAAATCAATGAAAAGAACAACTTTAGTTAATGAGTTTACCGTAAATACATGAAGAAAATAAGTGATCTGAAACTTATTTCGATGACATAATTTTCTATGACTTACTGTAAAGAATAATGAATTTCATATTATACAATGAGTTTACCTATAACAGCAGACCCTCAAATGAAAGCCCTGGCCAGTTTGCTGCAGTGGATAGAGTGTCGGCCTGCGGACTGAAGGTTTCGGGATTCAATCTGGTCAAGGCACAAACCTCAGTTGTAGGGTTCAATTCCAGTTGGGGTACATATAGGAGGCAGCCAATCGATGTCTCTCACATCAATGCTTCTATCTCTCTGTTTCCACCCCCCCCCCCCCCCCCCCCCCGCTGTCTCTAAAAATCAATGGAAAAATATCCTCGGTAAGGATTATAAAAAAAAATAATAATAAAAATAATCACAAGAGCCCTGGCCAAGTGGCTCAGTTGGTTGGAGCATTGTCCTATTCACCAAAAGACTGCAGGTTTGATCCCTGGTCTGGGTGCTTACAGGAGGCAACAAATCACATTGATATTCTCTCTCTCCCCACCCCCAACCCCTTTCTCTCTTCCATTGAATAAACCCTATGTTTCCTCACCTGAGGAAATAAATATACCTCAGGTGAGGATTAAGAAAATAAATTTAAAAAAATACATTATAAGAAAGTTCAAAGATAAGCCACAGATTAGAAGAGCATATTTAGAAACCATATATCTGATAAAGGACCTGTATCTAGAATAAATAAAGAACTCCTAGAAGTCAATTAGAAGCCAAATAACCTGATTAAAAATTAGGCAAGTGATTTGAATAGACATTTTATAAAGCAAGATACATGAATGGCTAAAAGCACATGAAAAGATGTTCAAAATCAATATAATCAAAACTATAATGAGATAGCACTTTACATACTCTAGGAATAAAAAAGACAGATAATAACAAGTCTGGATGAGAATGTTGAGAAACAGAACCTTAACATGCTGTTGGTGGGAATGTAAAATGCAGCCACTTTGGAAACATTTGGCAGTTCTTCAGAAAGTTAAACATATTTTGCCCTCAGTATAGCAATTTCACTACTAGGTATACACTCAAGAGAAGTGAAAACTGATGTCTACATAAAGAAAGAACAAGAGTGCCTTGGCCAGTGGGATTAGAGCATTGACCTGCTTACTGAAGGGTCGAGGGTTTGATTCCCAGTCAAGGACAAGTATCTGGTTGCAGTTTGATCCCTGGCCTGGGTTAGGGCAAGTGTGGGAGGCAACCGATCTCTCGCTCGCTCTCTCTCTCTCTCTCTCTCTCTCTCTCTCTCTTTCTCTCTCCCCCCAATCCTTCCCTAACTCTTTTCCACTCTCTCTAAAAATCAGTGGAAAAAATATCCTCAGGTGAGGATTAACTAAAATAAAAACCTCCACAAAAACAAAACACAAAATAAAAGGAGAATCTCAACTGGTAGAATCATAGTCACATTCCTGTGTAGCAGTACAGCAATAAACACCTGATAAAAAGACTACCCCAAACAGTAAAAACAAAACAAAAAAATCTGTACCTGAAAGACAGGCTCAGATAATCCTAGAAGCACCCTCTGTGCATTGGTAGGACCCAAGAAACGATGGACAAGGGAAGACCAGCCCAAGGAAAAACGAAATACAATATCCTCTTGAAAGTCTGAACATAACATGTGGCAATTTAGGTCATAGCTGAGATCAAATTTCTTGCAAGGAACCAGTGTATGTAGTTTATTCTGTATATCAGAAGGAAGTAATGGTTTCAAATTTTCTAGAAAGAACAAAAGTAGGACAATTATTTTAAAAAACAATAGTAAATAAAGTTTTACATTTTGTAAAATATCTAAAGGAAAATAAATCCTTTACCAACAAAATAAAGAACTTGTAGACATAAATATTACCAATAATTTCTTGCTGGGATTGAAGCATTGAAGTGTTGACTTCACTGGTGCACCGATCAGCCAAATTTCTTCCCATACCATCTTCTATGTGCTTATTTAACTCCTGTTAAAAACAGTAAGTGTCCACATTATTTTTTCTCTAAAATACAAGCAGTTTTATAAAAACATTAGATATTTACTAAGTGCTAAAATGATCTCATTCTAAGAGGATAACTTTTCTGTATACTTTATATACTATACAAGGTAGTTTACATTTATTACAAGAGTTCACAGGAGATGTTAACAGTCAATTGAGTACTGACTGCCATAAAGACACCAAAATAGACAAACCACTACATAAGGGTGTAGAATAAGGTGAGGGAACTATATGTATAGCTTTAACTACAATTTAACTTACACTTTTATATACTTTCAATACACTTGGAGTAGGATGAAACTCAGAACAAAATTCATCAACCAAAACAGAAAGTCGACAAATTTCATCTGTCATTGCACATGAAACCTGAAAATATGGGGAAAAAAATCAGAGTAAAAAAATTAAACAAGGTCATTAACCATTCAAAAACCAAACTGAAAAAAACTCCACAAAATGTTCCTTTAAGGCAAAAGGGATAACATTTTTAGCATTATCAAAAATATTTCCATTCCCAGTTTAGTCATAAAATTACTTTAACCCACCTTTTTTGCCACCTCCTCTGTAACCTCCCTGATTTTCTTCTTAACATCCAGTGTCAAAAGGTTCATCTGATTTCGGATAAAGTCCAGTCTATCAATGTGGTCTTCCCTTTCTTCCATTGAATAAACCCTATTATAGTATGAAGAGTAATTAATAATCAGGATATTAAAGTCTCAAAGCAATTAAGCAAGGGCACTCAATTATGTAATGAACCATCTGTTAGCATGATAAAAGAAAAAAATCTCATATTCTAACATTGAAAAGGATTCAAACTATATTTCACTTATATTTTATAGATGATTGTATATAAACTACTTTGTTTCTCTGCCTATGTGTCACCTGAGTCCCACCAAAGGATTAGTAAGAATTCTAAGTCTCCAAACACTTCATATATATATATGAATAGAACTGAATACTGACTTTATATAACAAATAAGGGCCAGCTAATGGCATCCTGTAAGCCAAATCCAGCAGTTTTCTTGGAATATAGTTATGCTTATTCATGTACCTATTACCTAAATGCCTGCTTTTGCTCTAAAACTGTAGAATTGAGTAGTTGCAAGAGATGGTATGGCCCACAAAGCCTAGAATATTTTTTCTCTGGCCTCCATAGAAAACTTGCCAACCTGTAGATGATGCAGGGAAAAAAGACCTGAGATCTTTTTAAGATCGTCTTTAACAAGAGTTTCTGAGGCATTATGATTATACAAACCATCCTCAATCACATATTCTTTGTGCCACATTTGTTCAATGTCCTATATTTTTAAAAAATTAGTAAGGTCAATCCAGCGGACTGACTACTTTGGCAACTATAATAAAGCTACTGAGCTGAAAGGGACATAAAGGGCAATATAATCTCATTCTACAGAAAAGTGCACAGAGCCTGAGATAAGATTCTGGGGTTCTCACCCTTTTGTTTTATATATTGGAAATTCTCTAATTTTTTAGATAATACATTCCTGCAAATGTGTCAAAATTACACAATAGATTTAGACATGAGAGGAGTTGTTCCTAGCAACATCAAATACATTTAAAATTCCCAATTATATGACATCTTGGACTTAATCTTTAATGCTTTATGTCTTTCTTTTGATTGGCCTAAACTAAAGGTTCAATTGAGACTTACCATCATTATATCTGTCAAACTAATCACATCCTGATCATTGTTTCAAGTGATCAAGGTTGTGACAACTACCTTTCTCTTTTATAGCTCTGCCATTTTAATTTTTATAAAGTAATAAATGGAATAAAATCGTGCAGTACAGTGTGACATAGAGAGTAGTGCTTACCAAACTGACTTTCTGGCTGGCAGATAATATTACCTTGTTTGTTTGCCAACTGATAAAAAACAACCACTGGCATAAAAAAGTGATTTTAAGGAATCGACGTATGAATATATAAAAGATGGATCATGCTTTGAATATAAAATAAGAGGGTCACCTGCTTTGCACTTCTTTAAGAAATTTAGCTTGAAGAAATAATTCTTCCACTGCTTTACAGATATTTTAAAGCCACTAAACATTTTAAAACCACAAGCCATACACAATGCTGAACTCCAGGAAATGCAAATGATGTGTACAACAAATAAACAGAATATTTACATTTAATATTCATTTAAAAACATGCAAGTAGACACCAGATAAACTCACAAGGTTGATTTTCATAGGAAAAGTATTTATAATGTAACAATTTCAAATCCTAGTTTAAGGAACTCATCTTGATACAAAAACACACATTTATTTTGCAATAAATGCATTCATACCTTTTCTCTGCTGCTGCCACGTTTATTGAATCCATTATGTCTTGCACAGTATCTAATATCTGTTTAGCTCTGATAGTGTGCTGTTCAAACTTTGTTTTCACTGCTGACTGCGAGATACACTCCTGCGAGGGGCCCAAGCCATACACATTACTGTAATTCCATCCCAACATTTTTAGGAATTGAAACACAAAAACTTGCTGTTTATAACTTTAACCAAAACAGAAATTAGAATAGAAAATAAATACATGATAAACACAACTTAAAATTACAAAGGTTAAAAAAATTACAAAGATGCAAAAGTAAAAAGCGCTTTCAAACAGCAAGTTCAAATCTTTGTGTTAACTTTACACAGTAATGTGCAATGGTTTTTACTACATTATTTTTCAAAATAAATAAATAACAGGGTCAAAAATAAAAATTTTATGTTAAAAAAGGTTTTGCTTTTATAATACTATTTTTATTTGTATTGCCTTTAATCTACTTCTAGTCTAGATTTTTCTCATACTTGCAATAGGCATCCTAATAAAGTTACTGAGTTATAAATTAGAATTCTACTGTATTAAAAAAATTTAGTTATTAAGGTTATTATAAAGGACTTTTGCAGATGAAAACTTGCACAATTTGAAAAATACTCTTTAACAATAACCTAAGTAATATTTTAAATTGTATATAGAAAAAAATAGCAACTATTTCAAAGATAATCTTCCTATTGTCATTGGTCTACAGTGTGTGCATATAGGTCCCAATGATGCCCTATCTCATTTGTTTTATTTTCAAGCTAAATACAGCTCACAACCTGTTAATAGTTGTACAAATCAGAGTTTCATGACCAGTGTCTATTTAAATAGAAGAAAATATATCAGAATGTATCACATATAGTAATGAATGTTTATTTTGTGAAATTTTAGTTTCAATTTTAATATATGTGCATACTACTTATTATTTAAAATATTTATAGTGATTCATCATTGAATGTTTGCAAAATCATTAAATTAAAATCAGGCTTTCATGTTTACTTCACAGAACATAACACTTGAAAACAACTTCAAGTATTTACAGAAGAATACTATCTGGACTTGAAACAATCAAGAGATGTTCATCTGCCCTGACAGGGTGGCTCAGTTGGTTGGAGCGTCATCCCATACACCAAAAGCTGGGGGGTTTGATTCCAGGTCAGGGCACATATTTAGGTTGTGAGTTTGATCCCCAGTCAGGGCATGTGCAGGAGACAACCAATTGATGTTTCTCTCTCTCTTTCCCTTCCTCTCTAAGATCAATCAACATATCCTTAGGTAAGGATTAAAAAAAAAGACATCATCTGGGTCACAACATTAATAACTACAATAGATGTTTTGGAGGCCATGTTTATTTTCTATGATGAATTTTTAAAAATTAGGCATATACCCCAACTTCAATATTTCTTTAAATTCATCTTTTTGAACCTCTTTGTATATGTATAACTAGTACAAAATTGTGATCATTACTTCCTAAAGTTATTACTATCCTTCCTTAAAATAAATAGCTTTTCAGGATTTATCCCTGGCCGGTGTGGTTCAGTTGGTTGGGTGTTGTCCCGTGCACCAAAAGGTTGCTAGTTTAATTCCTGGTCAGGGCACATGCCCGAGTTGTGGGCTCGATCCCCAGTATGGGATGTGCAGGAGGCAGCCGATCTCTAAAAATCAATTTAAAAAAAAAGCTTTCAGTTTTAAAAGGGTATCCACTTAATACTCTAGAGTTCTATATACAGGCTGGGGCAAAACTAGGTATACAGTTGTGAGTACACAAAACACAGAATTTATTCTTGTATTATTATTTGTTAATTATTATATTATTGTCCATACAAACAACTGTATAACTACTTTTGCCCCACCCTGTATATTATCTTGAAATCAGTATGATACATATTCATTTAATGTACTATTTATAACCTATGCTTTGCCTCCAGGTCTCTAAAATGGTTTTCTGTTCACTTCATTAAGGCAGAAAAGATGTAAAATCTCTTTTGCCACTTCAGTTGCCCTCTTCAGTATTTGAGGTACAGAATACAAAACAAAAATCATTTCTTTAGCTGTAAGCCCACAAGGGTAATTAATTTAACTACCAGTTCATACAGCTTTAACTCAGAAACGTTACTCTCTTCCATTGCATAGCCTCACTTTTGCTGGTGGTTAAGCTCACTTATACATCACTCCATATCACTAATCCAGAGGATATTGGTGGTAGAAAGTTCCAGCATTCCTGATCAGCAAGTACATGCCAAAGCAAAAACCACCAAGAACTATACAATATTAAACATTTAAAGTGTAAACTGCTTATTTTTAACAACCAAAACACGTTTTACTTTAAATAACTGTCATAAATTGCAAAATTAACCTCCACAAAAACAATAATAAAAGCATTAAAATATTTTAAAAAGGAAAAATGGTTAAAAGAAACTATGTTCCTCGATGAAGCAGATCTAGATATCAGCAATGAAGATTTCAATTTGTAGATAACAGCACAGTATTAGAGCTAGACTGGACAGGAAAGAAAAGATCTCCAAAAGTTATTAAGCAATATAAAAGTTACTTCTTGATTAAAAAATATACAATGATGAATAAGTATAAAGAAGAACATAGGAAATCTTCTTGTAATAAAAAGTATCCCACAATGGTGTTCCTACTGATCAGAAAAATATCAAGAGTCAACCTGCAAAAGAAATACTCTATTTTACTGAATTATTTTACTAATATGTTTTTGAATTTCATGAGAAATATATTTATCAGGAACTCTAATTTTCCAAAAAGTTTAAAAAACTACATCAAACCAACTTAAATTCCATCTTGTCAAGATATCATTAAACTGTTTTACAACTTATTAAAGATTTAGAACCAAAACAATAAGCATATCTCAAGATAGTTTTCTGATTTTCTAAAAACATCTAAATAAGCCTGCTAGTAAGTAATCATACACAGCTACACAGTAAATATTAATATTTACGTGTAATTAAAACATAAAACAAACTTGTCAAGACCTCCTTGATAACAGACCCCAAACACTCAATAACATATAGTCCTATTTACCACTCTCAACTTATTATTTTCAAATATTTTTAAATGAAAAGAAAGTTTAAGAATGAACATCAATATAATAGACCTTTTAAGTAAATATACAAACTATTAACATTCAACCTCATTTTTTTAGCCTTCCTTCTCTGGCTCTCCATACAGATATATAGTTATGTCTCTATATAGATATATACATACATACATATACATATATATATGCACATATACATACGTGTGTGTGTGTGTGTATTTCTGCTATAAACACACAGACACACAATTTCCTGAACAATATGACAGTTCACTGCAGCCACCACCTTATTACTAAATATATGAACATGTGTCTCCTACAGATCCATGAAAACAATTATTGTATTCAGAACATTTATCACTGGGACAATACTATTAATCTAACACAGAGTCCATTTTCAAATTTTACCAGTTATCCCAGGAATGTTCTTTACAACAAATTCAATGGTTCTCTCTCATCATTGATGTTTCTATCTCTCTCTCCCTCTCCCTTCCTCTCTAAAATCAATAATATATATATTTTTTAAAAAGAAAACATTATACTAGAATTAATGTTTATTTTCTTGATTTAATCAAGCTTTGTTTAACTTGGTACTCTATGTTTGTTCATTAATATTTAGCTTCTTTGAATCAAATTAATTTCAAAGAAGTCCATGACAAAGATCGGACTTCGATAAAAATGATGAATTTGGCACAGTTTTTCTTCTCACAAAAATCATTAGACTACAAAAGAAAGGGAAATTTTAAAAATGAAGACAAAATGTGTATAGAGGCTACAGTCTGTGATCACAATGCAAAGAAACCAATAAATTAATAAACAAAAGTTGGATAAAAAGAATAAAAAATCTGAATTTTAACTCCTGTATTAAATAGGATATTCCAAAAACTACTAATGTCAAATAAATAATGAAGACTAAACTGGATACTGAAACCCATGGAATACGTCCAAAGTTACACTCACAGAGAAATTCATAGCCCTGAATTCTTTCTTAAAGCACAAAAAGCAGAGCACACTTTCCCCGACTGGAGCTGAAACACCAAAGACATCTCCGGGAGCAGAACAGCGGAGGAGACCAGCGCAGGCTGGTTCAGACTATTGTGGAGCTGCCTCGCTGAACAGGGTCCTGGCCTCAGGGACCTGCCCTGGGCAGCCTCACAGCGCCTTTGTAGCACTACCGAGCTGTTCCACAGCAGTGCTGTTTTCACAACCATGCTGTATTACCATTGAGCCGTTTGCACTAAATAAAGTTTCCTTCTTCAAAAATACAAAAAGCAAAAAATAATGCCACTTAAAATGCTTTGGACACACAGACAAAATTTTTGGCCCATCTGGTTATTTCTGTAGATAAATTCAAACAATTTCTATCTGATTCTAGTTTCTATACTAGTTTCAACTAAACAAAAGTTTCAAATTCTAAATCCTGACATTCTCCACAAGTTTAGTTTTTTCTGTATATAATTTTTAAATTTCCAAACAAAAAAAGTAAAGTGCCAATTTCCTCCTACAAATATTAAAAAGAATAGTTCCCAAGTCTGCCTGATTATTGCAATCAGCTGGAAAGCTTTGAATACATACAGATTCCTAGGTCCATCCTAGCTCCACTGGATCAGTTCCTGGAATAGGTCAGGAATCTGCAGATCTCTAAAGCGCCTCATGTTATTCTCAAGATCAGCCATGTTTGGGAACCAATGCTCTAAAATACATCTGTTATTCTTCTCATCTCCACCTCTTCAAGGAGCTATTTTGGGAGAGCAAAACTGTACCAGAAACCAGTATAAAAGAGGTATAAATGTATATTATTTGGTAGAAGTCAATGACAAACAGGGAAGGGAAAAGGATGGAAAGAAGGAAAAAGATAATAAATAAGGAAAGACAAGGGAAACATAACAATAGATCCTCTCCCCAATATTTTCCCTATGGATAAAAGAGTGAGAAGAGCATTAAATCTCTTATGAAAGCAAAGGGAAAGAAAATAGACAGCAATGGTCTTTCAATAACTGAGACTTCATGTATCCTATGGCCTAGTTTGAGAGAATATGTGCTGATATCCCAGGGGGTCTCTGAACAATTAGAGATCTTACCAAGAAAGCTGGTATTGGGTGTTCTTTCTTTAATACTTTTTCTTCATCCACCTAATCATCTTTCTCCCTCTCACCAAATTAAAGACAGGAGATAGTGAGCAAATATTTAATTCTGCCTACTACATTCAACATTAATGTCCTTATCATTAAGGCAGTTACTGTTTATAAGAAAGAATAATTACAGCAGATCATTCATGGGTGAGAATATGCAATTTAGGCAAAGCTAGATTAAATAGGGCTAAATAAGAGTTTAGATGTCTTTTAATATCTAAAAAACTATTCAGTCAAATGCAGGATAAGTTTTAATGTCTCTGAATAAAACATCTACACCAAGATATAAAGAAGTATCCTCCCTCCTCAATGTTGCATACACATCAGCTATTTTTGAGCTTCAGTGATTCCTAACAGATTCCTAAAGTACAGATCTTAATTATTTTTGTATTCATTCATGTGTTCAGGGCATTTGATATAAAATGTGGAGAATTAACAGGTGACAAGACAGTTTAGAAATATAACACACTTTCATCACATGGCATCAACTATGTTCTATCTTTCTATAAATACAGTGGTCCAAAGAAAAAAAAGATGATCTTCACTTTGCTCTATTATCCATTCCAACAGCAACTGCATTTGTTTAGTCTTACCCCAAATTAGAGACTAAGTTCAATATAAAGAAATTCCCTCAATTCACAACAAAAGAAATATTAGAAAGCAGCTTCTCATTTAAATGTAGATACGTAAGATTGTAAAAGAAATTAGAATCTTTAATTCTCAATTCTTACGAATCATCCATTTTGCAGGGACTTGCATTCTTCAAACTTCCCTTGTTTCACTTGCTGTGTAACTCTACTAAATAACAGTAAAATTATCAACAAAGATAAATAGTGAAAATATAATCACTCTCCATTCAATGATAGGGTTTTATATTAGCCAATACATTCACAAATTCCTACCTCAAAGATTCGTTCAAAATTCTGAAACTCCTGTAATCTTGCCTGAAATCCTTCAGCAAGTGCCCCACCTGTAACAGTTAGGTGAAGATTTAAAAACCATATAGTAAGGTAGGATTTCTGGCATGCCATTTTTATAATGGATACTATACTTGTATTTCAAAAGTAAGTCTATAATGAGTACATACCACCTTCTGGCATCCCCTGTGCTTTGTGCATTCTAGCACTAAGAACTTCCTTTGCGGAAACAAAGAAAATACGATTCCTTGCTTCTGAAGGATCCACAACTTTGAGTTCTTCCACCAAAAAATGTAGGCATCTTTCTGTGTGCTGTCTGCGTACCTAGAGCAAAACAGGGTATTAAAAGAATTCTAATAACTAAACAAATATAATTGCAATGGATAGCTACAGACTTAAACTCCATTTATAGTGGTATCATAGTTATAATTCCCATATACTTAACAAATTCAATTATACTTGTAATAATTAAAGTTTGATACTTGCTGATAGGAAATTTCTGTCTCTTCACTTAAATAATGATTCTTCCATTGAACAGTCAATTTAAAATTCTGATGGACCATCCAATACTACATAGTCATTAAAATATACTGTAGACCAATATTAGTACTTAATGGAATAGGAAGACATCCCTAATTCTGTATTAAAGATATACATGATTATACAACAACAAAATGAAGTGTATACATATATATGTTTATATTTATGTAAATTAATAAGTGACATGCAGGCCAACACCTACAAAAATGCGTGGCATTTTTACTTCTTCCTCATGCTTTTATATTCCACAATGCTGCTAGTAATATCTTTGAAACCAGGAAATTAGAGGTACAATAAATTTGCTACAATGAGTCTATTTTTGTTTTGAAGTCAGAACATATACAATATATTCCTCTTCTTAAAAACACTGGTAATCAAAATTGGGGAGAATGTATTAGCTAGGAATTAAGAATGCAATGTTAGGTTTAAGATTAACACTTGGGTATTAAAGTTAGGACTACGGGTTAGAATTAGGGCTTGGTACTAGCCTTTAGCATTATGGCTATGATAAAAAAAAAATCTCTATTTTAATACTTAATAAAACTAAGCTCATAGAAACTCACACCTGAAACCTATATGTTCATGTTGACCAATGTCAACCCAATAAATTTAATTAAAGAAAAATAAACAAACCACTCAATAAAAAAAAAAAAAGGTAAAAAACTTAAGCTACATAAGAATAGAGAAAAACCATCTATGGGTGATACTTCCTAATTCTCTGATGATTGAGTGAGACCCCAATTTGAAAGAGTGTGATTATAAAACAAGAGTTAATGCCCTGGCCAGTTTGGCTCAGTGGTTGAGTGTCGGCCCATGAGCTGAAGGGTTGAAGATTCGATTTCAGTCAAGGGCACATAACTTGGTTGTGGGCTTGATCACCACGTGCAGGAGGCAACCAATTGATGTGTCTCTCTCACATCGATGTTTCTCTGTCTCTACCCCTCCCTTCCACTCTCTCTGATAACCAATGGAAAAAATATTCTGGGGTGAAGATTAACAACAACAAAAAATTTAATACCAGAATGTAAAACTTCATATTAAGCAAAATTCTAATTTGGGGTGTGGGAAGAACAATGAAAGCAAATAATCTAACATATGAACTGTAATGGAATAGTGTAAATTTTCATTTTTTATGCATTTTATGTATCTTTTATGATAAACATATACCACTATTAATTAAAATAAGAAACAGTGTCAAGCAAATTAAATAGACATTATTTACAGACCAAATGCCAGATAGTCTATTCTTTTTATTTATTTATTTTAATCCTCACCGAGGACATGTTTATTGATTTTGAGAGAGAGGAGAAGGGAGGGAGGGAGGAAGAGAGGGAGTAGGAAAGAGAGAAACATCAATTTGTTGTTTTATTTATTTATGCATTCATTGTTTGATTCTTGTACATGCCCTGACTGGGGATCGAACCCACAATCTAGGTATGTGCCCTGACTGGGAACTGTACCCACAACCTTTCAGTGTACAAGACAACACTCCAACCAACTGAGCAACACTGGCCACTTCTTTTTAAAAAGAAGTTCTAAAATCACCAACATGACTAAAATACCACATGTTGATGGGGATATAAATCACCTGAAACCCTCAGTCACCTGGTGAGAGCATACACAGGTATAAGCATTTTCGAAAACTCTTGGGCTATGTTTGCCAGTAGCACATTTCACCAGTTGTGACAAAAATGTCTTCAGACATAGCCAAATATTCCCGGGGGTCAAAAATGCCCAACCCCTCACATTGATAACCACGGATATATATACCCAAAAGAAATATAAACCTATGAGTTACAAAAAGACATCTACACTAATAAAAGAGAAACATGGTAATTAGCGTACAACCACTACCCTTTTCATTGGCTAATCAGTGAGTATATGCAAATTAACTGTCAGCCAAGATGGCGGCCGGCAGCCATGCACTGAAGCAAGCAGGGAGGCTCTCTTGCTCCAGTGACTGCGGACTCCAACGTTCCCCGCCTAACTTGCCGGCCTCTCAGCTGCAACTCTAAGCAACTATGTACTATGTTGCAAATAAGAAGCTAAACAAAACCCCAGAAACCGGTTGTCAGTCAGCCCCGGACCGCAACATTGTATCGATGTTTTCAGCAGCGAGGCCTCAGAGCTAAAGCTGGCCCAGAATAAAAAAGAAAAAAGAAAACAAGGGCCGATTGGGAGCTTCAGTCACTCGCTTCAGGAAAACAGCCCTCAGCCCCTCACCCAGACTGGCCAGGCACCCCAGTGGGGACCCCCACCCTGATCCAGGACACCTTTCAGGGCAAACCAGCCGGCCCCCACCCGTGCACCAGGCCTCTATCCTATATAGTAAAAGGGTAATATGCCTCCCAGCACCGGGATCAGTGGAGCAGCGAGGCTCCCGGCACCGGGATCAGCGTGACGGGGCAGCGCCCAAACCCACCTGCGGCTCTGTGAGTGACAGGGGGCGGGGCCACAACCTCCCTATCCGCCCTGCTCTGTTCATGACAGAGGAAGGCACCCCAACCCCCTGATCAGTCATGCTCTGTGCCTGATAGGGGGAAGCTCCCCAATCCCCTGATTGCCCTGCAGCTCTGTGTTTGACAGGGTGCAGCGCACCAACCCCCTGATCGGCCCTGCTCTGTGTGTGACAGGGTGCGGTGCCCCAACCCCCCCTCACCCCCCCACAGGCCCTGCTCTGTGTGTGACAGGGTAGAGCCATAACCTCTCCATCGGCCCTGCCCCGAGTGTGACAGTGGCGGCGCCCCAACCCCCTGATCGGCCCTGCTCTGTGGGTGATAGAGGGTGGCGCCCCAACCCCCCTCCATGGGCCTTGCTCTGTGTGTGACGGGGTAGAGCCATAACCTCCCCATTGGCTCTGCCCTGAGTGTGACAGGGTGCAGTGCCCCAACCCCCTGATCCGCCCTGCTCTGTGTTTGACAGGGGGTGGTGCCCCAACTCCACTATCGGCCCTACTCTGTGAGTGACACGTGGGAGCTCCTCAACCCTCTGATTGGCCCTGCTCTGTGAGTGACAGGGGGGAGCTCCCCAACCCCCTGATGGACCCTGCTCTGTGTGTGACAGGGTATGGAGCCCCAACCCCCCTGATGGACCCTGCTCTGTGAGTGACAGGGGGCAGCGCCCCAATCCCCTGATTGGCCCTGCTCTGTGTGTGACAGGGGGCAGCGCCCCAACCTCCCAATCGGCCCTACCCTGAGCATGACTGAGGGTGGCATCACAACCTCCCGATCTGCCCTGCTCTGTGCATGATGGGGCGGCGCCCCAACTCCCTAATCGGCCCTGCTCTGAGCCCGACCAGGGGCTGCCCTTAGGGATTGGGCCTGCCCTCTGCCACCCGGGAGCAGGCCTAAGCCAGCAGGTCGTTATCTCCCGAGGGGTCCCAGACTGCGAGAGGGCACAGGCCGGGCTGGGGGACCCCCTCCCCCCCAGTGCACAAATTTTTGTGCACCGGGCCTCTAGTATATATATAAAAGAATATGCACAGTACCATTATCCATAGTAACTAAATACAGGTAATTTACCCATATGCCTATCACTAACAGAACGAATAAATCAAGTGTAGTTAATCACAGGATGAAATATATTATACAGTAGTGAGAATGCTTCTTAACTATGCACAACACTGTGACTGCATATCACAATGTTGAACAAAAGAAACCTGACACACAAAAGAAGATACAGTATGACTATTACATAAATTTGAACAACTGGAAAAATTAGTCTAGGGCAGTGGTTCTCAACCTTCCTAATGCCGCGACCCTTTAATACAGTTCCTCATGTTGTGGTGACCCCCAACCATAAAATTATTTTTGTTGCTATTTCATAACTGTAATTTTGCTACTGTTATGAATTGTAATGTAAATATCTGATATGCAGGATGTATTTTCATTGTTACAAACTGAACATAATTAAAGCATAGTGATTATTCACAAAACAGTATGTAATTATATATGTGTTTTCCGATGGTCTTAGGCGACCCCTGTGAAAGGGTCGTTTGACCCCCCCATGGGGTCACGACCCACTGGTTGGCGACCCACAGGTTGAGAACCGCTGGTCTAGGGTGTTAGAAGTCCAAGGTAATTATCCTTTGGAGGAAGAACAGAGGGTGAAAGGGAGGGAATAATGGAGTGCTGGGAATGTTCTGTTTCTTGATCTGGATCCTGACAAAGTTGTGCTAAATTTGTAAAATTTAACTGAGCCGGAATATGATTTGTACACTTTTCTATTATGTTATACTTCAATAAAAAATTAAAAGAAAAAGGAAGTTTCAAGATCTAAAATGATTACATAGTACTTTTATAACACAATTTTCCTTCCAGGTAGCTTAATAACATCTGTATCAAACACTGACTTCAGATTTCCTGTAATTATATTCTTTTAAGTGAGAGAATAGCTGCTTATGATGTGCTCTACTATAGGTATACAGTTCCCTACCATAACAACGTACATAAGTATATTTCAAGTATTAAGGGGAAAAAAACTTACATCTTCCATATATTCTGGCTCTGATGCAGAGGCGTCCCAACGATTATTCAGAATGAAAATGTTAGGCTTGGAAAGTCGCTCATTTACCTTGTGAAAAAACTGTTTTTCCTAAAAAACATCAAATGGCCAACAGTATGTTCACTTTTAAAAAGTATTTTTATATTTGTATTTATAATTAAGACTTTCTTGTATTCTAAAATTTGGAACCATTTAGACAACAGTGATTAACAGCCATTGATAAAGGATCCCAAAGCACTATAAGCATTAAACTTTTCAAAGATAAGGAAACTAAAACATAAGAAAGGGAAAAGCGAAGGTTTTCCTGATCCCGCCATTAGTCTTTTGAAATTCAATTAAACAAATACTTAAAAGGTATTGCTTGATTCGACAGTACAAATTTTCAAAAAGCTACAGCAAATCTTTTTTAAGCTTAAGACCCGTTTACAACACATCATAATAAACAAAAGAGAAAGGTATGTGCCAAAAATACTATAAATAAATGCTGGTACTATTCAAAGGAAGGAGACACCCTGTCTAGTTGAAATTATGAAAAGCTCCATAAAGAAGGAAGAGGCAATAAAGATGGGCTTGAAAGTACTGGTAACAGGGCTTTTTGAAATGAAGTTGGAAGAGGGGAAGAATATGGGGAAGGAACAGTATAAATGAAGGCATCGAAGTCAGAAGGCATATCAAAGTTTGTTTATCCAACACCCCAATAATGGAATTATTCTAACAGATTTTAAAGATTTATCCGTTTTTTATACCATCAGGTTATAAACGACTGTCAGTGTTGTCACAACAGCCTGGTCTATGTGACATAGATTAGGCTATTGGCCACTCAAACACTAATAACACTGCGACAAAACGAAGATCTTGCTGGAGGGGGGGGGGTGGTGGTGGTGGTGGTGGTGGTGGTGGTGTGTGGTGTAAGTCAGTATCCTAACAATGCTGGTGCCCATTCCTTCTGAAATTGGCAAATAACCACAGTAAAGGTCAACAACACACAAAAGATTCAGTAGAAGCTAGTGCCATCAAACCCTGGGAACACTCAAGACCAAAATAAGCCCTTTTAGTCCCATGGAGACATAATCCCCTTTGTTCACCCTTGATTTAGAAGTTCCTTCTAATCCAAGATTTGGATTTCCCTCACTTTTCAGAATTAAAAACAGACACCATTTCATTTCCTTCCACTAATTGTATATGATTAAAACCTACCGTGTTCATTAATGTTGATTCAGAGTTGGCAACCAAAACGAAGACATCAGCATCTAAGCAAAACTTATCAATCCAGCTATCCAGCTCTGTAGTGACATCTGTACCTGGACTAATGGAAATAAAATAAAAAATTATATAACATTTCTTAAAGACAATTTTTGTAACTTTTATAAATAGTTTAAAGTCTAAAGGACAGAATTTCTATCAGTCATCAGTATCAAACCCAGGAGATTTACATTACTTTTTCACCTACAAGAAAGCATTTGTGGCAAGGTGAGAGCCTGTGCTTTAAGTAATTCTCCATATTTATTCTGCTGACAAGGAACTTCCAGAGCCTGTCCAATTGAGAACAAATGCTTAAAAAAAAAAGAACCACCCAGCAAGGGCAATAGTTTAATCTCTTAAATGTTTATGCTTTGGAAGGCTAAAAAATAAGTACTAAAAACAAACAAGGCTAATGTATAATAAAAAATGAAGGTGCTGCCCTAGCAAGTTTGGCTCAGTGGACAGAGCATCGCCCTGCGGACCAAAGGGTCCAGGGTTCGATTCCAGTCAAGGGCACATGCCCAAGTTGAGGGCTCAATCCCCAGAAAGGAGCATGCAGGAGGCAGCTGATCAATGATTCTCATTATTGATGTTTCAATCTCTCTCTCCCTTCCTCTCTGAAGTCAATAAAAATGTTAACACGTTAAGCACCCAGTCAGTCACCGGTGACTGACAATATACTTTGCGTCTGGAAGACAAAACAGGCTGGCTGCTTAATGTGTTAAAAAAACAAAATGAAGGTGCTTGTCCGTCTGGTATAGCTCAGTGGTTGAACATCGACTATGAACTAGCAGGTCATAGTTAGATTTCAGGTCAGGGCACATGCCCAGGTTGTAGGCTTGATCTCTGGCAGGGGGCAAGCAGGAGGCAGATGATCAATGATTCTCATCATTAATGTTTCTATTTTTCCCTCTCACTTCCTCTCTAAAATCAATAAAAATATTAAAAAAAGAAAAGAAGAAATTTAAAAAATAAGGTTCTAGCAGCTACATTCAGTACAGCTCACAAAAGACTAGGTGCTTATAAGCATAAATAATAAAAAATAAAACACCCTCTACTAGACATAAATATAGTGTACAATCTATACTATAAAATTTATAGTGCAGCTATCTATCAAGTTGGCTTAATGTGTCCTGAGACAAGTTGGTGAGTTGATAGGTAAGTGTCATGGATACATTCTGACCATGAAATAAAAGCAAAGTTAATTAGCTAATATTACTCTATTTAAACCAAATATTTTTATTTCACAAGCATCTTCTCTCTCATCTGAGCTATTTCTATTAATTAGAAAACTCTTCCAATTAAAAGGAATGCCTGTCCTCAAAAAACAAAATGGGTTCCACAGAACACTGAAATTTTAACTGAAGAAAACAAAAGAACACATAAAAAATAATTTAAGTACCTTTTTTGGTAAATGACATTGCTTAACAGACATGAATTATCATTTATTAAGCATTAGTGTAGTCAGGTGATTTAAAACCATATATAAATGCAAATTAATGAGAAGAGCTGGAAAAAAATTCCAAAAGTACTTGATTAATTCTTGACTAATGAAAAGCTACATAAATTGTCCAGTGAAGTTATTTTGGGAAACTTGATCTCAAGAATAAATTAATTACTAGTTTTAAAAATTAACTATTTAGAATTCTCTACCTAGGTACCTAGATTTACACAAACTATGAAGTCAATCTAGAGAAACAAAGAAATAAGACAGAAGTAACTATCCTTGAAATTTTTTATAATAGAAATACTGATAAATTGGCACTTTTATGATATGATTAAGAGTCAAAAACAAACACCTTATTTGTTCTTTAACAGTCTAAAAAATAAGAACAAAGCAGCAATTGAACATTTTAAATTTTTATGTATTACATGCTAAAGCAAGCAGCATTATTTTATAAATACACCTTTACAAAAAGAAAATGCAATTCATATGTAATTTTACCTGTCTACTAAAACCAGGTCATCTCTCAAGAGGGCACATTTTGCCTTTGGCCAAAACACATGCACGAGAGAGCCAGCTTTTAAGTCTTTATCCATATGCAGGGCATGGGCCAGCTGATTAACTGTCTAAAGTGGGAGGAAAAGCAAAAGCAAAACATTTACTTGTAATAAAAAAGAAAAATAGTATAATTTGGCATAACATTTATTTTTGTAAATATGCTAAGAATCAGAATTTTAAATAATTTGAAATAAAACCATTTGAGAATCTTGAAAAACCCAAGTTTTAGAATTACCAAATAGAAAAAAAAGTGATACCCTTAAAACAGTTTACTCATACCATTCTGCAAAAATAATCAGTGCTGTAAACATTCTAAATGCCCCCCCAAGTAGAACTTGGTAGTGGAATCCTATGCAGTACCAGAAATTGTTATTACATGTAGGAAAATAAATGTATATCAAGGGGAAAAAAGCAAATCAGGAAATAGCACATGATAGAAAGCCATTCTGCTTTAAAAATACAGAGAAACACAAATTTAACTCTACACCAAAGGGCTTCCATTGGTTTTTGGGAAGTGTGTGAGTTTTGTTTGGAGTTTTTCTAGTTGTTTATTTATGTACTTTCTGACTCTTCTAAAATGAATGTGTATTGCAGAGAAATAACAAGGAATAGAAGAAATGTCATTAAGGAAGGGCATCAGCACTTATACCTCTGTGGTTCATTTGTGATCTATATCAAATTGTAAAAAGGAACATCTATTTTTAAATGGGCACAACAGTCTTGATCAGGGATGAAGTGAATCTCCATCATAACACTATTAGGTAGGTTGTGTTGTTTTGTTGCTTTCATAAACTTTTTGATAGGATTATAAACTTGTACTAAAATCTTGATGTCTCACTTATAAAATTAAAATAAAAGCATCTATTTACAAACTGTGGTGAGGTTTGAGTTATTACAAGTACTTTGAACAGTTCCTGGTACATAGCAAGTGTACAATGCAGTACTAGCTATTACTGTTGCATTTCTTTTACTAAGTTAACTATTCAAACATGAGCACAAGACTCAGAGTCTACCTATACCTTAAAGCAGGCCACTACTTGAGGTAAACAAATTCAAATTTTGGAGTAAGGGAGAGGAGTAAAAGAACACAAAGGAAGAGGACTGGAAATAGCACAGATCAGGAAAAAGAAATGATTATTTTAAAATATCACAGCATACCTGACTTGAGGGTCTGAAGCCACAGGCAATTTGAATTCTAATTTGCTAAAAATCTTGATTTCACAATAAATTATCCCTTCATTTGTATAGGTTAAAAGTTTAAAGAAATCGTTTCATAAACTTTATCTCATTCCTCATAACTACTCTGAAGGGTATTACACAGACTGAGTTATCTGATAAAGATCAAACAGCAAACACCAGACCCATGAATTCACCTACAATTTACCAAAAACTAAAATGGTATAGATCTTCAAACATTGAACTTCTGCATTTGTGGTACAGAAATTGAGACTTAGCCCAAATGGAGTGGCAGAGTGGTTGAATGTTGACCTATAAACCAGGAGATCAAGGTTCGATTCCCGGTTAGGGCACATGCCTGGGTTGCAGGCTCAATATCCAGTGTGGAGCATGCAGGAGGCAGCTGATCAATGATTCTCTCTCTCTGTTTCTATCACTCTGCCCCTCTCCCTTCCTCTCTGAAATCAATAAAAATATATTTAAAAACAAAAGACTTAAGAAAAAGTGACTGTAGTGAGAAACAATGCCTTTAACCAGTAGTTCTCATTCCAGTCAATTCTTATATCTAATTTTTTTATTGTTTTTAGCTGAAGGAATCTAGTGGTACTGAATCCATTAGGAAATTTATGAAAGGACATTTTCTTTAAAAAGACTTCAACTTCTTATTGGGACATTATTTTAAAAACTTAGTAAGCTTTTTCTTTAAAAAAAACAACAGAAACAAAAACAAAAAACCCTCACCTGAGGACATGCTTAGAGAGAGGAAGAGAGAGAGAAGGAATGGGAGAAAGACAGAAAAATCAATTGATTGCCTTATGTAGGTCCATATATGCCCCGGAGGGATCGAACCCGCAACCCAGGTATGTGGTCTGACTGGAAATTGAACCGGCAACCTTTGGGTGCACAGGAGGCCACTCAACCAACTAAGCCACTTCGGTCAGGCATTAATAAGCTTTTATCTTTTATTAACTTACATTTTAAGTTAAGGTGGGGTTTCTTATCCCAGTAATTTAACTCTGAAGCAAAAGAATTTTAGAGAATTTAAAATATTACTGATGGTTTTAAAAGCCATGAACAGACATTAACGGTTCTTCCATCTCCAGCAATGCAGACATCTTATAATTCTTTTTTAAAGAACTAGGGCATGGTTTATAATACATTATATTGCTAAGGTCAAATGTAATACCTTCACACTCTTTTTTTCATCTGATCCTTCTGTCATAAGATAGGCTCTATCTCCATCGGTTCCTTCAACACTCAGTAAGCAATTGGTTGTATGGCCAATCCCACTGGGGAGGACTTTATCCCACAACATTGCATTGATAACAGAGCTCTTCCCACTGCTTGTCCTGAAGAATGAATATACAAAATCATGAAAAACAAAACATAACAATAAAAACTTTGTTCTTTTACTGGGTCTAAGACTGACTTTTCTAGAATTCAAATTTAGTTAAAATTTCATCAGATGTCATTTTTCATAAAAGAGTTGATAATTTATACAAATATTAGCAATGTACATTTCAGAAAGATAAAGTAGAGGAAAACAAATCCTACCTTTCCCATAAAGCTAACCTGGCCTTCTCCTTCTTGCTTCTTGGGGCAATTTGTAATCACAGCCCCAAATTCTATGACACTACCCAGCCCAAAATGTGATCTAATGTCCCATGTCCTGAAATCCACAGTGAACACCTATTTCTCCTTCTCAAGTAGGACAACTGAGGCGTCAACCTCTAGGATAGTGGTCGCCAACCGGTGGTCCACGAGGTCTGAAAGGTTGGCAACCGCTGCTCTAGGCGGCCTTTTCCTTCCCACTCTTACTCTACCTTAACCTGAGGTAGGGCCTCTTTAATAGATCTACCTCATCCTTGACTCTCAAAGACCTTGAGAATATATGATTAAGTGGGAGAAGCAGACAATAAAAACATAAAACAAAAATAACAGAGCGCTGTAACACTGTTTTAAAGGACATAAACAGGGTGATTTAATAGAGAATAACCGAAAAGGAATATTTAACAGTGAAAAGGAAAGGTTTCTAAGGTAGTAACATTGAGGATGAGATCTGAAGAGAAAAAAGGAGCCAGACATACACAGAACAACCCAAAGAGAATTCTATGAATAGGAAATTGCAAGTGCTAAAGCCCTAAGATGGGAAACAGCTTAGAAGACATGAGGTGTAGTGAGTACATAAATGCCTCTATTGGTACATAGCACATATTTGAGTCACCACGTATGAGCTAGTCATTTGTCTTTGCATCCCTGGTGCCCAACAGAGTGCATGGTACTTAGGTAGTTAACAAATGATCCTTAAATGAATGCAGAAGCTGCAGCAGAGATCACTCTATCACTCCAGTGGGTTACATTAAGAACTGGCACTTCCACCCTAGCGGGTTTGGCTCAGTGGATAGTGTTGGCCTGTGGACCAAAGGGTCCCAGGTTCGATTCCGGTCAAGGGCACGTATCATGGTTGCAGGCTCCTCCTCAGCCTGTGCCCTGGTTGGGGCTCATGCAGGAGGCAACCAGTCAATGTTTCTCTGTCTTTCCTTCTCTCTTCTACTCTCCCTAAAAATCAATGGAAAAATATCGAGTGAGGATTAACAACAACAAAAAAAGCTTCATTAATTCTCTGCATAATACCTTGTATTAAAATTATTCTTTAAAAAAAACACCAAAAAACTGCCTACTTTCTACTCTCTGGGAATCACGGGGCTGAGAATCCTTTCAGAAGACATACCTGATAATCAATAGAAGCTTAAAAGAGTAAGTCACAATTATATATATCATTATCTGCACTTCTATTCTTTTTTAAAAATGTTTTTATTGATTTTAGAGGAGGGGAGAGGAAGAGGTAGAAACTTCAATGAGAGAGAAACATCAACATAGGTTGGCTGCCTCCTGCACAACCCCTGCTGGGGACTGAACCCGAAACCGAGGAATGTGCCCTGACCGGAAATCCAACCAGCGACCTCTTGATGGATGGTTTGATGCTCAACCACTGAGCCATAGCAGGTGTGCTGTATTTCTATTCCTATAACTGGCCGATTCTTAGATATGAGCATCCTTAAAAAATAAAAATATGATTGACCTCCATAGCTTCATTTTATATCATGAACTAAAATAAATTATCTTGCATGCTAACATATTTACCATAACACAGCCAGAAACTGTTGTGGGAGAAGGGGGAGAAATACCACTTGCTGGAACATCAGAAACAAAGCTGAGCCTATTAGAAAAAAAAAAGCTGATTTCTGGAAACTACTCTTGAGAAGAAATAATAAAGGATTACCTGCCAAAAAAGGCCACTTTCATGTGTCTCCGAGACAGCACCTCGCCAATGATGGAAAGCTTGTTTTTATACCCCCGTATTTCTATTAGA
Source organism: Myotis yumanensis (assembly GCF_028538775.1). Classification (NCBI taxonomy): domain Eukaryota; kingdom Metazoa; phylum Chordata; class Mammalia; order Chiroptera; family Vespertilionidae; genus Myotis; species Myotis yumanensis. The sequence goes on from NW_027223753.1 coordinate 178,988,894, forward strand.
TCATCCTCAGTAGCTATTCGATCAAGTTCTGAATTCCTGTACGTTGCTGCAAAATTGCAATGATATTAGAAAAAATGATACAAATGAATATTAAGAATTACATAATGTAATACCTAAGATATGCATGTATTTTGGCTCTATTGTATATTAACATGCCGTTTGAAAAGTAAAAATGCCCATATCTGAATATTTGGTAAAAGATAAATGCCTTCTTGCAATGGTTCATAAGAATCCTGCCCAAAAGAATGTCAAAATTATTAAGACTTACAGGGGCCCAATCAAAAGGGGGATGTTTGTTATTCATCTAGGTCTCAAAAATACAAAACAGCCAACTAAGACAAAAATGTATTTCTGAACAGAGAAACTAGAATATGCACTTAACATTGTCCCATCCTGACTGAATCTTCAAATCTTGAGCTGAGAAGAGGGATACACATGTTAAGAGTAAAGTTTGAATGGACACCCCCCAAGAAACAAAGACATGGTTCAAGATCTCCAAGCTAGGTAAGACTTTGCTACCTTATCACTTCTTATCTGCTACCCACAGGGATGACAAAAACAACTCATTTCACATGAAAGAGAACTGTAAATTGAATCCCACCCCAGCCCCAACCTCACCTCCCCAAGGATAAGCCTGGGTTTGAAAAGTAGAAAAGCCCTTCGGTTTTGTTTTTATAGGATTATACATGCTTACAGTTATATTTTTATATTTCAATTTTGCAGGCAAAAACATGGGAGATTCATTTGGCTAACTGGAGACAAACTGTTAGGGGGTAGAAATAGAATACTGGGGACTAGCTAAGAAATAAAATAAGAAATATTAATCATGCTGTTAACCCTGATTGTTTTGTTCTGATTACAGAAAGCACATTCTAACCTGACTGGGAGTTGTATGCCTCCGGGACCTAAGAGTCAACCTTAAAATGTGGTCCATCCTCACTCAAGAACTGCTTAATATCAAGGAAAGATTACAACCTTATTGTCCAAACAATGGAGACCCACCCCAGCCCACCCTGCCTACTTCCCTATGCCTATGATTCCTGCTTCCCCATGCAATCTTTGTCCTACCCAATATAAGCAGCTGTCTTATGGGGGCTGCAGAGCAGATTTTTGTGGATGACCTGTTGCTCTCCCATACCACCGGCATAAACACTCATATGTAATTCAATCTTGTCTCTGCTTAATTGGCTCAAGTAGTGACAGGCAGCTGGACCCATTGGTTCTCCGATTACAAAACAATGATATAGCTTACCGAAGCTGTTCTCAACCTGTGGGTCTTGACCCCTTTGGTTGAACAACCCTTTCACAGGGGTCGCCTAAGACCATCCTGCATATCAGATATTTACATTACGATTCATAACAGTAGCAACATTACAGTTATGAAGTAGCAACGAAAGTAATTTTATGGTTGGGTCACCATATGAGGAGCTGTATTTAAAGGGCCAGAAGGTTGAGAACCACTGGCTTACCCAGTACTCATCTAATTCAACTTAAGCCTTACATCTCATCATACTTTTCAAGTGCAATAATAAAATACGTGGGATCTGGTGAATAAAGTTAAGTGAATGAATAAGTACAATTATATTCACCTCTGTTTTTCATTTTATTCTTGTTCTTCTATGTTCTTCCTGATTTATTTGCTTTGTCTCTTTTCATAACATTTTTTTTTCCTGAGGTTCTAAAACCAGTAAAATCGAATTCAGATTTTTAAAGCTGCTATTCACTAGCTCCTAGCATGACAATCTATAACTAGCTCATTACACAAAATATATTTAATTTTATCTTCACTTCCTATCAACTGTTTTAGAATAAAATACAATTCAAAGTCACTGTTCCAGTTCAAATTTTTCCCAAACTGTAAATATAAATGTTCTACACCAGTACTTTTTTTTCCTCACTCCAACAAAACTGGAATTGTGTTAAGGTTTGGTGATAGAGACACCATAGTAAGGCATGATCCCTACCCTCAAGGAGCTCAAAATCTGCTGAGGGAGAATAAGGAGGGAAAAGTAAAGTTTGACTCTACTAATCTATTGACTGTGTCCCAATTGTCACTGGAGAGGTTTCCGGAATCCCTCCCTTTTCATTGTACCCTTGAAGGTCATGTAATCTTAAGAACCAGAAAAGTTTTAATAGTTATCTCCAAGGCAGTAATCCCTAGCAAGCCACTCCTATCCCCCTTGTTTGAACAGTTACATTCATTTTAGGAAGACTTTTTTGGTTCTTTCCCACAGCATCCCAGCCTCATTTGAGAGGATAAAATTGGCCTGAGATCTTGGCTTAACTACTGAGCTGGGGAGAAGATAAGTATAATGGCTAACTGTGGGCTGCCTACTTTGTAGTCTGGGCATTTACTAGCTTTGTGGAGAGAGGAAGAAGAAAGAGACAAACACTGATGTGAGAGAAAAACATTGATAGGCTGCCTCCTGTATGTGACCTGACTAGGGACTGAACCCGAAATCTAGGCATGTGCCCTGACAGGGAATCGACCCCGAAACCAGGTGGAGGACAGGAGGACACTGTAACCAACTGACCCACCTGGCCAGGGCGCCTTGGGCTTTTTTATCTGTAAAATGAGGGTGATTAAAATTGTGCCTCAATGTTGATATGAGGATTAAATAAGCTATTAGTGTTACTGATTTGAGTTAATAATTATAATTAAAATGTATTTTGTATAATAAATATGAGTTATTAAGTTTTAAATGTGTTAATATAATAAAGTGCTAGGATAGCACCTCACATACAAGCACTTATTTCTTAGTTGTTATTAATTCCACTTTATCTTCCTCCTCTGGAGGGCAAAAATGGGTTTTATTTGTTACGGTATCTCTCATGGCATACACCACAATGCCCCTCTATTTGTGTCCAGTAACTAAGGCTGAAAGAATAATGCGCCTCGGCCTATTTTCAACAGTCCGTATTGGGAACACTTAAGAGACACTAACCTTCAATAAAATGTGAACCTTGAGTAACAAATTCCAGTAACTGGTCAAAAATTGCAGTAATGGCCTTCTTAGCCAGCACAAAGCGTTTCAGGGGAGAAGCAGTTTCTGCCATGATGCCACTGGGAGGGAGAAAACAACAAGTCAGAAGGGCACGAATTAACCTGGGTCGCAAACACCTGCAAATCAGCGACACTTCCCAGCGACACGGATGAACTTACCCGGGGAAAGGAAACCTCCTGCCGAGACTGTTCGCACAGTCCTCGGCGAGCAGGGTCCCAGTCGGACAACTGGAGACGCTTTGGGGTGGTCTGCCACTAAAACAAGTGAAAATCTTGGCTGCGACGTCTACTTTATTTCCCTTTGGTGAAGATGAAGCGAACTGAGGCTAAACTGCGACTACAAGCGACTCTTAAGTGGATCGGCAACAGGGTTCGCGGGCAGCCGAGTTCACAGGGGTAAGGGATTAAGTTCCTCGGCCTGGCGCTCCAGGTGGGCGGAGGTGGCTATGCAGGGTGAAGAAATAAAATTCCAAGGCCATACTTGCACACTGACGTTAGAGAGACGCAGTTCTCACAACGAGGAAAGAAGGGCAAGGCTCACAGCGAGCAGTGACGTTTGCAGCCCAAGCACCAAGAACTTCCAGGAATAGAAGTTCAAAGGGGGAAAATGTCCCTGACAGCCTCTCATGAAAAAGGGCACTAACCCAGCGGTTCTCAACCTGTGGGTCGCGACCCCTTTGGCGGTCGAACGACCCTTTCACAGGGGTCGCCTAAGACCATCCTGCATATCAGATATTTACATTACGATTCATAACAGTGGCAACATTACAGTTATGAAGTAGCAACGAGAATAATTTTATGGTTGGGTCACAACATGAGGAACTGTATTTAAAGGGCCAGAAGGATGAGAACCACTGCAAACACACACACAAAACAGAAGAATAAACACCCATCCTGCGTGTGTGCGTGTGTGTGTGATGGAGCAGAGCGGGCACAAGGAGAGCTGAGGATTGGGAACCGACCGGGCGCAGGAGCCGCGTGGGACAGGCGGGCGACGGCAGCGCCCGCTTCAGCCCGGGGACAGCGCCTACCTGGGGGAAGGCCTTCCACGCCGTGCACCGCGGCCGCGGCACCCCGCCGGCAGGGCTAGCGGCCAGACCCGCCCCGCCCCGCGCGCCGTCCGGACCGGGCTCCCACTTCCCGGGCTTCGGCCTCGCGGGCTCCTCGGGCCGGACCCGCCCGCCGCCCCACTCGCTCGCTCCCGTCCCGCAGGACCGCGGCGGCGGCGACTCGTCACAGAGCACCCGGCGCACGACTCCCCGCCCCGTCCCTGGCCGCACGAAGGTCACCCCGGGCGAAGGACCCCGGCCGGCGGCCAAGGCGGATGACACTCACACTGTCCCGGCTCCCCCTCGTCACCGGCCCCGGCACTCCAGCCAGCAGCCCGCACTCCACCTCATCCTGCTCTGGCAGGCCGGGCGGCGGGAGGCGTGCCCAGGGGGCGGTAACTTCCGGCCCCGCGCCCTGACGGATTTTGTTTGGCTCCCTGGCCGGAAGTGCCTCTGCGTCGGGCGCCATTTTAGTTACGGGCAGAAGGCAAGGTTTGTTGTGGGTAGAGCATGCTCTCAGAGGAATGATTGGTTGTTGACTCTCCCTCCTCTCTCCCCCGACTCCAGCCTCCTCCCGATTCTCCCTTTCGGGTTGGCACACCTCAGCCCAGACTCGTCTGAGCCGACTGCCAGGGCTAGCTGAGTGCGGGAGAGCGGAGGGGAGGCCGGGGGAGGTGGGGCTGGAGCAGCCAGACCCGGGAGCTGACCTAAAGGAAAGCCCCTTGGCCGCTCTCTGCCTGAACTGGGTTTCTGGGCGTGGAACACAGCTGTGAGTGTGTGTGTGTTGAATTACTTTAGAGGTGAGACGTAGGAAATTGATGCATCCTTGTCTCTTGCTTCTCAGACTTTGTAGTTAAACTGCAGATTCTGAGTCGTTGGGTTAACATCCAGGGGAGCGGCTGCTGCTGGTCTGTACGGGGCTCAACACAATTCCTGAGGGTGTCTTTATTTAGATCTGGCAAGTGAGACGCAGTTTTTTAAATTCTTTATGGTTGAAAGTATTACATATGTCTCCCCCCCCCCCCCCCCATTCACCTCTCCCAGCCCACGCCTTCACCCCCCTATTGTCTATGCCCATTGGTTTTGCTGATATGCATGTTTTGAAGTGAAGCCGCGTCATCTTCCTGAGCCTGAGGTTCTTCATCTATAAAATTGGAGTACGAATAACACCGACCCTGTTTGTTGTGAAAATGGGTCAAAATCATGTAAAGTCCTTAGTACAGTGTTGGGCGCATAGTAAGAGCTGGATAAATACATATTTGTCTTATGGACAAAAAAAGGGGGGGAGGGGTTCTGTGGAAAGTCACATCACAGGGTAATCTGATCATAAAGTCATGGTGGGTAGTCATGCCCCAGACCTATACTTCCTTAGTGGAAGGTTTTAAACCAGCCCTGCCCCTTTCTTGTGCATCTCAGTTAACACACTTAGCCCCCCTGTGCATTCTTCATCCCTTCATTTTAAATGTAAGGAATTAAATAATTCAATTCTTTGTAAATCAGATTTAAAAATTAGGAATAGTGTTAATCTGTTGAAAAAGAAACGCCTATATATACTATGCCTGCCAACAATTCAGCAACCACCTAATAACCTGCTACAGGCCCAGTGAAACTGAGGAACTATTATTATGTGATGACATACATTCAAAGAAACCTAAGCAAGGTGATTAAAATAGTAAAACTGGCAAGTTTACAATAGGGAGAGTCTTTTGAGTAGTGCACAATCACCTTGAAATTTTGGAGGACAAGGGAAATGCTTTGGGATTTCAAAAGTAGTCACTCATTGCAAGGTGGAGATAAAAAACAGCAAGAAAAAAAAATGACCCATCACTACTGATCACTGCCAAGAATTCTATTGTAGTACTAATAAAAAACATTCATACTTGAATTGTGGTTCAAGTCACCGAGTACAGTGGAAATGCGTCTTTGAGAAGAAAAACCCAAAAGTAGTTAGAAAATTTTCTTTTTAGGTATGATTTTCCAAAGAAGTCCTTTAAGTAAAAATATAGATGAGCTACCTCAGCAATTTATAGTCAGTCACAGACTTATTTGAAAGCTGAATCAAAGCCAAAAGTTTTTATTGGGACAAGCAGTCAGTGGGATGTCACTTCAAGCTGCAGATTCATCAAAAATACAAAATGTTTGTATGTTTTTAAAACTTGGATTTAATATGTTTAGTTTCATTACAGTCTTTTTAAATTTGATTACTAATACCTGATCAAAGCAAAGCAATAAATTACAGAATTTTACAAAACCAATAAGGCATTACTTATTTAAGGTTTGTTTCCTGAAAATCAAATTCCTGGAGTTTGATATATACCAAACAAGTGTAAAAACAGAATTACCGAGAAGGCATCTGAATGGCTAGGTTAAATAGCCATGAAAAATACCCCAAGGACAAAGCTTGGATTTTTATGTAACATAGTGTAATGGAAACATTAGAACAGAAGCCAAATAACTTGGATTCCCTCCTGTCTGCTCTAATGGTTTTGTGTCCTTGACCCAACAATAACTTACGATTCTATTTATACAAGAAACTTAGAAAATCAGAGGGTTTAGATGAGATGGTTTCTAATTTAAACTATTATAATTTTAAGTCTTCTAAGAAACGTTTGTATGCGACAGCTCTACCTGGAAACTTATAATCAGATGGGATGGCAGTTTGTAAGAAGACAGATATACATACATGACAAAACAGTAGAGAAACAAATGGTTGGTTCTAAAAGTACTTTTTGCTGCCAACTTTTTCAAAATTCCCATTGTTTTTGAAGTGGAAAAATCATAGGTCATAAATTGGTTTCTTCAACTTTATCAATACTCTTGAACAATATTGTTAGCTGCAGTTTTTATTAAATTTGAAGCCAGTGATATGCAAAATTTTACCTTCTTGATACTATTTAAGAAGCTGCTTTTGAATTGTGGTGGTTGTGTCTCCCTACTTCCTCAGAATTCATATGTAGAAGTCCTAGGCCCCAGTACCTCAAAAATTTGGCCTTATTTGGGGATATTGGTCTTACCATATCCAACATGACTGATGTCTTTGTAAAAAGGGGACATTTGGAGACTGACCTGCATATAGGGAGAACACCATGTGAACATGAGACTGTCCATCTACAAACCAAGGAGGGGCTCAAAACAGGTCCTTCCCTCACAGCTCTCAGAAGGAACAAACTATGCCAACATTTTCAAATTCTAGGCTCTAAAACTGAGACAATACTTTACTGTTGTTGAAGCCACACAGTTTGTGATAATTTGTTATGGCAGCCACAGGAAACTAATATAGAGCTAAGATTATTTTACCTTTATCAAAAGTAATTTGTACGTTATCATGCCAGCAACCCCTTATCGCCTAGATCTTCCTAATTCTGTGTTAATACTTCAGTGGAATTTCTCAGTCAATAAATAATTGGAAATCAAAAATTTGGACATGACTTTGCAGTTGTATAACTGAAAATGAAATGTGAACAGGTTAAGCATTCTGAAATGTTACTTTCTCATTGTCTCATCCCTTACCAGTTCCTCCCCACCCCCCCCCCACCTTAAATTCTTGAACATATATACACTATTTAATATATATAAGGACTAAAAAAAAGTGAGAATTAAAAAAGACTGCCAAGAACACTGGCCTTCTAGTGTTATTAAAAGAATCATTCAGATGGAGAGCCCTGGGAATTACTGATGGGGAATGCAAAAGGAGGGTCTGGGTTCTTATTGATGGGAGTACCATTAGACTTAATTGTATATTATGTTACATTTTAGTTTTGGTACTGCAGTACTTTAATGTCTTCATAAATGAAAAACTAAGCTTGTCTTGAGTTTAAAAAGTTAACAGCACCAATGGTTATGGAAGGAAAACAAGTCTAGTATTTTTAGTACATCTGGTTCTTACCCATTCATGATCTCAGAGCACATGCACAGGATAATAGACCCAAAGAGTGGTTAAAACTATGAGTTACCATGCACTGAAAATATCATATTTTGGAATACATTCATATACTGAAAAATGTAGCCATGCCAAAAGAATTAGACAATTAAAAATCTTGCTTGTTAATGGCAGTTCTCATAAATTGTTTAAAATCATCCTTTTTAACATCTCCAAAAATGCTGTATTATTTTACATTAACACTATGGAAGTTAGAATAATCAAGTTGACTCATGGACAGGAATATGACTTAATAATTCCCTTTCATTTCCAAACCTCATCAAGCAGTCACTACATTTATGAGGTAAGTCAGCCGAATGCTTGAAGTCTAGGTGAATTTTAAGATCTTCAATTTGTCCTGTTGAATATTCACAGTATTGACATAAATAAATCCCTTCAGATAAATGTGAATTTAAATGTTTGCAATATTCTAGCATACTTGAAAAGCCTTTGCCACAGTCATCACAAACATGAGGAAAAATTTTAGTATGTTCAATAGCAACATGCCTGTTAACATTTGTATGAAGTCTACTCCGAAAACCACATACTTGACATACAAAGAAGTTTTTACATCTGTCAAAGGTAATTTTGCTCAGGAGGCTGTACTGTCCATGCTCTCCATTGTTATATTTTTCACTTAACTCTATTAATTTACATGCATGTTCATTTACCACATGGCTATGCAAGTCTTCTGGATCATTTGTTTCATGTTCACAGAACTGACACAAGTACTGTTCATCACAGCTGTGCTCCTGGAAATGCAGGTAGAGCTCACTGCTTGAGGAGAACTGTACGTCGCACTGCTCACACCAATAAAGGTGATCACTAAAATGGGTGTCGGCAATGTGCTGGCTGAGGTTCTCAAAAATTACGGTCTTATAATCACAGTATTTACAAATGTAGGGATCCTCTTCATGCAGTTTGGCATGTTCGATCAGAAGCATGTTGGTAGAGAAACTTTCCTTGCACACTCGACACACATTTGAATCAGTACGCTTATGCTTCAGGATCATATGCTGCTTTAAATCAGAAAAATATTTGCTGTTGAACTCACAAAGTTCACATTTATAGAGGCCACTGCTATTAGCTCTCAGCAAAGGCCATTTCTGCTGGGCAGTCACATTCAGAGCTTGGCTCTTGTCAAGAATTTTGCAAAGTTTAGCCGGTGGCTCTTCATCAGTTTGGTCTTGGAGACTCTCAGAGGAATTGTTTTCTGCCTCTAAGTCGTAATCTTCAGAAATTGCATGCACTTCTGCAGCGATTGGAACATCTTCAGCAGTGTGAACTTCTATAGGACTCTCCTCTTGAGTTTGTTGGTTGAGTGATTCAGGTGAGTCACACTCCTCATCACAAATTTCAACATCGGCAGATTTTTCTGAAAAATAAAGCAAGCCTATTATTACTATTACTAAATAAAACCTACGAAATAAATAACTGGCAAAAATTTATTTTATGCATTATCCTTTCATTGAGCTATAAAAATATGCAAATGCTATTACTTAGTTTCCCTAACCTGTAGAAAAGGCAGTGTGGTCTAGAATTCTAAGTACGGGACTGGGAACCAGATAGTTCTGATTTCTGTTTCTGGCTTTGACTCCGTCTGTAAATTTTGGCAAATCATTCGATGTCTCTGTATCAGAATCATCATCTGTAAAGAGAAGTTTGGAAAAACTTATTGTTTGTATCAAAGTATTAAACGTTAAATATTATAACACAAAGCACCAAATATTTTAAATATAATTTTGAATTCCAAAAGGAATAAGGACTTTGATTTGAAGACGTTACGTATATCACAGACACATAGAAAATCTGTCCAAACAAGCAAATGTTTTTGCTCCCATGCCCCATTTGGACTAGAACACATTTTTTAATGTTACTGAATTTGAATAAGCCTTTATCCCCTCAGCCCAGCGCCAATGTTTTAAAGTTAGCATGGATAAACTGAAATACAGGTCATTTTTAATGTTATTTTTTAATATCATTTTTTAGAGAGAGAGGAAGGGAGAGGGAGAATGAGACAGAAACATCAATGAGAGAGAAACTTCTGATCAGATGCCTCCTGCATACCCCATACTGGTGATCAAGCCTGCAACCCGGGCATGTGCCCTGATTAGGAACAGAACAGATAACCTTTTGGTTCATGGGTCAACGCTCAACTACTGAGCCACACAGGCAGGGCTGTTGTTTTTAATATACTTTATTTTTTAGATGTTTAAGATTTACTGAAAAATTTTGAGTAGTACAGAGAATTCCCATATATCCTGCAGTTTCTCCACTATTAACATCTTATAATGTACATTTGTTACAATTCACGACCAATGCTGATAAATCCATACTTCCTCTAGGTTTCCTTAGTTTTTAGCTAATGGCCTTCTTCTGTTCCAGGATCCCATATGACCTTTAGCTGTCAAGTCTCTCTAGGCTACTGTTAGCTGTGGCAGATTCTCAGACTTCCCTTGGTTTTGATGACCATGACAATACTGAGAACAGATTGGGTATTTTGTAGGATGCCCACTATTAAAATGTGTCTGTTGTGTTTGAATGATTCAACTGGGATTATGGGTTAGTGAGAGCAGACCACAGAGGCAAACTGCCATTTTATCACAACTTATCAAAGGTACATTTGATTAATATGATTTATTACTGCTGATGTTGACTTTGATCACCTGGTTGAGGTAGTATTTATCAGATTTTTCCTCGGTAAAGTCATTCTTTTACTTTCATTTACTCTGGGCTTTGGAAGGGGGACACTATGTAGAGTCCACATTTCAGAAACCAGGATTTACATTCCACCTCCTTGAGGGAGGAGTATCTACATAAATAATTTGGAACTCTTCTGTACAAGAAATTTGTTTCTTCCCAAGTCTTGTCTGGGAGAGTCAGTAAGCAGTAGGCATTTCTCCAAGAAGCCCTAGTTCCTTTCATTGGAGAATGATACTAGACACCAAGATCCCAACACTAGATGTGCTCACTGCTACTGGGTGTCATTTCTTTTATGCCCTCTCAGACAATGAAACAAAAAAAATATATGTTTGTGTATACCACCACATTTGTATAAACATACCTATAAATATTTCTGTATGTTACATCTGTGTCTATATCAAGCCAAACATGAGTTCATACTGATGTCTCTGACTCCATATTATTTTTAATAATTTATGTTTCTGTGTCTGTAACAGGAGCTCAAGAAAACTGAGAATTTTGATGGTTACAGAGGAGAGAGAAAACCCAAATTATCATTCATTCAATGCTCTAGAAAAGAGAAGCCAACAGAAGATGAAAGATTGAAAAAGACCAAATTCTTTATTCTCTGTCCTTTCCTTCCATTAGCCCTCTAGACTGAAAGGTATAGTTGAGTGAAAGAACCATGTATAACACCGTTCTTAACTTTTAACCATAATACTCCCAACTCTGCATCACTCCAGCTTTGCCACCAATTCCTAGCCAACTAAAATAGATTTAGGAAAACATACTTTTTATTATATATCTGAAATAATGTTAATAATTAAAATTCACTTACTTTATTACAAAAAAATAGTTTTCTTACATTTAAACAAATTTAAACACTTGCCCATTTTGAAATCATAATTCACCCACATTTTCAAATAAGTAAGAAATGATTATAAAAGTAATTTAAAGAAAAAATATTTTGGAAAATATTAGGTATACCTTTGTTGTCAAAATATTTTAAGTCCGGTTGTCTCATAGAACAGACACTGTAACAATGATCAGAAAAAATGCCACTGAATCCATCTGCAATTCTGCTTATTCCAGAGGAATCTGAACATAAAACAAAATTTTAAAAATTTCAAGCACAGTAAACACATATACATTGATGACAGCCACCCCTTTATCCAACAGATGTAAATTTTTATAGTGTCTGTAATAAAGTAACAGTTCCCTCAGTTCTGATAGCTTTTATATTTCAGACCTGATATTAACATTGAGTTTTGAAAGAACCACAAATTATACAATATAAAAATATAATACTCTGAAGCATATAAAGATACCTTACTGTCTAAATCCCACAAAATAAAAATATGCAATTAATGTGTTAATTGCAAAAAAAAAAAAAACAACCCCAACAACCCCAAAACCTAAATTAATTCCAAGAAGACATTTTATGAAGTGCAAAGAAAGCACTAATGCATAGGAAAAATGGTGGGAGGACCAGTTAGGGCTTCTGAATAGAGTCATTTCAAGTCTTGTCTGGGAGGAGTCAGTAAGCAGTAAACTAGATTTAATTTCCTTAGGTGTGAAGAATGTGTAGGTTGGGTGGGCTAACAGGTATGCCTGAGATTGTTCCAAGTACTGTTCATGGGAGGTATATTACAGATGACCACAAAGATCTCTTTTCCATTTTTAAAAAAAAAAATATTTTTATTGATTTCAGAGAGGAAGGGAAAGGGAGAGAGATAGAAACATCAATAATGAGAGAGAAACATTGATCGACTGCCTTCTGCATGCCCTACACTGGGGATCGAGCCCACTACCTGGGCATGTGCCTTGATGGGGAATCGAACCGTGACCTCCTGGTTCATAGGTCGATGCTCAACCACTGAGCCATGCCAGCTGGGCAAGACCTCTTTTAAATACTGCCAAGATAGCTGAGTAAACCTCAACCAAAGGGTCTAACATTACAAAATCAAAATGGAAGTTCACATTTCTGAAAATAATATATAGAATAAAAATTTCTTTTGCAATTTGCAAAATATCTTCTAACAAGGTTATTGTGCTTAAGCACAAGGTTGGGAAGCACACAGACAAATTTCAATTATGCTGTATAAGTTCCCAACCGTTGATATTTAATTTTAAATATCTATAAACCTTAAAGTTGTGAGGATTAAATGTCTATAAGTTCTGATGTATACCTAGCACATGGTAGACAAAGAAGAATTTATACTCAGAGAACTTATTTAAAATTTTCTCTTATTTAAAAATTGATTCAGATATATAACTTTTATCCGATCATTTATGAGAGAATAGATTGGAATACAATTGCATAGAAATTAATCCATGGCTCAACTTTAAAATAATTCACTAACCTGAATAACGAGAAGGGTGTAAAGTCTTCCTTTTTCTTTTTTTAGGGTATTCATTCATATCTTTTCAATCTAAAAATGAAAAAAATTTAACAAATAACCATTGTTAATCCTATATAATAAAAGGGTAATATGCAAATCAACCAAATGGTGGAATGATAAGTCGCTATGACTTGCACTGACCACCAGGGGGCAGATGCTCAATGCAGGAGCTGCCCCTTGGTGGTCAGTGCACTCCCACAGGGGGAGTGCCGCTCAGCCAGAAGCTGGGCTGGCAGCTGGCAAGCAGGATCCTCTCCTGCTTCTGCGGCAGTGTCAAGGATGTCCGACTGCCAGCTTAGGCCAGCTTAGGCCAGACATCCCCTGAGGGCTCCCAAACTACAAAAGGGTGCAGACTGGGCTGAGGGACACCCCCGCCCCAGGGGACTGTGCTTGCCACCCCGGCGGGGCTGAGGGCACTGGTCGCCGCCATCTTGTGGCTGTGGGTACTGCCATTTTTAAGGGTGTGATAGTCAATTAGCATACTCCCTCCTTATTGTCTGTGGGTGCCGCCATCTTTGAGGGCGGGGCAGTCAATTAGCATATTCCCTCCTATTGGCTGTGGGTGCTGCCATCTTTGCGACAGCGTGAGGGTCAATTAACATGTTCCCTCTTTATTAGATAGGATAAATCATGCCTATGATAACATATTAAGAATGAAACAGGTGCATTTTTTAAAACTGGGAAAATTTTGATATAGTTTTCAAGAAAAAGGTGAATATGATCCCTTAAAAATGAATATTTTCACAAATCTGTATTGATTCCCTGGCTTTCAGGAAAAATATCCATCACACTGAAGCTCAAAATATAATTTTCAACAAGAAAACCCTTTTCTTATAAGGCACCTTCAACAATCTCCTGAGAACAAAACATATATGGCAATAACCACTGTATAATTCAATTTTCATGGACTGTTATAAAATTGACTCATTAGTTTTACCACATTCCACTTACTGGTATAATTCTTAATATGGAAGTGAGGAAAATTGAACTACACCGAAGTTTTCACAGATGGTAAAAAGTACCTGTAGGAAAAATATGATGTAAGTCACAATGTAGTTCATTTCTGAGAGTCAAGAATACAATAGTACCAAGATCTTTAATCAATTGGAAAGTTATACAGAACTGAAGTATAATATTCTTTTGAAGATGCTGTATTAAATACTCAAAACTGTATATATTACTAAATATGTAAGTATATGTAAATGTGTCATATTTCTTTGAATGACTTTACCTTCTAAAGCTATATCTTCACACCAAAATAGGAATGCAATTCTGCATAAATTTATTCAGCTGTAATAAAAGCAAATACTAAATCACAGACTTTTACTACTTAAGTCCTTATAGATTACTTACTAATAGAAGAATAATGATCACTTATTGAGCACCTATTATGTACCAGGCTATGCCTTCTCTCATTTAATCCTGTGATATGCAAAATCCACTACACTCTCTCAAAATCATTAGTGGTAAGAAACTGAGGCACACATTAATTTTGCTGCTTCACAAAGTCCTGGGTATATTAGCACCACAGGGGATGTCATCATATGGAAATAAGTAGTGGTTTTTAGTTTATTGAGCATTTTCCTAACCCTTATTTTATTTAATCTTCACAACAATCCTGTGAGGTACATAGAGGAGCCACTACTAAACCCACTCAATATTACTGATGATGAAACAGACTCAGTAAAAGTCAACTAAGTGGCAGAACCAGAGATAAAAAAAAACCAAAACCATGGGTTTTGAACAGCTAACTGTGTGAGTAAATCTTCACTGTCAATCTCTGCTACCAGCAAGTTACATCTTGCTTCCAATTCTTACTCAGCTACCAATTCAGAGAAGGGGGAAGGGAATCACCCAAAGAAACTGACAATCATGAGATATATAGAAATGATATCAACATATATAATGCCTCACCTAACAAAACAAATAGCATTTCTTGGGCCCATCCCAATCAAGTGCATTCAAAAGTAAAAGAAAAACTGTTTTCATTTTTATGTAATAAACCAAAATTTCAAGGCTTATTCTTAATACGTCTTTTTTACACTTCCAAAATTTAACCAGCCAAAAGCTTTATACTTCACTAGGCCTGGCTGGTGATCAGGGCCCATTGGGGCCTTCCTTCCCCAGCTACTGGCTGTCAGCTGCAGACCGGGGCCTGCCTTCATTCTGCGCTGCCTCCTGGTGGTCAGTGCACATCATAGTGAGTGATCAAACTCCCAATCTCCTGGTTGAACTCCCGAGGGGACACTTTGCATATTGGCCTTTTATATATATAGATGTTCTAAATGCTCTACAGGTATCAGGGAAAACACTGAAAACTGGCAGCCAAATATGTTCGAGTAGCCTCTTTTTACTTCACAATACACTTCAAATTCTTTTGAACATGAAGAATTAAAAAGAAAAGGAAACCGAGGATGGCATTAAAATTAACGTTGCAAGCTGGTCTGGATTCAGACTATTAGGTGAAATAGGATCACCTTGATCAGAAAAAGATTTGACTCCTACTTAGTGTTGAACAGTATCTAAACGCTTATAGACCTCCTTTCAGAGATGGTAAAATGCCCACTCAAGACCAAAAATTTTTAACCATCTTTTATTTCAGCAAATGTTTTCATGTGCTTTTTGTATGCACAACTGCCCAGATGAAGAAGGTTAGCTTTTACTTAGGGACGTCATATAAACATTTGCTCACTAGTCCTTATCTCATGGGGAACATCCTGAATCGAACTACTGATATATGTCATTGCAAGAAAATTAGAAAAACATTTTTTAAAAATATTTTATTGATTTTTTACAGAGAGGAAGGGAGAGGGATAGAGAGTTAGAAACATCGATGAGAGAGAAACATCGATCAGCTGCCTCCTGCACACCCCCCACTGGGGAGGTGCCCGCAACCAAGATACATGCCCTTGACCGGAATCGAACACGGGACCCTTCAGTCCACAGGCCGACACTCTATCCAGAGCCAAACTGGTCAGGGCTAGAAAAACATTTTTAAATTAATCAAGTCACCTAGCATCTATACACCCAGAAAAAACACTATTAACATTTTGGTGTATAGACTTCTAGACTTTTTTTTATTCTAAGGTACACATTAATTTGCATGTACAAAAATGAGATCATGCCACAAGAAACTATTTTAAAAAGCAACTTACAAAACACATGTCAGGCCCTGGCGGGCTTTGCTCATTGTTTAGAGTCTAGACTCTTGGCTAGCAGAGGAAGGGTTTCGGGTTCAATTCCCAGTCAAGGGCATGTACCTAGGTTGCAGGTTCGATTACTGGCCCCGGTCAGGTGCCTGCGGGAGGCAACCAATCAATGCCTCTCGCGCTCTCTCCTTCCCTCCACTTTCTCTTTTTCAACCATAAGAATATCTATGCACAAAACAGACTACACATAATAGGCACCACCTTTTCTAAAGGCCTTTCAGGCAATGTAAATATTCTGTTCCTAATTAGTATAAAAATAAAACAAGCATGTACAATAAAAAGCTACATTCTAATACTAAAGCTTTAAAACCACGTTCTTTTCCGCCATCATTTAAAAATAATTATATGGCCCAGCCGGTATGGCTCAGTGGTTGAGCGTCGACCTAACAACCAAGCGGTCACTAGTGGATTCTCCGTCGGGACACGTGCTCGGATTGCGGGTTTGATACCCAGTAGGAGGCCTGCAGGAGGCAGCGGGTCGGTGATGTTTCTCTCCTCAATGTTTCTCTCTAGATCCCTCTCCCTCTCATTCTTTCTAAATAATCAATGAAAACATACTTTAAAAATAAGTAGATGTTTTCCAGGTTTCAAATGAATTTAAACACAAAAATGCTGCAGGAGAGCTTGAATTAGAACCCACTTATATGTTCAACTTGTGTCCGTCTTTGCCTCTGCAAAGAGAGAAACTGCTTCAAATTACTCGTGTCCCTCAGTTGCACTGAAACACACACACACACACCCCAAAATCAAAAGGGGTGCATGAGCACCCTAAAGAGGCTTATACCACTGGCTGCAGCTGCAGAGCCCGGACCCACGCCTGCTCGCTGCGGCCGCGCTGCAGGCGCGAGCTCGGGGATGCGCGGCCGGAGGGTCGCCCTGCCGCCTGGCGGGGCCCGCAACCAGCGTGGCACCCACGGGCGTCGGCCAGAAGCCGCGGGACCTGCCCGGCCCCGCCTGGGCCCGGCGACTAGCGGGGACTCCCGAGCCCCGATACGAAGGGGCCCTGGGGAGCCGGGTGGCGGCGTCGCCAGGGGGTGGCACTGCTTCGAGATGGGGGAGGGGACCGCCATCCCGCCGGGAAACGAAGGCAGCGTCTCGGTTTCCCGGACGCCATCCGGCCTTTCCCGCCTCCTCGGGTGGGGATCGGCGCCCGCACGCGGTGCCCCGCGCCGCCCGGCCGCCCCTCCCGCACTCACCGGTCCCCGGGCCCGCGGGCCAGCCGGGGCGCAGCTCCCAGGCGGCGGGGGGCTGGCCGGAGGGACCGCGCAGCCCCGCCCGCGGACACAGGGTGGCGGGCGGCGCCGCTCAGGCCCCGGCGCTCCCGGGCGCCCCGCCGGCCGGCCCCGCTCCCTCCCGCGCGCCCCACGCCCGGCCCGCCAGGCCCCGGGCCCAGCTCCGCGGCCTCACTCACCGCCCGCTCCGCGCCTGCGCCGCGCACCTCGGGGCCCCGCCGGGCGGGCGGGCGGTGACGAGGTGAGGGTGGGGGCAGGGGATCGGGCCGCGCGGCCTGGCTCACCGGCCTGGGAGGGACCACCGGCCTCCAGCCCCGGGGGTGCCCGGCGCCCGCGCCCCCTGCCGGCAGCTCTGCGCCGCCGCAGGCCCCGTCGGCGCGGGGTGCCGCCCCTCCTAGCGGGGCGGGTGCTCCATCCCCGAGAAAGGCTGCGGGCGAGGCCGCCCGGGGAATCGCCCGGCCCGCTCCCTGCCCTCCCTCCCTCCCGCCCGGGAAAAGCACCGCGCCGGCAGCCCTTGCCCACCGCCTCCCCCGGGGACGTGCGAGCAGGATCCTGCGCGGGTGAGGCTGGCACGTGGCACTGCCAACCCCCGCCGGTGGCAGCAGCCCGCAGGGGACAACGGAAAGGGCAGCCCCCGCGTCACGGTGTTACTGACGTTGGTGACGAGCCTCACGGGGCTGGAATGCTGTCCCCGGGCCCGGGGTGAAACTCTTGAAGATCGCGAGTTATTATTAGGCTGCAGCCGGATCCCGAAATCTTGGTGGAAATAAATATGCAATTATAGGGATTGGAATTCAGTGATGGCGAACCTACCACACGCGTGTCAGAGGTGACACGCGAACTCATTTTTTGGGTTGATTTTTCTTTGTTAAATGGCATTTACATATATAAAATAAATATCAAAAATATAAGTCTTTGTTTTACTATGGTTGCAAATATCAAAACATTTCTATATGTGACACGGCACCAGAGTTAAGTTAGGGTTTTTCAAAATGCTGACACGCCGAGCTCAAAAGGTTCGCCATCACTGGATTAGATGATTTGATTCCTTTTCCTGGAGTTTCTATGAGCAGATATAGAGAGGATTAAACTAAATAAGCACAAACAAACTTGTGGATACGGGTTCGAAAATGAAGATATCTGGCCCGGCTGGAGTGGCTCAGTGGTTGAGCGTTGCCCCATGAACCGGGAGGTCGTGGTTAGATTCCCGGGCAGGGCACATGCCCGGGTTGCAGGCTCCATCCCCAGAAGGGGTTGGGGCTGGATTCCCAGTAGGGGGCCTGCCAGGAGGCAGGTGATAGATGATCCTCATCATTGATGTTTGTATCTCTCCCTCTCCTGAAATCAATAAAAACAGGGGCTTTTTTGGTTTTGTTCTTGTTGTAATACTCACCTGAGGATATTTTCCCATTGATTTTTACAGAGTGGAAGGGAGAAGGAGAGAGAATAGATTGGTTGCCTCCCACAGGGGCCCCAGGCCAGGGCCAGGATGGAGCCTGCAACTGAGGAACCTGCCCTTGACCTGAATCAAATCTGGGACCCTTAGTCATATGGGCCATTGCTCTATCCTCTGAGCCAAACTGGCCAGGTCTAAAAACATTTTTTTAAAAAAATGAAGATTTCTGCCTAAGAGTGGCCATATATTTAATCTTTTTGACAAGTTGAGATGGTTAGTTCCAATTTACAAATTAGAAGAGTGAATTTATGAGGGTCTAGAGCAGTGGTTCTCAACCTTGGCTGCACATTAGAATCACCTGGGAATCTTTTTAAATGCACCCAAGGTTGAGAACCACTGGTCTAGAGACTAGGTCAGTGATGGCGAACCTTTTTAGCTCAGCATGTCAGCATTTTGAAAAACCCTAACTTAACTCTGGTGCCATGCCACATATAGAAATTTTTTTTATATTTGCAACCATAGTAAAACAAAGACTTATATTTTTGATATTTATTTTATATATTTAAACGCCATTTAACAAAGAAAAATCAACCAAAAAAATGAGTTTGCGTGTCACCTCTGACACACGTGTCATAGGTTCGCCATCACTGGACTAGGTCTTACTCATTTTTGTAGCCTCAGCACCAAATTGTTAAGTGGATGAGTGATTCCCATGTGGATTATCAGGTGCTCAAGGTCACTGGGATAGTCAGGGCTGCAATCCGACTCATTTTATCCACATCCACAGTGCTTTTTCTGATTGCCACATAGGTACCAACCAACAGCTGGATAGTAATAATCACAGACCTTACTCCAGAATCCCTTCAACTATCTCCCAGGAGGGAAAGCCATATTTGCAAAACACTAGTTTGTGAGGCTCAACTCTTATGGCCTCATAACTTCTATGTGTGCTCTGCCTAAATAAATGAATATATACGCATGCTGGCAAGGCCTGAATACAGTAGGAAGAGATTTAATGGCATTTTATCCAAGTATAGTTAGTACCTGGCACAGAATAGGGAATGCGCACATGTTTGCTGAATTTATAAAGAGAAGTATGTATCTCTCCCTCCTCTGGGCTAGTTGGGTTGTTGCCCAATCTGATATAGTGGAAGCCACAAGGGGGTGTTATGGGACCATTTTAAATTACTGTTTGCTCATTGTAGCCCATGCCAAACAAAACCTTCACATTCTAAGGTTGAAGTTTTATTCCAAAACATACATTTCATAGTGAGAGCAAACACCACCCTCATTATTTAAACAAACAAGCCCACACTATTTACCCAACAAAGTAAATAAGGGCATCCCAATGTTTACATGTCATTAAACATAATCACGAATCAGAGGCAACTTGAGATTCTGTGATTGTATGTTTTTCAGTTTGATTTTTAAATCTTCCTCTTCCTATTCTTCCTCTTGAGGATGGTGGCTGTGAGGATAAAACCCTCAAATCTCAAGAATACCAGTTTGTTACTCTTTTCTATATTCTATTTTAGAATATACAGAGTGGCCAGATTATTATGACCACTCCATCAGTACAATGAAGTGAATTAGTTATGCAAATAATAATAATAATAAAATCTTAAGAGTGTTTGCTTAGGAAGTTTTCAATATTCAGTATTTTTGGAAGTGTCAATGAAGTACTGATGGGGTGGTCATAATAA
This sequence comes from Myotis yumanensis, assembly GCF_028538775.1. Classification (NCBI taxonomy): domain Eukaryota; kingdom Metazoa; phylum Chordata; class Mammalia; order Chiroptera; family Vespertilionidae; genus Myotis; species Myotis yumanensis. The sequence goes on from NW_027223753.1 coordinate 179,009,490, forward strand.
TCTGGCCGGTCATAATAATCTGGCCACTCAGTGTACTTTGTTATATTCTGTTATAACTTTGAGGGGATATTGAATCATCATTCTTCCAACTTTTGGCAATACTTTGTAGTACAGCTTATTTTTTCCTGATTAGAAAAAGGATGCATGGTTATCACATAATGGAGACAATGGGAGGATATGAAGAACAAAAAAAGAGGTATATGAAGAACAAAAGAAAAATGTATCAATTCTACAACCCAGAGCTAACCACTGGAAACATTTTGCTCAATATGTTTCCCTTATTTTTTATATCTTTATCCATATAGATTTGTTTTTTAATTAAGATTTTATTGGTTTATGTTATTTTGTAACAGCTTCCCCCCCTCCCATTTCACGTAGCATGAACATTCATTATGCTCTTAATGCTAATTGCACCTTGGAATTCCAATATAAGTGACCATACAGTTAGATAGTAGACATTTAAGTTGCTTCCATCTTTAAAAATGCTCTGCTGCCCTGGCTGGGGTTGTTCAGTGGTTGAGCATCGACCCTACCTATGAACCAGGAGGTCATGGTTCGATTCCCAGTCAAGGCACACACCCGGGTTGGTGGCTTGATCTCCAGTGTGGGGTGTGCAGGAGGCAGCTGATCAATGATTCTCTCTTATCATTGATGTTTCTTTCTTTTTTTTTTTTTTTTTTTAAATATATTTTATTGATTTTTTACAGAGAGGAAGGGAGAGAGATAGATAGTTAGAAACATCGATGGGAGAGAAACATCGACCAGCTGCCTCCTGCACATCTCCCACGGGGGATGTGCCCGCAACCCAGGTACATGCCCTTGACCGGAATCGAACCCGGGACCTTTCAGTCCGCAGGCCGACGCTCTATCCACTGAGCCAAACCGGTTTTGGCTATCATTGATGTTTCTATCTCTATCTCCCTCCACTTTTCTCTCTGAAGTAAAGAAAATATATTTAAAAAAATAAAAAGCAATGGAAAAAAAAAAATCCTCACTCTTTGGGTGAAGACAAAAAGAAATGCTCTGTCAATTTGTTAAGTAAAATATACTATTCCATTTTAATTTCTATTTCTTGTTTTGTGTGAAATTGAATATTTTCTCATGTGTTTATTGCCATTGTATTTTTGTGTGTGTGAATTTTCAGTTTGTGTCCTTTGCCCATTTTTCTACAGTTTTTTTAAATTAAACTTTTTAGCTTTTTGTCTCAGATATATGTTGTGTATATTTCTTTCTAGTTTTTTTTCTTTTTTATTTATTGATTTTGAGAGAGAGAGAGAGAGACAGAGAGAGACAGAGATAGAGAGAGAGACATTGATTTGTTGTTCCACTTATTTATGCACTCATTGGTTAGTTCTTGTATGTGCCCTGACTGGGGATCGAACCTGAAAGGGTGAGGGCTAGGCCCTCCACCTTGCCCCAGGGTAAGGGCTACGCCCTCCACCTTGCCCCAGGGTAAGTGCTCCATCTTACCTTGGCCACATGCTTGGCAAGGAGCTTCTTCCCGGAAGTCTAAGCCTCTGCTAGCCACACCCAGGAACAAGACACAGACTTGTGCCTGGCCAATCGGCAGAGCACAGTCCTTTCTCCTCCCCTTCCTCCAACTCGCCCTATATAACCGGTCTCCACACAGAGTTAGCTCTCTCTCTGCTTCCTGTCGCTGCGTCGGCAAGGTGGGGGAGCCGAGCTAGCTCGAATAAAGACTCTTATGCTTTTGCATCGGACTGGCTGGCTCCCTGATGTGGTTTCTTGGGGATCCTGAAATCTGGGCATAACATTTGGGGGCTCGTCCGGGATCCCCAAAACCATTGAGGGACCCCCCCAATTCGTAGAGTCTGACTGGCCGCGGTAAGTGTCTGTGTGTTGTGTATTCTGTTCTGTGTGATATATGTTATCTCTAAGGGACTTTTCCTGTATCTGGAGGAATGGCTTCTAGATGGTACTCACCGTCAAAACTCGGACTGGCTAAGGGTTCGAATCTGGCCTATCTTTTAAAAAAGGTAGAAGAGAAGCATTCCTAGGCAGTTTTCTACTGCCTCTGTTCAGGGACTTGTTCTGTATCTGTTCTGTGTGAGCTCACTTCTGAAATCTGTAATCGCCCGCAATGATCTAAGTGGACGCACAGGGGGATCAAGGGCGGGAGGAGTCGGGGGACGCCTCGACCCTCCATCTGGAGGGGTGTAGTTTTGCTTCCACGGAGTCGGAAGGTCTGTAGGAACCCCCTCAATCTGAGAATCTGAGACGAGGCGGGTCGCTCCCGCCGGTTTGGTGTAAGGCCATCGTCTAGTTGCTTCCATGGAGTTGGAAGGCTGTTCTTTGGGGCCCTCTGTTTGTCTGTGTCTATGTTTTTCTGTTTTCTGTGGACTTACTGGACGGATGTTATGGGACGGACTCAGACTGCTCCTTTGGGTATTGTGATTGATCATTTCAAGGAGATTGGGGGAGGCTCTAGAGCTCCCTCAGGAGTTGGGAAGTTGTTATTGTTTAAACTCTGAGTGAATGTCTGGTGAAAGTGTGTGAATGTGGAGGGAGGGGGTCTGCCCTCTCCCCCCCTTTGTGTGGCTCCACGACTTCGGTCAGGTGGGCATCTGAGTGAGGATCTGTGAAAACAGGTCACCCCCTCCCCAAGTAAATGCGTCTGGGATTTCTGTGCATGTGTAGAGAGAAAAGCTGGCTTAAAACTAATGCGCGCACTGTCCGATTTTGGATAGAGTTTTGAGCTAGAGTCTCTTTGCAGATGTGCAGGATGGAGCCCAAGACTGATCATTTACCCAAAGAAAAAAACGGATGCTAGCTAGATTCTAGACTGATTGAGAAATGCTGAATATTTTGACTTGCCCGCTAAAAGTTTAAGGTTCGGATTGAATTGGGAAAATTTGTGTAATTCTGGTAACTAAATGCCTTTGCTTATTGATCCTGATTTGCAAAAAAAAAGTGTAGACAGCCACCATTTTGGGCTGCATGACTTGGCTGCCGCCATGTCAGCCACATGACTTGCTGCTCCCCTGGGGGCCGCCATCTTGAAACAGCAAAGGCCCCTCCCTCTGATTTAGTCAAGGGTGGAGCTTTAAGGTGGAGTTTTATGGGGCAGGAAGTGTGCTTGCCTCACGGATTTATTTAATCTAATCTGTTAAATCTAGAAAACCCTGCTTTCCTCAAACTAAGGGCAATTAAAGGTTATATGTTCCCTCCCTAAACAAAAGTTAAATAGCTTACTGATAGCAGTAATCCAATTTCATACTGGGCTTAGAGGGCACATTTTTCCTTTGCCTGGGAGGGACAGCATAGCTGTCCCAGGATAACATGCCTAAGTTTAACCCAGGTTCTGTTGGTATTTTGTGCTGTAAATGTGGCACGCGCCTGTGTAAAAGTGTTTTTGTTTATTCCTGTTTTGTTTTGTTTTCTCCTGTGGTGATTCAAAGTTTTTAATGGGAAATGTTATCTGTCTTTATTGAAAATTGTTTAGCTAGTGAAATTTCTGTTTGTGTCTAAAAAAAAACAAAAAACAACCACAGGCTTGATTTCTTTGAGGCTGAGTGCTCTGACCGATAGCAAAGTACCCTGAGTGGCCGCTGGGATCTTTCCCTAAGGGCGCTTGCTCTCTGTCAGAGGTGGAATCGGCCTGCCTAACTAGTAAACATCTCTGTCTGTTTGTTTGCTGAGAACTTTGATTTGCTATGTGATATTCTGTGCTGGGTTGGGATTTTGAAATTCTGGGGTAGATTTAAAAGGTATTTGTGGATTTTCTAGTCTGATTGGGACATTTAAGGGTGGGGCTCACAGTTCCTCAGGGCAGAGATTTCATGGGCCCTCCCCCTGCCTGTGAAAGGAAGGCAACGGGCCCTAGAATCTGTACGAGACCAGCCCAACCCCAACTCCTCATCAGCACAGACCAGGAGATTGGGTCTACGACAGAAGGCACCGCCAGGAGACCCTCGAACCACGTTGGAAGGGTCCCTACACTGTGGTGCTGACGACCCCCACCGCTCTCAAGGTAGACGGCGTAGCGACCTGGGTCCATCACACTCACGTCTGGTCAGCAGACCCATCCGTGATCCGGGAAGACTTCGTCACCAAATGGAGCGTCGATCGAGATCAACACCACCTGCTCAAGCTCAAGCTACGGCGTGCTCGACCTGCCTGATGCTGGTAACATTGCTCACGATCACTCCTGCTGCCGGGAGCCCCCACAATACTGTGTAATAGACTTAGATGATGCCTGCATCTTCATGGACATGGCTCCAAAGAGACAAGGACAATTTATAGGAAGGTCAAGAATAGACTTTAGTAGGATTTGGCTGCCTGAAGCAGCCATGATGCCAATATTATGTTTCATTGTATTGATATGTTATATTGACCTTTGATTCTCTTGCAGGTTTGAATGTATGTTGACTGTCCTGGAAGGGGACTGTGTGGGGTGAACCCCAAGAGTAGAGGGTGTCGGGCTGCCAAGAGGGCAGGTGCCCAACTGGGCAGGGAAGGGTGCCCATCAGGTTTTGGTCTCTGTTGAGAGACAGTTGATGGTTGGCAGCCTGTATATTGTCTTGCAGGCCTGCGTAACCATGCCCACGTCAGGGGTAGTACAAACCTCAACTGTAGAAAGCTGGGAAAGGCCTGTTTGGAATAGAAGGTCTAAGGCATGGTTATGCATAGAAAGAAAGTTTAATGCCAACAGTTACTGTTTTGTTATAACTCCATGAAAAGGAATTGGCAAGGAAAAATCAGAAAAATCTTAGAGAAGATCAGTATGTTTTTCTCCTTACATAATTCCTCTGAAATATTGGCAATGCTAAATAAGTCATGGCAATACATTTCTTTGCATAGATTCAATAAGACTGGTACCTAATAGTGGTTTTATTAATGGAAAACTTTGACTGGAGTATCATGTTTTAAAGAGCCCTGTCTGAGCTCTAAAGACTTGAAGCCAGTAAAAATGCCACGAAGAAAGCCTGGTATCCTGCTTGGAAGCCCTGAAGATGGCTGGCGCTGGAGCGTCAGGCCCATGCCCTACCATTATTGGCGGTTGGTAAGAGTAGAAGGGGAGCAGTAGGGATGCCTCTGCGTTCCTGTGGAACCCCCACACACTCTGGGCCGCAACAAGTAGGAGGGCTACTGAGATGGGCTTAAAGCCTAGAGCGTGGGCTCAGGTGGAGTTGCTACAGGTGAGAGATTCACCTAACTCAGCAGATACTGCAGGCGGGCCTGATGGCAGCTGGGTGGCGCGGCTTTCTGGCCCTACGGGGCACATTAAGATTCAACCATGAGATTCCAGCAAAGGTAGCCAGTTACCATTCTTGTTGTGTTTATGCAAACATCAGGACAGTAGATAAATTAATCTTGATTTGGCTTTTTGATAGCCATGGAGGAATTTTAAGAAGAAAAATCCTATTTCAATAGAAGTTGTTAAAGCTAAAATGGTTTCTTTCCCTTCCACCAGACCATTTGTTAAGATATGCCCAGTACGGGCCTCTAGCAACGGTGGAATAGAAAAGCAGTCCGTCTCATGATTGAGCCGGAAGTTCCAAGACAAAGGGGGGGAATGAAAGGGTGAGGGCTAGGCCCTCCACCTTGCCCCAGGGTAAGGGCTATGCCCTCCACCTTGCCCCAGGGTAAGTGCTCCATCTTACCTTGGCCACATGCTTGGCAAGGAGCTTCTTCCCGGAAGTCTAAGCCTCTGCTAGCCACACCCAGGAACAAGACACAGACTTGTGCCTGGCCAATCGGCAGAGCACAGTCCTTTCTCCTCCCCTTCCTCCAACTCGCCCTATATAACCGGTCTCCACACAGAGTTAGCTCTCTCTCTGCTTCCTGTCGCTGCGTCGGCAAGGTGGGGGAGCCGAGCTAGCTCGAATAAAGACTCTTATGCTTTTGCATCGGACTGGCTGGCTCCCTGATGTGGTTTCTTGGGGATCCTGAAATCTGGGCATAACAGAACCCACAATCTTAGCCTATGGGGACAACATTCTAACCAACTGAGCAACCTGTCCAGGTTCAAGTTTGTTTTCTTTTTAATTTTGTTAATGTTACAAATGTTTTAAATTGTTGCAAAAGCAAGCCTATTAATCTTTCCCTTTTCAGGTTCTATTATTGGCTTTATGTTGAAATAATGTTCCTCTACCTACTTTTTACTTTAACTTTTTATTTATCTGTAATTTATTTTAAGGTATGAGATAAGAAGAACACTCTCTTTCGTTCTGTCATAATCCTTTTTTCTTATCTTCCTTCAGTTGTACAACAGCCTGAAATTATATTTGTAGTAATAAAATAGCTCCATCTGATGCTCAAGTAACTTTCTTTTTTAAAGTATGTTTGTATTGATTTCAGAGAGAGGAAGAGAGAGGGAGAGAGAAACATCAGTGATGAGAGGGAATCATTGATGAGCTGTCTCCTGCACGCCCCCAACTGGGGAGCGAGCCTGCCACCCAGGCATGTGCCCCGACTGGAATCAAACTGAGTTAGATCTCCTGGTTCATGGGTTTACGCTCAACCATGGAGCCACACCGGCCGAGTTCAAGTACCTTTCTAGTATTGATTTTCAAACTTGAACTGCACCAGACTCAAAGCTTTTCCTACTCAACCTCCAGAGTTTCTAACTTGATAAGTTTGGGCAGGAGCCGGAGGGGCTGCATTTCTAACAAGTCTTCAGGTGATGCTGTCCGCAGGCTTTCCCCATCCCACCCCGAGCTAGCCAAGAAGTCCTTCTTACTGTCCCGCAGAGAGGCTCTAGCTCTTTCTCAGCTGTGTCTCAGCGTGCTTCCTCCACCTACAGTCCCTCTCCTTCCTCTGGGTAATATTACACTCATAATTTATCCCTTTGATGAAATCTTTGACTTTCCCAAGCAGAAATCTCTGATCATTCTTCAGAGATTTCACAGTATTCGGTACCTTAGTCCACTTGTCACCAGAGATGCATCTACAGTACTGTGAAAATACCGTGGCTTAAACTTTAAGTCCCCTCAATTGCATGAACCTCTCCCAAGATGAAGTACTTAATTGTGCATTTACAATTTTATATTATTGCTCCTAAGTTGGTCCCCTTAGTTTGTATAAGCTTCTGTCCTCATAAAACTTGGCCCCACTCCTGTTTATTCTGTTGTGTCTCCACTGACTGTGAATTCTGGTTTCATTCTATTACAGTCTCGCTCCATCTCCCTGCTTAGCACAATGACTTACTAGTACATAGAGCCTCATTCATTTAAAAAAGTGTTTTTAATTTATTGATTTCTTTTTAGAGAGAGAAACGTCGATTTTGTTGCTTCGCTTACTTATTCATTCATGGGTTCATTCTTGTATGTGGCCTGACCAGGGATACAACCCATAACCTTGGCATATGGGGAGGATACTCTAACCAGCCAAGCTACCCAGCCAGGGCCCTTCATTTTTTAAGTAAAATATTTACTGCATGTCTACCTTTGTTTGGCACTGTACTAGGTACTGGGGATACAGTGTGAGCAAGATAGACGTGGTCTTTTCTCTGCTGATCACTACCATAGGCTAGACAAGATAGGCAGTGAAATAGCAGTAGAATGTGATGACTACGTTGATGTAAGTTAAGAGTCTATGGAAGCACATGACAGGCAGCCTAGCATGGTCTAAGGAGGATGGGGCAGGTGAAGAGTCTGAGCATTCCACTTGTGGGATGAAGTGATCAACTCTTTCCTGACCACTTACCTTGCTGGCGCTAATGGCGACCTACTCCTGACTTGGAGATAAAGCAGCTGCAAGATCTAACTGTGAGAGCCACTATGGAGGAAGCAATACAAAAATATGTTTTTAGTTACTTTTGTGGCAGTCTTGTCAGGCCACACTGAAAATCCACGTTAACCTGTGAGAACTGTAACTTTTTATTGTAAGTTCTCACGTCTTACACCAAGGGGTGCCACATACTCAGTGGTAACCATGGGAGCTGCTTGTGATGAGCAGGCATATCCAGAAGTTTACCTTTTCCAAACTTTGACTAACTCCAACTGAGTAGCATTGCTTTCGCTGTTTTGGGCAACAGGGAGTCAAAAAACAAAAAGTCATTGTGGACAGAATGAAAGAGGTTCTATGGACAGTAACCTCACAGCGTGATCAGATCATAAATTCTGAACTGAGCAGGTCATGGTGAGCAGTCACACCCAGGCATATAACTTGTTAGTAAGAGTGTAGAGGGCCCCCTGAGAATGCACATGGATGACCTTTAAATTAATGTCAGCTGAGTCCGAGGTGACTGGCAGGGCCGTCTCCGGGAAAAACAGCCTCCCAAAATGTCGGAGACTGTTATCAGTACTGATATCTTATCTTTATCCATGTGCTGGGAATAAGGAATGAATTGACCCACCCAGGTCTTGATATGCTAAATCCTGTCCTTGTGCCAGGAATGAGGAATGAATAGGACCTGGGTACACCCAAAATTCCTTTGACCTTAAACCTCCCTTTTGGAAGTAAATAAATGCACTGTGTTGTCTGTGGTGGGTGTGACTGTCTCTCCATCAGAGTGGCAGCCCCCCCACCTGGCCCCAGCTTGTCTCTATTTCTGTGTCTGGTCTCGTTTTTTCTTTATTTTCTTAATCCCCAGCTCCTCCGCTCAAGAACCTCTCGTTTTCCCGTGCGGGTCGCGGGAAACAGAAACAGCCCACCACATAAGAGGTTTATCTTTACCTTAGGCGAGCTTTGTCCATTGTTTCTATGCATCTACACCTTAGAAATAAGCCCAAACTACCCTCAAGAGAGCACCTAATTTTGTTTACTATCCTGTCATCCATTCCCCGCTTTGCTTCCCCTCACCTCTATGTAATCTTCCTTAGTTCTTTCCATTTCAAATGCACAAGAGAAACTGTTATTTTCCTGAGCACTTGAGACTTGCTCCCCAGCACATGATGTCAGTTTGGCTCAAATAAACTCTTATAAAAATTCTCTCCAGGTTTGGACGTTTCTTACATTGACATCACAATTATTTGTAATTCTTGTTAATCACAATAAAAGTGGGTAGATAGGGTCTCTGTGTCTTCCCCAGTAGACTGTATACTTTGTGAAGGTATGAGTCTGCCTTGTTGATGGCTAATCCCCAAAGCCCAGCACAGTGCTGACCCAGAGTAATCACCTAACACAGTGGTTCTCAACCTGTGGGTCGCGACCCCTCCGGGGGTCGAATGACTCTTTCACAGGGGTCGCCTAAGACCATCGGAAAACACATATATAATTACATATTGTTTTTGTGATTAATCACTATGCTTTAATTATGTTCAATTTGGTTTTTTTTTGTTTGTTTTGTTTTTTTATATATTTTATTGATTTTCCACAGAGAGGAAGGGAGAGAGATAGAGAGTTAGAAACATCGATGAGAGAGAAACATTGATCAGCTGCCTCCTGCACACCCCGCACTGGGGACGTGCCCGAAACCCAGGTACATGCCCTTGACCGGAATAGAACCTTGGACTTTTCAGTCCGCAGGCCGACGCTCTATCCACTGAGCCAAACCGGTTTCGGCTATGTTCAATTTGTAACAATGAAAATACATCCTGCATATCAGATACTTACATTACGATTCCTAACAGTAGCAAAATTACAGTTATGAAGTAGCAATGAAAATAATTTTATGGTTGGTGGTCACCACAACATGAGGAACTGTATTAAAGGGTCGCGACATTAGGAAGGTTGAGAACCACTGACCTAACAGTTATTGTATGAATCAAGGACAAAAGGAAAGGATGCAAGACATTTGTATAATATTTGTGTAAATGTGTACAGTGTTGATATTTGTTCAATGTTTAGTCCATTTTGTGTGTTCAGAGTATGTTTAATAGCAAAGAATTACTTAGTAGGTATTCCTTCTCATTTTTAATTCCCCCCCCAAATATGTTTTGAAATGTGAAATCTTATTTTTTCTTTTTCCAAGGCACAGGCCCCCCCTCTTGGGCCGAATCCATTCGAGGGTGCCTTGCCTTTCACACAGAAAAGAGAACTCTTCCTGGGCTCCCGCTGGCTTCTGCATATAGATTGCATTACCTCACTGGTGAAAGCCATTTTGAAATAGAAAAATTGATGTGGAATCTTCAAGGGGAAGGGTAACATCAAAGCAAGCTTAGCTTAGTTACTCTTAGAGCTACAGGATTTTTCAGCTATTTTGAAACCATTAAGAAAAGAAAAAAGATTTAAGGAGGAACATCAGAAGGAATACAGGTCTTGATTTTTCAGTCCTTCCCAGATATAAAATTCCTTTATTTAATGGTTTTAAAATGGATTATGTATCATTGATCTACTCATTAAAATGATGAAGTTTGGTAAATTCAAAAGGTAGTTTATTTGGACAGTAATCTCACTAAATTGTTTCTACTTTTAGTCTTCATGCCTTTGGGTATTTTTCATGGCTTTTATAAACTTTTTCAAACATAAACAAGAATGGAATCATAAATGAATTCTCATGTACTTATCATTCTATTTTCAAAAATTACCAAACCATACTTTACTTGATTTATTTTTTTTTATTTTTTCCCCTTTTGTCCTTTCCCCCTCCTTTCTTCCCTTCTTTCTTCTTATTCTCTCTTTTCTAAAGCATTTTAAGAAAATCCCAGGTCATTGCATTACTACATAATGCTCTATAAAATATGGATTTTATTTTTTAATGAACACTATTTTATTTTTACACCTAACAAAAAGAACATTAATTTCTTAATATCTTCACAGACACAACTTTCACATTTTTTTTCAGTTATTTGTTCAAAACAGGATCAAACAAGGTTTATAATTAAATCTATTTCTCATGTCTTTTTAGTTTCAAGTAAGCAGAAAAAAATCTCTTCCTTTTTCCATGTCATTATTTGTGGAAGATGAATTTCTTTACTTTTTTTTTCTTTTGGTCCCTTTTTTATTGTTCCTTTTTTTTTTTTTTTTTTGCATGCACTATTTTTTTTTCTTGTGTAAAATCAATTTAAATTTTTTACATTTAAATGTTTTAAATTTATTGCAAACAGAACTCCAGAGATTTGCACTTTAAGGAATCTTGCATCTGTTAGTCTTTGCTAGCTTACAAAAAGTAGGCAGTTTCAAAACAAAATAACTAACTTTATGAGGGTGAGGGGGAAATTATTCTGCTTTTATTAATCTATTTGAAAATTACTCTGTATATGTTAATTTATTTGGATCCTTAATATTAAACAGATTCAGAGGTCTCATTTTCCAAAGAGAAACAATACATCACTGAGTACAATGTAAGTACGTCAGTCACATTTTCCAAGTTTATCACTTTGACACTTGTGGCTTCTTCGCCTGCTTCATTTTTAGCTGTAAGGACCTCTGAAAATTAAAGGCTATATGAAAATCAAGATTAACTGTTAAGAATGAGACTTCCAGTTCCCTGTCTAGTGTATATATTACCTTCTTTCTTATGCACCATATCCTGACTGACATAAACATCAAAGTTGTATTTTAATGGTGACTTCTAGCAGCCACAGTAAGGTTGCTTCCCTGAAGGCAGAGAGAAGAATCTGAAGCTATTGCATTGTTCTGGGTGACAGGTGATAAAGACTTAGAAACAGGGCAGTGAGTGGTAAGGACAGAGGAACAGGATAAGTTTAAGAAGAATTTAAGAGGTAAAATTGTCAGAATTTGGTGATAATAGAATGTTTGGAAGTGAGGGAGAGGGAGTAGTATAGAAAGATTCCCAGGGTCTGGCTTGTGTGACTGATAAGAGATAGGTTAACTGGCACAGGGACTGCAGGAGGGAACAGAGAATGAGTTAAATTTTGGTCTTGTTGAACTGAACATACAATTGGAATTTGTTAGGGAGGCCTAACACTGGGTAGAAGGGACTGGGTCTGGGAATATACATATATGGTCAGCATTCAAATGTCATGGCTCCTATGCCTAATATAGGAGACTAGAGGCCCGGTGCACAAAAATTTGTGCACTTGGGGGGGGTCCCCTCAGCCTGGCCTGTGCCCTCTCATAGTCTGGAACCCATTGGGGGATGTCTACCTGCTCCCTGGAAGCCTGGGAGCCCTCGGTGGATGTCCACTTGCCAGCGGGGAGCAGGCCTAAGCTGCGGTCGGACATCCTTAGAATTGTTGAGGAGGCAGGAGAGGCTCCCGCCACCACCACTGCGCTGGCAGCCATCAGCCTGGCTTGTGGCTGAGCAGAGCTCTCCCTGTGGGAGTGCACTGACCACCAAGGGGCAGCTCCTGCATTGAACATCTGCCCCCTGGTGGTCAGTGTGTGTCATAGTGACCAGTCATTCCCAGTCATTCTGCTGTTAGGGTCAATTAGCATATTACCCTTTTATTATATAGGATTATATAGGATGCTATGTTAGATTCATTCATTCATTTACTCATTCACTCTTTTTATAGTGTATTTTCTGCTATTAACACTGTCAAGAATCTGATGCCAGACTGATGTATTTCAGAGGGAAGGGGGTGGGTGGGAAGAGATTAACCAAAAAACTTATCTATATGTATAAAAGTCTAAGCGAACGAACGAACGACCGACCGAACAACCAAACAACTAGTCCACCAGTTGCTATGACACACACTGACCACCAGAGAATAGATGCTCAATGCACAGGATCAGGCTCCCTCCTGTCTGGATCGGGCCTGTGGGGATTGGGCAGAAACCGGCTATTTGAAATCCCCTGAGGGGTCCAAGATTTCGAGAGGGTGCAGGCCAGGCCGAGGGACCCCACCGGTGCACGAATCCATGCACCTGGCCTCTAGTATACATATATGCTTAATGCATGGACAGACAATAGTGAGGTGAAGGCCTGGGGTAGGGGCAAGAGCAGGGTGAAGGAGGTCAATGGGGGAAGGAGACAGGTGTAATGCTTTCAACAATAAAATCAAATTTAAAATAAAAAGAACCTGTTGCAAGTGATAGAAATCCAGTTTGAACAACCTTAGGCAATAGAGTATTGGTTCACAACAACAGGGAAAGAGAGATTGCAACCTCAGAGAAAGTGGTCAACAATACCACGGAACTGGAAAGTAGACACTCAAGAGTGAACTAACTCAGCAGACCACAGAAAGCTGACTTCTGTCCACATTCACCAGCCCAAGATCGCCAGGAATACACCTGGAGCTAAATAAAGTAATGTCTGCTTAATTTCCTGAGCAAGGGAGAACACACCTCGAGGAATCTTGGGAGCATCTCAGTGAAGGAGAATCGAGAAGGAATTCTTGAAGGGACAGGGTTGTGCTGCATGATTCTGAGGTATTAGGGAAGCAGTGTATCACCTCTGAATGGGATAGAGTTGAGAAACGGGGGAATTTCAGCAATTGGATTGGATATCTCAGAAATAATTTGGGGGAGAGGGCACTGAAGGAATAAAACCAGACTGGGGATGTCGTTGTCAACAGAGCAGCAATCATTTGAAGGAAAGATTGTTAGTCATTTTTGCAGCTGTGGTATGGCCTTGTTTATGTGACCTTGTCCAGGTCCCTGGAAACATTGTTTATGTTCAGTTAGGAATATCACAGCCTGATTCCCAGCAGGACTGATTATTTTTTCTTTCTCTCAGAAATAACTGCCTGAGAAGAGGGTAAGTCCAAGAAGCCAGCCAGTGTTCAGACTAGTATCCTGGAAAGGCTCAAATGGGACAAAACAGGCATTGGTATGAGTTGGATTAAAAATTTGAGAAATTCTATGTGAAAATGAAAGTCACCATAAGAAAGCAGTTAGGCTTATTACAGATCAGTTGTTTGCCCCCCACCCCAAATTCTTCATGGGTTGAAATCCTAACCCCTATATCAGTGGTTCTCAACCTTGGCTGCACATTAGAATCACCTGGGAATCTTTTTAAAATCCTGATTTCTGGGCCTCATCCTCCGGAAATTCTGTTTCTTTGTTACTAATGTTGTGGCCCCACCCATGAGGTTCTGGGTTGGCAGGAGGTGCTTACTCTTACACCCTTGTCCTTGGTAGCTTGCTTGCCTGCTGCCGCCGTTGTGGCCCCACCCCATAACGAAGAAACAGAATTTCCAGAGGATGAGGCCCAGAAATCAGGATTTTAAAAAGATTCCCAGGTGATTCTAATGTGCAGCCAAGGTTGAGAACCACTGCCCTATATAATGTTATTAGCAGGTGGAGCCTGTGGGAGGTGATTAGATCATGAGGCTGGAGCTCTCATGTTTGGGATTAGTGAGTGTCCTCATAAAAGAGACCCTAGCCCTGGCCAGTGTGGCTCAGTGGGTTGGGTGTCATCCCATGCAACAAAAGGTTGCTGGTTCAATTCCCTGTCAGGGCACATGCCCCAGTTTCCAGTTTGATCCCCAGTAGGGGGCGTGCAGGAGGAAACCAATTGATGTTTCTCTCTTACAGTAATGTTTCTCTCCCTCTTCCTTCTTTCTCTAAGATCAATGAAATTAAAATAAATCATTAATAAGACCCCAGAGAGCTCCCTGTCCCTTTCATCATGTGAGGACACAGTGAGAAGATAGCTGGGTGGAGAAGCCTAATAAAATGGTTTAACTTAAAACATGTACATATGTTACTTTTTAAAAATATATATATTTTATTGATTTCATAGAGGGAGAGAGAGATAGAAACATCAATGATGAGAGAGAATCATTGATTGGCTGCCTCCTGCATGCTCCACACTGGGAATCGAGTCTGCAACCAGGGAATGTGCCCTGACCGAGAATAGAACCATGACCTCCTGGTTTATAGGTCGACACTCAACTATTGAGCCATGCCAGCCGAGCACAAAACATTATTTAAAAAATCATAATAACTGAGAAAGGAAGGTAGATAGGTGGAAACAGCTGGAACCACGGAAGCTCGCTCTCTCTCTCCTGTATTTCTCTGTGCATCTGATTCATATTCCCTCACTGTGGATCAGAGTTACTGGTGCTCGGTGGGGTGGGGGAACTAAGGAGGGCGGTGGTTACCAGCAGACACATCCTAGCTAGGCATGGCTTCTAGCAGTTCTGGACTCATTATTCTCAGAGCTTTGTCAACTGAGAGCAGAGAACTTCCCCTCAACCTCAGTTAGTAAGAAAGACTTGCATTCTTTGCTCTATGGCTCTTTCTGCATCTGTGAAGGCTACTTCAGTGTCCTTTGGACCCTTCCTCCCAATGTGGATGTGCTTAGTGGTTATGAAAACATTTGTAAATAAAGATTGTATTTGCTTGTATTTGCCAATATTTCATTTTTCAGAACAACGTGGAAGCTCCTAATGCTTTCCAGTGGTAGCAGCTACTATTACTATTTTGGTAAGGAGATAAAAAAGAAAAAAAACTAGCCCTAGGCTGGTTTGGCTCAGTAGATAGAGCAACATCCTACAGCCCAAAGGATCCCAGGTTCGCTTCCGGTCAAGGGCATGTACCTCTGTTGCAGGCTCCTCCCCGGCCCAGGCCCTGGTTGGGGGGCGTGCAGGAGGCAACGAATCGATGTGTTTTTCTCGTATCGATGTTTCTGTCTTTCCCTCTCTCTCCCCCTCTCTCTAAAAATTAATGGAAAAATATCCTTGGGTGAGGATTAATAAAGAAAGGGAAAGAAAAGAAAAGGAAAGAAGTAGATCAGTGACTAGGTTTCTTTTATACATGTTAGCAAAACACCTTACATGGTACCACATCCTTTCTTGGCAGGAGTTGGTCTTTGTTATTCATCTGAGATCTTGTTAGAAATGCAGAATCTCAGGCCCCAGAATGTGGGAATCATTGTGCCCGATCTCATTTAGGTATTGGGAGCCACTTCCCAGGTGATTAAGTTGTTAACTAATAATCTGAGCAAATGAATCATAATTCTATTCTTCCTTCTTTATGTTTGTGACTGAGTTAACAGTCAGTGCTTCTCAAAAATTTGCATGCATGTAAATCACTTGGGTTCTTATATTTAAAACTTTTTATTTTTAAATAGTTATAGAGTTGAGGAGGAAACTGGTCTTGCAAGATTTGTTATCTAAATGCAGAGGCCATGGAACTGTGAACAATGCACTGCCCTGGGTGGGGGAGGTTTGTTATGCTGGTGCCAGGACAGACCATCGGATGTGGCCTGACACCTGGGGGCCTTCCTGCAGGGCCACAAAGGGGGCAGGGGGCATATCTGCAAGACAAAGAGCCCAGCGGGGATATATATATATCTCGACAGGCTCTCTGCATGTTTCTTCACTCTGATTTGGAAATTATTCCCGGAGTCCACTAGTGTTAATAAACAGGGCCCCTCCCTTTCTCTAGGAAGCGTGCTTGGTATTTCTTTGGTCTTCTGCAACATAGTCACAGGAACCAGCAAAGACAACACAGAGACGTCCTGTGTATCTTTAATGCCGCTTCCCCCAATGGTTACAGTTTGTGTAATTTCAGTACAGTATCAAAACCTGGAAGTTGATATTGGTTCAACGTGTTTGTATAGTCCTATGCCATTTTATCACCTGTGGAGGTTTCTGTAACTATAACCAAAATCAAAATACAGAACTATTCCATAACCACAAAGAACTTCCTTACATGCATTCATTTGTGTGTATTTGCGTCTGAGTGTAGTTCTATGCATGTAGATTTATGTGACCAACACCACAATCAAGATTCTGAACTATTCCATCACCACAAAGATTTCTGACTTGCCTTTTTGCAGCCACACCCATCCACTTCCCTCTTCCACTCCATCTCTAGCCCCTGGCAACCAGTAATCTGTTTTCCATTTCTATAATTTTGTCATTTTGATAGGGGGAGACTTATAATCTGATAGGGCACCTGAATTAATCTGAAAAATAATCATATTATTTTATATCTTAGAACACATATACTTAAGTTAATAGGGGGTAAAGTTTTTCTTGAGCTTCCTTTTCAAGGCTTGTGCAAAGCGATTGAGGAAGTGACTCAGCTGTGAATGCAGCAAGCAGAACCGATAAGCATGGTCAGGTCAGTCCACCAAGAGTCAAAACATCATCTCATCAACATCATCTCATCTCCTGATGACTACAATAGCTGACGTCTGCAGACCCCCAGGGCTGCACGTAGCACCCTAGGCCTTTCCCCTTTATAATCCTGTTCCCTGCACCTTACTGGGGAGACAGGATTTGGTGCCTGTAAGTCTTCTTGGTTGGCTGCCTTCTCAATAAACGCCTAATATGATTCAACCCTGCCTTCGTTATTGGACACAGCGACAGGCAGCCCGCGTCCACCAAGGGGTTTCCCAGTAACAATTTGAAGAATGTTATATTAAAAAGGTAAAAAAAAAAAGTCCAAAAAAACCAAAACCAAAAACACACTCATACACAAGCAAAAAGATAAAAAAGAATGTCATATAAATGGAATCATGTATATGCATGAGATTGGCTTCTCCCCTCCACACTCAATATAATGCCCTTGAGATCCACCCAAGTTGTTGTATGTATTAATATATTGTTCCTTTTTATTGCTGAGTGGTATTTCATGGTATTGGAAGTACTATAGGTTGCTTAATAATTTATGCATTGCAGAACATTTTGCTTTTTTTTTTTTTTTTTCAGTATGGGGCTATTACAAAGGAACCTACTATGACCAATCATGTATAAAAATTGTTCTTAAAAAGCCTGTTGTCTAACCACTATACTGTATACCTGAAACTAAACAAAATAATACTGAATGTGAACTGTAATAGGGAAAAAATTAAAACAAAAAGAAAGAAAAGTCTAGGCTCTAGACTAAATAAATCAGAATCTCAGGGGTGAAGTCCAGGCAGCAACATATTTAAAAAGTTTCCCAGCCCTGGCCGGTTTGGCTCAGTGGATAGAGTGTTGGTCTGCCGACTGAAAGGTTCCAGGTTCGATTCTGGTCCAAGGGCATATGTCCTGGTTGCCAGCTCGGTCGTGCAGGAGGCAGCAGATCAATAATTCCCTCTCATCATTGATGTTTCTATCTCCGTCTCCCTCTCCCTTCCTCTCTGAAATCAATAAAAATATTTTTAAATAGATAAATAAATAAATAAATAAATAAAAATTTTCCAAGATAATTTCCATGTGCATCAAGGATTTCTAAAACCTAATTTTGCTTTAGAAGTCTGAGAACATTATTAGTAACCATTGTTATGCATCTACAAGATGCTAATCACTGTACTTGTTTAAGTCTCTTAATAATCCTATGGGATATTAATTATTATTCTTTCTTTTTATATCAGAATACTGAGGGGTGGGCAAAATGGATGAAGATGGTGAAAGGCATAAACTTCCTGTTATAAAGCAAGTCCTGGGGATGTAATGTAAGTATAGTGACTATAGTTAGTACTACTATATTGTATATTTAAAGGTTGCTAAGAGAATAGATTTTAGCCAAAGAACACGCAGGCATAACCCACAGACACAGATGAGAATGTGATAACCAGAGGGAAGGGGGCAAGAGCTGGGTGGAGGTGGGCAAAGGGTGGGGGAAATGGGGACATCTGTAATAGTATCAACAATAAAAATAAAGTTAAAAAAAGAAATTTGTAATTATGTCTGGAGGAGAGGAGAGGAGAAGAAAAGAGAGGAGAGGAGAGGAGAGGAGAAGAGAGGAGAAGAGGGGAGAGGGAGAATGAGAAAGATGGCTTCAGCTTCTGCTTGTAATTCGAAGTTTGAGCCTGCTGGGTCTTCCTTTCCTGATTGCCTGCCCTATGGGTTTTGCTTAGATAGCCCTCATAATCGAATAAGCTAATTCCTTGTAATACATCACACACAGAAATGCGAAGGACTAGTGAAAGAAACACTTTTGGGAGTGGGAATAAGGAATTCTCTTTTGGGCATGTTTAGTTGGAGATCATTTAGACCTCCAAATGGATGGAGGGGTCATGCAGGCACTTCATGGCTAGTAAACACAAGAGCTGGTGACATAAATTTTGGGAGTCATGATAACAGAGATGCTTATTTTAAACCATAGATCTCATGAAATCAGATGGGATCACCAAGGGAGAGAGTATAGATAGAGAAAATGAGGGGAACCATGACTGAGCCCTGGATGGTCCAGCATGTAGAGCTTCAGCAGAGTGGGGGAAACCAGAAAAGAACAGGAGAGAGGAAAGTGGTCGCTGAGGAAAGGAAACCAAGGAAGTGTCATGCCATAGAAGTCACGAGAAGACAGTGTTTCCAGAAGGGAGAGGCCATGCAGGTAAACTGTTGAGGACAGTAGTTGGCCAACGAATCTAATAATAACAATAGCTTAGTCTTGACATGGTTCATTTTGGAGCACTTTTATAAATTTTTCCCCTCATATTTATGATCATTACTATCCTTTTTTATTTTTATTTTTTTAAAAATATATTTTATTGATTTTTCACAGAGAGGAAGGGAGAGGGAGAGAGAGCCAGAAACATCAATGAGAGAGAAACATCGATCAGCTGCCTCCTGCACACCCCCAACTGGGGATGTGACCACAACCAAGGTACATGCCCTTGACTGGAACCGAACCCGGGACCCTTCAGTCCGCAGGCCGATGCTCCATCCACTGAGCCAAACCAGCTAGGGCATTACTATCCTTTTTTAAATGAAGAACCTAGGCTCAGATTTCTGGAATTGCTCAAGATTAAAGTAACCACTATGGCAGACCTGGGTTAGAACCCAATTTCTTCATTCCAGCTCAGTTCTCTGATTCTAAATCCTGGTTGGCATAGGAACCACCTGTGGAGCTTTCTAAACCTACAGACACCCGGGACCCACCCCAAATATATCTCATCAAGGAACTCTGGGATAAGAGCCAGGGAACAAGCAATAAAAAGAAAATAAGTACCGATAGGAAGGGATTGAGGCTCACCCAGTCTACAGTCTGCTCTGAGCACCCTTTAAGTTGGACTTCCTAGGACTAAAGTCTATGCGCGGTTTGGTTAACCTAGTTCAGCTGAAACTTTCTTGAACTTTCTCAGGGTGAAAATGCTAATTAACTCAATATGTTAACGCCTTAGTTCAATGTGCTAAGGTGTTTTCTTATAATTAGTCTCCTGCCTCCACATGGAGAAAGCATTTCCCAAAAGACGGTTTTTTTCCTTTGCGATTGAATTTCTAAATTGCACTTCGTTTTATCATCAGGTGAATTTCCATGACCAGGTCCCCCAAGTTGAGAATCACGTAGTGTAGTGAGAGATGGAACTGACGGGAAGGTGTGCAGATAGTCATCTATAAGTTTATGAAATGAAGAGAGTTTCAAAAAAAATGAGCATGTTTACATTTTACAAAAGAGAAAATTGTGCTACATAGGTAGTTTATACCAGGGCCTCAAACTTATTAAATTCAGAGGTTTTTAAAGCAAATTTAGCTGCCCATGCTCACTCACCAATGGGCACTTCCGGTCCTTCTCTAAGAGGTCCTACTGCATCTCTTCTTCTTCCTGGGAGTAGTCAGTCCAGACCAGAGCAACCACAGGACCAACCCTGCTTAGACAGGGCCCCTTAGCAGGATGCTCTTGCATGTTATTTTGTCTTTTCCCTCCTCTTCCTCTAAAGAGCTGACTGTACACTAAAATCATCTATGAGCTTAAACAAAAATTGGTGCCTATGCCCCTACCTCCAGGAATGTAATCTCAACTGCATGGGTTTGGACTTCTACCTCCCCACCTTTAGTCTCTTATCAAACTAATCCATCCTACATATTCCTGACAGGTTAATTTCCCTAAAATCCATCTTGATGAGTTTAAAAGATTGAAGATTAAAAATGATCTGGTCCTACATAGTTTGACTTAGTGGATAGAGTGTCAGCCTGTGGACTGAAGGGTCCTGGGTTCAATTCTGGTCAAGGGCACATACCTGGGTTGTGAGCTTTGTCCCAGTAGGGGGCATGCAGGAGGCAGCCAATCAATGATTCTCTCTCATCATTGATGTTTCTCTCTCCCTCTCTCTTTCTCTCTGAAATCAATAAAAATATATATTTTAAAAATAATTTAAAAAATGATTTGTTTTTTCACACCATGTATAAAAATTAACTCAAAATGGACCAAAGACTTAAATTAAGAGCCAACCCTATACAGTTCTTAGAAGAAAACATTGTGGCCTTGGGTTAGAGAATTATTTCTTAGATATGACATCAAAAGCACAAGAAAAAAAAATATATATATCAGCATTAAAATGAAAGATTTTTGTGCCTCAAAGGATACCCCATTTCTCACAGACTGAAATTTTTTTGTAAATATACATGTGATAAGAGACTTGTATCTAGAATATATAAAGAGCTATTACAACTTAATAATATAAACATAAATAGCCCAATTTAAAATAGGCAAAGAAAGAGGCATTTCTACAAAGATAGACCATGGCTAAGAAGCACATGAAAAGATACTCAACAACATTAGTCCTCAGGGAAATGCAAATCAAAACCACAATGAAATGTCGCTTCACACCCATTTGCATGGCTCCAATAAAAAAAGATAGATGGTAAAGATGTGGAGAAATTGGAACTCTCATACATTGCTGGTGGGAATGTAAAATAGTTTAATAGCTTTGGAAAATGGTCTGACAGTTTCTCAAAAACTTAAACATGGAGCCATATGGCCCAGCAATTTTACTCTCGGTATATAGAAAATTAAAGACCTACCTACATCCACACAAAAAACTTGTACCCAAACATTCAGAGCAGGTTATTCATAATAGCCTAAAATGTGGAAATAATCCAGATGACCATCAGCTGATGAATGGATGAATACGAAGTGGTATATCCACACAGTGGAATGTTATTCACCAATAAAAAGAATGATGTACTGATGCATGCTACAACATGGTTGAACTTCAAAAACGTTATTCTAAGTGGAAGAAGCCAGTTCCAAATGACCATATATTGTATGATTGCATTTATCTGAAATGTCCAAAATAGGCAACTCTATGGAGGTAGAAAGTAGATTAGTGGTTATCTAGAACTGAAGGGGGAAACGATTACTGATAGGAGTGTGGGGCTTTGTTTAAGGGTAATAAAATGTTTTAAAATTGATTGCAGTGATGACAAACTCTGTGAATATATTAAAAGCCAGTGGACTGCACACTTAAAAAAATGACCTTCTAAGTGTTGGAGTGCCTCAACCTATCTTTTAATAATTATCTACCATTTAAGGCTTCTCCTCTATTCAAACTTCAGTTTTATCTCCTTTTATTTTCCTCCCTATACAGTATTAGGTGACAGCCAAACTGAACTACTCAAGGTTTCTCCAACAAGCCTTGCACTTCTCTTTCTTCCTGTAATGCCCCACTCAACCCCTTCTGTCTGCTATATCTAATTCTCAAAAGTCCAAATGTCAGGGCTGGGTGAAAAGGATAAAGGGATTAAGCAACCTCCCCACCCCCCAAGAAAACTCAAAACAAACAAACAAACAAAAATTCCACAAAAACAAAACAAACTCCCTTGGAGTGGTAAGCACACAGTACAATGTAAAGTTGTACGCCTGAAACCTATATAATTTTATTAACCAATGTCACCCCAACAAATTCTATTAAAATGTTTTTTAAAAGTCCAAATGAAATGCCTCCCTTTCTTTTTTTAATTGATTTTTTTAGAGAGAGGGAAAAGAGAGAGAGAGAGAGATTTGTTGTTCCACTTATTTATGCATTTATTGGTTACTTCTTGTATGTGTCCTGATTGGGGATTGAACACATGACCTTGGCATATGGAGACATGCTCTAACCAACTAAGCTACCCGACCAGGGCTGAAATGCTCCTCCTCCATCTCTGCCCATCTCAATTCCCATAATATTTTTGCTCAGTCTTCTAAGTGCTCAGTTATGACAGAATATGGGGAAAAACTTGCCTCCCCCCCACCTTCTTATCCTCCAGGTGGCCTCCACTTAATTGCTTTCACCCTCTCAATTATTGCAAAATATAGTCAATATTCCTTTTTTTTTTTTTGAGGGGGGAAGAAAGAGTTGAAGGTACATCTGTATTTTTCATTTTGCTTAAGCTGTTTGTAAGAATGTTCATACGTTGAATAGTGTGCATCTAGAATCTGATGATCAAGGTCAGGTTGACCCAACCAGCACATACTTGGGGTGAGAGAAAGCTGGGAGTGATGAATGAAGATTCCAGATGTCCGTTTGTAAAAGTTCCCCTATTTTTTCAAGTGAGTGGGACAGCAGGCACGCAGAAACCATTCCTGAGCTGGGAGTCCTCCCACGCCATCTGCTGCTGGCCTCAGGCATGGCCCTGTGCGCCTGCTGGGAGGAGGCTATGGGCAGCTCCCCCGATGGCCAAGAGGAACCCAAGGACTCCCCCTCAGGTGGTTTTGCCTAGAGTGTCCTCCTCTTCCTTCACTCAGCTTGAAGGGAACTTTCCAGGTGATGGTATCAAGTTCAAGAGAGATCTAATTATTTGTCCTTAATCACGTGTTAATTTTGGAATTAGAATTCTAAGAGGGAAACAGGAATACAAAACCCTACTCAGGCATCTGAAAGAATAGTTGAAGTATGACAAGTATGCAATTTTAAGGTCCCAAATTTGATCTTTTAGGAAACCTTGAGAACAGAATAATTCTTTTGATTGAATTTACCTCCCCACTCTAAATGTTTCTAAATTAAGATTTGGGGACATTATTTCAGTTTCAGGTTAAGGTATCCTAAACTGAAGTTTGTCCAATGTCCCAAAGCATTACAATTTTTTTTTAAATTAAAAATTGTTTAAGTAATACATGCTGTAGTAACAAATTCCAACACTAAAGAACCAAACATTGTTCATGATCTGGTTTGTATTATAGCATTTAGCTTACCCTCTTTCGTGTTCTGTAATCAGAGAAGCAGTGCATATACCATGCATATGTAGAGAGCATGGAGTGGGATAAACAAGTCCAGACTCTAGCCAGGGTGTTTTTCCTTTGGGTAAATTGCTTAATTTCTCTGAGTCAGTTTCTACATCTGCAATCTTCCTTAAAGGGTTGTTTAGGAGGATTAAATGAGATAATAATGATGAATGATTTAGCATGTAGTGTTTGGCACTGGTTAAGTTTCAACAATTGGGAGAAAACGAAAGATGTTTATACAGATGTTCTCTTCTTTACTCAGTTATGGGACAGCAACCATATAACCATGTCTTAGTCAGTTCCCGCAATGCCTAATAGGAGTAGGGGCTGAACAAATGTTTGTCAAATAATAAACGAATGAATGAATGATGGTTTATTGAAGTCCCTGATATAAATGAGCAATACATTTTTCAACAGCGAGATTTTATTTTGCACCTTTTCTTTTTTCCTACATGGTTTCCTTTTTTTCTGAAGTCCTTTTGCTTGTTTTATATAAAATGTGAATAAAGCTTGATATGCTCTGGATGCTGCCGTTCCCCACCTGGGAGAGTAAGGCAATGACTTTCCTGCCTAGTGATGGAGACTCAGAGGACACAGGGGTTTATCTGTCAGACTTTGCAGTGAAATTAGCATCAGAATCTTTAGTCTTCACAGCAACAGAATGAATTCTTTTTTAAAAAAATTCTCAGCCCTCTTTTTCTCTTGTTTTTCTAAATCTATTAGATAAAAGTCACCTCTAAAGCTCCTATCTCAGTCGTTAGAGCAGCGGCCGGCGGACTGAAGGGTCATGGGTTTGAATCCCGGTTGCAGATTCCATGAATCTTGGTTGTAGGTTCCATCCCTGGCCCTGTTTGAAAGGCAAACAGTCGATGTTTCTCTCTCTGTCTCTCTTCCCCTACTCCCTCCCTTCCACTCTCTCTCTAAAGATCAATGGAAAAATATCATCAGGTACGGGAAAAAAATATATAGATAGATAGATATAGATATAGATATAGATAAAGTTCTTATTTCTTCTCAAAGAAAGCCCTTTCCACACAGGAAATGGTATTCTAAATAAGAAACATAAAAATAAATGAATGATCCCGGTGGAAAGCTGAGGGAGATGAGTGATGCTTGCCACACTCTGCATCCCTTTACAAATATTTTTATTGTAAAATATTGCACACTTGTTCAGAAATGTGCATTAACTTATTTGCACAGCTTGACAAATAAAGCGAACACCACAGAACCTGGTATTCTGGTTAAGAAATTAAACGTTGTGAGTCCTTTACTCCAATCCACGTATCTATTTCTGATCCTAACCCTTCTCCTCTCCTCAGAGGTAACTGTTATCCTTTTAAGATAGTCATTTTTTTTTTTTTTTTGGTTTGCATTTCCATGATGACTAATGAGATTTAGTAGCTTTTCATTGGCAAGTTGGATTTCCTGCTTTGTGAAGCATCTGCTCATCTTACTCATTTTTAAATTGGAATGTGTGCCCTTTTCTCCATTGATTTGGCCTGTGTTCCTTTCATGAGTAATATAGGTGGATGTTGACAGAAAGTAGAGTTCTTGGTCATATCCAATCTTTTAAAAAAATACCAGGTGCAGTTTGTTACGGTGTGTGTGTGTGTGTGTGTGTGTGTGTGTGTGTCTCCTTTTCAGATGTTACCTCCAGCAGCTCACAAGTTTGCTGCCCTTGATGCTGGGCAAGAGCCTGGGTAAGATCTGAGTAAGTGCCATCCAGAGAGGGCACAGGAGTCATTTAATGGCGGACACCAAAGGCCCGCTGTAAAGGGAAGACCTCCAGTCAATTGTTACCTGGAAGCAGAGAGCAGAACTTGGTCTCAAAAATCCCCTAATCTGGAGAGTCCCCTTTAATCAGTGCTTGAAGACAGTTCTATTCCCATTAGACCCATTAGTTCATCTGGAAGCTAATGCTTACTTGGAAGTGAGCCAAATGAGAAGGGGAGTTTCGGAAGCAATCCCCTGGAGAAATGCATCGTCCTTCCTCTAAATAAAGATAAAGTGGAGGAAAGAGAGGAAAGTAGGAGAAAGTTAATTGCAGTCTCCAATACATAAGCTGCGGGAGCACTTCTGCATGGCTTTAAACATTGTTTGAAAAATGCTGATGGGCTGATTTTGCAGCATAATGACTGACAGTTTTTTCATCTGAACTTTTTTTTTCAACCCTGAGGATTAATCTTAAGAGCTTTATTTTGTTTTAAATAATGTTTGAGCCTGGATAGAATTTTGCAAAGAGTTATTTTTTCAAACAAAAATGGAGTTACAGCCCTAAGTGGTTTTCTCAGTGGTTAGAGCGTTGGCCCAAAGGCTGAAGGGTCACAGGTTTGATTCTGGTCAAAGACACGAAACGCGGTGGCAAGCTGGATCCCCACGTGGGGGACGCAACCAATCGAGGTGTCTCTCTCACATCGATGTTTCTCACTCTCTGTCTCTCCCCACTGGCTTCCACTCTCTCTAAAAAAAATAAACATAAAAAATATCCTCGGTGAGGATTAACAACAAAAAATGGACTTAGAGCTTTTGGTAAGCTCTTCAAAGGCAGGGATTGGGTTGGGGCACTCAGTGGCTGAGGTTTAGAGAGTGAATCCCAGTGAGGAAGCAGGAATCACCATGGCGCACCTGTCCAAGGAGAGACAAGGCTGGGATGGGAATGTGCTTAGTTTGGGGAATAACTAACAAACACACCTTAGTAGCCCATCAGTTCAACAGTGTCTCACTAGCGATGGTCTGATGGGAAGGTCAGTGTTAGGAAGCTTGTGTTAGGTCTGGCTCAGCTGCTCAACAACCCTGAGCAAGTCACTTAACTTCTCTGGGTTTCAGTTTCTTTGTAAGTCTGGGGGGGCGGGGTGTGGGCTAGGCCCACGCTGTCTAGTATAGCAGCCATCAGCCACGTGTGGCTACTGAGCGCTGGACATGTATCTAATGTAATTGAGGAAGAACTGATTTTTTAATTGAATTTAAATTTAAATTAAACTGAAGCAGTGTAAAATATTTTCCTTTAAACACAACTTCATAACTTTGGTAGGACTGTATTTCACTTTAACTGAAAATTTAGCATCCTACTGAGATGTGTTAGAAATGTAAAATACAGCCCAGCCAGCATGATTCAGTGGTTGAATGTTGACCTACGAACCGGAAGGTCACAATTCGATTCCCAGCAAGGGCATATGCCCGGATTGTGGGCTCAGTCTCCAGTGTGGGGCGTGCAGGAGGCAGCTGATCAATGATTCTCTCATTATTGATGTCTCATCTCTCTCCCTCCCTCCCCTTTCCTCTCTGAAATAAATAATAAAAATAAAATAAAATAAAAAAGAAATGTAAAACGCACACTGTATTTCCAAGAGTATGAAAAAGTCTGTAGATTATCTCATTAGTAGTTTTTGTATTGGTTACATGTTGAAATTATAATATTTTGACATATTGGGTTAAGTAAATGTATTTTTTTTATTAAATCTTTATTGTTCAGATTACATTTGTTCCTCTTTTTTTCCCCCCCATAAGTCCCCTCCTCCCAGTTCCCGCCCCACCCTCCGCCCTCACTCCCCACCCACTGTCCTCATCCATAGGTGCACGATTTTTGTCCAGTCTCTTCCCGCATCTCTCATTCCCCTTTCCCCCCCAAGAATAGTCAGTCCATTCCCTTTCTATGTCCCTGATTCATTATAATCACCAGTTCATTCTGTACATCAAATTATTTATTCACTTGATTCTTAGATTCACTTGTTAATAGATGCATGTTTGTTGTTCACAATTTGTATCTTTACCTTTTTCTTCTTCCTCTTCTTAAAGGATACCGTTCAGCATTTCGTATAATACTGGTTTAGTGGTGATGAACTCCTTTAGCTTTTCCTTATCTGTGAAGCTCTTTATCTGACCTTCAATTCTGAATGATAGCTTTGCTGGGTAAAGTAATCTTGGTTGTAGGTTCTTGGTATTCATCACTTTGAATATTTCTTGCCATTCCCTTCTGGCCTGCAAAGTTTCTGATGAGAAATCAGCTGACAGTCGTATGGGTATTCCCTTGTAGGTAATTGAGTCTCTTTCTCTTGCTGCTTTTAAGATTCTCTCTTTGTCTTTTGCCCTTTGCATTTTAATTATGATGTGTCTTGGTGTGGTCCTCTTTGGATTCCTTTTGTTTGGGGTTCTCTTCGCTTCTTGGACCTGTAAGTCCATTTCTTTCACCAGGTGGGGGAAGTTTTCTGCCATTATTTCTTCAAATAGGTTTTCAATATCTTGCTGTCTCTCATCTTCTGGTACCCCTATAATTCTGATATTTGTACGCTTGAAGCTGTCCCAGAGGCTCCTTACACTATCTTCTTATTTTCGGATTCTTTTTTCATTTTGCTTTTCCGGTTGGGTGTTTTTTGCTTCTTTGCATTTCAAATCTTTGACTTGATTCTTGCACTCCTCTGGTCTGCTATTGGGTGTCTGTATAATATTCTTTATTTCAGTCAGTGTATGCTTAATTTCTAGTTGGTTCTTTATCATAGCATCGAGGGTCTCATTAGTTTTCGTGAGGCTCTCATCAAGTTTATTGGCTGCTTCTAGCACATTATTGCAAGCCCTCAAAATTGCATTTTTTAGCTCTATATCCTCCATTTCTGTCATGTTTTTTTGTCTCCGCATTTTTTATGCTTTCTTGGTGCACTCCCTTGTGGTCTTTGTGCGCAGTCTTGTTCTAGTTGAGCCTTGATTGTTGTAGTTAATACTAGAGGGATTTGACCACCAGGCCGACTGGCTGAGAATCAGCTGTGGGAAAACTTCTGTCCTCTGGAGAGGTGCTAATCTAGCCTTTGCCTGAGGCTATCCGGCAAATGGCTCTGCGCAGGGCTTGGGCGGGGCGGGCTCAACAGGGTGGGCGCAGGGAGCAGTTTTGGCTGCTCTCAGTCCCATTCCCAGAGGTTCAGCTTCTCAGAACCCCAGCAATGGCTGCAAACCTCGGAGAGAAAGCTGCCCTCACATTTCAACTGATGCCAGACAATCCCGCTTCTCCCGTTTGAGTCTGAGTCCCTAGAGAGTCGCCCGGATCTGGAGCTCAGAGTCTGAGACTCCCTCCTGATTGAAAACGACAACCGCGCCCTCAGCCACCAGCCCGCTTTGCACGCGCACCTCGGTACCTTTATATTTTCCACACTGCGCCTCCTCTGAGCCTCGGTATGCTGTTCTCTTTCCTTCTAGTTGAAGAGTCTCTCCTCAGCCAGCTTTCCTGTGGTTCTGGGTGATGTCCGTTCCGTCTTTTAGTTGTATTTTTGAAGTGGTTGTTTGCGGCAGCAATCTCAGTTGTTTACCTATGCCGCCATCTTGGTCTCCTCAAGTAAATGTATTTTTAAAATTAATTTCAACTGTCTCCTTTTTGCTTTTAAAATGTGGCTACTAGAAAAATTTGAATTATGTATATAGCTCATATTGTATTCTGCTGGATGGTGACAGGCCCACTTGCTAGCTGTGTGATGTTGGACAAGCTACTTAACCACATTGGGCCTCAATTTCCTCATTTTAGGAATAGAGATAAACGCACCTACCTCATAGAGCTGTAAGGATTAAATGAAAGAGTACACGTAAGGTGCCAAAGTGCCTGTGATTTGCTGAAATAAATTCTCTCCAAACATCTCATATCCCTGATTGTAATTTTTAATACCCATGAGGATCAAAAAAGAAAATCAGAAGAGAAAATATTTTTACTTGTGCCTTGTAACTCTAAATGTGACCTCATCTTAGAGGGTCCTAGTTTCAGTGATGTTGCCCCCATGGGGGGTTAAAGGGGAATTTTCTGCGTGTCCCGTGAGAGTTAACTAAGGCCACCAAAGTCATTTGATGTCCTCAGTCCCCTCAACAAGACTCAAGCTACTCAAAAGGCTCTCTGATGAACTTGGCACTAAGCTTTCCGCTCTAGAAAATGGGGAGAAATCGCCAAAGGATTTTTTTTAAAGCATTGAATCACATGTTGTTTTTACTCTTTAGCACCAGCCATTTCGCTACGGATTCCTGGGAAGAGAAGGAAATGGAATCATCAGCCCTTGTGGACACTTGAGTCACCTGCTCCAGGGGCTGTGCTTGGGGAGCAGATCTGGAAGCTAAGATGTCTTCCTTTGATCTGGTGTTAATTGCTTTCCGAAGTGCCACCCTATGCACAGGAAAACAGCGTGTAGGAATGCCACAGGCACCTGACCCCGCCTGCTGCTCCCTTAACATGGGGGAAACTGGATGGCAAGCAGGGTGGATGAAGCCATTTTGTTATTTGACCAGGTTCCCACGATCCCTTGCATATACCTTTATTCTTGTACCTGTCATATATAATCATTCCTTTACAGCTCTGTCACCAGCAGGAATATGAATTCTCTGAAAGTATTGCAAACTCCCAGGGGCGCCTTTCACATGGTAGCTGGTAGGGAATGGCACCTCATGGAGGTGTGCAGTGCACAGCCAGAGCAACCTCCCCCCACCAACCCCACCCCAAGCAGCTCTGCTGGGGCCGGGGCGGAATGGGTGGTTAGCAGAATAGCTTTGCACATCTTTTATCCTGACACCTGGTACATGGTAGGCTCTCAACAACTATTTTTTGAATGAATGACACTGGCCTTACCATTTAGCCTAAGTTTATTTGACCCATTTTCCCAATCTGTGGATCTCTTCGTCTAATCCATTAGCCTATTATGATGATGCTCCCTTCCCCACTTTCATCCAGGAGAGTGCTTCAGTTTTCCTCCCAATTACTTTTATTATTGAATGTATTGGGGTTACATTGATTAATTAAAGAGCTCTTCAGTTTCAAAGGATCTTTGTTATTGATGTTTCTTGTGTATCCAGAAAAATTTCCAGAAATGAGCTCACATGTGGGAGCAGCTGGCACATTCAGGCTGCTTGGTGCTGCTGGGTCTCTCCTGCTTGGGGGACTGGGCCTAGAGGGCTGGGTTGTTCCACGTTTGACCCACTTTCCATGCTGAGAAACAGGCCAGTGACCTCTGGCCTCATTTTCTTTCTTTTTTTTTTTTAAATTTATTGATTTTTTACAGAGAGAAAGGGAGAGGGATAGAGAGTTAGAAACATCGGTGAGAGAGAAACATTGATCAGCTGCCTCCTGCACACTCCCTACTGGGGATGTGCCTGAAACCAAGGTACATGCCCTTGACTGGAATCGAACCCGTGACCCTTGAGTCCTCAGGCGGACGCTCTATCCACCGAGCCAAACCGGTTAAGGCTGGCCACATTTTCAATGTCACAGATGTGGCTCTGGAAGAGAAACTGTTTATATCTCCATAACGTGGTAGTGTTGAGTTTGGATCACAGCTGCAGCAAAATCAACCAGAAACAGATACACAGGATGTAAGCAAAGTGGGAATGAATTTCAACCATTTTCCTAATTTGGAGGAGTGGGATTGTGGGTGGATTATCTGTCTTGGATTTTTCCCGATTTCTTCCATCCATATTTGAATGAGGAAAAATTTAGCCCTGAATGCTAATGGTACGCTCCCTGGTTTGGCTTCATCTCTGAGTTTTCCTGTCCAGGTAGATAAATAGCCATTGAGCACTCAGTATGCGTCGGGCGTGGCTGGCCTTGGAGATTTTCTTCTCCCCCAAATCCTTTCACCTAACACTGCAAACCTCGTGTGCCAGGAGAAAGAAGCCATAACCTCCTATGGTTTTGAAGAAGTTGAGCTGCCCAGACCTGAGTTCACCTGATCTGCTTCTTGATTGTTCAAAGGGAACATCAAGATATTTAGAAAATCTTTTTTTTTTTTCTGATGAAATCTGGCTTTCAAAATCTACTGTGCTGTTGCAGACCCCAACTCACATAGTTGGATGTCAGAGACTGAATAGTTACTCTTCTCCTCTTGACATTTCTGTTGTAAAAGCCCTTCTCCCCTTCTCTCTGCCTAGTTGCTGCAGAGCTGTCTGACTAGAGAGAAGAGCAGGTCAAAGAGGAAAATCCATTAATATATTTTAAAAATGTTTCCTGCCTGTACTAACAGAATTCATGTCCAGGCAACGAGGCTCAACAAGTCCCCAGCTTCCCAGAGGACAGAAAACGTTTCATGAAGAAAATGAAAAGAGACCCAGCACCATGTGTTAGGACATGAGAGTGGTTTTCCTTCAATTTCCCAAATAGTTTGTGCTGTCGTCTTACACGTAACCCCTCAGTTACCTCACGCAAAACAGAAGCAAAGCAGGGCACGTACCAGGTTTGTGAAATCAAGCTTCTCTAGTTCTCCTCCTGAGGAGTTAATGGAAATAAATTGTGCTTTTTAATGAAAGGATAGTAAGAATTGACAGGCCATGCTATAAAACGCCACTTGGAAAAGGGTAAATAGGATCCAGTGCTTAGGATCTAGCCCAGGATTATGACTTGTGGGGTTTGCTTTTCAGCTCGAGGAAAATATGGCTCAGATAGTCCAGCTTGGATGAGCCAGATGGGGTAAACCATGAAGTTGCTGATTGTTTTTGCCCATGTGGCTGCAAAGCCAGGCACCTAATGATGTGTTCCGGGAATAATATTGGTGTAACATGTCCTTAAAGGAAGGCCTGTTTCCTTGCTGCCAAATTTAATGTGAGTCTCATAATTTAAATTTGCCAATATCAGTAGGTGGTTACTGGTTTCAATTAATTATTAATAATTGGCACAAAGAACAAATTTGATTTTCTAGGGTATTGATTTTATAGATCTCTAGGCCTTTAAAGATGGATTCTGTTCTCTTCATCATCTTTTAAATATATATATATTTTATTGATTTCAGAGAGGAAGGGAGAGGGAGAGAGGGATAGAAATAACAATGATGAGAGAGAATCATTGATAGGCTGCCTCCTGCACGCTCCACACTGGGGATCAAGCCCACAAACTGGGCATGAGCCCTGACCAGGAATTGAACCGTGACCTCCTGGTTTCATAGGGTGACGCTCAACCACTGAGCCACACCACCTGGGTCTCTTGATCACCTTTATGACTGGGTCAAGTTTTCTGTAAAGGAAAGCAGAAAATAGAAATATTTACTTTTAATATTTTGGTGAAACTCCTTTCTTTCACCTAAATGGCTCAGAAATGAACTCTTTTTCAGAGACAAATGACAAAAACTCAACTCTGAGTTAACATTAGAGAAAAGTGAATTTATTGATTCATATGATAAGGAAGTGCAATCAGGAGTGGATTAGCTTCAGGCACAGCTGGATCTTGGGGTTCAAACATTATCACCCAGGCAACTTTCCTCTCTGAACCTTTCTACCTCTCCTTGAGGCAGGGCTCCTTCATGTGGTAGGTAATTTGGGAGAGAATAGCCCTAGGCCCATATTCTCTAGTTTAGCAACCCTGAGTGAACATAGAAGGCTTCTCTTCCATTGTCCTGGCATTGTCCTCAGAGAAAACTCTCACTGGCTCTGCTTGGGCCATGTGTTCATCTTTGAACTAGTCCCTGTGACTGGAAGTGTGTGTGTGTGTGGGGGGGGGGGGGGGAGGGGGCCGGGGCGGGGGGGTGAAGGCATAGTACATGTGAACTGGACAGTTTGGGCCAAGTGCTCATCCCTGTGGTGGAAATGGCAGGTACTAACCCCAGAAGAAGTTCCTTTATGTCTAATTGGCGCTAATTCAGTCACATGCCCACCCCTGAATCACACACCTGACCAAGGGATTGTGAATATCTGATTGGTCATGCCTCTGGAGACAGAGACATAGGACAAGAACTGGGGGGTGGGGTGGGGGTGGGGACAGAAAGCTGGGGCACTGGCAGAAGTGCTAGTAAAAGCTGGCTATCTAAAACAAAAATATTCAAGAGATTTTCATAAAAGCTGGCATTTACTTTTAAAAGATTATTTATTTATTTTAATTGATTTTTAGAGAGTCAGGAAGGAGAGGGAGAGAGAGAAACATCAATGTGAGAGCAAATCACCAAATCATTGATTGGCTGCCTCCAGCACACCCCTACTGGGGATTGAACTGACAACCCAAGCATGTGCCCTGACTGGGAATGGAACCAGCAGCCCTTCAGTGCATGAGTCAACACCCAACCAACAGAACCACACTGGCCAGGGCAAAGCTGGCATGTCTTGTTTAAACTTTTTGAGGTTTGATTTGTTTTTTTTCTTTCTTTTTAAAATATTTTTACTTATTTCAGAGAGGGAAAGAGAGAGATAGAAACATCAATGATGAAAGAGACTCATTGATCAACTGCCTCCTGCACACCTCACACTGGGAATCGAGCCTATAACCTGGGCATGTGCCCTTGACCGGAATCAAACCCGAGACCCTTCAGTCCGCAGGCTGATGCTCTATCCCCTGAGCCAAACCGGCTAGGGCTGTTTCCTTGTTTTTATGTGACACTATATGAAGACCTCAGGAAATGTAAGTTTCCCCTGGTTACAAATACTTATGTCTGTAGAGAGTTTTTGATTTTACAAAGTTCTTCTACCAACCCTTCTAACAGCCCCATGAAGTTTATGACTATTCTCATTCTACAGGTGAGGACACAGAGGGACAGAGAGGTTAAATGGCTAACCCCACTACACAGCTAGTAACCAGGGGAGCTAGCACTCAAAGCCAGGCCATCTGACTCTACCGTCCTTGTGTTTTCCTCTCTGCCATGCAAAAGAGAAGGCTCAACAAAAGCAGTTGCAATGTGAACAGGAGCAGGGTGCAGATTCAGGAGATAGTTCAGAGGGCTTAGCAACAGCCTGCAGTGACTCACTGACAGTGGGAGGAGGTGGGGGTGGTGGTGAAGGAGAGGAGATGATTCAGTCTTCCAGCCGGGTGACGAATGGGGTGGATGCTGCTGCCATTAAGACCGAGCTCATAGGCAGAGATAATTCGCAGCCTCTCAGGTATATTCCCTTCCTCCCATTTAGTTCCTGAGCCACTCCTGATGAGACCCATACAGGACCACCCCCTTTCCCTCTGCCTTCTGCTATCTGGTCGGGTCCTTCCTCTGGCCTTGGGATCCAGTGGTCCTACCTCATCCTGCTCACGTGTGGATTTAATGACGCACAACATGAGGGTTAGCTCAGGCTCATTCCATTCACTTTCAATTCATTGATGATTTTATTCTCTGCATTCCTTGACCCATTGTATTATTACAGATTGGGATCCAAAAACATAGTTTAGAACTCATGGATCTAGTTTCATGGTTGTCTAGTGGTCTAACCTTCATGACTCTTCTTCGATTTCCTCTAGGACTTGGGTTCTTTTGTTGTCAATTTGGACTCAGGGTTTGATGGTCCTGGGAGTGAGTCCTGGTGCTTTGGGTGGCCTGCATTCAGCACACAGAAAGCTGACCCAATTTCCCCTCCTTAGTCCTAACATTCTGGTGCTGTTCAGTGATGAGCTACCACCCTGACTCCTGAAGACCAGCTTGGATGACCCAGCACATTGCTCTGCTTGACTGTCTGAATGGCTGGGGGCCATTGGGCTTGCCTCTTCCAACGCACGTAATTTCTGCTTCTCTCTCTTGGTGTCCCTGATATAGGCATCAGGTCTACTCTTATTCACCTTGCTGACCAAACTTTTCCCACCTTAAAACCTTTGCACTGGCTGTTGCCCTGTCTGCAATGCTCTGTGTCCTGGCCTGGTAGGCTTTTTCTTGCCATTCATGTCCCAGCTTAAATGCCATGTTCCTATTCTGTGTTGCTGCCCTCTTCCCACCTCTTTATGAATCATCACCTCATATTTCTTTCCTCATCACATGGATATATTTGGAATTCTTTTATTTGGGTTCTTGTTTCTTATCTGTTTTCTCACTAGAATGAAAGCTCCCGGAAGTCAGAGACCTCCCCTCTTAAGCTCAGTGTTATATTGGAAGGCCTAGAACAGTGTATGCTACACAGTAGATGCTCAATAAACAATATATAGCAAGACATGAACGATTCTTGATTGCTGAGACCACATCATGTCTGGTTTATGCCAGGGGGAGAAGATGTGATGGATTTGTGCAGGCTGAATTGGACGGTTGTCCACTTGGACTTGTCCAGCTCCTTCTGCTGGAGCTGTTCACCTGGTCAGCCAAGCAGATTCCTGGATTCAGCTTAGAATTGTCCTTTCAAAAACCTTCCCTTGCCTTGACCCCCAAAGCAGTAATAGGCACCCATTCTTCCTTGCCCTGGTAGCACTTCTTTCCAGTATTTGTATAGTTGCTCACCTACCTTTCCCCCCAGTTAGAATGGGAGCTTTATGCCAGCAGGAATTCTGTGGAGCTCGTCGTTGGGGCCTTGAAGTCTAACACATAGTCACAATTCAATTCCACAATTATTTGTGTGGGAATGTGCAAGTTGGCGAGTGCATTAGTAAACTGGATGTATGAATTTGTTATGCAAGAGATAAGCCAGGCATAGTGGTGCAATAATAAGACCAACCGATTTAATAACCAGTTATCCAAAAATGATGACACTGAAGAAAAAAAACCTTTGAAACTCTGGCCATTCATCTGCAGAAGAGCTCACGTCATTGTTACTGTGTCAAGTTAAGTTTATCCAAGCCATCCTCCTAGTCACATGCTCTTATGCACAAGCCTAGGATAGAAGTACAGAGAGTGAGTGATATGTCCTGACCCACTCGGGACAACTCCAGAGTCATGATTCTGACATTCTCAGCTCATGAACAAGTCCATTTCCATTTAACCTGAATTATAGTCGTGAGTCCTGTGGCCAGCCTCATTAGTCATAAAAGTCTGTGCTGGCAGGGCACCTGCCTCATCCTGCCCACGTGTGGATTTAATGACGCACAACACGAAGGTTAGCTCAGGCTCATTCTATTCACTTACAATTCATCGATGATTTTATTCTGTGCATCCCTTGACCCATTGTGTTATTACAGATTGGGATCCAAAAACATGATTCATTTGGTAATGCCATTCTGAGAGGAAATTTTAATTGTAAAAGAAAATGAGTTGTTTATTCACCAGCCATTTATAAAATGTGTAGTATATCACAGGCATCGTGCAAGGAGTTGAGGACAGGATGAATAAGACCAAGTCTCCAAGGAGCTGATAGTCCTAATGGCAATGCCAGACAAGAGGGTAAATTAATTCAGTCGATCTGGTGAGGGCCATGATAAGGTGAAATCTTGGGGCATGAATGCAGGCTGGACAGACAAAGGGTGGGAGGCAGCAAGAATAAGGCAGGAAAGCATGGACAGGGAGTAGCACAAGACAAATCAGAAGATTCTCTGGGCCATGTAAGGTACCTGAATTTTAACCTATAGACCAGCGTTGTCCAAAATGTACTTTAAATCATACTTACTCTGTGTGATAGTACTCTTACATGGTAGAAGGGTTTCATGGATAACCAAATTTGGGAAACACTGATTTAAAAAACAGTCATTTAAAAAACTGTGCATCATCCTGCGATAGCTGTGGGGAGGGGGAAGCTATGCAGCAGGAAACAATACATATGGTCCCATACTTATGGGGCTTGCAGGCCAATGAGGAAAGTAGGAATGAAACAAATGGCTAACAATGACTTATTAAGTATTTACAAGTGAGAAAAGTCCCAGAAAGGTGACTGTGTTGGAGGATACAGGATAGAGTGGTTAATAAGAAGAATTAACATTTGTTTAGTCCATGCCATGAGCCAGACATTGGGCTAAGGGCTTCACAGTCATTATGACATTTAAACAAAGCTGATTTCAGGCAATATACTAATGTGATTTTTGCATTTCCTAGTGTTGGACATGATAATAGGGCATTTTCCAAGTGGATTTGACTACAGGTCTGTCTCCCCCCCCCATGGAATACCCATTCAATTCGATGGCAGTGTTTTGGCATGGGGAGCCATTGAAGCGTTCTCATCTGGGAAGAGATATATAGTCAGATTTCATTTTCCAAATGGTAGAAAACATTTACTTTGTAATCCCAGTGACTCAAAAAAGACCAGAAACTTTAGAAAGAGTTTAGGTGTCCTCAACCTTGCCAGTGAGTAAAAATTACCTTTACTTTAAAAAATACTGACCTATTGCCTGACCAGTGTGGCTCAGTGGTTGAGTGTCGACCCATGAACCAGGAGGTCACCAGTTCAATTCCTGGTCAGGGTGCATGTCCAGTATGAGGTGTGCAGGAGGCAGCTGATCAATTATTCTCATAATTGATGTTTCTCTCTCCCTCTCCCTTCCTCTCTGTAAAAAAAGCATAAAGACATATTTGAAAAGTAACAAAATACCGACCTGTTAAATCTGAGAACAGTCTGTATTTTTTCAAAGCTCCTGGATATGTAGGAAGCTGGTCACATTAGTTGCCTCTGGGGACAGGAACAGACCCTTACTGTCAAGTTGTGAGACATGGTTACATATTACCTATTACAAACAAATGTGTAAATGTGAAAGCTCTCTAGGGGAAATCCAGATGCATTCAGGATTGAGAACCATTGGTAGAATTAATTAGTGAATTAACAAAATAATGTGAAACAAGTAATTAAAATGTTTATTACAAGTAAAATGTGCTAGAATAGATTTGATCATTCGAAGGTTATTAACCTTAAAGAAAGCAACTTTTCAATGATGGGGTAGGAAAGACAGAGCATGAGGGGTTAAGGAGACAAGGAAAATGGGGGCGGAGAGCTGAGGCCAAACACGATCAGCTGTTCCCTGGTGGGCAGCTGCAGGGTGGGCTGTCAGAACCATGACCTCTACTCACGAACTGACTAACTGTGGGACTTGGGAACATTTGTCTGTTCCCCAGATTTCTCATGGTAACAAAGGAATAATATTAGTTGCCTTGGAGGGTGATGGGAATATTTCCTAAATGAGCCCATTGAGAAAGGACTGTAAGTTCATTTGAGTAGACATGTTCTATTTGATCTAAGAAAGATGCTGGCAAACTTTATCAGGAAGTCTGGAAAAGGATATGTTGAGCCCGGCCAGCATGGCTCAGTGTTTGAGGGTTGACCTATGAACCAGGAGATCATGGTTCAATTCTCAGTCAGAGCATATGCCTGGGCTCGATCCCCAGTAGAAATCATGCAGGAGGCAGCCAATCAATGATTCTCTCTCATCATGATGTTTCTATTGCTCTCTCCTCCATTCCTCTCTGGAATCAATAAAAATATATATTTTTAAAAAGGAATATACTGAGTCAAGCTTAAAAAAAGTTTCTGCATTATAATTGTCTCCTTCATAGTAAATACTTTACTCTCCTGAAATGAGATTCATAGATGAAATAACCTATCTACATACATTAAAAATAATGTAATGCTCCAACTACTTTATATAGGATAAAGTAAAGTAAGTTATCATTAAATATGTAATTTTCCATGTGAATACTTTCGCATGTCTACATCAGTAGTACAATGAAGTACACAGATGCTGACATCTGCATGCACAATCACCGTGGATGTGACAACTGAAAACCCTTTTGTCTGTTTTATTATATTGGCAACTCAAATACCATGAACAGCTTTGCTGATGGTGATTTTCCAAAACGTGAAGGACTTTTGATTTCTGAACAAAACAAGTGCATATTTTTCTCCACTTACATAGTACATGCTTTTTTTTTTTTTTGAAAATTCAGTGTATATTGAGAAAAATGCAAAGACTCTCAAACACAAGATATTTTGTGTTTATATGGAAAATGGAGTTAGGTTTTTAGCTCCGATCATTATAAACAATCTTTCCTCTCCATGAATGTCCAGTGGGACATAGAAAGGTCCGTGGCACTCAGGGAAATTCTTCGTTGCGTGGGACTTCCCTGTGCACTGCAGGACACCTGCCACATTTGGCCATCCACTCCACTCATGGTGACAACCAAGAAGAACCTCACAGGCTTCCAAAATGCCCCCCAGGGGGTGGCACTGTCCCCTCTGAGAACCACTGCAGTGGGCTGTGACGGTAATTGAAGTGTAGGTTAGGAGAAGCTCACTAAATGCCTGTTGAATAGAATGAGTAAGAATCTTGCAGATCCTTACAACTATCATTTTGAACTTTATTCCACACGTTGGAGAGGCTGTGGATATAAAGGAAGATCTAGACCGGGAAAGCCAGATGTTTCCATCTTTCAAGCTTACCCCAGGTGCTTGGTAGTGGCTGCCTTTAATACTATATGCCAGAGATTTTCAACATTTTTCATCTCATGGCACACATAAACTAGTTACTAAAATTCTGCGACACACCAAAAATGCATTATACTAGAGGCCCGGTGCACAAATTTGTGCATGGGTGGGGTCTGGCCAGCCCACCCTGATTGGGGCGATTGGGCCAGGCTGGCCAGGGGGAGGAACTGTGGGTGGTTGGCTGGCTGGCCCCGCCCCCTGGTCAAACTCCTGGCTGAACTCCCAGTCTAGGGGAAAATTTGCATATTAGTCCTTTATATAGGATATTTTGCCGATCTGACAAAAAAAATAGCTAAAATTTATAATTTTTATTCATTCACACCTGACGGTTATTGTTATGTTGGTGGTTGTCATTTTTTATGTGACAATCTAAGGGAAAAGAGGTCAGTGCCCCTCACTCAATAGTCAGGTCTTGCAGGTTAAAAATATTTTTGCGGCACACCAGTGGGCCTGCTGCTGAAAATCACTGCTATACAGAGAAAAAAGATGTAAAGCCTTAGACTCATGGCTGGCTGAATAAATGTTAGTCACTGGTATTTTTACTCATCAGAGCAGAAAGAACACCTGCAGGAAGGTGATGCTGGGTTCTCTCACACATGCCAGTGCCGATTTGATTAGCAAAGGTGGCTGGAGATAGTCATTAAGATGAACACACACACACACACACACACGGAAGATCCCATCTAAGACTCCACAAGTGGGTGGCACAGATCAGACTCCCTTGCTGTTTTTCCCCCTCAAAGAGAATGTAAGATCAGATATGACTTCACTTTTTTCATTTGTAATTTTTGCTTACATCAATAAAAACTACTCCAGCTGAGATGATGGTTCAGTTAGCAGGGGTCCTCAAACTACAGCCCGCAGGCCACATGCAAATACAAATATTGTATTTGTTCCCATTTTGTTTTTTTACTTCAAAATAAGATATGTGCAGTGTGCATAGGAATTTATTCATAGTTTTTTTTAAAACTATAGTCCGGCCCTCCAACGGTCTGAGGGACAGTGAACTGGCCCCCTGTTTAAAAAGTTTGAGGACCCCTGAGTTAGGGGTTTATTTATTCTCCAACACACAAATACATAGACACTCAAAGGACATAGGCTGTTACAGACTTTTTTGGTTATTGTAAATGACTTGTGCATCTCTGAACTTGGAAAGAGAAATATAGCTCTCATGAACATGGAGAATTTTAGCAACAAAGGAATTTTAGCTATTCTTAGCTGTAATAGGAGCATGTAATTGAGAGAATGAGAAAAAAAAAGTAATTTCTCCAGCATGATTAGAGGGAGAAATGGTTCTTTTTTCTCTTGAGTAAAGCATCTGTAAAAAAAAAAAAAAATGCTCTGGACCCTGGAGTTGGGAATTCATGATGCCAGCATCTTGCAATAATATCCTCTTTCATCTATAAATCTCACAGCAGTGTATGGGCACTAATTAAGTTTCACCATACTCATCCAACTCACACTGAGTTTTATTTACTTCCCTTTTACTGAGGAAAACTAGGGCAGAGAATCTTTACAGAATTACTTGAAGTTACAAAGCTGGGATTTGAACCCAGCACCCAAAGACTCTAGCCCAGAGAGGGAGGAGACCCACATGGTGGCTGGCAGTTGACTTCTGGCTGATGTTCTGTGGAGCAAGAAGTGTTCTCTAGCAACTCTGAGAGGAAGGAATACGCTAGGAGTTCAGGGAGGGCCTAGGGCAGTGGTCGGCAAACTGTGGCCTGCGAGCCACATGCGGCTCTGTTACCCCTTGAGTGTGGCTCTTCCACAAAATACCACGTGCGGGCGCGCATGTAGAGTGCGAATGAAACTTCGTGGCCCATGCGCAGAAGTCGGTATTTTGTGGAAGAGCCACACTCAAGGGCCACAGAGCCGCATGTGGCTCGAGAGCCGCAGTTTGCCGACCACTGACTAGGGGACCAAGAGCGGGGACCAGAGATCCTGACGTACAATGACAGTACAAGTACCTGGTGTCTCTTACCACCACATGACTGTCTTAGTTGCCATGCTCCTGAATGGACACATGGGATTGCAATGTATACCAATCACTCTAGGTTCTTCTTGAGAGGAAGGCTTGAGAGGAGTCTATGTGTGAATGGGACATTGCTGTCGGGGCACAAAGGGAGTGGTCTGGTATTGGTGGACAGAGAGGCTGGGCAGTTACCAAGTGAAGGAGCACCAGGGAAAAAAACCAAAGGGCAACAGGTTATATTATTTTTTCTCACTTGCCATCTGGGCGCTCGTTAAAAAGAAGGAGAAAACAAAGCACAGGCTAGGTCTGAGATCAGTTTCAGATGGCTCACTGGAACGGCTACACCTGAGACATACCCAGGGACAGACTTGTCCGGGACCCAAAATAAATCTATCTGGGCCTATCAGAACTTTTGAATTGAGACTAAAAGTAATTTAAAGTAACTCACTTTCTCTCTCTCCATACTTTCTTTCTTTCTTTCTTTCTTTCTTTTTTTTTTTTAAAGGAAACGTGTGTTTTTAAAAAATATATTTTATTGATTTTTTACAGAGAGGAAGAGAGAGGGATAGAGAGTTAGAAACATCGATCAGCTGCCTCCTGCACACCTCCTACTGGGGATGTGCCCGCAACCAAGGTACATGCCCTTGACTGGAATTGAACCCGGGACCCCTCAGTCCACAGGCTGATGCTCTATCCACTGAGCCAAACCGGTTAGGGCCTCTCTCCATACTTTCATAAGGTGAATTTTTAAAGATGGTGCATGAGTATTTTTACATACATGGAATTAGAATTAAAAGAGGGGAATGAGCCCTGATCAGTCTGTACTCGGAAGGGTCGCAGGTTTGATTCCTGGTCAAGGGCACATACCTTTGCTGTGGGTTTGCTCTCCACCCTCAGTCAGGGTGTGTGCAGGAGGCAACCAGTTGGTGTCTCTCTCTCTCACATCGATGTTTCTCGCTTTCTCTCTCCCCTTCCCTCCCTTCCACTCTCTCTGAAAAAGCAATGGCAAAAATATCCTTAGGTGTGGATTAACAAAACAAAACAAAACAAAACAAAACAAACAAACAAACAAAAAGAGGGGAATGACCGGAAGCCCCAGTATAGGCAGGTGCAAATTCTCGTTGTCAAATACGGTCTCACAGGCTCAAAAATTATTATATTTCTGAGGTTAAATCAAATATATAAAAATAGCAGCAAATCATTAATTTCTTCAGACAGAGTTACATACCAAATTGCAGAGGAATGTTTTAGCACATCTAAATCTGAAAACCAGTTATTATATTCACAATGCTAAGTTACAAGCAGGAGGCAGAGGCAAAAAAATTCTGATTGCTATCAGTTTTTATTCCAAGATGCAGTTCTTATTCTAAAGTTCACTAAAAACAAGTAGTTTACCAAGGACCTCGTCCCTAACTCTAACAGGAAAATAATACAAACCAGAAGTATATAAATTATAACTTTTCATTAAATAATATTAAAATAACTGCAAGAAACAGTTAATATGGGATGCTTACATGGATGTTTATAGATGAGATTATACTTACATTCTTGCTCCCACAAATATTTTGGAAAATGTTAAGATAATATTTTTATTAAAAAACATGCAACAAAAACCATACAGCAAAAGGAGTCCAGCTAGCATTCTATCATCCACATGTCAGTAAGCTACAATATAATAATTGATGTTTATAATTTGGGGGTTATTAAAAGATCCCCAAATGCCTTTTAGGTAATCAAAGAAAGATACAATGATATTTGATAGTTTTTAACCTTTGAAATAGTTTTTTAAAAATATATTTTTATTGATTTCAGACAGGAAAGGAGAGGGAGAGAGAGATAGAAACATTAATGATGAGGGACAATCATTGATGGGCTGCCTCCTGCATGCCCCCTGCTGGGGATCAAGCCTGAAACCGGAGCAAGTGCCCTTGACCGGAATCAAATCCAGGACCCTTCAGTCCGCAGGCTGATGCTCTATCCACTGAGCCAAACCGGCTAGGGCATGAAATAGTTTTAATGGTGAGTCACTTTATGGTCCTTTGGGTCTTGAAAATTTGGGCAATCACGTACGGTACAGAAGCATCCTCTTAATCAGAACATGCATGGACCAGAAAAGCCCATTCTCTGATATTGCACGCTAACAGGCACTTTGTGAAAGAGGAAGCGTGGCCAGGGCAAAACATTTCCTCTTTTTATAAACCTTGAACTGAGTTTGTCCCTCACCAATTACATAGGGTCCCTCGGGTCTCAGAACTTTCCGCCAGCCATTAGGTCTCTATGGCGATGCACCTGGCCGCCGAACCGGAACACAGGTGACAAGGAGGAGGCAGGCCGGGGATTCGCGGGCGGGGGGGGGGGGGAAGGTCTGGCTGCAGAAAACCTCGCAGGGTCTTCCTGAGCTTCTGGAACTGACTGCCCAGCCTGGTCTGAGCCCCGGGCAGGCCTGCCCTCACTTCCCACCTGTCCACCAGGTGGCAGCTTTGGAGGCGGGGTGCTTTCCATGGCTGTCCAGGCGGGGACTGCGGGCTCCCTCTGGGACCCCACTTCCGCTGATGCTTAAGTATCGCCCTCTTGCGCCCTCAGAGACCATGACTCAGGTGAAGGGAGCCCATGCTGCCCAGCCCTGTGGTCTCATGCAGCCCTTCAGCATCCCGGTTCAAATCACACTCCAGGGCGGCCGGCGGCGCCAGGGGAGGTAAGTCACCACCAGGACCCCCCGCACTGTAAGGAGAACCTCGCCGCACAAGTGGCTAGTCTGGTTACGTCCTCCGAGGGTGCCCACTTGTTGTGCTTCCCAGGGGACGCCGGAGGCGTCCCCAGCAGCGCTGACTAGTGTGGGCTGCATCCTTTCTCCTTGGCTTCCTCCTCCGGGTTGCAAGTTCTTGGAGGCCAGTGCCCTTTCAGACTCATCTCTGGCTCCCCAGCTCTAGATCATGGCCCAGCACAGAGGTGGTGCTGGGTGGAGTGAGAAATGAGGAAATTACTACCGGCTTCGGCCTTGGAGTCACAGGCCTGGGTTCAAATCCCAAACCCCACCAGCTCCACCCCTTAACCAGCTGGACGATTGTGATGTCTGTGGGCAAGTCACTTAATTTCTCTCTGCCTCACGCCCTGTGGATGAAGTGGGAGTAGTAATAGGGGATAGTAATCATTGCTGCATGCCTTAGCATGCTCTCTACATGATGCCATCACACTGTCTATACTTTTAGCCATTGTTATTAACCACCTTAAGGGGGGAAGTGAGATAATGTACTTCTTTAAAGATTTTTAAATTGATTTTTTAGAGAGAGAGAAAGGCTGAGGGAGGGAGGGAGG
The DNA here is from genome assembly GCF_028538775.1 of Myotis yumanensis. Taxonomy (NCBI): domain Eukaryota; kingdom Metazoa; phylum Chordata; class Mammalia; order Chiroptera; family Vespertilionidae; genus Myotis; species Myotis yumanensis. Next base: position 179,054,413 of record NW_027223753.1, read on the forward strand.
GAGAGAAAGAGAGAGAGAGAGAGAGAGAAAGAAACAGCAATGTGAGAGTGAAACATTGCTTGGCTGCCTTCTGCATGCCTCCGACCAGGGAATCAAGCCTGCAACCTGGATATGTCCCCTGACCGGGAACTGAACTAGCAACCTTTCAGTAAGCAGGAAGACTCCCAACCCACTGAGCCACACTGGCCAGAACTCTTCTTTTTTTTTTTCTTAGACCTTCACCCAAGGGTATTTTTTTCCACTGATTTCTAGAGAGAGTGGAAGGGAGAGAGGAGGAAGAGAGAGAGAAATATCCCCCAAACGTGCCCCCATCAGGGCAACCAAGGTATGTGCCTGGGAATCGAACCAGAGACCCTTGGGTTCATGGGCCAATGCTCTAAGCACTGAGAAAACCCAGCCAGAGCCAAGGCACTTCTTCTTTTTTTTTTTTTTTTTAAATATATTTTATTGATTTTTTACAGAGAGGAAGGGAGAGAGATAGAGAGTTAGAAACTTCGATGAGAGAGAAACATCGATCAGCTGCCTCCTGCACATCCCCTACTGGGGATGTGCCCGCAACCCAGGTACATGCCCTTGACCGGAATCGAACCCGGGACCCTTCAGTCCGCAGGCCGATGCTCTATCCACTGAGCCAAACCGGTTTCGGCGCCAAGGCACTTCTTAAAGGGAGAAAGTGAGATATTTAAGGTGTCCTGAGGACCTCTTTTCTCCCCAGGGGAATGCAAAGCAGAGGGGCTGTGAGTCTTAAGCTTCACTCCCCCTGCCTGTCCCTGGGTTTGGGGCAGAGGAAATCAGAAGTGGGCACCAAAGTTTAGAGAAGAGCAATGCAGAAGAGTGGTTGAGGAATGGGAGATTAAAAGCTTTCCAGCCTACTCCTGGGAGGGGTACAGTTCACTCTAGCCAAAAACCTGGGTGATTTGTTAGTGGTTGAAGTGGAGTTGGGAGCTGAGGAAGTGGAAACAGTAAACATCACCACGGTCATCACATTACCCACATCCGTCACCCTCTAATTACACTCAAGGGTATTTGAGAGAGAGAATGCAAGAGAGTGAGATATCGGGGTTTGACGGATGTGGGAGGTTGGGGGAGGAAGGAAGACAGACCAAAGAGGAAAGAGATAGAGGCAAAAACACTTGTCTCTTAGAAATGAACTAGTGCTTTTGTGAAAAGACAATTAAAGTGAATCACTGTATGGCAGACAATCAAACGGCAAACTTGCAATGGAACAAGTACTTCACATAATTAACCAGACAGAAGAGCAGTTGTGTCCTCCCGGAAGCAATACAGTATCCTATATTCATTTCTGAAATGCACAATTGGATTATTGCTCTCTCCTCTTACCAAACTCGATGAAACAAGTTGACTTAAAACCTCGTTTCCTGTTTCAAAAGAAGTTATTAAATAATTACAAAAATAGAAGGGTAGCAACAATTACCCCAATCTTTTCTGCAACATAAACAAATTACAGGGAAATATTACTTTAACATAACACAATGCTTAGAAATTCCATACACATGTGAAACTAGTGTCAGATGAATTATCAAGCTTTGATGAGCCACAGCTTCTTTCTAAGGAACACGTTTTGCGCACGTTATAATGTTGGAGGGAGAGGCTGCTGGCATCTGCAGGGATCACAGCCAGATGAGCATGTTCAAGGGCTTTGAGACTGAGTTTGCTTCAGGCTAAGCCAGAAGGTACCTGTAGTATCAGGAGTGTGAGAGTCAGTTCTGTCTGCAGGGGAGACAGCAGAAAGGGGTGAGTACTGCCTTGACTGAATAAAACACCTCCTGGTAACACACTGGTTACAAGTGGATGTGTATTGCTGGCAAAAAAGGAGTAAAAGTTCTGTTTACTCATCTCTGGCTAGAGAGCAAAATTAGATCATTCTTAAGTGCTTTGAAGTCCTTGGATGAAAGGTGCTTATAAATACCACAACAGTAATTACAGGGCTGTTTATGATCCCAGAAAACTTATTCAACAATAAGGAAATGATTGAGGAAATTATGGGGTCCTGGCTGGTGTTGCTAAGTGGTTAGAGCGTTGGCCCGAGAACCGAAGTATTGCCGGTTCGATTCCAGGACAAGGGCATATGCCTGGTTGTGGGTTCACTCCTTGGCCATGGTCAGGGCATGAGTTGATGTGTCTCTCTCACGTCAATCTTTCTCTCTCCCCCTCTCTTCCTTTCACTCTATCTAAAAATCGATGGAAAAAAATATCCTTGGGTGAGGATTAACAACAACAACAAAATTATGGCATATCCTATTGTTGGAATATTATTATGTAGCCAATAGAAGAGTTACAAAGCATTGCTGCTGACATATTATTATGTTAAGTGAAAAAAACAAGATTAAAAATTTTTTTTCCAGTGTTTAAAATAATATAGAGGAGGGGAATGGTCCACTAAGTGAACAGTAGAATTGTGGGTGATTTTCATTTTCTATTTTTTCAAATTTTATAAAACGAACATTACTTTCATAAATTCTTTGACATTTGTTGAGGCTTTCTTTATGGCTCAGTTGGTGGTTAGGTCTCGTAACTGTTCCATATATGTTTGAGAAGAATATATATTCCATGGAGCCTGAATCTCTACCATTATAGCTGCGTTTGTTTAGCTTAATATTTTAAGCCTCTTAAAATGGAATTACCTCTGGGACTCAACTGCCTTGTGAGAGGGAACAGCTGATCAGGGAAACTGATCACAGGAAGTGGTGGGACTAAGGCAAACGGGAGAACACGCTCCTGTCCACAGCCTCTGCTCGGCGTGGCTGGCTGTTCATAGGCAGGAATGTGGACCTTGTGATGCAGAAAATATTTTCAGGAGGAATGTGCAATAATCCTGAAAGATAAGCAAGTTCATAACATTTATTTACATAAAACAAAAGCTACTTTTACAGGTAATTCTTTTCTACCCATTGATTAAACAGGTCTCCAAAGACTTCTACCAGGTAGCATTCCTTAGTTTTGTTTGTTACATTCAAGAAAAAAATTTATAACACACCATTTTAGCATGTTTAGATAGACTTTTCACCAAGTTCTGAACATGGGATCTCATTGTATTGCATGGGACCTGCTCACAACCCTTAGGGAGGAGCAGATGGGATCATCCCTCCACCCCCCAAGGGTTGGTAAATGTTCCAACTTCTTTAGAACTGTCTCTTCCCCACTTCCTCCAAAGGACAGCCATTTCTACCTCAGGGAGGAAGAGAAATACAGACCACAATGGTGGAGACCCGCCAGATGAGCACAGGAAGCTGCCGTCCAGTGCTGGAGAGGACCGAGCCATGCTGCTAGGGTTCACAATGATGGGCTTCTCAGTTCTAATGTTCTTCTTGTTCGGAATAACCATCCTAAAGCCTTTCATGCTCAGGTAAGAAACGGAGAAAGATAGACCCAGAATTTCCAGTTCAGATCAGATACAGGCGCAGTGGTGGGGAGGCGGGGGCTGGCTTTGGTGCCTGCAGCCCTTCTGACCGTGGTCTAGGACAGGGATGACAGACTCACTTGCTCCTCTCTCCGTGCTGGGAAGCAGCTGGGTGTGGAGCAAGAGGTGGTAAGAAAGTGAAAGACATTTCTTGTCTGCTCCCCAACTCCAATCTCAAAAATACTTCAGACAATGAATCCACAAATTAGATAGTCATGTAGGTAATAAATCCTTCCCTTAATGTGCAGATATCCTAGGGAAGGCTTCATTTAAGCCTTCTACATGAGCACAATAGAAGTTTTTGAATCTGAGTTTTTTGAGTTAGATAATGTCTACCTGGCACATAGTAGTTGCTCAGTAAATATGAGTTCCCTTTCTTTTCTTTTAATTAGTTTCCTTATTAGATACATGTAATAATAGTTGCCATTATTAAATATATAATACTATAGGCCTGGGGCACGAAATTCTTGCACCGGGTTGGGTCCCTAGGCCTGGCCGGTGATCTGGGCTGGGCCGATTGGGGCCTTCCACCTGCTGGCCAGGGTCTTCCTTCATTCCTCGCTGCTCCCCGGTGGTCAGCACACATCATAGCGAGTGATTGAACTTCTGGTTGAACTCCCAAGGGGATAATTTGCATATTAGGCTTTTATATATAGATATGACAAATGTACTGTTTTATTCTATTTAAAGCTAGAGCAAACCCATGATGGAAGGAAGCATTATTTTAATTTTATAAATGAAAAAGCTGAGGCTCAGAAAAGCCAAGTAACTTGTCCAAGGCCACAAAACCAGGAAAGAATCTGCTTGTCATTCTGACATAAAGACTTCTGACCTCCTAAGACTTAAGCTTGCTGCAATGAGGGGACGGGGGTGGGGGTGGGGGGGTGGGCGTTTTGATTAGGGCAGGACAGGAGCTGTTTAAATTTGGAGAATGGCTCACATAACATGAAGTGCTTTGGGGGCGGGCCGCCCTGGGAATGCAAGCGCCATGGGGAATGAAAAGGCAGGTCTAGAATTTCAGTGAAAAGTGGTCACAGAAAAGGAATTTTTAAGATTCATCTCCCGCCATTCCGGTATTAACATTATTCTGGCAATAATGTGGAGGTGACCATCCACCAGAGTGCACAGTCCACTGTTAGAAGGCTCCCAGGGGGATTTTCTACCTGGTGTGAGCACCAGAGAATCTGTTCTGCTCTTGGTCAACCTACTTGTTTTAACTCAACGGACACCAGGCATCCTATATCTGGTTGTGTTGCTTTTGCTGCTAAGAAGCTCAAAGTCAAATTTGTCCATTTCCCATAATTATAAGGGATCTTAGGATCTGTGGGTCACGTGTTTGCAGCTCACTCTTGACTTCATTCTAGCTTTCTACTTTCCTTTTCCTGTTACTCCACTTTATATCTACCTATGTATCTAATTTCTACCTAATCTGCATTACATATGTAAACTATGTAATATCTATGTAAATGGAATAAATATGTGTGTGCACGTGTGTGTGTGTTTGTGTGCATTGCAGGTCAGAATATTTTTAAAAAATGTGATATATATGGGAGATGGTTTGAGGATACCACCTGCAAATTGGCACCAAGCTGTTGCTCATATTGAAAATTTACTTTTCTAAGCATTTCTGGAAATTGTTTAAAGGAATTTAGGGAGTGCTTCTCTCTCCCTTGCCTTGAAATCTTGTGCCAACAGAGATAAGTTTCACACCCTAATGGGTGATAGTTACACCTATGCCCACTCCCTTATACTCACATTCCTCAAATGATGGATTGTGCTTATTTGTAGACAAATAGACACACAATGCTGTTGAAAGAACAGGCTAATTTTTTTTAGTCCTAAATACACCCCTGGTTCCACCTGGGCTCATGCATAGGAAAGAATATCCCGCTTTCTATATTGGAGCTTCTTGAAATCTTTGAGGAAGGTTCAAATTATACTTCATCTGTCACATAGTGAGCATTTAGAGCTTAAGTTCTAACTAACTCAGATAAGCATCTATAATAATAAAAGTGTAATATGCTAATTAGACCGGATGACTTTCTGGACAAAGCCACAGTGGTGGGGGCCAAGGCAGAGGCAGCCGCCATGGCGGGCGGGGACTGAGGCAGAGGCAGCCACCAAGGCGGCGGTCGAGCCCCTTGCACGAATTTCGTGCATTGGGCCTCTAGTATAACTATAAACAGTTAAAGATGCCTCATCTAAATAAGTATAGAAATTAATTTTGTGTAAAAGCAGGCCAATGCTAAACCTGCAAGAGAACCTTTCCATTTTTGTATTTTCACTTGCCCAATATTTTACTGTTGTAGGCCACATTCAGTAATTTTTAAAAAATTCCCTGGGCCTTAAGATCATGTTAAATTGCATCATGGGTCTCAGGTTTGTTATATTAATAATGCGAAATGATGACTGATGGTCAAAGATCATAATGGGAGTGCACTGGTACAGCTAGTTAAACAATGCCTTTCAGATAGTCTGACTTAGGGTTTGCTACTCTAACTCCTTGTTATTAAGGCACAAGGAAATAAACACAGGGACCCACCTGGAGGTGAGTGTGAGGATGCATGACGAGCTGCTCCTATACATTAAAAACATATGCTCTTACCCTCACTTGTTCTCTACTTAGTTCATACATATATGTCCATTCTCTTCAACCTCACCTCAGTCTTCACAGGGATTTTATCTGCCACTTCTCATTGCACCCATGACATTCTGTGTTTGTCACACATACCCAAATTCTCAAGGAATGTTTTCCAAATAAAATTTAATTCAGCACAACACTTACTGAGCCTTCACTGTGTGGGGGGCATTGTGCTTTAGGCTTTGAGGAACATAAAGATGAATAGCATGTAGGTCCTGACCGCAAGGAATTACCGACAGCAAAAACACAGTGAGTTTCCAATGAGAGGTTGCTTGCACGATTTCCATCGCCTCTTTGGAAGCAGAGCAGGTAAATGGAATTGTGCTTTGTCACCAGAACTTTTGGAGGCTGTGTTGACTCAGAGCCCTATGGTTGGACTTCTTCCAAAGGGTGCATTTTAGGATGATGAGGCGTTATGATATGATTTCTTTGAATATATTTTTATTGACTTCAGGGAGGAAGGGAGAGGGAGAGAGATATAGAAACGTCAGTGATTAGAATCATTGATCAGCTGCCTCCTGCAGGACCACACTGGGGATTGAGCCCGCAACCCGGACATATGCCCTGACCGGGAGTCGAACCATGACCTCCTGGTTCAGAGGTCGACGCGCAACCACTGACTGAGCCACACCAGTTGGGCAGACAATACAATTTCTGAATGTGGATCTTGTTGGTTGCAGTACTTAGGGTAATACTGATCAAAGTGTGGTTCTCCCAATACATGTATCTTAAAACTGTTAAATAGATTCCTGGGCTTCAACTCAGATAAACTGAACCTGAATCTCTGGGACTGAAGCATAGAACCCACATTTAAAAAAAATATATATACTTTTATTTCAGAGAGGAAGGGAGAGGGAGAGATAGAAACATCAATGATGAGAGAGAATCATCGATTGGCTGCCTCCTGCACACCCCACACTGGGGACTGAACTCTCAACCCAGACAAGTGCCCTGACAGGGAATCGAACCATGATGTCCTGGTTCATAGGTTGATTGATGCTCAACCATTGAGCCATGCCGGCCAGGCTGGAATCCACATTTTAACAAGCTCTTCATTCTGAAAATTCACTCAGGTGATTCTGAAGTTTGAAAACCATTGATCTAAGGGTTGGTGTAGTGATAAATATGCCAGGAGGGTCCTAATTGAGAAGGGACTTGGAAATTTGCTGCTATTTATTCCCTATCTCTGTGTCCTCATTGTGTGCCTTCTATGATGGTCCTACATTACCCGAAATAGACAAATGCCTCAGATTAGCACATTAGAAATATAAAACTAAGTTTTCTAGAGGGTGAAGATCATGATTTTATTTTTTTCCAAATTGGAGCACTCAGAGAGAAGAAGCGAACTGCACTGTTATCCACACACGTATCACGGATGATGGGATGGACTGCGCTTTTGCCTGTGGTGTGGACTGCCAAGGTCAGGGCAAGTACCCCTGTCTTCAGGTGTTGGTGAACCTCACCCATTCGGGCCAGAGAGCTCTCCTACATTATAATGAAGAGGCTGTCCAGATAAATTCCAAGGTGATGTTCTAATGAAAAAGTTCTAAATACAGCAATCCTTCCATGCCAGACTGTCACCAGCACGGTGCAGTACCCTGGGCCACCTCTAGGGATACATCTGTTTCCTTCCAGTGAATGTTTTGTAGTGGTCAAATCAGGATAAATGAAGCAAAAAGCATTCTTGGAGGGAAAATGGGGTAAATAGAAAGGGGAGAGATTTCAATTTCATAAATTGGTGTCTAGAATTTATAGGCTGAGCTAATGACCAGAGTCATTTCTGGGCAGTCTTACTTTTGGAGGTCCCACTCCCTATCATATCACAGTCCACCTTAAATCAAGCAAGTAATTTTTCTTTGAAGAAAATATGTTTTATTCATTTAAGACTGAGGAAGGAAGAAGGAGAGAGAGATAGAAACATCAATAATGAGAGAGAATCATTGATCGGCTGCCTCCTGCACACCCCCCACTGGGGATCGAGCCTGCAACCCAGGCATGTGCCCTGACTGGGAATCGAACCGTGACCTCCTGGTTCATGGGTCAACACTCAACCACTGAGCTATGCTGGCTAGGTGCAAGTAATTTTTCTTATCAGAGAAATTTAAAGGATTATTATAATTTTGATTTTATTTATTTTTGTTAATCCTCACCTGGAGATATTTTTTTCCATTGGTTTTTAGAGAGTGTAAGGGAGGGGTGAAGAGAAACAGAGAGGGAGAAAAACATTGATGAGAAACACATGGATTGGTTGCCTCCAGCACATGTCCTGATTAGGGCTGAGGATCAAAATTGCAACCCAGGCATGTGCCCTTGATTGGAAATCAAACCTTTTACCCTTTGGTGCATGGGCCGATGCTCTAACCATTGAGAAGTACTGGCCAGGGCAATTTTGATTTAATAAGTTGTTCAATTGGTTCAGATGATTTAAAGTATACCTTTACACCTAACAAAGTTGAGCTAGATTAGTTGACACCTTACATTTCGTTGTCTTCACTTAATCACTAATTTTAATCTGATGGTCTGTTTTCTATTTCGGATGTAATAATTTTTAAGGCCTCAAACATTTTTAAAGGCCATTGGCACAGTGCTCGGAGTGCCAAGTGGGTGTGGTAATAAACCCCAAGTTTTTTTTTTTTTTTTTTTAAATCAGCTAATAGAGAGGTCCCTTATCCACTGGCTCTGCCTCCCAGGAAACAGAGCCCAGGTGGGGGCCCGCTGTGTGGGCCCAGGACAAAAGCCTCAATACGCTAATCCGTTAGGGAGAGATTTTACTACAGGACATCAAGACAAAGACAATAGAGGGATCAGTAGGTGTTGAAAGCACATAGAGATCAATAAATATTTGTTGAATTGACAAATGGATTGACTTACTGTCCAGGAAGAGGCTGAGGACCTGCATGTCAGGAGCGTGGTCCTTATGAAGTTGGCCATGGTCTCTTCTGCAGTGTCTTTTTTCTTTTTTAATTAAATCTTTATTGTTCAGATTATTACAGTTGTTCCTCTTTTTTCCCCCCATAGCTCCCCTCCACCCAGTTCCCACCCCACCCTCTGCCTATCCCCCCCGCACCCCCCCGCACTGTCCTCATCCATAGGTGCACGATTTTTGTCCAGTCTCTTCCCGCACCCCCCACACCCCTTTCCCCCCGAGAATAGTCAGTCCATTCCCTTTCTATGTCCCTGATTCTATTATATTCACCAGTTTATTCTGTTAATCAGATTATTTATTCACTTGATTTTTAGATTCACTTGTTGATAGATGTGTATTTGTTGTTCATAATTTGTATCTTTACCTTTTTCTTCTTCTTCCTCTTCTTAAAGGATAACTTTCAGCATTTCATATAATACTGGTTTGGTGGTTATGAACTCCTTTAGCTTTTTCTTATCTGTGAAGCTCTTTATCTGACCTTCAATTCTGAATGATAGCTTTGCTGGGTAAAGTAATCTTGGTTGTAGGTTCTTGCTATTCATCACTTTGAATATTTCTTGCCACTCCCTTCTAGCCTGCAAAGTTTCTGTTGAGAAATCAGCTGACAGTTGTATGGGTACTCCCTTGTAGGTAACTAACTGTTTTTCTCTTGCTGCTTTTAAGATTCTCTCTTTGTCTTTTGCTCTTGGCATTTTAATTGTGATGTGTCTTGGTGTGGTCCTCTTTGGATTCCTTTTGTTTGGGGTTCTCTGTGCTTCCTGGACTTGTAAGTCTATTTCTTTCACCAGGTAGGGGAAGTTTTCTGTCATTATTTCTTCAAATAGGTTTTCAATATCTTGCTCTCTCTCTTCTTCTGGCACCCCCATAATTCGGATGTTGGCATGCTTGAAGTTGTCCCAGAGGCTCCTTACACTATCTTCATATTTTTGGATTCTTTGTTCTTTTTGTTTTTCCAGTTGGGTGTTTTTTGCTTCTTCGTATTTCAAATCTTTGACTTGATTCTTGCAATCCTCTAGTCTGCTGTTGGAACTCTGTATAATATTCTTTATTTCAGTCAGTGTATGCTTAATTTCTAGTTGGTCCTTTTTCATATCCTTGAGGGTCTTCCTAAATTTATTGGCAGTTTCTAGAAAATTTTTGAAATACCTTATAAGTGTGGTTTTGAATTCTATATCCTGTAGTTTGCTGTCCTCCATTTCTGTCATTTGTGACCTGTTTCTTTGTCTCCGCATTTTGGCTGCTTCCCTGTGTTGATAGAGTGGCTTTCTGAGGTGTCCTATAGGGCCCAGTGGCTCAGCCTCCCCAATTACCTGAGGTGGACACTCTTGGTGCACCCCTTTGTGGGCTTTGTGCACAGTCTTGTTGTAGTTAAGCCTTGATTGTTGTAGGTATCACTGGGAGGAATTGACCTCCAGGCCAATTGGCTGTGAGAATCAGCTGTGTCTGCAGTAGAAGAACTTCTGTGCTGGAGACACCCTTCTGGGGCAAGACTTGCTTCAGTGGGTCTTTGGTGCTCACTGAGTCTGCCCTGTGAGTGTGTCCCTTATGGATCTGAGGAGTTGTAATCTGGATGGTCTCACTCTGACCACTGGGTATACTGGCTCTTGGATCTCTAAGGAGGTGCTAATTTAGCCTCTGCCTGAGGCTACCCAGCAGGAGCTATGGAGAGATCTGCAGATTCCTCATCTTTGTTTGGGGTTTGGAGGTGCCCAGATGAGGCCCAGCTATGAAGCAATGCAAGCTGCTGTGGGGTCTTGGGCCTTCTTTTGGAAGTTCTGGGTCTCTCTGACCCAGCTGCAGTTTGTTAGGTAATTTTCAGATTGCAAAGGGCCAGGCCTTTCATATGCAAAAGCCTCTGCGCACAGCTTGGGTGGGGCGGGGTCTCAGGGAATCAACAGGGTGGAGCAAACAGCTATGGCTGCTCCTCAGCCCTACCCTAAGAGGCCCCGCGTCTCAGTGTCCCGGTAATCACTGCAAGCACCTCTGAGAGAAAGCCGCCCTGGAGTTCCGACCAATGCCAGACAGTCCAGTTTCTCCCCGTATGCGTCTGGGTCCCCAGAGACTTGCCTGGAACTGGAGTTCAGAGCAGTCAGGAGCTTGAGACTCTCTCCCGATTGAAAAAGACAACCGTGTCCTCAGTTGCCAGCCCTTTCCACGTGTGCCTCCGTACCTCTGCACTATACTTCCGCACCTCCTCTGAGTCTCAGTGTGCTTTTCACTTTCCTTCTAGTTGTAGAATTTCCACTCAGCCAGCCTTCCTGTGGTTCTGGATGATGTCCGTTTTGTCTTTTAGTTGTATTTTTGAAGTGGTTGTGAGAGGCAGCAATTTCCGGTGTTTACCTATGCCGCCATCTTAGTTTCTCTTTTTTTCTGCAGTGTCTTGACTCTAAGAATACTTCCCCACAGCCCTGCTTAATGCCTGGAAATGGCCATTTCATTTGGTGCCCATCTGCCAACCCTTCCCCCTGAGCTATGTAGTAGGTTTCATCACCTTGAGATGGAAACTCCCTAATAGCTTCATTTTGAAGCTATTTCAGCATTAATACTGTTAAGTGCTTGATATTGGTAAGAGTGTCCTCATCTTTCTTCCTCCTCCACATTCCTAGTGCTTTTACACACCTAAGTGCCACCGAGACAGGAATGACTTGCTCAACAGGGCTCTGGACATAAAGGAATTCTTCGATCACATAAACGGGACTCCCTTTTCATGTTTCTACAGTCCGGACAGCCAATCTGAAGATGTCATTCTCATAAAAAAGTACGACCAAATGGTTATTTTCCACTGTTTACTTTGGCCTTCACTGACTCTGCTGGGTGGCGCCCTGATTGTTGGTATGGTGCGGTTAACACAGTACCTGTCCCTCCTATGTGAGAAGTACAGAACTGCATTCAGAGATGAGGCAGGTGGCAAAGTACCTTATATAGAACAGCATCGAAGGAACCGAGCAATCTTAGGATGGTGGCCAAACTGAAGTCCTGGCCTTCAGATACCTGCAGTTTCTGCACGTGAAGACTTGATTATGCCTGCTTATGAATTAACCGTGAAGTGGCAGTAAAGTATGATATGGGAAAGAAAAACTTTTTTTAAATATATATTTTTATTGATTTCAGAGAAAAAGAGGGAGGGAGATAGAAACATCAATGATGAGAATCACTGATCGGCTGCCTCCTGCACACCCCCTACTGGGGATTGAGCCCCTACCTGGGGCATGTGCCCTGACCCAGAATCAAACCGTCACCTCCTGGTTCATAGGTCGACGCTCAACCACTGAGCCATGCCAGCCAGGCAAGAAAAACTTTGAAGAATCTCACATGTATTCTATTTATTCTGTAAATACACACGAATTCACCATCTTCTCTACTCCAAATCTCTGCACGTGAGCCAAGGAATCACTTTTTGTTCCCACATGGCAAAATGAGCACAAGGTAGCTGTCCTTAATTTCAGCTCTACCTAGAACTTGTCAATGTGGAAATAAATAATGAGGCTATTTAATCTATTGAGCACTGGACAACTAGCCTTGTTCTATGCCATACAATTCACATGAAAACATTTCTCAAAAAAATTCTTGGTGAAGAACAGTTCATTCACTATAGGAAGATAGTAATCTGGTGATCCCCAAAAGTGTGGCCCTACCATTTCAGTTCACCATTCGTGATAAAGGAGGGAAGCCACTGCCTGGAAAATTCAGTAAGTTTGGAGTTATTTATACTTAACCTTACCATGTACCATGTAACTTTTCTTTCAGGTACAGTTTTTAGTTAATTATGCTTTCCTTAAGCTCACTTTATTCTTTGTGTACATTCTGGTGAGAGGGAAAGATATGGCTAGAAATTTGTCGTGAAGTAGGGATAAGTTGTACTGGATGGAATTTAGCATTCATCTCAGATAATCCCCGTCACAGAAAAGTCCCATGTGGATACTCAACAATGGCCCTTATATTAAATGATGAGTCAACCATGGTTATTAAATAATGAATGTCACAAACCCTCCCAACAGGTGCTTTCCAGATCAAGCTGAATATGAGTTGAAAACAGTTTGTTCTGAAAACCAGTGTGCCTTAAAATGTTACTAAAAAATCTTAATTGGTGGGCAATAGAATGAGACTTTTGAAGCAACCTTTTTTTATGTAGATGTAACCAAACAAGAAACTTTGACCCAAGCCAATTTAATGCCTTTTAGTAATTTTGTCATGTTACTAAACTGAATAATAAAATTAGGCAATATCGACTTGCACAGTTTTGGCATTTTCTCCTCTTTTTAGTGTGGAATAGTGGAGAGAATGTGTCTCAGTGTGTAATTTGAGTTGTAGATCATAATTACAACTTTTCAAGTATTTGTTTTTGGGCAATTCAGCAGAATTGTTAGAGCCTCTCTCTTCCAATCTTTAGAATGGGATCCATCTCTTCTTTTATGGGGCTATTGTAGGGAATACACAAGATATAGAGTATATGAAACACCTAGCTTAGTTTCTGGCCCCTAGTAGAGGTGCTTAAAAATCTTAGTAGAAAACAATCTTTTGCTAAGTTTCAATGTTCAGCCAGCCTTATTCCTCTTCTGGCCACATACCCACAGGAAATAAAATCAGCACCTCCAAGGGATACCTGCACTCCCATTGTTCACAATAATCAAGATATGGAGACAGCCCATGTGCCCATCAACAGACTAAAGACTTGGTGATAGATATATAATGTGTTTAAGTACATACAATGGAATATTATTCAGCCTCCAGAAAGGAGATCTTGCCCCAGCCAGGTGGCTCAGTTGGTTGGAATGTCGTCTCACGCATCACAAGGTTGCAGGTTTGGTCCCCGGTTGGGCATGTGTGGGAGGCAACCTATTTGATGTTCTCTCTCTCTCTCTCTAAAAAAAATCAATGAACATATCCTCGGGTGAGGATTAAAAAAAAAAAAATGAGATCCTGCTATTTTCAACAACACAGATAAACCTGGCAGGCATTATATTAAGTAAAATAAGCCAGGCACAGAAAGGAAAAAAACTGCATTCCACTGCATTTGTGTGGACTCTAAAAAAGTCAAATACATAGAAACAGAGTAATATGATGGTTATTAGGAGTAGGGAGGTGGGGGAAATGGGGAGATGTTGGTTAAAGGATACACATTTTCAGTTATAAGATGAACAATAAATCTAGAGAGTTAGTATACACATGATGGCTATAGTTAATAGTGTATTGAGTACTGGAAATTTGAGATTTCAGGCACTCTCGTCTCACAGTAACTGTGAGGTGATACATTAATTAGCTTGACTGTAGTAATCATTTCACTCTGTATATCAAATCATCATATTGTAGACCTTAAATGTATACAATTCTTATTAAAAATAAAAGGAATTCAATCAGCCTCAGTACCTTTCATTGGACAGCTGGTATGGGGTGAGGGCAGGAAGCTATGGGAGAGGATCCTCCCCACCATCTTAGCTAAAAATATGCAAGTAAGGAAGGTCCAGAATGTGCTGTTTAAAAGGCTTTTGTATACCAAAGACTTCCCCGTAATGAAATATACATATGTATACACATTTAAATCTTTCTTCAAATTGAGTTTCTGTAGTTTTCTTAAATTAAGGGCATATCTCTATTCTATTTAAAAATATATATTTTTATTGATTTCAGAGAGAAAGGGAGAGGGAGAGAGATAGAAACATTAATGATGAGAATCATTGACTAGCTGCCTCCTGCATGCCCCTACACTGGGGATCAAGCCCACTACCTGGGCTCTGCCCTGCCTGGGAATCAAACCGTGGACTCCTGGTTCATAGGTCGATGCTCAACCACTGAGCTACACTGGCCGGGTTCTATTCTATTTCTTAGTAAGTTTGACACCCATCTAACAATATGCAATTCTTGGGATTTTTCTCCTAACAAATTCAAAACCACTAATTTGAAACCTAGAGTTTGTGAAAGTGTTGAAACCACAAGTGTTTGAATTCCTACCATTTTCCATTTGTATAGTGGTTACTTGGTTCATCATAGGAAAGACATATTATGCTTGGAGAACAAAGTCAATTTAGAACAATATTAATTCAAAGTCATTCAAATCACTTGGCAAATAAACAAAATGTAAGCAATTATTTGCTGTTAATTGTTTAGAAGTACTAAGTGTCAATGCCCATGTGCATTATGGGTCCAAAAAAAGTTCACACTTACCTTTTGGAAGGCTTATATTAACTAAAAGCAAAACCAGTTTGCTTCTAACCTACTTTCTAGGTTCTGTTCTTCAAGTGACTTGAAAAAAGTCTGTTTACACATACAAACACATTTATACATTCATGTATGTGTATACATATATTTCTGCTTAAAATACAAGCATATAATTCTTTATGCTTAAAGGAAGTTAATATTTAAGCAGATATTTCTCTAATATTCATCACTTTATTGGGGCAGAAAAACTGACTTTGAAGGCATAATAGTTTCAGGTTTTCATTCAATGTTTCTCAGTCATTATTGATAAGAACTCAAATTCAGCTAAAATTTGGTTATTAGCATACTGGTTTGCTTTTAAGTATTCAAAACATGGCAAAATATACTTATCACAGTTTTTTGTTTAAAATATAAAATATATGAAACACTAAGGATTATTTGGACACAAGTCAAAGTAATTTTCTTTTTTTAATAAACAGTGTGATGTTACAGACTATGAAGTTAAAGAAAAGCAGACATTGACAGTTTCTGATGAGCACAAACATAAGTGCAGTCACAGGCCAAGCTTCTTGCTAGGAACAGCAAGACTGGGAAGAGGTCTTAAATTTAGTGACACTATTATTCTATATTCTCAGTACAATAACACATGCACCTTGCTGTGTCAAATACTTTTTGGGCCATCATTAAAAGAACATTTAAAAACATTTTTCTCCTAACGAATGTAGTATATATACCACAGGACTTCAATTCATTGAATGACAAAATAGAGTGAGATCGATTTGCTACAATAAGTGGGGCTAAAAGGGTGGTAGGAGCTATTTTTAAAATTCCCAAAGTCAACATTTGATGCGTTAGTAGTCTTTTGGTAGTGCCACATTCCCCAAGCTGTTAAAGTGTTATGTTCCAAAAGGACACATTCTTTTAGGTTTTATTCAACTTAAGTACAAGGACAAAATCATATTAAAACCATTGATTGCATTTGAAATCAGAGGAAGGCCAACTTCACTGACCACTCATAGGAACATAAATTAAATCTGGTAAGGGGCCGTTTCTTATGAAATCAATAGATAATGACCACATTTGGAAATTTACACTAGAATTAAGGAGTTCAGTCTTATTAAAGATATTTTGAGAAAATATCCAAGTTGGTTTTCTGCCTCCTTCCTAACTTAGAAGTATTAACAAAAATTTTTCACTTAAAAAATGTACATGTCTCTTAGCATAACCACAAAATTATTGTAGTGACAAATTAAATATGATTTCAGATAGATTGATAGACCTGAATAGCTTACAAAGTACGTTTAAAAAGCCCCTTTCCATACTTACCAACTTGTGGAATGGAGTCTATGGTTAGTAGTGAAAATCAGTTACCCAACTATACTAAATGTAAAAGGGACTGCTTTTATTGTTTTTTTTCCCTCCCTGTTGAAACTTATATGTAATTGTGTAAAAATTAAGTCAGAAAATTTCCTGATGGCTCATAACTGTCACTATATGCTAGCCAGCATGGCTGTAATATTAACATATCTAAGCAAAAGGAATGGCGCTGCATTGATAAAAAAGAAGTGCAAAACTTTAATCAAGTGGAATACTTGAATGAAATAAGCTTATTTAAAAACTACCATCCCAACTTGGGAAACTCCTAATAAATTCTAAACTCTTCTGAATTTTAGAACCTGGATGTTTACATCTTTTATAAAAGATGCCTCTTGACTAGAACTAGCAAGCAGCGTGTATACAAATAGAAATGTGTGCACATATACACACACTAATTTCACTAATAATTAAGAAAAGAGAACACAACTAATTTTAAATATCAAATTCAAGAACCTAGTACCATGAACCTCCTAGCACTATGCCTTTGCCAAATGGCTGGAGCAATGATTAAATTTTTAACCAATTTTTTTTTCTTCATGTCTCCAATGCCATTAAAAACAAGGCATGCCAACTCTGGCTATAAATCTCAAATACAGTGCTCTGCAAATTTCGGTAATATCAGAGCCTAAAGTATTGGATTGTGACTCATCTATTTTATTTCCTTATTAACCTTCTGAGGTAGAGTTACCAATCTAATTTTATCAGGACCACAGTTATCTTGAGCTAAGCCCTAGTCTTTTCAAAAAGTGAACATAACGTTTAACAGAAAAGAAAAAAGGCTTTCCAGGCCATGGCACATAAGATTCATTTACAATTTTTAATGTAATAATTAAAAAATAAAAATGGTTTGTGTCTATATTTAAAAAAAACAGCCCAGCTGTATTATTCTGTCACCAAGAATGATTATCTGAGTATCTTGTCAATGCTGAATCTTATAGTTCAGCCTTCACAATCCCATCCTTGATGAAGGGTTAATTCCCTTGTGGTATGCACAATATATTCTCACAACTTTCAGCCTTCTTTCATGCCACATCTGAGCAGGATATGAAGAATGTAATTCATTCAAACAACTCCTCCCTGTTTTGTACCCCCCTCACCCCCGATTCCCCTCTTCTCAAACACATCTGAAGTATGAAAGTTGTTTTTAAATAGTAGAAGCACCACAATCCATTAACACCATATATGGCCTTTCAATTGAAATACTACAGTGATGTCCTGGACATCAAAATTCATTTTTTAAGGTGGATTCTGAGTGTGTGGGTCCAGCCCAGGTCTGCTGTTGGTGCAGGCAATGAAACAAAAGGAACTTTATAACATTCACAAAGAGTTAACCTGCTGGCTTTAAACTAATGCTAGGAATTAAATTTCTCCAAAGAGCTGGCCAGCATAGGCAATAGCCAGAATATGAATTAAATGGATTTACAAAATCATTAAGAAACAAATTCAGGTTTATATGCTATGAAATTTCCATGGTGCCTTTAGAATAGATGGGCTGCTTATAATTTTTTAAGAATGCCAAATCATGCAGTTTTTGATGGAAAAAATACAGTTGGACTGTGTTTTACCTATGTGAAAATTACCAATCCACTTAAAATAAAATCCAAGAGGGTATATACATTCTAATCAAGTCATTGATTATTTTCCTGACTAATAAGAACTACGCTTTACACAAAATACTTTATCAGCAGTTGTTTTCATCAAAAAACCAATAGTTATAGTTTCACAGTTGAAAAAGTTACACATTAAAATATTTTACAATTCATTGTATATTCACCAGGTTCCATTTCCTAAAGGGCTTGTAATATAAAGCAGAGTAGAAGGGAAAACCTCAAAGTTGATTACTTTGACACTAAGTTTTACACAGGACACTAAGAACCACAAAAAGCTTAGGTTCTATCAGAAAATAGAGACCAAATTCCATTCTTGATTAAAAAATCCAATTAGAAACATCTTTTAAAAAAACACACCAAATTCCACAATATGATTAACAGATTTCAAATTAACAGCAGTGTAAAAAATTTTAAAATACACAATTTTGTATAGCTGAGAATGTAACAAAAAGTTAAAGCATGATTTTCGAACAGTGGGTTATTTCTTGCTAGAATGTGTTTAAAATTAGGTCTTACTTTCTTTAAACCTGCTCCTCCCCCCTCCAAAATAGTCATTGAAGGAAATATTGCTCATGTGACCAAATGAAACTGTAGAGCCAATAGTTAGTTATACCACATTCAATGACGTATGGCTGGCCATAGGGAGTGATCAATTGGAATTGATTTCTGATCCTAAAGTACCTGGAAGCAACTATGTTGTCATAATTTAAAACAGCCTAGTCTCCCATATAGCATTTAATTCAGTTTTTGGTTCTTTGTCTTCTGAGAACCACCTGTCCCTTTTTTCTTATTTTTAATGCTGTTTGCCTAAACTCTGCTTGGATTTGTTTAATATTTACTTTGCTTTTAGCTAGATCACTTAATCTCTATTCTTTATAAAATGTGTTTAAACCTCTCAAACAGACTTAATTTGGTTGTAATAACTCTTGAAAATAAATGCCAATGATGAAATATGGTATGTGGCATGTGTTTTAATGGTGGAGAGGTCCCAGGGAAAGTGGACTAACTGAATTAATGTGGAAAGAGCAAAAAATTGTATAAATTCTGTGCAAGGAAGCTCAAAGCTTTTTTGGCACTCAGGTAAAACACGGTTGGTTCTCTGTTAAAACTTCACTTTCCACCAACAGAGTCTCAGACTTGTATCATTTCAGTGAGTTTTCCTGTAATCAATTCCTGATACAGAAAAGACTGGGATGGTAGTATGTATTATAACTGAATAGATCTAAGACACAAAATATGAATGATGAAGTTTTAATAAGTTATGAAATCTTCTGCAAAAGAATAGACTGTTTTCCTGCTTAATAGAGTTTAAATTCTTCTGAACTATTCCAAAACAGTTTAGAGAAATAAATTCCCCTAATCTTCAAATTTATTTTTCCTGTTGGCAATATTATATACATGCCTTAGTGAAGTACCTAAATCTTCAATAATTACACCCTTTAAGGGTTCTAAAATAGCCAAATATTAAGAGTATTTGTATTAGAGTCCTTGTTCGCTATTCAAGACTATAGGTAACTGATTTCCTAAGTGAAGGTTTTTCAGTGATGCTGTTTAACTAGAGTATACAATGTGTGCTCTTTATGAAGTTGTATTCCAATCATATGCCTAATCTAGAAAACTGTCAGTAAATTATTGCACTTTCTCTGGTGTGGCACCTGAACATTTGCTAAAACTATTTCCTAGGGAATTAATCATTCATTTCAAATACTGAGTAAAATATCAGATTCTGGAGTGATGACTAGCCTTAGCCCCTACATCTTGGGTTAATGTTTTTCAAAATGTTTAAGAATGTATCCTGTGCTCAACTGCAATTTAATGAAGTTCTCTGGAGAGTGAGCCCCGACCACTTGGAAATGGGACATAATCCTGCTTTTATTATTGAGATACTGGATAAATAGCCTACAATGGTAAAAAGTTCATGGTTTCTATTTCCCCATATTATAAAGTATTATTCATGAGCATACCTCTGTAGAGGGTTTAAGCAATCAGGAAGATACTCTAAATTGTATTAATTTTGGTAACTAATTTCATACCATTGAGGCATTCTGAACTATAAAAGAGGATGGAAGATGGGGGATTCATGTAAAAAGAGAAAGAAAAAAAAAGGATAAACTTTCATCTGTTTTCTTTTAGTAGTTATTCACTAGTATTGGTATAAATGGGATAGTGCCTGAGCCTTCTCCAAAGACCAAGAGAAGAGCTGACCATTGCTGATATGAACAATAAAAAATTTGGGGTGCAAAACAATGCATGACTATGGGACAGATCATGAAATAAAGAATATATATTAATGATAGTTTCTATAATATAAATAGCCTTTAATAAAAAAAATAATCTTTTTAATAACATTAATACTCACTTCTATTTTTCTGGAAAACATGCATGAAAAATGTATTCAATTCATCAATTGCAAAAGGAGGAAAAAAATCAACTTAAGGTGAATACTGTACAATTCTGAAGCAGGAACCATTCCTGCTCATTCTTTCTCTATGATTATTTTACTTTATGGGCCCCCAGAATTTCCCTGGGAAATAAGAATCAGATTCTTGCAAATACTGTTCAGAAAAAACCCAAAAGCCACCCTATAACAGGTCTCATTTGTGACTGCTTCCAAAACTTTGCAGATAAGACCCCAAATCATCAAAAGGTTTGATTAAGAAAGAAAAGTCTCTGGTGAAATCTCAAGAGTCCCTTCCACTCCAAGCATTTTTCTTCATTAAACAAGGAGTCAAAAACCCACTTCAAACTATAAGTTGAACAGCAATGAAAAAAATAAGAAATTTCATTATTTCCCATCTTAATGTAATTTAACATCAAACTCCAGTTTATCTGGACCTAATGCAATAGTAGACTTTGCGTGTCCACATTTCATAACATAGAACATTTGCAAGACAAAAAAGAGCATCATTCTTTTTCCTTCTCCATCATTTCTATATATTTTGGGTTTTTTTTGTTTGTTTTGTTTTTTAAAAAAAGATACAAACAATCTTCAAAGTTTACCTTTTTGGACTTAAGGCATAACATTAAATTGCGCATTATTCTAAAGCTTAATTTTGAAATGAACTAGTTTAGTGCTATCAAACCCTGTTTGCATTTGCATTATTTAAATTATATAGTATTTTATTTCTGTTCTTGCTGTAAATTCTAATGCTGTTCTTGGATTGTGCAATTCCTATGCAATCAGTCTTTGCCTGTTGACAGTTATTAACAGTGCAGACTAGAATCCAATATCGAGCTTTCAATTTCTTAGTGATCATTCAGTTCAAAGCATGCTGCTTAATTGTGTGGAAGATCCAATCCATTTTTGTTGTCCAGCCACCATGATGTGCATCATTCATTTGTTTCATGAAATATTCCAAAGCCTCTTGCTCAGTTTTATCTAAAGCTAGGGTCTTTCGAATGTATGCAATATCATCAAAAGATTGTAGTTCTGGCATCCCAGAGCCAAGCATCATTGAGAAAAGATTTATGAAGAGATTAGCATGCTGCCGGATAGCTAGATAAGCTTTGTAACACATCTCCTGAAACCTACAAGTAATAAGAACAAGTTGGTTAGTATGAAGCAAATGGCATTAATAGCTTTGGGTCTCTGCTCAAATGTCACCTCATTAGAGAGGCTTCCTTGGACAAACCTATAAAAAATAACATTCCTGCCCTAACCGGTTTGGCTCAGTGGATAGAGCGTCAGCCTGCGGACTCAAGGGTCCCAGATTCGATTCTGGTCAAGGGCATGTACCTTGGTTGTGGGCATATACCCAGTGGGGAGTGTGGAGGCAGCTGATCGATGTTTCTCTCATCAATGTTTCTAACTCTCTATCCCTCTCCCTTCCTCTGTAAAAAAATCAATAAAATATATTTAAAAAATAGCATTCCTCTCCTCAATCCCTTTATCCTACACTAGAACGTAAACTTCACGCACCCAAAAAGACTTTGTTTACTGCTTTATCTTCAGTACCTACAAGAAGGTCTGGCACATTAGGAGTTTAATAAGGATTTATTAAATGTATGAATCAATCCATTTAGGATTCAGGCTAGGGCCAGGACTAAGTTATAGATAAAACAAAATTTTATAAAAGGTTTTAAAAGTACTTTAAGGTTTAAGATAAACTACTTATAGTTGACTGAATTCCTCAAATTGCATGACTAAAAAATGTCTTAAGCACTATACATTATTTGTCAATATAGAGAAGGTGGAGTCCAAGTATTTTAACAGCAGTAAGTAAAAGCTTAATGTATTAAGAAGTTTAAAGATCACTTTCCTTTTAGACTTTGACTAACTAGTTTTCTTTTTCTTCACTGCATTATACAATAAATTAAAATATTCAGTTTATACTCCAATGTTAATATAACATCTTTTATTTATATTGATTGAAAAATATCAATTGGTTTAATATAGCAGCAAGAATTCTTCATTTTGTGCTTTTGATTTCTTGAGCTTACCTCTCAAATTCTCTTGTCTTGGTGCATTCCTGGGCTCCTTTACTAATCACTATTAAGAAATCTTGTGTCAAAACAAATGGCACACGTTCTCGTTTATAACCAAATTTTTTCTTCTTGTGATCCAAAAAGTGTCCAAAATCTATATGGAACAGCTTTCAAACAGAAAAAATTATGTTATAGTTTGATAAATGCAGAAATATAATATCCTGAATTAACAAGTTTAAGAACACCAAAAAGGTTGAAAAGAGAAAGCTATTACTTGTCCATCATCTTTAACCATGATGTTGCTATTGTGACGATCTCCAATTCCCAAAATGAAGGTAGCGACACAATATCCAGCACATGAACGTGTAAACAGATCAATGGCTGCATCATATCTACAAAGAAGAAATAAACTCTTTATGAGTTCTGTGGAAATACAGAGTGATCCAGTCCAAACTGGGAAAAGATGGTCAAAGTCTGTATTAAAGCAATGAAAACAATCACTGACATTAGGGGGAAGAGTAATTATGTCCAAAGAAGTGAGAAGTTTTGAGATTCTAAAATTTTCAAAGGTTTCTAAGGAATTTCCAGATACTCTCAGACCAATTCTTATTATAGTGAAAAAATACTTATTATGTCATTAAAAATATTTTTTCTAATTGCTATAACAATAACCTAGAAGTAAAAATTTTAATTTGCAATGTTCATTTTTCTAAAAAAGAATAAGCAATAAGAAAAACACCTTTTAGATAGCTATGTTGAATGTATAGGATTTCACTAAGTAATAAGCAATTCTGATGATTTAAACACAATCTCATGTATGTCAAAGGTTGAACATACTTTTTTCCAAAGTAAGTAAGCGGCTTTCTCTGGTCTAACTCAGAAGTATATTCAACCGTTAAAAGACGTGTCTGACAACAACGTGGATTACACAGGAAGCTAAGAATGACACACTCACATTTCCCCTTTGTTCTTGTCCTTGAGCCACTGGTGCAGCGTGTGGCTGTTGAACTGCAGGGCCCCTTTCAGGCCCCCTTTGCACTGGATCTGCATGATGGTGTGAGAGTTTCTCACCACCTCAATGAGCCCCACACAGTCCCCAATGGACAGGCAGCCATAAGGCAACATTCTGGAAAAGGATCGAAACATTTGCAGTTAAAGGACAGAATTTTAAAATAGCAAAGATTTTAACAGGCTAGTACATGAAAATTTGTATTTGCAAATCTGTCATGTTACTCCCTTAATCTTATTTTATTTTTTTATTATAGTACTAGAGGCCTGGTGCACAAATTCGTGCACCGGTGGGGTCCCTCAGACTGGCCTGTGCCCTCTTGCAATCTTGGACCCCTCGGGAGATGTCAGACTGCCGGTTTCAGCCCAAAACCATCTCCCGAGGGATGTAGTAGTGCATGAAGCGGCAGGCGGCCAGGTAGGAGCCCGGGCTGGACGCCACGCCGCTCGCTCCTACTCATCCCGGCCCCATTGTGCCTGCCGCTGCCTGGTAGCGCTGCTGCGGAGGTGGGAGAGGCTCGCACCACCACAGCTGTGCTTGCCAGCTGTGAGCCCGGCTTCCGGCTGAGCAGTGCTCCGGTTGTGGAAGCGCACTGACCACCAGGGGGCAGCTCCTGCATTGAGCATCTGCCCACCTGGTGGTCAGTACGAGTCACAGCTACCGATTGACCGGTCGCTCAGTCATTCCATTACTTAGGCTTTTATATATATAGATGACATTCCTAGAAAAATCCTCAAGACGATCTGCCAGCATTTATTATAACCTTGAATTGAGAAAACATTTACTTGTATATCAGAAAAGCATTAAGAAAATTATTATGGCAATTAAAATTTTATAAACATTTGTAGCTTAAAAATATGAATTTAAAGATGTTTCATTGACATCTAAATAATACTTTAAGGCAACAGTTTCAAATTTTTGGTCTCAGGACTTGTTAATATTCTTAAAAATTACTGTGGAGTCCCAAGAGTTTTTATTTATATGGGCTATATCTATTGATATTAGAAATTAAAATGGAAAAAATAAAATATTAATGAATTCATAAAATAATTATAAAATAACAACAAGCTATTATAAGGTAATATAAATAACATCTATTATGATATAAAAGACTATTAAAAAACTTAGTGAGAAGAGTAGCACTGTTTTTCATTATTTCAAATTTCTTGAATGTCTAGCTTAACAGTATGAGCTGAATTCTCATGTATGCTTCTATATTCAATCTAATGCAGTATTTTAATGGAAGGAAGCTTAGAGTTTGAGTCCGCCTACCTCTTTACTTAGTCAGCTCTTCTTAAAGCTAATCATGAATAATCAGATCCAAGGGCTTAAGAAATACCCTGAAGCACATGACACTAAATTGTTTGTGAATCTCTCCCTCTTTGGGGTTCTGTGAATCACTTACTCTTGTCCTCCTACTCTTTTGAACATTTTTCTTATGGAATCTTTTCTTCTATCTGCTCTGGTAAATACAGGAATTTCTTAAGGCTGTACTCCTGCTCATTCTCTTATTTATATTTTATTGCTACTGAACGTGCTCATAGTTTAAAGAGTCACATAGTCCCTATAAGGCTAGTTAGGAAGAAAAACAAAACACCACCAAACAGAATCACCATAATCCTGAATCTAAGTTTTGCCAAGAATAAATAAAAATGTTATCATTTTATTTAAAATTAAACTTTAAACAAAAATTTTAACCTGAATTTAATTAAATTTAAAGAATAATATTTAGAAAATATTATGACTTAAAAACTTTCTAAAGATCCAATTTACTTTCCAATGACCAAGCTCAACTTTAGATGCTTTTTTTGCACAGTCACTAATTTACAATTAAATATCTTTAATTACCAGAGTTATATAGTTAAATCTTTCCTCTACTGTCTAGTTCTGCATTCTCTTTTGTACTCTACTTCCCTGGGAGTGCTGGTAGCAGTGGCATGTGGATCTCTCACAACAGGAAATTATACCAAAAAAGGAAACCTGATTCATATAACAGGAATTGTTTTTGGAAGGCAGCAGGGATTAGGCAAAGAATAAAAGAAATTAAGAATTAAAGTTGATAACTAAAATTTGTAATTTGGCAGGTTACTTGAGATGTCCATTTTTCTTCTTTGCCATAAAAGGGTTCTATTATTTGTCACCGATACACTTTTATATACAAGCTATTCTTAATCTAGAAGAAGCATACAAATAAACCCTAATCTAGCTAGTGTTGATTCCTATCTCTTATGCCCACTTATAGACAAAATACTTCTGGAGAGTGTGGCCTTTGCCTGAAAGATCCTAGATTTGCAAAGTAAGAGAAGGAAAAACCATTAGAAGCAAAGGTCACTAGAAGATGACGCATGAGAGAAAACTTGGAGATAATACTGGTGATTGTGGAAGGCTGGCCAGAAATCAACAGAATGGTAAAAGCTTTAAGATTAGTTGCTTTCATAAATTTTTCTGCAAAATTGACTCAAGACTAGAGAATTTAGAAAGTTTTAAAATTAGAAAATTTAAAGTTATGAAAGAAACTTTCTTCTAAACTCAACTTCTGAAAGACAACAGGGGCCTTTTGTCTCCTATGTCCTGTTCCTAAACACACTCACAGTTACAATCTACCAGCTTATAAGAGAGAGCTCTTCTTACTTAGCTGAATCTCAGTAGGTAGTGTAAGCCAAAGAGGAGGAGGACAAAGGAAAGGAACTAGTGTTAATTACTGCCCTATACTTTTCTTTACAGATGTATGCCTCTACATGCTTTAAAATTAATATTTACGAATAGCTTACTTTTTTAGGGTAATTTTCAACAAACATGATGCCTTATTGGTTACCTACCGAAGATCAAGACCTTGATTTTGCCAGATATTTTCCATAATGCGAATAATTTGAAGTGTTAGCATATCTTGCCGCAAATCTGAAATTCAAATAATATGTACTACCACTTAATGCCATAAGTACACATTTGGGTATCATGTCATCACATTGTTTTCAAATGATAAATAAATAAAGCTATGTTTACTCTTCAAAATAATCTATAAGGAAGCAATATTTTGACTCTTTAACCCATTTCTAAAGTATCTACATAAACTCATCTATATAACAATGTAGGATAAACTATTTTCCAAACATTTTAAATTAAAACATTTATTTTTCTGAATTCTTAAATGTGAACATGTTTATACTTAAACATTCGATTAACTGAATTCAACGCTGAAATGTCATTTCCCCAATGGAAACCCATCAGTGACCCTCACACTGCTCCCCCACAGCCTGTTCTCCAAGTAAATTAGGGTCTCCTTTCACATGATTTCTTAGCAAACTACACTTTTCCTTTGTACCATGGCTGTAATTTTATTTTTATAATTATTTGTCTTACATCCCTCTCTTCTCTGCTAGAATGTGACCTTTAAGAGGGCAGGGATTCTGTTTTGTTTATTCTTACAACCCCACTGTCCAGCACATCAAATGTTTATGGAATAAATGGACACTCTCATAGCTAAACAAATGATAGTTAGAAACAGATTCAAGCTTTCTGATTCTAAACCAGTACTTCTTTTCAATAATTATACATACATATTCTAAAGGCCAAGACATCTGCTTAATATTACACATTTTACCACATGCATATTCCTTAAATAGCTTTCAATAGTCTTCATGGTTCATAAATATCCTGTCTATAAAAGGATAGCTAAATTCATGCATCATAGGTTCATTAATACTCTTCCTTACCATCCCCATTTTTAAAGATGATCTCATTGTTCTGAAAGAGTAACTCTGACATGATGTCTGGGTTCTCCCAATTCAACCACAGTGGCCTTTTTGCAGAGGACATAATTCGACACTCTTCAAGCCTTTAAAATAGTTAAACACTTTAATAGGCACTTTAGCTTTATTATTCTTTTACCCTCAAATTAATTTTAAAATAGCATAGCTTTCTAAAGTTTCTACTTGATTTTATTAATGAATTCATTTCTAAGGGATTATAAAGAGAAAAGTTCAGTTGTTTAGAGGGTTGTCCTGATACACCAAGGTTGAAGGTTCAATCCCTGGTCAGGGCATATATAAGCGACCAATGAATGAGTAGATTAATTGGAACAGCAAATTGATGTCCCCCCCCCCCCTTCCCTCCCTCCCTTCCTCGCTCTCTCAAATCGATAAATAATTTAAAAAAGTAAAAAATATTAAGCTTAAAAATTAACTACATAATAACTTATGAATTTTCAACAAACATAGGGACACATTATTAGTTTTTTTTTTTCCTATTCACATTCTTTTTTTCAATCCTCACCCAAGGATGTTTTTTCCATTGATTTTCAGAGAAAGTGGAGAGGAGGAGGGAGAGGAAGAAAAAAAGAAAAACATCAATGTGAGAGAAACATCAATTGGTTGCCTCTCACACGTGCCCCAACCTGGGCTGGGGACTGAACCTGCAACCCAGATATGTGCCTTTGACTGGAATTGAACTCGGGACCCTTTGGTGCGCAGGCTGATGCTCTAACCACTGAATAACGTCAGCCAGGGCCACATCGTTAGTTTTACAGATATTACATTCCATTTCTTATCCTATGATACAAGAAATTCTGGCTCTAGAGTGTTTTAAACTCCATTATTAAAGTAGTAAAACTCATTCTGAACTTAAGAAAATTTTGTAACTCTTACTTTGTAGGGTAGGAGAATGGGAGAAGGAAGCATGTACAAGGTGGAGAAAAAGTAGGTTTACAGTTGTTTGTATAGGAAATAATACAACAATTAATAAATAATACACGAATAAACTGTGCTTCATGTATTCACAACTGTAAACCTACATTTGCCTCACCCTGTATAATGGAATATTCTAATTATAATGGACTTTTTAAAATATATATATTTTTATTGATTTCAGAGAGGAAGGAAAAGGGAGAGAAACATCAATGATGAGAGAGAATTATTGATTGGCTGCCTCCTGCACCCCCAAACTGGGGATCAAGCCCACAACCTGGGCATGTGCTCTTAACCGGAATCGAACCTGGGATCCCCCCAGTCCACAGGCCGACATCAACCCACTGAACTAAACCAGCTAGGGCTAATTATAATGGACATTTTGACTTTTCTCAAGATTTTCTCCAAAGAGGGTACTATTTAAATATATAAATAAAACTTCCAATAAGGTACCTTACCTGAGATTTCCTAATTGATGAGCAGGATTTAGAGGAGATAGAAAGCCCTGTAGAGCATCCATGAAATCTGGTCGCCGCATCTGCTCAACTAAAAATTTCATCTGTACCTGATAAATTAGTGTAATCGTGATTAGAGATGAGCTCATAAAAGATAAAACTAACTGCTAATTTCTTTTATACACTGGAACCTCAGCCTTTGAATTGATAGCTTGGATTGGCAGCATTCTAGTTAGATGTGTTTCTGTAACACAGAGCAGACAAACCCAGGCAGAGGTGAGAGTGACAGCACTGTGCACCTCCCTGTGAGCAGAACTCTGCCTGATGACAGAGGCAATGCTTTGGCTCTAGAACAGGGCGTGGTCAACTACAGCAGGTCAGTGGCCAGATTTTGTAAATCATATTGAATTGAATATAGCCATGCCCATTCATTTAGACTTTGGCTGTTTTCTCACTCAAACAGCAGAGTTAAGTAATTACAACAGAGTCCACATGGCCTGAAAATCTATTTATTATCTGGCCTTGTAAGAAAAAGTTTGCTGACCCACTGTTGTGGAGGGAAAGCTATGGAGACATCATGTTCACTCTCTTTCTGTTGGGTAGAAAAGGTCAAGGGAGGCTAAAAGGAACTGCTGGGAAAAGGACTTATAAAAACATTTGTTACACTCAGTCTCACACTATACTCATGCTCTAGCATAGAGTTAGAAAGGAACATGCTTTTTAAATCAGTTCAAAGCAGAGCCCAGACTGCTGAGCTATCATGCAATAATTGCCATTTTATTTTAGAAAACCTCTATCTATTGAAAATGTAAAATATGAGTGGGGAACAAAAAAAAGAGTTTAGGATTTCATAATAAATTTATATTCATGCTGGATTTTAGTAACAAATCCCCGCCCCCTCTTCCTCACTATGTATAAGTGAATAGCTAGAAAATGTAGTCATCACTGATCATGTAAAGGCATTTCTTTCTCTGTCGCTATCAGCCCTAATGTTAGCACACTGTTTCCTGCACTTTATCATTGTTATGATAAAATACAAACCACACAAAGTAACTGCCTTTAGTCCTATGACTGGGGCAGTACTTTACATCCCTGTGACCATTCAGTAACTTCCAATTTGTATTTTTTAATCTGTTCACTTTTTTCAATCATCCCCAACTCCCTTCCATCTGACAACCATTAAAAAGTTCTCTGCATCTATTAGTCTGTTTCCGTTCTGCTTGCTCAGTTGTTGTTGTTTTTTTTAGATTCCACAAATCCTATGACTGCGTTTTTAGTTCCCTATCACAACTCCATTTAAGCCAATAGTAATCTGAGTAGTGAATTTCATGTTCCTAATTAACCCACTGTATCATGGCCAATCTGTTATATAAAATTCTAGTTTAGAAAAAATGCCTATATTTACTAATTTAACTAATATCTAGTTTTTTTTTTCTTATCTCAGTTACAATATAAATCTAATAAGCGTTATTCTTTCAAAGCAGTCTAGTCCCCTCTTGCTCACAATTCCATCATCAGAAACAGTATAATTATTTTCTAAGAATCTACATTTAAACTTATATATATACCACAACTTTAATAAAATCAATTCTGTGGCATTTAGATTAAAACAGTAACTTTTTTTTTTTACAGAAAGTAATATTTTTTCAAGCAATATTGATGAAGATATTAGAAAAATTAATTTACATTCTGTGTACTTTGGGGACTCACTAATAAGCTGGGATTTTTTTTTCATTTCATTAGAGATGAAGTATGATTTCACTTTTAACTATAAAATATGGTGGAATAAAGGATAAAGAATAGGAAAAGCTCATGAAATATCTTCATATTTCATATTCCTCAGAAACTCTAAGCTTGACTGCACTTGACTAAAGCGTGACAT
The DNA here is from genome assembly GCF_028538775.1 of Myotis yumanensis. Classification (NCBI taxonomy): domain Eukaryota; kingdom Metazoa; phylum Chordata; class Mammalia; order Chiroptera; family Vespertilionidae; genus Myotis; species Myotis yumanensis. Next base: position 179,084,997 of record NW_027223753.1, read on the forward strand.
ATTCACTGAGTAACTAAGTCCATTTTAAACTCTGAAATGTAAACACTAATTTTCTTCCACTCATTTTCAAGGTCATTACTAAAAGAGTAAGTGACACAGAATAGGGAAAATTATTTTTATTTATTTTTTAATAATTCTTTATTGTTGAAAGTATTGGAAAAATTATTTTTAAAAGGATTATATAAAAAAGAAAGGAAGAGAGAGAGAGAGAACTAACATTTACCGGGCACTTCCCATGTTCTAGGGACTGTGACAGGAGCTTTGCATATCTCATATAATTTAATTATCACAACATTATGAAGAAAGAATTATTCCCATTTTATAGATAAGGAAGATGAATCTCAAAGACTAAATAATGTGTCCAACATTACACAGCCAAGAGCCAGTGGAAATGGATACAAATCCTAATATGCTTGATTCTAAGACCCATTATCTGCATATGCAGAGGTGGGCAAAAGTAGGTTTACACTTGTTCATATGGAAATAATACAAATAAACAATACAATTATAAATAAATATTAATTATTTGTGTACTCACAATTATAGACCTACTTTTGCACACTCCTGTACACTGGGCTTTCAAAAAACCCTGCCACACTGCAATAAAGAGTTTTAAAAACAAACTAAACAGTCATATACCTTTTGAGTCTCATCCTTTTTCTCTTGTTTGAGAATGTCAGTTAAGTTGATGAGCTTTTCCATAGCCTCGACTTGCCTGTTCAGGTGCTTCAAATACATCCCACATGCACGGCAGTAGGATTCCAAAAGCAGGCCAAACCTCTGACTAACTGTTTTATTGTGCATCTCAGATCTAGAGGAACAGAGCAAGATTAAAACAAAAAGGACAATACACACCCCCCCCCCACATATATTCTCAAATGAGTATATATATATTTAAAAATTTTTTTTCTAAATTCAATAAATGTTATATCATACTAAAAATAAAATAATTTAAAACTTATCATTCAGAAGCAAAGCAATCGAGAGTTTGATAGTTCTTCAAATGTCAATGTACTAGCTTTTAGGTTTATTTCAACTAATTTTTATTAACTAATCTCTCAGTACAAGATATATAAACATGAACAAAGGGAAAGTAGGAACAAAAATATAATGAATAGGGAGGGAGTTAAGAGTTCAATGAATACTGTTTGACTCTGCTGGCATACATGTTCCTTTTCTACACTGTCTCAGAATTTAAGTTATTTTTTTGGCGGGGGGGGGAATGAAATGAAATTTTATTAAGCAACATTGCTAAATACATAATAATTTTCCAAATATGATAAAAACTATAAATCTAGAAATCCCAGAAGCTCAACTAACCCAGCCAAAAGGAACTTAAAGAGAAAATCCCAAAATAAATTTATTCCAGCTTCTAGGTTTCATTTTAAATTTTAACATTTAAAAAACCATGTTAACTACAAATCTGTTTCTAAATTTAGAAAAAAGTGTTTGGTTTATGACCCCTAACTTTGAGTATTAGGTATATCTGATTCTACATAATTTTTTCTATTCTTAATTAGCTTCTTTTCTAATGAGAAATTTGAGATTTTTGTTATTATTCTTCTGAATTCCAATTCCAAGGTAAGATTTTTTTCTTTATTTTGGGATATTTTAATCCACACACACAGTGAAACCAAATATACCATTAATCAACATTAACCTAGCAAATTTAACTTTACTTAAAGTAGAATCAAAGTCTTTAAAATATTTCAGCTCTCATTCCTGTAGAAAATTCAGTTTTGAATTTCACTGTTTATTTAATTCTAAAGAGAAAAGGTTAAGGGGAAACTTATCAATGGTACCACATATTTTCAATATGGAAAATTCTTCCAGACAAACAAAAGCTATCCTATCTGATAAAAGATAAAAAGGGTAATTAACCATACCTCCACTACGCTTACCATTGGCTAATCAGGGCAAATTAACTGCTAACAAAGATAGCAGCCGGCAGCCACGCAGCTGAAGCGAGCAGGAGGCTTGCTTGCTCCAGTGATGGAGGAAGCCAAGGTTCCCTGCCTGCTGCGGCCCGGCTCTGAGCCCAAAAGCAACAATGTTTCAATTATAGAAGCTAAACAAACCCCAGATACTGCTTTCAGCTGGCCGTGGCCACGGAGCTGGAGTTGGCTCTTAGCTCCAGTGATGGCAACTAAGTTTCAATTATAGAAGCTAAACAAACCCCAGATACCTGCTTTCAGCAGGCGTTGGCCTCAGAGCTGCAGCGAGCAAGGACGGCAACAAAGTTTCGATTATAGAAGGTAAATAAATCCCAGAATTAAAAAGAAAAAGAAAAAAAGGAGAGGCTGGGAGCTTCAGTTGCTGGCCAGCCTGAAAACAGCCCTCAGCCCCTCACCCAGACTGGCCAGGCACCCCATTGGGGACCCTCACCCTGAAGGGGGTGTGACCAGATGCAAACAGCCATCAGCCCCTCAACCAGGCTGGCCAGGCACCCAAGCGGGACCCCCACCCTGACCTGGGACACCCTTCAAGGCAAACCAGCCGGCCCCCACCCGTGCACCAGGCCTCTAGTAAAAGGGTAATATGCAAACTGACCCTAACAGCAGAAAGACTGGGAATGACAGGTCACTATGACACACACTGACCACCAGGGGGCAGACACTCAATGCAGGAGCTGCCCTCTGGTGGTCAGTGCGCTCCCACATGGGGGAGCTCTGCTCAGCCACAAGCCAGGTTGATGGCTGCCAGTACAGTGGTAGTGGTGGGAGCCTCTCCTGCCTCCTCAGCAGCGCTAAGGATGTCTGACTGCAGCTTAGGTCAGTTCCCCGCTGGCAAGTGGACATCCCCCGGGGGCTGCCGGGCTGCCAGAGGGATGTCTGATTGCCATCTTAGGCCCAACCCCCCTGGGGAGAAGGCCTAAGCCAGCAGGTGGTCATCCCCCAAGGGGTCCCAGACTGCAAGAGGGCACAGGCCGGGGTGAGGGACCCCTTGCCCCCCAGTGCACAAATTTTTGTGCACCGGGCCTCTAGTAGTATATAAGTATGCATATTTATACATAAAGAAAGTAATATGTCTGTAGATAATTTAATAGGAAAATAATTTGACTTACTTTAAATGCCAAAAGAAAAAGTGCCCAATCCTTTGATTAGTCAATGCTTTTTTGAGTAAAAATCTCACAAGCAGGTTATCCAAATACTGTTCATATTTTAGGACCTATGTGTTTAAAAACAAACAAACATAAAACAACTTTACATCAACCAGAGTCAAATTTTGCATGGTTGGAATTAAAGGTAATTTTTTAGAAAGAAAGTAGATACTACTGGTGACAAAACTAATTTTTAAAAAAAGCATAAAATCAGTTAATACAGTAGAGGTTTTGGAAGTTGCATGGATTTAGAATAAAACAATTTTTCTTTTTTACATTATTTTACCTGTACTAGCTGAATTAGATACTGAGAAAGTTTGTCATCTGTTAAATATTTTTCTAAGCATCGAACAGCAAAACTTCGAACCATAGGGTCTGGGTAGTTGCAGTCCAGAAGCTCCATAGCTTGTTCGGGTTTGATTGGAGGCCAGTCTTTTACCAAGCAGTACATCTGTGCATGAGAAAGACCACAAATCATATTTTTAAAGCAAAGACAGTTGTGAATGAACCCTTCATTTTAAAATTAGTTTAGATAAAAGTCCCCTTATAAATTCAGTGCTTAAAATGTTCAGTCCTAATTAATTAATTATATCAATGGAAGCAATCTGAATGGTATTTTTCTCTACTATATTACCATTATCAATTAACTTAAAACAGTCTATTTCACCTCATAGTTATGCAGACTTTGTGAGAGAAAACAATCCGAGCAACAGTTATTCAGGAATCTCAAACATGCATTTACCTGAGCTACTTCATCTCTAGAATTCCATTTAACAGACAGAAGCAATTTGGGTAGAATTTCAGGGATAGTTACACAATAGTGTCTGTGTGGAAAAGATAAAACAAAATAAAAAACATTCTTGCATGTTATTCATAAGGCCTAGATATCTAAATTTCCAACTATACAATCTTTAAGAAGTTCCAAACACTTAACATTTTATCATTACTAGCCTTCCTTAAAATCAAAAGAAATCAGTGTTTTAACATTTTGTTGCATATATATATGTACATAGATACTTAGATACAGTTATAATGGCAAGGGAGGCAAAAGAAAAATCCAAATGGAAGGCAGGTACTTAGGAAAAATTGTGAATTTATTTTATAACACTCTTTATGTAGCTCCTTTTATTCACCTACTTAAGCAACTTGGACCATGAGAAGAGTCACCACTTCTACTGTGGTCACGGAAAACAATTTATATTTTAAGGAACTTCTGCAGAAATGCACTGCAATTGCTTTATTTAAATAAAACAGTGTCTCCAAGTAGTACGATAACTTCTTCATAAGTAAAAATAAGGCATTACACTATTACTTTGAGGAAGTGTAAGAAAAAAAGGAAAATGAAGGGAACTCCTAAAAATGGAAATATCCAATGGTCGGCAAACTGCGGCTCGAGAGCCACATGCGGTTCTTTGGCCCCTTGAGTGTGGCTCTTCCACAAAATACCGACTTCTGTGCATGGGCTACGAAGTTTCAATCGCACTGTACATGCGCGCCTGCACGTGGTATTTTGTGGAAGAGCCACACTCAAGGGACCAAAGAGCTGCATGTGGCTTGTGAGCCGCAGTTTGCCGACCACTATTAGACCAACTAAATTGATCTAAAACAACAGGATATTTTTTTGGGATCTTGAATTTTATTAAAAAGCAAAAATAAAAACCAAATCCTAAAAAAGGTGTTATCAACTTAGAATTTTTAAAAAAGCAATCAATGTCCAAAGTTAATACCAATGCAGCATGATCTCTCTAGAAATATTGCTCTATATCTACAACTTTAAAAAGGATGTTTGTGTAAAAAGTCATGTGTATTATGCTTTATTTACTTTAATAGGTATGGTAGAAAAAAAGGCAAGATCAGCCAAAGCCAATTCTTTATTTTCTTCTGTAACATAAGAAACGGAGACTCTTCATCTTAACACTTACCTGTGGCTCCAAAGAAAATCTTTCTCCTGCTCAGTGATTTCAGAGAGAGGATCTCGGGTACAAATTGCTCGGAGCTGTTCTTTATCATTTTCCCTTAATTCGTTGTCTCTAGCTAGTCTGTTACTCTGTAAAATAAAGTAATATCTTATATGATTTTCTCTGCTGTATTTTTCATGAGTGATCCACATAAAAAAAGAAAGAAAACTGTCAGTACACTTTATATTGCTTATTAACTGCTGTGAAACAGTTTACTATTGCCATGACAAGACTTTATTTTCAGGAATAGGGAAGAATCAGCTCAAGACAGTATTTGTGGAACAAATCCAGTAACTTTTTTTTCTTCTTCCAGTAACTTATTTGGTTAACATTACCACCAACCACAGAACAGTAACTGCTAAAGTTAGTCAGGGGTAAGAAACTGGATACTAGGCGTTAGTTGTGAATAAATTATAATGTTTCTGGAATAAGAGAATATGAAATAGTAATATAATAAAATTAAAATGTAAATTCTTTCATAATGGTTGCTTGGATACATCCTAATAGTCACTTTTAAGCTTTCAAATTTAAAAAGTAAAAATAAGGGAAAAAAAGTAGAAGCAATATCCCCATTAAAACCATGCACATTGCATGTTTGGAAACCAAAAACACCACAACTTTTGGTACAATTCCAAATAATGTATTTTTTTCTTTAAATGTAGATATATTAACTATGTAATAAATAATTATGAATTCACATTAATGTATTATAAAAAAACAATTATATATCCTTTAGAAAGGGTTACATATATTCCTAATGGCTAAAAATGAAAGTAAACATCCATGCTACTAGGTTTTTATACATTTAAACATTGTTAATTTATCTAACAGTATCAACAAATATTACTAGCACATATTTACTTAACAAATATTTATTAAAGCATGGAATGTGTGCCTTGTCTTGTTCTTACTGTTTGGGGTCATAAAATTATAAAAGAACCTGTATTATTAACAGGGCCATTGCTACAGTGGAAAATTAAATGAACAAATAAGAAAAATATTGGAAAGTTGATTTAAATACTCTGGGTGATGTAACAGAGAATGAGTAACTACTTTAGACTGGGTGCTCAGAAATTGCCTCTGAGGAGGCATGAAAAGGTAATGTTTAATTGTAATCCAAGTGACAAGAAAGAACCATCCACACCAAGATCAGGAAAAGACTACTGCAGATGGAGGAACAAGACAAGTGCCTCAGGGGAAGAATGAGCTTGGTGTGAAGGAGGCACAGGAAGAAGGCCAGTGAACCTGCAGCCCAGTAGGTGAGGGAGAGGAGTGAGAAATTTGCAGGTCAGGGTAAAAGGTTTGGATTTTATTTTCAGTGGAAGTTAGTTAACCAATGAATATCATGATTTGATTTATGTTTAATAAAGATCATTCTGGGTCCTCTGCAGGGGGAGGGAGACCAGTCAGGAGGCTACTGGAATAATAGCTTGGGTAAGAGATAAAAAATGCTTCACCTTCAATTCACCAGGAAAAGTAGTCATTACCACTTACCATCTGGGTCCATGGACTTTTAATTCTTTTGCATTATTTACTTATTTTTATGTTTATAGTTTTAATATAGGATAACAGAGAAGAATAAGTGATGGTGAAAAACAATTATATGACAACAATTATATTTTTTAAATATAATAAAACCAAGGTTATTATCCAAAATAAGCAACATCCTTTGAATGCAACTAACTGCTTGCTTATCAACTGTCATGCATGAGGCTGGACATATTCATCTTATAAATACTAAGTCCAGATTTTAAATACATATCTAGTAAGTTCTAGCTTATCATTACTACTGGTTCTTCTCGTACTCACATGTCAAAATGCAGCATTTTTGAAAACCTTGATGCCTCATAATTTTTTTTTTTTTTTTTAAATATATTTTATTGATTTTTTACAGAGAGGAAGGGAGAGAGATAGAGAGTTAGGAACATCGATGAGAGAGAAACATCGATCAGCTGCCTCCTGCACATCTCCCACTGGGGATGTGCCCGCAACTCAGGTACATGCCCTTGACCGGAATCGAACCTGGGACCTTTCAGTCCGCAGGCCGACGCTCTATCCACTGAGCCAAACCGGTTTTGGCGATGCCTCATAATTTTGTTAGAGAGAATGGCCATCTTCTTTGCTTCATATTTGTAAAACATTTCTATTTTTACACTTACAGATACCAATCAGAATAATGGATCCAAGGAATTTTTAAATTTCTACATCACCTTTTTCTTTCCAGTTACAGATATAACTAATTGGATAGGGATATGGACATGTCATGAGAATGCTTATCAGTATTTCAACCCTAACTTAAAATTTAAGGAATTCCTCCTCATTTATGACAGAACTAGAGGCCCGATGCAGGAATTTGTGCACAGGTGGGGTCTGGCCCACCAGCCCCAATCGGGGCGATCATTAGATAAGTTATTTAGACTCCTTATGCCTGTTTCTTTACTGGTGAAATAAGGGTTATTATAGTACCTACTTCACAGAGATTGCTCTTAAGATGAAATGAGATAATATGTGAAAAGTGATTGGTATGGCATTGGGTACACAGTAAGCACTCGATAAATATTAACAATTATCATCAAGGAATTATTTTTCTAATTTATTGATTTAATGAGAGGAAGGAAAAGAGGAAGACAGATGGGGTGGGAGGGGGGAGAGAGAGAGCAAGAGAAAGAAAGAAACAGCGATTTGTTGTTCCACTTATTTAAGCATTCATTGATTGCTTCTTGCAGGTGCCCTGACTGGGAATCGAACCTGCAAATTTGGCTTGTCAGGACGATGCTTTAACTAACTGAGCTACCTGGTCAGGACAGTTATCATAAAGGAATTAAACTTATAGAATAGAGGCTACATATTTCAAGAAAGAGAATCTCTTTTTAATGTCAAAAAAGTTAATTTTAATTGTACTTTTAGTATCTGACAAAATTCAGTAATGATTTTAAATTTATTTGTACTTAAAATAGCCTTTCTATATTTTTGAAAGTGCATAGGCAGGAAGGGTAAAGTTTATTCTTCTTCTTCTTCTTCAGTTTACAAAAGGGATTGGTAAACTCCCTATTGAAAGTTCCTAAATGTGGGATTGCTGGCTGCCCCTGGGTGCTGCTGTTATTGTACCAGGAATATGTAAAATATGATAGGCATATTTCAGGACCTCTTGGTCCATATTCGATTGGTTGGTCTATCTATGACCTATAACTAGGTCAAAACAAAAGTAATAAATTTGAAAATTAGAAAAAAAAGTTAACAAAGAACAAAAACATCTTCTCTTAGCACTGACACCTTTGTCCTTGAGAAATAAGGAAGAGTTAGAGTTAATGGTTCCTACACCATTATTTTGTAGTTCCAAATTTATGGCCAAGATCAGACAACTAGATCAATATTTAAATCCTATTTTATATATATGCTTTTCTAGGGGATTGAGCTATGGTGGTGAAGCAATGTCCTCTGCTTCCATGCTCACCTCACAATATATTTATACGTTGGCTCAACTTCAAGGTTACTATTTCAAAAAAGTCTTCTCTGAACCCAATATTAGCCTTTGTCTTCTATCCCTCTGTTAGTCATTCTTGGCACACTATTGCTTTTTCCTTCTTGGCACTTATCATAATCTATAATCTTATATTTTTGCTTTTACCTGCTTAATATCTATTTTCATCATTAGACTACATACTCAGTAGAGGTCTCTTTAGGTTACAATGTTATTGCCTGGTACATGTCATACATTAATGGCATTCAATAAGTATTTGTTAAATGAAGGCAGGCTAGAGCTCTGAAAAGTAAGGAGAGGTAGGGCTGCAGTAAAAATATTAGCATATAGAGAATTTTATTATATTGCAATACTGTCCAAGCACCTACAGTAGCTATGCCAGTGTAACTAAAACATATGAAACCCCTTCTGTATAAAGAGTATGTACCCAAATCCACTGATTATGGCTGATACTTAAGAAAACTTAGTGATATGTCTTACCAGTCCTGCATGGGAATAACTAAATCCTGCTTCTCGGGACACAGACCAGTTGGCATGCTCTTCAATCACTGACATATCTGGAAACTTTACCACACTGCTGCTGAACCAGTCAAACTCCATCTCTAAGCATGGGGTTTCCTAAGAAATAGAATAAAAGTTATTACATATATATTGTGTTTGACTGTCATAAAAAAAAAATTCTAATTTATAATAAGAAAAAGCTTACTTTATTTGGATTTGACCCAGTAACACCAATAGGATTCAGCAAATCTTCTAATCCATGAGGTACTGGCCAAAGATTCAAAGCCATTTTTCCAGATACTAGAGTATCTGTGTAATCAAACAAGTTTATATTTCCCCACGCCAATGGACAGTGTTCCTTAAAACACACAAACAAACAAACCGAAAAATATTCACTACTCTTTGGGTTAAATTATTAAACCTGTTTCAAAACACTTTTCTTCCCCAGAAAGGAGAATTCAACAACTATCTCCATAACAATGTCTACAACAAACTATATTAATTTTTACAAAGTATAAATATCTCGCTTTCCTTTTTCCCATTTGAAATAACATGTATTTTCTCTAATTATTATTATCCTTAGGAAATATAAACCAAAGCAAGCAAGACAGATATTTGCATGTAGTCACTTAACAGCTATTTGTGTGTAGTCACTTGGCATATTCGAAAATTGTATCGGTATGACCAGGACAAACTCACTATTTATAAATAAATTCTAAAAACTTTCACAAGATATTTTTCTATGATACATTTATTAATTTAAAAATTTTAAATTATTTATTTTAGATAAAGAAAAATAATATCCATTTCTTGATAAAAATTCAATATGCTGTAATATTTGGAGTTTCTAAAGGTGAATATAATTTACCTCTTTAGCACCTTTTCGACCTTTAACAGAACAAATGGAAAGGCAAAGCCGAGCAGCACGAGGAAGATCAGGAATGTATATGTCATAATTCAGCCATTCATTCCACCTATGTAAAATTAAAAAAAAAAACACAATTTATTCCCCCCAAAAAGCGTTTATCCAGAGCATATGAATGACTCCTACAAATCATAAAGAAAAAAATAAAGTGGAAAACAGGCCAGAGATCGAATGGAACAGACATTTATCCAAATGGCCAATAAACATGAAAAAGTAGGCCATATCACTTGTCATCCAAAAAATGCAAAATAAAATGTCATGGAACTATCACTATACAAGAGATTAGCTAAAACTATAAGGATTAATGATACCAAGGAGTGGTTAAAAAAATGTGTAGTTTCAGGAAATCTCATATTCTGCTAGTGGAGGTGTAATTTATACAACCAATTTGGAAAGCATAATGTACTAAAACTGACCTATGACATCTCCACCTCAAGGTATAAAATCAAAGAAATGAGTGCACTTGTGCCTAGAATGTTAACAGAATTATTTACAATATTCCCAAACTGCAAACAATCTTAATGTCTAATAGATTAGATAAATTGCAGTATATTCATATAATGGAGTACACAGTAATGGAAATGAACACCAGCTATTTACATCATGGATGAAATCTTAAAAACACATAATATTAAGTGAAAAAAGACACAAAAGAATATCTACTCCTTGAGTCCATTTACATAAAATTCAAAAAGCCCAAACTAAACAATAATTTTAGAAGGATAGTAGCTACCTTTAGAGAGGAGAGAAGACTAATGGTCTGGGAGCGGAGATGAGGAGGGAGGGACTTTTAGAATACTGTTAAATGTTCTATTTCTTGACCAGTGTAATGCTTATATAAATATTCATTTTGTGATAACTCACTAAACTCTGCAATGTATACTTTTGTCCATTTATGCAATATACTTTCACACACACCCCCAAATTAGCTTATAAAGAGGCAAATAGAAAAGGGAAACTAAGTAAAATGAAATTTCCTAGTATGATTACAATGATATTTAATTACTTTTATAGATGATGCAGTTTTATTCATTTAAATAAGTCAGTATTAATAAAATGAAGGATATGTTAACAGAAAGTATTTGAATTTTAGAACTATTTCGCAAATAAAACTTGACATTCATAGTAAGAATAAAAAGTTACTATAAAAAGTGATAATTTTTTTCTCAAATTTTAATAATAAATTCCCTTCAATTTATTGGATGTTACATGTGAAATAATGTCTATATTTTATTTGGTGGACATATCGGTAAAGAGCCAGGCAAAATACATAGTTGTTATTTCTTTAAAAAAGATTATAGTAATGGTTAAGAGTATGAACTCAGAAGTCACACTACCTAGAGTAGAATCTTGTTTTTACTATTTTATTACATGTGCAACCCTCACTTTGTTTTCTTGTCATGGAAATGTGACTAATAATAGTGTCTACTCTCATAAAGTTGTTGTGAAGATTAAATGAGATAACAAAAGTAAATAAATTAGAAGAGTAATTGGTCCAAGGTAAAAGCTCAAGTGCTAGATAATGTTTTTGAAAACTTTTTAAATGGCTTCTTCAAAATTCTATTCTGTTTTTGGTCACAAATAAAACAAGACTTAATTAACAACAAAATGGTATAAAATTTTTAATTAGCCAAACTAAGATATAAAACTTTATTAGTAAAATAAGTTCTGTGTATTCTTTGCTTGATTATGGATGAAGATTAAAAAAATATGATCCACTTATATAGAGTAGGTATGTTTAAAATGGGGAAACTTAAGAAGAAGGAATTCTAAAGGACAAAGAAACAATGTTTATGGAGAGAAGAAATATTGTGGAATTTGATAAGTTCACAGTAAATGTACCCGGGGTTTTTTATTTATTACTTCTCAATCTCTAGACTTGCTCAGAGTTAATGGGAAATAGTCTATATACTTTCTAAGAAAGCTATATCCTATGAATGTTGTTGTTTATAATACTATGCAAATAAAGCATGTTTCTTCTCAAGTCCACACACAGAGAACAATTAAGTTCTTTATTATTAGGCAATAGTTTCATATATATATAGTCCAAATTGATTCTGATTTGGGGAGAGAACGTAACATTTATGAAGAAATCATATGGTAATTTATCTAGTATATGGGAAGTACAGTATTTGGAACAATCAATCTCAGAAGAAATTTTTAATATCTACTTTTCATTCTAGTAACTTCATTTTTTTTATCTCTAATTTTTTTTGTAAATACAAAAAAGTTTACAAATTTACCAAAATATTCATACTACTACCATTGGGAGTTTATCTTTTAGACTAGAGAATTCTTAAAGAAAAGATAACCAAATATAAGTATTTTTCAAATAACTTCTTTAGTTCACTAAAATTTTGACATTATAATCTTAGATTGTTAAATACATTTACCTTTTACTTTTATAAAGCTAGTTTATTTTTTGGTTTTGAAACAACTAGAATAAATGCACCCAATATTATTTTGGGGTTTTTGCTTGTGGCTTGTTGAACTCCTCAGATTGTTGGTTTTACAGTTTTTATCAAATTTGGAAAATTCTTGGCCATTCTTTACTCAAATATTGTTTTGCTGTTCCTTTCACAACCAAATCACTCAACCTCTGACAGTTATGTAGTATGACTGGGAAATAAATTTTGTTGTTCTAATAAAAATTGTAAAAGATCTTGGGGTTGTTTGTTGTCACAGCATAAGTTCTAACATGAATGACGTACTTTCTGACCTAATGGTTCCGGTAGGGTGAGGAACTATTTCCCTTTCTCTAGGCAGAAAAAATTACCATCTCTTTGAACTTGATCCAAACTCTAGAATGGTGGTCACCTCTAGCAACTTAATTACAAGATCAAAATTTTTTCTTGATTCTCCTAGAATCAAGTGTAAATGATAATGGAGATAAGAAAAGAATAAAATGCTAGGTTTATGAATCATCAGCACCAAACTGTAACCATATTTTGTTCTCTCCTTGATACAATGCAAAGAGAGAATCAGAAAAACCCTACAGATAAAATTTTACAGAAAATCAATAAAGTGATCCTGTGATTTGAAAGTCCTTATGTTCTATATGTAAATGTGTGGCAATTTCCTTGACTTGTATAAAGCCAATGATGGAAATTGTATTACTTTTATTTATTACATTGCTAAACACTAATATGACTTATGAAGATAGAAACCCATATACTTCCTTACCTAGGATTGGAACAAGGTACTCTTTGAGTGTTCACATTATCACATAAGGGTTCTCCTCCATGGTAGATACCTGTTCGAACATAGATCTAAAATAAAAATAAAAATGTATGTGTATACAAATATATACAAACATACATATATAATACAAACACACATGTACACATAAGGGGACAAAAGTAGGTTTACATTTGTTTTTATGGAAAATACTACAATAATTAGTAAATAATAACACAAGAATAACTGTTTCCCCCTGGCCAGGTAGCTCAGTTAGCAGAGTGTTGCCCCGATATGCCAAGGTTATGGGTTCCTTTAGAAGTTTCTGTTCAGATGTAGCTTTTCAGTTCTCCTTTTCTCACATATATAAGAAATTAATATTAATGCAGGCTCTTCACTAAAATTTGTTGCTGTTTCAGGGGAACATCAGACTAATAAAAATCAATATAGGCCCACCTTTAGGACAGGTATGGAATTCAGAGTTCTTCATATTTTAGAAAGATAAATTGGTACATATACTAAACATTATTCAATACTATTTGAAGTTAGAACATCCATAAATATATTAATATTTCTGCAACAAAACACATGAATATTTATAGTAGTGGGATAAATAAAGATACAAAAAAACCTTGCTTCAAGTTGGGCCAGGTTTTGATGCCAAATATATTCTGTAAAATTTTTGGTTTTAAGAGCTTAGAATTGTGAACATTAGAACCATTAGGATATTAGAATTAGGGATATTAGAATGACAAAGGACCACAAGCTGTGTAATAGCAGAGGTAGATGGGTGGTTTGCTAGCCACCTGAAAACATATTGCAGCTCAATAGATCATTAGTTCAATAAAAAAGTTTATATAAAGTCCTATATAATAAAGAGGTAATATGCAAATTGTCCATCACTCCAACACACAAGATGGCCACCCCCATGTGGTCAAAGATGGCCACCACAAGATGGCCAGCAGGGGAGGGCAGTTGGGAGGGACCAGGCCTGCAAGGCAAGGCAGTTGGGGGCGATCAGGCTGGCAGGGGAGGGCAGTTGGGGGGGACCAGGCCTATAGGGGAGGGCAGTTGGGGCTATCAGGGAAGCAGGGGAGAGCAGTTGGGAGGGACAAGGCCTGAAGGGGAGGGCAGTTGGGAGGGACCAGGCCTGCAGGGGAGGGAAGTTGGGGGGACCCAGGCCAGCAGAGGAGGGCAGTTAGGGGCAATCGGGCCTGCAGGGGAGCAGTTAGGTGTTGATCAGGCTGGCAGGGGAATGGTTAGGGGGTGATCAGGCTGGCAGACAGAAGCGGTTAGGGGCAATCAGGCAGGCAGGCAGGCAGGCAGGCAGGCAATCAGTTGGGAGCCAGCAGTCCCGGATTGTGAGAGGGTTGTCCCAGATTGGAGAGGGTGAAGGCTAGCTGAGGGACACACACACACACACACACACACACACACACACACAAACACACCCATGCGCAAATTTTGTGCACCGGGTCTCTAGTAATTTATATAAAATAAGCAACAACACGACTTTACCTTGTCAATGTCTCGAATATTTACATTTACATAGGTTGCACAAAGAATTTTTATTCTGAGTGCACTATTTATACCCCAAAGGGATTTTGTAGAGGTTTCTCCATTCATATATGGTGTAGCTGTGGAGATGCGTCTGGAATAAGATGGCATTGTAAAACAGTCCATTGGCAGCTGCGAGTAAAGGCTTTCCTTAGCCATCAGCATCAAATTGGGCATCCTCCCAAGCATTATACAGCTTCTTATATACTGTAAAAGATTAAGGGAGATGGGGAGAAGCCATTTTTAAAAAAGGTTTTTCATTTTAAAAGCACCATGTAAGAGTATTATGAGAGAATTTACATACTAATCTGCAAAGGTGATAATGAAATCAAACATTATAGACCACATTTCTTAGCAGTTGCTACACTTAACATTTAAAATACATATCTGGGAGTTAGGTTATAGCACAAGATCAACCAAGCACCTATTGGAATAAAAACTGTATAAAAGAAAAAAAAAGAGGTCAGTTTTTGACACTTTAGTTCTACCCTTAACTGTAAGAAAAAAAATTATAAACAAGGATCAGAGGATACTCATTATGAAAACACTGCACTTGTTAAAGGAATAGCAACATTGTTTAGTAAATTTCTATCATTCTATATATTGTCATATTGATGCCCAATCCAAGGGTTACTGCCCCCTTGCTCTTTTGTTGCAATATTTCTTGAGAAACATTGGTTTTGCTAAAAAGTAAAACAAAACAAAAATAAGAGGAGACTGATAAAAATATAGGATGTATTTAAAAATATATTAAAACACATTGTTTGATCTATGAAGTGGTAGTTAGGATAGAAATTTCAAATAGAAATGTTACTGCCCTAGCTGGTTTGGCTCAGTGGATACAGCGTCAGCCTGCGGACCAAAGGGTCCTAGGTTCGATTCCAGTCAAGGGCACATGCCTGGGTTGCGGGCTCGATCCCCAGTAGGGGGCATGCAGGAGGTAGCCAATCAGTGATTCTCTCTCATCATTGATGTTTCTATCTCTCTCTCCCTTCCTCTTTGAAATCAATAAAAAATATATTTAAAAAAAAGACATGATACTTCCAATTTGCTAAAAAAAAAAAGTGCTACTATGTACATATTACAATAGCCTATTTTCTTACCCATAAATCCACTAGACTGTAAGCAACCTGAAGGCCAGAACCATGTCTTGCTTGGTATTGTAAATCAGTACTTAGCATACACTTGGTACAAGTATAGTTGCTTCTTATATGTATTTATTAAATGAACAGAATAGAGAGTAGGGTAATATTAATAGTATATCTTAACAGTAAGTCATAGATTTTTTTGAAA
This sequence comes from Myotis yumanensis, assembly GCF_028538775.1. NCBI lineage: Eukaryota > Metazoa > Chordata > Mammalia > Chiroptera > Vespertilionidae > Myotis > Myotis yumanensis. Next base: position 179,100,989 of record NW_027223753.1, read on the forward strand.
TGTTTAATTACTGCTAGTGCCATTGCTTGGAAGGAGATAAAATACGCCATATTTTGGGGTTAGTGTAACTGAAAATGTTTTTATGATTGTCTTTTTTTGACAAGGGGACACTTATGTAATTGCTTTCTTGCATATTCAAATGAATACAATAAACCCCTTAAAAAAAAAAAAGGCAGCCCTAACTGGTTTGGCTCAGTGGATAGAGCGCTGGCCTGCGGACTCAAGGATCCCAGGTTCGATTCCAGTCAAGGGCATGTACCTTGGTTGAAGGCACATCCCCAGTAGGGGGTGTGCAGGAGGCAGCTGATCGATGTTTCTCTCTCATTGATGTTTCTAACTCTCTATCCCTCTCTGTAAAAAATCAATAAAATATGTATTTTTAAAAAAGGCACATGAAAAGCCTTCTGTGCAAGTTTCGTGGTATTTAAAATTCTTATTGGCTAATAAAAGTATTTCCACTATAGAACTGGAGCTGTCTAGAAAAGCATATGATGCATTTTTTTGTATGCAGAATACCTGAAACATTGTACTTACCTTATAGCACAATTAAACAGTCACCAAATCAAATGTTTGTATCTGAATAATGGTATAACTATTGTTACAATTGCAAAACCATTAATCAGCTTACCCACATAGTCAGATCCCCAAATATTATTACATAAAATTTAAAGAAATAGCATGTTTTTTCAAATTAAATTCATCATCAATCTCTCTAATTAAATAATTATTGCATAAAAATAAACTTGTGAATATTACTTAATAATATTAATTTCTCAAAATGTATGTTCTAAAAATGCAGACAATAGTCCCCAATGTGATTACTTTTTAAATTAAAATTAATATTTTTGAAACTTGTTACTCACCTTATATTGACTCAGAGGATATTTTTCTAGGAAGTATTCATCACATCCACACACTTTTAAAATATATTTGCCCTGATATTCTAGAACACAAAGTTTTAGTTGTTCAGATGATAGCAACATACTTCGAGTTTTTTTCCTGATTGCTTCAGCAATTACTTGTTCTGGCACATAATCATGGTTGATTTTCAGAGTATACTTCTGCTTGTCATTATTTGGAGAAACTATTACCCAAATCACCACTATTATTTGCCCTATAAGAGGAAGACATTATTAGATGTAATCACCATATATACTTCATTTTTCAAGAGACAAATTTCAAAAAGTATGCACTACCATTCTTTTAACCATAATCATTAATGACTTATAATCTAACTAATTAAATGCAGGTAAATCTTCAGATCTAATAGAGCTGCCAGGCTATGTCCAAATCTCATGTTTTATGGCAAGCATGCAAAACTGACTGGTGGGTCACAAGTACCTGAGACAAACATAATTCCATTTTAAACTGCATGGCATACTTCATGGATACAACCTCTGTGAAGAGTGATTCATGATGGTATACAAAAGGTTCAGAAGTGGAAGAGTTTTTGGTAACTATGGGAAAGAATCATGGAGACTTAAAGAAAGATGATAAATCGGAATGAGAGAAAAGATGGGGGAGGAGGGAAAATAAGATGCATTTTCTTAATTTGTTTTCTTTTAAGATCAATTAAGTCAGGGGATTAAAAAAAAAGATGATAAACTAGAAAGATTAAAACTGTCAGAGGCCGCCCGACGCCCGCTTGGCAGGGTGAGCCCCGCGCCCGGCGCCTTGCAGGGCAGGACCCCGGGCTGGAGTGCGCGCCGGGACCGCCCGCGTGTCCGTGTCTGCGTGTCCGCGCCCGCGTGTCCGTTTCCACGCCCTCATGTCTGTCCCCGCGTGTCCGCGCGCCGACCGTCAGCCAGAAAAATCATTTTTCTTCTCTGGAGGGTGGACATTTATAGCATTGATTTCACGGATCTGATAACATGGCAAAAGATGCCGGTTTAAAATTGAAGCCAACGGGGAACTAAAGGTCTTCATAGACCAGAACCTTAGTCCTGGAAAAGGTGTTGTGTCCTTAGTAGCTGTTCACCCCTCCACAATAAACACGCTTGGGAAGCAGCTCTTGCCAAAAACGTTCGGACAGTCATCCAATGTCAACATTACACAGCAAGTGGAAACGCAACAGGAAGGGCGAGAAGAACGGTAAGGGCCTGAGGCACTTCTCCATGAAGGTCTGTGAGAAGGTTGCAGAGGAAGGGAACCACGTCCTCTAATGAGCTGGCCGACGAGCTGGTCGCAGAGTTCAGTGCCGCCGATAACTACATCTTACCAAACGAATCCGCTTATGATCAGAAGAACTTAAGACGGCGAGTCTATGATCCCTTCAATGTGCTGATGGCCATGAACATCATCTCCAAGGAGAAGAAGGAAATCAAATGGATTGGTCTGCCCACCAACTCAGCTCAGGAAATGTCAGAATTTAGAGGTAGAGAGACAAAGAAGACTTGAAAGAATAAAACAGAAACAGTCTCAACTTCAAGAACTTGGTTCTACAGCAAATTGCCTTCAAGAATCTGATGCAGAGAAACCGCCAGGCAGAGCAGCAGGCCAACCGGCCACCTCCGCCCAACTCTGTCATCCACCTGCCTTTCATCATTGTGAACACCAGCAAGAAGACCGCCATCGACTGCAGCATTTCTAATGACAAATTCGAGTATCTATTCAATTTTGACAACACGTTTGAAATCCATGACGACATAGAAGTGCTGAAGCGCATGGGGATGGCCTATGGACTGGAGTCCGGAAGCTGCTCTGCTGAAGACCTGAAAATGGCAAGAAGCTTGGTGCCGAAAGCACTGGAACCCTATGTGACAGAAATGGCTCAGGGATCACTCGGCAGCGTATTCCTCATGTCAGCGGTTTCGACCTCTAACGGCACAAGGCTTTCTGCCAGTGACTTGACCAACAGTGCGGATGGGATGCTGGCCACGAGTTCCAGTGGGTCTCAGTACAGCGGGTCCAGGGCGGAGACTCCCGTGTCCTACGTCGGGGAGGATGACGACGAGGACGAGGAGTACGAAAACGACGAGGAAGATTGAAGTGTTTGCTCAGAGGCCCCGCTCCCCTCAAGTTCAGCTTCAGGAAAACATGTTTAGGAAAGAGAAACTTTTCTTAATGTGGGCTTTCCTGTTTCTTTTTGGCTTCCTCCCAAGAAGATATTGGTAAGCTATTGCATTTGACGCGCACCTCTGATAAGCAAGCGAGGGCTTTCTTCTGCAGGGTCTTAGACGGGCTGCGGTGTGTGGATTCTAGTCGCTGGCGCAGGGCTTTTACTTGGTAGGATTTTGTGTTTTCATTTTTCTCTTTTTTTTAAAATTCAGAGTTCCTTTTTGCCCCTTAACAATTCTTGCTGAGTTTGCTGAAGAAGTTGTGCTCCATCTACATCAACGAAAATGCCGTCCTCCTGTAGAGGCCACCCCGAAGGCCACTTATTTGCAGCGCGTTGTGAATGGTGCCACCCCATGGCGGCGTGTGAAGCTCTAGGCCGGGTTCCCATTTGTGAAGGTCTGGGGCGTCCGCAGAACCAAGCCAATGGCAGAGCTGCTTTTCAATACTGAGCACCACAAAGCCTATTATGACGTACTTCCCCTTAAATTATGTTGACTGTGTGATTCCATATACTTTTCCTTTCTTTCTTTCTTTTTTTTTTTTGTCTATGGTGCAGCGAACATTCAAAGTTGTTCATTTGTGTTTGGTTTGGTAGTTTACTGCCGTGCTGGTGCAGCTGTGAAAACTCTGGAAGGCTTGGGATGGTTTTTTGCTTATGGTAAAATTTGCCTGATTTCTTACAGGCAGCGTTTGGGAACTTTTTATTATATAGCTGTTTACATACTTATAAGTCTATCATTTAAAGACATGTACTGAAACAAATGTTGTATTTGTTTCATGAGCATCTTCCTGTAATCTATTATAAAGTTGAAATTAAATATAATGTTTTAACAGTTTTTTAACTCAAAATTTGTCAATCATTTTTAATAGTTCTTTTTTTATAAAAAGGAAAAGGAATTTCAGGACAGGCAGTAGCTTCTTTTAAAATTTATCCACGAAGAACCATTAACTGCACAGTTGCTGCTAGCTGCCTGTTCTAAAACAATAGTCTTTTTATTGAAACACAAATAAACTTTTCTGTAATATTAAAAAAAAACTGTCAGAATGGGCTGGGTATTCACAGTACAATTTTTCTAACTATCTTATATGTTGGAAATTTTTCATAAAGATTGGGTAAAAATAAAAGAGTGTTTGTACCATTTTAAAAAGTATGCTACAGTAGAAAAGAATTTCAAATAAATAAAATGTTATGTTATGTTTCATTAAACTACTTTGAATAATATGGGTAGAATAGTAATAAGATTTAACTTATTTTACTAACAGAACTTTATATTTATTAGTGTGTGCGAGTTAACCTATTCTATAACTTCAAATTAAAAACTTCACTTTGGCCTGGCCAGTGTGACTCAGTTGGTTGGAACACTGTCCCATGCACCAAAAGGTTGGGGTTCAATTCCCGGTCAGGGCACATACCGAGATTGCAGGTTCCATCCCAGGTCAGGGCGTGTACCGGAGGCAGCTGTCAGATGTTCCCCCCCCAATCCCCCTCCCCTCTCCAAAATCAATAAGCTTGTTTCACAGGTGAGGATTAAAAACAAAAATAAACAAACAAATTTCACTTTGTTATCTTGAAAAATACAGATATTTATCTGATATATTTTCATTTCAAAAAAATATATAGTTTATATTTTTCCTTGTTTATTTAAATCTAGAAACCAATATATTAAAATGTCAAAAGTCAATCTCATTATGATCAGATTTAGTATATCTAACATTAAGATTAAGAATTTTTTTGAATATATGATATATATCAAGACGATGTAGTTTTCCTAAAATTTCATAAAATGTGTGTCTATTTATACTTGTTTTTACATGTGAAATGATAATCAGCTGTAATTCTACAGCAAGGAATGTCAAACTCAAAGTTCTTTAGTTTTATTCTGAAAAAACAATTCACCAAGGGCTCAGCACCATATGCACACAATTCATTCAATTAATAAGTATTTATTTGTACACAAGTTGTATACTTGGCACTCAACTATATCTTGTCAGTATAAGCAGTATCTGACTTCAAGAAGCTTATCATCTAATTGAGATAAAAAAATACTTTAAAAATAGAGACATGATAGAAGTTCTCACTATAGTAACCAATTATGGTAGACAGCAAATTTTCTTACCTTTATCTAATTTATTATATATGTGTTTTGGCAATTCTGGTGAAGATTCTACATTTGGAGGATAAACATACATTGCTCTACTGTGAGGTGAATTAAGATCCCTAAGATCCACAGCTTCTTTACAAACATTCAGAATATTTCTTCGGAAGTCCTGTACTTCTGGATCTTTAACCATGTCAAATTCACACACTGGCATGCCGATAGCAAAGCCTTAAAAAATTATAGAAAGAAGATAATATTCTATTAAATACACAGTATAAACATGTTTCTTATAAATAGAAAACTTGATAGATTTGGAAGATCACAATAGAATAAAGAAGTTTCTCTGGGTTTAAAAAGTTTTTGATGAACACATACAGTAAGAGTTGACAAGGACTCAAATATTCTTAATAAACATTATATTTAGCAACTTGGAGCAAAGGCAGCAAACATTATCCATATCAATTATTTTTTAGAGAATAATAAACAAAACTGGGCTATAACAAATCTAAGTCAACCATACAAATCATACTTCTTAAAGAAAACTTTATAAAAAATACCAAGGTATTAAAAACAGTTTCTTAATCCAATAGAAAAAAAATAGTTTATATTTGGAATGATTCTTATTTAAAAATCTATTTAAGATTACAAAGGTAATTAACTGGTTCAAACAGAGATATTTCAGTGAGGAAAAAATAAAGTTGCACAGTTATTTGCATTTAGAATAGGATGACAATGACATTTAGTCAAAAATTTTCTCATACCAATTTCTCGATTGAGGATCTTTTCTTCACGGTTGCCTACTGGCTCAATTACTTTTAAAAAGGGTTGAAAGAGCCGAAGATCACAAAGCCGTCTTGTTTCATCAAAAAATTCTTCCCTTTCTGCTTCTTGGGTAACACTTACGAAAATGTAAGAAGATTCATCTTGAAGAAGTTGATGGAGAGGGTACTTTCTTGCTTCTTTAAATAGTTCATGCTTTATAGTTACTAATGTAGCCTCACGGAGGCATTCTAAAGTCACTATCATTCCATTTGGTAGTAAACATTCTACTAGGATTCTTGGGGGCATCAAGTGGATGCCCCACAGTTCACCTGATGATGGTCTTGGAGGCATTGTTCTGATCCTTTATAAGTTTTACATATAAAACTACTTTAAGGAAGTAGATGTGTGGCTGTCCCAAAGCAGAAATCTAAACCAAAGAAGGAAAACATGTTAAAAGAGAAACAACTATGGAAGAATAGATTTATGGCATTATTATGTGTAAAAACTCATTTTCCACAGTTTGAATTAATTAGGATAAGTAATAATAATTCATCTTAAATATTTTGATGGAGACTGTTGCTCCAAATTAGGCTGAATCGACTGCAAAGCAGAAATTAGAAAAAAATCACTTGTATTTCATTTTATTTAGTAAATTCATTTAATAAAAAACATTTTATATGAATGAGTTTTTAACAATCAGGTCTTATCAAGACAGAAATGAGACTATGGGAAGAATGAATTAAGTTGTAATTGAACCCAAAATTTCCATCACCTATCACCGCTACCATTCTCTTCTATTTTATTAAGCAGAATCTGGGCTAAAAAGGATCCTTTATCATGGGCCAACTGCTCTCATTCTAAAGATGAGTAAAGCAAAGGCTTAGAGAAGTAAAACCTTTTACTTTTTCTCCCCAACCTCCACCCTGTGGTAATGAGAAATTATATAGCTTAATCTTTTCTTCTTTCTTAAGAATCTTTGGCATTTTTAAAAAATATATATTTTGTTGATTTTTAACAGAGAGGAAGGGAGAGGGATAGAGAGTTAGAAACATCAATGAGCGAGAAACATCGATCAGCTGCCACCTGCACACCCCCTACTGGGAATGTGCCCGCAGCCAAGGTACATGCCCTTGACTGGAATTGAACCTGGGACCCTTGAGTACGCAGGCCAACACTTAGCCACTGAGCCAAACTCGTTAGGGCTTTTCTTCTTTCTTAAATCAATCTTTGTAATTCCCTCTTATGTACTGATTATTTTCTAAGTGATATCTTGGACCATTATGTTTCTAAAGCATGTTAGGTATATACTCATGTTAGGTATATATTTTTTCCTATTGATGCTAAATGCCATCAATGCATTTTCCTTGAGATGTGACCAACTGACAATGATCCATCCACTTTATCAAATAACCTAGTCCTAATACCTCTGATTGAAATGATCTACACATAAAGGAGATCCATTGACACTCTTTGTCAGTACAATGTTCTAATCTTGTTAAGCACTTGTAATATTTATTTATTTATTATTTATTTATCTATTTATTTATTTATTTATTTATTTATTTATATTGATTTCAGAGAGGAAAGGAGAGGGAAAGATAGAAACATCAACCATGAGAGAGAATCATTGATTGGCTGCCTCCTCCACCCCTCACACTGGGAATCGAGCCTGCAATCCAGGCATGTGCCCTTGACTGGAATTGAACCGCAGGCTGACACTATCCACAGAGCCAAACCAGCTAGGGCAAACACTTGTAATATTTTAAAAAATATTAATTATCATTATGATTTGAAGCCCTAATTTTTTAGATGTCAATAATCTTGAGGGGATCTTTTGGAAGATACTGTCAAAACCAGAAAGCACAAGTTTATTTCTTGCTGTTTGTGTTTATTTTTTAATTTTACTCAGCGAGCTAAACTGTGAAGGTATAAAAAAAGGCAAAGTGAGAGACATTAGGAAAATAAAAAAGAAATAAAAGCTGGAGAAATGAATCAAAGGTCCAGATAATGTACTATATTCGATTACTACAGGCACAGGGACAATAGCTATAAATGACCCTTGGTTTATTCACTAAATATGTATTGGTGCTGTCCCCAGAACCATGTTAGGTGCTGGGAATGTGACGATGAGCAAGACACATGACCCTTCCCCTCACAAAGTCAAGAGTGGGAAGATTATGTGTATGTTGGGTGTGGGGTAATTAAATTCACAGATATGAAACAGAAAAACATGCTCTCATGGAGAATGCCAGATGCTATAAAAGCTCACAGTTGTCACTTGACTCAATGGAAATTGGGGTAGGGAGGCTTTCACAGGAGGTAACAGATAAACTGAATTTTTTAAGGATTCGCAGGTATTAAGCAAACACAGTAAGAGGTGAGGAACATGTTGCACCTAATCCAGAAATCTATCTCTGACTCCTCTATGTCATACCTATCAACATCTAAGCCATCAACAAATTCCGTTAATTCTATCTCCTGATCTGTCTACACTCCTTCCCTATCACTTTCAGTACCTTGGGTCAGGCCACTACTATTTCTTGTCTGGAACACTGCAAAGGCCTAAGTGGTCTCCATGCATCTAGGTTTGCTCCCGACAATGCATCTTTCACCTCAGTGTGGCTAGAGAGAGCAACAGGCCTACTTTGGGCAGCCATTTCTACTGTACCAGTTCTCAGTTACAAACAAGTGTTTATGGTATGTGTCAAAGTTTTAACATATGAAAGAGGTGAGAAGTAGAAATAGAAGAAATTTCAAGCCTTACCCTGCCTCTGGAAATATAAAAATTGGAAGACAATCAATAATATACAATTATTTTTTAATATTTAACATATTTTTCTTCAAATTTAAGAGACCCACTAAAGTTATAGGATTTAAAATATAGTTCTCCTGTTTTTTACATTTTTCAAAGAAAATTCATTGACTAGTAAAAAACCAGATGGAGCTGTGTGTATAATTTTAGAAGTGACTTAGGCTAAGATTTTTAAAACATACAAGAAATTTAAAGAATGCAAGGGATAATGCCAAATGACTACTTTTAAATGATGACCTGCCTGCACAAAAAGTTCAAATAAAAACAAAACTAAACCATGAACGACACCAAAACAGCAGCTGTGTTTATAGTTTTCTTTGTTGAATGGCACTAACAGGTCTATGTTATGAAATCCTGGGGGCAATTATTTTATAGAATAAATAACAATCTCCAGAGTGGCTTATATGTGTCAACCAAGCTTATTCAATGTCAGGCAATGCTCAGAAAATGCCATCAGCTATTGTTACTTAAGAATTAGCAAAAGAGAAGTCTAGTATAGTAGACAGATCGTTGGTTCTAATCTTTATTATAATATAGTATATTTATGAGCAATTAACAACTATGAAATATTCAAAATACACTCTTTTCGTAAGAGAATAAATACGATCATAGCCATAAAACACTTGGAGATCCTGGAGGGCAGGCACTGGTTGATATTATGGTTATACTATACAGAAGAGAGAGGATGCTTATCTGTCTTCTCATGCCAAGCCTTATTCTGTACAAACCATTATCTCAGAGCTCACATGAACAGAAGTGTAGAAATATAATGCATTTAGGAAGGCAATAACCCTTTTTAAGATATGTATTGCTATTTTTACATATAGGGAAACCAAAGATCAGAGAAGTGAAGTTATTCACCACCAGATATGGATTTTTGAACTTATGTCTAGGCGATTTCAAAGTACATGCTGTTATTTGGGCTTCAGTTATGGCAAGGTAATACTCATTGGTGGTGAGTAAGAGAATGGGCTCTAAAGTTACACTGGATTCAAATTCTGGCTGCCTTAATTAGTTGTGTGGCCTTGAGAAAGTTTAATTCATCTCGCTGAACTTCATTCTGCCCCGCCCCCCCCCGATTTGTTAAATTGGGATGATGGTACCATATTTTTCTAAAATTGTTAGACTGAAAATTGAGGAGCGTCTTATACACGGAAGTCAGCAGAGGAGGGAGCTGTGAAGGTGTGTAACTGCCCATACTTTGTCAAACAGGCTTCCTCCAATCGCAAGCCTTATTGTTATTGACGTCAGCTGATGCAGTAATTGGAGGTGGAGGTGGAGAGTGTGCAGATGCAACAGGGACCAGAGCGTTCTGAGCCCATAAAGATGTCAAAAAATAAAAGATAAATACCAGTAATCGATTGTCTTACTCTACAAAATTCAAACTGAATGTAATCAGCTATTCAAAAGAGCATGGACACAGAGCTGCAGAGAGACAATATGGACCTCCTCCCACTGAGTATATGAACAGACAGTGGAGAAAACAGGAAGAACAATTCCTTAAGCTGCTAAAAAAGAAGAAGGCCTTGAGGGGAAAACCAGCAAAATGGGCAAACTTGGAGCAGAGGCTTAAGACTTGGGTTATGGAGCAGTGCCAGAGTGGCTTATATGTGTCAACCAAGCTTATTCAATGTCAGGCAAGAATGTTTGCAACGAAATGAACACTGTTGATTTTACAGGAAAGACAAAATGGTGCTTCACTTTCATGAGAAGAGAAGGGTTTGGCCATGAGAACATGAACAAAGTTAGCTCAGAAAATGCCATCAGTTTATGAGAATGATCTCACATATATAGACAGTGACTCAGAAGACAGCAGTTATACAATAGAAGTTGAAAAACTTGATATGACTGGAACTAATAGTGATGAAGAAGAGAGTAGTGATGCAACAGAGGCTGAATAAAGTGATATGCTGCACAATATCACAGTACTGGTAGGTAAGCATTACATGTGGTAATGACTAAATAAAAGTGTGTTCTGTTTTATGTTTAAAATATTGATTTCTTAATTTTGGGTTGGAAAAGTGGGGGGCGTCTTATACATGGGGGCATCTTATACATGGAAAATATGGTGTATACTTCAGATTGTTGTATTAGACATGGTGATATATGAAAAACATGTAAGCAAAGATATCTGCCCAGTAAGCACCCCATAAATGTGTTAAATATTACTATTAACAAACCTGTAAAGCATTCCTATATTATCTTTTTAAGCTATTGTGAATTATCCAGGACTGATATCAGATAGGGATGGGGAAAAGGGGTCTGGGTTCTTTTACTGAGGGAGGCAAATAAATAAGGAGCGTCATAAAGCTGTGCCAACTTCAAAAGCTGAAACTTGAAGAGCACTGGCAATGCAAGGCTCACAGACAAGTTTGGAATAGTAGTGAGTGGCTCAGATGGTGGTACTTTGCAGCTGCTTCTAGTTCCCCGGACTCCTAATATTCCTATTTAAATGGTACCGCTATCTACAGCTTAGGTGTGAGGAATCCCTTGCTTTCCATCCCCGCCAACCCCATGTTTTTAGAGAAATATCTGCTTATGCTAGGCTCCTGGCTAAATATGCTATGAAAACAAAGGTAGATAAAATGCTTTCCCTTCGGTTGTTGAAGGACTCACAGTTTATTGAGGAAGACAAAACACAGAACAACTTTAACAACGGGAAATTGTTACAAGACAGAACATGAACTTGGAAAAAGTCACAAGAAATCTCCAATTGCCTGAGGAGGTTAGGGAAGGCATCAGAGGTAAAATTTAAGAAGAATATTGTAGCCCTGACCTGTTTGGCTCAGTGGATAGAGCGTCGGCCTGCGGACTGAAGGGTCCCAGGTTCGATTCCGGTCAAGGGCATGTGCCTTGGTTGCGGGCACATCCCCGGTGGGGGGTGTGCGGGAGGCGGCTGATAGGTGTTTCTCTCTCATCGATGATTCTACCTCTCTATCCCTCTCCCTTCCTCTCTGTAAAAAAAATCAATAAAATATATTTTTTAAAAAAGAAGAAGAATATTGTAGATTAGTAGAGAGTTTGCAGAGAAGGGGTGGCTGGAGCATGGGAGATCTAGAGGAGGGTGTTTTAGATTGCCACATGAGTATGTGTGCAAAGTCACAGATCATGAAAGGACGCAGCCTGTAACCAGCAATACAAGATGTTTTTTATTGCTTGATTCTGAGTGCATGGTAATAGGGAAGGTATGTGACAAGGAAGGTGGGGTGAGAGGTAGGCAGGGGACACAAGAGTCCACCTTAAGAAGTTTGAATATTACATAGTTCACCCTAAGTAAAAGCGAGTCCCTGAAAAAAATTCTGAACAAAAATATGACATGAAACATTCATGATTTTAAAATTCAGATTTCTTTAAAACTTTGCTTTTCAACTATAGAATATAATCAAATAAATTAAGCCAAGGTATAAAAATATCTTCTCAATTCTCTGAATTTGGAGCAAAATCCTTAAAGTTAATAAGTCAGAGCATATAATATCTTCAGTAAAAGGGCCTTTACATTATAGAAAATTAAATGTTAATAGAAAAAGTTGAATTATCCAAACTCGAGCGCATAATCTATTTACAAAGAAAAATAACTTATTTGAAAATTAAATTTAATATACAAATTTGCATTTTGGAGGTTTGAGGTCACAAAAATGTATCTGCTAAAAATAAAAACACTCTATGGGGCTTTTGAGTTCAGAATGCCAGGGCTAAATGTTCATATGCTGACAAATCACAATTATTCAGAACTCTTAGGAAATAAATTGGTTTTGCCTATCCTAAATTTTTATACATCTATTGATAAGTTATTTCAGTGGGGCAATTCTATTTTCTTTTTTTATATCCCTACTTGAGGATATTTTTTCCATTGATTTTTTTAGAGAGAGTGGAAGGGAAGGGGGATGGGCGGGGGGGGGGGGTGGAGAGGAAGGAAAGAGGGGAAGAAAGAGAGAGAGAGAGAGAGAGAGAGAGAGAGAGAGAGAGATATTGGTTGCTTCCTGCACACATTCTGACCGGGGTGGGGATTGAAGCTGCAACCCTTTGGTCTGATGCTATAACCACTGGGCAAACTGGCCAGGACTAATCCTATTTTCTTAAAAGAGTATATACAAGTCACCATTTACCCTTTTCTTGAAGAGTCCTCATTATAAAACTAATTACTGTGCTATACTAAAAGACAATATAGCAAAGTTCTTCAGTATTATCAAAAGGTCTGAGGGTATTTTGGGCCCTAAAACCAACAAACCCAGGTGGGAGATGGTATTTTTTAAATTGCTCCTATCCTTTGTTTTATAGCAGCTAATGGTTGTCCCATGGTCGTCCTCAGCTGTGGCTAGCCGGCCTGATGATGTAGCCTTCTTTTCTATTATTCATTTCTAGACAGCATCAACACTTGACCACCATTTTGTAACAGTCTATAAACAAAAGGCCGCAGACCACATGATGATATGAGAACCGCTCCAGCACGAGCTTAGGAGCACAAAATGTGTAACGGATACTTTGCTGATCAGATATTTTTGTTTACTTCCTTGTTCTGACATTAAAATTACTGTTTGGGCAGGAGGCACTGAAAGTCTCTTGGTTCTTATGAGGCCTGAAGCTGCATTTATTTCTTGGGCTGGGTGTGCATTAGCAGTCCAAGTGGAGTAGAAGGTTTTGCTCAGCAAGAGTAAAGATACCGTTAAGTCCAAAAAAGAGCAGAAACGAACAGCAGAAACTGTCTCAGACTCTCCACTGTCATGTGACTTGTAATGTCTGGGCAATTTACATTTTAACATTTGATGTGCACTCTTTTAGTCCAGTAAGACAAAGACATTTTGACAATTTGTCTTATTAACTCTGTCTTTCTTAACTTAGAATGGTATTTCCAGATTTCATTTAAAGCAAGGGCTATCAAACTATGGCCCACAGTGCAAATCCAGCTTATTACCTGCTTTTGAAAATAAAATGTAATTGGGACACAGCCAATAAACTGTGTCATATATTGTCAATGATGCTTTCGCACTATAACAACAGAGTTCAGCAGGTGCTATAGAGCCCATGCAGCCTGCAAAGTCTACAATATTTACTACAGCCCATTATAAAAAAAAGTCTGCTGACCTCTGACAAATTTTATTATATTAGAATTACCTGATATAAATGGGAGAATTTCCAAATGCACAACAGCTAATAAGTTATCCCCAACCTTACCTTTGCAAGCCTACACTTGCAACCTAAGTCTTTTAGGGGGAAAACAAACCAACAAAACATTAATTTTAGCCAATGAAATTAGAAAGTTTCTCAGAAGACACTTAATTGGATATTTTCCACTGTTGGGAGCTCAACATTTTTCCTAAAGTTATTCCTAAAGATTGCTATTCCTAAACTTCATTTAATCAGTTCTGTCTGCCTTCTCTATCTTTTCACATACTTGACAGCGGTAAGAATTTTCCCTAGGTCTCTTTACCCCCAATTCCCTTCGCTATAATGAAAGTGAGATACTTTATCACCATCTTCTTTGTCTTCATTAGATGTGTTCTTTTGCTTAAATTCATCTCAAAATGCAGCAACAAAAATCTAATACAATACTCTAGAGCAGGGGTGGGCAAACTTTTTGACTCGAGGGCCACAATGGGTTCTTAAACTGGACCGGAGGGCCGGAACAAAAGCATGGATGGAGTGTTTGTGTGAACTAATATAAATTCAAAGTAAACATCATTACATAAAAGGGTACGGTCTTTTTTTTTTTAGTTTTATTCATTTCAAACGGGCCGCATCCGGCCCGTGGGCCATAGTTTGCCCACGGCTGCTCTAGAGTCAATGTCAACAAGGCAAAGAGTACAAAAAACTATTACTTGACTGTAGATTATCTATATATATAAAAGGCTAATGTGCTAAGTGTCCGACTGGTTGCTATGATGCGCACTGACCACCAGGGGAAGATGTTCAACGCAGGACCTGCCATGACACACACTGTCACCTCAGACCTGGTGCCCACAAAGCAACACTCAGCTTCCCTCGAGTGGGACACAGGCCCTGCCACCACCCCGGAGCGACAGCCCACCAAATAGCAGCTGACACTGCTGAGATCCCATGGTGCAAACTGTGGCCCACAGCCCAGCCCAGCCCGGAAATGGTAGCTGTGGGCACCGGGTAATGACGTCATGTAGCAACGCCAGGCTTCCTCTCCCTAGCGACTAGCCTCCTTACAGTTTCTTCAGCCCAGGAACATGACTTGCTTTATAGCCAGGTGCAAACATTTCACACTTCAACCAAATGTCTGTGAAGCATTTTCCTATGTCTCATCTCATTTGATCCTCACAGAAGTCCTGGAGTAGGTAGATAGGAGACTTGGTGGAATCCTATTTTCTTTTCATTAGCCAGAAAACGGAGATTTAGGAAGTTTAGAAACTTGACCCGACTGAAAAGAATGGTGGACCTTGAAAATGACTTCAGGTTTTCTCACTGCACAGAATACAGACAAACACTGCTACAGTTAAATATTTTACCCTTTGTTCTCCCTGTGTGATCTACAATAATAATTTGCTTTGTGTTGGTATTTACTGCTGTGTTGCTGACAATTACCTGAAAGAGAAGTTGGGGTGCTTCACTGGGCTGGAAAAAGTTTAGCTACATCAGAAAACAGGCCTAATTAAGCAAGTTTATTCTATATATACTAGAGGCCCAGTGCACCAAATTCGTGCAGGGTGGGGGGTTCCCCTCAGCCAAGCCTGCACCCTCTCCAATCTGGGACCCCTTGAGGAATATCCGACTGCCCATTTAGGCCCAATCCTGGTGGAATCAAGCCTAAACGGGCATTTGAACATTCCTCTCACAATCCAGGACTGCTGGCTCCCAACTGCTCGCCTGGCCTGCCTGCTTGCCTGATTGCCCTAACCACTTCTGCCTGCCAGCCTGATCACCCCCTAACCATTCCCCTGCCAGCCTGATCGACACCTAACTGCTCCCCTGCCAGCCCAAATGCCCCTAACTGCCCTCCCCTGCAGGCCTGGTCCCCCGCAACTGCCCTCCCCTGCAGGCCTGGTTGCCCCCAACTGCCCTCCCCTGCTGGCCCAGTCACCCTTAACTTCCCTCCCTTGCCAGCCTGGTTGCCCTTAACTGCCCTCCCCTGCTGGCCTGATTGCCCCTAACTGCCCTCCCCTGTCGGTCTGGTCGTCCCCAACTGCCCTCTCCTGCTGGCCTGATCACCCACAACTGCCCTCCCCTGCTGGCCATCTTGTGTCCACATGGGGGCGGCCATCTTATGTGTTGGAGTGATGGTCCATTTGCATATTACCTCTTTATTAGATAGGACTACTGGCCTGGTGCACAGATTCATGCAACAGTGGGGTCCTTCGGCCTGGTCTGTGGGGATTGGGCCAAAACCGGCTCTCCAACATCTCCTGAGGGGTCCTGGATTGCAAGAGAGCTCAGGCCAGGCTGAGGGAGCCTACTTGTGCACGATCAGGGCCGGGGAGGAACCGCGGAAGGGCTCCAGGGTATGTCCGGCCTATCTTACCCAGTCCTGATTAGGGCTGATTGGGGCCATCTCGTCTAGTCCTGTTTGGGGCCGGCCCGCCAGGGAGGGACCACGGGAGGTTGGCCAACCGGGGAGGAACCTCGGGAGGGCTCCAGGGCATGTCCGGCCTGTCTTGCCCAGTCCCAATTGGCCAGACCCCAGTAGCAAGGTAATCTACTAGTTGGAGTCTGTCCCCTGGTGGTCAGACTGCTCGAACAAACAGTTGGACACTTAGCATACTAGGCTTTTATTATCCCATATAATAAAACCCTAGGTGGCGTCACGTCCTTGTGTGATCCCAGCCCCCCCTCAACTGCCCTCTGTGGGGGAGGGCAGTTGCGCACAGCGGAGGTGGGGCCTGGTGGCCGCTCTGCGCAGTGAGGCCTGGGGATCCCGCGGCTCTGCGCCACATGGAGGAGGCCTGTCCCGGCATCTCTGCCGTCTCCCGCGGAGGAGGCGGGTCCCAGTGAAGGAGGCGGTTCGCAGCAGGGGAGGGTAATTGGGGGCGATCAGGTTGGCAGGGGAGGGCAGTTGGGGGCGATCAGGCCAGCAGGGGAGCAGTTAGGCATCAATCAGGCCGGCAGGGGAGCAGTTAGGGAGTGATCAGGCTGACAGGCAGAAGCGGTTAGGGGCAATCAGGCAGGCAGGCAGGTGAGCAGTTAGGAGCCAGCAGTCCCGGATTGTGAGAGGAATGTCTGACTGCCTAAACTGGCAGTCGGACATCCCCAGAGGGGTCCCAGATTGGAGAGAGTGCAGGCCGGGCTGAGGGACACCCCCCACCCCCCATGCACAAATTTTGTGCACCGGGCCTCTTGTATACGATAAAAGGATGTTGACTCACACATGCATGATACATACAAAGTTCTCGCTGGCGCCAATTGTACGCTTGTGTTTTGATCTGTCATTGTTGATCGTGAATTTGGTTGACGCTTCTATTATAGAGAAAGGGCGAATAGCGATATTAAAATATTTCTTCTAATTAATTTCCTTTCAATGTGCACGAATGCATGCACCGGGTCACTATTGTTTCTATAAATGCAGCCTTACACTGCAGAGACTTTTCCTTACTTTTTCAGAGAGGAAGGGAGGGGGGAGAGAGAGATAGAAACATCAATGATGAGAAGAAATCACTGAATGGCTGTCTCCTGCATGCCCCTTTCTGGGGAACAAGCCTGCAACCTGGGCATGAACCCTGACTGAGAATCGAACTATGACCTTCTGGTTCATGGGTCAATGCTCAATCGCTGAGCCACACTGGCTGGACTGACCCGATTACTTTAAATTATACCTAAAGTGATTGAAGAGGGTAAAGGTGGTCAAATATATGGTGACACAAGGAGACTAGACTTTGGGTGGTGAGCACACAGTGTAATCTATATATATTAAAGCCTAAGCGACTGTCTGACCATTGCTATGATGTGTAGTGACCACCAGGGGGCAGACGCTCAACACAGGAGTGGAAACCACAGGCATGGAACCATGGAACAGACTGATGAATCTCAGAGGGAAGGAGGGAGGGCAGGAAGAGATTAACCAAAGATCTTATATGCATACTAGAGGCCCAATGCACGGATTTGTGCATTGGTGGGGTCCCTCGGCCTGGCCTGTGGGGATCAGGCCGAAACTGGCTCTCCGACATCCTCTGAAGGGTCCTGAATTACAAGAGGGCACAGGCCAGGCTGAGGGACCCCACCAGTGCACGGCCTCTAGTATACCAGTATACATAATATATAGAATATATGTACAATATATAGAACTGCACACTTGAAACTTATATAATCTTATTAATTAATGTTACCCCCCAAAATGTAATTAAAACATAACGTATATTTCAGATATTTTAAACTCTGGTTTTAATTTCAGAAGTGCAGTATGTTTCAAATAGTTATTTGTATTTAAATATCAATATTATATGTTCATCATAAAAATCACTAAATATAAGAAAGCTATATTGAAGTGTACACTTGCAAATTTAGGGGATATCTATACTGACTCCATTGGCAGCTTAATCATCTCAAACAGCCACAATTTGCTAAAATAAGCAGCTTGTATTTTCTGGATAGCTATGGTCTATAAATATAGAAGCTGCATAAATGTTTATTGAATGACCAAAGATTTACAAATACTTACATCTGATTTAACAGATACATTTATAAATATGTATATTTAGATATATGTTGACAAGATATGTCCACCCTCAATCTCAGACAGGTCAACAGGAAAATATTAACATGTAGTTTTGTGGCTAACTCAGTTGTATCTCTTTATTTGTTCATTAACTAGAAAATAAGATTTCCTGTTTTGTTTTGTTTTAATTACCAAATAAAACCTTAGTTTAGTTTGATTTAGAATAAGAAAACAAAACTTGCCTCCACACTTGCTACAGAAATAAAATGATTAAAATCTGGATTGGTAATTCTATGATCTGGCTACTTTCCTTAAAAGTTACTTTAAATATTTCCAGAGTTAAGTACTCCCTTTAAAAAACGTTACCCAGACTCTTACATGTATTTATATAATTATATCTTAATACATTCTTATTAAAATTATCTACATCCATATTTGACTTCCTGCTAGACTGTGAACTTTTCCAAGATAGGTCTTGTTCTGGGTCAGTCATCGTAGTCCTGGAGTATAGGGGAATAAGTAGGAAAACTAAATTGTTGAAATTATCTCAGGGAAAAGGTAGCAAGGGTCTGAACAAAGAAGCAATAGTAATAGCAAGAAAGAGTGGATGAAGATACCTTGTAAAAGATAATCAAAAGCATTGAGAGAATAACTGCATCTGAGGGATAAGAAGCATGATTTTTTTCACTACAGTAGATATGCATGGAAGCAAGTGTCTTTCAGTATAATTTTCCTGAGCCCCAGTTAAAGCCTCTAAAAATTCTCTTCCTCCAAGAGTCACTGAGCTGTTGTTGGAATGAGTCCAAAGGGACAGCTGTAATATACACTAGCTCTGAAGGATGAGTATTATCTATTTCTTTTAAAGTGCTGTCCTTCATTGACCTTTACAAGCTAACCATGAGAAAACAGCTTTAACTCATCCTTTTTAGTAATTAAGAGAGACCTTAAAAACCTCAGGGTAGAAAATAGTTTTCATGACCAATATGTAGAAAATTCAAATCCTTTAGTAGGAGATGCAATTCATTCTCACTATTAAATTCATAGTGCAATGAAAGATGTTATGAAAATACATTTCAGAGATTTAATGAATTAGTTAAGACAAGGGTCCCCTAATATCAGGTCCATGGATGGGTTTAGAAAGAGTCTGTGCTAATGGATTTTTAAAAATAATGACAAACAATTAAGGTCTAAGCCAGTAATGTCCATACCAATGCAGACTTTTAATTATCAATAAATGTGAATAGGACTTTATTAAGGTGGGTTAAAAGAATCCAGTATGAGTAGCAGAATCAAAAGTGGTAAACAAACATAAGACCCAGTAAGAAGGTGCAGATTAATAAATAATATTAGCTATTAGATACACTATGAATTTTAATGAGAAAAAAGATACTTTCCTTATAAAATAATTACAAAGTGGTATCTTTTATATAAACAGAGAAACAAGACAATGAAAACAGAAGCCTATTTATGCACCTGATTGCCTCCATGAAAATTTAACCAATGAGATCAATGAAAATACCAGCCCAGCAAGCAAAATAGCCTACTATAAAGGAAATGGAAAATATGAAGAGGGTCTGGAAATACTACTCCAATTTCCTGCTAAGCAAAAATGTTAGCTCCAAAGGAAGATAAAGAGAAATGAAAGCTCAACCCTTTACAAGTAAAAGTTTAGAACCAAACTTATTACTGATGATAACCAAAAATTGGGGCACAAAGTCCTATGTAATTCCCCTTTACAAATGAGACCCATGTCCCACATACTTCAGGAATAAAATCCATTTATTACTTGGAATTACACAAATGATGCCAACCACACATTGTTCCTTTCTTGATTGATGGATTCACTTAAGAAAAAAGTATGAAAGGGCTCTACTTTTCAGCTTAAAGTCAGTATTAGAACTAACTCTCCTCTCTTTTTCTTTCAAAAGTCTGGAAGCTTCGCCAAAAATAACTTCACTCTTTCTTGCCCTAATGAAGCTAACACCATCCTGGACTTGACTTATTTATAAAATAGTTATTTCCCAGATGCTGTTATTTAAAGAGAAAGAAGAGACAAAAGAGTACATCATTGAGGGTCTGGCTAGATAAATTCATGAAGAGTTTAAGAATATAGAAATTCAACATTTTAATGAGATTAAGAACATCTAAAAAAAGGTAATACCAGCAACGTATCTTCCAGCTTACTTGACTTGATTCTTTTAAAGACCTGTAATAAGCAAGCAAAAGGCAAGATGTTTCCATAAGCCATCAGGAAAGAGAACATCTCTCCCTGAAGTTTATCAAGTGGCCTTTCCTCTTGTGTTTCTTTCTGGTATAGAATAATGCCTTCATAAGCCTTTCCATGGTTTTGAATACTTCAATAACCTTCTTTCAAGTCTTCCTGTATGGGTGAGGGTGCATGAACTTTTGGAAAACAGCTGCTTCACACTGTTCCCTTTGCCTTTTTCTCTCTTCATCAAAAATGAATAGTTACCTTATTTCCTTGTGTCATGGGATGAAAACAATTTAGTCATTATTGAGACTTCTAGTCAAATTCTAGTCCTTCTGGTGATACCCCTCCAGGGTCCAGATACATTAAAACTTGTCTGCCCCCCACAGATAAACATTATAGTCTTTTTTGACAATGGCAAAAGGTTAAGTCTTGCATACCAACTCTATACCACCATTATAAGCAAAGTACAACTTGGGTCAGCTACAGGTTCCTCAGTAGAAACTGTCACTCTATTTCCTTGCACAGAACAGTTTGTGTCCACAGAGAAACAAACAAATGAACAAACAAAGTCCAAAATGCCAAAAGAGTAAGTTTTCAGTCTAGTCCAGTGGTCGGCAAACTGCAGCTCGTGAGCCACATGCAGCTCTTTGGCCCCTTGAGTGTGGCCACGAAGTTTCAATCGCACTGTACGTGCGCACCCACACGTGGTATTTTGTGGAAGAGCCACACTCAAGGGGCTGCAGTTTGCCGACCACTGGACTAGTCCAACAAAGATGGAGCTAGCAACTTTGGGGCTACTAGTAGATACAATACATTCACTTAATTGTATCCAGATATATTTCATAGGTCTCTTAGCTTTGGAGTATTATTTTCACTTTTGACCAACTCAACATCCCAGACTTAACATATCTGTGCTATGTGCAAGAAGGCCAAATTGATTTGGGAGAGAGAATCAAAGACCAATCATAAAGCTCCATCACAGTCTCTGGTCTTCAATAGATTTTCCTATTTCTCGGGGCCACGTGTCATAAAACTGCAGCTATGTGTCTGTGCCTATGACTACAGACTACCATGCACAAACAATGAACAAAGAAGATATTCACATATCATTGCTGTCACTGGCTGTGGCAAGGGCAACATTTTCAAAATAAAATGACAAGATCTGGACTGTGCTGCAGTGATTACAGTGGGGATTCTGCCAATACTGGCAGGCTGAGGAGGAAATGTAAATGGACTCCATCAATTTGCTTTGAATCAGGAAAACAGTCTGCTAGTAAGTGAAGCAAATAAAAACATTCGCTTAAAAATATGGAGTATCTCTTGAATGTGTGTAACAACCTTACACAGGGCCATGCTAGTCTTCTGTTGTCATCCCAATTTTAGTAGTATATTCTGTGGAAACAGGTATTATCCAATGAACTTATCCAAAAACACCAGAAGGACCTTGCTTTTAGTTTCATTCATGCCAAGGCATAATCCCAAATGGCTACATTAGATAATTATGCACAAGTGGATAAGTGTCATGAAAACATATTTTAGTTTACAAGGTATTTAATTAGACTGCAAAAATCTATCTTGAGATGCACTGAGTATCCTTGGTTATCATACCAATACTTAGGTCCCTGACATTTTTGTCTGAGTTATTTATCGACCCATGCTATTATCCCTTTTGACCCCAAATCACAATCTCAACCTTCGTGTTTGACCTCATTTCTTTTCTTAGAAGTCATTATTGTAATCTCTTCAAGTAGTGTTTCTCTTATACCATACCTATTGATAAAGTATTGGCATTCTTACAAATAGACACAAAGAAAAGAATGTATAGGGCATTAAAATGTTATTTCATGAAATCTTACTCAAACTGGTCACAATGTTTATTTTTTTAAAATATATATATATATTTTTTTAAATTGATTTCAGAGAGGAAGGGAGAGGGAGATAAAAACATCAATGATAAGAGAGAATCACTGGTCTGCTGCCTCCTGCACATCCCCATTGGGAATTGAGCCTGCAACCCCAGCATGTGCCCTGACTGGGAATTGAACTGTGATCTCCTGTTTCATAGGAGTCTGACGCTCATCCACTGAGCCACACCAGCCAGGCTTAATGTCTATTCTTAATCTGCCCATTTCACATGCCAAATTTATTGGTTAAAGCAAGTATTCCCCAGTTTTACTTAACTTAAGCAGATGAACACATAAAGAGCTAGTTGCAAATGTTCCATTTCTTTAGATTAAACTATATTATTTGTTCAGTGAACACTACCCAAGTATATCCATAGGTAACAATATATTTCCAGATGGATGCCACAACATTGGATGAAATATAGTAGAAACTTGATTTTAAAACTTTGCTCTTTTAATGAAAAAGACCAAACAATAACATTATATTTTGATGCAATTGTTTGCCATTTGCTCCCTTTCTGGAAATAACAGAATATTTTAATATTACACTAATAGTGAAAAACCCTATTGTGAGCAATTATTGACCAATTTCAATAGTGATTTATCATCCTTCAGTATTTGATCTCTGATAAAAGGGCTACTTCACTAAAGCAAAATTTGAAGTAATGCAGCAATCAGATAGAGGGTAGCTTAATTTCAGTACAAGTGTCACCCACCCAAGATGTGAGAAGCAGTCCTATGAATGACTGACAACAATGTGGAGCCACAGATATACTTTTTATTGATTTTAGAGAGAGAGGAAGGGAGAGGAAAAGATAGAAACATTGATCCCTCCACTGGGAATTGAGGTGACAACCCGGCCACATGCTTTGACTGGAAATTGAACCTGCGACCTCTTGGTGCACGGGACAATGCTCAACCAACTGAGCCACACCGGCTAGGCAAGTCACAGATATTTTAAAAAATACAAAATTTGAAGAAAATGGCGGAGGCTTAGACGGACGTGTTGGTGCTTTATCCCGGAGCAGATAGGGGCGAGCAGCTGAAACGGGTAACAATCAGCCCGATCAAGCTGGGGAGGTTCAGCTGAGAGACAGTCTGCAGCCAGGAAAGACAGAGAACTCCTAAAAAATGCGGATGGTTAGAGATTGAGGCTGAAACCTCCCCCTGGGCGCCAGCGCAGCGGCAAGACCGCGCCATCTTAGGTAGCTGGTACCGGCATCCAGAGATCGGCTACTAACCCGGCGGCTACTAACCCGGAGGCAACGACTCGCAAGCAACGCGACTGTAAGAGCCCAGAGGAGACCGGCACCCCTCCACGGAAAGCAGATTCAAGCAACAGCGGCCTCCTGATCACCACACGCTCTGCCTGGGGAACAGTTGCTGTGTGTGAAGCCTCCCTCCACCAGCCAGAAGAGCCACCACAGCTGTGAACAGCACCCACCAGAGGCCCTGCTATCAACAGAGGAGCCGCTGCTACCACAACCGCCCAAGGAGCAACCACAACCAGAGGAGCCACTGCCACCCAGGGAGCAGCCACTGCCACCCAGGGTCCAGCCACTGAACGACTCAACAACTAGTCATGTCAGTGAGATCAAACATGGGTAGACAAAGAAACCCCCAAAGGAAAGAAAAGGAGGACTCGCCAGAAAAGCAGCTAAGTGAGACAGAGATATGCAACATGACGGAAAAAGAATTCAGAATAAGGTTCCTAGAGTACATGCACCAGATGTTCAAGAAGCAAGAAGAAACAGATGAAAAACTCAACTACTTATGCAAGAAGCTAGAAGAAACAGATGAAAAAATCAACAACTTAAGTAAGTCCCAAGAAGAAATGAAGAGCGACATAGCTGCAATAAAAAACACCATTGAAAGTATCAACAGTAGACTGGGAGAAGCGGAGGACCGAATTAGTGAATTAGAAGACAAGGAAGCAAAACACACTCAAACTGTACTGCAAATGGAGAAAAAAATTAAAAGACAGGAGGAGAGCCTAAGGGAGCTTTGGGACAACATGAAACGAAACAACATACGAATAATAGGGGTGCCAGAACAACAGAAAGATGAACATGGATTAGAAAACCTATTCGAAGAAATAATATCAGAAAACTTCCCTGAGGTGGGGAAGAAAAAAGTCACACAAGCCCAGAGAGTCCCAAACAAGGTGAACCCGAAAAGACCCACACCAAGACACATCATAATTACCATGGCAAATGTTCAGGATAAAGAGAGAATCTTACAGGCTGCAAGAGAGAGACGGAAAGTAACATACAAGGGATCTCCCATTAGATTATCAAATGATTTCTCAACAGAAACACATCAGGCCAGAAAAGAATGGACGGAAATCTACAAAGTGATGCAAAGCAAAGGACTGAATCCAAGAATACTCTATCCAGCAAGGCTATCATTCAAAATTGAAGGGGAAATAAGAAGCTTCACAGACAAAAAAGGGCTAAGGGAGTTTATCACCACCAAGCCAGCCATGCAAGAAATGCTAAAGGGACTGGTGTAAAAAGAAGAAATATCAAGCTCAGAAAGAAAACAGCCACACACACACAAAAAAAGAAATGGCTACAAACAAGTACCTTTCAATAATAACTTTAAATGTAAATGGACTAAATGCTCCAACCAAAAGACATCGAGTGGCTGAATGGATAAAAAAACATGACCCATACATCTGCTGTCTACAAGAGACCCACCTCATTAGAAGGGACTCACACAGACTGAAAGTGAAGGGATGGAAAAATATCTTTCACGCAAATGGAAAGGAAAAGAAAGCTGGGGTAGCAATACTTATATCTGACAAAATACATCTCAAAGTGAAGGCCATAACCAGAGATAAGGAAGGCCACTTCATAATACTAAAGGGATCAATACAACAAGAAGATATAACCCTGGTAAACATATATGCACCCAATGCAGGAGCACCCACATACATAAGAAAACTTCTGGAAGATATCAGGGGAGAGATCGACAACAATACAATCATAGTAGGGGACTTTAACACACCACTGACATCACTGGATAAATCCGCTAGACAAAAACTCAGCTAAGAAACAGCAATCCTAAATGACTCACTAGATCAGATGGACTTAATTGACATCTTCAGAGCACTTCACCCCACAGCTGCGGAATATACATTCCTCTCAGGTGCTCATGGGACATATTCAAAAATAGACCACATATTGGGTCACAAGCAAAGTCTCCACAAATTCAAGAAGATTGAAATCATAAAAAGCATCTTCGCAGACCACGATGGCATAATGTGAGAAATAAACTACAATAAAAACAACCCAAAATACTCAAACACTTGGAAGCTGAATAGCATGTTATTAAATATTGATTGGGTAACCAATGAGATCAAAGAAGAAATTAAAAACATCCTGGACACTAATGACAATGAAAACACAACAATCCAAAACCTCTGGGACACAATGAAAGCAGTCCTGAGAGGAAAGTTTATAGCTCTACAGGCCTATCTCAAAAAACAAGAAAAAATGGTAGTCAATCATCTAACTCTACAACTCAAAGAATTAGAAAGAGAGCAACAAGAAAACCCCAGAGTGAGCAGAAGGAAGGAGATAATAAAGATTAGAGCAGAAATCAATGAAATAGAGACCAAAAAAACAATACAGGAAATCAATGAAACCAAGAGCTGGTTCTTTGAAAGGATAAACAAGATTGACAAACCCCTAGCCAGGCTCACCAAGAAGCAAAGAGAGAGGTCCCAAATAAACCAAATCAGAAATGATAGAGGCGAAATAACAACAGACCCCACAGAAATACAAATGATTGTTAAACAATACTACGGGCAACTCTACTCCAACAAACTAGACAACCTGGAGGAAATGGACAAATTCCTAGAAAAATACAACATTCCAAAACTCAATCAGGAAGAATCTAAAAACCTCAATAGGCCAATAACTATGGAAGAAATTGAAGCAGTCATCAGAAAGCTTCCAGCAAACAAAAGCCCAGGGCCAGACGGCTTCACAGGGGAGTTTTACCAAACATTCAAGGAAGAACTAAAACCTACCCTCCTCAGACTACTACAAAAAATTCAAGAGGAAGGAACACTTCCAAGTTCATTCTATGAAGCCAGCATCACCCTAATACCAAAACCAGGTAAAGACATCACAATGAAAGAGAATTACAGGCCAATATCCCTCATGAACATAGATGCCAAAATCCTCAACAAAATCTTAGCAAATCGGATCCAGCAGTACATCAGAAGGATCATACACCATGACCAAGTAGGATTTATCCCAGAGATGCAAGGATGGTACAACATCCGTAAATCAATAAATGTGATACATCACATAAACAAATTGAAAGAAAAAAACCACATGGTCATATCAATTGATGCAGAAAAAGCATTCAACAAAATCCAACACCCATTTTTGATAAAAACTCTCAGAAAGGTGGGAATAGAAGGATCATACCTCAACATAATAAAAGCCATATATGACAGGCCCATAGCCAACATCATACTCAATGGACAAAAACTAACACCATTTCCCCTAAGAACAGGAACAAGACAGGGATGCCCACTCTCACCACTCCTGTTCAACATAGTACTGGAAGTATTAGCCATTGCAATTAGGCAAGAAGAAGAAATAAAAGGCATCCAAATTGGAAAAGAGGAAGTAAAACTGTCCTTATTTGCAGATGACATGATATTATACATACAAAACCCTAGAGACTCCATCAAAAAGCTACTAGACTTAATACATGAATTTGGCAATGTAGCAGGATACAAAATTAACCCCAAGAAATCTGAGGCATTTCTATACACCAATAGTGAACTTTCAGAAAGAGAGATTAGAAAAACAATCCCATTTACCATCGCACCAAAAAAATTAAGATACCTAGGAATAAACTTAACTAAAGAGGTTAAAGACCTCTACTCAGAAAACTACAGGACGTTGAAAAAAGAGATAGAGGAAGACATAAACAGATGGAAGAACATACCATGTTCTTGGATTGGTAGAATCAACATCATTAAAATGTCCATACTACCCAAAGCAATCTATACATTCAACGCACTTCCCATTAAAATACCAATGGCCTTCTTCAAAGATCTAGAACGAACTCTCCAAAAATTCATCTGGAATAAAAAAAGACCCCGAATAGCTGCAACGATCCTGAGAAAGAACAAAGTAGGTGGGATCTCAATGCCAGATATCAAGCTGTATTACAAAGCCACTGTTCTCAAGACTGCCTGGTACTGGCACAAGAACAGACATATAGATCAGTGGAATAGAATAGAGAGTCCAGAAATTAGCCCGCACCAATATGCTCAATTAATTTTTGACAAAGGAGGCATGAACATACAATGGAGCCAAGATAGTCTCTTCAATAAATGGTGTTGGGAAAATTGGACAGATATATGCAAGAAAATGAAACTAGACCACCAACTTACACCATACACAAGAATAAACTCAAAATGGATAAAGGACTTAAATGTACGACAGGAAACCATAAAAATTCTAGAAGAATACAAAGGCAACAAAATCTCAGACATATGCCAAAACAATTTCTTCACTGATACAGCTCCTAGGGCAGTTGAAACTAAAGAGAAAATGAACAAATGGGACTACATCAAAATAAAAAGCTTCTGCACAGCAAAAGAAACCATCAACAGAACAACAAGAAAACCCACCTCGTGGGAAAACATATTTGCCAACGTCATATCTGATAAGGGCTTAATCTCCAAAATTTATAGGGAACTCATACAACTTAACAAAAAGAAGATAAACAATCCAATCAAAAAATGGGCAAAGGATCTAAATAGACACTTTCAAAAGAGGACATTCAGAAAGCCAAGAGACATATAAAAACATGCTCAAAGTCACTAATCATCCAAGAGATGCAAATCAAAACAACAATGAGGTACCATCTCACACCTGTCAGAATGGCCATCATCAACAAATCAACAAACGACAAGTGCTGGAGAGGATGTGGAGAAAAAGGAACACTTGTGCACTGCTGGTGGGAATGCAGACTGGTGCAGCCACTATGGAAGGCAGTATGGAGGTTCCTCAAAAAATTGGAAATGGAACTCCCATTTGACCCTGTGATCCCACTTCTAGGAATATATCCCAAGAAACCAGAAACACCTATCAGAAAGGATATATGCACCCAGATGTTCACAGCAGCACAATTCACCATAGCTAAGATCTGGAAACAGCCTAAGTGCCCATCAGTAGATGAATGGATTAGAAAACTGTGGTACATCTACACGATGGAATACTATGCTGCTGTTAAAAAGAAGGAACTCTTACCATTTGCAACAGCATGGATGGAACTGGAGAGCATTATGCTAAGTCAAACAAGCCAGTCAATGAAGGAAAAATACCACATGATCTCACTCTTTCATGGATAATTAAGACCATTACAAACTTTTGAACAATAATAAATACAGTGGCAGAGCTGCCTCAAACCGATTGTCGGACTACAGTGGGAAGGCCAGGGAGGGTTGGGGGACAGGAGGGAGGGGAGTAAGAGATCAACTGAAGGACTTGTATGCATCCATATAACCATAACTAATGGACATAAGACACTGGGGAGTAAGGGAGGGCAGGGGCTTGTCAAGGGGGGGGGGGGGGAAGGACACTTATGTAATACCCTTTGTAATACTTTTAGCGGAAAAAAAAAATACAAAATTTTTTAGCTATTACAATATGGGCAAGGTTATTTCAGAATGTACTTAACAATGGGAGAGAAGGTTACAAGACGGTCTTTACTTTGCCCTTTCAAATATTTATTGTTCACTTATACTTGATGTAGTACAATGTACCAAGCACTTGGGAAATTATAGTTACTATATCTTAAAATGAGAGCAATGAGAATAACAAACTGAAATGGGTGCAACTGTGTAAAAACAGCAACATAAATGATCAGTAAGTACATTAACATGTTCATTCATTGATGCTCAATATGTCATCAGCTGACCACCTAAGGCATACGGTTAAATAATAAATTACCTCATAATAATGCAGTAAGTTAAAGTGCTTCCTTAAAAATGTATCAACTGATAAAAACTTAGTTAACATATCATTATCCCAACAACTGCCTCACACATGATTCATTAGCTAATTTTGATGAAATTATAATAAAAGCACAGAGGGAGTTTTAAGAAAGTTTGAAAAAGGAAGCTTAAAAATATAAACCTTCCCTGGGGAGTAGTATCCCAGGAAGGGGCATGACTGCAAAGGTTGAAGTAAAGAGGTAAGGGGTTGGAGAGAGCTGTAGGGATCATCAACAGACACTTTTGTGTGTGTCACTCCATAATGGCTATTGCAGCGATGGACACATGATGGAGAATTTTGATGTGATGAAAACTCAGAGTGAGAACATCTATTATAGTACATAAAGGCACACCCACAGCTCTAGTTCTTCAATTGGAAGATTAGGTTAAAACTGGAACATAAGCTTTTAACTTCATCTAGTCAATACCAATAATCTCTATTTGATCATTATTTATGGTCTAATGTGATTATACTTTGATACTCTCGTACCAATTGTGAGGGGCAAAAGGAAGAGACAGGAAATTTTATTTATAATATTTCCACTGTCATTATTGGAAGTCAGAAATTTACCTTCTATCAAAGACCCTCAAAATGATAAAGTTTTTTTTTTTAAGATGAAAGTATGGGTTCTATTTTTATAGCATAATTGACAAAAATCCTAATAATTTGCTTATTAGTTTAAAAAGCCTATTTTCACATCTCTAGAAATTGACTAATTAAAACTCATGCTTGGTTTCTTTGTTAAAACTGGCTTTATAATACTAGTGTTCTTACCCATTAATAGTCTACTCACAACAGTATCACTAGCACTAAGATACAAATAACAGTGCTGTATTTATGACTGCACTTTAGTTTCCACAAAAGCAAAATTCCGAGAAAAGCATGAGTCATTATCTCCAGGGTAAAAAAAATAATGTTTCTTTGATCAGAATATGAAATGTTACTGAAACCAATAATTTAGACTAGAAATTCCTTTTCTGAATAAAAGGAACAGAATGTTTCTTTTCTCAATGTGAACACTCCAAAACTAGCATAACTGTCCATCTGTCTGCTTTACTACTCTCTATATCTGGTGTGTGGTGACAGAAAAAAACCTTGAGTCTAGCCATTTTCAGTCCTGGTCCTTAGCTTTTCTGTCCTGTCAGGATGTCATTTTCTCAGGATAAAATATATGTGCCGCCCTCCCCCCACACCCCTACCCCCAACACACACACACTCTCTCACTTCTCCCTTACTATTTGGCTCAGCATCTATTACAAAGTCATTGCAATATACATAGAAAATATTCTAAAAGTGGATATTTATTTCCATAATATTAAATGTTAAAAAGTTTTCAGGTTCATATTTTATATCTCATCTTAAAATATTTTCCTTAATGCCCGGCCAGTGTGGCTTGGTGGTTGAGTGTCAATGTATGAACCAGGAGGTCATGGTTTGATTCTCAGTCAGGGCACATGCTTGGGTTGCAGGCTTGATCCCCAGTAAGGGGCGTGCAGGAAGCAGCCAATCAATGATTCTCTCTCATCATTATTGTTTCTATCCCTCTCTCATTCTCCCCTCCTAAAATCAACAAAAATATATTTTAAAAAATAAAAGAGCATTTTCCTTATTAAAAGGTCAAAGTTACAAAGGTAAGGGCCTATTGATACTATAAATGATGTAATTAAATTCCCCCTCCCCCATACACAAACTCCTCAATAAAAGTCAAAATAATCTTTCTATGATAATTTTTCTGGCCTCCTTTATTCTTTTGTTGGTATCTCTTAATCTTTTAATTACTCAAATGTGGGCATTTTTCATGACATCACTGCTCTCTCAATCTCCAAGGTTAGACTCTTTGGAGGTATCAATTCCTCTTGCATGATGTCATTTCCACCCATTAAATCGCCCTCAAATTCATCACATTTTTTTTTTCTTTTTAGCCATCTTCTCTATCATGTATAAACCCTAAATAGTTCTCATGTGTAATACTGACCTGTCTCTAATTCTACAAGCATTCATTAAGCAATTGCTATCTATAAGACATTGGCAATTAAAGTGAAGGCATGTGTAATGAAAAAGAGAGGGAAAAATATCATTCATACGTATACAGTACAGAAATGAATGTGAAAAGGACAGAGTTCCAAACATTATTACCCAACCTATAAGGAAGAATGTAGTAATTACAGGAGAAAGTGTGTGTGTGTGTGTGTGTGTGTGTGTGTGTGTGTTTAAGGGAGTCACACTTAATAATTGAAAAGGATTTCTGACAGGTACAGAATGAGGAGAAGGGCAGAATGATAAAGTGGGCAGTATGCACTAAGACAAAAAGACCTGGAAGCACACATTATTCACTTTCTCCCTTCCCCAATTCATTAACCAGTGTCATTAGAGGATTCCCACTCCCCAATTCATTATCCACAGTGTCATTACATACCTAATCACACTGCTACCTAATTAAAATATGGTGACTTTAATATCTACAGATTATGTATGTCTGAAACTCAGAGCCTCGCCACAACTATGCTCTCCTCTTCCTC
The DNA here is from genome assembly GCF_028538775.1 of Myotis yumanensis. Lineage (NCBI taxonomy): Eukaryota > Metazoa > Chordata > Mammalia > Chiroptera > Vespertilionidae > Myotis > Myotis yumanensis. The sequence continues at coordinate 179,132,992 of NW_027223753.1, forward strand.
TCTCCCCACACCCTAACCCCCTCCAAGCTCTAACCTTATTGGATCAATCTTCTTTTTTGCATTTGTAAATAGGGTCTATGATTTTCTTTTACATCTATTTCCATTTGTTGCTATTTCCACCATACCTATCCTTTACATTTAGCCCAAATGCCTTCCTTTCTCATTAAAACTTGGTTTATAATACCAGATTAACTTCAGAATAATTTTGTTAAGTTCAAAAAAAGATCAAAGCAAAACTTGGTGGCATTCTGATTGAGAAACTTTGATCTATACTAATTTAGGGAGAACTGACATTTTCACAAGATAGTCTTCCTATCAAAGTCTCTATTTTCACTTATCTAAGTCTATTTCTCAATGTTCCTCAGTGGAAGAATATTCTGTGTTAATGGATTGGTAGAATCAACATCATTAAAATGTCCATACTACCCAAGGCAATCTACAGATTTACTGCAATCCCTATTAAAATACCAACAGCCTATTTCACAGACCTAGAACAAATACTCCAAAAACTTATATGAAACCAAAAAAGACCCTGAAGCAATTTTGAGAAAGAAGAACTAAGTTGGAGGAATCACAATACCATATATCAAGGTATACTACAAAGCCACATAATCAAACCAGCCTGGTATTGGCACAAGAACAGTCATATAGATCAATGGAACAGAACAGAGAACCTAGAAATGGACCCAAGCTATTATGCTCAATTAATATTTGACAAATGGAGTCAAGACAGTCTCTTTAACAAATGGTGTTGGGAGAATTGGACCGATACATGCAAAAAATTGAAACTAGACCACCAACTTACACCATACACAATAATAAACTCAAAATAGATAAAACACTTAAATGTAAGTTGGGAAACCATAAAAATCCTAGAAGAAACCATAGGCAGCAAAATCTCAGACATCTCTCGTAGAAATATGTTTATGGATACATTTCCTAGGACAAAGTAAACTAAGGAGAAAATAAACAAATGGGACTAAATCAAAATAGAAAGCTTCTTCACAGCAAAAGAGACCATCAACAAAATGAAAAGGGAGCCCACTGTATGGGAGAACATATTTGGCAATGATACATCTGACAAAAGGTTAATATCCAAAATATATAAGGAACTCATACAACTTAACAAAAGGAAGACAACAATCCAATTAAAAATGGGCAAAGGACCTAAATAGACACTGCTCCAGATGGCCAAGAGACATGAAAAAATGCTCAAAGTCACTGATCATCAGTGAGATGCAAATTAATATGACAATGAGGTATCACCTCACACCTGTCAGAATAGCTACTATCAACAAATGACAAGGGTTGGTGAGGATGTGGAGAAAAGTGAACCCTAGTATACTGCTGGTGGGAATGCAGACTGGTGCAGCCACTTTGGAGAACAGTATGGAGTTTCCTCAAAAAATTAAATATGGAACTGCCATTTGACCCAGTCATCCCACTTCTAGAAAAATATCCTAAGAAACCCGAAACACCAGTCAGAAAGAATGTATGTACCCCTATGTTCATAGCAGCACAATTTACAATAGCTAAGATCTGGAAACAGCCCAAGTGCCCATCAGTAGATGAGTGGATAAAAAAGCTGTGGTACATTTATACCATGGAATACTAGGAAGCAGTAAAAAAGAAGAATCTCTCACCCTTCGAGACAGCATGGAGGGAACTGGAGAGTATCATGCTAAGTGAAATGAATCAGTTAGAGAAAGACAAGTATCACATGATCTCACACACATAGGGAATCTAATTAACAAAATAAACTGATGAATGGAGTGGATCCAGAGACATGGAAGCATGGAACAGAGTGAGGCATCTTGGAGGGAAGAAGGATAAGGGTGGGTTGGAAGTAATTGACCAAAGACCTTGTATGCATATATGCCTAACCCAGGGATGCAGACAGTGAGGTGGTGAGGCCTGGGGTAGCAGGGGCAAGGGTGGGCTGGAGGTGGTTTAAGCGGGGAAAAGGAGGACATATGCAATACTTTCAACAATAAAGATTTTTAAAGAAAGGGAGGATGGAAGGATATAGTGAGATGCTGATAAAATATGGTAGCAAAGTGAAACAGTAGCAGGAAATTTCAAAAATGAAATTAAAATGCTCAAGTTTACTTTGATAATCTTCAAGTCCAGTGGCTATCAGAGAGGCAATTCTTCAATTCCTCAAATCCTCTTATTGCTTACTAATGTATAGATTTCAACTTAATATTTGAGAGGGTTATTATAGCTATTTGCTTTTTATAATTTTTTTAGACATTGAGGAACTCTATTTGGAAATCTTTATAAGATATAACAATTTTTCTTTTTTAAAAATTTTTTAAAATTTTGTTTTATTGCTTAAAGTATTACATAGAGTATTACATATGTCTCCTTCTTTTTTCTCCCCTTGACCTTCCCCTGGCCTCCCCTACCCCCCAGTGTCTTGTGTTCATTGGTTATGCTTATATACATGCATACAAGTCTTTCAGTTGATCTCTTACCCCCCACTCCAACCCTCCCCGGCGTTCCCACTGTACTTTGACAGTCTGTTCGATGTTGCTCTGCCTCTGTATTTTTGCTCATCAGTTTATAATGGTCTTAATTATCAATAAACTAGAGGCCCGGTGCACAAAAATTTGTGCACTCGGGATGTGGGGGGGTTCCCTCAGCCCAGCCTGTGCACTCTCGCAATCTGGGACCCCATGGGGGATGACCAACTGCTGGCTTAGGCCCAATCCCAGGGGATCGGGCCTAAGCAGGCAGTCAGACATCCCTCTGGCAGCCTGGGAGCCCTTGGGGGATGTCCACTTGCCAGCGGGGAGCAGGTCTAAGCTGCAGTCACTCCTTAGTGCTGCTGAGGAGGCGGGAGAGGCTCCCGCCACCACCACTGTGCTGGCAGCCGTCAGCTTGGCTTGTGGCTGAGCAGAGCTCCCCCTGTGGGAGTGCACTGACCACCAGGGGCAGCTCCTGCACTGAGCGTCTGCCCCCTGGTGGTCAGTGTGTGTCTAGTGACCAGTCATTCCCAGTCATTCTACTGTTAGGGTCAATTTGCATATTACCCTGTTATTATATAGGATAGAGGCCTGGTGCATGGGTGGGGGCCGGCTGGTTTGGCCTGAAGGATGTCCTGGATCACGGTGGGGGTCCAGCTGGGGTGCCTGGCCAGCCTGGTTGAGGGGCTGAGGGCCGTTTTCAGGCTGGCCACACCCCCTTCAGGGAGTGGGGTCCTGCTGGGGTGCCTGGCCAGCCTGGGTGAGTGGTTGATGGCTGTTTGCAGGCTGGCTAAGCTCCCCAGCTGGGACCCTCATCCCATGAGAATGTGGCCAGCCTAGTTGAGGGGCTGATGGCTGTTTGCAGGCTGGCTACAGCCTGTTCAGGGTGGGGGTCCCCACTGGGGTGCCTGGCCAGCCTGGGTGAGGGACTGATGGCTGTTTGCAGGTTGGCCACAGCCCCTTCAGGGTGGGGGTCCCCGCTGGGGTGCCTGGCCAGCCTAGGTGAGGGGCTGATGGCTGTTTGCAGGCTGGCCACGGCCCCCAGCCACCCAAGCTCACAGTGGAGGTTGGCTGGAAGCAGGTATCTGGGATATATTTATCTTCTATAATTGAAACTTTGTTGCCTTGAGCGGAGGCTGCAGCCAGCCAGGGCAGACGGGAAGCTTGGCTTCCTCCATTGCTGGGGCAACCAAGCCACCTGTTTGCTCCAGCTCCGTGGCTGCCAGTCGCCATCTTGGTTGTGTTCATTTGCATATAGTCGCTCTGACTGGCTGGTGGGCATGGCTTGGGGCATAGCAGAGATGCAGTCAATTTGCATGTTTCTCTTTTATTAGATTAGACTAGAGGCCTGGCACACAAAAATTTGTGCACTCGGGGGTAGGAGGTCCCTCAGCCCGGCCTGTGCCCTCTCGCAGTCTGGGACCCCTCAGGGGGTGACCACTTGATGGCTTTGGCCTTCTTCCTGGGGGATTGGGCCGAAGATGGCAATCAGACATCCCTCTGGCAGCCCGGCAGCCCTCGGGGGATGTCCACTTGCCAGCGGGGAGCAGACCTAAGCTGCAGTCAGACATCCTTAGCACTGCTGAGGAGGCAGGAGAGGCTCCCACCACCACTGCTGTACTGACAGCCATCAGCCTGGCTTGTGGCTAAGCAGAGCTCCCCCCTGTGAGAGCACACTGACCACCAGAGGGCAGCTCCTGCATTGAGCATGCACGGGAGGAGGCCAGCTGGTTTGCTCTGAAGGGTGTCCCAGATCAGGGTGGGAGTCCCGCTTGGGTGCCTGGCCAGCCTGGGTGAGGGGCTGATGGCTGTTTGCAGCTGGTCACACCCCCTTCAGGGTGGGGGTCCCCACTGGGGTGCCTGGCCAGCCTGGATTACGGGATGATGGCTGTTTGCAGTTGGTCACAACCCCTTCAGGGTGGGGGACCCCACTGGGGTGCCTGGCCAGTCTGGGTGAGGGGCTGAGGGCCGTTTTCAGGCTGGTGGGCGACTGAAGCTCCCAGGCTCTTTTTTTTTTATTTATTTTTTTTTATTCTGGGATTTATTTACCCTCTATAGCTCTCATTGGAGCTGAGAGCCTGCTCCAGCTCTGAGGCCGTTGCCGGCTGAAAGCAGGTATCTGGGTTTGTTTAGCTTCTATAATTGAAACTCTGTTGCCATCACTGGAGCTCTAAGCTCTGAAGCCCCGGCTGGCTGAAAGCAGGTATCTGGGGTTTGTTTAGCTTCTATAATTGAAACTTTGTTGCTTCCGGAGCTCAGAGGTGGGCCGCAGCAGGCGGGGAACCTTGGCTTCCTCCAACACTGGAGCAAGCAAGCCTCCTGCTCGCTTCAGCTGCATGGCTGCTGGCGCCATCTTTGTTGGCAGTTAATTTGCATATCGCCCTGATTAGCCAATGGGAAGCATAGCGGAGGTATGGTTAATTACCATGTTTGTCTATTATTAGACAGGATAGGATGAGTGAGATCATGTGGTGTTTTTTTTGTTATTGACTGGCTTATTTCACATAGCATAATGTTCTCCAGTTCCACCCATGCTGTTGTAAATGGTAAGAATTCCTTCTTTTTTATAGCAGCATAGTATTCTATTGTGTACATGTACCACAGTTTTCTAATCCATTCATATGCTGATGGGCACTTAGGCTGTTTCCAGGTCTTAGCTATGTTAAATTGTGCTGCTATGAACATAGGGGTGCATGTATCCTTTCTGACTGGGGTTTCTGTTTTCTTGGGATATATTCCTAGAAGTGGGATCACAGGGTCAAATGGGAGTTCCATTTTTAACTTTTTGAGGAAACTCCATACTGTCTTCCATAGTGGCTGCACCAGTCTGCATTCCCACCAGCAGTGCACAAGTGTTCCCTTTTCTCCACATCCTCTCCAGCACTTGTCGTTTGTTGATTTGTTGATGATAGCCATTCTGACAGGTGTGAGATGGTACCTCATTGTTGTTTTGATTTGCATCTCTTGGATGATTAGTGACTTTGAACATGTTTTCATATGTCTCTTGGCTTTCTGAATGCCCTCTTTTGAAAAGTGTCTATTTAGGTCCTTTGCCCATTTTTTGATTGGATTGTTTAGTTGTATGAGTTCCCTATAAATGTTGGAGATTAAACCCTTATCAGTGATAACATTGGCAAATACGTTCTCCCATGCAGTGGGCTTTCTTGTTGTTTTGTTGATGGTTTCTTTTGCTATGCAGAAGCTTTTTATTTTGATGTAGTCCCATTTGTTTATTTTCTCTTTAATTTCCAATGTCCTAGGAGCTGTATCAGTGAAGAAATTGCTTTGGCATATGTCTGAGATTTTGTTGCCTTTGGATTCCTCTAGTACTTTTATGGTTTCCCGTCTTACATTTAAGTCCTTTATCCATTTTGAGTTTATTTTTGTGTATGGTGTAAGTTGGTGGTCTAGTTTTTCAAGTGTGAGTGTATTTCAAAGTATGCTACCCTAATTTCTATTTTCTTGATTTCAGTTCTAGAAATATTGGCAGAAAAAGTAAAAAGCTGACAGCTGGGTATAAGGATATTATAAGATGACTCTAATTATCTAAAATGTTTCTTTTAAAAGAACAGTTGCTACTAAATATTTCATTGCTAACATTTGGCTTAAGCCATAGCTACATGTATTCTATGGCATAGTGGATCTGAACTTTGCAGCTGGTGGTTGATTTCCATCAACACCTAAAGACTGAAGTCTAAACTTTGGAAATCACGCTTTAAAAAATATGATGGAAAGCTACTGAATACTTACACTTTTGTCTTAATTGTTACAGAATTAGATGTTACCTACATAAATATCAGTTGAGTTTAACTTTTAAAAAGTATTTGTGGCTACCCCATTAGGTCCCAAATTTCTGCAAGAGATACAAATAAGTATCACAAAGCAGAGTAGAGGAGGTGGTTATGAAACTGAAAGACAGTTTAATATGCAGTAATTAGTTCCTGCTTTGGGTGAATAGGTATTATTTTATGAAATAGGACTGATGAAAAAGTTTATTAAAATATCATTTCTCCCCAAATTGATAAAAGATCAATTAATATGTGAGTGGGGGGACGAGGGGGAGAGTGAAGCTTAAAAAGGAATATGTGTGTGTGTGTAATTTTACTGTGATATTGTACCTTTCCTGTAAAGTTCAAAATCAGAAAGGAAGACAGATTTCTTGGGTATAAATCTCAAGTCTATACTTACAAGCTGAGTAATTATAGGCAAATGCTTAATAATAAGAGACCTATTTTCTCACTGAAAAATTAGACTAATCACTCCTTCCTTGCATTCTTTATTGGATTGTTAAATCACATGACAAACATTACACAATTATTCTGTGCCAGGATTATGATAGATGGACAAGATACATCCCTGACCTCAAGAGGCTAATAGTCTATTGAGGAAGACACATATGTAAGTAAGCAACACTTCGTGTTTGTTGTAATAAATAGAACCTAGGGAAATACAGAGGAGGGAGAGATCCACTCCGCTAGGAGAACTGAGTCCAGGAATACTTTATACAGATTACTAGAAGCTGAAGACAGTGTGCCAGGTCCACAGTTATTGGGTAGAAACAGTCATAATAAAAGGGGTTCTGAGTGGCAGGAACACGGGCACAACAAGCACACGAGTCTAGAAAGGCCAAGGTAAGTCTGAGGCAGTTCAAAATGGCTGGGTTGTAAGGTGTTCAGCGAGGAGAAAAAAAATATATATTTAAAAAAAACATCGCATACCGAAATATGGGCTAGTACCAAACTATGAGGAGAACTACAGTAAACTGATGAGCTTGCACTTTATTCCAAGGTCAGTGTTCCTCAAATCCTTGTCCTGAGATCACATGCATGAGGACCAAGAATGGGAAGGCTAGCCCTGACTGGTTTGGCTCAGTGGATAGAGCGTCGGCCTGCGGACTCAAGGGTCCCAGGTTCGATTCCAGTCAAGGGCATGTACCTTGGTTGCGGGCATATCCCCAGTGGGGATTGTGCAGGAGGCAGCTGATCGGTGTTTCTCTCTCATCGATGTTTCTTACTCTCTATCCCTCTCCCTTCATCTCTGTAAAAAAAATCAATAAAATATATTAAAAAAAAAAAGAATGGGAAGGCTTGTTAAAATGCATATTCTCAGGCCCATGGATCCACAGAATCAGATTTTGTAGGGTCTGAGTAACTCACTTTTTTTTTTTCAATTTCATTGCTTTTTATTAAACATGCTTTTATTGACATCAGAGAGAGGGCGAGAGGGATGGAAACATCAATGATGAGAGGGAATCATTGATCAGCTGCCTCCTGCACATCCCCTGCTAGGGATCGAGCCTAGAACCCCAGCATGTGCTCTGACCTCCTGGTACATGGGTCAACCACCCAACCACTGAGCCACATTGGCCAGGCTGGGTAATTCACATTTTGATAGGTTCCCCCAGATGATTCTTATATACCCAAGGCTTGAGAAGCAGCAATGCAGGTGATAAGGAATTACTGAGCTTTAATTTTTTGGGTGATATTTTGGCAGCTGTGTAAAAGCAGTGTCAATCTCTCTCTTCTACAGAACCTATTTATTATAGCATATTCACAAAATCCTAGTTACTTACATATCTCCTAATTTTGGCAGCAGTGTGGAAAGTAAAAGAGAAAAGTGGATTGATTGGGATATGCAGTGATATGGAAAGGAGGAAACTAAGGCAGTGACTATGAAAGGATGGAGGTGGCATCAGGAGACATTTCTAAGAAGGAAAACCCAAAACTTGATGATCAGTTGGAGTTGATAGGTCAGAGTCAAGGTCAACAGAAATTTCTAACTTAGGCAAGTGATGTTATTAACAGAAAAGGATCATACAAAATAGAACTGTGAAAAAAATTTGAATTCTAGAAATCTAAGTGTAAGATAGTATTAAGGTTTCTTTCTAGAGTGCTTCCCACACTTTTCTTAATTTAGATGTAGATTGTATTCAGATTTCTTTCAATGTAAAAGTAATTCATGCTTACAGAAATTCATTCACTTAAATACTGACTGAAGTGTCTATTAATATCTAGGACTGTGCTCTGTACCTACTCGAAATACAGTGGTGCACAGAATAATGAGGAAAACAAACTAGTGAAAAACATGCCTGAAGTAACCATTATTATCATTTTTAATGTATTCTTTTACAGCTTTTTTTCTATGCATATTGGCTTATATAGTTGTGCTCAAATAGTATAATAACTTTCTATTTTGCTCTTTTCACTTCAAAAATATATCCTCTAATTACTATAAAGTCTTCATAAACAATAGTCTTGTATGACTACCTATTGCTATGGGAGATACCAGCAGCTTACTTGTTGAATATTTAAACTGTTTAAAAATTTCCACTATCTTATATAATAAAAGGCTAATAAGCAAATTGTCCCCTCAGGAGTTTGACAGACTGGGAATTCAACCGCTCGCTATGATGTGCGCTGACCACCAGGGGGCAGCGCAGAATGAAGGAAGGCACCGGCCAGCAGCCAGCAGCTAGGAGAAGGAAGGCCCTGATTGGCCCTGATCACCGGCCACGCCTAGGGACCTACCCATGCACGAATTTCGTGCACCAGGCCTCTAGTTATATATAACGCTGCAAATGGAAGTATGGGATTAAAATATGTTAATTTTAAAGGCACAAAAATTACTGACTTGCTTTTTAAAAGGACTAAATCAATTTAGACTGCCAATAGAAATACCTGAGCAAGCACATTTCATGGCACATTCACCAGCAACACCACCATCAGAAAAAACTTATTGCTAACTGAAAAAGTAAAACTATATCATTGCATTTAAAAGTTTCACTTCTGTGATTATCTATCTGTGAAATTGGGGAGATTCCACTGGGCTGAGGGAGGGGTCCACGCTGAACAACAGGCTCCCAGCTCAGAGTTCTAGCTCTGTAAAAAGCAATAGAGATTATGGCTAAGACAGAGTCTGTTGGAGTCCCAGGCAGCTCCTCTTAAAAGGTTTGTGTACAGACTTACTCAAACTCACTCCCCTTGAGCTCCAGCTGGGGCAGCAGCTTGAAAGGCACTGGGGAGACATATGATGAGGAAATGAATTGTCTGGCAGGAGGGCAAGAGCTGTGTATGTGTGTGGAGAGTGGGAGGTGGAGGGGGGCAGTGGTGGGGGCACGCACACAGCTTTCTGCCATACAGAAGTGCTATCAGAGGCCCCTTTCTGAGACCCTTTCCCCCACCTTCCTACAGAGCTGGCAGGTGGGAGCCATATCGGAGTCTTCATTTACATGGCTCACACTGTTTGCCCACCCTGGTGATTCCCTGAGACCCCACCCAACTTGCTGGCCTACCCAAGCTGATTCCTATGGTTTTTCCATATGAATAGCCTGTCTCCATTCATGTTTCAGACTTCCCTAAAATCTCTCAAATAAACAGCATCTGGCCTCAGTGTGCCTTGTTCCTCTCACTAAGTGGCCCCAGGCCTGGCACTAACAGCAGACAGCCTTGGTTCCCACCTTGGCCTCCACCTGGCACTTCCAAGCACAGCACAAGTAGCAGCCATTTGTAGCCCATGGCAGGTGGCCTTGAGCAGAGCACAGGCAATGGCTGATCTAGGCCTACACTTCCCAGGAGGCCCCAGAGCCAGTGCACACAGTGGACAGCTTCAGACCATGTCCAAGCACCACCCAACTGCCTCCACAAGTGACACACTCAAGGGGCAGACTCAGCAGGCACCAGAGCCCTGCTTAAGTAAGTCCTACGTTGTGGAGTGGGCCCTTGCACAGCTGATCCTCCTCCACAGCGCTCAGTGGTCAGTGGTTAGAGCTGATCGGCCTGGGGGTAAATCCCTCCCATTGGCATGCCAACACCAATCAAGGCTCAACTACAACAGAAGGGTGTAACAGCTCACATGTTGGGTAAGGGGGAGGAACACTTGGAGTGCCCAGCTTGGAACCTATAGAACACTTACTACATTAGGCCACTGTACCAAGCCTGGGAGACATAGTAGCCCTACCTAACACACAGAAACAAACACAGGGAGGCTGCCAAAATGAGGAGACAAAGAAACATGTCTCAAATGAAAGAATAGAACAAAACTCAAGAAAGAACTAAAAAAAAAAAAAAAAAAAATGGAGACAAGCAATCTACTAGATGCAGAGTTCAAATCAATGGCAATAAGGATACTCAAGGAACTTCAATAGCATAGAAAGAGACATGGAAACCATAAAAAGAACCAGTCAGAGATGAATGATACAACTGAAATGAAGAACAATTTATAGGGAACCAACAGTAGAGTAGATGAAGCCAAGAACGATCAGTGATTTGGAATATAAGAAAGCAAATACACCCAATCAGAACAGCAAAAAGAGAAAACAATCAAAAAAAAAAAAAAAAAAAGGGATAGTGTAAGGAGCCTCTGGGACAACTTCAAGCATACCAACATTCATATCATGGGGGTGGTGGAAGAAGAAAAGAGTGAGCAAGAAATTGAAAACCTATTTGAAAAAATGACAGAAAACGTTCCTGACCTGGTGAAGGAAATAGACATATAAGTCTAGGACAGTGGTCGGCAAACTGCGGCTCGGCAAACGGCGGCTCGCAAGCCACATGTGGCTCTTTGGCCCCTTGAGCGTGACTTTTCCACAAAATACTGGCTCTTCCACAAAATACCGACTTCTGTGTATGGGTCACGAAGTTTCAGTCGCACTGTACGTGCGCACCCGCACGTGGTATTTTGTGGAAGAGCCACACTCTAGGGGCCAAAGAGCCACATGTGGCTTGCGAGCCGCGGTTTGCCGACCACAGGTCTTGGAAACACAGAAAATCCCAAACAAGATAAACCCAAAGAGGCCCACACCAAGATGCATTATAATTAAAATGCAAAAAGGTTAAAGACAAAGAAAGAATCTTAAAAGCAGCAAGAGAAAAGTAGTTAGTTACATACAAGGGAGCTCCCAGCTGATTTCTTAACAGAAACTTTGCAGATCAGAAAGGAGTGGCAAGAAATATCCAAAGTGATGAAAAGCAAGGACCTACAACCAATATTACTCTTCTCAGCAAAGCTATCACTTAGAAACAACAACCATAAAACATATAAAGAGCCTCCCAGAAAAAAAAGCCAAAGGAGTTCATCACCACCAAACCATATTACAAGAAATGTTGGAGGGTCTTCTTTAAAGTGAAGAAGGAAAAAGATCAAAAGTATAAACATTAAAATAGAAATAAATACATATCTATCAACAATTGAATCTAAAAATCAAAATAAACAAACAAGCAGAATAAAAACAGACTCATAGATACAGAGAACATTTTGATGGTTGCCAGATGGGAGGGTTGTTGGGGGATGGGTGAAAAAGGTAAAGAGATGGAGAAGTACAAATTGGTTATTACAGAAAATCACGGGGATGTAAAGTACAGCATAGGGAACAGAGTCAATAATATTCTAATAACTATGTATGGTGTCAGATAGGTATGAGATTTATTGAAGTTATCACTTAGTAAGTTATATAATGTCTGATCACTGGGATGTACACCTGAAACTAATATAATAATGTATGTTAATTGTAACTGAAAAATAAAAAATGATTTAAATAAAATAAAATTATTTTTACTGCTAATATTTATAACTATAAAAATGAGTTTGAAAACATAAATTTTTCTTCCTCTGCTGTCATGTATGGTTTGATTTCAGATTTGAGCTTTATAGCAGTACCTAATTTCAATCGTTTTCCCTACAATTTTTCCCATTAATGCGACTTTACATTTGATAATGCACTCCAGAGTCTACATTCACAGAATAGTTACCTATTTAGCAAAAAGAACTCCAAGGTTTTTGCACTTGCAAAGACATTAACTTCCTAAGGAAAAACAAACATAATTCACTGCTTTTAGGTAAAGGCAGTAAATTGCTTCAAGATGGAATACTACTTTCAGCTCTACCCCTGCAGTAAGTCCATCAGAAAATTACTTGGAAAAGTACAATCTCTGAAAGTAAAAATAAGCCACAGAAATATGCTTAGCTTGTTGAAAGTGAGTATATACCCCAACAATTTTTTGCTGGTTAAAAATTATTCAAAAGTTGAAGGTGAGTAATTTGAACATTTATAGAAACAACAAATCAATAACAAACACCATTAGTTTTCCAATCAAGGACAATGATTTTTGTCAACTATGAAAGTATTTGCACAACAGAGAATACATCTAGAAAAAAAGGCTTACTATGCTTCTGGAATTACGTTTCTAACATTACAACACTTTTTCTAATAACCATCTAGTGGGATGAGTTACCTAGGGAAAATATGGAACATAGTTTCCTAGAAGTCTTTAAGAAGGACAGTGGCCAGTGGCTATTAAGAGTGCTGTGACAGGTTTGCTGGCCTTTACAACCCTGGCAACTGGTGTGCAATGGATGACCTACACTCCATGCCTGTCAGTTATTAAAATTGTTCTCAGTGCTAGTAAGTAAATGGCCATACCTGCAGTAGATCTGAGTCTCCAAAGTCACTGGTGGTTTCAGAAAAAAAAAAAAAAAATTCCAGTCTATTTTTTTCTGATGGCAGCTTGTCTTGACCACAGAATTTCACATAAGGACCTTTAAAACATGTGCAAATTTAGCCCAGCTGGTGTGGCTCAGCGGTGGAGCGTCGACCCATGAACCAGGAGGTCACGGTTCAATTCCCAGTCAGGGCACATGCCTGGGTTGTGTACCTGGGTTGTGGGCTGGATCTCCAGTGGAGGGTGTGCAGGAGAAAGCCAATTGATGATTCTCTCTCATCATTAATGTTTCTTTCTTTCTCTCCCTCTCCCTTCCTCTCACTCTAAAATCAATAAAAACATTTTTTAAATGCATACAAATTTGTAAACAAGCAGATAAAACTATTTTAGCCTCTGAAAATACCACAAACTGAGATAAACTATCCTCCCTCTAAGAAGTGGCTTGCTTTCATCTTCTATGAAATCAGAAATAGACTTTATGTTTTTATTTTATTTTTTATTGATGAGAGGGAGAGACAGAGCGAAAAGAGAAAGAGGGAAGAGAGAGAGATTTGTTGTTTCATTTATTTATGCATTCATTGGTTGCTTCTTGTATGTGCCCTGATTGATTGGGGATTGAACCTGCACCCTTGGCATATCCAGATGAAGCTCTAACCAACTGAGCTACCCAGCCAGGGCTAGAAATAGAGTTTATACTACTAATAATCTCATAGAGTTTGGGAGTTGTAAAGAGCCTTAGAAATTTTGCAGGTGAAGAAACAAGTGCTGAAAGGTTAAGATCTAAGACCAAACAGCTAGTTAATAGTTCAATACAGAACCCAGATTTTCAGATTTCTGATCCAGTGTTCTTTTCACCATACCATAAGCCTATCAATCTTTGTAAAAAATGTCTCCAAATATCAATAAAAAGATATAACTAGTTAACAACTTTCAGAAAAGTATTTATAGGCTTCAAATCTATACTTAATAAATGATTAATTAAGGCTGGCACATAGCAATTTACCTGCTTTTCAGATAGTTTAAAGGTATAGCTAGTAAATAATAGAAACGTATTTTGATACTCAATTATGATTGTACTCCCAAAACATCAATGCTTACTGATCACCTACTTTTGGGCATCATGCTAGGTGCTGGGGAAATAAGAATGAATACAGCCCTGCTGGTGTGACTCAGTTGGTTGAGTGTTGTCCCATGCACCAAAGGTCGCTAGTTTGATTCTTAGGGCACATGCCTGGTTTTTGGACTTGATCCCCAGGAGGGCCATGCAGAAGGCAGCAGATTTATGTTTCTCTCCCTCCCTTCCTCCCTCTTCCTTCTATTCCCTCTAAAATCAATAAAAACACATTTTAAAATATTGAATACAAACATGGCCTCCTCCTGTAAAAAAATTTATGCTTAAAATTATCTTCATAATATTGCCTTAGATTTTTATAGTGCCTCATAAGATATATCTCTCCACTGAGTCTCATTAACTCCTGGTGAGTTAGGCAAGGGAGAAGTGATCAGAGAATGATTTTGTCCTAATGCAGCTTTTTTCACATTGCAATACTGACTTCTTTGGTTTCCATTACACAAATATTTAAACTCATAAGTGTACCAGGTAAGCCTGGTTTGTAAGAATTCTTACTCTTTTTTAAATCCCACGTTTATTTCAAATGGCAATGCTGCCCCTGATACAGATTCCTTTGTTAACAATTGCAATTATATGCTAAAAGTTCCTGAAACTTAACCTCTTATAAATGAGTGTAATTTAGATAAATTATCAAGCTAACTACTAAAATGATACAGAAGAAATGAATACGTAATTTTCAGGCCAAATACGAAACATGTTATTCTTATATTAGATATAAATTTAAAATAATGATGATCATATATATATTATTTCTTAAATAATTTTATGCACTTTGGGATCATTTAGATTATCTCATTAATTAATTATATGAGTTACTTGACAAACAACATATTACAATTCCTATTGTGTCAATACAGAAAAAGAGGCAAAGATGTGATACAATCTTCCTCCTCTCCCCCATACACAAATACAAAGTAGCAGTTTGGTATTGAAATTTAGTTTCTCAGCCATCCAGATCAGAGTTCTATACAGCTTCATTTTTAAAAAATATTAAACTTGAAGGAAAACTTCTAAGCTACTACTTTTATTACAAACTTACAAAATCTTTATTGAAGCATTTTAATTTCTTAATTGACTGATTTGAGAGAGAGAGAGAAAGGGAGAGAGAGAAACATCGATTTGTTGTTCCACTTATTTATGCATTTATTGGTTGTTTCTTGTATGTGCCCTGGCAAGGACTGAACCTGCAACCTTTAGCATATGGGAATGATTCTCTAACCAACTGAGCTACCTGGCCAGGGCTGAAGCATTTTAACTTTAAACTCCCCAAACTGTATAATTAGGGAGAGGAGAAAGAACACCTAAAACTTTCTCAATCAGGATCAGTTGATTCATATAATAAAGGATTAAATGTGAATAAGATACATATCAGTATATCTAAGTTTGAGTCATCTTTAGAATGATGGAACTCTCAAGCCTTCAAGTTGAATACTCAGACTGCAGTTTTGCCTCACATTTCTTATTTATACCCTAATACTTCAGTTTCTCTTACCCACAGTTTTTAATTTTTATTATAGTATTTTTCCCAAAAAAGGATTGTTAAAAAGACGTCCTTTAAACATAAACTTAAGAACAAACTGAGGCAAGTCAATATAATTTATACAAAAATTATCAAGATATCAAGAAACTTCAGCATTGTGTGTAAGGTAACTTCTAGGCATAATTATTTCCCAGGCAGGTTGACTAACACCTTGGTGTTTGACAACAGAATGGGATTCTAATAAAATGAAACTAAAAGCCAGAGAGGTTTTTGGCCTCTCCCTAGTCACACCTGTAACACTAGCAGTCAGCAAAGTGGAAAATAGGATTTATTACACAAACCGAGTATGTTATCTCAGCTAAGTTCATTCATTAGCTCTAATACCTCTGACGGGGAATGGAAATGAACCTTTATTAAACACCTGATCCAGGATAAAAACTCTCTTGGATCTATGTATCTCATTTAATTCAAAAAACAACAGCTCTATCGAGTAGCAAGTACTCCCATTAAGCAGACAGGACATCTGTGCAAAGTAATCCTGCCACTAACTGTAAGAGCCAGACTTTGAATCAAGGAGCTTCAGATTCCAAAGCCAATATTTTTAGTACTCACAGGGTTTTAAGGCTGAAACACTAGTACTACATAAAACATTAGTACAATTCTTTTGTGTTACAGATGAGAAAACTGAGGTCCAAAGATCATGAGACTTGCCTAAATACATAACACTTACGGTGAAACCAGGATTTGAATTCAAGTATCCTGATTTCCAGCGTGGTTAGTGGATACTGCTCGTTATTTCTGCGCGTGCGAGTGTGTATGTGTGTGTGTGTGTGTGTGTGTGTGTGTGTGTATGATTCTCCCCTCCCCCAAAAAATATATATAGCATATATACATTTTTATTGATTTCGGAGAGTAAGGGAAATGGAGAGAGAGAGAGAAACATCAATGATGAGAAAAAAATCAATGATAGGCTGCCTCCTGCACGGGACCCCCTACGGGGGATGGAGCCCGAAACCCGGGCATTTGCCCTTGATCAGAATTGAACCAGGGACCGTCAGTCCGCAGGCTGATGCTCCAGATCATCCACTGAGTCAAATCAGCTAATGTGAGTGTCATTCTTGATATAATTTGCATGTAATTTATAACATCGCTTCTCCAAATGAAATTTGTATGTGTGACAAGTTCAAGGATGTACATTTTTAGTGACCGAAATTATTAAATGTGTTTGGCAAGAATAAAAACTTAATTAGTGTTTATAAATTATTACATATGGTAAAGTCAGCTGCCAATACGCTTGTTTATTCAGTTAATAACGTGCCTATTTTATACTGGCTACTATGCATGGCAGTAATAATACAACTGTATGTGAGATAAAAGGGATCCCTATCCTCATGGAATTCACATCCTGGTGGAGGGTACAGACAAATAGGCAATTATAATGCAGTGAGTCAATGCTATGATGGTGAGAGTACAAGATGCTATGGGAACAGGAAGCAGTGACACCTAACCCAGACTAGACTTTTCAAAGGAGGTGATAATGAAAGATGAGTAGGAGTCAGCTAGTTAAGGATGGGGTATGGAGTGTACATATACTTCAGGAGGAGCCGTAGAAGGGAAAAGAAATGTACCTAGAGAGAGAAGGACCAAATCATACAGGTCCCTGAAAGCAAGGACTTTACAATCCTGTCTATTAGAATTATCTGGGGAACTTTAAAAGCAAACAAACGAAACAGATGTCTGGGCTCCATCTTAAACCAATTAAATCAGAATTTCTGGGAGTGAGACTCTGACACTGGTATTTTTCAAAAGGTAACCAGATGATTCTAATAACCAGCTAGGATTAAAAACCCCTGTTTAAGCTATACAGGGAATTAGAAATATATTGCAAATAAAAGAGTATCTTAACCACCTAAACTTCTGTGGGTCCCTAGTTTCTTTATCTATTAAAAAGCAGGTTAGAAGTGGTATGATATAGTAAAAGGAATCAGAAAACATTGGTTTTTATCAATGAGTCTGTCATTTTGACACCTGTCTGGCCTTAGATTAAAATATCATTTCTCAGAGATAGTAATACTGCCTTACTTAAGGGATTGTTGTATAGCTCAGGATAAATAATACTTAAGAAAACAGCTTGTTAACTGTGCTAATAAAATATAAACCAAGGTATTACTAGATTTAGGCTGCTAAAGTTGCCCAATTTTTAAGATCATAAATATTTTCACCAGAGATGAAATCATTTATGATGCTTCATTTAAAGAAGCAACCTTACGTTGGCAATCAAGATGCTAAATAATAAAATAAAGAATTGATTCTTTAATGCTACTCTAATTGCTAAAGAGATCAAATGGGATTAAGTTAGCTCTTCAAATCAACAAATCAACAAAGCAAAAGTCTTTTTTAAATGGTACTATGAATGTTTAAAAATCTTTATTTAATAAAGGGTACTAACAAGGAAAGTCACACACAAAGTAAACTGTTTTAGGAAAAAAGTTATTATGATCTACATTATTATATAAGTATTTTATTTATAAGTTTAAGTTTTTTGTGTGTGTTTTGTTTTTTTTTAAAGGGGATACTTATTTGGGATGGAGAGGATCTTATCCTGACAGGAAGGAAGCTCTGCCTCCAAGAGGACTGTGCAACATACAGAACCAGGCAAAGCCACTGCTCTTTTACAGTCTCCTTTTTACATATACCTAGCCCCACGAGAATATACACTTTCATGTAATTTTTCAGTTTAAGTACAGTATTTATATTTAGCGACATCTCTTTAATGCTATATCCAATTTACTTGTAATTTTAAAAAATTAGATATATAAAAACACTGTTCTGCATGTACATGTGGTTCATTTTTAATTCTTCAACTAAAACTGATAGCAATGCCTTTCAAACTGTATACTCAGTCAATGATAAACTTCAGAAAAAACTTATTGATGAAATTTTATTTAATTTTATCTCAAAACACAAACTGAGAAAACGAAAAAACAAACAAACAAAAAACCCAACACACATACACACACACATCACTGGATCATCTTCAGATAAAAATGACACTGCAGAACAGTTCATCTGATATTTAAAATTTTCCAGAACATGTGATGTTCAGATAGAGAGCTAGGCTGTCCACCAGAATTCAATAGTTCAGTTAAAAAAAGCAAAAACAACAAACTTAAAACTTGAACACACAGACATATGAACAGATTCTAATGCCATCGTTGCTTGTGTTCTAATTCATCCAAATTCAGTTGGCAACACGGTATCCTAAGTATTTCCAGGTCTTTTCTTCACAGGCAACCCAGCCCATAAATTGTGTACAGTGCACTCATGTAAGCAGATAACCAGAGAATCGACTTTCTAAGCAGGGAAACAGGCGACCAGTACCGCCCGCAGTGGTTCCAATGCAGCCGGAGAAAACACCCGACTTGAGTTACCAGGAGTTCACCTACCCAAGTTTTCTAGGGGTTCTCCCAGGCTTCTCAAACTACGACCCAAAACATTACACCAGCCCATGTTCTGCATGTGCACAAAGGCGCAGCGCTAAAATGAGGAAGCTTCACCCCTTCCCCCCCCCCCCCCCCCAAAACCCGAAATCACAGCTCTATTTCATTAAAGAATGTGCCGGCTGTTTTCTACACGCTTCCCCTTATTGCGCCCCCTTTCCCTGCAGGGAGCTATGTAAACAGCTCTCCAGTTATTGACATCTAAGAAAGTCGCTTTCGATTCCCAAGTCTAGGAGCCAGCCGCCACCACCCCGGTGCCTTCAGCATCCTAAAATAACCCTAAAAGAACCCTCCAGGGCCGCGGTCACCCGCGCTGCCCCGTCGCCCCGAACCACTTCGGAGTTACGAAACCAGCATCACAGCAGAGACTTGGTGAAGACACCAACCACGAGACAATGTGTCACTCAGGTCTATGAATGAAAAGATCCACACGTTCGATTGTCACGGTCAAAAGGGGGGAAAAAAGAAAGAAAGAAACCACCTCGGGAGGAAGGGTGGGAGGGGAGCTGCGGGGTGGGGGTGCGGTTTTCCCTCGAGCCCCAGCCGGGCGATTTAAACCTGGACTAGGCGAACGCAGGGTCGCGGGCTGGCGGGGCCGTCAGTCCGCAGGTTTGACAGCCCCTTCGGACCAGCTCGCGGCTCCGCGCCGGGGTCCCGCCCGCCCCGGGACTCGCGGCAGCCCCGCCACCCGCGGGCCGGGTGGGCGTGCAAGGGCGAGGGGGACCGAGCTCCCGGGCCCGGGGCGGCGGCCCTGGGCGCACTTCCTCAGCTCCCAGCCGCCCCATCACCAAAAATGGGAGAGGAAGGAAACAAGGAGCGAGGCAGCGGCGGCGGGGAGAGAAGAGGGAGCCCCGGTGTCTGCATCTGGGTGAGGCCAGGCCAGGCAGGGGGAGCGGCGATCGCGGGCGAACTCGCGGCGGCCGACAAGCAGGGGCGGCCCCCGCCCAGCGCGGCGGGCGCGCCCGAGAGTCCCCGGCTCCCACCCGGTCCCCATCCCCACGGCGCCCGCGCTCTACTCACGCTCCGAGCTGCTCCAGCCTCCGCGGCTCCAGCCGCATCGGGTCCCAGCCCCGCGGGCGGCGGCGGCGGCGGCGGCGCCGAGGGAGAGGAGAGCCGGCGGCGCGGCCCCCGCCTCCGGGCCCCTCTCCCCCGCCGCTCCGGAGCTGCCCGGCCGGGCCCGAGCCCTGCCTCGCCGGCCGCCCCAGCCCCAGCAGCCGCGGCGGCAGCAGCCCGAGACCTCAGCGGCCGCGGCGGCGGCACCGGAACTGCCGCTTTCTCCTTCTCGTTGCCTCTCCGGGCGAGCCCCCGCCACACGCCCCCGCCCCCGTCTCCTTTCTCTGTCACCCCTGTTTTTTTTCCCCTTTTGTTTCCAGAATAAACTTTATTGGTCTCCTTTTCCGCTCACATCGTGTAAACAAACAACGAGCTCATCCCCACCCCCTGGCCTCCCCCCTCCTCGGGCTGAGGAGGGTTGGAGCCGAGGAGGGGCGGGGCCTCCGTGCCCCGGAAGCAGATGCGCAGCGGGGAGGAAGTGAAAGTGCTGAGGCCGGGAGGGGGAAGTGGGCACCTCGGGTGACAGCGCGCGGGTGCGGCTGCGCCGCGCTTTTCCGCCCGGAGTTGGGGCGGCGTTGGGGCTGCTTGGCTGGCGCGCGCGGGTGGGGCGCGACGCCTTTTGCAGGGGCGAGGTGGTGTGTCATCCTCGGCCGGCGCGCGTGTCGCAGATCGCTTTCCTCGAGCATCAGGCGGGCTGGGGTAGGGAGACAGAAAGGCGGGTACCGGGAGCCAGGGAGTGAGTTCATTCACGTTATGCCCGTAGAGGAAGTGAGGTTTCCTCCTTCAGGGGCGAGAGAAGGGGGCGCGGTGGCTAACCGCCGCGTGTCGGCGGCTAACCAGAAGTGGCTCTCGATCTTAGAAAGAAAGCCTTTTTTTGTTGTTGTTGTAAACCGTTGCTGCACGCCTTGCCTTCTGCCAACGAAAGGTTAAGTTGTAGCCCATCCCGGAAGGAATGCACTGCCACAGCTCTCCGCAAGACTGACTCAGGGGAGACCTTTTTCTGCAGTGCCCCCCCCCCCCTTTTTTTTCCTCCAAATTTGAGTCAGCTTGTAGGATGTGCTTGTGACTATTCGGAAGGCGTGCGGTTTTTTCGCGTCGTGCCCGCGGAGACATCAGGAAAGCCATCCTGGCAATAGATCAGAGATTCAGGGTGGTGCTTTGGTGCTGCATACCACACAAGCCTCTTTTTGCTCCAGAGCCCTGTCATGGGATCTGTTGCCTTTTGAGATCACCACCGCTTAGGGCCCAGTTTTCTCCGAGTTTCTCCCCCTACCGGTCTTTCATTGTATTGAAAAGGCATAGGAGCAGTGCTGCGAGTCCTCAAACGTTGGCTCTCCCTTGAATTTTAAGAGGGGGACTTGGGAGGGATCCACCCCGGAAATGTTACGGTCCAACTTGTCAAGCAGAGCTACGCCCTGACACCACACATTCAAACCCAGTTGTAAATGAGATCCATTCCTCTATGTGGTCCTAGTTTCATTCGGCGGTGTTTCTGTATTTCTCGTGTTTTCTTAAGCTCTGGTTTTCATCTCACATTCCAGGGGTCTATATTTCTAAATATTTTTCTCGAACCAGTGTTTTCCTCAGTTTCAGAACACTATGTTACCCCAGAGCATTCATATAGATAACATGGAATTCCTAGTCCAAGTAAACCTTAAGGCAGCATTTCCCAAATTGTGTTTCCAAGCAGAGTCTCATGAGAGATTACTAGGTAGTCCTTGGTGAGGGAAAATTCTTCTAGGTATATTTTTCCATCTAAAATATAATTTTTGAAGGTTTTTTTGTTTATTTAATACATCCAAAAAGAATGCATATACAAAGAATTGAGACATGAGAAAGCATTGAAACTACAAGAATTAGGATTTGGGGAGGATGGAGAATATTACCTAAACATGTTTAACAATGTTGGAAACTGCAAACAAAATAAGCTGATCAAATCCCTATTAACACTTACGAAGAGTCTTCATAAGACTCTCTCCATGGTTTTTATTAAACTAGAGCCTCAACTGGCTGTTCTAGGGTTCCTTATGCAAAACAGAAAGAAGGGGATTCCCCTGACTGGTCCCCATGTTGTTAAATGTTCTCCCCACCCCCACCCCACCCCTAGCTTCTTCATGAAGCAGGTCTCCGTCCTCATAACTTGAAGAAGATGTGAATCATCCCACAGACACCTGTCTTCTAGCACCCCTCATATATACCAGGTCTTCGGCTGTGTTCTAGGAACACCATATCATACACTATTAAGCTGCACATCTATGCTAAGCATTTAAGACAATGACTGACAAGGAAAAAATGGTTTTTTAAAAAATTATGTACTTAATCCATTTGGTATATTTCAAAAGGTGCAATACTTTTCTTCATTTATCAGTGAAGGAAGTTAGACATTAACTTCAGAAAAAAAATCAGCAAACAGCTAACAAATTTCTTGAAAGTCAGTCACCGTATATAGTGCATCCTAGAAAAGAGGAGGGGCAAGACAGGTGCCACCCACTTTCATGAGTTTCATCAAATACTGAACCTACTCAAGAGTGGAGAGAAAAGGCAACTTTCAAAAAGGGGTATGTTACTAAATGAGGCATTGACTATACTCCTTCCTAAGAGCACCGGGGGGAACATGTTTTCTAAACTAGATTTAGGAAGTGGAATGTGGAAAGTGGAATCACTCCATCCTCCTCACCTAACTAAAGGGCTGTCCAATGGTTAATGAATTTTAAAAAAATGACTAAATAAAAACAAACTCCACACACACACTCCTCCCCTCCCACCACAAAAAAAAAAAAAAAGAAAGAAAAGAAAATACTAGATGTCTCAGTTCACTCTCCAGAGTGGAACCCGGGAACAGCTTCAACAACCCCAATTAGTCTGTCACAGGGTCATCACAAGCATGCCTTGCTTTTAAACAAAACAAAAAACAAAACAAACACTAGTACTGATCACTTTTCTGACAATACACAATTACTCAAAATTAACTAGTATTGAGAGGGGGAAAGGGGCCATATCTATGGGCCTTGTTTCACACGAGTGCATGTGGGTAGGTACAGGGCATTTGTCATTATTGCAAAAACGAATTTTAATTTTTAATCTTTAGTTTGATTTAAACATTGCTTTTAGTATGATGCCGAAACCAGCTGTGCAGAAAGGGCTCTGGAGAGATGTTCGTGGCAGCACACACCTGCGGCTCTTCTTCGGTTCTGGAGGCTCCAGGGCAGCCAATACTGCTTCGTCAAATACATTCTTTAGGCCTTTTTGTGTGAGTGCAGAACACGCCACATACTTGACAGCCTTCAGGTCACGGGCCAGCTTTTCAGCAGTCTCTGGAGTGATAGGTTTCTGTTTGTTCTTGGCAAGTTTCTCAATCAGAGAGGGGTCATCTCTGAGATCAATTTGGGTCCCAACAAGCAAAGAAAAGAGTCCTTGGACAATGGTGAGTTATCCCAGGCACCCACTTTTCTTTCACATTTTCAAATGAGGATAGAGAGACCACTGAAAAACAGACTAGAAATACATCTGTTTGTGGATAACTCCGAGGTCGTAATCTGTCACAATCCTCTTGCCCTGCAGTATCAAAAAGTCCGAGTATATGGCTCTCCACCAATCATAACTGTGACTGCATAGTTGTCAAAAACAGTGGGTACATACTCAGATGGAAATGTGTTTGCTTTTTAGGATATCAGAAGACATGTTTTACCAACAGCACCATCGCCCACAACAACACACTTAATTGTCTGCATTGCTGAAACAGTTTTATATCCACTTTAAATATTTCAAATCCAAGGATGACCTCAGCCTCTCCCTAAAATATAATTTTTAATAAGAAGATGCTAATTATATTATGATTTTTTATGTGATAATCTGCCTTTTTTGTTAAATATTGTTTTTATTAAATTTATTGGGGTGACGTTGGTTAACATGAACATACAGGCTTCAGTGGTAGGTTTCTATGTGGGTTTCTGTATATTCCACCGTGTGCCCACCACCCAGAGTCAAATCTTCTCCTGTCACCATATGTTAGGACACGATAATCTGCCTTTAAGAAATCACTTGTTAGCCCCACCGGTGTGGATCAGTGGTTGACCATCGGACTTTTGAAGTAGGAGGTCCAGTTCACATCCCATCGGGCGTATGCCAGGATTGGGTCGTGTCTCCATCCCCAGTAGGAGGCACGTAGGAGGCAGCCGATCAGTGATTCTCCCTCATCATTGAT
The DNA here is from genome assembly GCF_028538775.1 of Myotis yumanensis. Taxonomy (NCBI): domain Eukaryota; kingdom Metazoa; phylum Chordata; class Mammalia; order Chiroptera; family Vespertilionidae; genus Myotis; species Myotis yumanensis. The sequence goes on from NW_027223753.1 coordinate 179,157,265, forward strand.
GTTTCTATCTCTCCTCCCTTCCTCTCTGAAATCAATAAAAATATATATTAAAAAAGAAATCATTTGTCAGCAGACAATGCCATACTTGTTACTTGAATATATGATTAGTCACTGGTGCAGGAGTAGCATTTACTACCCAATTCACAGTTGATGCATTTGGGTTATTTGCTGACCATTGCTTTATTACGTGCTTTATCTTGCTTTCAAAGGTGTTTGCACTATTATGATAAAACTCATTGCTCAAGGTCCTAAGACTACAAGAAGAATGTTTTACAGGAAAAGTTGAAATAGCAATTCTCAGATCTTACATCAAGCAAAAAAATGGAATTCTTCAGAATTAAAGAATTGCCGCCTAAGTTTTCTAAATGTCCAAGATGAAACTATTGTTTCATTCTAACACATTGCAGATATGTTAACAGTTTCTTGCCTTTCGGATTTATTTCCATTGAAAATGATGACTGATAGTCAAATGTGTATTGTGCACCAAAACATTCTCTAATAGCACTTAAGTCACTACTAATCTCGGAAGTAATTTGGAAACAAAGTCAGCTTGGTTATGTAGCAATATACTCTGGCTGAATGAAGTTGCCAAGTTAAACAGTGAAAGTATACCAAAAGGTAACAGAGTGAGCTACTTTATAGCACATTGTAATTCAGTTATGGTCAGAAAACATACTTTTAAAGTTTCAGTTCTTTTCAGTTTGTTAAGATTTGTTTTGCCCCAGAATGTATGTGCACTAATTAAAACAAAACAAAACACTCAAACAAAAAACAAAAAACATTTAATGTGCATTTTTGGTCAATTATGTCAAGTTGGTTAATAACATCGCTAGGTCTATATTCTTACTGGTTTTCTCTACTAATTCTATAGTTTCTGGGAGAGGAGCATTGAAGGCTCCAATTATAATTGTGGATTTGCCTCTTTTTTCACGTCTGTGTATTTTCACTTTATACGTTTTGAAGCTCTGTTACGAACACATTTAGAATGATGTTTTTGATGAATTGATCTTTTATCATTATGTACTATCTCTCCTTGTCCCTTGTGGTGTCTTTGTTCTGAATCTATTTTGTCTCACATTAATATAGACATTCCAGCTTTTTTTGATTAGTTTTTCTGTGATATATCTTTTCCTGCCTTTTTATTCATCTTTTTATGTTGTATTTAAAATGGTTTACTTCTGGGCAACACATAGTTAGGGCTTTAAAAAAAACATCCAATCTGATCATCTCTTTTAATTGCAGTGTTTAGATGATTTACATTTAATGTAATTATTGATATGGTTGGATTTAGGCCTATTATTTTATTATTTGTTTTCTCATTTCCCTTGCTTTTTTTCTATTCTTACTTTCCTCCTTCTTTTGAATTGTTTAAATATTTCTTAATATTACATTTTAATGTATATATTGTCCTTTGGATATAGCTAGCTCTCTCTCTTTTTTAATTATATTTGCTCTATGGCTTACAATATACATACCTAAACTTTTACAGTGTATTGAGTGTTAATATTACATCACTTCAAGTAAATGTAGAGAGACACCTTACTACCATATAGGTTCCTCTATTTCCCTCCCCCCCCCCCCCACCCCCGCTCCACTAACTAACCTTTATGTTGTGGTTGGTATATGTATTATATTTATTTATTTTAAAAACTTTTATAAGAGTTTATTTGAGCCAAACTGATGATATGCCAGGGAGTAAGATCTCAAATGCTCCAGAGAATAACAGTTTTATGCTTTTGAAAATAAGGAGGGAATGTACCTGGAGCTGGGGATTGGATTACAGAATAATTAACAAGATTATGTGCTTTCTTGAGAGTTAATACCCCCTTTGAGAGGTATTACTTCTGGTATTTCAAAGGTGTGTTAACCTAGATGCACAAGAACAAGAGACAGGGCTGGCTTAAACCCTTTCACTAAAGAAGTTATGACTACCTACTATGACTTTCCCTGTTAGGAATTTATGATCAGATCACCCTGTGAGGTTGCTTTCCATAGAACCCATTATTTTCATCCACATTTATCCATTTTGCTCATAAATCAATCTGAAGGATGCTTTGGTGAACCAACATTTTGATCTGATAGTGTGTTCTCAAAGAGCTAGGAAGGCTCATTCCTAGGACAGGTCAGTGTTGATATCCTGTTGTTGACTATTGGGGATGGGGCAATACTATAATCATGGAATCTGAGTTAAGGCTGACTTTTTCCCAAAAGGGAAAGGCAGGCAAATGAAAGGCAGTCAGGTCTTATGGCCTTCATTGCAAAAAACATTGAATCATTTCTATCCTGTCAACTATCATGATCCAAGTTTAGCCTTCTGTCTCATTTTTCTCTATTTGGCATTTAGTGTAGCATTTACATAAGCCATGAAAAGAATATTAATAGTTATCTTATACATGTTCAGTAATCATAGAAAAATCCAAAGAGTAAGTATAGTTGTTATTACAACTAATATCTTTAAAGGCAAACAAAATGGATTCTGAGTTCAGTATCAATCCATCGGTACCCAGGCCTTGTTGATGACTTAGGATAGCTATCTACCTCTGGTATCTGAGGCTTCTTGTCCTCAAGGAGTCTTGGATGTTCATGGACAGTGGTAGATGTCCATCTGAGGTTATGAGCCTGACAAGGTCCCTCCTAATGAGGTTGGAGAGTGTCTTTTATTTGATATCCTTTCCAACAAATAAAATCTCCAGGTGGCAGCCCTCCCAGGATCTCCTGTGTCTGTTCTCTCTCTCTCTCTCTCTCTCTCTCTCTCTCTCTCTCTCTCTCTCTCTTTCTCGTTTTGTGCTGGACGTTTAAGTTTTGAGCCCTCCATACTAATTACTTGAGACAACCTCACAGAGGTTGGCAGGGAAGAGATGGTGTCACTGTCCCCTTTGGGGGCAGCATAAATGATCTTTAAAGTCTTTGTCTTCTGGGAGCTCTCTGAAAGGAAGTGGTTACCAACTTGGCATTTTCTTGTTGTGACTCTGTCAAACCTTGGTAATAGTGTAAGATGCCTCTTTTCAATAATGTCAGCTAATAAGTTCCTTCATAAAAGTCCAGTTTAAATGCACTGCGATGATGTCAGGGAGCCAGGAAGAATCAAAAGGCCATCTTGGGTTTTCCATAGCCCCGACTTACTCTTTAATTTAGTTTTTTTTTTATTACTTATTTTTTTATCCTCACCTGAGGACATGTTCATTGATTTTTAGGGAGAGAGAGAGACATCAATGTGAAAGAGAAATATCAATTGGTGTCTCCTGTTCTCACCCCAACTGGGCATGGGACCCAAAACCCAAGTATGTGCCTTGACTGGGGATTGAACCTGCAACTTTTTGGTGCATGGAAAGATGCTCCAACCAACTGAGCCACCTGGCCAGGGCTTATCACTTATTTTACAATGTTTCCTATGCAATTTCAAATCTTTTGAGGTGTTCCAGGGGCTCTACATATAGAGATGTTTTTAACCGTTAAAACACCCTTCAGAAGCACCTCAAAGTTGATCCTACGTATAATGAGATGTTTAACCCTTAAAACCTCAATTTCTAATGAAAACTGAGAAGTAAGCAATTTGCATTCTTCAGTTTAGAACTTTTATGAAGACGTTTTAGTTATTTTTAAATATATTTTTATTGATTTTTAGAAAGAGAGGAAGGGAGAAGGTTAGAAAGATAGATACATCTATGAGAAACATTGATAAACTGCCTCCTGCACGCCCCCTACTGGGGATCGAGCCAGCAACCCAGGCAGTGTCCCCTCCAAGAATCAAACTGGTGACCTCTTGGTTCCTGAGTCAACACTCAACCACTGAGCCACACCAGCTAAGCTATGAAGACATTTTACAACCTCTAGAAACATATTTCATAGACATAAAAGCCAATTATTAACATGGACTTATTTTTATAAAAGACAAAATAAAGACATGTCTTTTACTTAAACCAGCAAACTTAAACTAGGTTTTATTTACTAAGGATTAACTTTAGATCATGTGAACTTGAAAAGCATGAGTTAGTTTATTTTTTTCAATCCTTGCAAGCACTTGCCTTTAAATTGATTTTAATACTAGCATCCAGTGGCATAAAATTATCTAACATTTACATCATACATGCATACATAGACACACACAAACAGAATAGTTGGATCCAAATTTTGTTTTGGAGGCATTTGCAATCTGTATATATCCTTGATAAGTCAAGTAAAAATTATTAGGTTGCTCCATTTATCTAAATCCTCTTTTTAAAGATTTGAGAGACCAATTAATATGCTTTCCATTCTTTCTGCCTAATTTATAGACAGCTTTTATAACTATGCATGCAAAAGATTAATTCAGTTTTAAAATATTGTTACTGATTTTTAGAGAGAGAGGAAGGAAGAGGGAGAAGGGAGAGAGAGAGATAAAAACATCAATGAGAGAGAAACACTGACAGGCTGCCTCCTGCATACCCGCTGCTGGGGATCGAGCCCCCAACCTGTTCAAGTGCGCTGACCAGGAATTGAACCAGCATCCTCTTGGTACATGGGTCGACGCTCAACCACAGAGCCATACCAGCTGGACCATAAGGTTAATTTAGAAGTATCAAAGGATCCTCATCTGGCCATCTTAGTACTAATGGAAGGCTGACTGTCATGAGGCTTATTGGCCTCAGAGGCACAATTTCTCATGGTATTTATGAGATCTGTCGAGACTGAAAAAAACTAGGGAAAACCAGCTCTATGTCCATATATCCAGATGAGCCAATTCGGTGAGTATCCTTCTAGGGCTGCTTCACACCCTAAAGGAAGTGTTTCTGAGGCAGCTCCACAAAGACATTTAGTTACCTAAGAATTCTTTTTTTTAAATTTTTTATTTCATGGATTTATTTATAATATTTGTGGCAATGAGGAGATGTTATTTTTTTTATTAAATCATTATTGTTCAGATTATTATGTTGGTTCCTCTTTTTTCCCACCATAACTCTCCTCCACCCAGTTCCCATCCCACCCCCCGCCCTCACTCCCCACCCACTGTTCTCATCCATAGGTGCACGATTATTGTCCAATCTCTTCCCGCACCCCCACACCCCTTTCCCCCCAAGAATAGTCAGTCCATTCCCTTTCTATGCCCCTGATTCTATTATAATCACTAGTTCATACTGTTCATCAGATTATTTATTCACTTGATTTTTAGATTCACTTGTTGATAGATGTGTATTTGTTGTTCATAATTTGTATCTTTACCTTTTTCTTCTTCTTCCTCTTCTTAAAGGATGCCTTTCAGCATTTCATATAATACTGGTTTGGTGGTGATGAACTCCTTTAGCTTTTTCTTATCTGTGAAGCTCTTTATCTGACCTTCAATTCTGAATGATAGCTTTGCTGGATAAAGTAGTCTTGGTTGTAGGTTCTTGGTATTCATCACTTTGAATATTTCTTGCCACTCCCTTCTGGCCTGCAAAGTTTCTGTTGAGATATCAGCTGACAGTCGTATGGGTACTCCATTGTAGGTAACTGACTTTCTTTCTCTTGCTGCTATTAGGATACTCTCTTTGTCTTTTGCTCTTGGCATTTTAATTATGATGTGTCTTGGTGTGGTCCTCTTTGGATTCCTTTTGTTTGGGGTTCTATGCGCTTCCTGGACTTGTAAGTCTATTTCTTTCACCAGGTAGGGGAAGTTTTCTGTCATTATTTCTTCAAATAGGTTTTCAATACCTTGCTCTCTCTCTTCTTCAGGCACCCCTATAATTCGGATGTTGGTATGCTTGAAGCTGTCCCAGAGGCTCCTTACACTATCTTAGTATTTTTGGATGCTTTTTTCATTTTGTTTTTCCGGTTGGGTGTTTTTTGCTTCTTCGTATTTCAAATCTTTGACTTGATTCTTGCGATCCTCTGGTCTGCTGTTGGGAGTCTGTATAATATTCTTTATTTCAGTCAGCATATGCTTAATTTCTAGTTGGTCCTTTATCACAACATCAAGGGTCTCACTAGATTTCTTGAGGATCTCACTACATTTATCGGCGGTCTCACCAGTCTTTTCGAGGGTCTTACTAAATTTATTGGTGGCTTCTAGACAGTTCTTGAGATACCTTAAAAGTGTGGTTTTGAACTCTATATCCAGTAGTTTGCTTTCCTCCATTTCTGTCATTTGTGTCCTATTTCTTTGTCTCAGCATTTTTTATGCTTCGCTATGTCCATAGAGTGGCTTTCTGTGCTAAGTGTCCCAATTACCTGAGGTAGACACTCTTGGTGCACCCCCTTGTGGGCTTTGTGCACAGTCTTGTTGTAGTTAAGCCTTGATTGTTGTATGTAAAGCTGGGAGGATTTGACCTCCAGGCCAATTGGCTGTGAGAATCAGCTGTGTCTATGGTGGAGAACTTCTGTGCTGAAGGCACCCTTCTGGGGCAATACTTGCTTCAGTGGGGCTTTGGTGCTCACTGAGTCTGCCCCCTGAGTGTGTCCCTTATAGATCTGAGTAGTTGTAATTGGATGGTCCCACTCTGACCACTGGGTACACTGGCTCTTGGATCTAAGGAGGTGCTAATCTAGCCTCTGCCTGAGGCTACCCAGCAGAAGCCAGCTGTAAAGCAATGCTAGTTGTCCTGGGGCCTTGGGGCAGCTGCAGTTTGTTAAGTTATTTTCAGATTACAAAGGGCCTGGCCTTTCATATGCAAAAGCCTCCGTCCACGGCTTGGGCGGGGCGGGGTCCCAGGGGACCAACAGGGCGGGCCTAGTGTGCCAGCAGTATGGCTGCTCTCAGTCCTGCCTTCAGAGGTTCTGGCAATCGCCGCAAGTGCCTCCGAGAGAAAGCTGCCCTCGAGTTCTGACTGATGCCAGACAGTCCCGTTTCTCCTGTATGAGTCTGGGTCCCCAAAGACTCGCCTGGAACTGGAGCTCAGAGCCTGAGACTCCCTCCCGATTGAAAAAAGACAATTGTGTCCTCAACCGCCAGCCCTCTCAGCATGCACCTCCGCACCTTTGTATTTACTTCAGCACCGCACCTCCTCTGAGTCTCAGTGTGCTTTTCTCTTTCCTTCTAGTTGTAGAAATTCCACTCAGCCAGCCTTCCTGTGGTTCTGGATGATGTCCGTTATGTCTTTTAGTTGTATTTTTGAAGTGGTTGTGTGAGGCAGCAATCTCCGGTGTTTACCTATGCCGCCATCTTGGTTCTCCACCTAAGAATTCTTGAGCAAAAGCCAGTGAGAGCTTACTGGTCGCCACCGAACCAGGGTGTTTTCCAGGGAATGGAACCCTTTCTCAGGTCCCTCTCTGCAGGTGAACCTGTTTTAGGGTGTTGTGCTCTTCCCCCTGGGGCTCCCCCCACCGGCTTCTCGGCTTCTCAGGGATCAGCTACACTGCTGCACTGATGACTCCTGGAGCCCATCTGTGGATTCAGGGATCTGAACCACTGCTGTCACCCCACTGCCTATTCGGGTTGGGGAGGCAAATGTCCTTTCTCTTTCAGAGCTAAAAAAGCTCAGTCTCTCATTTGAGCAGCAAACGTATTGTTCAGATTCTCAGCTATCTAATAAAAAAGCCAAAATTAAGAGCAGCAACCCATTCCTCCCCCTCCTTCTTCCCTTCCTCTTCCCTTCTTCTTCTCCTCCTTCTCCTTCTCTTTCTCCTTCGCCTTTGCCTTCCCCTTCGCCTTCGCCTTCTCCTCCTCCTCCTCCTCCTCCTCCTCCTCCTCCTCCTCCTCCTCCTCCTCTTCTCTTTTCTAAAAACAGCTCAAATAAAGTCATGGCCTGCTACTAAAAGCAAGGAGGCCCCAAATTCCAAGAGAAACTCACCCCAGTTCACCTGGTAGGAAGTAGGGAGTTGGCAGGGCATAATGGGCCATTCCTTGTATCTTAGTCCTGCTCCAGGTTCACAGAGTGGTTCTGGAAGTTTCTTCAACATAAACACCCAGATCTGTAGAAAATTTTTATAAGAGTTTATTAGAGCCAAACTGACAATATATGCCAGGGAGCAAGATCTCGAATGCTCCCCTATATTATATTTAACAGTTTATTATGCTTGAATGAAATCTGTTGTTTTATATAATAAATAAAACATTGCAATAAAACTGAAATATCATTTGACCCTCTACCCAAGCCCCATTCCAATTCCCTCTTTCCCACAACCAGCCTCTATTTTTAATTTGATATTTTTTATTCTTCGTTTTACCTGCATTTTTCATACTTTTACCTACCTACTTCTAAAATTACTTTTTAAAAAATATATATTTTTATTGATTTCAGAGAGGAAGGGAAAGGGAGAGAGAGAGATAGAAACATCAATGATGAAAGAGAATCATTGATTGGCTGTCTCCTGCAGGTTCCCTATTGGGGACCCAGCCCACAACCCGGGCATGTGCCCTTGACTGGAATCGAACCCGGGACCCCTCAGTTCGAGGCCGACACTCTATCCACTGAGCCAAACAGGCTAGGGCTAAAATTACTTTTAAAAATAGTGTCATGTGCTACATTTTCCTTTATAGCCATTTTTACTCAACATTATCTTTAAAAAAATATATTTTTATTGATTTCAGAGAGGAAGGAAGAAGAGAGAGATAGAAACATCCATGAGGGGAGAGTACCATTGATTGGCTGCCTCCTGCATGCCCCCTACTGGGGACTAAGCCTGCAACCCAGGCATGTGCCCTGACCAGAATCCAACCATGACTTCCTGGTTCATAGGTCGATGCTCAGCCACTGAGCCACACTGGCTGGGCTCAACATTATCTTTTTTTGAAATCTATCTATGTTGACCTAGTTTATTTATTTTGAAGTTCTGGCACACTCTTCTCCCCACCTCCAACTCCTATTCTTACTTGGCTTGCCCACTTCTTTCAAGTCTTTAAGTGTCAGTATGGATGTTCCTGACCATCCTTTTAAAAATTACATCCACACTCTCATAGGGCTCCTGTTTTCCCTTTTCACCTTTGTTTTTCTCCATAGCTCTTATTACTATCTAACATAGTAAGTACTTCTTTATGATATGTTTCCTTCTATAAGAATAAGCTACATGAAAACAAGGATTTTTGTCTATTAGTAACTGCTATTTCTCTAGTTTTCAGAACAGCGCTTGGCACGTAGCAGCCATTCAATAAATATCTACACTAATAATAGACAAATATGTAAATTGACCATACCTTTGTGACGCCCCACAGCCAATCAGGAGTGAGTATACAAGTCAACCTGACAAAGATGGCAGGCCTGTGGGCAGCGTGCATGCGTGCAGGCGCCGAGCAGCCAGGGGGCGGGGCAGGATGCTTGCATTGTCACCATGGTGATGACGCAGGCATTCCACACTGCCCCAGCTGCTCCAGGCCTCTGGGCAGCATGGGAAGGCGGAAAGGAGGCTCCGGCTGGAGCGAAGGTGGTGCCGGCAGCCAGGGAAGGAAGGCCCATTCTTGTACAAATCTTCGTGCATCAGGCCTCTAGTCCATATAATAAGGAGCTAATATGCAAATGGTCATCACACCCTCGCGCCCTTGTGCCATCGTGCTGGGGCCGGGGGACCTGAGGCCTGGCGAGGTGACCTGAGGTGGCTTTCCCCTGCCTGGCGTTGGGCTAAGGGACCTGAGACTGGCCCACCAGCCAGCAGGGCTTGATGGGGGACCTGAGGCTGCGACCCCCACCCAGTGGGGCTTGACGGGGGGTGGGGCTGGCTCGGCCTGGGTCTTGCGCAATTTCGAGGTGCACACAGATGGGTGGGGACTTGACTCTGGGTCCTGCCGCACACCCCAGACTCTGACAGGAGGGAGATTTTCATGTACATTTTACTAATTTTTTTTTCATCTCTGACACTTCTATTATAGAGAAAGGGCAAATAGCAATATTAAAATATTTCCTCTAATTAATTCCCTTTTAATGTGCACAAATTTTGTGCACCGGACCACTAGTCTACATATATAAAAGCTCAAGTGACCAGCCAACAGGCCAGTAGGTATGATGCGCACTGACCATCAGGGGACAGATGCTCAATGCAGGAGCTGCTGAGCGACAGCAACTTTGCAGAGTGCCCTCTTGTACTCCAGGATCCCTTGGGAGATGTCAGAGAGCCGATTTCAGCCTGATCCCCTCAGACCAGGCTGAGGAATCCCACCTGCTGGAGGGACCCCACTCACTCTGCTGATGCTCTTTAAGCCCCAGCAGCACCCCAGGTTGGCAGGAGGTTGGCTCCAGGGCGTGTCCAGCCTGTCTCGCCCAGTCCTGCCCGCCAGCCACCTTCTAATTAATATACTTTCAGTGTGCATGAATCTGTGCACCAGGCCTCTAGTTTGTTTAATAAACAAATGAATTTAGGATATGCCAGTCAATGGACAATTAGATTATTTAAAGTTTTTCCATAGTATAAGCCATGCAGCTTATCAATGGAAAAATATCATTGGATGAAGATTAAAAAAATAAAATAAAATAAATATGGAATGCTTCATGAGTTTGCATGTCATCCTTGCACAGGAGCCATGCTAATCTCTATATCATTCTAATTTTAGTGTGCGTGCTGCCAACATAAGCACTCTCATTTTTAACTTTTAACACAGTAACATATGGGTAGAGTTAGAATATAATAAAAATACTGTATTAAAAAAGGGTAGTTTCTCACTCCTTGTATCTTACTTTCAGAGGCAAACACAAACTCTCTTGTTATTTCAAGACTTAGTATTATAGCACTATTTTGCAATTTCTTGATTTAACTCTTTTATGTAGACACATTTCCCTCATCCTATATTCTCAGAATAATTATAATTTGCAGTTAAAGATCAATATTTACATTATTACTGTGTTAATATTGTTAACTGCATAGCCAAGTAGTGCATGCTTTCTGTCTTGAAAGCTTTACTTTTCCTTGAAGAAAATAATTGCATTTTTCACGTATGTCATTTTTATATGTAACTATTCTTACTTTTTTTCCAATTGCATATCAATTGTTATATGTGTAATACTTGTTCTCTTCCCTCAATATGTCTGATTAGATAATTAGATAATCCATTGATTATACTTTTTTTTTTTTTATCCTCTGAAACCTCATCTCAGAGCCCTTCATCCTCCTGCTCCAGTCTGGTCTGGTTACATTCTGGGCTCCTACTGCCCATCATCCTCTGCATTTCCTATTTTAGAGACCTTGTTTTCTAGATCCTGTGCTTTCCTCTTCCTTGAATACTTCCTCATTTCAGAGGAGTACTTCTCTAGCCACTTCCTGAGAAAGGGTGCCGGGGAAGTAAATTCTCTGAGATCTTAAAATCCAAAAAGGTTTTTGTTCTATTCCAGTGGTTTTCCCTGCTTGCGCATTGGAATTACACAAGAGAGCCATAAAAGCAAAACCAGTAAAACAAAAACAAGCCCTGGCGGGGTGGCTCAGTTGGTTTGAGCATCATCCCATACACCGAAAGGTTGTAGGTTTGATTCCCACTCAGGGCACATACCTACATTGTGGGTTCGATCCCTGGTGGGGGAGAGTACGGGAGGCAATTGGTCAATGTTTCTCTCTCTCTCTTTCTCTCTCTCTCTCTCTCTCTCTCTCTCTCAAACCAATAAACATATCTTTGGGTGAGGATTAAATATAAAAAAGCAAAATAAAAACACCTCAGACCCTGCCTCAAAACCACTAAACAATAATTTGGAGAATAGGATTTAATAGTCCCTCAGGAGATTCTAATGTGATACAAGGTTGAGAACTTGAAATGAAGGTTTGGCTGTCTGTGGTAAGCTGAATTCTATGATGGTCCTCAAGATTCCTCTCCATGATGTACACAACTTGTATAGTCCTCTTCTATTGAGTGTGGGTGGTACTAGTACCTATGATGGAGTATTATTCCTATGAATAAATTACTAATCGGTTGACTTTGAGTTAGAGAGATGTCCCTGGTTAAGTCTTGCTTAACTAGGTGAGTCCTTCAGGGGAAGGTAAAGCATCTGAGAGATATTCTCCTGCTGGTCTTGAAGATGCAGCAAACTGCTGTGTTGCGGGAGGCGGAGGCCCTATGACAAGGATCGAGGGGAAGCCACTAGGAAATCAGAGCAGTTCCAGGCTGACAGGTAGCAAGAAAACAAGGACTACTATCATACAATCTCAAGGAACTGACTTCTGCCAACAACTCACATGAGATTGGAAGAGGACTTTGTTTCATCTGATACCTTGTTTGCAGCCTTGTAAGAACCTAGCTATGTGCCCAGGCTTCTAACCTACAGAAATTATCTATAATAATTTAAGTGTAATGTATTAATTAGACTGGACAGCCGAACTACCTTCTGGACGTCCTTCTGGACGAAGCCAGGGCTGCGAAGGCCGAGGCAAGCTGCCATGGCTGCGAGGGCCAAGCCACTTGCACAAATTTCATGCATTGGCCTCTAATATTTTATAACAAATGAGATGAGAGCTGTTTTTCTAAGTTTAATGCATTTTGTTAATAAATATTGTTTGCTATTATCTTGCAGCAATTAATATGTGGCTTTTTAATATTTTAGTATTTTTTATGCAAATAAGCATTATATATTAGCAGTTCCTCTTTTTGTTGTTCATATATATATATTTTAATTTAAGTTCTCTATTGTTTAATGTATTACATAAGTCTCCTTTTTCCCCCATTGACCTCTCCCCAGCACCCCGCAACCCCCAGCACATGCCCTCCCCCCCTCCCGCCCCCCGTCTGTGTCCATTGGTTATGCTCATAGGCATGCATACAAGTCCTTTGGTTGATCTCTTACCCCGCCACCTCCAGCCTTCCCTCATAGGTCGGACAGTCTATTCGATGCTTCTATGACTCTGGTTCAGTTTTAGTTCATCAGTTTACATAGTTCATTATATTCCACAAATGAGTGAGATCATGTGATATTTATCTTTCTCTGACTGGCTTATTTTGCTTAGCAAAATGCTCTCCAGGTCCATCCATGCTGTTTTAGCCGTTCCTCTTGATGGATATCTATTCACACACTTTCATTTGCAAAGTATTCCATGATCAAATAAACTTTTAAAAATGCTATCTTAAAATACCCAACACCTACCACAGTGCCAGGCACTTGGCACTAGCTCAAAAAGAACTTACTAAATGGAAACATGTTCAGTCTTCCCAACCCCATCTTCTTTCCTTCAGCTTGTCCTCTAAACTCAGAGACATGAAACATTTTCTAAAAACTCCCCAAGGTGACTATTTCCTAGCATCCCTAGAAATCCGTGTTAGTGTTGAACAAATCTCAATGTCAGGAAACTTCCTTACCCTAAGCCTATTTTGCTGAAGTTTAAGTCATTTCCTTTTATTCTTTAGTGCTGCTAGAGAACAGGTTACCATTCCTTGTGTATATATCTGAGAGAAATTTTACATGTGCTTTAGAACTTTTTTTCGCCTCTCTCCACAATGATTCTATAAGATAAGGCTAATTCTGCCACCCACGAAAAATAGAAGTGGACTTATTTATAGCAGAATATTTTAAAAAATATGTCCAATGATTTTAAAGAAAGGTGATACTTAAATTTAGAGATGGTTATCTCATTTTCCTCTCAGAACACTTTATACCAAAGGTTTCTAAACTTGATTGATCTTTAAAAACACCTGAGGAACTTAATAGATATAAAGAAATTTAGCCCCTCCCCCCACAAATGTATTAAATTTGAATACCAGATGGGTGGTTCTTGGAAGTTTATAATTAAAGAGATAATTTTCCACTCCGAAAGCTTCTAGAATCTCCTCTTTATTTCTAGTGTTATTATGTTTTGGTCATTTTTTTCATATGTTTCACTAGGCCAGTGATGGCGAACCTATGACACGTGTGTCAGAGGTGACACGCGAACTCATTTTTTTGGTTGATTTTTCTTTGTTAAATGGCATTTAAATATATAAAATAAATATCAAAAATATAAGTCTTTGTTTTACTATGGTTTCAAATATCAAAAAATTTCTATATGTGACACAGCACCAGAGTTAAGTTAGGGTTTTTCAAAATGCTGACACGCCGAGCTCAAAAGGTTTGCCATCACTGAGTACGGGAGCTCTTTTACAAAGTTGGAGATCTATGTCCTTTGATTCTGGGAAAATTTTCCCTTTAATTATTTTCCCCCTTCTATTTTCTTTTCCTGGAATTCCAGTTGGCTGAGAATTTGAGTTTTTGGATTACAGCTTTATTTTTCTTACTACTCTAACTCATAGTAACCATCTCTTCTTGGTAACTTTTCTCAACTTTACCTTTTAATGCTTCTATTGACTTTTTATTTTGATAGTCATGCTTTGATCATATACATAATTTCCTCCAGCTATTTTTCTTCTTATGTAGTGGTTTAAAGTATGTTTATAAATTCTTTGATGCTTCCATCAAAACTTGTAGTCTAAATAACCCTTGCGTTGAGTATGGGCTGCAAGTGATACTCTGTAAATTTTGGATACCAGGTCATAAAGGACACTGCGGTGTCATTTCTCCTCTTCTGGATTATTTGCTCTGGGGGAAACCAGTTGCCATATTGTAAGAACATACAATGTTGTTATGAAGAGTTTCATGTAGTGAGAAACTGAGGTCTCCTGTCAACAGCTATGTAGTGAGCCATTTCAATGAGGATCCTCCAGTCCTTGTTGAGTCTTCAGAAAACTGCATCCCAGCTGAAAGCTTGACAGACATCTCATGAGAGACCTTGTGCCAGAACCATCTGGCTAAGTTACTCCCAGATTTTTGACCCACAGAGGCTGTGATGTAGGAAATGTGTGTTGTAAGTTGCTAAGTTTTGGGGTAGTTTGTCATGCAGCAATAGATAACTAACATCTCGAGCTGAATGTTCCTTTTTATAACATCCTGTTCTTGCTTCATAGGTGCCTACCTTCTGTAATTCACAGGACATTAATGATCTTTATTTGTTCATTTTCCTCACTGCATTGTCTCTGATTCCTCTGAGTTTCTTTTTCCTTTTCCTTTCTTTTGGATTCAGGGTAGTTGACAAAAAGCCAAAAAGATGGAATGGGATACAGATTCCGGGAGTGAGGTGGTGGGAGAGGAGGCAAACAATGGCTAAGTCTGCTATAGGAAGCAAGGAACATGAAGTAGGAGAAAAAGATTAAATATCTCATAAGAGATGGAGATCTATGAATGTATTCTAGAGGTTTTCTTTGTTTGTTTTGCTCACAATTCCATCAATTATTGTCAGCACTCAAATTCCTGAATCCACACCATTTTTAGCAAAGATTTCTAATATATATATATCTAAGCGACTGCTGACCATTTTACCATCCTACCGGTAGCTATGATGTACAATGACCACCAGGAGGCAGACACTCAATGCAGGAGCTGCTGAGCTGTGGTGACTTGGCAGCTGTGATTCTTGGGTGACGCATCCGGAACCAGAGAGGAGGAAGCCGGATTCCGGGGTGCGTCACCCAAGAACCACCCTCTCGCAATCTGGGACCCCTTGGGGGATGTTGGAGAGCGGGTTTTGGCCTGATCCCCACAGTCCAGGCCGAGGGACCCCACCAGTACATGAATCCATGCACTGGTCCTCTAGTGTAGTATAAGTTAGATGTACTCAGTGGTGATTCTACAGTATTTTACTTGAATTTTCCTTTTCCTAAAGCTATGTGAAAGGTAAAGTAGAAGTTATAAGGCTGCATTAAGAAAACCTACATATTGTTTGTATAATAAGTAGATTGAATGTTGATTAGTCTGACAGTAGTTTTCTGGCAAAGCTAAAAGTCAATGGAATCATTGTAGACCTCATCACCTACTGTCTGTGACTTTGAGTAAGTTTCTCAAATTTTAAAAACCTATTTTGTAAAATGCAAATATTAATAGCATCTACCCTGGAGTTGTTATAATGAATTAATGAGATAAGGTGCTTAGAATAGTGCCAGGCACAGTGTTCTCTGTCCTTTTCCTCCTCTTCTCTTTTTACTTCCTCTTCTTATTCTTCTCTTTTTCTGCTTCTCTTCCTTCACCCCATATTTCTCCTTACTAGTATTATATAAAAATGTATTCTCGTGAACCTTGAATCTATCTTGGAGGAACTTCTGGCTTATTGACCACTTTCACAAGCCTTATCCATATGCTACCATACCAAATTATGATATTGACATCTACATTTGTTATGATCAGACCTCTGACAGGGAAGCTTGATTTTCTGTAACACACCTAACTCATTCAACACATTTTACAGAAGGCGTGCTCTGAAAGAGAAACTGCTAGGTAGTGGCTATATAAAAATATGACACACTGATTATAGTCTAGAGAAGGAGACAAACATAACACAGGGACCCTTCTCCCCCATTATCATAGCCATTCTCAGAATGCTGGGGGCATAGGAGAAGGCGTCTGATATGCTTATGACAGTCACTGAAGGCTTGGCAAAGACAAAGCACTTAAAAGGGGTTGCGCGCGCGCGCGCGCGCGCGCGTGTGTGTGTGTGTGTGTCTGTGTGTGTGTGTGTGTTTGGGCATTGGGCATAATTCCAGATATAGTGAACAACACTTGCAAAACTATAGAAACTATAGAGGTATAAGAGTGCATGTTATGATTGGAAACTAGCAAGTAACTGAATGTAAAATCTGAGGACCTACTGTGTATCAAAGTTATGTAATAAACATGGAGCCTTCAAAGACTGAAACATAGTTCTTTCCTATACAAGAGCAGCAAATTAAGTCCTCATATGGTACCTGAGAATTATAATGCCTGTATAGAGGAAGTACTCCCATAGCACTTTGAACTGGTCTAAGTATTTGTTTAATAATATTTAATATTTGCTGGATGAAGAAAGAAATAAAAGATACATCTTAAAGAATGTTCAGGAGTCAGCCAGGTGCAAGATTTATTTCTTAAATATTAGCATTCTTTCTCCACTCCAGTGCTGCAATATTTATTTACGCAAATATTTTATTTAGCCCTTCTAATTATTTGCTGCCATCTAGTGTAATAAAGTTGATGTTGTAATGTTGGTTTTTATCCCAGTTTTACTGAAAAATAATTGGCATACATCTTTATATAAACTTAAGGCACACAGCATGATCATTCGATTTACATTTGTTGTGAAATGATTACCACAATAGGTTCAACTAATGTCCATTTTCTCATACAGATATAATCCTATATAATAAAAGCCTAATATGCCAGTGTCCAGCCGTTCGACCATTCAACCAGTTGCTATGACACTCACTGACCACCGGGGGCAGACGCTCTGATCCACAGGTTAGCTTGCTGCTGGGATCCTGCTGATCGGGACTGAGCGAGAAGGGCTGGACACACCCTGGAACCCTCCTGTGGTCCCTCCCCAGCCCCAATCATGCACTGGAGGGGTCCCTTGGCTTGGCCTGAATCCTCTTGCAATCCAGGATCCCTTGGGGGATGTCAGAGAGCCAATTTTGGCCTGATCACCACAGGCCAGGCCTCTAGTAAAAGAAATGAAAGAAGAAAAAGGAAAATAGTTTTCTTGTGATGAGAATTCTTAGTATTTATTCTCTTAACAACTTTCCTATATGTTGTCCAGCAGTGTTAGCTATGGCCATCATATTGTGCATTATACCTCCAGTGCTTATTTATATTATAACAGGAAGTTTTAATCTTTTGACAACTTTTCTCTGTTTCCCCCTCTCCCCTACCCTCTGCCTCTGGTAACCACAAGTCTGATCTGTTTCTAGTTTATTTGTTTGCTTTGCTTTGTTTTTAGATTCCACATATAAGTGAGATCATACCGTATTTGTCTTTTTCTACACAACATTTCATTTAGTGTAATGTCTTCAAGGTCTATCCATGTTGTTGCAAATGATAGGATTTCCTCTTCCTTGTGGCTAAATAATATTTGTATATTTATCTTTAACTTTTAAATCTCTTCATCTATCAGTCGACACTTAGGTTGTCTTAAGTCTTAGTTATTGGTGATAATGCTGCTGGGAACATAGAAGTGCAGGTATCTTCCTAGAAGTGGAAGGATCATATTGTTGGATCATAGGTTCTATTTTTAACTTTTTAAGGGTCCTCCATACTATTTTCTATAGTGGCTGTACCAATTTACAACCCTACCAATAGTGCACAAAGGTTCCCTTTTCTCTGCATCTACATTAGCCTTTATCTCTTCTCTTTTGATAATAGCCATTCTACCAGGGGGGACGTGACATGTCATTGTGGTTTTAATTTGTATTTCCCTAATCACTAGTGATGTTGAGCATCTTTTCATGCACCTGTTGGCCTTTGGTATATCTTCTTTGTAATGTTGTTTTTAATTAACATTAGACTCTGTTGATTTTTTATGAGAATGGCCCTTCATAATTCATTAAAAAATGTAAGCCATAACTAAAATTTGAATAAAACGTGAGAAAATATCGTAATAATGGTGCTATTTAGTAATATGTAATGATTTTCCAGATTGTAGTCTATGTATTAAAGCTAAATCAGTAAAATCAACTGATATAAAATTCAAGGGATGGTGCATACAGAAAAGATAACTAATATAAATTAAAACATTAAAAACACTCTAAGGTGGTACAATGAAATGATATAATTTGGAACACCCTCTCTCCTGTGTTGCTGGCTTCGGGGTTCCTGTACTTCCTCTGCTCAAAGTTCATTACTGTGTACCTGGTGATGATTTTTAATGTTTAAAAATGACATAGATCATTTCTCAGACCATTAAAAATACCCTATGTGAATTGAATCATAAAATACCATTTAATCTATTCACTGGCTGTAATTGTCATATACCTATCCTAATATCATTCCCTCTTTCTCCCTTCACCCTTCCACTTTCCTTTTTGCATTCTGTGTAAGGAAAATACCATTTTAGTTTTTATTTCACTTTTAGAAAGCTTGTGGCCCTGAAGGAAATGTTGGCTGGGAAGGTCTGCCATGACATCACTACTAGACTTTCAAGACAAATGTAACAGTAAGTTGTTTTTGAAGCCAGCACTTGCTGTGATGGAAGAGACTCCGGAAAGAGGACTTCCTGCCCTTCCAGGCTTAGGGCCCCTCGGAGTTTCCTCTGAGAGGTACCAAATTAGAATGGAATGCATTATTAGAATATTCCATCTTGATTCTTTTCCCCATTTCTCCCTCCAGGTGTACCACTAACACTGAATTCTACATAGAAGAAACTCTAAGCTGGTGCCAGGAGACCAGAATTCTAATTCTCATTCCTGTCCAGGAAGTGGTGGTATGACATTAGTGAAGACACATAGACAGACTACTCTGGGCTCACTTTCCTTTTTCACACAGTCAAGCATTGCACTTAGATTTTTGTGGTTGTTCTTTCTATTGGTAAGATGCAGTGATTTTTCTTGCTATTTACTTTGCGGAGCTTTACTTATTTTCTATATTTGAAGGGAATGCAAACCTTCATTAGAAAACAATTCCTGAATCGGTAGGGAAATAAATACTATTGGAAGAGTTGTTGGAGAAATAAGGAAGGTTAAGTGGTTGCTATTCTTCTTTTAGGTCTATCTGCTTAAAGGTAGCAGAATAGTTTCAGACCTATCTCTTATCCTTTCACAATTGAAAAAAGAAAACTGGCTCTATGAAGTCTGAAATGTGTTTCTGTTACAAAAAGGATACAATATCCGGTATTGGGAAAGACTTAAGTTCACCACATGCAGTTTATCAGAAGGGAACCTAAAGCTTGGGTGAGATAAAATGAGGGGAAGGTACAGCCAAGTACTGGAGGCAAAGTTAAATATTCAAACCCCGCAGGAGATGCGGGAGATCCCCACTCCTCACTGACGAGTTGCCAGCTGCCACCTCTACTTACATGACTTGTGGAAACTGGAGCTCTTTTTATGAAGCAAACACTGATTTTCTAGTGTGATTTATGAAAATTGGCCTTATTGGTTCATAAATGGGAAATTAGATCTATTGAACACATTCTCTGAGTAGTCTGGAAAACAGAAGACTTTCACTCTTAAAAGTGAGGCAATTTTACTTTATTTGGAGAAGCAGCAAGGGACCACTTAACTTTATAAGGAAAATAAAGAGTTATGTGTCAGATTGGGAGCCTAACCCTGTTAAGATGGTCCCCAGGAGCTGGTATTATCTGAAAGAAGATTCAAGCACGTCATTCATTCTGTTTTCTTCTTTCTGTCCACTCTGATCTATCTGAAAACATTTACTTATTCCCTACTATTTCAAGGGCCCCTTTAAAAAACATAAACAATACATCAGTGTGTGGGGGGGGGGGGGGAACAAGTGTGGGAAGACAATGAACAAAATAGCAATTGAAATGGCTGGACCTGCTTTGCTGGCCTCTCTGACTCTTTCCCCCAACCAAACCCCACTACAGAGAAAGAAAGCGATTCTCCAAGTCTGAAAGTCAGCAAGTTACATAAAATATCCACATTCCAAGATGCTGCTGACTGATGCAGGTAACTTCCTAACCGGAGTTCTCACAACTAAAAAGGTTCAAGTGATTAACCATGAAAGACTGTTCCTTAACATAAGCTTGTAAACTGGACGTGAAGTCACATTTTCTAGTTTCCCTTCTCATACTGAAGTCCTGGAGGAAGAATAGTAAGCTGCTCGGGAAATTCCTTGACAAGTGGAATAAGGGAAATGGAGACAAAATAATTAGACAAGGCCAAACATTTTGTAATTTATGGGGAGAGAAAAAATTACATGTCACATGCAACAATCTGGTAAATATTTATGAATTTTCTGCTTCTTAATAGGAAGGTGTGAAAACAACTTAACTCCTGATTGTATATTAGCAATTACTATCAGTCTGGAGAAGATAAGAAAAACACAGTCCTGAGTAGAGTCTCTGTGTCTGCACAGAAAACACACCAACACATAAAAAATATATATGATGCCCATCTCATAGCAATTACATTTTTGTATCTAGTGATTAGGAGATGATACAATATATAAAAACTTAGCATGAATTTAGACCACTCTTAATGGAACTTGGTTAACTGTGCCTGGTAGTCTTATACATTTAAAATGCACTGCATATATTATCTGGAGAACTTCTTCAAACTATAGATGTTAAGTGAGCAAAAGGATTGGATGCTCTCTTGTATTAACCCCCCCCCCCACCCCCCCTAGGGCCTAAGGTCCAAAGGAAGAAACCTGTCTACTTCTCTGGAACAATGAACTCAATCAGGTTGAGGAACGAAGGCCCTGAGATACAAGTTGTTTGAGCTTTCCCTTCTGTAATTAGTATTATGAAAACAAAGGGTATATAGAAAACATGTATATTTTTCCTCCTCAAACATTCCCCTGCCTTGAGATTTGTGCATTGCCCTGCCACCTTCCTTACCATCTACACTAATAAAAGAGAAACATGGTAATTAGCGTACGACCGCTACCCTTCCCATTGGCTAATCAGCATATCCTTATGCAAATTAACTGTCAGCCAAGATGGCGTCCAGCAGCCATGCACTGAAGCCAGCAGGGAGGCTTGCTTGCTTCAGTGACTGGAGACTCCAACGTTCCCCACCTAACTTGCCGGCCTCTCAGCTGCAACTCTAAGCAACTATGTACTATGTTGCAAATAAGAAGCTAAACAAAACCCCAGAAACCAGCCGGACTGAAAGCCAGCCAGACTGCAACATTGTATTGATGTTTTCAGCAGTGAGGCCTCAGAGCGAAAGCTGGCCCAGAATAAAAAAAAGAAAAAGAAAACAAGGTGCGGTTGGGAGCTTCAGTCACTCGCCAACTGGAAAACAGCCCTCAGCCCATCACCCAGACTGGCCAGGCACCCCAGTGGGGACCCCCACCCTGAACCAGGACACCCTTCAGGGCAAACCAGCCAGCCCCCACCCGTGCACCAGGCCTCTATTCTATATGGTAAAAGGGTAATATGCCTCCTGGCACCGGGATCAGCGGAGCAGCAAGGCTCCCAGCACCGGGATCAGCGTGACAGGGGGCACTGCCCAAACCCCCTGATCACCCTGCAGCTCTGTGTGTGACAGGGGGTGGGGCCACAACATCCCTATCCGCCCTGCTCTGTTCCTGACAGGGGAAGGCCAACTCCCTGATGAGCCCTGCTCTGTGCCTGATAGGGGGGAGCTCCCCAATCCCCTGATTGCCCTGCGGCTCTGTGTGTGACAGGGTGCGGCGCCCCAACCCCCGCCCCCCCCACGGGACCTGCTCTGTGTGTGACAGGGTAGAGCCATAACCTCTCCATCGGCCCTGCCCCGAGTGTGACAGTGGCAGTGCCCCAACCCCCTGATCAGCCCTGCTCTGTGGGTGATAGAGGATGGCGCCCCAACCCCCGTCCACGGGCCTTGTTCTGTGTGTGACAGGGTAGAGCCATAACCTCCCCATTGGCCCTGCCCTGAGTGTGATAAGGTGCAGTGCCCCAACCCCCTGATCCGGCCTGCTCTGTGTGTGACAGGGGGCAGCGCCCCAACCCCCCTGATGGACCCTGCTCTGTGCATGACAGGGGGAAGCTCCTCAACCCCCTGATCGACCCTGCTCTGTGTGTGACAGGGGGGAGCTCCTCAACCCCCTGATTGACCCTGCTCTGTGTGTGACAGGGTACGGAGCCCCAACCCCCCTAATGGGCCCTGCTCTGTGAGTGACAGGGGGCAGCGCCCCAACCCCCTGATTGGCCCTGCTCTGTGAGTGACAGGGGGCAGCACCCCAACCCCCTGATCGGCCCTGCTCTGTGCGTGACAGGGGGTGGCGCCGCAACCTCCCCATCGACCCTGCCTTGAGTGTGACAGGGGGCGGTGCCCCAACCCCCCAATCGGCCCTACCCTGAGCATGACTGAGGGAGGCATCGCAACCTCCCGATCCACCCTGCTCTGTGCATGACGGGACGGCGCCCCAACTCCCCAATCGGCCCTGCTCTGAGCCTGACCAGGGGCTGCACCTAGGGATTGGGCCTGCCCTCTGCCACCCGGGAGCAGGCCTAAGCCAGCAGGTCGTTATCTCCTGAAGGGTCCCAGACTGCGAGAGGGTACAGGCCGGGCTGGGGGACCCCCCTCCCCACCCCGCCGAGTGCACAAATTTTGTGCACCGGGCCTCTAGTCCTATCTAATAAAAGGGCAATATGCAAATTAACTGTCATTCTGTCACAAAGATGGCGGCGCCCATAGCCACAAGATGGGGGAACCCAGCCCTCTCAGCACTGCCGGAGTCCCCCAGTCCCAGGGTGGTGGCTGCTGAGAGCGGGCAGTGTGAACAGCCTGGCAGAATGCTTGCTTCTTCGCCGCACCTGGCTCGGGCCAGCCCCCTGGAGCTGGAGTGGACACAGACAGGAACGGGGGGCCGGCCCACAGCCTCTGCGGCCGAGAGCAGGCCCGGAGAGGAGAGGGTGGGCCCGCCTCCCACGGAAGCAACATGGGTCCCTCCTGGCTCCTGTGGGCACCGCAGCTCCTTTCCACCTCCCACAGAATGAATGTGGGTCCCTCCTACCTCCTGCGGAAGCTCCACAGCTCCAGTGGAAGAAGCGGGTGGCCTACTGTGTGTGATATCGCGCGATGGGCTACTAGTCTATAATAATAAAAGCATAATATGCTAATTAGACAGGACAGCTGAACGACCTTCTGGACGTCATTTGGATGTCCTTCTTGACGAAGCTGTGGCAGCGAGGGCTGAGGCAGAGGCAGTTAGGAGCGATCAGGCAGGCAGGCAGAGTGGTTAGGGGTGATCAGGCAGGCAGGCAGGCAGGCAAGAGGTTAGGAGCCAGTGGTCCCAGATTGTGAGAGGGTGCAGGTTGGGCTGAGGGAACACCCGCACGCCCCCCCCCCCCCCCCCCGCATGAATTTTGTGCACCAGGCCTCTAGTCTCAATAATTCTCTAGAAACAGTGGTTCCTGCACTTAGTGGTTTCATGCACCAGGAACATTCAATAAGACAAAACTAAATAAAAACGTGTAAATGCTAGGGTAAATGGGGACATTGTGCAATGGGAAACATTAAGAAACAATATCATTTTCATATTCTAAAAGAAGATACATTGAGATTAAAATGAATATAACCTCAACATAAAGAGTCAAATTTAAGGCAAATTAATTTAATGAAAAATTGACTGCATTGTTCTTATTTTTTTGTTTCCTAGAAGACTAATGAAAATAGCTTTATGAACTGGTCAATTTGAATCACTACTTAGGATAGCAGTATAATCTTTGTTTCAAATAACATAATTTTGGGGAACATTTTTATTTTTTCCTACCTAGAGCTGATGTTCCATCAGGAAAACCTCAGTTAATTCTGTTTTTTCCATGCTGAACACAGCTTCAAACTAAGGTCTAACATGCAATGTTGATTTATTTGCTTAGTTTCCTTGGATTATATTTCTTAATTTGGTTATAAAAAAATACTTTGCCTTATTCCCAAAAAACTATTTGAGTTGGTTCATAGCATATCCTATATCAGGGGTCCTCAAACTTTTTAAATAGGGGGCCAGTTCACTGACCTTCAGATTGTTGAAGGGCCGGACTATAGTTTAAAAAAAAACTATGAACAAATTCCTATGCACACTGCACATATCTTATTTTGAAGTAAAAAAACAAAACGGGAACAAATACAATATTTGTATTTGCATGTGGCCCGCTGGCCATAGTTTGAGGACCCCTGTCCTATATAATAAGAGAGGAATATGCTAATTAGCTGTTACACCCTGAGGCGTAATGATCAAATGCATCACACCCAGATCACGGATCAGCAAGAGGGTGGGCCAGTGAAGTACAAGCTGGCTGCAGAGAGCTACAGGAGGGGGCAGGGTAGCAAGCAAGTGGGAGGCAGAGAGCTACAGGAGAGGGCAGGGAAACAAGCTATGAGAGGGGGTAGGGGGAGCTACAGGAGGGCGGGGCAAGGGGCGGAGTCAGCAGCCACCTACTGGAGCACGGATTGGTGCGCAGGGCTACTAGTATTATAATAAAATTAAATAAACAGAAGGGGGATTGAAATAAGAGAAAAATTAAAATAAGGAAATAACATTAGAACACAAAAATACATGCTGAGAGTCTTGTATGAATTTTAGAGCTGAGTCTCATATTTGAATTTGAATCTAGGATTTCTAGCAGCCAAAAGAAAGAGGGAAGCAGCTTGATAAATTATCTAACATGGCATAACAATACACCAAAACACAGCTGCCTAAAATAACAGACATTTATTATCTCTGAGGTCAGGAACCCGGCATGGTGTAGCTGGATGGTTTGGGCTCAGTCTTTCACAAAGAGGAAGTTAAGATGTTAGCTGGAGCTGCAGTCATCTGAGGGCTTGACTGGGGCTGCAGGATTCACCTCCAAGAGAGTTTATCACATGGCTGTTGGCTGGGGCTGATGGCCTTGGTTTCTCACTGGCTTTGGGCAGAAGGCATTAATTCTTCACCAGGCCTCTCCACAGAGCTGCCTGAGTGTCGTTATAGCAGCTGTATTTACCAGGCTGAGTGAGTTAAGAAAGAAGGCAAGAGAGGAAGCCGTATTGCCTTTTATGATGTAGTCTTGAAAATGACTATAGTATTCTGTTGGTCACAGAGACCAACCCTATTGCACTGTGGGATGCAACTACACAAGAATGTGACTATCAGGAGATGGGGATCATTGGGGACCATCTTGTGGGATGGATGGCTCTGCAATGATCAAACTAAAATATTCAATATTATTAACTCTAAAAACAAAGCTGTTTCATGGGGGAAAAGAAAGGTTTATTTTCCCTGGGCTGAGATATGAAAGAAATTTATTTCATAGAACTGCATAAAGGTGATATTATATAAAATTATAGAAAATGCTCTCCACAATGTGCTTAAAAGAGCTCTAGTATGAGTTATATATGCATGCTTTTTATGTTACCCTTCATTATGAAACTAATGGCTGTGTCCTTCCAGAATTCATATGTTGAAGTCTTACATCCCAACGTGATGATATTAGGAGGTGGGGCTTTTGGGAAGGAATTCGATGAGGTCATGAGGGTGAGGTCCTCATGATGGAAATTGTGCCCTTATAAGACTTCTCTCTCTCTCTCTCTCTCTCTCTCTCTCTCTCTCCCATGTGAGGTCACAGGAAGAAGATGACCATCTGCCAACCAGGAAGAGAGCCCCTCCCCAGCAGACACTGACTCTGCTGGCACCTCGACTTTGGATTTCCCTTTCTCCAGAACTGTGAGAAGTAAGTTTCTGTTGTTTATACTACCCAGCCTAAGGTATTCTGACATAGCAACCCAACTACGATACCCCTTAATGTAAATTAATGGCATAAAAACAAAACATCACCAAGTGAAAGCACTGACATTGGAAATCTGTGCAATCAGTCAGAATGTACTAGCATAATACAGGGTCATCTCCGGGGAAAGTGGAGTGATGCTCCTCAAATCGGGGTAATTTTATTCCTGGGATATACATGTAGTGTGCTGGGGAAACTTAAAGCCAAAGGATTGACAGGTGTTTATACATATTTTCTGAAGCATTACATTTACATGAAGATTTGGAAGGAAAGTTGTATTTTTTATTAAAACATTTTGTCACATAAACCAACAAGAAAAATCAGCAGTTCATCTTGTTTTACTTTTTTAAAACCAAGTTTATGTTTTACATTTAAATGGTGCATGTTTTAATGTTTTTATTTGCCAGGAATTATGAGAAATTTGGACTTTTGTGTCATCGAGGAAACTTGGTTTATTTCCTCCTTTCCCCTCCCAACTGGGTGCATTATTGCTGTGCACCCACTTCCTTCCGACCCCTTATCCACCCCTTCCCCTGCCCCCAAAGTAGTGCTTAGAGCTGGACCATGTGATTTCTCAGCCTGTGGATGCTCACATTAGTATTTTGAAGAATGAGGTAGCTTCTTGTCAAATCCCTGAATGTATGTTTGTTTGTTTGTTTATTTCTTATTACTTTGATTATAAAGAATAATTTTCTCACAAATCAGCCCAGCTTCCTAACATAATTTCCCATAATCAAATATTTTGTTTAAAAATATGAAATTTTGCTTAGTTTTATGTCCCATGACAGTGAGTGCCTCTGCAATAGATACAAATATACCTGAAATCCTGCTTTAAAAATTTCTGTAATGCCTCTTGTTATCTTCCTAAAAAATGTAATATTATACATTTAGAATTTTTTTAAATTTATTTTTATTGATTTCAGAGAGGGCGAGAGAGATAGAAACATCAATGAGAGAAAATCATTGATCGGCTGCCTCCTGCACACCCCACATTGGGGATTGAGCCCACAACCTGGGCATGTGCCCTTGACTGGAATCGAAACCAGGACCCTTCAGTCTGCAGGCCAATGCTCAATCCACTGAACCAAACTGGGTAAGGCTCTAGAATTATATTTTTAATTAGGTCACTCATTGGTGGTAGCAAATGAGAATTTTGATTGATAAGCTTAAAGCCTGTGAATGTGTAAACTATTCATCCTTAAATAAATAACTGAAATGGTCAAAGGTTATGAGCAAATGGCATTGTCTCTGAAGGCCCCCTCTTTGGCAGAAAAGAAAAAGAGTTAGCATTACTTCAATCATAGTGTGAAAATCAGCAGTAAGAAGCAGCAGTTGGTCAAAAAATATACTTTGACGTTAGTTTATATGTGATAGCAAATTAACCTCAAAATACAGTATATGAGGGCTACTGTTATTTAACAAAGTGCACAATGTGTAGCAAACTGTACAATGGCAACTGTTAGCTAACAAGGAAACATGCAAACAGTACAACTGGTCTCACTTGCCCAGTTGATTATGGGTTCAGTAACTTTTCAGGGAAGCTCTGTTCCAAACAGGGACTCAGGGATCTAGTTCGCTTTCATATTGTGACTGCCATCTCAAAACATGGCTTCCAGATTGCAAGATCACCTACTGGCTCTTAAAAGGTTGGAGTTAGAAATAACATACATTGTTTTCTTTCCCAGACAAAGCTAGTCACGTGGGCAATGGTATAAGAAAATGTGGAGGAACATATGTGTATTTGGTGAGCAGTAAATGTCTCTGCCAATGGTGCTTTTCTAAGCATGAGTCTTATGATTATGGGGGTGCAAATAGCTTAAACTTTAGCATGACTTAGGAGGATGAACTCCGAGTAACTACATTAAAAATACCCATCTTTCAGTGGCTTTAAAAAACCAACCACACAAATTATAAAGAAAAATCACTAAAAAATGTGCACAAAGATGAATAATTAAGGCTGCCTTTAAAATCAGTTTTAGAATTCTGTGGACAATGAAGCTACTAAATAGGAGAATATTTAGTACTTTAAATTTGGCCAAAATATGTTTTGCTTCAAAAATTTGTATCTAAGATGAAACAATTGATTTTTTTGAACTATACCATCAAAGGATACATTTTCATATGCTCAAAACATGTATTCAAACAAATATAACAAATATTGATCTAGCTTTTCACTTATTTTTGTTTACTATTATTTATGTTTAGAATATTTGTGAAGTCATATTTATTTGCCAAGTACAAACAAAAGTATTTTCAACAAGATGTGTGAATTTTACTGAATGGAATAGCAACTGAAAAGAATGAATGAATGGGGTGAAGTCTATCACATGTAGAGCAGGGTGAGGAGAGGGGAGTTGTTTGTGCTTATCTCCTGAATTTGTAGCCAGTACTGCATTTTTTATTGAGAGCATTTCATCTGAAAAAAAATTGTCTCTTTAATTTGTATGTTTAATGCGATGGTGAAAATGATAAATTGTGGATGTTTTTACTGAAAACAATAGCATTGCTTCAATGAAAAATAAATTTTGAAGGTGAAGAAAGAGCTTGAGGGTCATGAATCATTGGATTTTTAAATTTACATGTGATAAAAAATTATAGCTTTATTGGAAAAATCTCACTTTCTTCATTGAAAATGTCTTTCAACAAGTAACCCCAAAATTGCAAAATATACTGACCCTGTATTAAGGAACCTATTAGTCTTTCTTATTGCACTAGTGAATTGTTCTCACAGAATGTCTGACATTAGCCTTGAATATTTGGTTGCACCCTATTATCTTTGTAGCCACATTCTGATTCTCGATGATTTCTAGTCTTAGCTTGTAATATAGTAAAAACGAAACAACAAAAAAACCAACCCCAAAACCCCACTCCTATTGTCATCTATGTCCACATATGTATGGAAATCTGGGGTTTCCAAAATATTCTTACCTCAAGGGAAAAGAGAAAATTGGCAAGAAATTGAAAACATGTTTGATAGGAACTCGTCTCAATCCAATTTTGCAAAATTAGTGTGTTCTCTGCTATAGCATTTTGTCCATTTACCACAAGACATGCTTTTACTCATTTCCCCCTGCCAATAACTAATTTAAAAGATTGTTTCTATATTCAAACAAACATAAAGTAGGATGGGAGAGTCCTAATAGGCAGTTTATATTCTGGAGCTCTCCATTGGGTTGGCCAGACTGTCAGAACTGCATTGCTGTTTGAAGGCTTCTTCTGCCCAATTTTGCTTCATTGCCTCTGGTTTTCATAGACATCACCCTCCAATGAACCTCTTGCTCTCCTAATACCACCTTAGTGTCTGCTTACTCAGAGACCTGAAGTGATGCAGTCAGGCGCCAGCACTGAAGGTTGGGGACTGGATCATTCACCATTTGTCTGGCAATGGCAGCCCTGCCCCAGGTGGTAAGTGAGGCAAAGGCAGTTTCTAGTACAAGACAGCAGCCAAGTCACGAACACTGTCCCCAGTGAGGAAAGTGTTCTGGTAGAGAAGAATACCTTGGCTGGTACAATAATTCAAGGCTTTTGAAAATTCCCAAGGTGGTGGTGGGCAGACAATGCATACAAGGACATGGCGTTGACTAGCTGGTATTAAGTTGCTTCCATACTCTACAGAGGGATAATTAAATGTTGAGGGCATTTCACAAACACTTGAAAACCAAGTGTGAAGGTCATAGGGCCCCTTTGGTAACTACAAAAGGTCTTTATTTCCTGCAATGAGAGAACAGAAATTGCTGGAAACCATACTCAGGACTTAATAGGTTGAGTCATTGAGCTTCAAAGAAAATTGACTTCAACTAAGGCAGGACTGCTATGCCAACGTCAAGGCTGTGGGGAACTTGGGTCTCTCACACATGGGATGAAGACATTTATATGGATAACCCCGAAGATTTTGAATCCCCAGACTCCTCTGAATCCTCAGCCTGCAGAGGTGGCCCTCCCTGTCACAGCTGGCACCCCCCGGCTCCTATCCCCCTATTTCCCAGTGGGAGAACACCTCACAGGGCTCTCCCCTGCAGGGCACCAGAGGCTCCCTCGGGACCTGCCCTTGCTTTCTCTCCTGGCTCCCGGCCAGTAAATAAGAGAAAGTCACGGTATACTCCATCAAGGACATGCTGGACTTGGCATAAGAAGAAGAGACCATACCCCAAAGAAGCTGCATGTACTAGCAGGAGACAGGGAAGGTTCTTTTTTTAAAATTTAAATTATCTTTATTATTGAAAGTATTACAGATGTCCCCTCTTTCCCCCATTGACTCCCTCTCCCCTTCTTCCCCATTCACCCTATACTCCCCACCCCCAGGCCTTCATTGCACTATTGTCTGTGCTCATGGCAGGAAAGGCTCTTGATCAAAGTGGCTAAAATTTAAGACTTGATAAGAAAGAAATGATGGACTTTGGATTATTCTCTTGGGATCTGAGATGTCACATTCTGACAAGGACCCAAACTCATTGTTAGTGTGACTTTTAGAAGCTTGAAGAAGTCAATGGCCCATGACCAACGAAGTTGAAATGCCTGAATTACCATGGCTAATGGTAGAGGGAGGGAGAGATTGGGCATGCCAGAATTTTTGTATTTTATCCATGTCTTTATTAGACATTTATTTATTATTTATTTATTTTTTACTTAGGACACAAGCACCCAGAACTCAGAGATATAGTTTGTCTTTTCTCTACTGTACCCCCAACACTTTGACCAGTGTCTGAAACATACCAGACTCCAGTTGATATTGGTCAAATGAATGAACCCATGAATAAGGCAATAGATTCCCCTAAAGTAACAGCCACCTCTTGGAAGCTAGTCAGCAGGACTTTTTCTATTTATACCTTTGCAGCTGAAAATTGGCAACCAACGATATTTGTTATTATGTGTGGTTGTTGTTTTCCAAGCCCATGTTTTGTTAAACAGAGGGAGGGTTGAATTGTTAAAAAGAAAAAAAAAATGACAGTAAAGTCCAGGGAGAGATTACAACAAATCACAAATAGTTTCATCAACTCGAAGGGCACTTTCCTTTCAAATGCAACTGGCAAGCCACACTAACTGATGTTAAAGAGCACTAACCCTGGAAGAGTCCAATCTTCAATAGCTTGGAAAGTACTAATAGAAGATGATTCCAGTTGATGAATTTTTTAAAAAAACTAAGTTAATTAAACTTGAAGATATTCTACACTTTAATCATATATTTATAGGTTCATAATATTTTATATTTGGATATGACCTCAGAAATCATCTAATCTTATTATGTAGATGAAGGTGATGGCCAAAGATATTAAGTTACTTATCCACAGTCACTTAGGAAATGAATGCTACAATCAGGACAACTATCTAGGTTTCTTGACTCCTGGCCCAGTTCTTCCCTTACATTGTAGTAGTCACCAAATGACCCACTGAAGTACCTAGTCCTTCACAGCAATACCCCCTTCTCTGAGTCCCTTCCTCTCTGACCAAAGGTAATAGATCAGTGATGGCGAACCTATGACACGCGTGTCAGAGGTGACACGCGAACTCATTTTTTTGGTTGATTTTTCTTTGTTAAATGGCATTTAAATATATAAAATAAATATCAAAAATATAAATCTTTGTTTTACTATGGTTGCAAATATCAAAAAATTTCTATATGTGACACGGCACCAGAGTTAAGTTAGGGTTTTTCAAAATGCTGACATACCGAGCTCAAAAGGTTCGCCATCACTGTAATAGATCCAGGGGAGGACATCTGGCTGCTATTGTCCAAGTAAATTGTGTCTCAAGGATTTTAAAAATTGGTACAGAAAGATAGAGCCTGAGATTCAGTCTTTGGTGATGGTGGAAATCTTAACTTGCAAAGCTTGGAGACTATTGGCACCCAAGTCTCACTACTTGTGAGAAACAAGACTGCAGTGAAACAGAATGAAGTCCATTTGCTCTAGGAGAGAGAGAGAGAGAGAGAGAGAGAGAGAGAGAGAGAGAGAGAGAGAGAGGATTGTGGGTAGCATCTAAGTTCTTGGTTTTAGGAGCCCAGCTGCCTTTCCCAAAGTTGGACGACTAGGCAATCACTAAGATGCTTCCATGCCTTCTGTCCAAATCACTTTTAGTTGTCTTTCTGTTATTGCCACCAAAGAAATATACATATTGAACAACTATAAGGTTTAGAGCAATATTCTAAGTTCCCAAGGAAAGGCCAATCAATACTGAGCCTCTAACATGTGTCAGGTACTAGACATGTATTCTTTTTTATCCTAACAATTATATTAAGCTGGTCTTATTTTCTCCATATTTCAGACTACAGAACCGAGGTTCAGAAAGAATCCATGCTGGGTTAGAAAGCTAGTAAGTATCTGCATTCAAATTTGAATTCAGGTGATCAAATTCCAAAGTCTGTATTCCTTTTGACAAGTCACGTGTCTTAAATATCCTGTGATCTGCTTTGTTACTTAAAGTGGCATAGAGACTAGCAGTTCTGACGTCTTCTGGGGACTTGTTGGAAGTGCAGCATCTCAGCCCTGATTTCAGACAGTATCTGCATTTTAGCGAGATGCCCAGGTGATCTGTGCACACAGAGTCTGACCGAGGGGAAACCTAGGCCGTGGGGTCAGAGAGACCTAAACTGAATAACTTTAAACTATAATCTAATGTTTCATAATTATTTTTTTCATCTGTAAAATGGATACATTAATATACCTCATTGGAGTTGTTGTGAGGATTATATAAGACTAGAGGCCCGGTGCATGAATTCGTGCACTGGTGGGGTCCCTTGGCCTGGCCTGTGGACATTTCCTGAGTGGCCCCAGATTGCAAGAGGGCACAGGCCAGGCGGTGGGACCCCACTGGTGCATGATCGGGCCGGGGAGGGACCGTGGGAGGGCTCCAGGGCATGTCCAGCCTGTCTTGCCCAGTCCTGATCGGCCGGACCCCAGCAGCAAGCTAACCTACAGGTCAGAGCATCTGCCCCCTGGTGGTCAGTGTGATCATAGCAACTGGTCAAATAGTCAAATGGTCAGACACCTAGCATATTAAGCTTTTATTATAGAGGATAGGGTACGAAAGCTACTGGTGCAATGTTTGACACAGTAGGCTCTTATTACAAGTGAGTATACTTCCTTTCCAACATTAAATAAATGTATCATTCTTCCCATTATTGGATAACACTGATGAACACATACTCAAAATGGTGCAGAGAAGAACATATAGATGCATAACGAATAGGTATTTCTCCCATATAGAATAGTGACTGCAAGGGGGAAGGGTCAGGAAGAAGAACGGGTTGGCTTTCTTTGTTATAGTGGGTGTGAAAATGGAATTCATGTTAGTGATGCCAATGGCAAAGAAACAGTTGGAAGCTAACTGGTCTGCATGAGGGAGACATACTATTAAAACAACAACAACAAAACTTCAGTATCTTTTAGAATTGGGAGAAAAGTTGTGTAGATTGTGAGAGGGAAAAGGATTTTAGGTCAGGAAAGGAATATGGAGTTTTCAGGGAAATAGCTAATTATTTCCATTGTTTGCAGCTATTAAGAAGTAAATTGGATAATCTGACAATTGCAGGTTACAGAAAAGGAATATATGATTGCCATCATCTTAAACATATTCATTTCCCTCTTGTGTGTTGATAAATCAGCCCACAAGGAAGAGTACATTTTAGTAATAGTTCAAGCAGATAGTAAAGTTATTTTAAATGCTTGAATATAAGACTAGGACAATTTTTCTATATAGCAGCAATAATTATTTAAAAGAAAATAATTTTCACTCACTAAAGCATAATTTACCTATTTTAATAATATATCAAATATTGTACCTATGATGAATATAATCATGAAATCTCAGTGGAGAACATAAAAGTCTTGAATCATTGTAGAGTGGCTGAAAAGAGAACATTGTACAACTTTAACTTCTCTGTAAATTAGCTTATAGGTTTGATGCAATTCAAATTAAAATCCCAATGGGAGTTTTTCTTGGGGAATTTGACAGTGTGATTCTAAAGTTAATCAGGAAGTATAAACAGCAAAGAAGAGGCAAAAACTAAAAAAAAAAAAGAGTAAGGAGATATAGATTTTTATTTTTATCCAAGTTATCTATCATCTATCTATCTATCTATCTATCTATCTATCTATCTATCACCTATCTAGTTTAAAAGGGGAGGCTTATATTAGTTATCTTTGCATAACAGATTACCCAAAATTTAGCAGCTTAAAACAGTATTCATTATTTTACATGGTGTGATTGTTTATTTTATGTGTCAACTTGGCTGGATCACAAGAAGCTCACATATCTGGTTAGACATTATTTCAGGTGTCTGTGAGGGTGTTTCTAGAAGAGAATTGCATTTGATTATTGGCAGAGTAAAGCAGATTGCCTTCCCCAGTGTGGGTGAACCTCATCCAACCCGTTGAGAACTGAAGAGAACAAAATTGTGGAGAAAGGGAGGATTTGCTCTCTGTCTACCTGACGGGTTGAGCTGGAGTATCCAGCCCTGGATACTCCTTGTTCTGCAGAGATTTCTTCCTCCTGGAGAGAAATGTCAATCTGCATATTAAAGACTTAAAAAAACTCCCCCTTCACCCCCTGCCCACTTTTGCTGTGTAATTTAATTGTTGGAGAAATGAGGTAATTTGTCCTCTAGCCTGGATTTTGTTGAGTGCATCCCCGAAGTGTAGTTTAACATGTTTCTCTGCCTCCATTTTTCTTTCAATCTACAGGTTTGATTAGAAGCTGGAGGATGGGTGGTTTAGAACACCTTTCAAACTTCAAACTTCAGACTCTAGAGTTCGCTCTTGTCTTGTTCTCATGTAGTGCTCACCAAGAGCTGGCTTACTTTCTGAGATCTCCTGGCTCCTTGCTCTCTTCTATTCTTGATCTTCTCTTTCTTACTTCTCTAAGTCATAGCATGTAGACTCTATTTTGGGGGATGGAGTTAGGATTGTTAGTTCCGAGTGTTTATGGGCCATTAACTGTTCCAGTCCCTTCAGAACTCACCACATACGCATGCATGCATCTGTTCCTGGAATGTGCAAAGCTCCTCTCGGTTTCTGCTTCTGTTCTCAAATTGGTCCACCGAGCCTTCCACTGAGTCCCTGCCAGCTAGTTGGGTATTTCTCAGTCTGTCCGAAGCCCTGTTGTGTTTCCCTCTGCTTTTTCTTGCTGATGCTACACAACTCTTGTAGCTCTTGATGGATTATTTTTATCATCAATTATAGCTTGGAGTGTGGTGGGTACTTCATTGGAGTAGCTGTCTATAGACTTTTGGTTTTGCTAGTAACTTTGTCTACTTTTTTAAATCAGGGGACTCAGGAAAATCATGCCACTCTTTCTACTATTCCTCTATGTTTTATTTTTAAGTTAAAAAGTGTTAGAATGTTACTAAAATGCCTGAGAGGTTATTTTGCTTAATTTGAGATTTTTGTTGTATTGTATTGCTTTGATTGTAAAAGAAGGATTGTTTGAAGAGCAGAGAGAGAGAGAGAGACAATTTACAGTATTAAATTTTTATAGTATTTTCTTTCCAGACACGCTACAATGATTATTTAAAGAAAGTAGATCTGGAAGATGTAATGTGTCATGGCCTGTGTATAAGAGTAAAGAATATAGTGTCTCAAAGGATGATGGAAATTTACATTCCAGAGGGGATCTGACCTGGCAAATTGTATCAGTCTATGGAGATGGATGAGTACTTCCTTTTTTATCTGATGTTGGGGACAGCATAAAGATGTCTGGCCCAGATTACCCAAAGGCTCAAGCATGCCACCAAAAATGTGTTAGAACTATCATCTTAGTAAATAAATAATCTAATACAAAATGTTGATTTTCTCAGTATGGGATCTAGCAGAATAAAAAATAATTTGTTTGTTTTAACATGAGAATTTCCTCCTGATAAATTCACAGTTTCCCACATAATAGTTATACCAAAGAGACAACATTTCCATGAAGTACAACTGTCAGGCACTATAATCCCCACTATAAAGGGGGAGGAAACAGAAATACCTCATTCATTCATTTATTCATTCATCTGTTTTTTTGATCAAACATGATGGTACAAATATACTAGTAATGTATGCCATATCAAGTCATAAAATATTTTTGAAAATAACTGAAATAAGTCTGAATGTGGAGATCCTATTTTTCCTAAGGACAGAAAATTTAATTTAGCCAATTCCACATGCACTTCTGTTACCCACAAATCTCTCCTGTCCCCAAATCAATTCTGGTTTAAATATAGTCACTTTATCACAACTCCCCCTGTTCTTCAGAGGGTATCTTCTAAATCCTTTAGGGTGGGGTTAGGGTAGGTGAGGTGGGGAGGCAGGTGCAGGGGAGATATCCAGTTCTCAGATGCAAACACCCTTGGCTTTGGCCTTGGAAGTTAACATTCAATTTTCCATTGTGTTTGGATCACTGACCTATGTACTCAGCTCTGTCCTTCCTTATTCTGATGTCTAAGGCCTTTCAACTCTCTATAGTCCTCTCTCAGCCCCTTTGAATGGTCTTTAATGCTATAAATACTAAATCTTGGACAGGTTTGGGCATATTTCTCTGGCTCTTCATGCCCAAATATTTTATGTAAACACTAGAGGCCTGGTGCACGAATTCATGCATGGGTGGGGTCCCTTGGCCTGGCTGGCGATGGGGGCCAGTCAAGGTTGGCCGGCCAGCAGGGGGAAGGGACCATGGGAGGTTGGCCAGCTGTGGGAGGTTGGCTGTGAAAGCGCACTGACCACCAGGGGGCAGCTCCTGCGTTTAGCATCTGCTCCCCTGGTGGTCAGTGTGTGTCATAGCTACCGGCTGGTTGTCTGGTCGTCTGGTCGTAATGGTTACTTAGGCTTTTATATATATAGATTCTATTCTCTGTTAGCTTATTAGAGAGAAACCTTAGGACCTTGGTTGCTTTTCTGATTCCCTAGTCACCCTAGGGATAGAGCTTAGATCTCTGTCTTCAGATCTTTTATTTTTATTGATTTTTAGAGAGGCAAGGAGAGAGAGAGAGAGATAGAAACATTGATGAGAGAGAAACATCAATCAGTTGCCTTCTGTACATCCCCTACTGAGGATGGAGCCCGAAACCTGGGCATGTGCCCTGATCAAGAATCAAACCTTGACCTCTTGGTGCATGGGTCAATGCTCAACCACTGAGCCTCATTAGCTGGACTCTGTCTTCAGATCTTAAAACACATATGGGGTTCTAAAATTTCTATCTCCATAGGTTCTTTCAAAAGAAGCTAATCCCAGGGACTGGAGATGGGGGAGGTACAAGGCTCTTCTTGGGGATACATGCTAATACCTCTAGAGTGAGAAAATTGGTTCCCCTCTGTTTGTGGCAGATTACATTATTGTTTTACAATTAACCCCACCACTACCATCACCACCCTCTAAGAAACATTATAATCCAAGCTCACTGCCATGTGATTTGACGACAGAGGCAGTAGAGTTCTCCATTGACTTGGGGTTTGACATATGAAAGGCTTTGGTGAATGGGATTTGAGTGGGCATGCCAGGACACATTGGAGAAGCAGCTTGCAGTCCTCACATTTCCCACAGTTCTCTGGCTCTTCCTATCTGCCACGAGAATTGTCAAGTCACATATAGCGTCTGCTTCTTCAGTCTTGGACCTGGAATAAGAAGACCCATGAGCTGCCCCATAGCATGAGATCCAAGCAAGAAATAAACCTTCATGGTCATAAGCCATTGAGATTTTAGAGTTGTTTGCTTTTACAGCAAAATGAACGAATACATTGTTTGTGGTCTAATTGCTTTTTTCTTTCAGCTCTTGAGCTAAACTCATGAAGTCAGCTACCCCAAACCGAAATGTCTGACTTACGAACTGCTGTCACTGCCATGAGCTTCGTATGTCTACTACACAAACCTTTGAGAACTGCATTCTTCTTTCTCCCTGAGGCAGGGGAGGACATGCCCTAGCTCTCTGGGAGGAGGAAAAGACTAGGGGTAGAGGACATGGAAATGTGTATGTGTGTGCATGCAGAGCTATCGGGTGGGGTGGCTCAGTTAATATTTCAGATTTTTATACTAACATACAAAATGGCATAAAACAATGAAAGATAAAATTTGAAAACTCCCAGACATGTATCCTTCCTATAGCGCAGGAGCTTATAGGGCAGGTGAGTCATCCTCCAGGAACATAGATGGGATTTGAAAATGCATGGATGGGGAGGGGAGAGCCTTTTGCTGCAGATGGATCTAACTCACAAAGGCAGGTAAGTGACTGGCATGGATGCAGCCCCATAAGTAAATGTGACTGTTCTGTTCAATGTCTAAGGGACTGACGGGAGGTCAGGTTGGAAAGGCAAGCCCATTTGTGGTCCTAGTTACAGGGTGTGGACTGTGAAGTGGCTAAAGACAGAAAAAGGGTGGGAGAGTAGATTTCAACAGCATTTATTTATTTTTATTTTAAAAAATATATATTTTCATTGATTTTAGAGTGGAATGGAGAGGGAGAGATAGAAACATCAATGATGAGAGAGAATCATTGATCAGTTGCCTCCCACACGCCCCACTGGGGATTGAGCCAGCAACCTGGGCATGTCCCCCCCTGGAAATCGCACCATGACCTCCTGGTTCATAGGTTGGCTCTCAACCACTGAGCCACGCCAGCTGAGCTGCATTTATTTTTTTTAAAAAAAACAATGTGGCCATTTTTAATTTTGATACATAAAGTCTGTATATATAAACAGTTGGACAATCAGTTGAGAAAAATTTTGTTTTTTATCTAGGCACAATGGATTAATCTCCCCAAATGGTCTGTGGACACTAGCTGGGTGTGTATGGTTGCTAAACACTCACTGTGTTTATGGAGTCATTTCTGGAAAAGTCAGTCTGGTTTGTGGGTGGTCGTACAGGATGGGGTGTTGCAGCCAAAGAAACAGCCTTCACTTCCTGCAGTAGTTTGCCTATTACTAGGGTCTTTCTTGCTATACTTAGATCTCCTTGACATTTTTACTAACGATTAAAAAAGAAGCACCCAACCAAGTAAACATACTGACACTGAACTATACACTTAAAATGATAATGGTGAATTACATTTTACCACAATAACCTCCCCCCCCCCCCCCCAGCAAATCTTCGTATGGGACAATTTATTCGAATTTTAGAGCTAGAATTTCCTCAGCTTATCTCTCGGTATCAATCCTGAAGGCGTCAAAGTTGACTATGAGAACATGTGACATTCTAGCGTTGGCCAATCTCTTACTGGTTTTTCCTGTCTTGCAGACTAGGCTCCAGGGTTCAGGAGAAAGTCTTCCTATTTCTTGCCCATGCAAGTGTAGGGGATAGAGCAAGTGTGTGTGTGTGTGTGTGTGTGCGCGCGCGCGCGCGCGCGCGCATTTGTGTGCTCTTGTGTGATTGGGACCACTGAGTCCGCAGCCACGCTCCTCCTCCTCCATCCTGGGGAGAAGTGCAGTTTAAAGGTTCTGTTGTTGTAGTTTAAAGGGTCCTGGACCTTTGGCAGCTTTAGCCCGCAGCCCCCAGACTGAGGGCGCAGCTGGGATGAAAGCGCTTAGCATCTCAATGACAGTAGATGAACGGTGCAAAAGCTGTGCCCGGGGCTTCTGGTCTGAACCAACTTTCCAGGGTCTATGATGAGCATCTCTCAGGACCTGTTCGCTGAGACCGACGGTGGGGCATGCTCCTTCTGACTCCCGCCTGGGTCCCCCATCGCCGCCCAGGGCTCCCGGGTGCACCCGTCCACCTCTCACCCCCGCGCGTCTTGGTGTCTGGAGCCGCCGCCGCCGCCGCCGCCGCCGCCGCCGCCGCCGCCGCCGCCGCCGCCGCCGTGCTCCGCCAGGCACATGCGCAGTGGCGACGCCGGGCCGGCGCCTTCAGTCTCCTCCTCCGCCGCCTCCCGGTTCCGCAGTCACTTCCTGCAGCTGTTTCCCTGTGGGTCCGGTTGGACTGACTTTTGAGTCAGCCCTCAGCTGCGGAGAGGGCTCGGCGGGGCCAGCTGGGAAAGTTGCGCCGCGGGAGGCGGGGTTGCGCCTGGCCCGCCGGGCGCGCAGGGGAGACGGCGGCGGGCGACCGGGGCGGACGCGGCGCCCAGACTCCCGGCGCGTCCCGCGGTTCCGGTGAGTGCGGGCGATCCGGGCGACCCCGGGAGCCGGGGGACTCGGGGTCCTGGGGGCTGCGGGCTCTCCACCTGCCCTCCGCGGGAGAGGCGTGCGCTGCGTTTATTGATCGGGTTGTTTTGGAGCCTCTCACGTGCTCTGTTTGGACGAGCGGGGCGTGCAGCCGCCTGGCTCTCGCGCCGGCCCCCGCCTCGTGGGAGACCGGGATTCCATCTTTCGTGATGGCATCCTTAAGGGATCGAGGTGCGTGTGTGCGCGCTCGGGTGCCTGCATGCACGGTGGGGATGGAAAGTCTATGTGGGCGATGCTGAGGCATCAGTAGCTTTGACTCAAATATGCCAACGGGGCCCTAGGATGAGGCACCGTCACTGCTGAGACTGGCGAACGTCCGCCAGTCCACCAAGGCCTCTTCTCCCCCAGGTTCTTGCGTTCTTTGGAGGCTTCCTAATAGGATGTACCTTGCCTCCGCTGATTATTTTTCTGTTTCTCTCCCAGCCCTGGCTGCGTTCTGCTGACCTCCAAAGAATGCTCACCGTCTTTCCCTCGTATCCAGAATTCCCAATTAGAGACTTTCCTAGTTTCCGGAGGTGCCAGGAACCTGTTCCTTTATACTGTGGTCTTGCCTCCGCAGCTTTCTCCAAACAATAAGTGGTTAGCTTGGAAACAGTCTGTGAAGAGTAGGCCCCAGTCCAGTCATGAGAACTATTATATGATCATTCATTCCCCTTCTGTAAACTGGGTCCACTGGGAAGCTTTGATTTTCTTTATTGTCCCTATACCCCCTTCCAAACCGGGACATTAACTACCATAAATCCTTCGTTTATGCCACCTTAAGCGTCACATTGAATGGCTTTTATGATCTGAGGAATATTTTATTTACATCAGCCATCAAGTTGGTTTCTTTTAATCGCATGCAATAGGTTAATGGATCTGAGTCACATTGCTTTGGTCTCTCTATAACCCACCATTCATGCTTTCACCGAAGGCTTGATTGTATTTCTTTTAGATTTATACTTTATGCTAATTTCCATTTGCCAATGTAGTAACACTTGATGTAATTGTCATGCATTCTGTTTGGAAGTTGACATCATTTTGATTGTTGACTATTACAAGAAATTATTTTGGTTAAATAATAGCTATTCTTTAAACCTTATAAAGATAAAATGGATAATGGGTAAGTCTGCTAGTATACTTGGTGAGCATTTAATTCGGGAGATTTTATCAGCTCTGGAAACAGGTCTCTTGTACTTCTGTGCTTTGAGAAGGGCCTTTGATGGAAATCTGTAGGCAACTAGGGGAGACTTGTGCCCAGATTTCCATAAAACTAGTCCAGGCATGTCTAAACAATTTATAGCATTTGCTTTTCCGTTTATTTTGCCGATTTCCTTTATCCAGATGTTTTGACACCCTCCTTCACCATTTCTCTTCTGAACTGGCAACTTGTTTGTGGCAATTTGGTATTACTGTGTCTCTGTACACATAGTATGTGTAGTCTTTTAATATCATGAATTATAATTAGGTAGTTAACCTTTTTGAAAAAGAGGTCTTTGTCTCTTTAGTTTTCCTTTTAAAAGTGCCCATATATCTTATCTTTGCTTTCTGAATGCCTTTCCTTGATTTAATTAAGAGGAATAATATGATTCTGGAGAACCTGACTTTTTAAGTGTTCTAAATCTATATTGCTTTTCTTTTTTTTTGGTAATCCTTACCCGGGGATATTTTTCCATTGATTATTTTTAGAGAGAATGGGAGGGAGGGGGAGAGACTGAGAGAAACACCGATGTGAGAAAGACATCGATTGATTGCCTCCTGCAGGCACCCAGGCAGGGGCTGGGGATTGAGTTTGCAGCCAAGGTACATGCCCTTGACCAGAATCGAACCCGGGACCCTTCAGGCTGTGGGCTGACACTGTATCCACTGAACAAAACCAGCCAGGGCTGTGTTGCCTTTCTTTATGTTCCCAGAGATATGGACAGCATATTTCTGCTTAAGAATAAAATAACATTGTTTTTTTAAATGTTATGATTAATGAGAAATATTGTTAAATACTATGACTAATAATTTATGTACTTCGCTCCTAAATACATTCTTTCCCCATTGCATTGATATTCTTTGCTGCTCCAAGACCCTGACTTTAGTAAAAGGTTGTTACTTGATTGCAGTTTCCACGTGTCCATACTTATTAAATATGCTAATGGAGACTTTTTAACTTTTCGAAACTTAGTTAATTTTCGTAGATCTGTCATTGTCATAAAATGTACACATTTCTGTTGCAGCTGGCAAATTTCAGCAGTTTAAATTAGCCATATTCTATTGACCAAGAAAGGAGATTTTTAATAATAATGAGATAGTGGAAGGAATAGTGAATTTTGAAATAGAGAGTTTTAATTTGGGTTAGAATCATGGAAACTCAAAGTGTATACTGTAGTTTATTTTGAGATACTCAGGATTAGAAGGTGCCATCTGGGTAGGAGGCAAGAGAAATCATGGATAAAATGGAAAAGGGGTTGGAACATATTGAGCCTTTACTGAGGGAAACAGAATAGAGACTATCAGTCATTTAATAAGAAGGGGAAAAGAAAACGGAAAGACTGGGGAACTGGAATTATATTGGGGCTGTGGTAGTGTGATCCATTACTTCATTGCACCTTTACTTGATGCATTATTTTGTGCAGGTAATTTACCTATAGAGGGAGAGAAAATATTCTCAGAGGGGACTCATGAATGTAGTCTAAGGCTATATGAAGTGAGGTCCTAAATTCAAGGGCCTACAGAAGCAGGCAAGTAACATGAGTACAGGCAGCAGGCTGAGTGGGGCCTGAGGTGGCCTGGAGGAGGCAGGCGTGGCTGCCAGGGACACTGCACTTTCAGCACTAAGTAGCTATTGTTGCCCAGGTAGGACCATGTGCCAAGTGTTGCCAAATTGTTCTTTTGTCAAGAGAAGCCACTGCCCTAGCCAGCGTGGCTCACAGTTGATTGGAGCGTCATCTTGTGCACCGTAGGGTGGCGGGTTGGATTCCCAGTCAGGGCACACACCCAGGTTGTGGGTTTAATCCTCATTGGGGGCAGGGCACACACCCAGGTTGTGGGTTTAATCCTCATTGGGGGCAGGGCACACACCCAGGTTGTGGGTTTAATCCTCATTGGGAGCCGTTGGGTGGCAATCCACCAATGTTCCTCTCTCACATCAATGTTTCTCTCTCCCTCTCCATTCCTCTCAAAAAAAAAGAAAAAAAAGAAAAAGAAAAATAAGAGAGA
This sequence comes from Myotis yumanensis, assembly GCF_028538775.1. Classification (NCBI taxonomy): domain Eukaryota; kingdom Metazoa; phylum Chordata; class Mammalia; order Chiroptera; family Vespertilionidae; genus Myotis; species Myotis yumanensis. The sequence continues at coordinate 179,200,569 of NW_027223753.1, forward strand.
GAAGCCATTAGAATCTTGATTTGTTGATGACTAATTCAATTTAAAAAATGAAAGCAAAACAAAACAGTGTATATTCCAAGCAGAGCATATCTGTGGCTGCATGCCCTACAGGCTGTCTGCTACCTCTGCTGCGAGGAATCATTGGCTCAACTCTTCAAGTATTAGTAGTTGATCAGAAGGTACACTTTTCCCCCCAGACGGTACACTTTTATTTATTTTTGTCACATGGTAACTCCGAGTTATTCCTAGAGTTCCTTGATATTTTAGCTAGTTCTAGAGATGTGTTAAGAACTCTTTATTTCATAATTTTTTTTATATGTAATTTGGATGAAAGACTAGTTTGGATGGAAAGTAGACTTTTGCTCAGGTTCTTAGCTGGTGGAATTTTGTCCATGCATGATTATCAAGAGTGTTTAACTGTGAGTGTGCCTGAGGGAAGGGGTCTGGACTAAGTGACCTTTGATGTCCATATCAGCCATGTGATTTTTAGATTTAATTAGTCATGGATGCAGTGCTATTAATGTTCAAGGGCCAGAGGGACCGCAGTTGGAGCTGTGCCAAGCAAAGCCAAGCCAAATCTATCAACCTGTTTTCAGTGGAAGAGCATTGTGTCAGTGGGGGTTAACAGAAGGGAAGTCTGCTAGATGAGGCCAAGTCCCGGAGAAGGGTTAGAGAAGTAGAGGAAGGGGTCAGGTGGTGTGGTCATTTACGTGTCATAGTGCTGATGTCACGTTTTTAAGTGAGTATGCTTTTGCTTTTGCTTCAGGTTTGAAGACGTAACTTCTCCGCGCGCATTGGATGATGCCCAAGGCTTTTCTACCCAATGATCCTCTTGCAACACGCCGGGCTGCCTCTGCCTAAGCGGCCCTCATCCTCTCCTCCTATGTCAGTGGCCGCCAGGTCTACAGGGACCTTGCAGCATCCACCTCAGAGGCCTTTTGTGCAGGAGGCGTCCTTACCGCTGGCAGGGGAAGAAGAGTTACCAAAGGCAGGGGAGCAAGACCCTACCCTGGAGGATCTGTGTAAGCCCCTTTACTGCAAACTCTGCAATGTCACCTTGAACTCAGCGCAGCAAGCCCAGGCTCATTATCAGGTAAGGGAAGAAAAGAAAATCTGGCGTTCAGTGGGCGAGCATTTGAGGGCTGTGCCCACTTCAGAGTTAATCAGGGTGGCGTAGTGAACAACTAAGTATTAGCTTGTTTGACTGAAAGTATAACGTTCCTACTTTGAAAGAAAGCATAGTTTTCTCATAAAATGGGGCCTTAGCCTCCTATACGTAGCGGTGTGGTGTTTGATAGCTTACCTGTTGTAAGCAAATGTGCACCATGCCGTCTCTGCTGGTGAACAAACCTGTGATCCCAGGGAGAACAAGTATTTGTTATCAGTGGTCGGCAAACTGCGGCTCGGCAAACCACGGCTCGCAAGGCACATGCAGCTCTTTGGCCCCTTGAGTGTGGCTCTTCCACAAAATACCGGCTCTTCCACAAAATACCGACTTCTGCGCATGGGCCACGAAGTTTCAATCGCACTGTACGTGCGCGCCCGCACATGGTATTTTGTGGAAGAGCCACACTCAAGGGGCCAAAGAGCCGCATGTGGCTCGCGAGCCGCGGTTTGCCGACCACGGTGTTACATGATGTACCAAACTCAATTTGGTGTCAAAATTGCTTGGAAGAATTCGTCTTATAAATACTCCCTTCCAGCTAGTACAATTTGCACTGGTTCAAGCTTATCTCTATGAATCGTATGCTTTTCCCTTTTAACCCCTGACTCTTCTTATAAATCCTATCCCTGCTGAGGACAACACAGGTATCGTCTGTAGTGAGGATAAAATGACGTTTGAGTATTGAGCCTCACCCTTCATTTATAAGAAGCATACTCTGATTTCCTTTAGCCTGTCAGTGTGAACTGATAATCATTTCTAAGACTTAAAGCTTTCACCTCCGTGTAGCATAGCTAGTGGAAAAGACAGTTTAAAGGACAAATAAAAAATTAAATTTAGGCTAGAAAGACAGGTTACAATATCTCTTTCTATTCTAGATTGTTACCTGTTTAAAATAATACAATTTCCTTTTTTGGAGAAAAGAGACCTGAGGCAATTGAGGCCAAATGCCACTGAATGGAAAGATGTCTTCTGGGTCATCACTGGTTTGACTGTTTGTTCTCTCCATGAATATTTGCAGTAATAAGTCCATCTGGTAGAAAGATGACTTACACAGGCATTTTTTTCTATCGTGCCACTATAACTTTTTCCAACTTCAAGTTTTTTTACTCTGTGTGTAAGCCTTCGTTTTGTTTTGATCCTAAAGACTGATGATTGTGTCACCTTGTGACTGCATCACTATTTTGATGGTGTGTTGTTTTCTCTGGTATAATATGTTGCTTCCCTGGAGTTCTTTTTGTTTGGGTTTGTTTTTCCCTCAGGTGCAGAGTGTTGAGTTAATTAGATTTCTCAGATCTTGGCACATGTCATCATTGGTTCATAAAGGCATCTTCTGGTTTTATTATTATAATAGAGGCCCAGTGCACAACATTCGTGCACCGGGATGGGGGGAGGTCCCTCAGCCCTGCCTGCGTCCTCTCGCAGTCCGGGATCCCTCTAGGGATGTCTGCCAAGGGGTCCTTAGCATTGCCGTGGAGGCAGGAGAGGCTCCCGCCACCGCTGCTGCACTCACCAGCTGTGAGCCTGGCTTCTAGCGCACTGACCACTAGGGGGCAGCTCCTGTGTTGAGCATCTGCCTCCTGGTGGTCAATGTGCATCATAGCGACTGGTCGTTCCATCGTTAGGTCGATTTGCATATTAGGGTTTTATTATATAGGATTTTTTCCACTTGCCCCAATCCCCGCTCTCATTCCCTCTGTGTACCAATTCCCACCACCTTGATTTGATACAGGGTCTTCCTTTGCCTGTTTTATCATTCAAGTGGAGTCTGTTAGGATGATCCATCTAAAACCTAAAATTCAGTGTTAGTTTTCCTCTTCATTCATTCTGGGGGAATGTTCAGTTTTATAGCCTAAGACTTACAAACCTGGGTTTTAAACTTCTGAATTTTAGCTGTAAAAGTCCCTACTAAATCATTAACTTGGAAGCAAAACCCAAGTCTTTAAAGAAGACTTGTTCACTTTTATGAGGGAAAACTCTTGGACAGTGTGTAATTTAACCTGTGTGTCTGGATTATACCTATACCTCCTGCCTTTTCCCCCCTCCTAATATCATTTTGTATCTCTATAGACGGTAATGGATGCTTCTGGTTATGCATAGAGAGAGTTCAGTTTGACCAGGGTCATTGAATTATAAGGTTTAAAGTTGATAAACAGAATCAGCATTTAATCAGTATTTTTTAAAATTTAGTCTATATTTGTGTAGTGTGCTCTGAACTTTTTAGTTGACAACATTAGTGATTATATGTAATTGCAGCTCTGTCAGTCATACAGTGAATACATAAATTAGAAAACATAAGAAAAAGGAAGTATAATTTTGGTAAATTTCTCAATAATCAGAATTATTAAGTAGAAAAGTTGGAAGAGAAAGGACAGACTATCACAGGGGACAATTTAAGCAGCCAAGAACTAGAGTTAACATAGAGTAAAGAAGTAGCAAGTGGGTCTTAAGAAAGTAGAATCTAATAGAAAATGAAAAGTTTGGGTGTAATGCTAGCATGTTTCTAAGAGCATAGAAGCAAAGATTTGAAAGAAACCAATGCTATTGGTATTTCTTAAAGAGGGAAATATTTTTTAGAGAGACAAGGCAAGCAGTTAATATATAAAAGTACAGAGCAATTTCATTAGGAGAGCAGAGAAGAAAGCTAATCTTAGAAGTGAGATCTGGATTTCAACAAGACAGAAATGCTCAGGACGAGAGAATGTGGATCAAAGAGAATCAGAATAATAAACAGAGCATGGGTGAATCAACATAGAAGGAAAGCATAGAAATGTTAGCTGGAAAGATGCGTCAAAGGCTACACAAAGGGCATGACAAACTGGCAGTGATTCTTAAAGGTCCCGTTTAACATTTCTTGTAATACTGGTTTGGTGGTGATGAACTCCTTCAGCTTTTTCTTGTCTGGGAAGCTGTTTATCTGTGCTTTGATTCTAAATGATAGTTTTGGTGGGAAGAGTAATTTTGGTTGTAGGTCCTTGCTTTTCATCACTTTGAATATTTTGTGCCAATCCCTTCTGTCCTGTAAAGTAGCTGCTGAGAAATCAGTTGACAGTCTCCTGAGAGCTCCCTTGTAGATAACTAACTGCTTTTCTTTTTTTTTTATTGCTTAAAGTATTACAAAGAGTATTTTCTTTTTGCTGCCTTTAGGATTCTCTCTTTGTCTTTAAGCTTTCACATTTTATTTATAGTGTGTCCTGGTGTGGACCTCTTTGAGTTTCTTGTTTGGGACACTCTGTGCTTCCTGGACTTCTGTGTCTGTTTCCTTTACCAAATCAGGGAAGTTTTCTGTCATTATTTTTAAAAATAAGATTTCAATTTCTTGTTGTCTCTATTCTCCTCCTGGTACCCCTTTGATTTGAATGTTGTTACACTTGATGGTGTCCCAGAGGTCACTTAAAGTATCTTCATTTTTTGGATTCTTTTTTCTTTTCTTCTTATTGGATGTTTTCTGCTATCTTGCCTTCCAAATATCTGATTTGATCCTCTGCGCCTTCTAATCGGCTGTTGATTCCATCTAATGTATACTTCATTTCAGTTGTTGTACTCTTCATTTCTGACTAGTTCTTTTAAGAAGCAGAAAAAAAATATGAATAAGAAAATATCACAAAGAAAAAAGAATTCTCACTAACAAAGGCCCACACATAATAAAAGCACTTGATCAACCAACACTAAAGCTAGTGCAAAGGTTAAAAGGTAAAAAATGTAGGAAGATAATGTGTAATTACAACAGTAAATTAAGGGATACTCAAAGCATACTAGTATACACAAAAGAAGTAAAAATAATGACAAAAACATAAATATGGAATAAGTAAAAATGGTAGTGATTATGGAATGTATTTGAATTTAACAACCATCAACTTAAAATAGACTGCTATAAGCATAGCATGGTACATATGAATCACATGGTAACCACAAAGCAAACATCCACAAGAGATATACAAGGAATCCAAACACAATACTACTGAAAGCCATCAACATACAAAAGAAGAGTGTAAGATAATAAGAGAGGAAAAGCGAAGAACCACAGAAACAATGAAAACAGCCTGGCTGGTGTGGCTCAGTGTTGAGCATCGACCTATGAACCAAGAGGTCCCTGATTCGATTCCTGGTCAGGGCACATGCCCGGGTGGCAGGCTTAATCCTCAGTAGGGGTTATATATGAGGCAGCTAATCAATATTTCTCTCTCATCGATGTTTCTATCTCTCTATCCCTCTCCCTTCCTCTCTCTCTAAAATCAATAAAAATGAAAAATAAAAAACAATTAAAACAATAAAATGGCAGTAACTACATACCTATCTATAATTTCTTTATATATAAATAGATTAAATGTTCCGGTCAAAAGACAAATGGATAAAGAAGATGTGGTATATGGAATATTAGCCATGAAAAAGAATGAAGTCTTATTATTTGTGACAACATGGACCTAGAAGGTAAAGGTCAAGGGAAATAAAGTCAGACAGAGAAAGACAAGTACTGTATGAGTTCACTTATATGTGGAATCTAAAACAAACAAACAAAACAAAACAAACTCATAGATACAGAGAACAAGCTGGGTTGGGGAGCTGCGTGATAAAGGTGAAGGGATTAAGAAGTACAAATTGGCCGTTACAAAATAGGGGGATGTTAAGTACAGCATAGAGAACATAATAATATTGTAATAATTATACATGGTGTCAGATGAGTATAAGACTTACCTGGGGGAACACTTTGTAAGGTATATAAATGTCTAACCACTGTGTTATACACCTGAAACTAATATTATAAAATGTCAACTGTAACTTAAAAATAAGAAAATCAACTGAAAAAATAAACAGGCAGTGATTAAAAAAGACTACTAAAGGCAAGAGTAAGACCAATGAGTAAGGCTTACCAGAACCTGGAATAGGCAGAATGGCAATGGTTGTAGACTAATAGAATAAGGTGGGTTGATGAGATGATGAAAGTGAAGTTTTATTTCCACTTTAAAAACCTTCTTTGTAATTTTTAATATAGAGTTGTCCCAAGACTGCAATTCATTATTTCAGTTATGTGTGAGATGAAAGGGGTCAGTGGTGGTAGCCTGTTTAATACGCTAGGAATACATCACTGTGATTTGGGATGTGCTAAATCACTGTGATCACATTACCCAAAACATTCTAGTTAGTTGATGCCACTGTTGAAATCACAAAGTTTCAAATTGCCCAGGGTATTGTAAACAATCCGCAGCCTGGTTTGAACAGTGTTACACTAAAGTCCGGATTGTATCATGTTCCAGGAACAATGGAAACTGCTCAATCAGTACTTCCCCTGAAGCTCACCACCATCTTTCCCTGGCATGCTGGTGTTCCCCGCTGGGGCTGCCTTAGCAGTACCCATGTGTGTCTGTCTTCACCACAGATTTAGTTTTATTTCCAGAACTTTTTATTTTTTATTTTTTTTATTTCTTTTTTTTTTTTTTTATTTCCAGAACTTTTTAAACCGGTCAGTCTGCTTCAAAATACCCTTAGCTGTCCTTTTCTTTTTAATAAGGTTACCTATTTTTGCAGTCCCAAAATTATGGCTTTAGTTATATCTTAATTTAAAAATAAAACCTTTGGAGGAAACACATGTCTTTATTATATTAAAATCTGTAGGCTCCAGATTACTTAAGGCAGCTCTGGTATGGAGTAACACAACACTTTCAGCAACATAAATACATAGACAAAGAACCACTTTAGACTGGAAGGTCATTAACAAAAATTTTAAGAAAGCAAAAAGCATGGGTAAATTTTGCTAAGGCATCCGCAGTTTAAAAGAAAGCCAGCCAATTTCTCTGCTAATTTGCATATTCATTTCAAAAAGTACTAGTTACTCAAAGTACATTTCTAAAATTTGTCATAAACATCGACTTCTATTTGTAATATTTGGTAGCCAAATGACCTATTGTTTTAGGTTAATTAGAAAGAAAGAACACAGTTAAAGAAGTAGTTCTAGTGTTATGATGCTGAGTGTAGTGCTCATAATTCATAATTCAGAGAGTGTAATTAGATGTTACCCCCACATTTAAAGTACTGATTTTGGCACATACATTTTAACGTTGATCACTCAGGTTTAGGTGGCATGCTCTGCAACTTTAATCTCACCTAGTTTTTATGTTTTAAAATTTCTCCTATCTGATTGTTCTTGAAATGAACTTGCAGAGGACTGAGATGGTCAAAATACACTTCATTCGGGGACAGAAGCTCTCTCTGACCATGCTGTTAGCTGGTCTCACCAGCCTCCTGCCTGCCACCCCAGTCCACCCCTACCTCGTTTCTTATTTCTAAATAATAGCTATCCTTTCTTCCAGACAAGGGTGATTATGTGCCCTGTACTCTGTATTTCATCACCTGTCATCACTTTTCCACCTCGATCAAATTAAAAGCAGGCTTAAGCTTTTTTCTATATACATAAAATAGCAACAGCAACCTTCCCTTCCCTTTTAGTGTCTCTTGTTAGCTTCCTCTCTCTTCTTCCCTCCCATCCTTAGAGTTCTGCCGGGTATAATTGTCCTCTGTGGGTCTTCATTTCCCTTTCATTCCCCAGCCCACTGCACTCTGGTTTCCATTCCAGTATTCTAATGAAATGGCCCCTTCTAGCCAAATCTAGCTCTTTTTCACTTGACCTCTTTGTAGCATTTGCCACTGGTAATTTGCCTCCTTACAATTCTTATTTCACTCAAAATAACACCTGTAGATCAAAGCACTTCTAATGAAAAGCTGTAATCATGTCCTTTCCCTTTCTCACCCATCCCCTACCTTTTCTTCCCTAGTCTCCTTTCTACCTCCCATCTTGGGTTGACTGTAGTGTTAGTTTGACACTGTCAAGGTTGATCACATTTTTATTTGATAAATTAAATTTTTCTTGCTCTGTTGGTAGGTTGATTCCAACTGTTGAACATCCACGTTCAGCTTTTGTATTAATATCAGTAGGGAGATGAAGCCGTTTCCTTCTCTGTGTTTCCAGTGTTATGATTCTGTTAAATGAAAATGTTCACAGTCCAGCTTGAGCCACACACTAGCCAGAAAAAGGACCAGGTGCTAGGGGTAAGCAGTCTACACCACTTGTAGCAGGGCTAGATGGAGAAGACAGTGTGACCACCATTCTGGGTTTGAAGGGGCTGTTTCACACAATGAACTTGGGGAAGAAAAATGTCAGTTGAATTTACACTGGCTGTAGATAAAGCGGATGGGAGAGGGTGAAGTGGGGCTAGTTCTGGGATAAGTACGTAGACCATAAGGAAGAGTGTTTCCTCTTTTTGGGTTGGTGGTAGGCAAGTCTGTAAAGTTCACATGTAAGCAAGAAGCCGAGGTACCTAGTGGTTGGTGGTGCCTGGCTGTCCTCTTTAAATAATTGTGGAAATAGCCACCAGGATGTTAATTCTAATTTTCAACATGCACTCAGAAATGTAAGTCGTCTTGTGTGGGTTTTGGCCTACAGCTATTAACTGATTGGCCTTTCCTCTCTTCTTTCCACCCACTGACCTGCTGTAATTTAAATTAAGGCATCATAGAATTTTTTTTCTTGTCAATTTCATGCTCCTCGAAAGAGATGTTCAGATGGATAATCCTTTCTTGAATGGCACCAGTTGCTCAAAATCTATTTTGGTTTACTTCCTATGTGGATTATAACTTGGAAATAGTCTTTTTTTTTTCCTTGCGTTTCTGATACTTTTTTAAAAATAGGGAGAAGAATCTTATGCCTTTTTAAGAGTTTAATGTGAAGGAGAGTTTATTAGTGAAGCAGTGAGACAGAGAGTGGCTAGACCACAGACAGAGTAGTTGAATCTTATGTCTTTTTAAAAAACCATTTACTAGCTTTATGATATATTTTTTTTATTGCTTACAATCCATTTCATTTGTCGTCATGAAACCCACTGATTTTCTGTTTTTATTTGGACTAGTTTCACATTTGGATTATGACTTGTGTAGCTTTCTGTATTTCCTAGAGTTTGTCATTGCCTTTCTCTTTTCTTCCTTTTTGTTCTTACACAATGTATCATTACCATATCCTCATTTTCCCCTTCAAACTCTCAATCACACTGTCTATTGTGTGGAATGCCCTTTTATTATCAGTCTTTCTACTTGCTCCATTTTCAATTGGTTGCCCTCTGATTTGCTCCATGGCTCTGAATTTTGGACTTGTCTTCCTTGCTCTCTCACTTGGGCTACTATTTTCTAAATATACATGTATGTGGTTTTTTTAAAATCTTTTTTTGTTTGAGTACATCTTTACATTACAGAGGAAGTAAGAATAAATACAAATGTATTACAACACATTTCTTTAAAAATAAAGTCAGGGAGTACTTGGGAAATAAATTTTTCTGAGCCCTTGTATATCTGAAATGTTTGCATTGTGCCTTTATATTTGACAAATTTGTGGGTGACCTACTTTAATTTTGGTTTCTTTCTTTCTTTCTTTCTTTCTTTCTTTCTTTCTTTCTTTCTTTCTTTCTTTCTCTCTTTCTTTCTTTCTCTCTTTCTCTCTTTCTCTCTTTCTCTCTTTCTCTCTTTCTCTCTTTCTCTCTTTCTTTCTTCTGGGAGTTTTTAGTCTCTCCTTTTTATCCTTGTTACCTTGAATTTCACAGTGATAGATGTGTCTAGGTCTGGATCTTCTTTCATTCGTCCTGGTTAGACTTAGTAGATCCTGTCACTTTGCCTACTCCTCTTTCTCTTGAGCTCTGGGGAATTTCCTTTGATACTGTTTCTTCAATAATATTCTTCTCTATATTTTCTCTCTTTTTCCAGGTAATTCTATTAGGCCTATCTTGGACTAGCAGGGTGGATTCTTTATATTGCTTATCTCTTCTCTCTTTTATCATTCCTTGATTTCTTTTTTTAAATTTTCTGAGAGGTATTCTAGAATTCTAACCCTGTATTGATTTTTAAAAATTTTGGACAATCATATCTTTAATATTAAAGAATCTCTTGATTTTTTATTGTTACATTTTCTAGCATCTGTTTTATAGGATATTAGGTATGAACATGAAATCATGGGGTTGGGGGTTAGATTGTAGTCTTACTACTTACTAGATGTATAATATTGGAAATATCTCTTAACTTCTCTATGCCTCATGAAAAGATGGTGACGATAATGAGTTAGTATGTGAGAGACATTGAGAACAGAATGTTCTGGTGCCTGAGATAATCCTTAATACAGTTGAGTTGTCCTGGGGTCAGGTGGAGCATGATGGCATGGGCTCTGGAGCCAGATGGTCCCCAGCTCTGCCATCTACTTGTGGTTTTGGGCAAGTTTTGTTTTATTGACTTTTTAGTTTGAGTAACTTTTAACTTACAAACTAGTTCCAAAAATAGTACAAAAAATTCTTGCAGGCACCTCATACTGATTCCCCACATGTTAGTATGCAGCTATCAAAATCAGGAAATTAACACTGAAAACAATATTATGTAATCTACAGACTATTTACATTTCACCAGTTACCTACTGATGTCCTTTTTCTGGTTCCAGGGATCCAAACCAGGATGAAATTTTGCATGTAGTTATTATATCTCCTTTAATCAGGACAGGTTTAGTTTTTCTTTCCTTTTTATGTTCTGAGTTTTCTTATGATTAAATTTAGGTTATGTGTGTGTGTTTTCCCCCCAAATACCACAGAAGTTATATTTATTGTGTCCTTCCCAATGCATCATATCAGGAGGGACATATGTGTATATTTTGTATCACTGGTGCTGTTGACTTTGACCACTGGGTGAGGGGGTGCCTGCCAGGGTTCTCCTTTGTAAAGTTACCATTTTTTTGTCTTGTGCTTAATAAGTGCATATGGGGAGATACTTTAGACTATGCAGATGTCTTATTTCTCATCATATTTTGACTCATTGATTTTAGCATTTATTGACTGATGCTATTCTAAGTTTCCATCTTTTCTTAATGTTTACCTTCTTTGATAGTGAGAAATCTGGGTTTATCCACAAAACACTCTAAGGCACCCTCCCTTCCTCTGTCCTGCCCTCCCTCTCTCTCTCCTTCCCTCAGTTCACATCAATATCCCTGTGAAAAACAAACCTACTAACCAGATATCTGATAAACGTTTTGGACAATTTTAGAAAATTTGGACAGTTATATTTTTAAATATTAGTTCTGCTTGATTGTTTTGTTTTACTTCTTCAGAGACTCCAGTTTTACATAAATTATTCCTTCTTTACTTGTCTTTTATATCCTCTCTGACCCTTTAAATTTTTTCTTGATATTTTTATATTTCTGATTCTTTTCTGTTTTTCTTCTATGACTGTTATTACATTTTCATCTATGTTTACTCTCCTCTGGTGCTTGTGTTTATTCCTTATTTTTTGATATGATTATCTTACTCTTCTTCCTGAGTTTAATTACCCTTCTTTTAATTTTCACTATGTTTTGCCCATTTTTCTTTGTACATTTTGAATATCTGATTCAAAGTGATTTTTTTCTTTTTCTTTTAAATTAGTTAAGGTATTACAAATGTGTCCTCATCCCCCCCATTAACCCCCAACCTTCCCCCCTTCCCCCCCTCACACACTCATGCTCCCATACCCCTGTTGTCCATGTCCATTGGTAAAGTGATTTTTTTAAAGAAAATATATATTTTATTGGTTTTTTACAGAGAGGAAGGGAGAGGGATAGAGTTAGAAACATCGATGAGAGAGAAACATCGATCAGCTGTCTCCTGCACACCTCCTACTGGGGATGTGCCCACAACCAAGGTACATGCCCTTGACCGGAATCAAACCTGGGACCCTTCAGTCTGCAGGCCAACGCTCTATCCACTGAGCCAAACCAGTTAGGGCCAAAGTGATTTTTAATATACCCCAATTCTTGTTTGAATATATTTAATTCAATTTGGAGTATTTTCTTAATGGTTTTCTTCTATTTTATGGGTTTTTTTTGTGGGGGGGGTGGGTTTCATTTGCTCAGATGTGTTGATTTTTTTTGTAGTGATTGTATGTAGACTTGATTAGTTTTCATGTGTTCATTTTGTGGATTTTGAGTAGCTTATGAGATCCTTAATTCATTGGAAATCTCTTCTGTCACTGCAGCAAATCCAGTTCCTTAATAACTTAATGTGTGTGTGTGTGTGTGTGTGTGTGTGTGTGTGTGTGTTTTCAAGGGAGGGTTTATAGGTCCTCTGATTTTTGTTTTGTTCTTTTTGTTTTGCAGGATGCTAGGTTTTCCTGTTTTGTTTCTTTTCCCCCTTACTTCCCAGTAGCCAAAGGGTGTCTGCCACGCCCTTCCTTTTTGCCCCTTTCTCCTCCAGAGCCACTTGGATGAAGCCACTTCAGATCATGTGTACATCAAAGCTCCTTTCCTGGGTCAATGCCTGGGTCATGCTTTAGTATCTACAAACTCAGGGGCCTTACTTATTCTGGTGGTAGTTACAAACCCATTTTGTTCCGCTAGACCCCTCTTCTCTCTTTCTTGCAGTTTTTGTCAGACTGTTCTTGCTTACTGTGGAGACTTATGGAAGGAGCACAGTGATTGCTCACTGGATTTGATGTTTTTTCTTTTTTGCCTACAGTTATTTTGAAGTCTGAACATTCTGTGGTGTCTACTTATGTGGAGGACATGATTTGTGTGTAGTTTATTTGTTTTTCTTGTCATTCTTTATAGAAGATATGTGGAGAGATGCAAATCTAGGCAGCCTACCTATCTGGAAGCTCTTGGGCAAGTTTTTAACTCTCTGAGCTTAGTTTCCTCATATGTAAAATGGGAATAATAATTATACCAAATTAATCGAGATTTCACAAAGGTTAAATAAGAGAATATTTATGAATTGTTTACAACACTGTAATTCATATAAGTGCTCAACAACTTGTAGTTGCTAAAATTATCATTATGTTATGGATGCAGTATCAGCTAGAATGGTACTGTGGATACTACTTTGAAAATAAAATAACTGATACTATCTAAGTACTGTGCACCCCAGTATTGTGCACCTCTCTTAGTCCTGTGCACCTCATCTTCTGTCTTTTTATGGACTGTGCTCTTGCAGCCATGCTTTAGCTTCTGCATCATCTGTGGGGTTTTTTCTGACTTCCTCTTGTTGTCATGCAAAGTAGGCTAAAGACAACCCATCTTTTTTCTCTCTCTTTATTGATTAAGGTATTACATATGTGTCCTTATCCCCCCGTTGCTTCCCCCACCCCTTCCCCCACTCATACCCTCACCCCCCTGGTGTCTGTGTCCATTGGTTAGGCTTATATGCATGCATACAAGTCCTTTGGTTGATCTCTCCCCCCTAACCCCCACCCTCCCCTACCTTTCCTCTGAGGTTTGATGGTCTGATCGATGCTTCTCTGTCTCTGGATCTGTAAAATCAGCAAAGAAACAGCAATCCTAAATGACTCACTAGATCAGATGGACTTAATTGACATCTTCAAAACATTTCACCCCAAAGCCACGGAGTATTCGTTCTTCTCAAGTGCACATGGGACATTTTCAAAGATAGACCACATATTGGGTCATAGACAAAGTCTCTCCAAATTCAAGAAGATTGACATCATATCAAGCATCTTCTCAGATCACAATGGCATAATATTAGAAATAAACTACAACAAAAATAACCAAAAAAATTCAAAAACTTGGAAGCTGAATAGCAAGCTATTAAACAATGATTGGGTTACCAAAGAGATCAAAGAAGAAATTAAAAACACCCTGGAAACGAATGACAATGAAAACACAACAATCCAAAATCTATGGGACACAGTGAAAGCGGTCTTGAGAGGGAAATTCATAGCTCTACAGGCCTACCTCAAAAAACGACAACAACAAAAAATGGTAATAAATCATCTAACTGTACAACTTAAAGAATTAGAAAGAGAGCAACAAGAAAAGCCCAGAGTGAGCAGAAGGAAGGAGATAATAAAGATCAGAGCAGAACTAAATGACATAGAGACAAAAAAAAAAATCAATGAAACTAAGAGCTGGTTCTTTGAAAGGATAAACAAGATTGATGAACCTCTAGCCAGGTTCACCAAGAAGCAAAGAGAGAGTACCCAAATAAACAAAATTAGAAATGAAAGAGGCGAAATAACAACAGACCGCACAGAAATACAAAGGATTATTAAAAAATACTATGAACAACTCTATTCCAACAAACTAGACAACCTGGAGGAAATGAACATATTCCTAGAAAAATACAACCTTCCAAAACTTAATCAGGAAGAATCTAAAAATCTCAATAGGCTGATAACTATGGAGGAAATTGAAGCAGTCATCAAAAAGCTTCCAGCAAACAAAAGCCCAGGGCCAGATGACTTCACAGAAGAACTCAAACCTATCCTCCTCAGATTATTCAAAAAAAAATTCAAGAGGAAGGAACACTTCCAAGCTCATTCTATGAAGCCAGCATTACCCTAATACCAAAACCAGATAAAGACAACACAATGAAAGAGAACTACAGGCCAATATCCCTCATGAACATAGATGCCAAAAATTCTAGCAAATCGGATCCAGCATTACATAAGAAAGATCTTACACCATGACCAAGTAGGATTTATCCCGGGGATGCAAGGCTGATACAATATCTGCAAATCAATAAATGTGATACATCACATAAACAAATTGAGAGATAAAAATCACATAGTCATATCAATTGATGCAGAAAAAGCATTCAACAAAATCCAACACCCTTTCTTGATAAAAACCCTCAGCAAAATGGGAATGGAGGGATCATACCTCAACATAATAAAAGCCTTATGTGACAAACCTACAACCAACATCATACTCAATGGGCAAAAACTAAAACCATTTCACCTAAGAACAGGAATGAGACAGGAATGCCCACTGTCACCACTCCTGTCACCATAGTACTGGAAGTGCAAGCCATAGCAATTAGACAAGAAGAAGAAATAAAAGGCATCCAAATTGGAAAAGAAGATGTAAATCTGTCCTTATTCACAGATGGCATGATTCTATACATAGAAAACCCTAAAGACTCCATCAAAAATGATTAGACTTAATAAATGAATTCAGCAATGTAGTAGGATACAAAATTAATGCCAAGAAATCTATGGCATTTTTATACACCAATAGTGAACTTACAGAAAGAGAGATTAAAAAAACAATCCCATTTACCATCGCACCAAAAAAAGTAAGATGTCTAGGAATAAACTTAACTAAGGGGGTAAAAGACCTGTACTCGGAAAACTACAGGACACTGAAAAAAGAGATAGAGGAAGACATAAACAGATGGAAGAACATACCATGTTCATGGATTGGTAGAATTAACATCATTAAAATGTCCATACTACCTAAAGCAATCTATAGATTCAATGTACTTCCCATTAAAATACCAATGGCATATTCACAGACCTACAACAAACTCTCCAAAAATTCATCTGGAATAAAAAAAGACCCTGAATAGCTGCAGCGATCCTGAGAAAAAAGAACAAAGTAGGAGAGATCTCAGTACCAGATATCAAGCTGTATTACAAAGCCACTGTTCTCAAAACTCCCTGGTACTGGCACAAGAACAGACATATAGACCAATGGAAAAGAATAGAGAACTCAGAAATCGGCCCAAACCACTATGCTCAAGTAATATTTGACAAAGGAGGCAAGAGCATACAATGGAGTCAAGACAGTCTCTTCAGTAAGTGGTGTTGGGAAAATTGGATAGATACATGCAAAAAAAATGAAAAGACAACTTATCTTTAAAAAAATCTTTCACTGATCCGTTTCTCCCGCTAACTCTATACTCTATTTCTCTGTTCCACATCATAGTAGAATTCTTCTAAAAAGTTGCCTGTACTGGTTATCTTCACTTTCACACCTCCCGTTGTCTCCTTAAGCTACTCACACGCCTTTCATCCCTCACTGCGCTACTGAAATGGTTCTTACCAAGTTTACTCTTGATCTCTGTCTTTTCAAATCCAAGCATTAACTCATTAACCTCTGTGTTTTGATCTGACAGTAGCATTTGACCTAGTGAACCACTCTTGTTTATATAATGTACATGTGTATTTGCCTTCTAACTAAAAGGATGAAAAGCATCAAATCATTTGAAGAGCACCTTTCTCTCCCCCTCACCCCCCAATTCCTTCCCGTGCTCCCAGATGTAGTCACTATACTGATTGGTATTTCTTGTTCCCACACTTGTTTTGTACTTTTGCTACATGTGTTTTCCTATATAATATGTAGTGGGTTTTTTAAAAAATGTTTTTAACCTCCATATTAAAAAGATTATTCTTAAGTATCCTTTTCTGCAACTTACTCTTTTTATTCAACATTTTGTTAGGAGAATCATTCAAGTTGCCAATCATTCAAGTATTCCATTGTCTGAATAGACTACAATTTACCCATTATGTTGTAGACAGACACTTAGTTTGTTTTCACTGTTCAGTTGTTACAAACAGTCCTTCTAGGAACATTGTTATAAAAATCTCCTTAGATGTGGTTTCCGCTTGATAATACCTGGAAGTAGAGTTCTTGGGTTATAATGTATTTAACCACACTCTTCTTTTGAATCAACTTGTTCTAGGCTTGCAGGATACCACACTTGTTTGATTTTCATCTTACTTCATAGGCTAAGCAGTCTCCTCTCATTTTCTGGATCCTCATTCTCTACTGCATCCTATATTTTAGTGTCCTGGAGATTTGTCTTTGGCTCTCTTCTCTATATTCCCAGCTTCTGGCTTCGATTCACTCTAATTTATCCCCATGCTGATCCCAGGATAATCTTTATCAAATGCAATCCAGTCATGCCACGACTTTACTTAAAGTTCTTCAGTGGTCCCCTTCTCTGCTGCCTCTAAAGTCCAAGTTCTGTGTCATGGCCAGAACCACTAAGGATTAGCCGCCCCGCCCCCGCCCCTCACCTCCATTCCTTGTATCTCAGCTCCTATCTTTTCTCTAAAGGATCTTGAAGACCATCTATCCAGCAGGAGGGGCTCAGACCATTTCCTTTGTTCGCAGTTTTCTTCCTCCTCACTCCTTAGCTGCCTGGTAAACTTTTGTTCCTTTTAAAAGATGACCTTACATGTTGCTTTTTCAAGGAGGTCATACCTGACACCTTCAGGAGGAAGTAAGAAATTCCTTCTCTGTGTTCTTCCTTCTTTGTTATCTCCATTATACTTCTTGACTCATTGATCCAGCAAATATTTACTTGTTGCCTACTATATGCTAGAAACTGTTCTGGACATTGGGCTAGAACAGTAAACGAGAAAGACAGGGTTCTTATTTTCCATGGAGTCTACATTCCAGAGAGTAGAAAAGAGAGAAAACAAGTAAATAGTATTATTTTAGACACATAATGTGGTAATGTGATGGAAAGAGAGTGTGTATGGGGGCGGGGGGGGAGTAGGTGGAGATGGGCATTAACTTCAGATTGAGTGAGTTGCTGCTTGATTTGAGACCTGAGAGATGAGAAGGAGCCAGCCATGCTGCTGAAAGAAGATCATTCTAGGCAGAAGGAACAGCAAGTACAAAGGCTCTGGAGCTAGAATGAATTTGGTATGTTTAAGGAAGAGAAGGAAGGCCAGTGAGGCCGGAGTATAATGAGCTGGGGGAAGGGGTGCTGTATGAAATAAAATCTGAGAAGCGGGCAGGGTCTGATCATGTGGGCCCTTATGAGTAAGATGTGTCGATTTTAAGTGTAGTGGGAAACCATTGGAAGATTCTACATGAGAGAGTGGCATGATCTCATTAATGTCTGGAATTACCACTCTAGCTGGTATGAGGAGAATTAGGAGGACAGACTGAGAGCAGAAACCAGGAAGGAGTTCTTGCTGCAGGTAGAAAATGTTGGTAGCTTGGATTACTGTGGTACTTGTAGTGTCCATGGAAAGAAGTGGCATGACTTAGGATATATTTTGAAGGTAGGCAGATAGGACTGGCTGGTGGATTAGACGTGTTGGTTTTAAGGAGGGAGGGAATCAAAAGGATCCCTGGTCTTTCTTGAGTGCCATTTACTGACATGTGGATGACTTAGTGGTGGTGGCAGTGATGAGAGAGTTCTGTGAGGGAGGAACCAGAAGTTATTTTTTAGATATTTTAAGTTGGACATGCCTCTTAAGACTGCAAAGTGTCAGTGGCAGGAAGTCATTTGGATAGGTGGCTCTGAAGGTCAAGGATTGCCTTAGTTTGTTGGGGCTGGCTATAACAAATTACCAGAGACCGGGTGGCTTAAACAGTGAATGTTTATTTCTCAAAGTTGTGGAGGCTGGAAGTCTGAGATCAGGGTGCATCACAGTTGGGTTCTGGTGAGGACCCTCTTCCAGATTGCAGATGGCCGGCTGATATTCTCACATGGAAGGTGGAGGGCGAGCTGTACTTCATAAAGGGGCACTAATTAGGCTCCACCCTGAAGACCCAATCACCTCCTAATACAATCACATTGAGATTAGATTTCAATACTGTATATGTTTGGTGGGACACAGACATTGAGTTTATAACAGGGATGGAGATAGATAGTTTTGGGAGTCAGCAACTTAGTCATTATATTTTAAAGCTATGAGACTGGGTAAAGTAACTGAGAGTTTGAGTGTAGATAGAGAAGAGAACTGAGGGTAGGGCTTTGGACACCATAGCATTTAGAGAATGAGAGGTAGGGGTGTGAGAGGGAATCATAGAAGACAATAGAAGGAGAGAGCATCAATTGTATCATGCTGCTTAGAGTTAGAATATGATGAAGGCACAGGTATGACCACTGGGTTTTTGACCCCATGGAGGTCACTGCAACCATGGTGAGTGGTCAGAAGGTAGAACTTAGTGCATCACTATGTATCTGTCATCTCCTCTAGAGTGTGTGCTAACTCTAATTCCTTTAAGGCTTAGCATATAATAGATGGTAAATAAATGCCTACTAGTTTGATTTTTACAAAGTAGTTTAAAGAATAATATACTTTCCCCTCCTCATTTAGGATGCTTTTAGATCACTGACCCTTCCCACCAATTTGCAGCAGTTCCAAGGAGTATAGTCATGTGAATAATCATGTGAATAATAACTTAAAGGAAACACAGTGAGAGAAGCAAATCCATTTTAATAGAGGTTCACAGTGCATCTGCAGCCATCATGCTGTGGTGAACCAGGGCCTTGCTTTGGACTCGGAAGGCCTGCCTCGAGCTCTGCTGCACTGCGTGGCCCTATTGAATGTTGGGTGTTGGTGGCAGGTCCCCACACTATGGATCATGGCTCTTCAGCTGTCCTATGTGGATAATATTAACAAGTTCCTCTCACAGAATTTTTGTGAGCAGCAAATGATCTAATGCACAAAGTAAAAAGCTACTCTGTAAGAGCTATGCCTGTAAAAATAATTGGATTATCCATTTTGTCACAGACTTATAAAGTAGATTAGATCAGAGTATTATGAAATTTATATTCGGGCTGTGGTGTAGGAAAGGCAACACATTTGGGAAGGACACAGATTGCTGTAAAATGTAATACTTTTCTAAAATATATAGGAAATTAATTTCTTTTGGCTTTGTTCCCTTATCATTCCCAGATAAATGTAATCATCCTGTTACAACCAAAGAATAGACATTTACTTTAAGATCAAGTAATCAAATCTAGTAGTGGTCTATTTACCCTAGTGTGGCATATCTGAAAGAATAAAATGTAGTTAGTATTGTTTGTAGGTTTTTTCCTTTTTTCTGTTTTTTTTAAGTGAATATATTAATTCCGTTTGACAAATTTTCACCATGGTGATTACCCATTTCATTTTACTTCCAGGGTAAAAATCATGGTAAGAAACTCAGAAATTACTATGCAGCAAACAGCTGTCCTCCTCCTGCCAGAATGAGCAATGTGGTAGAACCTGTGGCCACTCCAGCTGTTCCAGTCCCTCCACAGGTGAGACATGTGGCAGGGTGGAAGCTGTCCTATGCACAAATGGCCATGGATGAAATTTGTCATCCATGTGCCCATTGGGCAAATACCCCTGAAAGGTCCCATTGGGTGCTTTTGACTCCTTGAACTCCAGGGCTGGATTTAATGCATGCCAAAATCCACGACCTTGAGATTTCTCATGCTTTGGTTGTGATGTATGAAATGATGAAATGAATATTGTTTCATGAGTCTTTCTCTATGCATTTCTCAAAATCCGGGCTTAAATGACCCTGTGTCTAGGCCAGTGATGGCGAACATTTTGAGCTCGGCGTGTCAGCATTTTGAAAACCCTAACTTAACTCTGGTGCCGTGTCACATATAGAAATTTTTTGATACTTGCAACCATAGTAAAACAAAGATTTATATTTTTTATATTTATTTTATATATTTAAATGCCATTTAACGAAAAATCAACCAAAAAAATGAGTTCACCTGTCACCTCTGACACGTATGTCATAGGTTCGCCATCACTGGTCTAGGCTAAGCTAGAATAAAAACCAACAAACCCTGAATAGAACAAGAGATTGTTTAAACTTTTATATCTTTACTAGAGGCCTGGTGCACAAAATACATGCATGGGGGGATGTGTCTCTCAGCCCAGCCTGCACCCTCTCCAATTCGGGACTGGTGGCTCCCAACCACTCGCCTGCCTGCTGATTGTCCCTAACTGCTTCTGCCTGCCAGCCTGATCACCCTTAACCACTCCCCTGCCAGCCTGATCGACGTCTAACTGCTCCCCTGCAGGCCCGCTTGCCCCCAACAGCCCTCCCCTGCCGACACGATTGCCCCTAACTGCCCTTCCCTGCTGGCCTGGTCACCCCTAACTGCCCTCCCCTGCAGGACTGGTTGCCCCCTACCATCCTGGTCGCCCCCAACTTCCCTCCCCTGTAGGCCTGGTCACCCCTAACTGCCCTCCCCTGTAGGACTGGTTGCCCCTAACTGCCCTTCCCTACCAGCCTTGTTCCCCCCAACTGCCCTCCCCTGCAGGCCTGGCCACTCCCAACTGCCCTCCCCTTGCAGCCCTGGTTGCCCCCAACTGCCCCTTTTCTGCCAGCCCGGTCACCCCTAACTGCCCTCCCCTGCAGGCCTGATCGCCCCCAACTGCCCTCCCTTGCCAGCCTGGTCCCTCCCAACTGCCCTCCTCTGCTGGCCTGATCGCCCACAACTGCCCTCCCCTGCCTGCCATCTTGTGTGTTGGGGTGATGGTCAATTTGCATATCACCTCTTTATTATATAGGATTGCAGTTAATCCCATTTACTTTATATTTTGCCTTCTAGTAAGATCAATTTCTTTTTTTTTTTTTAATATATTTTTATTGATTTTTTTACAGAGAGGAAGGGAGAGAGATAGATAGTCAGAAACGTCGATGGGAGAGAAACATCGACCAGCTGCCTCCTGCACATCTCCCACGGGGGATGTGCCCGCAACCCAGGCACATGCCCTTGACCGGAATCGAACCCGGGACCCTTCAGTCCGCAGGCCGACGCTCTATCCACTGAGCCAAACCGGTCTCGGCTAAGATCAATTTCTTGAGATTGCATGCCCTCTCCCTTCTTCTTCTTCTTCTTCTTCTTTTTTTAAACTTCTGTCCAGAGAACCTGTAGAAACACTTTCTGGGTGAAAGCAGAGTTTTGTTTACTCTTTGAATGATAGAGCAGGTGTTTCAAGCAAGGTATTCCTGTACTTTAACAGCCTCTGACATATGGATTCTACTCCTTAATCTGTCTTGAAGTATTATTTGTCTTTAGAACAATACAATGGTCATAATAATAAGTCTAATTGAGTACTTTACTATGCCAGGTACTCTGCTAAGCACTTTTCATGCATTGTTTAATTCAGGGCTGGGACTAGGATGGGGAGAGAGATGCATTACATTTCAGCATAAAGTTTAAGAGGGAGACTAAAATCTCATTAGTCAAGATAACTATTTATTTATTTTTTTGCTGTTATTAATCCTCACCCAAGGATATTTTTTCCATTAATTTTTAGAAAGAGTGGAAGGGAGAGAAGGAGGGTGGTGGAAGGTGGGGGGGGGAGAGAGAGAGAGAGAGAGAGAGAGAAACATTTATGCGAGTGAGACACATCGATTGGTTGCCTCCTAACACGCCTCAACTGGGGCTGAATATTGAACCTGCAGCCCAGATAGATGCCCTTGACCAGCAATTGAACCTGTGACCCTTTAGTGCATGAGCCAATGCTCTAACCACTTAACAACACTGGCCAGGGCTTAGATAACTATTTTCAAATTTCAAAATTAATGTAAAAAATTCAATGGTGAATGAAAGGTTAAAAAACATAGGATAAATATTACTGATTCTCCTTTTGCCTCAGGCTGCTCTATGGCTTGGCATGGCAGTTACTGATCCTGTTGTTATTTAATATTTTGATATTTTGTTCCTCATTGATTTTTTGCATTTATAAAAATATTCCATTAAAATATTATTTATTTTTGATTGTTGGGTGTTTTTTTTTTATGCTCTCTTAAATTTTGTGCCCTTGGCAAGTGCCTGCTTGCCTCATTCTTGCCCTGGGCCCTGACTTCATGGAATGCTTACAGTAACTTAGCGGTATTGGCCTTATTACTCTGAGAGTAATCCATGGGCCAGCAACCTCGGTCTTACCTGGAAGTTTATTAGAAGCACAGGTAAGCTAAGTAACTTGTCCTGGGTGTTACATGTGGTGGGGCAAGAATTTTTTTGATCTTAGACCTCTACTCATCACGGTATAATTTTACTTTTCTGAATGTCAGCTGTCTGGTACTTAATGTATGGATAGCAATACCAGCTATTCCTCCATCCTCAAGAATTTGTGGGGGTAAATGAGATGTGTTAAACACAGCATCAGAGGACAGGAAAGTTCCCAGAATGATCTTCTGGTGGTGTCGTTGTCACAGTACTGAGTCCTGAAGGCTGCTCTAGAACTGGATGGCTGCTCTCTGCTGGGACTGTTTTCAGCCAGCTCCACCCTTTTGGGCAAACAGCCGGCTGTAGCTTTCTTTCAGAGCACAGCCCTTTATGGTGTTTGAAGACAGCTCTCCCATGTCCAGAAAGTCTTCCCTTCCAGGTGAAACAGTGCTATTTCTTTCAGCTGGTCCTGATGTGATATGCTTTCCAGACTCTTATATATTTTGTTCTCCTCCAGACAGAATCTAGTTTGTTGTTTTTTATTAGCCCAATAACATTTATTGAGTGCATACTATCTTTCAGGCACTATATTAGATTTCCCTTAACTCATTGTTTTCCAACCTGAATACAGTTGGCTGGGTCTGCTGATTATCTTCTCCTAATTATATTGTATCTGTAGCTAATTTGTAGACTCTTTGAGCAGGGGCTCATTTAAAAAAAAAAAATATATATATATATATATATACACACACACACAGACACACACATACAGTGGGGCCTTGACTTACGAGTTTAATTCGTTCTGTGATGGAGCTCGTAACTCAAATTACTCATATTTCAAATCATAAACTGAACGGGTGAGACACGTGATGCTGGGCTGATGTTGTGGCGTTCACTGTGACGTTCGCTGCGCCAACTAGCGGTGGGGTATCTGAAGCTGGCTCATAACCCGAATTTTAGCTCGCAACTCAAAGCAAAAAATCGGCCGAGAGACGGCTCGTATCTCGAAAAACTCGTTAGTCGGGACACTCGTAAATCAAGGCCCCACTGTATGTATGTGTGTGTGTGTATATATATATATGTGTGTGTGTGTGTATATATATTTATATATATATATATATATTTGTATATAACTTCTGCATTAGGTAGCAAGCCCTGTTAACTGTAGGTGATCAGTAAATGCTTATGGATGGCTTCTGGGCTGACTTGACTTTTTCTGATAATATGATTTTAGCCTTTACGTATACTACCTTAAATTTTCCATTCTGGGTTTTATTTTATTTTTTTAATTCTTCATTGGAGATAGCAATGAGCCATTCATGATTTTGTTGCATTGGTGATTGTCCTGAAAACCATGGTCAAGTGTCTCCTAGCCTTAGAAGGAACTTGGAGGAGGAGAGGGAAATAAGCCCCAGATTTTCCTTTGTAACCTTGTTTCTTATGTCTTTGATGTCAGATGGGCTCCTTTAAGCCGGGAGGCCGAGTGATCCTGGCCACAGAGAATGATTACTGTAAGCTCTGTGATGCCTCCTTTAGTTCTCCAGCTGTGGCTCAGGCTCACTATCAAGGGAAGAATCACGCCAAGAGACTGCGGCTGGCGGAAGCTCAGAGTAACTCGTTCTCGTAGGTATTGCCGTTTTCTCTGAGGCCAAAGTGTTGTGTGAGACTGAGTGTCTGTAGAGAGAAAGAGTTGAAATGGATCCCTGTTTAGAAGTCTCACTCTTTTAAAATTTCTTTTCTTCAGGGAATCCTCAGAGGCCGGTCAACGGCGGGCCCGGAAAGAAGGGAATGAATATAAAATGATGCCTAATAGGAGAAATATGTATACAGTACAGAATAATACAGGTATCCAGTGAATTTCCACATACCTTGGCTACTGCTGCAAATGGTCTCCTTTATTTTTACTTCTTTTAATGGTAATAGATAGCCCTGAGAATTTGGGGTAAGCTGCTTTGTTTGAATTGGTCTAGTGGCTTTTCAAGCTGGTGTTTATTTCAGGTCTCAATTATTTATTTATTTTCTATTTAGTATATTATTTATTTTCATTTTAAACTATAGTTTATGTTTTAAGATGTTTAATTATGGTTCCTTTATGTTTCTTCTGGTATTTTCCAGCTGAGGAATGTAAAATCTCTTATAAAAATGAGCTATTTGGTTTACGGTTGCACTGTGCTAAATCCATATATCTTGGGGAAAATTAAAAGCATTATAGCAGTGGTGCTTCACCAGGGTAGTGAATTAGAATTGCCCTGGGGAGTTGTTATAAAATACACATGCTTGAACCAGGACTCAGAGATTTTCAGTCAGTACATTTGGAGTAGGACCCAGACATACATGTACTTTGAAAATGCTTCCTACGTATACACCTTCAGTTCAGAACAACTAGTTTATAGGGATGATTATCTTGAGGAGGGAAAGTAGGACTGAATAGTCCCTCATCCTCCCTCTGCCCTGGTCTCCAATGCATACACATACCAGCGTAGGTTATTCATGTGAATAGTAAAACAAACAACAAATGAAAAACAGTTAATTGGAAAGGTAAGAGAAACATAGAAAATAGAGACAGATAGAAACAACAATGTAATATAGTTATAAAAAGCCTAAACATAGATCAGTAATTGTAATAAGTGTAAATTTACTAAATTCTCAGTTAAAACCCAGAGGTTATAAAATTAGATTAAAAATTAGCTAAAATGAAGGAAGCTGAGATAGCAATATTAAAGTTAGATGAAATAAACTTTAGATCAGAAGGTAGTTTAGACTATGTTCTCTGACCGGAGAACAAGTGAGATGTCAGTAAAAAAAATATTTTTAAAAATCACGCAGAATTTCCAGTTGTTTGGAAATTTAAAAACACTTCTAAATAACTCATAGGCCAAAGAAGAAATTATATAGAGTATTAAAAATATTAGAACCAAACATCAATAAAAATATATTAAATTTGTAGAATGAAGTGAAAGCAATATTTTGAGAAAAGCCTCAACTATTTATTATAGTAGAAAAGGAAAGCATAAAATTAATAAGTTATTGGTCCAACCTAAGGAGTCAGTTATGTAAAAAGAATAAAAGAAAATGATCAATAATTCCACCAACATTTTTACATATGTCATTCCACTCTTTCTACATAATACTTCTTTAAAATAGAAATGTGATTATATTTTGTGATATTCTTATTTCACTTAATAGCATATTATAATCACACTAGAGACCCGGTGCATGAAATCTGTGCACTGTGGGGGGGGGGGGGCGGTGTCCCTCAGCCCAGCCTGCACCCTTTCCAATCTGCGACATCCCTCTCATAATCTGGGACTGCTGGCCCCCAACTGCTTGCCTGCCTGATTGCCCCTAACTGCTTCTGCCTGCCAGCCTGATCACCCCCTAACCACACCCCTGCCAGCCTGATCGACGCCTAGCTGCTCCCCTGCCAGTCCGATCGCCCCCAACTGCCGTCCCTGCTGGCCCGATCACCCCCAACTGCCCTCCCCTGCAGACCCAGTCGCCCCCAACTGCCCTCCCCTGCAGGCCTGGTCACCCCCAACTGCCCTTCCCCTGCAGGCCTAGTTGCCCCAACTCTCATTCCTCCCCTGCAGGCCCGGTCACCCCTAACTGCCCTCCCCTGCTGGCCAATCTTATGACTACATGGGGGTGGCCATCTTGTGTGAGGTTGTAATGGTCAATTTGCATATTACCTCTTTATTATATAGGATTTTCATGTAACTAAAATGTTTTTATTACTTTTAGTGAGAGCATGTTTTCCATTGCAGTTTTTACCGTAATTTTTTAAATTGTATTTTTGGAACTCTTCTTTTCTCACATCCTTCCAAAAAAGCTTTTTATAAATACTGATGAAATAAATATCCTCACTGATAAATCTTTGTGCAAGAATTCTTAATATTTTCTTAGGATAATTCTTAGAAATAGAATTTTTGGATTAAAATGTTGGCATAATTATTAAACCATGTAATGCTGGGAAATTAAATCACTTTTAAAACTGTACCTACTTTTTAGAGACATTGTCATTTAGAATTTGGGTTTGGCTCTACAGTAACCTTTTTGACAAGAGTTGGAAGAATCATATTAGCTTTTAGCTGAACCTGTATAAAATTGTAATTTTAAAAATCCATTAACTTCACATTTATTTAAAGCTAGGAATCTGTGAATTTTATAATGACTAAAAAAATACAAATTACAGTGATGATTGATCAGACTGTTGTCATTCACTTAGTGACTATTTTGAAGTGAACAAATTACTTTTGTCTCTTGCTTTGGCAGGTCCGTACTTCAATCGCCGCTCTCGGCAGAGAATTCCGCGTGATCTGGCCATGTGCGTTACTCCAAGTGGCCAGTTTTACTGCTCGATGTGCAATGTTGGGGCTGGCGAAGAGGTGGAATTCCGGCATCATTTAGAGAGCAAGCAGCATAAAAGCAAGGTGTCTGAACAGCGGTACAGGAATGAGATGGAGAATCTGGGCTATGTATAGGGATCGTTGTGTTCAGATAGATCAGCTCGTCCTGCCTGTTATTTGCCTTCTGTCAACATGCCCTGCTTTGTGGTCCTTTTGATATAAGTACATTCCTCTGCTTAATGTTAATACTTGTAACTGCAGTGGTACCATGAGATGTCAACATTGGGGAAGGACAAGAACGTGCTTCTTAGGTCATGATGCTTTTTCAGGTCAGCTGTGTTGAGTTACTTAGAGCATGTGACCTCCCTACCCCATGAAAAATAAATTTTTATCTTGACCAAGTTCTGGTCAGTAAGAAGCCTGACCACTTAGAGCTTTAACTATTTAAAAATCTCATCTTCTTTTGCAATTTTGTGTACCGTTAAGGATTTTATTGAGTTCTTCAGATCACAGTAAAAACAGGTAAGCAGAGATTTCACTTTCCCAGGGCTCCTTTGGAACCTCACCTCAACTCAATATCTCGTCGGTAGGACATACTATTATAAACTGCATTAGGGTCTTTCCCAGGACATCTTTCCTCTTATCATGTCTTCCCATGATTGAGATGAAGGTTTTCTTGGATTCAGACACCTCCGATGTCCTTGTGGACTTCCAAACAGTGTAACTTCATTTCCAGTTATGGATTTCACATGTTTAAATGCTACCTTTTCCCCCATCCTCACCACCCCTGTTGAATTAGCTTGTCCCATAAGTCATTTTCATGCCCCATCTATGTTGTGGGATTTCCAAGCCCCACATTTGAATATCCAATGAATTTAAGATAGATACGATATTTTTTAAAAAAAGTATTTTTCAGCTGGTTTTAGGAAATGTAAAGATGTGTTTGATTTTTCAATTTAGAGTTACTTAGTTGATAATAACTTGTTACTTATATGATGGCCTCAGTCATAAATTTAGATCTCTGGGTATTTGGTTTGGCAGACTTTGTAGATACACTGATCCTTATATTTTACTTACATTCATCTGTGTGTTGTTAGTTGGCTGTCCTGAAAAATACTGTTACACAGAGAGGAATTTTTAAAAAGTTGATTCAATTTCATTATCATTTCAAGTAGAAAAATACATGAACTTTGATTTCATTCTTTCTAATTCAGCTTCCTTGAAAATAATAGAAATACATTATAGATTACTTGTTATCTGATAATTACAGCAGTATTATTAGTTTTGCATTTTTTTTAAAAGCTCTAGTGTATGTCTAGATTAAGTAATGGAGTACTCTATGAACTTTCATTAACTGTATTTTACCTACTTACTGTATTTACATGGATTAGGCTGGTGCTCATCCATACTTCTTTTGAAAGGCCACAAAGAAGTTTATGTTGAGCAGTATTTTTGCATTATGGTCAATTCATACTTGAATGCTTATTGAAAAATACCAAACTCCCGTTTTCCCTTGAGAATTCTATATGCAAAGAGATGGGGAGAAGGAAAATTATAACAATTCCTTTCTTTAATACTTCTAACAATGTTGAATGCTCTAGACTCATGTTTAAAATTCAGTTTTGTGATTAACCTTTGGTACAGTATCAAGTCACTCTTCTGTTGGAGTGATGGTTTTTGAAAAGTAAAATTATTTAATAATATTTTTCTCTCCCAGAAACAGAAGAATAATATTCAATTGAGATTCTCTTTAGAGCTGTGACTCTTAGCAAAATAATCCTTTGTGCAGTAACTTATAAAATACAGTTGATGAGTTTAGGGCAATTTAGAACTTATTTTATTGGTCAGTACATTATTCATTTTGCTGCTAAGTATAATTTTTTGGTAGATTTTAATATTACAGTGCTGGCCACTTGGTTCTATGATTATTTAAAAATCCCATTTTCCCTTCTCTCTGTATGTGTATTTATATACATATAGACACATGTATAAAATTATAGGTATATGCTTTTATGTGTTACCACAGAGAAGATTTCATTGAATTCTTATTTCAGATAACAGTAAAAGATTGTGGATAAGAATTTGCATTTTGTAAAAGTGACATTCATCCACTTTCAGTTTTTTCTTTGCAGATAAAATTAAAGGAAGGGTTTTCCTCACTCTCCCCACCTAATAATTTCATTATATATACAAAAACCAGTGGATTTAAGGCCTTGATGTGTTTTCCTGGCCTTTCGTGTTCAGGTTGCCAGTCTCCCAGTGCCCTTAATGGATGTTAGGAATGCATAAACGCATTTTCTTTGAAAGAAAAAAGATCTAGAGTGTTATTTCTTACTTGCTATATTTCTTTGCACTAAAAAAGAGCTATGTGTTTGTTTTATATGAACACTTTAGATACCATATTGCCTACAATAACTTGGTTTGCTCCTTAATTTCTAAACTCTAGGAAGTTGGTAAATAACTTCCGTGATCATTTATAGAAGTTACATACACAGACCCCTAAAAAGCCCCTACACATCTCTGTGACAGTGGGTTGTGTTCTGGGCTCGATACCTTGCAATGATCTGTGTTCCATAGGTGAGACAAAGGGTGAGGCTGTCAGAAAGGAAATGCCTGAATAAAGACATTTCTGCATGGTGCAGTTTCTCATATCCACGCATTCCTCATAGACAGTGTTTTCCCTGTCGGAAAGCTTGTTGTGACTACTGCAGTCCATGACTTGTGATCTCTGTTGATTTCATTTGTGAAGTCCAGTCTTGCTCTGTAACGTGCTTGAGACTTTGCACCCTGTGTTCCCCAGGAATCATGTTAGTGTCTTTTACATGCTGTGTACAAGGACAGACTGAGGCCCAACTGACGGAACATCTGGAGTCAATTAAATTAAATAGATTTCAGTAATCACCTGCAAGAACTCATGGCATCCAAGTCTATCTTCTCTGTGAATATCTTTGGGTAAGTTGTCATTGTGAGAAGATGACAGAAACTCTGCTAACATATTGAGGGCAAGAAGTTGTAAAGGAAAAATAACATGTCCCAATTAAAAGATTGGATTGCATATGCCTTCGAAGTGTTGTTTCTTCCCCCCCAAAAAGTGAAACTATAAAACTGAGTGTGCCATGTACTCCTTTTGACTCCACATTGAACAGAAAATACGTTATTGGTCTTGTCTTTGTATATCACATACTGCAACTTGTAAATATGTGCATGTTGTTTATTACATTTGTCTGCCTGCCTCCTCTTGCACTGAATTCTCTAAGTGAATACTTTTTGTATACCACCCATTTTGAAAAAGTTCCTCCTCCAATTCCTCACTCTCTCCCCTTCTAATGAGATGGTACACGTAGAAAACCAATTCGGTTTCTGAACTCTGAGAGTGAGTGAAGAATCGTGGCTGAGGTCATCCTTATGTCCCTCTGACTTGAACAGCTAAAGGAAGCATGCGATCTTCCACCTTATTTTGCAGAGCTGTTCTATGGCTGGTACACTTGCTGTAGCCCAGCTACACTTTAAACAGAGATCAAATATATATATATCTTCCTCTGAAGATAGAGTTTAAGGATTAGCTGTGGGATTTATGATTCTGAATTGGCTGGAACAATGAGCAACGGACAGTTTGAGGACTGCCCAGTGACCTATGTAAAATGAGTTTGCTCAGATCATGGGAGAACTGTAATCGTCCTGCATAGTATTTTCCACAGAGCAGCCTAGGAAAGGTGGGTTTGGAACCTAATCTATTTTGTTTCTTCAGGACTTCAGCTGGAAGTACTCGGTAAAGAACTTGGTGAGACATATAAGGACATTAGAGCTACTTTAGAAATTAGACAAATGTTTTGTTAGTATAGGGAAAGTTTAATGTTGAAGAGATGTCTAAAAATATTCTACCCTACCAAGGTTTTTTTTTGTTTGTTTGTTTGTTTTTTTTTTTTAGCACCAGCCAAATCACTGTTATGGAGTTTCATACATAATAGTGTTTTGTTGTTGCTTTTATTTTTGGCGGTGGATCCCTACTATTGGGAGTTATCGGTCTAACAAAATGGACAAATAACTGTGTAAATAGCTTCCCATATATTTGTTCTGATAGCTCTTTTGACTTTTTCTTCCCATTATGAATGGGAGGATCATTGTAAACTCCCTTTCTGGGTAGCCACCAAAACAACAACAAAATACTGGCTTATAGTCCCATGTGACCCTGTTTTTGTTAAGCCCAGAATATGAGTGCCTTTAGCAAGTTTTAGCATTTCACAGAAGGAAGAGATGTTATAATTATTGTCATTAATCACAGTTCATTACACACAGAAGCTTGGAAAGGCAAAGGTCTGTGTGAATTCTATGTTCTACACCTTTTTTTTTTCTCTTAATGCTGTCTCAATTTGATATTGAATAAAACCATTATTAGTGTTGATCAGGAACCATACACCATGAAAATGAATTCAGCTGTCCTAGACTGGCAACAGTCACAGATTAGTTTTCACTTTTATCTGTATTACATTTATATTTAGTGAAGGGTGGTGTGGTGGGTTGGGAAGAGCTTGACACTGACTTTGAGAAGAACTTCATTCCAGTGTTCTTTTTCAAACTTGTGTCTTCTGTAGAGAGAAGAGAATTATGTATTACAAATAAGTGTGGGAAGAGATTGTCATGCTCAGTAGGTATTAAGTATGTTACTTTGTCTCTACGTTTAAAAAAGCATCTTCCCAAATCAGGTCTGAGGACTCTTAAAGCAAAAATTTTCCTACTTCAAATAACTTTTAAAATTCCAAATTGCTGAGTACTTTGAGTCTTTAAAACATACTACTAAATGTATTGTAGAAATTTAACATTTTATTATGAAAATTTTCAAACACATATCAAAATTTTTTTACAATATACCCACCACTAGATTCTACAATCACTATTTTACTATATTTGTATTACCACATATCCAATCCTTTATTCATCCACCATTCCATAGTTTATTTTAAATATACATTTCAGTGTAAATTTCAGACAATACATTTTCCTTAAACACTTTAGCATAGGTGTCGTTAACTAGAATTTAATATTTGTTTAAATATCAATAGCTTTTAAAAAGCAGCATCTCAATGATAAGTTTAGATCATATGTTTCTTGAACTCATGAAATTGATAACCTGAGCCAGTTAACATACAGTTTTTCTTGTGTGGACTTTAGCCTTCCAGTTTCTGTTTTTGTATGTGTTTAGAGTGAGGGAAGACAACTTTCAAACTGAAGTTTTCTCAAGTTGGTCATTTTAAATGCTTAGTTGTCATATGTCTTAAAGTTTCATGACAATAATTTCTCCCTTGTCCCTGTTGTTATGATGTATGTTGCTGAACTATGCAGCTTCTTTAAAAAATTGTTAGTTGCTGATTGGGGTTTATTAAATCAGCATATACCTCATTTCAACCTGCTGCTGCTTTTCTCATCTTATCATGTTTCCTTCACTACTTTCACCTGTTCTACCAGGAAGTATAGAGTCAAACCCATAGATGGTTAGTTGTTTTAAATAACTCTTGATGAGCAGATTAAGTAGTTTAGAAAGTTAAAACCATTCATTTATCTAAAGCCTTTGAGTTCCCTGACAATGGTACTTGTCCATGCTTCCTCCAGCCATAATTAGCAGGATTGAAAATGACTACTGTACAATGAGTTGTTGAAATTGTGAGCCTTAGTACCCATCTTTAGCTTTACTCTACTACTGTCTGGAAAACTTTTTTTTTTTTTTACGTATGCCTTTATTATGGCATTTTTTTTTGGTGGGCAAAGAATTTAAGTGACTTGTTCCAGGGCATGAAGATGCAATGGATATGTCAGAATGGAAACTTCAATGTTCTTGAATCTTACACTTGTGCTATTTTGATAAGATTCAAGGCTTCTAAAATAATATTTTCTTTGGGGCTCTTCAAATGAAAGTATGAATTTTTAGTAATTGGACTTTTCCTTTTTAGGCATTTCGTATCTTTTGAACTTAAAGATCTTCTCATGGTCGTAGTTCCCATTAAGCCAATGAAGTTGCTGAAAATAGAACTTTACTGTTGAATACTAACGAATGCAGTTTTTATCGGATTTATTTTTGCATTTCAATGACTTTCATGATTCATTCATAATTCTTTCCATGTAAGTGCTTAAGTGACCCCCTCACTAGTGAAAATAAATGTTCTATATCACTGGTTATATGTATATTCTCTACATGATCTATTTTTTTAAGGAAAAGTAACCCCATATGTCAGAAGGAATGATAATATCCTAGGGCAAAGAACATAGAAAGTTTATTTCTACTCTGCAAATCTGGCATTTACAGAAACAAAACTCTTTTAGAGGGGCTGATTGTTGTTTGCCTTCTCTTGGTACTTGAGCTCCTTCCTGTGGTTTTGTAAACCCGTGTGTCATTTTATAAGAATTTCATGTTGATTCTGTGCAAATTGGTGTTTACCTTGTGGTATCCTCGGCTGCCCACTATAATTTAATTTGGGTATGGTGTGTCTGCTTTGAAATGCCTTACTAGAGTATGTCAGACTGCTCTAACGCATTCCTTTTATCTGCTAGGACAATACACATTGCCTCTCTTGGCTGTCTGCTCTAGCTCCAGAAGCAAAAACGACTTTGCTTTCACTGTTAAGGTTGCATTTTAGTGCAGCTACTGTTCTAAATTAGAGAATAAAATCATGGAAAAGCAAGGGTGACATTAAAGCCCTTCATTTAATGGCATGGCAAGCTTTTCAAACAGTTTTTGCTATTTCACTAGAACAATGTCTCTAGTAAAGTCCATAGCTAAAAAAATAAAATAAAATAGAAGCCAGCCAAAACTGTGTCAAATTGGGGTTGCTCCCTCAAATGATTTCTCAGTGTCCTACAGGGGTTTAACATGGTGTGTGCTGTTGGTGCCAAGTGCCAGTTCACGTGTTGGAAATCTGCTTCTGTTCTGGGGCTACAGAAATGACAAAAGTGTCATGGGATTAAAACCAATCAACTGTGAATTGTGAAATTGAAATTGCTCTTTTGGTTTTATGTTCTTCTGCACATTGAATTAGAAATCAAAAAAGTTACTTAAAATTTATACTGCTGATGTTGACGGCTCGTTCTGGCTGTGTATCCTCACCATGTATTGATTTCTGATAAAGGCTTGACGTTATGATAACAGGCATTTTGTGTTCAATTGAATAAAACACTTTCTGAGTCTTGTCTGCAGATTGTTTGGTGATGAGTTGGAGGTCGAGGGAAAAGGTGCATTGCCAGCCCGGAGGTATTTTCGACGCTGATGTGCAATGGCTGTGAGTTCACCGTTAGTCAGTCTGCACCTAATCTGCCATGGACTTGAACGCATGTGGAGTCTTGTCAGCTTTTGGGCTTGCAGTGGAATTGACCTAGCTGCCCACACTACCCTCTCCCTTCCCTCCTCACTAGAGTCAGCCTGAGGTTGGAGTGAGCTCTTAGTTTTACTGACATATTTTAAAATTTATCTTCCCTTCAAATTTGGAGAATAGTTGAGCTTAGCAGGATCATAACGGCTGCTTCTAGATAATAAGCACATTAACAGGCATATACCCATTAATAGTTTGGGTATTTCACATGTAAATTACTCTGATAATTAGCTTGAAAGTACAATATATTATTGGGGTATGGTCATTAAGCACTCTGTTTTACTGTATGCAATGTGCTTTTGACCTTAAATGCTCATTTTGAAGAGTAGATTATAGGCCCAGAAGGTGCTGTTAGGGCTTGTTTAATCGGGATGCGAGACACATACACTTACTGTCGTGGGAAACGTTCTTGTCTGCACACACAAAAAATGTTACTGAATGAACTGAATAGATCACATTGAGTCTGTTTTACTCAAGGCATCAGCACATTTTATTAAATCATCTCCAAGAGATTTTTAGCTTAAAAGAAAATCATAATAATGGGCATTAAAGAAAAAAAAGTCTTAAACCAGTAGAGCTTTTCAGCTCTTTTATTTTTTTTGCCCCCAGGCATTTCTGAGGCTTATCCGTTCCCTGAAAATTTATTCAAGACCAAGCACTGGGTCTTATCCTTTAAAATTGCCTGTCTATAAAAGACTAGCAATGAACTCTCCCAATCCATTGTAAATTGGTATATGATTATAGAGAGATCAGAAATAGATACTTTTTGTGATGACTTTTAAGATTTTTATCATCTTGAGACGTAGCCCACCAAGTTTTATGCTTATTTGTGGGATAATCATAAACTGTTGAAAATGGGGAATTTACAAAAAGATGAAGACAGGCAACTATTGTGAAATGTAAATATTGAATAGGGATGTGATTATGAGTCCTTACCGAACAACAAACAAATCACCTGAAAATGCACTCCATTGTGTGTATATGCATGTGCACGTGTGAGAGAGAAGGATGAGATAGAGAGGTTGAGGTGTGTGCGTATTAGGAGGAGGTATATGTAAACATATTTTAAGATGTCAAATACTTGTGACAAAGTATGTCCAAAGGAGGAGAGTAAATTGGCCATTGGAAGCAATCGCCACAGGCAGTCTGTGTAATGTCTGCTTGGCATTTTGGATGTCTTTAAATATAATTAGAGCTTTAAATGTGTTTTGACTGGCAGCCATCTCTCCAGAAAGGAACAAGATGTCTTTAATGTTAACTTCAATTTTAATCATTGCTGATGCCAGAGGCTCTTCTCTGTCCCTGTTTTCTAGAAATAGCTTACTAGGTTATGACTTTGAGCAAAGGTATCTAGTGCCACCCTGTGGACGCTCTGAATCTTACAGCTAGCAGTTTGAATGTGGTTGGTACACTACCTTTGAAGCAGATCTTTGGCTAAAAACCGCATAGTGGAGGAGATGAGTTTTCGTCTTTAACTAAAGCAAGAGCAGACATCATGTGTTTAGGAGGTATAACGGCGTTTATTCTTTTACAGTTTCAGCTGCTGAAGTGTGCAGAGAGAGAGAGGGGTGGATTGGGAATCAGGATGCAATATATGTATATGTATGTATACTTTATGCATATGTGTGTAAGAGTTTTTTAAAATCTATACTTTAAAAAAATTTATTTATTGTCCAAAGTTTTACATATGTCTCCTTTTCCCCCTTTTGATACCCCCCGCCCCCCAGCTATTCCCATCCTGGGGAAGCCCCCACCGCCCCAGTGTCTGTGTGTAAGATTTTATGGTGATGTTTTAAAAATACCTATTTTTGCTTAAAAAATTTCATTATCCATACATATTCGGATATGTGAACAACAACAAACATAGAAACTAAAAGAAAACAACTATCAATGAAAGCCCCAAACTGAAAGGAAAGGACTAGAAAACTCATCATCGAAGATTGTTGAACATTTTGAAAATTATATACAGGGGCAAATTTTACCAGACGTGCAAATTCTGCTGACAATATAAAAACTAAACTATAAAATACTGAAGTTTTCCCAAACATAATTTCTTTTGGGGAAGAACATAATGGTTTCTGCTTTAATACACTGGCAGCATAAAAAGAGACATCTTAAGTCTTTTATTAAGTATTTTAAACTCTTTGGAAAGCATATACCAGCATAACTGGCCCTAGTTCTGTCACCTGTCTGCTCTTGAACTTGTCGTTTAACCTCTGAAATTCAGTTACTTAGAATTGGGTATTATTGGGTGTGAATTCCAGTTATTTCTTTTTATCCCTCTCAGTAGTGTGGATAATTTAGAGAATTGACCTTCTAAAAAATATACAGTTGAATTTTTTTAAATAAATAACTTCTAAATTCACTCCTGAACTCATCTCCCATTTTATTCTCCCAAGGTACACACAGTTGCCAGTTTCTTAGGTGTTTTTTTCAGAGATATACTATGCAATATGAATGTAGCATTCCATATAAACTTTTTCCCTAGTGACCAGTGTGCCTTGGCAAACATTCTATACCAGCACTTGCAGATCTGTCTCATTCTTTTTGACTGTGAAGTATTCCCTTGTATGATTTTCAGAACATCTTTTATTGGTCTTCTATTGATGGATATATATATCACCTAATAATAGAAAAACATGTAAATTGACTGTACCTTCACTATGCTAACCAACCAATCAGGAGAGTATGCAAATTAACCCAACAAAGATGGTGGTTAATTTGCATACATAGGCTGGAGCGGCCTGAGCAGGCCACTCCTAGCCTGTAGGCCCGCGCATAGGCCCTGAGCAGCTGGGGTCCCAGAATGCCCCCAGCCACTCCAGGCCTATGGGCGCAGGTGCCAAGCGGATGTTCCTGCCCAATGGCCGCTTGCGCGAGTTCAGGCGCCAAGCAGCAGCCTGGATCCAAGCCCCCCAGCCCAGCACCCATCATGGGGGCAAACAGGCCAGGCCAGGTCTCCCCGCATCAATTGTGTACTGAACAGAACAGGCCTCCCCACATGAATGATCGCTGGGTGGACAGAACAGGCCTCCCCGCGATCCATTGCAGGGTGAACAGAACAGGCCTCCCTGCGATTGCTGGCAGGGTGAACAGGCCAGGCCTCCCCCAATCGCTCTTGGGGCAAACAGGCCAGGCCTCCCGCAGGGTGAACAGAACAGGCCTCCCTGTGAGGCGAACAGAACAGGCCACGCCTCCCTGTGATCCCAGGTGAAGAAGCCGTTCTGCTGACCAGTCTGCGCTCTGCACCTGTTCGGGTGGGTGGTGCAGAGTCCGGGGCCTCTAGCCCAGCCATGGGCAAACTACGGCCCGCAGGCTGGATTCGGCCCATTTGAAATGAATAAAACTAAAAAAAAAAAAAGACCGTACCCTTTTATGTAATGATGTTTACTTTGAATTTATATCAGTTCACACAAACACTCCATCCATGCTTTTGTTCCGGCCCTTCGGTCCAGTTTAAGAACCCATTGTGGCCCTCGAGTCAAAAAGTTTGCCCACCCCTGCTCTAGCCTGCAGCCACGGGAAGTCTCCCTCTTTCCAGAGTTAGGAGTACGAGCCCAGGTCCACCCAGCCCTGGGTCCTGACTGCTGGGGTGAGTTCCTGAAGGCTGGGGTTTGATCCCTAGGCATTAGCAGTAGGAGACCAGTGCCTTTGTTATTGCTATGTGTCCAGGTTTTAATTGAACAAATACCCTGTGGTCCTGGGCACCAGCTTAGCAAAATCTTTTAGGAGGAGAATTCGGTCTGGGTTTCCTCAAATTCCCTCAGCCACTACTCACCCCTCTG
The DNA here is from genome assembly GCF_028538775.1 of Myotis yumanensis. Taxonomy (NCBI): domain Eukaryota; kingdom Metazoa; phylum Chordata; class Mammalia; order Chiroptera; family Vespertilionidae; genus Myotis; species Myotis yumanensis. The sequence continues at coordinate 179,238,660 of NW_027223753.1, forward strand.
TAAAGGCGCAGAACAAGTGAGGCCCCTTAAATAAAAACCAGAGGTCTCCAGCAATGGTGGGCCTCTCTCATCACAGTCATTTGGACTGGATGGCATTTGAGTATTTATCTAGGCACCATGACAGGGAACACACAAGCTCAAGTCATGATCTCTGCCCTTAAGTAATTCACAATCTTATTAGAGCGAGTGGCTGATAAAAGCTCAGTAATGACATCAGAATGTAAGGCAACAATACAGAGAGGAACAAAGGCAACTGCTAGGATGATTTTCCAACAGTTAGTACAAAGAGTATGTGCTGTGAATTAAATAAAAAAAATATGTGTGGAAGTAGCTGCTTCATGAGTATGGGATCCCTTCCTATTTTAAAGGAAACTGAGTTCCATGTGAACTGTGTAATATGCTATGATATCTGAGGCACAGGACACAGAGGCCCTATGGGTACTATGCTTTGATATTTGAGTCATTCTTTATTGTTCAATGTGATTTATTTCTGCACGTCTCAGTTTTGTAATAGTTAAATTACTAGAATAATACATCTTGCTATAAAATATTACTATAAGAGCAAATGATCAGGTGACATTTATTGTTATTTTCTACAAATGAACACAATCTCTGGTATGCTAAAGTGATAGGTATTATAGAAATATTCAGATAGGGAGACCTACAGGCTTGATTACAAGTTAAGCTTACTATCACAACCCAAATTTATTGCTTAAAAAAAAAGCAAGGAGCCAACTAGAAACTGAACCAAATATAAGCCCTTGAAGGGAAAATGTAAATTGGATAAGCTTTGCTATTACAAGAGCAAGAAGAAAAAATTCAGATGCAAGAATGAGAAGCACACTGCGACTCTAAGTTGCTGTTAAATAAAAAGAATGATCTACTATGAAAATACTTAATACAGGTTGTAAAGAGATTTGTTCAAAGAGGATTTCTTAGAGTAGGTGGTATTTCAGTTAATTTTTTTTAAATGTGAAGAGGTTAGCTAGATAGGAAAAAGGTGTAGGGGTCCCAAATTGCAGAGGGTGCAGGCAGGGCTGAGGGACCCCCCACCCCCGTGCACAAATTTCATGCACCGGGCCTCTAATATATATTATATATATCTTACCTAATAATAGACAAACATGCAAATTGACCATACCTTCGTTATGCCCCAAGCCACACCCACCATCCAATCAGAGTGACTATATGCAAATTAACCCAACCAAGATGGCGGCCAGCAGCCACAGAACTGGAGCAAGCAGGAGACTTGGTTGCCCCGGCCTTGGAAGAAGCCAAGCTTCCTGGCCGGCTGCTGCCTACTCTCAAGGCAACAAAGTTTCAATTATAGAAGGTAAATAAACCCCAGATACCTGCTTCTAGTCGCCATGGCCACGGAGCTGGAGCGAATAAAAAAAAAACAAAAAAAGGAAAGGCTGGGAGCTTCAGTCATGGGGGGGCTTGGTCAGTCTGAAAACAGCCATCAGCCCCTCACCCAGGCTGGTCAGGCACCCCAGTGGGACCCCCACCCTGATCCTGGACACCCTTCAGGGCAAACCAGTCAGCCCCCACCTGTGCACCAGGCCTCTATCCTATAGGGTAATATGCAAATTGACCCTAACAGCAGAAGGACTGGGAATGACTGGTCACTATGACACACGCTGACCACCAGGGGGCAGACGCTCAATGCATGGGCTGCCCCCTGGTGGTCAGTGCGCTCCCACAGGGGGAGCTCTGCTCAGCCATAAGCCAGGCTGATGGCTGCCAGCACAGTGGTGGTGGTGGGAGCCTCTCCTGCCTCAGCTACACTAAGGATGTCCAACTGCAGCTTAGGTCTGCTCCCTGCTGGCAAGTGGACATCCCCCCAGGGCTGCCAGGCTGCCAGAGGGATGTCTGACTGCCAGCTTGGGCCCGATCCCCCAGGGAGTGGGCCTAAGCCAGCAGGTGGATATCCTCCGAGGGGTCCCAGACTGCAAGAGGGCATAGGCCGGGCTGAGGGACCCCCCCGAGTGCACAAATTTTTGTGCACTGGGCCTCTGGTATATCTATCTATCTATCTATCTATCTCCTGGAAACGGTTGCTGTGGGTGCCAGGTAATGACGTTATGTATTAATGCCCAGCTTCCTCTCCCTAGTGACTAGCCTCCTTGGAGTTCCTTCAGCCCAGGCACACAACTTGCTTTATAGCCAGGTGCAATACACTTTAACCAAATGTCTGTGAAGCATTTTCCCATGCCTAATCTCATTTGATCCTCACAGAAGTCCTGGAGTAGGTAGATAGGAGACTTTGTAGAATCCTATTTTCTTTTCATTAGCCGGAAAATGGAGATTTAGAAAATTTAGAAACTTGACCCAACTGAAAAGAAGTAAGAAATGGTGGACCTTGAAAATGACTTCAGGTTTTCTCACTTCACAGAATACAGTCAAACACAGCTGCAGTTACACATTTTACCCTTTGTTCTCCCTGCATGATCTACAATAATAATCTGCTTTGTGTTGATATTTACTGCTGTGTTGCTGACAATTACCTAAAAGAGAAGTTGGGGTGCTTCACTGGGCTGGAAAAAGTTTAGCTAAATCAGAAAGCAGGTCTAATTAAGCAAGTTGATTCTATATCTATCCTATCTAATAATAGACAAACATGGTAATTAACCATACCTCCGCTATACTTCCCATTGGTTAATCAGCAGGATATGCAAATTAACTGCCAACAAAGATGGCGGCCAGAAGCCACACAGCTGAAGCGAACATGAGGCTTGCTTGCTCCAGTGATAGAGGAAGCCAAGGTTCCCCGCCTGCCTCGCCCTGCTCTAAGCTACACTCTAAGCAACAAAGTTGCAATTATAGAAGGTAAACAAGCTCCAGATACCTGCTTTCAGCCAGCTTCGGCCTCAGAGCTTAGAGCAGCAGTGATGGCAACAATCTTTCAATTATAGAAGCTAAACAAACCCAGAATCCTGCTTTCAGCCAGCCACAGCCTCAGAGCTGGAGCCGGGCCTCAGAGCTGGAGCTGGCTCTCAGCTCCAGTGACAGCTATAGAAGGTAAATAAATCCCAGAATAAAAAAAAAAACAAAGCAAAAAAAAAAAACAGAAAAAAAAGGAGAGGCTGGGAGCTTCAGTTGCTGGCCAGCCTGAAAACAGCCCTCAGCCCCTCACCCAGACTGACCAGGTACCCCAGTGGGGACCCCCACCCTGAAGGGGGTGTGACCAGCTGCAAACAGCCACCATCCCCTCATCCAGGCTGGCCAGGCACCCAAGTGGGACCCCCACCCTGATCCCGGATACCATTCAGAGCAAACCAGCCAGCCCCCACCTGTGCACCAGGCCTCTATCCTATATAGTAAAAGGGTAATATGCAAACTGACCCTAACAGCAGAAGGACTGGGAATGACTGGTCACTATGACACACACTGACCACCAGGGGGCAGACGCTCAATGCAGGAGCTGCCCTCTGGTGGTCAGTGAGCTCTCACATGGAGGAGCTCTGCTCAGCCACAAGCCAGGCTGACGGCTGCCAGTACAGTGGTGGTGGTGGGATCCTCTCCTGTCTTCTCAGCAGAGCTAAGGATGTCTGACTGCAGCTTAGGTCGGTTCCCCGCTGGCAAGTGGACATCCCCCGAGGGCTGCCGGGCTGCCAGAGGGATGTCTGATTGCCATCCTGGCCCAATCCCCCGGGGAGCAGGCCTAAGCCAGCAAGTGGTCACCCCTGAGGGGTCCCAGACTGCAAAAGGGCACAGGCCGGGCTGAGGGACACCCTACCCCGAGTGCACAAATTTTTGTGCACCGGGCCTCTAGTATATATATAAAAGGCTAATATACAAAGTGTCCCCTCAGGAGTTCGATTGGGAGACCAGGAGTTTGATCGCTCGCTATGACGTGTGCTGACCACGAGGGAGCAGCGTGGAACATGGTGAGCAGTGGTGGCGGGGCGCTGAGGGATCAAGGGAAGGAAGAGGCGGGGAGGCAGGAAATTGCATGGTGGTGGTGTGTGGGTGGCAAGGGAAGGAGGAGATAGGAGATGGGGAGGTGGGGAACCTGATTGGCCCTGATCGCCAGTCAGGCCTAGGAAACCTACCCGTGCACGAATTTCATGCACTGGGCCTCTAGTCTATATAATAAAGAGCTATTATGCTAATTTGATTGAACAGCAGAACGACCATCCGGACGACCTTCTGGATGAAGCCAGGGCTGCGAGGCCTGAGGCAGCCAGTGCTGCAAGGGCCGAGCAGCTGGGGCTGTGAGGGCTGAGCCCCTTGCACGCATTTCATGCATTGGGCCTCTAGTCCTATATAATAAAACCCTAATATGCAAATCAACCAAATGGCGGAATGACTGATTGCTATGACACGCACTGACCACCAGGACGCAGACACTCAATGCAGGAGCTGCCCCTGGTGGTCAGTGTGCTCCCACAGAGGGAGCGCTGTTTAGCCAGAAGCTGGGTTCATGGTTGGCGGGTGCAGCGGTGGTTGTGGGAGCCTCTCCTGCCTCCACTGCAGGTGGGCGGTAAAGAGTGAGGGGTCCTGGACTGCGAGAGCCCCGGACTGCAAGAGGGGTGTCTGACTGCTGGCTTAGGCCTGCTCCTGTGGGGAGCGTGCCTAAGCTGGCAGGCGGACATCCCACAAGGGGTCCCAGACTGTGAGATGGCTGAAAGACCCCCTCCCCTAGTGCATGAATGTTGTGCACTGGGCCTCTAGTCCTATATAATAAAAGGCTAATATACAAATAGACCGAATGGTGGAACAACCTGAACAACCAAACAACTGGTCGCTATGACGTATGCTGACCACCAGGGGGTGTGTGCGGAACATGGTGGACATAGGCCATGGTGGGATGGTGGAGCAAGTGAGCAGGAGCGCCAGACCAAGGCAGGGCACCAGTCACTGTCATTGGGGCGAGCCTCTGGTGGTTACTGATAATTCTTTGCTCCCACATGCTGCAGTCCTGCCTGGTGCTTGCACCTGTTGCTGGTGCTGGCCCTGCTTGCACCTGCTGCCGGCACCAGCCCTGCTCGCACCCACTGCCAGCTCCAGTTGATAGGTATGTACTTGTTGTTCATATTTCTTTTTCTTCTTCTTCGTCATCATCGTCGTCGTAATTGTTGTCTAGAAGACCTTTTAACATTTCATGTAATACTGGTTTGGTGGTGATGAACTCCCTTAGCTTTTTCTTGTCTGTGAAGCTCTTTATCTGACCTTCAATTCTAAATGAAAGCTTTGCTGGGTAGAGTAATCTTGGTTGTATGTCCTTGCTATTCATCACTTTGAATATTTCTTGCCAATCCCTTCTGGCCTGCAAAGTCTCTGTTGAGAAATCAGCTGACAGTCTTATGGGAGCTCCCTCGTAGATAATTAACTGCTTTTCTCTTGCTGCTTTTAAGATTATCTGTTTGTCTTTAACCTTGTGCATTTTAATTATGATGTGTCTTGGTGTGGGCCTCTTTGGGTTCCTCTTGTTTGGAACTCTCTGTACTTCCTGGACTTGTATGTCTATTTCCTTCACCAGGTTAGGGAAGTTTTCTGTCATTATTTTTTTCATATAAATTTTTAATTTCTTGTTCTCTCTCTTATTCTGGCACCCCTATAATGTGAATTTTGGTATGTTTGAAGTTATTCCAGAGACTCCTTACACTATCTTCACATTTTTGGATTCTTTTTTCTTTTTGCTCTTCTGGTTGGGTTTTTTTTGCTTCCTCATATTTCAAATCGTTGATTTGATTCTCAGAATCCTCTACTCTACTGTTGAATTCATGCATATTATTCTTTATTTCAGTCAATGTATGCTTAATTTCTGACTGGCCCTTTTCCATTTTTTTTGAAGGTTTCTAGAGGATTCTTGAGTAACCTTATAACCATGGTTTTGAACTCTATATCCAGTAGTTTGCTTTCTTCCATTTATTTTATTCGTGACATGTTTCTTTGTCTCCACATTTTGGCTGCTTCCCTGTGTTTGTTTCTATGTATTGGGTCGAGCTGCTATGTCTCCTTGAGTTGGTAGAGTGGCCTTGTGTAGTAGATGTTCTATAGGGCCCAGTGGCTCAGCCTCCCCAGTCACCTGAGCTTGTTTTAGTTGAGACTCGATTGCTGTTGGTGTCACTGGGAGGAATTGACCACCAGGCCAATTGGCTGTGAGGACCAGCTGTGACTACAGTGGGAGAGCTGCTGTGCAGGAAACACCCCTATGGAGTAGCACAGTGGGGCTTTGGTGCTTACTGAGTCTGCCCCTTGAGCGTGTCGCTTATGGATGTATAGAGTTGTAATCTGGTATGGTCTGACACTGACCACTGGGTACACTGGCTCTTAAGAGGAACAGCCAGGTCTCCAGCAGCCTCTGTGTCACTGAGCCCCAATCCACACTGGTTTTTATAGCCCGTAGTTCTTACTGCCCATTAGAGACGTCTTTTCCCAGCTCTGGGATGCTGGGCTTGGGGTCTGATATGGGGCTGGGACCCCTTGCTCCTCCAGGTAGCCTCCACAGAGACAGTCTCCCTCCCGATTAAGAAAGCAGCCCATGTTGGTACCCAATCAACCCTTCCTGTGCCTCCGCACCTCCTACCAGCCTCAATGTGCTTCCTTCTTTACTTCTCCAGTTGTAGGACTTGCATTCAGCCAGCTTTCCGGTGGTTCTGGATGATGGCTCTTCTGTATTGTAGTTGTAATTTTGATGTGGTTGTGGGAGGTGGCGAGTACAGGCGTTTACCTATGCCGCCATCATCATATCTTTGATTGATTCTTATATTTGCCCTGATCAAGGATTGAACCTACAACCTTGGTGTATCAGGATGACGTTTTAACCAACTTAGCAACCCAGCCAGAGCCTCTATACTCTTTACTTTGAATATCTATTATAGTGTTTTTTTTATAATTTAATTGTATTTCCTTATCTCTCTGCCTGATTGCCAAACTCTTTCTTGTACTACATTAGCTATGAATCAGTTCACCCAGGAAACAGCTTAAAAACACACTTGAGAATGAAAGCAAATGACCAAAGTCACAGAGTTCACTGCTCTATCAGAATTATATTTAAAAGGCAGGCAGTGACACTTTAGTTATGTATGTCCTGTTTTGGACAGATAAAACTGGAAGGACAATGTCTCTCCTGGGGAGGAGAAATGTGCTTCAATTTTTCATTAGGGCTCTCTTTTCTCTGGTGCCAGCGGCTGGCAGAGTCTGCAGCCAGCGGCATTTTCATTTGCCGAATGTGATACTGTTCTTCCTCTGTTCCCTTTCCCCACTTACGCAGGAGGACCAGTTCTGTTCCCTAGGAATTCTCTCTGGTTGTTGGCAGGACAGTACCCAGCCAATGGGTTCGTGTTGTCAGCAAGGGCCTTAGGAAATAGACACTGTGCTCTGCAGATGGGCACCCGCAGGATGACTGCTGCCTAATGCCATCATCCATGTCATCAACATGCCCTCCTGCCAGGTTTGCTAGTGGACCGAGGAGAGAGAATGAGCAGCTTCATGTTTCCTTGCATGTGATTACCACTTTGTGACTTGGTAGCTGGCGAGGCAAATAGGAATTCATCCCTGGGCTCAAGGACTTTGCAAAGTCACTGCCAGTTAGAAAAACTGTGGCCTGTGCTGGATTTGAAGAGAGATTTGTATGCTGCCCCATAACTACCTTATTGCATGCAGGTGGCTGCCACTTTGGAACTCATGGGTTGCTGGGCGAGTGGAAGAGGAAAAGCCAAGCATTTGCAGAAGGGGCATACTTCCAACAAAAATCTGCCCATAACATTCTTTGGCTTAAAAACTTTTACTAGTTCCCCATGGCCAAACATTTAAATCCTATTGTCATAGAATTAAATCAAAGCCTCCTGCAAGCAGAGGCCACACACTAGCAGCCTAGGTCTGAATTTGTCTGGCAGGGTCTGGCCCCACAGAGTTTTAGAAAAGGTAGAATCAGTTACTAAGAGAACAAGGTTGAGAGACTGACATACAATTTTGGATTTCTGGCCACTTGGGCCAGCATTTCTGTATAAATTAGATAAATGAGTCAGGCTGCACTCTTTGGATGGGAAATGAGCTCCACCTTGCAACAATTTCACTGTATTGGACCCCTGGGGGCTATTGTTAATTCTTAAGTCTTGCTTTCTGCCCCACAGTCTCTCTGTAGGGTGGGATGTGTGAAGGAATTCACTAACCTTTCTGATACAGGTGCAAATCTAAGTGTGAAGAAGGTGTTCCTTCCCTATGGGCAATCCCGGAGAAATGAGGATCAAGAACCAGTTGACAAATATGTCTCACTTTGGAGAAGAGCAGACATGGAGAAGAACTGATGGCTGTCTTCATTTTTCAAGACCTGTCATGGGAACTCATTCTCACCACTCCAGAAGTCCTATGGTCAGTAAATGTGAGTGATATGGCGGCAGATTTCAGCCCAATATGAAAATAAAAATATTGCCCTTTAAAATTAGCATTTAAAAACGTAAGCCTGCCTGACTGTAACTTTCTGGACACTGGACATTTCAGTCAAAGGGTACAAGAGCTTGGTGAATGGAACAAGGGTTCATATCTCTAAAACTCTTTCTAAGAATCACTCATGCTACGTCACGTAGTTCTCTGCCTTTAGAAGAAGACATGTTCCAAAAATCTTCAGAATTTACATCTTTCCTTGTTAAGCCGTGGTAACCAGTGTGTTAACTGCTTCCTGTTAGGAAGTGCTTTTTCAGATGAGGCCTAAATCCCTCCGCATACGCAGAGCCTCCTCCTGGGCCCCAGTGGTCTATCCAAAGTCGAATGTGAGATGTTTCCAGGCGCCACAGGGTGATCGATGCCTTCCATTACCCAGGGCAGCCCTGCTGGGCAGAAACGCAGCCCTGACAAGGGAGCCTCCTCTTTCTTCTCCCTTTTGTATTCACACATACCTTCCCCCTTCCCACTTTAATGTTGAAGAATGTCTGTGGGTACTACTGCCTACTCTTTCACTTTGCTGAGATGATTTTGAATTTGTTGTTTGGAGAAAATGTCTGAACTCAGGTCCCTGGGATTACCCTTGGACTGTTTGGCTGACTACTGTGTGAACTTAGTGAAATTCTTATCCATCTATGTCCATGAAACTTACCAGGAAGCTAGCAAGTTCAAGGTTGGGATGGTGTACTGGAAAATGTACTCACACATTTGTGTGTGTGTGTGTGTGTGTGTGTGTGTGTAATGTTTCTTTTAGGGAACTGATTGATAACAACAGGCCCCACGATCCTCTTTCTAGGGGTCATAGAAGTTGCATGCAGCTAAGGGTATGGCAAGAGAAGGAAGTTGCACTTTTTAGGTTAATACTGTCAATAGTTATTAGAAGGCCAGATTGTGAGAGAGGACAGAGTCCATATTTAGCTAGCATCTTCAAAAAGGAATTGATACTTCCAAGGGGGAAGAAAGTATACATGATCCCTGATAGAGGAATCATTTTTCTGGCAGGTGACATGCTGTGGCTTTGTGTAAAAATGCCTAAATGTTTCTGCTATCATGTTTTTACTACCAACAATTCTGACACCTAATGTGGGGGGTCTCTCCAATTCTCTGTGAACACCAACTGGCTGTCCTACAATTTAATTCCATTCTGACAGTAACTATCCAGAGTTAGAGAGCCCAGCGGTAAGAGCTCAGCCACACAAGACTGCCCCCATCCACTTCAGATGGCAACTGCAAGTAGTGCAGGTAACCTACACTTCTGTCTGACTTCACTACAAATTGCAGGTTCCCTGAGCCCCTTTCGAGGTTTGATATTTGATAATTTGCTCTAACAGCTCACAGGACTCAGGAAAACTTATTTATTATTACCATTTTATTATGAAGGATATAATCAAAAAAGCAAATGAACAGCCAGAGGAAGAGGTACATGGGTGAGGTCTGGAGGGGTCCTGAGTGCAGGAGCCTCTGTCCCCATGGAGTTTGGGGCATGCCACTTACCCGGCACATGAATACATTCATCAACCTGAAAGTTCTTTGAACCCCGTTGTTTAGTTTTTCTTTTCTGTTTTTTAAAAAAATGGAGGTTTCATTATGCAGGCATAACTGATGAAATCACTGGACATTGGTAATTAACTCAATTTCCAGCCCCTATTCCCTCTTTGTAGGTTTGGGTTGAGGCTGAACATTCCAACCTTCTAATCACTAGATTGGTTTCTCTGGCAACCAGCCCCCATTCTGAAGTTTTCCAGGACCCCATCAAGAATCAGCTCATTGTTCGGTTGATGTGGCTCAGTGGTTGAGCATTGACCCATAATTCAGGAGATCAGTTTGATTCCCGATCAGGGCCCATTCCTGGGTTGTGGGCTCAATCCTAGTGTGGGTGTGCAGGGGGCAGCTGATCAATGATTCTCCCTCATCATTGATGTTTCTAGCTCTCTCTCCCTCTCCCTTCCTTTCTAAAGTAAATAAAAATATATTAAAAAAAGAGTCAGCTCAGTAACATAAACTCAGATATGGTTAGAAGAGGCTTATTATAAACAACAAATAGCATTCCTCTCAACCTGTCACTGAGAAAATTACAAGTGTTTAAGGAGCTCTGTGCCAGGAACCAAGAATGAAGGTCAAATATGTATTTCTTATTATATTACACTAGAGGCCCGGTGCATGAAATTCATGCACGGTGGTGGGGGTGGGTGGGGGTTATCCCTCAGCCTGGCCTGCACCCTCTCGCAATCCAGGACCCCTTGGGGGATGTCCTGTGGGGATCAGGCCTAAACCAGCAGTCGGACATTCCTCTTGCAATCTGGGACCGCTCGCCTGCCTACCTGCTCAATGCACATCATAGCGACTGGTCGTTCTGGTCATTCCACCATAATGGTTGATTAGGCTTTTATAGAGAGAGATTATCACAATATCATTTATTCTTGTTTCATTTAAATTTTTTCTTTCTTAAAAGTAGGGTAAATAATAATAATGACTGCGTACTATAGGGGAAGGTGAATAACTAATAACTAATGAAGTTAAACTTATTTGAAGTTCTTGGAGAAGATTGCTTTGGAAGACAAAGCCATATTAGTGTTAAAACTATTAATTATCCTTTTTCTAATAATGATTTTTTCTAGATAAGTATAAGTAAATTCTAGGACTTGAATCACCCTGTTCCTATTGTTAAAATTAAATACTATATCTATGTCTCCTGTGTAATGCTACCCATTTTGGAGTCCCTGTTGAGGCCAAGGTTCACTTACTGCAAGTCACCTTGTCATGACATCTAACATTACAGAGCACTTCACTTCCAGCAAGTGCGTTCACAGAGGTGATCTCCTTGGATCTTACAGCAGCCTAGTGAGGAAGGCTAAGGATTAGGTGTCTGGGGCTCTGGAGTTCGCTCTCAGTGATTCTGCTGTTCATTGAGCTAAAATCCTGGGTCCTGACGTAGCTTATTTGTGCTTTAAATATATATATATTTAAAGTATATATATATATATACTTTAAAGTAAGTATATATATATATACTTTTTAAATTGGTTTCAGAGAGGAAGGGAGAGGGAGAGAGAGATAGAAGCATCAACAATGAGAGAGAATCATCGATCACTTGTCTCCTGCACACCCCACACTGGGAGTCAAGCCTGCAACCCGGACATATGCCTGGACTGGGAATCGAATTGTGAACTCTTGGTTCATAGGTCGACGCTCAACCGCTGAGCCAAGCCAGCCAGGCTTGTGTGCTTTTTCAGCCTTTCCCTAGGCATCATTGCCTCCTCTACTCCAACTCCTTTTGTCAATGATCACTGAGTCTATGCCACAGAGGGGTTCTCTCATCTGAATTGTAGCATCTTAAGGTTCTCTGTGACTCTTTGGAAGAGGGTCTCAATGATGGATTCAGAGTCTTCCTTTTTTCTTCTCCCTATATCCTGTTCTCTTTATTTTCTATAAAGTGAAGAGGTTAAAAATGAAAAGTAATAAAAATATCAATACAATTGGATAATATTTTGCTCATATTCTAAGGGTATGTGGCATGTGGTAGACGGTCAATAAACAGCAGATGAATAAATGAGTGACTAACACCACTTCACATCCATATGGAAGGTGGTGTATGTAGATGTGAGGCAGGATAGTAAGAAGCCAGAGAAACTCCTTGGCAAGCTCAGTGGGGAAACAGACAGATAGCTGATTCAAACTGGCCCCACCAAGCAACCTGACTCACCTGCCACCTCCTCACTTGCACTCCCTTAAGCATTAAGCCCTCAGAACAGTGAGGTTCTGATCAGCATCAAATAAGCTTGGGAACAAAGCCTCAAGTCTGCTGTTGACAGAGAGTTTTGGTCAAACTAGAGATAATATCTAGGCCTCAGTTGTGTTTCTGCTACAGGTCCAGAAAAGCAGCAAAGCCAGGTGAAGGGACACCATGGCTAGCATCAGGACTAGATGCAATGGCTAATGACCCCCTACCCTAGTGCCAACCAATCAGTACAGACCATGACCCTGAAAGCTGATGTGTATTCTATTGTGATCCTCCCCTCAGACCCCCTCCCCTAAAATTCCTGCCTTTAGAAAAGGCAAAGGACCCAGCTTGTTCTCTCTCTCTCTCTCTCTCTCTCTCTCTCTCTCTCTCTCCCTTTCTCTCTCTTTCTCTCCCTCTCTCTCCTCCTCTCTCTGTGTGTCTCTCTCTCTTTCTCTCTCCAGCATGCCTGTGCCTTTCCCCCCTTCTTTTGTTAGGAGTGTATCTTTTGCTTTCTTTCTCCTAAGCTCCAAGGGGCCTTCTATTGCCTCTGTAACTTGTTTCCTGAGTCCAAGCAGGCCGGCTGGCTCATTTCTTCTGCCTCCATGACTTTCTTTCTAAAGGGCCAAGGCAGCTCCGCCTAGGCTCGTTCCTGCTGCTATGATCTTGCCTCTTCTATCTTAAGCCCTTCCTTTGTTTCACTGTTCCCAGCTTTAATAAACATACTCTCAAAATTACCTGGACTCGTATTGTGAAACCTTTCCTATACGAAGTCAAGAACCGAGAGCCCCCATCACTGCTAACAGATGTAGAGTGTGAGAACTGGAACCAGAATACGATTTCACTTAGTAGCTGGGAGACCGTAGGCAAGGTAGTTAATTTCTCTGCCTTAGTTTTTATATCTGTAAAATAGGGATGAAATCTTTATAAAAGGTAGGAATTAAGTGAGCCAATAGATAATAAAGTGCATTTTCATATATAATCTTTAATCCTAACAACCAGTTGATGATGTAACTGAAGCAGATATTTCGGGATCTCATGGCTGAGGTGTCTAAAAGTCATTTCTGATTCCAAAGTTTAATTTTCTAGATTAGAGTTATGTGTTTAGTTTGGGAGATGATTAAAAGAAAGAGAAAGCAGTTAGCTTTGATTTCAGTAAAGGTTATAAGTTTTCCATAAGGACAGAATCTCTTTCTGTAGTGGAATGAGATGAAAAGAGTTGGTGTGAAGTAACAAAGATGAGAACTGGCCCTGCAGAAGTAAGGGGCTCTTATCAAAGCACCTCAGTCACTGCGGGGAAGAGGAAAAGAAGGAGTTTAGAATCACCAAGGAAAAGAATCAATCCAATTCACAGCTAAAGAATACCTTCTTTATTCTGTAGTGCTAGCACTGAGCTTTTGCTGAAAAAATTGCTTTGCTCTAAAATGGCCTAATTTTTCCTTTTAATTTGCATTTCCTTCCTGCCCAGATGCAACTGGCAGCAGCCCAGGGGTAGTTCCACTAAAACAACCCTGCTCCAGCACCTCAATTTGGATCTCAGAACTGTCCTTTTACTTTTGTCCCTTTGCATAATTTGTCAAAGTTTGCCCGTTGCACACCAAAATCCTGTCAACAAAGAACAGGAAGTTTGGGCCACCCTTTGGGGTTTACGGTTATCTTACTGGTTTGTTTTCAGCAACTGGATTCAAGCCCTGGTGTAAGTATTAACACATTAGCCATTTGGAATCGTGCTCAAGGCTTCTGGGCAACAAATGTAAAATTGAGCAACAAGGAAATTCGGACACATCATACATTTGGTGAGCTCATTCCCTCGCCCAGGGAAATCAGGCGAAAAGCAGCCGCCAGCCCAAGGTTAATTTATTTTCTTCTCAGCCAGGGACAGGGCGTGCTATTATACAGAGAGAGGAATGAGGACTTTTTAATTGGCAAAGAGGAACTTCTGCTGGGGAAGGAGATATTCCTGTCGCTGGAGGTCAATAGAAGTGCTTTAGGTTTTTAAAATCCTGCTGTATTCACAGTTTAATATGAAGTCCTCAAATGGCTATGACTGAAAGAACCCTGCACTAACTGTTTAGAACCAGAAGAGGGCATCTCATCATGCCTTACGTTTCCTATGTTTATTTTATTTTTTTAAGGATGAAAAAGGAAGTTGGTCTTTGAATGAAAATGAGCAGTGTTTCCTTTTTCGGAATGCATGAATGAAAAAATTCTCTTGGTGTTTTCAAAAGCTTTCAATAGGACTGAAATGCTGTATTTGCCTTCTATTTTTCAAGAGATCTCAGAGTTTTAGTTGGAAACTAGCTACATTAAGCTTCATTTATTATAAAGTGACTGTTGGAAATAGTGCATGTAGATTGTAAGCAAAGTACAACAGGGAAGCACTTCCCCTCAACTGGCTAGGTAGTTCTCAATGGGTAACCACCCCCACCCCCCTTATTTCTCATGATCAGATCCCAGTTTTTCTTAAAATTCAATCTTTCTAAGCATCTGTGAATCTTCTAAAAATTTATGCAACACAAGTATTTGTGTCATTTTCTAGAGAGGTTTATAGTTTTAAACATATCACCTCTCCTCTTTCTTAGATTAAAACCCTAGGAAGTTTCCATGTTTAATTCTACCTGATACTAATTTGCATTCTATATTCTGTTCCTGTTAAAGACTCAGTTTGTAATAACTTAGATAAAGCCTGTTACAATCAATACCACTGGACTGGAAATCTCAGGATTCACCGAATAATTTAAACTACAACCATTAAGCAGTACAGCAACAAGCCTTTGGAAAGTCTTGGGCATTCTTTGCATTAAGTTTTAGTTGCAGACTCAAGGGAACGCTTGCTCTAATCAACCACTTCGCTCACTGGCCCCAGAGAGAAGCATGGTCCTGTCCAGGGTTACACAGGTAGTGAGTGTCAGTGTTCAGGATCATAGTCCAGTGTCTGAACTTTTAGCTCACTGTTAATTTCTCTCAGTTTTGCTTGGTCTAAAGCTTGCATTGGTCCAAAAATACATGGGACCTTTATATTGCTCTGCTCCTGAATATGTGTTGTTTTTTGTGTTTTATAGCTTTGTGTGTGGGTAGTTTTACTCTATAAGTATGAACACTATAAAAACAGTAAGCTGTATTTTATTTCTTTTCCAGTGTCCTAAATTCTTTAACCTAGCAGTTCTTAATTCAATTTTATGAAAGGATGAGTTTAGTGAGGGAAAATTGAGTTTGGAAGCACAGGGATTGATGGAGGCTGGCATTGGGGGGCTGTTGGATGGATGGGGTAAGAAAAGTTAGCTCCTGAATTGACCTCTGGACTTTTTATAATGGTTACTAGAAGTCTAGTGCACAAATTCATGCATGGGTGGTGTACCTTGGCCTGGCTAGTGATTGAGGCCTATTGGGGTTGGGAGGCTGCCCCAGGGGGAGGGACACCAGAGGTTGGCTGGTGGGGGGGGGGGAGGGGCCACGGGAGGTTGGCTGGACGGCCCTGCCCCTGATCTGGGGGGGGGGGGGGGGGCGTGATCAGGGGTGCGGCTGGCCAGAGGGAGGGGCTGTGGGAGGTTGGGGGTGGGGCGGCAATAGGGGCCTGGATTAGGCCGGTTTGCTGTCGCAGTGTGCGTCATAGTGACCGGTCATTCTGGTTGTTCTGGTCATTCCACCATTTGGTCGCTGGGCTTTTATATATGTAGATTGTATGGTAAGAGCTTGGTGTTCATTGTTTTATTAACATCTTATTTAGTGATCACATATGAAACTTGCAACTGGGCCTTTGTAGCACCCTCTCTATTTCCATGGAAGTATCTAGAACATTCAAGTTATTTTCTAAGAGCCATTAAGCTTTCAGGAGAAAAAATTCCTTATCATATGAGATGTCAGATTCCTGAAGCTTATCCTTTATTCCTGAGCCACAGGATTGGGTAAAGATGAGGGATGTTTGTAGCATACATTACTTTTTTTGGTAATTAAAAAAACACACACAAACTTTTACATTTTGATGTGATTATTGTTACTTGATTGATCAATTCAGCCAGTATCATGTCTTGCTTTGCCCTGGGAGTCTCTGGTAAATATCATAAATTGCCCTGGAGTTGAAAGTAGATCCTTGGGAACCAGAATGGTCTAGGACAGCGGTTCTCAACCTGTGGGTCGAGACCCCTTTGGTGGTCGAACGACCCTTTCACAGGGGTCGCCTAAGACCATCCTGCATATCAGATATTTACATTACGATTCATAACAGTAGCAACATTACAGTTATGAAGTAGCAACGAAAATAATTTTATGGTTGGGTCACAACATGAGGAACTGTATTTAAAGGGCCAGAAGGTTGAGAACCACTGTTCTAGGACGTGTTCTTGGGACTACAGATTTCACACTCTGGTCAGGGCTGAAGTGCGAGCAGCTCCCTGCCCTATCCTGCTGGGCAGTGGTTCAGCATCTACACTGCTCCCAGAACAAATAATTAAGATTCACTGCATTTTATTCAATGGTATTCATGCCTGTGCATTTCCCCTTAGTGCATCTATGGAAAGCTTATGTTGGAATCTGCCTGTGCTCTTTTCTTTGTAAATTACAGTTGGTGGCTCAGCCTTTGTAGCTCAGGGGTTGAGCATCGACCCATGAACCAAGAGGTCACTGGTTCGATTTCTGGTCAGGGTTGTGGGCTCGATCCCCAGTAGGGGGCATACAAGAGGCAGCCAAACTATGTTTCTCTCTCATTGATGTTTCTGTCTCTCTATCCCGCTCCTTTTCTCTCTCTCTACAATCAATAAAAAGTATTAAAAAATTACAGTTGATGTTTTGTGCATTCCTTTGTATTAGCTACATGTTTTTTTTTTTTTTTTTCCTTTTCTTGCCCTATATCACACTCCCACCCTGCCTTAAATCCCTAGACATTCAAGCAGAGGTTTTGAAGACAATGGGTTTTGAAGATACTTAGTTGTAAGTATCCTCTTTGGAAAGGAAAAATTCAGAGATAGAGAAAGGAGTGCAAGAGTCATTAATATTTGTAGAACCATAAGGGGAACTTTTTGTTGAAGACATAATTGTTATTATTTTTAAAATTAGGAATAATGAGGCAAAGTGAGTAATCTGGAAAGGTGATGTAGATCTTTAGATATTTCAGGATTCAACCTCTACTACCTGGTCTATAAGGTTAAAAGAAATTAGGACCTGAATTATGCAGGCAAATTAACTATCTAAAGTAGTTCAACTTAGTAATTAATTACTTGATCCTCTATTTAATCTTACTTGTGTAGACATAATTTTATAAAATACCCACTGATACTGGACAATGTGGGAGTGTTTAAAGGGGCAGTTACTTTCCAATAATAATAATAATAATAATAGCAAACATGTTGTAAAAAATCAAATTATGAACACCGAATAAGAAAAAGCAGCAAGATGAGTTTATTGCAAGGCTTTTGACCCATAAATTGGTAAACTCAAAGGTATGGGAGCAATGAGTTCCTAGTTGCTCAAAGACTAAGGGTTTTTATGGAATAAATGCAGAAGTTATTTGGCTTTTTCAGCTGATGGACTGCCAAGTGGTCTTCTTCCTTATTTGGATCAGGGCAGCTGAGTCAGGGGAACAAGGAAGTCCATAGAAGACATTAACAGCCTTGGCATTTGGGGCTTGGCTGGTATCTTCTGATTTCTGAGAAGAGCTGTAAATTCCTGTAAAATTGGGTTAAGTTTCCTTTATGCATCTGTGTTGACTGTCTCCATTTTGTCTGTGACATAAGTGATTTCATTTTGGTTTGATTTTACAGGTATATTAATATAGCATTTATGACTTTATAGGCATCATTCTGAGCACTTAATTTTACCCTTTAGTGACCCTATAAACTGGATGATATTATCTCCATTTTACCTACAGGACAACTGAAACTCAGCATTAATATTAAGTAGTTTGCCCAAGATCACAAATTCTACAGTGGCACAGCCAGATTCAAACTCAAGTAATCTAGCTCTAGAACTTGGGCATTGTAAATACTACACTGTAGAATCAATTGCCTTTGGATAGTTTTTTGGTTTCTTTCTGGCACAGGCCAGTCTGATAAGCAAGAACCCAACCATTACAAATCTTGAATGATTTTTATTTGAAGAGATTATTTGGTTCTAATCAGGGACAAACGCTGGAGATCACAAACTCAAATGCCTATGGGAGCCAGACAGAGCCTTAATGAGTGAAGAGGATGGGGTGAAGGGTCAAATAGACCTGTTAGCTTCTATTTTTTCTTCCATTTTTATTAAAGAAATTTTTACATAAAGTATTTCTCTACTATAAAAAGAAAAATAATGCAAGTGAAATGATTGGTGGCAGCTGACATTGGTTCTCAGTGTGAGGGAAACTATGAGGGAAGGTGGGGATTACAACATATTGGAGATTGCTTGCCCTGTTTTAACAGGGCAGACATTATCAGGTTTGATATCATTAGTTCTTTTCTGCAAAAAATGTAGGTGTGTTCATATTTTATGTAAAATATGTGGATTTTTAAAATGGTCAGCTCGATATTTTAAAAAGTGTAACGAGAGCTAAATAAAATCTATTTTCCAGCCAAAGCTTACCAGTTTGTAGTCTCTGAAGGAAAGACTATCTTGCAGTTGTGTGTATGAGCATGTGCAGGGGAAAGAATGGATGGAAAAAATTGATAAAGCTCCTTTGTATCTTAGCCCTAAGTCAATAATGAACAATCACATTTATCACCTTTTAGCTCGACTGCATTATAAATAGGAGTGGTTTTCAATGATTTGGCTTCCTAGTCAGAGAAAGAAGAGCCATTGAAATTTCATAATAACAGTTTTATAGATTTATAAAGAAAAAATCTTCATAAATATCTAAGTGAATCAATGTGGTGCGTGGACAATAATAATAGGCAAGTATTTTTTTCTGCATGTACAGAGTAATCTGCAATTGCTATAGCAATTTGCATCTTGATTAGATGGATTACTTTATCTGGATTTTGAATTCTTCTTTTTATTCTGTAAAATATAGTCTTAGACAATTATACTTGTTTCTTTTACTATGAGATATTGAGAAATGTAGACAATAAATATGCTTGAAGGGACAAATAATCTAAATTGTTGTCAATTCCCACTCTGTCCAGTCCCATCCCAATTCAGAGTGAGCATTTCTGGGGACTTCTCTGCCTTTCTCCTCTCATTAATGAGAGTATAGTTGCAATATGGCAATGACCACATTGGTTGTTGTTGTTAAGATCTAGAGATTGGGGAGTGAGACTCTTGGAATGGTAGAATGAGGAGCATTGCTCTTCACTAAAAGCAATGATAAACCTGAATACTACCAGAAATCTGGAACTTGACTAAGGACATACACGAAATTGTGAAGTACATATTTAACAAGGACTCCTGGACCTTGGGTCTGAGCACTGAGTCTGTGCTGTACAACATGGACTGCTCCTATTCCACCTCCCTCATTCCACCTGTAATAGTTCGGCCATGGTGGGGCAAGCCATGAAAAGCTGCCAGAGGAGGCTGGCTTGATGTGGAGAGGAGAGTATGAAACCTCATGCCCTCCATTATTGTTAGAAATAGTCAATAAATAAACAGGAAAGGCTAGCCTGAAGTTGTGCTCTTAGTTGGGATAAGCAAGAAATCAACAGGCAGATGAATGGAATGAGATAGCCACAGTGGGTCTTGGTAAGCTTTCACTTATCCCTGGTGGCCTGGAAAATGGCTTACATGCTCAAGAGTTCTCCACAAATCCTTGGATGAGAGAGAGTAGAAGGGAGGTGAAAAGGGAGAGAGAGAGAGAGAGAGAGAGAGATATGTGAGAGACACAGATATCAATTGATTGCCTCTAGTACACGCCCCTACTGGGCCTAGGAAATCTGCAACTTAGGTACATATACCCTTGACTAGGAATAAGACCTTTGAACCTTCAGTCCCCCAGTCAACACTCTAACCACTGAGAAGAACTGGCCAGGGCCCTGGATGAATTTGAAAACTTCAGCAGAGAAGTAAAAGCTGGAACAAGCTTGTAAACAATGTGCTTTGTGTACAGAAGCATGTCAAACTTGCATGCGGTCTGCCAGCCACGAGTTTGACATGCTTGTGTGCGTTGAATAGTGTCTTCCCAAAGGAAGAGTCCAAGTCCTAACCCCAGGTATCTGTGAATGTAAACTTACCCTATATATTAAAAGGCCAATATGCAAATTGTCCCCTTGGGCGGGAGTTCGACTGACGGGGAGTTAGATGTGTGCTGACCACCTGGGGGCAGTGTGGAACATGGCGGATGTATGCTACACAGCACTGGCAGCGGGCAGCAGTGGAGGTGCTGCTGGCCCTGGTGGGCCCTGACGAGAATAGGACCATGGTGGGTTGGTGGAGCAGGTGAGCAGGTGGTGCCAGGCCAAGGTGGGTGCGAGCGGGGGCCCCGATTGCCCCGCTGGTGGCCCCACAGATTGGCCCTGATCACCAGCCAGGCCTAGGGACCCTACCTGTGCAAGAATTTCATGCACCAGGCCTCTAGTTTGGAAATAAGAGTCTTTGCAGGTGTAATTAAGTTAACATCCTTGAGATGAGATAATCCTGGATTTAGGGTGAGCCTTAAATCAATGACTGGTGTCATTATAAGAGAAAGGAGAGGGGAGATTTATGACATACAGAAAAAGGGGAAACATGGAGAAGGTCATGGGAAGATGCAGGCAGAGGTTGGAATGATGCGTGTATAAGCCAAGGAGCAGGTTCTCCCTCTAAGCCTCCAGAAGGAACCAACTCTGCCAACACCTTGATTTCAGATGTCCGATCTGTAGAACTGTGAGGGAATAAAGTTCTGTTGTTATAAGCCACCAAGCTTGTGGTAATGTCTTACAGCAGCCCTAGGAAACAAACACACTTGGTGTTGAGAATGCACACATGAGTATGTTAACTTCCCACATGGCAAGAGTGGGAATGCTGGGCTCAGGTAGACTTTCTGTGTTTGATTTCCGGCTCCCCAATTCGTAGTTTGTGATTATGAACATTCAACCTCTGAACCTCATTTGTTATCTATAAAATGGGCTTTTTTGCAGGAGCCTTCCCCCAAATCCAGGCTGTAATAAGCTCTTGTTCTCTGGGCAAACTGTCCCTTTCTCTGCACTTAGCCCCTGTGTTGAATTACTTTGCACACAGTTGATTCTGTCAGACTGAAAACTCTCTAAAGGCAGAGGCTATGTTATATTTACCTTAATGGTCACAGTATCTGTAACATAGTGGGTGTAATCAATCCATGCTTATAAGATTGATGTGCTGTGAGGAGTTAAGTGTGGTATTTGGTAGCAATGGTACCTATCTTCATTATTATGTCTGTCTTTAAGGTTTGTATTCCCTTTTTTAGCTATGCATCTGTACACCCCTCAGGAAAAAGACAGAGTCTGAAGTGTTCTTTGAGCAATGTGTAGTTCTCAGGCTGGTGGAGAGGTTCAGGGAGGATGCTGCAGATGAAAGAAACAGGAGGAAACAGCGTGGTCTGCTCACAGGAAGCTAGGAGCCTACCTGCCCGGAGGGGAAGCTTCGCGCCTGCATAAAAAGATGCTGAAGTGCTCTTAGCTGTACTGAAGTTCTCTCTCCATTAAAGCATGGTATGCCAACCCTACAGTATAGGATCCATGTTTATGTACACATGCTTCAGGCTTGTTAAACTTCTTAGTTCATATTCGTACATGTCCTTGATGTGTGTGTGGTAAAACTAAATGAGATCAGAGATCTCAGAACCAGACCAGCTGTCCCAGTCTGGGGTTATCTCCAGCGATAAATAGTGACTGGGCACAGAATCAACTAGCATAATTATGGGGTATAGGACTTGGATATTTGGGGAAAGGCAGGAAAGAATACCAAGAACTCCAAGTGTTACAAAGTAAACCTCCAGGAGCAACAGCAGTAGAAAGCTATAGGAAAATGCAATTGATGGCAGTAAATCTTGCCAGGAAAGGAAACAGATGAATTGGTAAAGAGGAAAATACAGGGTGTTTTGATAATCCAAACCCCCTCCTAATTGGAACTGTGCCCCCTCCTTTTAAAAATTCCAATCTTTGAGGAAATCATTTGTTAAAAAATGTGATTCTTTAAGTCTATAAGACAAGTGCAAAATAAAATTAACACTTGCATATGTAAAACTTTAGACAATAAAAAAATAAAAAATAAAAGGGTGGGATCCTTTTGGATGTGAATGTCATAAAAAGCAGTATGTGCTTTCTTAGAAAGCACCTATGTTATTAAAGTTTTTGGAATCATCTAAAATTACCAATAGAATCAGAAAGCTCTTAAGTTCATTATTATTTTGATAAAAATATTAAACTTATACATATAAGTGGCAGAAAATTTAGGAACTCTAACTAAGCATAAATTTTCAAAGTTACTCACTTTCTACCACTGAAAGGTAATACCATGTATGTTTTAATGTGGGTCCTCCTAGATGTATTATATGTGTTATGCTAAAATGAGTTTCCATACCATTAGATTCTTGAGATTAATTTGAATACTATATATTCACTTTTTTTTTTTAAAATATATTTTATTGATTTTTTACAGAGAGGAAGGGAGAGAGATAGAGAGTTAGAAACATCGATGTGAGAGACATCGATCAGCTGCCTCCTGCACATCTCCTACCCGGGATGTGCCCGCAACCCAGGTACATGCCCTTGACCGGAATCGAACCCGGGACCCTTCAGTCTGCAGGCCGACGCTCTATCCAGAGAGCCAAACCGGTTTCGGCTATATATTCACTTTTAGAGGGGTCTAATCTATGTAGACACAATGTCTCTTTTCCTCACCTATTTCTACATATTTTCTGGTGATTCTGGAAACTATCCAGAAATCCTTAAAAAAACAACAACCTCTTTTTTTTCTTGAAGCAGCCAAAGTCTTTGGTGACTTGCAACTAAGAATTCTGACTGATAGCATGCCCCTTTCAGTTCCACCCAGAAAATGGAAGACGTAGTTGTGTTTATCAGGATAGTGAGCCACCTGGATTGTACCTTCCCTAGGAAGCTAGAAATTTAGACTAGAAAGAATTTTGGAGATGGTCTTGTCCTCTGCGTAAGTTGAGGGCAGTCATTTCCTATAGTGGGAAGAGCTTGAAGACCTGCATTCAAGGCCTTGATGGCTGTAGGTTATTGGGCAATTTAGTTAATTCCCTGGTGTGTGTGTGTGTGAGTGTGTGCGCGCGCATGCGCGCGCACGAGCGCGCACGTGGCTTCTAAAGTTAGGGAGTTAGGCCTAGATTTCTAGCAGATTTAGAGTTCTATGATGATATAAATTGATTTCAAAGATGGAAAGGAGAGGGAAAGAGAGATAGAAACATCAATGATGAGAGAGAATCATTGATCGGCTGCCTCCTGCATGCCCCACACTGGGTTACGAGCCTGAAACCCGGGCACGTGCCCTGACCAGAAATCGAACCATGATCTCTTGGTTCATAGGTCAATGCTCAACCACTGAACCATGCCAGCCGGGCAATTAGACAATATTTTAATGCCGGAAGCCAGTAATTTATTTTAGTTCCTAGGTCTAGATTCAAATTGCTCAAATCTGTGACTGCTAATACTATCTGAAAGCTCAACTTGGTGTAGGATGGTAGTGAGATTGCTCATTTCCTTAAATAGTTTATCAGAATATTAATGTTGATGTATAGCAGGTGATAGGGCCACTTAACTTATGCTCTGATTAATAGGCCATCATTACTCTATCAAGGTATTTGACATATGCACAGCATGGCTCAGTGATGGTGTTTTCTTCCTGACTGTGGAAGGTTTATTTGTTTAGGTTTTGTTCTGAAATATTTATAATGTATTAAACAGTACTGGCACTTATTTGAATGTGCTCAGAACAGAATAGCAAATCAACAATAATGTGTAATGACTTAGTTAAAATGTAGTTTATCAGATGAGACTGATATTCTGACAATAATGCTCCAATTGAGTTAAAATAAAGGAAAGCAGAGATAGAATCCCACCTAGATTAATGTTGGAATCTTGGTAATCAAGATACAGCTGATTTGATTTCTTAGATCTCCTCTGCCTCCTTCCATATTTCACTTTCATCTCTTCCCAATTTAAGGCTCTTTGTTTATTTTCTGCTTTAGTGTGCTAACATTTTGTTTCTCTCCAGTGAGAAGTGATTGGGCCTCCTTTCATACATAAAAAATTAGTGTTACGTTGTAAAGTTCGCAGTTAGTTCTCTGCAATTAGAAGGCCTAATTGAATAAGACAAAATGAAAAAAGGAAGGATATTTTTCAATACCTATAGATCTGGAGTTTCCATATTGGGGATATTTCCTGGCAAAGAGAAGTGACTTTAAATACTGAAGAGAAAGTACTCTGCTCTGAAATTTTTCACCAGGGGATGACCCTTTCATAGAGTTTAGATCGTGGTAGGGACCTTTCTGTGTTCTAGAGAGACCTGCAGCTACAGGGAAGGAAAATTTATAATAATAGTGATCTGAGGTAGCAGGAGATTATGAAGTCCCTTTTAAACAGATGGATTTTCAAACTGAAAAAAACAAACATAGTGGAAATCTTTAAAAAATTCCCACCAGATATGAAACCATGCTATTAAACAGAAAAAGCAGAGCTGTTTGCTGCTTGTGTGGGTTTTGGTGGTGGAAGGGTGGGCTGGCTTACGTGGGCACCGGTACTGTTCTCCCCAGGCCTGGGTTCCCTGAATGGTGTTTACAAAGAATAATTGAAGGCTTAAATAATTGAAACTCTACAGTTTCAAAGAATAATTGCATCTTGTTTGGCATCTGTTTAGTGTAGCATATCTTAAAAGTCAAATTCTAATTTGGAAAATATCAATCTATATATATGTCATGTATGTTGAGAGTTTTTATTAACTAGAATAGAAAACCCATTTTCAGAATTTAACAGATAACAGGTGCAATGACTGTTACAGGGTATTATCTGAGAAGATTTATAAGTAGGCTGAGTAAGTAACTTCATCTATGAGTATACTTGAAGGTTGTCAAAGGCCCAAGGGCAAAAATATCTCCCTTACAAGATTAAAGGTCACCCCTGAAAGAGAATTCTATGAGGACCCTTGATTTAAGTGGCTTAAATAGTTACCTTACCTGAATAGGTAATATATTAGCAGGGAATTCAATCCAGTCCAACCTGAATGTGTTGCGTGTCTATGATGTGCAAGGCACTGTATTATCTTTTTGGAATACAAAGATGAATAAAACAGATCTTCTCCGCAGAAAGTTTATGGCTTGGTGTTGGGTCCCAGCAAGTGTACACCAATGTATATGACAATTTTTGTTTGCAGTAGAAAGAAATATCTTTTAAAAAAATCTTTATTGTGGAAAGTATTACATATGTCCCCTTTCTCCCCACCATTAACCCTCTCCAGCCTGCCCCTGCCCCCCACCCCAGTCCTTCACCACCCTATTGTCTGTGTCCCTGAGTTATGCATACATGCGTACAAAGTTTTGGTTGATTACCTCCACCCACCCGCCTGTGGAGACCGGCTACAGTGTTTGGACAGGTTCAAGCCTCGGACTAATGAGAGGCTTACAGACAGTCCTCTCATTGCCATGTGCAAGTCCCAGCTTGGAGGGCAGAGCCCTCCCCGCACAATTATAGCCAGAGCCTATAGTTGTAAGCTTGAACCTATGGTCCGAACACGTGGCCCACGTGCCTGAGTGATGTGGGCTTGATAGAGTTCAGGTGCATGTAATTGAGTAGATTCGAAACCCATGAGAATGTTGTAACCACACCCTTACTTTGCCTCCTGTAATCTGGCTATAAAATAAAGAGACAGCTTACAGGCCGTGGCACTGTCTCTCTCTATCAGAGAGGGCAGCGTCCCACCCAGACCCAGCTTTCTTCTCTTGTCTGTCTTTTCTAAATCCTTCGCTGCCCCCACTCAGGTACACCCTTGGCTGTGCTGGCGTGGCACACCCACTCTCCCCCACCTTCCCTCTGAGATTCCACACTCTGTTCCATGTTTCCATGTCTCTGGATCTACTTCATTTATCAGTTTGAAAGAAAGATTTTGATAGAATGATACTGGCAAACTTTGCAGAGGTGAGAGTGGTGGGATGGATGCTGCTGGGAGAAGTTAGAGGTCACAGTTCTATGGAATTTATGGGTAGATTGGTAGTGACATGTGTCATAAAGGCAAAGTGAGGAGTTATAGAAACAAACTTTGTTTCTTCTAGAAACTTGAATTTGATTAACATCATGATGCTGTTGGAGTATGGCCAGGAAAGACGAGCTGATTGGTTGGTAAGAGAACTAACAAGGTATAATTCACCCTGGTTAGTATATACAAATCCAAGATTTAGCCCTTAGCTCTGTAGATTCTGAATCTCTACATAATCTCCCAGAACTGATTGAACCCAGGGGTATTGCCTCAAGCTCACAAAGCTTGCAAGAGATGGATGTTTAAAGCCCATAGTAGAATTCCAATGATTAATTTGCCATAAAAATCTATGATTGTCAAGTGGACATGAGAGTGGGGAAGGACATGTCATGAGAATACAGCCACAGTTGTCTAATAATTATTCATCTTACTAACTATAGATAAGTTTTCTTACAGACCCTGGGAAACTGGAGGATGAAACAGGCCTGTGAAAGATAAGACACCTTGGAGTCCAGATGGGTCCATTACTCAGAAAAGAAATACATTTTGAGAACAGACTAAGGACAGGACACACTTTGATTTGGTTGCTGCACCTGGACCCTGACCCCCTCCCGGAGTTTTTCTCAGGAACACTGACCATTCTCCGGTCCCAGGAATGGGCTGAGCTGTGTGTAACATCATAGAAGATTAGCCACCTTGTTATCAGACTTTGAGCTTCTGAAGGCTGGACTGCAGACTCTACCCTGCCCTTTCCATATTACATTTGTAGCTCGCAGCTGCACATAGCTATCTTTTCCCTTGTGTGTGTATGTAACCAGCCAACTGGCAAGAGGGGTCAGAGCAGATTTTTTGTGGGTGACTAACTGCTCTCCCATACTGCCAGCATTATTAGAACAAACGCTCATATATGATTCAACTCTGTTTCTACTTAATTGGCTCAAGTGGTGACAGGCAGCCTGGACCCTTGGATGTCCAGTTAAAGATAGTCTACAGAATAAATATTTTTGCCATGGGAAAAATTTCTTAATGTTGTTGGGTGATCATGGAGTCAGAATAAGGAGAATTATTTTTTTGTGTGATTTAAATATTCAATAGCGCCAGGTTCAATAACATAGGCTGATAGGACATTTGGATCTTTGGATTGAAATTCTTCCTTGGATGTTCTGTCTCCTAATCTCTAGGTTCCCCACTATGTTCTGCCTGTATCTTTCCAGAGTAATGTTGTGCATTTGTATATTTCCCCCATTTTCATCTAAATGATAGCACATTAAACATGCTATTTTGTACCTTGCTTTTCTCTACTTAACAATCCTTTATAATAAAGAGGTAATATGCAAATTGACCATCACTCCAACACACAAGATGGCTGTACCCATGTGGACACAAGATGGCCAGCAGGGGAGGGCAGTTGTGGATGATCAGGCCAGCAGGGAAGGGCAGTTGGGAGGGACCAGGCCTGAAAGGGAGGGCAGTTGGGGGCAATCAGGCCTGCAGGGGAAGGCAGTTGGGGGCGACTGGGCCTGCAGGGGAGGGCAGTTGGGGGGGACCAGCCCTGCAGTGGAGGGCAGTTGGGGGGAACCAGGCCTGCAGGGGTGGGCAGTTGGGGGCAATTGGGCCAGCAGGGGAGGGCAGTTTGGGGGGACCAGACCTTCAGGGAAGGGCAGTTGGGGGCGATGAGGCCTGCAGGGGAGGATAATTAAGGGTGACCAGGCTGGCAGGGGAGGGCAGTTAGGGGTGACCAGGCTGGCAGGGGAGGGAAGTTAGGGGCAATCAGGCCAGCAGGGGAGTGGTTAGGGGAAATCAGGCAGACAGGCAGGCAGGCAAGTGGTTAGGAGCCAGCAGTCCAGGATTGTGAAAGGGATGTCCGACTGCCGGTTTCAGACATCCCCCGAGGGGTCCCAGATTGGAGAGGGTGCAGGCTGGGCTGAGGGACACCTCCCCCCGCGCCCCATGCATGAATTTTGTGCACTGGGCCTCTAGTATTATATATTTAGGCTATCTTTTCTATTAGTAAAGTACTCATCCCTGTTTTTATAGCTGCCAAGAATTCTGCTGTAGACAGTGTTATGATTTATTGAACCAGTCCTATATCTTTGGGGATTTGATTATTTTTGATCATTTGTCATTACAAACAACACAGCAATGAATATTGTATACCTCTTTGTCTATCTCAATTGACTTAATGTCAATTTCTTCTCCAATTCATTGTTCATTCTTGTATTCTCTTCTCTTCTCACAGTCTTCACTAGTCATGGGAAGTCATATTCATTCTCATGGCTTTAATTATCATCTATATGATCATGATTCTCATATCTGTATTTCTAATCCATATCTCCCTTTTCATGTCCAGAGTATTTATGAATTGCCTGCAGTATAATTTCACTGAGATGTCCATTATGCATGTTGTATGATACGTGCTTAAATGGATCTCTTCATATTCACTTCTTCCTTGCTCCCATCAAATATGTTCTTCCTCAGTGTCCCTTACCTTGATGACTGACACCACAATCTCCCAGTTGCCCAAGAGAGAAAGTTGAGAAGAACTATGACTGCTTTCTTTTCTTCAACATCTTCATCTAATCAGTCACCAGGAATTTCTTTTTTATTTTTTTATTTATTTTTTATTGCTTAAAGTATTTCAAAGGGTATTACATATGTGTCCTTTTTTTCCCCCCCGCCCTTGACAATCCCCTGACCTCCCCTACCCTCCAGTGTCTTATGTCCATTGGTTATGCTTATATGCAAGCATACAAGTCCTTCAGTTGATCTCTTACCCCCCTCCTTCCTGCCCCCTAACCCTCCCCGGCCTTCCCTCTGCAGTTTGACAATCTGTTTGAGGCACCTCTGCCTCTGTATCTATTATTGTTCATAAGTTTATAATGGTCTTTATTATCCATGAATGAGTGAGATCATGTGGTATTTTTCCTTCATTGACTGGCTTATTTCACTTAGCATAATGCTTTCCAGTTCCATCCATGCCGTTGCAAATGGTAAGAGTTCCTTCTTTTTTTACAGCAGCATAGTATTCCATCATGTAGATGTACCACAGTTTTCTAATCCATTCATCTACTGATGGGCACTTAGGCTGTTTCCAGATCTTAGCTATGGTGAATTGTGCTGCTATGAACATATGGGTGCATGTATCCTTTCTGATTGGGGTTTCTGTTTTCTTGGGATATATTCCTAGAAGTGGGATCACTGGGTCAAATGGGAGTTCCATTTTTAACTTTTTGAGGAAACTCCATACTGTCTTCCATAGTGGCTGCACCAGTCTGCATTCCCACCTGCAGTGCACAAGTGTTCCCTTTTCTCCACATCCTCTCCAGCACTTGTCGTTTGTTGATTTGTTGATGATGGCCAGTCTGACAGGTGTGAGATGGTACCTCATTGTTGTTTTGATTTGCATCTCTCGGACGATTAGTGACTTTGAGCATGTTTTCATATGTCTCTTGGCTTTCTGAATGTCCTCTTTTGAAAGGTGTCTATTTAGATCCTTTGCCCATTTTTTGATTGGATTGTTTATCTTCCTTTTGTTAAGTTGTATGAGTTCCCTATAAATTTTGGAGATTAGGCCCTTATCAGATATGACATTGGCAAATATGTTTTCCCACACAGTGGGTTTTCTTGTTGTTTTGTTGATGGTTTCTTTTGCTGTGCAGAAGCTTTTTATTTTGATGTAGTCCCATTTGTTCATTTTCTCTTTAGTTTCAAGTGCCCTAGGAGCTGTATCAGTGAAGAAATTACTTTGGCATATGTCTGAGATTTTTGTTGCCGTTGGATTCTTCTAGAATTTTTATGGTTTCCTGTCGTACATTTAAGTCCTTTATCCATTTTGAGTTTATTTTTGTGTATGGTGTAAGTTGGTGGTCTAGTTTCATGTTCTTGCATATATCTGTCCAATTTTCCCAACACCATTTATTGAAGAGACTATCTTGGCTCCATTGTATGTTCTTGCCTCCTTTGTCAAATATTAATTGAGCATATTGGTTCGGGCCGATTTCCACCAGGAATTTTTGATTCTACTTCTTATATGGCACTACTCTCAAATAACAGTTTTAGGCCAGCGGTTCTCAAAGTGTGGTTCCTGGACCAGCAGCATTAACATCACCTGGGAACTTATTAGAAATGCAAATTCTTGAGTCCCACCTCAGATGTGCTGAAGGCTGCTCAGGGGGTGGGACTCAAGAATTTGCATTTCTAATAGTTTTAACAAGCCCTTCAGGTGATTTGAATGCAGGCTGAAGTTAGAAAAGCATGCCCCCACATGCACTTTCTTAATTTAGCAGTTGATTACCTTTTGCTTCTGGGTGACTTCAGCAGCCATCCAAGTGGCTTTCCTGTCTTCAGACGTGTTCCCCAGGAATCTCCATAAAGAAGCTAAGTATGTTTCTGAAATGCAAATCTAACCATGTTATGCTGTGTTTAAAATCCTCGGAACTTTGTGGATAAAGCTCAAACTCTCCTTTGTCTAACACAAAGCTCTGGCCTCTACTTTCTTCTCTAGGCTCATCATCTCTCTCCAATCCCTCCGTTACCCTGAAGACTAGCTTTGCTGAAATACTTGCAGTTGCCAAACGTGAATCATCCTCTCTTATTCTCTGTTAGTCCCTCTGCCTACCATGTTCTCTTTTCCCTTTGTCATCATCTCCATCTTCTTCCTCAGTCTTATATTGGCTACTTTGTCACTGTAATAATATCCTAAACCTCTATTTTTCATTCCATCAGTGATGGATGACTGTGTGGCTAAAGCAGGTTTTCCTGCTGTGTTGTGAAGGTCTCACCCAGGAGTGGGGATGCCGACTGGCATCACTGTGACTACAGTATGTGGGGCATTTTCCGGGACAGGCTTTGCTTCAGGGGAATGAGAGGGGAGGTGGTTGTTTGACTTCTCATCAACACTTTCTGCTGTTTAAGATGATCTCGTACCCCACAGGCTCTGGTACACCCTACGCTCTGATTATATTCTCCCAACTCCCTGTCCTCTGCTCAATGTCTTCCAGTGATTTGTGTAATTTGTATAATTTCCTGTCATAATTGCTCTCCCCCCGCTATCCATTTTGAGGCTACTTTTGCAGTGTTTTCTTCAGTGGGGTTTCAGGAGGTACAAGATGTAAGTGTATATGTATATGTGTGTGTTCTCTTCTTAAACTGGAAGTATGCATGAATATTTATTTTTATTTGGGTATAAGAAACACATTTTCACAATGATATTGTTTAGGTAGATTTGTGGCTCATGAATTGCCAATTGGTTGCTCATTCAGAACAATGTGCAGAGGGGAAAAACACATTAAATCACTTCGAAGCATTTGCAGTGAAATGTTTACTTCCTATTTGCATTCTTAATATCTTGGCGTTTTCTGATCTTTTGGTTGTGTAATTTGTTTATATTTAGAAGTTTTCTTTTACTTGTGTCCTTATTATGTTTCTTGACATCCTTTAGTCAAGAAATAAGGGTTGCATAATGGTGATGTTACATGATTCCTTTTCATTAACTGTCTGGAATGCATCCCCTTGTTCACGGTTTAGTTAAAATAGTGGTGCAGTTTGAGTAATAAGGGCAGAATCAATACTTGGTTCCTCCCCTTTACTTACAAGTTTTCAAAATAATGAGTTGGTTTCCTATTATCCACCAAGGAGACAAATAAGAGTTACCCCTTTAAGTATTATTGGGAACTCATGGGTTTTAAATGAAGTTGATGTGTTTTAGTCTATTGTTATTATTCGTATCCATACACAAATTTACCCATGTTTGGCCAGTGAAAACATATTGACTCCCGAGTCCTATTGACACAATCTTACTAGACTTTGATAGCTACCTTGCTATATGGCAAGAAAAGATTTTCCAGGTTTATCTTCTATATTTCTTGCTCAATTATAAAAATTTAAGAGTAGAATGCAAACATTTTAAAACAACTTTTTTGACTCAGAATGGCAAGGTTGAGTTTCACTGGTTCCTCAATGGTAAACCCTCTGAGGCGCTGGTTCTGAATTGAGTTTGCATGACCCAGAAGCACGGCTACCTCAGACCACTCCTGCCTTCACTGACGTGGTGCCAGAATCTTGTCTGAGTCACTTTGCCAGCCTTAGGTCATGCCATTTCTGCACCGGATAACCAGTTCCTCACATGGGATTCTCCAGCAACGACATCATCCTTCAAGAGGAAAGGATTCATTATACACAGCCTGCCCTATAAGTGACCTAAATTGCAAATGACATTACTTCTCTTTTAAAACTACCAAGTTTCTCTGACTATATATTTCACCATTATCACTGTTAAAAATTATTCCTGGGAGAGGATACATTCAAGACACAGGTCCCACACACAAAATAAAAAAATAAAAAAGTACATTATTCCCCTTCCCCCCAAAAAGATATGTTAAAGTACATGCCCCAATACCTCAGAATGTGACCTGATTTGGAAATAGGATCACTACAGATGTAATTAGTTAAGTTAAATGAGGTCATGCTTGAGTAGGATGGACCTTTAATCCAATATGACTGGAGCCCCTATAAGAAGAGGGAAGATAATGTGAAGAGAGATACACGGACAATGCCAGGTGACCACAGAGGAAGAGATTGGAGTGATGCAGCTGCAAGCCAAGGCCAACGATGATGACCACCACCAGAAGCTAATAAGCAGGGAGGATTCTACCTAGAGTCTCAGAGGGAGCATGGCTTTACTCACACCTTGATGTTGGCCTTCTAGCTTCCAGAACTGTGAGACAATAAATTTCCAATGTTTAAGCCACCAGTTTGTGGTACTTTGTTACCGCAGTCCTAGGAAACTAAACCAATGGGGTATAGCGTGGAGCTATTCACTAGAATAATACAGTAATATTCACTAGTAATGCAGTACACTGACCAGTCTAATACTAGAAGGTATTTTTTTAAAAAGGTAGATTTGGTATTTGTTTTTGTTTAGTTTTATTAGGAAATAAATTCTTAGTTTGCACTTAGCACAGAGTATTATACAATTTGGTTCAAACCCATATTTAACTGCTGGGGAAATGAAAGCCTTCAGGAGGAAAGAGATTTGCCCAAGGTCATCCTTTATTTCATAGAAGAAACAGAACCAGAACTTGGATCTCTGGATACATAGTTCAATGCCTTTTCCATTGCACACATTTGAACAATTTCAATTATTTTCAAGTTCCTTTTTACTCTAGAGGCTTTCTTTTTGCCTCTTTCTTTTTATCTTTGCAGTGAAATTTTAATAACATGCAATGCAGTGTGCTTAGTCAATGGGGTATAGCGTGGAGCTCAGAGAATAGTCCAGATCAGAGAATATGCCCCCAAATAAATCCGTTTATTATGTTCACACTGATTTTGTGGAGGTGGATTTTGCTTTTGCTTGAGCATTTTGTAATCCCTCTATGTCTCTAGAGGTCAGTGTGGATTAAAGAAAGTTTGTTTCACACCACATTCAGTTAACATTTAATTCAAGGCACTTTCATCAAAGATGATGATAAAATGGTGGCCCAGGGAAACAGAAATTAATTCCATAATTTCAAATATTATAAACGTTGACCTATACAATAATATTGATTTTGGTACATGAAACTTTTCACTGAACCCATATAATATTCTTGGAAATAGTTGAATTACTTTCTATACTTTAAAAAAATATATTGACTTTTTTACAGAGAGGAAGGGAGAGGAATAGAGAGTTAGAAACATTGATGAAAGAGAAACATCGATCAGTTGCCTCCTGCACACTCCCCACTGGGTATGTGCCCACAACCAAGGCACATGACCCCGACTGGAATCGAACCTGGGACCCTTGAGTACACAGGCCGATGCTCTATCCACTGAGGCAAACCGGCTAGGGCTCTATACTTTTTAACATGTAAAATATTCTCAATTTGCTTAAAATATATGCATAAGTTGTTCTAATTTTTTAGAAAGATATTTGTGTTTTTATTGAAGGTATTGAATGAACACTTATGACTAGCCATATTATTTCTCTATGTTGACACTTTGAAGGAGTTACATGTCTTCGTCTTCATGTGGCATTTAATGCAGAAGAGGCTTTGTGAGCTGCTTAGAATGGAGAATTTCCACGGAGAAAACAGGGGATGTGATTGAAAAGCTTTCACCAGAGCTTTCAAAATTCCTTTCTTCTCCTATTTTCTCTTCCTCATCCTTTTCTTTGTTTGTTTGTGGTAAAAATGAACTGTTGACAAAATTAATGTGTGTGTGGTTTTTTTTGCCACTAATAAGAAATCTTAGATGAGTTTCCAATTGAAGTGCTTTTCAATGAGCAAGTAGTATTGTTGAGACAAGGAAAGCAGAGGAAGGGGACTTACATATATGGGGAGTTTCCTTGGGGCCAGGCAGCTGCGTAAGAGAAAGAGAGCAAGTGTCTCCAGCTGCAACAAACCAAACAGTTCTGCTGTGACTTTTCACTTTACTGGGGTTCCCCAGTTGATTTTATTCATAGAAAGGTTCTCATTGCTAAGATTTTTAAAACACTGTAGCTAGTAGAAACAGTACATTTCAAGCAGAGTAAGGAGTGCGGACTAGAAAAAGCCAGCATGCAGGAGGTAATGAAAAGCAGTAGCTGAAGGTCTGGCTACAGGGCAAAAGAAAGAAAAGCCAAAAGTGTGGGCCAAGATGGAAGGAGCCTGGGTTCCTGGGTTCCTGGTTCATCCCTTGAAAGCAGAGCCTTTGTTACCGGGAACACCCAGTTTGGATTTTATGAGAGCAAGAATTCACCTTTATTGTGGTAAATCATTGAGATTTCGGTGTTTTTGTAACACAGCAGCTTATGTTACGGAAAGTGAGACTGGAGCAGAATGTTAAAGAATGTGTAGGATGTAGATGATTACAGGAGACTCTGAGGGTATCTCAGACAGGAAGGATGAAATGAGCAATGTCTTGGGGAAGGAAATACAACACAATCGGCTGAAATTGAATTTGAAAGGGGATCAGAAAGTTAGGTAGCCCCTTCAGCTTATGCAGGCTAAGGGGTTTGGGCCAGACTTTATCACTGAGGTAGCAGTTGGAAAGATTAAGGGAAGTAATATCATACCTAAGGATAATGAAGGCTTGTTGTTTCAGTGGTGATTGAAGCATTGTTCTAGAGCAGTGGGAGACAAACTCATTAGTCAAGAGAGCCAAATATCAACGGTACAAGGATTGAAATTTCTTTTGAGAGCCAAATTTTTTAAACTATATAGGTAGCTACATTGTTATTAACTTAATTAGGGTACTCCTAAAGCTTAGGAAGAGCCACATTCAAGGGGCCAAAGAGCCGCATGTGGCTCTCGAGCCGCAGTTTTCCGACCACTGTTCTAGAGTGATTTAGCTGGTGGCAGTTGAATGGATTCGTTGTTGGTGAGGTCAGAGTGAAACGAGAGGGATCTTCTAGGAAACTGGGTGATTGGTAGTGGAGGATATCCAAGCAAAGACTTGAACGAATGAGGCATAATTAAGTATGAATGTGGGAGCACTGAGGAAGGAACGAAGAAACATAACTTCCAGGTTTGTATATTAGTTAAGAGCAGTGAGTAGTGCTTGTAATTGTCAACTTCAGACACACAAACCCACACCATACGAGTGTAATGTTTATTGTTGTCTTTAAGAAAGCAAGATAGTATATAATATGTTCTAGAAAGATTATTATTGAAATCCTATCTAATAAAAGAGAAACATGGTAATTAGCTGTACGGCCGCTACCCTTCCCATTGGCTAATCACTGAGATATGCAAATTAACTGCCAACCAAGATGGTGGCCGGCAGCCAGGCAGCTTGAAGCAAACAGGGAGGCTTGCTTGCTCCAGTGACGGAGGAAGCCAAGCTTCCCCGCCTGCGCTGCCTGCCTCTGAGCTTGCAGTTTGAAACATTGTAACAAATATAGAAGCTAAACAAAACCCCAGAAACCGGCTTTAGTCAGCCAGGCTTCAGCCAGCAAGACCGCAACATTGTTTCAAATACAGAAGGTAAACAAAGGCCAGAAACCTGCTTTCAGCAGCCGAGCCTCAGAGAGAAAGCTGGCTGTCAGCTCCAGTGACAGCTATAGAAGGTAAATAAATCCCAGAATAAAAAAAAAAAGAAAAAAAGAAGAGGTTTGGAGCTTCAGTCGCCCGCCAGTCTGAAAACAGCCCTCAGCCCCTCACCCAGACTGGCCAGGCACCCCAGTGGGGACCCCCACCCTGAAGCAACAAGATGGCGGCTAATTTGCATACTGAAGGCAGGCGGTAGCAGGCAAGGCTGTCCGCAGTCCAGGACTCGGATCTGTGAGCCTTCCGGGCGGGGGGCACCACGGGAGGTTGTCCGCAGTCCAGAACTCAGATCTGTGACCCTGCCAGGCGGGGCGGCAGTGCTTGAGGCTGTCCGTGGTCCCAGGACCCAGATCTGTGACCCTGCCAGACGGGGGGCACCGCGGGAGGCTGTCTGCAGTCCAGGACTCGGGTCTGTGACCCTGCCGGGCGGGGCGACAGTGTTTGAGGCTGTCCACAGTCCCGGGACCCGGATCTGTGACCCTGCCAGGCGGAGGGCAGTGCTTGAGGCTGTCCATGGTCCCGGGACCCGGATCTGTGACCCTGCCAGGCGGGGGGCAGTGCTTGAGGCTGTCCACGGTCTGGGACCTGGATCCATGTCCTCGCGAGTGGGGCGGCAGTGCTTGAGGCTGTCTGCAGTCCGGGACTCTGATCTGTGACCCTGCCGGGCGGGGGGCAGTGCTTGAGGCTGTCCATGGGACCAAGACACGGATCTGTGACCCTGCCGGGCGGGGGCAGCACTTGAGGCTGTGCACAGTCCCGGGACTCGGATCCGTGACCTTTCACGGCGGGGAGGCAGCCATCAGCGCCCAGGAGTGACTGTGCAAGATCCACCTCCTGGCCCAGAAGGTGCAGGATCGCAGGGACAGCCACCGTGGCGGGCCAGACTGACGTCCTCCTGGCCGCACCACGGGGGTTTGTGGATCTGCAAAGCCAGAGGCCTCCGGTGTGCACATACCCCCTGGCGTGCGAACATCCCCCAGCACACTGTCACCCTCCCACGCCTGCAACAGTTGCAAACCAAGGCGTGCACAAGTTCCCCGCCTCTCCACCGCACTTCCATCAACCCGGCATGCCTCACACCCCCACAGGATGTGCACACATCCCCTCTGATGCGCTCACGTCCTTTGGAGAGTGTCTGGGTGTTCTGGGTGCTGAGGGTGGGCGCCTGTGAGATGACAGTGAGAGGGCGGAGTGGTGATGCCCTGTTCCCACGGAGGCCAGTGCAGCTATGAGATCACCTCTGGGGAGTTAATGCAGGTGCTGAGGCAGGAGCAGGTGCAGATAGACACACCTGGTGGGCACAGGCGGCCCTCGCTGAGGTGCCTTCGGTCATCGTTCAAGATCAAGAGCCCAGAGGCAGAGAGGAATTCCGTCCTCTCAGTGAAACAGTGGGATAGTCGGGGTGACTGTAGAAGAGGAATGTGCACTTTGGGTGCCAGCACCCATGAGCGAAGGCTGCCCTGACTGAGCCTTGCTTGCTTGGGGCCTAGCGCACTCCTGCCGGGCAACGGGTGACAGGATGTGCTTTTCCGAATTAATGAGAGAAAACATTGATTCTCCTGCTGCCCACGAAGGTGGAAAGTGAAGTGGGGAGACATGTGGGGAATGAGCAAGGTTTTCTGTCTGGGGGTTCCAAATCTGCTGTTGGTTTTTTTCGCCACTGACTAGAGATATACAGGGTGTCCCCCCAAAATGTATACACACTTTGAATACCTACTAATTCCAATGGTTTTAAGCATAAGAAAGGAACAACAATGGAGCTGTTATCTGTTAAAAGTGTGGGCACAAACAGGTAGTTGGACATTCCCTGAGGGGGCTCAGATTGGAGAGGGTGAAGGCCAGACTGAGGGGCCCCTTCCCCCCCCCACCCCAGTGCACGAATTTCGTGCACCGGGCTACTAGTAGTTAACATAAAAAAAGTCAGCATATGCATGCTCACAAATCCATTTTATATTACTGGGCACAATGGAAGGACTACATTTCCCAGCCTTCCTTGCAGCAAGGTGAAAACATGTGGCTGAGTTCTAGCCAAAGGAATATAGGTATAAATGACATATACAACTTCTAGGACTATCCATAAAGCACTGCAGTTGATTTACCAGCTCTTCTTCTTTCGTGAAAATCTTCAGGCTATATTTACAAATTATGAGCTACTACTCTGGCCAATGTGGCACAGCTGGTTGGAGCATCATCCCGTACACTGAAAGGTTGTGGGTTCAATCCCCGGTCGGGGTGCATACAGCAGGCAACCAATCAATGTTTCTCTCTCACATTGATGTTTCTCTCTCCCTTTCTCTCTCTCAAATCAATAAACATATCCTCAGATGAGAATTGAAAAAAACAAAACCAGAAGCAATTATGAACTACCATATGGAACAATCCTAGATGAGAGGTTTCAGAATTATCACCCGGTCACCTTGAGCCCACGATTTGAGAGAGAAATGAATCTTTATTATTTTAACCTGAGATTTTAGGGTGTATTTATTATCACAGCATAGCTAATCTATTTCTGAATTACAAACACTTATTCATTCAGCAAAATTTTATTGAGCATCTCATAATGTTGAAGGGTTGGCTAGCTCTAAAATCAAACTTTATTCATGATATTTCCTGCTGGTGTATTCCTATGATCGCACTTTTCTTACTGGTTTTAAAATTATATTATCTTTTTAAATATAATTTATTGGGGGACATTGGTTAATAAAATTATGTAGATTTCAGGTATATAATTCTACAGTACATCCTCTGTACATTGTATTGTTGTTCACCACCCTGAGTCAAGTCTCCTTCTATCACCATTTATCTGACAGGTTTTTATAATCTAGAAATTCATTAAAATTTTGAAGTCATCCACTTCCTATTTACTTTTATTCTCCCATTCTTTGGATCTTAGTTATTAAATTTATGGCCCCTGTGTCAGTTTTTTAAACAGGAGAGTTGACAGTGCATTTTGATGCTGCCTTTTATTAAATTCATTTTTGACAGAACTTACACTATCAGGTGAGAAAGCCTTAAAATAAGAAAAGCCTGTCTCATAATATCTTGCCTGAGATAGTTTTGGGGGTGTTGACAGATGCAATTTAGAGCTTCTTTTGTTTTACCTGTAGCTGACGGCTAGTGACTTTATGATGCTAAAACATCTGCCCACATGAACTGGAGATCATTATTTAAAACTTTGATCACCTTGGGAATTCCAGTTCTGCAACAAAAATTAAAAAACCTGAAGTTTTTATTGAAGTGGATTTCTATGTCTTCTCTCCGTCAGACCCATCTTTACATTGGAATGTGGGAGTCTGATGTGCACACTCATCCAAGAATGAATGAACTCCCAATGTTCTTTTCAATCCTCATTATTTTCATGGCACAGTGTCTGAGTAATGACCAGACACCATTCTTAGTGTGGAAACTGTAGGTAGGCCTGGGCTCTGGAAAAGAGACCTTGATCTTAGTAAGTGTCACTTTGTGCTTTTATTGGAATGAAGTTCTAGGTGGGTTGGAAGGTGATAAGTAATATTCAGTTTCAACCTTCTCTGATAAATAAAATCAGTTCATTTTTTTACAGTTATACATATGCTATGTGAACATTTTAAAACTGAAGCAGTATAGAAAAGCACATAGGAAAGAATAGAAAAATACCCCAAAACCTACTAAAAAGAGAACTGCTGTTAATATTTTGGAGAGGATCCTTTAAGCCAGGGATGGGAGAACTTTTTTCTGCCAATGGCGTTTTGGATATTTATAACATTATTCGAGGGCCATACAAAATTATCAACTTAAAAATGAGCCTACTATATTTGGTCAAACATTTAATTAACTCACCCCTAATGCCTTGGGGCAGTCAGACCAAATGATTTCATGGGCCTTATATGACCTTCGGTCTGGACATTCCCCACCCCTGCGAGTTTAAGCCTTGTTTATTCACAAACAAAACACACATACAACACACACAGAGGTGGCAGACAGTTTTATGTAAATAGAATCATACTATACATATTTTCATCATTTAAAATTTTACTCATAAATGTGACATGGATGTGTGCTTGCCAATAAATCTAGAGCTATGGAATCATTTTAAGGACTATAAATTCACTTGCAGAAAAATATAGAACCAGCCTGCTGCTGAGGGACATTCAGGTTGTTTGTAGTTTTTCACTATTATAAAGACAGCTGCCGTGAACTTACATGTACATATGTTGAATGTGTGTGAGTAGTGTAGATTATTATGGTGAAATTGCTGGGAGGAAGGTAAGCACACTTAATATTTCCAAGTTTAATATTGCTTAAAGGTATGTTGTGAAGGCCTCCATGGTGCCCATTTGGCTGCTTCCCATTTATTCTATTGCTTAACTATTTATCATTTTGGCTGATGCATTGGCATGACAGTGGTGAGGCGTATGAGTGCATCTGAGGTTCTGAGAGAAGGCAATTCACTCTTCTCGTCTACCAAGAGTAAGCCAAAACTACCTTAAAGAGGTGAGGGAAAGTGTGCTCCTTCCAAAGGCCATTCTGTGGGTCTTTGAAACCTTTTACTGTTATGGAGTCTTGTATTACCACGTACGAAAGTCTTCAGTGCATCAGAAAATTTATCCAAGTAGAATCCCAGATGTACATTTCGAGTGAGTGCAAGAAGGGGAAGGATGTTGTTGGAGCAGAACAATGCGGACGCCCTTTTTCAGTTCATCCTCCCTCTTGCCCCAAGCCAGTCTGTGGGCTCCCCCACCAGGTTTGTTGTCGTGTGTTGTGAAGTCATCCATGGTTCCCACCTGTCTGCTTCCCATTTATTCTCGTGCCTCTACTGAAGGGTGCCATTAGATGTATATTTCCTCATGTCTTTCCTCTGCCTCACTTTAGATAAATACTCTGAAAAGTCAAGTCGGAAGAAGTTGGAGTTTTAGGGTTGAGAACATATGATTTGGAGTCAGTATTAGTTAAGGCTATAATGACAGCAACGAAATCACAAAATCTCTGAAGTGTTAAGAGATTGACATATCAAAAATTTGTTTTTTGCTTTCAGAAAGTCTCATGCACATTCAAGATTCCTCCCAAACACAACCACTCTCCTCCACATGGTGTCACCTGGATCGAGGCTTTTTTCTTCCTTTTTTTCTATTTTGAGACATGGCCATCTGTTCTCAACTCATGGCTTCCAGAGTTGCCATTCTTAAATGCCTCAGTTCAGAAGTGACACACATCATTGTCATTTGCTCATAATTTGCTCTGCTCACAGCCCATTGGCTACATGACTGCAGCCAAACTACATGGAGGCCAGGAAATGTTGGGTAGCACGCAGACGATTTGGTGAGCACTGCTGTTTGGAGCAGTCAACTCTGAAATCAATTCGTGGTTCTGCTTCTTACTGGTTTGTGAACTTGGGCCAGCTTGTTAATGCTTCTGTGCCTCAGTTTCCTCATTTGTAAAATGGGGATCCGAATACGTCTTTCCCCATGTTGAATGATATAATGTGTGTGATGGTGCAGAGCAAGTTCTTAAGAAAAAAAGTGATAGTTACTAGTATTAGTGGTAGCTGCCTTGAGAAATAAATATAATTACAGTCAATCAGGGTTTAGTTGTTATAAAGAATGTGTACGAGGTGATCAAGGAGAGAGGGCTTGCTTCCAATAGGTTGACAAAGGAAAGCTTCATGGTGGAGAAAGCATTTGAGTTGGGTTCTGAAAAATTTGCTCCTTCTCCTTTAAATACCTGGAGAAAAAACAACAACCAGTCTTGCAGAGCCTGGGACATTAGGGGGAAGAAAATTAATGCTGAGGAGATTTCTGCGTGCCTGACCTGAAATGAAAAACAAATTATGAGCAACTGACAAGTAAGCTGGTATTATTTATGAGTCAGTAGTCTGTGCTTTATAAACAAAAGACTTCAGTCCTGGTTACATTTTTATGTGGTTTGCTGTGAAGCTGGGTGGGGATCATGTCCCTCTGATTTGACCTCCAAAGTTCTGAGTTGGAGGAGATAAAACAATCCTCTGAGGAGGATCCTGATTCTCCAAAAAAAGTTTAAAGCGCGCTGATAGCTAGATTTATTTATACCTTTTCAAACCAAAGAACTTTGCTGAGCTCAGCTATGGGGACAAAAGGTGAGTAAGGCATTTTGCTGCTTCTGAAAGCAGCCTGGTCCCTGGCTCTCTGATCTTTGGTTTTAGAGCTCAGCCCTGACCTTTGTACTTCTTTTTCTCTTGGTTTAGAGGACTTGTAAAGTTTCTCTTCTATGGTTTGCTTGATTCATCTTTCCCCTCAATTTTTAGCCTTGCTTATTTTCCCAATTTTGGGGGTCCTCACAACTTTTGGTGAAAAGCAACCTCAATTAGTCCCCGTATCAGGGAACCCCCTTGACCAGGTTGAGCCCTGGGAAATATCCCTCCCAGCTTGATCCCAGGAGGCTAAGTCTGTTGGTAGTTGGTGGTGGTGAGAGTGAATACCATGGAGCCAGGCTGCCTGTGTTAGAACCCTGTGTCTGCCTCTTACTGGCTGAATGACCTTAGTCCAGACATTCAGCCTCTTTATGCCTCAGTTTTCTCATTTGGAAATGAGAAACAATAATAATAATAGTACTAGCCTCATGGAATTGTTGTGAGGTTGAAACAAGGATTAAATGAGTAAACGTGTATAGGGCAGTGCCTGGCCTATAGTAAGTGCTTAATGATTTTAATCTGTTATTATTTGTTATTTAGAACAAGAGTGCCTTGGGAACACAAGGAGGGAAGCAATTAATTTGGCCCAGGAGAGTTGGGAAAAGCTCCATAGAAATGATGATGATTGAACAGTTTGGAATGATGAGCAATTTCCTAGAGGAGAGGTTGGTGGGAGGGTAATGTAAGAAGAGAGACAGACGGGTGCAAAGGCTCAGGTAGGAGAATAAAATGGGAAGTTCCCTATGCATTGAGCCTTGGATGAATGGTGGGAATGGGAGAGAGGAGGCATCAGGCTGGGGAGGTGGGGCAAGGGGAAGTTGACAAGGACTTGAATGCCAACTCAGTAAGTTTGGTGCTTTACTCCTAGGCAGCAGGAAGCCAATAAAGATTTTTAGGCAAGGAAGTGATTATGGTTGGGCTTGTGGGATCACAATGGCTGTGGTGTGAAAGAGAGATTACAGTGGGCTGGAGTGTTGGCAGGGAGGCCCATTGAGGAAGGTTATTTCATTAA
The DNA here is from genome assembly GCF_028538775.1 of Myotis yumanensis. Classification (NCBI taxonomy): domain Eukaryota; kingdom Metazoa; phylum Chordata; class Mammalia; order Chiroptera; family Vespertilionidae; genus Myotis; species Myotis yumanensis. The sequence goes on from NW_027223753.1 coordinate 179,282,000, forward strand.
TCCATGGGGAGAAATCACATGAGAACTTTATATAATGGGCCATTAATAAAGCCTGCTCTCCCTTTCCCTACTTTTTTATTGGTTTTTGGAAGGTGTATGAAGGGTGTTTTTTTTTGTTTGTTTTGTTGTTGTTGTTTTGTTTTTTTAATTTGTTTTTTTTTCTGGTAGTTTTATGTTTTGCTCCAAAAACATTATATGAAAAAATTTAGTCCTTATACTAGTCATTCACAGCATAAATCGAATACACTGCATTCTCTCCACTCACCCACTGAGTTAGTCAACTTGAAACCTGTCTATAGCCAGTGTAGACTCCGGGGGTTAAAATGTATTTGACACTGCAGTACTGTAGCTTTAAGTATGCATGAGCTTCAACGGCCCCAGAATTTAGTCCTTCCTCTGCTTCACTTGTCACACCATTAGCAATATCCCTGGGTGAGTGACCCAGGGTTAAGGATTAAATTTTAAAAACCATCTTGGCATTTTTCTGCTTGCATTGGTTGGTCTTAGACTGAGATTTCATTAAATATTTAATTGTATTTAGTTTGCTGCAGGGTAAAGTCTGAAAGAACTCCAAATGGCCTTTTATTTTTACAGTTAACCTGCATGTCTTGTTATTCTCAAATATAATGCTCCTGCCTTCAAACACAAAGTTATTTCAAAAATTTTACTATCATGTGGCCTCCTCAAGTGTTTTGAATTATGTTACCTACAGAACGAATCCATGAAGAGCTTTGTAAAAACCCTGCACACGTCTAGAGAGTGTTTCCAATTGGATTTTATTTTTTATCTTCACCCAAGGATATGTTTTTATTGATTTTTTTTTTTTTAGAGAGAGAGAGAGTGGAACAGGGAGGGAGGGAGAGAGAGGAGAGAGAAACTCAATCAGTTGCCTCCTGTACATGCCCAACCATAGATTGAACCCACAGTCTAGGTATGTGCCCTGGCTGGGAATTGAGCCTGTAACCTTTTTGGTGTTTTCAGGATGACACTCCAACCAAGTGAGTCAGTCACCTGGCCAGGGCTCCAATTGGAATTTAAAGCCATATTTCCTATCCAACTCATCCCTTAATTTATCAAGCTCATGTTTTATAAAACTTCCCCTTGCTCTGCATCTCCTGTAAAAGTAGCAAAGCTACCCATGGTTTTAGAAATTCCCCTTTTTTTAGAGGCTAGCGCAAAAATCTACAATGAGAGAAGGAAACCCTGGCAGAAATCTTTATTTTAAGCACATTTCTGTTGGGCTGAGAAAAAGACCCTGCTCATGCCATGGGATTCAGCGTTCCTTTTCATTAATACTGAAGAAAAGGTTTTCAGAGTTGGCCAGTTTGTACCTCTTTGAAACATTTTTCTTCATTAAAAGATCCTTAGAAATATTCAACCCAATTTGAATAGTAATCAGGTGCTTTTTTCTTGGGTCTATAGAGCAGAAGAAGATAATTAGTGTTGCACCAAAAGTGGTTCCTCCAGAAGCAATTAATTAACCTGGTGAAACCACTGCCTGAAGTATTCTGCAACCTGTCCACCCGCTGCTTTCTCTTGGAGGCTGGCTGGCTTTTTCAGTGGGCTTTCTGGGAGACCTCCAGCTGACAAGGAAGACTCTCTGCTGTAGTATCTTTTGTGACCCCCTCTGGGTGTGTCAGAAAGATCCAAGGAATTAAAGATCATCTCTGCCTCCCAAGCCAGTAGGGGTCCCACTTAAATTTTCTTTTCTTTATACCTACATTGCCATCTTCCTTTAGAAAAGAACTCTTAGCTTATGTGCAGTCAGCCTCTGGAGGATTCTAGAGAAAGAGGAGAGCTGTCTTCAGATATTTGAATGCTTATCAAGTGGAGGAGGATTTAACATATTCAATATACAGCTCTGAGTGACAGTACCAGGATAAGTAGGTAAAATATGTCAGGAGGCAAACTTTTCCCCAGTGTCTGTTCTTCAGGTCTGTGGAATCCTAATGGGTGCTGGGTTTGGAGTGTGCAAGTTTTCGTGGCTAAATAAATTGGGAAATGCTGTGTTAATATTGTTAAACAGATTTCTTTATCCAACCTAAGGAGTGTTGTAAGCATCTAAGGGGAGCATGTAATATGTGCTTATTTGGCCACGGAATGTTTTTCATGGAGCAGGTAGAAGACCAGATGATCCTCACGTAAGCAATAAGAAAGCGCTCTGCTGCTTAACATGAGAATAAATCTTACTATTACAAGTAGAAGACTTAGATGTGTGTTCTAGCTACTATCAATGGCAGTGGGACCCTCAACACAAATAGAAACATCTTGAGATTAAGTTTATTTGTAAAACAGGAAGTAGAACTGAATATGCCTGAGGTCCCTACTGGCTCTAAATTGCTACGTATGGTATCGAAACACACTAATCCTCCCACCTGTTGAAGTGCTCACATCTGAATTGGACCCTCTTTGATGGACAAGTAGCAGAAGTCATTCACCCTGGTCGCAAAACATTTATCAGCATATCACTTCTAGAACTTTACCAAAAGGTCCTTTTCAGGTGTGTCTCTTCTGAAGTTGTATGTGGCATTGCCACTATTACGATTTTGTTAAATGAAAAATGACATTAATAATAGTGCTGATTTCACTGCTAGATAATTAGGACTTTATTTACTAAGTGATGAAAGATTGGTACGAAGATGTACATTATGTTGCTGGAATATGACTATTATGGTGACAATATTATGGTGACTTATTTTAGTTTGGAATTTCTAAGGCTGGAAGAGGTTGTGTTATTGACATCCATATGAGTTGAAAACTAAGTATCATGGTATATCTAAAAGTAGGTTCTTTCCAGCCATGTATAATGGACATTTAGAGTGGGGGAAGGGACATGGGAAATTCATGTTTACAACCAAGACATTGTATCTCCTCATGTAAGTAAGTCCAATCCAAAGTGCTGCTTCAGTAACTGTGGGGGAAATGATTTTAATCAGAAGTGAGTACCGAAAGTATCCCGTGGTTACCAACAGAACAAATATGCTCTTAGTTTGCAAATGGAAAGCTAACATGTGAGACAGAGGTGACAATCATGTTCAACCAACATTGAGCACTTCAAACCATATCTTGGCAATTACTTTTTTTAAAGAGTTTATTTTTTTGAGCAATTTTAGGTTCACAACGAAAGTAAAAAGGAGGTACAGAGATTTACCTCTGCCCCACACGCATAGCCTTTCCATTATCCACATCCCCTACCAGGGTGGTACATTTGTTACCAAGCAAGAACCTACATTGACACAATATAATCATCCTAAGTCCAGAATTTACATTATGGTTAACTCTTATTTGTACATTCTGAAGGTTTGGACAAATACCATGTATCCACTATAATGTCACACAGGGTATTTTCACTTTTCTAAAAATCCTCTCTGTGCTCTGCCTATTCATCTACATCCCACCACCTGTCAACCACTGGTCCTTTCATGGTCTCCATAGTTTTGCCTTTTCCAGAATGTCAAACAGTTGGAATCATATAGTATGTAGCCTTTTCAGATTGGCTTCTTGAATTTAGTAATATGCTGTTAAGCTTCTTGAATGTCTTTTTATGGTTTAGTTGCTCATATCTTTTTAGCACTGAGTAGTATTCCATTGTCTGGATGTACCACAGTTTATTTATCCATTCACCTAGTAAAAGACATCTTTCTTGGTTGCATCCAAGTTTGGAAATTATGAATAAAACTTCTATAAACATCTATGTGCAAGTTTTTGTGTGAACTTAAGTTTTCAGCTCTTGTAGCAAGGAGAGCAATGGCTGGATCATATGGTAAGAGTATGTTTAGTTTGATAAGAAACCTCCAAACTGTCTTCCAAAGTAGCTGTACCATTTTGTATTCCCACTAACAATGTGTGAGAATTTCTGCTGTTTCACATCCTTGCCAACATTTGGTGTTGTCAGTGTTCTGGATTTTGGCCATTCTAACAGGAGTGTAGTGGTATCTCATTGTTATTTTAATTTGCAGTTCCCTGATGACATTTGATGTGGAGCATCTTTAATTCTTCTTACTTGCTGTCTATATATCTCCTTTGGTGCAGTGTCTGTTAAGGTCTTTGGCTCATTTTTAAAATCAGGTTGCTAGTTTTCTTGTTGAATTATAAGACTTGTTTGTATATTTTATTTAATTGAATTTGTTGGGATGATATCCTATATAATAAAAGCCTAATATTCTAAGTGTCTGGTTGTCCAGTCGTCCGTTCAACCAATCAAAGCATAATATGCTAATGATATGCTAAGTAAGGCTGCTTAACCGCTTGCTATGACGTGCACTGACCACCAGGGGGTAAACAGTCAACTGGTCGACCAGTTGCTATGATGTTCACTCACCACCAGAGGGCAGACGCTCAATGCAGGAGCTGTCCCCTGGTGGTCAGTGTGTTCCCACAGGGGGAGCACTGTTCAGCCAAAAGCCAGGCTCAAGGCTCACAGCTGGCAAGGGCAGTGGTGGTAGCAGGAGCCTCTCCCGCCTCCGAGGCAGCACTAAGGATATCTGACCACTGGCTTAGGATATCCCCCGAGGGCTCCTGAACTGCGAGAGGGCGTAGGCCAGGCGGAGGGATTTCCCCCCACCCCCTGCCCTGGAGTGCATGAGTTTTGTGCACTGAGCCTCTAGTTGGTTAATAAAACAATATAGGTTTCAAGTGTACAACTCAATAACACATCATCTGCATACTGCATCATGCACTTATCACCCAAAGTAGCCAGTCAGAGAAAAACAAATACTGTGTGATTTCACTTATACATGGAATCTAATGAACAAAATAATCCGTCAAACAAAATAGAAACAGAAGCATGTATACATAGACCGGATTGTCAGAGGAGAGGGGAGTTGGGGGCTGGATGAAAAAGGTGAAGGGATTAAGCAAAGAAAATACAACACATAGACATGGACAAACAATTTGGTGATAACTAGAGGGAAAGTGGGGTGGGAGGAGGTGGAAGAGGGCAAAGGCGGGGAATAAATGGGGATGGAAAGAGACTTTACTTTGGGCAGTGTTTATGTATTTTAGATACCAGTCCTTTATCACATGTGCCTTTTGCAAATATTTTCTCCCAGTCTGTGGCTTGTCTTTTCCTTCTCTTGATAATGTCTTTTGTAGAGCAAAAGTTTTTAATATTAATGAAGTCCAGCTTTTCAATTACTCCTTTCATGAATCGTGTCTTTAGTGTTGTATCTAAAAATTCATTGCAATACAGAAGGTCACCTAGGTTTTCTCCTATGCTATCTCCTAGAAGTTTTATGGTATTGAGTTTTACATTTAAGTTTAAGGTAGATTTGGGGTTAATTTTCATGAAGAGCATGAGGTCTGTGTCTAGACTCATTTTTTTTTCTTTTGCATGTGGCCATCCAGTTGTTCCAGAATCATTTATTGAGAGCTATTATGTTTTAAGAAGAGTAGAATTCCTCAGTATTTATTTATTTTTATTTTTTAAAATATATTTTATTGATTTTTCACAGAGAGGAAGGGAAAGGGATAGAGAGTTAGAAACATCGATGAGAGAGAAACATCGATCAGCTGCCTCCTGCACATCCCCAACTGGGGATGTGACCGCAACCAAGGTACATGCCCTTGACCAGAATCAAACCTGGGACTTTTCAGTCCACAGGCCGACGCTCTATCCACTGAGCCAAACCAGTTAGGGCAAATTCCTCAGTATTTAGAGGGAGGAGATCAAGATTATAAAGAGACTTTAAGCTGTGCCATAGGAAAAGAAGCTTGAGTTTCATGGAGTACTGAAACTTAGAAAGAAAAAAAAAAAACATAACGGGACATAACTCCCATCTTTAGATGTTTGAAGGGTCATCAGATATATGAATAATTATGAATGATCAAACTCTTATGGTCTTAATGATGGAATTTGGCCAACAAATGGAAGGAAATAGGTTGTAACTCCTTTTGAAAACTTTCTGGAAAACAGAAATTTCCAGAAATGGAATGGGCTGGTACAAGAAGGAATGAGCTCCCTGTTGCCAGGTACCTTCATGGTATGTAGTTCAGGTTTGGAAAGTACAAGGACTGGATGATTTGAAATGTCTTTTTTAATTTTGAGATTCTGGGCTTTAATAGTAAGACTTGCTTAGGCGCACAAATCAACCCTTGTAAATGCATAGTAGTCAAGGAGAAGGGCAGCATAATTTAGCCATAATTTGGAGCAACTTAAAAATAATAGAAAAAAGCAAACAAAAATTACCATTGGAGCCAGGTATATAAGCTTATTCTTGGGGATGATCTGACTTTGCTGTGGCTTTTACTAGAGGGCTGTTTGCCTACGTTATGGCTGTCCACCAACCCATGACCCGGGGTAAGCTTGGAGAGGGATGTGTTTAAACCATTTGGGGCATGTGAGCCAAATTCTGGAAGTGCTGAGGACTGCTCTGCTGTCTAGCTGTGTATCCAGGCATTCTGCATATGATGCCAGGATATCACAGCCTGGAATAACTCAATGTGATCTTCATTTTTTTAAAAAAAGCAAGTACATATTAAGCATCTGTTATGTGGTAATCATGAACTATATTGAAGTTGGCCATGTTTCACAGCGTTATATAGAGAACAATTTTCATTATTTCTTTGGAACTGATTTTAAATCCAATATACCAAAGATTTCTATTCACTGACCATTGTAAAACTAAACACTTTGTCCTTTCAACTGAGGAATTTCATCATGCCCTGATGTGTTTCAGAAATGTCTGTTTTGTGAAAAATTTGTGAGGAAAAAAAGGTCAAGAAAACATAAGTGTATTTTTCTAGTTGGGAACATTGAGATGAGACTAATGTTTACTGTACTGGCTGCATTAATTTGTAATCATATACAGTAAATATTATGGTTGAAAATCATAATATTTGCTAATGTTTGGCAGCATGGAAGGATGATTAGTTAATTAATCATTCTCTCTTTATGCTTTAGGTAGGCATGATTTGCATATTCATCATGGGCCATGAGTGTCTCTCCAAAAAGGTGGGAGCTAAAGTTGAAAAACATGTTGATTTTTATGGGACCTAGTGTCTCCTGGGTGAGAATCAGTGCAATAATTTAATTTATAAAGTTACCCAGAAATTAATTCTAGGATATATTGTTTTATTTTCAAATATGTTTTCTTTTCTTCCTTCCTCCCTTCATCCTTCCCTTTCTCTCTATAATAAAATTGGTATCATCCAATATTTCTCCATGTTTTCATCATTTGTCATCCAACTCAGTTCTGTAATTCAGTTAAATAAGTCACGCATTCATAATTCCTAGTCCTTTGTTCTTTCTCTCCTTTATAATGATTAAGGACCATTATTTTATGTCTATATCAGCCGTTTTGTTTCATGTACATCTTCATATTATATATTCCTTTAAATTATTTTTAGGAATGGGCAGAATCTACAGGGATTGAGCAAAAAAAAAAAAAAGAGAGAGAACTCATGGATATGGATAACAGTGTGGTGATTGTGAGGCGTGGGGGAAGGGGGAAGAAGGCATAGAGGGGATAAATTGTGATGGAAAAATAAATAAATAAAAATAAAAATCTGCATTGAAAAAAATTCAGGCCTGAAGGTATCACCATTAATAGATGAAATTGCATTTCACAAGTATTTCTCAATGTCTTGAGCCTTGCATTTCACACCAGAGAATCAGGCTCTATCTTAAGAAAACATCTTGCATGAACATATTAAACATGACTTCCAACAAGGAAGGGTGCCATATGGTTAGTGTTTTCATATTAAATAAAACTTTTTGGGAGACTGTTAACAAAATAAAGATTTTAACTCTCTCTGCCAATCTCCACAGCCCCTATGATAAATAGAAACCATTATATAATTGTACATAGGTCTTCCAATTCAGAGTCCTACCACATCCTAGACAGGGCTACCGATGTTCAGAGGGGCATATGGAATATTCATGTTTGTGTAGACCAGATGGGGCTGGCTGAATGGATGCAGCAGAGGCGATGGTCCAGTGAGGGTTAATGGGATAAACCTGGTCAAAGCTGTATGAACAGAGAAATCATTAGCTGGGGTGAGGAGGTCCAGCAGGTGCTCAGAGTGCTGGTTATCACAGTTGTCTGAAGGTTTGAATCATCTGGGAAGCTTTATAAATGAAGCCTAGGAAAGTAGTTCAATATACTAACAGTTTTTTTGAGGGGCGAGGGACAGAGGGGAGTAGATGGTTTTTTTCTGCAGCAGAACTGTCTAAAATCACTACTGGCCTCTGAAGGATGTGGGGTTGCTGTCCAAAGAGCTTAGATACTACTATAGAGCAAGCATGTCAAACTCACGGCCTGCGGGCCACATGCGGCCCGTAACAAATATTTTTGCGGCCCAGCAGATGTAACGGTATGTAAGAAACATTTTAATAAAAATTCCGTAACTTAATTTTTACAATATCCTGTTATACATAATTATTAATAACAAACTACAATGTTTGCTAATGACTGATTACTATAATAGTGTTGCATTCATTTCCCTTATACGCCTTCGACACCTTCCGTGCAGGTGCACCATTCCTCTCCACTAATACTAGCAGCGAATATTTTAGCAGCCGATTGCCACACCATTAGTCTTGTACTGACTTGTTTGGTGTGTGCAACAGAAAATATCTCGCTTTTGGAGAACAAGAAAAATAGGTTTATTTATGTTACGCTTATTAATTTGTGCAGTTATTCAGTGTCTGGTAAGTTAATGTTCAAGAAAAAGTATTAATTTTATTAAAATTTTCTATTTTATGTTAATGATGACTCATTTATTTCAGCCTTTTGTATTCAGCATGTCTCTATCGAAATAAACCTATGTTTCTACGAAAATTGAAGGTTTTTGTTTTTTTGTGGCCCACATCAACTTAAACCTTATTTATTTGGCCCGTGTTAGCCTTTGAGTTTGACATGCTTGATGTAGAGCTTTAGAAAGACCAGTGACTAGTCCTCATGGATCTGTTCCTAGGCAATGGTTCTATTTTTGGTTGAACAAGGTGGCCCCTTCTTGCTGGCTTTAGTGTTAACTCTACCTTATTCCCCGGGTACAGATATTGTCCCACAGAAGGAACCAATCTGTTTACTTATTTCAAGGGACACTTTCACAGTCAAAACACAGGAGATGCTTGTGGTGAGGCATGCAGGACCTGGAGGTGATCGCCCAGGTTTGAATGCTTTCTCCACCACTTACAAAAGCACGAAATGATATATTATAGGTACAATGTTGAAGATGGATGGGGATATAATAAACACGGGGTTGATAGGTCTCAAAGGTGTCCCTGCACCAGTGTCACCTTGGACTTGTTAGAAATGGAGAATCTCTGTTCTCACTGTGGATTTGCTAATTCAGAAACGTGGGGGTTGGGGCCTGGCAAATAGTGTTTTAACAAAAAGATTCTGATGTTGACTACAATTTGAGAGCCACCGTGTTAAGGGTTACTTGTGGTTGTTTAATTAATTCCCACCAGCATACATTTCAAATAGCAAACTCACTCTGGTGGCTGTTATAGTATCTAAAATGAAACATCCTCTTATACTTAATTAAACTGATCACATTTAAATCGTCAAACCATTCTCCTTAATTCACAATTCAAACAGTTGCTTTGAAATGATTTCATGATAATGATCACCTCTATCACTGAAAAACAACTACTGAATTTTCCATCTGGGGTTATACGAGAGAAAAGTTTCCAGCGTTTGGAAAACCTTAGGAATGAGGGCAGCTGCCTGGGATTTTGAAGTGATGGACCTGACTGGAGTCCTCCAAACTGTGATGATGTCAGGCTAACCAGGTGAGATGATACTATTTATGGAAGGCCTTGCAAGTCAGTGATATTAAGCTTAATCTAGTGAAAGTCAACAGTGACCACTGAACTTTTTTAATTTGAAATTTAACACATTTTTGTAATTTACTGCAGTAAAACATACATTAAGCTTACCGTTTTAATCATTTTAAGTGTACAGTTCAGTGGCCTTAAGTACATTCACATTGTTGTGCAACCATCACCATCATCCGTCTCCAGAACTTTTGCATTTTCCTAAACTGGAACTCCTTACCCATTAAACAACTGTTGGTATATTTTGCTTTGTTTTTCCCAGTGGGATTTCCCCCCTACTGACTTGTATGTGTTTTTACTTTATTTTATTATTATTATTTATTTAATCCTCATCTGAGGATATGTTCATTGATTTGAAAGAGAGAAGAAGGGAGTAGGGGGCGGGGGGGAGGGAGAGGAGAAATGTGAGAGAAACATTCATCAGTTTCCTCCTGTAATTGGCCTGACCCAGGATCAAACCTGCAACCTGGGCTTGTGCCCTGACTAGGAATTGAACCTTTCACCTTTTGACACTCCAACCAGTTGAGCTACCTGGCCAGGGCTATATGTATTCATTTTAAATTAGGGGATACTAAGCCTTTGTCTTTTGTCAACTTGTGCTTTTAAAAAACTCTATGTAATTTAAAATATCTGTTCAGAAAATGTAATATTTTTCATGGAATTATTAAACTATGATTAGAATTACATTACCCAATTTATGAATATTTTCCTTTACAATTTCTGACTGTGTTGCCATCCTTGAAGACTCTCATTACCACAATGTCATGAATATATTCACTTGCACTTTCTTCTGAAGAACTTTTTTTGAGTATGGAAATGATGCAGTGAATGGGAAGTGGGAAGGTTGACTAGTGATGGGTAGGGCTAGATCCCCAAGGCTAGTGTCTTAGAGCTGGCAAAGCTCTGAGGAATGAGGAGGTCTTAGACTAAAATGCTGCGGAAGAGGCTGGGAGAGAAGACTCACTGGCCTCTACCAGAGACTGACTATATATTAATCTACAATAAAAGCAGTGACTTTATTAGGTCCAGGGATGTCATCCAAAGGGGCATCTTCTAGTGGGGGTTGTGGAGCCATAGGATTTCCTAGATGCAGGTTAGAAAATTACTTTATATTTCCAGGTTATCTTTCTTCATTGACTAATGGGTAGAAGCACCGGCTGACAAGACAAAACAGGTGATCTGGACCCCTTCAAATATTCTGAGATTGGGGAAACTTCAGTTTTAGAAACATGTATTTTCTAGGGTTTGTGACAGGTGTACTGGGTACAGACCTTAAAGTTGACAAATGATGTAAACTCTAGTGCCCTAAGCTGAGTGTCTGTGTGTGTGTGAGTGTGTGTGTGTGTGTGTGTGTGTGTGTGTGTGAGAGAGAGAGAGAGAGAGAGAGAGAGAGAGGAGAATTATCTGTGTTCATAAGGGGTCTCATGCATTAAACATTGTAGAAAGTGGAGGCACAGCTGGTGCCTGGACAGTGAGTCATGTGCTCTCTGAAACATCAAATAGTCCTTCTTTGTTTATCTACTCTGTAATTATGGCCTGTCAAATTTCCTTCTGGTATTTGTTTTAAAAATAAATGCCTCAACCAGAGCATTTAACCCCTTCCATGCTTTCCAGCTGTTCCACTTGCATCACTGACTCTAATGTCACCCTGAGCGGTTGAAACCTGCCCAGGTGGCATTATATTCTATAGCCTTTCATTTCACATAGGTCAACACTTGGCTTTTAAATGCTAGTAAATTTCAGGCACGACTGACTCAGGCTGGCCAGCTAGAGGTGAAAGGCTTTATCTCTCTGGAATCCTTTTGAAACAGCCAGTCACTCAGAAAGCAATTTTGAATCTTCTACACAAACCAAAAAGATGATTGCTTACTGAGGTGTCATAGAGGGGACATATCTTCCAAATCGAGTGGCTTTTTCATCGCCTCCTCCTTATAATGGTGATTGCTCTGAGTTGCTGGCTAGGTTCTGTGGTCTTTGGGAGCTTTGCCCATGGACAGGTAAATGTGTTAGTCTTGTCGTTATTATTGTGGGTCCCCCCCAATCAATATTTGGATGGGGGAACATCCATCCATCCATCAAGTTTATCTTCCATATTCAAGCCTCAGTTGAAATTTCTGAAGGCTTGTCATTTCTTCATTTGTATCATTAATTTAATTCTAGAAAAAAATTATAGAGAATGGGTCTCTTACCATCCTCTCCACTTTGTAGATAGTTGCTAATATTCAAGATTCAGAGTAGCGTAGACACCTAAGGCTTTCTGGCCACAAGCAGTCTAAAATTATACTTGGAATGTCTCTAGGACAGGGGTGGGCAACCCCTGGCACGCGTGCCAAACATGGCACGCCAGTAACTTTTGCTGGCACGCGAAACCCTCTCTTATAATCTTCCATTTACAATTTTTTTCTTAATATCACCTTTTTTATTTTTCAGATAAATTCAGTGTAGGTGCATCTTAGATAAATAAGTAATTTTACATAACAAGTTATCTTAAAGACCATAGACATGGATTGACGAGAGAGGGGAAGAGCAATTTCAATAGTGTCAAAAATGAACTATTAAGGACTTGGAATGCCATTCCAGAAAATTTTTTCTGTTTAAAAAACTTTGCAACAGCATTACTCTCCATGTTTTCATCCACATACGCTTGTGAATCTTTGTTCTCAGTGACGAATTTTGTTAAGTCTCGTAATAGGAGTAGCCTGACGGATGAAAGTAGTAGCTTGTACATATCTCTGAAGGTCACGAAATATAAACCTGATGTAAAATCTCTGTCATCAGTGATGCAGCAGCAAAAGTCCCACTGATTATATCAAAGGGAGTCATAAAGTTTTCTGTCAGACTATCAGTGTACATGTATACATTAAAAAAAATAAATGTATTTTTCATCATCATATACTGTGTTTTTGTCGCTCGAATGAATTTTATTATTTCTTCAAGGTTCTTCACATACGTTCACCTTAAGAGATATCAAATAGGCGTAATATGTTCTCAAAAAAATAGGGTTGGCACGCAGAAGAATTTTGAGTCAGAGATTTTGTTGGTTTTGGCACGCACTCACAAAACGGTTGCCCACCCCTGCTCTAGGAAGAAGTCTACTTTCTCTAAATACCTCTATTTAATGACACTTCTTTTGTCCTATTATAATTTTTAAACTATTTATCACCTTTTTAGAAGAAAGGGTATATGGTTTTGGGTATTAGCTAACTCCCAGCTGAAGAATACTCAAGGATATGAAAGTCTGGAATCAATAGAATGCAGAAAGTGAAGCTATGTGCCTGTTTTATTTTAATTTTTTTTAGTGCCCATACTAAACTTGCCATTAAAGTTTGATTAAAAGCATTAAAAAATTGTGGAATGTTTTTTTCTGTGCCAGTTGCTATGTTAGGTAGTGGTATTTACAATATTATGAAATTTATAGGACAATTACCCCCATTTTATACATGAAGATACTGAAGATAAGAATGACTAAGTGAATTACCCAAGGTCATATGGCAACTAAGGGGCAAAGCTGGGTTAGAAACCTATTTCTTCTAATTACAAACAAGCTTTCATTTTGTATATTCAATAAAATAACATGGGTCAACTTCTTGATATTTAGTTTCTCTGCTTCCTCCTCTCCTGTTCCTCCCTCCAGCCCTCTTCCTGTCTGTCTCCTTCTTCAGATTATATATTGAATAGTTAATACTTTTTTGAATGTTATTTCTTTAGGGCAGAAATAACTGATTTTCAATCAGTGTGCAGTATGAATTTTTAAAACATGCAATACCTGTTTAGTCAGGGTCACTGACCTCTTTTTCCTTAGGTTGTCAAATTAAAAATGACAACAGCCAACACAACAATAGCTGCCCAGTGTGAATTAATCAAAATTATACTATTTTTTTTATCAGAGTGGTAAGAAATATATATGTTTTTGGTGCAGAATTTTAGTAATTAGTTTATGTACACCATGAGATAAAAATGTTGAAAATCACTGCTTTAGGGAAATCTCAAATCTCACAGACAAAGGAATCCTTCCATTATATATTTTCAGTGCACCCTACACCTTTTTTTCAGAGTGTATATTACAACTAAATTATTTGTACAAATATTTTACAATGTCTCTTTTCCACACCAGACTTTATAGTCCTTGAGAATAGAAATCACCTCTGTCTGTTCATCATAATGTCTCTAGCCCTTGGCAGTGGCTATGTACATAAAAGTAGCTCAAACATATTCATTAAATGAATCAATAAATGGCACTCACTCTGTAAGTGGTAGCTGTTGTCTTATATTTATTATTTTTGATAGTTGAATATCATGCCTTACATGGCTATTCAATGGGATAACCAAAGAACCTGTCAATATAGCACGGCAACAGAGGAAATGCCAGTGTTAGTAATTTCTGAACACAGACTGAGATTGAGGTGATGGCCCAGGGAAGTGTGACATGTCCAAAGTGGAATCAGAAGGGCAGGATGAGGGAGAGTGAGTTAGCAAATGCTTTTGCCTTTGACCTACCTGCCAGTCACTTCTCAACAAGTTCTGAAAAAGAATAGCTTTCAACCAATAGCTTTGATTTAAAGGAAAGAATTGATTCATTTCCAAGCTTATCTTATCTCATAAAGAGGGAATATGCAAATTGACTATCACACCATAATGGTCAAGATGGCTGCGCCCACAGTGGAGGCTGAGTTCCCGTAATGAGCCTTAATGAGCAATCAGCAGGGACCTGAGGCTGTGTGGCGCTGGGCGGGGGCAGGGGACCTGAGGCTGTACCCCCTGCCTGGTGGGGCTTGACAGGGAACCTCATGCCATGTCCTCCCGCCCAGCAGGGTTTGATGGGGGACTTCAGGGCGCACCCCCTACCCTGGTGCCAGGCCAGAAGACCTGAGGTTGTGCCCCCTGCCCTGGTGCCAGGCTGGGGGACCTGAGGCTGTGCCCCCTTGCCATGTGGGGTTTGATGCGGGACCCCAGGCTGCACCCCCTGGCCTGGGCTAGGGGACCTCAAGGCATGCCACCTTTCCTGGCACCAGGCCAGGGGACCTGAGGTGCACTGGGGGACTTGAGACTGCACCCCCTGCCCAACGGGGCTTGATGGGGGCCCTGAGGCTGTGCCACCACCCTGTGGGGCTTGACGGGGGACCTGAGGCTGTGCCCCCTACCCGGCCGGGCTTGACAAGGGTGGGGCCAGCCGGGTCTGGATCTTGCTCAATGAGGGTGGGGCTGGCTGGGTCTGGATCTCGTGTGATTTTGAGGTGCCGCAGGTGTGTCGGGACTTGACTCTGGGTCCCGCAGCATGCCCAGACACTGACAGGAGGAAGATTTTCATATATATTTTACTAATTTTCTTTCAGCTCTGACACTTCTATTACAGAGAAAGGGCAAATAGCAATATTAAAATATTTCCTCTAATTAATCCCCTTTTAATGTGCACAAATTTTGTGCACCAGGCCATTAGTTATGTTAATAAAAAAGAAAGACCTAGAGGTAGTTTTAGTTATATACTCTTCCCCACCAAAGTATTTTCCAATTTATCCCATTGTTTTTCAGTGCTAGTTATGCTTACTCTATTCTTAATCAACATTTATTTTTAAGCCAATTGTCTTCATGCCTTATAAACTTGAAGCATTCCCTTTCATGCCTGTGTGAAATTCAGGGAGAGATTTCCTTTTTCCCTCTAGATTTTGCTGCTTAAAGTTATGTGAGACAACTTCTGGTCTGTTTTACAATATATCAACTCTATGGTTGTTGCAGGAGCTTAGACAAAGATAATATAATCTGACCCAAGCTGGCCTCTGATTGAGTAGTCTGATTTGTAGATTGAAGTTTCATACTAGAGAAATGTTAACAATGTCAATTTTTAGAGCATGCAGGCTAGCTAAAACAACTATTGTAGCAGCGTTTTAAAATCCATTCTAGAAGATTGTGCCCAGTGACTATTCAGTGCTGTAACAATACAGTAAAATGTTTTTTAACCAAGGAAATTAATTTTATTGCACTAAAACCTATTTAAAATTATGAAAAGACAGCAGGAACAATTTTTTATAATAGGAAATTATGGTTCTAAACAAGTACTAGTAAGATTGAGGTAGTCAAATATATAACAGAACATGCAGACACATAAATGACTATTAAACACAAAAAGCAAGTAATTAAAGCTTAAAAAAGCAATTACCCTACTTATTCAAAGAATGAAATAAGTAATTTACAGAAATACACAGAATACAATAGAATGAAAAGTAAACAGAAGCATTTCTATTCACTCTACTGTAGAACAGGAGAGGAGAGGTTATTGTTTTGTAAAGTTGTTTAGGTAGCAACAGAGTTAAAAAAAATTTAAATAGCAGAACTAAGTTTTTACTTAGATGGTAGCAGGCTTTTCCAGTTGTAGTGAAAGAAATATAGGTAGATCATAATTTAAAAGTACCCAATTTAGGAAGAATTTGCTCATGCAAATAAGGTCAACTGTTTCCTCTTTATTCCCTCCAAGAGACAGTTGCTTGCTGGTTCCCATTTGTAAATGAGTTGGAAAAATCTTTTATTACAAAGATATAGAGATGCAGACTCCAAAGTCTAGACCCTCCCTTTCCCACTTTGACCCGCCCACCAAAACGGAGCTGGAGTCTATTTCTGGGAATTGTTAATGTGGAACTGAATGAGAAAAAGAGAGGAGAAGGATCTATTCCATTTGAAGTTTATTTCCCTTTATTTTTATTTCATTATATTTTATCATTTTAATTTAAAAACTTAGACAAATGCAAAAATCATGTTCCCACCATCACAAGCAGGATACAGAATTCCCTTGTCCTGCTAAATTCCCTTCTGCTGTACCAGGTGTTAGAAGTCTACCCCCAACAGAGGTCTCCGGATCCATCTGCTCCCTGCCCCTTTAGTCTTGCCTTTCCCAGATTGTCAAATAAATACACCCAGACAACGGGTAATCTTTTGAGTCTAGCTTTTCTTTTACTTGGGATAATTTTGCATCTTTGTCAAAAATCAAGTGGTAGAATTCACTAGTAAAAGCATTTGGATCTGAAGTTGTCTCTGTCAGGAGGATTTAATTACAAATTCAATTTCTTTAGTAGATATAAACATATTTAGGTTATTTTTTTTAGTAGGTTTTTGGTCATTTGAATTTTTTAGAGAATTGTTGTATTTTCTTCATGTTGTTGAATGTATAACTATCGTTGTTTTTAGTATTGTATTGTTATCCTTTAAGTCCTCGAAAGTTTTTGGTGATATATCCTCTTTTATTCATAATATTAATAATTTGTATATTTTTTCTTTTTTTATTGATCTATCTGGCTAGATATTTATCAATTTTATTGAATTCTTTATAGAACCAACTTTTGGTTTCATTAATTCTCTTTGTTTCTTTTTTTTACACTTTCACTGATTTCTGGTATTATGATTATTATTTATGTTCTTCCATCTGCTTGGGTTTTAATTTTAGCTCTTATTTTCTAATTTGTTTTTAAAAAATATATGTTCATTGATTTCAGAGAGGAAGGGAGAGGGAGAGAGAGAAACATCAATGCTGAAAAAGAATCATTGATCAGCTTCCTCCTGCATGCCCCACACTAGGGATCGAGACTGAAACTTGGGCATGTGCTCTGACCTGGAATGGAACTTTGACCTCCTGGTTCATAGGTCGATGATCAACCACTGAGCCATGCCGGCCAAGCTTTTAATTTCTTAAATGGAAGGGGTCACTTGTGGATTTGAGATCTTTCTTCTATTCTAAGTTTAGCATGTAATGCCATAAATTTCACCCTCTAAGCACTTCTTTAGCTATATCTCACAAATTTTGATGAGTTGTATTTTCATTTAGTTCAAAATATTTCTAATTTCCCTTGAGACTGCTTATTTAGCCATGGATTATTGAGAAGTATATTAATTTCCAAATATTTGGAGTTTTCCCAGATAACTATGTTACTGATTTCTAGTTTAATTTCATTATTGTGAGAACATATTTTATATGATTTCAATTATTAAAAATTTGTTAAGGTTTATATTACAAGGTAGAATATGGCTTATCTTGGTAAATGTTCATGTACATTTGAAAGAATATTCTGCTAGGTGGAGTGTTTGATTAATGTCAATTAAATCCAGTTGTCTAATGGTATTGTTCTATATATATATTAGTTCTATTGACTGTGAGAGAGAAATGTTGAAAACTCCAAATATAATGGTGGATTTGTCTATTTCTCCTTTCAGTTATGTTAGCTTTTGTTTTGGTTATTTTCAGGGGCTTTGTCTTCTTGGTATGAATGGACTCTTATCATATAATGTCCTTCTTCATCCCTGGTAACTTTCCATGTACTAAGATCATTTTTCTTCTGATATTAATATACTCCCTCTGGCAGTTTTGGAGTACTGTTTCTGTGGCAGATCTTTTCCCATTTTATATTTTTACCCTTAAGGTTTAATGTTTTATCTACTCTGACAATCTCTGTATTTTAATTAGCATACAGTCAGTTCCTGACTTATGATAGTTTGACTTACAATTTTTCAACTTTATGATGGTGTGAAGGCGATATGCTTTCAGGAGAAACCATACTTCAAATTTGAATTTTGACCATTCGCTGGGCTAGTGACATGTGGTAAGATACTCTCTTGTGATGCTGGGTAATAAGATGGTTTTTTCCAACATAGGTTACTATAAATGTGCTGAGCATACTTAAAGTAGGCTAGGCTACGTTCTGATGTTTGATAGGGTAGGTGTATTAAATGCCCTTTCTACTTATGGTACTAACTAATATGGATTTATTGGAGAGCATCTGTATTTGGACCATTTGCTTTGAATGTAATTATTAAATTGGTTAGATTTTGCTCTTCCACCAATTTTTAATTTGTTTACTATTTTTTCCTTTCTTGACTTCTTTTAGATTATTTGAAATACTAGCAGCCCAGTGCATGAATTTGTGCACCAGTGGGGTCCCTCAGCCTGGCCTGCAGGATCAGGCTGAAACCAGCTCTGACATCCCCTGATGGGTCCTGATTGTGAGAGGGCGCAGGCCAGTCTGAGAGACCCCACCGGTACACGATTGGGGCTGGAGAGGGACACGGGAGGTTGGCCAGCCAGGGAGGGACTGAGGGAGGGTTCCAGGGTGTGTCTGGCCATCTCACTCAGTCCTGATCAGCCAGACCCCAGCAGCAAGCTAACCAATCAGTCAGAGCATCTGCCCCTGGTGGTTAGTGCACATCATAGTGACTGGTGGACCAGTCACCTGTCTGCCCCCTGGTGGTCAGTGCACATCATAGAGTGCGGTTGAGCAACCTGAGCATATCATTAGCATATTATGCTTTGATTGGTTGAATGGATGACCAGATAACGGGACACTTAGCATATTAGGTTTTTATTATATAGGATATTTTTTGTTTTCTATTTGAATTTATCCACTGTCTTTTGATTATGTCTCTGTATAGGTTTTTTTCTTTTTGTGTTTGCTCTAGAGATTAAAATAGGTAGGCTTGACTCTTCACAGTCTACTTATAATTATTAATATTTTGCTACTTCAAGTGAAATATCAAAACCTTACAATTACAGACACACCTTCATTGTCTCTTTTTTATGAAGTAGATAACATACATATAACATCTACATAATTTAAAACCCCAATGTTACTATTTTTGCTTTCAGTAGTCATAGATAGTTTAAAGAAGATAAACTAAGTACAGTTTATTTTTTACGTAGATATTTACCACTTATGTTATTCTTTTTTATTTCTGAAATTCTAAGTTTCTTTCTGTTATAATTTTCTTGCTTCCTGAAAAACTTCTCTTACTGTTTCTTCTAGAGCAGATCTGTTAATGATGAATTTTCTTAGTTTTCCTTTATCTGAGAATATCTATTCTTCCATCATCCCGCCCCCTCCATTTATGATGGATATTTTCTCTGGATATAGGAATCTTAATTGGTAGTTATTTTATTTTAAAATTAATTCATTATATTTTGTTTGTCATAGTTTGGGGTAAGAAATCTTAAGTCTTTTGAACTACTGTTTGCCTATGTTTAACATGTTGTTTTACTTTCTCTTTTTCAATTTTTTTTCTTTTGTTAATCCTCACATGAGGATATTTTCCCATTGATTTTTAGAGAGAATGGAAAGGAAAGGGAGAGGGAGAGGGAGAGAGAGAGAGAGAGAGAGAGAGAGAGAGAAAGGGAGAGAGAAACATTGATGTGAGAGAGACACATCGATTGGTTACCTCCCGCATGTGCTCTGACCAGGGCTGGGGATCAAGCCTGCAGGGTACGTGCCCTTCATCAGAATGAAATTCAGGATCCTTCAGTCTCTGGGTCAACGTTCTACTCACTGTGCTGAAACAACTAGGGCACAATATTTTTTTTCTTGAAAAAACAAATTGGTTTTCAACAATCTCTATAAATAAAACCCTAATATGCAAATAGACCAAATGGCAGAACAACTGAACAAAACAACTGGTTACTATGACGTGTGCTGACCACCAGGGGGTGCATGCGGAACATGGTGGGTGTTGGCAGCAGGTGGCAGAGCAGGGAACGTGGCAGGCATCAGCCATGGTGGGATGGCTGAAGCAGGTGAGTGGGGGCACCAGACCAAGGCAGGGCGCTGGTTGCTGTCATCAGGGTGAGCCTCTGGTAATTACTGAAAATTCTTTGCTCCCATGTGCTACGGTCCCACTTGGCACTTGCACCTGCTGCCAACACTGGCCCCACTTGCACCCGCTGCTGGCGCTGGAGCCGCTGCTTGCACCTGCTGCCAGTGCCCAGCGCTGGCCCCGATTGCTCGGTGCTGCCAGTGGGTGCAAGTGGCAGCTGCCGGCCCCGATCGCCCCTGAGGGCTTCTCTACCTCCTCCTGCTCCTGAGGGGCGATCAGGGCAGCAGCCACTGCTTGCACCCGTTGATGGTTCTGGCCCCTCTTACACCTGTTGCTGGCACTGGCCCCAATTGCTCCGCACCATCAGCGGGTACAAGCGGGGCCGGCTCAGTCAGCACATGGGAGCAGCGGTGGTGGGAGCAGGGCTGCTAGCAGACTGGGCTGCAGCAGGAGGGGCCGGGCAGGGGCATGGAGGATTGACTGAGACCCACCCCTATGCCTATTGCAGCCTCACAGTTCCTTTCAAGGTGCATGAATTCATGCACTGGGCCCCTAGTTTGATTATAATGTATCTAGGAGTACTTTGCTTGGAATTTATCCCATTCAGGTCTATTGAGCTTCTTGAATATGTAAATTTATGTCTTTAACCACATGTGGGAAAATTTTAGTTATAATTTTTTCCAAATATTTTTCTTCACTAATCTCTTTCTTTTCTCCTTTGGGCCTCCAATGACCTGAATACTAGAATTTTGAGATTGTTTCAGATTCCTGTAGCTCTGTTCATTTCCCCTGAGTCTCTTTTCTTTAATTTCTGTTGTTTAGATGGTATAATTCCTATTGATCTATGTTCAAGTCCCCTCATTCTTTATTTTATTGCTATTTTGAATGAGAAAACATCTCATTACTATTTGATTTTAGTTAATATATTTTTAGTTCCAAAATTTCCATGTGCTTTTAAAAAAAATTTGTCTTTTTGGCAGGCACTTGTGTCTTTCTATTGATTAGAGTATGCCTTCCTTCATGGAGCTTAGTTACAATAGCTGCTTTAAAGTCTATCAAAGATGTTTGATATTTCAACATCTAGTCATTATGAGATTGGCATTTGTTAATGGTCTTTTGCCTTGAGAGTTGTTAAAATTTTTCTGGTTCTTTTGATTAATGTTGCACCGTGTCCTGAACATTTTAAATATTAGTTATGAAAATCTAGGTTTATGACCTTTTAATATGCTCTGGAGAAAGTCAACAGTCAACCTGGTTTAATTTAGACCACAAATCACGGTCCATCGTTTGTGGGCTGTGGACCTGGTATCAATTTAGTATTCAAAGCCTCTCCAGTGCCTCATCCCCATCTGGGACTTGGAGCACATGAGAGGGAAGGAACCCCAAACTCCTTGTGGGAGCTCTGCTTGTGTCCCACCCATGGGCTAGTCTGGGCCCAAGCAGTGGTCTACTCTGTGGGTGCATTCTCAAAGCCTTTGCTGTTCTGCTTTGGATCACACATGCATAGCTCACTCATGAGCCCGAGACACACTGAATAGATTTAGGGTGTGTGCATCTCTCCAGCTCCTTCTCTGTGATACTTCCCACATCATCCTGTTCTAAGACACTCCTTTACTTAGACCTCTGACTACAAAGCTGAGGTTTTGTCTTCCCTGCACTGTCACATATTTCCCTCAACGAAGTATGCCCCAGTAGTGAAATAGGAAGAGGAAAAAAAAAGAGAGAAAAATAACAGACTTCTCCCTACACTGTTCAGAGCACATTAGCTTCATATCCAAGTCTCTTTAGTCAAAGATAAGATTTTCTCTTAGAGTGTTAGGTATCTGCATACTGTTTCTGCCACCAGAGTGCACCTGTGTGTTTGCCTCAGGAAAAGGCCAGGAGAGTAAAAAGTGAAAAAAAGGAGATTTTTTTCTATACTCTTTGTCACATCTATACATCTTCGCCTCTCTCCTTCAGCTAGGGAGTGAAGGCTTCTCTTGGAGATTTTTCTATATAAACTTGCCCTGCAGTTCCATGATTCAGGCTGCCTTAGTGTCTACATAATGAGATATAGGAGGGGAAAAGAAAACTCTAGGAAATTTACCACCATATGGATCATTCCTTGTTGTGGTTTCTCTTCCCATTTCACATGCTATTATTAATGTTTCAGAGTGTTCAGATAGTTGCTTTATTTATTTCAAGAGTTTTCATTTGTAATTTGTGGGACAGATATCCACGTTAGCTCATACTGGAAGCCTTCCCTTAATTTTCAAAGTATTTATTTATTCTATAAATGGTGTCCCACTGTAGTTGAACTAGTTCTGTTTGTGTCTTTCAGGTATATTATGAATTAAATACAATTGTAGGCTGTCTGGGTAACTAACTTATTTCCATGTTAATATAATTTCTATGGGAAAATATAGTCTAAATAACCATCATATAAAAATGACATTTGGAGCATAACTTGGCTCCTGTCATGTCTTCCAGATGACAAAGGTCTTGGAGCCTAAAGTAGCCTAAAGAACTTTGTTGTCATTAAAGTTTCCTTTTTTTTCTGTGCTCTGTACTCTACTGTTGGCTTTGGTTTTGGCTTATGCCTGCTTCTCTGTTTCAGAATCTGTGTCATGCTATTTTCTCCTGGTTTCGTGGACTTTTTGCTTGATTTACCCTTTTGCTTCTGTTCTTCTGGGTCTTAATCATATCCTCCTGATCATACCCATTATGCTTATAATTGGAGAAGGTTACATTGGCTGAATATTTATGTTGCCCCCAAATTCATATGTTGAAGTGTAACCCCCAGAATCTGACCATGTTGGCACCCTGATCTCAGACTTTTCAGCCTCCAGAGCTTTGGGAAATAAATGGCTATTGTTTAAGCCACCCAATCTATGGTATTTGTTCCAGGAGCCAAAACTGATTCAGACAATTGACAATATGAATTGCTTTGTCTCTTTCTCAACTGATTTAAAAGCTTTTATATATGTTTCAGGTATTGTCTTAGGAGTTGAGAGATACCAGAATTAATAGCAATTAGACCCTGACTTTAGGAAGCTCATCCTTTGGTAGAAGACTATAAATGAGCACACTATAAGTGTAAAATAGAGGGTAAGGGAATCTAGAGAAAGGCTGGATTATTTCTTGCCGAGGATATTAGAGAAGACAATAAACCAGGTAGCATTTGAAGTGAACTGAGAGAAGCAACAGGGTTTAGCAAGGAAGACAATCACATTTGGAGAAAACTATGTAGGAAAGTCAAGGAAATGGAGAAGTGCAAGTTGGCAACAGTGGCTTCTGTTCATTGGCTGGCAGTAAGGGATTCAGAAGGAGGAGCATTTGCCTTCTCATTAGGCAGAGGTGCCACGGTACATCCATGATCCTGTTGTTCCGATAACCTCTTCATATCCTCCTATTGCTTCTTCAGTACCTGACCTTCCCAAAGGCATGGCTATTATAGAAATTAAGAAAGCAACATGCCATGGAAGATGCTAAATAAATAATGGGGCTCCTTATTCTTCAAAGGCACTGCCCTGTCTCCAGGTGCAGGGGGTAGGGAGCACCCTTAGGTAGAGATCCTCCATCCCCTCAAAAGCATGGCTGCTCTGGCCCAGGAAAGTCTGCTTCCAGGAAGCCCACAGTGACCCTCTGCTCCCCAGGTGGAGCAAACTCCCCCTTAGAGTGCATGTAGACCGGATCCCCAGTGAGACCTAAGGACTGAGTTCTCATCACCCAGCTCTGAAGACATGTCCAGAAGAAGGGTTCCTAAAGTGTTCCAAGTAATTGGATCTATTTTTGGAATAAGCAAATTGACTCTTATGAAGACAGTACTCATTTGCATGTAAATTTTTTCATCTATTTTTATTTTAAAGCCTCCTTACATCATAGTTATCTATGCAGAAGGCTCAGCGCTGCCTGTCACCCCTACCACATTAAAAAAAAAGTCAGCTTAAGGAGACTAATTATCTCAGTGCTTCCTACAACCTGTTATTTGTTTGGAAGAGCATTTGCAGTAATGCATTAAACGGTAGCCTAGTGACCTGAAAGAGTTAAGGCACCTCCCCTTTTGCTGAACTCCTTCTGTCTTAGAATCACTTAGGCACTTAGGAAATTTTATTCAGTGAGTACAAAATAATCATGTCTGACCCAGGTGAAGTGAGTAGAGGCTTTTAAAACATGTTAAGACAGGGTTGTGTACTGACCCGTAACTGTCTGGTTCATCACAGCTGTACAGGCCATCATGGAATTTTTAAAGTCAAATCAAAACCAAGGCTGGAGGCTAGCCAGTAAATGTAAACAGCGACTAGGGTCAAAGAGGGTTTAAACCTAACACAGAAATAAGCTTTAACAATGCAAACTGGGTCATGCCACTTCCCTATCAAAACCCTTCAGTGGTTTCAGGATAGATCTTAAATTCATCAGCATGACATCAGGGTCCTTCATGGACTGGTCACACACTAACCTTCTTGGTTCATTTCTTGTGTGTGCACCTGTGTTAGTTTCCTAGGGCTGCCATAACAAAGCACCATGTGCTGGTTTTCTGAAACAACAGAAAATTATTTTCTCACAGTTCTGGAATCTAGAAGTCCAAGAATGAGGTGTCAGCAGGGGTGGTTTCTTTTGAGGCCTCTCCCCTTGCCTTGCAGATGGCTACATCTTCACATGGTTTTCCCTTTGTGTCTGTCTCTGTTCAAATATCCTTTTATTATAAGGAAACCAGTCATATTGCATTAGGGCCCCCCGATGACCCCATTTTAACTTCATTACCTTCTTAAAGGCCTTATTTTCAAGTACATTTACATTCTGAGGTACTGGGGGTTAGAACTTCTACATATGGATTTTTTTGGGCTGCTACTCAGCCCATAATACTTGTGCTCCAGCCCATAACTACTCTCAGCTCTCCAAGTAGGCCTACCTTGCTCTCCCTTCTTGATTTTATACACATGGGCCCTTTCCATGCTTCCTTGACTGGCCAGCTCCTACTTGGCTCAAGCATCACCTTTGTCACCACTAGGGGTGGTGATCTGGAGAACAATCTCAGTGTCACTTATTCTTACATTGGTCAAAATCATGCTCAACAAATGTCAGACTGAATTGACAATTTTAGGGACTCAAGCATGGGAAATGAAGTAGAGAGATTATTGATAACTTCCTCTGCTCTTTCTACCCCCCACCTACCCTCTTTAATGACACTTACAATCCTGGTAAGGCCCAGGCCAGTATTCTGGGTCTGGGTCTGCCTTGGGTTGTAGCTGAGTGATCAACACATCAGGGAGGATGCCATGGGGAGATGAGGGTCCACAAGACCTAATCTGTCCACTAGCCATATATGACTCTTCAATTTAACTAACTTAAAATGAAATAAAAATTCAGTTCCTCAGTTGTACCAGTTACATTTCAAGTGCTCAATATTCACATATGGCTGGTGGCTACTGTGTTAAATAACACTGATATAGTCCATTTCTATCAATGCAGAAAGTTCTATGAGGACCCCAAAGGCCAGGTCAGTCTGTGTTCAATTCCTCTGCCTCACCCTGACCCTATTATTTGAGGCCATGACAATGTGAGGTTTACTGAACTGACCAAAATTTTTCATCTCTCCTGAAGCAAATAAAACCTAGTCTCAAGAATTTATCTGTTTCATTATAGTCCTTGGGTATGACTCACCGTTGATCTTCACACCTTAGTGCCACTTGGCAACAGAATAAATTCTTTTAACACAATTCTACTTATACCTATATCCAAGGCTACAGACATGTTCAGGGCAAACGTGGGATACAGGTGAAGGTTGTTAAAATGCTCCAAGTTTCTTTTATATCCTGAAACCTAGCTACAGTCTACTATTATAGTCACCAAGTATTATTTTCTCTTTTTTTCCTATTACGACCCAATCATAGGGAAAAATGATATATTACTCATTTCTTCCTTAGCATGGACTTATCATATTACCTTGCCCTGTAGTGCAGAATGGAATGACATAATAAATATTAGAAATCTGACTCTATGCCTACTAGCTATGTGAGCCTGGGAAAGTATTGTATTCCCTCAAAGTCTCTGTGCTGTGAAATGAGGACAATAATATTTACTCCAAATTGTTGTAAGAATTGATGTGGGAGAGTGTACACCTACCATAGAATCCATATACTAAAAGATAGTTTTCTTTCATTATTTTTCTCTCTGTCAAATACATTTATTTTTTGGCAAGTTCCTAGAAGAAGCTTTTGTGGGGTGTGGGGTGCAGATGGGGGAGGTAGAGCCCTTTCACAGGGCTCCTGAAAAATAATACCAGAGCCAGCCCCCAGTTTGTGTCTTCAGATCTGTTTGAATTTTGAAGGAGGCACAAAACTTAGTCATTGTCTGGCTGCCTGGATTTCTCCTTCGGCAGGTGTTATGTTTCTGATCTAATTTCTCTTACAATATCCTGAGGCTCTTTCTCATGGATAGAAGTTTCTTATTGTGAAGAAAAAGTGACTTCTCGAAGGAGAGAGGAAAGGCTCAGTGTGACAGTTCATTATTTCTGGAAGCCAAGGTGAAAACAAGAGGTGTATTCAGCCCACCAGCAGACTGCATTTGTTGGGCCAATATACACCATTGGCCCTGAGAGAAATCCATCAATTCTTTAGCCCAATTACCATGTCAGCAGACTGCCCACCTGGTGGTAACAGGGACACTTGGGATAACAGCACAAGGTGACAATTGACTATCAGTGTTTAGTGAAAAACTTGCTACTGGAGAGACAAGGGCGTTTTTGAAGTTATGGTTTATAATTATCAATAACCAGAAAGCAACTCTGGAAGGAAAATAGTTGAAATGTGACTTCTCATTCCAGCATGAAGAAGCCGATTCCAGGATTTTAGCATTTAAAGGAAAACTTTACTTTTGAGATGAATCTTCCACTGTATAGGTACAAAATTCATTTTTTTAGGAGTGTCACCTTTTGTTGGTGGTCATCAGCAAGAAGAATGTGGTACCCAGAAGTTATAGATGTAAGACAAATAGTACTGAAAACAGTTATTTATATAATGACACAAAACCTGCCTTGAAATTAACTAAATCTAACTGGCTCTACCAGATAAATTACTTTATGTGTACTTTTTTTCCAATGTTGTATTTTAAATGTGAAAAGCATACATGAAAGTGTTCCAACTGAAAGAGATTTATGTTCAGCTATTACTTGTTTTTCTACTGTGTAGCAATTTACTCCATAATTCAAAACATTTTAGGTCTGAGCTTTCAGACACTGTGAGTAACCATGATGACTGGGCTAAGTTGATAGGGTAATGTGATGGTATTTTTATAGACTGCACAGTATTTAGCTTGTTATATCTTTTATTCACTAAGAGAATTTGTCCTTTCTTCCCTCTTCTTTCTTTCCTTCGTTCTTCCTTCTTTTTCTCTTTCCTTTCTCCCATGTCTTCCTTCCTTCCCTTTTCCTTATGGGCCCAAGAAGGTTCTAGTTTTACTCCTTGCTATATAATACTAAATTTTATAAAATCAGTTAAACAGTATTTACAGAATAACTCCTCTGTTCTAGTCATGGTTCTAGGCACTACTGATACAGCAGGTGAAAAAAGGTATATACACCTCTGTTCTAGTGGAGTTTATATTCTCGAGAAAATCTCTAGATCTTTTGGGGCTTCTTTTGAAGTATTTTGGAGGGTTTGTCATAAGCTGTAAAGGAGAATTCAATTTCTTTGGTTCTCAGAGAAATAGTACACTCAAAAGCTATTTCCACCTACTTAATGAATTGAAGATAGCCCATTACCTAAAGCTTGGGAAGCCTTGACCTTAAGATCACTGTTATGGTCAAATGCCTTGAAGATCTCTATCCTTAAACCTCTCATTTCAAATGAAACCCATCTAAAACTTCTATGGTTATAAAGCATTTTTTAAAACTAAAATTAGTTTTCTTTCTTTTAGCCTTGATGGATTGTCCTATTTCCCATTTCTACTGGAATGTCTATGAGGCAAATGCAACTCAAATACTAATTCATCTTGTTCATTTAGGTTCTAAATTTATATCCCTTTTCCTCTGACAAACAATAGATGGCAACATGTTCTGCATCCAGATCATTCTATTTTTCTTATGCTTCATATATTTTTGAGTTCCTAAGCACGAACTGTTCAACACTCAGACCATATGTTAACAAATTTGATGACAGGACTCAAAATGCAAGCAAAAGAACGAGCTTTCAATGAGATCCATTTTATATAATGCTAGCATTTATGAATGGCAAGTTTAAGACAATTTAATTGAAGTGATTACCTCTGTCTTCTTTCTTTTAGAATCTTTTCCCTTGTACTATTTTCTGACATAGTTCACTGAACTATTCCTAGCAATTCAGACTGTGAATAAACTTAGCTAAGAACACACTCAAATGATACCAGGAGAGGAACCTACTTGTGTGTAGGACCATTTTTATTTTTCATACTTAATGTTTTCTTTCCTTTTTAAAAAATGTTTTTTACCTAATTATGTAAGACAACTTATCCTTTAAATGACATAAATTTGATTTCTGATATTCTACTTACTGACTTTTCTGAGTACAACCATTCTATAGTTTGACTTCTCCCTCAATGAGAAGTGGTGCATGCAATCTGAATTTGATGGTCATATTCCCTTTCCTCTAATGACCTAGATTCATAGTGGGAAGTTTTTGGTACTTTTTTCCTGAGAAGCGTATATCTAAGGCATAAAAACCCAAAACAAAACAAGTTAGTTCTCTTTTCCCTCCCTTCCCTAAGTTTTGTCCTCAAATATTTAATAAATTCTTAGTATGTACAAAGCACCATTCAAGGTGCTATTCTTGGGAGTAAAAATTAATAGAAATAATATTATGCTTTTAATAATAAATATACCATTTGGTGCCTATTTTTACCATGAAGCTTACATAGTTTATTCATGAACATATTTTAAAGCCTGGCTTGCCTTTTTATACACTAACAACAAAATATCTGAAATATCTGAAAAGGAAGTTAGAAAACAATCCTATTTAAAATACTAGTAGACCAAAAATAATATTTAGAAACAACCTTAACTAAGAAGGTGAAAGACTTGTATACTGGAAGCTATAAGGACATTGATAAAAGTAGTTAAAGAAGATATAAACAAATGGAAAGACATACTGTGTTTATAGATTGGAAGATTTAATATAATCTAAATATCCATACTACTTAAAGCAATATACAGACTCAATGTGATTCCTATCAAAATCCCAATGGCATTTTTTTTTTACAGAAATCAAAAAAAATAATTCTATAATTCATGTGGAACCACAAAAGACCATGAATAGCCAAAGCAATCCTGAGAAAGAAGAACAAAGCTGAATATATTCTGATTTCAAAATATATTTACATTATATTATGGTAATCAAAGTAGTATGGCACTGGCATAAAGACAAACATGTAGATTAATGGAACAGAATAGAAACCCCAGAAATAAATTTATTCATATATGACCAACTTATCTTTAAAGGCGTCAAGAATACACAATGGGAAAAGTATAGTCTATATAAAAAATAGGTGGGGAAAACTGGGGACCAAATGAAAAAGAATGAAATTGAATCATTATTTTACATCATACACAAAACCAACTGAAACCGTAAAACTGCCAGAAGAAAACATAGAAGAAAAGCTTCATGCCATTGGTCATGGCAATGATTTAAAGGACATGACACCAAAAGAACAGGCAACAAAAGCAAAAATAAACCGGTGGGACTGTATAAAACTAAGAAGCTTCTGCCAAACAAGGGAAAGAATAAAGAGTGAAAATGCAACCTATGAAATGGGAGAAAATATTTGCAAACTGTTCATTTGAGAAGGGTTTAATATCCAAAATATATTAGAAACTCATATAATTCAATAGCAGAAAACCTAATATGTAACTTGATTACAAAATGAATAGATATTAAAAAAAAAGCCCTAACCGGTTTGACTCAGTGGATAGAGAGTCGGCCTGCAAACTGAAAGGTCTCAGGTTCAATTCCGGTCAAGGGCAGGTACCTTGGCTGTGGGCACATCCCCAGTAGGAGGTGTGTAGGAGGCAGTTGATCGATGTTTCTCTCTCATCAGTGTTTTTAACTCTCTATCCCTCTCCCTTCCTCTCTGTAAAAAAGCAATAAGATATATTAAAAAAATGAATAGACATTTCTTCAGAGAAGACATACAAATGGCTAATAGCTATATGATAAAATGCTCAATGTCACTAATCACTAGGGAAATGCAAATCAAAAACCACAATGAGATAGATAGCTCCGCACACTGATCAGTGTTATAAATAAACAAACAACTCCCCCCCCCCCCCCCCCAAATCTGCAACAACCTCTAAGTCCCAAAGACAACAGTATTGGAGAGGATATGATAAAAACTCTAGCACACTGTTGGTGGAAATGCAAAATGGTTCAGTTCTATGGAAAACAGCATGGAAGTTGCTCAAGAAATTAAAAATAGTACTATCATATGATTCACCAATTTAATTTCTGGGTATTTTTCCAAAAAGAACTGTCATCCGGATATCAAAGAAATAGCACTGCCATGTTGATTGCAGCACTATTCATAAGCTTTAAGATGTGGAAACAACCTAAATGTCCATTGACAGATCAATGGATAAAGAAAATGTAGTCTTATCTATATAATAAAAGCCTAAGCGACTGTTATGGCAGAACGACCAGAACGACTGGTTGCTATGATGCACACTGACCACGAGGGGGCAGACGCTTAATGCAGGAGCTGCCCCCTGGTGGTCATGCGCTCCCACAGGGGGAGTGCCGCTCAGCCAGAAGCTGGCTCATGGCTGGCGAGCGCAGCAGCGGTGGAGGGAGCCTCTCGACTGCCAGCTTAGGTAAGGAGTGAGGGGTCCTGGACTGCGAGAGAGATGTGCAACTACTGCTTTACATCCCCCAAGAGTCCCGGACTGCAAGAGGGCACAGGCTGGGCTGAGGGACCCCCCACCAGTGCACAAATTTTGTGCACTGGGCCTCTAGTACAGACAATAAAATACTATTCCGCTTTCAGAAAGAAGGAACTTCTGTAATATGTGACCACATAGTCATAGATGAACCTTACAGCATTATTTTAATTGAAAAGAGCATGCCACAGAAAGACAAACACTGCATGATTCTACTTATATGAGGTAACTAAAATGGTCAGAATCATGCAAAGAATGAAATGGTGATTGCTAGAGGATAGGAGTAGAGAGAATGGGGAGTTACTAATCAGTGGGCACAAAATTTATCAAGATGAATAAGCTCTAGCGATCTGGTGTACAACATTGTACCTATAACCAACAAAAATAAATTATACCCTTTAAATTTGTTAAGAGGGTAGATCTCATATTAAGTGTTCTTACCACAATAAAATAAATTTTAAAAAGGAAAACTTTATTTTTTTAAATGACAGCTTTGTTGAGATATAATTCCCATACCATATAATCCATCCATTTGAAGTAAACAGTTTAATGTTTTTTAGAGTTGTGCAACCATCACAGAGTTGTGCAACCATCACCATAATCAATCACTGTTGACTTTATCTTTATTTCCTCCAGAGACTTTCATGGTTTTATTGAGCCATTTAAAATTTATTTAGATTTAAGTTTTGAAATAGTGATTTAACTGTATTACTTTCTTAAAACTGATAGCTAGTTATCTCATTGCCATTTATCACTATCATTATTTTTCTATTAACACTTGGAGTGGGGGAAACGAGTTAAGTCGGCTCGCGTGAATTGCACGTACTCCGCGGGAGCCATCTTAACTCGGTTCATAGATTTGCGGTGGAGTGCGGGAAACGTGTAAACTCGGGCCGATTGTAACTGCGTATTACCAAATATTTGTTTGTTTGCCGTTCACAAAGATACCTACCTGCGTATGCGAACCGTTTCATACCCATTGGGGTAATAGGTATCATAAAAATCCCTGATTTTGCGCGGGAAACCTAAATAATTGCCCGCGCCAGCTTATATTTTGGCGGGAAATTCACCCCACACCGGAGTGTTAACTTGAAATCCCATTTGTGTCAAATATTTTATGTATTTCTGGACTTTGTAGTGCTCTACTTACTTTTCTGCACGGGTACAATGCTGGTAAATACTCCATCTTTACCATCTGGCAGGGCCAGGCTCTCTGTCTTACTTTTCTTTAAAAATTTTCTTGAATAGATTTTTAGTTTAATATTTCAGAAGAAGTTCAGAAATGTATTGTCAAGTTCCCCCCTCCATTCTTTTGAAAGTTTGATGTGGATTGCATTAAATATGTAGATTAATTTACTGAGACTTTACAATTGCAAGTCTATTCATACAGGAATGTGGTCTCTAATAAAATCTTTTATGTCCTTTGGCTAAATTTTAGCATTTTCTTCATATAGGTTATATGCTTCTCTTTTTTGCCACCGGGGAATGGCTTTCCCCCCCATTATATTGTATAACTAGATATTGCTGGTACAAATAAAAGCCATAGCTTTTTGTTAGGTAATGACCACCTACAAAACTTGAATATTGTTTCTTACAGGTGAGACTATTGTGGGTGTTTTAAAGAGGAAAGCAGGTGCTCTGGGAGCCAGGCAGGGGCTGCTGACTGGCCACCTTAAAGGTCTCACAGGTGAACTTCAGTCTTGCAGTTACAGAAACTGGACCTTCACCAGTACCCTCCTCAGATGGATAAAAACCACATTAGCAGATACCTAATGGATAAACCAGAATCATAACTTAGTAACACACTACGGAGGATCATCCCTTTGTAGGGATGGGAATGATCTCATGTCTCAACCCACGGCACTCTCATCCTTTATTTTATGACAGCGAGGGAATAACATTAATAATGAAAAGTTTGTTTGGGGAGCAGAAAAATCATTTTGATTGGGTCATATTGGAATTGAATTTTCTCAAATCCTAAGCAGATAGCTAACATTTCTCCAGGTCCATAACGTTAGAGTTCTGCCTGAGCGAACTTCATTCTCCTGGCCAGTGCTGGAGAGGTGCTCCTAGGATTTGCCTCCTGGATCCAGCAGTTTTCTGCTGGCCACTGACCTCTGTTAGTACATTCTTTGTTTAGACACATTCTTATTATCAAGAAAGTTAGATAGTTGTTTTTAGAAGAGCGAGTCTTTCTATGGGGATAAAGAGACGTTATCTCTTCCTATTATGTGCTGATTTAATTACATTACCTTTCAGTAGGTTGCTTTAATTTTCTAATGTCCCAGTTTAGGGTATGTGTGGGAAAATTCCCTAACTATGGACTTCTCCACCTATGGTTTCTATAGCCATATGAAAGGGCCGGCGGGGCACGTGGCCCCGCAGGCATCCGGCAGGGAGGATGACGGGCAGCCATGGCCGAGGCAGCGCCTGACCAGATAGGCGCAGGCCCGCGGACGCCCAGAAGGACCCGGGCCGCCCTCCTCGGCCTCCGAGTCACTTTCGGGCCGAGCAGCGGGCGACCCAAGGGCCAGGCGGGGTGGTGGGCGGCCCGCCTCCCGGTGACGCCCACGGCGGCAGGCCTTGCATGGGAGCCGAGTGGCTGGCTTCCCATCCATTAAGGGACCTCCATTTTGTATGGAACCATGTGCTCAGCGAAGGCTCCTTCCCCCTCGGAAGGAGCCTCTGCTAGCCACACCCACCATTTCTCTGGACTAACCAATGGTAATCAAGGGAAGTGCACGCCATCGCTATGACCACATCCTGTGTAATGGGTCACCAGCTCGCACCTGGCCAATCGGTGGGGGGCACAGCCCCCTCTCCCACCCCTACTCCAACCCTCTATAAAACCCCTGGTTCGAGCAGACTGCTTTCTCTTTGCCACCTGCTGCTGCGTCAGTAAGGAAGGTAGAGGAGCTAAGCCCGGGCTTAAAATAAAAGACTCTTTGCTTTTGCATCGGACTGGCTGGCTCCCTGGTGGCTTCTTGGGAATCTTGAAATCTGGGCATAACACCATAGTGAAAAAAAAATAGGAGGATTGGTGGCTATGTTGGTTTTTCTCATTCTTTTTGTGCAAATCAAGGTTGGTAAATTCACAAAGGTAATGTTAATAAACACATTGGGCATTGCCAAAGGTTGGGAAAGTGGGACAGATAAAGTTTGAATGTATGTACCTATGACCTTCTCCACCTCAGTTCCCTTTCTGTGCCAGCACCAGCACCTCATCTGCAAGAATCCCAATGACATGAGGGATGCTCCAGGGAACAAAAGGCCCAGATACTTTTGAGAATATTGTTGACTAATAAGCAGAGGGTTCTGTCCCTGTCTGTGCCTCCAGAGAGTATGTTTTGTTTTCTCTTCAACCAGTGGAGGAGAATTAAGCCCCTTAAGAAAAACTGGGCAGATAAAACTGCTCAACTTAATAAATAAACATAACCTCATTACAGTTTGGCTTAATGCATTTATTGGAGCCAGTCCATTGGGTGTTATCTGAAACATTCGCCAGAAAAGCAGTTTCATCCAGGCTTGCTTAAGCTGAGAGAGCACACAAAATACCCACCATAATCAACAGAAATACAAACGGAAAGAGGAGTGAGATAGAAAGTAACATACACTGTACATGTAATCTTCTCAGGAACAAGGGCTAATTAGCCTGAACAAGTGCATTTCTCTTGGTCCTGCTGTTTGAACATGTATTACTGGCCCTCTGCTTATTTCCTTTATGACTTACATATTTCTGTTTATAAATTATACTCTAGACTCCCCACATGCTGCTGAAGTGAGTTGATGGTCTTACTACCGCTTTATAAATAAAGAGGTTCCAGAGGGTGCCTCCCTCAACTGAATTGGGATGGTAATAAGGTACAGAAGAGAGTCTAACAAGCATGTCAAATTCAAAGGCTAACACGGGCCAAATAAACAAGGTTTAATGTGGGCTGCAAAAAAAGCAAAAGCTTCAATTTTCATAGAAACGTAGGTTTGTTTCGAAAAGTACACACACACACACACACACACACACACACACACACACACAGGCCAGATTATTATGACCACCTGACGTTTGTAGGCAAATTAGCTATAATTTCACGCTGAAGTTGCTAGAGGGCCAGACCATTATAAATAGGGAAGCAGGTTGTTTACCATGACAGTAGAAGTGATGTTTTTCTGAAGATATGGGTAAACAATGTGATTTAACAGCCTTTGAACGTGAGATGATTGTTGGCGCTCGGAGCCATGGAGCAGGTATCAGCAAAACAGCCGAAGGCCTGTTCGAACACCTTTGCTGTCTGTAGTTACCAAGATAAAACGTCTCCAATTCGCACAGGAACACAAGGATTGGACAGTCGAGCATTGGAAAAAAGTCATGTGGTCTGATGAATCACACTTCCAATTGCATCATGCAGATGGCAGAGTGAGAATTTGGCAGAAACAGCATGAAAGCATGCACCCCACATGCATGAGTACAACCCTTCAAACTGGGGGGCAGTGTTATGGTTTGGGGCATGTTTTCCTCGCATGATTTGGGCCCTTTACTTCATGTGGAACAACATCTGAATAGCACAACATACCTAAGTATCATTGCTGATCAAGTTCATCCTATCATGTTGATGGCATATCCCAATGGAGATGGCTTCTTCCAACAAGACAATGCGCCATGCCACAGTGCTCGTATTGTGCAGGAGTGGTTTCTAGAACATGAGGGAGACTTTACCTTGCTTAGGTGGCCCCCACAATCACCAGATCTCAATCCAATTGAGCATTTGTGGACGAAGTTAAAAGAGCCATCAGGCATCTGGTTCCACAACCATCAAATCTCACAGAGCTGGATGGTGCTATTCATCAGGCATGGTGTCAGATTCCTCGCATCACCTTTCAACATCTCGTGGAGTCAGTGCCAAGAAGAATCGCCACAGTACTGAAGGCAAAAGGTGGCCCAACGAAGCACTGATGGGGTGGTCATAATAATCTGGCCACTCAGTGTATATATAAAGAACAAGAGCAGTGATAAAATTAATGTTTTCTTCCTGACACTTGGCATCTCTTCTCTGCTACTATCTTCCCTACTTTGGGGGAAAATCTTGTTCGCAGTGATTACTTTCAAAACTGACCCAAGGTGAATGTCAGTAATCCTGGATCTGACAGGAGACTTATTTCCTTTCATAAGTGTAAATAACTGCTCACACTGTTATATTGGCTGGGTCACAAAAATATTCGTTGTGGGCTATATGCAGCCCGTGGGCTGTGAGTTTGACATGCTTGGTGTAGAGAACTGGGTCCTGGAGGGCAAGGGAGAGCGTACCTGGTGTCTGATTGTGAGGTCCAGGTGGGAAATAGGCCAAGTGATGCTGGAAATGAGATGAAGGTCAAAGAGACTAGGGAATGGAAGGGTAGGTGTAGGTGTAAGTCAGATGAATATTTAACTGCATCTTTCCAGAATTCACATTAACTTCCATGAGTTTAAGAGACATTGGCTTTTTGAACACACCAAGGTAATTTTTACAATTAAAAAAAATGACGACTTGGCAAACCTTTACTAGGAACAGAGAAAAGCTTTGAGCCTGTCTCCTTTTGATAAACACTAAAAAATGCACAGAGGTCATTCAGTTTTCTTGGCCAAATGCCTTCGCTGGATATTGACTTCAAGGTCAAGAAATTAAGGAAACTCTTAAAAAAAGAAATATATATATATCTCCACCCAACCCTATAGGGACATTTGGGAAGCAAATCTACTTCACATATGGAGAACTGGATACACAAAAATAAGTTCTCTACTTCAGAATTTTTGAAAATATGAAGAGTTGAAAGAAGTATTTTTGGCTTATAGAGACAGTTTATGTGTAGATAAGTCACTTCTCAGATCGTATTTTAAAAATAGCCTCTTCTAATAATAAATGTGCCGTAATGAAAAGAATGCTTTTAATCCTCACAACAACTCTGAGAGGTAGGTACATAGTCTCCTGCAGCTGCTAGAACAAGCCCCCCACATTTACTGGCCTAAAACAACACAGTGTTTTACAGCTTTGGAGGTCGCCAGTCTGAAATGGGTTTCACTGGGTGAGAATCAAGGTTGTGGCTGGGCCTGCCCTCCTTCTGCAGGTGCTAGGGGGGAGTCCACTTAGTTGCCTGTCCAGCTTCGAGGCTGCCTGCAGTCCTTGGCTGGGGAGTTGGTACTCCATTTTTTAGAGAAAGTAACACAGCATCTTCAAATTTTAATTTCTCTCTCTGACCTCTGTTTCCATTGTCACATGTTCTCTGACTCTGGCAATTTCTGCCTCCCTTGTCTAAGGATCCTCGAGATTACACAGGACCACCAGGAAAATCTAGGGTAATCTTCCTATTTCAAGATCCTTAATCACATGTGAACAGTCCCCTTCACCATGTATGGTAGCATATTCACAGGCTCTAGTGATGGCAAACCTTTTGAGCTCGGCGTGTCAGCATTTTGAAAAACCCTAACTTAACTCTGGTGCTGTGTCACATATAGAAATTTTTTGATATTTGCAACCATAGTAAAACAAAGATTTATATTTTTGATATTTATTTTATATATTTAAATGCCATTTAACAAAGAAAAATCAACCAAATAAATGAGTTCATGTGTCACCTCTGACACACGTGTCATAGGTTCGCCATCACTGCTCTAGGAATTGGGACATGGGCATCTTTGAGGCTATTGTTTTGCCTACCTCAATAGTTACTATTACCCCATTTCGTGGATGAGGAAACAGACTCAGCATTTAAGTGATTTTCCATGTAGGTAGTGATGCAGCACGAATTAGAGCTCAAGGCCATCTGAGTTCAAAGATCCCATCATTTCTATGATACCATGGTCCCTTCTCTAGTCATGACAGAAGTCTTTGATTTTTATATACAAGCATTACATGAATATGTCATGTAGTTTATTAGTATGTATGTAGTTTATTAATATGTATGTTGGTTTCCTGTGGCCACTGTAACAAATTACCAAAAACATGATGACTTAAAACAACAGTAATGTATTCTCTCGCAGTTCTGGAGGTAAGAAGTTCAAAATCAGTATCCCTGGGATAAAATCAAAGTGTCAGCTGGGCTGTACTCCCATTGGGGACTCTAGGGGAGAATCTGTTTCTTGCTTCTTCCTGCTTCTGGTGGCTGTTGGTAGTCCTTGATTTGCAGCCACATCACTCCAGTTTCTGCCTCTGTCTCACCTGCTGTCTGTCTCTGTGTCAAAACTCCCTCTGCTGCTCTCTTATAAGGACACCTGTGATGACATTTAGGGCCCATGTGGATAATCCAGGATGATCTCATCTCAAGATCCTTAATTTAGTCTTATATACAAAACAATCTTTTTTAAAATAAGATAGTACAGGTTCTAGACATTAGAAATGTCTTAGGGTTCCCCAGAGAAACAGAACCCATAGG
Organism: Myotis yumanensis; assembly: GCF_028538775.1. Classification (NCBI taxonomy): domain Eukaryota; kingdom Metazoa; phylum Chordata; class Mammalia; order Chiroptera; family Vespertilionidae; genus Myotis; species Myotis yumanensis. Next base: position 179,320,627 of record NW_027223753.1, read on the forward strand.
ACATATCTATCTATCTATCTATCTATCTATCTATCTATCTATCTATCTATCTATCATCTATCATCGTAAGTAATTGACTCATAGGAGAGCTGGCAAGTCTGAAATCTTTAGGTCAGGTGGGCAGGCTGGGAATTCAGACAGGCATTGATGCTATTGTATTGGACCAGAATCTCTTCTCTGGGAAACCTCAATTTTTACTCTTAAGGCCTTTAACTGATTGGATGAGGCTCCCCCACCGCTGTCAAGGATGATCACCTTTAAAGTCAATAATCAAGATGTTAACCACATCTACAAAGTACTTTCACAGTAATAGTTAATGTGGGATAAATAACTGAGTACTAAACTCTACCCAAGATGATACATGAGACTAACCACCATAGGACACATATCTTTGAAGGCTCAGTACACCATGCTTTAAAGTTAAAATTTAGGTAACAGAGAAGAATAAAGAGTAAAAAGTGAAAGCCCCTTCTTTATTTCTTGTTCTCCATCTAACTCCCCCAGAAGAAACCACTGTTAACTGTTTGGTGTTTATAATTTCAGATTTTCAGAGAAAGAATGTCATTTATATATTTACATAATATACTTATATGTGCATATATCTCTTATGTATTATAGATTGGACTTGCTTTTCAAATATTATGTCTCAGAGAAATGTCTACATCTGTGCATATAGGTCTACTTCAGTTTTTAAAACTTCTGTATGGATGTCTAAGGTATGAATGTACTGTAACACATTTAACTATTTTTCTTAGTGATGGACCTTGATTTTAGATTTCTTTTTACTATGAACGACACTATTACAGTGTACCATCCTTGCTCATATGTCTAAGTGTAATTACATTTCTAAGAGATAGCCTTAGCTGTGGAATTGCTAAATAAAATGGAATTTACATTTTAACATTTGATAACACTCCTGTTATTCTCCATAAAGGATATATTAGTTTACACTCACACAAACAGAAAGAGTACTCATTTTTACATCGTCTTAACACTGGGAATTGTACAGTTTTAACATCTTACAGCCCGATGGAGAGAAAGTAATATATTATTGCTGTTTTAGTTCACTTTTTCTTGATTAGTAATGTGACTAAACATCTTTTCAAGCATTTATTGGCCATTTTAATTTTGTTTTCTATAAATTATCTATGCCTATTTTTTGCTCATTAGCTGTTGCCATGCCTTTTACTCATTGATTTTTAGGAGCACATCATTTATTAGACATAGAGTTTATTTGTCTATTTTGTGAATTACAGTTATTTTACCTATATCTTTCACTTGCTTATGAACTTTGTTTTTTTTTTTTTATGGATGGTTTTGAATATGTCAGTGTTTTTTTCAATGGCTTCTTGGTTTTGTGCTTTGCTTAGGAAAGTCTTACCAATTTTCTATTAGGTAATGAGTAGAAAACGTAATGATTTTATATTTTTTTTTGTAGAGGGTTTATATTTGACTGCCATAGTGCTAGCAAACCCAGATGATTGTACCATGGCCTGAGAGCTGGCTACAGTTGTCATGATTGTCTATGGACTGTGTGTTCGCCCAGCGCTTGATTAGAACCAACCTCTCTAAGAATCTTTGTTATAAAATAACTTTCCATGCTTATTAACTCAGATGTTGTCTTAATTACTTTTTTTTTCTGAAAGCACCCGAAACTAGTTTACTCAGTTCCTTATTTCATACCCTATAATTCACAGCCATAGCTTTTTGTCTTCTTCCCGTAGAATCAGTGACAAAGAAAGAAAAAATAAATCAGAGGATAAACTCACAGTCAAACCTCCAGAATTACACTGGTAATGGGGCTATTTCTTAGTTTCCCTCTGTGTCATTTGTATTTTGGCTTTTTATTCCCTGTCATTTCATTGATGGAGAGTTAGTTCCCTATCACTTCATTTTTTATAGTACGTTTCCAATTGAAGATTGTGTCTGAAATTGTATCTTTTTAAAATAACAACATCTGCCATTTCACACTGCAGAAATCGGTCTTGATCAATGCATCACCATCAAACTACATGGCTTCAAATGACATTCCAAAATCCCAGCAATCACTAAATATGAATGATTATCCTGTGACTTCGTGTAATGGAGCTCCCTGTTGGGCTGCGATTGAGTGCTTTCTTGTTTCTTTGATGTTTCGCTCATTTCAAAGTAATTCGCCAGGGACGTTTTTATACACAACACTGAAGTAACTAAAACTCCCCCTTATAGATGTTTATTTCCATGTATTCCTTTATTTCTGCTTGTAATCCCAAAGTTTGGCGCATATAGATTTTGGAACAATTTCAAACTCTCTTAAAAGTATGTTGTCCACTGAACCTTTTAGGCCATGGCTAATTTTTATTTTTAAAAGTACATTTTTGTTGATTTTAGAGAGAGGGGAAGAGAGATAGAAACTGATAAGAGAGAATCATAATCGGCTGCCTCCTGCATGCCCCTAATAGGAATTGAGCCCACAATCTGGGCATACTCTTTGATTTGGAATCAAACCAGTGACCTTTTGGTTCATGGTTGATGCTCAACCACTGAGCCACACCCCGGGGTGCCATGGATAGTTTTTAAAAAATGATTTTTTATTTTTCAATTACAGTTGACATAGGGATGGTTAGTTTTAAGGAGTCACATTTCGAAAGTTATGTGTTTAAAAAGTAACTTTTTGGGGGTTTATGTTGTCCCATTTATTTATTTATTTATTTATTTATTTATTTATTTATTTATGCTTTTTGTTACCCTTGCTCCAGGGAGATATACAAAAAAAAAAAAAAGCTAAAACCAGCGTCAAAGAGTTTACTGCTAATATTTTTTGGTAGGAATTTATAGTTTAGGTCTTACATTTAGGTTGTAAAAATCTAAAAACAAAACAGAGACTCATAGGTACAGAGAACAAACTGATGGTTGGAGAGGAGAAGGAAGTTAGGGTAGGTGAAGGGGAACAAAAGGTACAAACTTCCAGTTATAAAATAAACTAGAGGCCCAATGCATGAAATTCGTGCAAGGGGCTCGGCCCTCGCAGCCCTGGCTTTGTCCGGAAGGTTGTCTGGAAGGACGTACAGAAGGTTGTTTGGCTGTCTGGTCTAATTAGCATATTATGCTTTTATTATTATAGATAAGTAATGGGGATGTAATTAATACACAGCACAGGGGGTGTAGTGCACAGCAGAGGGAATATGAAGTGAGCTCCTTTATCAGAACAACACTGTGTGGAATTCCACGATAGTGGAGAAGGCACTCTGTAAGTCCAAGGATGGGAGTTTTGGCAGAAGCATTTGTGCAAGGAAAGCAAATCCACATCCAGAATCAGTGTCTATTTTAGCCCAAGCAAAGGGCTGCCGGCTCCATGATGGAAGGGGTCCGATGTAATCATCCTGTCTGCCACTAGATGGCTGACCGTCCTGGGGATGGTGCCCTCCTGGGGACTTATTGGTCTCTGCTGCAGGCAGATTAGGTGCTTAGCAGTGGCTGTAGCCAGATAGGCCGTGGTAAGTGGGGTCCATATCACTGAGCCTGTGTGTAACCTCCATTTCTGCCACCAGAGCCATCTTGTTCATGAGCCCACTGGACAATGACAGGGGTGTCTGGGGAAGAGGCTGACTGATATTCACAGAGCAAGTCATCCTATGTGCTTGAAGCACGTCCTACATACTGGCTTCTCCTTTACGTTCTTCACTAAATAAGTCCTTGACAAATAATCCATATCGGTGCATTAAGAGCTTTAAGAACATGCATCTTTCCAATAGATTTTTTCTTCTTTTGTATAATGTGACCAGACTGGATTTACAGCAGTGTGATTTAGTGGAAGTTAACAATGAGGGTCAAACTCATGTCTAGACATGAACTGTGTGGTATTTTATGGTGTATTGATTTGATTGCACAGAACTAGGAACACTCAGCATTCATTCCGGAAGCCTGTGCCTTCAAGATGACAGGGAAGTGGCCAAGCTTCAGTCTCTAGGCCAGTTGAGGTCATGACTTCAGCACTTGGATAGTGGTTGAAAGCACTGAGCTAAACCAGTGACTGCCCTGGGATCCTCGTCTCTTCTCAACTGCTCTCTACCTTAACAATGACCATTCCTTTTATTCATTAATCTGTGTATTCAGTTTGTACTTTCCTGGGCTGGGACCTTGTCTTAATCATTGCTACATTTCAAATGTTTCATAATGCTTGATACATAGTAGTTCATTTTATGACTTTTCCAGCAAATATCAACCGAGCCCCCTAATATTATTACATCTTGAATGAACACTCCCTTTATCTTTTCCTCATTTGTTTTTCTGGCTGTAACTCTTTTTCATTTTCCTTATTTAGCAAAAAAGAAAAACAAGTTTCATTGAAAGGCAACTTATTCAATTCAATTCTACAAGCACTTACTGAGTGCTTTGCGCTAGGCATAAAATTGGGTAAGAGACTTTCCCTCAATTCACTGTTTGGTAGAAAATAAAGACAGATAGAAATATAATCAAATATCATCAAAAGTAATATGGCAAATGCCATGATAGGAGTATGCTTTTGGAACTAGGAGAATGTCTTATAGCTACTATGGAATGCAGTATCAAGGGTCAGCAATCCCACTTCTGGCTATATACCCAAAGGAAATGAAATTGGGGTCTTCACTCCTATTTTCATTGCAGCATTATTCACAAGAGCCAAGATATGGAAACAACCTAAGTGTTTGTCTACAGTGGAGATAAAAAAGATGATATAAATAAGTAAATACAAATAAATAAGAAGTAAAAGGCAGGAAATCCTGCTATTTGCAACCACATGGATTGATCTTAAGGCATTATGCTAAATGAGATAAGTCAGACAGAAAGACAAACTGTATGACATCACTTATATGTGGAACCTAAAAAGCTAAAATCATAGAAACAGAGAGCAGAATGGTGATGGCTAGGGGCTGGGGATGAAGGAAATGGGAAACGTTGACCAAAGGGTGCAGACTTCTTGTTATAAAATGAATAAGTTCTGGGGATCTAATGTACAGTGTGTTGACTATAGTGGATAGTACTATATTACATACTTGACAGTTGCTAAGAGAGTAGAACTTAAATGTTTTTACTGCACACACAAAAATGGCAATGGGGTGATGAAGGTGTTAACTAAATTTACTGTGGTTTGCATTTCACAATACACTGAGTGGCCAGATTATTATGACTACCTGACATTTGTTGGCAAATTAGCTATAATTTCACACTGAAGATGCTAGAGGGCCAGACCATTATAAATGTCTGAATAGCACAACATACCTAAGTATCGTTGCTGATCAAGTTCATCCTATCATGTTGATGGCATATCCCAATGGAGATGGCTTCTTCCAATAAGACAATGCGCCATGCCATGGTGCTCGTATTGTGCAGGAGTGGTTTCAAGAACAGGAGGGAGACTTTACCTTGCTTCAGTGGCCCCCACAATCACCAGATCTCAATCCAATTGAGCATTTGTGGGGCGAAGTTAAAAGAGCCATCAGGCATCTGGTTCCACAACCATCAAATCTCACAGAACTGGATGGTGCTATTCATCAGGCATGGTGTCAGATTCCTCGCATCACCTTTCAACATCTCGTGGAGTCAATGCCAAGAAGAATTGCCACAGTATTGAAGGCAAAAGGTGGCCCAATGAAGTACTGAAGGGGTGGCCATAATAATCTGGCCGGTCAAAATAATCTGGCCATTCAGTGTATATATGTGTATCAAACCTCCAGATACACTTTTGGCACTTGTCAGAGTCTGCTTCTGGGCACATCTAAACCAAGAAAAGCCTAAGATAGGATTTGAACCCATGCTCTTAGCCGTTCCTCTACTGACACGAGGAGGCAAGCTGGCAGAGAGCGCGAGCTAGTGCACAGGGGCCTGGGAAAGGCTGGTGGGTTTGAAGAAGTGGTACAGGATGGCTAGAACAGAATGACATGAGGAGTGGGATGTCGGAGGGGGGAGATGAGGCTTGAAAATGCAGCCTGGGATGAAGTCACAAAGTACTTGTAGGTCAAGTGAAGGTATTTGAGCTTTATCACAAAGGCAACGGGAAGTCATTGCACTGTTCTACTCAGGTATGATATGATCAAATATCCATTTCAAAATTTCTTTTGGTACAAGGAAAAGAATGAATTTGAGCAAAGGGCAATGGAGGAACTGGAGATAGGAAGACTGATTCTGAGGCGACAGCTATTAGGAGAGTGACAGTGTGGATAGAAGTGTAAGAACTGGCCTGACAGGTGCTTAGGACGTAGGGTTAATGCAACATGGTGATGGGTGGGGTTGGATGCATGCACAGAGAGTGAGAGATGTAGGATGGATGGCAGCGAGGATTGTCTGTGTAGCTTTAGAAAGAGGACAATTTCAATTGGAGCTGAAATTGAGTTGCAAGTGTCTGAAGGCTACCCAGGTGGAGATAATCTAGAAACATATAAAGACAGAGCTCTAAGATTTAGGAATGTTGATTGATATTTAAAGACCATAAACCCCTGAGTATGGATGGGATACCTTAAAAATTGGAAAAAGGCTATGGAAACTATATGAAATATTTTCTTGTACATTATCCCATTTGATCTTCAGAATAACCATCTGAAGGAAAGAGGAAAGTTATTTTCACCATCATCTGGTAAGGGGGAAAATTAGGACATGGAGCGAGGTTAGGTGGCTTCTCCCTTAGAAGAAAGAGGCAGAGCTGAGGCAAGGAGTAGGTCTACTGCATTTAAATCCAGTGCTCCTACTGTTGCAACACTCTGTCTCTTTCAAAATACATTTGCATGCCTATATTGAGTGATATAGGTCCTTTCCAGAAAAGTATTTTAGAGGAGGTATCATATATTTCCCATGTTATATCTGTCTCCATTATATTGTAGAAGCCTGTAAATGTCTAATTATCTATACATATAAAAAGGTAATATGCTAATTGTCCATTATGGTGTCCAAGTAATGACCAATTTGCATATTGATAGACCAACAGGAAGCTGCATGTGCAGCAGGGGGCGGGTGGCCGGAGCCAAGCTCCTGGGGGTCTGAGGAGAGTGCCTGACAGGAGCCCAGACTGCAAAGAAGGAAGAGGAAGTGACCACGGGGAGCTCTTCCAATCCCCCTGCACAGACACCCTACCCCAGCCCCCCCACTCCCAGGGTGACGGGGAGGCTGACCAGAAGAGGAGAAGACCCAGCCTCAGGGGTAGCTGCAGCCCACACCTCTGACTCCTGATCTCTTCCTCCACCATCCCTGCCAGGGGCACCCACAACAATAGCATGCTGGCGACCCCTGAGGCACCCGCGCTCCATGGCCCACGGCTGCTGGGCCCCCTCCGCTGGGGCCAGGCATGCCTCTCCTCCCTACAACTCCAGACACAGGTGGAGGGAGGCCTGAGTGGCCCCCAGGGCAGACCCCCCTCCCCCCACAGCGGCAGTGCCATCTCTGCAGCAGGAGCATGCTGAACCTTGCTGGGGGCTCGGCTAAACCCGCCCTCCTAGCCTGCCTGGCTCCGCCCTGGTCTGGCCCCCACCCTGCTCCAGGATATTGGAGCCCCGCCCTGAGCAGGTACAGCTGTGAAACAGCAGCGTACAATTTATAGAATGGCGCCAAGCGGGGAGGTTTGACAGTTACTCCCCCTTTGGCCTCGCTGCCCACCTAGGGCCCCCCCTAATGCTCTGCCCCCTGCCAGTATCTCCAGGTACAACCACTGCTATAGGGCTGCTGGCCAGAGCCCGCCCCTCCGAGGCCTGCGGAAGCCTTTGCAAAGCTTCCATAGCTACAGCCTCAGGAAACAACCATGCCCTCCTCCCCTAATCAGCACCTGCTACCTGCAAGGGTACCCATGAGCTTAAAAATTACAATCCCTTCCCATTTAGACATCCCTTACTTGATGAAACATTTCTAGGTTTATTAGCTCAGAACCTCCTCATGACAACCCAGTGAGGTAGGTGGAGAAGAGATTACAATTCCCATAGGATATGTGTATGTATTTAGAAATGAAGCTCAGAGAGAGAGGAAAAGTGTGAAGCCCAGTGGTTCCCAAGGTGCAGCACACGCCCCACGGGGGGTGGGTGGGGGTGGGGGTGGGGGGGACTTGATTTTAAGTGGGGGCAATTCGAGAATGAGTTAACAGTGAATTTTTTTTTCTTTTCTTATGGTTCTAGGGGGCCTCATCTACAGTATACCCTACATAATAAAAGGCTAATATGCAAATGACCGAATGGTGGAATGACCAGTCACTATGATGCGTGTTGACCACCAGGGGGCTGACACTCAATGCAGGAGCTGCCCCCTGGTGGTCAGTGTGCTCCCACAGGGGGAGTGCCGCTCAGCCAGAAGCTGGGCTCATGGATGGCGAGCACAGTGGCAGTGGTGGGAGCCTCTCTCACTTCTGTGGCAATGCTAAGGATGTCCAACTGATGGCTTAGGCCCACTAAGCCATCAGTTGGACATCCCCCAGGGATCCTGGACTGCGAGAGGGCACAAGCCAGGCTGAGGAACCGCCCCCCCCCCCACAAGTGCACGAATTTCATGCACCAGACCTCTAGTCTACACTAATAAAAGATTGCCGGGGGTGGGGTCTGCGGGGGACCGCCCCCCAGCTGGCGACCGGCTGTCGCCTGGCACATTTCTACCAAAATCCCCGCCCCGCGGTGGGGCATGGGAAATGTGGCGTACGGAAGACCCACTCCTGGGCGCCACTAAAAAAAAAAAAAAAAAAAAAAAAAAAAAAAGAAACATGCAAATTGACCACCCCTCCACTACACCCACCAGCCAATCAGAGTGAGCATGTAAATTAATCCAACAAAGATGGTGGTTAATTTGCATATGCAGGTGCAGAGCGAAGACTGAAGACAGCGTAGAAGGAAGCCAAGCACTGCAGAAGGGAGTGAAGCGGTGTAGACGGGAGGGAGTGAGGCAGCGGAGAAGGGAGTGAAGCCTACCTCAGCAGGCTTCACTCCCTTCTCTGTTTTGTTCCGGCCGCAGGAAGCCTTATTCTTGCAGGAATAGGCCCGAGGAAGCCCTATTCTTGCAGGAATCTTCCTGCAATGGGCCTCTAGTGATATATAATGTTCTTTTCTATAATTTTTACTTGTTTGCTGATAATTGGACAGAAATTTAACATAGTGATTGGACACAGGCAGAGATGATACCCAATCCCATTTTTCAAGGTTGTGCTGGCTTTGCAGGTGAATTCTTGGAGGCTCAGTTGATGCCTGCTCATTTTTCTTGATCCATTTATTCCTGCATCGCTTGTTACCACGCTGTCTCCATTTTCATTATTTTTGATTATGTGCTAAACACCCAGGCTAACTCTATAGAATGAAGTTTTAGGCAGTAATCATTCACATTTATCCGTGGACTTCCTAAATGCTTACAGCCAATCTTCCTGAGGTTTTCCTCTTCCCCCTTTTATGCTCTGGGGAACACTCCCCAAACAGGACCATAAGTTATGTCACGAAAGTTCCCTGAAGCAGAGCCACCTTGGGATGCAGAGAACACAAACATTTTTGGCCAAGATGTTAAAAAACCTACTTCCCTCTCTTATATGTTAGGGAGATGACACTGAGCTTTAGAACATGTTGCAGAAGAGCTTGTATATGTGACAAATTGTGACCTAGTTTATTACATGATTTGTGGCATATTTCATCTATTTTTGGGGAAATGCTGGCAATGGCAATGTCACCCACACGTGAGCCAGCCCGTGTAACCTCCCTGGGGCAGTCACAGCCAGAGCTGGGCTGAACAGACTGGGGAGCGGCTCTCGCTCACAGACAGCAGAAGGGGGCTGTGGCGCTCTGCTGTGGTTGGCAATTCACTCTCCCACCTCTCTAAGCATATGGTACGTAGTGGTGGGAAGACACCATCCCAGATTATGGCGGAACACCCTCTGTGTTGTGCTTTCTCAGCTTTCTGCTGTTTTAACTAATTTCCAGTCAATTATACTGATGCCTGGGGGTGTTAATGAGTTTGTTTTAGGCAGAAAAACATCTCCATCCTGATTCTTTTCTTTGATCACCAGAATGTGCTTATTTTATTTTAATTTTGATAGAAATCAGGTTATGAGTCATTTGTGAGAAGGGACAGTTTCTGGGACTTCTGTCCCTTACTTTCCCCCCGACTTTTATCCCTTTCAAATGGTGAGAACAGAGCCACTACATGATAATGACTCACGTAGGGAGCAGATGTGTCCTGCCTGATGAAAAACTCGGATAAGCTATTTCCTCCAGAGGCGCGTGTGGTTTGTGTGTGTTATGTGTGTGCGTGTGTGTGCATGTGTGTATGGACTGTTTAAGTACTGTGACCCTTTCCCCACCATATCAGACCTCCTGGGTATCTAGATTATTTTTGTGAGGGCAGGAAGTATTCTACCTATAGCCATCCTTTCCTTTTGGGGAGAATAAAAATGTTTCCAGTGTGATGATATGTAGCTATATATTTGGTCATTTTCTTTTTACTTTTTCCAGTTAGCTGAAAGTTGGAGACAGAAACTAAGGGATGAACATTTTCCTTTTCTGAGTTGACAGCTCATGTTTATGTCCTTAGTCTCAAATTAAAATAAGTCTCCTTGACTGGTGTGGCTCAGTGGGTTGGAGTGTCATCCAGTCCACCAAAAGGTTGCATTTTCAATTCCCAGACAGGGCACACACCTAGATTTCAGGTTCGATTCCCAGTCAGGGGTGAGGACTTAAAAAAAAGTCTCCAGAATCCCTTGCATAAGTATGTCAATACACTTGGATAAGGTGCGTGGTTAATCAGAGCCTTTTTTTTTTTGATGCTTTCTTAGGAAGAAGCAGGAACTCGGACCCAGTCTCTGACACCTTTGAGTGTAGCCTTGGTGCTGATGACTCTGGTTCAAGTGTACTCATTCCCCTTCTCCTCCTCGGCCACGTCTCTCCCTGAACCTCCTGTTTCCTTTATGGGTGGCTCTCCGGTGCCCTGAATGCAGATACTTGTTCATTCAGCCTCATAAGTCCCTATTTTTAAAAAAGCTTTCTGGAATTTATGCCCTGGCTAGGTGAGATTCAATACAGGGCCGGAATCCCTTCTCTCCCTACTTTGAGTGGATTGGAATCATCTTCTTCATCAAAGAGCTTTTTCTTTCAGAGAAAGTAGGAAGCACGTAATGTAATATCTCAAGTCAATCTCTTGATTCCCCAGCCACATTCCTTTAGTGACAGGGAGGCCTTTAAGCCCCCATGGAACTGACCTTAGTTATGAGATTTTATTTGGCAGGGCTATATGGCTGGGGCCAGTCCTAGGAAAAGTTGTAGGAGAGATGAAGCTCATCTTAAGGATCTTTTATTGCCCACACTGCATCCATCTTTCTACCTTTGCCTCCAAACTCTTAGTGCCTAGTCCTAAAAATAATAAATCTCTGTCTTGTATTATTAATCATCATAAAACAAATTGCTGTCATTTCGTAAGTGTTTATTATGTGCTAAACATCTTGCTAAGCACTTTATATATCACCTCATGTAATCTTATGAATTAGATGCTATTACTATTGCCATTTGCAGGTGAAGAAATTGATGTATGAGGAAGTTAAGTATATTTTCCCAAATTTCACAGCTACTGAGTGCCAGAAGTAGGCTTCAAACTCATGTCTGAATGATTCCAAAACCTGTGTGCATGGACTACCCTCTCCTTCTTGAGCATTATTCCATTTTATAAGTTTAAGACTCCTATTGTCGCCCATCAGCTCTTACCTTTTATGCTCTTTTGCAGCCCTGCTCCTAGGTGTCTGGGGTGATGTATGGTTCTAGGGTATATTAGTGTGCTGAGGAATTGATGGCTGAGAAAAAGCATTGTCCAGGGCTATCTGCAGTTTCATTGCCGGGCATACAGATCTGCACTAGAAGGAACAAACAGATCCCTAGTGGTGGCTTTTCATGTACTTTTATTGTTTGGGAAGATCTTCAGATCATACAACAGAGAATTGTGCTTAATTTGGCTATTTTTTTATTAATAACTCACTTGAGTACGTTTATTGAACTCCTCCTATGGGCCAGGAATTGTATCAAACCAGGTAATGAGAATATAACAACAAAGTAAAACAGAGATGAATAAAATAAATCCATGTGTTCAAGAATCTTGTAGGAATACCAGAGAAATAAACCATGACTATAATGTGGGATGATAAGTGTTTTTATGGAGAGATGTATGGGGTGTTAGTGAAGCATAGAAGATAGGCACCTACCCTGGGCCTGTGGGACTCAGGAATGACCCCCTAGTGCAGATGAAGTTCACGCTGAATCTTAAAGAATGAGTATGAGTTGGCCAGGTGGGCCGAAAGGTCAGAGGAAGGAGTCTCAGGCAGAGGAAACAGTAAGCACAGAAGCCAAGAGGTGTGAAAGAATTTGGAACGTTGGGATGGCCACTGGTTAGAGGGCTGAAACATGAGAGGGGTGGGGATGACAGTGTGAAAGAGACTTAAGGGCCAGGTCACTTCATGACCCAAGTCATTTGAAGATGCCAAATGTTACTAGTTCTTGGGGGTAAGTCTTGTTAAGTAAAGGAAGAACATTAGGCTGGTCTACAGTCTGTTGTTGAATGAAAGCCTCCTCGTTTTAGCAGACCTCGATCCCTGCAATTTCCAGGCTTGGGCTGGGTTTGGCTGGCTTTTTCTTTTTAATCTTTATTGTTGAACGTATTCCATATGTCCCCTCTTTTTTTCTCCCATTGACCTCTTCTAACCCGCCCCCCCCCCCCACCCCATCCCCCAGGCATGGCTTACTTCTTTATACAAAATAGAAGTGAAATTGGGGGGAACCATGTAAAGATGACTTGTAGTTTTCCCAGTGGCTGCTTTTGTGGGATCACAGACGACATTGATATCAGAGGTAAAGTAAACTGCTGGCTTTACCTGGTCTTCCAAAGGGCCCTTTGTTCCAGTTCTCCATGGGGTTTTTGAACTGGGTTTTAGTGGTAAATGCTGGCAGTTTATGTGGCTCCTCAACTATGAAATACTTCATTCTTACAAGGAGACAGTTGCTGTTCACTCTTGGATGATTTGGACATGAGGCCTCTCAAGCACACCAAGTGGAACCTTCTAAAAAGTCTTGGGTGTTTGCCAGACTAACTTGAGGGTTGTTAGTATTCAAAGGGTTATGTATTCAGCCAGCTAGTGTGACATTTTCAAAGAAACAGAGAGTTGGAAAGCCTCTCTGTTGTATTAGCACAAAACCAGTTTGTTGCAAGTGGCCTCAACTGGCTGAGCTAGACCTGGCTGCTGGGATTTCCGCCGACAGCTGTATTTACAGCGTGCTCTTTTCTAAATTTCCCAGCTGATGATGACTTTTAGAGAGGGATGTAAGTGTCGCATTGGCACCGAATTCTGTTTCTGGCACCACTGTTGGAAAGGGAGGGATATGTTTTTCCCACAGTATGAGTCTCCAGTCTGGACTCAGTGCTTTCTTCTCAGCATGGCTAGATGTTAGCGACAGCAGCTGAATGTTGTTGGTTAGAGACAGCCACTGTTAATTGTTCCAAAATGATACTTCTGTCACGCGCAAGGATGGCACGGGGTCGGCCTGTTGTGTTTGCTCACCACAGGAAGGAGCTAAGTGTCAGGGTTTGCAGCTGCCTCCCAAGCTGCTGGATATTTAATGCAGCACACAAAAAGGCTGAGCTTTGATGACTCTCTGACTGGTGGAGGCTGGCGAGTTTGGACAGACCTAGGTGGAGGGAAGTATACGGGTGTCTAGATGTTGTGGTCACCATGGTGGTGTAGACAGTAGCTGAGGTTGCAGATGGTAGACGAGTGATGTTTCCTGTTGGTATCTCTGTGACAAGATCTCTCACTGCCTGTTCAGGAAGGAATCATTTTCTTAAGTTTTATAATGTGTAAAAAAACCTAAGGGATAGTGAGAACCTGCCTCTTTATCTCTTCATATGCTCCTTAAATGAATTTACTCCAAAATAAGTGGCAAATGGGGCAATTGAATGTGTGCAAGTCCAATTAGGTATTGACCAACCCCAAAGGATAAGTAAGGCCCTTAAGAAAAATATAGAGACATTCTTTAGTATTTGATAAATAGCAATAGTTGGTTAAATTAGATTTTCTAATTCCCAATCTCTCTCCCCCCCTATATTATTACTCCTGTCCTTTCTTTTAAACTAGTTTCTGTTTCCTATTAACTCTGTCCTCTCATTGTGATATCAGATGCTGCTAAGGGAACCTATTGTCTCTTGCTGAAACCAAATATTCCTGCATCTCTCATTGAGTGCAAATCAGAAAATTTTTTCCTTCTACATTTTATGAGATAACTGGGGGATTCCTAGAAAAACTGTGAAGTTAATTCCGAGCATTGGTTCTTTCTGCTCCTTTGCCCTCTCAGTAACATGAGTTTTCTTAACCCCACACATGGGGCATTTTTTATCCTCCCACCAAAATCTGTGTTGGCAGGAGAATTTGGTATGAGTTTGTCTGACTTGCCTGGAGTGGACATCTTTGTTTGCTTCCCAAGCACCCTTCCTCTAGTCTTTCATACACACTCATTTTCCTGTAGGGAATGATTTGACCCCCACCTCCATCATTATAGGGGTGGGCCCAGTAGAGGACAAGAGAATTGGCATTTTTGAGGACAGATATGAATACTGTTGTTGTTTTTTCCTTTTGTGAGTATAGCAGAAAGAATATTATGAACATGTAGTTGCTGGGGGTTATCTTACTGTTGTATAAAGATTAAGAATAAGAAGAAAACAGAGCAAAGAGAAAAAGAGAATGAGAGAGATAGAGACAGATGTTGATTTTCATGAAGAGAAGTTGTACTTAAAGAAATTCCCGGGACTACAAATTATGCTAATAGGTAGTGAGGCTGTGTACAGGACCATAAAGCCTTCTCAATGGCCTGAAATCATACTCTGCTGGTAACAAGTCTTATGACAACTTGCAGGCGCTTGGAGATGAACTTTGTTTTAGAAGAAGTTGGCTAAATGACAGTTCTGGAATTAAGTGATCAAATTGATTTGAGAGAACAACTTCTCTCCCTACCTAAATGAAACATTTACACATAAAAATCACTCCTGGAATCCACAGACTGACATTTCCTTCCAGTTCCTTGGCATTGCACTGGAGAATGGTACTTTAGTGGAGATGAACCCAGGACACACTATAGCAACACTTCGTTAGAAACAAAATCTATACTTCTAAGTAATCTGGCTACTTAGCAGACAACTTAGTCTGGTTTTCATGGAGTTGAATAAGGACAGAATGTAGAATTTTGAACAGTCTTACCTTTCAGAGGCCAAGTCACACTTGAGAGGTCGAGAAGGATTAAAATCCACATGGGCATCATGTGGATTTAGTGTTAAAGGGGACGTAGTGGTCGGCTGACCTGACATTCTAATTTGACAGTCAAGAAGTCAAGAGACTAATTTAGAAGTCTAAGGTCACGTAATCACCACATCTTGAATGAAATCTTTTGACTTTCATTCCAGTGCTCCTTCTTTTCCACCCATAGAGTCTTTCAGTGTTATCTAAAAGCCCCCAAAGCCATGGAAATGATTACCACAATGCAAAACCTAAAGGCTGGATATTTTCTCAACTCTCCACCATTTTAGTATCTGTGTAACCTTGGGGAAGTTGAGGCTTAACATCTCTGAGCCTCAACATTCTTATGTGTAGGATGGGATAATAGTGCTCCTCCAATAAGGTTGTTATTAACAAGAAATTATTTAACACTTGCAAAGCACTTAAGACGTCGCTATTAGTCCCAGTTCTTCCTCCTTAATAATGAGCACTTAATGGCGTATACATTCAAACTACCTGAAGGGGATGTTGCATTATTGGAATTCAAGAAGGCACTAGTTAACTTCTTTTTGGTGTCATCATTTTGAGATTTCTACATTCTTATCACAGCTGGGAATTTTTAATTTAAAATACAGAGGAAAATAAAAATAACTCATCTAAAAGTTCACTTGCATATTTTTCACACCTTGATCACTGAAAGGATCAATTAAAGATGCTCAAGGAACATTAAAGATGTCTCCATAGTCACAAAGATCTCTCTGTTGTCTTCAGAATTATTGTTTTCTTTTAAAATATGTTTTTATTGATTTCAGAGAGGAAGGGAGAGGGAGAGATAGAAGCATCAATGATGAGAGAGAATCATCGATTGGCTGCCTCCTCCATGCCTCCTATTGGGGATTGAGCGTGTAACCTGGGCATGTGCCCTGACTGGGAATTGAACTGTGCCCTCCTGGTTCATAGGTAGATGCTCAACCACTGGCCATGCCAGCTGGGCCAGAATTACGTTTTTAAGGTGAAGTAGGAATTGAGTTTTCCATCATATTTTTCAAATATTTATATGTGTTTGTGTATGTGCTTGGGTGTTACAAAAGAAACTTTCTTTATAATTTCTTTAAATACCTTTGAACATAGTGAATCATAGGTTTTTGGATTACCATGTCTTTTCAGCTTAGAATGCAAGATGTATTGATATCTTGCTGATGTGATGGATTTTTCCCCCTAAATTTTAATTACACGTTTGAAGTCCTGATTATACCTTAGGGGTTTATTTGCTTATGAAAAGTCAAACTATGAATTACAATATTGCAGAATACTTTCACTTCATCAGATTAGTTTCACCATTCATTTCACAGATACGATTTGTAAAATTTTGCAACACCTAGAAAACTACAATACAAAAAGGTATTTAAATATAGATGAGAAAGATAGATGTTTGTCTTCTTCTTTTGATATTGATGTTAAATAAAAGATGGAATGTTTTTGTTTAAAACCAATCCCTCATCCCTCCCTCCATCCCCAACCACAATAAGTGAATGGAAATGTGAACAAAGGCTTTCTTTAAATCTGTTATTCAGTTCAAGTGTGTGTGTTAGGAAAAAAGGTCTATTTTGTGTATAAAATCTAGCAACAGAAAAGGCAATTGTAAATAGAAAAATAAAACATGTAGAGGAGACATATTCTGCACACACAACTTTAAAATCCCAATAGGGGACACATATTAGAAAGAGAGAAACTACACACTCATTAACTTAAACATAAATTCCCAAAGAGCAATATTCCAGCTTGTTCATTTGCCACAATAGATCTACCCATTGAAATAAGTCCACTAGTCTTGACCAGCAAGTAGGATCTTAATTTTCCCATCTAACAGTTCAATTGAAATGGAAGGAAGATTTTCACACAAATATCTTAGTACAATAGACTTTCCTGGATTGGAAAAGAGCATCTACTCCACGTTCAGTCAATTCACGGGTAACGAGACTCCTGTAAGTGTCATCCCCCTCACACAGTAGCAGGGTCTTACATGGAAAAGGGCTCTGTTCATTTTTTATTTAAGTCACAGGAAATGGTGATAGAATTGGTGAACGAAAACAGCTTTCTTTTTTGGAAATCAGTTTGAAAATCTGAAGTTATGAATAGGAAGTAATAACCGGAAAATAGCTGGCTGGGTCCCCCCCTTCTTTACAGTGATATGGTAGAAACACAGGAAAAATGTGTTAACATCTTTTAGTTAGGAAATCTGGTTCCCTTCACTTGCTGTGGGGCTCAGTTCAGAATAAGAAAAGAAAAACAGTATTTTTGGCTGCAGCTCTAGTAAACAATGAATGATGAAAAATATTGCAGAAATGTCTTCAACACAGACCTTATCACATTGATATTGTTTGCCTTCCTCCACAAACCTTGGCAAATGAATAACTGAGCCCTATTTTGGTGGAATGAGAGAAGGAAGCACTAGTTCCAGCATCGAAACAAGATTATGAAAACAACCAAACAACACAAAACAGTATTTCTTCTCCTGAATAATAAA
Organism: Myotis yumanensis; assembly: GCF_028538775.1. Taxonomy (NCBI): domain Eukaryota; kingdom Metazoa; phylum Chordata; class Mammalia; order Chiroptera; family Vespertilionidae; genus Myotis; species Myotis yumanensis. The sequence continues at coordinate 179,338,359 of NW_027223753.1, forward strand.
GACGTCATGTTTGCATATAGAACAGCTTTTGCATTATTGCTCTATGTATAAGAATATATTAAGGAACTCATAATAGACTGCACATTACAAACTTAAGGTTCTTTGGTGAAGAATGAAAGAAAACAGTATTTGAGCTTTAAAGAAAACGATCTCGTCCATTTTGCCTTTATCTATTGATCCGCTGGATCCTGTCACAGAGCAGGGAGAGGTACTGTGTGAGCTTCACCATGGCAACGATCACCACGCCCCCAGCCATCATACACGTTGGCCAGAAGAGTGAGTGGAACAGCACATTGGAACTGTAGAGTTTGGTTAGGATGACGCTCTTCTGGTTTCCTTCCGGGTCAGAATAGCAGGAGAAGTGTTGGTACTTCCTGAAGTTTTCCATGACAACACTCACCAGGGACATGGATTCTTCAAAATTTCTTCCACACTTAGGTATATAGGAGCACTGTGGAAAATGAGATAAATGGTCACCAGAAGATACTGTGTGTGTGTGTGTGTGTGTGTGTGTGTGTGTGTGTCCGGTACAGGCGGATACTGAGGCCAACTTAATGATCTGTGAAATAACCACGATGGTTACTCTTTTCATATTCAAACTACGGTCTCCAGAAACCCTAAGAATGCACACATTAATTAAAACAATGTTTTCAAGTATCCTTCCAAGATGTACTTTGATAGCTCACCCATATAAGTTTAAATATTGATTGAACTGGATGACATCAATGGATTCTTTTGCCATAGCTAAGCATAGCGGGTTTTAATGATTCCCTATGAACACACTTCTCCATGGTATCAGAATGTCAACCTCTCTGTCTTTTGTCTGTCCACAGCTGTTCATGTAACATCACAAGCGACCAGTTCTCTTAGGGAAAGTCGTTTCTCTTATCTTTTTGACTAAGCTGAGCCACCTTGTTCACCTTTCTACTGTAGTTAAAAAACAAACACCCAACAGTTATACCCCTGGTGAATTGCTGACAAAGAATATCGGAAAGTGTAGGAATATTGAATAAAGAGCTCTGATGAATGTTTTATGCCCAGTTAGCATAATAAAGTATTTTTTTCCATAAGCCTAGAAAAATTAAAACAGTACCAAGTCAGTTTACTCTTTAACCGGCACCCACCTGAGAACTTACAGCATCTTTCCTTTGAACTTTCCCCTTCTCTCTCTCTTACTGTATCTCTTGTACGATATGTCTCTCCTTTCTTCCTCTCTGTACACTCACATGTTTAATTTGATTCTTTCTTTGCAACTCTTTTCCTTCCCTGCCTGCCCCTCCCCTTACCTTGCTTTAATTTCCCCCTCATTCTCTCTTCTTGTCCTCCTTTCTCATTTGCCTCCCTCTCTTCTCTGAATACAGAGGGAGTTAATAAGCTTTGTAGTTTTTTAAGTTATAATTTATTGGGTATATTTTGGAACACATTTTCCTAATTATAAAGCAGTCTCTGAGGAGATGAAATCTCTGTGACCCTCTTTCCTGGGTTGGTAAATGGGCAGTGACGAAACTCATGACAACGAATCTAACTTTTTAAAAAGGTGGGAAAAAAGTGATTTAAGTCACTTTTCTGGGAGATGTGTGAATCCTTGGTTAACTCTTTACCCTCCCTATGGTAAGGTGTATCCCAATAAGAAAAAGAAGTCCCTGTCTCTTGTTATAGTCACTATCAAATAATTAATTTAACTGGTTTATCTGAATTAAATTGGTTTGTGACAAGATCACGGCTAATCCAGTGTTTTAGTGTGATTTAGCAAACTATGCCCTCTCTTCAAAATTATTTTTTCTGTTAAAAAACTGTCATCATACTGATTTTATGAAAACAACAACAACAACAAAACACCTCACCCATTTTACTGTTCTTTACCAATTTATTAGTTGTTGTAAATAATCACATCTCTGACTTTTGCAATGTGACTGACACTCCTGGGGTTGTGCAGTGCACAACTCACTCGACTCTGAGACACACAGATGAGGTGGACTGCTGGAGATCACTGAGGTACACCCAGGGGAGCTCCGGGTAGGATCCTGGAACTGCACCATTGACACGTGTAGATTTCACAGGAAACAACAATAAAACAAATGGAGTGCCTTCTGCTAATGGAGTATGTTTGGCTCACTCTTTCCTCTGACGTTATTAGTGGCTACAGTGGCATCTTGCTTTGTTGGCTGTGCTATAATCATTGGATTATCTGACAGCAGGAAAATTCTTCGATTAGTTAAGAATGGAGGATGAACATGCTGGCTTTTATTGTAAACCAGGCTTAAAGTAATGTTTTCATAACAAGAACTGGTTGGCAGCTTCAAATCTAATCAGCTAAGAATAAATGTGAGTATACTCATAAATGTGAGCACAGTAGAAGCTGGTACTAGCACAACATTGAAGGTCTGAAAGTATCTCCAGGAAAGCACAGTTTCTCAGTGAGTTATAATTTAGTACGAACATTTGCCTATGACTACCATGAAGCAAATTTTCTACCAGCAGGATGCATTCTAAATCAAAAGGATTTAAGGCAATAAGCAGATACATTTTTCCCCCTTCTTCAATGCAGCCATCATGCCTTTAACAAATTTAAAAATGTTTTTGGAAGCAAAGTATTAAAAAGAAAAATCACAGACAAGCCATTTGTGGTTGAATTCAAACAGAGTGGATTTTGATTCCGAATGCTTCTGTATATTTTTGTGCCAAGACCGTTTATAACAGTGGATTCAATGGCTAAGAGTACTAAGTTATTGAAGGGATCTCAATAAAAATGGCATTCCACTAAAAATGAAAGTTTTTCTTTTCTTAGGCTCTCGTGAATTGATGTGGCTTTAAAATATTTTTCAAGAAGCGTTTGTCAGCCAAATGACAATAATTCTGACACGAGATAGGATTCTTCCAAATAAAATGGGATATAAATTACTTTTGAGACCATCTAGCAAGGTCATAATATAGAGGCTGCTTATTATAGTTTCAAGCCATCAGGCTCTCAAATGTGCACATTTGGAGTGGCCAGACAAGGCATATTCCATACCTGATTGGACTTGGGTCCTGGGGCCAGTGGTACATACAAGTGCAGCTCCACATTGCTGGTGGGGCAACGATTCTTTTGCCCGGCTGTTTTTAACTTTTCTAACTTTGCCACCTGCCACCTTTTAACACACATAAACCAGCTCCCACTAAGTGTGTTACTATCCCTGAAAACTACTCCCCTCATTCCTTTACTTTTCTTATTGATCAGATCTCTGTTGTGAAAATGAACATACCATGTGGTCTGACAAGCCCCTCCCTGACTTGTGTTCAAGAGATCTGGGTACTGTGTTTTTATAAGTGAGCTACTTGGCTCCTCAGAATCAACTTCTTTATCTAATGAGGTTAACAGAGCCTTCCTGGCAGGGTTTGTGTGAAGATTAAATGATGAATATTAAAAGCCTCATTGAATTTTCCCTAACGTGTTTTCTTATTGGAATATCACACTCTCCACATGATCTCAAGTCTTTAACCAAGTGCACATATTAAATGATTGAAAACTCTAAGGAGGGCAACACTCCCAGTTATATGGTTTCACAGGAGCAGTCCTGTTGGATGGCTCTTGTCTCATATTCCTTGTTTTTGTGTCTGAAGATATTTGACATTATGCTGAATCATATACAGTATTCAAATTCTAGGTTTCTGTTTCTGCGGCTCAAACTATAGCTGTGTGTATGTTTCTGAGACTGATATGAATATGTGGTGAAGATTTAGTGATCTTAGGATTTCATCATATGTCTCAAGGATAATTTGATGTGCTTGGTTTGGATTACAGAGAATGCATTTTTTAACAAATGGAAACTGTACGGAGTGATTTACACTTAGCTGGAAAAATGTAATGTAGACTGAAAAGATAAAAAATCCTGGCATTTTTATTGTATTATATATATTTATTGATTTCAGAAAGGAAGGGAGAGGGTGAGATAGAAACATCAATGACGAGAGAAAATCATTGGCACAACTCCTACTGGGGATAGAGCCCGATACCCTGACATGTGCCCTTGACCAGACTCAAACCTGGGACCCTTCGGTAAGCAGGCCAATGTTCTATCCACTGAGCCAAACTGGCTAGGGTAAAATCTTGCCATTTTAAATCCTTTTATATTTTTAGTGGGAGGTGTGGGATAGGAAAGGTTTAACTTTCAGACTCTGTGTGATATATAATACCAAATAACATATGAATAATAATTTTCTATACATAAAGACATATAAGTACTAATCAAAATCTCTATATCTAAAAGCCAAACGACCCCCCTTCTCCACCCCCTGGTCAGCTCCGCCCCCGATTGGGGGGGGAGTGTGGGGGCGATTGGGGGCAGGTCCAGCCAGCCAACCACCTGTGGCCCCTCCCCCCTGCCACCTCGCTGATCGGCCCCCATTGGGGCGGGCCTGCCGGACCCCACCCATGCAGGAATTCATGCACCAGGTCTCTAGTATGTTAATATATATATTTTTTTACCATGGATATAGGTCATTCTTTCGTGCTTTAACATGTGAATATATAAACCTAGCAAACCTCTGAGGCAGCCATTCGATGGAAGATTTAGTCCCACATCTCTCTTCATCCTGAATTTTGTTAATAAACCTTCCTGCTTTCCCAAATCCTTAAATTCTCTTTAGTATTGAAAACCACAGCGATGACCCCACAACATGATCTTTCCTCTCCCAGCTGAGGACACCTGGCTCCTGTCACCTTCCCCTGACTGTCCTTTCTCAACATGACAACAAAGGTCCAGCAACTGCATCTTCTCCCTAGTTCTTTGGAAAGTCACTGAATATTTTTCTCTCAGGCTTATTTCTAGAATCTTTTACACCAGTAGAGTTATTTTTAGTTTCACGATAGAAGTTTTGAGAAACTACCTCTTGAGCTTTGCTTAGACATTCTTTGTAGGCCTGTGTGAAGCCCAAAGTGACAGGCCTTCACCTGAAAATGAAGGCTGTGGGGAGGAGTGGGGGCCAGGCGGAGCGGGTGTGTGGCTGAATAACCTCACCTGTCAGCCTCCTTTTCCATCTGATGGTAGGAAGGGAGCTATCAATTCTTAGGTACACCTTAGGGGAAGGGTTTGTTCTTTTATAAAAAGAAGGGTGTCTTATTTCAGAAGGGTTAGATGTTAATAAAATCCAATCACTATTGTCTCCAGTGTGCCAGGGGGTATGCTAGGCATAGGCATCAAAAACATAAACACGCCCTGGCTGGTGGCTCAGTTGGTTGAGCATTGTCCTGCACACCAGAAAGATTGTGGATTTGATTCCAGGTCAGGACACATACCTAGGTTTTGTGTTGGATCCCCACTCTGGGCACTTACGGTAGGCAACTGATTGATGTTTCTCTCTCACATCAATGTCTCTCTCTCTCTTGCTCTCACTTCCTTCCTCTCTCTCTAAATTAATAAAGACATATCCTCGGGTGAGGATTAAAAAAACCCCATAAACAATATAAGGTAGATCAATGAAAAGGAAATGGAAAAGTACACAAACAAGGGTGGAGGATGAAATAAATGTCACCAGGAATGAGGTTAAAAAGGCTTTCAGTAAAGAGTATACCCTTTCACAGAGGCGGGCCACAAATTTGCTGAGAACTCTTTAGTAGCCAGGGCATTCTAGTCCACAATATCTATGAGATAAAAATGAAAACAAAAATAAAAACATTACTCATGTGAAACATGAATATTCTTGGCTCCTGCCCTGGCCCGTGTGGCTCAGTTGGTTGGAGCGTTGTCACATGCTCCTGAAAGTCGTGGGTTTGATTCCCAGTCAGGACACATTTCTAGGACATGGGTTTGATTTCCTGGTCAGGGTGTGTACAGGAGGCAGCCAATCTATGTTTCTCTCTCACATTGATATTCCTCTTTCCCTCTCTCTCTCTCCTAAAATCAATTTAAGAAAATATTTTCTAGGTTCCAAAGTCAGATGGAACTTTTTCCAGTGTCCTCAAATAACAAATATTGTGCACATGTTTATTAAGCATGTACGATGTGTCAGGATTTATGTTCTGTGCCAGAGGAAAAAAATCATCCCTACATTCAAAGAACGTAGATAGAGTCACCAGCTGGCAGCCTTGGGCTACTCTGGCTTCCCAGCACATTTCGGTCTTTTAAATTCTTTGAATATCAGTGATGGACAGAGGAGCTTAGAGGGTAAATTGGAACCCTATGTTCTTTTCCTTTTAAGACTTCCTACTCTGTAAGAAAGTGAATCCTGCAAAATTTAGTTTATACTTGTTAGTTTGTGCTTCTAGTGTTTGCTTGATTTTGGCCAGCAGGACTGCGTGAAATGTTTGGTAGATGAAAGGAAAATAGGATTCACACTCTGCTATGTACCTGTTTCTTTCAGTATCGAGACAGGTTCCTCCTGAGAGAGGTTTTTCCTTTTCGTGTTTTCCCAAGCTTTCACATTTATGACAGCATTTCTGCTTGATTTGGAACAGAGAAGATACTTAGAGACCCAGGAAATCCACTAACGAAATAGAAGCTGTCTAGGGCCTTGGGATTAGTCAATTCCCAGAGCATTAACCCGTGGAGCTCCCCGACCCATAACGTCTCCAATTAGGCTGAGAGTAAGTCAGATATGTAAACTGACCTTGCTCTTCACCAGGTTCCCCTTTCTTGGAAATTAGAAAGGAGTAGGTTCTTTCCCCATGCTTCTCTTCTTGATGCTCAGTATGAGCCTCCTTCAGGCACATTCCTCCTTTCATTTATGCGTAAAGGTACACTTAGCTGTTCCAGAATTCAGTTTTGGTGAGCAGTGACTAAACTCCATCAATAACCAAAGCATTTCTGAATCTTTGGTCCATTGCAGTTTCAGCTAATGCCTAATAAATATCCCTAAAATTAAGGTGCTAGTTTTGAGGATGTCATATGTCAAATTTCCAGCAGGCTTTCTACCCTCCCCACTATCAGGTTGCACTTATATCTGTTTAATATTCACCCTCTGTAAACTGGTACTAAATATACACCCTTGACCTTCCCTATGGATCACAGATAATTCTGTTCTTTGCTCATGGCCTTTTACTTAAGTACCTCCAGGATATGATGGAATGGCATGAAGTTTCAGCTGTTCACTAAAATATGCCATCGGAAAGATAAATATTTCAAGGAATTTAGATTTTTCAGAACTCTTATCTTTTCCTTTCTCAAGAGAATGCTCTAATATTTTCTCTTTAAGAGATAGTATGATGAGGTAAAGAGACTTAGATTTTTAATTCAGACCTAGTTAGTGAATGTGTGACTTTGGGAAAATCATTTCATTTTCTGAGCTCAGCTTCATTACTGTGAAGTGGAGATAATAGCGGTGCTTAATACTTGGGATTTCTGCTGAAATTAAATAAGTGAGCTTCATGTAAAATATTGAGTACTATACTGCGCCTGGCACATTTTGAGCTCCTGATAAAATCTTTAGAAGTAGGGATTTAGTCAGGATTAAATGAGATAATTTTTATAAAGTTCTTAGCATAGCGCTGGGCTCAGATTCATAGTAGACACTTAATAAATGTCGGGTCCCTGTTTTCTTCACATTTAGATTCTCAACTCCACTCAATTTTCTTCCCTTCTCCCCTTACCCTACCAATGCTGTACAGAGGAACTCAATGAGTACAAGGTTTGCTTAGGATTCCAGAATCTCACAGCATCCAAGCTCAAAGTGGAATAAAACCTAGAGCAGTGTTTCAGAACTGTGTGGACACATTTTTAGTTGTCACAGCTGGAGGGAGGAGGATGTTAGGGATCTAGTAGGTAGAGGCAAGGGATGCTGCTAAACATCCTACAATATACAGGACAGGCCCCCACCCACCTTCACAGAAAACAAAGATTTATTCCTCCCCAAACAGCAATAGTGTTGAGGTTGAGAAACCTTGTCCTAGATATGCATATTCTCAGGATTGAGCCCAGAAGGCTTCAGAATGAGTGACAAAATGTGGGGTGACACTGAGTTTGGAGTGGTAACTAACTGGCTAATTTATGGAACTTATTCTTCACCAAAAATAGCCATCTTCTCCACGATAGACCAAATACCACATATATAGCATTATACCACATACCAAAAAAATGGGTTTATTTTCTTGTTTTGCACCAAAATTCACTTTAAATTTACTTTCAAACCAGATGGGTATGTTTTAAGAATCCCTGGTGGGTATAAATGTTTAAACGCCCAAAGCTCTGAGAAATTCAACAACCGTAGTGAATTAACACTTAGCCGCCGTTTAAGATTCCAGTGGTACCTTGTGACTAGGGGAGCCAGGGGCCTTGAGCCCACTTGCAATTGCTCCACAAGAGGAGCCAGCGTATCAGCTTAAGCAGCTTTAGCTGTAACGTTGACGAGAGGCTGGGCACCGTGTTTGCAGGCTAAGGAAAAGGGATATATGAGAGAGTGTAAAAATTTAAAAATAAAATCCTTTTGGATATTTTCTACAAAGATACCGACAGCTTGCTTGCTTGATATCCTTTGCCTCCTGTTGTCTCAAATCAAACATTGTCGGTAGTGTCTTATGTATCTGAATAAAAATGCCATTTTTTTGGTAACTAGGGGGAAAGCTATTATTTTTAGTGAGCTTGGGGAAGGGTAATAGGAAGGAGAGATCCACATAAAGAGTATTTTAACCCCGACTCCCAGAAATATCCTGAATATTTTTCATGCTGGACTAAGATCATGGTCTAATGGCCTGCTGACATGCAGATAACTGTATTTTCAATGTATATATTTCTGATTTTTAAAAAAATATTTTTATTGATTTTAGAGAGGAAGGGAGAGGGAGAGCAAGAAAGAAACCTCAATGATGAGAGAGAATCATTGATTGGCTGCCTCCTGCATGCCCCACACTGGGGTGGCGGGGATTGAGCCCACAACCCAGGAATCGAACCATGACCTCCAGGTTCATAGGTTGACGCTCAATCACTGAGCCATGCTGGCTGGGCTATATTTCTGATTAAGAGAAGAGGACAGCTATTCAGAGAGTGAAGAACTACCAGGCCAGGGAGGGGAGTCAGTGTTTGGTGCCACCTTTCCCCTGGGAGCATCTGCTGATTCCAGGAGAGGGCCGAGAGCCTGGAAGGCTGAATGATATTTCTGACAGCCTTGCAGAGGGAGGACCTATCAAGTGGGGCCCCTGATGACTTCCCCTCATTCACTTTGTGTTGGGACTCTTAAGGGCTGCATCATAAGAGTAATGGTAAACCTGAAGCAAACAGGGACTTCAGTTCAGACTTGACTGTCTCAACTTATGAAGTCAGAATGAGATGATCATTAATGGCTAATATCCCCAGGGGCCTGGCATAGGCAAATGGAAATAAGTTTTGGAAAATATGACCTAATTCTAGGATTAATTATTATTATAATAATTTACAAATATGATGTCCGAAACCTAATAAAAATTAACCAGACATTATACAACATGGAAATAAAAATACCAAGAGAAAAGAATAGGCATATAAGGGCTTCAGATATTGAAATCATCAAAATAAACGTTAAAATAACTACTTTTTTATGCCAAAGGATTTAAAAGAAAAGAATTAGAATATTACAGAAAAGTAAAAATTATAAAGTAAGACCCAAATGGGTGTTTTATGCATGAAAATTACAGTTAGAGAAATTAAGAACTCAAAGGATGGATTTAACAGTAGATTAATCAGAGCTGAGGAAAGAACTACAAATTAGAAGATAGGTCAATATCCAAGCTCAGAGAGACAAAAAGAGGAAAAATAAAAAAAGAGAATAAAACACACAGAGGATACATTGAGAAAACCTAACATATGGCCAATTTGGATTTTAAGCAGAAGAAATGGGAGAGAATGAGAGCAGAGATAGTATTTGATGTGATAATGATGAAAAACTATCTAAAATTGACAAAGAATCTCAAGGTACAGGGAGAGAAGCCCTGAGAACACTAAGTAAGCCAAATAAAAATAAACCTGCACTTTGGAAAATAACAGTTAAATTTCAGAAAACCAAAGAAAATAATCTTTAAAATAGATGAAGATTACCTTCAAAGAAGCAGCAACTAGCTTAAAGCTGATTTCTAAATAGTAAAAATGCTCACCAAAAGAGAATGGCATGTTTTCAACATGCAGAAACAAAATAATGACAAACTTAGAATTTTATCCTCAGTGAATGAAATTTTTTATTGTTCTTGATTAGTCAAGATTGCAAGTTGTAATCTGTAGGCTAAACACTAAAATAATAACAATAGAACAGATAACTTTCAAGACAATAGAAGGGGAAATGGGATTATAAAAATAATCGGGTAAGGAAAGAGTGATCTTTTCATAAATGGATTTGGGCATATGGATGCTCATATTAAAAACAAACAAACAAAAAAAACCCACAGAAACTTGACTTCTACCTAAGTATCAATTCCAGGTTGATCGTACTCTAAGTGTGAAAAGAGAAAACATATGCTTCTAGAAGATAACTTAGGAGAATGACTTCATGACCTCAGGGTAGGTAGACACTTTAAATAGGACGCACTGCACACACATGCACAAAAATAACACACCGAAAAATATAACATTTGGCTGTAATAAAATTATAAACTTCTTTCATTCAAAGATATCATTAAGAGAGTGAGAAGGCCACATAATGGGAGAAGATATTTGCAAGACATACTAATCAATGGAGGGAATATCTAGATTTAAAGAATTCCTAGAAGGAATATGAAGAAGAAACACTCCAATAGAAAAATGGACCAGGAGCTTGAACAGACATTGTACAAGAGAGGATATCCAAATGGCCAGTAAGTAAGTGAAAAGGCACTTGAGTCATGAGAACCAAAGGAAATATTGTCATATTAGCTGAAATTAAAATTACAAATGATACCAAGTGTTGGTGAGGATTTGGAACAATAAACACTCTCATACCCATAGAGTTGGTGAGAGGCACTTTGGAAAACCATTTGGCATTATCTCCTAAACTAAGATAAGTATACTCTATTTTCTAGATATTCCATTCCCAGGTTTATACCTGACAGAAATGTGTGTGCTTGTGCATGAAGAGACAGATATGAGAATATGCCTGGCAGAATTACTAGTATTAGTAATGGTCCCAAACTGTAGAAAACTCAAAATTTCCATCAACAGTAGAATGAGTAAATAAATTGGCATGTTGATACCATGGGCTATAATACTTTAGTATAAGTGAATGAACTACCACCAAATGGAATGACTCTAACAAATAGAGCATCATGTGAAGGAGACCAGGCACAAAGAGAAATATTCTGTATGATTCCATTTACATCATGTTTAAAAACCAGGCAAAATTAAAATATACTGTGTAGGGATATATGCTTAGGTGATAAAACTCCAAAAAAAAAAAAAAAAGAAAGTAATTGCCCTAATATCAGGACAGCTGTTATCTTTGGCAGGGGGCAGAGCCAATAGTTATTGGGAGGAGGCATGAGGGTGTTTTTGTGGTGTAGGAGATGTTTTGTTTCTTTACTCTCATGGTTGTTACATGGGGATCTCTGTAATAAATGCTTGAGCTGTATACTTTCACTTCTTGCATGTTTCTACAGGTGTGCTGTAATTCACAGTTAAAAACAAGGTAATGGGGCAAACAAACAAATGACCTACTACCATGCTGACAGCAGACAAGATACTTGTCCTAAATTTTTAACGGAGGCTTTCTATGGTAGGTCCAATCCCTGTTTATAGCCGTGTTTATGCATTCACAGGGCTGTAGTGATAAAATGTCAAAGCAAGGAAATGGAAAGATGTCCCACTTTTTAAATGCTTATTCAACTTTGGCCAATTTCCAATTCCGTGAAGATTTGAGAGTTTTATAGGCCTTCGTTGTTACAGGTCAGCTTTGATTTAGAAATCTGACTTGAGGGAAGATGTTGAAAAACACACGCTTTGTGGGAGAGCTGAGCTTTATAAATTTGCAGAAAATGGTGGTATTATTTGTGACTCCCACAAACAAAGGAAATCAGAGCAGAGATCTTCAAAAGACATTCCCTGAAATATTCATTGTGTTGACTCCTCAGAGATATTTACAAGAATTCTTTTAAGTTATTGCAATAAAAACCAAATGTAGGTGTCAATATATCACAAAATAAAGCCTATGTTAGAGTATCAAACTTCAAAGCTTCAATACATACAATCTATGTCACTTAAGTGCTGGTAATTGTAATGAAAAGCTTTTACAAGAAGGACAAGAGTTCAAGAGGGCAGTGTCTGGGTCATGAGGGCCATTTATCTTACTGGAGAGGCTTCAGGTTGTTTTGGCCTATGAGAGTGCTCTGGCCTCTGAATTACTACCATAAGCCCCAAACTAAATATGTTTAACTTCAAACTGATAATAGCAGGTTGGTTCTGCTGACACTTTACTGGTCATCCCAGACTTTAGAACTACAAATTTTATGTGCAGCTTTAATACAATACACATTTGTGAGCACCCACCCTGTGAATGTGAGCATATCAGGGCTGGAAAATGCAGCCCCTATGGACATAACATACATGGAGAAAGACACACAGGCACGCACACTGTGACCGTGAATCAAAGGTCTGCCCTGTGCCAGGCACCGTGCTCCGCTCAGCATCTTACACTCTCCACTCTAACCCTCACAATGACCTTGAAAGATGACCATCGTCTTTACCTTTTCAGAGATAAGGAAGCTGAGGCTCAGAGAAGTTAAGTAACATCCCCAAGACCACAGGACTCAGTGACAATGACTGTGGAAAAGCCAAATACAGCTTTACCTCATGGCTCCCAGGTATATGGCAAATAGCTGGTTTTCTGGCCGGTAGCACTCTGACTGAGCTGCATGTTTGCTTTGAGAGATTCAGTCCAGTTGTGTATAAATAAAGACAGGAGGTTTTCTCTCCGAAATGGAAGGAAAGGGTAAATCTGCACTACCACAGCATGGGGGAATGATTTGTCCACAACGTGCACAGAAAATAAATGTTCCCCAGGCCAGAGTCAAATAGCGAGTTCTGTGTACAGATGAGGCAGGGCCTGCTCCCTGGTGGTGCTTTCCTTTGAAATGCTGGCACAGGGGTCTTCAGAGAGGGGAGCTGGGTGTGGGATCCCTGCGGGGGTGACCTACCTTCTGATTGATTTTCATCGTCTCTTCGGTGTGGTAGAGAAGGAGCTTTTCGCCTGAAGAAGTCAGGTTGACGTACACCTGGAGGCAGGGGTACTGAGAGAGTTTCAAGCAGTCCGGGCCACAGCTGAAGGAGCAATTAAATGTTTCCGTGATGGACGCATTCAGCAAGGTGCATTGAGATTCCTCGGTCCACACGCTTCAGAGAGACAGGGAGAGTAAACACAAGGTCCAAAGCGCTTACAGCAAGGAAGGCATAATTAGAGGGGATCATTGGTCTTTAGCCTGAAGAATCTTTTTAAAATCTATAATACAACCTAGTTGTTAAAGTTTAGACTTTTGAATAGAGCAGCTTTGGGCAAACCATCATATAAACATCGATAAATTTACCTGGCACCTAAGAACTCTTTCACTGACTCGCATTGGTTATAGTATAATATTTTCCAATGCTCGGTTTCAGTTATTTCTTTCCTATCTCAGATTCACTGATAAGCATAAAACATCTTATGACATCAAACCTGAACTCACCTGTATTACCTGTCAAGCAGCTTCCTGCCACGCCCAGTCCTCACCTCTGCAAAGCCTGCCCAGTTTGTAGCAGAGACGGTATAAGGGGAGAAGAGGAGGGAAGATGACAAAGGGATGGAGGGGTTTGAGGTCCAATTCGACACACGGAGGGACAGGAATACATTTCTTTAAGGCCTTTCTAATAAGGGAGGAAAGATAGCTCCACCCTTTGTACCAAGAGCAATCATTTGGGTATCCCTTTTCCCCCTAACTGGTGTTTTATATGCATTATCCCCTCTTATCCTCCCAACAACTCTGTATGTTGGCTATTAATTCCCTTTGAAGGCGAGTGAACTGAGGGTCAGAGAAAACAAGTAGCATGTGAAGACATGCAGATAGTGAGCGATGGAGATTGTGATTCCACTCAATCCTGATTTCTCCAAGGCCCAGACTGGTTCCATGGAGCTGTGCTGTGGAGAAGAGGACAAGTGTCCTCTTGGGGCCTCTCAGTTAGAAAAAACAAACCAAACCAACAACTTCCAGCTGCTCATTGGCCAGCATTTCATTCTAAAGTCTTTAAAAGTATCTGATCAAGAGTCACATTTGTGACTAGGAAGAAACACCAGCAATCAAGGGTTTGTTTCTGGGGATAAGCTGATAACCATCGTGAACAGAAGACAGCTGTTTTCTTTGCAGATGGCTACCCCTTCCTTTTGCAGAACATGTGTTGAAGGGCCCCCCCTTGTCATGTCCAGTTTTATGCCAGAGGCAGCATAGTAGCCCTGAACCCCTCCCGCTCCCGCCCCCGGTGTGGCAAATTGTATTTTCCTAGGATCTGGGTGGTCAGAGTTTGCTTATCAGGGAGGAAAGAGTCTTTGATGGCTCCAAGCAGATGTGAGGATCTGAAAGTGGTTTTGGAACCAGTGAACACTGGGAGCCCGAGGCAGCAATCAGCACTTTCATTGAGAAGGAGACAGCTGAAGGCATCTGAGAAATAGAGCAGAGCAGCCACAAATGGGAAAGAAGATGCCTTAATTTCAGCAAATTACTGTGTTTCAGCTAGAGCTTGCTTCTATGTGAAAGTATTAATTTAGGTGGAGAACTGAATGCCACAAAATCTTTTGATTCTTTTTTGGATTGAAACCTCAGTTTTTCATTTGAAAGACTCTCATCTCTTTAAGCTGAACCACTGTGAGATTTTCCCTATTTGTTGGAGCAATGCTGGGCTCTCCTGTGCTCAAAGTGTCCAATTTATGGTCAGAGTTAGCTAGAGATGCTGTGGCTTACTCAGGGGAGAATACACATGATATCTCAGTATTTAACTGCCTCCCTATCTATTCAGTAAACCATGGGCACATATTAACATGAAAAGCGTTCAAAATCTGTAATTTTTTTCAAGTTGGTGCACTGCAGTGTTTCTCAGCCTTGACAGCATATTAGAATTACCTGGAGAAATTTAAAAGATACTGATGACTGGTTTCCACTCCAGACCAATTAAATATGACCTCTGGGATGATGGTGGTGGGGAATGAGATCAGTATTTTAAAAAGTTTCTCAGGAAGTTTAAATGTGCAGTTGAGATCACTGATGTGTGGGGTGATGGAGGAGTGGGGTGGGGGAGGGAAGGAGGAATGAGAGTGGAGAATGAACAGAAGTGTGAAGAGGCAAGAACAGGGTCCTCGGAATTAGTGGGATGTGGGTTTGAATCTTGGCTCTGCCATATGCTAGATCTGTGTGGCGCTGGGCAAATTATTTCTATCCTGAGCCTCAGTATTGCCATTTTTATGATGTGTATATTCATATTTACCTTATAAAATTGTTATGAGAATTAAACAAGTAACCTATAGATCCTGGTACATAGTAGGAAGTTTATACACAGAGCTATTCCATCATTATTAGACAACATTATTGAAAAATATTATGTTCAAGGCTTAAAGTTATTATTTGGAAAGAAGGGGAGGAAGAGGATCTGAGGTTGATAATCTATGGGGGAAGAGGGAGAAGGGGGAGACAAAGACAAGTGACCCAACCAGCTAATGGTGTTACCTCTGCATGTATGAGCGCAGGAGTGTGATTCCCAGCAGAAAGTACATCATGATGGAGCACACCATCATGGTCAGTCCCAGGAGAATGGCCCGGTCCTCTCCTGCTTTCAGTGCTGTGACAGTTTTCCTTTTGTCCAAGAGGTCGTGGTCCCTGATTTTTTGGTAAATATTTCTGAGGTTGAAAATAATAAAGTCTTATATGAGATTTACAGTTACCAGAGAATAGGTACGTCACTGCCCATGCCTTCTTAGGGCAGGGAGGCCGAGAGGAGCCCCTCCAAACCTGCCTGAGTGCAATTAGATCCCAGTGTGTGCCCATTGTCACCCAACACACACACACACACACACACACACACACACACACACACACCCCAACCCTGAGGAAAAACAAGTAGCCCAAACTTTCCTCTTCTTTTCTCTCATGGGACAACTGCATTATTTGACCATTTGCTGATAAAATATAGACAGTTTGATAAAAAAAATCTCAGGAGCATATTCAAAACAACAATAAAATTATAAGTGTTTTAAAAATATAAATTATTATAATGTATACCAAGAATTTTTCTTTAAAGAAAAAAAGAAGTCCTTCTTTACTTGAGCCCATGTCTACCTGCAAATATTTTTTCCTTCTCTCTAAATCTAAAGAAAGGAAGCAATCCTCTCAACCTTTAACGTAATGCTTTGGGTTTGTTCCTTTGCCATTTAACCCCCAGCTGATCATCACTGATATTTTTATACTCTCTAAATACATAATGGAACGTTAATTCAGAATCTGTCAACTTCACACCTTATTTCCACCAGCAGTAAAATACAGAAGTTATTTTGGTTAACATTTTCCTCATGCTTAGGGTTGCTTAGGGTTATGTTGGCTTAAGATTTACAAGCAATGTTGAGATGTGGAGTGGTGAATCAGCCTTCTTTTATGTGTAAACCCTTGAGTGAGTTTAGAAAAATGTTAGTCAAATTAAGGCAAGACTCTATAACTTTGGATAGTTATTACTATTATTTTTGTTACTTATCACACAGCAGCAATATTGGGTCTGAAAGAACATGAAATTGGAGTAAAATGATTTCCTGAATTCAAAACTTGACTTCACTGCTTACTAACTCTGTGATCAATGACAAGTTCCTCAGCCTTTCTGATTCTCAGGTTCCTGGAAAGTGGAAATGATGTGTAAACTGCATTGTAATGGTTAAATGAGAGGCATAAGTTATCCAGTAGAATAACTAGCATTATGTATATGTTCCCTTTGAAAAATGGGGTGAGAGTTTGGGTTCATGACATGAGCTTCAGAACATCCTAAAATTATTATTCTCCAAAGAATTTTTAAATGATTGAATGGCCCCCCAAAAATACACCCCAAAAACATAAAAAGCTCATCAGTAGAGCATTGGATTTGAAACAGGCCTGGAAGAAAAGGTAGAAAAGAAGTAAGAAATTGCTGGGGGTGCTTGGAGAGATCTGTGAGAAGAATAGGAAAGAAGGCAATGCTCAGGGATTCCATCAAGGCAGGTGGCCAAGGAGCAGTATGAGATCTCGTTTAGTTTCTATTTTGAGATGGGAGCTCTGAATCATAGGGGTGTGGGAGTTGGGGAGTTGTAGGTCTTTAGGGCCTGGAAAGGGAGAGAACACATAGAAGACTGAAATGGAGAAAGAAACTCTGGTATTTTTTTTAGCTTCAGACAATAAAACAACATACACAAGAATAACTTCAGGTTTTTCTTTAACATTTTTATCATTAGTCATTCTTGTTGTTTAAAAAAGAAACTAGAGTAGAATTCAGTATAGAACTTGGCAGGAGAGGGAAGAGATGTCTGGTATTTGTGCAGGTGTGTGTATATTCAATTGTGTGAATATTCATTTAACTCTGTGCTCCAGGATGGCCTCACTAGTGTCTATGGCAGGCATCTGCTCTACTGGCTGCTACGTTTTGGGCTGGTTGTTAAATATTTTGATTCCTGATAGAAAAATGAGGTTGTTTATATACTTAATATATTTCTGAAAGGTTTTAGGGTATAGTATTTATTAATCTGGTTATTAGATGTAAAATCAACCAATTAGTTTACTATTATTGCTATTATTTTAAAGTTCTCTTTATGAGATAGTTTATAGAAATCTTACTCTTTCCTGGAGGGATGGGCCCATCATGGGAAGAGAATAATAGAGAGGCCTTTGTTATTCATCTTTTCATGGCTGCATCCTTCCTGGCTCCTGCCTTCACTCACTCTGGCCATTCATTATCCTCATTGCCAGAAGCATGGAGAGAGCCTATTGTTCATTATTCTCAGGTTCCCAAGCCCACTGCTCCTGGACTAGCTAACCCCCCACCCTCCAATTATTTCCTACTGTTTTCTGAGATTTTCTTTGGAAAATGTAGGGTTTATATCAAATCTCTTTAAACTTGACCCTTTATGAACTGGAATGAAAAAAAGAAAAAAGAAAAAAGAAAATCAGTGCCCATTAGCAGCTAAAGCTCTTGAGCAGGCAAATTTCTGAAACAAGAAGAGACAGGCTGAATTTGACTTTAAAGACCTTCTGTGAAATTATAATCTGATGTTACTTTGCTATTATTGTTCATCAAAATGTAGTTAATTCTGATGGCTGCTATTGAGAGTTGCATTTTCTGCAGATGGAAGCCAGCAAGGAGGGAGCAGTAGTCTCAGTTCCAGTGTTAGGCTGTTAGACAACATCACTTATGTCAGTCTATCCTCATAAAAAAGATGAAGTGTAATCAGTCAGGAATGTCACTGGAACAAGAGCATATAAAAATGATTCAAGTGGGTAATTTACAAATCACAATTTGAAAATGGCTAACAAATGTCTTCATATGCTCTGGAATGTGTAGCGAAGCGGGAAAATGATTGATTTCCACACAGGCCAGACACATCTGGAAAATTAGGATATTACTCAGCAAAACAAAAGTGGGTGAGTAGGGTGAAATTCATAAAATTCATTAATAAGTTATTATTGAATTAATGAATAAATCAGGGAATGAATGATTTAGGAAAACAAAGAGTTCATTTTAAATCCACAAATTTATCTTGAGTGCTGGTAACTTCTAGTTACTGGTGAAATGGCCACTAATCAAGAGGAAGACAGACATGAAAAAAAAAATCAACGCAGGGTAGTCAAGTCAATGATGGAGCTATTCACAGAGTGAGTACAGAAGAGGAGTAACTTCCCCAGCCTGAGGGAGCAGAGCAGGGATAAGTATTGAGATCACGGGAAGCTAGTGAAGGAGTGATGGCTTCAACAGAATCTTCAAAGTTGAATCAGAGTTAACCAAATGAGACAGGGAGTCAAGAGTATTTTAGACAGAAGGAATCACATGAACAAATAGATGAAGATTTGCAGCTGCATAGTGACTGTCAGAAACTACAAGCATTTTCATGTTACTGGAATTAGTATGGAATGGGTAAACAGGGCAGTTAAGTTTGGAAAGGTAGTAGGACATAAGAGTTCTGTAATTCATTCTAAAGAGTTTGGCCCTTATTCCTGTAGTTTAATGGAAAGCTGTATGTGACATGAGGGTGACATAATAAGAATTGAGTTTCAGAATGATCATTCTGGCTGTAATGTGGAGAAACAATGGATTAGAAATAGAACAAGACTTAAATCAGAAATAAGAATTAGAAGATAGTTACTGTTGTGCTGGCAAAAGATTATGAGGATCTAGGATCAAGGTAGGCTGGATGGAGAAAAAAGGAGGCGTGGAGAAAGATCTGGGGATAAAACTTCAGGATCTGGTGATCAATAGAATATAGGGGATGATTAGGAAGTAAGAAAAAGGATGTAGTTCAGATTTATGCCCAAGAACTTAGCTTAGATGACTGGGGAATTGGGAGCGAGTATTAAAGCAGGAAACCTTATTTTCCTACTTATCAGGGCCCCAAAGAGAGGACTTTTACCCTGGTAAGAAGGGAGAGGTTGATTGTACATTTATAGATTCTCTCCCCCACAAACATAGCGTCCTGAGCTCAGGTGGAGAGGAATGATTAATTGATTGGTGAGATGGGCCAGAGTCTGACAGTCAGGGGTCAATTCTATCTTTTGGGTGAGTTTGAAGCACAATTTTTTTCATCCTTTGGACTTGCCTTTGTTCAGTCAGGCCTGGTGTGAACTTCCTATCTCCATGTAGTAAGTTCTAGTTGGAGAAGGGAATGTCCACAGCCTGAGACTAAGTGGATTAGTGAGGTGGTCCGTCCCATCCCAAGTTATCTTCAATGCTAGGGAGAAGAAGTCCAATGGTGTATTTTGGGTTTCAAGCCTAAACATCATCCTTAATACTAGAAAGCTTTGTA
This sequence comes from Myotis yumanensis, assembly GCF_028538775.1. Classification (NCBI taxonomy): domain Eukaryota; kingdom Metazoa; phylum Chordata; class Mammalia; order Chiroptera; family Vespertilionidae; genus Myotis; species Myotis yumanensis. Next base: position 179,358,252 of record NW_027223753.1, read on the forward strand.
CTTTGGGAGTTACTGTGCCACTACTAACAGCTAATATTTTATCTCCCTTGTGCTCTTTGTAACTATTCTCTGTGAATCTACTTAAAAGGGGGTTTGGGAGAAATAAGGGAATAAAGGCCAATGTAGTTCACTAAAGTTGAGATCTCAGGAAGAAGAATGAGTCTGGGGCATGACTACAAATTCAGTTTCAAATATGGGGATGTCCAATAGTAGGTAAAAAGGAGGAAATTGGATTTATAAGTATGAAGCAGATCTAGCCTTGGTGTGTGTTGGCAAAGCAGTATGTTTAAACTCTGATGGGGCAGTCTTGGCTTCATGGTTCCTGGTGAGCCATGAATTAGTATCATGGATACACATGTTGACAATAACAAATAGTAGATCTGTACACTTTTCTACATATATAGGCAACATTTTGCCCAAATCCTTTTGTAGCATATGAATTATTGATAAGTCTACAAGGCAAAGCCAAACTTAACAAAATATTTTACATAAAAATATTTTCAATTGTCCAGTAAAGCTTAATTTTTACCCCAAGCAATAGTCAACACAGTACAATTTTATTTCAAGCTCCATATGTAGATAGTTTCTTAAACTTTGATATTAGATCTATAGCTCATAAGCAAAATATTTATGAGGCTATATACATACAAACATGGATATAAAGAGTAAAATGTGCAAAAAATATTTTTCTCCTATCTTTATCCGATTTAAATTAAGATTCTCTGAGTATTTAGTCTGCAGGAGAAAAGTATTCAGGTAAAAGTACACAGGGTAAAGATCATTCATTAATTCATTTGTCAATGTTTTTTAAGTCTTCATAGCACACTGTGCTAAGTTCTGGGATACAAAGTGAATAAAACATATCCTGAGGGAACTGGAGAGATACCAATAATTATGTGCATTTCAATGAGGCTGATTAGAGAGGAGTACAAGAGGGAAGCAGGTCAGTATATTGGGGGTGGATTTGCCAAGGGATCAGATACTGAAAGGCTAATGCACCAAGATGAGTCAATTCACCAATTTATTGAAGGATTACTTTGCTACATGAATAATTTGCCCACTTTATCACATTTACAGATGTAATAAAGTCATTTTAAGAAGTGTGGTTATATTAGTAAATTAATATGAGTGCATTTTTCTTATAAATATTTTAAAACTATATTTCAAAAATACACTCAATTATAAAGTGTATTCTTATGAACATATTCTTTTTACCAGTATTTTAAGATCTGTTTGATTTTTTAAAAAGCTGTTTTCTAGGGAGGCTTAGTCTTTTTATAAATATGTGCTTATGAATATATTCAAAGATACATCTTTCTTGACTAGGTGTCTGAATATATTCTTTTAATAGATGTAACAAAAGTTTAATATTTCCTATGGGAGCCTTTCAGTGTATATTTATTTTTAAAAATTATTTTTAGAGTCTTTTGCTATTTTGCTAACATTTTAGCATTACTGAGATCCTTATGGCAAATTTCACATTATGATTATTTTGATATATTTGTCAGCTTTATCAGTTTACCCACATTTGTTTCTTTTAACCATTCATAAGGTTACAGTAATTGATTTTGGATGGACATTTTTAATAGCTTTTTAAAGATTCATGAAGTTTAATTTACTTGGTTTTTATTTTGTCTTTATAACATCATTTTACAAAATGCTTAATGTGTCTCTGCTCTAGTCCTGTTATTTTAATAGGAGGGATCTAGGCAAAAATGGTGAGACTCTCTGCTGGGGCAAAATTGAAGAGAATCAGATCAGCATAATGAACAGTCTAACCTGCTGATCCTAGAGTGAGGCAACCTAGGGGCAGAGTGGAGGGGAAACTGAAGATCAGAGAGAGCAGTAGGGCATGACTGGGGTGGGGGTAAGGAGGAAAGACCAAGGGACAGAGAGAAGGGAAGACTAGAAGCAAAGGGTGTCCAGGACAAAGGGAAGGAAAGACAGAGGGGCAGATGGGTAGAGGGACAGTGGCTGCAGACACTGAGAGACAGAGAGGCAGGGTCTGAGGGCCCCAAATCTTGAACCCCTGCAACCTTTTTGGTCCCTGCTAACCCACTGAACTATGTGGAGTTAGGGTGATCATACAAAATTTTTGGAACATTGCAAATTTGATAAATTCATCAAAATGATTAACTGGCAAATGAATATTTTTGGCATATTGGCTTCAGGCAAATTGGCTGCCACTGTATTGGGCATTCCATGAAGGGTTAATGGTAGGTAAATTGACCCAGGGCTGTGATTAAATCAGCATGAAGGTGGTTTAGAAGGCTGCCAGTTGGAGGCCATAACTTTGTTTAAGCAGGGATGTTTCAGGTCCTGTGACAGGCCGAACTGAGCCTCCAATGAGCAAACAATTGAGAAGAGGAAGAAAATCCAGGCAGATTGTGAGGGAGTTGGGGTAGATGAGTATGGTTGGATTCCAGGATCTGGTGGGTGAGGGATAAGAAGAGGCCAGAGATAAAGGGTCTTGTGTGTTTTCTGAAGTTAGAGGAGCAATTAAAATAATCTAAGCAAGGAAGTGGTATGATTAGATTTGTACTTTAGAAAGACCACTCATGTTAGCGTGGTTGGTTGCTTAGAAAGCTTTACGTTTGAATGCAAAGAGATTGATTCTGAAATTCTCCTTGCATTTCAGGTGTCAGGTAACGAGGAGTTGGAAAAAAGCAGGGTGTAGGGGATGAAGATCTAGATCTAGGCATCATTTGTGTCCAGAAGTAACAATTGACACTGGGTTTTAATGAGACTTTCTAGGCAGTCAGAGGAACAAAAGACAGCCAGGGTATGATAGCACAGAGAGGCAGGAAGACAGGACTGCAAAGGGTCCCGAAGTTGTAGGGAGGTGAGGGGGTACCTAGCGGGTGTAGAAAAGAGAAATAGGAAAGATGTGATTAGAAGTGAAGAATTGTGCATATCTGAAATTACTTGGCAGAAAGCGCTTCAGAAACTTACACATAATACTTAACATAATGAATATCTATTATTTATGCCTCTCCGGCCCACTGAATACAGAACTGCTCAAGAGTTGGAGTCAGACCACATTCATCTTTGTAAGTTCAATCTCTTCTGTGTATTAGGCTCACAACATATGTTCCTTTTATCTGGGCTAGAAATGGCTACAAATATGTGAGATAGCCAGCACAGGGAGGCTACGTGGTCAATTGAACCAAACAGATCAGAGAACCCTGGCTGGAACAGGCTCCTGACTTCTGGCTTCCTATCAGTGCCCATTGGACTCTACCACCGACAAAGTTAGTATTCCTTCTAGAAAAACTTCAAGCTTTTCAGGCAAAAAGGGATCTAGTTTCCAGACTTCAAGGAAAAGTGCCTTCTGTTCTGTCCCATGAGGATGAATCTGCAGGGCAATGAATTGTGAAGTGCCAGCTGAGCTGAAACGAGCAGAGTTGCTATGTATTTCTGCCCCAGGAACACTCAACCTGTTATCCCATATGCCAGAGTTGGGAGTGGCATCAATTAAAACAGCCATTGGTCTGCCCTCTGTTCATCAAAGCCTTCCATATTTTTGAGATGGGCTTCTCATCTGTATATCCTAATAAACTGATAAAAGATGAGTTTTATTAGTTTCGGACTTTATTGTGTGTTTTATCCTTGAGCTAGTAGGTATTTATTTATATGGTCCAATTTGAATAGTTTTATTGTTTTTCTGTTTTCAGTTTTTTAAAGTGTGCATTCCATTTGAGGGGAATGTGCTTTTGAGTTTGGGAACAAATGACAGTCACACCTGATACTGTCATTAACATGAGGGCTTTTGCCCATGAACTTAATGTTATTAATTGTCAAGGAAGATTAAAATATTATTTTATGGATAAGAGATTATGGGTGAGAGCAAAATTATAGGAACAAAAGTAGAAGGTAATTCTTTTTAGTCAGGTCTTTAATTTATCAGATCACATAATTTCCCAATGGTATCTTAATTTCTAATTCTTATTTATTTTTACCTGATCTATTAGCATATTAAATTTTATAAAGGCCTTTAGTAAAAAATATAAAAGAAGGCAGAAAATTATGTGAATTATTCAGATAATTTAGACTATCTCTATAACCTAAAGAGCCTTTGAGGAGCATTACCTTTATATTGACCACATTATCTGGCTAGTGCAACAATGGTAAAAATAAATAACAAAAAATAGAGTGACTCTATACATAGAAATAAAAATATAGTTCCCCAAAACTCATGGGTCATAGAATAAAACATGATAAATTAGGATGTATTTAGAACTTAATGATAAGAAAAACACTATAGAGTAGCTAGTGTCATGCAACTAAAGGAATACATAAATAGAAATATATAATCATAAATGTTTATATTAGATAAGAAGAAAGCTGGAAAATTAATGTGCTAGGCATCCAACTTAGGAAATTAAAATAAAGTGTAAAAAAGGAAATAAGAAACATTAGCAGAAATAAAATAGAAGATAAAATGATACTAGGAAATCAATGAATTCAAAGGTTACTTTTTGTTGAAGACTAATGAAATAGATAAACCTCTGACAAGACTTATCAATAAAAAAATAGAGAAGTCCCACATAAATATCAGGAATTAAAAAAACCATAAGCACAGATACAGAATAGATTACAAACATAATAGAGGATGTTAGAAATAATTATAGCAAGATATTTGAAAACTTTGATATATAATTTGCTAAAATATGTAGTAAATTCTTATAAATATGTAACTAACAAATGGATTTAGAAGCAACTAGAAAATCAAAATAGTTATAAATCATTAAAGAAATTAAAATATCTTTATAATGGAAATACTGGGCTCTGATATTTATAGGTGAGTTCTAACTATATTATACAAATCATTCCAGAGGGTAGAACAAGATGGGATGCAACCCAGTCTATTATGAGGTTAGTAAAATTTGGCACAAAACCCAAATCAGACAAAAAGAAAAACTGCAGATCAATTTTACTCATAAACATAAATGCAAAATTTAAAAACAAGGTAGTTCACCAAGTCTAGCAATATATTAAAGTGGAAATGCATCATGATCAAGTTGGGCTATCCCAGGAATATAATGTCATAATTTGATTATCTATTAATGTAATATATTACATAAATCTTTTAAAGGCCTACTATCATAGGATAATATCACATTGTATGCGGGAAATGTATTTATATGTTTTACGTATTTATACGTTCTACCAGTGTAGTAGAGTGCGGGACACGTATTTAAATGTAGAGAAACATATTTGATAAAATTTGACATATATCCATGATAAAAATTCTTATCAAATTAAAAATAAAAACATTCTTTCTGTGATAAATAACATAGAGAAAATACTTATACTAAAGTTTATACTTAATAGTGAAATGTCTAAAGAATCTACTTTATGAACAGGAACAAAGCAAAGATGTTTACTATTACCTGTTTTATTCATGATTTACAAGCTAGTCTAATGAAGCAAAGAGTGGTATATGGCATATTTGCGGATAAATAAGAGACAAAAATATATTATTTATCTAATTATATAATTATGAAGAAAATACAAAAGAATCTACATATAAATTATTAAAATTAATAACAAACTTTAGCATAGCTGAAACAAAACATTAATAACACCACTTGCCTTTCCATATACCTGCAAAAGTAGAAAATATAATTTAAACATTAAAAAAAGAAGGTACTTAGGAATAAATCTAGTTATGTGCAAATTCTCTTTGTAAAAATTATAAAAGTTTATTGGGAGATATTAGGGAAGACAAATTAATGTAGAGATCAATCATATTCATTCAGAGAAACACTTGGTAACATGATGCAAATCTACCACAATTAAGTAAAAGATTAATAAAATTCCAATAAAAATTATCAAGAGGTGTTTTTTTTTGGAAAGCGGGCTTGACAAGTTGATTCTAAATTTGTGTGAAAGTGCAAATGTCTAAGGATAGCAAGTATACTCCTGATTACAAAAAAACAAGGTGGGTGACCTGACCTATCAGATAGCAAGATGTATTGTAATGCTAAAGTGTGTAAGTTCAAGTGTGGTGTTTGTCTGAGGTAGACAAAATTAAATAGAATAGAGGTCCAGAAATATATTCACGTGTATATAGAAACTTAATATATAATGCATGTGTGCTTTTAGATAATTGAGGAAAAGATAAACTATCCAGTAAAATGTACTGGGGCAATTGGTTATTCATATAGAAAAATAGATTGGATGCTTATTTCACAACACATACAAAGTCAACTTCAGACGATTTAAGACTTAACTATGAAAGGCAAACTTACAAAATATTAAGAAAACAGTACAAGAGCATATTCTTTGGAATATGGAGTTGGAAGGGATTTCAAAATGTTTAAAAACTTGCTACGGCCGAAACCGGTTTGGCTCGGTGGATAGAGCGTCGGCCTGTGGACTGAGGGGTCCCGGGTTCGATTCCGGTCAGGGGCATGTGCCTGGGTTGCGGGCACATCCCCAGTGGGGAGCGTGCGGGAGGCAGCTGGTCGATGTTTCTCTCTCATCGATGTTTCTAACTCTCTATCTCTGTCCCTTCCTCTCTGTAAAAAATCAATAAAATATATTTAAAAAAAAACACAAAAAAACTTGCTACGTTAGGACACATTAAAATGAAGAACATGTGTTCATGAAAAGACATCGTAAGGAAAATGAAAACACAGGTCATAAACTGGGAGAAGCTATTTGCATGCAACAGACAGGCAAAGGGTTAATATAGACTTTTATAAAGAATTCATACAAATCAATAAGAAAAGGACAAACAATCCTGTAGAAAAATGGGCCATATTCTTGAACAGGCACTTGGCAGAAAAGAACTGGAAAAATAGGTTCAGTCTTATTACTAATCTGAGAAATGGGATTTGAGAGCACAATACCATCTGAATTGATGAAAATTAAACATCTGAAAACTCTAGGCAAGGCTGTAGGGCAGTAGCACCACATATATAGCTGCTCTGGAAAGCAATGGCATTGCCTGGCAAAGTGGAAATGGCATACTTTTGAACCAAACATTCCCAAGTTAGCTATATAGCCTAAGAAGTGCTTGTACATGTACAAGGGGACATGAACAAAAAGCATTATAGCAGCATTGCTGGTGGAAAAAGAACTGAAAATATTACAAATGTCTATTAGCACAAGACTGGATGAATACATGGCAGTACATTCATATAATGGCATACAGCATGAGAGAAAATGAGCCATGACTACTCACATATAAATCATTGAAACATCATGTTTGGTGAAAAAAATGAGTTGCAGAACAATGCACATGGTATGATTCCATTTATATAAAGCTTCCAAACATTCAGAAGTAAACAACATATTGTTTAAGGATTCATATGTGACAGACTCATGAAGAAAAGCATGGGAATGGTAAACACAAAGTTCAGGATGGTGGTTATCTTTGGATGGGGGCTGGGATAGGAAGAAGGATGCTCTTAGAAAAGCACCCTCAAGGGTTTCAGAAATCCTGATTGTTTTGTTTTTCACCCTTAATGAAGGGTACTCCGATGTTTATTATATTATCACTAGAGGCCCGGTGCACGAATTCGTGCATGAGTGGGTTCCCTTGGCCTGGCCGGCAATCGGGGCCAATTGAGGCCAGCTGGCCAGAGGGAGGGACCATGGGAAGTTGGCTGGCTGGCCCTGGGAGGGTTTGTGGGAGGTTGGCCAGCTGAGGAAGGTTGGCTATGGTCAGTGCGCATCATAGCTCCTGGCGTAATCTAGTCGTCCGGTCGTCTGGTCATAAGGGTCGCTTAGGCTTTTATATATATACTAGAGGCCTGGTGCATGTAATTCGTGCACTGGGGGGGTGTCCCTCAGCCCAGCCTGCACTCTCTCCAATCTGGGACATCCCTGTCACAATCCAGGACTGCTGGCTCCCAACCGCTCGCCTGCCTGCCTGCCTGATTACCCCCTAACCACTCCCCTGCCAGTCTGTTTGACACCTAATTGCTCCCCTGCTGGTCCGATCACCCCCAACTGCCCTCCCCTGCTGGCCTGGTTGCCCCCAACTGCCCTCCCCTGCAGGCCATCTTGTGGCCTCATGGGGTGGCCATCTTTGACCACATGGGGGCGGCCATCTTGTGTGTTGGAGTGATGGTCAGTTTGCATACTGATCATGACTAATTAGCATATCTGGGCTAATTAGCATATCCCTCTCTTATTATATAGGCTAGATCAGTGATAGCGAACCTATGACACGCGTGTCAGAGGTGATACGCAAACTCATTTTTTTGGTTGATTTTTCTTTGTTAAATGGCATTTAAATATATAAAATAAATATCAAAAATATAAATCTTTGTTTTACTATGGTTGCAAATATCAAAAAATTTCTATATGTGACACGGCACCAGAGTTAAGTTAGGGTTTTTCAAAATGCTGACACGCGGAGCTCAAAAGGTTCGCCATCACTGGGATAGATTCTTGATATATTAACATGTGATATGTATTCCTTCATATCAGTTCAATATTTAATAAAACAATTTGAAGGATAATTGATAAAAACTCAGCCTTTGTCTTCTTAGCAAATAAACCCTTTCTTCTAATTCTAAATTAGTTATTGCTGCTGCTGTATTATTTTCACCTGCAATTTAGAAATTAATGTAAGCTCACCTATCGAAGAAGTTTGTTCAGAAAAGGAAAAGTATTCCTTGATATTGCTGGGCCTATGAAATGGAGGATAAGGACAGAAACCCGTGTTTTGCATGTAGCAGATGATCTGAAAAAGGACTGGCTTTGAATTAAAATAAAATAAAAAGTAAAATTGACTTCAACTTCCATGAAGCTATAAAACACTTGGTTTCAGAATTTTCGGTGGACTTTTCCTTCCACTTAGTTGCTGCACCTGTTTGTAAGCTCTTTCCTGATATTCCACCTCTTTTTTTTTTTTTAATATATTTTATTGATTTTTTACAGAGAAGAAGGGAGAGGGATAGAGAGGTAGAAACATCGATGAGAGAGAAACATCAATCAGCTGCCTCCTGCACGCCCCCCAGTGGGGGTGTGCCCGCAACCAAGGTACATGCCCTTGACCGGAATCGAACCCGGGACCCTTCAGTCCGCAGGCCGACGCTCTATCCACTGAGCCAAACCGGTTCGGCGATATTCCACCTCTTGAGGAATCCCTGGGCAGCCAATATCCTGACAAGTTTGGCGCTGGTGTCAGGAGAGGCAGGGTGGAGTGAAGCCAAGGATTTTGGCTGCCTGGCCTCTGGGATTGTGGCTGGAGCACAGCTGGAGATGCAGGACACACAGGCCAGGCTGGCAGAATTAGAAACAGGGTGGAACAATTACCCGCAGTTCTGGGCAGTGCTGCCAGGCGATCTAGTTAATTTGTTTTTGAATAATTAACTTGAGGACTTTAATTATTGAGATTCATTATCAGCCATGATCACCTTCATTATCACCATGATTACTGCCACCAAGAGCATCTTAAGCAGAGCAGTAGATGCTGTTCAAAGTCCGTTTGAGATGTGAATCTTATCCTACAGTGAAGATGAAAATGTGGTCAAGAAAGGTACAGACAGATGAACCAACATCAAACTAAGGAGACTGGCTTAGTGGCAGATTCTGTTGCTGTATTCGTTGGCTGTTTTTTTTCATTTGCTTTTGACTTTGTAGGACAAAGCCATGCAGATTGATTTAGTAAGCCTTGGCATCCCCACCCATAAATAAAGCCTGCTGAAAGTGATTTACTTAGAGTCAATGTTTTAATTATTTTAAATCCCATAGTTACTGAAATCACTCTTTGAAAAATAAATAAATGTAGTAATTTAAGACTTTCATAAATCTTATTGGTGCATAATGAGAAGCTAATTATTCACTCCTTTTAACTTCACAAATATTGCCAATATGTCATATTCACATGTTTATTATCTCCTTTAATAATACTATTTTCAACTCTCTCTTAACACAGTTTTCCTCTGAGGGCTTGGCTGTTCCCTGCTTCTCCAAAAATCTCCTGTTTGATACTGTGTAAGCTGTAGGGTGCAGGGGAGATAATATGACCTGGGTTTAAACCCTGATTCCATCACTGGTAGTTGTTGGACAGAAGTTATTTAAAATCTCTGAGCCTCTGCTCCCCACCCGTAAAATGGGCATAATAGTCCCTATCTTGTAATTGAAAGAGAAGAGTTCACGTAAAACATGCAGTACATAGTAATTGTTTGTAAACTGTAATCCCTTTGTTGTAAGAAAAGATATACAGAAAAATGTATCTAAGAAAATTTTTTGATGAGAATAAATGGAAGGTGAAACAAAGACATCTCACTTCACCTGCTCCAACGAAGCCTTCAGAATCTCAGGAGGGCTGGTCACTCCTAGCCACAATATTCCTGTAGGGCAGTGGTTCTCAACCTTGGCTGCACATTAGAATCACCTGGGAATCTTTTTAAAATCCTGATTTCTGGGCCTCATTCTCTGGAAATTCTGTTTCTTTGTTATGGGGTGGGGCCACAACATTAGTAACAAAGAAACAGAATTTCCGGAGTATGAGGCCCAGAGATCAGGATTTTAAAAAGATTCCCAGGTGATTCTAATGTGCAGCCAAGGTTGAGAACCACTGCAGTGTAAGGCAACAAAATCTCTGCCCTTCCGCACCATCACTGGGAGTGGACATTTTTTTTTTTCTTTTTAAGGAAATGAGGAAATTACATGCAAAAGATGGAACTTTGAAATGACACATGGAGTTTTAGTTGTAGAGTAAAGGTCTTGCTGAAAGATGATTCAACTTGCTTGGCTTGAAAGCAAATGAAAAATGACTTAAGCATTGAGAAGCATGTGAAAATCTAGAGATGAACAAAGACAGTACATTTTCAGTTGATCTGCTTGTATTATGATGAACACTGGGAGTTTTTCAAACTTTGTTCAAACACTAGTTGTCTTCTGGTCTGCAATTTTACTTTAACATCATATCATTATTTTTTCCATAATTAAGATAGTATATTACAAAGCACTTGGGAAATGGAGAATTTGAAAATGTATATATGTTTTGTGGCTGTAATCATTGTTTGTATGTAATTTTCCAACCTAATTTTTAGTTAATATTTTGACAAAACATTTTTAAATGCTAAGTGCTATATTTATTAGATTTTATGATTTATTTAACAGGTTTTCTATTGTGCATACTAAAATTGCTTCCCAATTTTTGCTGTAACATATAATTATTGTGAATAATTTGCTTTCAGAATTTTTCAAAGGCTTTTATCTGTATGGAAATGCCGATTTAAAAAATAAAAATAAAAGTATCAGCTCTCAAAACTACATTCCAGCAAAATTCCGCCAGGTCTTTCCTCTTGAGCTCAGCACAATTCATTAATTCTGATTTCTCTCACAACCTGCAGGCAGGTGAGCTCTGCATAAGTTGCAAAAGATGGTAGAGGCAATTTTGCTTAAAAGTTAGCTTTACCGAACCCTAGTAATAGTACAAGGTCAATGAGAAAGAGAGAGATCTTGCTGTAGCTACAAAGTCTAACCTATTCCAGTGCTCATTCCTCTATGAGACAGCCATTATGTAGACTTAGTGAAAAACAAAACAAAACAAAACTAAACTAAACTAAACTAAAAAGAAAGAGAAGCAGAAGAAAACATTTAAAACTGGCCAGAAAACTTTATGTATGCATTTACTCCCTAAATCCATATGGGAGGGCTGGACCAAGTATGTATTTGTCACTTTATCTTATTAAGACTGTTTTTGCCCCGTTTTTCCTTTACCCGGACTGTTCTGTCAAGGAATTTGAGGGCTCCATGGACTTGTCCATCCTCTTTTTATCCTCTCCAGCTTTCCTTTCCCACCCTATGTCCAGTGTCTTGAAATGTAATTTTCATTACTTCAGTTCAGAAAGTACTGAGCATCGACTATGGGCCAGGAGCGGTGGTAGGTCCTGGACATTCAATGGAGAGTAAACAGAGTATGAGCTGGTCAAGAGGATGGTGGGAGGTTCTGACGGAATGCATATCTGAGATGGAGTTAGCCAAGTGATGACTGGGTGTGCATGAGCATGTGTGAAGCGCATGTCTCAGAGGCAGGGCTTTGCAAAGCTATGTGGTGGGAGTGAGCACGGGGAGTGCACAGAGGAGGAAGGCCGCAATGCCTGAAACCGCATTCCCTCCACATAGAGCCCAGCCAACAGGAACACGTGCCAAACATAAAGCTCAGCTGTCCGTGCTTTCCCGGTGGCATCCTGCCTGGGTAGTCAGTTACCTTTTCTCATCGTGTCTGTAAGATGAAGAGGTCCGGCCGCTGGTCCATATAAACATCTTAGAGGATGTGGATCCAGAGGCCCCTTTCCTTACGGCGGAAGTCCTGGAGGAATGATGAAAAGACCTAAAAGAGGTACACACGGAAGCTCAGTCTATTGCTTTAAATTTTGGGAAACTCTGTATCAACAACAAGCAATAGCTCTCTGAGGACTGACCTTTCAATAGGACCAGGTTTCTGATGCTGTGGGGCAGCAGGTCTCAACCCTGGCTGCACATGAAAACCAACTGGGAACTTTTTAAAAACCACTGAAGCATGCGCCCTTCCCCAGAAATGTGCATGCGATGTTTTGAAAGCTTCCCAGGTGTTTCAAATGCAGTGTTGGGGTTGAAAGCCACTGTCTTAGGGCAACACGTTTTTCCAATTGAGGCCTCTAAAATGCCTCCTCCAAAATATAATTTTGGTATGATTTCACACTCTGTGGTACACTGTATATTTCCAAAATTTTGGTTCAGATTTGAATACTAACTTTTTGCTCCTTTTCTCTTCAAAATGTTTTTCTTGAAGCTGACAGCTATGAGATTTTGGGGACATAGTAACATTTTTTTAAATGTGCTCTGCTGTTGCCAAGCTGTGGGCTCCTCCCCTTGCAGTTGAGTGTCTGAGGAAATCACAACAGCAGCGGCAGCAGATACTGACTGGCTCCTAGAAGCCCGGCTTATAGGATCTAGATATCAAGATATCAGAGGGATGTCGTGTTCTTTTGGTTATAACTTGATTTAGGGGTAAGTTCTTTTATCTCCAAGCATAGCAATAAAAATAGTTTTTATTTATTTTCTACATAATAATCATCTAGGGTGTTAGAAACATGAAATATTATAGGAATTGTAATCACATATACAATTTAAAATGATATTTAACAAGTAGAAAAAAGGAAGGGAGGTAGGAAGGTGATTCCTTATGGTCTCATTGTCACTCTTGGCTTTCTTTCTGGTTGAACACAATATTGAGGGTAAGCCTGGGGATCCAAATAATATTAGCCACTATACACTGTATTAGCTCCTAGATGTGATATATGCATATATTATCTATACATATATCATGAAATGTACATGCATATATCTGATATACTTACATTATGAAAACCCTGCAAGCTATTATTTCCAGATTACAAATGATACCTCCAGGAGATTGGGATGCTTGTCATATGCTTCTAACCAATGCCCACTTGCCTCCAGTTCTTGTGCTCTCTAGGGAAAGACTCATTATGGTCTAGCCCAGTGATTCTCAAGCTGTCATGTGCATGCGAATGTCCTAGGGATTTACAATGTAGAATCTGATTTAGTGGGCCTGGGGTGGGGCCCAAAATTCTGCATTTATAACAAGTTTTTGGGTGATGTTGATATCACTGGTCTGCAGACAACACTGAGCAGCAAGGGCTAAGGGTCAGTGCTTGGTTATAGGCCCAATTTTGCTACCAACTAGCTGTGTGGCTCTGAGAAACTCACTTAACTTTCCTAGGGCTAAGTTGTTTTTAATCTGGAACATGAAATGTTTGAAATAGGTAACTTCTAAGATCGCTCCTTCAGCTCCAAAATTTTGTGATCCAGCAAATTAAAGAATGAATCTAAGTATATTGTAATTAATTGCATTGCCTACTTTCTGAAAGTACGCCTGGGAGTGGTGCTCCTTCTGTAACATGTAGGCCAACATCAGAGGTAGAAGGAACAAAGGCCATGGGAGGTAGTAGGGATTCAGTAACCAGTATGGACATAAGAAGTCATACTTCCACCCTCGCTATCCTAGGACAAACAGCAGGAATGAATGGATGCACCAGAATGGATGCCCTAAATAGTTTTAGAAAGATTTAGAAGTTTAATCTGCTAGCTCTTCAGTGACATAGATCTGATATTTTTAAAGTTATTTATGTTGCCTTTTTAATATCTTTTTTTAAAATATATTTTATTGATTTTTTACAGAGAGGAAGGGACAGAGATAGAGAGTTAGAAACATCGATGAGAGAGAAACAACAATCAGCTGCCTCCTGCACATCTCCCAATGGGGATGTGCGCGCAACCCAGATACATGCCCTTGACCGGAATCGAACCCGGGACCTTTCAGTCCGCAGGCCGATGCTCTATCCACTGAGCCAAACCGGTTTCGGCTGCCTTTTTAATATCTTTAACGCATATCAAAAGCATAATATTCTCAAGATCCATTCATGTTGTTGCAAATGGCAAGATTTCATCTTTTTTTATGGCTGAGTGGTATTCCATTGTATGAGATATATAAAGAAGATGTGACATATCCAGTTATCCATTCACAAACACTAAGGTTGTTTCCATGGCTTGGTTATTGTGAATAACACTGCAATGAACATAGGGGTACATATATCTTTATTAATAAGTGTCTTCATATTTTTCAAGTGTATATCACAAAGAGGAATTGCTGGATCATACGGGAGTTCTACATGATTTTACTCATGTGGAATATAAAACAAAAAGTAGCAAACTAACAAAGCAAACAAAAACAAACTCATAGATACAGACATCAGAATGCTGTTTACCAGAGGGGAAGAGGGGCCAGAGGAGGGTGAAGTGGGTAGAGAGGGTCAAATATATGGTGATGGAAGAAAACCAGACTTACAGTCATGAGCATGTAATGGAATATATAGATGTTGAATTGTAATGTTGTACTTTTAAAATGTATAGAATGTTATCAATCAATGTTACCCCAACACATTTAATGAAAAAACATAGAGTAGAGATTAAATGCATTAGTATTAAAACCCATCAGCCTTCAGGAAAGAAGAATGATTTTAATCTAAGTTGAATAAACCACTTCATAAAAATGAGGATTGGCTTAAACTTTCCAGAAGTTATTTCAACATTTCTGATCACTTTAGTCACCCCTCAAATGGTAGGGGACGTGGAATAGACAAAGAAAGGTGGTATAATTTGAGTCAAGGTAAAGCAATAAATGACTGAGTTCCTGGCCGTTACAGGTCATTAGCCTGCATTTAATAGACAAACCACACGTATTACAAATGCTTTGAAATCATTCAAAATGAAAGGGGCTGCAGTGATTTCAATACACTTAGGTGACTTTTCAGGCTGCGTTGCTCGCTTGCTCTGTTGCTCTAAGATGATAAAGAAAGGGAAGATGAAAGGTATGTTTATTCTAATGAACTGTCTAAAACTTGTTGGAAAGGCCTTATTGACTCCTCAGGTTATTCCAATAAGTGGATTTGAGTATGTTTACCCCAGTTTTTTCCCCCCATAAAGATACAGTTATTTAAAACCTGCTAATTTTGTTGTTAATTAAAAGGGAAGGGAGTAACTGCTTTAAGGACAACAGTGTAAAGGTTCTGTGCAGGTTGAAAACAATTTCTAGGCTTCAAAGAAACACTCGGATTATGTTAATGAAGCTGGTTAGGCAATTCTCTCAACTCAAAGGCAGCCCTCCTGAACTCCTTACCTAATTACCTCAATTCCACTCACTTTATAAGACAAGCAACATTTCTTTTAAATTGTAATGAGGAAAGTTATACAGAAACAAGAAAGCACTTTATTAACCTTTGTAATTTGGAATCCTACCATGAAACAGAGCTGTGTTGGTGGCTGCAAAGGGCTGTGGGCAGGGGGAGAAAACCTGGTCCAATTCCATCATTAAATGACCTAGGAACTGAGGTGAATCGGGCAGAGCCACAACTATACGCAGATGAGTGTGATCTGAAACCCAGAAGTCCTAAAGCGGGGAGTCAGTGAGACTAGATACAGTGATGGCAAACCTATGACACGCGTGTCAGAGGTGAGCACTCGAACTCATTTTTTGGGTTGATTTTTCTTTGTTAAATGGCATTTAAATATATAAAATAAATATCAAAAATATGTCTTTGTTTTACTATGGTTGCAAATATCAAAAAAATTTCTATTTGTGACACGGCACCAGAGTTAAGTTAGGGTTTTTCAAAATGCTAACATGCCGAGCTCAAAAGGTTCGCCATCACTGGACTAGAACAATATCTTTGTCTCAGGAATTTATAAGGGGGTTTTTCCCATTTCTCATGCACACATCGTGGGTTTCTACCTCCCTGACTCAGGTCACACCTTCCCTCTGCCTCTTGTCCCTGCCAGGGAGGGAGTTTCTCTGTTTTGAAGGCCATTGCAGATGTCACTTCTTCTGAGAAGCCTTCTCGGGCCCACACGTGCAGCTTCCTCAGCTCTGCTCCCTATTCCTGGTACTCACCTCTGTTAGAGCAAGGTACAACTCATCCTGCCCCTTCTGCGAGGCCGTGGGCACTCGGGGCAGGGCTCTGTCTTATGCACCTTTACGCACAACACAGGGCACACAGTGACACACTGGTTGTGTTTGCTGCCTTGGCCATTTAAGTGTCCACTGGAAGCATGACCATTGGTACGGGCACTGGCGACCTGCGTGGGGCTCACTACGGGTGGGTGCAGCCCACAGCTCCTTCTGGTTCCTTCCCTTAGCTTGGGATGTCCCTCCTCCTTCCATCCCCCACCTCCTCTCTTTCCTTGATTGTCCTACTCCCTCTGTCTCATTCACTAACTTGGACAGAAGGTTTCTATTTCTTGCTGAATTACCACCCAGGAAGGTTTTCTTTAGAGGGGTCAGCAGGCGAATGAACAGATGAGCAGGAGAGCCCCAGGTGCCAGTTTGTTTGTTCACATCTTGGCATCACCACCTACCAGTTATGTGACTTTGGACAAGTCAATTGAACATCTTTGTGTCTTAGTTTCTGCAATTTTAAAAATGGGAACAATAATACTTGCCTTTCTGGTACATACTAAACATTAGTTTATTAATTTTCCTCCTGTTATTAATTTTAAAAGCAAACATAATTGGATTTTATTTTTTTTGTAAAAAAATCCAATTAAGTTGTTTTGTACTTGTACATTGAGACTATTGATTACCTCCCCTCCCCATGGATCAGTGGCACTCAATAGAGAAAACACAGTTTGCTGAGATATTGAGATAATAAAACTGAAATACTTCCTCATTCACAGTAAGTTAATACCCATCCTGAGCAACAGAAGCAGAGGTGCCTCTGAATCCTGGACACACATTAGAATCACACGAGGGAACGTCTAAAGAAAGCTGGTGCCTGGGTCTCAAGCCAGACCTGTGAGAAACTTCAGGGGTTATCATTTCAAAAAAGTTGTTCTGGGAATTCTGCCATGCAGCCAACGTGAGAAACACTGTTAGAAACTCTCAGGCTCTGACTTAATTAATGTGAATTATTTTTCTTAAAATTTAAGTACAGTCGGTAAACATTATTATATTAGTTACATTAGTTTCAAATACAATGATCTGACATTTTTAATACCTTTCAATGTAATCGCCCCACTAATTCTAATAATCATCTGTCACTGTGCAAACTTATCACAGTATTATTGACTATATTCCCTTCACCTTTTCACCCATCTCCTCCTCCTCCTCTCTGGCAACCATCCCTTTGGTATCTGTTTCTATGAGTCTGTTTTTGTTTTGTTAGATTAAACAATATAGGTGAAATCATACGGCATTTGTCTTTCTCTGTCTTACTCCACTTAGCACAACACCCTCTAGATCCATCCATGTTGTTACAAAATTTTTATGGTTGTGTAATATTCCATTATATAAGTAGTATATACATGTATATTGCATTTTCTTTATTCACCTATCAATGGACACCTAAGTTGCTTCCATATCTTGGATATTGTAAATTCCATATCTTGACTATTGGTACATATCTTTTTGAATTAGTGTTTTTGTCTTCTTTAGATAAATACCCCAAAGTGGAATTGCTGGGTCATACGGTACTTCCATTTTTAGTTTTTGGAGGAACCTCCATACCGTTTTCTATAGTGGCTGCACCAATTTGCAGTCCCATCAACAGTGTGCAAAGGTTTTCCTTTTCTCCATATCCTTGCCAAAAAAAAATCACAAAAAAGTTAAATTTTATGGAGACTCCCCTGGCTCTAGAAGCTTTGGGTGGAGAGTAACTGCTCTAGAGAGCCACTCTGCAGTGGCTCCTCACTTCCCACCTGTGCCGAGGCCTCGCGGTGACAGATGCAAGGGCGAGTGGGACACACAGCAGGAAAGAGCAAAGTGAATCTGTTTTCTGGTGTCAGTGGCCTTGAGCTATGCACATGGGATACTCTTAATGCACTCTGCTTTATTACATGGCAAGCAGGAGCCGGAGGAAGCATTTAACACATAATTACATGCCTAATCTTGCGTAAAATGGTAATTCTAATGACATCACAGCAGCAACTTAAAAGGTCACTCAAAACACAGAAATTTGGGAATGCTTCTAATGCGTGGGATTTCATCTTCGCGGATGGCATATTACATGTTCTCCACAGGAATTGAGTTGTTTTGGCTTTAGGGCCTTTGGAGGAAGAAGAAAAATGTATGGTGGTAATTTTAGTCCTAGTGATTTAATTTAGAAAACATTGGTACTTTTTATTAAGGGCGGTTTAAAATGTCATTGGAATGTTTTCTTCCAAAATGAACTCCTGCACCTGGTTTTAATTAATTCATTTGGGCATCTGCTTGACAATATTTATTATGTGCCTTCCATGTGCCAGGCACTGTACTGGGTACTGCAGGCACCAAGCTACCTATTTATGTTTCTGAGGAGTATAATCCATGCTGGGTCAAAGTAATACATTGATTTTTGCACTATATCAGAACTGTTCTTTTTATTTTTATTTATTGTTTTTTTAAAATATACTTTTATTGATTTCAGAGAAGAAGGGACAGGAAGAGAAAGATAGAAACATCAATGATGACAGAGAGTCATTGATTGGCTGCCTCCTGCTTGCTCCACACTGGGCATCGGAGCCCACAACCCGAGCATATACCCTGGCCAGGAATCGAACTGTGACCTCCTGGTTCATAGGTCGATGTTCAACCACTGAGCGATACTGGCCGGGCCAGAACTGCTCCTTTTAAAGGTTCTATGGTTACTGTTCTTTCCTCATCTCACCTAACCTCTCAGCTTGCTGAATTTGATATCAGTGTCATTAGTCATTTCCTTCTTCTAAAAATGACTTACAGGACAATGCTCTCTTGGTTTTCCTTTTCACTTTCTAGCTGCGCCTTCCATTTCTTTGTTCCTATTTCTCTACCCACCCCTTACATGTTAGTATCATCTGGGGGACTAGCAAGTACTCCTGAATGATTTCTTGGCAATGCCTCTGAACAGGAGTGGAAAAGACCTTTCTTCCGCAGATTGATGCCTGGAAGATTGAGTGAACAGCTCCATTTGCTGCCTAGTTGTAGAGGTAGAGAAGGGTATTGCTGAACACCATGGCCTCTTTGAGAAGAATCAAATACCAGAGAATGGATTTTTGTTTGTTTATCTACATGTTTATCACAGGCTGCTTTTCAATAGCTGGGTCAACCATGTATGGGCTCTTCTGGTTGGAGACGGGTGTGGGAATCACCATGACCTCTGTCCCGTATGTGGGCCAGTTGTTGATGTAATTGCGATGTGTTTGACTTCTGCTTCAGGAGATCACAGCTCAAGTTAAATAATGGACCCATCCTTTAGCCTGCTGGTGACTTGGCTCATTGAGCTCAGCGATTCAGAGGCTCCGGGCTTCTAATCTTTACTCTGTCACTGAGTAATTGTCTTACTGCAGGCAAAGCACTCCTTTTTTCCTCCTCAATGTTGCCACATGCGAAAGAATGACTGTGGATTTACTGCTATTCTTTTAGTTAATTCAGCATTAATTCTTCATTCAACAAATACTTGTTGAATGTGTGACTATGTGACTGGCAATGAGCCTGTGTATTGGGAGATATTGGTGAACACAGTGGACATGACCCTTCTCTTATGGAACTTATAGTCTAGAGGAGGAGACAGACTGGTCAGACAAGTGTGGATCAGGGCCTTTGACATAAGATTGTCATGCATGTGCATGAAATAAAATACATAACTGCATCACTTCTATAGTCATAACAGCTACCAGAAATGATTATCTCATGACTTAGTTGAAAGAACTTTGAAGTTACTTTCAGGTTGAAATCTCAGCTCAATATATTGTTGAACTTTCCTGACACTCATTTTGCTCATCAAGAAAATCAGGGTAATAACATATCATAAGGAATTGCCATGCTGATGATTTGAAATAATGTATGGCATTGAGTAAGCACTCAGTAAATGTTAGTGGTTTTCATTTGGAGAAAATAGTAGAAAAATTTCCCCTAAATTGGCCATATCAATACATCAAGTCCTTCTGTTTTTTTAAAAAAATTTTATCTAAAAAAGTTCTATGAACAAATGGAGAACACATTTTTACATAGTTTTAATTAGTCTACTATTTCATAATTCACTCCTTAATGAGCTTTTCAAGTGGATAATCACAACTGATGTTCAGTTTGATTCCTTCTATGCTGCATATTTAAAGCCAGTTTAATTGTTAAACATTCACTCTACTGAGAATCATGCAGACACAGCTGGTATGAGAAAACCTGCTTATAACTCACGTGTGCTTCCTAGATTGGTATGAACAACAGGTTTATGCGGATACCATTTCATCTCTTCTCAGCAAATGTGGTTTAATTCTTGCTTCTAGGTGGAAATCTAGGGAGGTAAACTATAATAAAAGCTTTTTATAGAGAAGAACTAGAAATGAAAATAAAGGTATGAGGGACTTCTCCAGACCTATATAAATACTGCATTTATATGCCTTGCTTTATTTAATTCTGACAGTAACCCTAGGGGAGCTCTCTCTATTTACCAGAAGAGGAAACTGATATTCAGAAAGTAAGCAAATTATCTGAGGTCCCATAGCTATTAAGTTGTAAACTCAGAATGTCAATACAGGCCTTTCCAACTCCAAAACCTATACTCTCTCAACCTGTACATTTTTGCTAGGCAAACCAAGTACCAAAATCCATATAAAATATAATAGGCACTAAATGATGGTGGCGAGATGCAGCCTTTTTCTTCATTGAGTACCACATCCTTTGCCACATCAAACTTAGAGAGGGAGGGTGGGGGTTGGTAGAAGAATATGGCAGGAGTGAGAAAAAGGCAAGAAAGTAAAGCATAGTAAGACAGGTGAACCCCAACTCAGGCTTTGCTCCTTATTACTTGTGTTACACTGGCAAACTTCTAATACTTTTCCACCTGTTCTCTATAAATTGAAGTTGTTAATAATAGTACATTCCTCATAGAGTTTTTGTAAAGGCTGAGTCATTATGTGTGGTGTGTTTTGTGATGTTATAATGTAAGAATCATATATATTATATGATTCATATTACAGTATATGTAATATGAATATATGCAAGTTTAATATATGTATTTATGTTAATATATAAATACATATGACAGTATGTAAACAGATGTGAGTTAATATATGAAAAGTACAACATGAGGGGAATTAAGTATATGCTATTATTATGACCACTTGAAATGGGTTAAGTATATATTAGATTTAAAGATAATAGAATCTGTGTAGAAGTTCATACACTTAAATACATTCAGTCGACATTCATAAATGAGATCTTTAATTTTTCATGGGAAGAAGAGTGGAGGAAAGAGTAAGCCAAGGACACAGCACTGCTCTGCCCCAGACTAGTCTGTAACTGGGCCCTTCTGCCTTCTGGCTACCTGTTCCTCAGATGTAACATGAGAGGATGAAAAGACAGGAGTGGACAGTTCCTTTTGTCTAAAATGTTTTATTTTGTTCTGCTTTAGAAAATTGCAATCAAGGTCTATTCCTATGACTTATTTGACTTCTCATTTGTCTTAGGTTAGGTATGATTTATTTCTGTTTTACATTCTGTTGATTTCTTAAATGAAGCATTGAGTAATGCTCATGGGAACTCTAATAAAGCAGAGGGAGGAGAGAGTAAGCACCAAATGGAAAGGCAACATGAAAATGCCTGCTGATCCCTAGAAAGGATTTCTATGGACCAAGCCACTGCTACAGAGCTGGACATCTTGGGCACAAACTTTGTCTGGCTGTCAGGATTCCAACAGGCTCTTCTGCCTAATTCCTCCCACCCCTAGACTGTCTCCCCACACAACCCCATCTCTAGCCCAGTTTTAAAACCACTGCTCTTTCCCAGATGGGATTTGTGATAGTGGAAATTTTGGCTGCTACGGCAGATGGTGAGGGAGATATTTTGTCAGCAAGAAAATATGGTTCATAGGTCTTGGTCTGTCCAACTGTAATGGTCATTGGGTGAACTATAATTAAATTTGTATATAGCCTCTCCCAATAGGCATTTGAACTGACTACTATTAATATGTGTAAATTTCTACTCCTGGAGGAAATCAGCAATACTAACTCAGTGTTCTCAGCATCAAATTGAATAGTCCAGCCCTTTCCCCCCCGCCACCCCCTCACAGTCAAAGATTCACTTAATTTATCTATGTGTTTTATTGCTAAGGGGAATAGTGGTAAGAAATCATGAGAACAGGAAGCAGAGAACACTGAGTTGAAGCTCCATTTCTGCCCTTTTGCTACTAATATTACATTGGATGCAAGCTAATGAACTTCTGTGTGTGTGTGTGTGTGTGTGTGTGTGTATGTGTGTCTCCTTATCTATAAAGGGGGAATATTAATGCAATCTTTGAGATTTGTTGTGATGTTTAATTAAAATAATGAATGTGACATTATTGGAAGCTATTTATTTACAAATAGCTATTTATATGTATATAAATAACCGTTTATTTATATATCCTAATGTACATAATATGCCACATTAAGACCATTATCTCAACTAAAGGGATTTGAGACAGAATTCATAGAAATCATTGACTACTAACATTTTAAAACTGGAAGCATTATGAGAGGTCTAGGCCATATGCCAATATTGAGACTTAATATTTTTGGTTTTCTTGGATTGATGAAAATACAGCAATATGTTTCAGTTTAAAATGAAGTGAGAAAGCTGAGAAACAAAGAAATGGGTCCGCTTCTTAAACTCATTTTTGCCATACTCCTTTCAAAACATGTCAATGAATGAAATAAACACTTTAAGCAAATTGTAGAGGAGGAAAATGATCATTGTTTCTTTCAAGGAACTTTAAGAAACAAGGAAATGCAGGTGCAATAGCCAGGGATAGCTGCACCTGAGGACACTGGCTAGACACCACGAATCATGGGGCCAGGGAGATTGTTTCAGATGCTATGGTACAGCCTCGATCTAGACCAGTGGTTCTCAACCTTTCTAATGTCGCGACCCTTTAAAATAGTTCCTCATGTTGTGGCGACCCCTCCAATTTCATTGTTACAAATTTAACATAATTAAAGCATAGTGATTAATCACAAAACAATATGTAATTATATATGTGTTTTCCAATGGTCTTAGGTGACCCCTGTGACAGGGTAGTTCGACCCCCAATGGGATCGCGACCCACAGGTTGAGAACCACTAATCTAGAGTTTACACAGCTCTAGGAAACAGGTTTACTGAGGGAAGCTAGATGACAAATCAACCTAAACTGGTGTTAGTTAGTGACATACATATGCTTCATAGAATTTACCAAAAATAATCAATTCATATGAACACCTATTTACTGTTAACAGATAGGTTAAATCCTTGGTCATCTGAGACTCATAAGATGCTTAGAAGTTATTCTCCCCTCTGTCTGATGCTTTGATTCCTTTAGAATACTCTAAACAAGGAGTTACCCAGCTCTTGATTAAACAACGCTAGTGGTGGGGAATTCACTTTCTCTAGAGACCACCTCTCCCATTGTAGAACATTTGTATTTCATGGAAAGTGTTTCCATATGCTGAACTGGAATCTGTCTTCCTAGAGTTCCACTATTGTTCCTGGTTCATCCCCCTGGATTGCTTTCCAGATGTTTCAGAATAGCTGTAATATCTGCCAGCACTTCTTCACTATGAGCTGCGTGTTATTTAACTGTTCTTCACACAACATGATCCCAGTTTCTTTTCCAATTCTAGTCACCTCCTCAGTATATTTTCTATTGGTTAATGTCTCTCTCAAAGTATAATGGGCATACTATTACTAACATTTATTTATTAGTGCTGTATATATTTTAATTAATTTAGTTACCACAAAACCTCTACAAGACAGGTACACTTATAATTACTATCTTACTGAAGAGGGAACTAGGGACATTAAATAACTTGCCCAAAGTCACAGAGCTGGTGGATGAAGGAGCTAGGATACAAATCTGGTGCTTACATTCAGAATCTATACCCTTAAACACTGTACAATTCTATTTTTTCTGAATATAGTGTTTCTAGTGTCATCTGATTAGTGTTGAGGATGGCAACACTATCACCTTCTTTTATTTATGTTTCCTGAGATCATGTTAACATTCCTGACTGGTATGGTTAATTATGGTACATACAGGGAATTGAAAATGAAGAGTCAAATCTTGAAATTCCACCTGTCTTGCAAAGACCATACAGAGGTCCTGGGCCTTATCTTGAAGATGATGAAATCCTATTATGCATTTAAATTTTTTTTTAATTTTGAAATTCATTACACATTTTTAAGCAAGGAACCAAGCCACATGATGATATTTACATATTTGAAAGGAGTATTGATAAATTAGAGCAGGATGAAATGATAAGCAGGAAGGAGATGATAATGGCAATAATCCAAGTAAGATATGAAGGAAGTGTGGATGCCAAATAAATAAATAAATAAATAAATAAATAAATAAAATAAAATAAAGAGATCCAAGCAGTGTTTGGAAAGTGTGAGGTCAGGACTTGGTGATATTGAATTAAAAAGGTAAAAGGTGATGGAAAGAGGATTTTATTAAAAAATTTAAAAAATCCTCACCTGAGGATATTTTTCCATTGCTTTTTAGAAAGAGTGAAAGAGAGGGACAAGAGAGAGAGAGAGAGAGAGAGAGAGAGAGAGAGAAACATTGATGTGAAAAAGACATATAGATTGGTTACGTGTGCTCCTACCAGGATCCAGGATGGAACCTGCAACCTGGGTACATGCCCTTGACCGGGAATCGAACCAGAGACCCCTCGGTGCATGGGCTAACATTCTAACCACTGAGAATACTGGCCAAGGAGGAAAGAGGATTTTAAATGGATATCCAAGTTTGTCTTTGGGAATTCTGTGGATGGGTGGCCATCATTAACAGCAGTGGGGAATATAGTAAAAGGAGTGGTACTTTGGGGCAGGGTGGGTTATAGGAGCTGCCAGGGAAGGTTCAGAGTGGCTGGGAGAGATAAAGAAAATGCCAAACACAATGTCCAGGGCGGAGGGCTGCAGGCAGTGAACCTGTACAGGGACTCAGAAACAGGGCCCAGGTGTAGACGGCAAGCTGCAGCTTGGCTTTTGTTCTTCGGAGCCCCCAAGGATGAAGTCCCTGAGCTGCCCTTGATGTCTTCCTGTGTCAAAACTCCAGCCAAATGATTCTAATTTTCTTTATCACAATGTCAGTTGTAAATGAATTTGTATTTACATAAGGAATAACATGTTTGACAAGAACCATATTCATCATTTCAAAATGTTCCCCAAATACTCTAGCAGGGTGACCATTTGGTATAAATGGTATGTCTGATGATGGTGATTATTTCTCAAGGAAAAGAATTCCTATTTTAAGAATCTAATGTTTGTAGTGTGAAAATTGGTTTCCATATAATAAGAGCTAAGGGTGTATATTATCTATACTGTAAGTATTAGGTCATTACTTCTCAAAATCCTCTCTAGTATTCTCTTTTTCTTTATCATTTAAACAGTTTCTGTGGGCTTCTGATTTATTGAAGCATTCATTTAAATATTATTTGTTAGAGACAAACCAGATATCAGATACCATACTAGATGTGAGGGATTAATTTTATATTTTTGGCCAGTATGAGCAATATGGGAAGTCTTAAAAGAAATCAAGATCAATAATGATCTTGGTGAATTGGCAACAAATATTAATGGGTGAACTGTTGACCATTAGTAATAGCTTGCTTATTCTTGTGTGAATCACATATTAGTTCTTGACCCAGAAAAGTCAAAGGTACTATGATATGTCTCTGAAGTTTGGATGCATTTATGGAATCAGGCTGCAAATATTTGATGGCATAGAGCAGCGGTTCTCAACCTGTGGGTCGCAACCCCTTTGGGGGCCGAATGACCCTTTCACAGGGGTTACCTAAGACCATTGGAAAACACATATATAATTACATATTGTTTTTGTGATTAATCACTATGCTTTAATTATGTTCAATTTGTAACAATGAAATTGGGGGTGACCACAACATGAGGAACTGTATTAAAGGGTCGTGGCATTAGGAAGATTGAGAACCACTGGAATAGAGAAAAGTGAGCCTGGTTCAGAAAGCAGTTATATATCTTCATTTGTATGAAGGTGGGTCTGGGAGGCCTGTTGCATTCTGCAAGTTGAAATCTTTTGCTACTTTTCATAAGATCTTCTAGTCAAAATTAAGGTCAAAGACACAAGGAAAATACTGAGATGGAGCGCACAGCATTTGCCCTTTAAAATTTCCCTAAGTTTTAAAAGGACATAAATGGTGGATATAGTTTTGAGCCATTATCCCTACCATCTGTTCATTTTGGTTATATCCTCAATGACAATGGGGCAGAGAAGGATGGCAAGTTGTCCTAAGTTTGAATGGAGAAAAAAGTTTCTATGCTTGTAGAAGTAGTTTTTGACAAACCAATCACTCTTGTCTCTATTCCAGTCCAGAGCTGGTTCTTCTCAGTGTGTGCTCCTCCCAGTGTTGGTGATACAGGTCTGGTCTGTGCCCCCCCCCCCCCCCACCACCAAACCGCACCCCCCCACTCTCTGGAATGTGAATGAGAGCTGCAGCCTTACAGTCCCATAGTGTCCAGAACTCCTCTCTGTGTAACTTCTCACAGAAGCATTGTCTCAGACCATGCCTTTCCTTGTTTAGGCCCTCTATATCTAACCGATTTCTCAAGACCATGGAATGGAAACAAGGGAATTTATGGGATAGGGGCTGGGCCATTGTTATGGACTGAATGTTTGTGTCCCCCTAAAATTCATCAGTTGAAATCCCAACCCCCAATGTGCTGGTTTAAGTAGATGGGACCTTTGGGAGGTGAGTAGATCATTAGGTGGAGCCCTCATAAATGGGATTAGTGCCCTTATAAAAAAGACTCAAGCGAGCTCCCTCACCTTGATTTTGGACTTCCCAGTGTCCAGAACCGTAAAAAACAAATTTATGTTGTTTATAAGCCACCCAACCTGTGGTGTTCTGTTATAGCAGCCTGAACAGACACATGTAGTAAATGCTCTATGGATCTGTTTCTTCTGCTCATCCTTATTTGTTTTACTTGATATCTTCCCAAGGCTTAGTCTGTAAAAACGTGTAGCAATAAAAAGTAGGGCTGTAAAACAGAAGCAGAAAACCCTGTCCAAACAAATTGTTGAGCTGATGTTTTTGAATAGGGACCCACTGAGCATCTGCTCTGTGTTGGAAATGAAAAGGTAATGGCTTTCTGTCTATTAAAGAAAACCAATGAATCGGGACCTCCTTTCTTCATGGTGTTTGACAATTTCTTCAGTAGGGAAAGATGCAGTGTCATAAACTCTAGGAAGAATGTGCCTAGTGAACTTCTAGAGTCCCCTAAGGGGACATTGAGCTGGAGTCTGGGTTAGTGGGAAGAGTGAGGAGGAAGAGGCAGTGAACATGCATATTTCCAAGACATGCATAATCTCCTCACTGCATTCCAGCAATGACTGTGTTCTGAGTGTATGACTGTCCTTGCTCTGTTAAAAATAAATCTGGCTGAACAAAGGGATACTACCTATTTGATTCTTCTGGGCTCAGATTCAAAAAGGGGTGAAAAAGCAAATTTAGATTATTAAACGCTTGAAGAAGAAATCACCCATGAAAATATGTATAGGTCATATTGATTAGTGAGAAAGCAGTAAGAGAGGAGTAAATTGCCAGAGAATATAAATAGGTAATAAAATATGTTTAGTAAGTATGAAGACTGGAAATCAGGAATCTCTAAGCCGTGAGCAAAGGGAGAAGAAAGGGATTAGGTGCCTTTTCTCCTTACTCCTATCCCTAACTAAGAAGAACAGTCGTGACTGCTTGATCTGGAAGCCTGCCCGGGGTCCTGATATGCCCTGCCTATGCCAGGCTTCCCTTTTGAAAGGAGAGACTAGGTAAGGGAATCAGCACAAAAGTGAAGGGTAGTTTCTCTGTCTGAAATTGTCAACAGAGCACAGAGCTTTGAAGTCTTTGAAATTAGAGAGGAAAGTGGTCTGGCCGCCACTGGCTTTGAGTTCCAGAGAAACCATTAGATGAGTTCAGGTCAGACTAACTTCCTGATTGGGCATGAGCAATGATACCTGAGGACCAAACTAAGCTAGATGAAAAGTGATTGCTACCAGTTAGGTAAGACACCTGACTGCATCTGTGTGCTCTAGTTCTCAAATCAGTCACTTTCAACACATATTTATTGAGCACCTGCTATATGTAAGGCATTGTTATCTGCATAAGGAAATTTAGCAGAGGTAAAACAGATCCTTATACAACTGTAAATTAAATGACATGACATTGTTAATACTTGACTATTTCTGACCTATCTAAATGGCAGTTTCTTGTGGTTAAGCCTAATACTTCCAAGAGGGAATAAAGTGATAAAGATAAATAAGACTATTCACATACCATGTCAAGTGGTGATAAAAGTGCCTTGGAGAATGTTACATATGGTAAGGCAGGGGATGCTTTGGGAGGAGGGGCAGCCAGGGAAGCCTCATTGATGAACTGACATTTTGGTGAAGACTTGAGGTGGAAAAGGATTTAGCCACCTCAGTAGGAAGGGGGTAAGGTATTTCATATTCAAGGCAGGAGAATGACCATTGTAAAGAGGCGAAGGTGATCATGTACCTATTGTTTTTGAGGAACAGCTAGACAGTAAGTGTGGATGTAGTAGAGTTAGGTGGAAGTGATTAGTGGTGAGTTAGAATGTTAGGAGGCAGCCAGACCACCAAGGTGCTAGTAGATAGGGCTTGTCTTCTGCTCTGAGTGGAATGGGGAGCCATGGCAGGACTTTGATCAGTGCAGATTATACTGGGGCCACTCTGGCTGATGTGTTGAGAATAGACCGTGGAGAGCAAGGGTTGAAGCAGGGAGTCCTATTTTGATGTTGTACAAAGGGTCAAGACAAGAGGTGATGGACTTGCAGAGCAATCTGATAGCAGTGGAGATGCTGAATGTATTTTGAAGGTAGAGCAGACAGGATTGGCTGAGTGTTGATTATAGAGTATGTGAGACAAAGAGGAGGCTAGGATGATTCTAAGATTAACATGTGGTTTTGCTATTCTCAGGTAAACACAGAAAAATTTTCAAGCAAACACAGAATTATAATTTAATGAATATGAATGTTCTTAAAAATCTCTGACTAGATTGTGTGCAATTGGTTTTCCCCAAGAGTAAGTGTCTATTGGCCTTATCCTGTGTTTGCAGACATCTCTGTTGATTTACCCAAAGAGTAATCCTGGTTACCAACAAGACATAAAGGCTGTGAGCCTAACAGACCTGGGTTCTGACTGCCCCTTAGCAATGGTGTGAAGCATCTTTCCTGGAAGCCTCAACTTCCTTGGTTAGATGAAGCTAATAAAGCCTACTTGGCGTGGTGGCTGTGGTTAAGTGAGATAATGCAGATAAAGTGTCGAGCAATAAATATTTTATGTAATGTCAGTGGTAATAAACTGTGTATAGACACCACTGAAGTGCTTGATAACCCTCTGCAACACTTTCTCATATTTTATCTTATTTTAACCTGTGGAACTTTTATACTGAGAACCATATTGTGGTGTTTTTTTATGTTAGTAAAAATAATAATCAATTTGTATCAAAATTTTTACTAAAATTTTAGAACACTCATAAAGTAACTAAAAACCTTACCAGGCCCTATCTGGTTCCTGGTCCCTGCATACTGCCACTAGGTCTCTGCCTTCCGGCCCCTCCTGAGGCAGCCTCTCCTGAACAGAACTTGGCCCTCAATATCAAGGTAACCTTGATGCTTTTGTCTCTTGTATTTCTAAGTTACTAAAATTAGATTTCTGCCTTGATTGCTATCACCAAATTCCTACAGTTGTAACCTAATATTACTAGTACCTTCTGATCCTGTCTGAGAAGTAGGGACCTGACTTCTCTAGTCACAGCCTCTCTCAGAGCCTGGGGCTTGGTTCTTGAATACCTCTCTGACGACCAGGACCCTATGACTATGATAACTGTAGGAGTTAGTGCTTAACCTGAAATGCCTTTGAGAGTGGAATGGGGAGGTATTCATCATTTTGCAGGGACAACTCTGTCTATAACTACATAACCATACGTCTGGATTTGCATAGGACAGTCCAGTTTTTGGCTCTTGTTCCAGCATCCAATTGCTACTTCCTTTCACTCTCAAATTGTCCTGATTTGAATGATAAATTACATTGCCCTTCTACTGAGTTCTGTGCAGATGCTTTTCTGTTAAAGGCTAACTTTATCAGAGACTGAATTCCTGCATAATACATGGATCTGTTTCTAAATTATACTCTTGTCCATTATATAGTTTACTTATTCTGGCATCAATAAAGTTTTGATTGCTATACCTTTATGATACATACTAGAGGCCCATTGCAGGAAGATTCCTGCAAGAATAGGGCTTCCTGTGCCTGGAGCGAAGCAGAGAAGGGAGCAAAACCCACTGAGGCGGGCTTCGCTCCTGCCCCGTCGCCTGGCTGGATTTTCTTCCACCCCGCTGCCCAGCTGGTTTCCCTCCTGCCTCCCGCCTCCGCCGCCTTGGCTCCGTTCCTGTCTTCGCCGCCTCTACTTTGCTTCCTTCTGCAGCACTTTGCTTCCACGTTGTCTTCAGCCTTCACTCCCAGCCGGTATATGCAAATTAACCACCACCTTGGTTGGGTTAATTTGCATATAGTCGCTCTGATTGGCTGGTGGGTGTAGCAAAGGTATGGTCAATTAGCATCTTTGTCTTTTATTAGTGTAGATAATCTAATAAAAGGAAACATATCTCCCTGGTGGTCTAGTGGTTAGGATTCGGCGTGCTCCCTTAGAAGGAAACATGCAAATTGACCATACTTCTGCTACACCACAAGCCATGCCCACAAGCCACGCCCACAAGCCAATCAGGAGCGAATATGCAAATTAACCCAACTAAGATGGCGGTGGCCACAGAGAGCTGGAGTGAGCAGGAGGCTTGGGTTGCCCCCGGCAATGGAAGAAGCCAAGCTTCCTGCCTGCCCTGCTGGCCCTGAGCTCTGCTCAAGGCTACAAAGTTTCAATTATAGAAGATAAATAAATCCCAGATACCTGCTTCCAGCCCGCAGCCATGGCTAGCCTGAAAACAGCCATCAGCCCCTCACCCAGGCTGGCCAAACCCCCATGGGGTGAGGGTCCCCTTTGGGAGGCTTGACCAGCCTGCAAACAGCTGTCAGCCCCTCACCCAGACTGGCCAGGCACCCCAGTGGGGACCCCCACCCTGAAGGGGGTGTGACCAGCCTGAAAATGGCCCTCAGCTCCTCACCCAGGCTGGCCAGGCACCCCAGCGGAACCCCCACCCTGATCCGGGACACTCTTCAGGGCAAACAAGCTGGCCCCCATCCGTTCACTAGGCCTCTATCCTATATAATAAAAGGGTAATATGCAAATTGACCCTAACAGCAGAAAGACTGGGAATGACTGGTCACTATGACACACACTGACCACCAGGGGGAAGATGCTTAATGAAGGAGCTGCCCCCTGGTGGTCAGGGCGCTCTCACATGGGAGGAGCTCTGCTCAGCCACAAGCCAGACTGATGGCTGCCAGTACAGCAGTGGTGGTGGGAGCCTCTCCTGCCTCCTCAGCAGTGCTAAGGATGTCCGACTGCAGTTTAGGCCTGCTCCCCACTGGCAAGTGGACATCCCTCTATGGCTCCTGGGCTGCCAGAGGGATGTCTGACTGCCAGCTTAGGCCCGATCCCCCGGGGGAGCGGGCCTAAGCCAGCAGGTGGACATCCCCCGAGGGGTCCCAGACTGCGAGAAGGCATAGGCCTGGCTGAGGGAGCCCCTCAAGTGCACAAATTTTTGTGCACTGGGCCTCTAGTTTTAATATATGAGAGAAATAGACATCATTTTATTTTCCCATCAACATTTTTTTTGGCTATTCTTCAGATGAACTTTAGAAACTGCTCATCAAATTTGTGTTTTAAAAATCTTAAGATTTTGATTGGAATTTCTTTGAACTTTTGGATAAATTAGGGTGAGAATTAACATTTTTACTAAATCAAGTATTCTGATACTTTCTGCCTGGACTTCTGAGTATCATTGCTAACTGTGGATATGCAATTTGTATTCCCTGTTCACCTTTTTTAATATCCCACTGGTTGTATTTGATGCCTCTCTTCATCCTTATTATTTGCATTACATATGGATCTCATTTCTTGCACAAAGTACACCATTGTTCAGGGTATTCAACTGGATCAGATACCATTTCTATCCCACCCCAGCAGGAAGGCCTCAGTCCTTCCCATTACACCCCTGAGCTGGTGTAAGAACTGATCATGCAGGGACAAATCCTCAGTCATGATAAAATGTGCTTTCATTAAGCAGTACCAGCATTCTGTACTCTTGTGAACCTGAAAAGGCATTCATATGATATATACTCTAATGGGAAAATAATGGTCAAAAAAAAGCAAATGGTTTCTATGAATTCAAGGTTAATTAGAAACCCTGCATGCCAGGGGTGAAAAGCTAAAGCTAAATTGATAAGGTCAATTAAGGAAGGCACATTTGGAAAACTGATGGGGTCTTTGCAGCATTTGGAAAACTGAAGATGTCTTTGCACTGCGATAGCAGGTTACTCTCAGCATTATCCTGAGGGTCCGTTCAATGTTCATGGATCGTGTAAATGTAACTTCTTCCTTGGGGAGTGATCAGGTGGTGTTTGCTGGGTTTGTATTGCTTTGAACATGAGACAGACCCCCTGGGTAACTCGGGACATTGCTGTCACTTTACTGTTCAATGTTACTACATCACTGGACATCCTCCCTTTTGGGTTTCACTCATGCAAAAAATAAGAGAAATGTGTGAAAATTAGAAACACTGAATTGATGAGCCTGGCTTAGTATTTTGTTTGCTCTGTGAGCTAGAGATGCAGCTCCTTTATTTTTCTCCTTGTTTATGTGAGAGGAATTCAGACACAGGTCAGTGGGATAAGTGAGGAGAAAATGTGGCTCTGCTGCCTGAGAAGTGAATGCTCGTTGCCTCTCCCTGTAGAGAAGTGAAATGGCAAAGCAGGTATCCTGAGAGCCGTGCTTCTTGACCTTTTAAAATCCACACCTCCCACAGCGCTTTTCATCCTGTTTTCTGACTCATTAACCAAGGCTGCACCGGGGTTGGAAACTGAGTTTAGAAGAGAGGGGAAGCAGATGGCCCATGCATCAAGGTTTGAGGTCCAAGGGCAAGCAGGTGCTTAATAAAGAGGAGCTGAAAGAACATTTGAATAAACTGTTCTGTGCAGGATCTGTCTGTACTTAAATTCCTTATCTGCATGCAGTGGATAATAGGAGAGAATATCATCTGACTTGGCAAGAGCCAGACTGGGCATCAACCAAATTGATTGCGCACACTGTAGCCCGTGGCTGATGCAAATCATCAGATCAAAGGAGAAATGTCTGGACAAAAAGGCCTGTCCAATGGATTTGCCCAACGTGGAGTGCATGTATGGATAAAAAGTGTTCAATATCAGAGCGAAGGAGGGACAAATCTGTGTAGGACCTCAGGCATGGGGTTGTCAATGTCAGGTTGGTCTTGACTGAGATTTTGTGGTTCTCGAGGGAGAGCATGTGGATGGGGGAACAGTGGCCATAGCTGTTGCACTTGATCTTAACCAGAAAACAAGTCCTAACTGTTAGTCTCATTCATAGGACTTGCAGATGAAGAGCATGTTCAAGGCACTGGCTCCTTGTACAATAAGTTCCTAACTTCGACATTTCTTCAAGTGTTTTACACAAATAATCACTTTAAGAGTTTGGTTTGTGTTTCTTTTTGAAACACATGGAGAAAGACATGGCAGAAATAAAATTAAAAATATAAAAATTAAATAACAAAATATGAAACAAAACAATTCAAGATAATATTGCAGTTGTCACAGGACACCTAATTGCCAAATCACTTATATAAAAGTATTTTTCATAGGAATCAGGAGGAGAGAAATGTCTCCCTTTTCTGGGAGATGAGAGATTTTATACAGGAAGTGGGATCTGAGATGAATCTTTATGTTTTAGTAAAATTTGGAGAGGCAGAGAGGAGTGCAGATGTACAGATGTAGATGTGGAAAGGAAGAAAAGCATTAGGTGTATTGTGGGGATGGTGTGTTGAAGAAGGAAAAAGTCGTAGATCAAGAGGATTGGGTTTGATGAACTGAGCAGGGGTCTAGAATAGCAATTTTTGAGGGGTATTTCCTAGGACTAGGGAGCAGGCAAAGTGATTGATAAAAGTGTTGCTTTGGACAAAACTAGGAAGGATACAGTTTCAGCCTTGACCCCCAAACACACACATGTACACACACAAAGACACAACCAAACAGATTCTAGCAGAACTAGTCTAGAAGCCCGGCTCTGGCATTTGCTGAAGAGGAGGTAGGTGAGGTGCTGGGAGGAGAAATTGGCAGGTTGTGTAGGAGGCAAGCTGAATCATGTTTTACTAAAGTAAATGCCCTTTTCTTTTCTCCTCTCATGGTCCCTTTATAAAAATGAAAAAAAGGTAGAATGTGAAAGGTCAGCAAGAAATGGGAGGTAGCTTTATTTTATAAAACAGAAACAGAGCAAGTCTACGACAAGTCTGTTCTCACCCCATCTCTTAAGGGCTGGGGAGGTAGAGTAGTTGGCAGATGGTCAGCTTCTTCTTCTTTTCTTTTTTTTAGCATTCAGTTGATAACACACATGTGGGGTGTAGTAGCCACAACAATGCCCTTTAAGAAAGAAAGATAGAGTGGACTCTAGGGTCAATGCTCAGTGTCACACTCTGGGATGATTATTTTTTCCTGTGCCTCCTTCACAAGACAGTACAACCCACCATGACCTGATTCGCAAAGGCTAATCTGAGATGAATCTTTAGTTGGATGTGCTCACGTTGTGATTTAGTTAGGATTCTGGTACTACATTCTTCATTCCAGATGTGAAAGGAGAGTGATAAATACACTGTTTCTCTTTCTCGCTGTTCTAAAATTAGTTTATTGTTCTCATTGATTGGTTTTCATAGGGTCACACAAAAGCAGGTAAAGAGTCTTACTTGCTTTTACAGTTTACATACACAGGTTCAGTTAATTTATTTTTTAAACACTCTTTGCTTCTACTTTCATTTTATCCTGTGGCTAATACAATGTTCTGGGTCAAGAGAGAGATTTTATTTTATTTTACTTTGGTAGAGTTTAGGTTTAATATACTGTCAATGCAAACCCATAAATATGTCCAGCTTCATATTGTGGGTTGCTCTGGCATTTACATAGATCTTATGATCTGCATTGAGCATTAATACTCAAAATAATTAGTTGTGCTGATCTTCATTCATTGATCCCTGGAGTTAATGTGTTATAATAGTAGGGTATTAAGGATGTCTGCTTTGAGATGACAATTCAGGAAAAATCAGTTTATAATTTAGGGCACCATCATGCTTCTTATTATAATGAGTTTAATTGCACAGAGAGCAAACTATGCAAAATCATTTGTTTTTAACAAATGGGAGTTAGATTTTGTGTTTGGCAAAAATGGTAAATGGTGGGTTGAAAAGAGCACTGAACTGTAAATCAAATAATAGAAGTTTAATTTTGGCTTCTTCATTTACTGTCTAACCTTGATAATTTTGTTTTCTTGAGGCTTGCTTTCCTTACCTCTGAAATAAGTTAAATCATGCTTTGTATTTTATACTGGTTTCTTGGTTTAAAATGAGTTTGACATGTCACTCTATTTAAAAGTGAGGATAACCTTGTGTATGTTGGCTTTGTTATTATTAGTCCTCACTTTTCAAATGATGAAACTGAGCTTGGCAAGTCATGCCATTAGAAAATGGTAGAAGAATAACCTGACCCAGAGTTTTCTACTTCCACATCAAAGATTGTCCCACCACTCCACAGTGGTATTTGTGGCTTGAGTCCCTGCAAGAAATTGCTAAGGATCAAAATATATGATCTAATCTTCCTCTCTACCCCAGCTACTGACTCATATGGTCACACCTTAAATGCTATCAGCAGCAGCAACTGTACCATCTCAGAAACCTTAATTTCATGCATCCTACTTCCTGGTCAACAAGCATGATGTTGAAGCTTGTTTATTTCAAGACTAGTGACCGAGTGCACGGATTCGTGCACATTGAAAGGAAATTAATTAGAAGGTGGCCAGCAGGTCAGGACTGGGTGAGATGGGCCAGACATGCCCTGGAGCCAACCTCCCAGACCCTCCCCGGCCCACCACACCTGGGGTGGCGCCATGGCTCAAAGGGCATCTGTGGAGTGAGTGGGGTCCCTCTGGAAGGTGGGGTCCCTCGGCCTGGCCTGCGGGGATTGGGCTGAAACCAGCTCTCTGACATCCCTGAGGGGTCCCAGAGTGCGAGAGGACACTCTGCAAAGTTGCTGTCAGACAGGGTGTGGAAGGCAAATACAAATGTGCAGTAAACCAGATTCTGGGCTGACAGTGCCTCAGCAACAACATAACCCACAGCTGAAGGTGGAATTGCGCGGCCCCATGAGGAATTGGGCTCTCTCCTCTCTGGTTTCGAGGTGCATTACCCGAGAACCGCTGCTGCCAAGTCACTGCAGTTCGGCAGCTCCTGCATTGAGCGTCTGCCCCCTGGTGGTCAGTGTGTGTCATAGTGACTGGTTGGATGGGTGGAGGCACACTTAGCATATTAGCCTTTTATATATATAGATTCTCTCTGCAACAATTTATTTTTTATCTTATTGAGTCTCCCAACCCAATGATATGACCTCTTTGCATTATCCATCAACAGCTCACTTCCTCTCTTTATTTCTGTCATTACCTAAATCGATCTCCTGGTCTTTCACTATATCTCTCCCTTGCAGATACTCTTAACTCCATTGTTTCACTTTTTCTGCATTGTCAGATTAACCCCAACCTTGGGTCAAAACAACTATCCATCTTTTCTGTTCCCATACAATAGCAACCAAACATAACTAAAGAAAATCACCAAGTCTGATGTACTGGTTTCACATTTAATAATGACTATAAATTTCAAATGGCATTTAACCACCACCTATAGTTCACTAATGAGTTCAATTTCTCTCTGAAACAATTAATTCATATTGTCAGCTCTCTTGTCAAACCTCCCACAGTTCCCAATTCTCTGATAATCTTGCCCTTTTTACCATAGACTATAGACCTGCTGGCTTCTATCTGTTCTCACGTTTCCTGTTTTACTTAATAGAACATATGGCCCTCCTCTGAGCCAAGACTTTTCCCTTTATTCTCACTCAGGACCCTGGTCTCTCCTATTTCCCCAAAGATTTCTCTCCCTCAGTTATTCTCCACCTCTCTTCCCATTTACTTGATCATTATAATTAGCAATTAGCAGAATTCTAGACTCTTCCATATTAAAAAATAAACCCCATTTCCCCCCCTTGATCCTCCATCTCTCATGAGTTACCTCATTATTTTTCTGCTCATCATCACAGCAAAACTTTCCGAAAGAAAAACACTGTCTTCTGTTTCACATTCAGTCCTCATAGACTCCAATCAAATGTTAATCCCCGTCTCTCACTGAAACCTCTTGTCAAGCTCAATAATGATTTCTAAGGTGCCAGATCCAATGTACAGGCCTGTATTCTAAACTCACCCGAACTCTTATCATCATTCGATGTAGTTGACTAATTTCCTCAGCAACTCTCTTCTTTTGGCTGTTGTAGCACCATGTCAGATGGTTTTCCTTCCGCCTCCCTATTTTTCTTCTCAGGCTCCTTGGGTGGCTTCTCAGTCACTACCTGTTCTCCAAATATTGAAGTGACCTCTCTTCTTTGTTTATATTTCCTGGAGGACCTCATCAGCTCCATGGCTTTAAATGCCATCCATGGCTTGGTGACTCCCAATTTTGTATCTCTAGATTCATCTCCTGAACTCCAGACTCCAGTTTCACAAGCCAAAAATTTCAGAATAATTTTTATTCCTTTTACTGTTTCAGCATGCATTCCCACATCCAGATAATCTCCATATTCTATGTTTCTATCTCCAATACATCTCTCTAATCAGTTCTCTTCTCTTTGTTACTCCTACTATAACACTGGTTTAAACTACCAACATTTCTCTCATCTGCACCTCAATAATAGCCTCATTGCTGGTGTCTCTGCTTCCTTGAGTTTCCCCTTACCATCTATATCTTAAAGCAGTTAGAGCAGGTATTTTAAAAGGGGGAAATTAGAGTAGGCCTTTCCTTGTTTTAAAGATGCTAATCGGTTTCTACTGCTCTTGGAATTTGAACTCTCCTTAGGCCATGTGTGGTCTCTCTGACATTATTATGTCTCTTCTTCTTCATTTAGTCACAATGGACATACCAAGTGTTCTCAGGGCCTTTGCACATACTGTTTTAACTTCCTGAAATGCTCTGCTCCCGGCTCTTGGCTTGGCTGGATCTTTCTTATCTTTTTGTGTTCAGTTCAATATCATGCCTCAGAGAGGCTTTGAATCACCACTCTTTCTAAGAGTCTTACTTGCTTTTCCTTGTTGCCCTAATTACTTTCTACCATTAAAATTATTTCTTTCTCATCCTTCTCACAACTAAAATTACTTTGTGTATCTGTTTATTTTTTTATTTTATTTTATTTTTTTAAATATATTTTATTGATTTTTCACAGAGAGGAAGGGAGAGAGATAGAGAGTTAGAAACATCGATGAGAGAGAAACATCGATCAGCTGCCTCCTGCACATCTCCTACTGGGGATGTGCCCGCAACCCAGGTACATGCCCTTGACCGGAATCGAACCTGGGACCTTTCAGTCCGCAGGCCGACGCTCTGTGTGTATCTGTTTATTGTGTGTGTCTGTCAACCAGAGTTTCAACACAAAACTTTAGGGATCTTGTTTATATTTTTAAGCTTTTCTCCAGTGCTTGGTATATTTCCTGGCGTTAGTAGGCTCTCAGTAAGAACATTTGTTGAACATAAGGGATGTGACACTGTCTGTCCATTGTGCTATGCTTGTGTAAATGCATACTGCTCTTCACAGAGGAGCTGGATGAGTTAAGTAGATCAGAGACACAGGTGGTCTGTGGTGGGTCACAAGGTAAAATGATAAGTCATATTAGCGATATTTGCTATTCAACAGCTCTCTTTCCCACACGAAGAACTCTGTTTTGTTTTGCATAATCAAAACTGGAACTAATAGGATATGGATAGACTGTAAGCAAATGTTGACTCAGGTAAATAATATCTGTTATGAAATCTTTATGGGGAATGGCATTGCATAAGATGAATACAATTTTATTTCTTCTGTGCTTTTAAGAACATAATGTTGGACTCTGTTGCTGTTTCTAGGTGATGGCCTGAGCAGAATACATAATAGACTCTGTCACCACAGGAAATGGTCTTAAAACACTGATACCATAGGCGCAAGGCCTGGGAATTAAAGAGTATCAATCACCATGATTCATTTTTAGCTTTTTTTTTTCTGTCCAAGTTTGAAGGTTTTCTTTATGGGAGTTAAAGCTCATTCAGACTCAGAGTTCATGCAGACCCAGAGAAACTGCTCATATCTCAGCTTAAGTATCAGAGTAATTAGAGGTATATTATGTTGAAGGTCTCATACCTTCCCATTTTCATGTAATTCAAGGGATTAAAGAAATCATCCAATGTCTTAATGCCATGGCTCTAAAGCCCAGAATTTCAACTGGTGCACATCTTTATTAGCAAATAAAATTATTAGATAATATGTTGATCAGAAAATGGTATGAGCAGGAAAAAAAGTAAACCCTAAATATCTTTCTTATAAGCATCCTTTCATTCAATGGACAATAATTGCCCATTTTTCTACTTGTTACTCATCTCTAAGTAACAACATTTGGCGTATGAACATTTTTATTTTGAGGTTATATTTATTATGTAAATTGGCATAGTGCAATAACTGTTTTCAAAACCTTACCTCCCTAGACCCATCCTTGCTTATCCCCTTTACACTTTTCTGCCAGTGTCTTTGTTTCTCTCTTTTCCTTAAATTTATTTCCTTCATAGAGAATGAAATTTAGCAAATACTGGGTTCAAAGTTCAAAGAAAAACACAGGAAGGAAGAAAAATTACCACTCAGAGTCAGCTGCAGGTAAAACGTTGAAACAGGATAATGTATTTTTTAATATTATTACATCATTGTAACATATAATTTAATTTTTTTATTTAAATTCTTTATTGTTGAAAGTATTACATATGTCTCCTTTTCCCCCCATTGACCTCTCCCCAGCTGCTCCTATCCCCTAACACATGCCCTCACCCACCTACTGTCTGTGTCCATTGGTTATGCTTATATGTATGCATACAAGTCCTTTGGTTGATCTCTTAGCCCCCTCCCTCACTCCCTTGCCTTCCCTCTGAGGTGTGATGATCTATTTGATGTTTCTATGTCTCTGAATGAAACAGGGCACTTTAGGCATGAGGCTAATCTTGAGGAGTTCCCCTCGCTGGGACAGCAGTGTTAGGTGAAGGTTGGCAGAAGGGTGTGTTGTAGATGTAAATTAATTGATTTTTCAAATAGTTTGGGCAAAACCAAACATAGCAGCAATAATGCTGACATTTTGTTTTACTTGTTTGATATGAAAAGGTGTCTGTACTCTAACTGAGGTTAAATTTTTAAATTTTTTTGTTATTAAAATAACCTCAACCAAAAGACAAAACATTTCTAAGATGCTAATGCAAATTTTACCATTCCACATTTAGCTTCAAACAAAAATTCTAATATAACTTTTCAAGGGTTCAAACCTAAAAGATGATGGTATTTCCCACCCCCAATATGTGATGGAAAGAAAAATAATGCTCAACCATAAACTAAGCAAGAGGAAGTTCACAATATGATATTTACTATAGTGGCGATTTTGAAGCCCTTTGAATTTCTAAATGTCAGGTTCTTTCATCGAGCATTTACTGGGGGGAAAGGGGGGGCTGGTTTGCAGGTGCCCAGGCATGTCTCCCATCTCTGCCGCCCCAGGTGGAGGAGTTGTTGACATTGACTGTGCAGGGAGCCTAATGTGAACCAGCCAGAATGGGGATATGGCCCATCTGCTCTGCACTGGGCTTTCATCTCATCGCCAGTGACGGCTGCAAAACAGATGCCTGAACATGAGGTAAACAATGGTCATTTACTCAGAGGCATGGGAGAAGAACTTCATTCAGTTTGTTTACAGCTCAGAACACAGAATAAGAGTCAAGCATGCTCTCTGTGTCGCTGCAGGGTCTATGCAAACCCACACAGACGGAGCTGGCCAGGAGGCTGGGTACAGTGCTTCTAACCCACCGATGTTGTCTGATAATGGTATGACCTCAGGCACGTCACTGCACCTTCATGCTTTGCAAAGTGTCATCTGTAAATTGCAGATTATAGAACATACTCTGCCTATGTCCTCTGACTGTTATGGGAACACATAATATGACATTAAGTCTTACTTATTTATCTGAGCACAGCACAAATGCTGCCTACTATGTGGTCATCAAAAGGATGGTAATTCTAGTCAAATTGGCACTTTATTAACATCTCTCTTTGGATACACAATAGACACTTTAGCAAACTTTATTCTAAGTACTCTCCTAAGTACTTCAGTGGTTATGAGTGGGGGCGAGGGAGTAGCGGAATCAGGTACAAAGATAAATAACCAAGTTCTTGAGGATTTACTTTAAAAATGATACAAATTACCTATGTTCCATCTGAGTCTCTCCCAAATGCTTTACAGGAATGAATTCATTCAGCTGTCATCACAACACTATTACATACATTTTGTAGATGAGATGAGCAAATGGCACAGAGAAGTTAAGCAACTTGCCTAAGGTCACACAGTGAGAGTGTGGCAGAGACTACATAGGTAGCCTGACTCCAGAGCATATGCTCTTAATCACTATAGTTACTTCCCGTGATGGGCTGTTGAATGAATGAGTGATGCATGTTAGAATGT
Source organism: Myotis yumanensis (assembly GCF_028538775.1). NCBI lineage: Eukaryota > Metazoa > Chordata > Mammalia > Chiroptera > Vespertilionidae > Myotis > Myotis yumanensis. The sequence goes on from NW_027223753.1 coordinate 179,400,533, forward strand.
ATGAAACACTATTTAAGTTTAAGTCATTACTACTACTTCTGCTACAGACATAACTATTACTGCAGGATTACAATTGACCTTCCATAACATCTTGGGGTAAAGAAATCTCAACTTTCTACTTTGATGTTGAAGCTCAGTAGCAGATAGGGAACAAGCACCTGACCAGACTTGGCCAGACCAGGCTTAGTATGAGATGCATGTTCAGCTGCAGGAGAACATCAAAAACAAAAAAATGTCCCTGATATCTCGTCCTCATCCATAGGGATATGGCGTTTAGGGTAATTCTGAGTGACTTCTGATTACTGGCTCAGCCCACAGTGGTCTCATTCTCAAAAGACTATGTATGAGTTTATCTTTTGTACCCCAAACAAAGCTTCATTCACATTAGCTTGGCCCTCAATATACCCTTTCTAGTACTTATGTTAGACAACATAGCCTCATCTTCAGTTTCCCCCATCTTCATTTGGTGGTTAAATCTTGCCCTGTAAGTGTTTCTCAAAGATATATCGCGCCCCCCGCCCCCCCCCGCCCCCCGCCTCCTCGCCCAGCTTCTTCTCTGACTGCCATTAACTTCAGTATCTCAGATTACACCATTGTAATAAGTTCCTAACTGGCATCCATTCCAGACCATGATCTGTATTTTTTTTTTTTAGTATTTCTTCCAGGTTCCATTCTCTAATTTATGTTTATGAAATGCACATCTGATAATATCCCTCCCTGTTAAAAGCCATTCATGGTACCTAATTGCCTCCAAGATAGAGCACAAACTTCTTAGCACAGTGATCAAAGCATTCCACAATTGGGCAGGAAATTAATTTGTCTGCTGTAGTTGATGAGGAAGTTACACTGGGGAATCACTGACTATTAATTTTTTTAGGTCTGCTCCCTTTCTCATTATCTAATGAGGCTCTGCCAAGCAGGAGACCCATAATCTCCCGCTGTTTGAGAAGAGTGAATAATCAGGACTCTTATTGGAAAACCTGAAGCTGAGGTCTGTGTGGGCGTGCGAGTCTGTCTGGGTCCTTCTTGGCGGTGTGCGGTGAATGACAAGGTGAGCTGGCACAGTGACTCATAAAGACTCATCAAACCCAAGTCAGATTAATTGAGGGGAGGGAGGAGCCAGGTCTGTGAGGAAAGCCCTTCTGGAGTAAGGAGCTATTGAGATTCCCCTTCAGATCAGAGTAGCCCGCTGGCCGTTGTACCAAGAGTGTTTATTTAAACATTTTTTGCTTTGTTAATGAATTCCTTGGGGTGAAACTGATTAACACAATTATATAGAATGGAGAATGTTTAGAAGCTGAATTGACTGAGAAGTGGATTTTTTGTAGATGGCTGCCACAGATTGAAATAATACCATGAGATTATTAAATAATCACCTTCTTTATGTTCTTTTGGGGGAAAAAAAAACCCCTAAACTTTATCTCCTTTTCCTTCCCTTCTCAAGATCACCAAGTCTCCATGTCCTATTTTCCAAACCATTTCCTTGTTTGGTTGAGGTATTAACTAATAAGACCATGGGTCTTAATGGTGAAGTGAATAGATTATTTTAATTCCCATTTGACCTCTTTTCCAGGTGACTTCCTCAGCCATGAGTAAGAGTTCCCACCTCTGAGCCCTAAAAGTGGTTAATGGGTGTATCTCTCACTACCAACTGAGTGCAGATTGTGTCTTCCTACTTATCCTTTCATAAGCATATGCCTCTTCTGCTCTTCGTGCTCCTCCCCCATGCCTAATAATACTAGGTATTTAATACGTATTGTTGATTGAGTGGCATGTAAGAGTCTAACACCTAATATTTATCTGGATGCTTCTTAAAACACATGTCCTGGGGCTTTCCAAGATCCATTGGTTCTCAGAGACAAATGGCATACTCAGAGGAAGCTCTGCTGATTTTTAGGTCTATGCCTATGGGAAAGCACCTCTGCCTACAGGTTTACTTAGTTACTCTGAGTGTCATCACCAAACCAAAGGCAGAAGAAAATGCTGAGATGATAAATCTGATCAGCATTCCCAGAGGTTAGAAATACGTCTCAGCCATCTCTGCCCTCACACTTCTATATTCCAATCTGTTCAATTCAGCTGTCAAATTTTACTCCAAATTACCCCCTTGCAAACACTTGAAATGCTGCCTTTAATGAATTCTCTGCACTCAGAACTTTGAGCAATGCCCCATTAGTTAATTACCCAAGTTTATGGCTTTAAGCATTTCCTAATGCACATTATGAAAGTTTTTAGTGAGTGCCAGCATCAAAGCTTCAAAGACTTCAGCCTTTGCTTTGCACAGAACACTCTAGGGAGCGAGAGGTGAGTGTGTGGTCGACCAGATGGCACAGAACAGTAGAGACGAAATTTTCACGCTCGGCTAGCAGATAGTTGTTTAGAAATGCTCTCAAGGACTTTATTCAAAAAGTAGGAAGGTTCAATGGAAAGTTGTCACCAGCTTGTAAGTTGGATTAAAATCTTTTTGGTATAAATTCTCCTAGGACTAGTTGCTTATAGCTCTGTGATGGGTGTTATAATTTGAGATCAGATATAATGATCATTATGTTATTATGTCAAATTGTCCTGTGGAAGTTTTTTTTTTTAATATAAGGATTTTTCATAAGGGAAGGAAATAAGCTTTATATATTCTTTTTCTCTGGAGGCATTCTAGTATATACAATGCATTCTTCATGACAACTATGTGATAGATATTAATATCCTCATTGTTAGAGGGAAATAAAGTAAAATTCAGAAAGAGAAACTAAGTTACTGACAGTGGGAGGATTTGAACTCAGGTTTTTCAGACTCTTGGGGCCATGTTTTTCCCATTAGACCACACTGTCTCTGTGGGTAATTTGATAAACAGAGGCCAACTATTAAGAGAGTCATTAACAAAGTTCCTGTTGCTCATCTTGAAATCATAGGGAACCACATGTTTGTTAATCTGAGATCAGTAAGAGATTTCTTGAGTTTCTGAAGTATAAGCACTTGTCTCTCCTGTCCTAACAGAGGACAAGTCTCAGTCAATATTTCAACATAGAGGATGTGGTGTCACCAAGACACAAAGCATCAGGATAACTAAGAAATAGTTTTGTGTTCCAAGATACCTCAATTATGATTCTCCATTTTCAGTTTTCAATAGCCAGTTTCTGTTTATGAACATTAATCCAAACTTGTTAAAAACATAAAGTTCAGAATATTTCCTGAAGGCCTGGGGAAAGGATATAAACTAAAGGATCCAGTCTCCTTATGAAGAATCAAATAGTATATACAAACTTTACTGAGTAGTGGAAAAAAGGATTGTATCCCATGCTGCCCAGTTCTCTACTCCCACTGATAAACTATCATTTTTCTACTTTAATTTTTTCAGGTATTCTTGGAGTCTTAGTATCCCCCAAGTTCCTCTCCTCTTCCCAAAATTGTACCTGGCAATGTTTGAGCTGCTTAGAACTATGCATTGATAGAACTATGAAAAGTTTCTCTCTTCTTAGCACAGAAGCAGGAAATTTGGGTAAAGGAATAAAGAGAGAAAAAGAGCAAATTCTTACTAGAGAGAATATATTATTGTATTAGGTGAGCAAATTTTACAGTAGACAATGTCCAGGGTATGGGCATAGCTAGAATAGTCCTCAATTCTTTACTTTTTACTTGCTGCTGTTGAATATACCTTTTGCTGTAGGTGCTTATGAGTAAAGTAGTGATTCTAGGTGAGACGGAATTTGCCTCCACATACACAGAAAGAAATATCCCAGAGGAAATAGGGAAAATTCACTGCTCTTGAAGTCAGAACTCTCAGATTGGAGTCCTACCTCTGGTAACCATTAACAGTATGAGCTTGGGTTAATCACCAGACTTTAAAAAACCTTGGTTGCTGTGTCTGTAGAATGGGTACATTAGAAGTGCCAGTCATATTGCCTGTCATGCCCATGGCCCCTTCTATATGGCCCTGTTTTGAAACAAGTAACCTCACTGCCTAGAGCCACAGCAAACAGGCTCCAGGTGGATGCTAACATAAGGTGGGCCAGCAAACTTTGAGGGGTTTTGTCGTGAAAAAATGAGCTGGGACTTAAAATAGGAAACATAGGGTAGAGCCATGAAATAGAATCCGAGTTAAGAGAGGTCACATGGAGCGGAAGTTAGGAGCACTTCAATGAAGCAACATTGAGATTGAGAAAAGATTTACAGATTCAAGGGCATGGCTAAGCCAGTTATTATGTTAACACTGTCATTAAGATGCAGATTTAAAAAAATATATATTTTTATTGATTTCAGAGAAGAAGGGAGAGGGAGAGAGAGATAGAAACATCAATGATGAGAGAGAATCATTGATCAGCTGCCTCTTGCACACTCCCTACTTGGAGATTAAGCCTGCAACCCTGGCAGGTGCCCTGATCGTGACTTCCTGATTCATAGGTTGATGCTCAACCACTGAGCCACACTGGCTGGGCAAGACTGCAGGTTTTGAAGTTCATGGATTCCTATCTGTATGATCTCTAGCAATTTGTTTAACATCTCTAAGGCTTTGTCTTTTTTTTTTTTGTCAGTAAAATTAAGATAATAATAGTACTTTCATCATAGGGTTGTTGTAAAGATTACAGAATTAATACATGGAAACTCTTAGAATAGTGCTTGGGACTTCACTGTGTCCTATGCCAATGTTTATTGTCATAACTTTTATTCCCTGAGAAACACCATACCAAGTGCTTTAGATTTTGTCAGTGAATCTTTCAACAATTTTATAAGGTAGGCTCTGTTAATATCTCCATTTTACGGATAAGGAAACTAAGGCAAAGGGAGGTTAATTAATATCTTCATGGTCACACAGCTAGTAGGTAGCAGAACTAGCATTTAAACCCAGGCTTCTGGGCTCCAGAGTCTGCTTTTTGACCACTATTTTCTGCTGCCTCTTTGTAACTGATGTGTTCCAACAAGAAGAGAACAGAGCAGAGAAGTAGAGAGTGGCTGAGTCCTAAAGAGGGCTGACAACCAGAATAAAGAAGAACAAAATCAGCCTGAAAAGACTGTGGCTACCTTTGCTACAGTGACAGGCCCTAGGAAGCCTGAACATCCCACAAGATACTTTTATTTCCTTCCAGGAAGCACTCCCTTTCCAGAGAGGTCCCCAGTGAGCCTCTGATCCAAGCATAACAACAAAAAGAGGAAGTGATTAGGCTGAGCCAATGGGTACCAGCTCTTGCTCTGTCTTGCTTTCTAGGGTGTATGAAAGCTTTTGTCCCATGAAAACAGATGAGTTTGTTTTGGTCACCACCTTCCACCTAATGTTTAGCATAGCACATCATAGGGGCTCCTGAAATACTAGTACTCGTTGAATGAGTAGAAACGGAAGCATTCAACAAATGTAAAGTATCCTTACTTTCTTTTGATTATCTCACTCTTTTTCTTTCAAGAACCAATTCCCCATGGATTAGTCCTTACAGTTGCAGATAAAAACCTTCTGCTAGAAACCTGAGAATTTGTATTATAGGCATAAAACTAAGTGGTTCAGATTTCTTATATGTGAAGGACTAAGAGAGCAGACACTTCATGTTATTATTCTGTATTTGTCATGTCAATATTTTATCAGACATGCCTAACTATGAGACCCATTATAGCTTTCTATAATGTGGAATACTGTGTTATTAACTTGCTATATTAAGTGTCTTTTTCCCTAACCATAGTAATTTCAAAGAGATCACACTCTCTTTCCATCTCTGCTGGTAGATATAAGATTTAACGTCTATTACTATAGCAACTTGCATCCTTGTGCGTATTGACCACCTTGAGGGTCACATGTCTATAGACTCTAAACTAAACTCTGTTAATGATATTTTTTATCAGTCTCCAGAAATAGCTGTCTTACATTCTGACCAATGTTGCCTTCTCCTCAAGCAATGCCCCTGTTTTTCTGGCTGGAAACTCATAGCAAGACTAACGGTTGATGAATCTGAACACGTTTCCTGCTTCCCCTTGATCCTCCTGCATTAAATGCTTAACATTGAATGCTGGAGCTTATAGCATCATGTGCTCCAGAGACGGAAGTAAATGAAAAGTCAACCCTTTAGCCCGTGTCCCTGCACAGGCTTCTGTGCCTGCAGAATTTTGTCAACACAGAAGGAGCCTGGAGATTCCTGTCACTTGTAGTAGCACTTGAGAGTCTATGTTTGCTTTTTCATGGGGAACACAGAAGATGAGAAAGCTCGGCTATTCTGAGAATTTCTGAGTCTCTATAACCTTGGAGGATAGAACTATCAAGAGGAGATGGGGAGGGGATGTTGGGGCAGACGTGGGGTGGATATAATCTGATATCTGATGTGACTGTGACAGGTTGTCATCATAGTTTATTTTTTAGTTTTTATAAAAACTTAGAAATACTAATTTATGTTTATAATTTCCAGAGCTGATTTATTATACTAACATTGAGACACATAACTTCTAAATAGGGGCTGAAACTTTGAGGAAAGGGCATGTGCTGAGCAGGGGAAACACTAGGCCTGATGTGATCACAGCCCCCTTGACCCCTGTCTGTTGTGGCATGCACAGTGGTCACACCTCAAGTGTTTTTTCCCTTCTTTATTTTTCTCTAGGAATTACAGTCATTTTGCAGACCAGGTTTAGTCCTAGTACTCCCTCAAGATACCATTTCTTGTAATTGACCTAGACTCTAAAAATCATGCAGTTTACCCTGCCTTGAACATCCCACAGGCCTGAAAGACATACCTGGATAAGGCCCGGTGCCTTCCTCATCCCCCGCAACCCCCTGTCAGGTCAGAGGTTGGATACTTCTTGGCCAACACACACCAGAGCACAGTGATGGGAAATGGCATCCCACAGCCATATTAAAATAATATTTTAAGGTGTGCGAGGATATCAACTCAAAACCCTTTCAGGGATTCCCCAATTCCCAAACATATGCTTGGAACCACAGGTATGTTTGTCTTCCTGTATCACTTTGGCGTTTTTTGACAGTCTCCATCACACCCCTATTTGCTCCGTCAACAAGGGCTCTCTAATGAGTGCCTTGATGCTGTGCAGAGAGTCAGAGAAGAGAGCCTCACACTTTAAATGAGAAGATGTTAATTATGCTGGTGACAGACTTCCCTTAATGGGACTTTATTGGAATCTTTACTCCAATTTCAGAAAATATAAATAAAGCAGACATTTAAATTTTGTTTTCATTTTCACCTTGACCAAAAAATGGATAGTTATTCCTATGCATTGCATAATGATGATTTATGGGCCAACTGAGAGTAAGTTTTAAGGAGCATTCAATGTCATTATTTGCTATGTGGTAGTTCTGACTTCACAAGCATGAAATGACCATCAGATCAGAGGCTTTCCTGTAGCTGAGACTGGAGTATGCAGATGTAGAACCTATCCGATAAAGGCTCCTGCCTTGTTGGAAGTGTGCTGTTCCATTAGATATCTTATAAATATAAGTGACATCTGAATTTTCCTAAATGGATGTACCTGATTTTGTTAATCATTAACCACAAAGTAGCTTTAATGGATGTTCTCCATGAAATACATACTGACAGTGAAATTGCCTTTATGAGGTATTCTATGACTTTCAATGCTATGGTTCCTTAGTCAACTGTATTTTTATGATGGATATAACAGTTGGTTAGACTCTCTTGACCTGGCCTTTACATCTATACATAAGTGCATCTATAATCATGGAGAAAGAGGAATCTGTTAAAATTTAATTTATTCTTTCACATAATAATCTTAAGCACTGGACAGGTGCTTATTAATTATCCCATATTGTTGAACTTCTCTACAATTACTGGCTATCTCCAAGTCTAGCCTATGAGCCTTGGTTAGATGCAGAGTTGGGGTTTACAAGAAAGAAATTTAAATTGTTTGTAAGGTGAGTTCATTTATCCAGCAGTTATGTACTGATGATGGTCTCCTGTCTTCCCAACCCCATGATAGGTTGGAGTCCAACTGACATGAGAAAGATACAGGCTGGCTCTTGAAAGGTGTGGATGCTTTGTCTCAAATTGGCAATGGGAAGCCCAGAGAATATCAACATCTTTCCCTTTCACCCCAAGCCCAGAGGCAAAGGATTATAAGAGAAGAGCTTTTATAGGAAAATCAGAGAGAGAAGCCGTGGTGTTAGGGGTAAACCAAAGTTAGTTAAGGGGAGGAAAATAAAGAATGGAATAGGGATAAATTTGATGGGGGTAAGAGGCCCTTATAGATAACTACTAAAAGCAACAGGAAAAGAAAAAACAAGGATGTCTCCCCTTCTTCCCACGAGACTGGAGATAGTAAATATCCCTTGAGCTTTGACTATGCACTATGGTTTTTAATATGTTTCACATGTTTTATTCCAATTATTTCTTAAAACAGCCCTCTAAGTGGATGTTATGTCCATTTTAGAGGTGAAGGACTGAGGTTAGAAGGGTTAAATACCTACCAAAATTTAAATTACAGTATATGGTGAAGGTGATGTTCAAATGCAGGTGTGTCTAACTCCAAATACTCTATCTTTCACATAATAGATGCCAACATGGCAACCACAAATTCACAAATGTATTCCTTCGTTCATTCATTAATTCATTAATTCATTCATTCAGCAAATACTGAGACTCTATCAGTACCAGACAGTCAAGATTATCTCTCTCTCACTTCTTTTTATTTTTATTTTTTTGGCTTTAATGGTACTCTCTCTCCTTGACTGCTATTTCTTACCCTGTACACTTGTTATTTGTAAAGAATTGATGACTTTGCATCCCAGGTATGCTGTTCAGGAATTTAAATCATTTTCTTGCATTGAGTCTCTGAATTTTGTCCTGCAAAGTGGAGGATAGTAAGAATCTTTGCCCCATGATGTTGAGCTGTTTAAATGAGATGATACATGTGAGAGCATCTCTTGGGTAGATGGCAGGAACTCATTAATGTGTTTAGCAAAGATTCTCTCTGCAGTGGAAGGTGGTCCAGATACATGTCTCTTTGGAGAATAGTAGTCCAGCTGATGGTGATAATGGTGAATAATGATGAAGAAAATCCTTGAAGGCACAGGTCACAAGCTGACTGCCTAAATATGTGTATTTAAAAAAAATTAGTTGCCAGCACTTATATAAAAATTTATATGAAAATTTCTGGATTCTCTTGAAAAATGGGAAGACATGTCAATGGCAGGTTGGTGTTCCCACATTAACTAGAACCAAGCAGTCATGCTGCCTAGTCCAGGTGGCCAGATGGCCAGGTTTGCCTGGGAGAGCCTGATTTATGCTTGCTCTCTTCCTTAGCATAATTAATGACAGAATGCCATTTTCTCTTTGGTTTGGACAAATTTTATGTGTTCCTCTCATCTCTAGAGTGCTATGGTGTCTTTGTCCCCTCACTACCTCTCACTTTTATGTTATCTGTCTACCCCCATAAGCATTTTAATTTGTGATCTCTTTTTAAGGGTTTCTTCTTCCTCTTGACTTTGTTTTAATAGCACACTGCTTTCCAAAGATGCATAACTTTGGAGGTGAGAAATATTAGCTTCTCCACTTTCAGAAACTATATTCACCCATCACTATTGAATGCAAGAAAAAGGTAATGTCCTGTGCAGTGACACCTGCCCTGCGTAGAGCTTCTACTAGCCTTGGTAATTCACTGGAAAATTTGGTCAGAATCAGACTGTCCCCAGAGGCAAATCCTTCACAAATTTAAACAGTGGATGTTATTTTCAAGGCTATACAATAACAGCCTGCTACTTTTGTAGAGCTCTTTACTTTCACATAGAAGTCTCTCCAACGTGTCACTTGAGGTGGGCAGGAACATGTTTTTATTACTAGTTTTATAGATGAGGAAGCTGACTGAGCAGTTAAGGGACATAACCAAAAGTCATATAGCACATACGTTATATAAGTGGGTCTGGCCTTAGTTCTTCTGAATCCTCTACCTCTCCACACCACCACCACCACCACCACCACCACCACCCAACATGCACACATTTTTTTTTCTATTATCTAAGGACATTTATCCAATCTAGAGGTTCCCACACACACACACACCATCCACCTTATAACTTTTTCCTAACTATATATGAACGGATCACTAACAATTATGTATTATTATAAAAATATGTGACCTGCCCTAACCAGTTTGGCTCAGTGGATAGAGCGTCAGCCTGTGGACTCAAGGGTCCCAGGTTCTATTCCGGCCAAGGGCATGTACCTTGGTTGTGGGCACATCCCCAGTAGGGAGTGTGCAGGAGGCAGCTGATCGATGTTTCTCTCTCATTGATGTTTCTAACTCTCTATCCCTTTCCCTTCCTCTCTGTAAAAAATCAATAAAATATATTAAAAAATATGTGACCTTGCCATGGACTTTTATCATCTTCTGCATGAAGGGAGGGAGGGAGGGAGGGAGAGAGAGAGAGAGAGAGAGAGAGAGAGAGAGAGAAGAGAAGAGAGGTTTTTAATATTCATTTTTGACTTGCAACAAGACAGATGTGGTCCCTGTATTCATGACATTTGCAGTCTGGTGAGGAGAGGGAATAGACATTAGTTAAATATCACAAAGTATGTAATTAGAAGCTGTAATTGGTGGACACTTAGTCTGCCCACAGGAGTTCACATTCCAGTGGAGGAAAAGTACTGAGAGTGTGAGAGGGCATACTGGAGGGGATGGGGATGTGGGGGTAGAAAGGACAGATCAAGTATGTAGAGCCAGAGAAATCTTTTCTTAAGAAGCAAAATTTGGCCCTGGCTGGTTTGGCTCAGTGGATAGAGCATCGGACTATGGACTGAAGAATCCCAGGTTCAATTCTGGTTGGGGGGCACATGCCCAGGGTTGCAGGCTTGATCCCCAGTGGAGGGCATGCAGGAGGCAGCCAATCAATGATTCTCTCTCGTTGTTGATGTTTCTATCTCTCCCTCTCCTTTCCTCTCCAAAATCAATAAAAATGCTTTAAAAAAAAAAGAAGCAAAGTTTGACTTGAGGTCTAGGGTGGGGCTTGGGGTTGGGTAGGAGAGTTCTAGTTGGAAGAGGATGCACACAGGCCCTGAGGCAGGAGGAAGTTTGGCTTATTGAGAGAAGTTGGAGATACCGATGGGTTAGGGCTCCACTAGTGAAGGAGGGCAGTACAACCCGAAGCTGCCTTATCGCATAGGACTTTGGGGCCATGTTGAAGATCTTGGACAGTAGTTTGAAAGCTATAGGAAGTTAATAACAGTTTTAAGCAAGGGAGTGATAAGATCATATTTGAATTTTGAAAATATTAATCTTGCTGATATTTTGAAGAAGAATAGTTTGATGGATGGGGGCCTATAGTTCATGTGGACAGGTTATAATGCTGGAGGTGCTGGTAGCTGGGACAAAGGGAGAAGTTGGAGAGCAGGCTTGGTGTGGGGTTAGAGACAAAGACTGAGGCTGACAGAGTATCAGGATTACTCCTAGGTTTCTGTCCTGGGTCATTTATTGAGAAAAGAAATGGTGGATGGGGAGCAATTGTGAGGAAGGGAAGAGTAACACTAATGATTTAATGCCAATGTCTTGTCAATGGGTAAACATGTCTACTAGTATTTTCACTTATCAACGGAAACATCAATGTTCTTTTTGGTGAAAAGATAGTCTTGCTTATTTGTAGCCATTCAGTCAATAAACATTCACTGGTATCTACTTGAGTTTTTACTAAATGTCAATATTGTCAGCAAATCTGGATATTTCATATTATTCATAGTGAATATCTTGGGTTTCACTGGCTATGGCATCGGAGATCCACTTAGTAGAAGAATGTTATCTAATTCTGAGTAATCCTATCATCTCTAAGCTGTCCTGACATTATCCTCAACTCACATTTTATGGACAGCTCCCTTAAACCACAATGCATAAATCCATTATAGTTTTATTTTTCATATTAAATAGGGATATTTTAATGTTCCCACCACCACTTTGGAAGCTTCTTGAGGGCAGGGAGCAGGTTATAGTCAGGTTTGTTTTCTAGGTGTCCAGAATGTGCCTGGCCATGTGACTTACACAGCAAATGACTGTCGAGTGAATGTTTTATATCATAGAAAAGTTTTTAATTTGTCATTTATTCATCTCATTTTTTATCCCCATTAACAATGTACTATAATTACTGCAGAAACATTTCCTAGAAAGTAGGTAAAGAGGGTGTTTGAGACCTAAACAACTATTTTAAGCTGTAGTTCATTTAAGTGTAGAGAAAATTTGTTTTAGTCCCTTGCATTCTGAAATGCACAATTAGAACCATTAGTTTCCTGATTTGGGGAAGAGATGGAGTTCAAGTTTGTTGTAATGCTATTGCAACAATGCTTGATTACAGATTCTGGGAGGAACATACACTGGGATCTGGTCTTACTTTAACTTCAACTTTCTTTAATGGAGTTGTTGGACAGCCCTTCTGTGGTCATTCTGCAGGCTTCTTTTAAAAATATCTGGACAAGGACAGTCATGCCTAATAGAGCATAGTTTTGTACAGGTACTTCAATTAATTTAAAATATTAAACATTCTTGGTTAGTTTTTTTGTTTGTTTTGTTAATCCTCACCCAAGGATGTTTCCCATTGATTTTTTAGAGAGAGTGGAAGGGAGGTGGAGAGACAGAGAAACATGGATGTGAGAGAGACACATCGATTGGTTGCCTCCCACATCCACCCCTGACCAGGGCAGGGGATGGAGCTTACAACCTAGATACATGCCCTTTACCGGAATCAAAACCAGGACCCTTCAAACCATGGGCCGATGCTCTATTCACTGAGCCAAACCAGCTAGGGCTGGTTAGTTTGTTTTTTAAAAATACTTCCTTAGTATATTATTCTCCCTGACTTTCCAACTTATTCTTGACAACTGATGCCAGTCCACTGGGAACTCTTGGAGTCTGAATAGAGACTCCTTTAGAAACTCTTTTTCTGAAAGCTGGTGGCCATTATGAATGTCATCCAAAGCCATCCATCAAATTCGTTACTGCATGGGCAGAGGTGAATGAGTCTCTGCTGTTTTGAAAGGTGCCTCATTACCTTTCTGTAGCTCGCGGGCTTGGTCTTAGACGTTTGTCTTTAGCTGCAGAATGGCAAAGCCCACAAAGGAGAGTATAGGCTCTTCATTGGTGAGGAAGACAAGTAGCCCCAAGTGGGCATGGATGAGGGAGTCTCAGTCTAGCAAAACAAGTGTAGAATTTAGAAGCAGGCCCTGTTAAGATCCAAAGCTGACACTCACTGAGGCCTGTGGCATTTAAATGGTTAACTCTTTTAGATAAGCAACCTTTTAAGTAACATCATTGAGTCCTCTTATGCCACACAAGATATGCATTTCTATCTAGATACGTGTTTTTATGAATTGAAGGTTATCATTTCCATGCTTAAGAGGCAAATTTCCAAGTAAATGTGCTATTCTGGAAAAGGCATTTGTTTGGTGTCCAGAGAAATGCTGGGTTTGCAGCTGAGCTCTATCTTTCACTTGTCCTGTGTCCCAGAACAAGCCTTTGGTCCCTAGGAGCCCCAGTATGTTGTGAGTATTAAAGAGGGGTGTTTGAAATGTGTCAACTATGTAGCAGACCCAAAGCATATGGCAGATTTTATTTGTCCTCATAAACATTTTACTGGGCATAATTGAATAATCTCTCATGGGGGGATACACCAGTGCTTTGCAACTATTATCTTCCACATATGAGTTATTAAAAACTCCTTCCTCATAGCTGCTGAGGTTCAAAATCTTGATCCTTTTCTTTCCTCGTATCTCACACTTGGTTAGAACATCCTATTGCCTCAGCTTTCAAAATACATCTAGAGTCAATGATTTACTACTACCTCCATGCTACCATTTCTGGACTCAGCTACCATTATATCTTACTTAGATTATTACAGTGTTCTGGGTCTCTTTGCTTTCATTCCACATTTTTTTTACAGTCTGGAGTCTAGACTCAGCAGAAGCCAGATGATCATTTTAAACATTTAAGTCAGTCCACATTATTCCTCTTCACAAAACCTTGTGACTCCCTATTCAATCCAGAATAAAATCAAAGGCCTTACAAGGACTGATAAAACCCCATGTGAGTTGGTACCTCATTACCTCTCTGACATCATCTCCTCCTGCTCACTATATACCAGTCCCACTGATTTCCTTGCAGTGCCTTCAATATATATAAACTAGAGGCCCGGTGCAAAAAATCCATGCACTGGGGGTGGTGGTGGTCCCTCAGCCTAGCCTGCACCCTCTCCAATCTGGGACCCCTTAGGGGATGTCCGACTGCCAATCCCTAAACTGGCAGTCAGACATCCCTCTCGCAATCCGGGACGGCTGGCTCCCAACCACTTGTCTGCCTGCTTGCCTGATTGTCCCTAACCGCTTCTGCCTGCCAGCCTGATCGACACTTAACTGCTCCCCTGCCGGCTCTGTCACCCCCAACTGCCCTCCTCTGCTGGCCATCTTGTGGCTGTGGGCACCACCATCTTTGAGGGTGTGGTAGTCAATTAGCATATTCCCTCCTTATTGGCTGTGGGCACCGCCATCTTTGCGATGGCGTGAGGGTCCAGTAGCATATTCCCTCTTTATTAGATAGGATATGCCTTGCCTCAGGGCCTTTGCATTGATTATTCCTCCTGTTTAGATTGCTTTTGTTCCAGCTTGCTATATGGTCAAATTTTTCATCTTTTTCTAAAATACCACCTCCTCAGCAAGATCTATCCTGCACATCTTAATTGAAATTGCAAACTTCTGATGCCTGCCTCCTTAAGTCCTATTTCTACTCTTGCTCTATTTTCATAACTTTTTATTGAAGAAAATTTCAAATATATAAAAAAGTAGAATGTAATGAAAACCCCAAATATCATCACCCAAATTCAACAGTTATCAACTACCCTCTCCCATTAAGTCTCACACCAGATTATTTTAAAGCAAATCTAAAATCACATAATTTTGTTATCCAGTCAATTGTCAATTTTTTATTATTCAGGATGATTTTATTTTTAAGCATTATATATCCTATACTAGAGGCCCAGTGGACAAAATTGTGCACGGGCCGGGGTGTCCCTCAGCTCAGCCTGCACCCTCTCCAATCCGGGACCCCTTGGGAGATGTCCAACTGTCGGTTTAGGCCTGATCCCTGTGGGACCTATCTGGGACCGCTGGCTCCTAACTGCTCACCTGCCTGCCTGTCTGATCGCCCCTAACCACTCTGCCTGCCTTCCTGATCGCCACTAACTGCTCTCCCCTGCCGACCTGATCACTTCTAACCACTCTCCCCTGCCAGCGTGATCACCCCTAACCACCTCTGCCTTGGCCCCCACAACTATGCCTTTGTCCAGAAGGATGTCTGGAAGGATGTCCGGAAGATGTCCAGTCTAATTGGCATATTATCCTTTTATTAGTATAGATAATAAAAGCCTAATATGCTAAGTGTCCGGTTGACAGGTCGGCCATGCAACCAATCAAAGCGTAATATGCTAATGATATGCTAAGGCTGCTCAACTGCTCGCTCTGATGTGCACTGACCACCTGGGGGCAGACATGCCAACCAGTAGGTTAGCTTGCTCCAGACTGAGGGAGACAGGCTGGACATGCCCTGGAGCCCTCTCACAGTCCCTTTTGGGCTGGCCAACCTCCTGCATCTCTCCCCAGCCCCGATTGTGCACTGGTGGGGTCCCTTGGCCTGGCAATCCTGGACCTCTCGGGGGATGTCAGAGAGCCAGTTTTGGCCTGATCCCACAGTCCAGGCCAAGGGACTCCACTGGTGCATGAATTTTTGCACCAGGCCTCTAGAACATTTATAAGTGTACATATGATGTATTTTATGTACACAGATTAGGAAACTTTAAGGATGACATTAAGTGCCTACTGGAAAACTTTTTCTATAAGATTAAAGTGTAGAAATTCAAAATCATATAATTACATTTGTTATAGAGTCCAATCTCTATTGGTACCAGTTATGTTCTCTGAAGTTGCTGTGAACACACTGAATTAACCAATACTGAACCATTTCTCCTAAGGGAAATTTAGTATCAGGATTCTGGTCACATTTTTGTCAACCATTCTGTACATAACCTTGTTTATGTGTGTTCCTATTAAGTATGCCTTATTAATATATGTTGTTGATTCATCAACATTGGACTTAGGATCCACAGCACTATAACTAATACTGAATGAAGCTTGTCTGACAAACCATTTTCTCCATAAGGCACATCACAGCCTCCTTGAGCTTAGGAATGTTAGACAGGAGTTCAGCACTTGGGGGCCATTTTATACAGCAAAATCACCCACACAAAGTAAAATAATGGGATAAATGGCACACTAAATAGGCCATGAAAGGGACATTTGTTCATAGTTATTAAAGTTGAAATAAGAAAGCAAACCATGGTCTTGTTCAACTTCAGGTGGGAGCTTGTGCATCAGGTCACTCAAATACTTTGCTGTGTCTGTCCATGTGTGTTTGTCCATTAATGATTACAAAAGCATTGTGTATTGATTTTCTGGGTTACAAATAAATTTTAATGAGTAGGTGAAATTGCAAATACTGAATCTGCAAATAACGAAGCGTAAATGTGTTTTGGTATCTACCTCTAACAGAAGTTCTTTTAAGAAACATAATCACTATATTATTTTACTAAAAATTTAATAATTACTTAATATCACTAAATATTCAGGCATTGTGTTGCCCCAATTTTTGCTGTCTCTTTTAATCTATAGATTCCCTCTCCACTTCCCTTTCTTTCTTTCTCTTTTGTTTCTACCTTGAAATTATTTTTGGAAGAACAGATTATTTCTCATGGTCTGGATTTTGCTGATTGTTTTTCTGGTGTTGTTTAGCATTGTTGTTTGTCTCCAGTGCTTCCTATATATTGGCATCTAGATCCACAGCTTAATCAGTTTCAGGTTTTATTTATTTTTATATTTTTACTAGAGGCCTGGTGCACAAAATTTGTGCACTTGGCGGGGGGACGGGGGTGTCCCTCAGCCTGGCCTGTGCCCTCTCGCAGTCTGGGAGCCCTTGGGAGATTTCTGGCTGACAGATTAGGGGAGCGGGCTTAAGTCAGCAGTTGGGCATCCTTAGTGCTGCCGTGGAGGCGGAAGAGGCTCCCACCACTGCCGCTGTGCTTGCCAGCCGTGAGCCCGGCTTCTAGATGAGTGGTGCTCCCCCTGTGGGAGTGCACTGACCACTAGGGGGCAGCTCCTGCATTGAACGTCTGCCCCCTGATGGTATTGCATGTCATAGCAATCGGTCGTTCTGCCGTTGGGCTGAAACCGGCTCTCTGACATCTCCTAAGGGGTCCCAGATTGTGAGAGGGTGCACGATTGGGGCCAGGGAGGGATGTGGGAGGTTGGCCAGCTGGGGAAGGACCGCAGGAGGGCTCCAGGGCATGTCCGGTCCATCTCGCTCAGTCCAGATTGGCCAGACCCCAGCAGCAAGCTAACCTACCTGTTGGAGCGCCTGCCCCCTGGTGGTCAGTGCTTGTAATAGCTACTGGTCTACCAGTCGACTGTCTGCCCCCTGGTGGTCAATGCACATCATTGCAAGCAGTTGAGCAGCCTTAGCATATCATTAGCATATTATGCTTTGATTGGTTGAAAGGCCAACTGGATGACCAGACACTTAGCATATTAGGCTTTTATTATATAGGACAAGATTATTTTATGGGTTGCGTTTTATACTTCCATCAGAAAGCATAGAGTGTTCCTTTGTCCCTTGTTTTGCTTTATGAACAGCCACTGATACTCATTAACAAGAAGAGTGGTTCTGAGGCAGGGCTATTTTTCCTCCCAGGGACACTTGGCAATTACCCTTATCTGGTGGGTAGATCCAGAAATGCTGCTAAACATTGCATAATGTACAGGACAGTCCCCCACGAAAAAAAAATTATCCAGACCAAAATATTGGAAAATAGTTATACTCTAATTCTATCATTCCTGGTTAAGTGAAATACGTTTATAGAGAGATGCTTCTCCTCAATGTTTAATGATGAATTTTGATTGACCCAAGGTATAAATCATATTGAAGTGGCAGAATTTCAACACAGTAGTACTCAATATGGTCCCATCTTTGGCCTATTCAAATAGGTGCATGCCTTACCCTTCCTTCCTTCCTTCCTTCCTTCCTTCCTTCCTTCCTTTCCACTGAGATGGAAAATGGTGGCTATTTCATCAGCCTGGGTCCCCCCTCCCTGTGATGACAATAAGATTCTTCTGTCAACTAGCAATGGGCATGTAGCATGAGTGAGAAATAAACCCATTTTTTTTTAAGCCCCTGATATTTTTTATTTTATTTTTTTAAATATATTTCATTGATTTTTTACAGAGAGGAAGGGAGAGAGATAGAGAGTTAGAAACATCGATGAGAGAGAAACATCGATCAGCTGCCTCCTGCACATCTCCCACTGGGGATGTGCCCGCAACTCAGGTACATGCCCTTGACTGGAATCGAACCTGGGACCCTTCAGTCCGCAGGCCAACGCTCTATCCATTGAGCCAGACCAGTTTCGGCGAAGCCCCTGATATTTTTTAAATTGCAGCATAGTTTAGCCTATTATGATTGACACATGACACAAAAAGGCAACATCTCAAAGACAGAAAAACCAAACCTATCGAAATATATAATTTAACAATCTGGAATGAAGAAAAGTATAAACTATGCCTGAAAATGGGATTTAAAAAGTAATATTCTGCCAAGAGTGGTCATTTTATCAGTATATTTATTAGGAATTATTTTTTCCTGAAGAAACCTTTGACCTGGCTTACTTCAGCCCAGAACTGAGCTAATTGAACATCTTACCATATGCTATGTAAAAGTCAGGACTGAGGAAGGGGGTCAAAGAGATAAGGGATTTCAAGATTATGGGTAATGTTGAAAATTAAATAAACCAGAAAAATAAGAAGCAGCAGCTAGAGAATTAGTGAAATACTCGATTGGATTTTGATCTGCTTGCTTCCAGAGTCAAGTCTACTGAGCTTGACTCTGGAAAGATATAATCATTTTCAGCCATCTTCCTAATCAATACTATGAGCTGGGACCAAATTGATTGTATGGTGCACAAAGCACAGCCTAGAGGAGTTGATGAGACCTAACAACATGATATATTTGGCCTGCCTCACTTCTGTGCCATATTTTGTATGTTTTAATAAAAATACAATACTAAGAATTTTTTCTTGATTAACCCACCCGATTAGAACTTGTTTCCTTTTGTAATGTTTGTTACCAAATAGGTAGCTTTGTTTGTTTATTTTGTCCTACATCCCATTTCTGGAAAATTGAATGATTGGCCAGAGTAACACACAAACCTCTCTTCTAAAGCGTTAACCAGGTCTATATATGTACTTATAGACCAACACTTGATCTATTTATGTTCAACACAGAGAAGCGGAGATTAGGCAAGCTTGCAGGAAGATGAGATAGGTGCAAATGATGAAATAGGAATTTCATTGCCAGGTAACTTTCCAGGAGTGGAGAAGTTCTCAGTTTAATAAAGAGTGAGATATCAAATCTAAAGTACATATACTTTTTTAGAAATGTAGAGTGTGTCTCTATAGAAAAATGTCACTTCCAGGAGCATAATTCCAACTGTGGGCTGAGGCAGGCATCCTCCTGATGTAAAAGTATAGCAGGTGTCGAGGGAGAAAGTGGATGAGTGAGAGGGAGCTGAACTCCCCACACCCAATGCTGACAGAGATGGCCCATAGGTGCCTCTTGCAAAGGGCTGAAAAGCACACAGATTCATCCCAAAGTCGATTTCATCTCCTTTGCTTTAGACAGTGCTAACATGATTCATAACTTGGCTTAGAAATAGTCATCTGTCTGATGGTGTCATGGGTAACATTGCTTGATGCTTTCTGCCTGACACTCTTTCTGTGAAAAATAAGCAATTGCATTTCCTTTCTGCAGTTTCCCCTGCTTCTCCTTGGCCCATCATACTTCCCAAAATAACCTCACTGATTCACTGGAAAGATTTTGTGGATACAAATATGTCTTTAATGTCCTTT
Organism: Myotis yumanensis; assembly: GCF_028538775.1. Classification (NCBI taxonomy): domain Eukaryota; kingdom Metazoa; phylum Chordata; class Mammalia; order Chiroptera; family Vespertilionidae; genus Myotis; species Myotis yumanensis. Next base: position 179,420,443 of record NW_027223753.1, read on the forward strand.
GACTGCCAGATCTAAAGATATGAAGACTGTTGGGGTCCACGCCTGAATGAAGTCACCTGTCTTTATTATGCCTGATCCTATTCCATCTTTCCAATGAAAAATCACAGGCAGGAAATGGATTGAAATGAAAATGTAATGTTAATATGCATTTTCATTATCAAAGCCTGTCCCTGGACCGCGTATGAAGTGAGGTTTTGTATGATAAATGAATGAATTCATGGATAACCACATTCCCATAGAAGACCTATGCCCACTTTCAAGCACTCACAAGGAGCAGACAAGTAAGCAGATGATATCAATACTGTAGGATAAGTGCATTAAAAAATGTAGAGTATGTCCCTGTAGAAAATGTCACTTCCAGGAGCATAATTCCAACTGTGGGTGGAGGCAGGCATCCTCCTGGTGTAGAAGTACAGCCACTGTAGAGGGAGAAAGTGGATGAGAGGGGCTGAACTCCCCACACCTGATGCTGACAGAGATGACCCATAGATTCCTCTTGCAAAGAGCTGGAAAGCACACAGATTTATCCAAAAGTCGAATACCTATTGTTAGCAGTATGTGTGGAGTATAACAAAAACTTATAGAAGGGGAGCATTCAGCCCAACCTGGAGGGGTTGTATTAATTTTCTTTTGCTGCTGTAACCAATGACCATAAACTTAGTGGTTTAAAACAACTCAAATTTATTATCTTATAGTTCTGTAGGTTAAAAGTCTGACACAGGTATCACTGAGCCAAATTCAAGGTGTCACTAGGGCTGCATCCCTTTCTGGGGGTTCTAGGAGAGAACTGTTTCCTTGTTTCTTCCAGCTTGCAGAGGTTGCCCATGTTTGTTGCTTCATGACCCCTTCCTCTATCTTCACATCCTGCAATGCTGCGTCTCTCTCACTCTCCTTTTTTTAGCCATGCCTTCCTCTGACCCAGCCAGGAAAGGCTCTCCATTTTTAAGGGCTCATGTGATTAGATTGGGCCAACCTGAAGAATCCAGGGTAATCTCCCTGTCTCAAGGTCATTAAATTAATCATATTGCAAAGTTCCTTTAACCATATGAAATACATTATTTTCAGGTTCTAGGGTTTAGAGTATGGACATCTTTGGGGGGGTTACTGTACCACAATGGAGAAAAAGGACATGAAGGATTACCTTCTGAAGGTGATATCTGACTTGAGTACTAAAGAGACAACTGAGATTCTCATTGTGAATATGAGAAGGGAAGAGATGTGGGGAAGGGATTCAAGGCTAGATAGGAACCTCAGGTTAGATGCGGGGGCATATGTACTGAGACCGGTACGTAGATTCAAAGTATAATGAAAGCTAGAATTGACATTTCCTTGGTCTTTCTAAAAAGTATATGACTATTTCCTGTTACTTCAATAAATACCTAAACAGCCAAGAGTTTTGCTATCATTAGCTTATTAATTCTTGTTTAATTAGCAGCCCAATGGGGGAAGCAGACAGTAGATATTATTAATGGAGATTGTTTGGTTTTAATTGGAAAACTAGTGCTCTCATGCCAGGAGAATGATGAAGGTGTGATCAAGTGAAAGGAGAGCTAGAAATGTAATAAGAGAGATAATATGTATTTTCAGTTAATTATGGGATAAAAACCAATTAATGAAAATAGTGACAGGCTGCAATCTTGAGCTATGTTGGCTCAACATCTCATATTATCATGTGAACATTTTATGTTTGTTATAGCAGCTTTTCCAATTTGAAATATTCAGGGCAAATATAGAAGCACAAATAATATATTTGAATGTCTATTTTAGCATATATATTTTTATCATAAGAAGACAAAACAGAACAGACTCTGGTCCATAAAAGCAATCTCAATGTTCTTCAGATTCAGTGTATATATTAAAGAAATATTTGAAGAAAAAAAACTGTGAATTCAGAATTCTATAACCAGTGGGGGTGAATATAAATATTTTCAGGCAAAGGAAAACCAAAAGAACTTGTTGCCATAAGAATTGCTCTAAAAGAATCAGAAAATAAAATTCTTCAGACAGAAGAGAAATGATACCAGAAGGAAACTTGAATTATCAGGAATGAGGAAAGAGCAACAGAAATGGTAAAATTGGTTGACTGTTCTTCTCCTTCTGAGTTCTTTAAACATTGTTGATGCTTGAAAGCAAAACTTAGGATATTGCTATATGAAGTTTTCAGTGAGTGCAGATGTAATATATAAAACAATTATAATATAAAGGGGAAAAATAAAAAGACCTAAAAGGTGGTAAGATTTTTACATTCCATTTTAAGTGGTAAAATATTGATTCTATATAGACTACAAAAAGTTATGTATCCAAATTGTAATCTCTAGAATAGCTATTAAAAAGTATACACAGAAGTAGTAAAAAACACACATTATATAAGGTAAACGTTTAAATAACTAAAACAAAGTCAGGAAATGGAAAACAAAGGGCTTGGCTGGCATGGCTCAGTGGTTGAGCATCAACCTATGAACCAGGAGGTCACAGTTTGATTCCTAGTCAGGGCACATGACTGGATTGAAGGTTTGATCCCCAGTATGGGGCATGCAGGAAGCATCGGTCAATGATTCTCTCTCATTATTGATGTTTCTATCTGACTCTCCCTCTCCCTTCCTCTCTGATATCAAGAATAAAAATATATTATATATGTAAAAAGAAAACTGGGTGGCTATATTAACATTTAACAATGTAGACCTCTAGCAAAATAAACTATCAGGGATAAAGAGTAGTGCATTGCATCATGGTAAAAGGGTCAACTCGCTAAGAAGAAATAACAATTCTAAATGTTATGCACTTAAACACAGGATCAAATTACATGAAGCAAAAACTGACATGACTGAAAGGAGAAATCAAAAAATCCAGAATTATAGTTTGAGATTTCAAAATTTCTCTCTCAGTTCTCAATGGAAATAATAGGCAGAAAATCAGTAAGAATGTAAAAGACCTAAACAACATTATCAACTAACTTGATCCAATTGACATTTATAGAATATTATACATAATGATTGCACATAAAATATTCTTTTTTGAGTGTACATGAGAAATCTACTTAAAACAGACTATATTCAGGGTTAAAAGAACCTTAGGGAGGTTTCTTTGAAATAATTCAAAGTGTTTTTTCTGATTATAATAAAACTAAATTAGAAATCAATACCAGAACGATATCAGGAAAATCTCCAAACACTTGGAAATTAAAAACACTCTTCTAAATAGCATATAGCTATTCTGTATACTGAAAACCACAAAACATTGATTAAAGAAATCAAAGAGGATTCAAATAAATGGAGACATGCTATGTTTATGAATTAGAAGACTCAGTATAGCAAAGATGTTGATTGTCCCCAAATTGATTTAATACAATTCCAATCAAGATTCTGGCTGAATATCTGAAAGATATAGACAATCTGGTTCTATATGTTATATGGAAAAGCAAAGGAATTAGAATAACAAAAATAATTATGAAAATGAAAGACAAATTTACAGGATTATACTACTTATTTTTAAACTTACTATAAAGCTATAGTAATAAGATAGTGTGGTAATAGTGAAAAGATAAACATATCTACACTAATAAAAGAGAAACGTAATTAGCGTACGACCACTACCCTTCCCATTGGCTAATCAGCATATCCTTATGCAAATTAACTGTCAGCCAAGATGGCGGCCGGCAGCCAGGCACTGAAGCGAGCAGGGAGGCTTGCTTGCTTCAGTGACTGCAGACTCCAACATTCCCCGCCTAACTTGCCGGCCTCTCAGCTGCAACTCTAAGCAACTATGTAATATGTTGCAAATAAGAAGCTAAACAAAACCTCAGAAACCTGCTTTCACTCAGCCAGGTTCACCCAGCCGGACCACAACATTGTATCGATGTTTTCAGCAGCGAGGCTTCAGAGCTAAAGCTGGCCCAGAATAAAAAAAAGAAAAGAAAATAAGGAGCAGTTGGGAGCTTCAGTCACCCGCTTCCGGAAAACAGCCCTCAGCCCCTCACCCAGACTGGCCAGGCACCCCAGTGGGGACCCCCACCCTGATCCAGGACACCCTTCAGGCCAAACCAGCCGGCCCCTACCCATGCACCAGGCCTCTATTCTATATAGTAAAAGGGTAATATGTCTCCCAGCACCGGGATCAGCGTGACAGGGGGCAGCGCCCAAACCCCCTGATCAGCCCTGCTCTGTGTGTGACAGGGTAGAGCCATAACCTCCCCATTGGCCCTGCCCTGAGTGTGACAGAGTGCAGCACCCTAACCCCCTGATCCGCCCTGCTCTGTGTGTGATAGGGGGCGGTGCCCCAACTCCCCTATCGGCCCTACTCTGTGAGTGACAGAGGGGAGCTCCTCAACCCCCTGATTGGCCCTGCTCTGTGAGTGACGGGGGCAGCGCCCCAACCCCCTGATTGGCCCTGCTCTGTGAGTGATAGGGGGCAGCGCCCCAACCCCCTGATCGGTCCTGCTCTGTGCGTGACAGGGGGTGGCGCCGCAACCTCCCCATCGACCCTGCCTTGAGTGTGACAGGGGGCGGTGCCCCAACCCCCCAATCAGCCCTACCCTGAGTGTGACTGAGGGTGGCATCGCAACCTCCCGATCCGCCCTGCTCTGTGCATGACAGGGCGGCGCCCCAACTCCCCAATCGGCCCTGCTCTGAGCCCGACCAGGGGCTGCACCTAGGGATTGGACGTGCCCTCTGCCACCCGGGAGCAGGCCTAAGCCAGCAGGTAGTTATCTCCCAAGGGGTCCCAGACTGTGAGAGGGCACAGGCTGGGCTGAGGGACCCCACTACCCCCCACCCCGAGTGCACAAATTTTTGTGCACCAGGCCTCTAGTTGATAAATAAAACTGAATAGAGGATCCAGAAATTGGTCCACACAAATATAGTCAACATTTTTTTTTTTTTTACAAAAGAAATCAATGAAGAGAGGGCAGTTTTTTCAACAAAGGTGCTGAAACAATTAGATATTTATCTCAGAAAAATAAATACTTATGTTCACACAAAAGTGTATACACAGATGTATATAGCAGATTATTTATAATTGCCATAAACTGGAGACTACCCACATATCTTTCAAAGGATGAATGGATAAACAACTATTATACATCCACTGGAGGCCTGGTGCACGAAATTTGTGCATGGTGGGGAAGTCCCTCAGCCCAGCCTGCAACGACACAAGCGTTCCGCGCCCAGCCTGGCCAGAGGCCCTCTGTGGCCAGGGTGGAACACTTGCCTCGTTGCTGTGGTGATGAAGCAAGCATTCCACCAGGCCACTCACACTGCCTGCTCTCAGCAGCTGCCCCCCCCGGGACTGGGGGATTCCAGCGGGGCTGAGAGGACTGGGCGCCGCCATCTTTGTGACAGAGTGATGGTTAATTTGCATATTACCCTTTTATCAGATAGGATACAATGGAATATTACTTAGCAATAAAAAGGAATAAACTATATGTAATTCCATGAATGGATCTCAAATGCATGTGCTAATTAAAATCAGTTAGATTACATACTATATGGTTCCCTTCATATGTCCTTCTGGGAAAGATGAAGCTATAAGACAGTGGTTTCTAGGGGCTAAAGGTGGAGGACAATTTGAGTATCAAGGTACAACAGGTTGAGGGAATTCTATGAGGATTGTGATGGCAGTTACATGAATCTATACATGTGTTAGAACTCATCTAACCAAACACTACCCATCAAGAAAAAAAAGGCATTTTACTGTATAATGATTTTAAAACATGAAGAAACAATAAATCCTTGGGCATAAAGATGGTAGAAGCTGACAAATCTGCTGTATGTTTCCAGTTTATAATGGTGTTTCTGATGTTGCACAGGAGAAAACATAAAAATTGTAAACTTGTTCCACTTGAAAATCATACACAGCCTCAAGCCACTGGAGAAAAACAGGGTTGGAAGCCAAAAAAACAAAAAAGTCAAAAATAAAAAGAAATCAAACTTGGAGAAGGAGTACAGTGAAGCCAAAAGCTGCTCACAGCCCTCTGAGAGCAGGGTTAATTGTTTCTGAAGTGGCTCAGAGGCCCAGAGTGGAGTCACGCAGGCTGTCACCTAGGAATTATAAAGCAAGGCCCTCCCTGCCTGTTTCCTGGGGATCAAGGTCAAATGTGGCATCGCCTGAAGAGAAGAGCCTTGGAATGCAGCCCAAGGCAATGTTCAATGATCCTGCCACTCCCTTGTGGTTCAAAGACTCTAGTGAGAGAAAAACCATGACTCTGGCCTGCCCAGAACAGTGCTACCCTCCCCCATGCAGAATTGGGTGTGTTGAAGGGAGAAAAACTGTTGAAACTCCATAATCTTGAGGAAAAGAATAAAGTGTTGAAAATGCAGGAAACCAGATGAAACTGTAACCCACTATATTCGGTAAGTGGTCCTAATCTGGAGAGAACTGATTAGGCCCAGCCTGGTGTGGTGATGCTTACGAAAAAGTCTCAGGGCCAGGCTGGAGGCTGTGATGGCTCCTTGGCTCAGGGGCCCACCCTTGTCTCTGGAGGTCCATAGCTTGAGTTGAACCTCATCTCACCATCTTCTGGATTCTTGGCTGCCACCCTGAAGGGAGAGGTCTCTTAAGAATCAGGACCTCAAATCCATGACTATGAGTTTAGAATGAGACATGAGAAGATTTGTGTCTGTAGGACCTTTTATTAAGTTAGGTCAGCATAATACCTAAATAATACAGAGAAAAAATCAGACTAAAGTATGCTGACAGGTTTCCTAATGAGATTTCTTAGGTGGTGTGGGGCAGGGGGAACTTAGAACTCACTTAAACCCATGTCCTGTCTGGCCTCATGTTCAGAAATTAAGGCTGGAAATGATGAAATGACTTGCCTTAGGTAGCATGTCATTTGGTGCCCAAACTAGTTTTAATGTTGATTTTCTGTTTATAGGGTCAGGAGACAGATTAGGAAATGTTCCTGATCTGAGAGTCCTATCTAAATTCTGAGGGGAGAGTTTGCTTTCTTGATGGGAAAATTAGATAGATGATAGATAGATAGGTAGATAGAATGACAGACAAAATCTCAGGTACTTGGTAAGGGTATTTTTCTTTTACCTCAACATAAGACAATGCAATAAAACAACACCTATCAGAGATAAAGTTATAAGAAAATGTTTCTTCTCAGGCATAGTAACAAGACACTATCCCAAGCACCAGGGGCTGTTCTGATCTAGCACTTCTAGAGAAAGATGGAAAACACCCTCCAGAGAGGGACTTGGACCAGAGATTGCTGTTAGAAAGTCAGAAAATTAGAAACAATAAAGATTATGCTAAAGAAAAAAGGTGAAGGGTAAACGTTACTTACAAAAGGGATAAAACATGTCTATTTATGGGGGATAAAGAAACTATAAGGAGCCATATACGTATACAAGATTGCTTCTTTGTTGAAGAGTTGCTTCCCTGAAGCTCTTATTTCTGACATAGAAGTCTGTTATCACACTTGATGGTCAGCAGAGGGACTTTTAACTTCACCTGTTCAATTCTCTCTGGGGGAGTTAGTTGAAGCAAACCCAGGGGAGTGTGGACCCTGAAGGCTGGCACTTGGGTAGGGTCCCTATACTGAGGTTTCATTAGACTCCATCATTGTCTGGAGGGCCCTGGAGTAGATGTCCAGCAAATCATAGCCAAAGAAGAAAACCAATGTCAGCTTGAGGGAAACATGATCAGGCCAAGGATGGAAGTTACCGGGGTAGTAGAGGCCCATGCGTTGGGAACAGGTGTCTCATTTAAACACTCAGTTCAAATTAGATACAAGGAGAAAACCCCCCACTAATTTTCTTCCCTTCATTTTTCCATCTGGACACATCTTAATATTGACATTCATATATATTTTAGGTTAGAGTTGTTGGAACTTGAATAGCTCATGTTCCTTTTCAAGTTACTGAAATTTGCCCAAACATAAAATATCAGCATAACCCCGACAAGCTAATCATTTAACTTATTCCAAAGAAATAGTGTTTTATGATTTTAAAAAGCAATGCCTAAAGAGAAAGACCAATTTTACTGTTATCTGTGAGTATGAGTTCCTCTCTTAAAGTGAGCAGATCCTGGAGGGAGAGTGGGTGTGCCTGGGAGGGCTTCAGTTTCTGACAAGGTGTCAAATCCCACCTGGTCCAGTCAACTCTGGGTTCCCTGTAGTAACTAACACACAGACATGTTGAAAACGCTCCCAAGGGCTGTAATATTAAGAAATGCAAATTAGCACAGCTGGTGTGGCTCAGTGGTTGAGCATTGACCCATGAACCAGGAGGTCACGGTTCAATTCTGGTCAAGGCGCATGCCTGGGTTGTGGGCTCGGTCCCAAGTCAGGGGTATGCAGGGTCAATGATTCTCTCTCATTGATGTTTCCATCTCTCTTTCCCTCTCCCTTCCTCTCTCTGAAATCAATAAAAACATATTTTCAAAAAAAAAAAGAAATGCAAATTCTAATCTGGTTCTGCTCTTATCTGTCTCTGATCACCAGTGAGTTACCTCTCTATGACAAAGTTTTCTCACCAATGAAATAGGGGAGAATAATAGTATTTAGCTCTCAGGTTGTTGTGAGGGAGAGGAATGAGATAGTATGTGAATGTTTAGGCTGTCCCTTACATATAATAAGTGCTCATAAACATTGATATTATTAATGTTATTCTGTATGTTATCTAAGCATTCAAAAATGTCAGAAATATCAAATGTAGAAGAGAAGCCAAGATCCCTGCTGAAGTATGTGAGCTAACATTGCAGAATGCTTTGCTCTGTCCCTTGAGAATGAGCAGTCCATGATTAATTCAAAAGAACCATTGGAGTTGGTTGATTGTAAACTTGGGTAAGAGGTTTGTGGGAACAACTGATGATAAGAACAGACACCTCACAGGAAGGAGGTTATATAACAAGGGAAAAGGGCAGGGGATCCCAAAATCTCCACCTGAACTGCAGTAAGGCTGAGTGACCACTGCAGACCTCTGACTTGCTTCCTGAAAAATCTGTTCCTATTCACCCAGGGTCCTAATTAGTTCTGTTTAGTATTATCATGCCATAAAAGGGAAGCTCACCAAGGGCCCTTTGCTAAGTCATGTGGTAGGAAACCAAACTCCATTGATTAAATACACATAGCACCTAAAAAACAACAAGGTCATAGAGTGTTTAATAATTTTTAAACAAAAAAAGGCAGTTAATTTCTCATTGGGTATGGCAAGAAATCCAACCATCATAGCATGGTGTGCTTTCCAAATAAACTAGACACATAGTTGGGCTCAGAAAATAGAAAGACAGACCAGTGATGTGGGCCTTAACTTGTCCCTTTTTGAAATAAATGCTGAATCTTAGCTGAAAGCCAAGTTACGCAAAGACACAGAAAGATATCAAAATATCAAGGAAGTGGACTTCAGAGGAATGGCTCATACACAACTTCCCTTTGAGTCCACAGAAAGAACCTTTTCTTGTTTGCCTCAAGCAACCAGAGACTTTCTGAAACAAGCAAAAGGGTACCACTGCTCTCTCATATCTCTTCCACCCAAACGAACTGAGTAGTCAGGAGTTAAATTCTCTTCTGTGGCACTTGCAATCCCCCTAGAATAGAGCTCTAAAAGGAGACAGGCAGCTGTTGCAGAAAAGCATGAGGCAATAATCAGCCAACATTGCTTACCAAAGCACAACGCTCTTGGGAACACAAGCCATTATTCAAATCAGCCCTAAACTCTCTTTTTTAAATCCTCAAACTGAAAAAGTAGGCTGGAACCCTTCAACATCTCTCTGTATTTGACCTCCAAAATGAACATGTGGCCAATTTTTTTTTCCCCTCTTCAGTGCTATATAAATGCCAGGGCAGACATATGGAATTTCAGAAAAAGAGAGAAGAGCTTCAGAAAACTGCAGACGTATTATTTCCAGACAAAGGCTGTGGTTCAGCTGTGATTTCCATGGCCAGTCTCTCCTCAAACTCTCAGAGAGAGGGGGACCTTGCCTTAAGTGCAAAAGCTTCATCAAATGCTGGCAAACATTAGCTGTTACTGAAGTGGGCTTTATCTGGTAACTGCTGCTTAAAAGCCATCACTCGAGCACAACTGTCCACCTGTCGGTTAACAAATGCAAACTCTTTCACAGGACCCAACAGATCCTTCTCAATGTGACTGAGAAACTTTCCCAATTTGACTCACTTACTCTTGCCTGCTGCTCCTCCTCATCATTCTCCAACTATGTCATGCTTTCTCCATCCTTACACATCCATACACATGCTCTTCCCTGTCCCAAGTGCCCTCTCCAGTCTTTACTTGGAAAATTCCCACTGGTCCTCCAAGACCTAGTTCAAAGTCACCTCCTCTATGAAGCCTTCCCTGGCTGTCTCAGGAAAAGATAGATGCTCCCTTCAGTGTCCCCCCTCCCCCCCCCTCCCCCCCGCCCTGCCACACACACACACACACACCACCCATCCTTAGTCTAGGGTCTAGGGCCGGGGTGGGCAAACTTTTTGACTCGAGGGCCACAATGGGTTCTTAAACTGGACCGGAGGGCCGGAACAAAAGCATGGATGGAGTGTTTGTGTGAACTAATATAAATTCAAAGTAAACATCATTACATAAAAGGGTAAGATCTTTTTTTTTTTTTAGTTTTATTCATTTCAAACGGGCTGGATCTGGCCCGAGGGCCGTAGTTTGCCCACGGCTGGTAGGGGATCACTTGTAATATACTTATTTGAGGGTCTCTCCCCACTGAACCCTTCAGGCAAGAACTGTATCTTATGTCCACCATAGGACTGAATACTAGCAGGCCCAAAGCAATATTTGCTGAACAAATATGTCTGTGTGTTTTTGAAGGAAGAAATGTACAACAATCATAATCAAGGTATTTTTCCTGAAAAACTAATACCAAGTTTTATGGCTAGTAGCTATTTTTCTGAAGGGTTCCATAGCTCATGGATAATAGAAAAATTTGATATTTTAACAAAAGAATTATAAGATTTTTATATGTAAGGGAAATTTATATTTTCCTTAAAATATAAGCAGAGTCTAATAAGACAATACAGACAAAAATAATTCTTTTACAAGGTTAATGATCAGAGCTTTGCACATTCTGGGGTATCTGTTATTTAGTAACTTCTATATAGGTTTGCCCCGCCAGACTGAACTTTTTATAATGGTGATTATTTTCAGACCACATTGCTGGAGCGGTAATTAAGAAGACATGACTGACGGTTGACTCTCAAGCACCCTGAACACCTAGAAGCTCCTTACCTGCTCCCCTGTCTTTGGAATGTATGTGAGTTCTGCTCATGGTTCCTATATCCAGCCCAGTTTTAAGCCTTGAGAAAGTAAGGTATTGCTGAGACCATATGAACTTGCTAAAATTTCTATATAAACTTTTACGGTTATGGCAGGCAAGTACAGAGATCTACTTGTCTTGCAGCACCCAAGACAAGCCTTGTAAGTTCTCTTGCTTCTTAAACCTGCCACCTGTCAATCTGGAGTGGTCTGCCTATTTCTCTTGTCTCTCCTTACCTTCCACGTATGGAGGCCAGCTTGTGGACAAACACACATTGAAAGGGCTCCTTCCATTCAATTGTGCCAGGGAATTCCACCTAACGATAGTTTTGTGTGAAGGCAGTCTCAGAGCATGGCATTAAAGGGCGCTGCTGAAAGCATTAGTGAAGTCATTGTATGTGGCAGAGATCATGTGGATGTGGATGTGGATGAGGGTGGGATGGAGACTGGCAGGTGGGGGGAGGGAGGATGGTATAGTAGGAGTGTAGTTTCAAATATGTTGCCACCAACTGGGTATGGAACTTTGGAATAGGCAATTTCTGTCTGTGTTTTGGTTTCTAAATTTTTTGAACCAGATTTCTAAAATGATTTCTAAGAACTATTTTTCCTCCAAGAGTAGGAGACTTCATGAATAGGTAAGTCCTTTTCTTAATTTTTAGCTCTAATGGTGTTTTTCTTATTTTGTATGCTCATTGAAAATTCATGTGGACCAGCCTTACAAAGCTGGTTTGGTATTGTAATTAGAAATGAACTCACTTCAGAAATTGTCCATGAATTAAATGTAGTTTCTGTGAGTATTTGCTCATATCCAATGTGAAAGAATAAAAATTTAAACCTATAACTACAAGATAAAGAGGTTCTAACATTTACAGAGTAATCATTACATGCCAATCACTGTATATGCTTTACCTAATGTGGTCCTCACAGTAAACATCTCAAGGCTATAATTTTACCCTGATTTACAGTAAAAAGAATGAGCATTGTATCAGATCATTTAGTGCAGTTCATAATAGAACACTTCTTTCCCCAGTAGGATGTGGATGTCTATATAATAAAAGGAATACTAAAGATGGAAAGTATAAAAAATATGACCTTGTGAGCCTATTCCTTTCCTGTCTACAGCTATTTTACCTTTCTGTTTGGCTTTTGTTTCAAAAATAGTGATTTTTTTTTTACCACTTGCTATTTTCAATTCATAGGATAAAATATATAATCTCTTTAATAATATAAAATACCATTTAAGACTTCAGATTATATAAAAAGGGCAGTTTTCACAGTGGTTGGGGCAGAAATATATGGGGTCCATCCAAATACTGGCTCTGATATTGATCATGTGTGTGAACTTGGGCAAGTTGCTTAACCACTCTGTGCTTTAGATTCCCATTTGTAAAATGGAGATAATGAAAGCAACTAATGCTTATGGAATTCTTAAGAAACTAACATGCATGTACAACAATTAATATTGCAGTGCATCACACATAGGGTGCCTGTAATATGTGTCAGCTGTCATTAGTACTATTTTCTCACTAGGTTAAAGGGCCATGGGGACAAAGATTGCCTTATCCAATATGGTGTCTTCAGCACCTGGAACAGTGGCTAGCTCTAGGAAACAGTTAATAAATATTTGTGAGTCTATATAACACATACACACATTCACATCACTGTGGCCTCCTTCTAATAGACTGCATACATTATTAATAGAGTAATATTAAGAGAGTCTTTTGGGAGAGGTTTCTAAAATAACAGGTGAATTTTTAATCAGTCATTAAACTCATTCATTACACACAATATCTACAGATTACAGAATCTAAGTGATTAAGACCCCCTAATAAAACTTTCTCATTTTTTTTATTGGGGACAAATGATGGAGAACTAGCAGATAAACTATTAATCTCCTGGTTTGAATAAAGACATTCAAAACTTAGTTGGCACAATAGAAGGATTGCACACATAAGATCAAGGTAGAAAACAGGCTTTTGTATACTCATTAGTGCAGTGACATAGGCAAGCATCTTGTCTGATGGGGAGAGGGTAGAACTGAAGGAACCACTATTTGTTGCATGTTTCTATAGACCAGATAACTGATCTCTGTTAATTCCCAGAACAACACTGCATTTTCCACTTCCCACTTTATAGATGTGGAATCAGAGGCTTAAAGAAATTAAATAATCTGCCCACAAAAATAGCATGATTTCAAAAGAGGTCATCTTATTTCAAAACCAGGGCTATCTCTATTAAACCAAGCCTGGCATATAGAAAATTCTTAGTAAATGGCTAGTATTAAAGAAAATATTTTAATTCTTTTTCTTCTGACTGGCTAGATAGTGATGCTTGGCCTACTCTTAATTTTAAGTGGATTCTCAACCTTTTCTGAGGATTCAGCCTTCTCTGGTTCTGTGGGTGCGATCCCTAGAGGAGGGGGTTTTACTGCCTGAGAGATTCATTATAGCCCCAAGTGAAGCGAATTCTGAAGCTGGTTCTTATTCTGTGGTCTTCCAACAACTTGCATGAGAAGTAAATGGCGTGCCTGATGGAAAGCTCATATTCCACCTCCCATCCCCACCCCGGTTTACCAAGGTAAAGTCTTTGTGGGTTAGGGCTGGAGGTCTGCATTTAAAAACATTCAGGGGAGCCTGGCCAGTCTTGCTCAGTGGTTGAACATCACCCTATGAACCAGGAGGTCACAGTTCGATTTCAACCAGGGCACATGCCCGGGTTGTGCGCTTGATCCTCGGTGGAGGGTGTGTAGGAGACAGCCGATCAACGATTCTTTCTCATCATTGATGTTTTTTTTTTTTTTTAAAAATATATTTTTATTGATTTTTTACAGAGAGGAAGGGAGAGAGATAGAGAGTTAGAAACATCGATGAGAGAGAAACATCGATCAGCTGCCTCATGCACACTCCCCACTGGGGATGTGCCCACAACCAAGGTACATGCCCTTGACCGGAATTGAACCTGGGACCCTTGAGTCCGCAGGCCGATGCTCTATCCACTGAGCCAAACCAGTTAGGGCCATTGATGTTTTTATGTCTCTCTCTCTTTCTCTTTGAAATTATATATATATATAACTTCAGGTGATTCTGATGCATGTTAAAGTTTTGTGAACAAATGTTCTGACTTTGAGGGACACTACCTTCTGGACCACAGGGGCAGGCTTTGCACACTCTCCATTTGGGGAGGTTGCTGTGTCTTCTAAGTTTTATGAACAGGACAAAGTCTTCCCCAGCCCATGTACCAGGTGTCCTTGTCAATGAGGAATGTCCTTGTCAGTCTGGCCTCTTGGTTCTTAGAGGCTATTGGGAATCTGTTTTGAGGGGAGAGGCAGGGCTAGGCCAAGAGAAAGACTGAGACTTTCCAAGGAGACTCGGCTATGACCGAAGTGGGAGCTCAGGATTGGCTGGGTTTTCTCTGTGCAGGATGAGAGGATGGAAATAACTGCTGTAGACTACATGCCAGGCAGGCTATTAAGAGTTTTACTTGCATTGTGGCATTTAATCTTCACAATTAAAATCTATGCAAATATACACAACCAAAATAGAGTCAATGTGGCATGGTGGTAAAGTGTGTGTGCTCTAGAAGATGGGTTTGATTTTAAACTCACTATTGGCAAGGGCCATTTCCTCACCTCTCAGTTCCCTGTAAAAAGGGATTAATTATAATACCTACTTCATGTGGTTGTTGTGAAGATTAAAGGCAATGAAAATGGAAAATGATGTGAAAGGATTAGCATAGCTCTTGGAATATAGTAAGTGCTTAATTAACGTCCCCTGTACAACTACCTCTGAGAGGTCAGGGCCCATGTCTGTTCAGTACTTCATTATGTCCCCAGCTTCCTGAGAAGGGTAGATACTCAGCAAAGATACTCAGCAAAGACCAAATATGGGTTGAATACATGAGTGAGTACATAATGGATGTAACAGAGGAAGCATTTGAAAGTCAGGTTCTCATGAGATTCATAGAATTATAATATTGAGCCTATAAGATCTAATATTAAAATTAAATTAACAAGATCCTTAAGGAAGACTGAAAACTGTCAGGTTCTGCTCCCTACCCCACTCAGTACCAGGAAGAATTTGAATGTTTTAAATGGCTTTCATTCACCAAAATGGCTTTTTTGTTGTTTATTTTTTATTGTTGATATTACAACAGATGACCCCTATCCTTTTCTCTCCCTCAGCATGCATGCCCCCCCTACACACCCAAATACCCCTAATCGAGCTAGGACACCCCAGAATACAACCTTAGGCCCAATTGTAGCCTCTATAAGCTAGGGGCAAACATAAGTCTGCTTTCCTCTAGCTGGCATGAAAATCTAGAATTGAGGATTATAGAAGATTGGAATGGGCACCTAAGAATTGTGTCCTCTTTAAAGTTCTCTCCAAAATCCCCAGCTGCATCCCTTCCCCCAATTTGGATGTGAGTGGTTAAGGGATTGTGATGGGAGAGAAATAAATGGGAAGTTCAGAGTGATTGTAATTTATAATTCAGGGCTCTGTGGGAACCTTGTTGTGGGGATGAGTCAGAGTTAGGGCCCTGCTTGGCTTCTATGGTTTACAGGTGCCATTTAGTTCATACAAAACATGCCAGTGGTATTTTTGGTTTAACTATAGTACTTCAGGGTCCTGGGGCCCACCAGCTAGGGCTGAGGATCTAAATGGAAAGGCACAGACAGGGTCCCAGGTGGCTGGTTTGGGCAGTGTGGCCGGGGCAGGCTTCCAGAAAAGATAAGTGTACATGTCCAGGGCATAGGCTGGGATTTAAGAATACACAGAGATTACTTTTTATCCTGGGCTTCTCTGAAAATCTTTGAAGCTAATTATGAATTCCAGACAGGGGTCTTATCCACATAATCTTAGTTACTTTATCTCTAAAAATAGTGGAAATATTTTTCTCCCAGAATTATAGTGGAGGTGAAACAGTATCTACATGGAATTATTTAAATGAACAGTTCAAATTAAACCCTGGGGACATTGATAAAAAAGTACCAAGATTGCTTAAACTGGTGTGTTAACCAAAAACAACAACAACAACAAAAACACACAACAATTCTCAACTTCCACTAAAAGAAGGATTTATACTTGTTAGTTCATTTAAAATTAGTGAACTTAACCAAATGAAAAAAATTCTATTCTTTAAAATATTCTATAACTTGTACTTTTTACTATGTCAGAAGTGCCCTTTCTGATGTTTAACTGAGTTAGGGAGTCTTACTGTATAAAAATCCGGGTTTCTAAGAAAACAACGTTGTGTTTATTCATCTTTGCTATTGATCCAGCACTAACAGTAGCAGCAGCTAGTGTCAAGTCTCAGAAAACCCGCATAAAATCAAATACCCCCTTCTATGGTGCTATTTTGTGTCAGAGCTGAAGCCCAGGTGACTTAGCTGAGGTGCCTGGAAAGCCTGAAGTGTGTTGCCCAGCAACCGGAAACATTTGAGACTATCCAGTACATCTTCTGTTTAGTGTTGGCAGTTCTGATTTTCCAATGCACATAGCAGATGGTAAGCCTACTGTTTAGATTTTTAAAAGCATGAAAGCGAGTAGTGAAAAGCGAAGATAGCGCTTTCATTTGCAAACTAACAGATTGGCTTCAGCCCCAAATCTTTGGGAATTTGCAGAGACTCATTTCCTTCATGTTGATTTCCCAGTCCTCTTCCCCCAAATAGAACTAGTACACAGCTATATTTTCCTTCTTTAAACTGTAGGAGCAGTTAAGCTTCTTATATAGCAGGGATTTGTGCTGAGAATGTTGATAAAGAAGGCAAGTGTAGAAAAAGACTTGAGTAGGTCATTCATTCACTTGTTCTTTCATTCATCCATTGGTAAATTAATAAATACATGCAGTATTGATTAATAATTAAGAGCCAGAAATCAGACACACCTGAGTTCAAATCCCTACCTCACTCTGAATGACCTCATTTGAAGTCATTGAACCTCTCATTAAGCTTCAACTTCCTCTTTGTAAAAGGAAATAATAATAGGACCTGCCTTTTAGGGTTTTTGGTATGTGCTTTTTATTTTAGTGAGAGGAAGGGAGAAAGAGAGAGAAACATCAATGTGAGAGAGGAACATTGATTGGTTGCCTGCTGCAAGTGCTTAGACCAGTGATCAAACCCACAGCCTGGTATGTGCCCTGGTTGAGAATCAAACCTGCCACCTTTCAGTGTATGGGAGGACGCTCCAACCAACTGAGCCACAGTGGCTATGTTATTTTTAAAGGAGGGTCAGAATTAAATGAAATAAAGTAGGTAAAGGAATTAACCTAGTTCATGGCAAAGGGAGCACTCAATGAATTCTGGGTAATACTATTGTTACTATTATTTTTGTCGGTAAATGCCCACTCTAAGTCCACACTGTGATGTGGAGGTTTACATAACTTAATGGAAAAGAGTAGGCTCTGGAATCAGACTATCTGTTTTAACAAGTTTCTTAATCTGTCAATGCCTCAATTTTCTCTGGTTAAAATGAGGCTAACAATAATATTTGCTCTACAGGTTGTTGTGAGGATTAAGTGAGAGAGTACTATAAAGAGCTTAGCCTAGTGCCAGGCACATAGATTGTGATTCATAAAAGTTGGGTAGTATCACCATTATTATCATTACATATCATTGCCACTGGAGTAACAAAGATGAATAAACCATGGTCCCTGGTCTTGATCAGTCTCATGGCAGTATAGGCATTGGCTGGAGCACACTGAAAAGTAATTACCTAGAAGGGGGAAAGTATGACAATAGAGGTATAAACAGAGGCTATAGAAGGGCCCAATAAGGGCATTACTTTTCTAAGGCAGCTATCCAAACTGTGGTTCTCACACTTGGCTATACTGTCCAAGACCATTTTTCTTTAATGATAGAAATGTTCTATAACCCTGAACTGACTGATATAGTAGCCACTAGCTGCATATGCCTCACATTGAACACTTGAAATATGGCTAGTGAGACTAGGCTATAGAACTTTAAATGTAATTAAATTTAATTAATTTAGCCTCATGTGGCTGGCTAATGACCATCATATTGTACAGCTCTCATCTAGATATCTTTGAAAGACAAGAGTATGATTCTCAGTTTGGAATGTGTGTAGGGGGTAATGCTCAAAATATTTTACAAATGGCATAAAACAGGGAAGAGACTATCTGTTAGGTGACCTCTCTCCCTGGGACTGCCACCACTGTTTTGACCCATCAGAAAATGCTTGTTTGAGAGTGTAATTTACAAAGCAAATTAAAGATAGGACACATCGTTTTTTATCATGGCACTTGAGACTTGTTTTCCATGGAGGATGGAGATTTTTTGTTGTTGTTGTTAAACCTCACCTGAGGATATTTTCTCCATTGCTTTTCAGAGAGAGTGGAAAGAAGGGAGGGGGAAGGGAGAAGGGGAGATGAGGAGACACAGAGAGAGGACAGGGAGAGAGAGAGAGAGAGAGAGAGAGAGAGACATGGATGTGACTGGTTGCCTCCCTCACACACCCCAACTTGGGTGGGGAGCAAACTTGCAACCCAGGAACATGCCCTTGACCAGGAATTGAACCCTTGACCCTTTGTTGAGAGGGCCGATGATCTAAACACGGAGCGACACCAGCCAGGGCTGGAGGATGGAAATTTTAAATAAAATTATCTAAACATAAAAGCATTTCATCAACTGCTAAAGCTACACTTCTCAAATCCCAGCATTATGAATTGAGAGAACTCTCTTCTCCAGGGCATAGTGTTTATTGGCTGATAAAGGAAACCTTTTCCTTTAATGCTTAAAATATATACCTTAGACCAGTGGTCGGCAAACTGCGGCCCCTTGAGTGTGGCTCTTCCACAAAATACCACATGTGGGCGTGCACGTACAGTGCGATTGAAACTTCGTGGCCACACTCAAGGGGCCCAAGAGCCGCATGTGGCTCGCGAGCCGCGGTTTGATGACAAGGGCCTTAGAACTTCTTCCTGAACAATCTCTGGAAATTGTGTTGATTTTTACCACCATTCAAACCATCTTATTCCCCACTTTAGCATCTTATAATAATAAATGCTTAAGTCAGACACAGATTAATTCCTTTTGAATTATTCAGTATTTAGAAAGAGCTTGGGTCTACAGCCAGCAATGGTCCACATGGAAGAACCAAGATTTATGCACTCATATAAGCAGATACATGTTTACATGAGCAAGGCCTATGGAGAATGTTTAGAGTCATGTGACTCTCAAAGCTTTCATGACTCACTTAAGCTAGATATATTTTCCTGCAATTTGGCCCCAAATTAACTGACTACCACAAGTTAAACAATAAAAGTATCCCCCTCCCTGTGATTTTTACCTTACTTACCCTCATATTTGTAAATTTTAACGTGAATAATGCATTTAAATGGCTCCTTCACCCTAGCCAGTTTGGCTCAGTGGATACAGCATCGGCCCAATGACTGAAGGGTCCCAGGTTCAATTCCAGACAAGAGCATGCACCTCGGTTGCACTTGATCCCCAGCCCTGGTCAGGGCGCGTGCAGGAGGCAACCAATCAATGTGTCACTTACACATTGATGTTTCTCTGTCTCTTCCATTCTCTTTAAAAGTCAATGAAAAAATATCATTGGGTGAGGATGAACAAAATAAACAGGTAAATAAATAAATAAAATAAATGGCTCCTGCTTTTTTTCTGGGCATCTGAGGGGACCTTACTGGGAGCTCTACACAATTCCTGAATGAAATGACAGCCAGAAGCCAAAGGAGGCACAAATGGAGAACTAAATATCCCCCTGTTCTTCCCTTTCCCATTTTTCCTCCCAAGATACTCCCTCTTTGCTTTCCTAAAACTTTGGGAAGAGAGGAATGACGGAAAGCATATAGGCAAATTCCAAAAACATTCCATCTCCATGGCCCTGTGCTCAACTTCAGTTTTCTCTTCTACAAAAAGAGAACACAAATATCTGGCAGAGATAAGGATATAAATTATTCAGTACCTAGCAAACAGGAAACCCTTAATAAATGGTTTTCAATATTATTGGTCAAGTCTCATTGTCACTCTCCCTTTTCTTTATTTTCTGATCTTTCCATTTTCATTTTTCTTATTTTTTTATTCTTTCTTTTCTGTTAATTTTAACCATCCTTTTCATATTCATATGGCAATCTTAAAACTTTAATGTGGTTAGGATATATATCCTCTACACTAATAAAAGAAAAACATGGTAATTAGCATACGACCGCTACCCTTCCCATTGGCTAATCAGCATATCCTTATGCAAATTAACTGTCAGCCATGATCGCGGCCGGCTGCCATGCACTGAAGCGAGCAGGGAGGCTTGCTTGCTCCAGTGACTGCGGACTCCAACGTTCCCCGCCTAACTTGCTGGCCTCTCAGCTGCAACTCTAAGCAACTATGTACTATGTTGCAAATATAGAAGCTAAACAAAACCCCAGAAACCGGCTTTCAGTCAGCGGGCTTCAGCCAGCTGGACTGGAACATTGTATCAATGTTTTCAGCAGCGAGGCCTCAGAGCTAAAGCTGGCCCAGAATAAAAAAAAAGAAAATAAAACAAGGAGCGGTTGGGAGCTTCAGTCACTCGCCAGCGGAAACAGCCCTCAGCCCCTCACCCAGACTGGCCAGGCACCCCAGTGGGGACCCCCACCCTGATCCAGGACACCCTTCAGGGCAAACCAGCTGGCCCCTACCCATGCACCAGGCCTCTATTCTATATAGTAAAAGGGTAATATGCCTCCCAGCACATGGATCAGCAGAGCTGCGAGGCCTCCCGGCACCGGGATCAGCGTGACAGGGGGCAGCGCCCAAACCCCCTGATCGCCCTGCGGCTCTGTGTGTGACAGGGGGCAGGGCCACAACCTCCCTATCCGCCCTGCTCTGTTCCTGACAGGGGAAGGTGCCCCAACCCCCTAATCAGCCCTGCTCTGTGCCTGATAGGGGGGAGCTCCCCAATCCCCTGATTGCCCTGCGGCTCTGTGTTTGACAGGGTGC
The DNA here is from genome assembly GCF_028538775.1 of Myotis yumanensis. Taxonomy (NCBI): domain Eukaryota; kingdom Metazoa; phylum Chordata; class Mammalia; order Chiroptera; family Vespertilionidae; genus Myotis; species Myotis yumanensis. The sequence continues at coordinate 179,441,611 of NW_027223753.1, forward strand.
AGCCCACCAACCCCCTGATCGGCCCTGCTCTGTGTGTGACAGGGTGCAGCGCCCCAACCCCCTGATCGGCCCTGCTCTGTGTGTGACAGGGTAGAGCCATAACCTCTCCATCGGCCCTGCCCCGAGTGTGACAGTGGCGGCGCCCCAACCCCCTGATCGGCCCTGTTCTGTGGGTGATAGAGGATGGCGCCCCAACCCCCCTCCACGGGCCTTGCTCTGTATGTGACAGGGTAGAGCCATAACCTCCCCATTGGCCCTGCCCTAAGTGTGACAGGGTGCAGCGCCCCAACCCCCTGATCTGCCCTGCTCTGTGTGTGATAGGGGGCGGTGCCCCAACTCCCCTATTGGCCCTACTATGTGAGTGACAGAGGGGAGCTCCTCAACCCCCTGATCGACCCTGCTGTGTGTGTGACAGGGTACGGAGCCCCAACCCCCCTGATGGCCCCTGCTCTGTGAGTGACAGGGGGCAGCACCCCAACGCCCTGATCGGTCCTGCTCTGTGCGTGACAGGGGGTGGTGCCCCAACCCCCCAATCGGCCCTACCCTGAGCGTGACTGAGGGTGGCATCGCAACCTCCCGATCCGCCCTGCTCTGTGCATGATGGGGCGGCGCCCCAACTCCCCAATTGGCCCTGCTCTGAGCCTGACCAGGGGCTTCCCTTAGGGATTGGGCCTGCCCTCTGCCACCCGGGAGCAGGCCTAAGCCAGCAGGTCGTTATCTCCCGAGGGGTCCCAGACTGCGAGAGGGCACAGGCCGGGCTGCGGGACCCCCCCTACCCCAAGTGCACAAATTTTTGTGCACCGGGCCTCTAGTATATAATAAAAGAGAAACATGCAAATTAACCATCCCCCCACTATGCTCAAACCATGCTCACAAGCCATGCCCACCAGCCAATCAGGAGTGAGTATGCAAATTAACCCAACTAAGATGGCAGCAGCCACGGGGCTGGAATGAGCAGGAGGCTTGGGTTGCCCCTGGCGATGGAGGAGCCAAGGTTCCCGCCTGCCCTGGCTGGACCTGGCCTCTGCTCAAAGCTACAAAGTTTCAATTATAGAAGATAAATAAATCCCAGAAAAAAAAAGAAAAAGAAAAAAAGGAGAGGCTGGGAGCTTTGGTCGCTGGGGGGCATGGCCAGCCTGAAAATGGCCATCAGCCCCTCACCCAGGCTGGCCAGGCACCCCAGCGAGACCCCCACCCTGATCCGGGATACCCTTCAGGGTAAACCAGCCAGCCTCAACCTGTGCACCAGGCCTCTATCCTATATAATAAAAGGGTAATATGCAAATTGACCCTAACAACAGAATGACTGGGAATGACTGGTCACTATGACACACACTGATCACCAGGGAGCAGATGCTCAATGCAGGAGCTGTCCCCTGGTGGTCAGTGCGCTCCCACACAGGGAGCTCTGCTCAGCCACAAGCCAGGCTGATGGCTGCCAGCACAGCAGTGGTGGCTGGAGCCTCTCCCGTCTCCTCAGCAGGGCTAAGGATGTGTGACTGCAGCTTAGGCCTGCTCCCCGCTGGCAAGTGGACATCCCCCGAGGGCTCCCGGGCTGCCAGAGGGATGTCTGACTGACAGCTTAGGCCCTATCCCTCGGGGAACAGGCCTAAGCTAGCAGGTGGACATCCCCTGAGGGTTCCCAGACTTAGAGAGGGCACAGGCTGGGCTGAGGGACCCCCCCGAGTGCACAAATTTTTGTGCACTGGGCCTCTAGTATATATATAACTAAATAACTAATCTTTATTCCTCTCTTATTTGTCTGACTACTCTTCCTTTTCTACAAATACATGGTCAATCCCTACCAACTAGTCTATACATCTGTCTCTATATCTTATATGATTTAAAAAGATGATAGAGCAAAGGAACTCACTAGGATAAAGCTATGTAAACCAGAATAAAGAAAAAAAGCTACTAAGCACCCAGGTGCTGGTTATAGATACTTTCAGTAGGGAGGAAATGTGTGGTGTGTGCACCCTAACTCCATCTGCTTCCATGCGCAGGCATATGACAGTGACAGGCTCAGACTAGGTTCATATCCCTTGATTAACATTTTTCAGTGCTGGTACTTTATAGAAACGAGTGCTATTAGAATTTAGAAGAAAATCATCAGACTGAATCTATTTTTGTGTTGGAAAAAAATCCACCTAGAATTGAAGCAGCATTAATTAAGTGAGCTTAGATTGGCTGTCACGGTAAAATCCTATATGGGATGACCTTTGGCTCTTATAATACGGCTCAGTGGGGCTCAGTTTCACACTCAACCAGACACACTCTCTGTGGATTTAAGATGGTATTTTAAGAGAATTTTAAAAACAAGAAACATTTCCTGGGTTTCTTTCTTTCTTTCTTTCTTTCTTTCTTTCTTTCTTTCTTTCTTTCTTTCTTTCTTTCTTTCTTTCTTTCTTTCTTTCTCTTTTTTTAAAACACTACTCATCAAGATGATGTTGTAGTTGAGGATGAGTTGGTAGAAGAAATGAGTTCTGGTTTGTATATCTGGTGAGCTATTCATTAGAAGTACCTTTTCGGGTTTCTTCCTAAATCTGTCACATTAGATATGGAGGAATACTTAGAATTCTTGTTTTATAAGGAAATGGCCATGGGATAACACAAAGAAAATTCCTTCTCCTCTTTGGAAGTAAGGATATCTGACTGCCAGCTTAGGCCCACTCCTCAGGCCTAAGCCGTCAGTTGGACACCCCCCAAGGGCTCCTGGACTGTGAAAGGGCTGCAGGCAAGGCTGAGGGATGCCCCCCCCCCCCCCCACTGCCCCCGAGTGCACGAATGTCATGCACCGGGCCTCTAGTTATTTTATAAAGGGAAATTACTAGTGTATTTTATGAGTGGTATGTTCTTAAAGACTTTGTATGATACAAAATTTGAATAATCTAAGGCTCATTTTCCAAAAATGATAGGTATAAAGGAGAGAAACTTGTCAGAGCACAGAAATCTACAACTATTATATCATTTCCTCCTTCACTTTGTCTTTATTCCTCCTCCTTCTCCCTTATTTCTTTTTCTCTTTCTCTCCTTTATGTTTTTCCTTGTCCTCCTCACTTTCCTTTTTGTCTTCCTCTTCTTTTTCTGCTCCTTTTCCTCCTATTCCTCCTCCTCCTCTTTATCTTTCCCCCATCCCCTCCTCCTGCTTCTCCTCCACATAAATGCTTTTATAAATCTAGAGGCAGAATTATCTATTATTTATTAGTGCTCTCTCCTAAATCAGCAGTTCATTGTTTCTTGGTACTTGTTTGACCTCCTTTAAAGTGTTTTAGTATATCTAACCTTTCCTCCAAAGTATGTATGTATGTATTTATTTATTTCAGTAGCACCATAATCTCACTTATGATTATAAATTTTGCTATACTACAGTGATTTTCAACCATTTTTCATATCATGGCACACATACACTAGTTACTAAAATTCTGAAGCACACCAAAAAATATATATTTTTTGCCAATCTAATAAAAATAGGTAAATTTTGATTGATTTAAAAAATAACAATAGTAACTACTTACCCTTTTTGCTCCCAAGTTACTTTTAAAAAAAGCAGGTACCTATACTTGCATATAAGGATTTCTGGTATCAAGAATTAACGAATCAGATGCAACCTTATTATGTGATTCTATTATATGACCTACATATTTATGATTGAAGATTGGGCATTCACACTGGATGGCTATTGTGTTAGCTATTGTTATTTTTTTATTTGACAATCTCAGGGAAAAGAGATCAGTGACACTGACTAAATAGTCAGGTAGTGCATGTTTTTAAAATTATTGCAACACTCTGGCTGAAAATCATTGCCATCCTATATAATAAAAGCCTAATATGCAAATTGTCCCCTTGACTGTCAGTGTGACCAGGGGGTGGGGCTGGCTGCCAACCATGGGAAGGGAGGCCCCAGCTAGTGGTGGCAGCAGGCAGCTGGGGGAAGGGAGGCCCCAGCTGGCAGCCAACAGCTGCTAGGAACCCTACCTGTGCATGAATTTCATGCACTGGGCCTCTAGTAGTATATAAAACAGCAGTTTATAATTATAACAGTGAGTATTAATAGCCAAATAGTCACCAGGACCATCTATCAAAGTTTTAGTACATACAACAATATAGTTCCATAATTATGTCAAAGGGTATCAGTTATGCCATTTGGTGACAGCATAATCCTATAATAATAAAACCCTAATATGCAAATTGACTGAAGAGTGGAATGACCGGTTGCTATGACACACACTGACCACTGGGGGCAGACACTCAATGCAGGAGCTTCCCCCTGATGGTCAGTGTGCTTCTACAGGAGGAGCGCTGCTCAGCCAGAAGCTGGGCTCACGGCTGGCGAGTGCAGCAGTGGTGGCAGGAGCCTCTTCTGCCTCTGCAGCAGTCAGACATCCCCCAAGGGGTCCTGGACTGGGAGAAGGTGCAGGCTGAGCTGAGGGACTCCCCTCCCCCCAACCAGTGCTTGAATGTCATGTACCAGGCCTCTAGTACAGTTTATAATTCATTTGGTTTGCTAACTTTGAAATTGTGTGGTTCTAGATTTTTAAAAATACAGATTTTTATTATATACAATTTTATGTATAAAGTAACTTTGTTAATATTTTCTATATCACAGTATTTTAAATTTTCATATTGTAAATGTGCACAGAATGTCAGTTATACTGGTACTACATTTTAAGTAACACGTACTTACAACTCTGACAATAGGGGCTTTCCCTATTATACAGCATTTATTTATGGAAACCTAGGTTAGCTAAGTTTAGTACTTTTAAATGACAAGTGCTGCAGCCTATTATAAAGCAAAGAAAGAATGAAAACAATTGAATAAACATTTGCAACATCTTTCAACATATGAAAGACATCCAGCTACACATAAGCTAATGGTTCAAACACTTCTAGAGCCCCTGATGTATTCTCTTTTCCTTTGGTCAGGTTTCCATAGTGCTATTCACTACTATTTTATCTTTTCAATGGAGATATTGTGGAGTAGTAATAGGAACATATGACTGAAGCAAAATGATTCAAGTTCAAGATGCCGTTCCACTATTCACTAGCTTTAAGACCTTGCTCGATAAGACACCTAACCATTAGGTCTATATTTCTTCCTTCAGACAAAGGAAGGGGAAAAGAAGCATTTCCCATATTATTTGCAGATCAAATGAGGTCATTTTGATGACTGCATTGTTTAACTTCTAAAGTGTTACATAAATGCAAGATGTTATCACTGGTAAAATAGATCTTTGAACACTGTTCAAAGCACAATAAAATGAGAGAAAAAGTGATATTATTAAAAATCTGAAATTACCAAGTCAATCTATATTTTTTGACTGTTATTTGGAGGATAGAATGTCACAATTTCACTATGACAATATAAATTTATACTGTACTATTCAGCCTTAGTAGTTTCTTTTTCTCTTAGGTTTTTTGAATGTACTTCATTTAAAATTTTATAATACATAAAGTTCTGAAGACTTCTGTTTGACTTAAGCCAAAACTGATGATAACCTTAAGGTTCCTTTTCTGTTTTTTATATTTTTAACTAGAGGCCTGGTGCATGAAAATTCATGCACTGGAGGGGGGGTCCCTCAGCCCAGCCTGCCCCTCCTCACAGTCTAGTAGCTCTAAGGGGTGGGAGGCAACCCGGCGATCAGGGGAAGGCGACGCCTCATTACACCTCTGCTGCTGCCACTACCAGCAGCTCAAGCCTCAGCTGGCCCTGGTTACCTGAGCCTCCGGTAGCCCTGGGCAGTTGGGTGGCTGCCATCTGAGGCTTGCCTGTGCCTAGGGCCGGCCCTGGGCAGCTATGGGGCTGAGGGTACTGGGGTACTCCGAAGACAGGTGCGCAGAGTGCGCCTTGCCACCCGGATGGGGCTGAGGGGACTGGGCATAGCCATCTTGTTGCTGTGGGCGCTGCCATCTTTGTGACAGCGTGAGGGTCAATTAGCATATTCCCTTTTTATTAGATAGGATTCTTACAGAGTATTTTCTTTGCCATGTAAAAAACTTATTGAAACATTTGCTGTCTAAACAAGAATACACACTGATAACAAAGCTGATATACATTGATATTAACATTTCTAGATAGGAACATGAAAGGAGTTCACCATATTTACTTATCTTACTTTATTTTTCTCATATTCAATAACTTTCTTTTGTCCATCCACAACAATCAAAGACTATTCAAATATGAATAAATCAATCTACAAAGACATAAAATTTGAGCAAGAAATTCAACAGTAAAAGAAAAAATTAAACATTATAAATTCCATCTTTACATAATATTTTTTTTTTCTTTTATTGTCTTTGGAATTACTGATAGGGCAATACCAATAGAGACCTCTGAAATATGTACTCTTGAAGTATAACAGAACAAGTTATGAATGAAAAAGCATTGCTATTTTTCAGCTTCAGTGTTAGTAGATTCATTTGTTTTGATGCTGCACAAGTTCTATTTCTGTGTTCTTCTCACTATAAATTCATCATAATTTTATTGTGTTTTTCACTAAATAATAGTTATTTACTGTGTTCTCAGTTAATTTGAAGCCTCAGGTAATATAGATCAAGAAGACTTGATAAATTTCGTAAAGTTGTCTGAAAAATATGATCACATACTTGAATTTTAACAATTCAGGTTACAATTGCTGCCACCGGCTTTATTTATTCTAGAGATGAAGTAGCAAACTTTATGTCAAGATTAAACTTCAAATTATTGTCCTATAAAATATCTTTTACCTGAGTACTGAGAATCTTATTAGTTTATCATTACAAAATTGCTAAGCTTTGGAATGATCCGAAACATGAAAAGCAAAGGAGAGAGTTGTAGCTCACTTAACTCTCAGTTTTCTCACCCTAAATCTAATCTCTTTTCTCCCCTCATCTTTCATTAATAAGTTCTGAAATATTACTCAAACTTTAATTGATTGAATTACCTTAGCAACAGTAGACCCGAAGTGCCCAGTAAGAAGATTCAATTGCGTCAGCAAGGGTATTTTTTCCTTCCAATTATACTCATCTGTAGTTTCACTTTTAGGAAGATAAGTTAAGTAGTTTATAGAAATCTTCTGTATCCAAGGATTTGTGGATTTTTCCCTTTTCTTCCCATTGGAAGAGTCTTTTTAGACAAGACAAAAGTAACTTAAGGCAAGTACTGACATTTTTCAAACCTATAGTATTTTCCTAATATCCTCTGTTGGTTTATCAGGAACAAAAACAGCAGTCATAACAGTAAAAAAATAAATAGTGGAAAAACAAAATAACAAAAAGTGGGGTTCTGCATCAAACTTTATGTTACAAACCCCTGGTTACTTGTACAGTTCTGAAACTTCCCTGCCCTGCAGCACTATTTTCTCCCCCTGCCATTGTTTTACTCACAGGATTCCTGGACATTATTCTAATTTCCCACAAACAACAGGAGACGTCAGCATTTCACTGGCTATGGGCCTTGCCTCCAAGTTATCTTTGCAAAAGTCTTCTGTTAGCAATAGCTACTGGATTCCCATTGCACAGCTAGGTAGAAACTCCAGACTCAAAAACGCACCGAGGCTTATACAAAAAATATGCTGAGAATCAATGAAGAAATGTTCGGATGTAAACAAAAATCTTCCTTTTATCAGGTCATGAACCAAAAAATCTGATCTGAATTCCCGAATTATTCATGCAGTTCTCTCTCGTCATGTGGAGGTGAAGCAGGAGTCGACTCTTTTTCAGTGGCACTGCCTTCATGTTGGAAAATGTCATGGCTGTAGACAAAGATGTAGAGGTTTCCTCAGTTCACATTTCCAAGAGCATCCTCGTGCAGATTCCTGGGTGGGAATGCAGAGCTCTTCAGTGCTATCCTTAATCATCTCTATGCGGCCACTTTGTCCTTGGACGGTATTTGTTTTCCTAAATCAAGCATGCTCGAGAGATATTCCCATCTGCCCAGATCTGTTCACAGATTCCATACAAGAGGCACTTGCTAACTTCCTTCCATGCTTTCAAAAGTAAATAAAGGCTATCTGCACTTCTTGCCAGGAGAAAGTCACTATCCACAGTTGGTTAAAATATGGTTTGTTCCTCCTTTAAATACATCTAAGGCTTCCTGAACTAAGCAGATACAAATACCACTCTCTGATTCATTAGGAAGTCTCCTTGGTAACTAGCTTTTCCTCTTTGGTGATTTGTGTTTTGGAGAAGTTTTTCAATTAAAGATGAACAAACTAAAAGTTGCACACAATATATAGACAGGGACCCAGGGACACCATATAAAAAGGTATTACTAAAAAGTGACAGTTTCCTATTTGCAAAAGTGTGTAGGCATCAGGGTCTCGTTCACTTTAACACAAAGCTATGGTTGGGGATGGGTTATGGAAGAAGATTAGCTATAGTTACATGTTTTTAAGATGATTTTTCTAAACAATATATCAATAATAATTTCATAAGAACATGGGGTTGTGATAGTCAATGTTTTTGTTGTTGTTGTTTCATGAAGCCTGGGTGAGTTTCCCCTTAAATTAACCAGAATTTGCAACTTGGTTGTCACGCATCTCTAATTTAAAAGGGTAAAGAATCATTGACTGGATTGTTAAATGCTTCACTAAGTTTTCTTCTCCCCGTTTCCACCTACCATTGCTTATTCCTCCAGACTGATAATGTTTAAAGGAGGCAGCACTTGCTAGATTATTGGGACATTACTGATAAACTTCATAGTGGGGAGATAAAAATAGCCCAGGTTTGGAGTTAACTTCCTGACAAAAATCTTTTCACTGCATGCCAACAGCCCTACAAGGCAATGTGATGGTGTTTTGCAAAAACAAGTGACTAAAACATTAAATATTAATTTCTGAATTTAAAAATGGAGCCAGTGTTGATGTGGCTGGCAGATCTGGCAAGGATGAGTAATAGCTGCCTTGATCTTTGGCCATCTTTCGACGGTACTAACTCTCACAGGCTATTATTGGAAGTGATAACCCTACGTCTCCATGTCACAAGACAACAGTCACCCCGTGGAGACTATGAAAGAGCCACTAAAAGAAACGTTCTCAAGGGTGGATTTCTTGGGCTAAACTAGGGTATCATTATGGCTATTTGGGGCCTGTTCCACGAGCTTTTAAAATACTGACAGTTACTGGTCCCAGCCCCACCCCCATTCCTTTCTATCAACGTCACTTAGTGCCAGAGCCTAGACATAATTGTAAACCCGGGCTTGCCTCACTTCACAGCCCTTACTCTGCACCAAGATCACTCTACCTTGTAATCAACAGATCTCTCTTCTCAGTTGGTGACCTCATCCCCAGGTGGAATTAGGCAGCTAGCTTCCCCGGAGGAGCTGTTCAGCAGTCAGGGTTCTGAAGGAGAAGAGTGTGAGAAGAAAGAGCGAGAGCCTTCCAGATGGGTGAAAGATTTATACATATTTTTTAGGTAAGAAAGAGATAATGTGGCAGATGAGTGTTTTTGGAGAGTGTTTGCTAAGTCTGGAGATCAGGATGATTAGTAAAGAGAAGCAGTTGGTAGGTGAAGGTTAAACTGAGATTTAGACTGCTCAAGCCACTAGTCACATATTTCCCACCTTATATGGCTGTTGTGAGGACTAGAATCCAAATGAAACAATGTATATGAATATGCCTTAAGAACTGTATACCTAACTTGAAAACCCATTCATTGGCTCTCACTGAGTTAAACAGATATAGGACCGTTGTTTCTTGGAGACCCTTGTTAAATCTACAGATGCTGTCAGGTTTCTGACTCATTCTCAGAAGCACCTGAATGTGAATTCCATTGAATGAGTTATCGATTTTGAAAAGTAACATTTATTGAACACATAGAACTAGTGATTAGTTCTTATAGCAGCTCTGTAATGTGGGTATCAGGAGGCTCATTTTACTAATGAGCAAACCGAAGCTCTGAGTTTCAGTAACCCTATTAGTAAGTGTGAGAGCATGGCCTTAAATCTATGTTCTCTCACACAAGGTTCTGTGCTCTTGCTTTCAACTCCCAGAGTCCGATCCTGTGGGTCTAGGGTAGTGCCCAGGTATCCGTATATTTTTGAAAACCCTGGAGATTACAGTGGATATCTAAGCTCAGGACCCCACTGCTCTGGCAAGCTCTTGAACACCTTTAGTGACACATATTGTCTTGTGAGGCAGCTGGGAGCTCTGACTGTTAGAACAGTTCCAATATGCCTCCTGGAGCTTCTACTGATTGGCCCAGTCCTAGGTTGTAGACTCATACAGGTCACCTCAAAATGTTTCACTGACAGCCCCTCAGATCCTTCCGGTGCTCTGCAGGGCCATCTGTTGCTGGCATTTGAGGCCTCTTCCTAAGAATCTAGCAAAATCTTCAGACTCCAAGTCTATTAGTCCTTTCTTCCCTGGGACACTTTTTGCTGAAGAATAGAGAGGCCAGAGTTGGAGAACGAGTCAGTGGAGAGGCAGTTAAATGAAGAGTGAGCAAGCATGAGAGTGTGGTGTCCCTCCGGACGCCTGGACTCACATGTGTAAGTGCCATCATGCGCCCTAGGGATACCAGAGGAGCCACCTCCGTAGCTCCAACAGACAGAGAGAAATTAGAAATTCCTGTTATTATAATTGGGTTCTAATATTTCTTTTTTCAGTAAAATATAAAGTAGTTTAGTTGTGTTTCTACTTTCCTGACTTTTCAATTCCCCAAATGATAAAGAACCAAAACAAAAGCAAAACGCTTCAAATATAAGGAAGAAGAAAAAGTTTTAGATAAACAACAGCCCAGGTGAATGACAGCCAGCCTCCAGACCGCCCAGCGAGGCCATGCACAGACTGTCAGCTCAGCGGGAGCACACGGGCAATCCTGGAATGAGTGTGCTCCTAGCCCGACAGGCTTTAAACACACCTCTGGGGCCTTGCTAGGCAGGCACTGGGAGAGTCAGATATAAGAAAAGGCACAGCCCTTCTGCCATCTCCAGCTCCCTTTAATCTTATCGCTCTCCCACAGGTTTTGTCTCCGCTTTATTGGAATTGGGGAAGATGTGCGGTCTCATTTGTAAGAGGGAGTGGGAGGCGGGAACAATGGGCTGCTAATTTGTGTGCAGGGGGCATGCTTCAGGGCTGCTCGGAGACTCCTGCAGTCTGGGGCGAATCTTAGCCCACCTTCCATCATAAGCCAAGGTCAGACTCTGTGCTCCCCTCCAATCACTTGGGGGAACAGGCCTGACGTATGTCTTTGGGTGACATTTCTAAGGACAGAGCATGTTATGAATGGGGGCATTTTAAGCCACCCTGCTTCAAATCCTTGTTGGAAAGAAATGAGGAAATACACACCAAAATAAAATGCTGGGAGCTCTGGAATGGTGAGGGCAAAGCCTGGGCTTTCCTGCTCTAGGAAGTTTTCAAATATCATGTCTCTGGAGGTACTTGTCAGTCCATTTGTTTTGATTTTTGGTCTTTATTTTAACGGACAAAACCAGAGGTCAAAGGGGGCAGAGCAGGTGGACATGAACTTGGGTTTAACTTTCCTCTCCTGCCAGTCCCTGTGACCTCCCTGGAACATAACTTTGACTATCAGCTCTTTTTCTGGTTTTTGTCAGCATGCACTCAGTCAGCCTTGTGTAGGATTATATTTCCATGTGTCCATACACTCTAATAGACTGAGGCTCAGAGAGGAAAACAGGTCTATGAAATAGCTACTGAAAATCACGTCCTGTGCCAGAGATTTTAATATTCATTCATTCACTCTACTGATACAAATCGAGCCCTCAAGAATATCTCAAATTAGTAATAAAAGTGGACATGCTAATGTATCTCACGTCTTTTTTTGGGATGGGGGGCCACTCAACAAACAAATTGATAAGTGAACAAAACAATTACAGCTCATGAAGTGTTAAGAAGGCTATCAACAGGGTGCTAGATAGAGAATAATGGAGGGATCTACTCTAGAAAGAGGGTCAGGAAAGGTGGATAGTCTCACTTAAATGGTCATACACAAGCCACAATCTTGCCAGTGTCAAGGTGTCAGGATGCTCCATGACCCCGTGATATTCCAGGACATATCGGTCTCCTTTCTTCTACTCACATAGAATACAAAAAAATATTTGTTTATCTTACTGCCCTTCTTGTCCTGGTGCAGACAGTCACATGAATTCCCAGTGGATGAGATCCGAGACTCCGTGTACTGGTGACTCTGTGTTGTGGGTACTGAAATACGTCAGAAACGTGGTGATCAGCCTGCACACAGTTTTCCCCAGGCAAGCCCATATTGATCAGCTATTCCCATCAGGCTGCCATGAAGATAAACAAAAAGAAGTTCTTTTCTGGTTTTTTTAAATAGTATTGCCAGGTTTTCCTCTCTCCCCCCATGCCTGCTTGTCTAACGTCTCACAAACTGGGTGTCTCTGCTTGGTGCACAGACTACAGACCAGGAGTGTCAGAGGGCGGCTGGGAAGTGAAGCACGGAGCTGCTGGTAGGGCCACGGGCAGGGGAGGAGGGGGGACTGTGGTGCTTCCTCTGGGCCCACACAGAGGGCTTCCCAGGAAGAGAGGGGGCCAGTAGTGGCCTGGCTTCCTGCAGGTGCAGGCTGCCTGTGTGGGAGCCCCTTCTCCTGCCTGCTTGTCTTTTTCCCACCCATTGTCCTCATTTCTCTGATTTCATCTGTTGTACAAAGTCTGAAGTTGTCCTTCATGTACATGTTCTTACGGCTTCCGGTGCTTTTCCCAGGAAAAGCAATGTTATTTATAAAACTACAAACACATGGAGGATGGAGAGAACTCCCTGAGCCAAGAGGCCATCTGTGAATCGAAGTCAGTGTGCGAGAGTTGGATCGTCCACTCCTAGAGTTCTGGCAACTGTTTCTGTTTAATTGGGTTTTTCTTAGATTAACAGCAGCAAAGGTTATGTCATGAGGAAATGAAAATTAGGCTAAAGAAGCCTTCTTTCCTCTGACAGGTTGAGTCATTCTCTCTTTTGGCTGCTGTGAAGGGGGCAGTTGGCTCTGGGCACTGCCTGCTGCCTGAGACTGACCAGCTCCGTGGTCCAGGGCAGGTCACTCACCTTCTTTGATGGGGGAGGGGAGGTCATTCCTCCAACACTTGTGGGAGGACTCAGTGAGTTAATGCAGCTGAAAGTGTTCTGTAACCCGGAAAATGCTAAGCAAATGGGAGAGATTATATTTCCCTGGCATGGAAAGGTCAGGAATGAGTGAACGTCAGGCCAAACATGAGAGAATTGCTTAGCGTATCAGCACCTTGACTGACCTAGGATCTGTGTGTCAGGCCTCAGGAATTGCCTTAGGACATTTGCTGTGAGAGGTTACTTTATGACTAAGTGGGTTATGTTACCCTTGTGGGTTATGTTCCAGCTCTTTATGGGTTACTGTTACTTGGGTGCCAATTAAAAATGTGGAGCTTAGGGTAGGATATTGGATGAGATCAGGGGAGGCTGAGAGGTCTCAGGAGGAGGGAGGGGGTTCATTCAAACCCAGCATGCCAGGACACCCCTTCTGCAAAGGCAATTTAGATGAGCTGAGAGAGCATGGTGGAGGCTGGAGGAGAAAATGGATAGGTGAGGAGGATGTGAAGGCAGAATTGGGCATTGGTGAGAAAGGAGAGCAGTGCACTATCTGTGTGTGTGTGTGTGTGTGTGTCTCCATGTGTCTATGGGTCTGTTCACTTCTCTGTCTGCTGAAAATTAGACTGTAGCCCTAAGCCTGTGTGAAGGCTAGTCATTGAACCCACCAAGTTAGTATTGACACTCATACCACTGAGTGTGTCCTAGGTTCTTGGGCTGGACTTGTGCCCTGGGTGGCCTCCGATTTCATTTTTTTAAAAAATATATTTTTATTGACTGATTTCAGAGAGGAAAGGAGAGGGAGAGAGAGATAGGAACATCAATGATGAGACAGAATCATTGATTGGCTGCCTCTTGCATGTCCCTTACTGGGGATTGAGCCCGCAACCCTGGCATGTACCCTTGACCAGAATTGAATCCAGGACCCTTCAGTCCGCAGGCCAACGCTCTATCCATTGAGCCAACCGGCTAGGGCAGCCTTTGATTTTTTAATGGCACCTGAGCCCTGCTGTGATGCCAGCCTGCTTTCCCTAATCTGCTCCATTCCCAGGCCTAAGTGCTTTCTCTAAATCCTGCTTCAGCTTAGTATAGGAGCATTGACATGGCCCTGGTGTCAAGGGACTTGAGTTTGAATACTGACCCCCCTCTCATACTATCTGTGTGACTTTAGGCAGCTGATAAACCTCTCTGAGCCTTATCTTTAGGATGGGCATAATATAGAGGGTCTTGAGCATTTATGAGCTAATGCATGTAAAGTACCTAATCGACCCGACACATAATATGGTTATTCCACCTGGAGAGGCTCCTGAGAACCACCATGCTCCAACCTGCCTGGCAGGAAGCCTCAGATTTCTCCATCCACTGGATCTGAACACTCAGATATCAGTCCTCATTTTGTAATCATGCTGTGGACTCTCTGATTTGTACTCTGGCCTCTAATCGTCATGGTATGCCCAACACAGTCTCTTTTCTTATCCCCAGAAGGGGATTAGAGCAGGCCAGGTAGTTCTACTCTTAGATATGCTTTTCCAAGCAACTATGTAAACACTGATCAAAGGTTCTCTTTATTTATCAAAGAAAACACTTTTTTTTTAATGCCTAAGGAAAATGTGCTCAGATGCTAACTTGCAGTCTTTACTTACCCACACTTGCCCTGGCTCAGGTTTTGTCCTGATTCCACCTGAGCAGGTGTGTTAAAAGTTCTAACATCTACAGAAATCGTCCCCTGAGGGGAACTGGTAGTTCATCCTTCTAAACTTAATTTCACCTCGCTCTCCTTGGAGTGCTCCCAGGAACGTGGTAGCTGGTACCGAGCCTGCTTGATTTAACCTCCATTATTTTAAACCTCATCAGCTTCTAGAAGTTCTTGGCTGATGTTTACTTCATAGTAAATGCATCAGACTTTTCACCAACACTTATTAAAAGGGTCATTAGGCTTTTAAATACTATAGATTTTATAATAGGACATGCTGATGAGTGAATTAAAAGGGAATCAAAGTCATATTTAAAATTATATTCACCTTCATTCATCATTTAACAAATATTTACTAGATACCTGCCATGTCCCAGACCCACAGTGCTGAGGACTCAGAAACAATAAAATGGTCTGCCTGCATGGAGGTTCCCTTCTATTGTAACAATTAGCAAAGACAACACATCAATTATTATTATATTGGAAAATAATAAGAGTTCTAGGGAAACGTTTGGTAGAAAGGGAGGTAGGAAGTGCAGGAGTTGCCATTATAATCATGGAGTTCAGAGCAAGTCTCCCTGAGAATGTGAGAGAGAGAGCCACATGGAGTTCTGAGACAGGGCATTCTGGGTGAGGAGAGCAGGTGAAAAGCCCCACCTTTTTGAGTGATCAGAAGACTGTGCTGCGGATCATCAACTTCACCTTCTGTCTGTATTCCGTGTTTTCTCCCTAAGCTCAGAGCTCGCTGCTCTGAGACACTGGTGGCTGAGATAATGAGTCTAGACTGTTCATTTTCTCTGCCTTGCAGATGAAAGCACCTGTCATGTGTGGGCAGACAGCCCCTCCGGAGGCTGGGCAGTGGTGGTGTATTTGGACCCTCTTTCTCTTTTTAAATGCCACAAGGTTGGGCAATTAAGGGAGAATCAAAATGTCTTATGACAACCCTCAAAGCAACTGAAAAGTGTCTCTTTTTATATTTTAGCTTGAAATTTTAGTGGAATTGCCCTGAATTGGACAATTTAATTAGAAGAAATTTTTCTTTTAATGTGCCTAGAAGTTTTGGGGGAACCAATATAAGCATTTTTTTAAAAAATATATATTTTTATTGATTTCAGAGAGGAAGGAAGAGGGAGAGAGAGATAGAAACTTTAATGATGAGAGAGAACCATTGACTGGCTGCCTCCTTCATTCCCCCTACTAGGCATATACCCTTTACCGAACTCGAACCCAGGACCCTTCAGTCTGCAGGCTGACGCTCTATCCATGGAGCCAAACTGGCTGAAGCTAATATAAGCATTTTGATTCTCTAGATCTCTACAGGTTCAAAGCAACATTTAACCAAGTAGTTATAGTCTGGGTATGTATGTATGTATGTATGTATGTATATGTATGTGGGGGAAGTGTCTCTAAGAATCAATTCTTTAAATGCAGGCATCAGATTGAATCTGAACCTGCTTTGTATTCTAGAGGTGATTCCACTGTCACCTGTTACTTGCCCTAACCTCTCCTATACTCAGGACTCCCAAGCGGGGGAAGCAATCTCCTTTCGGCACATCCCTAGCGTACTCTAGTTAGAAAAACCCCCGAAGAGTGACTCAGAAGACCTAGATTTTAGCCACGGAGCAGTTACCAACAAGTGGGTGGCCTTGGGCAAATCCCATCACTTCCGCAAGCCTCAGCTTCCTACCTGGCAAAATGCATAAATTAGATGCTTTACAGTGGAAGCAAAACTGCAGGGTGGTTAAGCCTTTCAGCTAGGAGTCAAATGACCTGGTTCAAATCTTGGATTCAAAACTTAAGAACTGCAGCCTGGCTGGTGTGGCTCAGTGGTTGAGCATCGACTCATGAACCGAGAGATTTCTGGTTCAATTCCCATGATTCCTTCCGTGATGCTTTTCCCAATCATCCTAGTATTTTCGTTTTGCTTCTGATTCCCAGAGCCCTGGGATTTTATGTCTCATGACATATCTTACATACTTATATGGGTGCTGGTATTCCTGCATAATCACTCTTCCTAAGTGATAAGTCCCTCAAAGGCAGGAGTTGCCTTTCATGCATCTTTGAATCCTGTGCAGACTTTAGCACATTGCGTCATGCACAGTGAGGGCTCAACCAACATTTGCTGAATTATGATAGTGTCCCCATAACTGAACTCCACCCCGGAATGGTCGCTGCAATCCGTTGCCCATGACATCCCTCAGCCTGCACCCAGATTCCTGTTTTAAGGTTTCTAATCATTACCTTCACATCCTCTACACCTCCCCACTCCTACCCTCCCTCCTCTCTTGTTGAAGGTTATTTTCATTGACAAAATCTGTTGCAATACACTTCACTGGTCTCTTCTGTTAACGTGCAAGCTATTTTAGGAATGCAACAAAAAGTGGCAGCTGCTATTTATAGAATAAGAAGCAGTTTGAATTCCCCTGTGGATCATGTGCTCATCCATCTTTATTTATGTTCAAAAGAGGTATTTCCTAAGAGCCTGTGTGATTTCCTTTTTTTTTCCTATCGCACCACCCACGCTATTCATCACAGCAATCATTAAGGATTTTTATTTTATTTTTGCCTTGTGTTTAATTTTCTATTTGATTTGGATTCCTTCCGTATCCCTCCTTTCTTCTCATAAAAAGCAGAAGATAGAAAAAACCCCCACTAAGCTATGTAAATGTCTTTCATGAATTGGATCTCTTGAGATGAGAGCTTTGTTATTGAGGGAAAAATGAACCTTCTGTCCCTGTGATTTGATAATAGAAATGTGCTGTTTTATAAAGTCTTATGTATTTTTTTTTATCATGGTAATATATAAACCATTTAATGTTATAATTGCTTTCGAAGAACAGAAGACATGTATAATTGCAGTAAATTACTAAAAGTAATAATAGCTCTATTTGTAGTGCTGATGAATTAAATTAAATTTGGTCAGCTCACAAGTATACAGTGTTCACACACGTGTGTATGTGTGTGTGTAGTGACTCTGACACACACACACTGGAGCAATATTAGTAGATGGATGAGTAAATTCATAACTTTAGAACCTTCTAAGTAATGAGAGTCATTATTTCAGGTCTTTAAAGAACTTCTGTACTCAGCCTCCTGACACTTCTTCTTTCCTATCTCCATCCAACCTTACTTCTGCCAGGTTATAAACTATATATATAAAAGCTTAAGGGACCATTATGACTGAACGACTGGAACAAGCGGTTGACCAATCGCTATGATGCGCACTAACCACCAGGGGGCAGACACTTAGAGCAGGAGCTGCCCCCTGGTGGTCAGTGCTCTCCGACAGCCAACTTCCCTCAGCCCCTCCCCCTGTCTGGCCAACCCCCCACTGTCTCTCCCCCGGGGCCCCACTCGGGGGGGTGGGGGGGGCTGGTAGGCCAACCTCCCGTGGTCTCTAACCTCTGCCAGTCAGCCCCCCTGATAGGCCCTGATTGGGGGGCTGGCTGGCCAACCTCCCAATAGGCCTCGATCGCCGACCAGGCTGAGGGACCCCATCCGTGGATGAATTCATGCACCAGGCCTCTAATGTTAAAGATAATCACACATCTTGTTTGTTAAAAAAAAAACCCATTCGTTATGTATAGCATGGGGTGCAAAACTCCTTAGTGTGGCACAAAATACTGTTATATTCCACCTAGATATATCTCTTGACCTCTTCTCCCACTCCTGAGCTCAATACACATTGTACTCTAGCCACAGCAAACTTCTCTCTCTTCCCTGAAGGGACTGTGGACCCTTCCATGCCTTTGACCTTTTGAACAACAACTTCCCATTTCCTGGAATGTTCTGCTTGTTCCTGTGTCCCCATATCCTGCTGACATGTCCCCACACTTCCTTTCAAGAAGTGATAAATGTGAAAAAGACTAGCAGAGAGCATGGTGTGGAGCAAGGGCTCAGTAAATAAATGTTCAGTTAAGAAATAGACAACTGAGTTTGCAAACTCAAAAGAAGATCTCTGTTTTACCAAGGGGCTGTGTTATAAGTTTGTCAGTTGAACTCAGCATGACAGGGGCAGAGGCCCCTTCTGATGGAGGTTGGTATTAGTTTGCTAGGGCTGCCATAACAAAATACCACAGACTGGGTGGCTTGAACGTTTATGAGAAATTTATTTTCTCCCAATTCTAGAAGCCAGGAGTCCAAAATCAAGGTGCCGACAAGGTGGTTTTTTCTGAGGTCTCTCCCCTTGGCTTGTAGAAGGCCATCTATCTTCTCCCTGTGTTTTCACATGGTCTTCCCTTTATGGGTGTCTGTGTCCTAATTTCCTCTTGTTATAAGGGTAACAGTCAGATTGGATTAGGGCCCATAAGGACTTCCTTTAGCTTAATTTTCCTTTTAAAAAGCTTGTCTACATCTGAGGAACTGGGGGTTAGAACTTTAGCTTATAAGTTTGGGGAGGACACAATTCAGCCCATGACAGGGTGGTAATGGGGAGAGCAATGCGACAGCAGTGGCTGCTCACAGGAACCTCTGGAGGGCGGGAATTATGCCTTGCCTCAGCATTCTTCACCGCGCCTTGTTCAGGGTGACCATTTAATACTGATTTAGACCTGAGTAAGTGACAGCCTCTACTTAGAAGTGAAGGAAGATTTTGATGATGTCCTTTCAACACCTACATAACCTTCCCCTGCCAGCCTTTTTTTTCATATATGTGAATTTATGAACATTTTGTTGACATTCTCATTTAAATAATAGATGCAAATACTGACCACGGTCAAGGATGGAAGTCTTCCCTTGTGCAGCCCTCCTGCGAGTTGAGCAATGGGCTGTGATTTTTAGGTAGGTTTAATAGCTAATTTTAAGTCCACCTAACTATATTGCCATGTAGGCCACATTTCTCCACAAAGATGTTTTGTTTGCCTGTTTATTTCACCAAGGGCCTTCATGAAACTTGTGTTTATGTGTTTACCATCAACCTTACCCCTAAAGAAGGACTTGAGGTGGTTCTTAAAAGTAGACAAAGTATGCCTCTAGCACCGCCTTCTCCTATCTCTTTCATGACCTGTTGCAAATGCAGGGCCTATTGATTTGGCTTGTCCGCCTTGTTCTCAGTGAACCACACTGGCACCTAGTAATTGCTATTCTCTAGTGTCCTCTGACCATGTCTTTAAGTAAACTTTCAGGAACATTGACACTTACTTCTCTGGTCTGCAGCTCCTCAATGACACAAGGATGTCTACATTGAATAGACAAGTAGTAAAGGTCTACACAGCTGCTCCCTGGGCCAGTAGGATTAGCCAGTGTCATATGAGAAAGGCTTAATGGAGAATTCTGTCATAGGACAACCATTCTATAGTATTTGTATTGAGGAAGGATGGTAAGAAAAGCTCAGATCAGAGACAGGTGACTAGTGTGGTGTCAGTCTTGCCATTTATTATTCTCCTGGCATTATATTACATTTTTTATTCATATATTTCTGTGCACTCTCACTCTAGAAAACAAACTCCCTGAGGGCAAAGAACTTTGCCTGTCTCATGTGATGCTCTATTGTTAGCAATTGGCTAATTCCTGATATTAAGCAAGTCGCTAAGATACTTTGAAGCTAAATTGCTCATATGTCAAATGTTAATACCAATATTTGTTCTGCCTAACCTCAAGTTTATTGAGGACATCTAATGAAATGTAAAGGTAATTTATAAACTGTAAGTGGCATGCAAAGATAAGTTAAACAGCTATAAAGGCAAGTTTTGCATGACAGGGACCAAGATAAGGAGACACTGCATAATAAGAACTTTAATGTAATAAGGAGTTCAGACTTGAAGGAGTACAAATCAAGCTCTTAAAGGGATCAGTTTATTTGCTAGTTTTCCAACTCACAACTCATCTTTTTTTTTAAACCAATGTTGAATTTGATTCAAGAAATGGGAAATAAATTAGCTATAGCTATATTTGATAGCACGAATGGTTGAATTTGCTGATGGTACATGAATCCCTCTTCCCTTGTTTAATAAACTCTTTCAAAGGTGTTACTTCCCTCTCAGGTGATTCTTTCTGAGAGAAATAACCTTTGGTGAAACCTGAAAGGTTGCTGGGAATTCCTTGAAGCTCTTTGTTTAAATACTCACATGAAAAGATGCCTCTTAAACTCCTCTGTCTGAAAAAAACAGTGCCACAAAGCAAACTGAATTTTACACCTTTTGGGAGTCTATTAGTTCTACTTTCAGTGGCATTAAGTAATAAACACTCTCTGGCAAGGTCACTGTTTCCTTTGATAACAAACAGCTATCCTTTTTCATATATAATACACAAAGCACATTGCTTGCTTAGGGCAAAATGTTTGATGAAAATTATTTCCTTTGTTCTTTTGTATAGACTGTTCTCTGTAACAATAAAGATTGTCTGCATGACATATCTCTTCAGGACATCCATTGTATAATAATACTAATAGAGCTTAATCTAATGCTACATTAATTTCTTCCATTATTTTCTCCAAGAAAGATGCCACTATTGTTTATACAACAATGCAATTTTCTCTCTCTTTGTTTCATTATTTTTTTTCACTTAACTGGGGGAGATTTATATGAAGGGCAGTAGAGGAAAGCCTTTCTCAATCCTCTGGGTATAAAAAAAATCCCTGATAGTTACAGAGCAAACAACCAATCTTCATAGCCCACCTCTCCTCCCCCACTCAGTATCACAATTCTACTATCCAGCCATTCTTGATGAAAGGGAAAAGCACATCCATACAGAAAGGTGTATGTCCAGGTTGTTTGATTTCAGAATCATCTCCTTTGCACTTGGACTTGTTTTTTTTTATAGCCTTCACCAGACTACAGTAAAAACCTCTTGATCAGCCTCTCAACTTGCCTCTGCTCCCTCTAATCCACCTTGCCCTATGTTGCCTGAGGGATCTTCCTAAAATGCCAGTCTGACCATGTCATCTATTCTCTACCCCTGTTAGAGCCTCCCAAGTCCTTAGTATGACATTTAACACATTCCATACCCTGTCTCCAGAGTGGCTTTCAACCTGACCCTCCCCCCCATCTCTTTTCCCAGATGCCCATAGGAGAAGCTCAGATGCACATTCACTCGGAAAGTTCTATACTGACAGTTATAGTGCTATACAAAATGATGTATTAATCTATCTTTTAATGCATTGATGCCACTTTTGGTGTCAGCTTATTCCTAGAGAGCAATTACGTAAAGTCCCATCTATCTATCTATCTATCTATCTATCTATCTATCTATCTATCTAAAGCAAGCGACCATAATGCCATAACAACCGGAAGGACTGGTTGCTATGACACCCACTGTGGCCAGTGTAACTGGCCAACCTCCCGCAGCCCTTCCCCCTGGCCCCACCCCTGATGGGCCTCCACCACTCCAATCAGCCCACAGCCCCTCCCCTCATACGTCCCCACCCCTGATTGCCCCCCTACCCCAATAGGGGGTGGGGCTCGCCAGCCAACCTCCTAAAGCCTCTGCCCTGGCCGGCCCTGCCCCCGATGGGCCCCACAACCTCAATTGGCCTGTGGCCCCTCCACTCAGCCACCTCCACCCCTGATTGGCCTTCCCCACTCCGATCAGGGGAAGGGCCCAATAGCCAACCACCCACAGCCCCTCTCCACGCCCAATCGGTCCCCTACCCCAATTGGAAGTGAGGCCTGCAGGCCAATAGCCCACGGCCCCATCCCCCAGCAGGCTTGGCCCTGATTGGGCTGATTGGGGTGGCCCGCCAGCCAACCTTGCGCTGTCTCCTCCTCCTGACAGGCCCAGCCCGGATGCCACCCGTGCATAAATTCATGCACTGGGCCTCTAGTCTTTCTAATAATATGAATGACTTAAGGAATGAAAAATAATCCACCTTTAATTTGTCCTGTGTTAAACTTACAATGAGATTCATGGTAGCTCTCAGAAATAAATCATTTTGGAGATGAGATTAGCAATGTCTTCAGTGTTTCAAGAGTGGCAGCTTCAGAATTAAAACAGAAACAGACATCATCTAGATAACATTAGGGGGAATTTTCTTGAAGGCAAGTATGGTGAGATGGTTAAGAGCATGAGACCTGACTTCACAGTGTCTTAGGTTCTCACATGGAACCTCATGTATGTGCTGGGTAAGATAGCCTGTTATAATAATGACTCTCAAGGAATCATGTCTCACTCTGGCTGAGGAGCTCAGTTGGTTAGAGTGTTGTCCTGATATCCCAAGGTTGCAGGCTCAATCCTTGGTCAGGGCATATACAAGAATCAACCAATAAATGCATAAATAAGTGTAACAACAAATTTATCTCTCTCTGAAATCAGTCAGTCAAGGAATTATGCCTCTTGCATGCATACTCTTGTTGAATTCTATCCCATGTTGATATTAGGCTGGGAACATTAGCAATGTAGAACAGAGGGTTGAAGAGTGCTTATTCATGGAGGCTTTCCATTTGTTGCTGCTCACTGGGAACCCTTTTGCTACCAACTTAAAAAATTGAGCTAGCCTCTTTGAAGATGAGAGACTGCATGGAGAGAGAGGTTCTGCTGTTTTGACCCTGCTAGATATATAAGTGAGCCAAGCAAACACCACAGGGAGCAGAGATAAACTGTCCTGGCTGAGCCCAGCCCAAATTTCTGACCTTCCAAATTGGAAAAAAAATAAGTGATTATTATTTTTCAAACCACTATGTTTTAGGGTGGTGGTATACAACGATAGCTACCTGATCCACTGGAAGACCAAATTACTTGACTTCTTTTAGACCCATTTTATCATTCCTGATTGGAGCTCATTTTAGTAATTTAGGGTTGTTGTGAAGATTACATAAAATAATTCATTCAGAGATTTTAGCATAAGTAATCAATAAATTAGTTATTATGGCAATATTATATTTTATATCAGTAACTATTATAATGACTAAAAGGGTAATAAAATTTGAAGTGAGATAATACAATGCTTTCATATTTTTTATTTGCTAAAATTTCTCTAAGATATTATTATGCACCTTTTATATGTGAACAAATAGAAATGAAATGATATGCTTAACAAGCAAGTGTTTTCCAAGTTTAGCTTCTTTGTATTATGTAACAGATGATAAACTCTGCTCACACATTTTTAGTAAAATACCACAGAAAAGCTATAGGACTTTATGGAATGCATTTTGTATATGGCCCTCACCCTGGGCACATTTTATAGTCCTCAATAATCTGCGTCATTACTTCATCTTTTATCTTGTATTTTATTTGTGTCTCTAAGTCACCTCAAATCCCATTAAAATTTTTGAAGAGGCATTAGAAAAAAGAATAAATATAAAAACACATAAAATGCTACCTAAGTAATGGCATAGCCCTTTGAAGACTTTATGATGTTAGCTCAAGTTGAGTAAAGGGCAGGATATGAAGGGCATAGTTTGGCAAAGGTATTCTATTTTTAGAATTATCTATGAGAGTGGAAATTTATTTTTGTGACTATGTAATACTTGCATTCCTATAGAATAAAAACACTTGTGCTTATAATTATGAAAACAATATTTATTAAAATTCAGAGTTAGTTTCTCTGAAATATTCTGCATGACCTTATTCTTATCATTTGTAAGATGAATGTCAATAGCAGATTATTTAATTTCTAGCCAAATCTCAATGCTATCAGTTATCTTCTTGACTTATTTAATTTCTTTGAACTTTTGTTTCCTCATCTGTAAAATGAGGTAATAGCAACCACCTTGCATGTAGTGAGGATTATAGATCAAGTATGTACTATGCCTGGAATAGTGCTTGGACTCTAGGAAGTGTTTGATGAGTTGAAGAGCAGAACTTCTCAAACTTCTTAAACTTCAATGCACACATTAATCAGCTGGAGGGGATCCTCTGAAAAGCAGATTATGATACAGTAGATTTGGGGAGAGATCTGAGATTCTGCATTTCCTACAATTTCAATCATCCCAGAAGATGCTGATGCTTATGGTCCATGGACCATACTTTGAGTAGCAACCATAGAGAGCAGGGATCAGCAAATTATGGACATTGGGCCAAATCCAGCCAGCTGCCTGTCCTTGTCAATGAAGTTTCACTGGAATTCAGCTCTGCTCATTGGTCTATCTATTGACTGTGTCTGCTTGTACACTATAGTGGTAGCAACAGAGGCTGTCTAGCACACAAAGCCTAAAATATTTAGTGTTTGACTTTTTATAGAAAAAAATCATCACCACTAATATAGAGCACTGTAAGTTCACAACACCTTGAGGGGGCAATGTAATGCTGTTAGAGGGAGATGGAAGGATCTGTATGAAGAAATCAGATTATTATAATGGAATTTTATAAGGATTCCACTATAGGAGTTGGAGATGCTAGGAATGGTTGGGATTTGATCTGTCAGTATCAGATACTGTATATAAAATGCAACAGGACCTGATGATAAGTGAGCAAGGTTTTGAGTCTTGGCCTTGCCTCTGCCTTAGTCACCTCAGTGACCCTGAGCAAGTCATTTAAACCTCTCCAAGCCTCAGTTTGCTCATCTGTTAAATGGGATTCATAAAACCGGCTCATGGGTTCAATCAGAGAATTAGTGATTATGTATGAAAGATATTGTAACATTTAACCTGCTATAGAGTAGATAGTATTTGTGCTGCAGAGTGGATAATAATTTTGCTATGGTCTGGGTGTCCCCCCAAAATCTATATGTTGAAACTTAACCCCTAAAGTGATGATATTAGGAGGTGGAGGTGGGGCCTTTGGTAGGTGATTAATGCCTTTATAAAAGAGGCTTCAGAGAGGACCTTAGGCCCTTTGGCCTTCTGAAGACACAACAAAAAGTCTGAAACCCAGTCTCAGGCTTCCAGCTTCTAGAACTGTAAGACATAAGATTCCATTGCTTATAAGCCACAGCTGTGGTATTTGGTCATAGCAGACAAAGTGGACTAAGACAAACTGTTACTAGCCCATTGGCTAACAAGAGAGAGTCTTGTCAGCTACTAAGGACATGCCTGCTATAACCTCTGACTTTTGTGATGCTCAGAGTAAAGTGGGTGGCTGTTTCCTGGTTCCACACACTCCTCCTTGGGAAAGGACCCTGGTGAAAACATGGGCTGGGCTTCATAGCAGAGCTCCAGTCCTGATGGTAATAGTTCAGATCCTAAGAAAGAAGTCTTATTACAGGAATAGGAAAGTTCATAATAATGAAAATCATGGTGATTGTATTGAATACCTACCATCATTGGCAGCTGCTGTTCTAAGCATTCTGCACACATTATTTTATTTAATCTTCTCTACAAACTCTGCCATGTAGGTACTGTTCTCTTCACTCAAGAAAGGAGAAAAATGAAGCTCAGTTAAAATTAGGTAATTAATCTAAGGCAAGCCATGTATAAATAAAAGAACTGTCTGATTCATAACCTATGCTCCTTCTACTTGGCCATGAAGCTCCCTTGCTGTCAGCTAGAGGGGAAGGCTAAAGCTTGGTATAGAGACTAGTGTCATGGGCCCACCCTAGACCTGTTGGAATCCTTACTAGTGGGAACATCAATTCCAGGCTTCATTCACTGCGTAGGGGTCTCCTAAAAACAGCCAGGCTTATTTATGATTGGATGGGAAATTGTGTGAGGCTTAGACTGCAGGTTGGATGATGATAATAACAGTAGTGATGATGATCATAACAATAGCTACCATTTATAAACTACTATGATGGGCCAGGTCCTTTGCATACTATCTTATTTAATTAATCATAACTTCCCTAAGAAGTAGGA
Organism: Myotis yumanensis; assembly: GCF_028538775.1. Lineage (NCBI taxonomy): Eukaryota > Metazoa > Chordata > Mammalia > Chiroptera > Vespertilionidae > Myotis > Myotis yumanensis. The sequence continues at coordinate 179,467,972 of NW_027223753.1, forward strand.
GTTACTTGCTCACAAACCCCATGTGGTTCCATTATAGACCTGAGTGTGCAGATAAGCTCAGCCATGAGGCATAGGGATTGATCACTTCTGGGGCCACACATCGACTATGATATTACTTAACTGGCCGAGCTTGGACAAGTCACGTACCCCTCTAAGTTTCCATTTCTTTACTGAAGACAGAGGGAGTTTCACCAAACAGGTTGTAGGTATTCTAGCTCTAATGTTTTAAGATTCTCTGAAAGTTACATCATAACTTGACTAATATTCTGATTGGAAAAATTAAAACTTTTAAGAACTATGTTTTTCAGAAACATGTTGAGAGCTTTAACTTTCAGCCTCAAAACATTCATCTAAATATTTAAAAGTCAGGGACCTCCGTGCCTACCGGTGGGTTTGTGCTTCACAGATGTCATGGCTGGATGGCAACCCGAGGATTTGGAACATTCTGCCTTGAAATCAAATCGTGTAGGACTATGCTCCTGTGCTTTTCACCTGGCAGTTGTCACATCAGATCTGGCCTCTGTCCTGGGAACATGCAGAGAACTCCAGAGTGAGTGCTTCACGGATGAACTGACTTTGCTATTTCAAATAGTAAAAACATCCTTAGCCTATTACTTTGCCAAATTCCTTAGGCGGGAGAAGGGGCCAGACAGAAACATGTATCTTTTGAGTGGCCCTTCACCTCACTGTTGGATTTCTGTTGAGGCCGGTGCTCAGGCATCTGTCTGAGGAAGTAACTTGGTGTTCACAACAGTCGGATAGGTGAGAGGTGTCTGCCAAGCATGTGATTCCTTTCCACTCATTACTGTGCATGCTAGACTTCGTGAGGGCTTCCTAATTTGGAAAGATAACATTCTGGGCACATTGTAAGCCTTTGGTATAGTTGCCTGAGCAGTCCGTTAATTTTATTATTTTGGGCATCATTTACTGAGTAATATACTATGTGCACTGCATGGCCCCAACTACAAGAGGTGAAGTATTGGGAGCAGAAGGCATGGCCCTTTGGGCTTTCTTTCCATTGGCTGATGTGCAATTCCATCTAGATGGGGAGGTAACCAACCATACGTCAATTAATGTGGGAAGAAATTCAGCTTCTAAGCCACGGCTGGAGAATGTGCCCCCTGTTCAGAGGAAAGGGAGGACAGTGGGAGAAAGGGATCAGCACAGAGCTAGAAAAGTCTTCTTGGAGTAATTGGTGAGGTGGGTTTTCCAGCTGGTGCCAGAGGACTCAGTAGCGAAGGGCCATTTATTCTTCATAAACAGATGGCCTTCACTTAAACTCCTCAGTGATGCAAAGACTAGCAGCTTCCTGGAGCCTCCTCTGGTATGAAGAGGAAAACTTGTTTCTGTAAGTGCACACTTTGGGAGTTTGGGTCAGGGGAATGGCATCTTTTTGACAAGATCTTAGGTTTTGGAGCCAGTGATGGCTGTCTCTCCTTCCTTGCTCCCTTTTCTGGACTCTTTCCATGCATTTAATCAGGGCTTCTTAAGGGCCAGTCCAAGATGAAAATAATGGTAAAACAGGGCCAGGCCAAGGTCAGAAACTTGGGAGAGTGTGGAACAAAATGTTAATTAAGGAGCAAAAGCACAGCTGATGACAGGCCAGCCAGGAGACAGCCTTCATTCATCTATGGGAAACTTGGTATGGGAGAAGTTACCTCATTTTGAAATGGACTCATGTGAAGTAGATGTAACCATCCCCATTTCACAGGTGCAAGCCCACGGCTTGGAGGGATGGCGTAGCTTGAGCAGTCACATAAGGCAGAGGTGGGGTTTGTTCTCCGGTTATCCTACCTTCCAGGCTGAGCCTTAGGCTGAGAGCAAGAGGCCTGGAATCCAAGAGGACCCGAGAACCAGCAGCTAAAGACAAACCATTTGTCTTATGCAGAACAATTAGTCAGGAATATCTGGAGCCTGGACAACTGAATCCAGAGACCTGTCTTGTGTGGTGCGGGCCCCTTTTCGGGGCAGCATGGCAGGAGAGAAGGTACATGGGCTCTGGAATTAGTAAGTGCCTGCTCCACTCCCTGGCTGTGTGGCCGAGGGCAGGTTGTTTCACCCATGTGAGCCTTATTTATTTATTCATTCATTCATTCATTCATTCATTTTGCGGGGGTGTAGTGGTAACAGAGGGACCTGAGGCACCGAGAGAGCAGTTAGCAGGCAAGCAGCAGAGTAGGTGCTCAACCAATGCAAACTCTGAGAGGCCTACTCTGCATTTGGGCTCCACTGAGTACCCTTTCCTTCAGCTGAGCCTGCTTCTTGTCTCCTTTACTCCAAGGAAGCCACATTTTAATCGTTTTGATATATGCTATTTAAATTCACACCCGAGATGTAGAATGTGGGCTGCGATGAGTACAGCATTCCTCAAGATGTTTGCGAGAACACCCGTCACCTTTTCTGTTTGAATGGTTAACACGTTCTTGACATAGGCTATAGAGCCATTATTTGAGATGAATTTCAGGTGTTAATTTCCACTTTATAGGAACATCATTTCAATTCATCACTCATTAATACTAATACTAATAATGCTTATTAACCTAGCTTTCATGCCTGCTGGAGTTTAGTAGTCAGAAATAATCCATTTCCATTTAGTGTTCTGTGGAGGTATCTCAGAAGAAATAAAACACGGATTCTCACTTACATTAATGTAATATGTTTGAGGTCTTGATTGGCACTTTCTAGGTCATATTTACATGTAAGCCTGCTTTTGTCATGTTTGCAGCACATTTGCATGTCTGGCTATGAGACAATTGTTGCCATTTTCAAAAGTTAACAATATGCCTTTTGTGCGTCTCCTGGAGAATGTACCAGTCCCATTTGGTGTCATTACTATTTCCATCTCTTGATAGACAGGGCTGCTGGGTGCTGTGATGCAGACCTCCTGTTTTCCCTGTGAGAAAAGTGAACTCTGATGTCAGGTTGTGAAACCGAGGAGGTGGGAAAAGCTCTCGTGCTTTATAAAAATAACTCTCCAGCAAGGGTCTGAGCCTCAGAGGACTGAGGCGTTTGCTTTGGAAGTGTGGTTCCCGGGATGAGGGCATTCTTAGCTGGAGACCAGGGCCTGGAGCTTCCTGTGCTCCCTGGAAACCCTGCCCCTCAGGCCAGGAAACAACCCTATTACCACTTTTGTAGGGCTGCCTCACTTCTTACATCTTCTCTCCCTCTTGTTCTGTCTTTTTCTGAGAATACCCTTAGAAAAGATTGAACAGGCTCCAGGAGGAATCAACAAGGGTCTTTACTGCCCTAGTAGGCATGTAGTTCTATCCTAGTGACTCTACAAAGCATTATCTTTCCATCTTCCTAGAGCTGGGATGTGTTATTTTCCATTCCTCCTTCTACTTCCTGTGGATGAAACCCGTTCTGCATGAGCTCTTTGTCATTGCGTTTCTCACCCGTGGTTTGAAGCTGCTTTACAGCACGTTCAGTCTGAATTTGGGTATATTCTTTACACAATGCTATCACTTTTATGGGAGAATTAAAATTAATACTCAAGCATGCATCCTTAGTTTCCCTAACATTTTCTTTTCCATGGAAAGGGGTATTTAAATATTTAGTATCCTTTACTAAGACCTACACACAGAAAAAGTTAACATTTACTGAACATATTGCTAAGCTTATTACAGACTTTATCTCATTTAATTCTTTTCACTGCTATGAGGTAGAAACAGTTTTGCGCTCCATGTAGCAAATGAGGAAGCTGAAGCTTAGAGAGTTTGAGATGATACAGCAAAGAAATGGTAGAGACAAACATTAAATCTATCCCAGATGAGTACAGAGCTCACCCTTTAAACAACTATGCTATAGGATTTTTTTTTTTTTTTAGTGTTTAGGGGTTACTTTATTTTATTTTTTAAATTGTTTTATTGCTTAAAGTATTACAAAGGGTATTACATATGTGTCCTTTTTTCCCCCCCGCCCTTGACAATCCCCTGGCCTCCCCTCCCCCCTGATGTCTTATGTCCATTGGTTATGCTTATATGCATGCATACAAGTCCTTCTGTTGATCTCTTAAGCAGAATTAAAACTCCACTTTAAGTTGATTTAAACATCTTTGCCTCTAAGGTTTTTCTTACTGAAACTCTCAAAAAATAAGTAAATAAATAAAACAGCTAAAGCAAACAACAAAAGTCCCATCTTTTTTTTTTTTTTTTCAGTCCAAGTACGGAGCTGCAATTTAAAGTCATGTTTTAAGAAGTGTATGTATGTAATGCATTTTAAAAAGTATTCAATTTTGGTGATTTTTGTTCTTGTTGTTTTACTCTCTTATTGATTTTTGCTATTAATTTTATTATTTTTTCCCCTCTCATTTCTTTTGGGTTTGTTTTTATTGTTCCCTTGAGTTGAATGTTCAGTTTAAATTTTTGGTCCTTGTGTTGTGATAAATATATTTAAAAGTATAATTTTCCCTATAAGTACTATTTTCACTATGTTCCTCATATGTCGACATGAGATGCTTTCAACCATCCTTCAGTTTAAAGTGTATTATAAGTGAACATAAACAAAGCCAAAGCTCCTTCTTTAAAAAGACAAACAGGTGAAAACAACCTATAGGAAGACTAATTAAAATGCTTGAAGTTCAGAATGAAATAAGGAAAACAGACACAGCAAAACATAAATTAAAAATATAACAAAACAATATAGTAAGTCATTGCATGCCAATAAATTAGACTGAAATAAAGTGGTTAAATTTCTAGAAATGTATAAAATGGTAAAGTTGGCTTAAAAAGAAAGAGAATTGGGTGGATCTATAGCCTAAAGCCTCCAGATTTAGCACATTTCACAGATGAGAACCAAATTTACAAGAAATAGGTAGCATCTATCTATGAAAGTGCCTTTACAAAATAGAGAAATTATTTTGCAAAGTATAAAAGAGACAAAGAATACTAACATCTAAACAATATAAGTAATTACAAATCATTAAAAAATGGCATGAAACTAAATAAAAAAATGGACAGTATTATTTAGAGGTTGGGCTATCTATGTATCATGAACAAAGGGCTATAATTAACCTAATAATCATATTAAGATATGAACAATATCATAATTATTTAGATAAATGCAAATTTAAAAACCAGTGAAATACCATTCTACACTTATCATATGACAAATGTTAGCACACCAAACAATGCCATGATTTGGCAAGAACATGGAGAATTGGAAAATAATACAAAAATCTATCAGTAACATTAAGTATGCAAAGTCCAATGCCTGGATTTGTATATATACCAACAAAAAACAACAGCACCTCATTGACAGATTCATAAGAATATGTGTGTGAGGATGTTTATTTGTCAAATTGCTTATAGCAGCAAGGAGGTGAAGCAACTTAGGTGCCCATTGCTAGGGGAACGGGTAATAAAATGTGATCTATGTATACCATGAAATACTAAGTAGCACTTGGAAGTAAGTTAGGTTTATATAAAAATAAGAATAGTCACTCAGAAACAGTGTTAAGAAGACAAAGAAATAACTTATCCTGTGAAATAAAAGCCTATGTGGTCATGATGCCCTCATGCTGTAATGAGTGATCACCAGGAGGCTGTGTGAGCAGCAGGTGTGCGTGGCTAGGCGGGGGCTTGATGCTGCCTGAGTGGCACGGAGGTGGGTCCCGTGGCTCCATGCGGCAAGGCCAGGGATCCCATGGCTCTGAGCAGTGAGGCTGGGGGTCCCATGGCTCTGTTCAATGAGGCTGGGGGTCCCACAGCTCTGCGTGGTGTGGAGGTGGGACCCCCTGGCTCTGGCCTACCTCTTTGGGGCAATCCATTGAGGAGCCCTTGAGGGTGGGTGGGGCCTACCCCTTTGGAGTGATCGATCGCAGGGCTCCCACATTGTGAGAGGGCACAGGCCAGGCTGGGGGACCACCCCCCCACTACCCTGAATGCACAAATTTTGTGCACCAGGCCTCTAGTTTACAATAGTACTTAATATGTATATCACATCTGAACAACAACACTATGTGTATTTTAAGGATACATATATCTCTAAATGTGTAGAAGTGAAGTGAATGAACATATATTACATATTTTAAAGTAAGTGCTTATGGAGAAAAGGGAAATTGGAGTATTTACAGAAGACAAGAGAAAAGATAGATCCTTGCATGTTCTTAGGATGAGAGTGTATCATAAGCTGAGAAATATGATTAATTCAATTTTGAGCACCTGAGTAAAAAAGGAAAATGAAACAAAGAAAAGAAAAAAACAATATGCACTGTATAAATAATATGAATTATTTTTATATATTATTATACTTTAACATTACTGATATTCCTGTTTGAAAATAATGATAAATCACTATGTCTTTAATCATTTGGTTTAAAATAAGGCCCTTATTTTCATGATTTGTTAGTAAATATTTGTTTAGTGACTGTCTTCTTATTTTAAGGCAGTCAGGATCATGACCATACTGTTCATTTCCATAGCCCCTGAACTTAAAAACATTATGACTGATTGATGCTATATGTTCAACAGAGCTCTAAAAAATAAATAAGCAAAACTGACTTAGTTTTCCAAAACAACATGAAGTGAAGGCTACTTAACCATTTTTAAGCACTTCTTTGTTAATAGGTGAGTACCGTATATTCTCATTTAATTCACAAAACACTCTGATGTAGGCTGTCTCCTTTATGTTTTGCAGATGATAAAACTTGGGTTCAGAGAGTTTAAATAATTTTCTGTGCTTGCAAGTGGTGGCAGTAGGATTTTAACTCAGCTTGTTTTGATTCCAGAATTCTTTTAACTACAAGACATTGTCAGATCCTGATATAAAGCAGTTACACATTTTTTTTTTCCTCATTCATTTTGGCCTCCAAATTTTCCTCGAGTGGATTTCTATAATATAAGAAGGGAAAAATGAAGAAAGCACACAAGAAACACGCTTTAGCTGCCTGGGAGGAATCTTCTCCCTTCAGCTTATCCATCCACCTGCTTCAATATACATGCAACCCAGAAGGATTCATCAGAAGACAGGCCAGGCCTTAACTCTGAACTGGATAGATTATAAATCGATCCAGCAGACTCAAATATAAACATCCTTCATAGTTGCCTTCTTTATTGCATCTATTTTCAATTACAGTATAACTGTAGGATCATATTTGTTTTCCTTAAAGCTTACTAGCACTTATCCAACAATAATATGTGCAGAGAAGTGGATCCAGCTTAATTATCTACATAATTAATGAATTTACTACTAAAAATGCTTTTTTAATAAAGATAATATATCTGTGGAGCTGGCATAATTTTTATTGAAGTCATTTTTTCTCCTTCTTGAGTGGAGAGTAATTGTTCTCTAATGAACTCTGTCACCATGGCCAGACCAAGTCCATTAATTGCACAACACACTATTATCTGACTATGCAGACTTGTGACTTGGGAGAGTGATGCTAGTGAGCGCTTCCCCCACTCTCCCTCCGCAGTCCTAGCTGACTGCTTCTCATATCTGCTGGCCTGAAGGAGAGGCTTCCGCAGCACTCTCAGTCACAGATCCTGACTTCTTTACAACCAATGGCATGTTTTCCCTGGGCTACAGCGTCCACACCCACCACCGCATAACTGTTTCCTTTTTATATTCCTTTATGTCCTTTACAACAGAAGCCATTTGCCCTTCGGAAATTCAGCCTACTCTCTTCTCTCCTACATAGCTGAATTATGCTAAGTCTGAGCCAAGAGGAAGCCAGGAGTTAAACCAAGCTTTATAATTCGGAGGAAACAAATTAATGTGCCTGGTTATTCCTTACAATCTGTGTCATGGCTATTGAGTGCCAGGTCCTTGCCTGTTTCCAGAGCCTTAATAGAGTCTGCAGCCCAGCCAGGTGGTAATGTGCCTTGGGCTCTGCCCTACAGCTGTTTGATTTCCCTGTGATCTTGAAACTATCTCTCCAGGACTATCATCTAGGAGACAGATGCCCTCAGGAAACCAATGTTCTCAGACCCACCTCTCTGGATACTGTCCCGTTTTGTGATACAAACTACATTTTCATGTGTTCATATCAAAAGCTCTCTTTTGAAAGTGATGATAACTTTGCATGCAGGTTAATGCATGCAGATGGATGTTAGAGACAGGGCCTGCCTTATGCCTCATCATTTGGAGGACCCCATAGAACACCTGGCCCCCATTCCGGTGGTGCCAGGAATTCTGCTCTCAGCATTGTTAAATATCAAATACTTTTTCTTCTGTTAAAAGGTAAATGTATACACGAAGACTTATTGATTACCTTGACACACATGTGTTTCTCAGACCCTTTTATTCTTGGTGCTTCACCCTTACCCCCTCCCTTCCAGATGTGAGCCATGTGTCTTGACTGTGGCTTTCTCAAGTCTGCTCAGCAGGACAGATATTCTACTAAGAAGTGACATTATGCTCCCCTAGAAACACCCCTAGCCAGTGACTGGATATTTTAAAAAATTCCACTTTCTCTGAGCTATCTATCCTTCTCCACTGGCTTCGAGGGCTGTCCCGGGGGAATTCCACATCATGGACCCCAAGTGGCAGCTGGTTTGATGTCACTCCTTCACTGGCTGCTTTTCCTTTAACTCTTAATTCACATCCTCCTACAGGGGTTTCATTCTTCTCCCAAAGAACTGACCTGCAGTAGAATCATTGTCTCGGGGGTTTGCTTTAGGAGAATTCCAACTATAAATGGCAGCAAGGGAACACAGGAGAGTTTTCAATCTCAGATAAGGAAGGGGAAACTACCCTTAGAAAAAGAAAGCAAAATTGGAAAAACCCCACAAAAAACAAAAGCAAAACAAGAATGGACTTCTTAGGGGCAAAGGCTGTCAAAGGCATTTTTATGTATATGTCTCCATTTAATTTAACGAGTTCTGTGTGGTAGATTTTTGTCCTCATCTTACAGGTGAGTAAACTAAAGCTTAATAAAATGAGCTTGGTAAATGCACAAGCTTGTTTGGTTCATACTGAGAGCTTCTAGTTCCAAGTCCAGTGCTTCTACAACCCCGTGTTTGCCTGCAGCTCTGCCTCACAGTTCTGGATAGGGCACAAAAGGAAGGCTGGTCTACAGCAGAATCTGACAGAAAGCCAAGAGGAGAAGCTGGTGAGGCAGGTGCACATACGCACACAGTTAGCTTAAGGACAGTCTATGTACGCACTGGGGCCAAAGCAGCCCTTTTGGCCTCAGTCATCTCACTGTCACTCCAGTGCTGAGGATAACCTGCCACACTGGACAGGTTGGGTTCTGGGTGTCTCAGGGTGGATCAGCTCTCAGGTGACACAGCACAGTGGTTCTCATGTAGTTGTGTCTGAACACACACCTCCATCACATGGCACAGGGGAACATGGGCCTCAAAAGTCATCAGGGATAGGTTTCAGTGTTCATCTCTGCCAGCTGCCTGCCCACCACCCTTCACATCAATACTCTAATAATGAACCTCTTCACTTCCTTGACCACAGTGTGCTTTCTCAGTGTTTTTGCACATAGGTTCTCTTTGCCTGGAATTCTCTCTTGCCTCCTTTCTCCCTGAAGAGTTTCTCCATTATCTTCAAAGTCTCAGTCATGTACTACCTTCTTGGAAGCCTTCCCTGATCAGGCACTCTGGCTAAGTACTCTTATTTTTGCTTTGGGCATTGTCCTTCCTGTCAGACCCTCAAGGACTCCTGACAACCAGGCACAGTTGGTGAAGTGGTGGAATTGGTGGACCCCTGGGGATATATTTCATGTGCTGGTTTGTACTGAGGGACATGGTCTGTGAGAAGGCTACTGTGTAGATGTCTACAGGTATGGGTGTGAAGAGGGATGGGGAATAGTTGCCTATTCCTCCAATAGCTCCATGGACAGGGTATGAGCTCTTCAGGGATGATGGTATTTAACAAAGATGATGGTTTTCACAGATAACTCTAGAAGTAGCCATTGGTGATGGGTAAGCAATGGAGGTTAAGGAAGGAGAAGCAAGCTCATGGGAGGAACCCTTAAGGCTCCCAGTTATAACAGGCTAAGACCCAGAGATAGTCAGGCTGGAGGGACTGAAATAGCTCCTGGAGGGCAGGGACCTTGTCTTTATGTGTGTGTTCCAATACAACTTTACTATGGACACTGTCACTTAAATTTCATATAATTTTCACATACCACAAAATGTTCTTTTTTATTTTTTAAAAATTAACACTTTTTTCAAGATCCGTTTTAGGATCACACCAAAATTGAGGTGAAGGTACAGAGATTTCCCACACAGGCACAGTCTCCCCCATTATCAACATCACCCACCAGAGCAGTGCATTTGTTACAAGTGATGGACCTAGGTTGACACATCATAGTTACCCAAAGTTCATAGTTTATTTACATTGGTTCACTCTTGGTGTTGTATATTCTATGGGCACCTTGTCTTTTTTTGAACTTTATATTTTGAAGTAACTATAGATTCACAGGAAGTTTCAAAGAAATGTACAGGGAAGTCCTATGCACCCTTCCCTCAGTCTCTCCTAATGTTAGCATTTCACACGACTATAGTACCATATAAAAACTAAGAAACTGACATTGATACAATCCCTAGAGCTAATTCAGTTTCCATCAGTTATACATGCACTCGTGTGTGTGTGTGTGTGTGTGTGTGTGTGTGTGTGTGGCTGTGGTATTTATATAGTACCATACAATATCTACACTAATAAAAGAGAAACATGGTAATTAGCGTACGACCGCTACACTTTTCATTGGCTAATCAGGGCGATATGCAAATTAACTGCCAACTAAGATGGCGGTTAACTGCCAACAAAGATGGCGGTTAATTTGCATATGTAGGCACAATGCAGGGAGGCGAAAGGGAAAGCAGGAAGAAGCCCCCTGCCACTGACAGTGATGGGAAACCCAGGGGGGAGCTAAGAGCTGGGGGGGCAGGGCAAAGGCGGGGCCGCCTTTGCCCTGCCCCCCAGCCATGATCAGAGAATCCGGTGCCTTTGCTGCCCTGGGAAGTAGGGGTGGAGCCAGCAATGGGAGCTGGGCACGGGGGAAGCTGACAGTCCCCGGAGCTTCCCAGCCCCGCACCCAGCTTCTGCGATCTGTGACCGCAGAAGCTGGGTGCAGGTCAGGGAAGCCTCCACTGCCAGTGTCCCTGGCCCTGGCTTCCCAGCCCCGCACCCAGCCTCTGCGATCCCTGACCCCAGAAGCTGGGTGCGGGTCAGGGAAGCGTCCCCCACCAGTGTCCCCTGCCCTGGCTTCCCAGCCCCGCACCCAGCCTCTGCGATCCATGACCACAGAAGCTGGGTGCGCCAGCTCCCCAGCCATGGCTTCCCTGCCCCGCACCCAGCTTCTGGGATGGGTGACCGCAGAAGCCCAGTGCAGGGGCGATCACAGAAGCCAGGTGCATGGGCAGGGAAGCAGCCTCAGCCAGCTTCCCTGGCTGGGGCTTCTGCAATTGGTGATGCCTATTTCTGCATGACACTTAACTGACTACCCTCCCTTGAAGCACAGAAGAAGAAGAAGAAGCCCCCAGAAGAAGAAGCCGCCCACCTTTGGTCCTGGCGCCAGCGTCTGGGGCTGGCTGCAGCCCAGGAGATGGACAAGCTACTGGCCAGAGGTCCCAGGCTGCAGCCACCCAGAGAAGCTACCAGCCCTGTGGTCCAGGGCGCCAACGCCTGTGGCCAGGGAAACAGGTTCCCTCTTCTCCTACTGTAGTCATTACTTCAATATTCCCCTTCTGAATTTCTCTACTGTGCTGCAACCCAACTCCACTTTTTATCGGAAGGATACGGAACAGAGAGAGCAGTGTTAAAAGCTTACATTTTTAAGCTGGTAAGGTTGGTACTTAAACATATAAATGGAAAACTAGAGTCCTTAAGGTAACAAAGGCTACAAAGGACAGGGACAGCGCATTACCTATTATATCCAGCAATCCATATGGGGACTGAAAACTTTGCAATGATGACAATTACTGAAGATATGAATCAACTAAAATAGTTGACAGGGACAATTCTTCCATCTTTGAAAATATTTACATCAAATCTGCATAATATAACACATTCTGACAAGACCACCACCTCCACCAATGGTCAGTGTTGTGCTGTAAAATGTTTAATAACTGAGGGACCCCCCCTCCCCTCGAGTGCACAAATTTTGTGCACCGGGCTACTAGTCAACATATGTTTAGCCTTGTGTAACCACCATCCCAATCAAGACACTAAATTGTACCAGCATCACAAGATTCTCTCTGGGACCCCTTTATGGTCACTTCCATCCATTCCACCCCCATCCCTAACCCCTGGAAACCACTAATCCATTCTCCGTCTCTCTAATTATGTTATTTCATGAATGTTGCTTCATGAATGGTATTTTATGAAATCATGTAGTAGTTTTGAGATTTTTTTTTCACTTAGCATACTTGTCTTGAGGTTCATCCAGGTTGTTGCCTGCAGCTACTTCTTTTTATTGCTGAGTTCTATTCTCTAGCATGTCTGTATCCCAGGGGCCTATTTCCTCCACGGTACCTGACAGGTGGTTGGAGCTCAGTGTTAGCTATGTGAAGGAATAACTGACTCTGCAAATAACTTACTTACAAAATGTCTTGCATGAGTGGGGAAGGCTATCGGTGGTTATTTCCACACCATTTAGGACAGCCATATACTCTGTCTAACCTCCAATTCAAACCCACCATCATGAGCCCCTCCAAAAGACCAGTCACCTCATTGGGCTGGTGAAGAAGTGGATCAAACAAGACAAACTGACAAATGACTGTGTTTGCATCCCAGAGTGATCAGGCCACACTTGAAATCGGTGATACACTTGAAAACTTCAGCCTTTAGTGTCTTGATCACTCCATATGATGTTTATCCTAGCAATGAAATTCAACCAAAAACTTTAAATCCCTGGAAATGTGATTGCTTTAATGATGGAATTCAAGTGTAAAATCTGAGAAATGTTAGAAATTCTTTCTAACTTACACTTCTAATAATAACAATACTTTTCATTTCTATTTTGCTTCAAAATTATAAAAAAGCAGTTTCACATTTGCCATTTTATTGATCCCTGAATTAATACTGTGGGGTAGGTGGGGAGCACAGTGGTGGTGGTGGGTGTTATTATCATTGCACTTGACACATGAGACCACAGAACTAGAGAGATGTCAGATGATTTATCCAAAATTGTGCAACTACTCAATGAATGAACCCAACTATAACTCTGATCTTCATTCCATAGTCACCCTATTGGACTGCTATTTCTCATGGATAAGTAAACCTTTTTAGAAAAGGAGAAATCTTTGCTTTTTTATTTGGAGACTATTTTCATCATTTGACTTTCATAATCTCAATGTCAAAGTACCTCATGAATGCATGTCTACAACCATCACTTGCTGAAAGTCATGTTTGTGAAAACAGAAGCTCTATCTTGATTGTTTTCCCCCCCAAAAATCTTAGAGATACTTAGAATAAACTACTGTATGTCATTACACACAATTGCAGTAATTTATTTTACCTGGTGGCAAGATCCTAGCATTTAAAGTCTCATAGAAATCTCCAGATGGCTTAATTATACCATTTTAGGAACCAAGGGTATAAAAATAAAATGGATAAATAGCACAAATTTGAGACATACAGAGATTAAAAATGAAAGTTAAAGGGAAATTTGGATTCTTTAAAAATAAGATTGTTTTATTTATGATCATAGCTCTCAATAAACTAGTCATAGAGGGGAATTTCCTCAGCTTGATAAAGACCATATACAGAAAACCCACAGTTAATATCACACTTAATGGTGAGAGACTAGATGCTTCTTCCCTAAGATCAGGAACAAGGGAAGACATTTCTGTCACCCCTCCAATACAACATTGTACTGAAAGTTCTAGTTACTACAAAAAGACATGAAACAGAAATAAAAGGTATACAATTTGGGAAAAAAGAAATAAAACTGTCTTAGTTTGAAGATGATACGATTACCTATGCAGAAAGTCACAAAGAACTGACAAGAAAAATCTCTTGAAACTAAGAAGTGATTATAGCAGGGTCTCAAGGTATAAGGTTGGCCCTAGCTGGTTTGGCTCAGTGGATAGAGCATCAGCCCATGGACTGAAGGGTCCTGGGCTCGATTCCAGTCAAGAGACATGTACTTGGTTGCAGGCTTGAGGCAACCAATTGATGTGTCTCTCTCACTTCAATGCTTTTTTCTCTCTGTCTCTCCCCCTCCCTTCCACTCTCTCTAAAAATTGATGGAAAAATATCCTTGGATGAAGATTAAAACATATATACTTAACATGAGAAAGTCAATTGCTTTCCTATATATCAGCAATAAATAAATGAAACTTGAAATTGAAGTAAAATAGTAGTATTTAATATTGTACCAAACAAAGAAGTACTTGAGTATAAATCTAACAATATATGTATAGGATCTATATGTAGGAAACTGTAAAACTTCGATGAAAGAAAATCTGAATAAATACAGAGATATTATATTTTCATGGATTAGAAGACTCAATATTAAGATGCCAGTTCTTCCCAACTTGATCTATAGATTTAATACAATCTCAATCAAAATTTCAGAAAGCTATTTTATAGATATTGACAAACTGACTCTAAAGTTTATATGGAAAGGCAAACACCTAGAATCATTCACACAATACTGAAGAAGAATAGGACTTATACTACCTGATTTCAAGACTGACTATAGATTGAAAGTAATCAAGACAGTGTGGTATTGGTGAAGTAATAAATACATATGTTAACAGAATAGAATTGAAGGCCCAGTAATAGACCATACATATATAGTCAACTTGACAAAGGAACAAAGACAATTCATGGAGAAAGGGTAATCTTTTCAACAAATGGTGCTGGGTCAATTGCACATCCATATTCACACAAATGATATACACACAGATTTTTTGACTTTCACAAAGTGACATTGAGTTTGGTGATATTTTTAAGTACAACCCAAAACAAAATCTATGAGAGAAAAAAATGATATCTTGGTCTCTATTTAAAAATATTATTCAGTAATAAAAAAGAACAAAATCTTGTCATTTGTGACTTGAATGGACTTAGAAGATATTATGCTAAGTAAAATAAGTTGGATGGGGTTAAACAAATACAATATGATTTCACTTATATTTGGGATAAGAAAAAAAACAAAACAAAACAGCATCAGATTCATAAATACAGAGAATAAACTGATAGTTGCCAAAAGGAGGAGGTGAAAATGAATGAAAAAGATGAAGGGAACAAAAGGTACAAACTTCTAGTTATTAAATAAATAACTCACAGGGATATAACGTACAGCACAGGGAATATAGTCAGTAATATCATAATAACTTTGTACATGAACAGATGGTTTCTAGACATACTGTGGTGATCACATAATAAGGATAAATGTAGCATCACTGTGTTGTACACCTGAAACTAATATTATATTGTACATTAACTATAATTTTTAACGAATGAGAACATTAGCTCTCTGAGTTGGGAACTAACTTTTGGATGTAATATTAAAATTTTAATCCAAATGAGTTTTAAAATAAATATAGAAAAGAAAAGAAGAAAAAACGTGAGACTTATCAATAGAGATTGCATCTTGTGCTCATTTAATTGGATGGCAGTAATTGTGATATATAATGTCCACAAGAGTGTGAGGTTGTTTTTTCCCCCCTCTTCTTAATATTTCAATATTACATGGTGCTATTTTCCTTCTGATGCAAGAAAAGACAACCGATATTTATTGAACATCTGTTCTGTGTCAGGTATTGTACTAAATATTTAAATACAAAACTGCAAGTGCAAATCTTTTCCTCTCCCACTCTTAGCCATGAGGTTGATACATCTTCATTACTGCTCACTGATTTCATTTTTTCATTCCATACAGAAATAATGAGAGACTATTTTGCAGGACAAACAAACAAAGAATTTTTCCAAAAAATAGAGAAAATCTTCCTTTTCAAAGGTCCTTCAGATGTTTCAGAGGACTAAATTGCTGACGTAGATGTGATTGTGCTATAGGCGGTCCCATTTTCTTAATGTTCCAGGAGACCTTAGATGTTGGTGATGACTTGCAGAGAGTGGGAGTATAGGAAGGAACACATAGCAGGAAAATGCACAGCATGAAATCAGGTTGAGAAGAGCCTCTTTTACTCAAAGGGGAACATTGCTCTTGAGGGTAAAGAGCCTGGGGTTGGGTTACAGAAATATTATTTTAGTTATTTCTATTAGGAACTCTGCCAGGTAGGTATTATTTTAACACTAGAGGCCTGGTGCACAAAATTTGTGCATGGGGGAGACATGTGTGTCCCTCAGCCCAGCCTGAATCCTCTCCAATCTGGGACCCCATGAGGGATGTCCGACTGCCCATTTAGGCCCGATCCCAGACTGCCTGCATGCCTGATTGCCCCTAACTGCTTCTGCCTGTCAGCCTGATCACTCCCTAACCACTCCCCTGCCAGCCTGATCGACGCCTAACTGCTCCCCTGCCAGCCCAATTGCCCTTAAATGCCCTCCCCTGCCAGCCTGGTTTCCCCCCAACTGCCCTCCCTTCCAGGCCTGGTCCGCCCCCAACTGTCTTCCCCTGCTGGACTGATTGCCACTGCCCTCCCCTGCTGGCCATCTTGTGGCAGCCATCTTGTGTCCACATGGGGGCGGCCATCTTGTGTGTTGGAGTGATGGTCAATTTGCATATTACCTCTTTATTATATAGGATTTTATGGATGATAAACTGAGTCTCAGACAGGATGAGCAATTTGTTCAAGATCACACAACTTATAGTAAATAGCAGAGGCAGAATTAAACCCTTGTATAGCTCCAAGGCTAATCCCCTTTCTTCTCCACCAGGGGCAGTGTAGTATAATAGTTAACTAGGTAGACTCTGGTGTCAAATTACTTTGGCTCACTGCCTGTGATTTCCTTTCATCAGCTGTTTATCCCTGAACAATCTATTCATCAGATCTGTGCCTCAATATTTCTATCTGAAAAATGGTGAAAATCATATAACCTCCTCAAATGTTTGTGAGAATGAAATGAAATAATTAATGATAAGCTGTTAATATATTACATGGTACATAATAAAGGATCAATACATATCAGCTGGAATTATTCTAACACGACCTTGCTTGTGTCATAAACAGCTAGTCATATAGTATACTATAAATCCCCAACACACAGTGATCTAACAAAACAATTCATTAGGGCATAGGGCCCTCTATTTGCATTTTTAGATGACATCTCTGAGAAACATAATTTATCTAAATCAAAGGAAATTTTTTTAAGAAATATATTTTATTGACTTTTTACAGAGAGGAAGGGAAGGGGATAGAGAGTTAGAAACATCGATGAGAGAGAAACATTGATCAGCTGCCTCCTGCACACCCACTACTGGGGATGTGCCTGCAACCAAGGTACATGCCCTTGACTGGAATCGAACCTGGGACCTTTCAGTCCGCAGGCTGATGCTCTATCCACTGAGCCAAACTGGTTAGTGTGGGAAGTTTTTTTTTTTTGTGAGAAGTATTTGCTGTGATTTCCTGGGTCAGTGTTGAAAAATTGGGAAGAAATGTGACAGTTATTTATTGTCATATCTGAGTCTCAGAATCCGACTACATCAAATACTCAAACAAGGAATTATTTATTATATTTAATATTAAAACTGAAGTCCAAAATTACTATATTTTGGTAAAAATGAGCAAACCATACACTGGATAAGGTGCACAGGTGGAATATCCTTTCTGCATCTCAACAACAGTGATGTCAACAAAATTATGAAACTTTAGCAAAAATAATTGTTTGTGCTACTAATCACTATGAATTAATAGGTAATGAGCAATAATTGAACTATTGTGTTTTTAAATTATAATAATTTATCATTTTCTACATGGTGATCTTGACAATGATGATAAGCTGAAAAGTAAGTTTATGCTAAAATATAAAGGTTTAAATGTGGCCATAGGGACCCAGGGGTGAACAATTGGTGAAGAGATACAGAATATAAATCTGGATGTAGTTCCTCTGATTTGATCATGCAGCATGGGTGAAGGAGGACCCTGACACAGGAGACCTGGCAAAGTTATGTCATGAGCAACATGAATCTGGTGTGGAGAATATTGCAGGATGCCAAATGGTACCTCTTTTAATTTATAGTAATCTGAGAAATGGAGCCTCTGAGAGCTACTCCACTGCATCTACATCTAAGCTGTCTTTTGCTTTTTCCTCTGCCTGGTGAGCTCATTGAGAGTAAGATCTGTATTTGTATGTGTATATGTTTTGTGTATGTGTATCGATGTCAGGGATATTTTAACAATTGAAGGACAGAATGCCATATCTGTTGGACACTTGTCTTAGTAACTTGCATGTCCCCAGGCCTCACAAGTCTGTTGGTAGAGAGCAGAACAAGCCAGTGTTCTGTATCCAAATTGTGCTTCTGGCTCTTAGCTCTCCCCAGTTCAAGCACACTTGTGAAATACCCTCCCAGCAGGTATTTTGGCTCATCTCCAGGCTGTTAAGCACCTGCAGGACATTGCTGGCCTTCCTCCAGCACTACCTTGTCCAGGCTGCTATTTCCTATTATGTCCCAAAGCTGAAAAATTCCACACTAGAGATCAATTCTTTTGATCTCTGCAGGAGCCTCAATACATTCCACATGGGGCAGGGAGAGGGAAACATTTTCCTCCCCACTGGAATCAGACATGTGTCACTGAACCTTCCACTGCCTTCATCCCTCCTGGCTCACCCCTGGCCTGGTAAGAAGACCAAGACCTTCCACCTCACAGGCCTTAGCATTGAAGTTCACCAATTCAAATAAATAGAGGCCCACAGAGTCACAGGCACTCCTTAAATCAGCTGACCCCCTCCTGCCTTCTTAAAGATTTTCTCCTAAGATCTAATTGCAGAAAGATGAGAGTTATTCATTTTGGCTTTTGAGGAATCTGGCATTGGGGTTTGCACCATTGAACCAAACCAAATCTCAGTTTGATCCCAGGGGTTCAAATGCAGACATTGTGAGTTGCCTTTCCCCCTTGACCTAGGGAGTCTTTGTGCTGTGAGGTTCTTGTTTGTTATGGAGGTAAAGGCAGAGGGACACACCCAACAGTCAGAGGGGGCTCTGTGTTTTGAGCCTCTGTTGTGAGATGTGCACATTTCCTGAGGCATCGTGCTCAAAAGGAAACAAAAGCATCAGAATATGGTCTTGCCTCCCAGATGATGCAGAATAATTCATGATTTCAATTAAACTTCTCCAAAGCCTGTTGCACTGTCAACTTGTTGCAGTGAATGCAAACTAAATAAACCATATTTCTATTTTAATAGAAAATATTTTCTCGGCAAAGCTAGAAACAATGCATGACATGAAGGTATGGTTAGAATTGCTGTTTTCCCATAGGAGAGTTAACATCTAGATCCATTATGCTGGATATGCTTGTATGGATTGAGACATATTAAAACAAGGAACTCTTAGTAAAATCCAAATTAGTTAGCCAAAAGAGTGGCAAGAGAAGCTAAAATTCATAAATTGAATTTTAGTCACTAGCTTTTAGACCACCTTCCCTCACCAAATGCTTTATTTCGGATTGCAACAGACCTGAGATTTGAGTTTTATTTATTAATTTTTTAATAGCCTAGCTCTAGTCAAGGGGCCATTATCCATCCATCCATCCATCCATCTGTCCATCTATCCATTAAGTGTCCACCACATGCTTTCCATGCCCAACTATGGGCAGCAAAAAGGAACCAGGGATGCCAGCTGGACAGACAGACATTGGGTAGTTCTGTTGGCTTGTTGTGGATTGTGGGGTAAAATTCATACAGGCTCCTTTGACTAAGAAGCAGGTTCTCTAGCCATTCTCCTGGTATAGCCATGACTGACAACACTAATAACTTGTCAGTCCTTTTTTGACCCATCTTAGACAGGAAGCACCACTGTGAATGACATCGGTTACCAGGAATCCCAGGAAACACTAAGAGGTGATCAGCCTCAGGGAGGAATGAAACTGAAGTAGTGAGACAGCTAGGAGAGTGGGTAGTAAGTGAGAAGTAATTTTCACCTCCAAGAACCATGTTAGGAAGAAAAGAAAGGGTCTCAGCCTTTCTTTAAGTTCAGTTATCTGAATCCTTTTGAGAGTTAAGATTCTACCAGGAGATTGTGGAAACACTTCCTTTGCCTTAAGGAGGCTGTGTGGTTTTGTTAAGTTTGTAGGTTTGTTTCTTTGCTAGTAAATAATGCCTCACACACTGAATATTACCAAAGAAGGTATTCCACAAAAATTCATTTTTCCGGATAATTGTAATGTGCTTCTTAAAACACTAGAACTGGTTAGGCTTTCATGGAAATTTTTCTCAAAAGTATTTTGACATCTCTAACCTAAAGAGCAGAGTTCACTGATGTTATGGAACACAGTGTTTGGCAGATCTGAAGCTCAGGCCCCATCCCCCACATCAACTTATATCTACTGATACATACAATGGCTTCTGGTTTGTATTGGGGAAGGTAGAGATAGGAAAGAAGGAAGGGAGAAGAATAGAGGGACTTGCAAAATATCCATGACCCCATCATTTCCTTGGTCTTACTGTAAACTGGAAACTGAAGCCCATAGTATAAGGACAAGAAGCTGGCACAACTATTTTCAATAGAGAATTTGTGATATTTTAGGCCCTAAGCCTAGTTGGGGTTCAGGTGACAAAGTATAACAAAGAGTTTAGAAGGGGTCAATCTCTCTGTGACTGGAATCAATGGATCTCAATAGTCCATAACCTCGATGGCTTTATGAAGGAGATTAGAAGTGGCGATCTTGTTGGAAGGGGGTGCTAGGACACTTATTTTGGAATTGATTTTGTATTTAAACACATTTTAACTTATATTGTAAATTTAGTTGGCAGCAGATTATAGGAGAATATTGATGGAAATCTTTGGGAAGGGAGGAGACTAACATGCACCCAGGTCATCCCTTGACACCATATTGCTTGTCACGGTCCTCACATGAGCACAAATGGTTCCATGCTAGCAGACAGTCTCTTAAAGTAATTTCAGGGAAGTGAATGTTGTTGTCATTCACATGGAAGCAAGGGTAGGAGAGAAGCAATCTGGTAGGCACTGGGACAGGGTGAGATCTTCCCTTAGCATTGGAGAGCAAGAACTATTGGCAGTTTCCATAAGCCCAACCTCACCACTTCTCCTCTTTAGCCTTACATTCACTTATTGAATTATTTGTGTTCGTTGCACATTTTTTTTTAGGTCACAGTTTGTCTTATTGATCTTTGTATATCGGTTAGTGGCTGGTACAAAGCTGTTCACATACCAGGGACTCAATAAATGTTACACAACAAAGTACAAAGATTACTGTAATCTTAGATATTTGTAGCTCTATTCCTCAGAGCAGGATCCTGTTTATGTTGGTTGTTCTAGACTCCTCTTATTCACGACAGAGAGTCCCAATAGGATTTCAATGTCTCTTATGCTTCTCAAACCTCCCATCCTCACCCCAACCAAATTAGACTCTACAGATAGGGTTGTGACCTTAAACTTGACCCAACCCCTCAGACTTTTGACAAAGAATTTGCCCTTGTACACCCTCTCTCCCAGGGAGATTGTCCTTTCTGCCCATGTAAATTTTTTCTACAGAATTGTTCTTAGTTCATTCTTACTTGCTCTATATCACAGAACCTACTATTTATGATAAAGAAACAAATCAGGGAAAGAAAGTGGTGTGAACAAATGTACAAATGTAGGAAACCTTAGAACCACCTATAAGGAACAGTGTGGAATTCAATATGGCTGGTACTAAAAAATGCGGAAAGGGAGTCGAAGAATAGAAATTTGGGAAGCTAACTGGGGCATGGAATAAGGAGTTTGGAATTAGGATGTAGATAATTAGGAGTCATTTAAAGTATTAGAGAAAAGGAGTGATCTGAATGAAAATATTCATTAGCTACATTAAATTCAATTAATTAAATTTACCTTAGTAAACAAGTGAATATTGCATGGTTGAGATACTGTCAAAAGAAGGTGGTTAGGTAGACAGAAGTCTTATAGTGAAAATAAGCAGTCCATACTTGTAGGCCATGTGCAATTTAAAACTGGGTATGTTTTCTTAGTTATAAATGTAATAGTTAAAAAGTATATACAATCAGACATATTCTGTCCATGGCAACCTAACTAGACTTCTTTAAAAGATTTAGGCATTTGAGTATCTCCCTTTCTCTAGCATGATTTCTTTTCCCACAAATCCTAGAAGACTATATAGTGTTTCTTAATAGGTAAGCTGGAAGGTGGTCTCCCATAGTGGAGCCTAGTATATGTGTTCCTAGAGGGTCTTTTTGTAATTACATTTCCAGATAATGGTTCTTCAGTTCATTTGAATTAAACCTCGAACTGGGCACTTATAAAAATTCATTATTTTCTCTCTAGTTTTAGACTGCAAGCCACTGAAAATATTGCTAGATCACAATCATTAAAACTCATTCTCTTATCTCAGAAATGATGACTAACCTACCTTCTTCAGTATTTGACCGAATGTGTTCTCCTATTTGTGTTCTATGTTACAGGAAGTTAAATGATAAATTAAACGCGCTTTCATTGATGGAAACCAGAATAATTATTTTTCTTTCCATAGGTTTCCTTTGCAAGAAATATTTATTGATAAAAGCAAGTGGGAATAGAGTCTGGTATTGACAGAAGAAATCCAAGTGCTCTTCACTCCTCATGTTCCATCCTCTTTTAGCATTAAGCATTGGTGCAGAATCCCAGAGAGGAGGGCGTCTGAAGAAAGGTGGGGGCAGGGTGGGAAGAGAGTGCTTGTGTGAGTCACATAATAATTTAGCTCTAAACTTACATTAGAAGGATGGGTATGAATGTATTTTTAAAATGTTAAAAATATGGCCCTGGCTGGTGAGCTCAGTGGGTTGGAGCATCCTCTTGTACACTAAGGGATGGCAGGGTTGATTTCCTGTGGAGCACATACCCAGGTTGTGGGTTTGATACCCTCTTGGTGTGCATGCGGGAGGCAACCAATCAATGTTGCACTCTCACATAAATGTTTCTCCCTTTTGCCCCTTCTCTCTTTAAAATCAAGTTCAAAAAATGTTAAAAATATGCAGCAAGGTCTTGCGTAGTTGATTTAGGGCTAAGCTGTTTTCTTAATTAAAACTAGTTAAATGGTTCGTTTGAATTCATGAACAATGGTCAGAAAATTCACACTGGCTTCTTCCACTGAGTTACAGTTTTGGGATTACACAATTACAGTCGTCAGCCGTTTTTGGATTTCAAATTTCACTTTTCTTCCTCTATCAAAATTTATATTCTTAGTTTTTCTTTGGAAAATCAGTGACTGAAATACAAGACCAGAATATTTGATTGTACTGAGTGGTATCCCCTTAATGTCATTCTCGGTCTTAGAGAAGCAACAACTAATTCAAATACAATGTTATCAGATTAGCATAATCAAGGTTGAAATGGCTCATAAAATACAGGTGGAGGTAGAGCAGCATAATCAGTGGCTGAAGGTCTGAAATCAATTGGTCATGCTGATGAAAGAAAGTTAACAAAAGCTTTTCAGGGACAAAGTTGAGAAGGTATCTGAATGTTTGGGGTTTGGGGGAGTTGTTTCCTAGAGAATGTTATTATCAAAGTAAGATAAGTCAAAATGAGATATTTTCCTGAAGCACTTAAGACAGTGGTTCTCAACCTTCGCTGCACATTAGAATCACCTGGTAATCTTTTTAAAATCCCGATTTCTGGGCCTCATCCTCCGGAAATTCTGTTTCTTTGTTACGAATGTTGTGGCCCCACCCCATAACAAAGAAACAGCATTTCTGGAGGTTGAGAACCACTGTTCTAAGACATTCTATCATAACTCCCTAAAGCTACACAGTCAGACTTCAAACTAGTTTCAAAGGTAAAATTCATGAATGACATAGTATAAATTGATTTTCCTCATAGTTGTACATTTAAGGGAAAACATTACTGGATAACCAAAAGATCAGGGCCATCATGAATGAATATAAAGAATTTCTACTTTCCTTTCTGGGCACTTCAGAAATTTTGTTTTTAATAGAGATGGCATGAAATAAACCTCAATATTTGTAAATAATCTAGCTAACTCAAGTCTTTAAACCTCAATGAGGTTTAATAGTATTTTATTATTTTACAAAGGAGACATACTATAAATTGCATTTATAAACTGCTTTTATAATCTTAGATTTCACCATTGGCAATTGTAAGGTAACATAGTTATAACAATAATGATCACTTGTGGAATACTTATGAGACAGGTACTTTATTTATATAATTTTATTTAATCCTTCCCACAACTGTATGTGAGAGACTTCATTATAATTTTCACTTCGTGGATGAGGTACAAATGCTCAAAAATGTTAAATAACCTCCTCAGGTCTGACATTTAATCAGTGACATAGCTGGTGTTCAAATTTAAGTCTCTCTGATTGCAGGTCCCTTTTGCCTTTTTTGCAAGATCTTTTATATTGTCTGAGTGAACACTGCCAGCAATAGACGTTTATACAGAAGCATTTTCCACTATCTTGCATTTTCCTTAGTGGTACCCTTCTATAAATTTAAGTCTTGCTTTGCAGGGTGAGTCATTTCAAGGTTTTACCTTTTGCAGTTAATACTATATTTGGAGGGACATGAACAGATGACCCCTAATTTATCTGAGAAGGGTAGGAAAGTGAACAAATATATATTGTGCATATTCTATGTGCCAGATATGTTGGCATAATATCTTTTTAAATCCTCATGACAAGTCTGTTTTGCAGAAGAGGAAGTAGGTTCAGAAAAATTAAGTGACTTGCCCAAGTTCACCTACCAAGTAGGTGGAGAGTTGGGCTTTGAGCTCAAGGCTGTTTGATTTCAGGTCCTACCTTCTCTCTGTATTTTACATTCCCCGTAGCAATGCACAGCATCTTTTATGGCAACCTCTGTTCTTTATGTTCCTGATAGAGCTTTTAGTACAGGTTCAAAAATGGAAATCTATTTGACTTCTTCTAAAAGCCCCTAAATTCAAGGTATTATGCAAATTACTAATACAGAGGTCAAATGAATCACAGCGGATAAATGATGTAGTGTCTCAATGAATGTGTTTAAAAGAGAGAAATTGACTGTAGGCAACATTACACATTTTACACAGTGGATTTTCTTTTTTAGTCAGACATTTTAGCACAGATATTTTAGCACAGATGAAAATCGCAAAAATGAATTTGTGTGTTTTCAGAAATCGAAGGCAATAATGAGAAACGTTAAAAAGAATGAGCTGGTCATGGGTTGGGCATGAACCAATCAAGAGATAAAAAGAAATAGGTACACTAGAAGCAGGGGTTTTTTTTGGTTTTGGTTTTTATTATTGTGTTTTAAATTCTCAGGCTTGATTAAAGGAGACCTGGCATCTGCCCTTTCTTGAATGTTTATGGCATTTTAAATTTGCCCTGCCATTGGTCATGATTCCCAGGGATGAGGGGCCTTGGGTGAGTGAACAGGTCTGGGAATTGGGCCCAGACAGAAATAACAAGTAGGTGCTAATCCATATGAAACTTGAGGCTCCTAAGTGGGCAGCTGTGTCTGATGTAATTTCTCATGCCTGTGGTGCTATTATCCTTTGAGAATGCTGGGATCTGGAACCTTCTCTCATGAGAGTGCGGAAACAGGTGTTCTCCTATGAGACTAGACCCCAAGACTTGCTCAGAACTCAACAAGAGGGCCAGCTAGGGTTAACCCCATGACATCATGGATGTCATGTCATGTCATTGTACACGGAGGCCTTGAATCAGTCCATCATTTTGATTTGGAGATATCTATAGGGCATTTTTTTCCAAAAAGGAGTTGGTGCAGAAGTAAGCCATGAGCAAAAATCTGGAGTGAATTACATAAGCTTGCTGGACCTTAAATCAAATCCAAACATTATTTTAATTTTCTACTGATCTGAGAATTTTTTAAGTTTTTAGAAAATTAAACCCTAGTGAGCCAGTTTGAACCTGTAACTGATTCATTAAGTTGGAACCAGGCTAGAACATCAAAATATTTTCTAAATCCTACATGTGTCACCTGAATATTATTCCGTTAGAGTCCCAGGGGCCAAGTGCTTGTTTACTATCAGAACTAAATTCAAGTTAATGATGTTGCCCTGCCATATGTCTACCTGTGTGGGGGATGAGATGCTGTAAGAGGCAATGGTAATGAAAGGGCGAGGGCTATGCCCTCCATCTTGCCTGTATCCTCCATGTTGGGGCCACGTGCGGCCTTCTTCCCGGAAGCCCAGGCCTCTGCTGGCCACGCCCAGGATTTTAAACTAACCAATGACAATCAAGGGAAGTGCGCGCCATAGATATGACCACATCCTGTGTAACAGGACCTGACTTGCGCCTGGCCAATTGGCAGAGCACAGTCCTTTCTCCTCCCCTTACTCCGACCCCCCCTATATAACCGGTCTCTGGGCGGGGTTCGCTCTCTTGGCCACTTGGCTAGCCGATGTGTCGGTGAGTCTGGTGGATGGAGAGCTCAAGCTAGCTTGAAATACAGATTCTTATGCTTTTGCATCGGATTGGATGGCTCCCTGATGTGGTTTCTTGGGAATCTTGAAATCTGGGCATAACAGTAGCAGAACCGGGAGAGAGAATGCCTTCTAAGTCAGTGTTTCAAACTTTTCTTTAAGCTGAATTTTTTTTTTTATCAAACAAACTCTGTCACTGAAATTCAATCTAAGTCAGATCAATGTGGTCCTGTGCTGTCTGACGCAGGGCCTGAGGGCCCCGGGCCGGGCATCTGGACTCTGATGTATTGAAGGCACCCTGTGGCCTCAGGAAATCAGAAAGCTAGGTTCTTCTTTTAGGCGTAGCACTTATTAGCCATATGATCTTGAGAAAATAACTGTCTGAGACTCAATATCCTCAAAGGTAAAATGATGATAATAGTTCCTTCTCTGCCTTCATTGAGTATGTGGTTAGAAGTAAACAAAATAATAATGCAACATGAATCATAAATTTTAAAGTTCTTTGTGCCTGGTCATGGTATTAGGTGGTAAGCTCTCTCAAATCATCTTTTCATTTGTTCATTCATTCATTTAAATATTTACCAAGCACTCACTGAGACCAAGCACTGTGCTAGGCACTTGACGATACAGTGATAAACACAAATTCTGTATCTTAGGGGCAGATTCTGCCCCTACAGAATAGATGGGGAGGCTGATTTTAAACAAATTATCACACAACTAATAATAGTTTTCAGATACTTACTATGTGTCAGCCTTGTCCTAAGCTTTTGACTCATTTAATCCTCCTAACAACTCTGTGAGAGAGGCATTAATATCACTCCATTTTACGGATGGGGAAATTGAGATCTAGAGAGATTAAACAACCTGCTTAGGACTCTCACAGCTAGTAAGTGCCAGACCCAAGAAATAACCCAATAAGCCTGGTTCTAGATTCTATTCTCATTCTAATAATTACTGTACCAAACCACCTCCCCCTACCCTGTAGGTGATCTACCTCTGGAAGGTAAGAGCAATCACTCCCACTTCCAAAGTTAACTGCCCCTCTGATACTCCGTTTCCCCCACTTGGAAAATAGGGGACAATACTAATACCTACTTCATGGGACTATTTTGAGAACAAGAAGAAATAATACGTGTAAATAATGTAACGCAACAAATGACATTACAAACCCACAATAAATGTTAGTTTATAGCTATTGATTATGATAAGTGTGATGAAGAAAAAGTGCAAGGTGCTATCTGGGATGAAAATAGGAAGCTCTAGTCTAGACTGGCTGAAAGGGTCAGGACAACACTCCTGGAAGAAATATTTAAGCTGAGACCCAAAGGATAAAATAAGAATAAAGGTGTTAAAAAGAGAAGGGTGGAGGGAGCAGGATGTGTAAGGACCTTGGGCAAGAAGTCATTTAGTTTCTTCCAGGAACCGTGTGGCTGAAAGCTAGCCTGGTTGGAACAAGAGAAGCAGGACTTGGGAGTTAGGCTAGAGAGGTGAGGAGGAGGCTCTCTGTCTGTTCCTGTCTCCTCATTTCCATTGCCAGCATGCTACTTAGATCTCTATTATCTCAGTCTTAAATTATTTCAATGACTTTTAATTCTTCTTCTTTTGTGTCTTCTTCCATTCATTGTGCAAATATCTGGCAGATTAACATCCTAAGGCAGCAGTTCTCAACCTGTTGGTCGCAACCCCTTTGGCGGTTGAATGGCCCTTTCGCAGGGGTCACTTAAGACCATACTGCATATCAGATATTTACATTACAATTCGTAACAGTAGCAACATTACAGCTATGAAGTAGCAACGAAAATAATTTTATGGTTGGGTCACACCATGAGGAACTGTATTTAAAGGGCCAGAAGGTTGAGAACCACTGTCCTACAGCATTCCTTTGATCATGGTACTGACCTACCTATAAACCTTCAAAAGCTTGCCATTGTCTATCAAACTCCAAACTCCATAAACCTTGTTGGGTCATGGAAGTGGTTGGAAGCTTTAGTGAAAATATGGTTTGCAGATGATGGTGATTAAATTCAGTTGATTTTCTGTGGCCCTTATTTTTGTATATAATTTAGACTTTAGACTCCTCTAACTTATTTGTTGAGAGCAGAAGTACCTTTGGGCCTATTTTTTTCATACTCTAATAAATCTCCATAATAAAATGTCTCAGAGATTATCTTATTTTATCCATATACTCTCAACTTGATTGTAAGTCTAAGAGCATTCCCATCCCTCTTGGTGTTTAGTCAACACATCTTTAATAATTCAACCTGGCAGCCATCTTTTACCAAGAGCGACATGTTTAGTAGTTTGGGTATTTCTTTAGGTTTCTATTCCTTGAGCAGGCTGCTTGAGGAGACTCTGTTCTCTGCATTTCAATATCCATGCGGCTTCCACCTTTTATTCTTAGAGAAGATGAGCTGTTCCGTATTTTAAATATATCTGAAATTGCCTGGCCGGTGTGGCTCAGTGATTGAGCTTAGACCTATGTACCAGAAGGTCAGGGCACATACCAGGGTTGCAGGCTTGATCCCCAGTGAGGGGTGTATAGGAGACAGCCGGTTGATGATTCTCTCTCATCATTGATATTTCCATCTCTCTCTCCCTTTACCTTCCTCTCTATAATCAATAAAAATATATTTAAAAACTATATAAAAATATATATCTGAAATACCTGCAGTGGGTGGAAGGTAGTGTATGAGGTCTTCTAAACTTCCTCCACCACCAGACTGCAATCTCTGAAGCCAGGGGCCATGCAATGCTCTACTTCGTATCCTCAGAACCTAAACCATGCCTGACACATGGTAGTTGTGCAGTAAGTATTAGCTGAGGAAATTTATGATGACATTGCTTCCTCACCCTGACTATTAGAGAACCCCTTTTAGTAAATTCAGGGTCAAACAGAGCTAAGTTTTAATCCCAGCTCTACCCATCACTGGCTATGTGGACCAGTCATTTACCTTTCCTAGCCTGAATTTCTAATCTAAACAGAGGGAGAAGTAATTCTCACTCTGCCATGAGTCTGAAGGAAATAGTATGTGTGAGAGGGATGGCCACATGGCGCATATACAATAAAAATAAAGGACACTTTTCCTTTCCATTTTTTATTCTCTTTGCCTCTCCTCTTTCTGAGACTAAATTCAAAAGAGAACAAAGTGAGTAAAGAAAAAACTATGAACAGCAAAAGGAAGATTAGAAAATGGCAAAAGCATTGAGATTTTTCCAAACCTCTTTCTGATTTTCTTTCAGTAAACTTGGTTTTACAAGTATAGGTTTCTGTCAGTCAGACAGATTACCTTCTCTTAACCTCCTTATTTCTCACTTGTGAGATATAAATGGGAAGGAAGCATGGAGTGACAGAAAGTGTTAGGACTCTCCATGCTTGTCCCCTGAGACCAGCTATGCACCTGGTCTGTCTGTCTCTAGAAATAGTTGAGGTTAGAGAAGCATTAGGGAGGATGGTTCAGCACATATCTGTGGTCAGGTGGGTTCTGAGGATAAAATAGCATAACTCACGTAAAGAAAACCTTAGCATGGTATCTGAAATGTGGTGAACCCTAATAATATTAATATTATGATGATGATGGTGGTGGTGGTGGTGGTGGTGGTGGTGGTGGCTAGAAGTAAAGCCCCATGAAAATACGTAAAAAAGGTGTATTATTTGTGCTGACTTTTTAAAAAGCACTTACTGAGTTATGATTGACATGTAAAAAACTATAAATATTTAATGCAAACAACACAAGTTTGGGTGTTTTGTTTTTTTAAATGTGAAAAAGTAAGAATTTGAACTTATAGAAACATTATTTGATGTTGGTTAAATTTGTTCATATGTTTGTTTACTTATTACTTGTAGGAAATAAAATTAAATTTATTTTTAATTTTTAAATTATAAATACCATCTATAAAATGATTATAATTTAATTATAAATCTATTTCTCTATAAGTATCAGGAATTATGTTTTCTTAATGTCAAGGATGATTATTCCTGGATGATTTTTCTTTTCTTTTTCTTGGGGGGGAGGGGGTTATTTAAAAATTTCCACCCTTATCCTTTTTGAGAGCATTTAACTTTATTTAAAAATGGTAATACTATTTCTTTAGAATAACACAATGATTTTAGAACAAATTAACAAACACAATTAGAAACAAATATTTCACTCTGACCGGTTTTGCTCAGTGGATAGAGTGTCGGCCTGTAGACTGAAGGGTCCCAGGTTTGATTCTAGTCAAGGGCATGTACCTTGGTTGCGGGCACATTCCCAGTAGGGGGTGTGCATGAGGCAGCTAACCAATGTCCCATTCATATTTCTAACTCTCTATCCCTCTCCCTTCCTCTCTTAAAAAAAATCAATAAATTATATTAAAGAAAAAAAAAAGAAACAAATATTTCAATATCCTATTAATAATTCTGCAACATAGAAATTTGGATAATTCTTACTCATTTTAATGTTTCTTTTAGAGTATTACACATACAAAATAAAAACCACCTTAAACAGTTCCACTATCTAGGCAAATAAAACGAACCAAACAAAAAATAACACGTCTGCCTCCCTGCCCCATGCCACATTTCCCCAGTGAGCGAGATGGGTGTCTAGCTAGTTCTAAAATCTCTCTAGGAAAGAAAATGAATTATTCCTCTGGTCGTTCATTCCAGCCCAGCCTGGTGAGAAAGCAATGGTTTGGGAGATAAGATATCTAGGTCCCATTTTCCATTTTTATAAACGATTTGGTATCAATCTATAAGCATACCATGAACTTTCTCTTCTTCAATTTTTCCATCTATGTTTTAACAAAAGAATAAGAGACATTGTGAGCATTTCCACTTTATGTCTTGACACATCAAATAATTTTTACCAGCCTGTGGGTGAAACTCTAAAAACCTCTTGGGTTAAAAAAACCTCTTGAAAGTCCTATCCCCTGCCCCCTAAATAAAAACAACAACAAACAACAACACACATTTGTGCTGTTTGTTGTTTTCCTTTAGAAGTTTGAATTTAATTTTCTAATCTTGTCTATTTTACTCTTACCTCCCTCTGAGCCTCTATATCCTGTAACTCAATACATATTTTCATGTTTGTTTAAAATGATTCATTATAAGCTCTCCTACTCCCTGGGTGTTCCCTGGATGTCCTACCACATCCACATTAAAATTTTATTTAAAAGAACCTTAGAACTACTATCAAAATGGCATTCCTGCAAGCTGAGTAGCACCATGGATCCCATGCACACTGATTTACTCTTTTCATTAAAGCTCTTAAGGGAAATCTGTTTTTAAAAGATTGTGTTAACAAGATTCCAGAGCATAGAAGGAAATTACTCCTGTTAGAAATTCACTAGTTTGACTTCAGACATTATGAATGAATGAATGAATTTCTTTGTTTTCAGTATTTGTTTATATATCAATTAGCAAACCTGAAAGATATGAAAGTGCACACACATTTTCTGCACTAACTTTGAAAGACTGATGCTAACTGAAGTGGTGATCACATTTACTTTATTTTCTACAAAGGAAATCTTATATATAAAGTTTCAACTAAAATAAAAACACCTCCATTGCCAAGAAGGAGAAACACACAACTCTTATTGTAGTCCTGAAATTTGGGCACTTTGAGAACAAGAAGTCAGCAGGGTGTTGTAACCAGAGTTTTGAAGGTCTTTCCAAGGCATTTTAAACACACAATCATCAGGGCTTTGGCCAGGTACCCAGTTGGTTAGAGCACCGTCCTGATACACTAAGTTGCAGGTTCAATCTGCAGTCAGGGCACATACAAGAGTCAACCAATGAATGTATAACAACAAACCAATGTTTCTCTCTCTCTCTCTCTCTCTCTCTCTCTCTCAAATTAGTGAATAAAAACAAACACAAAAACATTACTTTTAAGCAGCAATAATATACCCCATCCACAATCCTCCCTGTCTTTTAATTTCTTAATTATTCAC
Source organism: Myotis yumanensis (assembly GCF_028538775.1). NCBI lineage: Eukaryota > Metazoa > Chordata > Mammalia > Chiroptera > Vespertilionidae > Myotis > Myotis yumanensis. The sequence continues at coordinate 179,500,299 of NW_027223753.1, forward strand.
TTCCTCTCAACCATTACATACATTTCAAGTTCTTTAGAACTTAATCAAAATATCTTTCTTCTAGGAAATGCATCCTGTTTAACATTGTACTGTCCCTTTCCATACAGCTGACTCACCATTGAGTTTCTGTGTTCAATCCCTAGTGTCATCTCCACCAGAGGAGTGAGACTACTGGGGAGGGGTGGGCAAGGATGAGATGATAAAAAAAAGAGCAGACACAAATGTACCTGAACGAAAGAAGTGAACAGAGCCTTCATTGTCAGATTAGCCTGCTGAGCTCCGCAGAAAAGGGCTGGCACTGCCACAGTTGTCTCTGTGAGAACCCTTGTTTGGGGCTTTGAACTGTGTTATAGTCACTCTTCCTTTCAGAGCAATATATATGCAATGTCAGTTTCACTTACCAGCCTCCGAGTTTGCTTTCCCATAGACATGACATTTTCAAATGTCCCTGTACACAGAATTAAGGTGCTTAAAGCAAGAGAATCAGCAGTAGAATTTCCTTTTCACAGTAGAATTTCCACGCACAGATATGGAACCTTCAGCCCAGTAGTACAGAACCTCCATTGCCAGACTGGTGGATGCTGGTGACCCTCTCTTGTTTGTCCTCTCTGCATTTGTAGAGCACTTCCTCCTGGAAACTTCTATTTGCTGTATTTCTTGGGCACTTCTGGTTGTGTTTCTCTGTTTTGGTCTTCTTTTTTGGCTTTCTCTTTGCTCACTCCTCAAATTTTGATTTTTTTTTTTGTTTCTTTCAAGATTTTGTTCTCTAGGGTTTCTTCTTTGCTTTCCGACATGTTCTCCTCTCTGAACCACTTCCACAGATTCAATCTCTATCTTACGGCATACATACCCGGACCTTAGCCTGTGTCTTCAGCCTATTGTTCTATTTTCTTAACTCTCCTGAATAGCATACATTTGATTACCTCCTTTCCACACATTTGATACATACATTTGAAATAACATCCATTTCATTATTACTGTTTACTTATGTGACTCATAAATACCACCCTCAGGACCTAAATGCCATTTTCTGCCCCAAATCTGCTCCGACTCTACACTGTGAACACCCTGCTGCCCTCACATGCAGTTAGTCACTGAGAACTGCCAGTTCTACGGTCTCTATCTCTCTCCATCCCTATGCCCTTGAGTCCTGGCTGCTGCGTCATTGCTTACTATAGTAGCCACTCTTGGGCGGGGCGGGGCGGGGGGGGGGGGGGGGCGGGCGGCGTGCTTACAGGCCCTTCCAATCTCCAACTGCACTCTGTTCTCTTTAGTAGTGATTTTGGTTTGAGTCCTGTTTCACACTGGCTTCATGCTGCTCTGTAGCTCCTCCAGATTGTGGTTTTTCAAACCCCCTGAACCTGCACTTCACCTTGCACTCCAGGCCTCTGCCATACCAGCTCAGCCATCTGAACTGTGACCAGGGTGTAACTCTTGAGCCAATCTTCTTACACCCTCCTCCCCGCAACCACATCAAGATAGTCAGTAAGTCTGTAGGGGGAAAATTATGCGGAAGCCTGTTATTAATTAGAGAGAGGTCTAATAAGTCAGCCTGGCAGAAACCCATCAAATCAGCTACTCCCCTCCATTCTTTGCCAAGGCTACTCAAGGTGGGCAGGCAGTTACTGGCCTTATATTTGCATAATGACCTCCTTTTGTTGGCTTTTTCTTTGCTGGCCCCAGCTAACTGCTTGAGAGTACCACTGTTGGTTCTCCACTACTTCTGATAGGAACCTTCTTCACTGATTTGGAAAATTTTAGTAACTTGCTTTTCAAAGCACAATGCAGAATTCACTGTGGTGCTATAAATTTTGGAATATCAGAGCAAAGAAGAATGAGGAACTTCTCTGTGCATTCTCTGTATTCCCTGTGACGTAAAAGGAGAGCCCCCCACGGAGAAGAGGCTGGGAAAAAATAATCCAGTTTTTTACTTTCCTATAGTCTTTATAGAGGCTTTCCCTCTAGTTAGCTGTGGACCAGGCCAATCATGTAATTTTCGTACATCCCAGGACCCTGTCCTCTCCTCCCCCCCCGCCCCCACACACTCACAGGGTCATAGTCATTGAAGAATAGGATGGCTGGGGATGGGGGAAGACTTTAACACAATCACTTTCTTACCCTCTCTGATCTATTCTATTCCTGCCCTCCATTCCTATCATCTATGTCCTGTCCCATGGTTCTCCCTTTGTTTCTCTCTCACTCTCCCTCCTCGAAACAGCATATTCTTCTCACCTCCCAACTTTTCTAAATAAATTCTTATGTAGAACTCTATTTTATAAATAGATAAAGCTGTTTTTCCCAATATGTAGCTTTTATTTATTAAAAAATAAATGTACCCCTTAAAAAACAAAAACTAGAATTACTGTATGATCCAGCAATCCCACTTAAGATATATATCCAAAATAATTGAAAGCAGGGTCTGGAAGAGATACTGGCACACCCACGTTCAGAGCAGCATTATTCACGATAGCCAAGAGTGGAAGCAACCCAGTGTCCATCGACAGACAAATGGATTAACAAAATGTGATTTGTACAGAGAATGGAATTGTACGCACTGAGTTATTATTCAGCCTTAAAAAGGAAAGACATTCTTACACATGACACAATATGGACAAACCTTGAAGACATTTTTAAAGCCATTTATATCATATATTCATTGATATGTCGTCAGTCTCTACCTGGCCTTGAAGACATTGTTAAGTGAAATAGGCTAATCAGTCACAGGAAGGCAAATACTGTAAGATTCCACTTATATGAGTTATCTAGAGTAGTCAAATTCACAGGAACAGAAAGAATGGTGGTTTCCAGGGGATGGAGGTAGCAGAAAACGGGGAGTTGTTGTTTAATGGGAATAGAGTTTCAGTTTCAAAATGAAAAAATTCTGAAGATTGGTTGCATGACTGAGAATATATTAACATTGCAGTACACTTATAAATGGTTAAGATGGTAAATTTTTCTTATATGTATTTTACTATGCACAAAAAATGAAGTAAGTATATGATAATGAATTTGAAGAAAACAAATATTTGAAATCTGGGGTTGTGGGTGGCCATTCATCCTTACTATTCAGTGTTGTACCCTATTTTTATTTTTTTGTTGTTGTAACCTATTTTTAAAAAAATTCTGTAGACTGGAGACTCCCCCACACAATTTTAAATAGCTAGCTGTATAATTCCAGATTATTTGCCAATTAAAGATCTCAAAAGAATATTAAATTAAATTGCAAACAAAATAAACTATTGCTGATATGTTAAAATTTAATTTCTATCACATTGGATTTTTGTCAATAAATCTTTTTAGCATTGATTAAACACATGTTTTAACACACAAATTGAAAGCACGTGTTTTATAACCCTGGCAAAAATTATATAAAACCCTAGAGGAGTTTTGGTGAACCACAATTTAAACACCACTGCTCTAATAGACTGTTAGTCTCCTGCCTGGTTTCCACTTCTTCCCATCAAGTCTCCACACACCTGCTAGACTTATCTCTTTAAAACACAGAACTGACCTTGACATTTCTCTGCTTAAATATTCTCGGCATAACGCCATCCCTGTAATGTGGTGCTCAGCCCAGTTGTGCCTGGTAGCAATTAAAATTGTCACTTCAGGATCTTCCCAAACCAAATGAATCTCTGAGGATGGGATCTGAGTATATTTGGGAAGCTCCTCAAGTATAATGTGCAGCCAGGATGTGAACAGCTAGCTAAGAGAAAAGTGTACACACTCCTTAACCTGACTCACAAGGCCCTCAGGGTTTGATATTTCCCCAGTTATGTTTAACTTCAACACGGCCCACATAGCTCAGATCAAATGAGGTTCTCCAGGCACATGTGTACTCTGACCCCTTCCTCCTCCTGCTCAGGTTGCTCCCTCTGACTCTGGCCTTTTCATTCTAGCCCCTGACATATTGGCATTCCGCCTTGAAAACACAGCTTAAGTATCATCAATTTCCTGTTGGTTCCTCCTTTCCCTTATTCCTCCTTCTCCCTTCTGATGAATGAAAAAGTTCTATAATCATAGCTTTCCCTTTTTATCTTTCCCTCACAAATCAGCTTATTACCAGTGTGTATCCCTGCAATAAGTTTCCTTACCTGAATGAATGAATGAATGAATGAACAGAACATCTATGAGATTCTTAAGTAGTCTGATCACTCTACCTCTATATTCCAAGTCCTGTCTTGTAGTGTCTTACAGACTTTAATATCTATAACTTGTATCTAAGAAAAGTATTGCTGATGTAGTTATCACTTGACTGGATCAGAGTCCTCTATGAATTCCAAGCTCATCTTACCAAACTTTCTTTTACCTGGAGCTACTCTCTGGGTTCAGATGGAGAGTGTAGCTGAATGGCCAAATAATCTTAGCTTATGACTGTGCGCTCTGTAGAGATTTTGAGGCTGGTGTTAGACTGTAATTAGAAGTTTTATGATTTTCCCATTTGGAATATTACAAAGCCAACACAAAAAAAGGAAATTGTAACCAAGAAGATGATAAACAGAGTCAGTTTTTATCAGAGAGAGAAAGATGAAAATCAGTGTTGAAACACCTCTCCCATAACCATGTAAAACACAAGCCACTGGCAAATGGAACCTAGTCTGGAAAATGAGTGGTGAATAGCACATCATTAAAATATATTTATGTGAAATCACTGACATGGTGGTACTCAGCTTCAGGAGTCTTAATGCAGTTCATGGTGAACACTGTGTTTGTTGTATCACTGCGTCAGTAATGGAAATGACAATGTGACTTTGCTCCCACTCTCGTGTTTTGAATGTCAATATTACCCCAATTGAAACTTTCCCTTTGCTTATGCAAATACTGAGTGGGCTTGGCTGTGCACACTCAGTATTTTAAGCATTTCATGAGGAATGGAGCCCAGGTGAGCAAGTGGCTTTTCGATGCCTGCACACTTATGAGTTAGTTTTACTTTTCCCAGTGCTGTGTCCTATGGGTCATTTTCTCCTTCACAATGATGATATTGGAAATAAACTTTAAACTAGAAGTTAATGGAATGGTTATTGAGCTGCACATTTTGTATCTTCATACCTATTATCATCGCAATCAACATAACATTCCAGAGTGCTTTGCAGTCATAATTGATTCAGCAAGACAATGATTTCCAACTGGCTGAGGAGCTCCTTTATGGTGTGATAAATATCCATTATGGGCAAGAGACATAAGAATGTCAACTTGTGAATTAAACTCCTCTCCAGGATGTCTGTACAGAGAAGGTGGCTTGAGGCTCTGTGACTAACCCTGTTCCTTTATGAGGGTCCCCAAGATGTCTGGCATATGTGGACAGTAATGCCAGGTGCACCTGAGAAGACTGGGTGGGATGGAAATCCCACTGACCTTCTCTCCTCTCCAGCCGTATGCCACATACAAACCTTGCCCGGAGGAAAACAATGAGATGAATATGTTAACTGAAAAAAGCTTCTCTTATAAACCACATCTTTTGACTTGGGTTCAGATTTATGGGAGCTATTTGAGAAACAGATTTGGAGCCTGATATGAAATAGGATCTTTTGTCTTTTAGACACATGGAAATTCTGTTCAGTTGGTCTGTTGTAAAGATATCTGGCTTATTCTGGGACTTACTGATTCTAGCAAGGTATTGACAATCCCCAGGGGATGGTGGTAGCGGGGATATGAGAGAAAGTATGGGAGACCATGGAAAATTTTGTTGGATCTTTTAAGGGAGAAACAAGAAACAATTAACCTCATGGGGGGCAGGGTAGAGCATAATTTATCTTGTTTTGATGATGTCTTGTGGAGAGTGCGGCAGGGTCATGACAAGAGGAAGCAGAAGTACAGAATTAAGGAAAGAACTTGAATTTTTAAGTCATATAGATTTGGGTTTATATATTAATTCTTCCAATTACCAGCAGTTATGTGACCATAGGTGTTTAGTCATGTCATTCTGAGTTTTTTAAAATCATTTGTAAAATAGGAAAACAATTGCTTTCTGGTTAGAATTGTTGTGAGCTGAAACAACATGGTTAAAATCCAAAACTGTAGCAAGTGTAAAATCAATGGTATTCTAATTCTACAATGATGTTGTTGTTGAGGAGAGGTTATTAAAATAAGATCATCTGCATCTGAATGTAGGGGAGTGTATGGGTAGGACTTAGAAATTTAGTTCATAAAGGATAAGTGTCCAAGTGCTGCAGATCTACTGAATGAATTTATCTTCTCAGTTTTTACTATGTAATGGAAAAGGACTCATGCTGCTTGCTATCCTGTGAAAGTTTTATTGGACCGCAGCTAAGGATGGGTAGACCTCAGGCTCTTCAGGGAGATGACATGTAGAATTGGAGTGGGCAAGTGTTGGACTACCAGGATACAAGCCAGGATGGCTCATTCCTCAAACCAAGTAAATAACTTCACCCCCTCAGCCTTACTTTCTCCAGTTTAAATAAGGAATAATAATGCCCACTTACTTACTATATGGATATCATGAGGTCAAAGTCAAAGAGAGATAATAGATGATAAAGCACATTGTAAACTGTAAACCATCATGTGAGGATATAAGAAATTTTTAATATGTCCAAACACCTCTTTTAGCTGTGATATCCATCTGAAACTTGACAGTCTCATCATATGGATGTATTGAATTTTGCAAATATGTGACCTCTAAGGTAAAAAACTGGAAGACTATTCACTGTTCACCATCTCTATATCAGCCTAGTAAAAACTTCATCAGTGGTGTGTTCTTGGAAATGAGAGGTACCAACAAAAATGTTCCATAAGAGAAGCAAGTGACAAATAAAATCCTTTGATATAATTTTGTATTATTCACTTTTATCTCAACCAATATAATTCATTCATTCACTTATTCATTCATCTATTTTTTAGTGTTTTTATGTTTTTGTATTCCCCTTTTATTTCTATGCTCACTTATAAAAATAATGCCTATAGTTGACAACTTCCAAATTAATTTCTCTAGGTGCAGACTTCCCCTTAAATTCCAGACTTATGTATCTAACTGCCTACAATGCAGCTCTGCTTGGGGGCCTAATAACCTTCTCTAATTCACCATCCCCAACGCTGAACTTCTAATTTGCTACCATCCCCTGGAAATGTGCTCTTCCTACTACATCTCAATAAATGGCTGCTACTCCATTTTTCCAATTGGTCTGTCCCAAAACTTGGGTGGGTGGGTGGGGGGGGGGGGGGGGAGGATCATTCATGATTTCTTCTTTCTGTCATGCTTTACATGAATTCATCAGCAAATTCAGTTGGCTCCAGTTTCAAAATATATCCTGAACCTGTCTACTTTCTACTCTCTCCACTGTTTCCACACCAACTTCTTACTCAGATTAATGTATTTCTTCTTAATTGTTTTCTCTACTTCTGTTCTTCTTAACCTTCCCACTATCACAGACTCTTCTCACCACAGCAGCAAGAGTGAGTTCTGTGTTAAAATGCAAACCAGTTCATGTCACTCTTGCTATGATCCTTCCAATGAGGTTCCATCTTGCTCATAGTATAAGGTTTTACATGATTTTCTGTTTTCTACCTCCCACATTATTTTCTAATATTCTTCCCCATGTTCACTTCGCTCTTGCCTCAGCGGCCTCCATGCTATTGATCAAACATGCCAGGCACATTGCGATGTAAAAATAGAGGGAGGAGGGCATCCCAGGAAGAAAGAACAGCATTTTCAAAGATATGATTCTCAAATAGCAGCATGATTGGGATTTCAGTGTCTCTGGGGGTAAGTCTGTACAAAGCTCTAGGCTTAGTCAGGTAATGAATGGTCTGGTATGCCATGTCTAAGAGGTTGGACTTTTTCCTAATAGGTGATGGATAGCCAAGAAAGAGTTTTATGGAAAAGAGTGACATAATCTGATTTGTATTTTAGGAATTAGGGAAGAAGTATTGAAATGAGTGAGTTCTTGGAGGACATAGTAATGGCATAGACAAGAGACATTAAAGCACCATCTATGGCAGGTTCTCTGGAAATAAAAGATGATTGAGAGTATTTCAGGAAGTAGAAGATGATGCGCTATTGCTATTAAATAGCCATTTAAGAAAATAAGCATTGGTCAAAATCAATAGAATAAAGTTTTGTCACCAGATGTTGATCAGAGTAAATAGACCACTGAGAAAAATTCAGATCAGTGACTCAAAAAACTTAGAAATTAGTTTAGGAACCTTAAATTATTCAACAAAAAAGCAGACTCATAAAGGACCAAATCATGTATTCTCTGGCTAGACTGTACAGTATATTTAATTGTAAGTTTCAAGATAGACCTCATTCGATTGCCCCTCTAGGAGGAACTGAGTCAGATGATAAATGACTTCTGACTGGTCTGCTTATTTTATTAGATACTTTTTTTTCATTACTGGTACTTGTTCCCAGATGTATCATTTTCCATTTTCCACATCATAAATATGTACATAAATATTTTAAAAGTTTCTCCAGGTTGAATGTGTGCTATTTAGGGGATAAGTGCTCAAACTAAAAAGTACCTAAGGTAATAAACTGCTCTGGCCTCTAAGCTTAAGTTAACCCAAATAGCCTCAGGAGTAGCATGTTTGAGTTGGTAGGTACCTTATAGATTACCTCCAGTACCCCACCCCAACTCTACAGCTCCTATTTTATTTAAAAAAAAAAAAGAAATTGAGCTCTGGATGGGTGGCTCAGTTGGTTGGAGCATCATCCCATATACCAAAAGGTTGCAGGTTCAATTCCTCGTCAGGGTACATGCCTGGATTATGGTTTGATCTCTGGTCAGGGAGTGTATGAGAGGCAACAAATCAATGTGTTTCTCTCTCCCACCCCCACTTCCTCTCTCTCTGAAAAAAAATCAATAAAAGCATATTCTCAGGTGAGGATTATAGAAAGGAAGAAAAAAAGGAAGGAAGGAAGGAAAGGAAGGAAGGAAGGGAGGAAGGAAGGAAGGAAGGAAGGAAGGAAGGAAGGAAGGAAGGAAGGAGGGAAGGAAGGAAGGAAGGAAGAAAAATTGATTGGCAAAGGGACATGCAAAACCTCATATCTTTGGTGGCCAAAACATTTGGAACACACAAATGATATTTTCTGAGGCCACATTATATCAAAGAAGTCACATGAAAAAAGAAAAGGACTTTGGTGTGCATTAGAAACTCTAGAGAGCATGCTAACAAGATACACCCTTCTTGTACAGATTCTGACTCAGTAGAAACATTCTCTCTAAAAAATACTTCCCTGCCATGATGTTTATATAGATGGTCTATGTACCACACTTTGAGAATGGCTTAAATGAAACAAAATACACAGGCACAAACAATGAGTTTACCAAAACATATTGACCTTCCAGGACTAAAGAATTATCCAGATTTATATATTTATTCATTTTTAAAAAAATATTTTTATTGATTTCAGAGAGGAAGGAAGGGGGGGTGGAGAGATAGAAACATCAATGATGTGAGAGAATCATTGATCGGCTGCCTTCTGCACACCCCTCCCCGAGGATCGAGCCCACAATCTGTGCATGTGCCCTGACTGGGAATCTAACTTTGACATCTTGGTTCATAGGTCAATGCTCAACTGCTGAGCCACACTGGACAGGCAAGCATTACCCAGATTTAAAGCTAACATATACTATTTAAAAAACTCTTTACTAGCATCTCTATTTATGGGGAATACACATAGACCATCATGAGCCCTTCATGACTGATGATAATTACATGATAATTGCAGATCCAGCTATCCCTTTCTAGAAACTTGGGTATCAAGCTCTCCTAATTTTGATGCATTTCACATATGTGTCATGCCTTAAGAGAGTCTGAGATAAACATCAAGTGATGTGTGTGACATCAATGCACCTCTGTCTTAGGAAACCGGATGTGAACACTAAATTGAGGGAGACAGAGGCTGATCAGTATTACCTTTGTGTGCCATCTAGAACTCTTTGTTTCCCAGAATCTGAAATAATGTGATCAAACAATACCTTCCAAAATGCTGAGAGTTGAGAATTAGAGACCATAAATGATGTAGCCTGAACATAATATACAGCTGCTGATGATTAAGATAATTCAGACCATTCATAAATATTGCCAGTAAGAGAAAAAAAGGAAAAAAAAGGCCTGTGAAAAACAACATATGCTACAGACGTGAGGGGGATAACTTTTTTGGCTTTGCATGAAATATACAAACTCAAATTTGGTTATTATAAAAAAAAAAAAAAGATTGCACAGGACTGAAATATACTTTAGTAATCAGCTGATCCAGTAATTTTTACCAAACAAAATATAGCTGCAGAATCCTTTATTCAACTAAAGTTTTATATAGAACCCCCAAATATAAAAAGATAATGGCAGAACTGCTCTGAATGAAGCCAGGGTGTAGGGAAAGGCTGGGCCTGCTCCCCTTATCGTGCCGACTGGCAGACCTGATACCCTACATCAGAGCACAGGATTTCCAAGGACAGATAGGGAGTGCGACCTCCTCCCAGGAAGGCCCAGGGCTGAACAACAACAACAAATAAGATTTTTGGAGGAAGTGGAAACCACGTGCTTCTCATTTATGTATGCCATGAAGCTCCCTGGGTAGAACTCATGGTTCTAGAAAAAGAATGAAAGCCGAAGAAGGGAAAAGTAATGAATACCTGATGATCAGGGCAATTCAAAGACCAGGGTGTGAAACAGTCAGCTCTTCCTTTTGGCAGACCCATATGTATATGTCAACTCCTTGAATTTTTGTTGATTTTAACCATTGTGTGTTGATTGCATGTGGAGATGTTTGAGATTATTCGCTGGTAGTACTCAGATCGGTGGGACTGACTGTGTGAGGATGAGAATGACTTTAGATGAAGACCCATCAAAAGTTGATTCATGAGATATTGGCCTCTTTTTCATTCTAGATTGCAACAGTTTCTTTCTTTCTTTCTTTCTTTTTTTTTTTTTACAAGTTTCCTTGGCAAAATTATGAAGTAATTTGCTTTCTTATGTTTTTTTTTTTTTTAGTGGCTCATGAAACATCATAGAACACTTTGAAATAAAGTTAGTAGACTTGTTTTTTTCTTTCATTCAAATAGGAACTAGAAAATCCCCCTGTTTGGGGGGGAATCAGAGTATACTATTCCTCTTCCAAAATTGTATGTTCAGTGTGATTTTAACTCCAATTTAAAAAGGATGAAAATATTAAATGGAAGTAAGGTTGTTGAGGGCTTAGACATTGAAATTACTGTCTGGGGTTAAGTACTATTTTCACCAATTACAAGCTGTGTGACTCTGGGCAAGTTACTAAACTACTCTGTGCCTTAATTTTAACTATAGATGGGAGATAAGAATAGTGCTTATTTCATAGTATTATGAATATTAAAAAAAGATAATGCATAAAGCTCTTGGTGAAGTGCCTGGCACATTAGAAAGTTCTTAATAAATGCCAACTATTATTATTTCCAAGTGCTTGAACAATGGGTAATTATTTTCCCTCAGGCTTCCCCCAAATTTGTATGCAATTATGTTACATGTTATATTATGACTGAAATGAAAGTTATAAACACAAAGAAAAAAATATTCATTGCTGAAAATTGATAATTTGGTAATTTTGAAAAGCTCCCCCCTTTCCCAAATCCAACATCAAACAGAATGATACTCAAATTTTAAATGGAATAATATACTTATGAAGGGGAAATAAGTGGATGGGACAAATGGACAGCTAAAATTGCTCCACCTACTCTTCTTGAAAACATCCATTTTCTACTCTTTCTTCTTTCTTTTTCTCTATGACCTTCTAGCACTAAATAGAGAGAGAAGTAAAAAGAGTAAAAAGAAGAATGAGAACTCTTAGAAATAATTTCTCTGGTTTAACCTTTCCAAAGCTCAATGGAATGACATTTTAATCTCATGCCAACTCTCCCTTGTTACCATCACACGTTTGGGCCAGTAGTTTTTAGTGTATTGATATGGAAACAGACTTGACTTAATCTCAACTCCTTGTAGGTTTAGACAAGGAGATCATCAAAAAGATTCCCAGGTCATAAGAACAACTTAAAGTGTTATGACTTTCTTTAGGCCTGTTGCTTTAAGGAATGGCGGAATAGAGTTCTGTGACCAAGCTCCACATGGTCCTGCCACCCCAATCAATTAACCAGCAAGCATTTATTGAATGGCTATTCTGGGCCCAGATTATGAAACTCTGACCTGAATAGTCCCTGCCCTTCCAGATGTACTCACACAGTCCCTTTCTAGATGTGAGTGGACCCTGGCTAGGATCAGCTCAAAGATAGCTGGAGCCTGACTCCTTGTGATGTGTTGCTGTCTGGAGCCACCATGGTTGATTGTTTGTGGGAGTAGAGGTGGGATTGCCTGTGGGATACAGAGGCACTATCTATTTGGATCTTGGCACAAGCTTCTGTGTTTGGATGTGGGCTTTGGTAGAACTAAGCATGCTGGTCCAATGAGAAATTTTTATTGCTTCTGTCAGAAATCTGGTGTCTGGAAACTTGCTATTGATCTGCTAGAGGGCTTGGAAGGCAAAGCTGAGCTGTTGGAGTGTTGGAGTAAAAACCCATTACACTTGTTTAATAATGAGCTTGTATTTTAAATAATTTTATTTTTAGATTAACTTACCCTTCTTTTTACTAGAGGATCTTTTTTTCTTTTAAGGCCCCAGAACACAGTTAAGAAAAACCCAACCTAAATAATTATGCAGGGTTTGATTTGAGCATGAAGAGAATCACTTTATTCATATAGGCTCTGTTTGACCACTTAATAGTTGTGAAATCTGAATATTTATTAGCTGTCGAGCACTTTCTATGTGCCAGGCCCTGTGCTACATGTTTTATATCCATGATCTCATAAATTACCCACAGTAGTCAATTTTGCATAGATCCTCATGTTTCCTCCACCAGGAGCTGAGGCTACGAGTAGTGCAGTAATTGCCAAGGGCCTATAAGAGTGTGATGATTCTGGATAGTTGAGCCTCAACACCTTCAAATGTGAAATAAAAGGCATAATAGCTACCTCCCAGGTGCTTGTCATGAATAAATGAAGGTGTATATGCACACACTCATATGACATTTATGTATGAATATTTGTAATTATAAATTCAAAAATTAAAATTTATATATATATATATATATAGTCATATATATGCATATGTGTATGTGTTTTTCTGGTAAAAAATACACATTTAATAAATAGCATTATTTTAACAGGGTTCTCCTTTCTCGAAGGCCAGTTTACTTCTGTAGAGAAATATGTGGTAAGAAGTAAACAAAGAAGCTTTCATTTGAGGTTTGTAACATACTCCTAGGTGGAGTTTCAATTACAGCACTTTCTGCCATTTCCCTGCTTAAAGGTTTCTGGAAATTGTTCTCTTTCCCATTAGTTAAATGAATTATTCACCGATAGGACTCTGCTTTTACCTCTGGTGATGACAGCAGGAATTTTAACCTCTCATTCATTCAACTTCTAGTTGGAATGAGACCCCTTCCCCTCTGGGTGCCTTTGCCTGCTAGGCTGTGAACTCCTTAAAAGCAGACACTGAATCTGGTCAAGGTTACATTCCCTGGCCTGTGCAGATGCTCTGTCACCTGCCGTCTTCCTGTGGGGTCAGGCAGAGTCACCTGGACACCTCCCAAACAAAGGTCACTAGAAAATACAGTCAAACCCACCAAATTCTGTTTGTTGAGGGAGAAAGATCTTTGGACTCCAGGGTTTTTCTTCCACTCTCTATTTCGCAACACTTCTCAGGCCTTAGTTCAGGCTGGGATAATTCATCTCTGCTGGAAAATGTATTAGAGGTTATCTATTAAAAATGGTGACAGACTTTTTTCCTAGTAGATTGAAAAACATAGTACAAAACCCAAAGAAGTTAACATCCATACAACATCAGCAGAGGAACAGGCAAGTAGACCAATGAAGCAGAATACGCTGCAGATCATGCCCTCTGTCCCAACAACGTTTATAATGACAAACATGACATTTCGAATCAGTAAAGGAAGGAGGGACTATTTTCTTATACCCGTTCGGAGAAAAACAGAAAGAATATTGATCCCCTATCATCCAAAACAAATTCCAGGTAGTTTAAAATTCTAAACACAACAAAACTATATTCTCCCAGAAAAAGGATAGGAGAATGATTTTATAATCTTAACATCAAACCCTGAAACCACAGGGGAAAAGTTTGACAGGTAAATATTAAAAAATATTCAAGAACATTTTAAGAATGAGTACTAGTCAAGGTAATGCAAAGGGCAGGTGGCCATATATTACGTAGGCTACTAAAAACCATTCAAAAGTAATATGTTTACAAAATATATTTGTGTTCTAGCTATCTATCATCATCTGTCTATCTGAAAAAAATAGGGTAGGATCTTTAATCATTATACAATTTTACCTTGCATCAGCTTTACTTATTTTATTAGTAGAGATTATTTTTTACATCTTAGGTAAAGTGCTTCTAGAACAGCCCACATCCCCTACCCCTCTCTCATCTTCTGAGAAAGACTATACATAAATGACTACCTTTAAAAATTGACTTGTAAAAACCCAGAATTTATTTTAAGCTGAAATAAAATGTTGACTAAAATAGTCTACCCTCAGACTCTCTTTTTGACATGTAACCCCATTTACTATTTTTTTTCTATCCAATGGCTTATCACAACATTTCTTTTTAGTTTGGATCTCTACTGGTGTTTGCAGCTGGAAATCATTTCCACCTCTTGTTTCAGGAAGGAGAAAGTCAGGATTGGAAGAAAACTTAGAATTCATCTGGTCAAATCCCCCATCTGAAACTTGAACTCCCTCCACAAATTCCCCTCCCTGAATGTGCCACACTGGCTGCCCCAGTCTATGGACAAGGCAAAGAGCATAGAGCAGAAAAACAGTAGGAAGGGGAGCTGTGGCAATCCTCACCCCCTAAAACCTTACTATGTTTTATGTGCCACTCTATCATACAGGAAAAAAAAGTCAATTAAAGATTGTTTCATAAAAGGCCTTACTTTCTGGATGGGACTTCTGTTCTACCACACGGACAAAGTAATAAACTTACATGGCAGAGCCGGAACATTTATGAGAATGAATCATTCCTAAATTATCAACTCACATTATCATATAAATGATCACTTTTGCTTTCTCTCCCAATAGTGCTATAATCTCTAATTAAGCAGTTTATACATGTTTAAGCGAGACTACAGTGCCCCAGAAAACTAGCGCTATATTGCTTTAATAACATAAATGCAATATTATTCAGACAGCTTTCATCAGATGCTTAAGTCTCTGGGTTAAGTTCCAGTCAGTCAACCCTATATCTAATAAGGAAAACAAGTCAGACACTGAAGGAAGTGTCTGAGCTTGGTATATTCAAAGGCCCAGATCAAATTGCTGACAATGAAATTTGCCTCCAGTCTCTGACTCTCTCCTCTCCCCAACCCTAAAAACTCCTCCTTTAAGAACATGGGTCTCTAGAAGAGAAAAGAAATGGAAAAAAAGGATCCTACCTTTGATGCATGGTGGCCATGATATGGACAATTAAAAAGAAGTTCTCTAGTCTAGTGAAAAGAATGGCTAATATAATGGTTTGGACTTTAGTGATGCTGATTGGCTCTGTGGGAGAAAAAAAAAAGGAAAGAAAGAAATGACCCTGAGGGGGAAAACAGACCTTCATAAATGTCATCATGCATCATGTGGGACAAAAGAGCCAGTGAAATTAGAGTTTGTACAGTGTATTATGCTGATGCTGTTTTCAACAAGTTCTGCCAAAGTCCTAAAACCACAAGCACTTTTAGAGTTGATAATTGCCTGGCGAGATAATATGCTTTCTGTTCACTGCAGTCTAAGTGAGGGAAAGAGGATCCTGTCCAGAGAGTTTTAATTGGCCCAAAAGCCTTAATCAGATGATGAATCTTCCTCTGTGAACCCCTCTCAGTCTGTCAAGAGGAGCCCTGCCGCTGACTCTGAAATTGTTGGCAGACAAACACTCCTTGGTAGGAGTAAGGGCATTGTAGAAAGGTGCACACAAACACAATATACAAACAATGGCTCTGCCTCGGATGGTTTCTATTTGTTTGTTTTTCTAAAGATCAGGATGAAGCGAGGGATTAGTCTTTTGCCAGTGGAACACAGCAGATATAAGAACCAACTCACCCTTTTAGCAAGAGAATGTATTTGAGTGGGTCCTGCCTTCTTGATGTTAATGTAGTAGAGATCTATTTGGTGCAAAATCAAGAAATAGGGATACTTTTTTTTTTTGTACAAACTTTGGATCTGGGAGAGGGAAAGGGGGAGAGAGAACATGTGTGAGACTGAACAGGCTCTCTCTTGCAACATCAGAACAGCTAGTGCCTGAGGCAGAGTGCCCTGCAACATCTCCCATTAAAGCTTCACAATTTATCGTAGCCTATAAATCTAAGACTCATGTAACACTCCCACCTTGGACCAATTTCTCGTTCTTGTTCCGGGATTTTTATGGTAGACAGTGAGCTACTCTGGAGCCACTAAACATGTCTTTTGGCTTGGAGGCAAACACCATGAGCCACCCCTTTCATCGCCTCTTGAAGCAGAGGTGCTAACCCTTCAGCCAGGACAATCTTTTGGCTAGCTGCCTTTTGTTGTCTGCATGGCTCCTTTGTTGGTTCTCTTTCAGAAGCTGGACATCACAAAAATAACACAGATTCTGGTTAAATAAGTGATTCCAATCCAGGTTTTCCTGGCTCCTGGGGAGCTGGTGGTTTAGTCTGGAGCAACCCAGACCCCAGGTTTCTACTCTCCCCCTGCCGTTGTACCATTTTCAGCCATGATAGCAGGTAATTATATTATGGAGGGGAGTGAGTGTTTGGAAACTCAAAGAAAGGGCCACTCACTCTGCCTAGTTCCTTCCTTGTTCTCTTAGTGGTTCAGAGTTTTCTGAGTGCTTTTATGTCCATTATTTCAAAATGGTCCATGAAGAGAATAGGGTAGACATTATTTACACTCTTATAAATGAGAGTTCTGAGCCTCAGCAAGGTTAAGTAACTTCCAGGATTACACAGCTAGTACATTTTAGCCTTGAGAAGAAAAATTTTTCTGCTTCTAAATTCTCTCCTCTTGAGGTTACAATGGTGAGATATCCACTCAAAGGCAAATCATTATTTTAAAATTTGTAACTCAGTCATATTTGAAAATAATAGGTCAAATTTCTGAAATGAGTATTGATGATCACATAAGATAACCTTCAACTACAGAATTAAATAATCTTTTTGATAAATTCTTAGCCAAAGAGAGTGAAATTTAACCATTATTGAGTTTCCTTTTTATATTCATATATCTTAATTCTGGTTTAGATGAGAAAATAAGATTTAGCCAATGGTTAGTATAAGATTAGCCAATGATTATTGTGTAATTGCTAACATTACCTTGTGAAATGCAAATAGTAAGTGGATCATATTTTAAACGCCCAATTATCCTGTACATATAGTAGCATTTTTTATAATAACTTTTTTATTTCTGAGACAGGCATTTTAATATATACTAATAATGTTAAGGTAGCCATTTCACCCATTAAGTAAATAATGTGCGCTTTTAAGATTGCCCATTTAAAGTTCTAAGCCATATGCTATACTGGACTAAAAGCACATTATTTCTCTTTCCTCTTATAATTAATTAGAGGCCCAGTACACGGATTCATGCACCAGTGGGGTCCCTTGGCCTGGCCTGTGGGGATTGAGCTAAAAGCAGCTTTCCGATATCCCCTGAGGGGTCCCGAATTGCAAGAGGGTGGTTCTCGGATGACACACCCAGGAATCGGGCTTTCTCCTCTCTGGGTTCAGGGTGCAGGTGAAGCAGATTCAGGGCTGACAGTGCCCCAGGAGCAACCTAACTCATGGCCGATTCTGTGAGGAATCGGGCTCCCTCCTCTACTGGTTGGAGTGTCTGCCCCCTGGTGGTCATTGCACATCATAGCTACCAGCCAAATGGTCGATTGGTCGGACAGTCACTTGGGCTTTTATATATATAGATAGATTGGCTGTATAGAAAGTTATTCCATCTTGAAAGAGGACTAAGATTACTGAGTTCTTATTTTGTGTCCCAAATTTTATATATATCATCTCTTCCAATCATAAATTTTACCACTGGGGAGCTGGGTTTCAGAAGTTAAATAACTTGCTTATTTATGCTCACTCCATTATTTAGTGATAAAAATAACATTTATTCCATGTATTTTCTCCAGGATGTTTCCCAAGAGAACTTATTATTTAACTTTTTTAAATGTACATATAAACAAAATCATATAAAAAACCACAAAGTCCTCCTATTTCTGGAAGATCTAAAGGAGATATAGAACAATGAATGTGGAAAAAAATTTACTTTGCAGAAAAAAGCTCACTGTAAATTCACTTGTGAGTAAGAATTAGTGATGAATGTTGGAAGAGGTTAACTGAAAAAAACTGATCTATTGAACAATTTCCACCTGTATTTGTAAAACTAAACAATCCATAATCTGGTAATTACATGAAGATGCTTATGAAAAACAATTAAAATGTTTTAGTCATGCTACTTATCTGATTTTGAATGAGCTTAGGGTAATGTAGAAAAGGTGGCAGGACTTGAGAATATAACCTCTAAATTGGGGAAACACTTCTGATAAAAAAAATTACACTTTTATGAGATATAACTGTGGAAATTACAATGCACTTGGGCTAAATAAATGGCACAGTGAAAGGATTTTGATTTTAAGTAATCTTCCAAAAGAGATGATAACTCTATGTATGAAATTACCTTGCTTGTCTATTGTCTTACTTTCATTATTGTCTCTCCCAAATAGAATGGAAGCATCATAAAGACATGGACTTTAACAAAAAATGTTTTTCAGATTGTATCACCTCATACATAGAACAATGAGTGATTGAATAAAAATGTGTGAATGAAAGAGAAAAACTAAATGGTCACACCTTGAACCACATGGCCATTTCCTCCCAATCAAAGTTGATTGGACAATGGTCAGGCCTCTAATTCAAGGGCAGCCAATCCTTAAACTCAACAGGGATGTCTGATTGGTCTGATATGAAAAAGATATAGGTCTAGAGGACAGTCCCAAGGAAGAGCCTGAGGTCAAGGTGGGTAAGGAGAAGTGGAATGTGCAGGAGAAATACAAGGCAGAGAGAGAAAAGATATGCAGAGGAGATAGAAAGCTCATGAGGTTTGTAGTGAGAGGAGGAGTAGTCCTATAAAAAGCTGAACAAATATGGTGGAGACTACCAGTGAAGAGGCCCTGTTGTCTAGATGCTCACTCCACTTTGGTCTCCAAACAGCTTCTATTGGCTTTTTCTCCATGAGCACCTGTGCTGCCTCGAATCTCCTTGTCTGTGGGATATTGTGTATTTCCTTGGTTTCTATACCCTTAGTGGACTCTAAATTGTCTAATCCAACTAGCCTTCTTGATGTCTAATTTAAAGTGCAACATGTTCTGTTCTGCTCTTGGAAAAAGTCATCTAATATTGGAAAGAGATTTTACAGTTTGCAGAGTACTTTAATGTATAGTATACAAATTGTTCCTGAGCACAACTCCTCTATATGAAGTGGCTCTTGATTTCCTCTAGGTGTGGAATTTCTCTATGCACTTGGTTATCACTTTGATTTCTCCATTAGCATGGATCACAGGTTTTATTTGTGTAAATGCCTTACCTTTGCTACTAGATACAAAACATCTAGAAGGCAGAAACAAAGTCCTGTTTACATCATTCTTCAGTGTTTAGTATCATGCCTCATACAACATTGCTGCTACATGAAATCTTTGTTCAAATGTTGAACTTCTTTTCAAGACTGAATGGAAAGCAATTCCAGAACTCTGATTGCACTTATCTATATGAAATTTGATCTTAAATTATAAATTTTAGAGTTGTAACTTAAAAATATTTCTTTCTTGAAATATATTTGTATAAACATTTTTTTTTCAAATAACTATATTTGTGGTTATATTTGCATGCTAATTCATACAATATTCACAACAGTTTCTGGAGAACCTCCCATATTGTTGTATAAATTTATAAATAAATGATCAAAAAGGAGACTTGAAACAAGTATCCATTATAAAATTAGTAAAATTAATTCCAGATTAATTTTTTAAGCTATTCAAAGCATTTGTTTAGATATTTATTTTTCAAAATCATAACTTCTCACACTATGTCTTAATGAGGGTCTTCAGATTTGGTGATTGCTTTTGTTCACTATGCAAGTGGTGTTCTAAGGATTGAGTCTAGAGTGAGTAAAGTCATGATCCATGGGATACACATGTGCCTCAAAAATCCTAAAATGTCCCCTTGTTTCATCCTGCTATTTTATTTTTAAAGACCCATAACTGAAGATGGAGGAAATCAAAAGCATACCAATAATCAAAATGTACAAGATTATACGTCTTGCTCAAGTAAAGATAGCACTAGAATTTTGCATAAGATGAATAAATCTCCCTTTTAATTCTCATTGGGTATAAGGTTCTAAGCAACTATGTTATTATGTTTATACACTTTAGATCCTTGGTAAGCTTACTTTAATACTATTAGAATAGAGGAAGACCAGACAAGACAACATTTGCTCTTTGAATGATTTTACCCTTGAAAAAAGTGAATTTCTGTTTTATTAGCTACTCTACTAAATGGGTATTCATTCAGTGATTATGCATTCATTGATCACTCAGCAAATATTTATTGAACATCTGCTATATTTTGCTATGTACTATTCTAGGAAGAGGAGCAATAAGATAAAACATGAAAAAAGACACTCAAATAACTGATTAAAAAATCCCTTGGTAGGTGTCAAAGTAAAGCCTAATAGTTAACACTAATCTAAATATGCACAAAGGAGAGAATCATTAACACTGCTTTGTGGAAGAGTGGAAAGATGATAAAGCAGTTTTATAGATAAATGCTTGAACTGAGGTTGAAGAAAGTGTAGAGTTTTCAAACAGAAGAGGCATAAAAGGAACTTTTAGAAAGAAGGGAGGTTTGGGGCAAAGGCATCTATAATAATAAAAGTGTAATATGCTAATTAGACTGGATGTCCTTCCGGACAACCTTCTGGATAAAGCCAGGACTGTGAGAAAAGCCCAGGTCCCATGTACCTCCTTGGTGCCAGAGGGAAGCTGGTGCCGGCAGCCAGGGGAAGGAAGAATTTCGTGCATCGGGCCTCTAGTGGTGATATAAAATGATATGGGCTATAAGGGGTAACTGCAAAGTTGTTCAATTTAGCAGGAAAGAGAAAGGAGAGAATTGCAGGATCCTGGAGAGGAAAGGTGGATTCGGAAAGGAGGACAGCATGGAAGGTCACCTTAAGCAGTTTATTGTTTTAAAAAATATATATATTTTTATTGATTTCAGAGAGAAAGGGAGAGGGAGAGAGATAGAAACATCAATGATGAGAGAGAATCATTGATTGCTGTCTTCTGCACACCCCCTACTGATGATTGAGCCTGCAACCAGGGCATGTGCCCTGATCTGGAATCAAACTGTGACCTTTTGGTTCATGGGTTGGTGCTCAAGAGCCACACTGGCTGGGCCTAAGCAGCTTATTCTTTATTTTGGGGTCAAATAAGAGAAATTAAGGTTTTTTTTAAAAAATAAATTTACAAGACCAGAGTTTCACAATGTGAAAGATGATTTGGTGAGGGCAAGACTGGGATAAGGAGATAGTTTCTCAAGTTGGTATGTGTTATCAGAGCATTTTAGAACATAGATTGCAAGTGAAATAATATTTTACTTACATTTTTAATTATTGTTCTTCACACACGGCAATTTTAAAGTTCAGAAATTAAGCATTGTTGGCTAAACAAGTTTAAGCACATAGTTAAATATCATTCCAGAAAGCACATTATGCTTTACTGCCCACCTGCCTATCCTTTTCTTCACTTCAGGAAGGGAAAATAAAGATGCATTGCAGAATTCATGAATCCATGTAAAAAGAGAGGCAAGTGGATCGTTATCTCCCCTCATGCAGGAGGCATATCTGATATGTGTGTCAATAGGTACATGAGGATTAGTGGTATAGAAGGGCTTGAGTCAGTGGGACTGGGCTTGAGACCCAGTTCTAGAACACCTTAGCCATGTGACTTTGAAAAGCTAATTGATTTCTCTTAGCCTCAGTTTGTTCATCCTTAAAATGGGGTAGCCGATTCCTGCTTTAACTATTTTATAAGGTCACAGTGAGAATCTATTCAGATAATGTCTTAAGTACAAAAATGCTTAATTTATGCTGGCTTTCAAAACAAGGTATTCTTGGGGAATACCAATAGCAAGATATAAAAAATTTTAGAGAATCTTCCTTCAAAATGCTTTAGTACAAATATCTACTCCAGAAAATATCATACTATCTCTATGCTTTGAACTCTCTGATCTGTTTTCTACTCTAAATTGATGTACAAACATAAGAAGTTATTTTTGTGAGTGATGGTGTCTGGCTTGAAATGTTTACATTATGAATGTTGCACAATGATTATTTCTCTAAGCAAATAGGATATTTTCTAGGACTAACTGCATGGAATAAATACTAAGGAAGGGTGTTTGAGTCAGTACACATGGTTTATTTTTAATTTAAATTTTTTTGAGGAAAATAGTTTTGTGCAGAGGAGAGAAAATTTCAGGTGCAATCATGTACCTTGTTAATTTAACTGGATCAATTAGGCTATGAAATTATATCCATAGGGAGAATGTTGGTTCACATATCCACATAATTCACCCCATTTACAAATATTCTTTCACTACTCGATTACCAAATATTTACTTAACATTACCAGAGGTTGCTAGGAAAAATACATTAACAACATTAGAACTTCAAAGCATTTCTAATGGAACTTCAAAGCATCTGCAACTCTGGCAAACTTGGAAGCTTAACCACTTTTTATGTTCTCTTTTCTGCAAAATTATGACCATGGCAGGATGATATAGAAGTGACCAGAGCCCAATTGAAGAGCCTGCTCAGCTCCCATCAGTGGCCTTTGTTCAGAGTTGCATGGACTGGCTTGTCCTGTTGGAGGGAACTGAAATGAATGTACACAGAGCTCACCATGATGAGAAAAAAATGTCCACAGAAAAAAAAAGAGCCTTACAATTTTTTTTTCTACTTTAACTTAGAATATGAAGACTCGGAACGTTAGATGACTATTATTTTAGGCCAAGATGCTGTCCAAGGTACTAATTTGAGAGGTTCAGAGTAGCCTATATCAAAAGAATAATTGAAGTAATGAAACTTGTACCTTTGAGGTCATTACTTAGGTAAACCTGAATGGTGAGACATATTGAATGTTTCAAGTAGATCTTCCTTGTGTTCATAATTAGTAAGAAAACTCATTGAGGCACATTGACACAGACTTTTCCTTCTGCCCTTATTTTTCATCCACGCTGCAAATTGACAACAAAGCTTATGGTAGATCCAAATGGTCTTATTGTCAGCAATGCTGAAACATTTCACTGCATGACACACTTTATCAATTCTTTTTATGTAATAATATTAAGCACCTATTACAAGAAAAGAACTGGGGTTGTTTTGTTTCATAACCATAATTTATATCTTATTCCAATCTACTTGATCTAAATGATTAGATGTCATCTACATTTTAACTGATGATAGTTAAAAGGGGAGCTATAGAAGAAAATGGTTGAGGAGTAAAACTATAACCTAGCGTGTAGGGCAAATGAAAAGTAGAAAAAAAAATTGCAATGCATTAGAGATTGTATTCAAAGGGCATATAGAGCCTCAGTGTTTTTGAAAGTATATGGTTAATTTATGGGGGGCAACAGGTAGAAACAGTATTATGGAAACAGTACCAAATATTTAAATTAGAAGATGGCTAATTTTCTCTCTTGGGAAAAACACTTGAAATCTGAATTTCAGTTTTCAATTTGCAAAGTGATAAAATATGATATCTACTTAATAAATTTGTTGAATGACTGCACTCTGAGGTAATATAGATAAAACTTTTGTGTGAATTGTACTGTAAGTTAGCATACCTTGTTGGTCAAAGCCCCTTTTTTATTGGCAGAGTTCATAAAATCTATTATTTATTTCTTCCTCTTTTTATAAAATAAAAGCACCACTCCTCCTTCCCCCCACCCAGCAACAACACAAAAGAACTGCTGCATTTTATATTTCTTCCAACAGCCGTTTCTTTGTGAGGGGGTGTTCTCATTTGTAGCTGGTGTTTTTCTCTCCTCTTTCCACTTGCTCTTTACCCCTGAATCAAGTGTTTAGACTTTTTCACTCCATAATAGCTATTGACAATTAAGTGGACAAGAGATGAGGAAAAAAGCCTTTGTTATGCAGAGTTACCAACAAAGAAATTTATTTTAGCAAGATCAAAAGGGTTTCTATTAGTCACTGTCCAGATAGCTTGGAAATATTTTAATCTTAGTGAAATTCTATTGCTCTAGTTTTCATTTTAATGAGGCTTGACTTTGTAGTATCTTTACTAAAATATTTTCACATTTTCTCCACATATTTTTTCTTAGACAATAACAATTCACTTGTAGAGACATTTTTTTGGGGGGAGGGGGGAATATCAGGGCATGGTGAGTGATTAAAAAGTGATATATAAAACATAGTCCTCTTTTAGAGGGTTATAATTCTCTTAACATAGTTATAATGACATAAAAACAAGAAAACCTTCAGAAAGAAGCTTAGACATAAAATTTTAGAAAAATAGGTGAGAGACTAAGCTTTCAAGATGTTGATGACTTGTAGGGGCTAAAAATATATTGTATGTATTGACCACAAACTAATCCATTCTAAGTATTAAGAGAAACATCTTGTATAGAAGAAAGAGCCAATGCAGACCAGATTAGATGTGATAACTAGCAAAAAGGAAAGCAGATGTGGCTATGTTCCAGCCACCTTGCTCAATGCCAGGAACAGGGGTACATTATTACAAGGGTACAATAGGAGTTATGCTGACAGATAATAACACGATTTTTAAATTTGATCTGCAGCACCTTTACAATGTGAATCAGGAAAAAAGGCATTCAATAAAAACATATGAGTTGAAGGAAACATAGATGCAGAGGCGATTGCCAGAAGCAGTCCTGAATCACGGAATTTTGAGATGGAAGTTCTGATGTTCTTAACTCTCTCAGAAGGTCAAAGACAAATTTATCCCCTTAAATAATTATATTGATATAATTGCTTACATTTACAAAGTTTTTTTTGTATAAGTTTTTCCCTTAAATTAATGTTCAGTGTCTCACATTGAGAGGAAAACATGTCCCCGACAGTGAGAAAGCTTAAATCCCAAGGAGGACTGGAGTATTTAATCAACTGAATATAATATTTTGGAGGCTCAAGGAGGAACTAACAGAGAATATAAAATAATTATAGTTGGGACTGTAGTTGACATCTATTATTTTCCCTCTCCTACCGCCTTTCCTTTCAGAAATTGCTGCCTTCCCTTGCCATATGATTCTGATAAGATTATCAATCAGCTCCAGCTGGTTTTGCTCAGTGGATAGAGCATTGGTCCTAGGACTAAAGTGTCCTGGATTCAATTCTGGTCCAGGGCATGTACCTTGGTTGCAGGCTTAATCCCCAGCTTTGGTTGGGGCACCTGCAGGAGGCAACCAATTGATGTGACTCTCTTACATAGATGTTTCTCTTTCTCTGTCTCTTCCTCTTTCTTCCACTCTCTAAAAATCAATGGAAAAAATAACCTCAGGTGAAGATTAACAACAACAATAGCAACAGCAGCAGCAAAAACAACAACAGATGACCAATCAAAGGGCACTGTTTCTCCTCTCCCCGCCCCCACAGATGTGGTCACATGAACCAAGGTGCAAATCAGAATGTCCTATCCTTCTAACTATGATCATTGGTCACCATGATCAGTCCAGGGCCAAGAAAATCCAAGTAAGGTCACTTGGAGTCCTTGTTGAGGTAATTAGTTGGATGTTTAAAGAGAGATCCTCTATGTCTTTCTGAGGGCAATGTCTATGTAGATCTGAAATTGCTGGTGGCTATCTAATCTTAACACATGGAGGGAATCAACCCCAAAAGAAACAAAGCCATAAAATGAAGAAATGATATTTTTTGAGCATCTGGATATAGCTGTGCCAAAGCTAGGCAATACCTGACATTTTTGCCTAGTAAACCAATGCATTTCATGTTCACTTGGATGTGTTTGGATTGTGTTTCTGTCATTTACATTAAGAGCTCTGAATAATACAGAGAATCAATTCAAGTTTATCTACTATCTATGATCTTAAAATATTATTGTACATTCCAGTTAGGATAAATGTATTTATTACTTCAATAGCTATTCTTTGAGTGTCTTTCAAGCACTGGAGAGGCACTGGTTATTCTGTACTTCTCTCCTCCCACCTTTTTAATGATTCCTCTTAAGAGCTATAAAATACTATGACTATTAAACTGATTGAGTAGCCTCATGATCGTAGCATGAATTCATCAGAAGGGTTTGTACTCTTTCAAAAAGGAATTTCTTCCTCCTACATTGGGGGTGCTTGAGATTTCACTGGTGTATAGAAGTGTATATTTAGAGGGATTCATATTCTATCTGTGATTTCAAATAAATAAAGAAGTGTCATGAAGGAAACAGCAGAAATATATTCCAAATTAGTGTAGTAACACAGAAGTGTAGTTTCAACAATTATTCAAGAGCTTTTTAAGTGTGAGGCATTATTGAACTTGCTTTGACCCAGATAAAGGGGACAGAATATACTAGTCTTTCTTTTGCCTTTTGGTTACTATCCTCTCATACATCTTTCTGATTATATATTACATTATAAACCAAGTCTTCATATTTATGGCAGGATCATGTGGGGGATTAGGCTTTTTATGTTAATTTTCTAGATAAATGAAAATTACCTCCTTAAATGACAAAATTGTTTTATAACAATAAGCTTTTTGAAAGGAGTCTTTAAAAATGCATTATGCCTAGCTGGAATGACTCAGTGGTTGAGTATCAACCTATGAACCTGGAGGTCACAATGGTTTGACTCCCAGTCAGGACAAATGCCTGGGTTATGGGCTCAATCTCCAATGTCGGGTGTGCAGGAGGCAGCTGATCAATGATTCTCTCATCAGTGATGTTTCATCTCTCTCTCCCTCTCCTTTTCTCTCTAATAAAAGTATATTTTAAAAAATGCATTATATATTTCTATGTTTTCATATACAAAGCATATCTACACTAATAAAAGAGAAACATGGTAATTGGCGTACGACCGCTACCCTTCTGATTGGCTAATCAGCATATCCTTATGCAAATTAACTGTCAGCCAAGATGGCGGCCGGCAGCCAGGCACTGAAGCGAGCAGGGAGGCTTGCTTGCTCCAGTGACTGCAGACTCCAACGTTCCCCGCCTGACTTCCCGGCCTCTGAGCTGGCAGTTTGAAACATTCTAACAAATATAGCCGGCTGGGATCTCAGAGCTGAAGTTATACATTGTTTCGATTATAGAACGGCAAACAAACCAGCAGTGGAAGCCTCAGAGCTAGAGCCAGAGCTAAAGCTGGCCCAGAAGAAAAAAAAAAAAAGAAAAAAAGGAGTGGTTGGGAGCTTCCCGCCAGCCTGAAAGCAGCCCTCAGCCCCTCACCCAGACTGGCCAGGCACCCCAGTGGGGACCCCCACCCTGAAGGGTGTGTGACCAGATGCAAACAGCCCTCAGCCCCTCATCCAGGCTGGCCAGGCACCCCAGTGGGGACCCCCACCCTGAAGGGTGTGTGACCAGATGCAAACAGCCCTCAGCCCCTCATCCAGGCTGGCCAGGCACCCCAGTGGGGACCCCCACCCTGATCCAGGACACCCTTCAGGGCAAACCAGCCAGCCCCTACCCATGCACCAGGCCTCTATTCTATATAGTAAAAGGGTAATATGCCTCCCGGCACCGGGATCAGCGGAGCAGTGAGGCCTCCTGGCACCAGATCAGCGTGACAGGGGGCAGCGCCCAAACCCCCTGATCGCCCTGCGGCTCTGTGTGTGACAGGGGGTGGAGCCCCAACCTCCTGATCGGCCCTGCTCTGTGTGTGACAGGGTGCGGCGCCCAACCTCCCCCCCCCCCCTCCACGGGCCCTGCTCTGTGTGTGACAGGGTAGAGCCATAACCTCCCCATCGGCCCTGCCCTGAGTGTGACAGTGGTGGCGCCCAAACCCCCTGATCCGCCCTGCTCTGTGTGTGATAGAGGGCGGTGCCCCAACTCCCCTATTGGCCCTACTCTGTGCGTGACAGGGAGGAGCTCCCCAACCCCCTGATGGGCCCTGCTCTGTGCGTGACAGGGGGGAGTTCCCCAACCCCCTGATGGGCCCTGCTCTGTGCGTGACGGGGGGGGGGGCGAGGGGGGGGGGCAGTGCCCCAACCCCCTGATTGGCCCTGCTCTGTGAGTGACAGGGGGCAGCGCCCCAACCTCCTGATTGGCCCTGCTCTGTGCGTGACAGGGGGTGGCACCACAACCTCCCCATCGACCCTGCCTTAAGTGTGACAGGGGGCGGTGCCCCAATCCCCCAATCGGCCCTACCCTGAGCGTGACTGAGGGTGACATCGCAATCTCCTGATCTGTCCTGCTCTGTGCATGATGGGGGGTGGCGCCCCAACTCCCCAATCGGCCCTGCTCTGAGCCCGACCAGGGGCTGCACCTAGGGATTGGGCCTGCCCTCTGCCACCCGGGAGCAGGCCTAAGCCAGCAGGTTGTTATCTCCCGAGGGGTCCCAGACTGTGAGAGGGCACAGGCCGGGCTGGGGGACCCCCCTCTCCCTACCTTCCCTCCCTACCCCCCCTCCCCCCCCCCCTCCCCGAGTGAACAAATTTTTGTGCACCGGGCCTCTAGTTCTATATAACAAAAGCCCAGCAACTGAATGGCAGAATGACAAGAACAACCCGTCGACCAGTCGCTATGATGTGCACTGACCACCTGGGGCAGCTGCTCAACTCAGGAGCTACCCCCTGGTGATCAGTGTGCAACCACAGGGGGAGCGCCGCTTGGCTGACCAGGATGAGGGGCTGCTCCCACTGTGAAGCTCGGGCCAACGGGCAGGAACCCGGGCTGCGATCATTACCTCCTCACCCCAGGCTCCTTCTCCTCGCTCCCTGCCGCCTCCACCAGAGGCCCACTGGCCACACAGTGCCGCCTGGGTCACAGAGCTGACCCCAGAGGCTGGGAGGTGGGTTTGTGGCTACCGCAGGACTGAGGCCTACTCCACTGCCTCTCAATGCTATTATCCCTGGGTCTGGCCCCAACTGGGTCCCCTGGAGAGACATGTGCTCTGGCTCCATGGAGATGCCAGACCATGGAGCAACCACTTAGAGGGCAGGTCCACAGCCGCTTGGCAGACCGGAATGAGCAGTGCTCCCACAGCAGGTCAATTCCTGCAGGCCATGCCCCCACCAGTGCACAAATCCTGTGCACCAGGCCTCTAGTATACTTACAGTTTCACATATATTTTCTCATATTTACCCTTGCCAATATTTGAACTCTGGTCAAATATTGGCAAGGCTAAATATGAGAATGAGAAAACCCCAAATGGTGATATGCCAAGGACACCTTCAGGAGAGTCATGATATGCTGGTTGGGTAATGATTTAACTACCTCTGTGAAGGGCTGAAAGGTTCACAAGCATCTTATTAATTCATGTGAACACTCATTATTATTCATCTTCAGTACCTAGGGCTACAGGATGGTAGGAAGTTTATCTTTAAATGAACACTTCTCAGTTATACTAATAGCAATGTATTTTGCTGTAATTGTTCCTTTGGAGCCATTAGGTGGTTAATATGTAGAATGTGAGTACACATTTTACAGCACAAGGCTGCTTGACACGTTTGTAAAGTTTGCATTGTGAATGTATCTTTAGTAAAATGATTTTTTTGCTGAAATATTCCCACCCGAGCAACATAAATATGGAAGTGTCTGGATTTTTATACACTTACCTAAATGTAAGGCCAGAGGATGGATTTTGTTGTTTGCCTTATTTAAAAAAAAAATTACTCAATGCTTTTCTCCTCTCTGACATTGGGTTAAAAATAGAAAACGGAGAGACAGTGGCTTCCTAAAAGGAGACAGTTTATATTAGCGAGATGGATATTTTATTTTTATGCAGTGTTGGAGAAAAAATTTAAGTCATTTGTATGTTATAATCTGTATGAGTTTTCTCTGAGCTAAAACTGCCAAGTAGGTGTGTGTGTCTCTGTGCATGTGTGTGTGTGTGTGTGTGTGTGTGTGTGTGTATACAAGTGTGCATGTATATTTGTGGGATGTGGCCAAATAATGCATACTTGAGTGCTGAGACCATTGAAATTTGCAGATTTAGGTTTATATTTGAGCCTATATCTAACAGTAGCTAATAAAAAATTACTATCTTCAGTGAAATGCATATTTTTAAAAAATATATTTTTATTGATTTCAGAGAGGAAGGGAGAGGCAGAGAGAGACAGAAACATCAATGATGAGAGAGAATCATTGATCGGCTGCCTCCTGCACTGGGGATTGGGCCCACAACCTGGGCATGTGCCCTGACCAGAAATCAAATGATGACCTTCTGGCTTATAAATTGTTGCTAATCCCTGAGAAATGCTGGCCAGGCTGAACTGCAGATTTTTAAGCACCATTCTCTACCTTTACTAGTATTTAACTAATCTAAAAATTATTTGGACTAAGACTATACCTTGGGAGGGTTATAAACCACTATAGATAGGGCTTAGCAAATTAACCTTAAGTATTTTCACTGGAAAGACTCCATGAGTTATTCGGATATTTTAGGGAAATGCACATAAAGGAAGAAAAGACCTTAAAGGGCATCTAGTTCCCCCACCTTTGGGTGCTTCAATTTAGTTTCATGAGATCCCCTGACAATAAAAGTCTACCTTGTTCTACAGAGATAATTCATTATCATTTTGTTTAATTTATCCATTCTCAATATCCTTGGTGGGGACATCTTTTCATTTCTTACGTTTATGTTTTACTGTGTCCTTTTTGCCTTGTTTCAGGCTTCCGTAGCTCATTAATAGTTATAAACTGTGTTGTTAAATATTGTGGTATTTTTAAAATTTCCATTCCTCTACCTGCCATAGATTTACACCCTAAGGATGTGATTTATTAGAATCCTGATTCTCAGCACCTTACCTCTGAGAAAAGCCAGAAGAGCTGCTGCGGTCTGAATTTAGAGATATGAATGAACTGATAAATAGAGGGATGTAATCAGTGCTAGCTCTGTGTACCTGCCTATGTCTGCCGGCGTAATTTAATAGAATAGTTGGAAGTGCTGTGAAGAATTGCACCCTTGGGAAAACAAACTGATGGGACACAACATTGTTCTGTATGAAGCTTCATGTCTAGAGGTGTGTATTTATTCTTTGGCAGGAAAGCGCGTTTGTGATTGCTGCCATGGCCTCCATCCATGCTTTAATTGATTTTCCTTAGAAAATTTTTGCTTTTTCTCTTAGGTAATTCCATTTTACATTATTTCCTGCCCTGGATAGAGTAAACTCATTTCAGGAGGGGAGAACTCCCAAACTGTAAGCATAGAAGTACATGCTGCAGGAAGCACTGTGCTGCATCCTGGCTGCCTGTGGCTTCTCTCCTGACTTTGGGTTCATTATGACTTTCAATCTTTTTTAATGAACAACACATATTTGTTTAAAGATAGTGTAAATAACACAGAAGAACAGAAAGTAGAAAGTAGTCACTTCTATCTGAGCTTCTCATTTTTCTTTTTTTCTTAATCCTCACCAAGGATATTTTTTCCATTGATTTTTAGAGAGTGGATGGGAGGGGGGAGAGACAGAGAGAAACATTAGAACCTGCACCCAAGGTACGTGCCCTTGATCAAAATCGAACCTGGGACCCTTCAGTTTGTGGGCTGATGCTCTATCCACTGAGCCAAACTGGCTAGAGCCAGTTTCAATTTCTAGATGTAACTACTATCACTCATTACGCATGTGTTATTCTGGGCCT
This sequence comes from Myotis yumanensis, assembly GCF_028538775.1. Classification (NCBI taxonomy): domain Eukaryota; kingdom Metazoa; phylum Chordata; class Mammalia; order Chiroptera; family Vespertilionidae; genus Myotis; species Myotis yumanensis. Next base: position 179,532,148 of record NW_027223753.1, read on the forward strand.
TTTACTATGTACATGCAGATGTATGTACACTTTAATATAGAAAGTTAATTTGCTACATATGATATTTTGTATCTTAATCTCTACACTCATAAACATTTCTAAGACATCCTTCTGAATGAATTTAACTTCATCTACTTCAATTCTTTTATTGCATTTAAAATATTCTAGAATATAGATGTACTACAGGTTGTTTTACTGAAGAACCTTTATGTTGTTTCCAAATTTTCAATATTACAAATAATGCTGCAGTGAAAACAATTGTACATACCATCCTTGCACACGCATGAAAGTCTTTCTGCAGAGTATATGGCTACAAATAGAATTGCTGAAACAATAAACTTTCTCTTTAAAATTTTGATAGGTTCTGCTGAATTACTCTTCAAAGAGTTTTTATCTATTTATAACCCATCAAATGTATATAATAGTTGAGCAAGTTTATTAAATGGAAATAAATTACCTTTTCCTCAAGGTTAATGTGAGGATTAGGTGAGGTAACACACATAAAGCATCTAGACCTGTACTTGACTCAAAGTGGGTGCTTGATAAATCGTCATTCCTATCTTTTTACTTCTCCAACTGTTCTACCTTACACAAAGAAAAAAGGCAGCAATTATTAGCTGGAACCAATTTTTTCATCTGGATTATATTCTGTGTTCTCAGCACTCTAATATTCCTACTTACATCAGTACTGACTTCTTTTGTTTATGCATTAGTTTGATTTTATACTTATTATATAGCATAGACTCTTCAATTCTGATGACTTATATATTTAAATAAGAAGAAAAGTAGTTACATTCATTCAATAAATACTGAGTGAACTTTGTTCAAGATACTGAACTAGGTGATATAAAGAAGGAAAGATAGATTCTCAGACTTGCTTTTGGTCTGAGAGTTGAGGGGTTAAGGGGTTGAGGAGCGGGGCATTGTGAGAGGCAGGCAAAGGGTAAAGGGCAATATATTGAGACATTGGTATTGCAAAGTGAAGTCATGTACTTGTGAGTGTGGCGATGCAAAGTATAAGTACTGACTTCTTAACTGTTAGAGTTCCTACTAGTATTGCCTTTATATAGGTCGTGTTCTTTCTATGACACACGGTGCTCATCCTAATCAAAATTTCAGTGTCTTACAAGTAATTTGCAGATGTCTTCTCAGTCTTCTTATTGTGACTCTTGATTTCCACATGCTTTGGAATTTTGAGCCATGAACTTCTAGTTTGAATGACCCAGGATTGAAGTGTTCGTATCTATTTGTTTTGATAAAAAGTCATAAAAGAAGCTCTGAGAGATTTGCAGATGTTAAATGTTCACGCTCTTTAGCATAGACCTCCACTCCTTGGACTCGGGGCACTCCGGTAGTTCCTTTCCGAAGTCCCCACACTTACATTAAGATCACTCCTACTTTCTGAAATTGTGTATTCCTCCCCATACTTGATTTTTCACGAGGACTTAATTCACATCTTTGATTGGGTCCCATCCCCAAGCTGTGAGTCTTATTTGAAAAGTGAGATGCGATGTAAGACTATTCAGTAGAGGAAAACTATCTTTCACTTAGTGTATGTTATGCACATGCAATTGAGTTCAAGTTTACAGGTTACCTTAGAGAACCATCAGGCCCTGACACTGGTTGTCTCCAAGAAAGCAAAATAAATGGGAGTGCTTTTACACAGGGCATGCATTCTCAAACTCCAAGTTCCCCTTAGTGCCTATTGTCTTAGTTCTGGATTCACTCAACATGGCCCCTACAGGTGTCTGAGTTTGAGATCCTTGCAGAGGTATCCTATCCAGAACCCAACCTAGATGCTGTCTGACCACAGCCCGGTGGAGAGGGTCCTTCATTCTATGATGCTATCAATTTTGTACATTCAGATTTATCTATTATAGAACATTTCCTTTAATGCATTTTTAAATCCATATGTTAGCCATTCATCCACACAGACTTTGAAGTTGGAGTTAATAATTTTACTTTCAGAATAATGGAAGTCATCAACATTATTGAAGAATGTACACTTTATTGACAGCTTAGAACTTGAGGCACAAAAAAAAGGGGTTTATAAAGCCCAGTATTTTCCTCTGGGTCTCTTCTCTTACCTTTCATTTCTTGGTTCTTTACTATTCCATTACCCCCTCTTTCAGTGTCAACACTCAGCTTTACTGGTTCCTTTTACCTTTCCTAGAATCCTCTCTGGGGCTTCTTTATCTCATTCCCTTAATTACGCAGAGCAATTTAGTCCTGGGCGAGCTGTGCCAAACCTGGTGCTCACACCTATCATCTCAGCCAACAGTAGACTCTACACTTACCAGGAACTTCTCTCCAGGGAAGGCAGCGTGTGATTGCAATTACTAAAGCATATTTGTTCCTATCACAACAAGTTGACTTGCGGTAGAGCTAAGCAACATATCCAATTCAGCTCTCTCTTTTTACACACGGAGAAACCCAGATCCAGAAAGGCCCCATTAATTAACTAAGATAACACAGGTAATTAGTAGAGAGGTAGACGTAGAAGCCAGCACTGGTATCTCCCAGGTCTGTGTATGCAAAATTGTACTATGTATGATGTCACTGAAAACTGTATTTATACAGGAACTGTATAAAGGAACTGTCACTAATTTTATACATGAGAAGTCTTGGTGACACTATTTTAGATTTTGCCTTGTCTACACCAAAGCAGATAACTGAATTTCCTCTCCCCTTACACACAAATTATAGTTACTATGTCCCAGCTTGTGACTAAAAGGCTGTATTTCTTTCCCTGCTGAGTTTTGCCATAAACTGCCTTTTGGATCTCCTGAAAGAGCATTTTGCAAAAGGTAAAAAAATTACAAAGTGAGCCTTTCCAGCTTCACTAACACTGGGATCTGATGCAATAATAGTAAAGAATGATGGGATTTTTAAAGTTGGAAGAACCTTATAAATCATCTAATCTGATCCTCCCCTTCTTTTAACCACGAGGAGATTGAGGCCTGAAGGGATCAGCCCGTTGCGGTGAGTCTCAGAGCCATTTAGTTTTGGAACCAAGAATAGAACCCAGCTGTCCTATCTCTGGTGTCATTGCACAACTCCATACAGCTTTCATGTAAAAGCAAATAAACAAGAAAGCTTCCTCACAGCATTGTTTTGTGTTTATTGTTAGAAAAGTGGATCGTGTGCCACTTACAGTAATCTCTTAAGATTTTATAATAATCCTTGCATTATCTTATTCAACTGTAGCTGTAGCTCTGTGCTTAATAGATTGAAATCTATTATTCATAATGCCATCTTGTTCCTGTTCAAATAACATTATCCTTATGACTAAAATTTTTATAGGTTTGTACTCAGTTTCATAGCCCAGTGAGAGGATAATGCATTAGAACAAAGAGTTTCCATCTGTGCATTAAATTCAGTAGGTATTTCCCAAGGATCTGCGGTTGCCCAGCATTTTTCTTGGCACTTCTGGGGGTTCAGAGACAATATGTGGTATATTTTAACATTAGAGAACTAATATTCTGTTGCGGGCTCTGAATGTCTAGAAACACCTGGAGAATAATGCCAAGCTGTCCCTGAGGAGGCAGGATTGTGTAGTCGGTGGGGCACAGGCTGTGATGTCAGGCCGTGTTGGGCTTGCCTCTTGGTTCTGTTATTTACTAGCTGTGGTATTTTGGGCAAATAACTTTAGTCAGATCTCGAGAAAGTGTCCTCATCTGGGGATAAAAATAGCACTTACTTCATAGAGTTATTTCAAAGATTCCATTAGAGACAAGACAGGAATCACTTAGCACGTGTCCGACACATAGTGCTCAAAGACGTTAGCTAATGTGCAAATCTTTATCATCATATGTCAGTGAAGTCTATTGTGATCTTTCACAGCACATTAGAGAGCAAAATCAATGATCTCAATACATTTAGGGGAAGAAAACCTGAACTTTGATCTAAGATACCTTGATTTTATTGATTGACTTACTGGTTGATTGAGCTCTGTTTTTGTGGCTCAGTGTAGCCATTTGCCCACAACAGAAATGTCAAGCTCTGAAGAAGAGCCCCAGGGTAAAGTTAAGAATAGCAGGCTTCACTGTCTTCAATTTAATTTCAAATGATTTGTTGTTGTGGGAAATGTCCTCCAAACTGGTCTCTGCTCCTTTGTCAGTGTTTCCTATTCGCCTCATGTTCTCAGACAAAGGCCCCCTGACTGGCTGTCAATCGCCTGGGCTCTGACCTGCCTTATCTCGATTGCTAGTAAATTAGTCCCTTAGAGGAAAATATTTGAACCAAATGGTACAAAGTACTTCTCAAACATTTGAAGTCTGTTTGGTGATCTAGGATAATAAAAAGAACTGGCTAATTATTTGCCAACTCTTTCCTTCCTTCCCTCTTTCCTCCCTTCTTTCTTTCTTCCTTCCTTTCTTTCTAATATAATTAGAACACACACACACATATATTTTTTCTTTTTTTTTAAACAGGAAAAATAAATTGAATACAGGGAAGGAAAATGATCTTAACAATGCATCTATTCAATGTAAAATAAAAAAGTTAAGCCTAATTTGAAATGAAATGCTTCATAAGTACCCTTTCAGTCAGGCTATTAATAATCATTTGTCAAAGTGCTAACATATAACAGAGCATATTGGAATATTAGGGATCCATGAATGGCTGCCAGCTTGAATTTGTATATATTTTCTCATCACTAAAAATACTGTGATCTAGTTTGTAGAGGAAGAGAATCTCCTGTAAAACAACACTGTTGTTAAATATGTTTGTGCGACTCAGTTTCTAAATATCAAGAATTATAGATCTAAACACACCCTTGGATAATTAATACTGGTCAGGATAAAAGACTTGTTACCTAAAACAACCAATTAAGAAATTGTTTTTCTAGATATCTGTATCTATTCTTCAAGTCAATTTGCTTGTCTAGACAGAGCTTTCAGAAAATTGATCAAATAGAAGGAAATTTTTACAGTAAAAGAATTAGAAAGGCTGAGAAAAACCACACAACTTCAATATATTAGAGTTGAAACCTGAGACTTGTGAATTAGAACTACGCCATCTTTTAAAATATGAGAAAATATACATTAGAATAAAAAAAACCCTAAATCCAACTGAGAGGAGAAAAATCACTTCCCTTTGAAGAAAAGCATTTCCACAGTTACCATCTCTCTCTACTCCAGAGTTTGCAGCCATACCGAAAAGTCCAGAGCCAGGGAACATTGCATTCTTTAGTTTTCCATCTTCTGGCTGGTTTCTGAAACATCCAAACCAGTCTGTTCTCTTTAATTGTAGCTTATTTCTGCATAGCAACCCTCACCGATACTTTTTTCAACTCAGGACGGTGAAGGCAAAGCAAACACAGTTCTGTGGTAGGTCTCACTTACCTATAATGCATGTCAGCCTGTCACATCACTCTTTGCGCTGTTGCTCTCTCAGTTATTTTCAACATGCCACAGGGCTCCTGAAATGACCCAGGAGTGTACTGCACACTTGGATAGGATTTAAAAAAGAAGAAGAAGGGGGGAAAAGGGGCCTAGGAGCTTTTGTATCAAGATACAATGCTCACTGGTCAGTGCTCTCTCTGGCTGTGTGGGGCGTGGGGACAGAGCATTCAACCATGCAAGGTAAATAGCAACCAGCCTAGTGCCTGGTACACCTATCCAAAGGTAGCAATAGAAGCATGGAGCTCAGAGGGGAGAATATTTACTCCAGCACTCCTCTACTTTACAGATTAGGAAGCAGACAAGTTGAGACATACATTTATTTACTGTTTAAGAAAAACACTGCAACTATGATCCTTGAGATATTCTATGTAGTTTGTTTTAAACTCCTTCAGAACATGTTTGTGGAAGATGATGACAAAAATTTAAAAAACTGACAGACATGGAAGGGACCCTAGAGGCGATCTAGTGCATGAATCTGGCTTTATAGATGGTAAAGCCCAGGCCCAGAGGGTTCAAGCCCCATAGGTAATGTCACACAGAGCAGGTGACCCACTGATCTTGTCATGACATACTGCCCCTTCTTAATCACCTGAAATACGTATTTTTACAGTTTTGAAACTTCTACCTTGCTGCTTCTCTAGACCAGCATGTTCTTCTCTTTCCCTTTGGTTGTATTTAAAACAATGAACTGAATGTAGCAACTGAATTATTGCAGTTATCTGCGTATTCTAAGGGCAGTTTAAAATTGGCTTGGGTTAAAATGGGAAACTTTACAGTAGTCATAAGAAACTCTAAAGAGATGTAGCAATTCAATCTGGTTCACATAATAATAGCAATAAAGAAGAAATTGAACATTTTTTTCTCTCTTGCAACAAGCACAAAACAATTTACAGATTTTCTTATTAATCCTCACAGAGGAGCTGCAGCTATTCTGCTCACTGGGAATCTCAACCACAGAGGTCACGAAGCAGGGTGTGTGCAGGATCGGCAAGCACTGGTGTGGGAACCAGAAGACTGAATTCCAAGGTGTCTTGGTGGGTGGTGTTTACTGGCTGTTTCATATGGTTGAATCACAGAACCTCTCTGGACCCCAGTTGAATTTATTATTTAAATGGGAGGTGTTGGGTCAGGTGGCCTGCAAGGTGCTTTCATGGAAAAGTTCTAAGTGATTTCACAGAGATCTGAACCTGCAGCTTAGGTTTTCTCTCTTGACACTATTGCTTAAAGTCTCCCCTACAGCTCAGTAAATTTATTGTTCTTCTAGATCTTTCATGTTTATACACTTTCTTTTTCTTCTTTTTTCTAAGATGAACAAGAAAGACACCAATGTCTTTTCTGTGCCAGGGAGTGGGCCAACCAATAAGCATAGAGAGAATGAAGCAGTGAATGGGCAACTACCTTATTTATCCTGGTGGAATCCTGGTAGTCATATGGGATATTTTAAGTTGTTTTTTATTTTTATTTTTATGACTCACCTTTATTCCTGCCACTTTACTCTAAGCATCTTACATTCTAGTTTCTCAGACAAACCATTTCTCATGAGTTCTTTCAATGTCCTTTTTTTTTTTCAAAATGTTTTTGCTCCTAATTCATTCTTTACTATCTTAGAGGAAGAAGAGAGACTTTGTCATCCAAAAGCAACCCTCTATTGTGACCTTAATTCAATTCTTCTAAGTTAGTGGTTCTCATAGCTGGATCTATTGTAGAATCTCTGGGAGCACTAATAAATAATACAGATGCCCTCACTCCCCAAAACGATTCAACCAGGATTTTTGCAGATCAGGAATAGACACTAGCATTATTGTAAGAGTTCTAGCTGAATCTAATGTTCAGAAAAGCTCGATAACCAGTGCTCTGCTATAGTCTGCAAACTGCGGCTTGTGAGCCACATGCGGCTCTTTGGCCCCTTGAGTGTGGCTCTTCCACAAAATACCACATGGGGTGTGCACATACAGTGCGATTGAAACTTCGTGGCCCATGCGCAGAAGTTGGTATTTTGTGGAAGAGCCTCACTCAAGGGGCCAAAGAGCCGCATGTGGCTCGCAAGCCGCAGTTTGCAGAGCTGCAGTTTGCCGACCACTGCTCTAGGGTCTTGAAATATTAATTAACCTTTGTTTATTCTTTAGTTTTGATCCATTTTACTGGCCCTTCTCATCAATCTACAAATGTGCTTAGCTTTCTGTTATCTTAATAAAACACCTTCCATTATCCCTCAAGCTATGATTTAATGCATTGTCCTCCCTCTCACTTTACCTTCTGTTTTCCATCATTTCCGAAATGGCTTTCTTTGAAGTCACTGCATGGCCAACAAAGTCCCTCTGTCCTCCCCATCCCCAGGCTCTCTGACATGTCTGATTACCATTTCGACTGTGAAATTCTCCCTTCCCTGGGCTTTTGTGACTCTACATTCTCTTGGTATCTCTCCCAGGTCCCTAAAAGTTCCTTTAATATTATATCTCTTTGAATCCCCAAAGTGTAGATGCCTCTCCCAATTTTTATCCTAGTTGTCCTTAAAGTCTTGATTTGTTCTCTCCCCTAGAGTGATTGCCTAAGTTTAAATGATCACATCCATAAAAATGGCTCTGAAATCTCATAGGAGACATCCTCACCTGGATGTCCTTCCTTCACCTCAAACTCAACACGTCTCATACGGAGCTCATGCTCTTCCAACAGTCTCACTTCTCCATGATCCTTCACTGACTTTTGACCATCAACGTCTTCCCAGTATTCTGGGCTTGAAAACTCTGGGTTTCTGTCATTTCCCCCTCTCATTTTTACTTTCTATATCTAAGTTATATCTATTTCATCTTTGTAATTTTTAAGACAGCTATTTCTTCCTCGTTTCTAATTCTTATTTAAACATTTTTTTAAACCACAGATGAATTATCCAGTTTGATCCATTCCAAACTCCCAGTCAAAATTTCTGGACATTAGATTCAGCTAGAACTCTTACAATAATGCTAGTGTCTATTCCTGATCTGCAAAAATCCTGGTTGAATCGTTTTGGGGAGTGAGGGCATCTGTAATTTATCTATTCCAAACTCCCAGTCAAAATTAGCCTTCATGGGTCTAGTATGAGATTTGTCACATTCTACTGTTTAATATATCACAGCACATACAGGTTTCATTATTTAATTGTTAACCCCTTGACCATATATACATATACATATATATATATATATATATATTTCCTTTTTGATACAATTAGTAGTAAGAGCAAGAGACTTACAATCTATCTGAGTAAACAAACAATGTTAATGGCATAGAACTTTGTTAACATAAGTGAAGCATTTATAGCCAATTGTCTGAATTGATCACCTATCATATGTTATATGTGTTGTTTCGTTCAAACCTGCCAACACAACCGCAAGGTCAGTATTGTGAGAATCCATTTGATAGATGCAGAAACTGATACTGAAAATATTAAATGACTTATCCAAGATGACATAGCTAGTATTAGAAGAGAAGGAGTCAAATCCAGATATAAAACCTCAGGCTCTTAATACCATGGGAGCCCATTAGATTAAATTATATCCTCCGCTCATACATTGGGAGTTGGTGGACCAGGGAAGAAGACCCTTTGCTAGGGGAAGTTTTGTGGATAGTGAAGAGCTATTTTATTCCTAAAAAGTAGTACAATGTTCTGTTTATTCTTTCTTTGCACTCTCATTGTTCTTGTAATTTTCCAGTTGTAGAGTCAACCTGAGCAGCAGGTAGTGTGGTGGCTTTCAGGTAAAGTGTGTGCGGACACTTTTTTTAATATGCCAGCTCCTCTGGTCTGCCAGTCCATCATTTACATCATTTCTCTTTTCATCCTGAAGGCACTGAGTTCTTTTTAAAAAATCCCAATTAAATTGACGAGAACCTTGGATTTGGTCATATGTTCTTATCAGCTAACTGCTGAAGAAGGATTAGTTCCACAGCCTCATGAGGTCCTCTCTAGACAACTCCTATCTATGATAAAGTCAATTGCAGAGGGAAGGGGCCTATATTCTTTATAAAACACACATATACTTTGGGGAACACACTAGTACTTTCTTTTGAATAGTAATCAATACTAGTTTGCAAGAAATTTCAGGGCAAAGGATGTCTTCTAATCTTTTTATCAATCTTAGCATCTTACTAGGCTGCTGACTCTGAATGTGCAGTGTACTTGTTTCATAGAATCAGTGTAAATTTGAGTTCTTTATTTTTAAGAAAAATCAAAAGCACAGGTGCCATCTCTTGAAAGGGAACCAGTAATTGATTGTTTTAAAAGAATCAAATTAAGTTGATTTGCAGTTGGTTATTTATTCGGCATCAGAGAGAAAGAAAGGAATTGCCTTTTCTAATAAGGTTCTAGGTGATTCAATAAGAAAAAAGTTTTTTTCTTTAAATATAAATGTTTATATACTTTACAAATATCACTATAATTTTAAGATCTACTCTAAAACAACTGATGAGGAATAGGCATGGTGTTTGAGTTAACAGTTATAGTTTCAGGATTTGACTTTGATAAATATTTCAATTTGAATTCTTATTATAAGTTCATTCAAATTTACCTACTGTCAAGTGCTCTAAAGGTTATTATTTTAAAGGCATAGTGCTTTGGAGTTTCTTGGCCATGGTAATTCAGTACAGTCTCTGGAATCAGGATTGGATCACCTGAGATTGACCCAAGTTTTTAAGACTTGTTAACTATGTAATTTTAAACATGTTTCTGGACCTCTCTGTGCCTTGGTTTCCTTATCTGAAGAGCAGAGATGAAAAGAAAACCTACTCATACATTTGTCATCAGGATAAGATGACAGTATAGTGCCTGGGTCAAAAATGAGTAATTAAGAAATGTTAGCAATTAATTTTAATAGTTTTTGATAAAACAGTTTGGCTCTGGTATGTTTCTTTTCAATGATTTATTCCAATTATATACTCTCTCTTCCCTATCTACCTTTATTCTCTCTCAAGGTTCATTTTTGGGGAAAACAATTAGAACAGTCACCTAACACTATTAAGAATCTCTGGAGCCATGGGATCATGGCAGCAGTCAAAGGGAAGAGTCAGGAGAGATGGGGAGGAGACAGAGGAGATAGAGCCTTTAGTTTTGGTGGAATTATCAGGAATTATTATTGATTCAGACTTTCTCTCAAAATGTGAAAATAAATGCAAAATTTTGGGACTTACACTGAGAGGCCCATTCTTCAAACAGAGAGCTAGTTTGCAAGAAATTTGCTGGAGAGTATGAGACATGCTTGGCACCTGTGTTATATTTGAAGAAAATACTTAACATGTGGATGCAGAGGTGATAATAAAACAGTGTTAACACGTAAATGCCATACAACAAAGAAGTTCAGCAGGACAAGAGCTCTTTGGGCAGAATTTTCATGGATGTATTTAGTAAATCATGGAAATTCTGTAAACATAGACGTGAAATGTGAACATAAAATTGTCATACCACTTGGCTAATGGCACCAGGCAGCACTTATGTAATAACTAATGAGAAAAAATGTATAGCTAGGGGTATATAAAATAACATGTTCTTTGCAGTAAAACAAAACAAAAAAAGAACTTTACTGATGGAGAAGAAAGGACAAGAAAACAGGGGATATGGAATGGCTGCAAATCCTGGATAATGATTTCTCCTACAGAACTACCATGATTGCTTTCTGTATGAAAATGAAGATGAAGAAGTAATAGCTCCAGACCCACATGAATCTTTGGAGTTGAATGAGCAAGAGAGTCAAATGAAAGATCATTCAAATGTGAGTTATGAATAGGGGAAACCATTGCATGTGGAGCTAGAGAATTCTGGTCCTTATTGATGTCCCTTCTTCTGAAACAGAAAGTTCTATTTTCATGGAAACACAAGATGCTGCCTTATAAACCACTCAGAGTTTAAATGATTTTTGTAATATTTAGTCATGAACTTTTAAGAGTTTTTATATAAAATAATTGGATACATCTATAATAATAAAAGCATGATATGCTAATTACACCCAACGACCTCCTTCCGTATGATCTTCTGGATGACCTTCTGGATGAAGCTGGAGCTGCAAGGGAAGCCGGGTCCCAGGTGCCAGAGGGAAGCCGGTGCCAGTAGCCAGGGAAAGGAAGGCCTACTCTTGCACGAATTTCATGCATCGGGCCTCTAGTATATACATATACTAGAGGCCCGATGCATGAAATTCGTGCAAGAGGCTTGGCCCCCATTGCCACGGCAGCTGCCTCAGCCCCTGCCTGCCACACCTTCATCTGGAAGGTCATCCAGAAGGATGTCCAGTCTAATTAGCATATTACTCTTTTATTATATATAATATATAATATATATATATATATATATATATATATATATATATATATACAGATAGATCTATTATCTATCTATCTATCTATCTATCTATCCATCCCCCATCATTCTTGCATTCACGTGGCTTATCCATGTATCTGTTTTTAAATTTTGTTTTCAACAGGCAATCCTAAAAGCCTATGTTGGCCAAAATCTATTTTATGTTTCATAGTTTTTCATCAAATCTTGTAAAAACACATCCAGACCAAGACTAGCTTCAAACCAGATTTTTTTTTTTTTTCATAGCATGGTGCCAGATGGCACCTAGGTTGGATAATAGAGGAAGTCTGTTTCCGTCCTCACATTGTATATATCTGTCATAAATCTTAACTGACTTTAGATGAATAGCAATTTGGAAGTTCAAGTTTTAGGTGAAGGTTCAGTTTGAAATTCATTTTAATGTTTTATTAAAATTTGCTTTGTGAATATAAATTAATTCAATGACATTTTAGAAGGAGATTGTTGACAAGCAGTGATAAAAATCAGCCAAGGTAACACTGTGGCACAGGGTAATTTTTTTCTGCTTCTCTTTATTAAAGAACTACCGGTAAGAAACCCTTAGCTCTTATTATTCCTTTGAAATATGGATAACATCAAACTCTGCACTACCTATCAAAGGAGAAAGAAATCTAAGCACCATTAAGGGTACTGTCAGAATTCACTGTGGTATTTATTCACAAATCTAGCATACTATTGAGGCTTAAAATGTGTAATGGGTTAGGTCATTTGCTTTTGAATACAAATTATAGTATTTCAGGGTAATCGAATATTTGAATATTTATAATCTAACAAAAAGCAAAAGCAAAAATAATTATTATATTTGCTTGAGTTAAAACAGTTACTAAAAACATTACAAAAGTTATGGGATTGGAAGGACTTATGGTCCAAGTTCCACCTAGATGGGTAAGGTGATTTCATAAGAAAGTAGCTCATATGCCACACTGACTTTGGGAAAATGAGATGGAAAGGAAATAAAGCTTATGATACCACCGATAGGTCATATTGAGTTATGGAAAGTATTAGGTGAAGAGAATTGGAACATAATTTATATTTTATCTGAAAGGGGATATCAACCTGAATTATCTTAGAAATTGGTGGCAGAAGAATAGAGTCTTTTTTTGTTTTCTTATTCAAAAGATAAAAGTGCAGAATAATAGAAAAACAATTTGATGCTATGTTAAGGAAAAATACATGAAAGTTGTTAACAAAACATTTTGCTTATTTGCCTAACTCCCCTTCCTCTTTCACAACTTCTCAGTGTGGTAGCTTATGGTATGAGTGCTTTTAAATCATTCTTTCATAGCTACCATTGAGAATTGTATCTGTAAACCTTGGTCAGCATCTGGAAGAGGGCCCGCACAGCGCATTAGGGGTTTATTTAGTGGGGAAGGAGAGAGCAGAAATAGATGTTAATCAATAGGAAAGCAGATTGCCTGGGTCAGCTGCCTCGTAAGACCTTTGTGTGTGAGTCACGTGCTTCTCTCTGCTTCCTGGAACTCTGGGCAGGCCCACAATCCAGGTGTGCACACTTGGGCCTGTGCATATTGGCACCTGGGCAGAAAAGGTGTCCAAAGCAAGACTTGAAAATTTTGGAGTTAGGCTGACTCCAGCTTGAATCCTACGTACAAAATATATTATTTCCTTTGGGCAAGCTGGTCACTCCTTCTGAGCCTCAGTTTTCTCATGTATAAAATGGGAATCACGTAAGCACTAATCTCCTGGGGCTGCTCTGAGCTATAAATGAAAGAATGCATATCAAATGCTTAGCACAATGCCTTGCACTACTCAGGGCTCACAAACTACAGCTGATATTATTGTGCAAAGTTCCTATCATCTACAAAGTACTCAGTAAATGGGGTGTATCCTTGTAGATTTTGTAAAAGTCTTGTTAACCGTGAGCATATAAAAAATGAACAGGTAGGGATATAGTCCTAGAAGTGAGATCACTGAGTCAAAATGCAATTCCACATTTAATTTTTTGAGGAAACTCCATACAGTTTTCCATAATGCCTGCACCAATCTACATTCCCACCAGCAGTGTACTAGGGTTCTCTTTTCTCTACATTCTCTCCAGTGTTTGTCATTTGTTGATTTGTTGACGATAGCCATTCTGACAGGTGTGAGTGATATCTCATTGTCATTTTGATTTGCATCTCTCAGATGAGTAGTGACTGAGCATTTTTTCATATATCTCTTGGCAATCTTTATGTCTAGTTTGGAGAGGTGTCTGTTTAGGTCCTTTGCCTATTTTAAAACTGGATTGTTTGTCTTTCTTTTGTTAAGTTATATATTTTGGATTTTAAACCCTTATCAGATGTATCATTGACAAACATGTTCTTCCATACAGTGGGCTTCCTTTTCATTTTGTTGATGGTTTCTTTTGCTGTGAGAAGCTTTTTATTTTGATATAGACCCATTTGCTTATTTTCTCCTTAGTTTTCTTTGCCCTAAGAAATGCGTCAGCAAACATATTGCTATGAGAGATGTCTGAGATTTTGCTGCCTATGGTTTCTTCTAGGAGTTATGGTTTCATGTCTTACATTTAAGTCTTTCATCCATTTTGAGTTTATTCTTGTGTATGGTGATCTAGTTTCATTTTTTTTTGCATGTATCTGTCCAATTTTCCCAATACCATTTATTAAAGAACCCAAAACACCAATCATAAAGAATATAATCACTCCTATGTTCATAGCAGTGCAATTTACAATAGCCAAGATCTTAAAACAGCCCAAGTGCCCATCAGTAGATGAGTGGATAAATAAGCTGTGATACATTTACATTATGGAAAACTATGCAGCAGTGAAAAAGAGGGATCTCTTACCCTTTGAGACAGCATGGAGGGATCTGGAGCGTATTATGCTAAGCCAATCAGAGAAAGACAAGTATCACATGATCTCACTCATATGTGGAATCTAAAGAACAAAATAAACTGATGAACAAAACAGACCCAGAAACACAGAAGCATGGAACAGGCTGTCGAATCTCAGAGGGAAGGTAGTGGTGGGTTGGAAGAGATTAACAAAAGAACTTGCATGCATATATGTGTAACCCATGGACATGAAAATAGTGTGGCAAAGGCCTGGGGTGGAGGGGGTAGGCTAGAAGGGATCAATGTGGATAAAGGGGGGACATCTGTAATATTTTCAATAATAAAGATACTTCTTAAAAAACTGAACAGCTATTCTTTCTGGGAATGTCCATGTCTTGGCGAAGCAGACTCCAGAGGCATAGATGATTGGTTCATGGTTACACAGGCAGTGTTGCCTAAGGTTTAAAGTCAGAGGAACTAATGGGAAGGCTGGGTCTGCCATTACTTGTGAGGACTTGGGGGCAGGTACTTTCGATGTCTTTGAACTTCAGCTTTCCTATCTAAAAATGAGGGTGATGATCCCCACCACCAAGAATTGTGACTCATAGGAGATGAATTCCATGTGTAATGTACAACATAAGGTAAGATATTTCATCAACTACCAAAAGGCCCTCATAGCCAGCCTCTGGGAAGAAAGAATATCTATAATACCCCTGCTTCCTTACTGGCTCTTTGTCAACTGCCCTCACTCTTGCCTTCCTTTGGAGGAAAAAAATTCCTTGAAAGAATGATCTGCTTCCTCACCATCTGCTCAGTCTTTTAATGCCATTGAACCTAATTTATATATTTAAAATTGTTTTGAAAAATGATCTCCCATTTTGCCATTGACTTGGTAAAATATAAAAGCACAAAATCCGAAGTCCATTCTCTTTGAACTCTATAATATTTGACAGGATTATCCACATTAATAACAACAGGTGGCATTCCTTGAGAAGCTACTACATGCTGCACTATGCTAGCCATCTTGCATACATGATTGTATTGAACTTACACAAAACCTCTTGATGGCAAGTATCGTGGCCCCATTTTATTGAGGATGAAAGTGAGGCACAAAGATCTTAATTAACTTGTTCATTGTAACATAACTGCCACATAAGGAGAGAGAGAGATAGAGAGAGAGAGAGAGAGAGAGAGAGAGAGAGAGAGAGAGAGAGAAAAGAAGAAGAAGAAGAAGAAGAAGAAGAAGAAGAAGAAGAAGAAGAAGAAGAAGAAGAAGAAGAAGAAGAAGAAGAAGAAGAGAGAAGGGGAGAGGAGGGAAAAATTATAACTCGTTAATACTTATGTTTCTTCTTGGAGGTTTGTTCTTTTCTTAGCTTCTATCTGTAATCTTTTCCTATCCACGAAAATACCCAAAGCACTGTGTACCTTTCTTATGGCATTTATCTGACTCCTAACTCCCGGATCTTGACATAATTCCTGGGTAATTTGTAATCTCCTTGAGAACCTCCTTTAGCATAATACCTGATGGCACAATTATTTTATTTTTAACAAGGGAACATTCCACAAAGACTCTTTCCTTGGACTGATAAGTCTGAAGACTTAACACTTAGTAAGAACATAAAAGCAATATCAACTCCTTCCTAGCTCATTTACCTTTATAACCATTGTAATAATGACCTTCTTAAGCTAAGAGTTTCCTTTGGGTTAATTAGACAAGAGGCCTTTTCATAATGTTGCAGTGGTAAAGAAAGATAGCTGAAGAAGCAAAATGTGCATACCTTTCTTAGAAATTGCAGTTGAAAATATCATTGCTATTCTGATTAATAACAAAGAATCCCAGCCAGAGTGGGGTGTACTTTGATTTAGATAAACTCAGGGTAAGGTATTGCTCAGGAGAGAAATCTGAGCAAGCTCCCATGATGCCCAGATGGACCATAAACAAGAGACAATGAGTGTTGTTACTTTTCTTGCTGACCTTTATTTAACAGAACTCTCTCATTAGAAAAGAGCTTGCTTTATCTTACTGTTAAAATAGCTGTTTGTTCACCTGCTTTTGAAAAAGGAACAGGCACGGGTAAGCACTGACATAGATTAATAGTATGCCTTCTTGGTGCTAGTGGAGTTCTCTTTAATTATTTCTTCAGGACAAGAGTGATAACATTATTATATTCACATTATATACATATTTAATAGGCAAAAAGTTGATGTGTTTAGTGGATGCAAAGCACAGCATGAAACGATATTTTAAAGGAAAACCTACTAAAATACAGAGGACTACTAGCTATAATAAAATTCCCATTTTTGTAGGTGAAAATAATTGAATATAGGCAATTTCACATGGGTTGACTTTTGACAAGACACTCAACTTATACAACTTATGCAATATACAAAATCCTATAATGTAAGTGACATTATCCCACTTAACAAATAGAAATATAGCTCAGAAAAGTGAAATAATTTGTTAAAGGACACACACTAAGTGGATTTTGAACCATCTCTATTTCAATTCCATAAATCTTTCTTTTCATAAAGTGCACTGTCTCTCTTCATGATATCTAAAAGTAGAAGAAAAAAAGAAAATGGCCTGGCTGGCATGGCTCAGTGAGTGTCGACCTGTGAACCAGGAGATCATGGTTCGATTCCTGGTCAGGGCACATGCCCGGGTTGTGGGCTCGATCCCATTGTGAGGTGTGCAGGAGGCAGTCAATCAATGATTCTCTCTCATCATTGATATTTCTGTCTCTCTCTCCCTCTTCGTTCCTTTCCAAAATCAATAAAAATATTTTTTAAAAAATGATGTATGTGTATAAATATGTGATAAGAAAGTAGCAAAAGGTAAAACCTGCTGAAGACTTCAGAGACTGGAGAGGTCCCTTCTATCCTGGAGAGCAAGGAATGAAAAGAGAAAGGAAAAATGAAAAAGGGATGAGAGAAGGTTTTACCCAGGAGGGGTTATTGAAGAGTTTGTGGGAGTTTGACAGGTGAAAATGAAAGAGGAGAGAGACCTTTCTTGTATGTTTGAAAGGGTTAGGCCAAGAGACAGAGACATGAGGATTATAGATATGTTTTCGGGGTGGCAAGAAGTATAGCTCAGTTGTAACACAGGGTAAAAGAAGGGAAGTAAAGTTTGGGCTGAAAATTTATCTGGACAGCACGTATTGGAGGATGGTGATGTCCAGTCCTGGGAAACTTTATTTGGTTGGTTAAGGAAAGCCACTGAGGGGCTGTGATTAGGGAAGTCCCATGATCAAGGTCATGTTTGGAACTATTCATTAGGAAGGTCCATGCAGAAGAAAACAGGGGTGGGAGGGATTAGAGCAGTTTTTCAAAAATTTATGTATAATAGATCTACCTACGGCATTTGTTAAATTTCCAGACCTTGTTAAATATAAGTCACATAAGTGGATATTTAAAAAAAAAAAGTCCCTAGGTAATTCTTGTGCAGGATTTTTTTTTTTTAAGTTTTTTTTTAAAAATATATTTTATTGATTTTTTACAGAGAGGAAGAGAGAGGGATAGAGAGTTAGAAACATCGATGAGAGAGAAACATCGACCAGCTGCCTCCTGCACATCTCTTCCTGGGGGTGTGCCTGCAACCAACGTACATGCCCTTGACCGGAATCGAACCTGGGACCTTTCAGTCTGCAGGCCGACGCTCTATCCACTGAGCCAAACCGGTTTCGGCAATTTTTTTTTTTAATTTTTAATTTTAATTTATTGACTTGAGAGAAGAGAGAGAGAGAGAGAGAGAGAGAGAGAGAGAGAGAGAGAAATTTGTTGTCCCATTTATTTATGCATTCATTGCTTGATTCTTCTATATGCCCTGACCAGGGTTAAAACCCACAACCTTGGTGTATCAGGATGATACTCTAACCAACTGAGCACCTGACCAGGGCTTCCTTGTGCGTGTGATTTAAGGACAACACTTTTAAAAAATCAGACTAGTTGCAAGAACAGGCAGAGTGGATTTATTTGGTCTTAACATGAGTTTAGTTTTGCTAGTTGAATTTTGACATGTAATGATGCAGCCACAGGGAAATGTCTACTAGGTAGCAGGCAATAGGGCTTGGGTTGGGGAGTAAGGTCACAGCTGGAGAGATGATTTTGGATGTAAGTTAGACAGATAATATTTTCAATTACTGAAAAAGTGTAAAAAAAGGAAGGAAAGAAAAGAAAGGACCCTGCAAAGAGAAAACATAGAACAGAACTGTAAGGTAAGAGGGGACCTGG
The DNA here is from genome assembly GCF_028538775.1 of Myotis yumanensis. Lineage (NCBI taxonomy): Eukaryota > Metazoa > Chordata > Mammalia > Chiroptera > Vespertilionidae > Myotis > Myotis yumanensis. The sequence goes on from NW_027223753.1 coordinate 179,550,914, forward strand.
AAAGGGAAAGAATTAATGTCATGGGAAGAGAGGATTTCAGGGGAAAAATTACCTATATAAAATATGTATGAATAATTTATATATAAAAGTATTTATATATGAAATCATATGAAATCATATTTATATATGTATTATATATAGATATATTATATATGTATTTTATATATGTATTATATATATACATATACATATATATATATATATATATATAGAGAGAGAGAGAGAGAGAGAGAGAGAGAGAGGCAGGAAGACAGAGACAAAGAAAATAGAAAGAGAGAAGGTCCATAGTGTTGAATGCTGTAGAATAATCAAGGGTCATGAAGATTGTGAAAAAGCCAAACTGGGTGGTAAAGAGATTCCTGGAGAGAGTGAAGAGGGCCATCACAGGAAATGTATGTCCAGAATTCAACACAAGTGCCTTAAAAATGAATGGGGGCAAGGAAGTGAAGGCAGTAAGTATAAACTACAATTTCAAAATGATGAAAGGGAACTCTAGTCATGTTCCTGTGTTCCTTAACCTCATCATCTATCCAGGTATACAAGTCAGAAATCTAAAATTATCCCTGACACTTCCTTCTTCTTTACCCATGTCCTCTCAGATTTATCCCACTGCCAACTCTGTCATATGACTTTTGAACCCCTTCCCTTCTGGCCACTTTTCTGTTCCCCCACTGCTGCCTGGATCACTACGACAGCTTTGCAACTGTCTTCTCTGCATCCACTCTTGCTCTTCTCCATTTTGATCACCACACTGCAGTGGAGACACCTTTGCACCAATATCTTTTCAGTACCCTACTTAATTGTTTGGATGGCTCTCCATTGCTCTTAGAATAAAAAACAACTGAACCTGACCTGTAAGTTTTTAGCTAGCCAGGCTCTTTTCTGCCTCTCCAGCCTTGTCTCAAACCATATGCTGTTTTTCCCTGCCCTCTAGCCACACTGACCCTCTACAGAGGCACTGTCCTCATCTACACTCTGTGACAGGCTTTTTAAAAAAGTCTCATTTATTAAGTTTTTATTAATTGCTTTACACTAGAATGCAAGCTCCACCAAGGGCAGGAAATCCTTTCTCTCTGTGTCTCTCTCTGTCTCCCTCTCTGTAAGAGCATGTCTGTATGCGCGCACGCACACACACACACAGAACTTGATAAACGTTGAGCGAGTACAGGTGCCATGCTTTTTTCTCTGCCTAGAAAGCTTCTCCTCTAATTCTTTCTGGCTTCACACTTGCTCCCCCCACTTTTATGCTTCTTCATTTAGCATCTCAGTCATATCTTCCTCAGAGGAACTTTCCCTTACACCCTTGACTACATTAATGTCTTCAATTAAATAATCGCTTAGCACTTATTACATCTCTAACTTTACATTTATTTGTGTGACTATTTGAATAATGTCTAGCTCATCCAGGATTGTCACCTCACAGTTGGTGGGGAGCAGCTCCCTTCTGCTTTGGCTCCACACCTCGTCCATAGATGTTGAATAAATATTTGATGAATAAATGAATGAATAATTGAATGCAGACCTGAAACAAGGACTGATCAATTAAAGGGTAGCAGGATAGAGAATAGATTTTTTTCAAAAATAATATGGACATCTGAGCACATTCATAGGTCTAGAGGAGGAACCTTCTTTTAAGAAACTAAACACCATCTGAAATCAAATTGCACATAAGGCAGATTTTCATATGGGCATATGAACTAGAGTACAATTTCTATTTTCTTTATACCATTTTTATTTTCAGTTTCAGTCCTACAGGCACTAAACCTACCTGTCAATGGAGAAATAGGCCTTGACAATTGAGATTAGTTATGATAGACATTCTCTAGGTAGTGTTCTCTGTACCCAGGCTATTGTTATCTTTTTATATGTCCAAAAAAATTCTCAAGTTTGGCAACATATTATCTAAGCCTTCCTTCTCCTTTAGATATAAACTTTATTTCTCTCTCAACTTTTCTTTTGATTCATCCCAACTGAGAACTGAGTCCTGTGCTGTTCTTTTTTTATGTTTTTCAAAAAAATAATTACCTTGAGTTGTCTACACAGAGAGCCCAAGTGACTGTTCCCAAGCACCACGAAGGGTCAAATAAAACCACTAGGAAGCGAAGTTACACCAGTCATTGATCATCTCCACTGACAGGAAGAAACCTAATCCAGCCTTTTATAATTTTGCCCCTGAAGTTAGGTATTATTTTCTTCTGGCTGTCAGGCTATTGCTTCCCCACCCCCTTAATTTCTTCATTTGTAATATACTAGGAAACAAAAAAAATTCAAAGACATTCAATGGCCCCAGATTTAATATAGAAATACAATCCCCTAAGGAAGAAAACTATACTTCAGCTTGATGGAGCTACATATTCTTCCCATGGTCAGAAATTTCCAGATGCATAGGCAAAACCAAACTCAAGACATTTAAGAATTATCTCACGGGCAAGATTTACCAACTGCTTCTCTCTCCTTCTCATTACGTGCCTTATGCAGTGGTACAGAATGATCCTCTGCATCTATGCAAAGCAAGAAAGAATCCAGATTTGCATTTAAATTGCTGTCTATTTTTTAACATTCTTAGCTTTTCACTTTGAAAGATACTTTACCCTTTGTGGATAAGAGTTATAGAGTCAGGCGCTTGACCTTTACCAGATTCTGAGTGAAAATTTTAGTAATAATAAAATAAAGAGACTTAAAAAGTCTGACAAAACCAAAATCATTATTTATAAAGTCCTGAACTATGTACAGTGGAATTCCCCAGACACTTGCAGTGTAGTAAGGGCTGTATTTTGACAAAGTTCCAAAATGAATCTTCCTTTGATAGAAGCCTACATGGATTGGTTTTATAAATTATTTCCAACCAAAGAAAGTCTGTGAGTAATATGATTCTATACGTAAACAGGCAAGATCAGATAACCCATTCCCTTCTTTCTTTCCTCTTCCCTAAGAACCCTATTTGCACCCAGTGCACAAAGGGGATTCAGTGAAATTAAGATTTGTGTGGTTTCTAGACCCCTTCATTGCCACACAGCCTTGTAAATAACAATAAGAAATTAAAAAATATGTTTTTATTGATTTCAGAGAGGAAGGGAGAGGGAGGGAGAAATAGAAGCATCAAAGATGAGAGAGAATCATTGATCAGCTGCCTCCTGCACGCCCCCTACTGGGGATCGAGCTTGCAACCCAGGCATATGCTTGATGGGGAATTGAACCCTGAGCTCCTGGTTCATAGGTCACCAATCAACCACTGGGCCACATCGGCTGGGCAACAATAAGAAATTTTCCTGACTTATCCAATATGTCTTTACCTTAGGGAACAGCGTGAAGAGAAGAGTGTATCAGCCAAAAAAAGTTATTTTTTAAAATTGTATATATTTAACACAGTTTGATTCACCTAAGATTTATAAAATCATAGTGTCTGCTCTCAAGAAGTTTGCAACCTAATTATCTGGGCTAAATTTTATACTTTAAAGTTTAGTGGTGTATTTTACTTGTCTGGCTATTTTTTTTTTTTTTTACAAATCAACTGGATTTGTTGAAAACGGAAAATGAGCTCCCATGTCCAGAATATTCTGGAGTCTTAATTCAGGAAAGCACCAAGACGACAAGGAGCCTGCATGTGGGATTCATCTGACATTTTCCCTATTTAGTACAAATGCTAGCAAATGTAAACCAAAGCCCTCCTGTCTAGCAATATAAGCATCATCTCTTTCTTTCCTAAGAAGTCAGCAGCCTTGACATTTTAACAGCTGATTTATCCCCCCTCCCCTCCCCCTGAGCTGGAATTCTCACCCGGGCTCATCTGTCACCCTAGCTTTGATGAGGAGGGGGCTTAGGCATTTGCTGTTGGAGGCTGTCAGACTTAAAGTTGGCTTTAAATGGAAGGCTCCACCATGCTATTTAGAATGATAAGGTAGCAGCTGTGGGCAGACGGTAAGAGGAAGGGATGGGGAAAGTGTCAAAAGAAGCATCTGATATGGGCCTGAGAACATACAGAGGAGAGGTGGATGAGGTGTTAGTAAGCACATGGCAGGTCCAGGGCTTTATTATTATAAGATAGTTCCATGTAGCACTATTTCTGAGGTGGATGATTTATTTATCCACTTGGTCATTTACCCTCCCTGGGTCAAACTGGACACTAAGATGTCTAGTATATATATATTCACTGATTCAACTCATTCAAGAAATACTTATCGAGCTTTAACTACTGCCAAGAACTCTGCTAGGCACTGACAATACTGTGACGGCTATGACTTAGTCCTTAACCTCCAGGCACTTACAATTCAATTGGGGAGGAGGGGAGCAGATTAGTAAACCAAAGATCAGCACAGTGTGCTAGGGGCCATGGTAGGACTATGCACAGAGTATTCTTGCAATAAAAAGGAGCAATATTTTGTGAAGATTTTAAAAAAAATCAAACCTTGAAAATCATGACATTTTTATGACAATGAAATACCCACACCTTTGGAGAGGGACACTACAGCAACAGAAGAATTAGGAAAGATCACCAAGAGCAAATATGTCATTAAAGACCAAGGCTAAGGTTACCCACACCCTTGTATTCCCAAATACTATGCACATATGTGAAAGTTGGACAGTGAATAATGGAAAGTATACTATCTACTACCCAAATGATAGAAAAATAATTGATTCATTTGAAATATGGTGTTAGAGGAGAGTGTTCCAGATACCTTGAACCGCCAGAAGATGAAAAGTGAGTCCTAGAGCAAATTATGTTAAACATTGATGGAGGCAAAACTGAAACTATCCTACTTCAGGCACATTATGAAAAGATAGAGTCCTATGGAAAAGACAATAATACTGGGAAATATAGAAAGTAGCAGGAAATGAGAAAGTCCAAATATGAAAAGGACTGACTCCATAAAGAAGCCATAGGCATGAGTCTGCAGGAGCTTCGCAGGGCTGTTGAGGACAGAACATTGTAGACATTACTCATTCATAGGGTTGTCAGGAGTTGGCCCATAACACACACACACACACACACACACACACACTACTGTTAGAACTAGTTTCACTTACAGAGGTGGATTTGAGATATGACAAAATATTAAAAGAAACACACAAATACAGCCATTAGTAACACAAACCAATCTTCAATAATTAGAAACGTGGGGAGTTGGTGGTGCAGGATGAAGTTCAGAAATGACTAAAGGAAAGTTTAGCCTATGTAGTAGATTGTATTTGAGACTTTTCTAATAGTTTGTCTGGAGATGATAATTTTTATCAAGCAATTAAATGAAAGTAAATATCTTGGCATTAAGAATTTCATAATGTTAAATCTAAATTTCCAATTTCATGCACACCTTGCACTGAAGTCATATCCTATGATGATGCATTCATCTAGTCGCTTTACCAGGAATTCAGCCTGTGCAGTCACAGGCAGAGTGAAGACAGGAAATGTTGAAACTAGACCCTGACAGGATTGAGGGAAGGCACTCAGTTAAAGTTCTTTTATTATGAATCCATAAAATGGGGTTACCTCAGAAAAGCAGACATTTTCTTGATTTTTTTCAGAATTGCCTCTTTCATTTTGGGCCTAATAAGAAACAACCAAATGCCATACATTTCAAGAAATTCTGTTTCTGTGGCTGGCTATATGCTCTAACACCTTGAACTCTAATGTGATTCATTGATGATTAAATCACTCTTAAATGTTACCTATTGAATGAACTAAGAGACTTGCAATACCAAGAAATCAGAACTAAATGAGATATTTAAACCAAATCTCTCAGTGTCGTAGTATATATAGCATTTAAAGTTTCATTCTAGATAATAATAGTTAAAGTGTTGATAGGTACTATGTATTATGCATTTAATTTGTGCCAAGCATGGTGCTAACAGCTATGCACAGATTACATTTAATACTCGAAAACCCATGAGCGATGTACTGTTACCATCTACAGAGGCTCAGCAAGGTTGAAAGAACCTGCAATGGGCAGGTCTTCAGGACTGTGAGGCTGGTGTTCGGATGCTACATTATATTGCACTTCTAGAGACTGAGGTTTCCTTAATAAGTAAATTAGCTGCCACTTAAGTTGTTTCACAGGAGCTAAGTCCACTTTTTCTTCAGGGAAGGAATCCATAAGGCTCCCACATTGTGTGTTCACTAAGGAAAGAAAATTCTTTTCTTCAAATCCGTCCTTTTAAAAAATTCCTCTAATCACTGGCAGCCTGTAGTCACTAAATACATTAAAGATGGTTAATCTGACATTCTATTTATCAGAAATCTTTATGACTGAAGGGAGAGTGAATTTCAATAGTTTACTAGTTCTTTGACCTTGAGCAATTTGATTAACTTTTCTACATCTTAGTTTTCTTATCTGTTCAATGGAAAGTGTTCTATCTACTACTCAGGCATGCTGTGAAGATCAAATGACAGTAGCAGTGAGAACACTATTATGTTTTAAGCATTTCCTCTGTGCCAGGTATTTATTCTAAAGGGGCACCGGCACACATAATCACTTTAATCTTCAACCCAAAGAGGGAGGTATTACTATTGCCAATTACCAGTGAGGAAACTGAGATACAACAGAATGATTTTAAAAACTTGACCATGGTCACATAGCTATGAAGTATAAAGGTGAGATTCAGACCAAGTCTCTTTGTTCCTAAAGACTGTAGGCATCTCAGATTCTATATCCAATTCATATCACACTACCTCCCTGGATTATAGAACATTCTAGAAATCCTTACTCTCAAAGAATTTGCATTCTAGCAGGAAGAGACAATAAAAGCCCAACCTATGCTGTATTGGGGATGATTTGATATGCTATGGAGAAAAAGGAAGCAGGGACTAGGAACAGGATTTGTGCAAGGGCGTATAATTTGAAATATGGTTTTCAGGGAATTCTTCTCTGATGAAGTGACATTTGGTAGGGCCATGAAGAAAGTGAGAAACTGAATCATGTGGTTATGTAGGGGAAGAATTTTCCAGGAAGCAGGCACAGCACAATCAAAGGCCCTGAGGTTTGAGAGTACGTGGCAGGTTTCAGGAAAAGCCAGGAAGCCAGCGTGGCTGTAGTGGAGTGCTAAAGGAAGAGGGTAGCAGAAGAACCAGGGAGGAACCTGGGCTGATCACACATGGCTTATGAGCCACTGTAAGGATCTGGCTTTTATATGTATTCAGATGGGAAGGTGTTGGAGACTTTTGAGCAGGAGATACTAAGATTTAATTTTAATTTTGAAATGACCACTGGTGTTGGATACAGACTAAAATGTGTGTATGAGAGCAGGGGGGAGGAGGCAGAAACAAAAGATCAATGGTGGAAATATATGCAATAATCTGATAATTGGTAGTAATTTGCTCAGAGTGGTAGCAGTGGCATGATAAGTAGTTGAATATATAAGTATGGAGGTAAGGGAAAAAGGGGAAAAGCCCAGGTGAGGGATTGGAATTTGTGAGCTGTTTGTATATGGATGGTTTCTATATCTTGAGATTAGATCAAACTCATTTAGGGAGTAAGTATAAATAAAGAAGAGATTTATAGTTGAGCCACAGATCACTCCAAAATTTAAATATTTAGGAGATAATGAGCAGCCAGAAAAGAAGATACGCTGTATCTATAAAAGAGAATTAGACACACACACACACACACACACACACACACACACACACACACTTTTCTAGTAAACCTGAATTAAGGTGTAGGAGTCAGTCTCTCAGAAAGGATGATGCTGAGTTTTTCACGATGTGCCAAAAACCCAAGGAGGAAGAGGCTTTGATAAGGCAATGGCACGCCTGCTCAGCCTTTCTTGGACCAACAGATGACCTGGGAATTTGCATTGAAGACTTAGTAGATAATCTGAAGTATGATAATGAGAAAGATGGCAACATGATTGGAATAGGAGATGTAAACTTTAATGATGTTAGTGTTTTTGTGACTATTAATATAATGTCTGCTTTAAAAATTTAGCAACCCTACAGATTAATAATGAGAATAAAACTGTGTGCTTTTTCATACACAGGTATATATTACAATTAGGATTATATTGTATATACATTGTTATAGTCAGCTTTTTATTTCCTCTAATAGCACAAATATTTTGGGAAGGTTCTTTTTTCATTATATTTTTATGGGAGAAAATAAATAGTCAAAGAGAGGATTGTGTTAATTTGAGGAATGTTGTGTCCGATATCTACTAATAAAGTAGAATGACGACTGCGTGTGTATTTGAGAGAAGCAGAGAACAAGGACAACTCTGGACTTGCTGACTTGTGTCTTGGTGACTAAATGATGACTGTGCTACCCTTAGGGACTGAGAAAACAAGATAGACTAGAGCTTTGCTTATTTTTTATGTCAGGGTGGAATCCAGAGTTGCTTTATGTGTTACTGGAGAATTGCTGGTTTTTCATTACTAGATGTGGCAAAGACTGAAAGGGAAGGCTATCTGGAAATGCTCTGATTGACAAGGTAAATAGGAAATGAAGTTAATTAGTAACACCAAGTAAGTCATTTTGACTAAATTGCTTGGCTTGGTTTTCCCCACTGCCTAGAAACAACAAAACAACAACAACAACAACAACAACAACAACAAATGGCCGTATCTCTTCTATATATTTCATGTTGTAGGGGTCCAGTCTAGACAAATACACCATCAAGATTTACCATAAGAACTTTTCCCATAAATCCGTAAAAATTGTGAAAAGTCATTTTAGTTTAGCAGGAAAGTGTTATGAGCATGATCACAGCAAAAGAATTCTGTTGACAACTTTTATGGCATAAATTGCTTCTATAATCAATGCATGATGTGATTAGAGTCAGAAGATATTGGTAAGACCAGAGCCAGTGAAAGGCCCTTTCAAATAAATGAAATTAATGAAAACAATAGAAATAACATTCAGTTGTAAACTTCTGGCAGCTGTAAGTAAAATGTGTGTGTTTCCGTTTGTGTATTGCAAACTCTCTGTATATGGGTTCTTGACGGGTGAGCACAATTGGCTAGAGAATGGAACTTTACAAGGTCAAGGTCGCACATTCCACTGGCCACACAGAAGCAGAAAACTATGTCATAGCCATCAATTGCATCAGAAATTCTATACAGTTATTTCACGTGCTCTTGGTCACAGAAAGATTAGCAAAGAGAGTTTCAGTAATTTTCATCACACTATTAGGAAAATAGACACACAACTTTAAGCACACTACAGGACAATGATTTCAACTTTGTATGTGAGTGGAGGTATTTACACAGAAACTGGCAAATGGACAGACTTAACTGCATCAGAGAAAAAGCCCACCACTCTTTAATTTCAGTATTTAGCCGAAGCAAACATACTATAATTATATTTCACTTTTATTTCTAGTCAGTACTGCATGACTATAGAACTTTTGGAAGCATATTATATTATTTTTTAAATACACAATTACTCTGTGTATCCTTGCCATTTGCTATAACTAAATCAATGCATCAGAACATAGTGTCTTTCAAAATCTCAAGCCACATCTTTACATAGAGGAGTTTGTGAAGTCTATCAGGGAAGCGACACGGTGGGACTGAGAAATCCACTCACTATGTTTCTGCCACTTCACATTGAGGGTCACGTGCAATGACAAACACTGACACTCGCACCCTGGATCAAGTTGAGGAAACATTCGTTTTTGATCATTGCATTTTTGGCTTTAAAAAATCTCAGCAGATGATTTCTTGACATTTCCTTTCCCCACTGAGCTACACCAACCCCATAATAAAGTACAAAGCAGCACAAGTTCCTCTGCAAATCTGCTCCTGATCCACCCGACTCGGGAACCCACCTGCCCCTCGCATCTTGCAAGGAGAATTGTGCTTTTACGCTGTGCATGAAAAAAAGGAGAAAAGGCAAGAATAAGCCGTCTAGTTCATAATCTCTAACGAAGCACCATTTTCATGTGCAGCCCTGGCAATTGTTGAAAAGCAAAAGCAGGAATAGAGAGAAAGCTCCCCCCTCCACCCCCCCGCCCCATTAGCCTAAAACTCTTTCTCTGCTTTAGCAACACCATGAACACAAACAGTGTGGATCAGGCTGTCAACATGCAAAATGGACGAAGGTACCCACTTTTCTTTCATAATAGATTCAATCCGGAGTAGTTCTTTATGAGGGAAATCCTTTGTAATCTTCCCATTTCCCCTTATAAAAATCAGAAGCTGCCTATCCCAGCACCTGGACCAGGGGAATAAAATATTTATCTAACAGGTTTCAAGTCCTCAGGACAGCTTCCTCTTTATTTCTCTTGGACCGTTTGCCTCCCACCCACCCAAGTCAGCACATAACCCTACCAACGGACCAGCTAGCACCACAGATAAGCAAACTGCTTTCTCCGTGACCTCTAAGCATTCCGCTCCAAGGGAGAAGCAACGTGGAAGGCACTCTGAGCAGGCTCCCAGACTGGAGCCAGTTTGTCCGCGAGGCATTTCTGCCAGAAAACGGAATACTATCCGCTGTGTTTTGCTCTAAGCAGAGCCGTCTCCCACTCCCCTCTCTCCCCTTCCTGCTTCTCACCCCGCACCTGGCTGCAATTCACGACCCACTGGGCACTCCGCAAAGGAAAAGCACAGCAACAGATCCCTTTGTTTTACATGCAAATCTTACCTCCAGTAGTTGTCACATCTTCCTCAAAAGCCACGCTTAATTTTTAATGACAGCGATCCGGTGCAGTCCTCTGAAGAGCCACGGGTAATCATCATTACCTCTCCTGCCTAAAGCCTTTCTGGACCATTAATGTCACAACCCTTGCTAACTCATAGCTTTAGCACTCCCGGCTCAAAATGTCTGAAAGAGTTTGGAAGGACAATAGGAGTGACAGGCACGCTAGACAGCCATGCTTGAAATTAGTTGTCTGAAGCTCCGTTAAAGCTGCTTTCTACTGTTTTGAAAGCGTGCAGGAGGTAGGACTATTAGCCTATGGTAGGCATGCTGTTTCTGTTTTTATTAAATACGGTAATAGGCTGTCTGTTAGCAATGCTGTGATAGGTCTACCATCACTTCCCCATTGCTTTCGAATTCTCATATTAAAAAGGGAGAGAGGGCTCAGACGTCCTGTCCTGTCCTTCGGCACAGACAGATGCCACCCTGCCGACTGGATCAGGTTTCCCCATCCTCTTTTACTACAGGAAAGAGCATTCCTTTTGAAAAGCGGTGTTTTTACACGCAGAGTGAAGTTGGAAATAAACACTCTAGGGTTCCCCAAACAATTCTCTCACTCGCAGCAAGGGACTCCTGCTCTGCCCAGTAACAGACATAAGCATCCTCTAGAGTCAGGTAAGGGAATCAATCCCAATGGGAAATGTTCTCATCATGACTGAGGAAGGATTCATTTTAGATAAAACTTCCAATGATATCAAATGGACAGAATGGATCCACGAGCACATTTATTATTATAGGCTGACTGACAAAGCGTGTGTTCCTGTTAGAAGCAATCATGCGCTATGCACTATGTCTAAATGGAAAGAATGAATGGTGGGTGGAAGGGAAGGGCTGGGGATGTGTACACTACCTTGATCCCCTTTGGACAGTCATGACCATGGAAGGTCCAAGAGGGATGTCTTACCATCGGTGATAGATGAGGAGGGTATTACTTACTTGCCTTGAAATGCTACTCTGAAAAGTTCTGAGTACTTTCCAAATAGAGACACAGAGAAAAGGCCTTGATAGCGCACATTAACAGAGAGAATGTGCTATGCTCCAACTACCCAAATTCAGTCCTTTTCTTCTGCTGGCTTTTCTCTCATCCTGCTGACCCAGGAAATTAAGTGATTCCCCTCAGGGGAGGGGCTCAGGGAGAGTAGCAGGTGGAATAAGAAGGGAAATGGCCTAAATAATTGAAAATGAGGTATGATTAGCAAACAAACAAAGCAAAAACTACTGCAAAACAAAATCTCAAGGGGAATGCTTATAAATCACCACTAGTTAATTACTGGTAGTTTTGTTATCTAGAAATACTATTATGATCACAACATCCTTTATTTTATTATGTGCGAGAACTGAATATTTGACTTATCAGCTGTCTGATCAAGGAAAGATATTTTGTTTTTCTCTAAACTCCTGGTTTGGGTTTTAATATTCCATGATTGTTTCTGAATTTCAGTTGTTAGTTTACTGCTCACAATTTCTTCTCAGAAATAAGGTGTGATTTAATGGAAAAATCTCCTTGTTCTGCAAACTGTAAACATGTTTCATTCTGTTTGGGTATCTTTATAGTGGTTCACCTGGGGCAAAATATAAACCAGAAAATACTGTAATTTGAATTTTAAAAAAAAATCCTGTTCCCATTATGTTGGTGGGACAAAAAAGAAGAAAAATTTTTCAAATTTTCAGTTCTTCAAGTAGAAAAAATAATAATATTTTGTGTTGTGTCCAAAACCTTTCACTAGCCCCATGATCCTGCAAGATAAACTATTTCGTATCCAAATGATTAGATGTTCACAGTTGTAAGGAGTCTGGAGAATACAAAATGACTGTCTTTAGTCCCTCAGTTTCACAGTTTGTTATTGGAGTAAGTGATACCACTGAAGTGAGAGCACACAAATTCTAGGATGAAATTGTTGGCAGGTCATTCTTCAGGATTTTATGAAAATCCTATGTGTGTGTGTTTGTTTATAGGCAAGCATACCATCCACAAATTTATAATTGGAGAAGGATTATTTCAGGGAAAAAGAATTTCTATGATATTCTCTTTATAAACTGTTGGGATAATAATATAAATTATATATCCCAATTTTTTTCCCAAATGTAAAAAGTGTATAAATGACAACCCAACAACCTAAACACCATGAATAGCACCATATATGATATATGATTTGAGAGAGAGAGAGAGAGAGAGAGAGAGAGAGAGAGAAAGAGAGAGAGAGACTCCCCAATTGGATACTTCCCTCCAATCCTACATGTGATTAATTCAGAAAACAGATACTGATGACACAAGAGATAAGGGAAAGAATTTATTTCTGGGAGGAAGTAAGAGGGACTTCGGCAAGGACAGCCAGTGATGCTGAGGGGGCTCTGTCCTTGGAGAAGCAAAGTCACTTGATCTCTCTGAGGATGAAGGAGTTTACTGAAAAAGGCAGTTGTGGTGGAAGATGGTTTATTGAGGTAATGGGGGAGGAGCGGGAGTTGAGGGAGGGAAGCTGAGGGAGCGAAAGAAGAAGAAAAGATCTATGAGGAAGGAAGCAAATAATTTATTGAGGTAGCATCCTGTTCGGAGAAGGCTTTGAAATAAGGAGGTCTGATTTTGCAACTAGTTTCCATTAGCCTATGTAAGCCTCTCATAAAATGGGATGATAATAATGTATGTTGTAAGACTGCAGTGATAATGAGACAAGGTACATGGGAAGGTAGGAGTAAAGCTCTTTGTAAACAGAAATACCAAAATAAATGCTAGTTGTTACTGAGCAGGAAGTAAGAGGGAGAGGAGTGATTAAAGGGGAGGTAAAGGGTACAATAGAGAAAAAGTGGAGAAAAGAAAGAGTAGAAAGAAAAGGAGGCAGAACCAGGAAAGAGAGGGAGTAGAAGAGAGAAGCATTTCTTCTGTTAATCATCTAAAATACAGCCTCTTGTTTTTGTTTTGCTTTCTGGATCATCTCCCAGTAACTATTGCTTTCATTCCCCCCTTATCATAAAGTTTCAGATAATAAAGTATCTTTGGAGCTCACCCCTTCTTCTTCAACAAGAGAAACCTATGCCGAATCTGTTAAAAAATGTGCTCTACCATTTCAAAAACAGCTGATGTGAAGATTGAATTTAGTCATTCTTAGCATTGTGTTTTTGGATGGTTCCCTGGAGAATGAAGTTTGGGGCAGCAGAAGGCAGGAGCTGAAGTAATATTTCAGAGCTATATTACTAGACACATTCAGCAAGAGTGTTCTGTGCATCTGCAACTTGATAACATTTTCAACATCTGCTCTCTGAATGCACATTAAAACAATCACAACAAAACCCCCCCCCCCACAAAAAAAAACCACAAAAAAAACTTGTTCTGGAAAATATTTCTGTATGTTAACAAATGTTGGGTTGAGAATCGGCCAAAATGACGTGAACACATGCAGAGAATTTTCAGTTTTCATGGACAGCCCGCAAGTTAAGTGATTTAATGAATGGAACGATGAATGCATAATTTCATTATGAGTCATCACTATTAAAATGAAAATTTGATAGATACATAACCAGGAAGTGTAGCTATCTGTTACAGATACAAGTGCTAATTATATTTTGGAATATATAATTTATACTCTGAATAATACAGAGAGCAACCGTTTTTGTTCTGTAGTGATTATTTACCTAGGAAAAACAAGAAAGTTAGGAAAGAAACTGCTTTCTTCCTGTTATATTCTTGTGAAGGCTGAAGCCAACTCACGCTAAAGTCCTAGTTTAATTCATAAAAGAGGCACCCTCTAGGATACATGGGAAGTCTTCACCCAAAAAAATAATTAAAAGAAACCAATGGAAGAAAGTCTGACATTTAAAACCCCATGTCTGTTTTCCAAGTCAGAATGATGTGCCTTTCATTTGTCTACGTCGCTTTTCATAAAAATTTTCCTTTTGACTAAAGATTTTCAAAAAGTTTACTAATGAAATGACCATTTCTAAAACTTTACACACATCATATTTGATCTTCAGAACAAAGGTATTGAGCAGCAAGGCAAATATTAATAGTTTCACTTCCATCTGGAGACACTGAGGATGAGAGAGGTTAAATGATTTATCCAAGATCGCACAGCCTATAAGTATGTCTTCTAACTCATGATCAGTGTTATTTTTACTTCATGAAACTTTATGCCTGGCTCCCAGTACTTCTAGAAATATCCAGAAATATAAGCACCAGAAGAATTTTTTTAAATGGTAAAGAAGAGTATAAATTGGAGCTTAGTGACATATTTTTTTCTTTCCATCTGGCAAATATTCATGCCTGGTTGCTGACCTTTTGTTTTACAGTTCTTTATGTTTTCAAGGTAGAGTTGGTAAACATTTTTAAAAGAGAAATTATAGATTTTCACAATTCTTCTAACTGCAGAATCAACACTGACTATAATTCTGTACTAATGGTGGCAGCTGAAAGGACTCTCTGATATATGGGCTATAAGCACAAACTCATCCAGTGAGGCTGTGATTTGAATCATCTTCTTGGATTTTTTTATTGCATTTCTGTCTGTTTTCATAAAAATTAGGAGAGAAATTCCTGCAGGAAACCCCTCCTTCTGTCAGCAGTTAGTCCCATTTATAGGTTTCTGTGAATTACCGTTCTGTATGCATGGGGTCTAAATGGGAGAAGGAGGTAGATGATAACATAATATACACGTTAATTAATTTATGTGAATTTCCAGACTAGTAGAATTATCCTCCCTAATGTGCCCCCTCCCACCACCAAACCGATTGAGATGCCGAGCCCTCGCCTGGATGCCCATGGAAAGCAGACACAAGCTAGTTGAACCAACTTTCTGAAGCCATCATTCTGCGGCTGAGCTATTGCATTTGGCAGACAGCTTATTGAGCTATTTTGATTCTTCTGAAGCCTGTCAGTGTACTGGACATAAGTCAGTTTTAAAATAAAACATAAAATAGAATATTGGCAGTTGTTTGAATTTTATTTTATTTTAATTATCCTACTTCCTGGGGACTAGCTGTGATCCTCCTGTGTACCGGAAGCATGTGCTCTAGCAATGTGACACTCTGAGCATGTCTATGTGCAATCGATGAGAAGACGACTGCTGGTGAATTTTATAATTAACATTATGACTTGTTGTGCTGCAGTAATATGTACCCTGTATACTACGTAGCATTATATATGATACCTGCTTCTTTCAATAGAAGTTAATTAAAACACATCTGTCTTAAAAGCAAAACAAAATATCCCTGGTATGCAGAAGGCTCCAAGGTTGGGTACAAATAACAAGGATTTACATGTATGTTGGTGTTTACATTCATGTGTATATATATATATATATATATATTAATGACTCACTTTATGTTGCTAGATTCTTAGGGTGGGAGACAAGCAAAATGATTTCAGTAAGTGTGTGGACATTTATTGTAAAAGCTCCTTCTTTACAAAATTGTAGCCAAATCCTAAGAAATCTATTATGCCTTTGTTAGTTGGATAATTTCTGTTTATTCAATGCTAGACATCTAAGAAAGTCTTAATAAATATTTCTACATTTCACAATTTACTTAGAAAAAGAATCAGCAAAATGGATGCCAACAAACAGATTGGCATACTGAAATGAATTTCTAAAGGTACTTTTTATCAAGGGTGTAGGTTAGATGTGATGGTAGCTTCACGGCATGCCCTCTTTCCCTCCTTAAAAACAAAGCCCTGTTTAATTCTCCTTATAAAAGTGGCACAGGCTCATGATTGAAAAATTAGAGTATACAGAAAATATAAACAAATGTCTCCTGTGACCCCACAATCCACATATACTTTCTATTATTAATGTAAAAAAATTAGGATTATATTGCGTATGTAGTTTTATCTATTTTCTCATTAACATGTCATTTTGAAATCTTCACTTTTTATTAATGGCTGCATATGGATCTCCTCAAATTTATTTTTTAAAACCCCAATGTTGAACACATGGGTTATTTTTCTTTTTCATTAGAATAATGCTGTGCTGAAGGTCTTTTAAATAAGTCTTTGTCTATATATCTGATTACATGTGTTTAGAGTAGATGTTCACATCTGCATCATTACTGAAATACCTGGACACTCTCAAGGCTCTTGGTTTGGATTGCTAAGTTGCTCCCTTGAAGGCTGTGCCACTTTCATCATTCTACCAGGGGAGTACGACCTTGCCCGGCAGGGCAGTCATTGTGGTGGGAAGAGAATGCTTTGTTCCTCTCTTCCACACGCAGACATGCATTATTTTACATTCTCTTTGCTTTGGGAACTGAAGTGGAAGTTAGGTGTCATATGACAAGAGGGAAAGAAAGGAGGCAAAGGAAGAAAGTTACTAAGGTTAGAATTTTTATGTCTGTTTCCTGAAATGAAAATTCTCATGGCAGGGAGAGGGAAAGTGAAGAACTACTAAGTAGTCTGAGGCTGCCGCTTATGTTATTCCTTCGGCTCAGAACAGAATCCCTAACCAACTGTGTCCTTTGAAACCTGGAGTATTCTTACTCCCGGGGAATTCTGTTGTATGGCAGAGAGACACCAATCTACAAAGTAAATCTGTTCTGTACTTCTGTAAAATCAATTTGTTTAAAATTTTTGAGAGCGAGAGTTTTGAATTTTTGTGTCCTGTAAAGCTTTTAGCACAAGCATAATTCAGTAGAATGCTTTTTCAACATCATTAAACCTGGAATACTTCAGATAAGCTCAGCAAACAGAATATATTTATAAACTGAAGTCATTGGAACGTTCTGTCTTTTGGGAACTCTTTTGGCATTTTCAAAATGAAAGAGACCATGTCTTCACTGAGAACCAGCAATGCTCATACAGAAAGGTGGGAGCAAATGATTTCTTGGCAAGTTAGGACACACTTATGTTGCTTGTTATAAGAAAAAGGAGTTTGTTACTTTTCTAAGATTCAGTAATTTTTGCTTGTCATGCACACAAAAATTTTCCCCACATGAATCAAATCAGTATCCTGCCAAAATTTATACTCACTCAATCAAATGTTAATTTACCCAAGCATGCATGTTTTATTTTTAATTCCTGCCAGACAATTAACTCAAATTGCATGTGTGTGATTTTAATGCCATTCTTTTTTCTCTTTATTGATTAAGGTATTGCCCCCCCCCCCCCCCCCCCCGTGGCCTCACCTTACTGGTGTCTGTGTCCATTGATTAGGCTTTTATGCATGCATACAAATCCTTTAGTTGATCTCTTCCCCTTTCCCCCACCCTCCCCTACCTTCCCTCTGAGGTTTGATGGTCTGATGGATGCTTCTCTGTCTCTGGATCTGTTTTTGTTCATCAGTTTATGTTGTTCGTTATATTCCACAAATGAGGGAGATCATATGATATTTATCTTTCTCTGACTGGCTTATTTCACTTAGCATAATGCTCTCCAGTTCCATCCATGTTGTTGCAAATGGTAAGAATTCCTTCTCTCTCTTTTTTTTTTTAACCACAGTGTAGTATTCCATTGAGTAGATGTACCACAGTTTTTTAATCCACTCATCTGCTGATGGTCACTTAGACCGTTTCCAAATCTTAGCTATGGTGAATTGTGCTGCTATGAACATAGGGGTGCATATATCCTTTCTGATTGGTGTTTCTAGTTTCTTGGGATATAGTCCTAGAAGTGGGATCACTGGGTCAAATAGGAGTTCCATTTTTAGTTTTTTGAGGAAATTCCATACTGTCTTCCACAGTGGCTGCACCAGTCTGCATTCCCACCAGCAGTAAAGGAGGGTTCCTTTTCCCCCACATCCTCGTCAGCACTTGTCGTTTTTTGATTTGTTGATGATAGCCATTCTGACAGGTGTGAGATGGTACCACATTGTCATTTTGATTTGCATCTCTCAGATGATTAGTGACTTGGACCATGTTTTTATATGTCTCTTGGCCTTCCTTATGTCCTCTTTCAAAAAGTATCTATTTAGATCCATTGCCCATTTTTTGATTGGATTGTTTATCTTCCTTTTGTTAAGTTGTATGAGTTCCTTGTAAATGTTGGAGATTAAACCCTTATTGGAGATAACATTGGCAAATATGTCTCCCATGCAGTGGGCTTTCTTGTTGTTTTGTTTATGGTTTCTTTTGCTGTACAGAAGCTTTTTATTTGATGTAGTCTCATTTGTTTATTTTCTTTTTAGTTTCCATTGCCCTAGGAGCTGTATCAGTGAAGATATTGCTTTGGCATATGTGTGAGATTTTGCTGCCTGTGGATTACTCTAATATTTTTAAGGTTTCCTGTCTTGTGTTTTAGTCCTTTATCCATTTTGATTTTACTTTTGTGTATGTTGTAAGTTGATGGTCTAGTTTCAGTTTTTTTGCATGTATCTGTCCAATTTTCCCAACACCATTTGTTGAAGAGACTGGCTTGACTCCATTTAATGCCATTCTTAATTTATCTTTTTCAAGTATACTAATTCTAAAGTTATGTGTTCAACTGGGATCACTGACTGGCAGTTTAAAATAGTATGCTTTTTAAAAGTAAGGTTAGTGTATCAGAAAATATTCAAGATAATGAAGGAAATGCAGAATAACCTGAAATCATTGAGACATGTGTCAGAGATAACATTCCTAAAGCTTGCCACAAAATTCTTGATAGCAACAGGTTAATAGCATGACCTAATTTCATCTAGTAAATATGTAATGAGAAGCAGCAGTCAATCAAAAAAGTCTAGAATGTACTCAAGTATTTATTTAAAATACAGATCTATTATTATGGAGATAGAAAATGACCTTTTTCTTGTGCAAGAAAACAGTAGATAAGTATTTCATGAAGCCATTACTTCTGCAGGGAAACTTAAAAACCAATCATATTATTTTTTAAGAAAAAAGTCCCTAAAATTTTGCCAACTGAAAAGAAAAAGTCTTGTGTAGATTTACTATAATACATCTACAATAATAAAAGCATAATATGCTAATTAGACTGGACAGCCGAATGACCTTCTGGATGTCATTCTGGACATCCTTCCGGATGAAACCACAGTAGTGGGGGCTGAGGCAGAGGTGATTGGGGGTGATCAAGCAGACAGATGAGCAGTTAGGGCCATCAAACAGACAGGCAGAGTGGTTAGGGGCAATGAGGCAGGCAGCAGGTGAACGGTTAGGAGCCAGCTGTCCTGGATTGTGAGAGGTTTAACTGGCAGTGGGACTTCCCCCGAGGGGTCCCAGATTGCAAGAGGGTGCAGGCCAGGCTGAGAGACGCTTCCCTCCCCCCCCACCCCCGTGCACAGATTTCATGCACTAGGCCTCTAGTTGCATTATAAAAATCAAACAATCCATTCACAACAGCTTGACATTATTTTTAATTTCAAAATGTTTTCTTTTCCATTTCCTTTGGAGGATAAAACTCATGGAATAGAAGGTAATTTGGTGAAATCTTAACTATGGATAGAGCCAGATGGTGACTTTGTGAAAATAAAAACCAAAAAACTATCCTTTTATTAGGAAATTTATGAACCATGGGCTAGAAAAGTGTTCCAATAAGTAGAAAAACTATGGTGTTAACAAAATGTATGGTAGCCCCAGAATTGTAGAGTAGGAAACCTACTGACTACATGTGGTGGCCTTGCATGTCTCAACTAAGAAGAGGTAGCATAGGCAAAATTATGCTGCCAAATTTGTGTTTTAAAAAGATTGAAAGTAACCCTACTCTTTACCTTATATTTTATGATAACTTCAATGTTAGTAATTATTCATTTTTACTCGATACTTTATTTTTATTGATAGTGTCTGTGATTCTATTAATTTGCAAATTACTCAGTGGTAAAATAAATATCAAAGAAATACTGTGCCCTAACCGGTTTGGCTAGGTGGATAGAGTGTTGGCCTGCGGACTGAAAGGTCCCAGGTTCGATTCTGGTCAAGGGCATGTACCTTGGTTGCGGGCACATCCCCAGTGGGAGGTGTGCAGGAGGCAGCTGATCGATGTTTCTCTCCCATCGATGTTTCTAACTCTCTATCCCTCTCCCTTCCTCTCTGTAAAATCAATAAAATGTATTTTTTTTAAAAAAGAGATACTGGTATTTAGTGATGTATTTAACAAAAACAAGAGCAAGTACAAGACTGTCTTGACAAAGAGGAAAATTTAAGACCACAGTAAGCTGAATGTAGTACACTTGTGCTTCATTCCTTTCTCCAATCAATGATGGCCCTGGGTGGGTGTGGCCTTAAACTCTTTTGGATATTCCAAGGAGAAAAACCTATGGAATAGTTAAATGCTGAGAAACTGACTCCTGGAAGTCATGGGGGGAGGACAAGAAAAGAGCATATCATGAAAGGCTTGACCCATGGGATTTATGAATTCCTTGGAAAGGTCTTTACTGGAATGTTTCTTTTTTTTTCATAGAATATAAGAAAAGAAACAGCAAAATTTGTGTATTGACACCTCTCTGGCCCTGAGCCTGGGAGAATTTAAAGATATCTGAAAGCAAAGGGACGTCCTTCAGGTGTCCAAGGAGGGGGCTGGCAATCTGTATACTTGTACCCCAAAGGCTCATGGGAGTAGAGACCACCTCCCATGAGTGCTGCTACTTGGATTTTCCAAGGATCACATGTACACCCAAATCAGCCAAAAACAACAAAAACATCACAAGTCCCTAAGAAAATACTGGTATACCAGTTAGAGAAAAAGACAATTCCAAACAAACTGAATAACAACCAGCAAAATAGGATTTCCAAAGTAGACAAATATTTATATTTGAGAGATGAGAGAGAGAGAGAGAGAGAGAGAGAGAGAGAGAGAGAACACCAAACACATGATTTTCCAACTATTTTATGGGATATTGAAGAGTTGCAGAGGTGTGGCTCATCATTGTTAAGATGGAAGATGAAGTAAAATATATGTTTTGAGCCCTAACTGGTTTGGCTCAGTGAATAGAGTGTTGGCCTGCGGACTGAAGGGTCCCAGGTTTGATTCTGGTCAAAGGCATGTACCTTGGTTGCGGGCACATCCCCAGCAGGGGGTGTAGGCAGCTGATCCATGTTTCTACCTCTCTATCATTCTCCCTTCCTCTCTGAAAAAAAAAAATGTTCTGAGGCACAGAGGAAAAACATAAAGAGGGAGGAAAAAATAACAGACTTGGGACTAAATCCAGAAAATCAAATAGGTGTTACAGAGGCAGAAGAAAAAGTTGAAAAAAGAGGCAATCATTTTTTTTTAAGTATCAAGTAATCATTTCCCCCAAGCAGAAGAAAAATGTGGCACCTATTGCAGGCAGGACTTAACAGCATTTTTTCATCATTATTTTAACATAGTACTACCCCAATTGATCTTGTTTGAGGTGTGAATGATTATTGAGAGAACCAAACAACTAGTGGAGGCAGAAGAGAAAACACAGTAAGCGATGACACTTGATACACACATTTGCACTCATACAGACATACACAAACAGTTGGATAGGTAGGGTCTGACTGGCAATATGTTGTCAGATGGTTCTGTAAGGACACCTGAAGCAGAATAGTCATAAGTAAGAGCATTCCAAAGGACTCCTTCCTGGGAACATGAGCAGAGAGCCAAACATTTTAAGTATAATATCGTAGCGGGCAGGAGTGAGAACAAATAGACGAGAAATACAGCATCTTGGTTGTGTGAACAATCTTCTTGTGTGAAAATATTTACTGTTTAAAAGTACCAAAAGGAAAGCTATTCATTGATAAAATGGAATAGTACAGTAAAACCCCCAAATTAACAAAAGAAAGAAAAATCTTCCACACTGGATAATAGCATGACTACATTAGAAAAAAAAAAAAAACACAGAAAAAAAGAGGAGCCAATAACATAAGTAAATCAGATAAAGTGGAAAGGAAACTGATTAAGTGCACTATTTATTTTGTTATTTGTACATAGACATAAGGATTTTTTCCTTTAAATGACTGAGACTATCAGATTGGGTTAAAAACAAATTCAGCTCATATTTATCCTAGTTACAGAAAAATAGTCAAAGTTATAAAGGTTGAAAGTGAAAAGGCAGAAAAAGATATCAAGCAAATATAAGCTAAAAGAAAGTAGGGGAGCAATAGTGGTAGAAGTCAATAATTTAAACTTAGAAGCACTACTCTGAAAATATACAGCCTTACATTCCTTTGCTATTAAAAAAGAAAAATGAAAAAGTAAATCAAATAGTATGTTTCTGAAGGGACAGGAAAAGTAATTTTATAAACCAAGAAGCAAAATTAACAAAGATAAAAGCAGAAATTAGTAAAATAGAAAATGAGAAATGGAAGAAAAGATAAATTTAAAAACCTTAAAAATCTAACAGACTAGACTTACCTGTTATAAGCGTGATTAAGGAAAACATAGTGAATTAAAATATATAAAGTATAAATGATAAGGAAGATATAACTAAATACAGACAATGAAAATAATTGTAAGGAAATAAAATATTTGAAAACTTAGATAAAGTGTTTGATTTATTAGCAAAATATAAGTTGGTAAAGCTGACAACAAAAAACATCTGAACACAAACTGATAAGCCAATCATCATGGAAGAGATCATACCTTTGATTAGATATGTAGAAAGCCCAGAAACACAGGTGTTCACACATAAAATGTTATCTTAACCTTAAATAACAGGTCATTCTAAAGCTGTTTCTAATCCAGATCATAAAAAAAATGAGTAAATGATTTGATCTGATTTTATAAAGTCAATATAACTTATTACTAAACTAGAATAAAGTTATTTCGATTTAAAAATATTTTTAGAGAGAAAGGAAGGGAGAGGGACAAAGAGATAGAAACATCAATGAGAGAGAAACACACCTGCACACCCCCTATTGGGGATTGAACCCGAAACCTGGGTATATGCCCTGACTGGAAATCAGACCAATGACCTCTTGGTTCATGGGTTGATACTCAACCACTATTCTACCTGACCTGGCAGAATAGTTATTTCTGAAAAAAGAAAGGAAAATCCATGCAAGATGGAAAGAATGATCAGGATCATTGGTGGATATGGATTCAGAAGTTCTAAATAAAATATTAGAAAATAAAATACAACAATGTATCACAATATAATATATTGTGACAAAATAGGATTTATTCAAGAAATGCAACATCCATCAATCTGTCAACATAAGGCTTGAACAAATTCAAGGACAAAAGTCATATGATCATAGTGAAAGATGTTGAAAGACATTTGATAAAAATCAACAGCCAGTCCTAATAAAATTCCAGGTAATATAGAAAAAGAACTTAAATATAATAAAGACTATTTATCAAATATCCTAAATGTTAAACTCTAAAGTCATTTTGGTTAAAATAAGGAATTCATTAGGGATCCTTGGTTTTAAATTCTCTATTGGTTTCCCATTGGCCTATTCAAGAAATTCAAACATCTTATGTAGGAAGCCATACTTGTGTGGCCCCCACCTACCTTATATAGCTTCATTGTTTTCACTTAATTTACATATAGGTCATCCAGTTCTGCTTCTAGTTCCCCCCAACACTTAATGTTGTTTCAAACGTCTTTGCTTTTTCTCAGCCTGACCTCTTTTGCCTTCTGGGCCTGTTCAACCCTCTTCTCTCATTTTCATCTAACCAAGTCCTCATTTTTATTTTTTTATTTTTTGCTGGTGCAAACGAAAAGAGATTTTATTCAGAAGACACATGATCTGGGAGAATGGCAGATTCCTGTCTCAAAGACCAATCTCATCTCCCTTCATCTCAAAGATCATCCCCAAGTCCTCATTTTTAAGACCCAGCTCCCACCCTCCCATATGCCCACGAATTTCCCCAAAATTGCTCTTAAGAAAAGCTGTTTGAACACAGATGGGGTTTTTCCTTGTATATCCAGAGTCTAGCATTGTGCCTGGCACATCGAACACATGTAAGAAAAGTTAACAGAATTTATGTGTAGAGAGATGAATAAATCCATCAGTACTATGGCCTCTGTTGCCTTGCTTCCTTTGGATTTGTTCTGCTAAGTAACAATAATGGGGTGACTTCCTGCTGAGAGGCCCACTCAGGATGATGACAAAACCTGTCTGTATACAGGTGGGTTCTCTTTTGCTTTATGACAGACAGGCATACTTGGCAAGTGATGCTGTGAGTACATTTTACTTGCCTTCTGCCTCATGAACAGCTAATCACGTGCTAAATGATTTGTCTGCTCCTTTGTTCTCGCCATTGTGTGCTGACAGTATGGGGGATGAGGATGGGAGCAGAAGAGATGTCTCAGAAGCTCTGTTCAGTGACCCAGAAGAGGTCTTTCCCTTGCAGATGGTGTTTCATACAAATTCTCCTGTGTCCTGCTGAGGTGCTTTCCTGGGCATATGACTCCCTGGAGATTCTGACAACCCTCGCTTATAGAGGATGCACCTTAGTACTTGACTACAGTTCCCAATCGATCCTGAGTGGACTTAGAATTCAGTCAGTGAGTTTGATTCTACCGCTGCTAGAATTTGCCACTTCTTGTAGCTTTTTTTTTTTGTCTTCCATTGTAGCTTCTTCCATCTGCCAACCTTACGTAGCCCAGGTGTGCAGGGTTTTATTGTTCTCCTGTAAACATGTCTCTGCCACCCCTTCATTTGTCTCATCATTAGTTATCAAATTGTTCATGCTTCGACTGACCATTTCTCAAAACATCTGCTCCAGATGCCTATGTTTAATCGCATTCTCCTAATTCAACTCGCATAATTTTTAATAATTTATGTGACTTATACTCAGTCGTCCAGTTTATTTGGGTGTTTGTAAAATGTGCCATAGGGAAATCAACATTATAGTCCCTGTCTTCAAAACTCATTTCAAGTACCATGTTCTCAGGGAAGTCTTGCCTGACTCCATTCGGAATGAATCAATATTTCTTCTTCTATTTATGTCAGTATTTTTAATGGACCATGATTTATTGCAGTTGTCTGTATCTCTTTTACTGAAGGGTGAAGTTGAGTGGCTGTGTCTTTTTACTTTATAACCTTGTGGTGTTTTTTTTTGTTGCATAATTGGAAAGTGCTTAGAAATGACCAGATGCTCAGTAAAGACATGTAGCCTGACTGACCAGCTACCATAGTTTGAACTGCTCACATCCATCCTGGCTAGTCATTAAAGCAGGCAGGAAAGCAGTGGTGGGAAATATCCTAAAGGGAAATATGACCAAGATATATGCCCTAACTGGGAATCAAACCAGTGACCTCTGGGTTCATGGGTTGATGCTCAACCCCTATTCCACCTGGCCTGCAGTGTTCTCATTTATCCAATAGGACTTCAAATACCTACCTCACTGAGTTGCCATTCAGTTCAGTTATTTGAAAGTCCGTTTAACACTCTAAAGTTCTAGTTAGTTTTATGGTCATTGCTATCAAGATCAAGCCCTATTAGAAAAACCTAATCTATTTCAGGGCAGAACAGTTTTGCTTCCTGCAGCTGTCATTTCTCTTGACCCTGGTAACGTTTCTAAACTGATCTTGGTAACACAATATCAATTCTTACTGAGTTGTGGCTGAGAACACATACAGTTCTTAGGTATATTTCTAACATCTGGTTGGAAACACAATCTCAGAATGGTCCTTGAAAACAAATGGTAGCTTGGAATATAACAAGTGATGTTCAGTAGGAAGAAGCTTAGGATCAGGCTACGTCAATGACACAGCAAAGAGTTGAATGAAGACTATTCCTTAAGTATACCGATAACAAAGTAATATACACTGGGTTCTATTAATTTGATGAAAGATATATTCAGAATTCAACATGACCTTGGTGATTTAGAAAAGAGATCAGAAATAGACGCAAGAAAGCTGCATCTAACATGGAGCAGAGGTAAACACAGGAGGAGAGAAGACCCCAATGTGCCTGTACTTACTAGTATAGGGGGAGACCTGGCTGTGTGGGAAGGAGAGAGAGACAGCGAGGTTCTGGGTAGTTATCAGATGGCTGTGAGTCAGCAATGCGGCACTGCAGCTAGAAAGCCAGCTGAGTGCTGCAGGGCAGGCAGGATGGTGCATGGAGCAAAACCCAGGTGCAGGTCTCTTAGAGGGAGAAAGGGACAGGCTACATATGGATGGCGAGTTTGGGGAATCCTGTGGTCTTCTTGGCTCAAGATTCAGCCTCTGATGAAATACATGAAAATATTTAAGAAACCTACCCTGATTATCACAGAGGGGTAAGAGGGCTTTACTCTTCCTAACGAACTGAATTACATACAGGAAAGTGCAATAATCTGAAAGGTGAGTGCTATACCCCCAGGCACCTTCACCTCCTTTATTAAAATTTTATTTGTGAGTTGTTTACAAAACAGTTTAAAGACATCTTCATTTTCATCTCCTATCATCTCTTGAACAACTAATTCCATAAGTTTACCACCCATAAAGGTACTGTGCACAGAGACCATTGCACCGCCTGTCTTGTCCAAGCTGCCTACCTCCCCGGACAGCTCATTTCCTTTTGTTTGTCTGCTGAACTCCTCAGCCTCCGGTCTCAGCTGAAACCTCGCTCCTGTGACCTTCCTGGGTAGAGTTGCATCCCTGTGCTTGCCTCTGCTGCACCTTGTACACTTCTCTCTCTCAAAGGCTCATTAATCACACTGGGTGGAATGAGAATGGGAACTTCTTGAAGGTTCAGATAAAATTGTATTCATCTTTAAATCTTCTTTACCTAGAAGGGTCCCTGTCACAAGGAGCATGCTCAATAAATATTTAGTAAACGCTTAAATGAAGGCATGAATAAAGTTAATAATATAAGTATAAGCTCTATATGAATAAGTTTTTAAAAAGCTTGGCATTTCACCTGAAGAAGAAGCCTCCAACTTTGTACATTTCATAGTGTACCCCACAAGGACACAGGGAATTATATTTTAAGCAGAATTTTAAGAATGTCCAGTGAGCTATATAAGGAAGAAATCTTTACCAGTAACTACTAGGCAATCTTTCCTTCCTTCCCCACAGGGGACTAGCTGGACAAAGTCCCTTTCAACCTTAAGATCCTTTATGACCTCATGCTAAGCTCCAGCACTTACTATTCTTTGGCTTAGACCAGTTGCTTGAGGGTCCCTGATTGAGACAGAATCAGCCAGAAGGGCCTGATTCCACCTTCAGCAACCTGCAAGAGGCTTTTTCTGTTAAAATGATCCACAAGTTTAAGGAGTGATGAAATTTCCATAGCATTACATATTCATTTAATAGTGAAGAGTGGTGTGAAGCCAGCACTCTATTTTGCAAGGCTGCCATGCATTAATGGACCTTCTTGATTCAGTAAGTTAAGCTTGATCAGAGGGAAACAACAAATCTTTACCATAGCACGGTCCCAGATGTTCTGTTTCTGTCCTTTGAGGAAAGCCTTTGATGCCTGTTGAGGATTTTAATGATCTCTGCCCGACTCTGAAGTTGCTGGTCCCTGAGACGTGATTTCCTCCATCCACCACAATTTTTGTTTCAGAAACAGAGCAACAGAAAATAGCATCGTTTGTTTGCCTAATGGCGTGTGTTTAAAAAAAAATCTCCCTCCTTCCCTCCAGCTCCTTTTTAATATTTATCTTTCCATGAATACACTCAGCTGTCTTTAATGTTGTCAACATGTTCCTAAGCAGGCTAACTGGGGTGTTAGCAAACATCAGCCAGCGGGACATCTCCAGCTCTGACAGTCAGGAAGACTTCCCCACAAGCGGTGAGCTTCAAAAGCACCTATTAGTTAATTTTTAAAGAACGTTAGACTCGCAACAAGTTTATTAATGTCAGGACTTAATTATCTGCTTAGAAATGTCATGATTTTCACAGTGCCTCGCGATTATATTAGCTCCTTTTCTTAACAAATGAGTTATGGGTATTTTAATTTATAGCTGAATTCTTATGAGTCTAGGACATACAATTCATCAGTCACAGACATCAAGACCTCAGTGAGGGATCCGGGAGCGATGAGAGCATAAGCTTGGGAACCAGCTCCCCCCCGCCACCGCCCCGCCGAATCTGAATTAAAGCTCTGCAATGTCCTAGCTTCATGAGTGGGGAATGTGCCCCCACTTATGAAATAGGGTTGACATTATCTCCCTTGTAGAGTTATTATTAAAACTAGAGGCCTGGTGCACAAAAATTTGTGCACTCGGGGGTGGGGGTCGGGGGAGGTGTCCCCCAGCCCGGCCTGTGCCCTCTCGCAGTCTGGGACCCCTCAGGAGATAACGACCTGCTGGCTTAGGCCTGCTCCTGGGTGGCAGAGGGCAGGCCCAATCCCTAGGTGCAGCCCCTGGTCAGGCTCAGAGCA
Organism: Myotis yumanensis; assembly: GCF_028538775.1. NCBI lineage: Eukaryota > Metazoa > Chordata > Mammalia > Chiroptera > Vespertilionidae > Myotis > Myotis yumanensis. The sequence continues at coordinate 179,579,681 of NW_027223753.1, forward strand.
GGGCCGATTGGGGAGTTGGGGCGCTGCCCCCTTCATGCACAGAGCAGGGCAGATTGGGAGGTTGCGATGCCACCGTCAGTCACGCTCAGGGTAGGGCCAATTGGGGGGTTGGGGCACCGCCCCCTGTCACACTCAGGGCAGGGCCGATGGGGAGGTTATGGCCTACCCTGTCACACACAGAGCAGGGCCCGTGGGGGGGGGGTGTTGGGGCACCGCCCTCTATCACCCACAGAGCAGGGCCGATCAGGGGGTTGGGGCGCTGCACCCTGTCACACACAGAGCAGGGCCCGTTGGGGGGGGGGGGGGCTTGGGGCGCCGCACCCTGTCACACAGAGCCGCAGGGCGATCAGGGGATTGGGGAGCTCCCCTCTATCAGGCACAGAGCAGGGCTGATCAGGGGGTTGGAGCACCTTCCCCTGTCACAAACAGAGCAGGGCGGATAGGGAGGTTGTTGCCCCACCCCCTGTCACACACAGAGCTGCAGGGCGATCAGGGGGTTTGGGCGCTGTCCCCTGTCATGCTGATCTTGGTGCCGGGAGGCCTCGCGGCTCCGCTGATCCCGGTGCTGGGAGGCATATTACCCTTTTACTATATAGAATAGAGGCTTGGTGCACAGGTGGGGGCCGGCTGGTTTGCCCTGAAGGGTGTCCTGGATCAGGGTGGGGGTCCCCATTGGGGTGCCTGGCCAGTCTGGCTGAGGGTCTGAGGGCTGTTTTCCGGGTGGCGGGTGACTGAAGCTCCCAACCGCTCCTTTTTTTCTTTTTTCTTTTTTTATTCTGGGCCAGCTTTAGCTCTGAGGCCTCGCTGCTGAAAACATTGATACAATGTTGCGGTCAGGCTGACTGAAAGCTGGTTTCTGGCCTTTGTTTTTCCTTCTGTATTTGATACAATGTTGCGGTCCGGCTGGCTGAAGTCTGGCTGACTAACGCAGGTTTCTGGGGTTTTGTTTAGATTCTATATTTGCAACATAGTTGCTTAGAGTTGCAGCTGAGAGGCCAGCAAGTGTGGGGAACGTTGGAGTCCGCAGTCACTGGAGCAAGCAAGCCTCCCTGTTCGCTTCAGTGCATGGCTGCCGGCCCCCATCTTGGCTGACAGTTAATTTGCATAAGGATATGCTGATTAGCCAATCGGAAGGGTAGCAGTTGTACGCTAATTACCATGTTTCTCTTTTATTAGTGTAGATTAAACGAGTTACAATAGGTAAAGCTCTTAGTGCAAATTTAGATACATAGTAAATTCTTGATAAATGGTGACAATGATCATGATGACTTAGCTGAAGACGTGATTTTTCACCATCAGAGTTCAGCCTGACAGGTACGTTTGTTCCTTGACTGCTTTGGAGAATGCAAACCTTTATTTATAAAAACAAATCTCACCTTTCAGGGTGATAAAAATTTAAAGACTTTGAGGGTGTTCATTTTCAAATGTCTTGAAAAGCACAAAACAGCTGAAAGCCTCACTGTTTAGACTTTCCAATAGCAGCACTGAAAATAGAAAACCCATTCTATGTCTTCTAGACACTGCATTGGTCCTTTATTTTATGAACCTCTAAATACATGTGTTGGGTCTTAATTTTGTTGAAACACTTGGGTGATCATCAAATTACAGGAGTCTCCACCAACATTTGTATTTGGGTGACCTTCTCTTAATCACAGATAGCCTGCAGACACAGATTTTGACAAATAATAATATTTTGGAGAAATTGACAAAAGAGGATCAGCAGAATAAAATGGTGTTACTATTTTAAGATTATTAATATTTTGATTTCCTTGGCAATAAAAATAGGACTTTGCCAGATGGCAGATGTCTTTTTGGTTAGAATGTCATGTTGTGTTTTGAATGAAGAGATGGAAGGAGGAGGAGTTGTTGAGAACAGCTTTTACAAATCACACCAAGCCATGCAGTATGGGTTTTGGAAATGGAGGAGTAGGGTGTTTTTATTACCTAAGTTCATGACCTTCTTTATTTTCTTGAGAACATGTGACTTTTTCATTGAAATTAGACATGTGAGGGCTGTGGAGTTCTGTGCAAGATAGACATATTGGAAATAGAACAATGTGAAAACATTAAAATTTCCTGATATCTCTGAGCCAGGGCCTTAGGGGGGCTGAAGGGATGCCTCTCTGGGGAGCCTTGGAGACTCTGTAGGGTACTTTTATCACACAGGGATTGACTCGAGACTCTTGGCAGCCCCTGGGAAAGGCACCATGGAAATAAAAATATCCCCAAAGTAGCTCACATTCTGGAGGAATAATAGAACTTAGCTCCCATTATAGCCAGGAGCCAAGGCTAGACCAGGGCAAGAACAAGATCAGGGAAGTTCCTTAACTATGGCAGCTGATGGCAGTTAGACTTGAGCCCAAGCTTTTTTACTTCAATTTGATACTCTAAATACTCTCCACATCGCCTGTAGGGGCACTGGGGAAGGAAATGGCTGAACCACGAATGGGCCTCAGAGATAATAATAATTCACATTTATTAAACACCTACTATGTACAAATATCCTTACATGTGGAATTTCTTCTCTCTTGTTAAGCCCTAAAGACAGGTATTATAACCATTTCATTGGAACCACAGAAAATTGAGGATCATAGTGAGGATCAGTAAGCAGCTCAAAGTTGCACTGAGCAGTCATTTAAACTCATATCTTTTTGGAGTCAAAGCTCATGTTATTCTCATGACACCACATGGTTCTCTAGAGCATGCTTATGTCTTCTGGCCTGGTCTCATTTTCTTTAGCATCAGTTGATGATGAAAGGACATGTAAGTGTTGTATCGTAAATCAGCAAATGAGATACAAGACGCCTTAATGAACCAATTAATTAGGAGTCATTTATTGTGCGCAGCCCAGAGGGAGGTGTCTCTTCCAAATCTCTGAGCACCACATATAGGAAGTCTCCCATATTTATCATTTCAGGCCCCTTTGTTTGCAGATATTACAAAGGACTCTGTGTAAGTTATTGTTGCAGACAGTTGTAACCTGGAATACATAATGAGTTTGTACTTGGGAATTATTATCAGTACTAGAGGCCCGGTGCATGAAATTCATGCACAGGTGTGTGTGTGTGTGTGTGTGTGTGTGTGTGTATCCCTCAGCCCAGCCTGCACCCTCTCCAATCTGGGACTCCTCAAGGGATGTCTGACTGCCTGTTTAGGCCTGATCCCACAGCAGTCGGACATCCCTCTCACAATCCAGGACTCCTGGCTCCCAACTGCTACACCTACCTGCCTGCCTGATTGCCCCTAATTGTTTCCGCCTGCCAGCCTGATCACCCCCTAACCATTCACTGCCAGCCTGATCAATGCCTAACTGCTCCCCTGCCGGCCTGAGTGCCCCTAACTGCCCTCCCCTGCAGGCCTGATAACCCCCAACTGCTGTCTCTTTCAGGCCTGGTCTCTCCCAACTGCCTTCCCCTGTTGGCCTGATTTCCCACAACTGCCCTCTTCTGCTGGCCATCTTGTGGCAGCCATCTTGTGTCCACATGGGGGTGGCCATCTTGTGTGTTGGAGTGACGGTCAATTTGCATATTATTCTTTTATTAGATAGGATTACTCTATTACATTGGATGGCTAGTTTGCAAGGTCAGACAGTTAAATTTATCTTTTTCTATTATTTGAACTAAAAACAAAGTCATTTTATAGGATAAGAGACTGTCTTAAAGTGACAGAGTTTACATTGACAGAGTTTACAGGACTAGGGACTATCTAACAATAGCAGATAATTTCAAAAGGCAGTTTTATACAAGATGTAGGTTACTATGCTTCATAAGCAGTTACATGATAAGATTATATATCTAGATGTCAATGTGACCCTACAATATGAAATTCGTATGTGTCAGTGTTTTTTCCTATGTTATTTTGTCATGATGAAGCAGGACAGTATGTGGAAAGGACACTGATTTGGAAGTTAGGCCACGCAGATTTTAGTCTGAGTTGCAGTGGCTTTGGGTAAATCATTTAACCCTCCTTTCCCCAGTTATTTCAAATAAAAATGAGGAGTAGACTCCGTTAGTGTATCTCTAAATTTTCCTCCAGGTCTAATACTCAGTGATTTTGAAAAGACCTCAAAACTATTCACTAACATGAACCTGCACTCTCCACCAAGTGCCCTGTTTTCACGTGGAAAGACGAGGCTGCCCATATAACAGAGAACTTATTTCAGATCCACTTTGAGAGTAAATAGAGTACTGCCTTCCTGTAAGTCCTCAATGATTCCACGAGTAGATTGAGAAGCATACTTTCCAAATAATTACCAGTAGTCATGAATACAATTAACTCACACAGACATTTGGAGCCATAATACAATGCTTGGAAATATCATCTGATGCCAGAAATGTTTACTGAAGATTCATTTACTTCCCCATCAGCTGAGGCCTGAGGAGAAAAGGCAAAATTCTTTCAGAGTTTTATGTACTTTTTGGGTACATTCTTGCAAATCTCCCTAGCTTTATTACTTGCTTTGCTATACCCATGAATTCCGTTGAAAATAAAAATGCTAGTGAAAGAATTGAAAGCTCTAAAATGCCCACATTAACATATGGTATCATGAGGAGACTAATAGTGGCTGATGATTTACTGACTACCTCCAAAGTGTAGATTCTTTACACCTATCCTGACCACTCTTCACAATGACCACTAAGGTAGGCATTACAGTTGTGTGTGTGTGTGTGTGTGTGTGTGTGTGTGTGTGTGTTTAGTCAGAATTATTGAAATATAATTCATATTCATCTTCCTTTTATCAGCAAGGGCAAAACCAAAAATCAATTATAGAATTGTTGTTACGTGCTCAAAGAAACCTCTTTTTGATAGTAAAAGCACTGCTTGAACTTGATCTATTTTGTTAAAAGGACGGTGTGTTTTCCATTATGTTCCAGTGGAAGGAGATGACAGATAAGAAGGGATGACTGCAGTAATATTAGCAATCTAATTCATGCTGTGCCAACAGTGGGACTTCTTATGCCAGAGCATGGGTACTTGGGATGGGCTGTGGAGGGGCAGGGTTTCTAGCTGTACACCAATGTTCTACTAACACCTCTCCTAAATTCTGCACACTTTTCGTTTGTTTGCTTGTTTTATTTCTTCTGTTTTGTTTTTTATAATTTTGCTCATTGTTAGTCCACTCTTACAAAATTTAGAGGTCATCTAGCTCAATCTTCAATTTTATAAATGAGACAAGGGACACTCAGGGAGAGGAAATAACTTACTCAAGGTCACCTGCTCACCTTAGGTTGACTTGAGATAGATTCCACTCCCATTTACTTTGCTGCACTCTTTACCCTACTTCTTTCATCCACTTTTACCCTTTATCTGCTTGTGTGACAGGAGGGTAAACTCAGGCTTCTGGAGCCCTGGTAATACCAAACATTGTCAGTGCTGGGGAATAGATAAGCAAGTATGTGTTATGAATAAAACTTTGGAAGAAACTATCTAGTTACAGGGAAAAAAAGTTTGTCCCATGGGTTTCATCTAGATATTTTGGAACAAAGAAAGCATCTTTCATTATTGTCTCCAGCAGAATAAGCTTAGTAGGCAGTTCGTTATTTAGATATATTAAACAGTTTGGAACACAGTGGTTTCTATCTAAAGATAGACCAAAGCAGAATTTCTCACCTGGACCATTTATTTTCTCTCTACAGAATGGGTACACAGCATGATCAGCAATTTCATATTACCTAATTAACTCATACTTTTAATATTTTAGGAAAATGTTGTTGCTATGTCAATGCTTATCCTCACAAACTCTTGCCTCTGCTTCTCTACTTTTGCTCTGGCCTTTGTTTTTGTTTTATTTGTTTTCTTTAAAACAAAAACAACCCACAAAAATCTTCCATGTAAATTAAAATAATTTGAAGGTTTTTATACTTGATGTATTAATGTAAAAGTCTATGTGAAACATTCTTTAAGATTTCTTTTTTGCCCTCGCTGGTTTTGCTCAATGGTTAGAGGGTCAGCCCCTTGACTGAAAGGTCGCAGGTTCAATTGTGGTCAAGGGCACGTATCTCCATTGGAGGCTCAATATCTGCCCCCATGAAGATTGCTATGTTTCTCTCTCTGTCTCTCCCCCTTTCTTCCACACAATCTCTCTAAAAACAATGGAAAAAAAAGATCCTCGGGTGAGAATTAACAAAAAAATAACCACACCAAACAAACATTGTTTTTTACTCTTTACATCAGGGCATACCACACTATTGTTTAATATTTTCAGATTAATTTTTCATTAAAATAATATTATCACAGGTTAGCTTCCCTAGCAGTAAACATTGAGATGGAGTTTGGGTATGTATTTGTTTCTTAGGCTGCCATAACAAAGTACCACAGACTGGCTGACTTAAACAAGTGAAATATATCGCTTCACTGTTCTGGAGGATGGAAATCAGAGATCAAAGTGTTGGCAGGGTCAGTTCCTGTGAGGAAAGGATATGTCCAGGCCCCTGTCTTAGCTTTTGGTGTACCTTGGCTTGTTGCATTACCCCAATTTCTGCATTCATCCTCCTGTAGAATTCTCCTGTGTGGGTGTCCATGTCCAAGTTTCCTCTTTTAAAGTCCACCAGCCATTGGACTAAAAGCCCACCTTACTTCAGTATGACCCCCTTCTTAACTAGTTCCATCAGCAAGGACTATGTCTAAATAAGGTCACCTTCTGAGATACTAGGGGTTAGGGCTTCAATGTGTGAATTTGAGGGGACACAATTCATACAACAGGTAAAAGATGTATACCTATGAGGGAAAAGTGCAAGAAGCAGTATTGGGCAGAGGGATAGGTGAAACTGGGATGCAAGCCCCACAAAGCCCCAGACTATCTGACAGCTAGCTATAGAACAAATATTCCCCATCAGAGAGTCCCTCTGAGAGGCCTTTATATCTCACCTCTCTCAGTGGTCATTAGGTGTGGTCTGCGGGGGAAAGGCTTGGTCTAGGGCAGTGATGGCGAACCTTTTGAGCTTGGTGTGTCAGCATTTTGAAAAACCCTAACTTAACTCTGGTGCTGTGTCACATATAGAAATTTTTTGATATTTGCAACCATAGTAAAACAAAGATTTATATTTTTGATATTTATTTTATATATTTAAATGCCATTTAACAAAGAAAAATCAACCACAAAAATGAGTTCGCGTGTCACCTCTGACACGCGTGTCATAGGTTCACCATCACTGGTCTAGGGCAAGGCTTCTCTTTTAGTAAAGGCAGATGCTGGAGGAGCTGATGGATGAGCTGTTCTACTCACCTGGACAGCAAGTTCATCCATGAAGGGCTATGTGGGTGGTGCTCTCCATGTCTACCACAAGAGTAGTACGTTTAGTCTACCCAATGTGGCTCAGTGGTTGAATGTCAACCTATGAACCAGGAGGTCACGGTTCTATTACAAATCAGGGCACATCCTCAGGTTGTGGGCTCAGTCCCCAGTGCAGGAGGCAGCTGATCAATGATTCTCACCATTGATGTTTCTCTCTCTCTCCCTCCCTCTCCCTTCCTCTCTGAAATAAGTAAAAATATATTTTAATAAAAAGAATAGGTTTAAGCTCTATGAGAGTTAAAGAAAAATCTTGATCTTATAAAAATACCCCTCTTTCCTGCTTAAGTGCATAAAATGTTCCCCATTGCCTATAGGTTAAGATATAAATTCCCTAATCTAGCTCTGCAGACACTCTGCTACTGGACTCAAATCTATGTCTCAGTCTCTCTCTACTCTTCAATAGAACCCTCTGTTCTAACCAAGCTGATTTTTCTTTGTGTTGGACATGACCTTCATTCTTGCCACCATTGTTTATTCAAGTGTAACTCCTTCCTTAATATCCTTTACCTATTGAGAAGTACAGAGAGATTGAAAAGGTAGATTTCAGTGTAATTGGAAAGACCTTGAAGCCAGAATAAGAGGTTTATAATTAAATCTACAATCTAATCCAAGAGTTGACAAATGATAGCCTGCAGATCAAATCCAGCCTGCTATCTGGTACTGTAAATAGTTTTTTCAGCACACAGCCATGCCCTTTTTCTTACATATAGTCAATAGCTGTTATTACACTTAAACTGCTTAATGGCAGGGTTGAGTAGTTACTACAGAGACCATGTAGCCCACAAAGCCTAAAATATTTTACTATCTAGCCCTTTACAGGAAAAGTTTGTTGACCCTCTAATCCAACCCTTTTTTTGTAGTAGAAAAAGTACCACCTTTCTCCTGAAGTTCTCTGGATGGTTCCTGCCCTCACTGATTGTTCTAACCTCTAAACTCAAAAGACACATGGCAGTCTTCCTGTGTTGGAGTTTGTGCCTCCAAGGTCTATGTTCCTGTGATATTGTTATTTATTAAGTATACTAGAGGCCCGATGCATGAAAATTTGTGCAAGAGTAGGTCTTCCTTCCCCTGGCTGCTGGCACAGGCTTCCCTCTGGCACCCGGGACCCAGGCTTCCCTCCTCCAGATGTCTGCAGGCACTCGGGACCCAGGCTGGCTTCCCTCGGGCTACCCATAGGCACCCGGGACCAAGGCTGCTTCCCTCTGTCCTTGGCCCTTGGCTTTGTCAGGAAGGACATCCTGAATGATGTCCAGTATATATAATTAGCATATTATATATATATATATATATATATATATATATATATATATATATACACACACATATATATTAGGGAAAAAGCAGGTTTACAGTTGTCCATATGTAAAATAATACAATAATTAATAAATAATAATACAAGAGTAAACTCTGTTTCACATACAACTATAAACCTACTTTTATCCCACTCAATATATATATTTGGTGTTTGTCCGTTTCTGTAAGAGTTCCTGAATTCTTTAGAATTTCCTGAGTAATGAAAGAATCAAGGTATATTTTTGTAAGGGTGAGGCTGGTTGCCAGGGGAACCAATCATGTGATTGGAGGATTGGAATTTTAAGTGTCTCCACCACCACCACCATCCAGGGAAGAAGAGCTGGAGATTGAGTTCATTTGCCAATAGCCAATGATTTACTCAATCATATCTATGTAATGCAGCCTCCATAAAAACCCAAAAGGATGGGGTTGGATAGCTTCCAAGTTGGTGAACATGTGGAGATTTGGGGAGTATGACACATTCAGAGAACATGGAAGCTTTGTGCCCCTTCCCAGATACCTTGCCCTTTGCATCTCTTCCACTTGTTGGTTCCTGACTTATATTCTCATGCACAGACTCATGCAAGAACAAGGAGGAACAGACAGAGCTCTGAGCGTTTTTACTTGAGGCATTAATGACATTTGGGGAATGATAGTCCTTTGAGGTGAGGGAGTGTCCCTCTCTTTGCAAGATGTTGTCTGTCCTGTTGCCCTCTCGCTGCCAGGTGCCTTCACCCACCACTGTTTCAGCTATAATGGCCCACAGACATTTCCAAATGACCCTAGAGGTATTACCACCTTGGGTGAAAACCACTGAACATACTTAAAAAGTGGTAGATGTTCTGGCTGTGTCTTAGAGAATCCTGAGTAGAATAAGGTGGGGTTGAGGAGATTTCCAGAGAACAATTCTACTTTGATTCACTTTACATTACTGATATTTTTTTTTTTGAGAAGATACCTACAGCTAAAGTTTTTGAAAATAGAAATGTAGTTGTATAAATGAAATTGAACATTGCTTAACTGTAAAGGCTGAACTCTGAACAGTGGTCAGATCAGAGCTGAGAAAGGATCCATTCAAGTCAAGGGGGCATGGAGCTGGAAAAGAAAAGAATACAGAGGTCCTGCCCTATCAAGACCAATACATTCCTTCCCCTATCCTCTAGGAATAGACAAAGGCATTGATGTTCTGTTGCAGTTGTAATAACAATAATAATATCCATTCATTTAGCCCATATTGTGAACTACACATTATATATGCACTATTTTTACACATAACCATTTAGCATGGTAGATATTAGAGAGGTAAAAACAGACTCAAATAAATTGAGCAGTGTTTCTATACTCACACAACTAGGTAGTGACTGAAACTGGATTCAACCCCATATTTTACTATAAAAGCCTACCAAGCTATGATATGATATTAATTGTAATTTGCTTTTTTCCTAAAATTTCAAATGTACAAATATTTGTGTTAGGAATGTTGCTGTATTGGTTATGCTTATGCTTAAATGCTGAAAGATTGTATGTGACATTGCATATGAGAATTTGATTTTTTTTTCTGGTTAATCCACTTTTTGTCCTTATAAAGGCTCCCTTTGAATAATTAAGTGAGTCACTTGCACTGGGGTGACCCATCAGCATTTGTACTGTCCATTTGTCCTGGGCATCATAAGCATGTGGCATCTCCTTCATAAGGGCATTTAAAGGGGCCATCTTCCCATGTCACTTTTTACTCAGGTTGGTACAATACACAAATCAAACATCTCCACAGGGATCAGTTTTCTTCCTTCCTTTCCTCACCCCCCTTTCTCTCCCTCCTACTCTTCTTCCCTCCCTCCCTTTTTTCCTCCCTCCCCTCTTTCTTTTAATCCTCACCTAAGGATATGTTTTATTGGTTTTGAGGAGAGAGAGAGAGAGAGAGAGAGAGAGAGAGAGAGAGAGAGAGAGAAGATTAAAAAAACAAAACACATCAATTGGTTGCCTTCTGTACATGTTCCCACTGGGGATTGAACCTGCAACCTAGGTATGTGCCCTGACCAGAAATCAAACCAGACACCTTTTGTGTGTGTGTGTGTGTGTGTGTGTGTGTGTGTGTGTGTACAGAATAACACTCTAACCAACTGAGCCACCTGCCAAGGGTGGGTCATTTTTTCTTTAAGCAGGTCTTAAGAATGTTTCTGGAAGGCAAATAAAGCTCTGTTGAAAGCTCAGGACTTTTGGTTTTCTTAGGCAGAATAAATGTGAGCCACTTATGAAAGCTGTGAGTCAGGGCTGCAGATGATTAAGTGTATTGCAATTGTTAAATAAATAGGACAAGTCAATTGATTCTTATCTTTGGGATACAGGAGTCTATCTTGCAAAATCAGCTAATATACCTAATCATACACAGAAGTTAGATAGGAGACTTTTATGTGTACATCAATAATAAGCCATTTTTATGAAATGCGCATACAGGGTTTTCTTGTTTTTTTGCTCATAAAAATTTCCTCCTATATGTTTCATCTTTGACAACACAGCAGAGGCCTGCAATGTTTCTCACTTATTTCCTGGCTCATTACATAGATCAGTTGCTGGGAAATGCCACAAGGACATTTCTCTATATTTACTTAAATTGCTTATATAAATTGCTCCATCATATCAGGATATAAAGTACCATAGGAATTTGTAGTTTATGTATCTGTCTTAGGGTACATGAAACTTTGGAGTTTCATTATTTCCCCTTTTGAGATAAAGTATGATATAGTGAGATTGGTCCAACCATCTCTAGACAAAACCATTTTGGCCAAAACTTCAGAGGTGTTGCATTTTCCGCCCCCCTACTTCTTTTCATATGGTCATAGTAAAAAGTGGACTGGTAAAATGAAATTGAGACGTGAATGAACATATTAGAGGTAGAAGAACACTGAATTTTTAATTTAAAAATATGGATTTTCTTTGCTTCTAATTTCTTTGGCAGACCTCTAGATCGGCTGAGTGGCATTGGGCAAACCATAGTTAACCTGGGCTAAGGAGTTTTCACCTGCCAGATGAGTGTGTTGGCACAAGGACAGAAACACTTGACAGGTGCATCACTCTCCCTTGTCCTGCATCCATGCTGGATGGTGTGAACCAGCCATGGCTCTAGTGCCCACAGAACCACTGTCGAGCTTCATTGTACTTTTCAACATGGGGGTCTAGGTAGTGATTCCAAATGATTAATTAAATGCGGTTTAAAATCAAGTTGTCATTCTTGTGGCACGATTTGTGGGCTCTCTCCAGCTCCCCATAATGAGCTATAATGTGAGGCTCTTCTAGAGATTTTTTTACTTATGCAAAAGACTATTGGGGAGCACAATACTTAATGAAAAAGAAGGACTTCTGGATAATAAAAATTTAGCAGGTTAGGAAAGAAAATATGGATGAGAACAGATGGGTAGTTGAGGTTTCCTTGATCTCCTGCAAATTATATACCTTAAATATCATCCTATACTATTTCCCTTTCCTTCCAAAGCTCATCCTACTTAAGCATTTAAAAACTAAAGAATTGCAGTTGCTAACTTACAGTTAAAAGTTTTCATATTGCCCTCACTGGTTTTGCTCAGTGGATAGAGCACCGGCCTGCAGACTCAAGGGTTCTGGGTTTGGTTCCGGTCAAGGGCATATACCTTGGTTACGGGCACATCGCCAGTGGGGGGTGTGCAGGAGGCAGCTGATTGATGTTTCTCTCTCATTGATGTTTCTAACTCTCTATCCCTCTCCTTTCCTCCATGTAAAAAATCAATAAAATATATTTTAAAAAGTTTTCCTATTTAAAGATTGAATAAAAATTAATTTTTTTAAAATTTAAATCTAAATTCTGCCCACTATTTGATAAACATCTTAAGAATCTCAGCAGAAATAACTACATTCCACCCCACTTTTCTGGGGTAGTGGGTGGGAGAAGAATTTCTAAAATATGTAGTTACAGTAAAATAGACATGCTTATATATTTTAATTCCCCTTTTTGTGTTCTGATGATGTGGAAAACCCAGTTAAAATCCTGCTGAATTATTTATAGTATCATTTAAATCTTTTTATTGAATGACAACAGATATTTCTACTCTGGGCATGATTAATGTCTTTCATATTAAACAGTAAATAATAAAATAGTCCCTTAATGTTGTTTATTACTTTATTATAGAAAAATGTTGTCTAATATGTTTGTTTTATGTGATTACTTTTTCATTTCTGTAATCAATCAGGAGTGTATCATGCTTTACAATAACCTCATTTTAGGAAGAGTGGCTACACTGAATGCTCAAGGTCACATCTCTAGAATGTCCCGGAGCAAAAACTTGAATCTAAGTTTCTTGACCTTCTCTTCTGAGCTCTTTTGCCTACATTGTATCTTTTAAAAAATTATTTTTTCGATTAAATTACTTTGAAAAACATTAAATATACATAAGAAGCAATGGATTCTAATAAAGGCAAAATTGAGGGAATATTAAAAACTGCAAAATTTTGGACAAATGTAAAGAATTTTTATTAATGTGGTTGGATTTCTTAATTTACAAAAAGCTGATACTGGCCTCAAACTACTTCATCATTTGCATAGGTGGCATGCTCTTTGTATTTGCGGTTAATCATGTAAACACATACAAGAAGTCCCCCACCCTATTCACACGCATACACACACACATAAACACACACATCCTCTTTGTATTTGCTGTTAACTATGTAAATACACATAAGAAAACCCCCACATTATTCACACACACACACACACACACACACGCACAGGCACAGGCACATGCACGCGCCTCTCTTCTCCAATCCAAATTCCTATTCTCTGTCTTCTCTCTGTCAGGGGAAGTGTATTAGAGCTGATCACAAGAAACGCATATTCTCAGGTTGCCATTTATCTTGTACATACTGAAAGATTTGTTTATTTTTCCTTTTGATGAGATTGCAGCCTTTTGTACATTATGGCAGCATCAAAGAAAGCAGCTGTTTGTTTTTTTTTTTTTCCCCCCACATGCCTCTTTGTTTCTCTCAAACTCCAGCTTCCCTTTAAACTCAATTTTGCCAAATGGCTCATGTAACATTATAATAACATCACCCCAAACAAGCTCACTCCTCATGGTCATACCAAAATCCTTGCCACCAGGGGCCTGTGAATTTTCCTGTCACTCCATTGGGATTTGACCCATACTAAATACTGACCATATTTGTTGACTTGAATGGAGAACCCCTTGCTATAAAGGCATAAATGTGTGTGAAAAAGGAAGCACCATAATGAAAAGAGTCCAAGTGTTGGAAGTGGACAGAGCGAGGAGTTTACTTCTGGTGTCATAATTTATGAGTTTGTCTTATTCAAATACTTTAACATTTTTTTAAAATTTATTTTAATGTTTAAAGTATTACAAATAGTAGTACTTATGTCTTCTTTTTTCCCCCATTGACCTTCTCCAAGCCTCCACTAACCCCCAGCACATACCCTCAACCCGCCCCCGCTCCTCATATAAGTCCTTCGGTTGATCTCTTGTCTTCCTCCCCCAACCCTCCTCAACCTTCCTGATGTAGTTTGACAGTCTGTTTGATGGTCCTTTGCCTCTGTATATATTTTTATTCATCAGTTTATAATGGTCTTTATATTCCACAAATGAGTGAGATCATGTGATATTTTTCTTTTATTGACTGGTTTATTTCACTTAGCATAATGCTGTATAAATTCAATGCAATCCCCATTAAAATACCAATGTCATACTTCAAAAACTCAGAACAAACTCTCCAAAAATTCATCTGGAATAAAAACACACACACACACGCAAACACCTCGGATAGCTGCAGCAATCTTGAGAAAGAAGAACAATGTTGGAGGGATCATAATACCAGATATCAAGCTATACTACAAAGCCATTGTTATCAAAACTGCCTGGTACTGGCACAAGAACAGACATATAGACCAATGGAATAGAAAAAAGAACCCAGAAATTGAGCCAAGCCATTATGCTGAATTAATATTTGACAAAGGAGGCAAGAGCATACAATAGAGTCAAGACAGTCTCCTCAATAAATGGTGTTGGGAAAATTGGACAGATACTTGCAAAAAAATGAAACTAGACTACCAACTTACACCATACACAGAAATAAACTCAAAATGGATAAAGTATGGGAAACATAAGATGGGAAACCATAAAAATCTTAGAAGAAGTCATAGGCACCAAAATAGCAGACATTTGTCGCGTAGCAATATCTTCACCGTTACATCTCCTAGGGCAATGGAAACTAAGGAGAAAACAAACAAATGGGACTACATCAAATTAAAAGCTTCTGCACAGCAAAAGAAACCATCAACAAAACAACAAGAAAGCCCACTGCGTGGGAAAACATATTTGCCAATGTTATCTCCGGTAAGGGTTTAATCTCCAACATTTACAGGAAACTCATACAACGTAACAAAAGGAAGATAAACAACCCAATCAAAAAATGGGAAAAGGACATAAATAGACACTTTTCAAAAGAGGACATTCAGAAAGCTAAGAGACATATGAAAACATGCTCAAAGACACTAATCATCCAAGAGATGCAAATCAAAATAACAATGAGGTACCATCTCACACCTGTCAGAACAGTTATCATCAACAAATCAAGAAATGACAAGTGCTGGAGAGGATGCGGAGAAAAAGGAACCCTCTTGCACTGATGGTGGGAATGCAGAATGGTGCAGTCACTGTGGAGAACAGTATGGAGTTTCCTCAAAAAATTAAAAATGGAACTCCCATTTGACCCAGTAATACCACTTCTAGGAATATATCCCAAGAAACCAGACACACTAATCAGAAAGGATATGCACCCCTATGTTCACAGCAGCACAATTTACAGTAGCTAAGATTTGGAAACAGCCTATGTGCCCATCAGCAGACGAGTGGATTAGAAAACTGTGGTACATCTACACAATGGAATACTATGCTGGTATAAAAAAGAAGGAATTCTTACCAATTACTTTAATTTTTTGAGATCAGCTTTCTCATCTGGAAAATAGGAATAATATTCTTACTCAATAGCAGTTAACAAAGTTCCTGATGCACAACAGATGCTCAAAAGTGGTTGTGATTGTTATTATATTATTGTTATTATTATTTATTAGATAGCAAAAATCCCAAATATGAAAAAGTCATTGACCTGGGCTATTTCTGTTTTTACTGAGTTGGGGATTAAACATTTCCTGTAAGGGATAGACTCTATAAGATCTAATCCTGTACTAATATATTGAGTGAAATTGGATTTATTATATGGATCAAATTTATACTGACCCATAGTATTAATCTGCCAAATTGTACTCCCTGGGAACTAGTTAGTGCAAGGAACAAAGGAAAATCCACTAACTCCTATTTTAACTTAATTTTAATGTAAAAGTCAATGAACAAATGGTGTTCACTGTATGGAACTTTCTGTATGTCCTGCATGACTGAAGAGAACTGCCTATGGTGACAGAAGTACACTGAGGTCAGGGAGATCTCCCTTTCTGGTTTACCTTTACAGATTTAAGTGATTCTCACCCTATCAGATATTTAGACTCAGAATCATTTATTCATTCATTCTTGATTTTATTCAAAAACAATCATTGTTTTGAGTCACTATAGCAATAATGATATCAGCTAATGTTTGTGAAATGGTTACTTTGCTCATTTTGCTAACCCTAGAGGAAAAAAGACAACTTGGATATAGGCTCTGCCTTCATGTTGCTTAATGTCTAGTAGGCAAAGATGAACATAAATAAATGAGAGCAATGAATTGTTAGATATTCTGAGTAAAGAACAGGAAGAGTATGATGGAATAGTTAATCCCCAATTCCTTACATGGAATCCAAGGCCCTCTGTGATCTGGCACTAGCCTTATATTTCAGCCTTATCCTTCACCATTTTTCCTGCTCAACCCTACACTCCACAAATACACATAGGTATTAAACTGTATTAATTGCCACCCTATAGTAAATTATATTGTTCTATATGCCCATGAACAGTTGCAAAACTTTAATTTTAGGATGATCTGAGAGTGTCTTTAACTTACTAGAAAGCCTAGATCTTGGCTGAAGTTTAAATCTAGGCATCAGTAGAAAAAAAAAATCTTCCAGACAAGATATTGCTTCTTAAGAAAGTAACTGCTGCCTTGGCCTGTGTGGCTCAGTTGGTTAGAGCATTATCATAAGCACTGCAGGGTTGTGGGTTTGATTTCCACTCAGGGCACATACCTAGGTTGCAGGTTTGATCCCTGGTTGGGGTGTGTATTATTCTTCTCTCACATTGATGGTTCTCTTTCTCTTTCTACCTTCCTCTCAGTCTAAAAATCAATAAGCATGTCATTGGGTGAGGATTAAAAACAAAACAAAAAGCTGGGCCTGGCCAGTTTGGCTCAGTGGTTGATTGTCGACCCATGAACCAGAAAGTCACAGTTCTATTCCAGGTCAAGGGCATATGCCTGGGTTGTGGGCTTGATCGCCAGTAGGGGGTATGCAGGAGGCAGCGGATTCATGATTCTCATCATTGATGTTTCTATCTCTCCCTCTCCTTTCCTCTCTGAAATTATATATATATATATATATATATATATATATATATATATATATATATATAGAAAGAGAGAGAGAGAGAGAAGAGAGAGAGAGAGAGAGAGAGAGAGAGAGAGAGAGAGAAGGGATCAAAAAGTCTCAGGGGTAAGGAGCATGAGCATACTAACTCTCAGCATAACATTTTCTCCTGTGGGGCAACTGTGGGCAATAGGCCTGAAAACGACATCTATGTTGTTCCCACCACAGATTTTTGACTCTTGCACCTGATGGAATTGGCTGATAAACAACTCTGTACCCTGATGTCAAGAGACATGTTTTGCAGATACATAGTCTCAGAGGAACACTACATTTGTAATGCTAGGCTTGTAAGTACACCTCTGTGTCAGGGGAATTCAAGCCTGACAAATCTTCTCTTTACTCTTCATTTATTCTACAAACAATTTTTGATTGCTTAGTATGTGTTAGGTAATGCTTGAAGAAATAGCCCAAGTTTCTGCATAAACATGGATAACTATTAACCACCCTTCAGCTCTCCCTCACTGGTATGATGTGGTGAAAGCAGTGCCCAGGTTTTGGTGGTCAAGTCCACAGCTGCTGGCTTAAAGTGATGTACATACTAAAATTCTGGCTGTATTTTTTAAGGGAAACAAGGACACTTTTACACTGTTCCAGATGGGTTTCTTTTAGACTCTATTATTATTATTGGTTCCAATGTGAGATTTGTCAAAGGAATCCAGCGTGGCTGAAATTAGCCATTATCTGAATCACTTCCTCAAAATATAATTTATAATATATATATATATATATATATATATATATATATATATATATATATCTGGCTCACTTTTACTGATGCTAATAGTATTGTAAAAAACTTTACAAAGACTGGTAAGGATGAAATGCAGAAAACCAGGTCAGGAAATACTTGCATTACTGCTAGACTGAATTCCTAGTTTGGGAAAAGTGAGGGCCAAACGGAAAGTTAAGCTCTCTAGTTGGTATAGAAATGGTTCAGAGAGATTCTGGGGTCTTTTAGTCTCATATTTCTAGGGAATGTTTAAATCAGAAAGAATTACTTAATCATCATTTTAGAAAACACAGCAAAATGATGTAATGAGGGCCGAAGCACATATAGCCACCCTACCCCAGCATCTTGGCAGACTACATGTCTGAGCCATGCATGGGCGTGAAAGGATTTATTTCTATGTTCTTCATTTACCAAGGAAGTCCTGCAGGGTGCGGGCAGAAAGAAGATGTTTCATGGCCTACAAAGGAGCCATGACCCTGGAAAGTGCAGAAGAGGTTAGGCAGAGGGCAGCACCTAAAGTGAAAGCTTGTGAATTGAGATTTAATGGAAGAAGTTAGTTTTCTGAGAAGTGATGCACACTGAGAAAACCCAGCTGGTTTATAAATTTCTCTCACATACTCAAAGGACTGGAAACTAAACAGAAGTAGATTCTATTGCTTTCATTATTTATATGACCTTGAGCAAGTTCTTTAACCTTTGTAGAGGTGAGTTTTCTCATCTGTGAAATAAGGAGATTGAATTAAACAATCTTTAAGATCCCTTGCAGCTCTGGTATCTATGAGATTAGAAGCACTGATACAGGAATTAGAAATGTTATCCATCCATTTCCCTTCTCCCCAACAAAAACAAAGCAAACAAATAAAAATAGGCTATATTCCAGACAGAAATTCCACACTCACATAATTATACTGATAATAGGTTATTAAAAAATACTTCAAACACTCCCTTTTTCTATAGGTTAAAAAATAACTCTCAACGGGGTGGGATCCCTTAAAATTTGCCCTGGACTCGATTATGGAGCTAGCTCATCCCTGCCTCCCCTGTGCTATGTCTCTTCTGCTTTCCTATTCTATCTGAAGGGCTGTGGTTCTCCTGGAGCATGACTCTCATCTTCATGCCTTTGTGCACCAGCCTCCTTCTGCCTCCTGGCTAATTCTTGCACATGCTTCAGGAATCACCATGATCACAGATGCCACCAGAAAATCTGACGTTCAAGACACCTTATTCCCCCCAAAAATATTATTCAGTCAGCCCTAACTCTTTTGCTATCTATGATCTGAACCTATCTCCATTATTGTAATTTTTAATTGTTTATTCACCTTTCTCACCCGATAGTCTATGAACTCCTCAAGGGTACGAGTCCTCGTATTTATCTTTGAGTTGCAAAGATGAGCACTTTGCTTGGCACTAGGAGGTACTCAATGTTTCTGAATAACTAACTAACTAACTAACTAAATAAATAAATAAATATACACTCTTCAGGGAAAGATGCAGAGACAAAGCAACATCTTTAAAAGACAACCCAAACGCATGCCTACTTTTTTTAATATATATATTTTTATTGATTTTTTACAGAGAGGAAAGGAGAGAGACAGAGAGTCAGAAACATCGACCAGCTGCCTCCTGCACACCTCCCACTGGGGATGTGCCCGCAACCCAGGTACATGCCCTTGACCGGAATCGAACCTGGGACCCTTCAGTCCACAGGCCGACGCTCTATGCGCTGAGCCAAACCGGTCTTGGCTACATGCCTACTTTTTCTAACGGTCTATTGCAAATGAGAGCTCTGTCACCTTCCCATTGGGAAGAGTCTAACAGCAGAGGTAATACTAATCACTTGCCGTTTGCATGCGATTGCCGATTTTCCTGAGCCATGTTTGGCTGGTAGTGATCCAGTTTAATCTGGTCCCATTCATCGGAGAGTATTCCATCCTAATAGCTGCCGTGCCATGAGTTGGAAATGCATCACGCACAAGCTACTTCTTTCTGCACCATAAACTTCTAATGTTTCTTTAGGTTGATGGGGTTTTGCTTTTTTTAAAGTCGGGAGATGAAACAAATATTCTTGTCTTTTAAGTAATATCTTAGCTTGCTCCCTCCTCTTGTGCCACCCCCTGTTCTAGTGCTCAGTGGAAACCTTGGATTTCTGAAGTTAGCAGATCTCTTCTCCAAGGTCAGCCATCCTTGGAGTTTATGCCTCAGGGGGGTGCACGAGTCTCAGTTTTGGGGGCTCACTTCAGTCAATCCATACTACCTCTCCTACTCTCAAAAGCTCCTGATACTTCTCCCTCTAATTCTTGGGATGGGGGGACAAGTGCATGATGGGGAGAGGGGTGGGGAATGACCTTCAATACAGAACCACTGATGATTCAGGGTAGTTATTGAGATGGGCCTAGAACATAGGAATGAATAGGACACAGTTCTGAGATTCTGTACCCCATGAAGACTACAATCTAATAAGGAGACAGATAGTTAACTTATAATGCAGTGTCATAACTATTGACATAGGGGCAAACACATACCATTTCATGCTGTTTCTTGTCTCCTTGACACCTAAGTGGAGTGAAGTTCAATGTGTAAAATGTGATCCCCTGCTACCCTGGAATATCTATTTTTATTTATCCTTCACAGGGCTGGGGCCAACTGCTTTATTTTATGACTGGCTAGAGTTATCAATCCAGGGCAGCTGCATAGGAGGAAAGAATTATAACTGGACTCGACATACCCACTCAGGCATTTGCCCTCTTCCTCTGTGAGTTGCCAAGGTCACGGGGAAGAGACTCCAATGTCCTTGTTTTCCAGCAGCTCACAGTCAGTTGGAGGAGATAGACATGTAACAAGTTTGTAGTGCAACCTTTTGTGACCTGATGGAAATATTTATGGGGAATAGTGAGGACAAGGAGACGTCTACATAGAAGGGCACATTGAAGAAATCTACATTCAAGGAGGGTGGAGAAGGTTTTATTGAGCAGAATTGGGAGATTAATAGACGTTTAGCAGTCTAACAATATGACAAATTGGCATTTCAGGTGGCATGAATCTGAAATTCCAGACCTTATCAGGTGATTTATGGTGGGTTAGGATCAAAATTTGTAGCCATTATATGGGTATATAACAGGCATTAGCAATCAAAAGGCTTGGAGTCCAGTGGGTGGGCGAGTATTGAGATAGTGAATCAGGCAGTCTGCACCCAAGAAGTACATGAAGCTGCAGGGTGTTGGACACCAAAAGAGTTTTATAAGGTAAACGTCATCCTTACCCTGCACAGGGGATGACAAGGCAAAATAAGATCTTTAGGAGTCACCGCCAGAGGGCACCCCAAGGATGAAGGCCCCAGAGGAACTCAGCAGTCATCAGCAAAAAGCCACATCTTTTGGCAAGTTAGGGAAATTTTTTAAAAATTACTGTTAGCTTACTGAGAATGTGAAGGAAAATTATGCTGAGATCCATAGATTGGGCCAAGGGTACAATTACTCAAGCTGCTAAAGTTCCTAAGAACTGGTTCAGCTAGGCTTGGCTCAGGAGCTGCAGGGAAGAAATGAGAGACCCACATCTGGAGGCATGGGTGGCAGAGGCAAAAGATGATGTTTCCTTAAATCACCACTTCTGGCATGTTGTTGCTTCTCAGAGAAATAGAATGAGTCTCAGATTCTGTCTACTTGAACATGTTAGAATAGGCCTCCTCAAGATGTGCTACCTTGGCATGTGAATTAGTTTCAACTGAATGTGATTGACAGCTGGGGACTCAGAAGAAACTTCTGCCCCTCCCTTAAATACTTAGAAGAATCTAAATTGGGTATCCTACCCGTAATAAGGGTGATTACCAGAAATAACATTTTATGATCTATCTATATGGCAGAGCGAATATCTAATTACTGAACATTTGCTCTTTTTATCATCTTGCAAATTACCCACCTCCCCTCTGAAGCCAGAGATCTCTTACCTCATTCCTTAGCTCAGGATATCATATATGCCTCATTTTACCATTTTGTCTCTAAAGATCTCATGTATGTGGTGTTCCTGCATGTACAAAAATAAATTTGATGTTTTTCCTGTTAATTTAGTTATTAGAGCAGCCAAAAGAACCTAGGAGGGTAGATAAAAACTTTCTTTCCCAACAGCTATAAGCTCAAACTCATTGTGTGGCCAGCTGGGACTTTCAAATTGGATCCATGTTCCCTACTATCACTTTGAAAGGAACGTCTGAGAAAGGTTCTCAGACTACTCCCAGGCTCATTCCCATCTCCAGGGCTTTGGTTTTGCCTTCTCTCTCTCTATTTTTTTTTACTTTTAATTTCTTTAATGATTAAGGTATTACTTATTGTCCTTATCCCCCATTGCCCCCCATTCATGCCCTCACCCCCCCCCATTGTCTGTGTCCATTGGTTATGCTTATATGCATGCATACAAGTCCTTTGGTTGATCTCTCCCCTTTCCCCCACCTTCCCCTACCTTCCCTCTGAGGTGACGTTGCCTTCTCTTTTAATTGGAATGGCTGGAATGGCTTCCACACTTTTTATGTAATGCATTCATCTTGAAAGACCCAGTCAAGGCCTATCCTCACCAACTCTTACCTCTGTTTATTTTCCTTAAAACATTTCCAGCCGACACCAATTGTACACACTAATATCTTTTCTTATAGTAAAAGCACTTAGAGATAGAATCATACAATTTAATGTGTAATTATTTCACAATGATTTTGAGGTTATTGGCATTATTTTGGATATATGGTAAGTTGCTATGGCGTGTTTCTTTTCCCCCCGATATTATCATCCATTCCCTAGTATACCTAGCACAGTACTGGGAAACCACATGGGGCTAAAATACAGGCCTGCAAATTTTCCAGGTGCTTGAAATAGTTTCAAGAGGTAGATTTGAGTTCCATTGGACACAGAATGCCTTATATTGGGCTTAAAAATTGTTAGGGCCTTCCTGAGGTTCTGACTAGTTATATCAATTTCACAGTTTATCATGATTTTCTTTTTTTTTTTACCAATCAAAATCATTTTTGACATTTTCTATTATATTTTGTGTGAGTTTGGGGCTTTCATTTCACTTTAAAAATGTCAACAACTGAAAGCTTGGATAGAGTAAGGCAGCAAACAATGACAGGCTACAAGCATAAAGTTTATTTTCCCATTCTAGTTCAAAGCATTTGCTCTAGTAGGTTATGCAATTTGGACCTCAAGCCATTTGGGAGCCTGAGAGTTTTAAGATCATTCTCATTCTTGGTCTGAGAACTTGAAGCTTTCTCTAAATAAGTAAGAGAAATAGTTGGCTTTTATAATGATTCCATGTGAAAATAAAAGTCTACCAATGACAATGCTGATTTTTAAGAGGCTTGGGTCATGAAAGTTGGATGTTCATGGTCACTCTGTCCAGCTCTTTTCATTTAAACAGTTCTGGAGACATAATTTGTTACTACCTGATTTTGTAGGAGTCTAAAAATCCATCAAAATTGCCTGAGACACTGGAAACAAAAATCAAAATATGACACTTTGGGAGAGGTGACAACTATGGTCACATTCGCTAAATGTTACCACATTCGTTAATTTACAAAGCTGCATAAGGCAGCTTGGGAAGGCAAGAGGTTTGGATGGGCAGGCCTGGTATGAGTCCACCCACCACTTTTTAGCCTTGGGACTGAGAACAAATCACTTAATCTTTTTGAACATCAGTTTATCTGTACAATAGAAGATGATAATTACACTCACTCTACAAAATAATTTATGTTTATGTAAGGTCTAGCACAACATCTGGCACTAGTAGATGCAGTCGTTAGCAGTTATTATTTCAAGAATATTTCAGAAGCAGCATAATAATGGGGACAGAACAGAGGCTAGTTTCAGAGGCAGCATGATATTGGGGACAGAACAAAGGCTTTGGAGCAAGATCTGCTTTTCAGTTCTTGTCCCTTCACTTATTATCAGCAAAAGTTAGTAAATTATGTATGATCTTTGGGCTTCAGCTTCCTCATTTGTAAATGGGGTAATAAGAAATCCAACTTTAAAAGTCTGTTACATGGATTTAAAGAACAAAGCATGTAAACAGTAAATCCTGAGTATACTGTCTGGCACATAGTAAACATATAAGAAGTAGTTGCCATTATTGTTATTATTATTTCATTCCATGTCCAAATCTTAAAGAATGAGGAATAATATTTAAGCCTGTTCCTCTCCAATATATCAAAGTAATCAAAGGTGAAAATCTGAGGAGGCGGGGAGAGGGTTTTACCACTGATGAACTGGTTATCTTCATCCCCTACCCCCAGCACAAATGCAAGCCTAATCTGTAGCATTTGCTGATTTCTATGGTGTATATTCTCTCACCCCTGCCACTCAAACTGCCAGTGTGACCTCAATGAACACAGAGCTGAGAGGCCATAAGCAACTATTGCAGTAGGTAGGAGCTGCCTCCATCTGGGTTTTCCCTCTTCCTGAACCCAAACAATACATGAGAGCTATAAAATTGAATCACCTGGGTTGCTCCATGGAATATACCAACTCAGTACCCCCAAGTCATGACTGGGAATTCTGACTATATCCTATACCCACAGGACTGGGAATGAGGAAACTTGGATTCCAGTCCTGACTCTCCAGGCACCTCTGGCCTTAGAAAAGTTCTTTGCATTTCAACTAAGTCTGACCACTGCAGAGTTTCTAAGACTTTTTCTTACACTAAAAGTCGTTACTCAATTATTCCAAAGATATATTAATTTATTCTAGTCTTTTTAACTTGAGACAGACTGGAGAGACCATGAATTTTAACAAGCTCTGTTTAAAAAAAGAATATATATTTTTATATTTGTTCTCTGAAAGGGACTTTGTTGGTCATTACAAGAGCATATTCTGAAAAGAACCTTACCAGTGATTAGATATTTGAATAAAGCAGATTTTACCTTCCTTTCAGGGCTATCACGTGGTTTTATTGTGATAATGCAGCACAGAAATACAGTTTCAAGTGTCACCCCCTTTTAAGATATTGTTTTAAACAGGTCTTTTCTATGTTGCAAAAATATCATTATGTTAAAATAAGTAGGCTTATTTATTTTTAAACATCTACTATAAGCTTTCATATATGCTGCTTACAATAGCTGCCTATGAAATAAACGATGATTCCATGCAAAATGATGCCATATTTTAAATAATGAATGATCTATACTTTATTATCAGGAATATACAAATCAGTGCTTTGCAAGAAATGTTAGAAAACATATGGAATTAAAACTTAATATGAGTTCATTTTACTTTCTTTTATGCAAACATAATGACATCAGACATTTCAGCATTCCTGGCACTGAAATATTTAGAATACACTGAAACAGAAAGAAACATCTTCATAAAAAACATAGAAAAAATTCTCTTTGATTAAAGAATTTAGAAGGATGTAAAAATTATTAATAAGTAATTAATTGGCTTAGAAGTTTATACCAGAAATCCATTAATTGTTTCTCTCTCCTTTTCTTTTTTGCATCAGCAATGCTTAAAATCTTGATCTTGGCAACACCAAAGCAATCCATTGATTGTGTTTCTTCAGACTATTAGTTGGTTCTTTCACTGAACAATTTGTCAATGGTTAGGATTGAGCAAACATATTACTGGGGGCTCATTCATTGCACAAATATTTGTTGCACACATACTATGTAAAATACTGTGTTAAACAGGGTAAGGATATAAAGATGGATCAGACATAAATTCTGTAGTAAGTTGAATGGTAGCCCCCCAAAAGAAATGCCCAGGTTCTAACTCCCAATATTGGTGATGTTACTTTATTTGGAAAAAGAGTCTTTGCATGTATAATTAAGAATCTTGAGTTGAGGAGAATCACGGGTTATCCAGGTGGGCCCTAAATCCATTGATAAGTGTTTTTATGAGAGTAAGGCAGAAGGAGACTTGACACAGACAGAATAGGAGGCAATGGGACCATGGAGGCAGAGCTTAAAGTGATGTGGCCACAAATCAAAGAATATCACCATCCACCTGATCTTGAAAGAGGAAGGAAATTAATTCTACCCTAGAGCCTCAAGGAGGGGTACAGCTTTGCTAACATCTTGGTTTTAAAATTCTGGCCTCCATAACTGTGACAGAATAAATCTATGTTGCTTATGCTACCAAATATGAAGTACTTTGTTACGGTAGCCTCAGGAAACGAATATGGATCCTGTCTCCAGGGAAGATAGCATATTTATTTCTATATTATATTGTCGCTTTAAGATTGAGTAAAATAGGAATTTAAAGAAGAAGAGATTGCTTTTCATTGGAGGTAACATGACATATTTACTAGAGGAAGGAGTGTTTGAGAATCCTCTTAAAAATTAATAGGGTTGATTGAGAAAGATAGGGCTGATTACAGTGTGCTATAGGGTGGTGGTGCATGGGACGACTGGCATAGGTGTGTGTGTGGGGTGAAGGTGGACAGTGTATTCCAGGCAGAAGAAAGTTCGAGATTAAAGGATTAAAGCCCCCAGGCTCTAAAGTGAGAGAACTGTATAAAGAGGGAGGAGTTAGTTTGGGAAGGGAAGATGGGAACCAGAGTTTTGTGTGTCCACGGACTTCATTCTATAATCTATAAGCAATTTGGAATTAGATTTTAAGAAGGATGATGCTGCGGTCAGAATGATGTTCAAGAAGGATTTCTGGCCAAGGTATGATTTAGAAAAAAAGTGCTGGGGGTGTGAAGAGACTGGTTAAGAGGAAATTATATTAGTCCAAAAAAGTGGATCATTAGATGCTCCCCCAAATCCATGATGAAGTTTTAATCTCCAATGCCTCAGAAAGTAACTATTTGAAGATAGGCTCTTTAAAGAGGTAATTAAAGTAAAATGAGGTCACATGGGCTGGCCCTAATTCAATATGATTGGTGTCCTTATAAGGAGAGGAAGTTAGGACACAGACAACACACAGGCCAAGGGGTGACTGTGAGAACATACAACGATAAGGTGGCCATCAGCAACCCAAGGAGAAAGGCCTCAAAAACCGAACCTGCTGCACCTTGATTTTCGGCTTCTGGCCATAGTTTCTCCAGTCCTGTGAGAATAGAAATTTCTAGTCTATGGTATTTTGTTATGGCAATCCTAGCAAACTGATGCAAGGGGGTTACACCAGGGCAGTTTTGAGACAAAGCACACCATTCTACATGGAGATTTTTCTGATGTGTACTATTATTTGCTCTCCTAGATTTAATTGTGGCTAACATTAATATAAACATATAAGGTGTAATGACCTCCAAAGGAGGTGCACCAGTGCCACATTCTAGCTTGAAAGCATGGTGCATCCTAAGGCACAAGAACAATACCAATTTTATAGTTGCTGTAAAACTGCTTTCTTTTTTCAGGATATTAAACAGAATCTCTTCTGGTTCACAAACTTCATAAATTTTGTTTCAACCTTCTTAATTATAAATAATGATATAGGACCAATGCCACCTTCAGGTCTTTGTTGATTGAGTTATGAAATATGCCTCTTGCCTGAGCTTCTGGGCATTCAGACACAGTAATCCATCTTGATCCTCCTCTTTCTAACCTGTCCAACATTTACCCATCAGTCAGGCTAATGCCTGATTAAGTGTATGGGCTTGTCCTGAAGTTGAACAGCAGTTGGGTAGTAAATGAAAAAGATATGGACTATCCCTGTAGTTAATAACATAGGTGTCTAACTGAGAAGAAAACACTGTTGGGAGATCAGGATGGAGTGATATAAAGTGACTCAGTGGAAATACAGCTGTAAGAAGTGGGAGCAGCCCTAACAAATGTCAAATCAGATTGCCCAATGGGGGTTAGCGTGATATTCTGCAGCCCTCTGCAGTGAGGATATTACGACTTGTGGAAAACAAAGGAGATCAGAAAAAGTCTTGATGTTTTTCCCCATTCACACATTTTTCTTCAGGTCTCATAGAAAGCACAGCTACTGACTATGTAAGCCTGTGTGTGCTGCATGTTATGATAAGCCATGAAGCTGACTGAATCTTCTGAGCATCTAGCACCACCCAGTGTGTTTTAAGGGGGAAGGAAAGATCCAGACTCTCAGAGAGGTGACGATCAATCTAGGAGGCAGGTCACATACTCAACACCTTACCAATCATTGTAAATTAAAGCAGAACAGACTGAGCTGAAGTTGGCCGACTTACTGTAGGATGTCAGATAGCATTTGATTATTTCCCAGTATGTGCTTAGCAATGGGCCAAGTGAGAGACCATGAAAGGAGTGAGAGACCCATCTCTACCCAAAGAGCTCTTGGGTCAGCTAAGTATCCAAGTCTTACTTAGATGAAATAGCCAGGTAACAAGAAACAGTTCCTAAAATTAATGGCGTTTCTATGTGCTTAAGAATTTAGAATTTCAGAAAATTAGAGAACTCTATAAGCCACTTTAAGAAGACTGTAGAAGACTTTATGGAAAGCAGGGCTTGGGATACTCATTACTTCATTGAATATTCATGCATTTTTCATTCACTCAGCAGATATTATAAGTTGTATGCAATGTTCCAGGTTCTGACAAAATGAACAAGACATACGTGATTCCTATCTTTATGGAGCTTATAGTCTAATGTGAGAAAAATGTTTGTCACATAATTAAATTATGAATTGGGATAAGTGCCTTGAAAGAAAATTACTGGGTGGAATAGTCAAGAGAAGTAAACAGTGACAGTGGTATTTCGTCAAATATTCAAAGGGTGAATAGGAGAATCAGGCAGTGGAGGAGGGGAGTGTTTAGGTACAGGACAGAGTGTGCAGAGACTTGAGGTGGAGAAGGCACTGTCTGCCTGCAGAAGGGCACTAAGCCAGTGTGACTGGAGCACTGAGCAGGTGAGAAGGGCATCTCATGGAGTGAAAAGACCATTCTTATTGATGACATTTCTGGGGTCTGGCCATCTTTAAGATCTATTGAAAGCTATGCATGCTTTCTCTGGAAACATGCTCATCCATTCTTGATTCAGGAAGATTAGAGATTGTCAGAAGCCTGCCTGGGAACTTCAGAGTAAGAAATCCTGTCTTAGGGACAGATGCATTGGAACTGGCTCTCAAAAGGAGAAAAGGTTTTGGCACGAGAGAGAGAGAGAGAGTTGGGAATCAGCAGTGTTTGCAGGATTGCAGGAGACCAAGGGTTCTCACGAGGCAGGGTTTTATCAGTCTCGTTGCAGTTCCACTGAATGCTCTGGATTCACAAAAGTCAAGGTGAATAATGGGGGCAAGGATATTTCTATGCTCGTGTGCATCTTGAATTTGCTTGCAATGCTAATCGGTGCATTTGGCCTTTAAGTAACGACTTTTCTCCTTCTCCCCCGGCTCAGCTTTCTCTTTCCAGTGCAGTTCCTATTGGCACCAGTGAGTCAGTACAGTAGGTGAGGCGGTGGCAGAGAAATAGACTCCATGTGATTGATTTTTCTGACTCAATGGGCTTCAAAAATATCAGCAAGAATATTAGTGAAGCCGTTGACTACAAACCCTTTCCTAATGCATTTTTAATTAGTGTTTGGCCAGTTAAGTTCAATAGTTTATAAAATATTTGGAAGGAAATGCCTATTAAATTGAATTTATGTTTGATGAGTTAAACCTTTTTATAAATTTAAAACTACAAACCAGGTGCTTCCTCTGAAGGGGAAATGTGGACAGCAGGTATGCAAATCTCCCACGGAGACTATTTTCAATATTAATTGTCTTGCTGTGCCTTAAATGGTTTTTGTTTTGGTGTTAAAAGGTTTGTGAAGATTAGATTATTTAAATGACAGAAATCAATTTTCCTGAACTTGAACAGTCTTTTGCAGTCAACCATAAAAAGCCAAAGCAGGTGGAGAGAGAGAGGGGAGTTTTATGCAGCTCCTTTTGTCTGTTTCCAGTATGAAAACAAAGTGAGTTGTTAGCAAAAGAAAAGCAGGGCCAGGGCGTGCATGAGAGGAAAAGCAGCAGGTATCAAACCTAATTGTCTTTCTTGGGCAGATGGAGGACTGGATGGTGAGGGGAATCCAGTTGCCTTGGCTATGGCTAGAAACCTCATCATAAACTATACTCCCTGAGCTCAGAAGCGTCTTAGTTCCAGTGTTAGGAGGGCTCAGGCAGAAAATGTGAGATAAACGTGTGCAGCAGAACTGCTCCGAGGAGGTGCTGAAACGTGCTCTGAGGAAAGGGGATGTCATCTGTCAAACTGAAACGCCTTCCTCTTCCCCAGGGTCGGTGTGTAGCTGGAGCAAAGTTTGATTTCAGTTCAGCAGATGAGTAAGCCTGTGGTCTACCAAAGACCTGTGCTCAGCTTTGAGCAGAACTTGTCTTCAGAGAGGTTTTCTTTTTCTTTTTCTTTTTTTTTGGTTTTGGCCTGGGAGAGAGGCCTCAGGTATCCATGTAACTGCTGCAGAGCAGGCTGTGTTTTATAGGGGCCATGATGAAGCAGCCTAATATATAATAGCCCACAAATTTGGTGAAGTGTA
The DNA here is from genome assembly GCF_028538775.1 of Myotis yumanensis. Taxonomy (NCBI): domain Eukaryota; kingdom Metazoa; phylum Chordata; class Mammalia; order Chiroptera; family Vespertilionidae; genus Myotis; species Myotis yumanensis. The sequence goes on from NW_027223753.1 coordinate 179,610,024, forward strand.
TTAGACTGGATGGCTTAAACAATAGAAGTTCATTTTCTCACAGCCTAGAGGTTAGAAGTCTAAGGTCAAGATGTCAGAAGGTTTGGTTTTTTTTCTGAGACCTCTCTCCTTGGCTTGCAGATGACCACCTTCTTGGTGTGCATGGTGCATGTACCCTTAGTGTCTCTTCCTCTTCTTATAAGGACACCGATCTTATTGAATTAGGGCCCCACCCTTATGACCTCACTTAACTCTAACTGCATCATGCAAGGCTCTATCTTCAAATATAGTCAAATTAGGAGTTAGAGCCTCAACATACAAATTTGGAGGAATGCAATTCAGTCTATAACAGTGAGTGAATGGATGCCTGATTGGATAAAAGGAGGAATAAAAATATAAGTCTATATTGCTATGAAAACCAACAGAAAGGCAATATTGATTTTGACATGAATTAGGGACATTTCTTAGGGGATGTGTAATTTGAGCAACACTTGAATAATGGAGAGAACAGGGTGAGGAGGGAGAGATGGAAAGCTATATCTTGCAGAGGACACAGAGGACTTTCACAAGAGTCTAAAGTTAAAAAAATTAGCTATAGCCAGTTTGGCTCAATGGATAGAGTGTCGGCCTGTGAACTGAGGGGTCCTGGGTTCAGTCTTGGTCAAGGGCACATGCTCAGGTTACAGGCTCAATCCCCAGTAAGGGGCATGCAGGAGCAGCCAATAAATTATTTTCTCTCATCATTGATGTTTCTATCTCTCTCTCTCCCTCTCCCTTCCTCTCTGAAATCAATAAAAACATATTTAACAAATAAATAAAAATCGAGTTAAAAATTATCTTCCATATAATGCTTTCCACACAGGAGAAAGATGGTGAATTGAACAATAAAACCTCATCATATATATAAATTACTAAAAATACATAAAAAGATGTACATAAAAGATGGCAAAGTATGCATATAGGTGTGCACAGAGAGGAGAGAAGAAAATGTATTTAGGAAAAAGAAGGGAGAATGGATCCTTCTCTCCACTGGGATTCTGCCATCTGTGGAGCCAAGAAGGAAGGCACGCATTAAGCTCTTTTATTACTCAGTCATCATTCCTCATGAGAATATGATAACACATTCAGTTTATCTCTAAATTGGCAAACAGAGTGTTGGAGACTCTAAGTTTGAATGATTTTTTTCACATTAGAGTTTTACACAAAGAAATTTCATTTATTCTTTTAATATTCAAATGGTTATTAGTAAGTTGGATGGAGAGGCAGAGAGAAGTAATTTTGAAGAATAGAGGTGAAGAAAGAGAGATAAAAAGATGAAAGGATACCTAAAAGGAAGACTAACAATGAGAAGTGTTCATTTTCAGTGAGGGAGAAGAGCAGAAACAGGAGTTGAATAGGCTTACAAATGGAGTGCTAGTCAAAGCAGGCAAATTGGTTTTGTGAGTTACTCTTATAGCTCCCCTATTGTTTTCATGAGCTATTGAAAGGCAGGACCATGAGGATTAAAGCCTCTCTTAATAGTATCCACTGGTTAACCTATGATAACAGTTCTTCAACTACTTTTCCTCAGAACCTAAAAGGCTCTTTTCTGAATGAGAGAGAAACAATAGCCCACCTGGAATAGATTATTCTCTGCGCTATAAAAACAGGAACTGTGCAACATCATCCCATAGTCTAGTAGACTTATTCCCAATATTCTCCCTCCTCTAGTCACACTTGAGTGAAAGGCACTTCCATCATCCAAGCTGAGAGTCGTGGCAGGGATCCCCCTTGAGGATAGCAAGGATACAGACTCCTCCAGGAGGAGACCAGAATTTCAAGGTTGGAGGCTATTTAAAGGGTAGGAGCATAGCCAGGTGGCTGATGTAGTATGAAATCTTTGTGCTAGGAAATGTCAGGGCTCCCTTCCAAACCTAACCACCCCCTCCACTCTTGAACACACCTGATTTCAAAATATTGTCATAGAATTCTAATCTAAATTAAGACCCCCCAAGTTCTAAACTAGATCCCGGTACCCAGCTCAGAAGAGGCAGGTTACCATATAAATTGATCTGGAGAGCAGAGGGATATGTAGTGACTACCAGAGTTCTCACCTTTTCTTTGCCCATTGCTGGCCAGTCCATCCAAAAGATGTCCCCATAAGAGACCCATACAATCTTCTCTAGCCTCATCCTGCACAGCATCCCTAAGTATACCCACGGCTTAGGCACTGTTCCCCAGAGTTGGCTTGATGAATTTTTATATATGATGAGGTTTTATGTTCAATTCCCCATCATTGTCCCCATTATATGTTATAAGGGCCAATTTTTAAAAAGTTTAAATAATTCTGGTCTTTGAGCAGCTTAACATTCTCAGACTATATCATGTAAAAATGCTAAACAAATAAAGTGGTAAAAGTAGTGTTCCCTTTATCATTTCCATGATTCAGGGCAAATTTTAAGGTTATTCTCTTTACTTTTAATAAAAATCATGTAAAAACCAGTCAAAAACAAACAAACAACACACACACACACACACACACACACAGAGCAAAGGCAGATTCGAGGGAAAGATCATCTTCCAGTGGTAGCCATATAGAGGCAGGGAGTGTCTTTCTCCCGACTTTGTTTTGGCTATGGTGACTGACTATTTTTTAAACCTCAGATAATACTGGGCCCCACTGGCGAGCCATCTTTTCTTCTTTGGCAGCCTCCTTGCACATTCTCTATAGGCATCCTATCACGGCCATGTTGATTACATTTGCCATATCCAAGAATGTTCCTAAGAATGGTACAGACAAAGCTGACTGATTCACTCAATCAAGGGGACGTTAGAAGATTGCTGTCTGGATAGGAAAGCATTAGAAGCAGGCCCTTGTAAGAGAAATTTCCCAACTGACTTAAAACGGCATTGTTTGTTAAAACAATAGATATTTAGGTGGATTGAGAAGGTTTCCTCTGTTTCTCTCCATTTTCCTGTGTTGCAGATGTCAGTCTTTTCCCTGTGGGGCTATTTCCATTAGTGCTGCATTTTATTGAGATCACTGCCTCTCACCAGTAGGTTAGAGCCATTAGCTCTCCGATTTTTAGCCATTGTGACCTCTCATTACCCCGGCTGTTCTGCCTCATGATCACATAAGGCCACAATAATAGGACACTGGCATTTAGATTTCATTACAATTCGTATTTTGTTTAGCACTTTTCCTGCCGTACACTTTAATTTCTGTGCAGGGCTGAACTGCCTCGTTTCCACGGAAATGAAGTTAGACCCAAAGACTACAGGCATTTGGTTCTAGAGGTGGTGGCCGCACACAAACGTATGTACACAGAGCCGTTTATCGTTTCCAGATTGTGTTGTTTTCATTATCTTTCCCAAGAGTAGATAGGAAAACCAATCTTTGCTTGGCTCAATTGTTTTTAATACCGAGAGCCATCAGAAGTCCGAGAGCAAGCACATCTGAGTGAATTCTGGGTGGCCTTGATAACCAAAGGCTCCTTCTTTTGTGGATGTTTCCTATGTTGGTTGAGTACAGAACTTACATACACACATGCACACAATTTCTTAAGGGGTGTTTAACTGATCAGTAAGTGCTTCCTGAATGAAGTGACCGTTCCTCTCCCCCCTGACTTCAATTAATCTATCAGTAAAAGCTATCACATTGGTTTGGGAGTATGGACAAAACTTTAGTTGCATTTTGAAAATATCTTTGCCTTTCTCATTGTGTGCATGGCTGTATAAAGGATCTCAAAATATGAACACAATACTGGATAAAGTAAGTTAATGATGTCATATGCTGCCCATATGGGGAATATGTTTTTTCATTTACATAGCTTGAGAATGATAGAACTTCCTGTTGCTACCACATTTGGGGTCACACCATGGGTAAACTCTGACTTTTCTTGAAACAACTGTTGCTATATCTGCTTATTTCAGAAGGCTGTGGCTGGGGTCAGGCTGTCATACCTACCAGAACACCTGGTTTTAAGAACTTTTGCCTGCTTTGTCTTCAGTTTTATTCAACACTTCAAATTTGATTCTTTTCCTCTCAGCCCTTCATTTATCTTTCTGCTTAATCCTTTTCATCTTGTTGAAGTTCCTCAACTTTTGGCCAGTTTGGACCCCAAATAGATCATTCCCTAATGCAACCAAGGCCTGGATCTTTGAAAATATTCCACCAAAAACTTGAGTTCAGTGAAATGTGAGAATTTCTGGTCCAAAACAGAGTAGGAATCTTTTTGGTAAATTTCTGTAAGGTGAAATGTGGGTAGAAAAGACTGCTGGATAAATGAGTGGAGGGAGTCAGAGTTGAGAGCACACGCAGGGACCGTTTATAATAGAGTTAAAACTCATTTTTCAAAGGATGGTTCCCCCAAAAGGGTGATGGTGGGCATGAGGAGCTGAAGTAGGATGAGGGATCGAAATTATGGTGATTGGTTGGAAACCTGTCTCCTAAAGGGCCACAGCAGTGACCCTTCTCAGCACAACATTTGTCTCCTGGTTGAAGTAAAATTTCCCCAAGAAGAAGTAGAAATCTCTAAATGAGAGTGCCTCAAGCAGTCTTTCTTATTTATTTATTGATTGATTGATTTTCACTCGTGGGTTCTCAGGCCGCCTGCTTCTGCTCCACGTGTGCATCACAATGAAAGCCTGCCAGTCAACAGATCCTGCCCACGTGCACAAAACTTCCCTGCAACCCTTCCCCTGAGGGTGAACAAGAGGACTTTGGCTCCAGGGTGGAGACGAAAAAGGGCTCTCTGGCGTTAGTGCACTTAAGATGTGCAGTTAAGATGGGTTTGGAAGAGATGCTTCTGGATCTGGAAATGTGGAGATGGCTGGGGAGAACGAAAGGACAGTTTAGCCAGTTGGAGAGCACAGTAGTGCACACAGCGACGTGGGGTCAAATGTTTAGAGCTCAGAACGGCTTTCAGTCACAAGAGAGCAGTGGGCTTAAAACTCATTACTACTTTTTTAGCCACTTTTTTTTATTCTCACCCGAGGATATTTTTTCTACTGAGTTTTTAGAGAGAGTGGAAGGGAGGGAAGGGGGGAGAGAGAGAGAAACATCAGTGTGAGAGAGACACATTGATTGATTGCCTCCTGTAGGCCCCCAACTAGGGCCCAGGATCGAACCCGCAACAGAGGTATTTGCCCTTGACCGGGAATTGCACCAGAGACCCTTTGGTCCTTAGGACAATGCTCTAACCACTGAGAAAACTGACCAGGGATTGTTACTATTTTTTTAAACAGTGACACTGTTGATATAAGATTTAAATATAATAAATTTATATATTAATATAAATGTTAGATATAAAATATAATAAATATAATGAAATTAGGGGTAGAGGCTTACCTGCTGAGCACTTTCCCACCCTCCCTTAGTCCCTGAAAGGGATTCTACAGCGTTTCCATAAAGCAATGGGACTCCAAAAAAAATACAACTTAAATTCTACTTAAGACCAGACTGAGGCTTTGAGGAGGAGGAGGAGGAGGAGGAGGAGGAGGAGGAGGAGGAGGAGGAGGAGAGTATTGGAAGGCTTTGTTAGGGGCATCTACTAGAAAACTTTGAATACCCATATAAAATATTTGCATTTTATTCTGGAGTCATTGGAGAACCTTGGACATTTAAAAATATAAGAATTAGAAAATAAATGCTATATATATATATATAGCATTTGAACTTTCAGTGCTATGTGGGACACATCAAAATGGCAACATGAGGTCTGGGAACAAGTAAGGGTTCAGGTAGGAGGACCTGAGAGAGGTTGGTGGGAGCAGGACAGTAAGGTGTGGAGCACTATGAGAGATGGACATAATTGGACATTGATGGAGAGTGGTTGGTGGAGGTGGGGGTAGAAGCAGAAGTCAGAGAAGCCTTCATGGAATCTTTGGCCGGGTACAAATGTTGCTAATGGCAGTGACGAGAAATGAAACCTAAGAGGAGAAACAGCAGGATGGGGAAAGGGATGGTTTGCCTAGGGAATTTAAGATGCTGACTTCAGAGTCCAAATTACTTTGGGATCACAGGGGAAGCTAAGGACACATAGATGGGATGAGAGAGACATTTGAAAGAGGATTTGGAAAAAAGGCAAAGAGGGAAACTCACTTACTTGCCTCAAGAAAATAGATGCTGCAGTAGGGAAAGACCTCCTTTATAAACTTTCTTCACAATTCCAATTCTAGCCCCCCCCCCACCCTCCATGGCTTTCAGACCTTCCCAGGAAGCCCACCCTGCGGGATAGTTGTCATTAGATATCAGATTGCCAAAGAGAGCTGCCCCAGCAGGATTTGTTTCCCAGGGGAAGCGGGTAGAAGGGTTGCATGACTGGGAAAAGGCTGCTGCCACTCTCTGGATCAGAAGGAAGCCCTGGTGTAATCTAAGGGCACACAGCTACCCTGACACCTCACAGACACCCCGTCTCAAGAATAACCCTCTGAACTGTATGCTTGGCAACTTGCTGATAACTGTCTTAAAACACCTGGGTTTGAAGGTTAATTCACAGACAAAAACATTTTGTTCCCAAAGCAAGTGATCATCATTAGTCAAGCTATTTAGAAGACAATGAGATCTCCTCTCTTGCTTGCAGGTGCCTTGGCTGGACTCCCACAGATCTGCAGTCCCTGGTCCGAGTCAGCTGCCCTGGTGGGGCGGCCAGGAGGGAGGAGGGGAGAGGTTCATGAAGCAGGGAGGTGAAGCTCCAGTGCTAGGTCTCTCCTGCCCACTGCCAGCAACCTGCCTGTCTCCGCCCGCAGGGCTGGCACTGGGGGCACAAACCTGCCTCAGGTTGGAGTAGGGGATGGAGTGCTGGTGGGGCAAGCCTGGAAACCCTCCCCTTGACTGGCAGGTGGGAAGGCTCATCTGGGCCTTTTGTTTTCTCTCTTCTGCTAATTGACACAGACTGGGATACATTTTTTTAGCTTCCATTGCAAATGTCTTTGAAATTATGGATCCCATATAAATGGAAATTATTTTATTGATAGGAGAAAGCGCAAGTATGTGTGAGATGATGAGAAATGCTCATAGGCTTTCAGTATCATTGCATATACCCTTTTACTGGGGGCAATGATAGGTGACAACCAGGGATAATGCAAGAACCTTGCTTTCCTATAGGTGCTATCGGGGATCCATGCCTATATTACTTCATCCCTAGAATATTTCCAGAGCTCTATAACTAGTCACTCGACCTTCAGTCTATCTCTACTAAGATACTGTTTAAAATGCACGACAGAATACTACCCTATTCCTGGGTAAAGACTAAAATGAAAAACAAAAACAAGGATGGTGAGGATGTGGCGCAACCACAACTTCATAGACTGCTGATGGGCATGGGAATTGGAACAGGCCTGGGGAAATGTTTAGCATCATCCACTAACGTTGAACACCATCACTATCAGCATATTCTTTGACTCCGCATGTGTGTGTTTCTTGACCTGGGTATTGGTTACATGGCTGTGTTCACTTTGTGAAATTCAACAATAGAGATACAAAATAAATAAAATGCACTCATTCTGCATCTTTGTTATGCTCAACAAAATTTATAGTATCAACAAAATAAAATAAAACTCCCTCCTGCATCGAAACCTCAAGTGGTTCTTTGCAGCTTTCAAATTCAAGTTCAAGCGCCTTAAACTTCCCATGTGAGCTTTTGCAATCTGTTCTCATGTATTTCTCCAGCCCCATCTCCTACTCATCCCTACAAAGTACCCCATGCTCCGGCTCCACTGGTGGCTTTTAATCCTTATCTTACCATGCACTTCTACACCTTTAAGACTTTGCTTGGAATATACATCTGCACTCGTTAACTTGATGTCCCAGCTCAAGTAAAATGTCACTTTCTTTAATAAACTTTCCCTGACTTACCCGGACAGGTACATTCGCTTTTAACATTTTTAATTTGCTATTGAAACACATTGTACCTGCTTCTCAGTAAGCCCTCATATGTTTTTGCTAGATTAATGATTTCTTTGTGAGCAGGGCGACCTGAGATAATGGGATTCATATTTCAAAGAATCTTCTGATGTGGATAGATGCAAAGACTGCCACTAGGAATGATGAGCGTTATGGTGTCTCATCCTGTTTACTTAGTGCTCTTGCCCCGCCCCTAACCGAGGAAGAGCGTCACTGTGGCTTCAAAGCTTTTTATGTGGCTACCTTACTCACCAGTGCTATCTCTCGATGGTTCCAGTTGCAGCTGCAGACTAAAGATAACTTTATTTTGCTCTTATCTTTTGGGGGAATGGGGAGAAATAAAGATACATGTATTTTTATATTTCAAGTTAAAATAATGTTTTAGTCTACAAAGGATGAGCAGGCCTAAAATAGGGTCAAATTCTGCCATATTCATAGGACTCTCTATGTTTCTCGGGCCTCATTTCCTTCTTCCAGCTGCATCTCCAGAGAAGTTTCTAGAAGTCAAGATTTCATTTTTGCAGGATTTAGGTCTCTGCATATGACCCCAATCACACCATGTGACTCAGAAATAATCTTCCAATTATTGTGCCATTTATTGCCTCAGGAATAAATACGTAATAGGAGATTGATATTGGCCTGTGAGAGGTCAGTCTTATATTGGAATATACTAACACATGTTGGGAGAGAAAGAGAACAAGTTGACCATGTGCACATTTGTTTCTGAGCCTCCAGGGTTGTCATAGAGAATCAGAACCAAGTAAATAAAAAATCACACTGATTTAACTGGACAGCCAGTGGGTGTTTTTCCCCTATTCATTTTCTATACACCAATTCACAATCTCACCATTTTCCAGCCTCTGTAATTACAGTCACCTAATTCTGTGTCTTCCCTGGAGATATGAATGAGCTAAAAAGAGACTTTTTAATCAACACTTATAATTACGCAGTCAGATGAAAAATACTGATAACTAAGTCTTGTTCTTAGCTATGAGCTTTGCATATCTGGAGGTGGATGGGGGGGCTGCAACCCAGAGAGCAGCATATGCCTGGATCTGAGATGCAGAAGTGACCCTCTTTGCGGGCATCTTAACAAGCTTTGGTTTTCACGGGTAGTCTTCAAATATTAAAGGAAAAATAATGCATTAGGATTAGTATAGCTTTTTTTTGCATCGTTCATATTTATTTTAAGGTGCCATCTGCTCATTCCCATGCAGTTAAGACCCTCGTAACCTGAAGCATAATGTAGTGAAACCACATCCTTAAGTAGCAACACAGGGATGAGGAACCAGTTCACAGCTGGCTGAAAGCAGAACAGAGCTTGACACAAACCCAGGTTACTGACTGCTGGCTTAGGCTGCTTCCCTTTACCCATCCTCACTCTGTCTACAGGATCACACTGCCTTATAAAACTCCAAGGTGCTAGATAAAACACATCCCCTCTGAATGTAGAGTCCTGTAAGGTGTTGGATGATTACTATAAGGTGTTGATGCCTCAGTCTCTCTTGTACACAGTAAATACCCTCCTCATCTCCCTCTCCTCCAGCCTTGGTAGAACCTAGATGCTGTGATGATGACACACAGACACTCCTCCCATAGAGTAGCTCTAACGCCCTCAGCACATCCCCAGTGGGCCTCCAGAATTAACCACACTAATTGATATAACCAGCAGCGTTTTATTCAAGTACTTCATGGAATGTTACCCCCCCCCCCCCCCCCCACACACACACACACATTGTTAAGGGGAGTAGTTTGAAGGGAAGAAAGCTTGGACTTTGAAGCCTCAGAGCTCTGGGTTTCAGTATTATCCTTGCTTCTTGGAGTCTCAGGCATTCCTTGAACGTACATTCCTTGTGGGCTATTTGGCACATTGGCTATCATCTAGTAAAAACTCAAAACTACTTTGAACCATTTTTCTACCTATTAACTCCCCTCCTCCCCACTCCATTCCCTCCTCTAAGGCCTTACCCACTACTGCCTGGGTCCATGGGTTATGCATATATGCATGTAAGTTCTTTGGTTGATATCTTTCTCCCCGCTTTCCCCCATCAGTCTGTTACATGCTTCCATGTCTCTGGATCTATTTTGTTCGTCAGTTTAATTTGTTCACTAGATTCCACATATAAGAGACTGTGTGATACTTTCTCTGACTAACTTATTCCACTTAACACATTGTGGACCAGTAGTTTTATTGCTAGCTTTACCCAGTGGCCAGATAAGTTTCTATTAAATGAGTATAAAAAACGTTTTACATAAATGTTAAAGGCATGCCTTAAAATTAAATACCCATTGCATTTTGAAGTTATTTATTACATGTTCTTACAACCTAATATCTTTTTAAAGTATGATACTTTGTAAAACACTGTAATATGAAAATACGAGAATTCTCGTGATCCGTCCACAATGTATTTTAACATAATACTCTCTAGGTACCTCCATGATGTCTCAAAGGGTAAGTGATCCTTCTTTTTTGTAGGTGCATAGTATTCCATAGTGTAAATGTGCTTTTGATGTATATTTTTATCAGGTTTCAGCTGTGTAAACTGAGTGGCTCACATAATATGGATCACTATACGAGGCTTCCCAACATATTAATGATGAATTTTAGGCAAAGTACGTTTTGTCTTTAACCAGTCAATATACTCTACTCATATGTCATACTAAAGGAGTACATACAGCCAGCTGTGAGCTCTAGTTCCTGATCCCAGTCTTTATTTAGGCTGCCTTCCCACTTTTTTACTCACATGTCCTGTCCTGTTTTTGTATTTGTTCCTTCTTCCATACTCTCCAGCTTTTCTACCCCAGCTCGAAATAACAGATATCCAAATTACACTTCCTCATGGTAGAGAGAGCAAGCCTGAGGTAACAACTCCTTACATAGGAGGCAATGCCGGGTACTAGAAAGAGCAGAGATATTGGAATCAGATAAACTTGAATTAAAGCTAGGCTCTGACACTATTCTATTTATGTGAGCTTGGTTAAGTTTAAATAACTCAGCTAATCTAATCTAGAGACATATTCTGTTAAGTGGAGATAATAACTCAATTCACAGAGGTCAATATGAGTCAGTGCATATAAAGCTCTTAGAACTTGGCAGATCCTCAAGTTCATTTCCTTTCTTTTTTGGCATATCAACACAAAGTCCCATCTGTAACTTTAATTTGTGAGTGCTCTTCTGACCCTAAACTTGGGAAAAACCACAGGGCATTTGTGCAATAGTTCTGACTTGACAGAAACTGCTATTATAGGCCTTGGTAAGACTAGCTATTTTGTTTTAAGAGTATCACTGAAAACTATTTACCACTGGTCTAGGACAAGCTGTAGAAGAAGGACACATTCTCTTAGAAGGTAAGATGGAGAGGCAATCAATAGAGAACATCTTTCCCCCTCTTTACCAGTCCTGAGATCACAGTGTGTATTGTTTTCTCTGAAATCAGCAGAATATGAATATGTCCATATCATTGGAGTATTAGCATAGTGGCTGGATACAACAGTTGTACAACTAGGCAGCTTGGTTCAAATACTACTCTATCTCTAAATAGGGTATAATCTTGGGTTCTAGTTTCTTTCCTTTTCTTTTTTTAGTAAAATATTATTAGAATGCCCCTAATAATAATATTGAATGTGGGGGATTGTTCTGAGGATTACCTGAGTTAATTGCATATAAAGCACTTAGAATAAAACATGGCCCAGGGAAATATTTCATCAGTCTTCGCTATGACTGATGGTAAGTCTACCCTTACCAGCATTATCATCATTTAGGAAAAATCTTTGCCAGTTCATAAAGAAACATATCTTATGTTAATATAAAAAACAGTAATTTTTCAATTGTTTACCATTTGTGTTCTCCCTGGATTTATTTATCATTTGCATTCTTTCTTAAAATTTATATTCATTTCCCCTACCCATTTTTTTTTTACCTGTTAATAATTTAAAAAAAAAACCCTTTTTCTATCAGCACTTTTTCATTGTTAGGTTAACTTTGCTTCAAGATAGAAGTAAAGACAAAGTTTGCTTAAAAGCCTCAAAAGCAAAATTTTGAAGTTAAAATATCCTTAGTGTTTTAGGCACTTGTCCCATATTTTATAATATTTCAGGTAACACAATAAGCTGACATAACTGGTCATAACTGTTTAAATTGCAGCTGGAGCCGAAACCGGTTTGGCTCAGTGGATAGAGCGTCGGCCTGCGGACTGAAAGGTCCCGGGTTCGATTCCGGTCAAGGGCACGTACCTTGGTTGCGGGCACATCCACAGTAGGAGATGTGCAGGAGGCAGCTGATCGATGTTTCTCTCTCATCGATGTTTCTAACTCTCTATCTCTCTCCCTTCCTCTCTGTAAAAAGTCAATAAAATATATTTAAAAAAAAATTGCAGCTGGTGTTTTAGCCAAGCAATCAATATCTAATTATGTATTTTATTAGGGAAATAATTCCAGGGGCTTTAATCCTATCTCTAAGCAAAATGACAAATGTGCCAATCTAACTGTTTTTGCCCAACAATTTTTCAACTTGATTAATGGGCTTCAAAATTATATGAAGATTTTTGACTAAGAACAGGGTGATAGCATGAATAATAAACAAGCACATACTATTTTTCCCATGCAATTTTATTTGCTCAACTTACATAAAATGCTGTTTATAATAAAATATTTTCCATTAATTTTTTTCTTAATAAAGACTTTCCTTACATTTTTTCAAAATCAGCATAAGATGTAACCATTGAACTTTGAGGAGACAAAGTATAATAATGATGGCAATTAACCCTTACAGAGTTCTTACTATGTGTCAGGGACTGTTTTAAGCACATTATATACTTTTAACTTATTTAGTTCTCACAATTAACATATGTAGTTGGTGGTGAAATGCTCATTTTACAGATGAGAAATTGATATATAGGAAGGTTAACTTCCCCAGGAATACCCAGCTAACAAAGTAGGATTTGAATGTAAGCAGGATAATTTTACGGCATTTATTTAGGAAACGTTTTCTGTGAAGGGTCAGATAGTAAATGTTTTAGGCTTTGAGGGTCATATGCCCTCTGTGTGGCTGTATTGCAATAAACCTTCCGTTATGAACATTGACATTTGAATTTTATGTAATTTTTACCTGTCACATAATGCTATTTTCTTTTGATTTTTAGAAAACTTTACAAAATGTAATAAATATTCTTAGAACGTGGGCTGTATAAAAACAGGCAGTGGGCTGCCCTGGGCCCTTGGGCTATAGGTTGCCAACTTCTGATCCGTTGACTAGGATCTTAACCTCTGCTCCTCCTGACTTGTACAGACACAGACCAAAAGGTGAAAAATCGAAGGCATGTCTCGTACTAATGGTGTCACTTAGTAAAGGCAACTCCTTCTTATTTTCTGTAGGACCAAGTTTAGTGCTATGAGCAGAAGATACTGCTTAGTAGAACTTTTTTCTTTGGGTTTGAAAGTTAAACATTGATCAAATGAATTCTTAAAGTTTCCCTGGGTGTTTGTATTTCTTTCACCCTTGATTATGTTCTCACCCTCTGCAGGCTGAATCTATATAGTAAAAGTAAGGACATGTAATTACTGGGTTGGCTCCGTGCAAATACAAATTTATTAATGGAATAAATCAGAGTAGGAAAACCCAATCTTGGGTTCTGACTTATGCTGCTTTACAGTCTTCACTTATGAATTAACCTGATTCATCATCGAAACAGCATTTTGCTTTGTGTTGTGTAGATACAACCTCATTCATAGCACCGGCATCTGCCTTTTTTTTTTTTTTTTATTATGGATAAGAAATTCCCATTAAGCCGCCAGGCAGCATGATTAAATTTTAAAATAACATTGGCATTGCAGTAACATCCTTTTAATTGTTCTCCCTGCCAGCCTAGTTTATCTGTGCGGCCACCACCTCCTTCATTAGCACCTGTCCAGAAGCCAGTCAGTGTACTATCTCCAAGACAGTCCCAAACAATAAAGGCAGTTTTATGTCTGGGCGTGTCGTGTAGACACATAATTTGACAGTGGCTGGAGCTGTTGTGGAGGCACTGACAGCTTTCTCTCTCTGTGAGTCCCGAGGTTCTCTTTGAGAGGGAGGAAGGCCAGGGCCCGGGGGAACAAGACGGGAAGAAGTCAGTGTTGTTGGGGAGACAAGTTTCCCAACCTCGTAAAACATAGCACACTGTCTTCACACAGATCATGCCAGAATTCCATTTATTAGCCATACCTAGAAGCCTGGAGAGGTTATCTTGAGAAAATGAAGAAGTATAAGAGCTTTGCAAACCGAAAGGCTTTCCGTTATTGCATGGTGGGTGATAGGGTGGCCAGGTCATGTGGGGAGATCTTTGCAAATTAGGAATTGTGGCTGCAAAGGCTACATTTGCTTGTTTTGCAGTCCTTAATCAATGTCGGGTGCTTTTTCATCCGTGATCACTTTTTGCCCTTAGATCATGACTCAGTTAAGCAGAGGAGATGCTATTATCTCTCTTCACAGCTGAGGGAAGCAGGACTTAGACGGGGTTTATAGATCCATTCAAAGGGACTGGGAGTGAAAGTTCAAGTTCTGACTGGAGTGTGGCTCTCATCTCCCAATGAAACACCCTTCTGCTGAAGTACATAATATACACCACCTAGGAAAGCTTATATACAGGTGAAGCTACCAGCTGTTTATACAGGGAAAAGCAACACATATGCATGATTGCTTTTCTAAGAGTAAATAAAAACAAATCTGAGGAGGGACTTGGTTTCCTCTTTAGGAGGCTGATTCAAATCACCAAGTTCAGACATTTCTAGGAATACAAATCTGCACTTATAATTTTGAAGTCTAGTTTTCCTCTTCTATAAAATGGGAATAATAAGATGCCTTACAAAGTTACTGTGAGAATGGAGTGAGACAGAAGCACCTAGAACAATACCTAGCACTTAGTTGATGCTTAATAATGATTATTTCCTTTTTAAATTGTCCATTTTCTGGAGCCAGGAATATGTGGATATAGCATCAGAGATATTTTCAATCATCAATGCAATCTCTAAAAAACATTCTTTAATTTGAAAGAGTTTTAGCACATAGCACTTTAATTTTAACTTTCTCTGTTATTTTAAATTTTTTCTCTTATTCCCAGTGACCTGAAATATACAGACCAACAAAGAAACCAGGATTATTTAGGAGCACTGGTTGTCATTCAAAACCACTTTGAATTTTTTAATGCTAATTTTTTAAATTTACCATTTAACCATTTAACCATCTTAAGTGTACCCTTTTGTAGCATTAAGTACATTTACATCGTATTCAACCATCACCACCATGCAGCTACATTTTATTATTTCAAACCAAAACCCTGTGCCCATTAAACAATAATTCCCATATCTTCTCCCTGCCAAGCCTCTGGGAACCACTATTTTACTTTCATTGACTATTATAGTACCTTGTATAAGTTACTTTTAAATTTCTATTTTCACATGTTTTTTTCTTTCAAGTATCTGGAAAGTGAATTCTTGCTTTTGTTGCAGTGTTGTGGAAGCTCAATATGAAGTTAGTTGATGAATTTTCATCTTAGAGGAGACCTTCGCATTTAAAATTTCATCTATATTTAATCAACAACTAATCTTCCAATCTAAAGTGACACTGGAACTGAAAAGAATTATAAAGCAATTAAAATTTTTTTCCAAGAGCAAACACTGCATCAATAATAATTATACCCAGGACAGAATGGGTACCTGCAGGCACACATGTTGAGTGGATGTGTTAAAGAAAAAATATTACTACCACGTTAAGTATTCAAAATGAAATAATACTAGATGTTACATGTCATTGAACAGCTTTTATTTGAACTTATAAAAACTAGATCATAAAATTTAAATTATTGATAGTAATTACAATGCTATTTTACATTTTCACGATAAAAGTATTTGAGTAATATATTTTCTTTACATTTTACTGTAAACAAACTTTTTTTTTTTTTTACATTTTTACATGTTTATTTAGGAGGCACCAAAATTTCTAGCAGCTTTTTAATCACGTTTAAAACTACTTTTAAAAGCAGAGTAGTAATAAGTACTAAATGATGTTTTATATGGTCAATAAATTCCATTTTAGAATTTCATTGACCTCTACTTCAGCTTCAGCTAATAATGAGGTGATATACATTATCTCATTATCTCAATTATGCAGCAGCCCCACGGAGGGAGATTATACTTCCACTTTAAAGCTGAGGACATGGAGATTGAGAGATGCTGAGTGAGTTCCCCAAGTCACACCCCAGCCATGTCCAGTCTGGGAATCAGACTCAGTCCTCTACCTCTAGGTCCCCGGCTTGTTGTTCTCAAGGCTGCTGCACTCTACAACTCCTGCGGACCTCATTGATCTACACACCTGCACCTTTTCTCTTTTCCGAGTCATCATTTGCCTATGGCATCACCTTATTCCAGTTTCTGGTGAGTATAGGGTTTTACTACATAATATGAGACTTTTATATCCCTGAAGTCTAAAGTGTTCTTAGCTTGGCATCTTCCACAGGACCTCACATGTCACTAAAAACTTCATGAAATGAGGCAGTGTTGCTGGAGTTGCAGAGTATATCATGTGAGCTATCTGCCTGGTATCAAAACATTAGGACCAAAAGGTAGAAATTTTAGTCAATTCTCCAGATGCTTTTCTCATAAACCCCTATTTGGGAGCAACACACATGTCTGTGTCTTTCAGATTGACACAGGAAGGTTAATGATATGTAGCAGCATCTTTCCTTTTAGTAGAGTTGAGTGTCTGTCTAGGAAGACTAGTTGTCTTTTTTTAAAAATACATTTTTATTGATTTTTTACAGAGAGGAAGGGAGAGGGATAGAGAGTTAGAAACATCAATGAGAGAGAAACATCGATCAGCTGCCTCCTGCACACCCCCTACTGGGGATGTGCCTGCAACCAAGATACATGCCTCTGACTGGAATCGAACCTGGGACCCTTCAGGCAGCAGGCCTACACTCTATCCACTGAGCCAAACCGGTTAGGGCGACTAGTTGTCTTTATGATGTCCAGTTAATGATCAAAGTCAGGCTTTTGTAAGATTTCGGGTAGACTACACAAAATTGGGGAAAACTCCGTTTTATCATTGGTAATGGGATTGATCCCCACTTATATCCCCAGACATAATGGCTGCCAAATTTTTATTTTTATAATTTGGTAATAGAAGACAGCCTACAAAATAGGTCATCAATAGTGTGCCCAAATAGCAAGGTTATTATAAATTTAAGTTACAAATTAAATCCTGGACATTTAAGGAACTTGGGTCTAAAACTTATATTTACAACTGATGATTTGGATTCATCTTCCTGCAGCATGTAAAACAAAGTGAGAGGATCAGCATAATGTGTTTCATAGATGACCTATCTGTCAAGTATTTCTCTTTTTGGCACCTGAACAACAGAAAATTCACTTGGGGATCAATTTGAAATTTATGTTTTATGTCTGCTACCTATTAATTGAGCCAATGCATTCATTTAATTAAAATTTCATAAAGCCTAAGATTATACTTCCTTCTTAGACTATGAAAAACATACTATCTCCTGAATTCAAGCTCACTATAATTATACCTCCTCTGCCAATAACAATGTACTCTTTGGGTTTTAGATAACTTTAATATGAACTTTACAGTACTGTATAACACAGTTAACTAAATTTTATAAGCAGTCTTAGAAAGAGAAGGTAAGAACTTAGCCACGAGAGAAATGTTTCAGGATGAGGTCAGAGGGAAGACTAGGAGTCAGTGTGATGCATGTCACTCTAATACCTACAGATGTCAGCACCAGCTCCAATTGGTATTGACCTGATAGAAGTAAAACCGCCTAAAAGCTTAAATGGCCTTTGGAGAGAAAGTTGTTAGTAATTCTTCACTCAGCAGCGGTGGAATTCTAACAAACTGAAACTAATTGAGTCTGTGGAACTAGGCATTTCTCTGGAGTTCTTTGGCTGGAACCGGGCAGCTGGAAGCTTCATATGTTTTAGCCTTTGCCTATAACTTTACAAGTCTGGTACTTTCAATGACGATTGCCCACTAAAGGGCCCTGGCCATAGTATGTGGGTTATGTAAGGACTGTGGGTGAGGAGAAGCTCTTGAGGAGATTTAATTTTCCTCTTGGATTCTAAGAATCTGAAAACTCTTAAAGGACTTTTACCATGCATGTCACTCCTGGTATCTATTTTTTTCTCTTCTTCTTTTTCCTTTCTTCCTACCACAAAAAATTTATTCTGGATGATACCCTGAAGTCTAGAGTAACAGATAGGAAGGAAGAGTACTAAGCCAGGCTGTGGTCAGGTATAGCATAGAGGGGGGGAAAGTGAACCATTTTGTTTCTTCTATAACCCAATCCTAACCATGCCTATAAGAGACTTCTGAATGCAGCTTCTGTCATGCAAAAAAACTTCCATGATAGAACTGAGGACTATTAGCATCTGAAAAATTAAGGCATATTGAAGTAATGTCTACTTGACAATCTCAGGACCGTGTCAAGAAAGAGAACTCACAGCAACCACTTAATAAGTATTGGGAATTATAATATGTACCTTGCTGGCATTATCTCATGCATTCCTCACACTTACTCTATAAAACTAGGTATTGTTATCTTCACTTAAAGATGAGAAAACAGCCCAGCCGGTGTGACTCAGTGATTGAGCGTTGACCTATGTACCAGAAGTTCACAGTTCAATTCCTGGTCGGGGTGCATGCCTGGGTTGCAGGCCTGATCTTCAGTAGAGGGCGTGCAGGAGGCAGCCGATCAATGATTCTCTCATCATTGATGTTTCTATCTCTCTCTCCCTCTCCAAAATCAATAAAAATATATTTTTAAAAAAGATGAGAAAACATTAGAATTGTGAAGTTATAATCTCTCATGTTTCTCTGGATTTGGTGCCTAAGTGCTTAGCCCTCTGCCATGCTGGCTGGTTCTATTCACCTTTGACTTTGGTGTTTATGATCTGGGGCTCATCCTCAGCTTCTCTTATCACTTAGTACTTTCAGTATTGGCTTCACACCATTTATTTATTTTTTATTTAAAAATATATTTTTATTGATTTCAGAGAGGAAGAGAGAGGGAGAGAGATAGAAACATCAATGATGGGAGAGGATCTTGAGCTTCCTCCTGCATGCCCCCCACTGAGGACTGAGCCCACAGGTGGGGTATGTGCCCTGACAAGGAATCAAACCGTGATTTCCTGGTTCATAGGTCAACACTCAACCGTTGAGCCAAACCAGCTGGCACACCATTTAATTTCAAGTGGGAACCAGCACTACTGAGATCCTAGAACACCCTATTTGCCATCCCTATATGGCCCAGCTCCAGCTTCATGGCTAGCACATTCTCTTTTTAATTGTTGATTTTTAAAAAATAAATCTTTATTGTTGAAAGTATTACATATGTCCCCTTTTCTCCCCCATTGACCCTCTCCAGCCCACCCGCCACCCCTACCCCAGGCCTTCACCACCCTATTTTCTGTGTCCATGGATTATGCCTATACACAGACAAGGTCTTTGGCTGATTACCTCCCACCCACCCACCCTCCCCCACCTTCCCTCTGAGATTCCACACTGTGTTCCATGCTTTCATGCTACATGCTAACATATTCTTTTAGGCTGTGGTGGATATCGGGGGGAGGGGAGGGGTTTGGACCAAGCAGCTCCTCTTTTTCGCTTTGGGAACCACCTATCCTCCATTGAATAAGGGCCTGGCAGGGACAATCACTCAAGAAGCTCTTTTTTGTTTGTTTTGTTTTTACTTAGCCAAAACAGTGGGAAAAGACCCAAATAGGCCCACCAGACCTCTTTCTGGGGCATTGCCATGTAGGGCAGAAAACACAACACCTCAAAAGGGTGGGGTCCCAATGAGAGTGACTTAGCCCCACAGTGTAGCCCTCAGGAGATCCTTTGTCCTCTTCAAAGGCAGATCCTCTGGTTCCTTCAGTGCTGTGCGTTTTCTCCTATTATACCATTAGATGTTTTTCTAAAGATAGCCTGAAGCAATTTTTATTATTTAAAGGGAAATAACCTCAAGTGAATTTGATTCAGCAGTGAAAGCCCTGGAGACACCAATCCTAACTCTTTGAGTTTCAACAAGGTAAGCCAAGGCTCCCACGTATGTCCCCTTCTTCTGATGGGTGCATATTGAGCCTGAGCAAGGTGAGCTGAGAAAAGCAGCTTTTCACTAACCAAGCCTCTCTGGGAAATGAACAAACTAGAGTAAGTCAAATATACAGGAAATAAATTCAAGCGACCAAGAGAAATATGAGAAAAAAACAGAGAAAATTAAGTTTGAGAAAAACAACCAGAGATGAGAAATAGGTATTTAGTCGCATAGGTCTTCCAGAAAACGGCGCCTCTTGTATAAATCGTCACTGATGTGTATGTCCTGTTCAATTACATGACTAATGCTAGGCTGTGTGGCACTTAGAATCTAATGCAATTTGACTGACCTAATCCATCAGAAATGACACATCAAAAATGGGCCTGTCAGCGCAAGTAATTGAAAATGAAGCAGCGCTTTGAAATTTCATTTTTAAATGAACTTTGAGAATGTTAATAAACTTGATTACCAACATTAAAAGAAATTTTTTAAAATGCCCTTTCCTGTCCCCACTGAAAGCCTGATGCTCACCAAACCAAATGTTTGGAGTCTCTGATAAAGTCCCAGAGAGACCGCTGCTCTGTGCTCAGTCTCAGGGAATTTACATGCCTGGATCACACTCTTCCAAAAAATTCCCCTAATTTCATGTTCTAAAATATTCACATTCAACACATCGAGCCAGCTATTTTCTTTTCGCATTCAGTTCCCTTTTGGAAAACAGAATTACCAGGCAAAGGATAATCATGAAGCAGTCTCCCCTAGCAATTTTTCTTATTTTAAGTTGTAAGGGTCATACTCCTTTTTCGAGGTCCTCCCTCACTTTTTGGTAAAATAAAGTCAATTATTGCCTGTGCTCTGCCTGAGCAGCAAAGTCAACATGGTTCTGTCTGCCCCTTGCCTGGCCAAGCTCAGCCGGGCTGGGGTCCCTGTAGGTGTAGCCCTGTACAGCTCTCTGACCATTCCAGGGCAAAACAGGCACTATCTGGGAAGCAGAAGGAAGCTGGCGTTGGGTTTAGTTACATGTACCTTATGAATGAATCTGGTGGGAGCCCTAGACACGGGCAAGCATAATGTGATATGGTCTTCTTTTAACCTAATCACATGAGCCCACCTTGACTGGCTGGCCTTCTGCCTCTAAGTTTCTGCCACAACCACAACCCTGTCTTCACAGCCTCAGCCCATGTGGCTTGGACCTAGCCTTATGCCTTGTTCATGCTAGCTCTCTTCAGTGATTGACTTTTTTAAAAAAAGAAATTGGTGAAATAAATTTTTTAAACATTTTTTTTAAATTACAGTTAACAGCCCTAACTGGTTTGGCTCAGTGGATAGAGCATCAACCTGCGGACTGAAAGGTCTCAGGTTTGATTTCGGTCAAGGGCATGTACCTTGGTTGTGGGCACATCCCCAGTAGGAGGTGTGCAGGAGGCAGCTGATCGATGTTTCTCTCTCATTGATGTTTCTAACTCTCTATCTCTCTCCCTTCCTTTCTGTAAAAAATCAATAAAATATTAAAAAATAAAATATATTAAAAAATAAATTACAGTTAAAGTAATATATTAGTTTCAGGTATGTAACATAGTGATTAGACACTTATATAACTTACAAAATTATCATCTTGATACGCCTACTACCCATCTGACACCATAACGTAGTTATTACAGTATATTGATTAAATTCCCTATGCTATACTCTATATCCCTGGGTCTATATACAATGAAATATTACTCAGCCATAAAAAAGAATAAAATCTTGCCATATGTGAGGTGAATGGGCCTCAAAGAAATGATACTAAATGAAATAAGACAGAAAAAGACAAATACCACAGGATTTCAATTATATATGGAATAAAAACAACAACAAATGAAAATAACAAACAAAATAGAAACAAATCCATAGACACAGAGAACAAATTGATGGTTGCTGGATGGGGAGAGGGAGAGTCAGATGTGTGAAAGACGTGTAAGGATTAATAAAAACTGGCAGTTATAAAAATAGTCACAGGGATTGACTGTTTCATCACTAGTCACCAGCAAGGAGCAGGAGTGGCCCTGCTCAGTCTACTCAGTCTTGGCACCTTACGCTGTCTGATTTCAAGGCACACACATTGTCTGTACCTGTGGGCTATGCTCCACATATTGAATTACACCTTTTGACTCTAACAGTGGACCAATCAGATTGGCCAAAAACTTTGGGTACTGACCCTCAGGGAGCAGCTCCACAGTGCGGTCCATTCCTTTACCTCTGGGCCCACTGACTTGCAATTCCCTCCACATTTTCCAGCAGCACAAACATTTTAATGACCCCAGAATACCTTGTAGCCAAATTATGTCGAGTTCCTGTGTGTCAGGCCATGGAGAGAGAAGCACACATTTCAGAAAGTAATGGTACGCCAGAAAAGTTGCTCAGAAGTATCTGAAGAGAGAAATCCCAATAGCAATTAGCAACAAACAAACACAAACAATATTATTATTATTATTGTTATTATTATTATTTAGTTTGATTCACATGCACAACTATCAGATACAGGTCAGACCAGTGCTTAGCTCAAAGTAGGAATCAACACTTATTGTCTGGACTAATGATATCTAGTAATTATCATCAACTGTCAATAATTCAAACCTCTGCTCAAAAAACTATCTGCATAACCTTTCATTGTGTAATTATCTTATAAAAATTGTCAAATTCTTTCATCTGGGTTCTTTGTGGCTTATAGGAGCACTTGTATTCCACGTTTGGTCATCACACCTATCTGTATTCACACTATCATTACAAGCAAGAGACTAATACCTGGTAGGTGGACAGTAGGGAATAAAGCTTTAATTACTGCAGAGCCAGTGTCAGGAAAAGGGAATCATTGGTTTCTCCATCTCTATAAAGGCTGTGCAAGGGTCTCCGAGGTTCAGATGTATGTGATCCAGTGATGTATTGCAGGTCCTTGTCAGCACTGGGTTGGGGTTTGAGCTCAGCATGGGGCAGGAATGAAACAGTGCCTTCAGCAATTGTATGACACCATTACTGGCTGCAAACAAGTCCAGAAGGAGCCGTCCTTGGCCAACAATTTTCCTTTTTAGCCCTGTCTGTCCTACAGCACCTGGAGCAGCTGCGGTAGGAGGCGGTAATTGATGACTTTGATTTACCGAAGAAGAATAGCACGGCAGTTATCTAGTTAAGGGACAAGCCCTGTGGATATGAAACTGTGCCCTCTCAGTTATAGATCTTTAAACTGTCATTTCTGCTGTAAACCAGGTCTGAGCAAGTATGGGCTTCTCTCTGTATTCCTGTCTCTGTCCTACTCTGAGAGCAGCTTGCAAATGCACCAGACCTCGGCCTCAGCTGGCCATCACTCCACTGCATCCACTCGCTTTCTATGGCTCCCTATGGCCTGTGATTCCATTTGTCCCATCATTTCGCAATTCTGATTGGTTGGGTTGTATTATTTTCAGGCAAGTGAAAATCTAACGTCTAACATCTAACGTCCCACATTAGAAATAACTCGCCATAGGAAAAAAAGAAACAGTATTGACGCCATGTGCTAATAGAGTGTTCCCTTTCCCAAACCCATTTCACTGACTGACCACGATGTATATCCCTTCCTAGTAGAGAGAATATGTTTGAAAGGATAGGCAAAAGAACTTGCTGTGTCCTCCAAATGTTTAGAAGTCCTATTATTTATATTAAATGTTCTCCTGAATTTTTCATTCTTGTTCATTATCTGTTTGTTTATTATAATGTAGAGATAATATTTAAACTTATCTACTATAGAACAAAACAGATGATTCTATGCTCAGGCCATATGGCCCAGGGTAGACACAGTCCTGGAGATTTGGAGAAGCTATCAAACAATAGCCCTGAAGGGAAGGTAATGTTGTGCCAATTTGAGAAACAAACCAACTGAACCTTAGGAGCATTAAATACTTTGCCCAAGTTCATGGACTGACACTTGGCAAAGCTGGGATCCAAACACAAGGGGCCATTTCTGCCAGACAATGCTACAGCGATTCTTTCTATTATTGTTTCCTCTCTTTCCTTTCCTTTCCTTTCTCTTACCTTAGCACTAAGTAGATACTATATTTTAGATTGTCACGAGTTTTTGATAACATTTATTTTTTTGGTATCAAGAGCTCCAGGAAGTGCCCGGTCACCGACCCTGTGCTGAGGCTGCATTCTTCCGAGCTGGCATTGCTGGCAGAGTGACTGAGTAGCAAATCATCAGTTCCAAGTTCTAACTCTAGTGATGCCACTGAACTACCTCTCTGGGCCCTTCTATCATTTGCATTATCAAGGGGCTGAATTTACTGTCTGTGAGGTCCCCACACTGCTGATTTCCCCCAGGGGAAGAATCCGTTGATAATGGAGGAAGTCCATACCTACTAGCCTTTTCATAAAATTGCTTGGGCTGATCCAAGGCAGAGTTTATTTTTCAACCAATGATTTTTCTACACAATGATGCTATGGTGCTTATTCCATATTTAGTTTTCTTTTCTCAGTTTGCCCTGGTGTCTAATATTCTGCCAGAACTGTGTGAACTGGAGACCAAGGTGAATTGATTCTTGATGAAGCCCCTGCATCCTGGCAGACCCATGTACATTCTTTGGTTCCAGCTCCCCTTGACTATCAGCTGCTCTGGCCATTGTGCAAGCTTCATCCCAGCTGCAGCCATAGGCCCAGTGGAGTGTTGATTTGTCTTGGCTCAAATGCAACTCGCAGTGTTATTTTTATGATCTGGCAGTTCTGTGTAAAGAAAAAAATTTTCTTCCATCAGCTACTAGCTACCCTCTACTGTCCAAGAACTTCTGATCTTCAATAACTCAGGAAGAAAAAAAAAGTATAATCTCCTGACTTCGCTTTCAGCATCCTTCATCATTGGGAAGATGATTATAAAAGATCAGCTATTTAATTAACTCCCAGGGCCCACAGCTCTGTTTCTCCTGATTTGGTGTTTGATTTAGTGCTCTTTTAGAGAGAGAGAAAAAAATGAGCCTTAGGGTTTCCTGGAGAATGATATAGGATTGGTTTTTGAGATTTATTTATTTCTCTTATGAGCAGGAGGTAAAAACCAATTGAGGTTCATCTGTTTTTGCAAATGCAGAAAACTTCAGGAGGACATTGTTAAGCTCCACAGTTTCATGGATTTTAGATTTGGCTACTAAATAACAATAATTAATTTGAAGGCTTTGGAACAGCCACCTTTGGCCACACTTAAAAGTCATTCAGTTAAACTCTCTTAATCAACATTCACCTAAAAAGTTTGGTGTCATCCTCCACCCTTTTCCTTCTTTCTAATTTCCCTTCTCTCTCCAAGGTGGGAGTAATTTTATTTTTCTAAATGTCTCTAGCATCCATTTAATTATAAATTCATTAAATATTTATTGAAAAATAATAAGATACTTGAACATTTTACCAGAAAAGATATATTAAAGGCAAATAAGGATATTTAAAAATGTTCAACATCACTAATTTTTAGGAAATTCAAATTAAAACTACAGTGAGGTACCACTTAAAGCCTATTAGAATGGTTTAAAAATGACAATACAATATTCTTGTGAGGATGTAGCGCACCTGGAACTCTCTACATTGTTGGTGGAATGTTGAATGGCACAGGACTTTTGACACAGTTTTGTGGTTTCTTGTTAAGTTAAGCATACACTTATCCTATGACTCAGCACTCCCACTCCTAGATATTTACCCAAATGAAATAAAAATTTATGTTCAGCCCTAACTGGTTTTGCTCAGTGGATAGAGCATCAGCCTACGGACTGAAGGGTCCCAGGTTCAATTCCGGTCAAGGGCATGTACCTTGGTTGCGGGCACATCCCCAGTAGGGAGTATGCAGGAGGCAGCTGATCGACGTTTCTCTCTCATCGATGTTTGTAACTCTCTATCCCCTCTCCCTTCCTCTCTGTAAAAAATCAATAAAATATATATATTTTTAAAAAGCAAAAATCTTAAAAAAAATTTATGTTCACACAAAAAACAAATGATATGTATTCCTGTATTCCTTCAAACCGAAACAACCCAATGTCTAACCTGGACCATGAATAAACTTTGGTACCTACATACCATGAAATAATACTGATACATACAATAATATGGATGAATCTCAAATGCATTATACTCAGTGAAAGAGCCAGATTCAAAAGGTGTGTGTACCTTTTTCTACACACACACACACACACACTAGTGCATTGCTGGTGGGAATGCAAAATGGTGCAGCCACTATGGAAGACAGTATGGAGTTTCCTCAAAAAACTAAAAATGGAACTCCCATTTGACGCTGTGATCCCACTTCTAGGAATATATCCCAAGAAAACAGAAACACCAATCAGAAAGGATATATGCATCCCTATGTTCATAGCAGCACAATTCACCATAGCTAAGATCTGGAAACAGCCTAAGTGCCCATCAGTAGATGAATGGATTAGAAAACTGTGGTACATCTACACGATGGAATACTATGCTGCTGTAAAAAAGAAGGAATTCTTACCATTTGCAACAGCATGGATGGAACTGGAGAGCATTATGCTAAGTGAAATAAGCCAGTCAATGAAGGAAAAATACCACATGATCTCACTCATTTATGGATAATAAAGACCATTACAAACTTATGAACAAAAATATATACAGAGGCAGAGCAGCCTCGAACATACTGTCAAACTATAGCTGGAAGGCCGGGGAGGATTGGGAGGCTGGGGCGGGGGGGCGGGGGGGTAAGAGATCAACTGAAGGACTTGTATGCATGCATATAAGCATAACCAATGGACATAAGACACTGGGGGGTAGGGAAGGCCAGGGGATTGTCAAGGGTGGGAAAAAAAGGAGACATATGTAATACTCTTTGTAATACTTTAAGCAATAAAACAATTTTAAAAAAAGGCTGTGTGTATGTGGTTGCCAGGGGTTGCAGTTGAGAGATTGACTATAAAAAGGAAGCATTAGGAAATCTTGGGAGTGATGAAACCATTCTACTGGTATATCTTGATTGTGGTAGTGGTTATACTACAGTATACAACTGTCAAAATTAGCAAACAAGGTGAATTTTACTGTATGCAAACTATTCCTTTGTAAAAAAGAAAGAAAACAGTTACTGCTCTCTAGGATCTTACATCCTAGTTCTGTGTTCCCTCTGTTTTGTGACTTCTCTAACCTTCTATAGGGATCCATATCCTATCCTCCAGCTCTCCTCTTCTCCAATCCATTTTCTATAATGTTGCCAAAGGAATATTTTTATGATGCAAATTTGGGTGTCTTTTTCCTGTGGTAGTGCACAGGTACATGAGTTGTGGACTTTTAGCCCCTTTATTTTTATTTTATTTAAAAAATATATTTTTATTGATTTCAGAGACAGGAAGGGAGAGGGAGAGGCAGATAGAAACATCAATGATGAGAGAGAATCATTGATTGGCTGCCTCCTGCATGTCCTCTTCTGAGGATTGAGCCCACAACCTGGGCATGTGCCCTGACCAGGAATTGAACCATGACCTCCTGGCTCATGGGTTGATGTTCAACCACTGAGCAACACCTGCCAGGCCTCTTAGCCCCTTTAGAACACTATTTTATGTTTGGAATTTTCCACATTATGGGTCCTTCCTGCCCAGGTAGATGTTAGAAACTCGCTTTTCCAGTCTCCCTTGCATCTAGGGTGCTGGCATGTGACTTGGGCTCTCCCAATCAAAAGAATGCTTGTAAGACTGATTTGAAAGGCAGAGATGTGAGGAAGTGCTGTGTGGAATTCAGTGTTGTCCAGGGTGACAGAAATGGCTTTCCTGGAAGGACTGGTGGAGGTTTTTTCAGCCAGTCTCCAGGGTCTTTGTGTGGCTGCTAGAGTCTGTTCAGTGGGGGTGATTGATGTGGTCTTTGCTAGAGCCTCCAAGCCAGGCCTCTGTTTTTTCCAGAGTGTCTCTGAACTATTTTTTATCCTTTAACTCTCCACCCCCCACTTAAGTGAGAGTGGTTACTGTTTTTTTCATTGGTCTAGTTTGCCTCTGAATCTCAACTGAAACACCTACCCATTAACCCTCAGTAACTTCCTATCGCCATAGGAAAATATCCTAACCATGGCATGTAAAGTTTTCAACATACAGTCAATGTATGTTTCAGCCCATACTTTCCTCTATGTTTGAGTCACTCTGAGCTTGCAAACACTGCAAACATCACAACCTATTTATATCTCCATGCCTTTGCAGATGATAGTCCCTTTTTTTGGTACAACTGTTCCTAATCCTTTCTTACCACTTTACAGCTCCAATTCATCCTTCACCCCTATTCATCCTTCAAAATCCATTTCAAAATATCACCAAGTCCAATGCCTCCTGTGAAGCTTTTCTTGACAGCCTTACCATGGTCTCAGGGCCCCAGATATGTTTGCTTCCTCCTCTATTTGAGAACAAGGACACATTGTAATTGGTTAGACTAGCAAATTGCCTTTTCTTATTGGAAACTGCCATTGGCACATTAGAGTGAAAATAAAATCTTTACTGTATGGATGTGATGTGGTTCTTCACCATACAGCTGTAAGTGAAAAGTTGATTTTCTAAACTAATGCTTATTGAGATAATTCAGTTTGTGATATTGAGGGATATAAATTTAGGAGATTACTGAGAATGATTCAGCTTTTATTTTTATTGAGTTCAATAATACTTAGTGAGCATAAAGATAATATTTGAACGATGAGTAGGAGTTAATTAGGTAAAAAATGAATAGAATGGGTCCATGTAGAGAACCAGCACAGGTCGTGGCAAGGGTGAGCATTCAAGTCAGAGCATGTGAGTAGGGTGTGGAGAGCAGGTGAGTCTCCTTCCCTCTTCTGTAAAGTTTTTGAGGTAGGAACCAAGTATTACTCATCTCTGTGCCTCTAGTGCAGCCGTGTGGTAACTACAGCCCGCGGGCCGGATCCGGCCCGTTTGAAATGAATAAAACTAAAAAAAAAAGACCGTACCCTTTTATGTAATGATGTTTACTTTGATTTTATATTAGTTCACACAAACACTCCATCCATGCTTTTGTTCCGGCCCTCCGGTCCAGTTTAAGAACCCATTGTGGCCCTCGAGTCAAAAAGTTTGCCCACCCTTGCTCTAGTGCAATTGAGCCAGGTACAGAGTAAATAATAAGTGAATGACAAGATCATTCACTCTTGTCTGATGCTTGAGTTGGAGAAAATAAGTTAAACTTGGGCTTAATTTCCTGCCCATTGATTCAGGGCTGGATATAGGAAATGCCTTTAATTATCAAGCAAAGTTTCCTATATCCTCACATTAGTCATGCAGTGTTGTATTGATATAATAGCAGCAGATTAACTTCAAAAGTTCTGTTTTGGATAATTATTCAGGAGCCATCAAGGTACTCATCTTTAAGTATCTATCATCACAGCAAATGTCCCTGACCTGCTTTGTTATCTAATCCTATCATTATTGCAACTTCACGAATCAGCTTTCTGATGGGTCCTAACATTATAGATTGGATACACTAGGCAAAATGATTTTCTGATCATGACACAAGAAATCAATGGCATAATCAGGAGCCATTCCTTCCCATACCTCTCATTTACAGCTATGGGTCATCTTCCAGTAAAAGAGGACCAAATGAAGCAAGGCCTGCATGTTTAAATAAATCTATATAGTGCAGACACTTCAAGTAGCCCTATATCCTCAGGGTACAGAAGAAAGGCTTCCTGGCGAGGGTACAACTGGTGGCATGGAGCTTCAGTATTGTCCACAGGGCTTGGACAGTTCCAAAAACCTGCTCCTACCATCAGATAGCAATGCCTTTCTTTTGATTCGGTACCAAAGTTAAGCTGAATTTTAATCACCTCCTTAATGCTTAACTTCACAGAGAAACAGACGGAGTATTAGGGGCATCTTTCTGATGTTTTCAATGAACCAGAGGCACAGACTTTGCTGTCATCTGCATCCAAGGACAAATTGTAATTGGTTAGACTAGCAAATTGCCTTTTCTTATTGGAAACTGCCATTGGCACATTAGAGTGAAAATAAAATCTTTACTGTATGGATGTGATGTGGTTCTTCACCATACAGCTGTAAGTGAAAAGTTGATTTTCTAAACTAATGTTTATAGAGATAATTCAGTTTGTGATATCGAGGGATATAAATTTAGGAGATTACTGAGAATGATTCAGCTTTTATTTTTTTCTTAAACTCCTGCAATTGCTTTTTTTTTTCCCTCTTTCTCCTGAAATGCAGCATGGTATATCCATCTTGTTAGGAGCATCCTCAGACGATATAAATGAGTAGTTTGTCCTAACAGGAAAGTGAGAATTGAAAGGAGGGATATGCCATTATCACAAACATTGCCCCCAGATGACAGACATGGTACTTCATATTGGTGCCATTTATCATGGTGGGGCCCTGGGGCTGTCTGCTACAGTTCTCAACTACACACACTTCTGTGTGACCAAGAAGTTCATTTCTGGATGTTAAAGATGGTTGGCTTTGTGCTCCACTTTAGTGGGAACTTGAGACAATGAATGGGGGTCTCTACTAATCTGGACATGAGCGATCAGGACAGTTCCCCAAGAATAAACAAGGAATTACAAGTTGCTGAAGCAGAATGAAAATGTTCTCCCAATGCAACCAGCCATTCCGCACCTACCTGAAAATAATGGGTCAGCTTTAGTTAGCCAATGATGGTGCAAACTGAGCATCTATTTTTTTATAGTTCAATTGATCCTTCCCGAACTCTTCACTCTCTCCTATATCCACATCATGGATAAGCTTTATAAATAGGTATTGTGTTACAACAGAGATGGCAGAATTTGGAAGCTGCCTGTGTAAATCAGGCTCTAATAACTTAGAGACAAATTTGTGTGGCTAACATATTTCCCATGACACTTGGCATTGACCAAAATCTAAACACAATGTTGTCTTCAAATGAAATACAAGTAAAGTTCAATATTCAGGTGTCTTGACACAGTTCCACCCTGAGACCTTGGGTTCCAGTTTCTCTATGCCCTCTTCCACAGTAGGCTTTCAATCAGGATTTCACCACTTACTATGCGTTGCCTTGGGTAAATTATTTGGCCTCAGTTGTCTTATGTTTAAAATGGGGATAAAAGCATTTTTTTGTAAGGATTAAATAAGAACTGATAAATACTTTGAAACAGAGTGCCTGGTATGTGACAAGGACTCAGTAACAATATTTTCTAGATCTTACATCTCTACAAGTAGAATAATCATGCTTCTAAACCCCAGTCCTATGGCTGGGTTTGGTTTAATTGCTAATTACTATCAGTCTTCATAATGTCATTAGGCCAACCTGATGTTTCCAAAATTCATTGGGACTACTGGGTGGCAACTGGAATCATTTTCTGTCACTCTTAGTGGTGCAGTGTCTACAGGCTGGAGGAACCTGAAGCAATCAAGAGATTCACTCTCTAGACTGGCTTTGTAGCAAAGGCTGTGTGTGTATATGCGTGTGTGTGTGTGTGGGGGGGGGGGGAGGTCAGTTATAAATCCCTGTGAGATGTGAAATTGGTTGGTTAATAACTTGAGGCACCTTTATAGTGAGGGATTGATTATTTTGTAAAAGGCTAGGTGCTATTGAAAGGGCCACATAAAGTGTGAAATTGTTAGGCTTTGAAAAGATAGGCAGAGATTAAAATATCAATTCCCCAAGCATAAAAAGGATTGAAGGTTGATCTGGGCAGTCTGATGATCAATTATATAAGCATTTTATTCTAAGCATACATGTGAGTAAAGCTGTGTAATTATTTGTTAACCCATCTGATTGATGAACTCCTTGAGAGAAAGAACATAACTTTTTGTTTTTGAATCCCCAATGTTGACCTAGTGCCTGGCATACAGTAGGTGCTCACTAAAAGTTTGTTAAATGAATGAAAGAATGAATAAGTGGGGCCCTTAGAGGAAGGATTTTCTATAAGTCAGGTTGGGGTTTCAGGGTGGCAAGTTTTGTTTTACTCTTGGTAAAGTTATCATTCCATGACTACCTTTGAGGGATCCAAGTATAAGTAAGGTTTTCTTTGACGTTCTTATTTTCTTAGGAAAGTGTCAACTTCGATTTTGTGGGAAGAGATAATCTTCTGATTTGGAAATAAGTCATATAACAAATGTGAAAATAAAATAAGATTATACAAAATCTGGAGCATCATCATATCATTACACATCATCCGGTATGGGAATTGTGTTTCATTCTGGTGGTGATTAAGTTACAGACTTAAAGATTGGGACACCCATTACAGTTGGTGCTGCCAGATGCTTACATCATTCTTTATAGTCACCAACTAATTTTCTTAGGAAATAATTATTCCATGCACGGGGGAGTAATTAAGATTGATTATATGAAAGTGTCTAGATTTCTAAATGAATAGAATAAAATTGCTTCAGGACAGAAATTACAGGCAGGAAGCTAACACTTGTGAGAAACAGTTTAAAGAGGTTGAAGATACTTTGAATATTGATAAGATGGTGATGAGCAATGAATCAGTGGGTCTTCCATGCTATATGGTTAAGGGGCAGTCAAGGAACTACTTGTAGACATAAACATCTTAAATTGCTGGACTCTTTCTCCTGAATGTTGAAATAATTATGTTAATGGAGCAGTGTGAGATTGCACAGGACTTTCTGACTCTCAGAAACTTTGCAAGTCCCCTGGAAATAGAGGTACTTGAGGAGCACTGCACTAGGTCTAAGATGATAATGAGAGCCACTTGAAATGGAGCGTGCTGATACAGATCACAGAAGTAAAATTAGGATTCATGAACACATAATGGTACAAAAAGTTGTGGATGATAAGCTGGAAGATCTTCCATGTATTTCTCTTTTTGAGATAACATATCTTTCTTTGTCCCTTTTTGATTTAAGTTCAAGCTTAATGACCACCTTACTAATTTGGAACTGGTTCAATAATTAAGAGATCAAGAACAAGGGATTTATTTTTTTATTTTTACTGATGATGATCACATTTAAAACTTGTAATTTGCCACCTTTCTTCTTTCTGATAATGAAAATTCATATTCCTGAAACCTTGCTGGAGAGGATAAGGACTGTCCGGATAAATCTGTACTTCACAATTTGGGCTGTGTTCTCATCTGTAAAATGAGTGTGCTGGACAGATAATTACCTTAGGTTCTTAGCTCTGACATTCTAAGGGTCTGGGATTATATGCCCCATGAAGTTTCATTTCCAGGGATATCTCAAGGACACATGTTCACAACAAGAAAAACATTCATTGAGATGATGTAATACATTCACCTTTAAATCACCAAGGTAGTCTTTAACTCATTGATTTAGAATAGGATTGTAAGACTGTTCTTGCATTAGATGGTTGCTTTCTCTTGCCTCTGGTTCTCCTGACAGTATATTGGCAATCTTGATGACTGAATAACGCTGACACAGTCACTTGGAACATGTGAAAGAAAAGTACCTTAAAGTTCTTCTTTCTCGTCCCACTCTCAAGCTCCTGCCATCATTTTCTCCCACCATGCGGTATCCTGATTGACTCTTTCAGAAGCCAGAGCCTGGTTGTCAGAAGATTCCGAGTATTACATCTTCATTCTTCACCATGTAAATATTGTGATTTACATAGCTTAGGTGCATTCCATTTAAATTGCTGAGTCATAAAATCTGAAGTTTGGAAGGTAATAGAGAGATCATCTATTGCAATACCTTAACTCTCTGAAAGTTTCTGTGAAATCATGTCACCTTTGGATTGGGGCTCCAAATTTAGAAGCCTCACCAGAAGCACATGGTCCTTCAGTTAGAGCCTCACCAACTGAACTAACAAAGACCCAAGCCCCACATGTTCCTTTGAATTGAGTCTGTGCAGCCAGCTGTGAGAACAGGCCTAGTTGCCCAGATAGGTGAGTCTCTGCCTCAGGGTCAGTGGGGACTTTAGCTCTCAGAGGAGTTGTCCAGAAGGGTGGAGTGGGGAGAATGAAGTCTCCTGTGTGTGAGAACTTCAGTCAAGTCTCATGAAGAAGGTGGACTTGAACTACATAGAAATCTGCGTTGAGAATCATTCAAACCACCTCTCCTGTGCAAATCAGGTATTTGGCTGATGACTAAGGCATTTGGATGAGGAGATAAAAACAAACAAAAATATAGATACTACTGTTCTGAGGTATTGATTTCACTTAAAATGGAAAAAGTCTAAAAATCTAGTGAAAGATGGTATCCTATAAACAGTAACTATAAACCTTGAGTATCTCTTTAGAAGATAGAAATAAAGCATACCATTTTTAGTTGTATGCTCTTGGTTATGATTTTATGAGTGGTAGATAACAGATAGCCAGAATGCCTTGGCAAGCTTTCCTAAGTGAGGCAATATATACATATATTTTTATGTGTTTGAACATAAATACAATTGTACACAAGATAGAAAAAGAAAATAGAGTAGGCACCACTTCTAACCGTGTGTTATTTTCTTGTTGCAAAAAATATATTTTATAAGGTGAAACTGAATCTAATTATGCATAATGTTTCTATAAAGTAGTAAAAAAACAATATTTGCAATGATGATGAAGATATATGTGTCAAAGTGTAGTCAAACATGACAGCCATTAAATGCTTGGTTGGAGGAAGATCTTTAATTACACAGGACATTCGATACAGTTGGATTGAGAAGGATTATTGGCCAAGTCAACAAAATTATTCCTGAGGCTAGCTCCATGTTGCGCCAGTGAATGGAATCAAGTTATATGTTTTCAACCACACTCAGATTTGGGCACCACTAGGATAGGACTTACTGTCCCCCATGATCACTGGCTGTGGCTCCAGAGGCTTTTGGAAGTGTGAGCTGTCACGGATGCTTAAAAACAAAGAGATCCAGAGACTTCTTATGGAGGAGAGTTGATATACGAACAGGAAATATGGAAAACGCAAGGGCAAGGGAAGGCAGAGGTCTGGGAGTGTTCCAGGTAGCACTTCTCTCTTTGGGAAGGGATTGGCAAGAACAAAGCAGTCCTTTAGTCTTGGATGCTCTGGAAGAATTAGGGACAGCTTGGGTCAAGAATAATAATATTAACTAAAGTGTATTGCATGCTTATCCTATGCTAAGCCCTGTGCACACACCTCATTTATCTTCATAATAACCTGATGGAATAAATATTACTATTTTGCCCATTTTGCATGTCAGATATTGAGAGCTTAGGTAACTTGTTCAAGGTTACAGAGTTAGGAAGTGAATTTAGGGCAACTAGCCATCTGAGTTTGTCCTAGGCTGATGGATTTCCTGGGACAATGGACTTCTAATGCTAAAACCAGGACAGTGCCAGGAAAACCAAGATGGTTGGTCACCCTAAAGGGATGGTACCAGGACTCAAACTCAGAGTTTGAGATATTAATTCTTGTGCTTTTTACTGCCTTCCCATGGGAAGGGATTCAGGTTCAAGACAATAAGGAAATGGATCCAAATGTCAGAAATGGTGCAAAGAAGGGTTTTGTCTTGGGAATAAGGCTCACCTACAGTGTTGATCAGAACACACCGATAGGTAAACTGAATGTTGAATTGCCTTCTAAATAAAGGAAGAATGGCTCCAGAGCCTTAGAGTGGAGGGGGCTGAGTTTGTAGGTCTGGTAAAAAAAAAAAAAAAGAACAGGTATAGAGAGGCACCTGGCAGGTGCTTTTCTAACCAGAAACATCTGGAAGCAGCAGTAGTATTAAACTCCATGATTTACTCTGAACATTACCTCTGATATTAACCTAATGCTATATAGTAACAATAATATTAATAATAGATGATGATCAAAAACAAAAAAGTTTTACTGAATGTCCTTCTGCAGGGCTTAGATATCTCTGGGAGTGGCCCTGGTGGGTGTCCCTGCTGTTTTCACAAACTCAGGAGAGGGCAGTTGCTAGGTTGATGCTTTGGGACCTAGTGTGGCACCCTGGCCACCCTTGGCTGGCACAGAGAGAACCTGGACAGGAGAGAGATCCCAGAGTTTGTTTTGTGTCTACTCTCTGAACACCTTTGCGTATTTTCTTTGTTTGATGCCTTGCCAATGTATGATGAAGTATAAAATGCACAGAATTTGGACTCAGATAGTCTTTTTTTAAATATTGACTCTGGCTCTTATTAGCTGCATGCCTTAGGAAATTGACTAAACTTCTATGAATCTTGGCTTTTTCAAGTGTAAAATGGGAATTTAAATTAGTACATGGTTATTTTAAAGATTAGAAATAATGTGTGTTACTATTCTAGCACATAGTAGGCACTATATTACTACAGATCCAGACACATAGTGTTTTAAAGAGAGTCCTGGAGTCTTTAGTTTTTAAATGAAAACTGACTCCTAGTGTTGGATTTATTATTTCAGCCCAAGGCTGACATCTTGTGGAATTCAGTGACAATTAAAAGCTTATTATCTGGTTTGTATATGATACTAAATCCTTTCTGGAGGCTGAAGTAGTGATACAGAGTGAGGAATAAATACTACCTTCTTAAGCCAAAGAAGAATGGGCAGAGCAAAAGTAGACTAATTTAATTTTGGAACCATTTTAGGAAATTATTTCAGAATTTAATTTATTGGATTTATTATTTATTTATTTATTTATTTATTTAGTGTTTTCACAGAAAGAATATTTATAAAATGTAAGCACCTTCCCTCATTTTTCTTAAATTCTCTGGCTCCTATGTATTCAAAGTTTGGCATAAATCTTTCTTCACCATTTGCTTTCGCTGACCAGTTGTGTACTTAATGACCAGTATTGCAGGATACAGTATAAAAAGAATTGGCCCTGGACCGCGTGGTTCAGTTGGTTGGGCATCATCCCATATACAGCGAGGTTGCAGGTCCAATTTCCAGTCAAGGTGCAGGCCAGGGTTGTGGGCTAGATCCCCAGTAGGGGTATGCAGGAGGCAGCTGATCAATGTTTCTCTCTCTCCCTCTCCCTTTCTCTCCCTCTCTCTCTAAAAATAATGCCCTAACTGGTTTGGCTCAGTGGATAGAGCGTCGGCCTGTGGACTGAAAGGTCCCAGGTTCAATTCCTGTCAAGGACATGTACCTTGGTTGAGGGCACATCCCCAGTGGGTGGTGTGCAGGAGGCAGCTGATCGATGTTTCTCTCTCATCACTGATGTTTCCATCTCTCTATCCCTCTCCCTTCCTCTCTATAAAAAAAATCAATAAAATATATTTTTTAAAAGTGTTTAAAAATCAATAAAACATATTAAAAAATAAATTGGACCCTTGTTAAAAAATCATCAAGAATTTCAGAATGGCAATAGCAGAGCTTTTCTTGCTAGGAGAAACAAAAGAAACAAACTGCTTGTTTGTTTCTTATTTTTATTCTAATTGTGAGATAATTTTCTCTTTCTCAAAACCACCACATTAGAAATAAACAACAACACTTTAGGTAGATATTCCACCTTGGAAACAGTTCTGTGCCAATGAGGCGTAGAGAAGACAATTTGACTCTGGGGGAGGTGCTAAGTCATAGGCAACTGGTCTTGCAGTTGCATTAGCATAATAAACATGGCATAATGAGCGTTTTCGGGGAGAGGCTTGAGAGGTTGCTGATGTAGACTATGGAGTGGCTAAATTATCTACAAACTACTTGTTTAGATTCATGTTCATCAGTGTGGAGTCTGGTTTTTATCCTGAACCATATTGGTCTAGATGCTTTGTGGATTCTAATTTCTTGAAAGAGAATCAAAAACCATTCTTGGAAGGGACAGCAGTGATGGAGACTGTTCAATGGACACATTGACCTTGGTTTATAATGACCATTTAATCCCCATTAAAATGACTTGGGAATTTTGATTGGTTCACTTATCACTGTGCTAAGAGCATAGCAAATGCTAAATAGCTGTTGACTCAGTAGAGATAGGGATCCCCAAATGGTTGATCGTGACTGTTCGGTCAATTGAAAACCTGGATGTTATTGATTATGGCTGTTCTCCAGCCCAGAGCTGGCAGGCATTTGTAGAGGGAAGAGCTGCACTGGGTGGTGAGAAGAAGATAATTTCAAATGGTGAGCACTAGAGGCATTTCACCTTTTTCTCCTCTGTTTCCCTTAACTCCAGCTTACCCTTTATGCTCCTATAAATCTGAACTGGAAACTGTAATTTTAAGGTCCCCAAATGATCTCATTTATATAGAACTAAAGGCCCAGTGCACGAATTTGTGCATTGGTGGGGTCCGGCTGGCCCGCCCTGATCAGGGTGATCAGGCCAGGCCACTGGGGGAGGGGCTGAGGGTGGCTGGCTGGCCAGCCCCGCCCCTGATTGGGGTGTGGAGGGGCAATCGGGGATGGGGCCAGCTGGGGTGGGCAGTTGGCCAGTCAGCTCCACCTCCTGGTCGAACTCCCAGTTGAACTCCAGGTTGAACTCTCGGTCGAGGGGACAATTTGCATATTAGCCTTTTATTATATAGGATGGTTTTATGTTGTGGCTTGTTTAATTTTCTGTACAATTATTTAAACCAAGGCTTAGAGTGCATTATTTTCATACTGGGGATCATAACTACCTGCCAGAAGAGGTACAGGGAACTGCAAACTGGCACAGAGATCTTTATGGTGTCCACCATAGCACTTCTATAACCATCCATAGCACTTCTATAACCATCACAGTAATAATGCACTTGTAACACAGTTCAGTTGAAGCCATCCCCAGGGTACTTGAAATCCTTGCCTTATGGAGGTCCTTATGCTGATATAAGTCCAAGGTTACTACAGTGACTTTTGGTAAGATAAGGAAAAACAGGTAATTAAAGGTTTTCAAAACAGTCTTATATATATAGATGTATAAACTTTGTTTCATATACATAAAAGTCTGCTTTAAATTATTTTTAAAGCAAGTCAGCACATTCAGAAGAGATGAGCTGCAGATAGCTTCCTGAAGTCTGGATACAGAGATTTGGGCAGGCTCGAAGGATCCAATAATGGATAGTGTTACGATCAAGGTCTAGCAAGAGTGACACACTCTCTTCCTTTTTGGGTTGCAGAGGAATGTGGTGAGCCAGACTGGCTATGAAAGAAGAACTTCCAATGGAAGTTGCAGCCAGAGGCAAGGAAGGTGGGGGGTGTGGTTTCTAGAAGTCAGGCTCAGCACAGGGCAGAGAAGTGAGGAGAATGATGGGGTGTAGGAGCAGGTGGTACTGCCAGGCAACCCCAAAGCAGCAGCTGACAGCTGTTAGGTCAACTCTCAACAATCACATGGATTCAGTTGGTAAGGAGACAAGGAGCCCAGATGGATTTAGATAGTCAATTACTCATGGTACAACAGGCAGCATGAGCTCCCTGTATGTATCAACCCCCCTCGCTCCCCAAGTTCCATGGAGGCCGTGTGGCGGTGAGACCAGGTGGATACTGTACATGCAGTGAGTTCTGCCACCACCAAGGAACACTGAGCTTAGGAAACTCCTGCAGAGGGATGCTAGCAAACATGCCTGACCTTTGTCCCTAGGAAGGACATTATTGACATTATCCCGGTCAGGAAACAAATCTGCTCTCTGCCCAGGAGGTGGACACTAGTTCTATTTGCTACACAAGCATCCTTGAAAAGATTATCCTGAACAGAAGCTGTCAGAAGACTGTAGAAATGCCCTGGAGAATTTCCTTCCATCAAATACAAGTGGAGATTAACCAGCACCACAATGAGCACATATAGCATTTTCATAATCTGTACTTGGGCCTGACTGTCTGACTGCTCTGAGCTCCACCCTGCTCCACACTCCTGCCTAAAAGTTGCCCACATGCCACAGTCCTCTCCTCTTCCAAGTGTGACTTGCTATTTATTTATTTATTTATTTATTTATGAACTTATTTATTTTACCACATTTAACATCGAGTTGGGAAGTAGTGCATGATAGTGAACACAGACCTGGCATAGGAATCTAGGTTACATACCCTTCGCCGTTGATTAGCTGATTAACCTTGAGTTTTGTTTTCCTCTGCCTAATGGAGATCATCTCTCACACACGTATATATTTTTTTCAATTGATTTCAGAGAGAGGAAAGGAAAAGGAGAGATAGAAACATCAACTATGAGAGAAAAGAATTGTCTCCTGCATGTCCCCTACTAGGAATTGAGTCTGCACCTGGATCATGTGCCCTGACTAGGAATCGAACCGCAACCACTTGGTGCATGGGACGATGCTCAATCCAATGAGCCACACAGGCCAGGCTGGGCATCACATGTATTTTAATGTGAATTTGTAAGGATAAAATGACAAAACTTTAAGTATTTAATCCAGGCCTCAGCCCAGAGTGGGGTATTGTATGGTTAATAATCTGGTGGAGGAAGGAGAGTTAGATGGTGTGATTCACTCTTAGCCCTCCCCTCCCCCTATTGTTTCTTAGGATGGTCTTGAATTCTTCCAGACAATGGTTAAGACACAGAAGGATCCACTGATATTGAAGTCTTGGCAGCACAGCATAAAAGCACTGAACCCTCTCCTGCCCCCAATGACTTCACATAAGCTAGGCAGTGATGGCGAACCTATGACACGCGTGTCAGAGGTGACATGCGAACTCATTTTTTTGGTTGATTTTTCTTTGTTAAATGGCATTTAAATATATAAAATAAATATCAAAAATATAAATCTTTGTTTTACTATGGTTGCAAATATCAAAACATTTCTATATGTGACACAGCACCAGAGTTGAGTTAGGGTTTTTCAAAATGCTGACACGCCGAGCTCAAAAGATTCGCCATCACTGAGCTAGAGCTACCTTCCAGCAGGCACACATGCTGACTCCCCCACTGGCAGGTGCTTCCCATTGCACATTGCTTGTATGCGTGTTTGGAGAATAATTATGCATTTTTATAACCCCATGGACTCAGTGACATAATGCAACATACATTTGTTTAGTATCTAAAATGTACACTGTTTATTGTAATTTATGAAAAATAGTCCACCTGGGGACATGAGACCAAATAAATAGCTTAAACTCTTCATAATGCAAATTATGGGGGCCAAATATAAAGGGAGATTGGTATATATTTGCTCAATATTATTAATAATTTGGAAATACCAAACTTCTTAAGTGTCACAGTTGATATTTAATGAAGTACTTTGTCCTAAA
Organism: Myotis yumanensis; assembly: GCF_028538775.1. Taxonomy (NCBI): domain Eukaryota; kingdom Metazoa; phylum Chordata; class Mammalia; order Chiroptera; family Vespertilionidae; genus Myotis; species Myotis yumanensis. Next base: position 179,650,967 of record NW_027223753.1, read on the forward strand.
CCAGGTGTAAATTAATGTCAGAGAGCAAAATAGTATTGCAGATAAATATTTACTTGTCAACATAAGCAACAATTAAACCTGTGAAGAATTTTTTGTGTGAGTTTATTTGAGCCACACTGTTGACAATCGCCGGGAAGCAAAATGTCAAAGGATTGAGATAATGCTCCAGAGTCTTGCAGTTTGTACCTTATTTTATACATTATAGTCAAAAGAGTTGATGCAAGTGGGTTACATGAAATCGACTGGTGGTAGACTAGGGAGATGGGAGAAAGCAAAGTCGGGAAATCTCTGAGATGGATGAAAAATAAAATGATAGACACATACATCTTTTACACAGGTGGGTACAGGATAGTTAACAGTCAACAATTAACATGATAAACTAACTAGAGGATTTATGGTCTCACCCTGGTGCATTGGTTGTGCCCTGAGGGGTCTGGAAAAAGGGGAGTTACCTTTTTTTTTGACATTTCAAAGGAATGTTATTGTAGATGCAAAAGTCAATAAAACAGGCTTAGTTAAGGTAAAGGTTGATCTTTGTCAGAGAAGATTCTAGCCTAGGACATGACTACCCTTCATAAATTGCTTTTAGTTTAAACATTTTAATTTCAGACCATCCTTTGTGGTTATTTTAAGTCTCTGAGTTTGCAAGGCCGCCATGCAGGCCTTTCCTGAGCTTGTCAGTTTTAATATCTGACCCCTTTTCATCCACATACTAAAGTGGAAAAACTTTTACATAAAATCAGACAAATGGAAATGTATTACTTTTGCTTAATTGTGGATGGATGCAGGTCAGTGATAGTAAACTCAAGATTGGAGACTGCAGATTTTCTGATAAAATCCCCAGCCTGCCTTCCTGGCCTTATATCCACTTTTCACCACACCCTATGCACACACAGATGCGTTGCCTTCTCCAATTCAAGGACCTGGCCTAGAGAGTGTGATGGTTCATATTCTTCTGAATTATTGCACAGGCCTGGATTCCCGTGTCCCCATTTTCTTACATGTAAGCCCATCCTCAATGCCTGGAACACAGTAGGAAATTAATACATGTTTGCTGAATGAGTAGATTCATATTGTGGACGAAAAAGGGATACTGTGAAAACTAACCTCACAGGGTGATCTGTGGCAGGTCATGGAGGGTAGTCATGCCCCAGGCATACAATTTCTTTATTAAAAGGTTTATCTTTGCCTTAAGCAAGTCCTGTCCATTGTTTCTTTGTATCTAAATTAACACACCCTTGAAATGGCCCCTTTCTAACCCCTCCTTCTAATACCTGACCACCTTTTCAAGTCTCTCAGGAGAACACAGAATCTTAACCACCTTGTAATCCCACCGCCACATGACCACTCTAAGAGAGCATATAATCTTAACTATTTTGTAATTTGATTCCTGAATTGCTTCCTCCCATCCCCACGTAATTTCCCCTACATTCCCTCCTTAATTTCAAATGCATAAACTAAAACTGCAAACTCTTATTCACCAAAGCCTTTATCTTAGTCTGTTGAGATCTTGATTTCAGGTGCACCCTCTTTTTGGCTTAAATAAATTTTTATGAAAATTCTCTACAGGGTTGAATGTTCCTACACCAACAACATGTTTATTTGAGCTATAATGGTTTTTATAGGCACAGTAAGAAGAATTCTTGTCTTAGAAAGCTTGAGGCTTGTTCCCCAAAACGATCATTAAACATGTTGCATAAAGGGATGTTATGTGTCTGCTATAATAAAAGAAGTGCTTTTGCTTCTTCCTGGTGTTTAATAAACACTGAGTGAATGAGTAAATGTATCATTTGGGAAATTACTTTCCTCCCTCTATGTCTCATATTTGGTGTTATGGCTAAAAAAATACGTATTCTTACTTGTAAATGAGTAGTATCACTTCTGTTGTGAATATTCTGTTAGTGACTTGAATAAGAGATTTAAAATTCAATATTAAAGGCATTGTTTATGATTCTTTGCTAATATAAAATTCTGTTCAATGTTACTCCTACACTCTAAAACCTAATCAATAATTATAATTCTGTAAATGAAATAATTATTGATTTTTCAATTTTTCTCATTGCCTTATACAGATTTATATCAGTATTTCAAGAGGAAAGTAAATTGATAAGCTACTTCACATTATCTTCCCTGACAGAATCATAGAATCTCAGGTCTGGAGGGATCTCTGAATATGGACCCTAGCTAGACTGAAGTCATTCTGGACCTAACTATTCTAACACACTTTTGAAATGCGCCCTTTCTTGAATGTTGCTTCTTGAACAGTAATGTTCACATAAACCACTTGGGAATGGTGTTAAGATGCAACTTCTGCAGTGAGACCCACAGTCAAGTTTACTCTTAGTGACCCTCAAGGACGACCCTTTTCCACATTTCTTTTCTTCAACTGACTGGAAAGCAAAAGGAAGGAGACAATGTGATAGGACTGCCAGATTAAATACAGGACACTGCAAACTTTCCTCTACCCTCAGGGTTTCTGGTCTAATAATCAATTAAACATGAGACAGGTTAACAAGAGAAAGTAACCAAATTTAATACATACATATGCATGGGAACCCGTAGACATGAGAGAATGAGAGACCTCACATGCACAAGAGGTTCAGAGACAGAAAGGGGGATTGAGGTATATAAGTCATCCTGAAGTAGGGATGAAGAAAGGCACCTTGCGAGCCTCAAGGGTTCAATGTAGGATGAGAAGAAGAGCAGATGTTTAATAAATAAAAGTTTCCCATGCCCTAAAGGTGGTTCAAAAAGAAATTATTGGTGATAATCTCTTTTTATGGTCAAGGTCCCTAATTCAAGTTCTTCTAGGTAGTTAAAAGGAGGAGAAGTTTCTCTTGAGCCTGAAGCTAAAATTGCCTCTAGCTCAAAGTAATCTGTATTCTACTGATGCACATCTTGGGTAGTTTGTTCTGGACCCCCACACAACAAATCATTTGTCAATATAAGTTAACTCTGGTGGTCTTGATCCGGCATCAAGAAGGGTTCAGAAATCTGGAGAAGGGCTATGCGTAAATTAAATAAGAGTCCAGAGACGAAACATAATTTTGAAAGGCATGATGGGGAGTCAGAGAAGACTTAGCCACAGGAACTAAGTTCTCCTTGTCTCAGGACCCCTAGCTTTTTATTAACACAAATTGTCCTAAGGCAAGGTGGAGATATACACTTCAAAGGCTAGGGTTAGGTACAGAATCCATTGTCGAATTGGAAGAATTTGCTTATGACTGTTCAGGTGTTTGGCCAGTAGGAGGCAATAACATGTGGATTAAGATGCCCTGAGCTGTCTGGCAGCAAGCAATCAATTTAATGCATCCTTTCCAGGTTTGGGGAAATGCCCTCAGCCATTCCCAACAGATGGCAACATATGTGACTCAGCCTTTGTTGAGTCCCCAACTTCCATCAACCTTTTGATGAAGCTCTTGCAATTATGGCATGCTGGAATTGGCTTCAGGCATAAGTATGTCTCAAATATTGCATGGGACACATTTTCACTAAAAAAAATGTTGCTCTGAACCTTGAGAAAGAAGATACCTATTAAGAAGGGCTCCTGGTGGCTAACTGGGCTCAAATTTATAAAACAGAGCCTAGCAGCCATTGCTACACAGGGGCCTCTCATGCAAACTGCACTTCAGGGAGAAGCCTGTACTGAACTACCTGCCTCTGCACTAAATGGCCTGCCTGCACTGTGTTCCTGCCATCTGAGCCAGCCCCTAGAGAGGAGTTCCTGGAATACTATTTCAACCAACAGGACTGAGACTTTCCCTGTCCAATTGAAGCTGCACAGCTACATCCTTATCTTTACTGACCAATCATAATGGCTCCATTCTGACCAATCAGGACAGTGCCTTTTGGACCAATCAAGCTGTGAGGATTTGGAGTTCTCATCTGCATGAGGATGGACCAATCAGGGACCAGGGGTGAGGACATTTGTCTATACCAGTGATGGCGAACCTATGACACGCGTGTCAGAGGTGACACACGAACTCATTTTTTTGGTCGATTTTTCTTTGTTAAATGGCATTTAAATATATAAAATAAATATCAAAAAATATAAGTCTTTGCTTTACTATGGTTGCAAATATCAAAAAATTTCTATATGTGACACGGCACCAGAGTTAAGTTAGGGTTTTTCAAAATGCTAACACGCCGAGCTCAAAAGGTTCGCCATCACTGGTCTATACTAATATAAGACAGCTCCTCTCTGGCTTAGGAAGAGCATTTCCCTTTCCACAGAAGACTGAAGTCTGAGCAAAGCAGTACAGACAAGAGAAAAATAGAGCAGACCAGCTAGGAGTGGAATAGAGCAGTCTAACCAGCTGTTTTCATAGCCTTGCTGCATCACAATTGAGCTGTTTGAACTGAATAAAGTTCCCTTCTTCACCATACTACAAATTGGGGATCCCTGCTGATATTGAATTGACACTAAAAGCTTTTGATTGATATCGTTCAACAGAAATTAAAATTTAACTGGGCATCTTGTATTTTTACTTGCTAAATCTGACTACTCAAAATGGGCATAAAGGAAAAAAGCACGGGCTTTGGCATCAAGATTGAGCTGACTTCAAGTCCTGGCTTTAGCTGTGTCCTTTACTAGCTGTGTAAATGAACTGGTCTTATGAGCAAGCCTCTGCTTCCTCATCTGTAAAAGGAGAGATAAGAGCACTTGCCCTATGGAGTTGTTGTGAGGTTAAATGAGTTGATACATGGGAAGTGCTAGGCTTATATCAGGTGATTATTAACACTTGGATTGCTGGAAACGAGTTAAGTCGGCTCGCGTGAATTGCGCGTACTCCGCGGGAGCCGTCTTAACTCCGTTCATCTAGATTTGCGGTGGAGTGCGGGAAACGTGTAAACTCGGGCCGATTGTAACTGCGTATTACCAAATATTTGTTTGTTTGCCGTTCACAAAGATACCTACCTGCGTATGCGAACCGCCATCTTATATTTTGGCGGGAAATTCACCCGACACCGTAGTGTTAATAAGGCCAATAGCAATGATATTATGAGATTTGCACACACTATTAATTCTGGGGGGGAAAAAAGAGCACTGACTTTATTAGGTGAAAACATTTGTAATGTTACATTTTTATGTTGCCACAACATAGAAAACTATTGCCAGATTTTGAGGCAAACCTGGTTTTCTATGAATGATTAGTATGCAACAGAATCACCTGGATGACGTTAAAACACAGATTGCTGGGCCCCATTCCTAGATATTTTGATTCAATTGGTCTTGTGTGGAGCCCAAGAATCTGCATTTCTGACAGGTTTCTAGGTGATGTTACTGCTGTTGGTCTAGAAACCAAGATTTGAGAACCACTGATACATGTTACAAGGATTCTAGCTTTTTCTTGCTCTTGCCTCCTGTAGGTAACATGGTGCCAACTACTGGACATAATAGAAACAGATGCTTCTATTCGGAATAGAAGCTTAAATGAAGCATTTAAAAAAATGATTCTGAGGGTCCTGTCAAGATCTTATAAAGCTTTGTGCTTTTTATGAATTAGGAACAGGCAAAACATTTTTATTGTGACACAGACTAATAGTAAGAATTTTAAGTAAAGAAAACTAAGACTTTCCGTTTACAGTTAAACACATAGGAGCTGTATTACCACTAATTAGCTGTACTGCTGCCAGTTACTGGTTAGTTTCTAGTTCCCTCAATTTCATGGCAGGAAGGAATATATCATGGCACAATAGGCATACTGAAAACTTTACCTTCGGGCCTCTATGTATTCATCTATGAAATGAGAGGATAATCTCAAAAAGCATTCTTTAGAGAGAACCAAGATGGCGGCATAAGGTATAAACTTATATGTGCTGCCCCCCACAACAACATTAAAACTACAATTATAAAACAAAGCAGCTATCATCCAGAACCACAGGAAAGCTGGCTGAGTGGAAGTTCTACAACTAGAAGGAAAGAAAAAAAAAAGCACATTGAGACTGGGTAGGAGGTGCAGAGGTGCCAAGAACAGAGGTACAAAGGTGCGCGCCAGGCGGCTGCACCTGGGTGTGTGGTTTTTTTCAATCGGAAGGGGATACAAGCTCTCGAATGCACTGAACTCATTTACAGTGAGACTCTGGGGTCCCAGACTCCTGCAGGGAGAAACGGGACTGTCTTGCAGCAGATCAGAAAGCGATGGTGGCTTTCTTGCAGAGCTGCTCGCAGGGATCATTGTTGCTGTGGGGGCGCGGGAATCGGGGACACAGAGGGACTCTGGACATGGAATCGCAGAGAGGCTGATGACAGCCATTGCTGTTTGCTCCACCCTGGTGATTCTCTGAGACCCCGCCCCACTCAATTTACATCCCCAACCAAGCTGTGCGCAGTGGCGCAAAGGAATCACCTGCACTTTTGCAGCCTAACCTAACAAACTGCAGCTGGGTCAGAGAGCTCCAAAACTTCCCAACCCCAAACAAAGAGGAGAAATCTGCTGATATCGCTGTAGCTCCTGCTGGGTGGACTCGCACAGTGGTTGACTTGGAGATCCAGGAGCCAGATACCAGATTTCAACTCCTCACACACTCAAGAAGTAGACTCAGTGAGCACCAAAGCCTCAATGAAGCAAGTCCTACCCCATTAGGGTGTTTCTAGCACAGCAGTTCTTCCACTGTAGACACAGCGGATCCTCACAGTCAGCCAAAAATGTGGAGACAAAGAAACATGTCACAAATGAAAGAAATGGAGGAAAGCAAACTAATGGAGGACATAGAGTTCAAAACCAGTTATAAGGTTACTCAAGAATCTTCTACGAACCTTTGAGGAACTTAGTGAGACCTTCAAGGATCTGAATGAGAATGCCAAAAAAATGGAAAAGGACCAGTCAGAAATTAAACATACACTGACTGAAATTAAAAATAATATACAGAAATCCAACAGCAGACTAGAGGATCCTAAGAATCAAGTCAAAGATTTGAAATACGAAGAAGCAAAAAACACCCACCCGGAAAAGCAAAACGAAAAATGAATCCAAAAATATGAAGATAGTGTAAGGAGCCTCTGGGACAACTTCAAATGTACCAACATCTGAATTATCGGGATGCCAGAAGAAGAGAGAGAGCAAGATACTGAAAGCCTATTAGAAGAAATCATGACAGAAAACTTCCCCTACCTGATGAAAGAAATAGACTTACAAGTCCAGGAAGCGAAGAGAACCCCATAAGAGGAATCCAAAGAGGATCACACCAAGACACATCATAATTAAAATGCCAAGACCTAAAGACAAAGAGAGAATCTTAAAAGCAGCAAGAGAAAAACAGTTAGTTACCTACAAGGGTGTACCCATACGACTGTCAGCTGATTTCTCAACAGAAACCATGCAGGCCAGAAGGGAGTGGCAAGAAATATTAAAAGTGATGAATAGCAAGAACCTACAACCAAGATTACTCTACCCGGCAAAGCTATCATGTAGAACTGAAGGTCAGATAAAGAGCTTCACAGACAAGAAAGAGCTAAAGGAGTTCATCACCACCAAACCAGGATTATATGAAATGCTGAAGGATATTCTTTAAGAAGAGGAAGAAGAAGAAAAAGGTAAAGATAAACATTATGAACAACAAAGTGACAAGAAATAAATATCTATCAACAAGTGAACCTAAAAATTAAGTCAGAATAAACTGGTGAATATAATAGAAGCAGGAGCATAGAAAGGGAGTGGATTGACAATTCTTGGGGGGAAGGAAGTGTGGGGGGTGCGGGAAGAGACTGCACAAAATCTTATACCTATGGATGAGAACAGTGGCAGGGGGTAAAGGCATGGGGTGGGGTGGGAACCAGGTGGAGGGGAGCTATGGGGGAAAAAAAGAGGAACTTCTGTAATAATCTGAACAATAAAGATTTATTAATTTAAAAAAGGCATTCTTTAATATTCTTTGATTCTACCCAAACAGAATTTGGCTCAGCTTAGCCTCAGAAAGATCATATTTAGAATGAATCTCTGTTCTCTGACAACACATAACCCTCTTGTGTATAAGAACTAACCTGAATGTTTTCGGGATTACCAAATACTTTTGCTTTTTCTTTCCAGGGTAAGATTTCTGTATCAGTAAAATAATAATGATACCAATTTTCCTTACAGAGTTATCTTAAGGACATAATACAAGTGGAAATAGTTGTGTTTGTTTTCTAGAGATGTCATACAAAATACCACAGGCTGGATGGGTTAAACAATGCAAATCTATTTCCTCACAGTCCTGGAGGCTGGGAAGTCCAAGGTCTAGGCATTGGCAGGTTGGTTTCTCCTGAGGCCTCTCGTCTTGATTTGTAGATGGCCTTCTTCTCCCTATGTCTTCATGCGGTCTTTCTTCTGTGGTGTCTGTGTTCAAATTTCCTCTTCTTAAAAGGAGACCAGTCATATTGGATTAGGGCCCATTCTAACTTATGTTAACTTAATTACCTTTTTAAAGACCCCATCCCCACTTGTGGTCACATTATGAGGTACTGGGAATTAGGACTTCAACATATGGATTTTGAAGTGACACCATTCAGCCCCAACACTTGTGTTTAAAGTACTGTGCAAATATTGTTTTAGAACAGAATCTTATCTGCTTGGGTTTAATTTTCCACATTTGTAAAACAAATATGTTTTCATGAGGGAGTTCTGAGTAATAACAACTATAATATCCTGTTGTGGTTTTCTTTTTTTTTTTGTATGTTTGTTTTTCTCTAACTCCTTACAGTCTATAGTTGAGGCGAGGTTTCTTCGGCAGCAAGCTACTGCGGTGCCAGGCCCTAGGAGAGGAGACCATCTGCATTCAAGAAGTGCAGTAGAAAGAGCATGGAGTCAGGCAACTGGGTTTGATTCCAACTCACCCATTTTCGAATTGAGAACCTTGGATACAAAATCCTATCTCTCTGGGTCTCAGTTTTCTCCTGTGTAAAATGGGGCTATAGCATGTGCCTAGAGTTGAAAGTAAGGGAGATACCCTGCAAAAAGATCATTTAATAGAAGAGCTCAGTAAATGGCAGTCACACATTGTTCGCTCCTGCCTAGCCTCTCCTAAGGGGGAATGAATCCTGCAGAAATGCCTTGATGGCACTTTGGAGACTATATCACATCCTTCTGTGAGGTCACTGCTGCAGTCCCTTCTTCCTACTGAGTCACACTGCAGTTGTGGAGAGCAAAGAACAGCCCATCTCCCTCACCATTGAAGAGTCACGGCTCTCTCTGTAGGGGCCAGTGAGGATAATGGTTATCTCAACAGCTCTTCCATCATTGCAACCTCACGTGCTTAGCCCTGGAATTCCAACACCAGCACCTCACTAGACTAGCCACTTCTTAGAGCTCCCCCCAGGGAGGTAATAAATGCTATATCAGGTCCAACACAGCTCTAGAAGAAAACTTTAGAGAAAACCAGGCTCTAAAGAATATATTAGGTAAATTTTCCCAATGCCAGACCACTAGGCAGAACTTTAAGCAGTCTTAAGTTACTTTAACCTTCTCCCTATTTCAAAATAACCCAAAGCACAGACTACCCAGATCCTTTTTGGGTAAGCCTCTCTTAGGAAGGGAAGCTGTTATATGGTACTTAGGCAATTACAGTGTTACTTAAAATGTGAAACAACTAGTAAAGGCATCATAATACAACTATAGTTATTTTTGTACAAAAAATTTCCAATCTAATGTTTATATATCCATATACATTGTTAAATAGGGTAAAGATTGTACTCTGGAAATATTTTTATTATACTATTTTCACTGAATCTTAGCTATGAAACAGTGTCTATATCTATCATTTTGATGGTTGAGTTCTATTCTCAATCATCAAAGTAGATTGAATGGACAGAAATTTCTCCTTTTTCCTATCTATGAGCTTCTAGGTTTAGGTTGCTTCTAATTTTATAAATGATGTTGCAATGCACACCTTTGTACATATATTTCCCACTCGTTCCTTCTCATAAGTTATTTCCTTACAATAAATATTTAGAATTGGACATAAACATTCTATGTAAATTAGACTTTAAAATTAAGTACCCCTAATTTTGCTGCAAAATGATGTATGTGGTCTCTGAAATCTTCCATTTTCTGTAAAAGACAGCTTCTCCCATAATGAAAACCTTCAGTACCGAGGCATAGGAAAGAGTGCCATCTGCTGCCCTGAAAGCATAACTTCCTGCAATTTCCTGCTTATTCCTGGAGAGCATGACCAGACACCTGCCAAGGTCTGCTCTGCGCCCAGGTTGGGTGTTAAATGACAATGACGGGAGAGTGCCCATTCAGTGAGGTCACATTGCCAAGTTACCAGGTCCAGGGTAGCCTGTATTCTCAGTGTTGAATGCAGCCAGGCACTATTTCCTACCTCCTTTGGGAACTGCCAAGTCCTAACAATTGGTCCATGGGAGTTTGTGCTGCAGGCCACTGTACAACGATGTGCATTGTGCTCTGGCTGTTGGTTGTGCTCTCTGTCCAGTCTACCTTCCTCTTCTCACCGATGCAGATCTAACCACCCATGTCATTCATTGGATCAGTCTTCAATCCAGCTCTGTGCTTTGGCCATATTCTCTACTTGTGAAATGACTTTGTCTCAGTGGCTTTGAACTCTGGTTAGCTTTAGAGTCTTACCTCAATGCTCCTTCTTTCCTGCCCAGTAGCTTTCCCAGATTTTCATATTTCTGCAATGTCCCTTGTAGTTGCTACCCCACCACCTTCCATGACTGCTCTTTGCTCATTGTATGGAGTTTTCTATCTCAAAAAAGATTTTATGACTTGCCCCTGACAATTTTCCAGCATTATTTCTCATAATTAATTCTTTGTTTTGTGCACTTTAGGACAGCATTGTCCAATAAATATCTATGTATGTATTTTAAACTTTCTGGTAGCCACATTAAAATAGTAAAAACAAATAAAACAAGTAAAACAAACAAAATACTCTAAAACAACAACAGGTAACCCAGAATATTATCATTTTAACATTTGACACACACATTTCAAGTGCTCAATAGACATATGTATTTCTAGCTCTAGGAGACTGAAGCTACATATCAGTTCCCCAAACACACGAGTTATGTTTTAACCTCCGTGATTTGCATCTCTCTTTGCTGGGAATAAACTTCCTCCCATCTGGCAAGCTTCTACTCATCTTCAAAAACCTAGCATAAATATTACCTTTCCCAGCAATTCTTTCCTGACTCTCTGCAAATTATTAATCTCTTTCTCCCACTCTGCATAGTTCATGCTTCTACTTTATTTCATTGCTCTCTACAATAATATAGTTGTTTGCATTTATTTATTTATTCATAGCTTTATACTTGATTTTGAACTTCTTAGGGCAGAGATGTGCATTTGGCATGTCTGTATCCTGAGAGTCAAGAGCAAAACACATTCTTGCCATTAATGTGCAATAAATGGATAAATGGACAAATATATATCTATTAATCAAGTCACCATCACCTATACTGAATGCTAATTTTTCATCCCCATGTCTCCTCACAAGGCTTTTAATACAAGCCTGATGAAAGATTTACCTAGACAAGCCATGGTTTCTTTTATTGCTCCGTTTCTTGGTCAAACCAAATTACAAGCAAAGTGCAATAACTGGCAGGAAGAGAAAAAAAGCTCCAGGCCTGATTGGGGATGATGCCTCCACACTGATTTCCTGGAGCTTCATGACAATCGGCTTTTCAGGTTCCACTGACAACACTATTTTAAAGTATTTACACTTGAATCATATTTTGAATAAGGTGTTCCCTTAGCAAAGCTTCCCCTCACAAAATCTGCTCAGATACATAATGAGGTATGGGGCTTGCCCTCAGTTATAAGTAAACCCAATTCCCTTCTTTTTGTTAAAGCCTCCTACCTTATGCTTCAGGAAGAAGGCTGTTGAGGAGGCTGAAGGCAAGAATACTGACATAGTTGTTTTCGTAAAATATAAAATGGTTGCCTTTTTTAAAAAAAATTATTCCATTTCTTTCATCTCATTTAGTATTTTTTTAAATGAGCACAGTTAAAATGATTTAATTCCTGATAGCTTATTCAGGGAAGTAGCAATAAGACAGATCTCACTGTATATATCATACTATCCTACAGAGAATTATGTAAATTTTGCATTTGAAGGTGTAAACCGCAAGGGAAGAAGCTACAGTAGTATGTCTAGATGTCGTTTTTCCTAAGTGGAAATTTGTTACTAAAATCAGGTAAAATATAGAAATGAAATATAATGAATATAAAGTATACTTATAGTAAAAACAAATATTAGCTCCTATAACTTAGTCTCATTATTTTAAATCTATACATATATCTTTTGAGTATATCTATTTAATACATTGGGCAGTATAGATATTAAATATAATAGCAGGGGTTAATGGCTTTTAGTTTCTATGAAAATGTTTGAGACTTGACAGATAAAATTTAATGGTCCAAGTATGAAAACTCATGTTAAGATTAAACTTAAGAATCTCTAGTTGTTTCAAAATCTAATACTATGCAAGTTTGATCTATATTTAATATTCATTAACATTTTATTATATTTGGACAACTTATGTATTAAATTTCTTCAGTTCACAAGAATTTCTGAGTATGTGCCATGATTTATGGATAATTGATGATCATAAATTAAATGAGCTAGTTAGTCTCAAGTAATTCAAAGAGCAATATTATAAAATATTATAAAAAATTTTAAATGCTATTTTATAGCAAAAATAATATTTACTGTGAAATAGCTATATTATAATAGATTTGGAATAATGTGAGTTATAGCTTGAGGGCCTACAAGAAAATGGTCCTTTTTTAATTAATAGACTTTATTTTATTTTATATTTTGCTTTATTTTATAATAAAGCAGTTTTAGGTTTATAGAAAGTTTCCTTATACCTGCAGACTCCCACAGTTTCTCCTACTATTACCATCTTGTGTTAGTGTGGTACCCTTGTTACAATTGCTGAGCCAGTATACTAAAGTCTATAGTTTATATTAGGTTTCACTCTTGGTGTTGAATATTCTATGGGTTTTGACAAATGTATGGTGATATGTATCCACCATTATGTATCATACAGAATAGTTTCACTGCCAAATGGCTTTCATTTTAAGACGCAGATATCTGTAATACAAACTTTTATTGTAGCTCTCACATGAGTTCTGCTCCTCATGGCCAATTAGGACTGTCCCATTCACCTGTGGTCTCTATGGGCATTAATCAATAACTGGTATGAATAACTGGTAGGGATTGGTCCAAAATTCTGTTTCTCATTATTTTGTGGGGGAGATTATAAGGTACTATTTTCCTTATTAATCTTATTCTGCTTCTTTTATTGTTGTATTTTTAATAGTTATCTACCTTGACTTAAAAAAAAAACCTTTTTTTTTTCCAGTTAGTAAAGTATTAATCAGTCTGTTTTCAGGGTGACTAATCTAATCTTCTCCTGTGGTGTGTTCCAGTGTTGGAGGCTTAAAGTGCTTTTATTACTGTAAGGGTTATTGTTGTGATTATGTTTATTCAGGGCATCAGTCAGGTGCTTGGTTTCCTTTCTTTTCCAGCTGCTGCCTCTGATGCTGGGTTCTTATTTCCTGTTGTGCTCCAGATTCATTTTCACAGCTTATTACTCACCTTTGGGTTTCCTTCTTCACAGTCACTCTAAAGACATAGAGAGTTACTTATTACAAAGCTTGTGGCTGTCTTAGAGTTCCCATCTTTCAAGATAATCTGACTGATTGTTTAGCATCTGTTAGCCAGAGGGCCATAGATTGCAGTGGAAATAACACAGGACTTAAAAATCAGAAGTAGTTTCAAGCTCTATCACATACCGACTGGGCAATTAAGCCCTTAGTAAATGGGAAAAACAATGTCTGGTCTGCCTTTGAACATGCTAGTCTTTCTCCCTGGAATATTTATCCTCTTCAATCCTACCTGAAAACAGTCCTATTATGCCTTCCAAACCCAGATCATAGATCAAGTCCTATAAGAAGCCTTCCTAGACCCTTCCAGATAGTCAATTATTTCTTTTTCTGCCCCTCATACTTAACTGTCACTCAGGACAACATGAAAATAAGTAGTTCACTTACTTTCACGTCAGTAGCAAGGCTATTATAAAAATACAATGAGATGCATTTCGAACTAGAAAGTTCCTAAGACTTTGATTTTAGTTGACATTGCACACTTGACCAAGTTGTGGTTCTTGTTCTCAGAGAGCTCAGCATGTAGTATGTGATAGCACAGGTATGGTTGCTTGCTTATTTTTTCATTCAAAGATGTTTATCTAGGCACTAACTGTGTTCCAAGTACTGTGTATAGAATGTTTAGCAAAGCGAATAAAATGTTTTAAAATGTGATAAAATGTAATATCTAAATACTAAAAGCAAGCCAATAAGACCAAGGATTAGTAACAAGGGCTCTGAAATTGAGAATTTACATCTCAGTTGCTCACAATCCAAACAAATAACAGCCAGGGAACTATGTATGAGAGGACCATAGCTCCCCCCGATCCTGTTCCCTCTCCCCCCGACCCCCCAGGCCATGGTTCCCAGCCCCCTGCTCTACTAGTTATCATCATGTCCACTTGGAAGAGAACTCAGAGTTTGTTGTGTAATTCATTGAATAACCTTTAGTTATCTTTCAGAGTCTATGTATATAGTATTCTCTGTTTCATTCTCATTAAAAGTTGTGGCTTTAATCATTCTTAATAAACTAGTGCCCTGGTGCATGGATTTGTGCACATTGAAAGGAAATTAATTAGAAGGTGGCCGGCAGTGTGGGACTGGGCAAGAGGGGCCTGACATGCCCTAGAGTTAATCTCCCTCAGTCCCTCCCCAGCCGGCTGCACCTGGGTCGGTGCTGTGGCTCAAAGGGCATTTGTGGAGAGCCGGGTCCTTCCAGCAGGTGGGGTCCCTCGGCCTGGCCTGTGGGGATCTGGCTGAAACTAGTTCTCTGATATCCCCTGAGGGGTCCCAGATTGCAAGAGGGTGGTTCTCGGGTGATGCACCCTGGAATTGGGCTCCCTCCTCTCTGGTTCTGGGGTGTATCATCCGAGGACCACCATTACCAAGTCACCATAGCTTGGCAGCTCTTGCATTGAGCATCTGCCCCCTGGTGGTTAGTGTGCGTCATACCTACTGGCTGGTTGGATGGTTAGACAGTCAGTTATCCTTTTGTATATATAGATCCTTTTGTCATAGTGCCCCTCATTAAAAAAAAATCCCTGTAAGTATGCCTAGTTAATTATAAAAACTGGGTTGAATGGCTCCTATCTGACTATTAGGGTTAGGATTCTGGTGCCCACACAGAACATGTTTATGAAAGCTATGTCCTCTATAGAAATCTGCTGTTAGAGGTTCATTTATGTCTGGATGTATATTACTTAGTAAAATTTCTTCCTGGCCTTGGTTTCTTCATTTCGCTTGCCTCTAGGGCAGCGGTTCTTAACCTGTGGGTCGCGACCCCTTTGGGGGTCGAACGACCCTTTCACAGGGGTCGCCTAAGACCATCGGAAGACACATATATAATTACATATTGTTTTTGTGATTAATCACTATGCTTTAATTATGTTCAATTTGTAACAATGAAAATACATCCTGCATATCAGATATTTACATTATGATTCATAACAGTAGCAAAATTACAGTTATGAAATAGCAACGAAAATAATTTTATGGTCGGGGGTCACCACAACATGAGGAACTGTATTGAAGGGTCGCGGTATTAGGAAGGTTGAGAACCACTGCTCTAGGGCTTCCAGATCCCTTCCTGACCACTCAGCTCTTTGCTGTGGGTTTCCTGACCAACCCTGATGTTCCACTTCTCGTTTTATTCTCTGCTTATAGGTGATTTCCCATCTTTCTGACCAGAGTGCCATCTGAGCCCTTTGGAACTTGATAGTGCCTAATAACAAGTCATCCAGTCCTTCTTCTGGCTGCCACAAACTGTGTCACTCCCACACATACTGCCCCAAAGCTGATCCAGCCTGATGGTGGATCCATGACCAATTAACACGGGTAGATATCTAATTCATTATGGAGAATCACTCATTTGCCATTTTTTCATTGTCCATTCATCCATTCAACATTTGTTGAGAGTCAGCCCTGATACTAAGCTCTGGGAATACAGAGATGAGTGGTCCCAGCACTGCCCTCATGGAGTTCACAGTCTTATGTGGAGCAGTAACTACTTGTGATTCTATGTTGAATTTTTAAACTCAGTGCAAACAACTGTGATGACTCTGTTTCCTTTTCCTTTCTTTTGGTTGTTGGTTTATCCTTTGGCCTTTTGGGGTTCCTTGCCTACACATCCAAGGGACCTGAAGTGGACTCGGCTTGATGGTGGCTTCTTACATGACATTTTCACCTTCTAATCAGATGCTGATATATGACCTTGGAGAGATCTTTATGACTCTCCATTCTGTAGCATGAATGACATTAGAGAGACAAAGGGTAATTGATGCATTTTTAAAGAATGTGACTTGACTACTTAACATGCAACTTTTGTTTGAAGAATAGGATTCATTAAGTGGTTTCTGTATTACCTTTAATGTTTAATTTATAGAGATATTCTCAAAATAAACATGCATGGATGAAACAACAGAAATAATTTACATTACACAATGTGTAGCCAAAAAATGTACCTTGTACTGTTTGGGTACTTATTATTTTGGGGGATTTTGGTGAAACTTATATTAGCAAGGCAATGAAATGCATCTTGAATTTTCTTTGATAATAAGCCTTCTTATGAGGCCAAGTAGACAGTCTGTTTTACAATTGATTTGGGTTTTATAGTCTCCCTTTCCTGTGAAGAAAAATGTCTAGTCTCTTGTAAATCTCCTCCTAGACAGTTAATTTTTTCTTAGCATAGCAGAGCTGTCCTGGCTAGAGTCCCAAAGACTGAGGGATATCAGCAGTGGTTTGTGTTCAGGGCAACTTGAAGGTCCTCAAATCCTGCCATGATTCTTCTCAATGGGGAAGATCATCAAAAGGAATGGGGAGTAGCTGGTGGAGCAGCATTTTAAAGTAGTCAAGTCACGTACATAGAAATTGCATTTTAAGTAGTCAAGTCACATTCTTGTTTGCCCTTAAGCTCACAGGATCATACCCCAAATCTAGCTGAGTGTGCTACCAAGTATCAGGGGAATGGTGATGCACCTGCAATAGGGGTTTACAAATCACCTTTTTTATGGGAAGTGGTATTGTGCAGTGGCTAGAAATAAAAAGGTATTCACTAGCTATCACCTTAATATTTCATCAATTATAAGATGACTCTTTCCTCTACACTTTAACATCTCTGAAATTGGGGCACAAATTGCAACTGATGGCATGCTGTAATCGGCTGCATTTTTGTCTTATATGAGTGGTAGATAAAACAATAATGGTACTGTCATCTCAGATTAGATAATGATATGGCACTAGCTATGTGAACTGTAGGCAAGTTACTTAAATGCTTTGTGTCATATATCTCACTGCACAACACTTAGCACAAAATAAACCATAGAAATAAAATATATGCTTTTTATTTTATTGTTTTACATTTCTACTTAGACTATCTCTGTGATTTATAGGAGAACATAAATTGGATTAATTCTTTAATGATAGATGTGGGATTTTTTGGGATTACTTAGTTGTTAAAATTATTACACTATCATGTGTTGATTTATCTTTATTATGAGAAATGATCATGGGAAGGACAGGGAATAAGTATGGAGATTAATAACCATATATATTTGCATAAGGCCTCATGTTTTCAAAACCACTTTGAGGTCTTATCCTCATTGGACCATTCTCTCTTCCCTCTGAGGTAAAGAGCAAAGCATTCCCCTCCTTTATAAAAGTGAAGAGATGGAGTGACCTACTGAAGACACTCAGATACTTTCTAATTCCTAGTCCAGAGCTCTCTTTTGCTTTTTAAATCTTACCCACACCCACAACATCACTACTTTTTTATTTGTTTGTTTTTGTTAATCCTCACCTAAAGATATTTTTTTCCATTGCTTTTCTAGAGAGAGCAGAATGGAGGGAGGGGTGGGGGAGAGAGAGAGAAACATCCATGTGAGAGAGACACTTGATTGGTTGGCTCTGGCCAGGGGATCGAGCCTCAACTCAGGTACGTGTGTTCTTGACCAGGAATCAAACCTGTGATCCTTCAGTGTGTGGGCTGACACTCTAACCACTGAGAACACCGGCCAGGGCAACTCACTATTTTTTGATTGCCATTTGTATTTCCAAAAGTCTTCTCTTATTTCTAAGATATTCCCACTATGTACTTCACCATCACCCCAACATGTAGTACATGAACCATTTGTCTTTTCCCTGTAGCAAGTCCATTAGAGTTTACTCTCTAGGTTTAATTCTTTCAACAGTGCAATTATGCTCTCACAAAAATGGAGTCATATTTAACCATTCCCCTTTCCTTAGCATTCTCCCTCGCAGTTTATCAATACCAATTTCTTTTCATCATTCCTCGGTAGTGTCTTTTCCTTTAAATCTCCACTGCTATCTTTTTCTAGACAGGACTTTGGAAATAGTCTCTTAGTCCTGTAATTCATCCTGTACTCAGTCAGATTAACCTTTACAAAATTCCTTTTGTATATGTCACAGAACTCTCCACTGTCTCATTATTGGACAGAATGAAGTCTAAGGACTAACATCGAAGGATTTCAGGTCTGATTTAGTGTTATCACTTGGTCACACACCGCTGGGTAATAATGGCTTTAGGGCCCTAATGGGCCTCTTTGACCAAGTGAAACTAGGATTGTGAGTCCAGCCAAGAGGAGATAATGCCAGTCTAGACAAGCAAGGCCCTCCTAGGTCTTCTCCCTAATCATTTAAATTGATATTTTTATTATCCTCAACATAAAACTTCTTCTACACAGCCAATTCTTTCAATAAAACTTGGACATGCTGTGCTTATTTCTACTCTGTACCTTTGCTTGTATTGCTTCAAGATGCATTCAATAAACATTTATTGAGCACTTTCAAGACGAGGGGGATATAAAAATGAAGAAGATCCTGCTTTGTAGCTCAGAAGGAAGTAAGGAGGGAGGACAAATAAGCAATTCATTACAATACATTGCAACAGGTGCCACTGCTTGTAAAAGCATTTGATGGGAACATAGAGAAGCCACCACTGTGTCCAAGACACTCAGGAAAGGCTGGAAAATAAGTGACATTTGAACTGATCCTCTTTTTCCCATCAATCTTTCTAGATCCTCTTCAGACATCTATTCAACGGGTCAATGCCTCTCAAGTGCCTAAAGCCTTTATTGAGGTGTCAGCTTACATTTATCACTTTTCAAAACTCCTTTGGAAGTTACTGTTGTTATCTCTTGATTTGGCATTAGCCACAGCAGGTTGCTTCACTGCTTCCGTATACTTTTCTCAGTTCCTCCAACTAGATCATAAACTCCTGAACATCAGGGATCACCTTTTATACTTTTTAATATCCACATCCAGACACAGAAACTAAGTCCATGTTTGGTAGACAAGCTGTTTTTATCTTTTGTGTGCATATTGACTTCATGGTTAAGAAGTTACATATGTGTAGCACACATTAGCAAATGTAAGTTCTGATCACAAAAATGAATTTTCCCGAGACGAATGTACTCTACTAAAGTACAGGTATGTTTTCTAGTGGACTGTGTCACTACACAATTCAGGTAACATATAGCAGATCTTCAGCTGATTATTATAACGGTAATGCTTCTGTTATTTAGTGAACAGGGAGAAATGTACACCTATTTGAAGCAAGCACTGAAGGCAAGATAAAGAGATGGCGTATAGTCAACAATCTATGAAGTGTTATTGGAACGAACATGCTGGGTGAAATGTATTTTGATTTCTTTTAATCCCAAAGTAGGAATATACACTATCTAATATTACTTATCAGGATCAGGTTTCCTTGAACAAATACAGATGACTGATCCTTCCAGAAGCATTTTCGTCACCAGTCACCAGACTGGCATCACGCTGACTCCTCTTCCCTTCTTCATTGAGTCCATAAGGAAAGCTTGAACTATGACTATTTCTGTCTGACTTACTTAAAGCAAACCAAAAATATAGATAAAACTGGACAAAATTGGGTGACCTGATGGCAGAGGAAATGTTCATGCTTAAAGATAAATTAACTATTCAAAATTGACTTGATTTGAAATTTAGGGAAAATTCAATCTGGAAAAAATTCAATATACTTAGATATGGATTTTCTAGATTAAACACCCAGTTTAATGACCATTTTGTTATTTTATAAATGTGAATCTAACAATAGTTTTACATGTTAGCATTGTGCATACCCTTTTCTTTGTTGCAGAAGAACTCCTAAGATAAAATTTAAGCAGAGCATCATTTGAAGGCATTTGAGAACGTATGAATTCTCAAACAGTTATACCTCAAGATTTACTCTTGGTGAATCCTAGAAGAACTTAAACTAATAAACTAGAATGAATTTATATTTTACCAGTTTGGGATTTAAACTGAACAATTGCTCTAAGAGACTTCGTATTAGAGTTAAGAAATAGGTTTTAAAAAGCTCATTTAGTACTTTTAAATTATTATAGAAGACATCATGTTTATACAAAACATTTCTAAGTTATAAAAAAATAGCAGCTAAATGCAGAAAATAAAAATAGTATTTATAAAATTCAATAGGTGATTTCCTAGTTTTACTGGGCAACATTATTTTAGGATTGCTCAGAGAATCTCAATGTCAGAAAGTTGCCTTGTATGTGGGTTACAAAGGAGGATGGCTTCCAACATTCTCTCCTTTTATATTCACTAAACAATGCAGGACCCAAATTATAATCATACAAATATTGAATCTAGCATTATAACCCATGATCACCTCATTTCATAAGAAAACTCATGAAAATACTGTTAGTAGTGTATTAGATATAAATTATTAGAAGAGTGCAAACAACTCCAAAACACACATTTTCATTTTCAATATACAGATATATTTCATAAAAATATGCTTTAGTCTAGCACTTGCTCGTCCACAACAAGCATTCTATTTGTCCACCTGCTGTCTCTATGGTGACGTTAGTAATGGAGTTGTTCTTCTTGAATAAAAGCCTTTTTATATGTTCAGGGCCAGGCCCTCACTTTAAGTTCATATTCTTATGAAGCTTGAAAGACACAATTTTGGTTTGAGGGTTATTTACTTAAATGTTCATGGTGAGTTGTAACCAAATATATTTATTTCCTTAACTTTTCAATATCATTTCAAATATTATTCAAAATAAATCAGAGGACAATAATTTTAAAGCAATGCTGTTCAAGTAAACCTATTCTGAAATTTGTCATGCGTTGACATTCCATGAGAATTGGCAGCCACTTTCTTAATAAAATGGGTTCATTTTTGCTTCCTGCACCTGATTGTTCCTTGTATTAACAATGGATACACAAGCAAGACCTTAGGAAAAAAATTTAAACTTTTCTTATCAATGCAATTTTACCTAGTAGAATAGGAATTAAAATGTTAAAAGACTAACTTGTAAGATTGTGGTGTACATAATTAACAAATTTGATTGTCTTTATGTTTTCTTATACATTTTACATAAATAAAGAGAAAAATAACCCATACTTACAGACTTTACCAAATGCTCATATACCATTTCTTGTTTTGATGCTAAAATAAATCACATTTCCCTACTGGGAAGTGAGAAAGGTTAGGACAATATTCCAATAGGAATATCTTATAATACAGTAACACTACTTTAAAAAAATGAGTCTATCAATCATTTTTTAAAAATTACTTACCTCACAGTATCTGTATGATGTTTAAAGTTAAAGCTCATTGTTTCTGATAGTAGTAGGGAGGCTTCTGTGCTGAGCATTTTCAGGCTTATTCATAAAAATGTCCTAAGCAGAGGAACAGGATAGCAGGGAGTGAAACAAACATAGAAACCCAGGAGAAAAGATGTG
This sequence comes from Myotis yumanensis, assembly GCF_028538775.1. Taxonomy (NCBI): domain Eukaryota; kingdom Metazoa; phylum Chordata; class Mammalia; order Chiroptera; family Vespertilionidae; genus Myotis; species Myotis yumanensis. Next base: position 179,672,803 of record NW_027223753.1, read on the forward strand.
CCCTAAAGACCTGTGCTAATGGCAACGGAGAGTGCAGAGGGAGGGCTCCCTCTCTGGAACTTTCCCCTGATTTCCAACCTGTGTTAGCACAAAGAGCTCCCAGACGGACATGCTTTTTAGATATTGAAATGCCTACTTAAGCTCAGAGATATACTGAACCCCTCCCCCCACATAGATTAGGCACATTATCCCCTTGTACACAAACATAGCATACAGTGTGGAAAGATAATAGCTATTGACATCTCTGAAGTATACAGAGGACTATGTAAGGGGCATAAAAATGTGACCTGTTTATTTTAATAACTGTTGGCAATGGTTTAGTTTGGTTTTCAACTCAAGTTATAAACAGATTTGCTGTTTTAAAAGCCCAATTTTATAGCAATTTCTGGCTGGAAGGCCTGTAGAAGATTGCATAGGCAAAGTAGTTGTTTCTGAGAAGGGGTTACCTGGTTTCACTGCTTTGAAATGATTGGCATCTTTGATTTAGCTCCATGTATAATAAAATGAAAAAATATTTTGAACTTACTTCTAAAGATGAAAAGAAGGATTCTATCAATGTAACATAATATACCTGAAAGTAAATTTTAAAAAATCAAAATAATGTACTCATTAATTTTTTTTTTAGATCCTAAATTACATTTTCTCTCCCTCCTGCAAAGGACTAGGTGATGTAATTTTATTTATCAGTAAAGATACTGGTCCATTTGCACCCTTTGATATTCACAGAAACCTTTGGTTCTTTTTTTAGTGAAAGTTGGAGGAGTGTTTGGATGGGAAAGTGGTACCTAGTCTTGTGGTCGTGGGAAGTAAACAAGTAGGAGTGGATCAGTGAACCTGGTTACTGGATGTTACTCTGTGCTTCACCACAAAAGATTGTAATCCTTGGAGATTTAAGAGTTGAAGAAGTGGGTATATATTCATAAAATGATGTTTTCTTTTCTTTGACTGAGTTTATGCATTTTGTAGATGTATACAACAGGTGTGATGAGACACATTTTAAAAAATCTCTTCAAGCAATAATCTCCTTTTCTGTAAAATGTAATGATGTAAGTATCTTCCTCACAGGTCTGCTGTGATAATTAAATGAGGCAATAAAGTAACTCAGTATAGGACTTGATGTATAGTAAACCTTTGATAGATATTAGCATACAATCATCATTATCACTATCATAGTTATGCAGATAATTATTAATATCACTATTAACCTCATTTGCACCAGCATATTTCAGCAGATACATACTGAACATCCAGAAGTTTGGTCTCCTTGACTCAAGTCTTATCCCCTGCCCTCCTCACTAGATATTTATTGAACACTTACTATGTCCCAGGTTGGGTGTTAACTATAAGCCCTTATAGGAGCAACCCTATCCTATATAATAAAAGGCTAATATGCAAATTGTCCCAACGGGCGGGAGTTTGACTGACTGGGAGTTAGACGTGTGCTGACCACTAGGGGGTAGCGTGGAACATGGTGGGCATCAGCAACATGGCACTGGCAGTGGGCGGCTGTGGGACCAGAGAGGGATGGTGGAGCAGGTGAGCGGTGGCACCAGGCCAAGGCGGGTGCTAAGGGAGGCTCTGGCCAGAAGCCAGAAGCCACTAGGGACCCTACCTGTGCACACATTTCATGCACTAGGCCTCTAGTAAGATACAGGATTGCAGGTGTCCAGCAAGAAAGCTAGGGCAAGAATGATGACCAAGCATACCATTCTGGCTTCTCCTACATTCAGGCTTCTGCCAAAGATGGACAAAAATTATGTTTTGAGTCAACTCAAGTTTTAAAAGGCAAGCACATATTAGAGGTTTCTAAACTCTAATACTTTCAGTATTTATTTGAGAAGAGTCAGAAACTTAAGGGGTAAGCCTCCTTAAGAAAAACTTGTTACCCCTAAGATTAAAGGGAAGGAAGTCCAAAATTTATGGCACAGCATTATCTGCACCCTTCCTTATTAAAAGGAATATCTTCAGAACTGAAAGATCATATTCAGAAAGACTAATATTAGAATTGATTGTAAAATTATCTATTCTTTTAATTCTTGGACTTAAATTTTATTATTTTTATAAATAACCATAACTTATTAATCTGCTGAAGATTTTTTTGTCTTTCTAAACACAAATACTCTCATAATTCTCAACAAAATCTGATCATTTTCAAGGGACCAAAGTCACTTAGATGGGAACCAACATTATAAGGAAGAATGAAAAGAGTTTGAGGTTTCCTATAGAAACTATGGTGCCCTCAAATTCAGTTACAATTTAATAAATTATTAGAGAAATAATGTTCAACATGTCTAGAGTTGAGTAATGATACGACATTAATAATAATTCCTTCATTTTATGAAACTGCTATGAACCAATGACTAAACTAGGTGCTTTACATACATAATCTAACTTTCACAATAATCCTTCAGGTTAGCTATTCATATATCCCTACTGAGAAAAGCCCCAAAGATATTGTCATTTGCCTAAAGGCAGCTAGTTAATAGTGGGTCTGGGCTTTAAATCTATATATTCAGGATTTGAAATTCTGTTGTCATGAAAATGCTGGGATGAGGACCAAGTGTGAGTTGGAATAAGATGACAGAGAGTTTCTCCTCATGGCCAAACATCATAACTCATGGAAGCAGCTTTTTCAAAATAGATGTTACCAGGATCTATTGAGATGTATTGAACCTCACTAGTTTATAAAGGCACCTTGGTGATTTAGATACATCTTCTCCATGGGAGAAAGTTAATTTCTGAAATGAAGTACTAACAAAGCATTTGGATTATATCTTATAGAAAGACAAAGAGTTTTGTCCTTGGAGAGGCAAAAATAAATATAGCCTTAGGAGGTGAATTACTTGGAACTCTTTATAAAAAGAAGAAATGGAATTTAGGGATGGAAAAATCAGTTATGATTTATTAATCTGGTATCCTAATCCTATTTTTTAGAAGTTATTTTGAATAACTTTTGGCTATTTCAAAACTTGCACCTCTGAGGATTATAATTTACTACCACTGAAGCTATTAAAAAAAATCTGCTTAAGACTCTTGAAGGTAATTCCTAAATTGGAGTTTCAGACAGTCCTTGAGTGGTGGTGACTGTGTAGTTTCTCAGAGGAAGAGCCAGGGCTTCCTTGTATAGGTCTGACACAGGTTTCCAAAAGCCTTTCCTTTAAAAAAATGTTTAAAATAGTCACACAATTTTGTGTTAAAAGTGAGTTTATTAAGGCTTATTCATAATAGAAAATGTATCCCCTAGTATAATATAACATGATTGGGCAGTCAATTCAAAGGAAATTTGGCATTATAAATAAGGGATAGTAAATATGTTTTAAAATGAGTTCAGGTACTTTTATTCATTATATATATATAAAAGAGTTTAAAGTATATAAGGTATGATTTATAGAATTCCATGTCTGGGAGCATTTTACTCTCTAGAGTCCAACTGCTTATTTTGTAGTTGAAAACACTTTATAATATCCTCACTAAGAGATAGGACAAATCCACAAATGGAAATCTCATTTTTTCTTCAGAAGCCCATTCAATCTTGATACAATCCTGATGTGCCTTCTACTCATTGTTCTTTCTTCAAACCCCAGAACCCTGCCAACCAAATCATCTTTGCTGCATCCCAACCTTTGAAGGTCTGATTACTCAAATTTCCATCTTCTCTAGGTTGATTATCAGTCATCCCCATTCTTTTCATTATTTTTTATATTGCATGATTTCAAGTTACCTCTGTGCCTAGAATATGCTTTATTAAAACAATTCCAAGCATTTTGAAATTTAAATATCTAGTTTACTGGATAATTCTCATAATATGTGCCATAGTAATGGAGTATAATATAGTGGAAGGACTCCTCATTAGTCTAGATAGAATACTTTTTTTTATTATTTCTCCTTTAGTGTCTGCCTTCCTCTATTGGACTGTTAGCTCTTTGAAATAAGGGTATAGGTTTATCTTGGCCATTGTTCTATCTTCTAGGTCTGGAATAGTGCCTGCCTGACACAGTTAGTATTCTACAAGTTTTTATTGATTGAATGATGGATGGATGGATGTTAATTAAGGTCTGTGGTATCATTTTTATTTTAACACAATAATAAATTACTTACCCATAGTTTCAGTTGGGCTCTGATATAAATTGCTTCATGACAGTAAATCTCGTAGCCACTTCCTGCAAGAGCTATAAAACCTTTCCTGCATGACTTTTACAAAGAAAAAACATCACACATCAAGAGGATGTGTTATAGAGCCTAAGGTGATTCTATGATTCTGACATGTGGAATATTCTAGTTATTGATATCTGTTTTTCCTCCTGAATTCTTTTATTGGTCTCTCACTTTGAGGGGAGGTAAAGTGCTAAGCAACTATTTAGTTGATCTGAAATAGCCTTTACACCCATGCTTTCAACATTTTTATCAAGATTGTGCATGAGGAGATGTATGAGAGGCTGATCAATGTGCAAATAGCATGGATCGGGAACATACTGTGAATACCCTGGAATATTGATTCCAGTTGATGTCAGCAGATTGGAATGGTGATGCAATCTCCTCCCCTCCCTCTGTCATCAGACCCTACCATCCAAAGGAAAACTGAATGCTTGGCCACCCACTTTGGGAATAAGGAGATGAGAATAGGGAAGCAGCTATCTAGTTGCTTTATCTTTTTTTATGTTTGTATGCATCAGACAAATAGGCCCTTCCCACTATTCTTCTCTCTTATTTTGGTATTTGTATACAGGATTTTTAAAAAATAATCTATTGCTTAATTCCTTGAGCTATAAAACTGGCCTCCTGCTCTTACCTAAAAGAGGTACTGACTGATAGCAGTCTTTGTCATTTCTGCATGAATTTAAGTCATCATGGGTAATTCTCTTGGTATGTTTGCATGTTAAGGCTCTCATTTAAAAAAATATACCTTAGTCATCTTATAAGAAATTTAAGACATGTAGACTGAGGTGGGCTGGTGTGAGCGTGGGTTATATTTTGGAACTGACAGTTGTCTCAGGGCTCCTACCTTTATGTCAAGAGATGGAAACGGTACCCAGCCCTAAAGATGGCACACAGAGCAGACTCTTACATTAAAATCCCTGTGCTTCTGAGCTTCTCCCAGTTGTGACTACTGATACACATAAAAGGTCCCTTTAAAAGCATGTTGATGACTTTAATCTTCTAAAACCAGTCACCAGCCACTAGCTATATTTCTCAATTGACACCCTTACCCTGACAATCACTTCCAAATGATTGACAGATCTTTCGGATCAGCGAGGTCATAGTGCATAGTGGTTTCTGGTTTGTCTCTGGGAGTTAGAGGAAACTAGGCCTTGAATCCCAATCCCTACACTGATTAGAATAACCTAGGACAAGTTACCTAACCTCCCTGATTCTTGCATTCCTTACCTATAAAAATAAGATGGCGATGTTCAACTTCCAAGGAAAGAAAGGATTGACTGCGTATCCATCTTAATATCCATTAGGCAGCAAATAAATGATGTCTAATATTTTGATGGTCGCCTTACTAGCTAACCTACTAGTCACTTGTTCCCTCTTTCTCATCAGCTAAGCCAAAGCATTAAAAGCCATAGTTATGATGGTTACAATAGTTATTGACATCAATTACAATTTCACTTCATGTTTACTAAAGCGATAAGTTTACAAGGCATCATCTGGCATATAATAAGTCCCATAAAAAAATCCAACTTTGAGATATCATAGTGGAAAAGACAACTTTGGGGAGTGGTTTAAGCTGGAAACCTTTTTACAGCAGCGTTATCCCAGGGCATCCTGGATAGAATGAGGGCCGCCTCAGGCCACTGGCTTTTCAGGTATTCATTAATCCTGAGGAAAGCTTCCAGTTGAGGTCATTACTGTTTAATTACAGTTTGCGATTACAGGCACATTCTTCAGTGACCTTATTCTGCAGACTGGTCTGCTTGTTCACCAGAGAATCCCTGCAGCTGGAAATTTTGGCTGACTAGAAAGTATAAATGGGATTTTTTGTTTTTTTGGCTTGAATTGAAAACTGTTCTTGCTGAAATGTCACATTTTCCCTCCCATCTGGATATGTTTAATCATGGTGCTTGCTCTGATATACATTTTTTCCTTAAGCTTTGCTTTAGAGGTGTGCCTAGACTTATCAAAATGCTGTTTTAAAGCTGAGCTTTGAGCAGAAGTGTTCTGTCATTATTTACTCTTTGTGGGCATAACAGGGGAGATTTTCTTATGATCACTTTTGTGTATTAGCACCTGTTGTCTTGGGACCATGCAGGCCTGTGTAGACACTGGGGGAACTTTAATTCCATGATTATTGTACAAAAACTGTTGTTCTAAAATCATAGGGAAAGAGGCCTGATCTAGTAGCAAAGAGTACTTGGCTAGGAACTGGAAAATCTGGCTGGATTCTATGCTTAATTGCAACTAATTCCTAAACAAAATAGTTTCACCCACTTATTCATGCAATGGTTAATTAGTGAGTGCTTTCTGTGAGCCACACATAGGGGAAGGGATTGTGGGTTCTGAAGTCATTGAGGCCTGGCATAGTATTTTCTCTTTCATCACTATACCTACAATACTGTCCCTGGTGTATGACAATATGAAAACAAATGTGTGTAGCTAGGTTCCAATAAAATTGTATTTATGGACAATGAAATTTGAATTTCATATAATTTTTTGCACATCATGAGATATGACTTTCATTTTGAGACTTTTAAAACTATTTTAAAATATAAAAACTTCTCTTTGCTCACAGACTGTACAAATAGACAGAAGTCTGGATTTGGCCTATGGTTATAGTTTACCAACACCTGATATAAACAACCAAAATAAATAATAGCATGATCACTGTTGGCAGATTTTCTGGGTGTATGGAAGTGCATGGAACTTTAGGGCCTGGGTCTTTCCTGAGGAAATGATATCTTCTATGCTGGGACCAGACATATGATGAAGAATGAGTCAGTTGAGGCCAAAGAGAAGAAGTATGTGCAAAGACCCAGTGGCAAGGGGTAAGTGCACGACTGAAATACAGAGATAAGATGGGAAACAGTGACAAACGGGGAGTCTGCTTAGGTAAGCAGGAGTCATATTATGAATAGTCTTATATGCCATAGAAAGGGTTTTGGAGAAAAAAGAATCCTTTGGAAGGTTTTTAGTAAACAAGTACAAGATTAAATTTGTAATTAAAAATATCTCTGTAGATGCACATGGAGTTGACCAAATAGACATGGCTGTGCCCCAATATGATTTCATTTACAAAAGCAAGTGGCAGGTCAGATTTGGCCTGTGGGCCATATTTTACTGAAACCTGCTATAGACAGACAATCTGATTGAACTATTGTTTCATAATTAACTATTTGGTTTTTTTTTTGCAAGTTACTAAACGTTTTTATTAGCATGTTCTGTTGTATTCTTCTGTTTCTTAAAGATGAAGTCTATCAGAAGCCCATAAATATGTGAAGAGTGGGAAACTTTCATTTACTATCTTGAAGAAAACAGTAACTCTGGGAAGATGTTCAGACAACAGCAACTTTATTTCACTGCATTGGATGTTATTACTACCTTGCCCCAGGGATTCATTCCTCTGCAGGATAATTTGTCCCTTCACTGTCACCTTGGCCTCACTTCTATATCCTAATTTTCCTCCCAGACACTGGCCATGTTTACTTGAGTCATAAGATGACAGCTAGTCAACTTAAAATCTAGCCTTAGTCTTCACATTTCAGTGACCTCAAACTCAAGTAGAGAATGGCAAAGCTTGTCTGTCATATTATTTCATTTTAAAGGCTTTTGATACAGGAAAGAACAATTTTTCAAGTGGTAAGACTACCTAGAATGTAAATGTGTATAAAAAAACAAAGTGACAAAAATGATAGGCTGAGTGAGAGCACTGATAAAAATGAACAAATCATAGAAATAAAGACCTCCTTTTAATCAAAGGATTCAGCACATATATCCAAGGAAGAGAACTTTGATTCTAGGAATAGAAATTAGATAATTGAGAAGAGATGAACTCACTCATATGTTTGACATTCTGAAAATTTTTTGTGATTACTTTTATTAAAAAAAGAGAAAAAAAATACAAGGATCTCTTTAAAGTGCATTAGCTTATCTAAGATGTAGTAAAAAGACCTTTAAACTTGAAGGGGCCGATAAGACCAGTGTTATGGTCTAACATCTTCAATTAACTAGTCGCTATTTGACTATGAACCATTGTTATGATGTTCTGTGAAATGAGAAGAAAAAAGAGAATGTCAACATCTTCCCTCCACATTTTCTCCCTATCTCTGCCACATCACCCAGAGAAGATCTAGACTTCAGTAAGGGTAATTTTCCCTAACATTAGTCAATGTGCATACTTACAATATTATATTAGTACAATTATAAAGATAATGATTATTTATAAATTAGTCACTCCCTTTCATAATACATATGTGGATTAAAAGACTCATAAGTGAAAAGTCTTCCAAAATTGATATGTAGGTTTTAATTCTAAGCAAAATCCTAGCAGGTAATTTCTGCTTCCACATAGGCTGCTGAAAGCTGCAAAAGAATGTTGCTCCCATCCTAACAATGAGAAAAAGCCAAATACTCTACAAATGTATCTCTGATCTCAAAGCCATCAGGGTGATGAGATCACAAGAAAACAAACAAACAACTTAATTCTGAAAAATGACAGACCCCTTGGCTGGAGGAGGGCAGACACTAACCTTTTCAATCTTGTCAAAGCACAGAAGGAATATGTGGTTGCCTTAGAAGCAAGTAATAAAAAAAAACAAACACAGTAAATATTGTAAATACTTCTTGAAGTAGGTGAAGTTTTCAGTTCAGAAGAATTGAGATCTAGACAACCGGCTGGTTTGCCCTCACTCACAAGCTATTCTCGATGAGTTACATGAAGTGCTCACAGAGATTGGGTGCAGGGAAAGAGACTGGAGTGTCCTCCCCACTCCCTGCTTATGGTGAGGTAGATGGGCAAGAGATTGATAGGATGTCACTGGGTGACAAGCAGAAAACACTTCTACTCCACCAGCTCCTTCCTCTACATGAAACAAAAGTCTTAAAACACTGGGAGAGGACAGTAAACACTTGCCACCAGGGATGCTATTGGAAAGGCAAGAAAACTTCCTGGTCCAAGAATCTTGCACCAGTACAAAGCAGAGATTTGCTACCACTATTGGAAAGTTAGAAAAATATCTTTGCTGAAGCGCTGACGCAGATTTTTTTTTTAAAAAAAAGTTTGGCTGCTATGGAGGGAGAAGAGGAAGAGCTTTGTAGGTGACACTGAAAGTGCCTCACCCACAAAGCCCTTGCAAATGAGCCTTATCTGAGCCTGAGGTTGGACAAGGAGAACCAAGAACTGTCCCCACCCCCACCATAAACTTGGCATCAAGTAACAAGTGAAAGCAACCCACCAGTGGGCAAGAATTTAGAGATCCCTTCTGTGGTTCAGGAATGCAGCCCTGCTCCTTCACTAAGCAGAAGAGAACAGCAGCCCAACCCTGCAGGTATTTGCATCTTATAATGCACTGAAGATAACAACAACAGAAAAGCGAAACCTAACTCAATTGCTGGCTAGTTTGTTGAAACCCACCCTCCATTAATAGCCTGAGAGAAGAGTCATTTCCCTTTCTGAGAATAAAAATGATTTGCCTCAGACTCTACTATTCTTTGATATATGACGTTCAATCAAAAATTGCATAATACACAGAAACCAGGAAAAAAAAAAGACTCATTGTAAGATAAAGTAAGGTATAGAACCAGACACAATGACACAATTAAAACAATTACATAGGAGTTTAAAATCATTTTGATTAATATGTTAAAATATATAGTTAAAAAGGTAGACAGCATACATGAGAAAATGGGACTTTCATCAGATATATAAAAATTATTTTAATAGACAAATAAAAATGTTGGAAATTATGAAAAATGAGTTATCAGAGATAAGAACTTCCTTCAATGGGCTGACTAGCAGACTGGATGCAGCTAAGGAAAGAATGAGTAAATGTGGAGGTAGGTCAATATAAAGTATCCAAAATAAAATGCAAGGAGACTGAAAGAGCTTCAAAAAAATAGCAACATAACACTCAAGAGCTGTGGGTTAATAACAAATGGTCTAAAAATAGAAATAATTGGAGTCCCAGACGGGAAGAGGTAAAAGTAGACAGAATAAATGCTTGAATAGTTAATGGCTGAGAATGTTTCAAAATTAACCAACAATAATGAACAACAGACATGTGAAGCTCAGAAAACTCCATACAGAATATAACATAAACATATCTGTATACAGAGTGGGCAAAAATAGGTTTACAGTTGTTAGTATGCAAAACACAGAGTTTATTCTTGTGTTATTATTTATTAATTACTGTATTATTTTCCATACAGACAACTGTACTAGTAAACATGTTTTTGCCCCACCCTGTATCATAAGCAAACTGCTGAAAACCCAATGCTAAGAAGAGATTCTGAAAGATAGTGGAAGAAAAGTTAAACCATACAAATAGAGGAACAAAGATTGGAATTATAGCAGACCTCTCATCAGAAATTATTCAAGGCGGAATATAATAGAGAAACATATTTAAAGTGTTTGAAGTAAAAATCTGTCAACCTAGAATTATGTACCCAGTGGGAAAACATATTTCAAAACTGAGCAAAATTGAGCCTTTTCTCCCCAAACAAATACAGAGAGAATTTACTACCAACACAAGGACTTCTCCACAATAAATATTAAAGCAAGTCCTTCAGACAGAGTAAAAAAATGCCACATGGAAAGCTAAATCTAAACTAAAGGAAAACACAATAAGAAAAGGTAAAAATAAGGGTAGATCCGAGGCTTTTCAATCACTTTTAAAGACTGTTCAAAGCAAAGATAGTAATGATGGATTGTGGGGTTTATAGCACATATAGAAATAAAATCTATGACAATAATAAGACAAAGGATGGGTGGAAAAAATATACTATTGTAAGATTTTTATACCAATATGAAGTGGTATATCATCATTTGAGAGTAGATTATGTTATAATGATGAATATGGTAAACACCAGAGCAACTACTAAAAAAATAAAATAATTTTGCTCATATGTGGGATATAAAACTGAAATCAAAAAATGAATAAACAAGGAAAACAGACAAACAAAAAACTTACAAACACAGACAACAGTATGGTGGTTACCAGAAGGAAGGAGGGGTCAGGGGTAGGAAAGGGTATAGGCGGTCAAATATATGGTGACGGAGATGATCTGATTTTAGGTGGTGGGCACACAATGCAATATACAGATCATGCATCATAGAAACGTACAAGTGAAACCTATATAACCTTATTAATCGATGTCACCCCAATACATTTAAAAAAAGAAAAAATGAAATAAGTCAATAGTTGAGATGAAACAGAATTATAAAACTACTCAGTTCAAAACTGGCTGGAAAGAAAAAAAATCCCAATAATGGGACTCCTTAAAAAACAATTAGCAAGATAGAAGATTTAAATCAAACCATATCAGTATTTACTTTAAATATTTGTATTTAATGAAAAAAATCTTTAGTATCAAAAATCTTTATTAAGCCTATAGAAGACATGAGCAACCTTATTAAATACTTAATTGACAATTACAGAACAATTTATTGAATAATAACAAAGCACACATTCCTTTCACGTGCACGTAAAACTTTTACCAAAATAGAGTATACTCAAGTATTAAAGTACAATAGATCTCAATAATAGGCTTATGCTAGAAATAATAGAAAAATATATAGAAAATCCTCATATGTTTGGAAACTAAACCACATATTTTTAAACATCTTTTGTATCAAAGAAGAAATCATGAGACATTAGAAAATAGTTTTAATTTAATAAAAATCTAAAGACTTTATGGTTTGCAGCCAATGCAGTGCTTATAGGGACATATATAGCATCAAATGTTTATATTACAAAAGAAGAAAGAGTTGATATCAATCATCTGAGTTAGTTCCACCTTAAGTTAACAGCAAACCAAAGCAAATTAAATCCAAAGCAAACAAAAAAGAAGATATAATAAAGTTGAGTTGAAGGAAAAGTAATTCAAAATAAGAAAATAGAGAAAATCAATTAAACCAATTGTCAATTCTCTGAAAAGAGTAAATTAATAAACTCCTAGATACAGATGAAATATATCAGGAATGAAAGAACATCACTATCTAAAATAATAAAAGTGTAATATGCTAATTAGACTGGACATCCTTCTGGACGACCTTCCAGACGAAGCCGGGGCTGTGAGGGATGCCCGGTCCTGGGTGCCTGCCGGCAGCCAGAGGGAAGTCGGTGCTGGCAGCCAGGGAAAGGAAGACCCACTCTTGCACAAATTTTATGCATCGGGCCTCTAGTAGATTATATAGACCTTGAAGATATTAACAGGGAAATATAATTACACATTTATTTCAATAAATTTGATGACAGAATAAATTTAAAAAATTCATAATAAATCATAATCTACTAAAGCTAATTCAAGAATTAGACAATTTAAATAGTCCTCTATTAAAGATAACCTATTCACAAAGAGAATTCCATGTGAAATGGCTTCACTGATTAATTCTAGCAAACATTTATGTGCTACAAAAAGTCATCCAGAATATTGAAGTAGGACTACTTCCAAACTTAGGATGCGAACATTAACCAAAGGTGTCATAAGTTTTGGTCATAAACTTTGCCATAAGAAAAGTTTATCACTTCTACTGTTGTGGTAAACAACCTGCTTCCCTATTTATAATGGTCTGGCCCTCTAGCAACTTCAGTGCGAAATTATAGCTAATTTGCCTACAAACGTCAGGTGGTCATAATAATCTGGCCACTCAGTGTATGTATGTGTGTATATATATTTTTGTTGATTTCAGAGAGAAAGGGAGAGGGAGAGAAAGATAAAAACATCAATGATGAGAAAGAATCATTGATCGGCCATCTCCTGCATGACCTCCACCAGAGATGGAGCTCATAAGCCAGGCATGTGTCCTGACTTGAAATTGAACCCTGACCTCCTGTTTCATAGATCAGCACTCAACCACTAAGCCACACTGGCTGTGCTGATGCAATTTTTAATTTAATATATATCTTCAGCAAGTGTATAAATACAAAAAAAGTATGTAGCATAATAAATGTCACAAAGTGAACAAACCCATGCGACCAGCACCCATTTTCAAAACAGAACATTGGCCAGATCCCAGAAGCCCTCTTTTGACTCCTCTAACATTGACCATTCTCCTGACTTCTAACATGTTAGTCAAATTATATGTTTGGGGAACTTTTACCAATAACATTATAACAGAAGGCACTCAGTCTTTTAGGTCTAGCTTCTTCTCTCTAGATTTATCCATGTTGTTGTATATATCATTTGTTCATGCACACTGCTGAATGCTATTCATTGTATAAATATACTATTACTTATTTACCCAGTCTGTTTTTAGATAATTAAGTAGCTTCCAATTTGGGGATATTATCAAAAGTACCATTATAAACATGCTTATACATGTCTTTTGGGGCATTTACTTATACATTTCTATAGAGTTATGCCAAGAAAGTATAAACAGTGTACCCGGACCAAGGATATGCATAGTCTTAGCTTTAGGAGATAATGCCAATAGTTTTTTCAATGTATACTTCCAACAGAAATGTCTGTGAGATCCAGTTGGATTGGATTGTATATTCTTATTGATTTGTAGTTCTTTGTATAGTTTAGATATAAATTTTTGTTGGGTATATTGCTGCAAATATTTTCTCTCACTCTGTGGGTTGCCTTTTCCCTTGCTTAATGTTATCTTTTTATGAGGCTGCCAAAGCTTTACATAATCTTTTAAAAATGTTCTGCGTAGATTTTAGTTTTCTGTCTGTTATTGCTCCAGAAATTGGTAACTGTTGTGAGAGGAAAACTAGCAATATCTTCACCAAAAGCTTAGAATTGTTTCCTTCCTCTTTCCCTGGTAGCATCCTTTTCTGAATTCAAAATTCAGATTCTCATCCTTGTGTCCATTCACAACAGTGGCAAATGTCTCTAGGGTAAAAGTGACTACAAAGTCCATTTACATTACTACATTCTTTTCTTTCTAGGATCTGGCCCTTCTAATTCTCTTTTCTGTCGCTATAGTCTGCTGACTTCAAACCAATAATTGCCATATTTTCACTTAATTTTTCTTCTTGTTCAGTGATAGTGTTGGTCTTCCAAAATCCAGTCCTTCCCATTTTCTAGCAGAAATCTACCACAGTACATTTCAGATTGGTAGATTCTGATATCTACTACCTATCAATGCATCCAAAATGCCAGCTAACAAGTAGTTTATGTAAAGTGGACTTGCAAGTATTACTCACCTCAGTGCTGACACATGTTTGGGTAACTGGCATCAATCAATAGACCTGAAGAAGAAGATCTCTTGGTAATTCAAGAAGACTTCCATTTGATTTATTTGATTTACATTTTGGATATGAACCCAGATAAGAAGCACTAGAAAACTAGGGTGGAGTTGATTGTCCTAATAATGTGGGAAAAGTGAAATAAAAACAGATTTAAGGGTGTTTTAAACACATTAATAATAATTTCTCATGCATGACTAGCTTTGTTGTCAATTCAAGTAATGTAACTAAAGCAAAGCTTTGGTCTTTCTCAGAAAATCATGAAAGGAAACTGAAAATTTACTTGGCAAATCACACGCAAAATTGTGATTTGTCCTGAAATGAATTCCTGACCTAGATTGCCAGTTCTATTTTTGTGTTTGTGCCAAGGTTGGAATCTGAACCTATGATGTCCGAGCTTTCCCTGGCTAAGGCCAACTTACATAGGCAAACCCCATGGCTGATGCCCACAGTTGACATCAACCCCAGTGCCTTTGTCTGCAGTGTCACTCTTATTGGTATTGTAGCTTCTTAATTAGGATTCTGCAGTCTTTGTGTATACAACATTGTTTTTATCTAAACAATTGCCTCAACACAAAGCAGAAACATTAATAGTATGTTAACAATTTTTAGACCCTCCCAGGGGATAGATACTTTTGGGCTTTAATTTTAGAGCTGAGAGTTTTCCTGAATATGATCTTAAATAATGTTTGTATTTTTTTGAGAAAATTCATACCCAAGCAATACTTAGTAAAGTCAGGCAAAAAGAATGTGAATGTGACACTGGAATAATAAGAGTTGAATATCTAAATCAAAGAAGTTTGCCCTGATTTTAATTTTTTAAAATAACATTTATTGACTTTTCCTGATTCTAATAGTAATACTTTCTGTATAAAATTTAAAATAACCTTATCTTTTCACCCAGAAAACTGTTAACACTTTGTGTAAAGCCTTATCTTTTTATATTATGAATATACATATATTTAAATTTGATTTATATTATATATGATTATATATAATCTGATTTTTAATTTAACTATATATTTTGAG
Source organism: Myotis yumanensis (assembly GCF_028538775.1). NCBI lineage: Eukaryota > Metazoa > Chordata > Mammalia > Chiroptera > Vespertilionidae > Myotis > Myotis yumanensis. The sequence goes on from NW_027223753.1 coordinate 179,688,186, forward strand.
AAAATTCCCTTGCTACTACATTTTCCATAAAACGTGATTTTAGCCAATGCATAGTATGGTAAAATATTTATATGATAACGCACTACTGACTGTCATGTCAATTGTTTGAAACTTTCACCATGTTCTATGGATATTCCTGTAAATAAATCTTTTTGTACACATCTGATAATTTTTTAAAATAACTTTGTACAAATAGAAATACAAGACCAAAAAATTCACAACTTGAATTGTTTACTTCCTCTTTCCCTGGTAGCATCCTATGTTTAAAGGTTCTTGAAACATAATATCAACTTACCCTTCAGAATGGTAGCAAGTATACAGGAACATATATTTTACTGAGCATTTGCCAGTACTGAGAGTTGTGCATTTAATTACATTTCCCAACTTCACAGATGAAAAAGGAAAAGGTATTTCATTATGCTTTTAGCATTACTTACCATTTTGCATTACTGGCAAGTTAGATATCTGTTGAAATTGTTCATTGGGAATTTGTATAAACTTTTCTTTAGTGAATTGCTATTACCTTACATACTTTGCTTACATACAGTTATATCAGGTGGTTTTTATTTTTCTTACTACTAGTGAGATCTCTTTCAATATAAAGTTGTTAATCCTTTGTCTGCCTTATTATCTTCCAATTTTTTTCATCTGTTCTCAAACCAAAAGCAGACCCCTCAGGTCTTCGTATTTTGAGTTTTGGCTAGGTGATGGGATCTTTCTGGGGTACTGTTCCCAATCTGTATGGAAGTGAGTTGTGAATGATGAACACCATAGATCATTTTGTTTGTGAATGGCACCTAAATTTGGTGAAAGTAATATGAAGCCATGTATCTTTCCACATGAATATATCCAGGCCCTGAAACAACATAATAAACTCCCCTGTCCCCTTCAGTTATTGTGGAGGGTCATCAAATGGAGTTCACAAAAAAAATATTATGGCTTTTGAACCAAACCAAAATTTCCAGTCTCTGATTTTCTGTAATTTCAAAGTTATTTCCCTTCTGTCCTGGAACTTGCAAACCCAAATCCCCAAAGTAAAAGAGGCCCTATATTTTGGCCTCTTCCAGAGCACTATAATAAATAATTAACATAATACTATTTTTATGCAGTTGCTTTGCCCTCAGCAAGGATTGCAAGACATTGCATATTCCATGAACTTCTGTGGATGCTCCTCTAGTTCTCAAGGAACCTAACATTGTCAGTCATTTTAAATTTTAATTAGGAAGTTCAGAAAAATAAATAGCTTATAAAATATTCTGGGTAGTTTCTGACTAATATTTCTTGAAGCAGGTACTTATTTTACCTCCATATTAAATGGGACATCTATGAGCTGCTTCTCGAACCCATGATAACAGTCTTGCTGCCCACTCAGCTTTAAGTGCCCTCCAGCTTCCTCAGTCATCTAAGGAAACCATGTCTTCTTTAGTCTTTAAAATTTCATTCTTGCTTCTGCTCTCCTAAAACTTCTAGAATATAAGAGATGATGTCTGTTTCTTTTCTCTTTGTTTCATTATCTAAACATTTCCAAGATGTCTTATACCAAAAGTTTTCTATTTGTTATTTTCCTATTAACTTTCCTGATGTAATGGACTTTTACTATTTATGTAGTCAAATTAATTAGTATAAACTGAAATATAAATCATATAAATCTATCATTTTTCTTTATAGTTCCTTCTTTTTATTTTGCTATAGTTTCTTGCTAGGATTGATTTTGCTATAGGTTCTTCTTTTGCTTAAAACGCCTTTAACTCTAAGATCACATAGATGTTTGCCTACATTTTCTTATATAGCTCCTTTTTTTTTTTTACATTTAACTCTTCAATCCATTTGGAATATGTGTTGGATATGACAATTATATAATTTAACTTTTAACAAATATCCAATTTTCTACACAGCTTTTAGTGTATACTAGGTCAATAAAATTTTTTATGAGTCCTTATCATTTTTATGTTCTTCCTGTTTATGACCTGTCTTGCCCTAGTACTGTACTGTTTTACTTATTTTTTCAGATTATATTTAGACATTTAGATAGCTGAGTACAACAATTCTACTTTTGTTGTTATTCTCTTTTCAAAATGTCTAGTTTGTCTTGTCTGTTCTTCCATATTAATTTAAATATAATTTTGTTAAGTACAAATATAATTCCATGGAGCTTTTCAAAAGAAATTGTAAGCTTTTAGTGAACTCTCTTCTATGGAAAGGCCTTCAAGAAATATTGATAAGTAAGAAAACAAGATGAAGAGTCATGTGTAATAAATTGCCTTTGATGTTAAAAATGAATAAAAACTGTATTTGCTTGCATATGCCTATCTGAAAGAACATATAAGAAACAGTTCTTAGTTTCAGGTTTAGAAGACAGGGGTGGATATAAGATTTACTTTTTGTTAAATATTCCTTTGTATTTTTTGTAACATGAATGTCTATTGAATAAGACAACTTAAAAATTTTCAATGACCAAATATCCCTATAGGTAGGTTTTATTTTGTTTATTTAATTTTATTATTATTATTATTATTGACAGTATTACAGATGTCTCCCTTTATCCCACTTTCCCCCACTCCACCTGGTCTTCAGCCCAGGCCTTCACCACATTATTGTCTGTGACCATGGGCAATGCACATGTCAATAAATTCTTTGGTTAATCTCTTCTTGCCATCCCACCATGTTCATATCTCTGGATCTGTTTTGTTCATGAGCTTATTTTGTTCAATAGATTCCACATATAAGTGAGATCATGTGATGTTTGCCTTCCTCTGACTGGCTTATTTCACTTACCTGATACTCGCCAGGTTTCTCCATGCTGTCTCAAAGAGTATGAGATTCTTCTTTTTTACTACTACATAGTATTCTATGGAGAAAATATACCACAGCTTTTTAATCCACTCAACAACTGATGGGCACTCGGACTGTTTCCAGATCTTAGCTATTGTAAATTGCGCTGCTATGAACAGAGGGGTGTGTATATTTTTCCTGATGCGTGTTTCAGAATTCTTGGGGTATATTCCCAGAAGTGGAATTGCTGGGTCAAACAAAAGTAAATTATCCTGAGGTTTTCACTGTAAGAGGATTAAAGTGGACAGGATAAAGCAATGGCTCCAAATCGCATTGCTGGTAAGTGGTGTCCGCAGGACCCCCTCAGCTACCCCAAGTGCTCTTCTATGCTTCCCTCAAGGAGAGGAAAACAGAGGACCCCCAGAAAACTTAGTCCAGAAAGCATATTTTTTGCTGCTTCCTAGTTTTTACATGGCATCATGAACATAAGATTTTTAGTTTGAATATTCTTTGGTTTCTGAATGCAGCCTGCATCTGTAAAAGGCCATTGAAGATAAGAAGCTAGTTTATGGAGGATGGGGAATGTTGTGAAGCCCCAGTATAAAGAAGGTAAATGGCTGAGAGAATGAAGGGACCCAATATAATCTATACGATAACAGTATTATGTAGAGCCCTATGCTATTGCTGTGAACTGGTATGCAATAATGATACATAGGAAATGTCACCTTCCTTCACAAATGGGTGACACTTTTCAGTGGGGCACCAAGCAAAAGTGTCCTGATGAAGGGTTTTAATGCTTCCTATCTTCGAAGCAGAAGAGAGAATGGAGTTTCCTGTGCAGAACGTTGAGAAGCCGAGCATCCTGCTCAGATTAGAGGGACAAGGCTGATTGTCCCTCTGGTTGACCCAATGCACAGATTGGATTATACAGCCCCCAAAATTACTGTTTGACCTTGGATTAGAGACTTGTTCTTTGAAAGCTTTTTAAAGCAAGGCCACATTGCTGAGCCTTCGTTTATTCATCTGCCAAATATTTATTTTAATACTATCAACATTCATTCATTCATTTATCTGGCAAACTAGAGGCCCGGTGCACAAAATTCATGCATGGGTAGGGACTCTAGGCCTGGTCAGCAACCAGGGCCAATCGGGGCCTTCTGGCTGCTGGCCAGAGCCTTCCTTCATTCCGCGCCACCCCTGGTAGTCAGCGCACATCATAATGAACGATCAAACTCCCAGTCTCCCAGTCAAACTCCCAAAGGGACACTGTGCATATTAGCCATATATATATATATATATATATATATATATATATATATATACTAGAAGCCTGGTTCATGAAATTAGTTCATAGGGCGGGGGGGTGTCCCCTCAGCCCAGCCTGCACCCTCTCTAATCTGGGACCCCGCGGGGGATGTCCAACTGCCGGGGATCGGACCTAAACCAGCAGCCGGACATCCCTCTCAAAATCCAGCACCGCTGGCTCCCAACTGCTTACCTGTATGCCTGATCGCCCCTAACTGCCCCCCCACCACCTGATTACCCCTAACCGTCTCTGCCTGCTGGCCTGATCACCCCCAACTGCTCCCCCTGCCGGCCTGGTCGCCCCCAACTGCCCCCTGACTGGTCTGGTCACCTCCAACTGCCCCCCTGTGACCTGGTCACTCCACACAGCTTGCTGTTCAGTCATTTGGTCGTCCCTCACTAACCCCCCTGCTGGCCTGGTCGCCCCACGCAGCCTGCTGTTCGGTCATCTGTCCAGTTGTTTCGGTTGTGATGGCCCCTGGCTTTTTATATATTAGGATAGATTTATAGATTACATAGCAGTCACTGTTACAGTGACCAGTAATATAGTGATGAATAAGAAAAATAAAAGTCCCTGCTTTCATGGAGTTTATGTTTTATTAGGGGAGAACTAAATTTAAAAAAAATGATGCAGTGTACCAATATACCAGGACATTTAGCAAAGTAAACCTCAAATGAATGGTATTATTTATATTACATTTATTATAAAATTATAAATATATACTATAACACTGTAGATTATTTTCAAGACTTAAACAAGCACCTAAGCAAAGTGAAGTCTGAGGTTTAAAGATCTTGACATGTGCCCAGTGGAGCAATAGCCACATGGCACCTACAAAGTTGGAGTGAGACAAACGCAGAACTCAGTCCCTCTTTTTCACTAGGAGCTTCATTTGTCCTCAACAAAGAGATATTCAATCTCAGAACTGACCAAGTACTCTTGTTAGTTGTGACCTATTAATTATTAGCTATGCCTGGTTCCTATTATATAAATTTCAGCACTTTGCAATGAATTCTTTTATCATTTTTTACAAAGTATTAACTTAAAGAACCCTTTTAATATGGATATGTGTAGACACTTAGATCAGAAGAACACAATTCTGTACTTTGAATGGAAAAATGAAAGCAGAATTCTCTCTTCTTGAGGCTCCATATTTCCCCTATAGTTAGAAAATTCTAGTTGGATGGACTTAAGAAAATATATCTCTTTTGAAATAAAATATGACCTCTCTCTGACCTTTATTATTCACTTAACATTTTGACCAAGTTTTTCAAACTGCTCAGAAAAGAATAAGAAAAAGAAGAGGCAATAGATGGAGTTCAATCAGATTTTTCAAAAGCTTTTTTATTTGATCACTCAATGGTTTGTGAGGAGAAATTTATTGCCCAGTGGTAAAGTTTGCTGAAGAATAGACCTCTACTATTGAATATTAAAAATCACTTAAAACTATACTGGAATCCACTGAGTTCTCTTTTTTTTTAAAAAAAAAATATTTTATTGATTTTTTTACAAAGAGGAAGGGAAAAGGATAGTTAGAAACATCGATGAGAGAGAAACATAAATCAGCTGCCTCCTGCACACCTCCTACTGGGGATATGCCCACAACCAAGGTACATGCCCTTGACCGAATCGAACCTGGGACCTTCCGGTCCGCAGGCCGATGCTCTATCCACTGAACCAAACCAGTCAGGGCTGAGTTCTCTTCTTAAGTGAGAAAATAGTATTTTTAAAGATAGAGTGAAAAAAGCTAAATTTCCCTACATTAATTATAGAATTATTACTTCACCATCAGATAGACCAAGTATACTTAAGATAGCAGTGGAGATAACAGAAATGCAATGATGGTATTTAGAAAGTTCAGAATACCAGGCCATAAAGACAAATAATCCATTTATTTTCTTTTTTAGCAAACAGCTGTTGGCTGTTCATTTCCATTTAAGAGGCTCAGACATATGGCATTACCCATCGCTCGGCAGGCATTTTCTTAATTGGAAAACATGTGCGTCTTTCTTTAGATCCATCAGGGTACTCCGGAGAAAACATTTTTGCCATCCGTGGACGTTCACGTCTGTTCCTCTTCTTCCACATCAGAAGCTCGGTGTTAACAAACGCACTTGCATTCATGTGACAACAATCACTATTTCTAGCTTAAGTGTTTAGACCAAGGGTAGGGCAGGAAAAACTTCCCTAGAATAGAAGATGATGCTTTTAAAGTCTTCACAATATTCATTTAGAAGGAAAAATGCATGGTGAAGTCAAAGAACTAGAGTGCCTACATTTTTTAAAAAGTTGTGTTGGAAATAAGAAGATCCTTTCATCAAAGATCTCCCACTGCCTCTCTTAGCAGCTAAGAATGGATGCCAAAGGACATTGTTCTAACACAGCTAAATGTTTTGAGAAGGGTTCTACTGAGGAAGGCTTATTGTTGTCCAACAGCCTCTTTCCCGCATCTCCCAGCAACCTCTGGAGAGGGATGCAGGTAGGATGGTCTGGGGTTGGGTTACAGGACACCTTGGATGGATGGTGACCCAGTATTTGCACCCCACCCCATAACCTTGTACCATTGCCTTCCAGGAGAATTGCATGCAAGGGAGATGTTGTAACCCTTCTAGTGTGACCACAGGCAAGTAAACCTGGGTACTCTGCTTTGATGGAGCTCTATGAAGTACAAGATGTGAAGATGACAGATTAAAGGGCCTGCAGAACAAGGAAGATCTGTCATACCTTTTGCCCCCTAGAACTCACATTATTTGCTTAAAATCAGTGCTTTTGTGCTAGTGAACTGGTCTCCCAGTGGCTATCCACCCAACACTATAGGTCTTGAAGATCCTGATAACTCAGACTTGCTGTACACCTTCTTTTTAAGGGTTCCAAAAGTCTTGTGTCTCCCCCTGCCTCCACCTCCCCCAGTTAGGTCATGCATATTTATCTGTCGTGATGCAATTCTGAGCAATTGAAGCATAAAAAACAAGTAGGCTATAGAGATCACTTGAGAGATTGGCCACGCTGAAACCAATAGACAAGGTTTCTGTCTGCCCGTCTCGCCACCTCCACAGTCCTCTGTGAGAGGCCCCAGACAATGTGACAGAGCATGAACTTTGGGGTCAGCCTACCTGGGTTTGAATCTTAACTGCACATGCTAGTGTCTATGTAGTTTTGGGCAAATATTTTCATTTTTATGTATTCAAGTTTCCTTTTTGGTGAAATGGGTTAATAATCTACTTAGGAGAAGTGTGGTAATTAAATGGATTAACACAGGAACAGCACTTTAAACAAGGGTCTGGCACATAGTAAGTGCGATATCATTATTAGTAGTTCAGTAGTTTCTTATCATTATCAGTTCAGGGTTTCTTTGCCAGCTCAAGTTTCAATGGTTCTATGCACCCCTTGAAATTGTACACAAAATTACAGATTTAGGGGTAGCTGCTCATATATCCAATTTCTTGGCAGAATCCTCATACTGTTCATTGAAATCACCTCTGAATTTAAAAACTTGAAGAGCTATTGTGCCAGACTCCCTAGGTCTCCAGACACTAAGGCTAAGTTCTATCATTACTAAAACTCTGTGAACCATTATGAATGTTGGTTCCTATGAGCAACAATGAATCTTCAACTATAATAATCTTTAAGAATTTATTTACAGGATATCTAAAAACTATTGGTCAGGTATGCTGTTCGTTTGCTACAGCTTCTTTGAATTAGTATTTTGTATCTACAATTACAAGCAGAGTCTAGCTAGTAAGTTTACTGCAGGAGAGCATAACACATTGACTGCCCTAAAGTGTTGAGTATTTTTCTATCTTCAAGCTGCGCTGCATTAATGCAGTGACCCACTAGATGGCAATGTTTCCACGAGAATGAATAAAGGCATTCTGTTGTCATCCTGGAAGCAAAGGATTAATTGATCGCTATAAAAAGTTAGATGAAATAAAATGTTCTCCTTGCTCTTCAAGCAAAGATAAGCTAATAACTTTGGACACAATTTTACTCCTCCGCATTCACCAAATGTCCAATTACATCTCCTCTCTGCCTGGACCTTCAAAACAATATAAAATTGAATGAAGGCAATGAAAAAGTCACAGGAGGATTTCTGCAGAGCACCATCCAGTTCAGAAACACAGCAATTCAATACGTGTCTCCACGATTTCTAAATGTAATGGCTTAGTAAGTAATGTCCCTTCTCTATTGCTCCTATGTTCCTTTTCTTTTAGCTTTATTTGAGACATTGAGAAAAATGTCTTTCTGAAAAGAGTGTCTTCGCCATCTTTCTTCACGTACTCTTGCTTAATTAGGTCAAAGATGATTCCATTTGAATCACAAATCTACATGGAACAGTTCTGTGTTTTCAGAGGTTCTGTTTTCACCATTTTAGCACACAGTTTGGTGATGTGCCTCAGCCATCAGATACAGGTACTTGGGAGAGCCACTGAGAGAGGCAAGAGAACATAATAGATGGGCTGAAGGAAAATGACATCACCAGGAGTATCTAAATCAGTAAGGAGAATGCTGAACACATTAACTTAAGGAAAACACAAGCACAAGGGCTACCTAAGCCTGTGCCCTTGAGTTTTATTTAGTGCATGTTTTTGTCCTGGTGCACAGAGTGCAGAGCCAGTGTGACTCACAACATTCTGTTACACACGCATAGCAGCCCCCCGGATGTCAAATAGCTGGGAATGCAAAGCCTACCGTGTCTACTAAAGAATCAAACCTAGGAGGTTCGTCCAAGGCAGGCTTGAGATAAAACAGAAAGATTGATTAGGGTGAAAGTGCTTTTCTAATCAAAACAGCAGAAAGACCGTGTTGCAGGGATGCAGCCATCTCAGGCTATTTTCAGAGCTGACAACCATAGAAAGCAGATGGCCTCAGAGGCTGTGCCGGACACCGGCTCAGAAATGTAGCACAAGGTTAACAGTGACATATGCTGTCATCCATGAGGGACCAGAAGCATGCTAATTTATCCCAGTCAGACCTTCTCTGAAATACTGTTTCCTCTGTGCATTTTCTAAAAGTTAATGTAATCAGAGCTTAAAATGGTTCAGGGAAAAGGGCCATTTAATTTCCCTTGGAAGACCCACTGGAGAACTCCCCCGGAATCCAAGTCCTTTACTCTGTCTTTTACAGTTGTCATTTGCACCATATTGAAAGTAAGTGTTATTTGTGAATGGCAGTTTATTATTTTTTTCTTTTTATCATTATTATTTTTTAATCCTCACCTGAGGACACATTTATTTATTTTAGAAAGAGAGGAAGGGAGAGAGAGAAAGGTCGATCGATGTAAGAAACATTGATCAGTTGCCTTCTCTTACATGCCCCAAGCGGGGACTGACCTGCAACCTAGGTATGTGCCTTGACTGGGAATCTAACCATGACCTTCTGGTACATGGGACAATGCTCCAACCAACTGAACCACATGGGCCAGGACCAGTTTATTATTTTCATAAGGTAATATTTCAGCATAATTATCTAAACGTATTTAAAATGTAATTTTTCTTTTTAAAAGCCATGTAGACAAATTATGTATGCAAACCCAGGGTTGTAGACATGAAAATATCCAGATTGATAGTTATAGTGAGGATGAAGGTAGGAAGCTGTTTCCAGATGTTTCCGTCTCTCCCCTTGTTACTCATGTCTGAAGTGAACCCATTAGAGATTCACAAAGAAATACCTTTGCCATGGGAAGAGATATCCATTCGTGCAATTACTATCATTAGTGTCTTTGTGTGAACTCATGTATTTGCCTCTTTCTAATTTATGGGTTGTGTGGCTGAGTTGGTTGAGCATTGTCCCATGCACCAAAAGGTCACAGTTCAATTCCCAGTCAGTACCTGGGTTGCAATCCCCAGTAGAAGGCATGTGGGAGGCATCTGATTGATGTTTCTCTTTCACATCAATGTGTCTCTCTTCCTCCCTTTTTCTCTTTCTAAAACCAATAAAAGCATATTTAAATAGAAATAATGTCAGGGGAAGGTGGCAAAAAAGCAAGTGTGTAGGTTGGATTAGGTGCGTGGCACTGGAAACTGACAGCCTGAGGAAATACTAAGTCTGGGGGTATGAGGAGAACAGAAGTAACCAAAAATTAACAAGGATTTCTGGAGTTAAAATCTCAGCAGGACTTTTTTTTTTTTTTTTTTTTTTACTTTTTTAAAAATTTGATTTTTAAAAAATTTATATTATTGAAAGTATTCCAGATGTCCCCTCCCCCCACATTGACCACCTCCACCTAACTCCTGTCCCCTCCCCAGGCCTTCCCTGAACTATTGTCTGTCTGTGGGTTATGCATATAGGTTCATTGATAGAGGAACAGTTTTTATCTCCTCTTCGATTTTGCATTGGGAAGACCCTGAGAACAGGGCATCGGTTCCTGAAAATTATGTAATTGGGCCTACCTGCAAAGTGCCATTTTCTAGCAAGAAAAGTAGAATAACAAGAAAGAGGTAATTACTGAACCTTTTGTTATGATGGTAAAGACTCTATTACCTGTCTCTCTCCCAGCTGTGCATCCTATCTATAGGTACAGGGTAATCATAGTTTTAGAGGCAGACACATGATTTTCAAGAATTACTTACCATTTATGTGCTATGTTAACCTTGAGAATTTCCCTTAACCTTTCTAAACTTCAATTTTCTCCTCTTTAAAATGGAAAAAAGAAAACCCCATCATAATCTGCACAAACAAGTCATCCAGTGGTTTTAAGTTTGAACCGACAACTAAGTGTAAATGGATTTTGTGAACTATAAGGGGCTTTGTAAATCTCTTGAGTGTACTTATTTATATAAATTGTGTGACTCTGTCTTTTTAAAGCCCTCTGGGTCATGAAAACTTATGTAATTGCAGGTAAAAATCATCTGGTATGAACTAGGTTAGAGAGCGTGGAAATGTATATAACAAGATTAGAAAAAAGTCACTCCTCTGAGAAAGAAAAATAAAAGAGAGGGATGCTGTGGGATTTTATTGGACTCCTGACAATTGCACACACTTCACAACGTGATTATTAATAGATTTGGGGGATGGAGTGAGTTTGCCAGAGTTGTGACACTATCCTTCTGGTATGTTCTTTGGAGAGAAAAGAGATAAGGCAATTTTTAAGGAGCAGATCCTAAATGCTGACTTAGCTTATGACCCTTTCAAATCATTTTGTGATCCGTCATTTTGATGACCTTTCTGATGTGATTACATCGTATGAGCTATTTTTATTAAGATCTTGTAAGATTGCCAGATGACTAATTGTGGTGGAAAACAGCCAAGGAGCAAGGCCCAGAGTGGTACAGAGTGTGTACTCTCCCATCTTCTAGTTATCAGCTTTCTTAATCATTCCAGCTTCCTTTGAAAACTGAACACACATACTTCTGTATATTTTTCTTTTATTTATCTTATGTCTGTGTCATGTATGTGTTTGTAATTTGCTTGTCTTTTGTTGATTATCATCTCCTCCTAGATCCCCTCTGTGTGTGTTATTATCTTTGAGACTACCCATTGGGTCTAACGTAAATTTAGACACATGGGTCTTGCTCTGTCTCCTTTCAGCTGCAGGCAGAGGAAGCTGGGTCCCCTATACAAATGAGCTCCTTACTAGATGTACAAAATCTATCATGAACTGTCTTTACAAAATTGGAGTCTCATTCTCTCTCAGGAAGACCAAAAAGAAAACAGGAAACTGAGCTTATCCTTTCACATTAATTCATTCATCAAACACTACTGAGTGAATGCTGCATGCCAGGCTCTGTGTAGGGGCTGACCTTACCTGACGAATGTGAGAGAGCTTTTTCCTCAGGGGAACAGTAGAATAAGGAATTCAGAGAAAGAGAAACTTTGAGGAGGGTTTCAACTGGATGGATTTGAAGGAGTGAAGTGCCCAGCTGCTGCGTTTTAAGATTCAGATGTTTTTGGGTCTCACTGGTTTCTTTTATCTTGACTTCTCTTTTAAAGAAGATGTTCTAGAGAAGTTCCATGTAAGTCTTCACACTTAGTTTTCCCAGGGTGAGATCATTCACTACATCAGGACACTTGAGATGCTTGTATATCTTAGGCATCTCCTTACCCCTAAGCCTCCTGGCTCTCCTAATTACTCTCGAAGTGATAAGACACAGGAGAAGCATTCTTTGGCCAGCAAGTAAGGCAGCACAGAGAGATAGAACTCTATCATCAAAGAATTCACAGGGTGGTTAAGGAATTTGGGGATTTAACAAAGATGGTAAAAAAGAAAATTAAATTTGATGATTAAAAAAGAAGAAGATTAAACTAGAACAGAGGAAGGCACTACAGGTATAAAAGTTCTCAAAACCAGTGTACAAGTAGATTCAGGTGAAGTAAAGCAGAGGTTAGAGGTGAGGAAAACATGGCAGTAATTAATCTAAATCTTAGGCACTAAAATGTTTTGTGAACAGTGTGGAAAGGTAAGCTTTTCATCACCTCAAATCCCGCAAGTTCCTCCATAGTGATAGCTGAAAACCATTGGTGGCTTAGATTTATATCTGAAGGGAAAGCATGAAACTGATACTTAATCTTTAAAAATCTTCGATGGCATCTCAATATAAGGAATTTCAACAGCTCATTTGGAAGGCTCTAATTGCTTGTTATTTAGGTGGGAGAATAGAGCTGTGTTCTTAACATGGCAGACGTAATAGTAGAAATGTTCCTCTTATATTTTGCATGTTGTTGAACTGGTTTGTTGGTTTGAATACCATTCTGTTGGCTCTCCATCTGACAGGTGTGGCTAAGGATGGGCCCAGTTAGCACAATCATTTCACCGTTAATACAAGATTAGGCTGTTTTAGATGGATAGGTAGATGATTGTATAGATAGATGATAGATAGATAGATAGATAGATAGATAGATAGATAGATGGATAGATAGATAGACAGATAGATAGATGATAGATAGATAGACAGATGGAAATCCTTAATGACAAATCAAAGGAGAGAACATCTGGAATTTGTGCAAGGCAAATAAATCTATATATAAAGAAGGTCAAGGCAGGAGATAATCTCACTTGAGGAAGTTCTCTGTTTGTAAATGAATAAGTTACTGTATGTAGAAGCAAATTTATTACAGCATTCTTTAAAACAGAAAATGATTGGAAATCACATACATATTTCTCCACAAAAATAATGCATGCCATTATTGTAATCCTTAATGAATGTTTTTCATTTTATGTTTTTACATACATCTAATCTTTTTCTTTATAAGTTCCTAGAAAGAGAATTTATATTTCAAAAGATATACACATATTAATTGATTCAATATATTTCGCAATGTGCATACTAGAAAGGTTTCAAAACATAGAGATTGTTATAAGTGATCAATTCTTTAAAAGTTTATCCTCCCATCAGATCAGCAGATATGAAATTTTCTATTTCTTCACTACTAGGTCATTAGTGGTAAAAAAAAAAAAATTTCTCCATTTAATAGGTAAGCATTGCATTTTCTTGTGTTTATAATTTTAATTTCTTTAATTATTAATGGCTCTGAGCATTTAAAATGTTTACTAGACATTTTTATTTTTATTTTTATTTTTTTTTACTGATTACTTATTTATTGATTACTTCTTTAGGTCCTAAGCTCATTTGGGGGATACTTTTTTTCTCTCTTTCATATTCATTTTAAGAACTATTTATGTATTCACATCATATGTTTCCCAGTTTATGTTTGCACTTAATTGATTATTCCCTTTGTTGTTATATGGAATATTCTCATTTGTAAGAGATTCCATTGATCAATCTTTTGGTTTCTGCTTTGTTGTCATGACTAGAAAGACTTTCTCCACCTCAATGTCATTTAAAATAAACATTTATTTTCTCCTACTGTGAGTATGCTGTATTCTCTTTATATATTGATCTTTTAATCTTGATGAAATTTATAATGGAAAAAAGTAGGAATCTAACTTTCCCCCCAAGCAGTTAGCCAGTTTTCCCAGTACCACATATTGTGGTACCTCCTTTATCATATTCTACATGTTTTCACATGCTTCTGTTTTGAACTTGTGTGTTTTTATACTTCATATCACATTGTTCAAATGTTATGGTTCTAAACTACAGTAATATCTGACATTATCACCCATTTTTATGTTTTTACTGTAGTTTTCTTTAATCAATTATAGAAAGAAACTAAAATGTAAAAAAAAAACACACCAAAAAACAATAGTAAAAAGACCTTAGTGTTCAAGAACCATCTCTTTTAAGAAGAAAAAACAAAAACAAAAATAGTAAACATTTTTTGGAGGATTCTAAAGAGGATCAAGATTATACAGCAGAGGAATCTGATTCTGATTCAACTGAGATTCTTTAGACTCCATTGATCCAGTTAATTCTGTAACAACTGCCACTTCAACCAATTTGGAAAGCAATTTGATAGCCTGTATAAAGCTGCCATGTAATACCCAGGACCAAAATAACTACTATCCGCCCAGACATTCAATAAAAATAGGTAATATTCATACAAATGATGCATCCTCAGACATAAGGTATTAAAACCATATATTTTATTACCAACCAATGTTAATGAGCTATTTCTGTCGTAAAAAGCAATGTAGCTCCAATGACTATTTGGTACCTAATGTGTAAGGAGACCCCAGGCTGCACTTGGGGATTTACCATTGTTACCCTTACTATTTGTTCAGACTGTAACTTGTGGTACAAGTAGGAGAAATAGACTTCTACAGAAATTTCTGACACCTAGACTCCACCAGGAGTTTAAGGAATTATGGTCATGTACTCCACCTTAATCCCCAAAAGGGGACATATTTATTGCTTGTCATTGGCCACTGTTTCATGACCTTATTTTTAAAAATCCCCAAATAGATAATACAATATGATTTTAAAGTTATGAAATGCTAATTTTATGACTTTTTGATATAAAAAGAATCAATGAAATTGATTATTTCTAAACAACCGTGTCCACCTCAGATGTATAAATTTAATCTAACTTTATACAAGAGCTGAAAGCCCCATTAAGATATCTCTAACAACTTGGTTATTCAGCCTCTATTTAATTATCTCCAGTGTCAGGAAGCTCACACTTTTCTAAGGCAGCCCATTCTCTCCTTACTTTTATTAGGTCAAACTATCTCTTCCTAGAATGCCTGTAATTCTGTCCTCTGGAGCTCCCCAGAACACATCTACACTCTCTTTGACAAATCAGCTCTTTAAATGTTTGAAGAGAGCAAGTCCCTAAAGAATCTCCAAGATGACGATTCTTAATCCTGTACTTCTCTTCATGTGATACTATTCTTATGATTTTCCCAGATCCCTCTCTGATTTATCAGAATCTGAGACTCCAAACCAAATGCAAATTTGAGTCATATTTAAGCAACATAGAGTTTAGTGAGATGAATAATTTTTTACAAATCAGATATGTTTCTCCTAGTATTCCCAAGGTCTAACACAGAACTCAAAATGAATATAGTAGTTGCCCATTAAATATTTGAAGATTTTATATATATATATATATATATATATATATATATATATACACATACATATGCCTAAGCAACTTTTGCCCTGCAGGGATCGGGCCAAAACCAGCTCTCTGACATCTCCTGAGGGGTCCTGGATTGCGAGAGGGCGCAGGCCAGGCCGAAGGACCCCACTGGTGCATGTGGTGCATGAATCTGTGCACCGGGCCTCTAGTGAATTAATAAGATACTTTTGATCTTTTTCTTAACCATTTTAACAATTTTATAAAATATGTTGTGCTTTATTACCAGAATGAAATTATTTTACACAGTTGTCTATATTCCTTGGTATGTGTGGAGAAAAATCATATTAGGGCAAGTTAAATATTGACCTGTTTAAATTTGCTACAGTAGTTTAAAGTGCTGCACAGATTTGATTTTATTTGTATTTTTTTGGTAGTTCTAGGACCTAGAGCAGAGATTTGGTTTGGGGCAGCTCTATGTATCTCCTGAAGGAACATCTTGTGTGGAAAGTTCCTTCAATGTCCTGGTGCACAGACATGGGTCTTTGTAAATGTGCTGCTGCTAGAGCCTGGGCGCCTCTTTGTGTAATGACCTCGCAGTCTGTTTTGCACCTGCAGGTTGCTTGTATTAGTGTTTCTGCTGTTGCCAGAGGTGTTTCTGTGGAACGTGGCATCTCTTAGTGCACTCTCTCCAAAACTGAAAGCTAATTCAGGCTTTGTAGTGTATGCTAGCTCTTTCAACTTCTGATTCTATTTCAGCCTCAAATTGTGACTCCAATGAGGCCATTTTCTACTTTTTCTTTCCCTCAAATTTATTTTTCCTAGTGTATCTCCCTATCCCCTGGAATCTGAGTTTGTACATCTCTGCTTGAGTTTTATTAGGGATGCTTTCTATTAATACTCTATAACTCTTCAATTCTCTACCCTCATCCCATCTTCCCACCTCAACTCCTTTTTTAAAAAAAATTTAAGGTATAGTTGGCATACAATATTATATTAGTTGCAGGTGTACAACATCATGATTTAACATTTATATGTTTAACATTTATCTCAACATGCTCACCACATTAATTTTAGTAACCATCTATCACTGTGCAAAGCTGTTACACTATTGTTAACTATATTCCTCTTCACCTTTTCACACATTTTTTCCACCGCTCTTCCCTTTGGCTACCATCAGTCTGTTCTTTGTTTCTATGGGTCCATTTTTGTTTCGTTTTATTTGTTTGTTTTGATTTTTTTAAATCATCATATAAGTGAAATCATGTGGCATTTGTCTTTTTCTTTCTGACTTATTTCACTTAGCATTAACAAAGTTGGAAGTATCATGCTTCATGATGTCAAATTATACTACAAAGCTATAATAATAAAAAGAAGTATTGTACTGGCATAAAAAGAGACACATAGATAAGTGGAACAGAACAGAAATTCCAGAAATAAATTCTCACTTATATGGTCAATTAATAGATGACAAAGGAAGCAAAGCTATACAATGGGGAATGACAGTCTGCCTTAACACTTTCCCCTTCCATTTACTTTCCCCTCCCATTTACTTTCATGCTTACAAAGTAAAAGCAATAGTAACAGCAGGGAGACTATCAGAAATGGGAAGCTTTCCTCCAAAGCCTATAAGGTTACTCACTGCAACACACAGAATAAAATTTTTTAAAAGTATTAATTTTAACACATCTTAATTTTTTTGTTTGGATCAGCTGAAATCTTTTAGAATTTCACTGACCCATAAAAGAAGATAATCACAGGCAATTATATGAAGTGAGTCTTTAAGCAAAGGGAAAACATCATTCTAATCTTGTTTTCTCTTTCCTCATGTAAACATGATTAATCTATTTGATAGAAGAAATATATCCAAGCTTGTCAGAATGGGGTTTTGTGAGTTTTGTGTAAAAGAGTAGATTTGCAAACTTAAACTCAAAATTATGTTGATAACATTAATCATAGGTGGCTTTTTCTAGAGTATGTGTGGGAAGGAGTAATTTTACATATGAATTAAGTGATTTTAAAATAAACATCCCTTTAGATGAATACATTTTTCCTCTCAGGTATAGGCTTATTTGATGGAGAGAGATTTGTGTTTATTAAATTTGAGGAAGTTTTGCATTATCTTTACTAAGTACAAAGTTGTGTTTTACTTTTATTCAAAATATGTGAAAGAACACTGAGTTCACATGATGATTACGTGTAGGTGGCCAGGAACTTGGGATCCAATCAGGATGGGAGGTAGGTTCACTGATCTGTAAGGTGTAGGTCAAGCACTGAATGAACCCAAGACTGTGAGGAGCCTCCTCACATAAGAAGGAAGATATGAGAAGGAAGATGGACAAGGCTATAGTTGCATTCACGAGGGGATGTTGCATGAGAAAGAGATCTGTCTGTGGGCTCCAGAGGCAAGATAAACATGTTGCTGAGAGCACGGTGAACAATTCAGCCAAATGGTTCCTTGTCAGCTGTTTTAACAGAACTATGAGTGATGTTTCCTCATAAACATCTTATACTTCAGCTAAATGAGGGTCAGGTCTCGGAAAAAGTCTATGATGCTGCCAGCATGAGGGCGTCTGTGGGGAAAATATGTACAAAATGGGATTGAGTGGCATGCAAAGGGGAAGGGGAGATTGTTAGAAAAATTTTCCCTGAGCTAAAGGTCACTCTTTCCTCCTTTCTTGCTTTTTCTTCCCTTTTGCCTGCAATTTCTAGAAGACCTCATTGTCATAGTGAAGCTCATGACTAAAGATGCTCTGGGCTATGGAGTGTAAACACTATGGAAAGATAGGTTCTGACTCTCCATAATAAGCAGCACTAGGATTTGCATGACTGCACATTGTCATCACTGTTATACAGTAAACGGATAGATCTATAAACTGGGATTTTGTCAGAACATAAACTTGGCCTGGGAGAAAGTCATGGTCTCTTAGATGAAGCAGCTTTGGGGTGAGGGCTGTTTGTGGCAAACTAACTATAAAATCAGTAAAGTTATACTAACCTTCCCAAAGTGACTATTTTTAGTACATATATAATGGTGATAGGAAATGATAGCTTCTTTAACCAACAGTATTTTTGTAAGGATCACATTAGCTGGTGTACCAAAAAAGGCTCCATACAAATGTGACATATTATTATTGTAGGAGATTTGAATTGCTGTGCTACCACGCCCTGCTAAATTAGAATTTGAAAGTGATAATGCATCTCTCCTAAGCTTCTAATTACTTTTCATAATGTGGGCTACCCAAAACACAGTGTAAAACAGCTAGGTAGGATCTGTCTCATTCAATTTTTCTCAAAGCACTAAATATTCTAGGTAAAAACACAAAATACTGTTCCAGGTTCCCCTGGGCATGGCTTTCAATCTTCATACCATTTATGTATTCAGGCAGTTTGAAGAAGTCAGCTATGAGACTGACACAAGGTAGAGTTAAATCCAATTTACCTCGATTCTTCACAAACTTGTAGATGTTACAGCACCTGGCCACGCATGTAGGAATTCCAGGTGGTGGTCCTTTTTTAAACAGGCATGGCTCACCAGCATGCGTCCTCTTTTGAGGTGAGATTAGGAAAATATACTGGTGTCTGTATGGAAACCAGATTGGCATGCCTGGTAGAATACACTACAATGCACTGGACTGCAATCATGTGTGTCTGGCCTGTGCTCTCACAGTAAATCATGTGAAGCGGTGGACATGGAAAAATCATAGACAGTAATAGCCTAGCCAACTTTGGTTAATATTTCCTGTGTGTAAGGCACTGAACTACCTGCAGACTATCTTATTGCCACTCACAAAGAATCTCAACAGGTAGGCACTACAATTGTTTCTACTTTATGCATGAAAAATACATGGCTGGCTTGTTAAATGCTTTTTCCATGATCAAGTTGCAAGGTGGGTGCAGAACACAAACCATCTGATTGTAGACCCATGTCCTTAGCCATCATCTCTTCCAGATATTTTGCTTTCGGCCTTTAGACATTTCAATGTTTGATCTATTCGTCTGATGACCTGGTTAAGCATTTCTTCTCCATATGTTTTTCCCATCTAGTTCCTTAGAGAAAAGACATCCAGCCACGAATCTACCATTTCCTGGTGCAAGGAGGCCACTAGTGCAGTAACCAAAAGCAAAGTAAAACAAAACAAAACTAAACAAAAATGTCAGGCTGAACATTTTAGTTTTGAACCATTGACCAAAGCAGATAGAGTCTGTCCTTTAACATATTTTGTTTTATCCTGAAGGTTCTTCTTCCACAAGAAGCTTCATGAAGAGATGTGCAGATAAACAATTTTCAACAAATAGAACAGTAAGAGATACAGTTTTCTGGGCAGAAAGCATACTTTTTAGAAAGACATTTATTTTTAATCCATGAAATTCAGTTTGGATCTTGATGAATTATATCTTATATGGTTTGCAATTTAGATGCTTGAAAGTAATTAACTTAACCCTTGAAAATAAAGCAATATAATATATTGTTTAAAATCATGGATGTTGAAATCAGGTAACCTGGATTTAAATCCCAGACTTGTCACTATTTGTGTGGCCTTGGGCAATTGACTTAATTTGTCTAAGCCCTTAATTTCTCTAAAAATAAAATAATTATATATCTACTTCATAAGTTTGGAGGATATTAAACAGCATTTATAATGATTTAAGCACAGTTCTTGTATTGAATAAGGAATTAATAGATAATGACCATGAGTATATAGATCTGTGGTGTGAGGCTAATGATAAGACATGAATATCATAGTCATAATAGGTACTATTTGTTGCCATGAGTCTGGCTGTGTTTACTCAGGAGGGATGCATAAAGTAAAAAGAACAGAGAGGTAAGGATAAACCATTTGGGATGGGCAAATGAGAAGCAAACAGTCCTTCCATGGACTGGGTGGTTTTTATTAGTTTCCTATAGTATAGACAAAGGAACATATTCCTCTAGTTACTAATGCGGAAGACAATTTAATGTGATCAGGCTTTGGTATAAGACAGACATGGGTTTGAAGCCTGACTCAACTGCCCACCAGCTGAGTGACCTACATCAACTTAATCTCTCTGTGCCTTTCGTTTCTTCAGCGTCATTATAATGTTTATATAAATTAATACATATCAAATGTTTAGCATAGACCCTGACCCATAGTAAACAGTTCATAAATGTTTTATTATGAGTCTCATTAACACGGGCACTATGTCTATGACTCACTAACCTTGAAAGAAAAGTTCCACCTCTAAGAACAGAGACTAAGCGAACTATTTCTAGATTGTTCTGTCATTGTTACAGAAACCTTGGAACATGAAGGCGGCAGAATCTGAACATTGCTTGGCTGGGATCTTAAAGACCTGATTTGCATTATATCAAAACACATGTCATTGGCAGCGAGAATGTCAGTGATTGAGTGAGGTGCTCAGACTAAGAATTACAAGGATCAAGAGGAGAAAAAGAATACCATGAACCAGATCAGGTCTCTCCAGGCTGGGTGCAGCAGGAACAAAGGCATGGGAGAGACAGCATAGAAGTTTTGTCTGTAGTGGGGTAAGCAGGGAGGTATGGCTAGAGTGGAGGAGCCTTGCTTTGGAATTAATGTTAGAGGCAGAGCTCAAAGGCCCAGAGGTGGGATCGGGGTGTGAGGACACTACATTGCGAGAAAATGACGATATCTGCAATCCCATTATTTGCTTTGAAGAGTTTTCTTTCAAGGGAAGTGGTGTCATTCTGCAAACAGAATTAAATGTAATCTTTTTCTTAGCACTGTTTAAATATATTTTTTTAAAGTTGCCATTTACAACATATGAAACCTCCTTATCATCAACAGAGTGTTCTGATATCAAAAGAAGCTGTGTTGTTCCTCTCCAATGCTGGCTTCAGTGAGTGCTCTTTATGCTCTTACCATAGAACCATTTTAAAGCCTTAAATTTGTTTAATTTGTTTGTTTTGGTTTTTTGGGGGTTTCTTTGTGTGTGTTTTTTAACCTAAGAATCTTGCCTCCTATACATATGTCAGGAGACATACATGACTTATGTTTAGTACAGTATTGTTTGTAATCACACAGAAATAGGAAATAACCTTATGTCTGCCAGTAAGGACATTAAAAAATAAATTGTGGTATAGTTACATAACAGAAAACTATTCAATAGTAAAATAAAACTAAACCTAAATAATTTTAAAAAAAATGTTGAATTTTTTAAAAAGTAAGATACCAAGTGATGTCTAGAGTATGATAGTACTGGTATACATTTTAAAAAATTCACATAAAACAATAATATATATTATTTATGGAGACATGCATATATTTAATAAAAGCATTAATACACGGGTTAGAAAGATATAGTTTAAATTCATGCCAGTAGTTGAGTTTGGAAAGGGAATGTGGGTATTGGGATTGAGGAAGAGATCAAAATTGGCTTTATTTCTATTATAAAACTAGAGGCCTGGTGCACAAATTTGTGCACCAGTGGGGTCCCTTGGCCTAGGTTGCGGGCTTGTCCCATCTTGCTCAGTCCCAATTGGCCGGACCCCAGCAGCAAGCTAACCTACCAGTCAGAGCGTCTGCCCCCTGGTGGTCAGTGCATGTCATAGTGAGCAGTTGAGCGGCCTTAGCATATCATTAGCATATTACATTTTGATTGGTTGAACAGCCGACCTGCTGACCAGACACTTAACATATTAGTTTTTTTAATATAGGATAAATTAAACAAAGATTTGACAAAATATGAAGATATATTCACACAGAGAGATTTTGTGTGTAAGGTTGCTACATTTACCTTTGGAGGGTTTTTTTGTATTTTATTTATTTTATCAAGAACAAAAATTAAAGATAAAAATAATCATTTACCACCCTCACCCATTTCATGGTGATCAAAGGTACAAAATTCTAGTTTTAAGACAAGTTCTTAGGGATGTAATGTACACATGGAGACTAATTAACAATATTGTATTGTACATGTGAAAATTGTTAATAGAGTAGATCTTAAATGTTCTCATCAGAAGAAAAAGAAATTGTAACTATGTGTGGTGATGGATGTTAAGTAAACTTAATGCAGTAGTCATTTTACCATATATACATATGTTAAATCATTATGTTGTACACCTAAAACCAATATAATGTTATGTGGAAATTATATCTCTTATATTTTATAGAAAAGATAAAAATGACCACTAAGGAATAGATTAGAATGCTGATTTTATCAGTGTCCACTTTTCAAGACCCCTTTTGTTATCTCAATCTTGTCAATGAATTTTATAATTTTGTTCAACAAGTTAAATTTATTTGATATAATTTATTTGCTCACTTTTCTTTTAAAAATGTAAATGCCAACAAGGACTTATCATCAGTCAGAGATAAGCATTCATAGAAGTATGTGACACAGTGACTACTGTTTTGCCTGGATGTATATTTGCATTGCATCTTGTGAAGTTGGTGAATATTCTGTGCTGATGAAGGGGCTGGTAGGAGTGCCTGCTTAAATCCCACCTCCTCCTCATCTTCAGGCAGTGCTCCTGCTGCCTGTTCTTTTATTCTTATATTTATTGACTTCAGAGAAGAATGGACAGGGAGAGAGGGATAGAAACATCAATGATGAGAGAGAATCATTGATCGGCTGCCTCCTGCACGCCCCCTACTGGGGATCGAACCTGCAGCCCAGAATCAAACCTGGGACCCTTCAGTCTACAGGCGGATGCTCTATCCATTGAACCAAATCTGTTCTTTATTAACCAGTTGTTGTCTCTTGTAAAGAAACTATAAGTTTGTGTGTTTTTTCCCCACAAATTTTTCTATATTTCAGATGAATGTTATTATCCTGAATATGCTATGCAATAAAGTTTATAATTTATTGGAGCATGTGTGAGAATTTAACTGATTGCTATAGTCAAGAATTCAAAATTTAATTAAGGGCATGTAAGGATATATTTTCAGTTACAATATACAGCATATCAGAAGATATTATTGCTGTAATGTATCCACAAAGTGGAGAAATGATGAAATTGCTGGGATCACCTTGAAAATGCTAAAGATGTAATAGAATTCTAGCCAAAGCAAAGAAACTTGACATTTTAGTTAGCCCATACAGTCTCGTTATGGGCAAAAACATGATTACTACTTTAAGTTTTTAAATATTTAAAGTCACTTGAAGATTTCCATTAATATCTTTGTGAGCCCCTAAGTAGTGAGGGATTTCATTTTGGGAACAACTTCTCTCTAAGGAATGTAGTTAATGTTCTGAATCAATGAAACAATAACCTTTTTGTCTCTAGAAAAGTTCAACTACTTTACAAGTGTGACTATTTCTTCATTTAGTCCCAAATAGAAATGCAATAGAAAAGCAATAAATCACAAAAAATACAAATTTTGTCCTGATGAAATGGAATATGGGGCACATAAAACCATACCATTTATATGAAAGAGAGACAGAAAGGCAGTGACAGTTGTCTGGGGGTTGAAAATCCATTAGCAGGATAAGGTCTGAATTCGGGGAAAATATTGAAATCATCATAGTAAAACTATTGAGGAAGACCAAGAAAGCTGAGGCCATAATTTCCCACAGAAAGTCTAAATTAAATAAAGGAAACCATTACTAATTTATATTTGCAAGTCACCCTAACTTAATCATTATTCCCGTCTCTGGAACATACTCAGTGATTCATGAGATGCTTGCCAATAGTGCTGGCTGAGAGGAGAGAACATTCATCCTAGAGCTGGAAGACTCTGCCAGATTTCAGAGGTAATTTTAGGTCACTAGTCCCAAGCCAAATATTCCTACTTTTAGAAACACTGTTTAAAGCATTGAATAGGGGGTGTGGGGGAAGGGAACCCCTAAGCCTGCTAACTCTACTAGAGCTTCTGCCACAGTTATTCCTTCAGTTAGATGTCTTTCTGTGTGACTCCAGAAGGCTCTGCCTGCTAATGACAACTCATTTAGCAGAGTGACAGTTGTTTGATTCTCACAGGGAATGAAGCAAGCATGGCCTGATGCACGCTATACCCCTTTCAACAGCCTTGCTGCAAGAGAATCTTTACTGCAACGAGCATTAGAATTAAATGTGAGCTATTTGTTAATGAAGGAAAATCTCCCACTACCAAATAATAGCCTAAAAACGTGTGAGCGAGAAGAAAACTCTGAGAAATAGCATCATGTTTCACTCTGGGTCAACTGGTTAATTGATTACTACAGCATTCAAATCTATGGGGTACCCGCACAAAAGGGGTTTTGGACCACAGATATATCAGCATACATCCTTATTTGCATTCACTTAAGAATTCATAAGACCAGTTGTCAGAGGGAATATGGCTCTTTTAGGCTGTCCATCTGTGTGCAAGCACATTCTTGCATCCAATATCATTTGTATGACTTAGAATTTAGATAACAATAAGTTTGGATTCTGAATAGCTTTATTTAAACTTTAATAAAAATGCAAACGGGTTCTTTAATACCATTTTGGCTACCACATCTGATTGATTTTCTTTGATGAGATTTTGAAGACTCCTTCGAATTACCATTTTTTAAACCCATCAAAACAGGCTGAGTTGAAACTGGCGATTATTGCCACGTCTGCTGCTCTGCTCTGCTCATTAAAGTGGTTTGAACTGTAAACAGAGCCCCTTTTGTTTAGCTGCTTGAGAGATACCTATTACAAGGTTTTCCAAAATGTTAAAAGAAAATGTTATATTTCAGGGAAGAGTGATTTGTTCAGCAATTTACATTTTGATGAAAAAAAACACGGTTGCTTCCTTTTTAGATCTCAAATTCCTTTCTGTAGCAATGCACAGTTGGTTACATGAGCATAAACAAATGTGAAACCACATACCGAGTGATGATACATTAAGAAAATGAAATAAATTCAGTAGACAGTCAAAAAATTTCTTTCTCTGTCACTCTCTGAAGGACAGGATAATATGTCTCCTTGGGGCAAGTCCTTCTGGCATAAAATGGCCTAGAATACATCTTTGGGCTGTTCATTACTTCTCTTGCTCTGAGCCCTCATTTATAAACCTGAGAAAATTAGGTGTTCTTACAGCCTTACACTGCCTCATTCTTATTTACTCCAGGTCAAGGGATTTTAAAAAGATGTTTAAAACCAATGCTTTTATGTGGACACTGGCTGACAATCTATCATTCTCCTTTCTGGGAACCCCCAAATAAATCTCCCTGCTCTCTATGACCTGTTGGGAGACCTTTGCTAGATTCATTCCTTTATTAAGAATGAAGACATCAAGAGAACAAAGTTAGTGGAGGGTGGCTATGATATTCCTTAAGGAAATATAACTCTCCCTTGATCTACTGGCAGCAAGTCATCTGGCTCCTCTCTAAGGTGAAACCTATTTACCTGTTTTCTCTGATCTGTAACACTTCTCAGAAAGCCATGGGCTCTACTACATCCTCCTGGGCTCCAGTGACATGGGCATAAGAGAGGATAGGTGTAAAGGTAGATGGCACTTCAGGCTCCCTATCACTACAGGGTCTTCCCACTTGTTCTTTATTTTTAATAATAATTGTGTACAATGTAATAATTTTATATACATACTAGAGGCCCAGAGCATGAAATTTGTGCGTGGGTACGGCCCCTAGGCCTGGCCTGAAATCAGGGCCATCTTCCCTGACTGCCCACAGACAGCCCCACCCCCACTCCCACCCACCCCTGGTTCCCCATTCGCTATCGGGTGATCAGAGCCTGACAGCTTGGGGGAGGGACCGAGAGGTCAGCTGTTCCTGTCTGCTCGCCGGCCCCACCCCTGTCACAGGTCACCCTCTGTGTGTGGGGCGACCTGTGGTGGGGCGGGGCCTTGGCCTGGCACCACCTGCATCCCCCACCACCCACCCCCAGTTCCCCGCTTGCCATCAGGCAATCGGAGCCTGATGGCCAGGGAAAGGAACTGAGAGGTGGTCAGTGTGCCTCATAGTGGCTGGTCGAGCGGTCATTCTGATCGTCCCACCGTTAGGGTCAATTTGCATATTACCCTTTTATTATATAGGATGCATAGTGAAATAGTTACTAAGTAGTGCCATTTAGTATATCATTTCCTCACATGGTTACGGTTTTTTCGTGTGTGTGTGCGCGTGTGTGTGTACACCTAAAATCTACTCTCTTAGCAAATTCATAGTAGTCTTTGTTTGAAAGAGCCTATTTGATCTTTCCTTCTTCTAATTAATGCTTATGTCAATATTTAGATTTTCATTTATGTGTCTCTTTTTCAGGGAAGTTTCCACCAATTTCCAATTCAGGTTAATATTTGTGTGTGTGTGTGTGTGTGTGTGTGTGTGTGTGCGCTACATTCTTATAGGATATTTTTTTCTATAAAACACTTTGGTTTTTACCTATTGGTTTATTTTTGTTATTATTTTATTTTAAGCTCAGTGAGAACTGGAATTGCTTCTGTTTTCTCTGACTGTTATCTCAGATACATAGCATGGTTCCAACTACTTAAGTAAATATGTAGTAAAATGTTGACTATATACAAAAATTGGCAAAAGACTTAATAACATTTTTTTCTGGCAACTATCAGTAATTTTAAATGTATTCACAGAAGAAGAAAAAAACCTTTAATATCTTATGAGTAGAAGCCACACTGATTTTGCCTGGAAATAAGTCTCTTTGATGCCTTATTATATATTTAAAAGGAGGTATAAAGGTGAACACTCCTAACAATTATAATAGCTCCATCTCTTAGTTTAAAAAATAAAAAAAGACTCAGATTTAATTTGGTTGACTCTCCTACTCATTATATAGATGCTTAACTGTCTCTTCAATTCACATTGGATGAATAAACACTGGCAGAGAGAAGTTTGCATAATTGAAAGTGCTCTGACGCTTAACCAGCTGTGTCAAGATTTGATTTTACTTAATTATTGGTCAACATACACATCAAGTGTGTGCAGAGGAGGAGGGCCTGGTGAGGAATATGGGGCTGTTCTGGGGGCATATAAGGTGACCTAGCTCTCTTTTGTTACTAGTAACAAAAGGTATTCCTGCCATTAGCCTACAATCTTTCAAAGGAAGTTGTCATTTACTTCTTCCCTAAATACATCACTTTCTGACACACACTTTATGCTCCAGCCACACTGAGTTTCCTACCTTCCCCTAAAAGCAGGCCCTGTCACACCCTATGAATTTGTACATACCTGTCCCTTAACCTAATTTCCCTTTTCCTCTCTGAGAAAACAAGACACAAACTTGGTCTTGGAAGAGTCAATGTAGTCAAGCTTCCTTAGTGCTGCTCCACGGAGTGTTTCGTGTCCTTTTCTGTAGGCACTCTGTTTTATCTGCCTTCATGTTACATGTAACACTGGCCTACCTTCATCATCATTCACATTGGGTAACCGATCCTGACCTTGTAAAAAAAATTATTGTTCTTTTCTAAGCCTCCTTCGGTTTCCCCTCATTTCTGTGTTCTATGCCCCTGCCCCTCTGAAGCAAACCTTGTGGTCATGCTCTTTCTACTGATCCTATTCATCTCCGTCTCAGAGAACATTATGCTCAGGCTTTCCTTCCTCTCTTTATAATCATCAATCTTTCTTTGTTGTTTTCTTTTCTCAGTTGTTTATGTATTAAAAATCCAATCTCTCCATCTAAATAAAAACACTCTTTACTAACTCTATTATGCTTTTTAGCCATTGACCTACCTGCATTATTCTCTTAGCAGCCCAAATCCAGTTTCTGACAACCTCTCCTCTGCTTCTGCCTCTGTCATTGAATTCGATCCAATCCCCGCCCCCACGCCAATGGCATTATGATGCTCCTCTAATCAGATTTGAAAGCTTCTCCTCAGTCCTCTTCTTCCTTTGACATCTCAGCTATAGTTCTTGTTTGGACAACTTCAGTCCTTCCCAAACTCCTCTTGAACCTTCCTCTCAGCAATATGGAGTGGTTGCCATTTCTCTTCTGCTGCTCCTTCCCCACTATCGCCAACTCCTCCTTTTCCTTCAGAGTCTCAACCATGGAAAGTCTCCAAACTTCATATCTTAGTTTCAGTTCACAAACGTTTCTTACTTTGTAGAAGCTATTATTCTGTACTAGAGGCCACAAAATTCATGCATCGGGGTAGGGAGGTTCCCTCAGCCCAGCCTGCACACTCTTGCAATCCTGGAACCCTCGGATATCCCTCTCACAATCCAGGCATGCTGGCTCCTAACCACTCGCCTGCCTGCCTGCCTGATCACCCCTAACCACTCTGCCTACCTGCCTGATTGCCTCTAACCACTCTGCCTGCCTGCCTGATTGCCCCTAACCACTCGCCTGCCTGCCTGATCACCCCTAACTGCTCACCTGCCTGCCTAATCGCCCTTAACCACTTGCCTGCCTGCCTGATCGCCCCTAACCACCTCTACCTTGGCCCTCGCTGCTGCGGCTTCATCCAGAAGGATGTCTGGAATGACATCTGGAAGGTTGTTCCTCTGTCCGGTCTAATTAGCATATTACACTTTTATTATTATAGGTTTGTTTTAAATCTTCATCTACAAATCATTTGCTCCTAAATACTAATATTTATTTATTGGTTGCTTGATTGATTGTCAAACCTCTCCATCAAGCTCCAGCCCTTTTCAAAACAAGAAAACTTCTCTGGAAGTTTCTTCAAAACTGAAAAGATTTGTGTGACTATAATTAAACTCATTTTTATCCTTAAGAATGCTCTCTCTCCTCACCCTTATTTCACGTTATGTCTCCAGTACTTCTATCAGTATAAACGCTTGGCATTAATGACAAAGCCCAACATACTTTCAGATAGGTCTCCCTTTGCTGTTATTGTTTTCCTCTGTCATTACTCTGTACAAGGACTTCACTTTCATGCGTGAATTTAACTTCCTTCTAGCTTCATTTTCTATCCCTTATAGCGTCTATGTTTTCCAGACTGCATCTTACTTTTCTCCAACTCCTTTTTGAGCTGAATAATTGTACTAATTCATTGAGTGCTTCTATTGTTTATAGATTATTATCTAAAAGACTATTCAGAAATTCATTTACTAAATCATAACAGCACTGTCAATAAATATACTCTGTCTCCTACAACTTATAATACTTTTGTTGACTTTTTAAAACCTTATTCTATATTTAAAAGTTAATAATGTTTTACTCCATTCCTCAAAATAAGCACAAACACAGCACATGCAGGCCATCAGGTGAATAAATAGAGATGTGAAAATGATTAATCACAATGCATAGGCTTGTGTGAGTGATGGACACAGTTGCCTTCACATTTAGACCTGTCTCCGGATATGGAAGGTTATAGGTAGAAAATCTGTGAAAGAGGCTTTGCTACTGTCCACTCACTAGTACTGCAAAGGCTAGCATATTGCTTGCTGTTATTTTATGAACTTTATTCTCACTAATATTTCCATATGCATAAAAATTATAATGTCTACCAGTTTGTCTAGCATATATAGCTTCACAGTAAGAGAAAAACAAAAACTAAAACAACTACAACTTGCTGACTAATTTTTGTTAAAGGCAACATGAACAAAAGGTTGAAATTCAAGATCCATTAGTAGATGATAGAAAATGCATCTACTAGTTAGTTTTTTCTGTTTATAACTGTGAGTTCTTTGGGGAGAATTCAAGGACACACTGGTATATTTTTAATGAACCTTAAATAGTCTCCCCCAATCTAAATGATCTGAAATCTAAAATATTTTACATGTAATTAAAAATAATTAGTAATTACATTATATTATAAAAAATGTTTGGTAAGTACTAAAAAGAAAAAAATAAAGATACATAATTCTACTAATCCAACCCATCTGTTAACCAATTTTCTAAATTTCCTTAAAGTTTTTTGTCCATTTGTTGCATGCTTATAATCATAATATGCATGCTAATTTTTACTCTGAATTAAAACAAAACAAAACAAAACAAAACCCTTGCATCATAGCTATTTCCCCACATATACTACATAGCTCCAGTGCTTCTCTGATGTTTTTAAAAAGCAGGATCGAAGAATGAGCTGGGTAAAGTCTATGGACTGGGAGCCAAAGGCTTTCCTCTTTCATTGCTAATAGGCCAGCTGCCTGTTAACTCTTCCCAGCTTCTAGTCGCTGTGCCACACAGTATGGCATGATATTTTTCCTAAAATAGTTAATTTACAGGAATAATTAAGGCTCTTTGCCTTGAGATTTAGGAAATTAGAACTGGCTCTATGTAAGAGATTCTCCCTCCTGTAATTCCAGCTGAGAACACAGGGTAAGGTTTCTCTCTGTGAAACACATTCCCAGATAATCTAAACCCACTCATGCTGAGAAGAAAACATGCAGCCTCTTCAGTATTTAGAGATGCAAGGAATTTGGTCCTTTTCCTTTGGCATTTTTGTTGTATTCAGCCATCATCTTGGACTGTCAGAACTGTCTCATGACTCACGTATCCTATATCATTTGTGTTCATCAGTTATTACATCAAGAGCCCTAACTCTTAATTAGTTTGAATGAACTTAAATAAAAAAATAGATCTTTACTTTCCCCTTAAACCAAATTTTGTCACATCTCTCCCTATTTATTTGCTTTCTTCACCATTTGCCCTGCACCATCTGTGTTTCAAAGTATATTTTGGTTCCTGTTTGGGGATTATTGTTAGAGCACAAATTTCATTTTTATTATTACTCATTATTTTTCATTACATTTTTTTAAACTTTAATTTTTAGTGACTCCTTCTATATTTAATTCCTAAGTGAACTTGAAGATTTATTAACCTTCATCTGTCCTTGCATCCATCCATTCTTACATTCTTCCATGTATTTATTCATTTATTGAGTCTTCTATTCTAGAAGACAAAAACTAGTTGGTTTTTAGTTATGTTTAAAGAAAGGTCTAGTTTAAATATATAAAAGAGCCATAACTGGTTTGGCTCAGTGGATAGAGTGTTCGTCTGTGGACTGAAGGTCTCCAGGTTTGATTCCGGTCAAGGGCATGCACCTTGGTTGCAGGTACATCCCCAGTAGGGGGTGTGCAGGAGGCAGCTGATCAATGTTTCTCTCTCATCGATGTTTCTAACTCTATCCCTCTCCCTTCCTCTCTGTAAAAAAAAAAAAAAATCAATAAAATATATTTAAAAAAAAAAAAATATATATATATATATATATATATATATATATGAAAGGTCCAATTTAGGCAAATGACAATTTGTGACTATTGCTTTTTCCAGAGCATCTGTGCATGAAATCAGAATCTGTTTCTTTGAAATAGAGTTTTTATGTAGCTTCTCCTATTAATAATATGAAATACATTTTTCCAAAATTATTTAAATTTTTCTTTTTCATATCTTTATTTTAAAAGCCCATAACTTTTGTTTCCAAAATGAATATATTGGGATTAAATGGGTTAATTTCACATGCTGTGAGCATTATATTTCATTATCTTTTCTAATGCTGATAATTGGTCTATGAATATACTTTAACATTTCAGCTTATTTGAATGCCTTTTGCTTATGCTGGTGTACTAGGACATTTTTATCCCTGGACTTGTTCCCATTAATCTTTTTTTTCCTGCTCTCTATATAGAAACAACCAATTATTTTCTCACACTCTTCAATCCTTTCTGCAAAATACATTTTATTTTTTTATTTTTTTAAGATTATCTCTAGATAATCATCAAGTACAGATTTAAGCTATTATCAGTTATTTTGGTGTAATAATTACTGGTTAATTACCTAGCTTTTTGCTGTCAGTTAATTACATTTTAAATTAGATAATACTGAATTGAAACCAGGAAAATATGGTTAGTAAAATGACAATTTTCTCTTCTCTAGATTATTGTCTGTGACTGGTCTTCTGATGATTGTTTTCAAGTTGTATTTTACAGAGGAATGTGTATTTCTTCACAAGTATAAATTGAATCTAATACCAACCATCCT
Source organism: Myotis yumanensis (assembly GCF_028538775.1). Taxonomy (NCBI): domain Eukaryota; kingdom Metazoa; phylum Chordata; class Mammalia; order Chiroptera; family Vespertilionidae; genus Myotis; species Myotis yumanensis. The sequence continues at coordinate 179,720,504 of NW_027223753.1, forward strand.
ATGCCACTCTTACTAGGTCAGTGGTTCTCAACCTTGGCTGCACATTAGAATCACCTGGGAATCTTTTTAAAATCCTGATTTCTGGGCCTCATCCTCCAGAAATTCTGTTTCTTTGTTATGGGGTGGGGCCACAACATTAGTAACAAAGAAACAGAATTTCCGGAGGATGAGGCCCAGAAATCAGGATTTTAAAAAGATTCCCAGGTGATTCTAATGTGCAGCCAAGGTTGAGAACCACTGTACTAGAGACTATTCCTTTTGTCTAGTAAGTATTTATTAAAAATGCTACCATTAATAATGGTCTTTTCTTATATTAACCAATCAAACTTCTTTAAAGTTATTCATATACATCTACTCAACTGAGAATGAAACCTTATATTTTAGAATTTACTTGGGCTCTTTAGAGTAATGAGTAATTCCAGCTAAAGGAAAATTTACTGCTAAAATAAAGTGGAATCATTCTGAATTTTATTGGATATATACTATGAAGTCTTAGACATTCCATTTCTAAGGAGAACCCTTCTCCACACTATGCCCTCAAAATGCATTTATGATATAACTTATATGTAGTTAAAATTGTACACACTCTCTTTGTTCTACCAATATAAATTTTGGTCTTTCATCAATTGATTTTGACTTTTGTGTTTATAGCAAATGTCTTGATTTAACACAGCTTGATATGAAAACATTGACCAGAAAACAATTAGGTCATAAGTCAGTAATAACAGATTTCTATTAAATCACTTCCACAGTTTATGAAAACATCTCTTTCCAGTCACTCTTGCCAAAACAGAACTTCCTAGCTATTTCTGTTGCAGCAGTCTGCCATTACCTAGGGATGTCTAGTTCTCTCCCTCTCTCAGTATCTCTATGATACAAGTAAATTTAAATACATTTTTGTTTTTTTGTTTTTAAAATTCTCAAACAATACAAGTCATGTGGATTAAATGTAAATCTTATTCCTTGTTCTTTCTCAAAGGTAATTACTTTGAACAGTGTAGTTAGAATGTACTTTATAAATACATTTTAAACATATTTCATTAATATGTATGTGATTTTTTACATATGCATATTAAACTATATGCATTGTTCTGTCTTCATTATTTTCATTTAACATATTTTAATGAGGTGACAGAAGATAATTTGACTTTGGGTGGTGGACACACAGTGTACTATACAGATCTTGTAACATAGAAAGCCATACCTGAAACCCATACGATCCTATTAACCAATGTCACCCTACTAAATTTAATAAAAATAAATAGCATAAAATAAAATATTATAATGATGTAAATCTACTTTTAAAAGTTAAATGTATGTTTTTTATCTTGTTTCTTATTTTTTTAAATCCTCCCTTGAGATTATTTTTTCCATTGATTTTTAAACAGAGTGGAAGGGAGGAAGGAGGGAGGGAGGGAGGGAGGGAGAGAGAGAGAGAGAAAGAGAGAGAGAGAGAGAGAGAGAGATGTGAGAGAGACACATTGATTGATTGGTTGCTTCTCACGCCGACTGGGGCTGGAGATCAAACCTGCAACTGAGGTATATGCTCTTGACTGGGAATCAAACCCATAACCCTTCAGTCTGCAGGCTGACTGAGCCAAATCAGCCAGGCCTATGTCATTCCTTTACAATGAACCTTTTGCTTGTTTCTATTTTAAAATTATTTTCATAATAGTACTAAGGAGTCATTTACATTTTCCTTTCTTAATTTTTTTTACGATGTCAACAATTACACAGATAATACAAATGCCATCATGGTAGGACAAACCGCTAGATTCTTACCATGAATCAAAGTAGTGGCAATAAATTTTACTGTAGACATTTCTTCATGGCCATGCATGTACAGAAAAGGGCAAAAAAAAAAAAAATGCCAGTTCCACTTACAAGTGCTTTGGATGGAGCAGTAAAAATAATTAATGTTATTCAATCTCAATCCTTGAGTGCAGGTCTCTTTAATAGTGTGTGTGACAAAGCAGTTCTGCTATATACCACAGGTGAGGGCTGTCTGGTTATGCAATTGTTGAGTGCTGAGCTTGCCACTGTTTCAAAATGAAATAGTATTGTTGCTTGAAAGAAACTATGTTTATTCAGACTTGAGTATTTGGCAGACATTTTCTCAAAAAAGAATGAAGTGAGCTGTCACTTCAAGGAAAACAACTGACAGTATTTGTGGCCAATGATAAAATTTGAGCTTTCAAGTTAAAATCAGATTTCTGAAAACATGTATCTGACACCATAAACTTGCCAGTTTCTCAATACTTGAAGACAGGGCCAGCTACATAATTTTCAGGCTTCTGTGCCAAGTGAAAATATGGGGCTCCTAGTTCAAAAAGCAGGAAAACAGTGCCATTAAATGTACTGAAATGGAAGCTTGTTTCTTTTTCCATGGTATTTCCCTTGACTTGTCATGATCTATTTTATTTGTTACTCAATGTTGTTCTGAGTTAAGAAAATTTAAATTTTAAGCTACTAGCATGAATTTTACTGTTTATTTGTGCAATGCCAATTTTATATACAGTTATAAGAACATTTGATTCATATGAAAAATTACAAAATTGTACAATTTGTATTTCCATAATTCATACATACATTTTTTGTTCTTACCAGAAGCATGGAGATGATGTACAACCCTAAGCAACTGTTTATATTTCACTTCTTGACATTTGCACATTCTAGCAACACAATCCTTAGCTTATATATAACTAGGGAAGGGCTGCGGATAAAAAAAACAAACTTTGGGTTGTCCTATCTTTTGATTTCTTACTGTCATTGTTTTTAGGAAAATGGTTGGCTATTCCATGAAAGGAATGCGAATAAGAAAGAATATGCTACAGTTCCTAAGTGGTCTGACTGTCTTAGACTGCACTGCCCTTTTGCTACATTCAAAACATATTCTGATTTGATTGGAAAATATGGTTTCTGAGGGTTATTAGTACCCCCACTTACTCAGCCATAGGCTTAATAAGCTTACCTTGTATTTACATTGAATGTCAATGAAATTCCTCCCACCCATTTCGGGTGCACCAGAACTTTGTGATACTGAGTACAGTGAACACTACGTGCAATTGAGGCACCAGGAAATGGCTACTGTCCTAAATAATAAAAGGGTAATATGCAAATCAACCAAAGGGCAGAATGACCGGTTGCTATGATGCGCACTGACCACCAGGGGGCAGACGCTCAGCGCAGGAGCTGCCCCCTGGTGGTGCTGCACCCTGGTGGTCAGTGTGCTCCCACAGGGGGAACGTTGCTCAGCCAGAAGCCCAGTATCTGGGCTCACGCCTGGTGAGCACAGCATCAGTGGTTGCCTCTCCCACCTCCATGGCAACGGTAAGGATGTGCGACTGAATGCTTAGGCCTGCTCCCACAAGTGGGCCTAAGCCTTCGGTTGCACATCCCCTGAGGGCTCCCGGACTGCAAGAGGGCACAGGCTGAGCTGAGGGACCCCCTCTCGCCTCCCAGTGCACCAATCTCTGCACCTGGCCTCTAGTGTTACATAGTACCTGTATCTCTTTGTGTTACCTAGTACCTGTATCTCTTTGGCTTTATTTTTGCATTGGGCTTCACTTACAAAACAGAAGAACCTTTTGAGTGTTGGGTCCTCTGCAATTGCACAGTTTACACTCCCGTAAAGCTGGTCCCACTTAAAAAGTGTTATGAGATTAGTGGTGATGTTAATGAATATAAGGTGTTGATTTTGTATAATGAAGTATGTTAACATTTGGGAGATCTGCATAAACCAGTAAACCAATATTTTCCAAATGATCAATGCATAATGTTATAAAACCATGAATAGATAAAATATCCATTCAAAGCACAAAATAGTCCAATAGATTTTAATGTCAACAGAGGACAGAAGTTCATTACTCTGATTTCAGATTCCACATAGCAGATAACTTTAAAGAAACCATGACTTATTTTTGATGAAGATCAAAGAAGACTATTCAAAAATATCTGAAAAGGATATGATTTTTCCCCCATTTTCAACTACATATTGGTATAAAGCTGGATTCCCTTCATATATTTAAACCCAAACAGCACATCACAATAGAGTGATTACTGAAGCAGATATGAGAATCCAGGTGTTTTTTATTACACCAGACAAGTAAGAAAATTAGCAAAAATATTTTAAAATTTCTACTGTCTGCACTGATTTTTTTTTGAAAAATACTTATATTTTTAAAATTAATATGCTATTTATGATAACACAAAATGGTTTTGGATTATTTTAAAATTAATTTATAAATTAAAATGTAATACTTTTGTTTTAATTTGGAATAGAAAATATCCAATAAGTATAACCCATATAAAGAAAAGATCTTTGGGATTCTTAATCATTTTTAAAAGTGTTAAAGGGTCCTGAATCCAAAGAGTTTGAGAACCTCTTATCTAGTAGATCACAAAAAGTGTCATTGAATTCCCAAAGTAAAATAGACACTTACTTATATTAGGTCAATATTGGTTTATTAACTATGAACAAAATAAATCAATGAGAATTAGCACTTTTAAAAACAGTAAATAAACTACTTCTCAAAATAAAAATTTATCAATAGGGTGTTATAATGGGGTTTTAAATCATTGCAATTCAAGTAGGAAAAAACATAATCACTAAACATAAATATGCAACTAATTTTTTGACTCTAACAATATATTTTATTATAATTTTCAAGATATACATATATTCTAGTTTTTGTTCATTTCCATTTTCCTCTAAAATTTTTTAAAAATATATTTTTATTAATTTTAAAGTGAGGAAGGTAGAGGGATGGAGAGATAGAAACATCCATTGGCTACCTCCTGCACACCCCCTACTGGTGATCAAGTCTGAAACCAGGACAATGTCCTGACAGGGAATTGAACTATGCCCATGCCCTCCTGGTTCATGGGCAGACACTCAATCACTGAGTCACACCAGCTGAGCTCCTTTCAATTGTTATCTATTTTTATTTTCTGATTACAAAAAAAGTATATATTTTTTATAAGAATTTAAAGCAGACAGATATAGAACACAGTAAATCTCCTGAATTTTCACACTTGAAAGGCTTTATGTTTTTGTTGCATTTCTTTTACTGTGTTTTCATCTCTATTGTCAATAACAACATTGTTGTTATAATCATCTATAATAATAAAAAATGTAATATGCTAATTAGATCGGACATCCTTCTGGACGTCCTTCCAGACTAAGCTGAGACTTCGAGGGAAGCCCAGGTCCCGGGTGCCAGAGGGAAGCTGGTGCTGGCAGCTAGGGAAAGGAAGGCCTACTCTTGCATGAATTTCATGCATCAGGCCTCTAGTTTTTTATAATAATACATGTCAAAATATGAGTGATAGATATACTTATTTTTAATTAATAATTTTGAAACTACGTTATTTTATAAGAACTCATATTTCTATGCTGTTATATAAAACCTATCTTTAAAAATTGTATATCTTAAATGATATAAGTTTGTTCATAGTTAATAAACCAATATTGACCTAATATAAGTAACTTGGGATAGACTCATCTTATTATTCAACTGATTAGATATGTGATTGTTAAAACATTCATAATTAGACTTTTTCATGTACTTAATCATGACCAATAGATGATAATTTATTAATAAAATGTCCATTTTTATTTACTACAAACTGAAATTTATTTATAGTTAAAAAGTGAGCACATTAGAGTCTCTGGTCTAAAAAACATTAGAATTATATATAGAAAATATGCACATCAATAACCATAAAAATAAAAGAGTTATTCATTAAAGCTTATTAAAGACAAGGAAAGTGTTATATACCCATTGACCTAAATGAGTTAATATTTGATGAGTAAATTAAAGCTTAAACAAAGACCTTTGATAAAGGATTTTACCAGTTTACCAGACTTTTCTCAAAATAAATAGTTCTTTTCAACACTTATGTCATGGCTTTCCCATGCTAATATTAGTAATAAAATATACTGAAAATGTGTCATCTTTTGCTTAAATCATAATTATAGGCAGGTCAATTGCTCTATTTAGTTGTAAAGAATAATACCATAATTTACTCACAGATTCTTCTATGCTCAATTTGAGTCACATTCTCTCATCTCTGTATTGTTTAGTATATTTGATTTGTGACTAGAAGAGATGAGGACAACTATACAAGGAGCCACATATAAACTTATCATATAGTGTATATTTACATAATCCTATTTGAAAGCAACATGTCAACACATATAAGGAAACATATATAAAAAGTGGAAATGTATCATAAAAAGTACTCAAACAGAAGAAAAAAGTCATATGCGCCAAATTGTTTATTATTGTATTAAATATTAATGGAATATGGAATAAATCATTGTCCCATAAAGTGATTAAATATTATATTCAACCATAGAAGACTGCAAAGCACTTATAAAAACATGGTATATTTCCTATAAGTCAAAATAATAATAAAAATGAGTATAAACTGGGATTAGAGCTGTATAAAATTTTGAATGCTTTTGGATAAATATCACTAGGGAATACACATACACAAAAATAGAAAAGTTATGCCAGACTAATAGGATTATATTTAGTTTGTTTTCATTTTTTCTGAACTGTTTCCAATTCTTTAATAACTAGAGCCCCGATGCACAAAAATTTGCGCAAGAGTAGGCCTTTCTTCCCCTGGCTGCCGGCACTGGCTTCTCTCTGGCACCTGGGACCCGGACTTCCCTTGCTTTGTCCAGAAGGATGTCTGATCTAATTAGCATATTACTCTTTTATTATTATAGATGCCTTTTCTTGGTAAAAACTAACACATAAACAAAAATCCAAGAGGCTTTCTGAAGCAATTACAGTATCATACATTGCACTTGGAATTGAGATTCAGGTTGGAGACCTAGCTCTCTAATTTATATATGCATGATTATAGATAAGTAACTTAATTTTGTGAACCTTAGTTTATCATCATTTAAACATAAATTCCACGGGCACTTCAGAGTTATGAACTTAATTAAGATTATGTATGTGAAAGCATCCCTTAAAGTCCTTGAAACATAATTGGTATTCAGTATATTTTAGATGAATCTGAAATCAGAGAAACATTTTTTTCCCTTCGAAGGTTTTTAAAATGGTACTAAACTTTGCCAAAAGGCTTAACATACTGGCTTGGAGAAGGTTATATACACTTTGGGAATTTATTTGATAAGTGTACTTATTAGTTTCAACACATTTTGATGGTGTGCTTGATTTATTTTAAGTAAGAAATTTATTTTTATCTCCAAAGGCCTACCCACAATGATAGTGCCCTACCCACAATGATAAACAGGAAGTCAAATGCAGGTATATACATAGTTCAAGCAAATGCTTTGCTGGGTCAAAAAAATAAGTAACCTGCAATGGTCTGTTATAAGAAGTTCTAATTCAAATTATTTAAATGTTTTGTTTTGTTCAAATAGTTGCAAAGGATTATAAATTTTAAATCATTATTTATTTGCAACAACTACAGACCACCTACTAGCGTAGTGGAACTAGCAGGAGAGTGAATCTGGGAGAACTGTGCTCTTGTAAGTCATCCCCTCTTCTTCACTTGTAAAGGTAGGAGCTGGATTACAAATTATTTGAGGTCTTTTTTAAAACTTTTTCAAATTCTATGATCTTAGGATTCTATCTTCCTATCTCTCATCTATCTATCATCTATCTAATAGTCATGCATTTCTTGAGAATAAAGCACACAAAATAAGAGGCAGTTATTCCATTATTCATTAGACAACTGTGTGTGCACAAATATCTGAAGTAAACTCTGTTAAAAGGGCTGCGTAGTTCCCTGAATATGGTTGTCTTGCTAAATTCCCTCCTTGTATATATAGCTATGGAGATCATATCGACCCCATTACTGTAGGAAAGACTATAATATTACATCATAGTTTTGGGGGGATAGTGAGGCTGATACTTACTGAGCATTTATTATTTTCCAGTCTCTTTTTAAAACACTTAGCAGACATTATCGTATTTAAAGCTCAAGGCAGTAATACCGTTTAGTATGGAAGGAATCTGATACCCAGAAAGCATATAAAACTTTCCCCAAAGGCACACAGTTAAATAGCAAAACTGAGGTGAAAACCCACGTCCACTGTGTCAAATCCTGAGCTCTTCAGCAGTGTGCTGCACTGCCTTGTGAGAGCAACTGGAAGTTTCCCAAATGCCTCTCTTGTTTATAATCACAACATCTAAAGCTATTCCCAGGTGACCTTTTTGCAAAGGAAAATAAAAGTGTCTGTTCTAGATTTCAAGATCCTGAGTTTGCCCAGTGAAGAGAATGAAAGTAGAAGCTTAATGTCAGTTTTACAGAAGGCACCGGAATTGGGACAGCTATAATAAATTAAAAAAAAAAATCATAGCGAAGCAGAATCAGCTGAGAAAAGACAACAAAGATGTGATTGAGAAAGTATGCTTACTGAATTATTAGACAGGATGAGGCAGGAAGAAAAAAAGATGTTTCCACTAATGATGACTGATAGTTGGCAAAGATGTTTTTGAAACAAGATAACTCATTCTCCAGAAGTCAAGTGACAGGACCAAATCCAAATTTTAACAGAAATATGTGGCTGTGATAGAGTGCACGGGTATGAACATCACAGGCATAGCTCTGCCAATTGATGTTTCCTGAGACTAAACCAAGATATTCCTGAAGTTGCACGTTCATCATTTTCTAAACTAGATGTCAGAGATCTTAAAACATGCAGAAGCAAAAGTCCCATCTTTTATATTGTGAAAGAGATAAAGCACACAGCAGGAAATGGAATTCTCATGAGGATTCTTCCCAAAGGATTTGAGAGAGCATTTCTTATGTTTTTTTAAATAAATAGCCTTCACAGAAATGTTAGCTTTGGATCCAATTAAAGCCATTCCTTGAGCTAAATACATATTAAAACAAAACAAATTGGAATACAGAGCTTTGCTGTGAACATGAAGCTTGACTATAGAGCAGATTTCTATCAGCAGTCTGTAAGGAAGCCAAAGAGGTTCCTGAGATGCAGCTCACTGAGGTGTAGGATGGTGAAGATGAGGCCATGGCCATGGGTTTGGTCCATGTATGGAGCAGTGTTTTGGGGGTTATAGATTATACACGTAACTCCTTTCACTCCCAGCATTGGATCTTCTTTTCCTGACCACAGGGACAGGTCTCCAGGTTTCTTATCACAACCTCTTGGATTAGTACCTCCAATTTCTCTATGTAGAGTAATCGAGGCTTGACCATAATTTTGTTTTAACCATACTTGGTTTGGTCAGAGTATTTTTTCCCATACATTACCTTATCACTTGAGATTTTTACTTTATTATTTTATACTAGAGTCCCGGTGCATGAATTCTTGCACAGGTGGGGTCCAGCCAGCCTGCCTCCATCGGGGCTGATTGGGCTGGGCCAGCCGGGGGGGGGGGGGGGGCCGGGGAGGGGACACGGGAGTTTCCCTGCCAGCCCTGCCCCTGATCGCCCTCCCACCCCATTGGGGTAGAGCCTGCTGGGGGAAGGGGCTGTGAGTGGTTGGTAGGCCTGCCCCACACTCTGGTCATATTAGGCTTTTATTATATAGGATTGGTTAAAAATAAATAGGAGATGTACTAGTTATCTATTTCTGTGTAACTGTAACAAATTACTCTGGAACCTAGTAGCATGAAGCAACAAATATTTATCTCATAGACTGTATGGGCCAGTAGTATGGAGTGGCTTAGCTGGGTGGTTCTGGCTCAGGGTCTTGGATGAGGTTGTAATCAAGGTGTTGACTAGCTCTGCAGTCATCTCAAAGCTCAACTGCAGGAGGACCCACTTCTGACCTCACTCATGTGGCTGTTGGCCTCAGATTAACTTCTAAGCTCGCTCACAACATGGCAACTGGCTTCCCCAAGAGCAAGCAATATCTAAGAGCAAAATAAAAATATCCATTGAAGGTGACGTTGAACTAAACATTTTACCCTCTAACTAAATGATACATTTACTTCAAGAAAAAATTTCCAAATCTAATGCCTATTATGTATAGTCATAGGTCAAGTGTCAAATATGAAGAACCTTGTTTTTAATAGCTCATCAAAAATTGCAACTGACTTGCATTTGCATTTTTTAGTTGAGCCTGAAAAATGGAGGAGCAAGGGGAGGGAAATCCACTCTAAATTTAACCTAATCTCTATTTAAAGAGGAAGCCAAACTATTCTAATTATAGAATATTTAGAAATAAATATATCAAGTAAGATATAACACATAACATGTTGAATTATATTAAGAATTAACAACATGGATATGATGTCACCATGATAAATCTGTGGCCTTAAAATTTTTTAAATATAAAATGTAAAAAGTAAAAGTATATTAACCAAACAGCTTAAGACAGAAAGTTAGAAAAAATAACAAGTCAGCCCTGGCCAGTATGGCTCAGTTGTTTGGGCATTGTTCAGTGCACCAAAAGGTTGTTGGTTTGACTCCTGGTCAGGACACATGCCTGGGATGTAGGCAGGATTCCCAGTTGGGGGAGTGTAGGAGGCAGCTGATCGATGTTTCACTCTCACATTGATGTTTCTCTCCTCTCTCTCTCTCCCTTCCTCTCTCTCTAAAAATTAATTAAAAATCTTAAAATATAAGTCAAACTTATATAAAAACAAAAGGATGATAATAATAATAAATATAGAAATGAACAAGTAAGAACAAAGCTCTTTCTCTGTATTTGTCTTCCCCTCAGAGATTCATACTCTTTAATTGCCAGGAACTTCAGTCAGGAATACTATCTTGGGCCATGGCTTGAGATTTAAGAAGAATCTATTATTACCAAAGAATCACTGTATAAACTGACAAAATCTATATTTATATTTTGAAATATTTTCTTAGATCTTAAACTTCATTTAAGGGATAAGGTAGGCAGGAACAGCACTATTTTTTTCTCTATACTTGAGAACTGAATAATATAAAATTAAAAGGTAAAAGAAATCTTTAGGCATTAATTCTAGCTATGGATCAACTGCTAATATTTCCAATGGAATAGAAAATGCTGTACTGTGGGATCTGTGTAGGATTCTAATTACTTTTAATTGAAAAACCTGCTATTTAGAAAAGTGAGTTAATTATGCATAATATGTCACAGTAAGACCCACCATCATACCTATTATTTCTTTTCACATACAGCATCATTAGTTAATTAACAAAAATACACAATTCTGAAATGTGAAAATAAATTGTATCAAATCCTTTTTCTAGGTTTTTAAAAATTGTACCATCTATGTGAGCAGATAAAATCTTATAAGTCTTGACACCTAAGAAACACATAATTCAATTCTATTTTAAACTTTCTCTCTTTCTCAGCAATTTTAGCCTTGAATTCTATGCTCTTGGCATAAATTTTTTATCTTATGATCACAAAACTCATTGCTTTAACCTCAGGCTTCAAAGTATGATTTTGAAAAATCAACCCTATTCCATAAAGGACCCCTCTTTCCACAGTCACTATGGCACTCTGACTTTAACCTTTTCTAAAGGTCGTGTTCAGGTTTCAAGATCATGTTGCTGACTTTTTTTTCTTCTTCTTCTTCTTCACTAGCAAGGAAAGGGAATATTCTGCAAAGGTTTGCTGGGTTCCTCTATTCTCACTGGAGATGAAAGAGAAGACCACTGATTCCTTCAGCTTCAGATTCTTATGTAGACACTAGAGGCCCGGTGCACGGAATTCATGCATGGTGGGGGGTCCCTTAGCCTAGCCTGCAACGATGCCAGTATCCCGCACCCCGACCTCTGGCCAGAGGCTCTCCCTCCCTCCATGTGGCCAGGGCATGGGACGCTGGGCTTGTGTCACCCCCAGATGCCCCTTTCTCCCTCTGCATGCCCGGGGCACGGAATGCTTGGCTCACATCACCCCCAGAGGCCCCTCCCTCCCTCCACATAGCCCGGGTGCGGGATGCTGGGCTCGCTCGCTGGGGCAACGCTGCCAGCCTCCCGACCTGGCTGCAATGGGCACTGCCATCTTTGTGATGGAGTGATGGTTAATTTGCATATTACCCTTTTACTAGATAGGATGAACACTCATGGTTTCCCAAGACCCAAAGAACCTCAGACATAAAGCACTGATGAATTATAAAATCTTTTTGGAGCCCAGTCTCTACTCCAAAATTGAGAATTAAAAAAGATTATCATGGCCTTCCCACCCTGCCCTGTGCCATGTCTCAGTGCATTCAATTTCTATTGAAGGCAAATTTCATAGTTATATCAAAATATTTAGCTGAAATTCAGTAACAATATCCTCAAATGATGAGCCCAAATATAAAAAATGGACAAAAGATTTAAAAACACTTCAATAATGAAAATACAAATATGGCAAATGAGCATATTAAAAGATGATCAACATTATTATTCATTATGGAAATATAAATTAAAATCACAATGAGAAACCACTTCACACCATGGCTCACAACAACTTGACAGTAGTAAGTGCTGATGAGGACTCCGAGCAGCTGGAGCTCATGCTTTGCTGGTGGTTGTGTAAAATTGTACACCAATTTTGATACGTAGAACAACCCAGTGAGAACTCTAGAAAAAAAGAAAGTTCTAATGTTTATTGGGTACCACATATACTTTCACTCAATCTTCACAACTCTATATGGTAAATAAATATCAGAATCCTTACTTTCAAGAGGGGAACAGGGTGCAGAGATGAGAAGCAGCTTGCCCAAGTACATAGAAACATCAATCTGATTGGCTGTTGTTGCATACCTGGTCATCCATTTCAGAATCCTTAAATATTTTCTGACTTTCTTTTTTTTTTAGGTTTTATTTTCCTAAGACTCTTCACCTTGCTGTCGATTTTTAAAAGATTGTTCTTATTAGAATCACTTAAAATAGCCCAGCAACCTCTTTCTCCTCCTCGAGAACTTTGACCACAGAGGCAAGCTCTGACCCCATGTAATTAAAGCAGGTCAGAACTGCTCCCCTTCAGTAGGTGACTGTTGTCAAGAACATCAGTGCGAGGGGCCAATTTGTCCAGGCTTGTTTCAGCCAGTCGGGGGTTTGCAGGTTAACCTATAAGCAGTGGAAGAAAGGATCCTTCAATTTAATTGGTTCTGAAGACTGTGCAATCTTCAAGGAACATAAATATTATTTGAGGTCTAGGTCTATTATGAAGGGAAATACAGGAATAACTTCTGTAAACTGGAAATACAATAATTTCTTCTCTCCCTTATGAAATGTTCATAGAGTAGTGAGACTGTACCCATAACGTAGACTCTTTAGAAGAAAGCTACTGTATATTCCCCAAACCTTCTTTTTTTTGGTTAGTTACTGCTGTCACTGCTGGAAATAGCACAGGGTTTATGACTAAAGTTCTAGCCCTGAGTCCTGGCTCTGCTTATAATTCCTTGTGAGACTTTGGGCAAGCTATTTCACCTTTCTCAGCTTTTGTTTCTACATCTTTGAAATGAATGCTTTCATACTGACCTAAGAGGGTAATTTTGAGAAGTAAATGAACAAAAGCACGTGAAAATAAATGCTAAGCCATAAAAAGTATACAAATAGTTGTTATTTTATGCTCACATGTCACAAGAAATTTAATATTATATTCATATAGCAATATATCAGTGGTTCCCAAAGTGTGTTCCATGGAAACCAAATGCCACTGATGTTCTCTGAAAAGAGGGTTTTAGGTCTTTTGGGCACATTTATTCATCCCCAAATAGTCACTGAGCCTTGTTAGATTCTCTCCTTGGTCAATAATAAATTATGGCTCATCATTTTCTGTCTCATGAGGCTCACAGTCATGCCGCATGCCTTACTTTGATCTCTTTGTACTCAACTCCAGTTACCAAAGTACATGGTCTGCCTGTCCTGGATGGATCACTTCTATCCCCACTTATTCCCTTGCATTCTTTTCTCTTGAACCTCAGCCTACATCCACGGCACCTTTCTCCTCTAGGTGTACACACACACACTACAAGGAATAATAACAGGTTTGAAACAATTTTTTTTTCCAGCCATAGCAAAAGAAATAAAAAAAGGCAACTAAAACTGTAACCTATTTTTTTTTTTAATATCCAAACAACTCAGTTTATTGGCTTCTTTTTTCATTGCACATTCAATACTTTTTTTCGAAAGTTGCTCATCAGAGATTTTTCTAACATCCCTTATTTTCCCAAGTTCCTTTAGCCTAAGGTCTTTTCATCATGAGTCTAAAATGTATATATCTTCTGGAGAAAGATATATTTTTTTCTCTTTTAAGAGGTAGATGCCTGCTTATGATACTAACCTGGCAGCCCTGCAGAGGGGGACAAAGCTCGAAGGCTAGAAAATATGTTTTTCATTTTGTATTGAAAATTTAGTATGTTGGCTTGAACTTACTGAGGCCAAGCTACAGGTTTACTGTTCTAAGGGTGAACTACATGACTGTGATTCCATGCACAATGCCACGTCCAACATTCTACACAGAGGTTCCACTTGGGCAACTGATTCATGTAGAATATGTTTCAGTCTTAGAGTCACAGGATTTTGGTCTGCTTGGCCTATTATACTATACTAGAGATCCGGTGCATAAAATTCGTGCACAGGAAGGGTCCCTAGGCCTGGCCGGGCCTCCCTTCCCTGGCTGCCAGCTACCAGCTGGGCCTTCCTTTATTCTGTGCCATGCCCTGGTGGTCAGCACACATCATAGCGAGAGATAGAACTCCCAGTCTCCCGGTCGAACTACCACGGGGACACTTTGCATATTAGCCATTTATATATGAAGATTATATATAGAGATACCAAGAAAGATATTGCATACTTTTAATACCTTTTTTCTGAGGTCTACTGAAGTTTTAGAGAAAGTGGTTACTATGAGCTGTGATTAGAAAGCTGAGAAAGAGAAGTCAGGGAATTTGAGATTAGATTCAGCTAATATATAGATCCATACTAGGCAGGCCTTATATTGATTCCTTAATTCATTTATCTATTTACTTCATTCAATCTTTTATTTATTTTTTAAGCACCATTTTGTGCAAAATACCAGGGGGAGTTAGGTATCACTTAGGTCCTGAATGGTCTATTTGCTGCACATTTCATGCCTGCAGCCCTAATCCTGCTGCTAGGGCCAAATCAAGCAGACAACTTTCTTCAGAGGCCTCCTGAGAATTCTTAGCACAATGTTCTTACAGTCATTCCAGTCAGTTAGAGCTGTAATGTGAGAAAAACACTATTGACCTGCTCTGACCTAGCAGGTCATAATATCAAAGTTACTGAACCGCTAAGCATTTCACTCGGTTTATCTCAATTAATCCTCATAACAACCATATAAGATAGGTACTATTATCATTCTTTTCTTACAAATAAGGGGTCTGAGCCTCAAAGAGGTTAAGTAACTTGAGCATAGTCATGCTGCATAGCTGAGGTTGAATCCAGGCAGTTTGAGTCCAGAACTAGTATTCTAGAAGATAATGCTGAGATTTTTCAGATGCAAGAATATTAACAGAGAAACCCACCAGTTCACTTGCAGAAGGCATTAGGGAAAATAGAGTTGATAAAAATGTTGAGTGCCCCTTCCAACTCTGACATGCAAAAACCTTCATGGTTCTGAGAAGTTGCAACAGGGATAAATGGCCTCTACCACAGGATTTGAGGGGAGATGAAAATGAGATAAATCAGATAGCATATATGAGAGAATTATTAGAGTAAATGACCTATAGTGGGCAATCAATCAATACATATTAGGTTGTTCTTTTTAAGTGTATAGGAGAAGAGCTGGGATTTTTATCTTTCCTCTACCTTCTAACTCTCAACTTAGAAAATAAGCTCTTTTCTCTTTCTGGACATGTTTGGTGTTGGGATAAAGTTTTTGTTCCCCAGGGATAATACAGGAAAGGGTCTGCCCTGTGGAAGATGGCAATAGGCTTCTCATCTCCAAGAGCCATAATTACCCTGATAGATTGTTTCCCTTTTGCATAAAAGACTCAATACTTGTAAAATATAGATTTTTCTGGATTGAGTAGTAGTTGATACTGTTGTCTGCCATTTAAATCTACACTAACAATAGACAAATATGTAAATTGACTGTACCTCCATAACACCACATAGCCAATCAGGAGGGAATATGCAAATTAGTGGGACAAAGATGGCGGCAGCCACAGATCCAGCTGGAGCTGGCTGGAGGCTTGAGTCACCCCCGGTGACAGAGGAAACCAAGTTTCTCGCCTGCCTGGGCCAACCGCGGAAGGAGGGGCCTGTGGGTGGCGGCCATGGAGCCAGCCTGAGCGTGTGGGAGGCTTGGGTTGCTCAGGCTGGCTGCTGAGGGAGGGGCCTGCAAACTGCCTT
The DNA here is from genome assembly GCF_028538775.1 of Myotis yumanensis. Classification (NCBI taxonomy): domain Eukaryota; kingdom Metazoa; phylum Chordata; class Mammalia; order Chiroptera; family Vespertilionidae; genus Myotis; species Myotis yumanensis. The sequence goes on from NW_027223753.1 coordinate 179,736,761, forward strand.
CAGCCCCTCACCCAGGCTGGCCATGCCACCATCAGGGTGAGGGTCCCTGCTGGGGGTTGTGGTCAGCCTGCAAACAGCCATCAGCCCCTCACCCAGGCTGGCCAGGCACCACAGAGGGGACCCCCCACCCTGAAGGGGGTGTGGCCAGTGTGAAAATGGCCCTCAGCCCCTCACCCAGACTAGCCAGGCACTGCAGAGGGGACCCCCACCTTGAAGGGGATATGGCCAGCCTGAAAACAGCCCTCAGCCCCTTACCCAGGCTTGCCACGACCCCATGGGGTTAGGGTCCCCGCTGGGGGGCATGGCCAGCCTGCAAACATCTAACAGCCCCTCATCCAGGCTGGCCACACACCCTCAGTGGGGACCCTCACCCCATGGGGGCGTGGCTGGCCTGCAAACTGCCCCAGCCCCTCACCCAGGCTGGCACCATCCCCAGTGGGGACCCCTACCCCAATGGGGGCATGGCCAGCCTGCAAACCACCACAGGCCCCTTGCCCAGGCCACCCCGCCCCCAATGGAACCCCCACCCTAATTCAGGACACCCTTCAGGGCAAACCAGCCAGCCCCCATCTGTACTAATAAAAGAGAAACATGGTAATTAGCGTACGACCGCTACCCTTCCCATTGGCTAATCAGCATATCCTTATGCAAATTAACTGTCAGCCAAGATGGCGTCTGGCAGCCAAGCAGCTGGAAGCAAACATGAGGCTTGCTTGCTCAAGTGACTGCAGACTCCAACGTTCCCCGCCTGACTTACCGGCCTCTGAGCTGCAACTCTAAGAAACTATGTACTATGTTGCAAATAAGAAGCTAAACAAAACCCCAGAAACCAGCTTTCAGCCGGCCGGGATATCAGAGCTGGAGTCATACATTGTTTCGATTATAGAACGCAAACAAACCAGATAGCTTCTTTCAGCAGCGGAAGCCTCAGAGCTAGAGCCAGAGCTAAAGCTGGCCCAGAATAAAAAAAAAAAAAAAGAAAAAAAGCGGTTGGGAGCTTCAGTCAACTGCCAAACTGAAAGCAGCCCTCAGCTCCTCACCCAGACTGGCCAGGTACCCCAGTGGGGACCCCCACCCTGAAGGGTGTGTGACCAGCTGCAAACAGCCATCATCCCCTCATCCAGGCTGGCCAGGCACCCCAGTGGGGACCCCCACCCTGATCCAGGACACCCTTCAGGGCAAACCAGCCGGCCCCCAGGCCTCTATCCTATATAGTAAAAGGGTAATATGCCTCCTAGCACCGGGATCAGTGGAGCCACGAAGCCTCCTGGCACTGGATCAGCGTGACAGGGGGCAGCGCCCAAACCCCCTGATCGCCCTGCGGCTCTGTGTGTGACAGGGTAGAGCCATAACCTCCCCATCGGCCCTGCCCTGAGTGTGAGAGTGGCGGCGCCCCAACCCCCTGATCGGCCCTGCTCTGTGGGTGATAGAGGGCGGCACCCCAACCCCCTGATCTGCCCTGCTGTGTGTGTGACAGGGGGCGGTGCCCTAACTCCCCTATCGGCCCTGCTCTGTGAGTGACAGGGTATGGAGCTCCAACCCCCCTGATGGGCCCTGCTCTGTGAGTGACAGGGGGCAGTGCCCCAACCCCCTGATTGGCCCTGCAGGGTACGGAGCCCCAACCCCCCTGATGGGCCCTGCTCTGTGCCTGACAGGGGGCAACGGCCCAACCCCCCAATCGGCCCTACCCTGAGCATGACTAGGGGTGGCATCACAACCTCCCAATCTACCCTGCTCTGTGCATGACAGGGGGCCACACCCCAACTCCCCAATCAGCCCTGCTCTGAGCCCGACCAGGGGCTGCACCTAGGGATTGGGCCTGCCCTCTGCCACCTGGGAGCAGGCCTAAGCCAGCAGGTCGTTATCTCCCGAGGGGTCCCAGACTGCGAGAGGGCACAGGCCGGGCTGAGGGACCTCCTCTTCCCCCCCGAGTGCACAAATTTTTGTGCACTGGGCCTCTAGTCTATACTAATAAAAGGGTAATATGCTAATTAGACTGGGAGACCTTCTGGACATTCTTTTTTTAAAAATATATTTTATTGATTTTTTACAGAGAGGAAGGGAGAGGAATAGAGAGTCAGAAACATCGATGAGAGAGAAACATTGATCAGCTGCCTCCTGCACACTCCTCACTGGGGACGTGCCCACAACCAAGATACATGTCCTTGACCGGAATCAAACCCGGGACCCTTCAGTCCGCAGGCCAACGCTCTATCCACTGAGCCAAACTGGTTAGGCCTGGACATTCTTCTGGACAGAGCCATGGTGGCGGGGCTGAGGTAGAGGTGGTTAGGGGCCAAGAGGGGAGGGCAGTTGTGAGTAATTAGGCCAGGATGGGATGGCAGTTGTGGGTGATCAGGCTGATGGGGGGGCGGTGATCAGGCTGATAGGGGGAGCAGTTGGGGGTGAACAGGCTGGCAGGGGGGGTCAGTTGGGGGCAAGCAGGCCAGTGGGGTGGGCAGTTGGAGGTGAGCAGGCCAGCAGGGGGGCAGGTGGGGGCAAGCAGCCGACAGGGGGGACGGTTGGGGGTGAGTAGGCTGGCAGGGTGGGCAGTTGGGGGCAAATAGGCTGGCAGGCAGAGTGGTTAGGGGCAATCAGGCTGGCAGGCAGGTGAGCGGTTAGGAGCCAGCAGTCCCGGATTGCAAGAGGGATGTCCAACTGCTGGTTTATGCCCAATCCCACAGGGCCTAATTTCATGCACTGGGCCACTAGTTGTAGTATAAATTGAAACTTTAATGAGGTGATTGAAAGGGTTCAGGAATAGAATACATTAACTGGGGAAAAAAAGAGAAAATATAGTTGGTAGAAGGTCAAGGCAAACATGTGACCCACTCTGGTCATGCCCAGGGTTGACCCCACATCCACAGTCGCCCAATCTGAGGATGCAATGAATAGTTTTGAGGTATACATGTGTGTGGGGGAGGAAATAACAGTCTGGGTATAAGGATATGAAATGTGTGGTATTTGATAGTTGAAGAAAAGCTCACAGAATGATTAGTCTGTGGTTTTACTTACAAGAAATATGTTTTAAAATTATGCCTCACTTTGAGTCAGACATCATTTTGAAAAACTGACTTCCTTCTGCCAAGTTTTTGGAACAGCCTTGGGGTATGCCCAGGGGAAATGATGACATATTGATAGTCAGCCTGTATCCCATCAAGACCAATAAATGATCCAGTGGTTTAGGAGTTCGTGACTGATTTCAAATCTTGCAAATATGAAAAATTATTCAGAAAAGACATAACATACCACTAAGCAAACCATCATTAGCCATAAACCTTACCTGAGTGTTGAAATAATCACAATGAGAGATATTCACCACGAAGAGAAGTTTGGGTGAATGAGACTTAAAATACGTAATAATCTCAACAATAAAGATACATTTAAATAAATAAGTAAGAAAGTAAGGAAATAAATAAATACATATGTGGTTACCTGGGTTCAAATGCCAGTTTTGTCATTTCAAATCAGTGTGAACCTATATTATGTAACCCTTTAAACCTTTACATGTAAAACAAGAATATTAATACTATCTTTCTGACAATTAAGAAGACTAAGTTAGATGCCTTGGTGAATATGCTCGGTATACTCAAATGGTATATTCTTGCCTTTTCAGCTAACTGGCACTTGAAATTTTCTCGTCTATCTCAGGGGTATCTGGTACAGAAGTATATAAGGCACTTCTATGATTTTTCTTGGACAGGGGCAAGGACTTTTTAGACAACTGAGGTTTAGAAAGCAAGTGGCACTTTCACAGAGCACCAGAAAGCTAAAGCTGGACATTTTTGGCACTGAGACCACCTCTTATTGTCCATGGGCAACTTGGTGGTTTTTCTACCAAGTCTCTTTCTAGTAAGAAAAGCTGCATTATGCAATGAAGACACTGAACTAGGATCCAGGAGATCTGAGTTTGCAACTCATAAAGAGCTTCTTTTGGCCTCTAATTTTCTTACTTAAAAAATGAGGGATAGAAAGAAACAATGATGAAGAATGTTCTACAATTTACTTTAGCTCTCTGACCCTCTCTTTATTTCAATCTTGATTCTACTTGACTGACCTAACTTCTCATTTTTCTACCCTTTTTTATATCTCTGTAAAATTGGACAATATTTTTATTTCTTGTTTTAAGATCTTGACTTCCTTTAGAGAAAGAACACTTTATAAATGTGAAATAGAATGCTACAGCTATTTATTTTTAGGCCAATCTTATTCCAAAAATATTGTAATGTGGCTAAGACTATGTAAATATTCTCTTGGTATATTTCCCATGTGTGACCATGCATGAAAATTCAATTATGTATTTCAGTTACTAGTATGTATTTAAGTAAAAAAAAAAGTGTTCTTTTAAATGCATAATCCCCTAATGAGGATTACTGTAGTTTTAAAAATAATCCTTACTATGCCAGTTATCTTGCTGTTTTCTTTTGTGATATTCAAAAGATAAACCCTTTTTACTCTAGAGGTGATATTCAAGCTTTTCTACTCTAGAGGTCAGTATAATGTTAAAAATGGAAGACTATTTTTTTCATGATAAGATCTTAAAAACAAGGTCCTTAAATTTGAATCTCACATAAAACTGGAAAAACACACACACAACTCTCTAACAGCAAAAAGGCATTTGTAAAATGATGATAATCTAAAACAGAATGTCCAGGGGGAATTGAACAATGATCGAGGTTGGTGACTAAATTACATGCACAAAATACTTACCCAAAGTTATATAATCTTGGGAACAACAACATAGGAGCAGAAAGTGGAAAATAATGTAAAAAAAAAAAAATGAAACAAAGGAAGTCATAGAGAAAAACATCAGACAAAGTAGGAACAAATATTTAAGATCATTTTGAGAACGTCACTTTTCAGATTCTAGTGTGCTTACATGATGCTTAAGTGATAGTGATAAGAGTATAGAGGAAGGAAATGCCTGCCTATACATTGAAAGTATGTGCACTTTACAAAAATCACTGGTCTTCTCAAACCCCCAGTCAATTCTTGTCTTTGCATCTTCATTATGCAACTGTCTGATTTGTCTACTTTATTCCTCTAAATCTCTGGTAAAAACAAACAAAAAAAAAACTACAACTTCTTCTAATTCACTCTTCAATCCACTGCAGTCTAATGTTTGGCCTCACCATTTCTCTGAAACTGGCCTCACTGAGTGACCTTCTAATTGACTAATTTCATGACTAATTCAATGGATATTTTTCAATCCTTGCTTTAAGGACTTTTCTGCTTGTTGCATTTGACACTACAAATAATATCCTTCCTCTTGAACTTTCTAATCTTTTCTCTTTTGGTGATATTTTATTCTACCTGTACATCTCTGGCCTTTGTGGACCATTTTGTACCCACTGACCACTTACCTACTATACTCCCCAAGTCACTCCCACATTTGAAAGTCTTAAATGGCTCCCCATCACTATCAGATAAAACCAAGCCCCTTAACAAGGCAAAGCAGGCATTTCATAATCTGATGCTTTGCCTAAAACAGGGTCTGGAGCAAAAAATTATAAATGTGTGCAAAATGAAAAAAAAAGTAATGATAAGTATATAGTTTTTAAAATTTTAGAGTTCATATTAATCTATCTCAGTGTTTCCATGTGTTTATTCAAACTTGGACAAATTAAGTCTCTGAATGCTTGCCTGCAATAAAGCAATAAAATATAGTTGTAATAAATCATGCCAATCTACTCACTTAATATAGGAAATTCTTTATTTTAGCATCTGGGCCTTCTTTGGAGAATTTACCTCCTATAATAACATATAGCTAAAGTTTGAGTGTAAAATCCACTTTTGTTATGATATTATAAGTATGCTAGATCTCATTTACTCTTCCTTCCTTAAAAGTAAAGAACTAATAATGTTGCATTTATTCAGCCTTATATTTAGTTGAGCCATGAGGATGGTTATTTACCTTGTTTCTTTCATGAGTGTTTAGTATCTATCACAACTACTCAACTCTGCCCTTGTGCAGAAGGGATCATTGACTATACACAAACACACTAGGGGCCTGGTGCACAAAATTTGTGTATGGGGTGGGGTGTCCCTTAGCACAGCCTGCATCCTCTCCAATCTGGGACCCCTCAGGGGATATCCGACTGCCCGTTTAGGCCCGATCCCTGTGGATCGTAATATATATCACAATCCAGGACTGCTGGCTCCCAACTGCTTGCCTACCTGCCTGCCTGATTGCCCCTAACCTCTTCTGCCTGCCAGCCTGATCACCCCCTAACCACTCCCCTGCCAGCGTGATCATTGCCTAACCACTCCCCTGCCGGCCCGGTCACCCCCAACTGTCCTCCCCTGCTGGCCCAGTTGCCCCCAACAGCCCTGTCCTGCAGGTCTGGTCCCCCCAACTGCCCTCCCTCTCCTGCTGGCCTGGTTGCCCCTAACTGTCCTCCCCTGCCACCCATCTTGTGGCGGCCATCTTGTGATGACATGGGCATGGCTATCTTGTGACCACATGGGGGTGGTCATCTTGTGACAACATGTGGTGGCCATCTTGTGACCACATGGAGGTGGCCATCTTGTGACAACATGTGGTGGCCATCTTGTGTGAGGATGTGATGGGCAAGTTGCATATTGCCTCTTTATTATATAGGATGGCTGTATTCCAATAAAACTTATTAATGAATACCAAAATTTAGGTTTCACATAATTTTCTCATGTCACAAAATACTATTCCTCATGACTTTTTCAACTCAATGATTATTTTTCTACAAAATAGGTAGTATCTAGGTGGGTACTGGAATCAGGTGGCCTGTAATCAAACCTGAGCTGTGTTAAATGCCAAGACTTATAATTATCCATTTAACCTTTGAGTTTCTTTGATTTAAAAATGGGGCTGATAATATATATTACATTGTATTTTGTTGAGAATGGAAAGATAATATGTGACTACAAAATATGTTCCTAATAATTGAAAAATCCAAGTATCAGTTATTTTGTCTTACCTAAAATGTGGCACTTCCTGGTGGGTAGAATAAATGCCCATCTCTCTTTAGTGTCAATAGCAATAGAATTTTAAAATATCATTAAACCTAGTGTGTTTTTCTGACATTCATTGGGTTTTGCTCTTCTGAATGTCCCTCAGCCCTCACACATAAATTATATTGACCTTTTTATTTTATTTTATTTTATTTTATTTTAATCCTTTAGTGTTCTGTTTCTTTGGAAAACAATTTATTGGGTGACTTATGAGATGTGAAAAAAAGTAACTAGGAATCTTTACAACTTCATTTTTGGCTTAGAGTAGTGGAATGGTCAACAATTTTTTGTCTACTTTGAAGGATTTTCTTTTTAAAAAGTAATTTTTATCACTTTTTGAAATGTTTTCAGATATTGTTAAGCTTTAAAAATAAGTTTATGACACAATTTTGAACAACCAATTTATTTAGAAGCAGTGGAATGGCAACACCTGATCTATTTATATCTGCCCACCAATTTCCAGGGCTGGAAATCTGGGAGCTACGGGAAGGGACATTCCTGTGGGGGAATCTTAAAACCGGGAGGCTTGTTGACATGTAGGCACTATTACCTCAGATTGTTTTCACAGAAGTAGGCTCTTTTTGGACTGCCATGGGAGCAGAAAAAGAAGCAGCAAAAGGTCGATTTCTCCTATTCCCTGTTATTCTTTGTGTCATCTCTACAGCGAGGGGTGAATAGGACAAAGCAGCATGTCTCCGGATACTGCCTCCCTCCCTGGAGCCCCCACCAAGATTCATTGGCAGTCCTGTGAGATGAAGATTTTATCCTGGTGTCCTGGCCAGCTTCCATCTGGCCAAAGGCATGTTATCTAAATATTTCCAAGGCGCCTATCTCTGCAGTATTGAAGTGCTCAATTAGATATGGCCTAAGTCTTTGTAGCATATCAGTGTGCACTGCTGAGCAGCTGCTGCATTCCAACAGAGGGTGAAGTCATCTCTATATATAGAGCATGGCAAGCTGTTTGGAACAGTGGCAGACTTAAGCAGGCAAATGCACACCTGAACTAAGTCAATCACCTGCCCAGAGTGACAGAAGAGTCTGGAAAAATCCCTACTTCCAGGGACAAGTAGCAGGCTGGCCACAATGCCTTTACTCAGCTATTTTTCTTTCTAAAGCTTACAGCTTCTCCTAAGAAGTATTTTTTTTTCTGCCAACTCCACAAATAGTGAAAATCATTGTTTACAAAAGTGGCTTTCTTTTCTCCCGTGATTTTCTCTTACAGCTTGCAGTGTGTTTATTAATACGAAGTTCACCACATATTATTCAGTATCCAGGGCATTGTCGCTTATTAAATATCATTGTTGTAGTAAAGTCATTGTGCCCTTATTCACTAAATGCCTGTCTCCCTTGTTAGCTTCTAAGCTCCTTTCTCTTGGCACACAGTACTTGAATATATACATAAATAGTGAGTGTTAGGACAATTTATAATTCTTCAGGGAGTATGATGACATTGTCCCCACCAAAAGGGTATCATTAATGCTTCTTCCAAAATGATCTGGAAAAAAATGTGGAAATCTGTTTCCTAACCTCTAGGATTGGTTCCCAGAAGTCTGTGGCTAGCAATGTGATGACTGACACTTGTGAAGATCCTGGGAGGTCATCTAGATCTCTTTCTTTTTTGGTTGAACAGAGGTTGCTTTGATTTGGAACCAAAGCCAGGATAAGTAGCTGATCATGCAAAGATGCCTCAGCACAGAAATAGGATGGATTTGGCATTGGAGGTTGTGAAGTTTCATCCTGGCTCAACCACTTACTGACAGTTCTGCGCTGGGAAAGTCACAGAAGCCTGATGGGTCTCACTTTCTTCATCTAACAAATAGAGATAGTAATCCTTGCCTTGCTCCCTTCACAGGGTGGTGGGGAGGATGACCTATATCTGAAAACGGTGTGCAAATTGTGCCACTCTCATACATGAAAGGTATAGTGTTATTTTTTTCATTCCTATTTTATCTGCCAGGGAAGGTCAAAGAACAACAAAGCATCCCATCTTCAGCCATCTGGAGGCAACAGCGCCTTCTCTGCCATTTCTCCTTTTACTGACTATAACGGTTTGTCATGTGGGCAGGCAGGTGGGGGAGGTATTTTTTTCAACTCCACAAATAGTGAAAGCATATTCTGGTGAGAGTATGCTTTCTTTCTGGCTTCTAGATATTGCAAATCACCTGAACAGATAGCTGCTGTGACTTCCTCTTAGCCCTCTTCCCTTGGTCCCTCTGCACATAGTGATTCCACCTCATTTCACAGAATTAGAAGCCGCTGAAGGTCAAATAGTGCCCAAATGAGGAACACCAGAAGAGAACATTTCATTTATGGCCAGTGCTCTCCTTATCCTACCGCTTTGTTATCAGCTATTAAAGCCAGAGCACATCTGTGGGAAGATAAATTACTTCCTGGGGATATAGGCTGTCCTTGCTATCACAACTCAGATCCCTCAATGATGAATTTATAAAATGGATTTGACTTCTGTGAGGCAAGTGACATGCAAACTCTTGTCTAGTGCTGATTTGTGGGACACACCTAGTTTTTCACTGATTAGTCATTAAACAGAGTCAGAGTGATATAAGCACATGCTACCAGGAATGTGAATCAAGGAGCCCAGAGCTAAGAAGTTCTCCCTGGATGAACAACTTTCTTAAATCAGTTATAAAATTCTGCCATGGGTCATGAATCTCTATTCTCAGTGTAGAGAATAACCCAACATAGGCAAATGCCTTGCTAGTGCTAATAATTCCTTTTTTTAAGTTGCCTGAAGGCAAAGATGACAGCCTAAATTCAGTCCCTTAATTCTTCTTTTACCCACCTGTTTTACTATTCAGCCTGTGTGGGCCCTTCCAAGTCACCTAAATTGCTGGTCTGACAGCCAGCTACTCACAGGGAGGAAAGGGAGGAATTGAGCTGATTACCTATTAACTTCAGCCTAAATGAAAGAGATTTTCATATTGCTTTAAAATTCATCATTCTCTCCATGCACCTCTCCTGGGTTTCCATGCTCTCTCTATAAAAAGGCAATGTGACAAATTCCTTTGCCAAGGCTTGAATGTTGGGAACTCAGAGTTTTTATTCAATCATGGTGCTGAGTTCCTGTCTGGCTTTGGATATGCTATTTTACATTTTAAATATTCCATCTGTAAATGCAGAATGATAATTCTTCCCCCTCTCTCAGGGAGTTAGAAGACGATAGATCATTTAGTGTTTTAAAGAGCTTTGGATATTCCGACCGATAAATTACTAGGATATTAGACTCTGTCTGTACTGGTGACGGACACTAGGAGAAGTTGAAGCTGAAACACTGGCCAGCTGACCTGCTCTGGCATCAGCTCTCTTAAAGTTTCATTTTCCAAAGCTCTCACTGAGTGATGATGCTCTGCACATCTAGTAATAAAAGGAATCTGGGTCATTAACTTGGATAGTGGAAATCAGGCAGTTCTTTATCCCTTGTCCTATTTTATTTTATGAGAACACAATTCTAAACCATCATATCAGTGGAGATTTCATTACATAATAAACATGCCTCAAAAGAACTATTTTATCATAAAATGTGCTTTGTTTATCTTAAGATGATAGCTAGTGGTTGGGGTAAGACCATTCTCAGTTAATGAACACTTTTGAAAGCAAAGTATACTTATCTTTTATATATATATATATATATGTATATATATATATATATATATATAATTTATTTATTGTCTAAAGTTTTACATACGTCTCTTTTTACCCCAATTGACCACCCCCACCCCAGCCATTCCCACCCAGGCAAGCCCCCACTGCCCCAGCATCTGTGTTCTTTGGTTATGCTAATATGCATGCATACAAGTCCTTTGGTTGTTCTCTAATGCCCCCCCGCCCCCCAACTCTGCCATTTGTCTCCGGATCTATTCGTGTTCATCAAATTAAGTTGATCATTATATCTCACATATCAGTGAGATCATGTGAATTTATCTTTCTCTGACTTACACTTATCTTTGATGTTTACCACTTCCATGATGCTGACGGAACCTCTGAGATCTGAGGGAATTCCACCTCAATTTGGGTATATTTTACATAGATTATTTCATTTGTGGGCCAAATATTGAATTTCTATGATGATTCAGGCTCTAGGTTAGAAACACATCTAAATATCTCTACCACAGAGAACTTTATAATCTTGGGGAAGCATAGACATTTTGTGTTAACTAAAAGCACGGTGAGATATAGGCAGGATAGTGTATGAACACAAATAAGGGTAATTATTGCCTTGGAGAGTCAGAAGAGATCTCTCAGTCATTGAGACATTCAAAGTAGGACTTTAAAAGAAGATTATTCTACCAGGTAAAGAAAAGGGGGGATGGGAATAGAAGAATATTCTTTGTAAAAGGTGTAATAAGAGCACTGAGTGTTTTAGGCTCACCATTTTGTGACAAGAAATGAGTGAGTAGTGTGTGGATTTATTTACTGAGTTCCAGTTGGACATTCTGGAAGAGGCCCTTTTACCTTTATTGATCAAAAATTAACATCTCTTGCAAAAACAGCTCCTCTTCAGCAAGTATCTTGCAACACAAAGTTTACTTGACCTCCCACGCAGTTCTTATGGGTGGGAGGACGGAGAGTGGCTGCTTAGCATCACATTCCTCTGATGACCCAGAATTACTCTCTCTTGCTTCCGAGTGATGACTGGAATCAGAAGCGACCCTCTTCATCTCTCCTCACCAAGCCCACACTCCTCCAGCTTAAAGATTATTCATTAGTGCAGGTTGCAGGGAGCTTTAGAGGTCTTGGGGAACAGCCGTAGTCAACCCCACTGGAGTGGAAGATATGGGAGAGCTGCCAAGGTACCACCTAATATAATGTGATTCTCTCCAGAGAATATGGAAACTGGAAGATAATATATGTATGTTGTCATTAGTCCCTAAGGGCCAGATATTGCAGAGCTTGTTTGGGGAACCTTCTGCTACTTACAGAGGACTTTGCCATTGTAAATGTAAGTTAATGTTTTGTCTCATTTGATTTCTTTTTATTGTACTTACTATGCCAGGTCCTATACTAGATATTTTCATATGTTATCTCATTTTATGTTTTATTTATCACTACCCAGAGTGGTTAGGCATTATATTGATCTTATAACTTTGAATTCTTAAAAGCCATTTATTACATGTTCAATATTTTCCTTCTTCTTGGGAGTATTGGGAATAGAGATTTTTCAAAGTGATATTATCTGCTTACTTAGCAGTTGAAATTGGTATTTTGCTCCATAGAATCCTCAAATCCATTCCTATTTTGGCTTTCTAGAGCATTTTCACATGCAACCCAGGGTCAATTTGTTGTTGCTGGGTGCTTCTGGACTTTGCAATAAGACTGTAAGCTGCTTGAATGCAATCTCTTCACCTTCTATTGTCAATGATGCCAAACCAGGCACATAGTAAATATGCTGATTTCAACGTTCTCAACATAACTGTGAAGGTATGTCACAGGCACCACATCTCAGGCTGTCTGTTAGGCTCAAATGAGGATGGGTCTAAGTGGCCAAAACCAGTAAGGGTATTAGTTTTCTACATTGCATAACAGGTTACTACAAACCTAATGGCTTAAACACACACACACACACACACACACACACACACACACACACATATTATCTTCTAGTTTCCATGGGTCAGAAGTCACACATGGCTCAGCTGGGCCCTTTACTTAGGACCTCACAAGGTTACAATAAAAGTATCAGCCAGACTGTGTTGCATTCAGAAGTTTGGGGTCTTCCTAGAAGCCACCCCACAGTTCGTTGCCCTCTCACAACATGGCAGCTAACTTCTTCAAAGCAAGGAAGAGGATCTTCCTCACCGTCTGCTAAGATGGAGTTGTATATATTTTTATGTAATGGGAGTTACTATCCTATCACTTTTACTATATTCCATTGCCAAATGAAAGTCACAGATTTCTCCTGCACTCAAAAGGAGGAGATTATATAAAAGCCTATACATTGGGGGTTATCTTATGGTATGTCAGCCATATTTAGGATGAGATCCAGAGTGATGCTTTATATCCAGCTAGCTAACTGATGTCTCTAACTCCCAACCACCTAGGTTAGATTAATGATTAATGGAGTAACAGTTGTGCTAATATTTATATAGATACAGGTGACAGAGAAATAAGGGCATCCATGCTTAGGTAGGTGATTCTAAAGAAGTGTGTATGAGGCCTGGACTCAGACCCCAGAGAGATTGAGTGAGGGTGAAAAAGTCACTGTTAATGAGTATATAGAAGCACTACTCTTAAATCTGAAAATAACATACATTGTACAGGGTAGATATTATATTACCAAAAAGAATCACTGGAATTAAAACAAAATAAAAATATCTCAATGGGCTTGGTATAAGTTGAAACCAGTGAGATACAAACTAATAGGAATATGAAATGTCCATATATGTATAATCCTCACCATTAACCCTAACTCCAGCCCCCTAGAAGAGCATTAACCAATAAAAATAGAGAGAGAAGAGTAATTATTGGAGGAAAAAATGGTGACAAATATATGAATGGTATTACATGGCATCCACTATATGGAATTGCAATGACCAGATAAAGGGTAATAAGAATCCCTCTGATAATTTATTCTGATCATACTCCATCTGGAACACTGTGCTGGGAACAGTGCAAAGAAACTACATTTCACAAGGAACCAACCAAGCTTCCAACACTGGAGATATAGTTAGAAATAAGTGTCCTTAGTAGAAATTGACATGGAATATGTACCTGTGAAAAATGCCTAGGAGAAATTAGGCTACCAGTATGTTGTGTGGAGATCACAGATGCTATAAAATATCTGAAAGCTGCCATGTAAGAAAGGGGATGGGTTACTTGGGGCAGTTCCAGTGAAATCTGATCAGGTAGGCTGCTTTCTGGTGGGGGTGCTTATCACAAGGATGCTCAGGGAAAGCTGTGGAGTCTGGTGAGAGTGGGATTACTAGCATTGGGAGAGAGGTCTGTTTTTTTTTGTGTTTGTTTGTTTTGCCCAGAAGGTTTGTTTGTTTTTCATTTTATGAGAAAGAAAGGCCCTGAAAGGTTATGCTATAGAAGAAAATTAATGAAGAAGTTTGGATCTCTTAGAGAAAGAACAAAAGAGGATGATGAACCTTTTAGAAAAGAGGGAAGGATAGTACTAAAGCACAAAAAATATGTCTGAGTTTAAGAAAGATGTTGAGACCAAGTTATGTGAAGGAATACTTTCGGAGAGCAGGCACTTATCTAGAAAAGGAGAGCCAAATTGAGGATGGTTTCATGCACTGAATTCAAAGCTACCAGTGATGCTTGGATTGGCTACCTTTAAGAAAAAAATCTCTAACCAAGAAATAAAGAATACATCTTTCTTTGCTAGAGACTGCAGTTGCTGAGAGAAACAGCCCTTGGAAGTCAGAAGGGGGAAAGGAGTTAATAGTGATTATAAAACCTAGACCTCTGGGTACTTATAACAGGTAATTTATATGCAGCTTGTACCCCAAGTTTTTCTAAATTGTAATAATATGACCTGCATGTTAAAGAACTATTGATTATGTCTGTAGAAATAGTCCATACAGTATTGTTAACAATACATATTGTTAACTCTAGACACTGTGATGTACAGCAGATCTCTAGTTCTTATTCATCTTGCATAAATGACAATTTATAGGCATTGAACAACACCTTCTCATTTTCTTTTTCCCCAGGCCCTGGCAACCACCTTTCTACTCTGTTTCTATGAGTTTGACTATTTTAACTACCTCATATAAGTGAAATCATGCAGTGTTTGTCCTTCTCCGAATGGTTTATTTCACTTAACATAAAGTCCTGCAGTATCATCATTTTTTCACATATAGCAGGATTCTTTCCCTTTTAAGGATGAATAATATTCCATTGTATCTAGATAACACATTTTCTTTATCCATTAATCCATCGATAGACATTTAGGTTGTTTTCATAGTTTGGCTATTGGGAATAATGCTACAATGAATATGGGATTGTAGGGGGGGGCGATATTCCCAATCTATATATCTGATGAGGGTTTAATATTGAAACATACAAGGAAATCCTACAACTCAATAGAATTAAAAACAAATAACCTGATTTTTAAAATGGGCAAAGAGTTGGATTGACATTTCTCCAAAAAGACACAAATGGCCAATAGGCATATGAAAGGTGTTCAACATCACTGATTATCAGGGAAATACAAATCAAGACCACAATGAGATATTACCTCAGACCTGTCAGGATGGATATTATTAATTAAAAAGAAAGATAATGTGTTGACCAGGACTTGAAGAAATTGGAGCCCTTGTATACTATCAGTAGGAATGGGAAATGGTACACTTACTATGGAAAACAATATAAAGTTTCCTCAAAAATTTAACTCCCACATGATCCAGCAATCCCATTTCTGGATATATATCCAAAATAATTAAAATCAGGATCTTGAAGAGATACAAAAATCTTTTTAATAGAAATACATTGTAGCTGCTGCTTCCTAAGTCCTTTAAAAGATTGTATTTATATTCCTTAGACAACCAGGGCAAACTTTTTAAATCTTTGTATAGAACCCACTGGCACCTATTTGGAAAACAGAGCCAGAGACTGAGAAAAATATGAAAATAATTATTTTTCTATATTCCTATACTTTTGCACCAAAGGAGTGAATATAGAAACGTTTTCTACCTCCTCATCTCTCTCTCTCTCCAGACATTGGGAACCCTGAAATTATTTTTCTCTACATCTCTCCCTATGTTGATAAATACTGATCTTTGAGCTCCTGTCCTAGACCCCTAACTTGGACTATCCCATTTAATTCTCATATTATTCAGTAAGGTAGATTCTATTATTTGAGTGTCCTATAGGACTTAAGGAGATTCCATATCCAGAGAAGACAAAGCACATCACAGGGAGATAGCCCAGGAGCCAAGGACCAGAATTCAAAACATAGGAGACAAAGGATGGAAAGATCAAAGGGGCATCCGATGTGGAAAGAAAGATTTTAGGATTTAGGATCTGCTGAGAGGAGGCGTCCCCCAGGCTCCAATGGGGAGCGCAGGAAAGGGCTCTGAGTGATTGCCTAGGACACTTACAGTTGTGACTTTCTTTGCTTTTATGTCCCATCCCAACTAGGGCACAGTATGAGCAGAGTGAGGTATGGGTAGACTTAATTTAAAGTATTGTAATGGATACATTGACATCATGGACAAAGGTGAAGGTTTTAATTTTTCATTGAAAATTTTACAATTTTCATTTGAGGAGGGTAAATTTAAGCCTAAGCTCTAAATATGAAATTATATGGATCCGTGAGCAGAAGTTGGAGAAGATTGGAGGAGGTTGGAGGTACAGATAGGAGTCACCAAATCATTCCTTACATGGCCAAATGTCTTTATTTGTCTATCACCAGATTCCACAAACTAGGCAAGAGGGTCAAATTCAACTCCTAAGCTTTCTACAAGGCCTTCTAGCCAAGAAAGTCTTTGCATTTTTAAAAAATCTTTATTGTTGAAAGTATTACATAGGTCCTCCTTTTTCCTCCATTAACCTCTACCAGCCCACTCCCATCCCCCTCCCCCATGCCCTCACCACCCCATTGTCTGTATTCAAGGGTTATGAATATATGCATACAAATTCATTGGTTGATCTCTTCCCACCCACCCTCCCCTGCCGTTAAAAATTTGCCATCTGCTGGTCTGTAAGACTGGCCCCAGTAGACATGACCTTGTTTATCCCTCAGCCACACACAGCCTGATTTGACAGAAGCCTTTTTAAAAAAAAATTTTAATGTATTGATTGATTTGAGGAAGATATATATATATATATATATATATATATATATATATATATATATATAGAGAGAGAGAGAGAGAGAGAGAGAGAGATTTGTTGTTCCATTTCGTTATGCATTTATTGGTTGATTCTTGTATGTGCCCTGATGAGGATCTAAACCGCGACCTTGGTGTATGGGTTTGACACTCTACCCAACTGAGCTACCCATCAGGGAGGTGAAGGCCCTTCCACTCCAGGGTTATTGTGCTCTCACTCTTGCTCCCCAGCTGCCCCACAGCCCATAAAGCAAATCAGACTCCATTTCAACTCTTAATGGATTGTGACATGAAAAGCATGTGTACAAATGAGGCTTTTTCCGGGAGTCCCTGCAGAATTAAACAGCCCACAGGGACCAGACCACCATCCCTTCTTGTGAGGCGGCACTTCGCCAAGGCCTTTACAAGTTTTAATTGCTGATGCTTTTTCCTAGAGATAAACAGTTGCTGGCGCTGTCAATCTGTCTCCTTTCATGAACACTTAAATCATGAAGAATTCATAGGAAGCTGCTGTAAGTGTCATACATTTTGGAAGAAAACTTTTAATCCAGTTTTAAAATAATGTATACAAATCACAACTCGTAACATTTACATAATACCTTCTTCCTTTGTCAATATAAAAAACACTTATTTTACTGATGTTTACTTCAATTTTGAAATGCTAGAGTCTACAATGGTAAGTATCAATGAAACCGAAGATGATAATTTGGAAACTTAAGTTTCTCATTTTACACTTAAAATAGATTCTCAAAATGTTCCATGTAGATCAATCCCAATTATTTGTCCGTGGTATATTATTTTATTTATTTTTTTTACTTCTTCCATTCCAATCTTTTGAAAGATAGAAAGACAACCCTTTTATTATTTCACTAGATGGATTCCTCATGATCTAGTCATCTTCCTCACAATCGCCTAAGGCCATGATCCTGGATTAAAAGATTCCTTTCCAATAAACTTCAAAAATGGTTTTCAAATCCTGTCAAATTCCTTTGGAATTTGTTTTTTTGAGTTGACAGTTCTGTCCCGTATTTGTATCATAATAAAAATATATCCAAATCAACTGAAAAAGTAACTCAAATGTTAAAACTGAAAAAAAAGTTATAATTTGAAAAACTGCCTGTAGTTAATTTAATTTTCCATAAGATATTCTAGCAATCAATTGATATTTAACAAAAGCTACACTTTAAAGGTGAAAAAAAGTTGTCCTTTATTGTATCTCAGCTTAGTAGTTAAACTTTTAAATTAAAAGGTACAATGACGGTTGCAAAGGAAAACATCACATTTTAATTATATATTTAAAACAAAAGAAAAATAAAATGAGCCAGGGAGCACATAAGAGAAAGAGCAAAGCATTTACAAGTGTAGTATATATTCTAGGTAAAAGAATAAACTCCATAATTAAAATAATATAATAATACTGATTTAAACATCCAGGAATATGCTCAATTGGTGAATTTTAAGGAAAACATGGTAATAAACTCTATCCCTTCCTATGCTTACCTCGCTCTGTTCCATCAACCATTCTTTTTAAATAAATTGCAACTTCTCTGAAAACAATTAATTCTCAATGTATAAAACTTGCAATCAGAAAAAAAAATATTAGGAAAAAAGACTACCATGACATCAATTACCTTATTAATTTTTTGTTATTTTCCAGTCATTTTATGAAAGAAAATTATAATATACTGGATTGATAAACCTACCAGTGAAATTTTTCTGGCCAAGTGTTAGATATTTGACTCAAACTACACCAATCTGACTCGTTCCTGACATTTTAAATGTAGTGATTCAAAAACAGAAGGGGAAAAAAAAGAGTCATGTAATGGTAAGCAAATGAGGCTGAAAATTACCTCCCATTTCTTGGGTTCCTAAAACTGTCTCTTCTGAGTTGATTCTTTAGCTTCCCACCCCCTTCATCTTCTTCTTCTTTCTCCCCCTCCTCCTTGTGCAGCATATTCTTTAGCTAACATTTATTTCTGTTGCTTATGACCAAAGAACTCTAACTCATGCATATGCTGTTTTGTATCCTGTTTTTGTTATTATATCATTTTATTCCACAGTATTAAATCTTCAATAATATTCCATCACATGAATGTGTCAGAATTTTTTAACTGAACTTCTAGTGTTAAATATTAAGTAATACATTAGCAAATATACTTAGATATGGATCTATATTTCATTTCTAATTATTTTTTAGGGTTACATCCTAAGGTAAAATCACTGGATCAAACATTATAAACTCGTTAATAATCTTACTCTTCAGAAAAATGTTATTACATTTTAATCAGGACTATTTATATATTGCTCATATTCTTATATTGTAATGATTTTAAAATATTTTTCTAATTCAAAGGAAAAACAACACTTTAAAATTTGGTTTCATATATTTCTTTCATTCCAAATGGATACTCTGTTTTTATCCTTTCATTGAGTCTGAGCTATAGCAAGAAAAGAAATAGAATATTTTGTCTTCAATTGGCAGTGTGTTCCAGTGATTTACAAATCAGATTTTAAAAGGTTTAACGTGCAATATGACTGTTACACTTTCAATTGGTTTCATGCATTTGGAATTCTTACTATATAAACACCTTGTGTATTTCATCTTTTTATTCATATAATGGGAATGCTTATGCTCATTCCCCACATCTCTCAAAAAAGGGCTTAATTAAGTTCAGTGAAAAAAAAAAAAAAACATTGCTCTGAATTCTTTGGAAAAAATGTCTTATTATTACTTTGTGTGACCAGCTTGCTCTAGGAATTGCAACAGTTTAGTAACCTTGACCTAGCATACAAATTTAAAATATCATGTAGTCATATTAAGATACGACTCTGATACTCAAAAACATGCTTTTCTATGTCCTGTTTGTTTTGTTTACTTCTGGTTTTTATGTTAAGAAAAGGATACTACAATTTAGGTATTTACTTAAAGGCATATGTTGTTGAGGTATTTGTTAGACTGTGGTCAGTAAACATTACATAGCAGAGAGTATTTTTAAATGTAATCATCCTGCATTCAGTCATTTTTTTATATCAGCACAGTTAACCGAATTTAATTTGCCATATAACTAGTGGAGATAAAGAAAATTCCATTCACAAAATGAATTATAGGATAGCTTTGGAACCAATTTCCATATTGATGTTTTTAGATGGTGACTATGGAGATATAAACAGAAAAGGGATCTATAAAAATCTAAAGGAAAATATAAAGAAATTGAGATTAAGTGGAAGATAATCCAATGTGCAAATGTACACACAGACTCGTATCTATATGACTTACCTGCACATAAAACGGAGACAAATCAGGACTAGGCAGCATCATTTGGCACTGTGGTTTAGACTCCATGTTGTAAGGGTAGAGCAAGCTCAATCCCTCCTATCTGAGCTTATGCTTTTCTATGAAGCTTGGCTCAGGCATTTTTATTGACAGGAACCTTTTTGTTTTCTTAAACCTCAGCTTGCCTCTATCTTAATTCTTAGGCTGGTACTACAGTTCTAGTAACAGTTCTTTTGTCTCATGACTCATCATCTGAGGCCTCTTTCTATACCTTCTTCATGCCTGGTCCCTACTTGATGTTCAGCTAAAGCCTCTGTCCCAGGCATGACTTACGCCTTTCTCAGCCTGATGACTGGTCTTCCACTGAATGTTTTTCACAAGTGCAAGTTCTATCCTCCTATCTGAAAGGTCTTCTGAAAACAGCATTGCTAGCGAAAGTCTCCATTGTTTCTTCCCAACCACATGCAAGGCATTCTGTTGATTTATCTTGAGTTCTTTGCTGGTTGTTCACTTTTGCATGTCAACTTTCAGGATGACCTTTGTCTAACAGCATTTATAAGTGATTTACATGTTAACACTTTAGACAGATCCAGTGTCTTCCTCTTCCTGGGTTGAGAGGTTTGATTTAGAGCTGCTTCCACTTATTCCTTCCAGCAGTGCAGATGGACCAAAGAGCCTGCTGAAATGTAGTCTGGCAAAAACAAAGAAACAAATAAACAAATAGCTATGATCCTTTGTTTTTAATGATAGCCATAATGATTTATTTACTCATATAACTGTTTATATATGGTAATACTATAATTTCAATTTCCTTGCAAACTGCTGATCATAGTAGGCAGGTAGGCAGACAGACAGATAGGAGAGACATAGAGTAATCAAGAACATTGATCTCTGACTTCCCATTAGTTTCATCTATTTTCTATTTTCCAATGATGGATCCTAAGACATCTTTGCAATGACTTATATTATTTAGTAATCACACTAATGCCAACAAAGGCTAAAAGAAATAATCAACATCATTTGAGTTTTCTTTAGTTGTGTTATCTTTTTCCCCTTTACACACAAACTATACAAACACATCCATGCATTCAAATGGTGGAAGAATCATTTAAAAGTTCACTTGGAAATTTTTTTACTTTCTATGAAATATAAAGCTGGTATCATGGTGACTCCCAAGGAGAACTAAACTTTGAGTCAAGATACTTGCATTGTCCCAACATTTCTGCTAAAAAGCATTGTGATCTCAGTTAGGTCATTTACTTCTGACCTCATTTTTTTTTCATTTATAAAATGAGATAATTACCTTAAAATGTTAAATCCAATGTTGACATCCAGTGATTTTTTATAAATTTGTTATAAAGCTTTAAAGCTGGGATAGGGGCCATCCAGCCCTCGGGCCTTATAGGGCTCTCAAAATAATTTGGTCTGGCCCTGCCAAGGCATTAAGGGTGAGTTAATTAAATGTTTGACCAAATATTGCAGGTTAATTTTTTAGTTGATAATTTTGTATGGTCTGCGAATGATGTCATAAATATCCAAATGGCCCTTGGCAGAAAAAAGGTTCCCTATCTCTGTTTTAAAGGGTCATTCCAGGATTTTGTAAGTCAAGTATCTTGAAAAACACCAACAATTGTGGCTATATTTTTAAAATATATTTTTTTGTTTGTGCTCTGTGTTAACTGTACTTTTGCTGAACATAATCCTTGGTTTGAGCTAGTGTTGTCCGTTATGCAAAAAAGAAATTTTAAATTTAGATTTGACTTTTTAAAATATGTTATCAATTAGAATTTCATTATGCTACATAATGATATTTCCAACAGATGTTGTGTAAAATACGGTACTATAACTACTGAATATTCAGACACATATAGTGCAAATCTTGCAGAAATTCTTAGTGACACTTTGAAAAAATTATAATATTTATAAGGAGCAATACAAATTATAAATTTTCTGTTCCAAATACTATGAAAATAAATGTAAGACTATGACTTTGTTTTATGATATGTATAGAAACTGTATAATAAGCTGATGTCTTTAAGGTAAATAGAAACGTATATGATGTCAGTAGCATCTGTACTTCAAATTTTTTTTCTAGCATTGGCAATAAAAGTTTACTCTTCCATCCGCATTCTCCTAGGCAATCTCTCTTATGACAGAGTTATGACCACAGATTGCATGTTTGGGACAGAGAAAACTATCATTGTTTAAGAATGCAATCAAATCTTTGACTTTGTAGGTACATTATAGTCTTCCAACCTAGTTAAGTAGGTAAAAGACAACTCAGGATAGAACCTACCTTAGACATTCACAATGGTGTATCCTAAAACTCACAAATTCTTAAATTTATAAAAACTATTATTTTACATGTTAACTTTCAAAAACCAGTAAAGTAGAACCAAAAATAGACCATATGATTTTGCCCTTCTGTCTCCAAACTGCTCAACTCCTTTTTATTCTTCACATCTCAGCTTTCCCAGGGAGAATTTCCTGACTAATACCTAGGTTAGCTCCCTAAATATTTATCTAATTCTCATCATGCTTTGGTACTAATTTCTTGCCTAATAGCTGTTTCATAGCTGCAGGCCCCTTCAACTCAAGGATTGATCAGTAGTGCTCACCATTATATCTCCCACGTCTAGTATAATGCAAATTACAGTCATTGAATAGCTATTTTTTTGGATAAATAAATGAATGACCCAAATGTTTTTGTTTTATTCATATCCTTAAGAAATAGACAATAAGAGTAGCTATGTTCACTGACTAGTAACTGACTTAATACATACACATCTTTTAACACATACACTTTTCATCATTTTGACCAAAAATTTTATAAATTTATATAAATCTGCTTTTTTTTTGAGCACCCATGAGTACTTACAATGGTGGTTGTAAAATGCCTGCATCCACAACTTATTATAAAATAAGCAAATTCGTTTACTAATTTTATGGTCATGAGCAAATTATCCAGCCTCTATAAACCTCAGTTTCTTCATCTGTAAAATGGACATTACAATACCTTTCATGTTTAAGTCAATATGTTGTTTTGAGAATTGAGTAAATTAATTTTATAAAAATTTCTTGAGGCGCACTCTACAACTGTATGGTATTTGCATAAACTGTGGTTAGAGCATGGTATCATAGTTATTTCAGGGAGAGTTGTAGCTACAACATTGTCTGCTTGAGGAAAGATAAAACAAGCATCTGTTATTTCATAGCTACTTCACTCCAGTTTTCAGCAAACTACTGGTGATTGCAATCAATGAATCTACAAAGAGACATTTGTCTCAGAACATGTGATGGAGCTTTACCTGGCTGAGAGCCACAGTAAGAAGCCGAATTTGTCACAGGCTTGCATATCCAAAAGTTCTGAAGGAAGGAAAATCTCCTTAGAAATACAATAATACTGTTCATATTAAAAATTGTGATGTCTCCCATGTCATCAATTTTAACTGAGCCCAATCCTTTTTAAAGGTTCTTTGAACATTTATGCAATTAATTCAAATGCAAAAACCAATTAACCATGTATCCCGTAATCAAATCAGTTTCAAGTGAGTGCCCCAAATTTCAAGAGGGCTTTGAAAGCACTACCAAAGTGAAATGGAACAAATGAAGTAGTTAGTGCCAGCATAGGAAATGTGTTCATTATTTTTTTTTCAGACCCAAATACAGCTGCACAATATTATGTAACTTACTGAATATGTCAGGGTTGTGGTAATTATGCTATTTTAATTTACCCAGGTGATTGAATCTTGCTGTGTATCAAAGGTAGGGAACCTTGTTTGGAGAAATACATCAAAAAGCCTTGGTTCCCACAGGTATTAGAGTCGGATAGACTTGTGTTTCAATGCCACTTAAAACTAGCTGTGAGTTCTTAGGTAAATTAATTAAACCTTTCCGGTTTAAGGTGTTTTGAGGAACATGCTAGGCATGGGGTCTGCACTGAGTGTTCACTCCACCAGCAGGGGCTCTTGTTATAAATTATGTGTACTATGGGTCAGGAATTATCTTTGCTTATATCCCCATGCCCTGGTCTTGGGTATCCTCCTGGGCTAGACAGAGGTATCTGCCTTGTCAGAGGCAAACACATGAGTAATGCAACTGATTATTGTGATAATGATCTCTTAACAAGTAGATTGTGTCTTTGATTATAATATCGTTCCCCTATTGTGGAGGGTGACACAGTGATACCCGAGGTGCTAAGCCAACTGAATGCCAAGGCCAAGAGAGACCAGATTGTGCACATGATTTCAGATGCCCTGGAAATGTTCCTTTCCCATGGACAATCATGGGAGCTCTTCCCTACATCATCTTTGAATATATTTTTATGTTGTTATTGATTTCAGAGAGGAAGAGAGAAGGAGAGAGAAATAGAAACATCAATGATGAGAGAGAATCATTGAATGGCTACCCCCTGCATGCCCCTCATTGGGGATTGAGCCCACAACCCCAGGTATATGCCCTGACCTGGAATCAAACCATGACCTCCTGACCTCCTGGTTTATAGGTCAACCACTGAGTCATGCCAGCTGTGTTCATCTGTTAACATTTAAAATCAAACTGCTATAGACAAACACCTTTTCTTTTTCTTGATAATGCAAATATCCTGAGAGGGGTCTCTGTAGAAATTGACTGTACAGGTAAAGAATGTTTGAGCAGTTTTTGACAGGAGCATGGGAAGAAAGGCTGAGTGTCATAGGCGTATGGCTGAAAGAGAGGATCTTCCCTAAGGGAGTACTAGTGTACAGCACAGATGACTAGACAGCAATGAAATATTTTTCACCAAATATCAGTTAGTGATGATTATTGGCAGCTCCCCAATTTCTTAGTCATGTGGCTTCATGCAAGAAAGGATTATCCTCTGTGTGTGTCAGTTTCCTTATCTTTAGTATGGGCATAATTCCTATTGCACAGGTGATGATAATGATCAAATAACTTAATACACATAAAATGATTAAAATAGTTTTTGGCACATAGTAAGCATGGAGACAACACATAATTAAAAAAAATGGTATAACCAATTTTTTTAAAGAAAGCTTAATTTAAACAATTATTAATTCCTTAAAGTACCCCCCTTAAGAATTGTTTTTGCATCCAAATTGTTTTGGTAAACATGTAAAGTTTTGTTGATATTTAATTTTTCTTTCCCAACACTAATGACTTTTTGCTATTACCTTAATACGTGTTAGTTGATAGTAGTCTTCATCAGTTCACTAAAATGAGTGACAACTTGGAAATGAAAATTTTAACAGACGCCGTCTACTCATTTACTGATCTTTGTCTGGCAGTATCTAGTTAGCAGCATGTAGCTCGCAGTGTACAATTTGGTATTTTGAAAATGAATTGATTTTAGTTTTTGATATTGAGTCACCTACAGTTAAGCAGCTGTCACCTTCCTATCCAAATATACCGAAACAATTCCTTCTAGTGCTGTTGGGAAGTAATTTGTAATTTATACTGATGAGAAGCCGTTAACATGGCTTTCTAAGTGGTATGCTATGCAAAACACTTTCTTAAATAGAAAGATCAATGTTCATTATTGCAAAAGCTTAAAAATTAAGTTTCTCTTGCCACTGGGAAAAAGCACATGGACACTGCATTAGACACTGGTACCTATTTCCTTATTTACCTCACAGCTCCCTGACAACAAAAGAGGGAAATTCAAAACCAAAGTGGTTTGCACATAGTAATTTCCACCCTTAAGATAGAACAAAAGGCTACATGTTAATAAATTCAATAATTAGGTAAATATTGTTGGCATTATATGTACTTTAAATTCTGTTTTCTTTTGGCTCTCATTAAGTTTTTGTTTCTTCTAAATTTTTTTCACTCATTTGTTTATTCATTTGTTCATTCACTCATTCATTGTAGTAAAGCACTGACTGAACCAGGAGTTCTATGTGGTAATGAAAATAACAATACCTATGATCCATAGAGACAGACATATTAGATAGATAATGAGAATACAAGGTGATAAGTGGACAAGAGAAGTACAAAAGGAAAGTTGCCTCTTAGAGGATTTTCCCATGGGCCAGCTGGTAGTTTTAAGGAAGGCTTTGTTGTAGAAATGACATCTCAGCTTTTGATGCCCTGGTCCATGAAATGGTCTACTCTGAGGTTGTCTAACTTTGAAATGGGAACTGGGTAATTCTGCTTGCTTCTTGGTTCTTATGGTTTGAACTGAAGTATTGCTAGTTCCACAGGGGGAAGTGTGGGGGGAGAAAAACTATACAAACTAATAAACTCTTATCCCCCACTTCATTTTGGGGAGATAGTTAAGGTCCTGATTGGTGAATAATTTATCTGTGGTCACACAGACATCAAGTAGTAAAACCAGGACTGTAGCAAAGATTTCCTGTCTGACAGTCCAAACCTCTTTATAGTATTGCAAGCTGTTTTCAAGTTTTCCCTTTGATTTTCTGAAAAGGATATTTGGTAAACTGTCAGAAAATTAAACATAGCTCTGTGATGATTTTATCAACTAGAAAATCACAGTTTCAAACCTTGCAAAAGGGTTGTCTTATTTCTTTTACTTACCATTGCCACTTTCATATCAAGAGAGAATACATTTATTCATTCACTTTTTTATTGTTCATCTTTTAATGTAGAGAAGTTGAGGCTAAGAGAGAAGTTATAATTGTTTTGGATCACACAGTGGTCAATGAAATGACATGGCTCCAAGCCAGAAAGTTTCATCTGTAAGATCTGAACCTTTTAACTTTATCTTGCTGTCTCTTCACATCAAGATAAGTCACATGGTTCTTCCTATAAAGAAATAATTTAGTAGAAAGACATAAGTAAACAAAAATAACACAAGGGAAGAGGTATAAGCTCTAATCATAATTCATCAAAAGGGAGATACGGGGAATTTCTATATGAGTTCAGAAAAAAGGTTGTGGATTTATAATGGATTTGTGGGAAAGGTGATATTGGCACTGATAATTTAGGATTCAGACATGTAGATATGACATGATAATGGGAAAGAAGGTTCTGAAAAAATTAAATAGAATTATCACAACCACAGAGTTCTAAATTAAGATATGCATAAAGTGAAAAGCTCATTTTGAATGATGTTGTTGTATGTGAAAGACCTGTGGAGAATACAGGTAGAAAGCCCAAATGTGACAAAGCTATGGCTGACTTGAATGTCCAGGTAAGAATTTGGACATTTTTTTGATATGATATGGAGAACCCTCCAGCCATTTAAACCAGAGGAGTGGAGTCAGTCAAGTTGAGCTTTATCTTCTTGCCTAAAAAATAAATCATGTCACACAAAATTTTATATTTTTAAAACCTGTCTCCTAGAATCTGCTTTTTAAAAGTCTTTTGGTTAATGCAATCAATTTGCATTTAATAATGTGTATAATATCTTTGTTCCTGTCTTATTTTGAATTTAAGTTTTGAGCTATTATTCTCAGAAGGACTCAGCTTGCATTTATAGCACACAAAGAGCTAGTGAGTCAGCAAATATGTTTTATTATCAAGTTAAAAATTATAACTTGGTCAACAGCGTTTCACGTAGAATTAACTCGATTTTTTTAATGATAGAAAAAGACAGGAATTCACAATTGATCCACTTAATTAATTGTATTTTTACCATATATATATATTTATATATATTGATTCCAGATAGGAAGGGAGAGGGAGAAAGAAATAGAAACATCAATGATGAGAAAGAATCATTGAGCGGATGCCTCCTGCATGCCCTACAGTGCGGATCGGCATGTGGCCTGACTCGGAATCGAACTATGACCACCTGGTTCATAGGTCAACGCTCAACCACTGAGCTATACTGGCCAGGCAATTATAATATTTTTCCAAGATGTACAAGATAGGCAGAATGAAGCAAAGTATATGGTTCTTTATGGATTAGATAAATAATAGCATTTGTCAAGTGTATTCTATAATCTAATCCTGTGAGAGAAGCCTTATCTGTTTATACTGATTCTCATGGCAATCCTATAGAGTAGTATTATTATTGCTGTTATACATGAGGAAATAAAATCCCAGAAGGTTGTGATTCACCCGATTTAGGTTGTTGATGAGTGGCAGAACTGGCATCAACAACCCTATGTATCTGATTTTAAAGGTAATGCTTTAGTCACTTCTTTACCCAGCCTCATGGTTACTATTTAAATATTTTATTTCTTATGTTTTCTGTGTAACACATATCACCATTTTTATAGACACAGCCTATCTTATAGAAGGATGAATTCGGTCTAACAACCAAATTCTTACCATTTTTAAATGTTTGAATTTTCCAGTGTAAAAAAAATTCCTTAGTGTAGAGCCATAGTCTGATTTTATTTTGACTCTTGTCATCTTGGATTTATAATAAAACAGAAGACAGCAGCAACCTCACATTTATAACCTCTGAGAGAGGTCAGTATATATTTTAAAACCACCTCACTTGATGTTACAAGACACTTCAGATTGGGTTTGAAAAATATATATTGTTATGCCCTGTGGCGTTTTTTGACCTGCCATGATGCCACTCAGTTTCAAAATAACTATTCATAGACGTTGAGAATATTTTTACTGAATAAAAATTTGGAAATGTGTGGAGGTTAATATTATGCACACAGAACTGTGCTTTCAGCTTTCTCACACCCTGTCAAATCTGAGCAATTATTCTACCAACTCGCTGCCTGTCCCCGCCCCCACATCATTTCCTTAAATTGCTATGGAAATTAAATCGTGAGAGACAGTCTTCTTACAAAGAGGCCTCCTTCAGGATCCTCTCTGCTTTGCCCTAGCTGATTCAGAATGGAAAATCAGCCCACATTTCCATGGAACTCAGAAAGGCCTGGGCCACATCTAAAAGGCGTAATTTGCCTGACATCTGTGTTCCAGCAGCATGGCGCATCAAAACAACCCGCGATGCTGAGATGAAAGCAAGCGTCCTGTTGTATTAACCGAAGCGTTTAACAATCGAATGAAAGTCACTTTCTATTCTCACATTCATAGAAGCATATCCCATAAGGGTAATTATACTTGTAAAGTGTCCAACTCCAGTTACATTATTTCGTGATCATACTAATACAGTGGATATTTTTTCCTATCATTTTGTTTTCATTTTTTCCCTCCCAATTGGTGTCCTGTGTAGCACAGCTGAGGAGACTAAAGACTTTTTTTTTTCTTCAGTCTTTATTTAAAGAGACTAGATGTCTAATTAACGGAGGCAAGAGCTTTCTGATAACTTGCAGGTGCCCCCCCTTCACCACCCATACTCGCAGTCACAGTCCAGGCGATTAGTCAGGCCTGTTCTATGACTACGTACTTAGCCAAATAATGACGTAGCCCAAAGTGTTGAAATGGCCATTGGGAGCCAAACATCTGGGTAGACAACTTTTCATTGCTGAGTGTATAGGCAAGACATTGTTCCTAACTTTTCGGTAACCCTTGCATCTGCTCCTTTTATTGTCACTGGTAATGCATTCAAATTTCTAAATGCCCTAGTGGTCTTGAAGTTTTGGATCTCTCTCCCATTCAACTTTACCCGCCCCGCCCCCGCCCCCATGTGTCATTTAGACAAAAATATAACTTTAGACAACCTTATAACTTGAATATTAGATGAGAGATGTCTGTGAAATTAGAGATTGGGATCTTGGGGACTTTACACTTTATACTACTTAGGATAAACAGCTCCATTAAAGAGATATTAAGAGTACCGCATGGTGGAGATATGGAGTAGCAGGAGAGTCAAGGGTCTGCCTTAGGAAAGTAACCTAAGTCAGGAAACTAAGAATGAGAGAATATAATATGGCAATTTTCCTGATTGACTCTTCCAAACCATTAGCTACTGAACATTCTGCAGGTGTCCCACTTCTATAAAATCTTTGTTCTTTTGGGAAAGCCGTGCAGCTAAGTGCGCTCTGAGGTTCAAGTTGAAAATTTCTACCTTAAGCTATGACTAAAAAACAACTTTATTGCCCAGGCCAGCATGGCTCAACAGAGCATTGGTCCGTGCACCAAAGGGTCACAGGTTCGATTCTGGGTCAAGGGCACATACCTTGGTTGTACATTTGCTTCCTGGACCATGCAAGAGGCAACCAGTCAATGTTTCTCTCTCATTCTCTCTCTCTCTCTCTCATTAAAAAACAAAACAAAAAACAACAACAACTTTATTCTTTATAAACACAGTACAAAGTAAAATTAGATCATGGATCCTGAACTTTTGCAGCATAGATCACAAACAAATCATTTGATCCTGTATTTTGGATATGCTGTCCCATTAAATTATCAAATTTTGGCTTTATAAAGTTAGAGCTTGGTTTCATTAAGAATTCTCCTCCTCAGATCAACTGGATTCTTCATAGTATTAATCACATCAATTATGACAACTTTTTGTACTTAATGTTTCTATTTGCTTAAATAAAACAACGAATGAATGCTTTTTAACACATACTTTTAGGTCCACCAGATTCAATGACCTGAAAAAAAAAAGATATGCCTAATTGTGACAGTAGTCAATTTTATAGTTTACTCTTCTTTTTGCCTTGAAATATTCCTCATCTCTCCTATTCCAATTTCCCATGCCATATCATAGCAGAACTCTCATGGTTGTCTCTGTTTCATTGTATCTGTCAGGCTTTCAATAATAGTATAAAAATAACTGCTCACTTTCAGCCTGGGACACCCATACATGCTTTTATTCTATTGTTAGCAGTTTAGCAATGGAGTTTGCAGAAGCCCCTGAAAAGACTCTGCCCATCAAACACCCACTGTTGGGTAACTGATATGAATCCTGCACAGCCGAAGCTGTGGGCTAATTGAGCACTCCAGGCCTTGTCATGCTGGTGCTCATCCAGCGAGATGGTTACGGAGACTAATGATTTATGACTTCACATCCTGGTTCCTGAAACTGGAATTGGAAACAAATGTTGGACACAGATTCCTCACTTTCCAGGTGATTGCACAATGAGCAAGTCTTGTAGGAGGTTTTGTGTTTTCTGACAAAAGTGTGTTTTGATGATACTTCCTGGGAATTGCCTTAAGAAAAATAAAAATAATGAGGCTTATACTTTCTTGTAGTTAGAACCAAGTCTTCTTTTAGTAGTTCTGAAAAGACTATAACCTCAACAGAATCATAAAGGTAGTAAAAATAGTTGACATTTGAAATGTTAGTAAAGGAACTAGTTTTATGTTAAACATTTATTAGTGAATATTAATGACAATTTTGCGTAATTTTTTCACACACTTTCTTTGATTACCATGACTTCTTCTTTAACATGAGGAATGTCCAAATTAAGAAACACTGCCTTATTATTTTTCCTAATTTCTATGATTTCTTTATTTTGACTTTAGTGTGCATATGTTATCAAAAAGCTCTACAATTACCATTTCATTTTTCCCTTGAGAATATGAAGTAGAAAAAAAGGCAGATGTTATTTGTGATATAGCTTCAGCTCTGTTAATAATTAGTTCTGTACACTTGGGGAAATTACTTCAACTCCCTAAACCAGCTTCCTTATCTTTAAATAAGAAGTTTATACTATAAGAATTCTAAATTGTTTTCTAGTGCCTACAATTTATGATTCTATGTTGAAGAACTATTTTTAAACTCTAACAATATTTTATGCATAACATTATGCAAACATAATGTCAAAAAGTAACTAATTCAGATGAATAGAAGGCTTGCAAATATACAAAACAGTAGACACACAAGGTGAACAAGCAGACAACTTCTCTTGTCTCATAGGGATAGACAATGGCAAACTTTCAGTAATAAGCTGAGGAATAAATTCTAAATATAATGGGGGTTATTTCCTTGTATTAATTGATATATGTTATGAGGTAAGCATTCTTTTAATAACGATCTCTCATTTCTGTATTATGGTATAGTGAAGAGTAATTGCATCTACTTCCCCAAATTTGTTCCTTAAAAACCTACGTGGCCTGAGCTAAGTCACTTACCACATTTTTTAAAAAATAAATTAGACTTAATTTATCTTAAGCTCCTGACACTTCTTAAAAATTTATGAAGTTTATTTTTAAGTATATATGTGTGTGGGGGGGTGTAGTGTCTATATTTTGGAACCAGACAAACCTGGCTTAAAATTTTAGCTTTTTTTTTTTCTAGTTGTGTGAACTTGGTCAAGTTATTAGAGTTACTGAGGCCACTAGGTCTCAGTTTTATAATCAGTAAAACTTCAGTAACTTCACTAAATAAAAGTTCTCACTCCTGTAAGGAGACCACTTTCCTCTATTGTGATTCAGGAGCTTTGCTTCTCTAACAGCTTAGCCTTCCCTCCCAAAGCCTTGGAATCCCCTACATTCAAGTCCAGGGAAAGAAAGACAATGGAGAAGCCTTATTTTCATTTTAAAAGTGTTGGCCTGCAGATGGCACACCTCAGTTTTGCTCACAGTCCCTATCTCATCAACAGTCTCCTATAGGCCATTCCAGAAAGAAAAAAAGTTGTGAGCAAGCAGCAGACCCTGTCACAGTAGGCGTTCACCACCCACATGTTCCCTCTCCTGAGGAGAGTTCCATCTTTTAGATCTTAGCAGAGGAATGAGAAGGAACATGAAATACACTCTTCCTCAGACATCATTTTCTCAATGGCATGTATGAGATGTGGGTACATGAATATATAATAGTATCTAGAGAGTGCTTATAAAATACTTTTTTAGTATAAAATGGACTAGAAATGTTTAGGGATAATGCCAATAATAAACTTTGTCCTTGAAAATGTTTCTGACATACAATGCATTTCATTGTTATAGCAAAAATCATTTATTGATTTATTATAATTTCAAAAATCATCCTGCATTTATCATCTTTACATCATTTGTGAAATTTGCTATTCACCCAAGTGCTCTTGGAAGTGATTTGACAAAAATGCTTCAGTCCTATATGAATGAACTCAGAAGTATGGTATATGATTATTTTAGAATGCAGCTGAGCCAAAGCTGCATTGATTTATCATGCACGTGTGTGTGTATGTGTGTATGTTTTATATGTAACCAGAGCAATAATATGCTTTAAGAATTTTATTACATTCCTTGGATATTACTGCATATAAATAAAATAGACATTAGCCTTCAGCTTCATGCTATTTTTAAGTAAATAAAAATAGCCTTTGCTACTTCCTGGAAGTTGTATTTTAGTTTCTGATTATTGTCCACATTTAGTTTCCTGTAGTATCTATTAGCAAAAGTCCAGGTGACTAAAATATTATCGATAAAAAAACCTTGAAACTTTCATCTCATTTGCAAGTTTTTGCTGTGGAATATATCTCTGAGTAAACTGCCAGCCATATCTATCTGGAGCGGGAACATACCATGTTGTTTTCCTACTGTGACTTTCATACATCTCTGTGCTCACATTGCCACTGGCCAACTGATCCCCTAAAAAACGAAGAGAAGGGGAGGGGAGGCTTCCATGCTGACCTCCACTGATGGAATTGCCAGCAGGAACACGTTTGATTCAGTGAAATTAAACAAGCGTTTGTTGAACATAGTCACTGGGCTAATGCTAGTGCAAGAATAAAAAATAGTACAGCATGGCCCCTGTGTGTAAGTTTATTCTAGATGGGGAGACAAATGTATAGACTAGCAATTGCAATCTCCTGTTAAAAGTGCTGTAATATTTTTCTATGAGTGCAATGGGAGATTACCTTTTAATATAAAAAAAACAGTATTAGCTGCACAATGGGATAATGGTATACACTCAGCAAAATTGCAAGACCGAAAATATTAACTTTGGAGAAGATTTGGAGAAAGCAGAACTCGCATACGTTGTTGGTGAGAGTGTAAAATAGTACCATTGCTTTGGGAAAGGGTATGCCAGTGTCTTTGAACATAAAACTACCCTAAAACCCATCAGTTCTGCTATAAAATGTTTACCCAGGGTATATGAAAATATATTTCCCCAAAAAGACTTGCACAGAAATGTTGATAGTAGCTTCAGTTGTACTAGGATTTATCGCTGGGAGAATGACTAAACAATGGGATACTACTCAGTATTATAATAAAGAGGAACAATTATTGTTCTATTCGGAAATATGAATGACCCTCAAAAAACATTATGCTGCCCTCGCTGGTTTGGCTCAGTGGATAGAGCATCAGCCTGCAGACTCAAGGGTCCCAGGTTCGATTCCGGTCAAGGGCACATGTCCGGGTTGCAGGCTCGATCCCCAGTGTGGGGACATGCAGGAGGCAGCCCATCAATTATTCTCTCTCATTGTTGATGTTTCTATTTCTCTCTCCCTCTCCCTTCCTCTCTGAAATCAATAAAAATATATTATTAAAACAATTATGCTAAGTCAAGGAAGCCTTATACAAATCAATCAATACTGCACTATCCCATTTATATGAAGTTCTAGGACAGGAAACAGTAATCTACATGGAAAAGCACAGGAACTCACAACCATGGTGGACTGTGAGAATGTATAGGTGAGAATTAACTGGGAATGGACAGGGGGGAACTTCCTAGAGTAATGATTTGGATCTATCTTGCTAGGCATTTGGGTTATAGAAACATGCATTTGTTAAAATTCAGCAAAAGTAAATGTGGGATTTTGCATTTAATTGTTTAAATTTTACCTCAAAATATTGTGAACAAACATTGGACTCTAATAAAATTCATGATACAATTTTTAGTGGAAAGAAAGGATTGGGGGAAATAAATGGGTAGATATGTAATAAAACAAATAAAGAACAGTATTGGGGTAGAACATAGTGGTGGGTATACAGATATTTACTGAAAAATTCATTCAACTTAACTATATGTTTAAAGAACTTCATAATAAAACAGTTGGCATAAATAAAATAAAGCAGAAATGATCTTATTCTTCCTACCTGTGTCATTGAAGTTCCTGTGTGAATTAATTCCATTAAATACTCTCCTAATTTTTCTTTTCAATTTTTTCTCTCTTGCCTTTGTTTTTGTCAATTTACAAATTTACTTGGCTTTCCACCACCTTAAATATAATTGTCCCTAAACATAATATCTCTTCAAATTACCTTCTCTCTCTCTCTCTCTCTCTCTCTCTCTCTCTCTCTCTCTCTCTCTCTCTCCAAACTTTTCTTTAGATTGAAAGAGTATCTAACTTAGCCATGCTACTAGCTTTCTTTTCTCACCCCGCCTAGCAGTTTGGTGTTCATCTTTATTACTCAATTAAAGCTGCTCTCTCCATGGTTACCAATAACCACCTAATTGCCAAATCCAATGTTCCTTTCTCAGTCCTCATCTGTTGATTTTGAGGTCACAGCAAAGGCCGAGCAAGGCAGCTGGTTTGGCTCAGAACATTATTATGGCTATAAAATGACATAACCCACCAAACTGCTTCCTGTGACAGACAAATAAACCGACAGCTAAAGAAGTGCATGAAGGTCACATGGCGCCATCTCCTAGAACATGATTTCTTCCTGTTTCTCTTCTGTGAATATTTACTGCTGTGGACCGTCTTCAAATGGAAAACCTTTCTCCCTCCAGTTTCGGTGATTCAGATTTGAATCCGCATTCTTCCTTCTCTGTTCCTCCACTTGCTGACCACTATCAAGCTTTTATTAGCTCCCCCTTCTCTTTATTTTTAACTTGTACTTTTAAATGCATCTGTGTCTCATTCACGTTATTAGCATCTACATGTATTTTAAAAAATAGTGTGAAATACTAAGAATTAAGGCTCCAGACAGAACAGGAATGCCAGCCTGCAGATTGGGAAACACTCGAGGGGTAATTTTGGACTGAACGTAGTTCTGTTTGCTACACTGAGTGATGGTTTTCAAACTTTCTCCCAGCAAGAGATTGCATATTTAAAGTTTAACATGAGCCCTTCAACACTTAAAAATATCAAACCAAAGCTAAACTGCTCCAGTGGTGAGGAGTTTGGGGACAAGGCAGAGGATTTACCCTTCCCTTGCGTCTTGCCGAGGTCTTCCCTGTTTCTCTTTAGTACTCTGGAATAATGCCCTTAAAATTGCTATGCATACTGATCATGTGGGAATTTGACACAGAGGAGCATTCTGGCTCAGTAGGTCTGGGGTGGGATCTGGGAATCCATAGTTCTAGCAAGCTCCCAGGTGATAGCAGTGCCGCTGGCCCAGAGATCACACTGAGGGAGCAGGACCCTTCGTTTCCTCTATGCCAAGTCTGATTGCAAAGTTTAAGGCTATTATATTCTAGAAACATTCTGATTGCTTTGTCCCGTGGGAGGTGAACAGATTTTTCTTCAGAGATCCATACAGTAGCTATTTTATTCTCTTTAATGTATAGATATTCCTCTAAGCTTTGTCCTCCAGATGATTTCTGCCTGTCCTATTTCACATCCTGAAGCCATACAACACAGGCTGTAGTCAGTAATAGACTTCAGCAAGCGTTAGGTATAATGCAGGGGAACTCCAGAAAGCCAGGAGGGGAAGCAATGGGATACTGGAGCTTTGCAGACATTTCCTTGTCGGTACCTTTCTCCGTAGGTCTCAGCCTGCTGGCTTTTAATTTTGAATATTTCATTTTGAATTGGGAAAACTATCATACATCCTCTTTCAGGAATCAAAGTAAATAGGGGAAGAAGACCTACAGAAACAAAACCAAAACTCTTTAAGGAAACTCAATCCTTATTTGGGGCTGGTAACCTGAAAATTCAGTTACAGGAAAAGTAAATAGAGGCACCGAGATTATAATGGATGGTGAATAGGTCCACTTGGATTCTGATTTATTCTCTCACTATGGTAACCAAAAAAGTCTTTTTAATGGAGGATGACTCTTGACATAAGTAGTTTCCATGAGTCAGAGGTGAGGGCCCATGTCAGCCTGTGGGGAAATAAGCAAAATAGGTGGATTCTCCATGCAGACTACATAGGGCATGGTTTCTGTCACTACTAACCTAATAGGTCTATCCCCAACCTGAAGACCGCCTTCCTCTCCTCTCTACATGGTCTTATTATTATTGTTTTAAATCTGAAACTCATTTTAAATTCCAGGTAGATGACCTCCATATTGCTATCTTCAGTTTTGATCTTTCTGGAGGCTTTGTTTCTGTTTCAAAGGTTATTTATTTATTCATTTCTCTCATTCATTTATTCATTTGTTCGTGATATATCGATACAAAGACACAAGGAGGGAAACAGCATAAACCAGTCCTTAGAGTGCCTTTGGGAAAGATAGAAAACCCTGTAATTTTAATCTATTATGTAATTGTCAGCCCCTAATTCTCCTAGCACATTGGGGTCTCACTCACACTTTTCTTTAATCTCTAGACAATATGGCTTTGGTCCTTATCTCATACATTGTAGAATGTTTGGGGACCATCTCCTAATTTTTAAGCAGTCCTAGGGCTCTTTTTTAAAAAAAATCCTCACCCACCCTAGCCAGTTTGGTTCAGTGGATAGAGTGTCGTCCTGTGAATTGAAGGATCCCAGGTTCGATTCCGGCCAAGGGCACATACCTGGGTTGCGGATTCGATCCCCAGTAGGGCGTGTGCAGGAGGCAGCTGATCAATGATTCTCTCTCATCATTGATGTTTCTATCTCTCTCTCCCTCTTCCTTCCTCTCTGATATAAATAAAGAAATATATATATTTTTAAAAATCCTCACCCTAGGATATGTTTTATTTATTTCAGAGATAGAGGAGTGGAGAGAGAGGAAGAGAGAGAAGGCATCGATGTGAGAAATATCCACCTGTTCCCTCCTGTACAGTTCCAGACTGGAAATGGAACCCGAGACCTTTCAGTTTATAGGACAATGCTTTAATCAACTGGGCCACACTGACCAGGGCAGGGCTCTTTTTTTATATCAGCATGGCACTTACTACAAATTCCTGCTCAATGGTAATGACATCATGTTCCCTCAGGAAGCTGCTGTCCTGTCCCCAAGCTTTGTCCTCCAGATGATTTCTGCCTGTCCTATTTCACATCCCGAAGCCATACAACACAGGCTGTAGTCAGTAATAGACTTCAGCAAGCGTTAGGTATAATGCAGGGGAACTCCAGAAAGCCAGGAGGGGAAGCAATGGGATACTGGAGCTTTGCAGACATTTCCTTGTCGGTACTTTTCTCCGTAGGTCTCAGCCCGCTGGCTTAGTTCTGGGGATCTCCCCTTTTCCTTGATGCTGCCCCCATCCAGTGGTCTGCCCACAAACCCAATTTCCCTCATTGCAGTTACAAGCGGGGCAATACAGCCCCTTTGTCTCAGCCTTCCCTTTCCTGATCTTGCACAGGGGGCCTCGCCTTCCACAATCAATAAAGGTCAATCGTGGTGTCATCCTCAAGAGAAGCAGATTCTTTTCTTCCTAAGAAGAACGTCTTTTCAGGGCAATCACCTCAAACCTAATGATAATTTTTTTCCTCTGTCAAGCGTGTAAAACGTGCTGCGGAGACAACTATACAAAAGGAAACTACTGTAGCTGTCGACCCCAGGGGTGCATCTTGGAAATAATCATATTCAGTGTAAAAGGGAGATTGCTGAAAACAGTGTGATTTCATTTTCTGAAGGCTTAAAATGAATTTAAAAGCATATAATATAGGGAGGCATACATATACGGTAATATTATTTTGAAGTTTACCTTTAAAATATAGTCACAAAACAGGAGAGTGGTATCTCCAGAGGCCAGGGAGGCAGTAGAATGAGGTGGGCAGGAGCCTGCAGGGACCTCAAGGCTGATGGTGTTTCAGTGCAGAACATGGATGGGGGTAAAAAGCTTTATTTTACTTCTATGCTTTATAAATGCCACGTGTAGTACACAGATTCATCGTAAATTGAAATGTTGATGTATGCGGAGTATCCTCTGGTTCTACAGGTAACACATTCAGATTTGGAGCAGAGGACCAGAGGAAGCTCCATGAAGATGTGATTCTTGAGATAACAGTAAAAGGCAAATAGCCATTTCTGTTTACAAGTTGCACCTGCAACTCAAATTCAGTATGTCTGACATAAACTCATGTTTTCTTCTAGTTTAAGCCAACTTCTACCTGTCAAAAGCTAACTCCTTAAAATATTATTAAAATAATGTGAAGATGGGACCAAGTTGTTTGTTGCTACCATGATAAGGGGGAACACTACCTGAACAATGTCAGTGGCGTATCAGAGCAGGGAGGAACAATGTTGTGATATTTATTAAGATTTCGAAGTCTGATGTTCGGTTCTGAAATAAAATTGAAATCAGTGTGGGATAGAGGTTTGGTGAGGCATGCTTGAAGAGGATTGGGTAAAGATAATGATAGTTTAGAATTGTTGGACAGAGGAAGGGCTCACAGTCTTGGGTTGCAAACTGTTGTTTGATGCTTTCAATTGAAGACTTGAAGTTCCTGGAATGAACAACTTGTAATTGTTCATTAAAGTAATGAATTTACTCAGTAAAGTAATTTGCAGTGTTTATCTTCTAGAGTAAGAGTTTCCTGGAATACTGAAATTTTGTGGGTAAGGACAGTAGAAGAATGAAGCCTTTGTAATGTAGACTAAGTAGACTGTGTAGATAGTTTCGATTCTCAGCAAACCTTTTTATGTTATTCAAAGGCCAGCATTCCTTAGCCAGTGAGGGAAAGGGGATTAAATTTAGAGTCAGAAATTTTGCATCTGCTCCCCGGTTCTGCCATTGACAACTTGGATGAGTCACTGCATTCCTTCAAATCTCACTTTTGATGCTCTTGGAAAGGGAGTCATGTTATTCTCTAAGGATGGACACTGGCATTAAATGAGGAAAGGGTATTAGTATAACAGTATTAGTTCACTCTAGATCCTATAGGGGAGGAAAAGTGTATTTCTTCTACTCTTCTAAGTTCTCAGCTAGGGTCCCTGTAACAAAAGACATATTAATAAGAGAAAATTGTAAAATTTATGTAATAGAAATTTTACATGAGACGGGAGCCTTCATAAGGAAATGAAGACACCAAGAAGTGGTTAAAATTGAGTGTTGGATGATAGGTTTAATGAGGAATGGAATTTCTGTAAAATATGATAGGACAAATAAAAAAAAGATTATAAGGTATGGGTCATGAACCAGGGGAACAGCAATGCCTGTTCCCTCCGATTACTCTTCTGCCCTGGAGATTAGGATGTTCCCTTCCTCCAGGTACAGGAAAGGCCCTCTCACAAGAGGGCTTTATAACCTATCTCAGCAGAAGGTCAGGAAGTCCTCCCTGCACCTGCCATTTCTCAAATTCTTTCAGCTTCAAGTCTTCACCATGCCAAGGTGCCATGTTTGGGTTGGTATGTACTGGACCTTTTCAACCCCATATACTCAGTACTTCTAAACTGGTCAGCAATTCAGCCCTGAATGCAGACCCCTCTCCCAACATGGTGCAACACAGGCCCATGTTACATGACAATGTTTAAAACGTTTTACATAATGATGAAAATTGTGAAAAAAATATAATTTGTTCTACTTACAATAGAATTAAAAGCAAAAGATATTAATCTTAGATTCAAAGTCTACCTGAAATTGGGCATTTCTGCCAATGCCCTCAGCTTACTTAATATTATAATTGACTGAGGTTCTGTGTATCTATCTTCTTGCTTTTTTTTTTTTTTTTTCCGGATAGCTTTAGGCATTCAGAATGAACCAATTCTGCTTCAGTCACGCTTGATGGGAAGTGGTGATTCAACTGTTGCAAAACTTTGAAAGTGTTCATTAATTCAAGCTTAATTAATGCAGAATGACAATTAAACTTTTATGGAGTATATGTCATCAGCATGAATACCATGCATTTATTATACTCCTAAATATTGAGATGAATACAAATGAATTCCAATGACCAAAACACTTTAGAAGTTACTCCGTGGGATTGCTGTGGAGATATATATATATATATTGTGGCTCATGCTACTGAAAGAGATTTGAAACTATATTTTGTAATTCATAATCTAAATGTGGGGAAAGCACTATATTTTTATTAATGTAATAGCAGCTTTTCTTATAAAATTAGCCTCTGAAAAAAGGCATAATTTCTTTAACTTCTTGCTCAATAATTCATATTCCCTGAAAATACTAGATTCTAGATTCACTGTATTAAAAATTAAGTCTGTGATTTCAAGAATATTTAGTATTTCTTAAGCTCAAATGTATATTTTGTGCTAAATGAAAAAGATGTACATCCTAGAATCTAAACCAGGATAAGGTGATTGGCTATGTAAAATATGCCTGCTCATTTCAAAATTACATAGTTTCATCAAATCCTAGGCTTATATACCAGGTTCCAGTATTCAACAGAGCCAGAAATTTGCCATGGCAACTGCTGCATCCTTCTTTATATATAAAACTACAGACTAACAGGAAAGAACCATCATGTCAGGCTGCTCTACCAATTCATATACTGCTAGATTTTTATTGATGTTCATTTCTTGCAGACAACTTAGGTTAAATGCCAAAACTTTGTTCTTGATTAGAGTTTATAATAAATACTAGAGGCCCGATGCACGAAATTCATGCACAGGGTGGGGGGGTGTGTCTCTCAGCCCAGCCTGCACCCTCTCCAATATGGGACTCCTCGAGGGATGTCCGACTGCCCGTTTAGGCCCGATCCCACTGGTGGGATCGGGCCTAAACGGGCAGTCGGACATCCCTCTCACAATCCAGGACTGCTGGCTCCCAACCGCTCACCTGCCTGCCAGCCTGATTACCGCTAACTGCTTCTGCCTACCAGGGTGATCACCCCTAACCACTCCCTTGCCAGCATGATCGATGCCTAACTGCTCCCCTGCTGGCCTGATTGTCCCTAACTGCCCTCCCCTGCCAGCCTGGTCACCCCTAACTGCCCTCCCCTGCTGGCCAGGTCCCCCCCAACTGGTCACCCATAACTGTCCTCCCCTGCTGGCCATCTTGTGGTGGCCATCTTGTGTCCACATGGGGGTGGCCATCTTTGACCACATGGGGGTGGCCATCTTGTGTGTTGGAGTGATGTCAATTTGCATATTACCTCTTCATTATAAGACTAGAGGCCTGGTGCACGAAATTCGTGCATAGGGGGGGCTACCTGCCCTCAGTCCAGCCGCCACCCTCTCCAATCTGGGACCCCTTGAGGGATGTCCGACTGCTGGTTTAGGCCTGATCCCTGCTGGCCTGGTTGCCCCCAACTGCCCTCTCCTGCAGGCCTTAGCCACCCCTAACTGCCTTCCCTTACCAGCCTGGACCACCACAACTGCCCTCCCCTGCAGGCCTGGTTGCCCCCAACTGCCCTCCCCTGCAGGCCTGGTCAGCCCTAACTGCCGTACCCTGCAGGCCATCTTGTGGTGGCCATCTTGTGGCCACATAGGGGTGGCCATCTTTGACCACATGGTGATGACCATCTTGTGTGTTGGATTGATTTGCACACTGGTCATAAATAATTAGCAGATCAGGGCTAATTAGCATATCCCTCTCTTATTGTTTTGGAGTGATGGTCAATTTGCATACTGATCATGACTAATTAGCATATCCGGTAGTGACTATGAGGGCATCATGACCAATTTGCATATTCCCCTTTTATTAGTATAGATAGTGATATTATTTCATAGATTAAGAATGTAGTACAAAACTTTTAAAATGACTGTGGAATTATGCTTTCTGTATAGCTTTATACTTCATTTAGTTGTGGGCCAACCCTTTTTTTTTTTTTTTTTTTTTGGTAGAAAACAAAGGGCCTGTAATCTGTACCTTAGTTTCCTCCTAAAACATTCAGGTGCCTACAGATACTTTGATTTCTTTATTACTTTGTTCAACGGTACCAGTCACACATATAAAATCTAGCAATAAGTTCATCAATCATAGAAAACAATTTCACAAAAGGAAAAAAATTGTTGCAGAAATAAATTTTATTAGAAATATAAGAAGTAAGATATAGTTATGTTGAATGATTGTCAACTATTAATCCCTTATTTAAATCATTATGTTTAAAAGACATCTTTTAAAATGTAATGGTGGTTCTGGATCTCCTAGCTACAAATAATAAAAATCATTATTTTGAGTCCTTTTGGCCATTCTTATTTAACATCATACTAAAAGTTCTACCTAGAATAAGAGACAAAAAATATATTAAATAGAAAGAAAGAAATAAAATTGTCTTTGTCATAGATGATGTATTTATTGTCTATGTAGAAAATCTCAAAGAACCAACAAAAAAAACCCTCATGCAACTAATAAGTAATTATAACAAGGTGGTAGATACAAGATTAATATACAAAGGTTAATTGCTTACCTATATACCAGCAATGGACAATGGAATTTAAAATTAAAAATTAAAAATCAATTACAATAGTACCAAACAAATTACTTAGATGTAAATCTAACAAAATGTGCATATAATCTGTATGTGGAAAACTATAAAACTCGAATGAAAGATACCAAAGATCTCAATAAATTGAGAGATATTCTCCACCCCTCAACCACCCTCAAAATACTCTAAAAACTTGGGACTTGTGTTGCCCATAACACTCATATTTAATCCCAAGAGCTATTGAGCTTACCTCTAAAATGTCTTAAATCTATCTAGATCTCATCATCTCTATGTCAAACCTGCTATTCCAAACCACTATTGAGGTTGTGGAGAAAAGGGAACCTTGGTGCACTGTTGGTGGGGATGTAGATTGTGCAGCCACTGTGGGAAACAGTATGGGGGAGGTTCCTCAAAAAATTAAAAGTAGAACTGCATTATGACCCAGTGATTTCACTTCTGGGAATATAGCCAAAGAAATCCAAATACTAATTTGAAATAATATATGCACCCCTGTGTTCCTTGCAGTGTTATTTACAAAGCCAAGATATGGAAGAGCAATCCAAGTACCCACCAACAGACAAGTAGATAAAAAATGGTGGTACATACATGCAATGGAATATTATTCAGCCATAAAAATAAATGAAATCTTAACCATTTGCAACAACATGGATGGATCTAGAGAATATTAAGCTCAGTGAAATCAGTCAGCTCGAGAAGGACAAATATCATGATTTTACTTATATGTGGAATCTAAAGATCATTATAAACAAACAAAACAGAAACAGAATTATAGTTACAGAGAATGACTGATCCTTGCCAGAGGAGAGGGAGAGTTTGGTGGTGGTGGTGGGGTGGGAGGGGGGGGGGGGGGGAGAGGACTGGGTAAAAAATGTGAAGGGGTTAAGCACTAAATTGGTAGTTATAAAACAACCACTAGGGTGTAAAATACAGCATAGGAAATATGGTCAGTAATATTGTAATAACTATGTATGGTGCCAGGTTGGTACTGGAAATATTAGGGAGAATACTTCACAAAGTATATGATTATTTAACCACTATGCTGTATACCTAAAACTAATACAAAATAATACTGAATGTTAACTGTAATTTAAAAATAAAAATATCCTGGCTGGTTGTTTCAGTGGTTAGCATCAACATATGAACCAAGAGATCAAGGTTTGATTCCTGGTGAGGGCACATGCCCGGGTTTCAGGCTCAACCCCCAGTGTGGG
The DNA here is from genome assembly GCF_028538775.1 of Myotis yumanensis. Lineage (NCBI taxonomy): Eukaryota > Metazoa > Chordata > Mammalia > Chiroptera > Vespertilionidae > Myotis > Myotis yumanensis. The sequence continues at coordinate 179,781,178 of NW_027223753.1, forward strand.
GAATGCAAGCGGCAGGCAGCCAACCAATGATTCTCTCTCATCATTGATGTTTCTATCTCTCTCTCCCTCTCTGAAATAAATTATCCTATATAATAAAGAGGTAATATGCAAATTAACCCTCACACCCTCACAAGATGGCTTTCTACGACCAGACCGGCAGGGCAGTTAGTGAGGGACAACCAAACGACTGAACAAGCAGGCTGCGTGGGGCGACCAGGCTGGCAGGGGGAGGGCATGAGGGGCGACCAGGCTAGCAGGGCAGGCAGTTTGGGGCAACCAGGCCAGCAGGGCGGGGCAGTTAGGGGCAACCAGGCAGGTAGAAGAGGGCAGTTGGGGGCAACCAGGCCTGCAGGGGGGAGGCAGTAAGAGGCGACTAGGCTGGTGGGGGGGAAGTTAGGAGCGATCAGGCCAGCAGGGAGGGGGCATTTTGGGGCAACCAGGCCGGCAGGGGGAGCAGTTAGGGGCAATAAGGCTGGCACAAAGAGGTAGTGAGGGGCGATCAGGTCGGCAGCAGGGGCAGTTAGGGGAGACCAGGCAGGCAGGCAGGTGAGTGATTAGGAGCCAGCAGTCCAGGATTGTGAGAGGGATATCTGACTGCTGGTTTGGTCGCCCCTAACTGGCAGTCAGACATCCCCCAAGGGGTCCCGGATTGGGCTGAGGGGACCCCCACCCCCATGCATGAATTTCATACACCGGGCCTCTAGTATATAAATAACTTTATAAAAAACAAACCACTATCAACCATTGCCTAGGACTCAGGATAGCTTTTTAATTGCTCTTCCCACTTCATTCTTATCTCTCCTTCAAAATATTCTTAATTCAGCAGCCAGAGTAAAAATTTTAACTGTAAATTATATACTGTATTACCTTCTAGATTTAGAAATTTTCATTATTGCCTGCTCTAGTTCAGAAAATGTCCTCCAACTCTTTAAGGTAACCTTCAAACATTTACAGGTGCTGGCCCCCTGCCTACATCTTTAACATCAGCTCTTGCCATTCTCCAATTTACTCACAGTACTTCAGATATTACAATCTTCTTGTGTGTGCCCTGATGCCCTATACCATCTCCCAACTCAGCACCTGCAATATGCTACTCCTTCTGCATGAAAAAGTCTTTCCTAGTCTATTCATCAAGATGATTCCTGTTTATCTGCTAGATCTCAGGTTAAATGTCATTTCTTCAGTGAGATCTTTTTGACTCTCAATCTAAATTGGACCTTTTGTTACATGCTACATGTTCTTTTCTTTCATAGCACGTATTGCAATTGTAATTTATAAATTTGTTGTATAATATTTTGTTTATTACTTATCTCTCTTTCCTGACAAAATATTCCATGTGGAAAGGGATCTTTCCTCAATCTCAATCTCTCTCTCTGTCCAGTTCTCAATCCTCAGTCTCTGGCACAGGATGTTGACAGCATACACACTCTGAAAATATTTGTTGAATTAATAAATATCCTGATAAGTCTATTAGTTTAATCTAGATATGACAAACATATAACAAAGCGGTAAAAGGACCTATCTTAAGAATAGAGCTTGCTTATTTATATTTCTGTATAACCACTACCTAAACCAATACGTAAAACAGTTCAAAATTTTATTATAATACTTATTCCTTAATTTGAAATTTGCAACTGAGAACCCCAATTGTGTGAATAGTGGTTTAAAACAGTGTTTCTCAAATTTTAATGAGCAAATGAATCACCTGGGGATCTTGTTAAAATATAGGTTCTGATTCATTACAACTGAGGTTGGCCTCAAGACACTGAATCTCTGACAAGCTTCCTAGTGATGCTGGTATTGCCAGTCCATGAAGCACACTTTGAGTCATTCAGAGAGGAGACAAATGAGTCAGATAAGGACTGGGCTCAAATCCTGGCCCTGCTACCTAGTAGCTCTGTGAACCTATGTCAATTAATTAACCTCTCCATGACTCACATTTATTATTTGTAAAATAAAAACAGTAATATATACCTTGCCAAACTTGTTGTAGGCTAATCCTATATAATAACAAGGTAATATGCAAATTGACCAAACCACAGAACGACCAAATGCCTGCAACCCCTCGCTCTGGTAGCCCCGTCCCTGGACTGGCCCCCCTACTCTGATCGGGGGCGGGGCCAGCTGGCAAACTGCCTGTAGCCCCTCGCCCCAGCTGGCCCTGCCCCTGAAGGCCCCCATGGGTCAGACCAGCTGGACCCCATCAGTGCACGAATCTGTGCACTGGGCTTCTAGTATGAGATGAACGAAGGCATAGTGTTTGGTGTACACTATGGTAAGTATCCTTACTATTATATTCGGCCATGGGGTATTGACAAATACTCAATACCACTGGGTGAAGTTTCTCATCTGTAAGTGAGATGACACTTCAATCAGTACACCTCTGTGATTTTCTTCTAGAAGCCAGCCCCTCTTATTTTATTTCACTCATCTTTTATACTTAAGAAGAAAATGTGGAGAAAAATCAAGAACACTATTCGCTAGAGGGAAGTGTGGCTAGAGGTGAAAAATAATCTTAAAACAATAGTAAAAGAAGTAAAGCATCCAATCAATAAATGTTCACTGAATGCCTCTCTGAGTCAGTCCTGCTTCCACTCCTGAAAGAGCTCCCAGCCTAATGGAGAGATAGAAGATGGATATTTGAGATAGTAGTCGTTTGCCAGGGAACTCAAAGCTCCAGAAAATCATGCCTACTCACTTTGATTTGAAACGCTTTTAATAACACAGGCTCAGCAGAACCGACAATATCCTGAGACCTATGTAGAGCTAATTTACTTTTCCATTCCTGTCAATTAAATACAAGGTCTTGAGTTATTTTTTATTTTATTTTTTTCCCATTAGTTTAGTAGAGAAAGCTCTTTTTGGTCTTTAGAATAAAGTACAAATTCCTTACCTGGGGACCAAAGCAATTCACTGGTGGACAACTGCCCTTCTTGGTTGCCTAACCTCACTATGTCTACTCTACATATCTCTGCTTCAGCTTTATCATCAAGATCCATTCCTACCATGGGGTCATTCTCTCTAATAATCCTGTCCCTTTGATCTTGCTCTTCCCTTTGCTTGGAAGTCCCTTCCCCCTAAATCCTGTGTATTCTTTATGAGTTACATTGAGCATCTTCTCTTCCAGGAAATGTTCCTGAAAGTCCCATTCTGAGTTAGTGGCACCTTCCTTTTCCTTTTGTGTAGAGTTATAGAAAGGAATGCGACCCATAGTCTACTCTAAACAGTGGTTTATTTGCTGATGCTTCACTAACTATAAACTTTTCAAGAATAGGCCTGAGTCATATATCTCTATGCTATCCATACAGGGACAGTGGATCTCACACGTAAGGGTTTCATAATATGGCAAATAACTCAATCCTTATTCAAGATGCTACATGGAAAGACTTCAAATATTGATATTTTTATATTCAATTAAATTCTCCAGAAACTATATTGGCAAGTTACTGTGTTATGGAGAGCCAAGACAAATGAAATGGTAACACTTAAGAAGATTGACACTTAAAACATAAAATAAAATAGAGGAAAATACACATGAAGAGATAATGGAGGTAAAATAGCGAAGTTGGAACGGTTCTAAAGCTAAGTGTACTGAAAGAGCTAGAGATCTATAAATTGGGCTTCTGAGCAAGTGAGGATAAAGAATAGCTGTATTAGAAGGTGCTTTTGTGGGCATAGGGTAGACTTTCTTTTAAAAAAAAAAGCTTCTTGGGTATTTGCTCTAGAGAGGCGTGTCCCAGAGTTGCCGTCCCTGTAGAATCTGGAGGAAAGATAACAAATGAGCAGCATGTGAGACAACATTGTGTCTCCTAGGTTGTTGAGATTAGACCTCCAGAGAAACAATAAAACAAAAATAATAGAATTCTCATGAGTTTCATTTTGCTGGGTTATTCATCTACCTGAGACTAACATTAGGGAGGTAAGGAGCTCCATGTTCTATTGGGGAGGTTGGCAGCCATGACTTGCTGGCTAAATGCTGCCTATATCCTCTTTTTGTAAGTAAAATGTTATCAGAATACAACCACACCCTTCACTTACATCTTGCTGTGGCTGCTTTCACACTATTACAGTAGAGTTGGGCAGGGGTGAGAGAGATCCTGGGGCCTACGAAGCCTAAAATGCCTATTAGATTCTTCAGAAAATGAGCTGCCCCCTGTTCTAGTCTTACACACTTCTATTTTCTTCAACAAGTCAGACAGGATGCTGCAATCACATAAAAGTGATAACACACCTGGAGTTACAGCCCTTATACTGTATAATGTGATTTTGTCTTTCAGGTGGTTGACAAATATTCACTGGCTCATGAAAACTATCTATATTACATGTGAGCTGCTAACAAAAACAAATGCTATGCTGTTTTATTTTAACATTACAGTGAATTTAAATAAAATAAAGATCAGTACAGGGGATTCTTATATGCCACTGTGAGACTTCACAACTTAGGCATGTTGAGGGGATAATTTCAAGCAGATAACAAAATCTTCATGTGTACATATGTTTATACCTAGTCATTTATCCTAAGGAAATGAATGTGGATATGCAAGAATATTTAGCCATTAGAACATTTTTATATAATATAAAGGATTTGAAATAATTTAAGTATCCAACAACGGAGGATTCAATCAGTAAATTAACATTGGCCCATGTTGCCAAAATTGAAATGTTATTCAACATTAAAATATTTTTAAATAAGTATTTATAAACATAAAAAGGTTATTTATCAATTTGCCATTTACTATTAGGGAAGATATAAAACTGGAAAGGAATACAGCAAACTATTTATTAGGTGTTATCAAGAGATAGAAAAATTATACATGAAAGTTTATAGTTTTCTTTTTCCTAATATATATTCCCATATTAATATGTATATTTAAAAAATAATGGAAAAATACCCCATTCCCAATGTATACATATGGGTCATAACTTTGTTTATAGTGAACACAACTGATACCCTTGAGAAGATATAATATCCAAAAAAGATAGTCTGGAGTTTACACCAATCTCTCCAACTCCCAAGGCTTATATTCTTTAGTAATACGTGAACTGAACAAACACACATGCACATATACACACAAATGGGAGATAGTACCCCACTTGAATTCTTTTGTACGTTTCTGTTTTATGTATACAACCTACTGTTCACTGTTAAAAAAGACTAAATATGATTTATTCATATTCTGGCCTATAAATAGTCCTGAGTTGACTGGTAAAGCCATATTTTGCACTTCCATACCTTCTAAAACTTATATGAGTTATTATTTACTTTCCACCATTGAATGAGATAAGTCCCATGAACTATTACCTCATTTTCATATAAAAAACAGTTGATACATAACTGAAGATAAAACATTCAGAAAAAAAGGGCAATGTGGGTGAAATTTTTCTACTTTTCTCCAGTTTTATCTCACAAATCAGCATCATGAGATAATTATAAAACTTTTCATGACATCCATACTTTCAAAAATTTTCTTGAGATAAGGCAGATATCCTAGTATAATGTCACCATCTCAACGGTTGTGATATTCTTTGGTAATAATTTCCCTTTGTATTTAGTTTCATAGGAACCTCTCACATTATAAAATATTTATTCCAAGTTGGGATCTTTTTTAAATTTTTTAAATATTTTTTTGATTAAGTTATTACTTATGTGTCCTTATCCCCACATTACCCCCTATCCCCCCACTCATGCCCTCACCCCCCTGTTGTCCGTGTCCATTGGTTAGGCCTATATGCTTGCATATAAGTCTTTTGGTTGATCTCTCCCCCTAACCCCCCCGCCGGGATCTTCTTAAAAGTTCGAGTTTTCATAATATAGTGTTATATTTATAAGACCTCAAATTGGGAATCGTCATTGTCACCCATGTCATAAAGTTATTCTGAGGATTAAATAATATATATATATATATATATATATATATATATATAGCCAAGGGTATTGTTGCTTGGCAAACTATGTCACTCAATATAGAGTTACTAATTTTGTCACTCCTTATATTTTATTTTTGGTAAAGTAAGCACAAAACAACTGGCATGTTGACCATCACTTTCACTTTCAAATAATTATTTGTGGGCAACATAGAAAACAACTTTAAGGTACTTAGTTGGCATTTAGGGAACAATTTCTAGGGGGCAGTTTCAAAGCTAAGACTCAGCCTAGTTTCCTCTTCACCTTTTTCTATTTGCCTTCTAGGTAAAAAATGGAATTTCAGCCATCACCCACAATAGGTCAGGAAGATTGAAATAAGAGGCAGAACATGGTTCTAAGTCATGTAGGAATATTAGTTTCTGAGGGAGTGTAATTTATGTATGCCTTTAAAAGTCTGTATTTTCAAACATCTGCAGCAGAATTCCTACGAGGAGCCGTGACCGGTGTCTATTAATGCAGGAGCAAACTTGTTTACCAAATGCTGAAATGAAAAACAAGATGTTCTTGTGCAGGACTGCAGAGAATTGCAGTTCCTGTTTCAGCCTGAACCTCAGCTTTTTCCACCCACATTGAATTTAAAGAGAGTCTTACAACACCAAGTTCAAAACAGGAACACTAATCACCCCCACACTTTTTAATGCCTTGTTTTTCTCCACCACAAACAATGTTTACCTAGGCTGAAGCACTTTTTTACCTGAAGCCCAGACTTAGTACTTGCTTCCTCAATCTCTGTGTGTTAAATGGCTTCTTGCAGTACTTGGATGAATATGGGCGTGGTTGCATAATACAAAAATCAGTCAAAGCGGTAGCAAAACATTTTAAGTGGTGGTATATAAAAGGCTTATTTCCTTTAAGGATTGTCTCTTGGTTCATAGAATCTGATGGATTTCCGAGGGGGTGGGGGAGATCCTATTTTTAATTTAGTGCCCCGAAGTGATTAACGCTTTGAGTAGCCTAATTGCTCTAAAATTTTGGGGGGCTTTGAAGCTTTCATCAAGTTTCACTTTTATCCCTTTGTTTAGACTGATCTTTCCATTGAATGAATTAGGGGAATGAGTAATATACCATCTACATACTATATAAATGCATTGTCACTCTGGCTTACAAAGTGCCTAACAGCCAAGCAGGGTACTGTAAGCATCTCATAGAATGCTACCAGAAGACGTAATGCAATGAGTGGCCAGATTATTATGATCACCTGACGTATGTAGGCAAATTAACTCTAATTTTGCACTGAAGTTGCTAGAGGGCCAGACCATTATAAACAGGGAAGCAGGTTGTTTACCATGACAGAAGTGATTTTTTTCTGAAGATTTGGGTAAACAATGTGATTTAACAGCCTTTGAACGTGGGGTGTGTGTGTATATATATATATATATTTTTTTTTTTTTTGAGTGGCCAGATTATTATGACCACCTGACGTTTGTAGGCAAATTAGCCGTACACTGCATCATATGGGATATGGAAGCCTAAGGCCTGTTCGAACACCTTTGCTGTCTGCAGTTACCAAGATAAAACATCTCCAATTCGCACAGGAACACAAGGATTGGACAGTCGAGCATTGGAAAAAAGTCATGTGGTCCGATGAATCACATATCCAGTTGCATCGTGCAGATGGCAGAGTGAGAATTTGGCAGAAACAGCATGAAAGCATCCACCCCACATGCATTAGTACAACCCTTCAAGCTGGTGGGGACAGTGTTATGGCTTGGGGCATGTTTTCCTGGCATGATTTGAGCCCTTTAATTCATGTGGAACAACGTCTGAATAGCACAACATACCTAAGTATTGTTGCTGACCAAGTTCATCCTATCATGTTGATGGCGTATCCCAATGGAGATGGCTTCTTCCAACAAGACAATGCGCTATGCCACGGTGCTCGTATTGTGCAGGAGTGGTTTCAAGAACATGAGGGAGACTTTACCTTGCTTAGGTGGTCCCCACAATTACCACATCTCAATCCAATTGAGCATTTGTGGGACGAAGTTAAAAGAGCCATCAGGCAGCTGGTTCCACAACCATCAAATCTCACAGAAATGGACAGTGCTATTCATCAGGCATGGTGTCAGATTCCTCGCATCACCTTTCAACATCTCCTGGAGTCAATGCCAAGAAGAATTGCTGCATTATTGAAGGCAAAAGGTGGCCCAACAAAGTACTGATGGGGTGGTCATAATAATCTGGCCACTCAGCATATATATCCCATGTTCAAAGGCTGTTAAATCCCATTGTTTAACCATATCTTCAGAAAAAAAATCACTTCTACTGTTGTGGTAAACAACCTGCTTCCCTATTTATAATGGTCTGGCCCTCTAGCAACTTTAGCGCAAAATTAGAGCTAATTTGCCTACAAATGTCAGGTGGTCATAATAATCTGGCCACTAAGTATATGTATTCACTGAACAAATATTCACCCACATAGATACATTTTGAGAGAAAAGAAGGTGCAGAAACAGGGGGCCCTTAACTGAAAAAGAGTTACCAATAAACATATATGGAGGAGATACCAGATACGAAGATTTCATAATGTCTGAGGAGGAAATGTCTGTGAAAGGAAAATGTGAAATACTGTGACTGTCTTCTTATTGCATACTTTGCTTAGAAATAAATAAATGCACTTGACAGTAATTTACTTTTAATGTAGAAATTGCACAAAATGATTCATGATTTTCTAAGAGCTATTAGTCTAGGGTGTCCATGTTCTGTCAATTCATTCTCCAGAAGGAAAAGACCATTCTCCAAAAACCTTTGGCTGATCAGCTGGGTAAATGGAAGTGCCATTTTCCCAAAATAAGGATTACTAGGATCAGGACAGATTTAGGTTGGGTACTGGGAGCTCAGTTAACATGTGAATTTAGAGATGCCTGTGAGATTTCTAATCAGCAATGCCAAGTAACTAATTGGCATGGAAAGTCAAGAACTATATTTGGGCTGGAGGTAGCCATTTTCTAATAATTGGCATATAGAGAGTTTTCAAAGCCAGTAAAATGTATATAAAACATAGAACAGAGCCCCGAAGCTTAGTCTTGACGTCAAAAGCATACTTAGGTTTAAACATGGATAATAGCTTACATGTCTGAATGCTTTCTGTGTGCTGTGCACTGTGCTAGGTTCTTATACATTAACTAGAGGCCCGATGCCTGAAATGCATGCAAGGGTAGGCCTCCCTTCCCCCCGGCTGCTGGCACGGCACCGGCTTCCCTCTGGCACCTGGAACCTGGGCTTCCCTCACAGCCCCAGCTTCATCCCGAAGGTCGTCCAGAAGGACTTCTGGTCTAATTAGCATATCACGCTTTTGTTATTATAGATTATCCTTCCTTGGGGCAGCTTTACAAAGGAGAGCCATTATTTCCACTTCACAATTTAGGAAGTGAGCGTTCAGTATGATAAAGTACTAGTCCAAGGTCACACTGCTAATAAGTACCAGAAGTGGAAATTGAACACAAGTCTGTTTTGTCTTAAAACACATATGTTCATGAGTGCAATGTGCTGTCTGGGCATCATTTATTTAATACTCTCTATATCATGAACATTCCTGTAAATAACCTCATTAAATCCTTACAACTCTGCAGGTAGGTATTATTATCTCAGCTTTGTTCCAAAGGAATCTGGAAATCACACAGATCCATCAACTGGTCTTCCAAGGTCAGACAAATGGCTAGTTCTGGGGGAGAAGGATACATACCTATCTCCACCCCTCCCCCCATATGTCACCTTGCCTCTCTGGCCTAAAGAGGACAGTGAGTTTAGAGCGAGTCTTACTACAGACTCTCTCAGCTTCATGCCTGGAAGAGTGAGTGTCTGAGCTGGACACTAATGCAAAAACATCTTTGAGGTCCAAGGATTCAAAATAATACCAAGAATTTGTGGTTTGGAATAATAGGAGAAAGCTTTCCTGACTCCTTCTCCAAGAAGCAAAGCATTTGTCAGGACTGTTATTCTCCAAGTAGCATTAAAAGATTGGAATATCTCTGGCAATCAATAGGCAAATGAATCCGATGTCCAGGCCTCCGTATTCTGCAAAATGAGATGTTTGGAGTTAAAAGTCCTCATATTCTCTCCCTGTCTCCCCACATGAAATGTATCAAATTCAGGTCTCATCAATTTCTAAATTTATAAGTCAGAGCATTCTGTTCCAGTTGTACATGGAGCCTGCAGAAAAGGACCAGACCAATTGTAAAACAATCAACTAAGCTATTTTTTAATAAACATTTTTTACTCATGGGAGAGATTGTTGCCCTATTTGTTTCTCCTGGGTCACATGAATCAAGATTAGCACACCTTACCGGAAAACTATCTTAATTTTTAGGTGACTCTCTTCTCTTTGCCTGCTCAGAACATAATGCACCGATGAGATGCACACGGTACTATGAAACTAATTTAGACTGTAATTACTCTTGTTTTCCCCTTTTATTACAGCAGAAGCAACGCTGAAGTTCAGAAGACACAACTTCAGCCTGGGTCCAGGCTATAATTCTGTAAATTTCCAACCCTATAATAGAGTGATGGATTTTACTTAAAGTCAGGATTCATTAAAAACCTCAAAGAACTGTGAGATGGCAGAAATCTGTTACCAGTTTCACTCAAAACAGCACAGAGGAGTTGAGAAAAAGAGAAGGATGAAAATTATACACGCTAGGGTACCTAGCTGGATAGATAATAAACTGGCTCCTTTTTCAGCTAAACTGTAAAAATCATAATTTCTCCCTTGACAGAGATTCACCAAATCAGCCTGGCAGTCTTTGGATAGCCTTGAACCTGGGGTTACTGGCAAGGATAAATGAAAATTGCATGTGGCTGGGATTGGTCTATTGACCCTTCTTTCAAAGCCTTGCTCTGAGGAGGAAGATACTTTTTTACTTTTATCAAGAAAAGAAAAATGCAGCTTTTCCAGGACCATCATCTTGCAGAAAGACCTGTTGTGGATTGAGTCAGAAGCCCCCTGTTGTAATAAAGCTAATGTTTTAAAGTAAATTGAGATTGGAATTTAAAAGGAATTAGATGAATATTAATACTTTGTTTGGGTGCATAACCTATTAAATTACCCTATCTCCATTCCGACCATATCACATCTCAGTAGCATGATTTTCATTGTGATATTGGATACAGAGTGGGGAATGGATACGAGGACTCTGAATGCGTAACCTAAGCTCACAGATAACCGGTATGCAGACTGCTAAGAGAGATTTTTAAGATTATGAATAAGCATTCATATGGTGATTTCTGAATGTAGTTGATGTTTAATATGCACATGCACTTGAACTGTTTTAGGCACCAGCTCCTTCTGTCAATCTTTCATGGGCTTCTGTTTCCATGAGTTCTATCCTGGATCACCTTTTGCTTCATATTAAATATCCACAGGCATGGGCACTATTGTGTTCATTTCATCTTATATACAATGGCTGTCATTTAAATCTTATGGAATGCGCACAAAAGAGAAACCTTACACTGCTCGTGGACTGCTGCTTACAGCTAATGTTTATGGGAGGGATGCTGCTATCACGCAGTTTAAGGAATCTGATGACTGATAGCCAGTAAATGGTGAGCCACTGTCAGGAGGGCCAGAAGTGGGTCTCCCTGGAGCTCATGCCCTTAATTACTATGATATAATATTTCCCATACAATATGAGGATCAGATAAATGAAGCATCAGGATAAATGAAAGGCTCTCTACATTTTCTTCCTACTTCGATTTCAAGAATATCTTTATTTAATGCATTCTATATGGGCCACAAGTGCAGAAAGAAATATCTGAAAGTCCTCCAATAAAGCTTTCCTCCTCTGTTCCATCAAATCTGCTCTCATTAATAACATCGGTTACCTCCATGTTGCTAAAGACAAAGGTCATTTCTTAGTTTTCTTCTTACTTTAATTCAAAAGCAGCCTTTACAAAAGCTGATTCCCCCATTCTCTTCGATGTACTTTTTTCATAAGGCTATGGATTTCCTCTTACCTCACTGGTCATTTCTTCTCGGTCGCCTCAGCTGACCCTGCTTGTCTTCCTGATCATGGAGTACCCAGGACTCTATCCTCAGCCCTCTTCTCTTCTCTGTGCCCTCACTGCCTACATGTGTATGGTGTATATGTACCATTCAAATGTAAAATAGTTGCAAAATTCTCTTTCTAACCCAGGCCTCTTTCCTGAACTCCAGACTTAAATATCCACCAACCTGCTTGATATCTCCACTTGCATGTATAATAATAACTCTAAAACTAACTCAGATATTCACACAAACTGCAGTTTCCACCATCAAATCAATGGAAACTCTTTCCCCTACATGCTCATGCTTTGAAATAACCCTCTTATGGTCTCATATCCCACATCCATCAGATAATCATATTGGTTCTACTTGCAACCATAACCAGAATCCAAGGACTTCTCTTCCCTTTCCCTGCCATCCCCCTGGCCCACACGGAATCATCTCTCACCTCCTCACAGGTCTTATAAATCTTAAGATGGATCTTGCTATGTGTCTGCTCAAAACTCTACAAGTTTTCCATTCACCTCAGAGTAAATCAGGTCACCTCCTTCATCTGTCCCCTCTGCTCCCACTCCTAAATTATTTCTCTGTTGTCCTTTCTTACTCCTGATTGCATGTGAATCACCCAGCTCTAGCCACACCAGCCTCTCAATTATTTTCCAACACACTAGGTATGTTCCTGGCTTAGGGCCTTTGTTCTAGATCTTCCCTCTAGTTGGCACAATCTTCTCACAGGTGTCTTCTGGGTTTCTTCCATCACTTCTTTTTTTTTATTGTTAAGAGTATTATAGGTGTCCCCCATTTTGCCTTCCTCAACCCGACTCCTGCTCCACCCCAGGCCTTAGAACTATTGTCTGTGTCCATGAGCTATGCATAGATGCATATAAGTTCTTTGGTTAACCTCTCCCTGCCCCATCCCACCCCCCCAACCCCCGGCCTTCTCTCTCAGATCTGTCAGTCTGTTCCATGCTTTCATGTCTCTGAACCTATTTTCCCTCACTTCTTTAATTTTCTCACCAAATTTTACTCCTGATCTTTCTTACTCTATTCTACAATAATGTTTTCCCCTATAGCATAACCATCTCTAATATAATATACTTGTGTATTAAGTTTCTGATTTATTGCCTCAGATCTACAAGAACAAGAACTTTTGATTGTTGTTGCTACTATTGATGTAGTCCAGGTACCAAGCACAGGTGAACTATATGAAGAATGACTTTTCATTTATAAAATAATTCATGTAAAGTACTTTCCTGGGAACTAAGTAAATGCTCAATAAAAGCTACTTTTTACTAGCTCTTCCAAATGGGATTTTTTTGGGGGGGGACCTTACGCCCTGTGAATTCTATGAGACATAGTTTATAGAAAAAGCATTTGTTTCAAATAAATGAATTTTAAAGTTCACAGTAGTAAATTCATGTTACTGTTTGTTTACAAGATAAGCCACTGGTAGGATTGCAAAATAGTAGAAGTTTATCAAAGATGTGCCCCCCCCCACACACACACATTTCTACCCCCAGCTGTCCTCCCCTCTTCCAAGTACCTTCATTATGCTGGAAATTTGATGAGATTGAGTGCTCTTTATAATTCTACCAGCAAGTGTAGACCCCATAAAATGGTGTGACAGACTAATTCCTAAAGGAAGCATAAAATACTGATAAGGCTTAATTTACCTCCTCTTCCAGAGCCATTCACTTGTTAAGGGGGAATTGAGCATGAACTATGATAGTGGTACAAAGAGACTGTGGAGCGGAAAGGGGTCTTGCCTTCCATGCAGAATTCACTTAGATAACCAACTCACCTTCTCTTAAGACCAGCACTAAAAAGCAGCATTCAAGAGAGCAAATAGACAGATATTTGGGGGCACTGTTGTTTATAAGTTCATCTGTATTCCACTCAATTTTTCTCCTTTATATGTAGATCCACAGTATTATGTTTGTTTGAGAGAATCATCCTGATGACAAAAAAAATGGTCAGCAATCTGTTCTATGCAAGGTGGAAATGATGCTTGTTGGCGGTAGGGATTTATCTAATGACATAGAAAATGGCCATGTCTTTTTAAAGATGCTTTATAGCTTTATTGCATCCATCACCCTTTGGCGGCTGAACTCTCTTTTTTAACTGCTTATCGCCCAGGAACCACTGAAATATCAATTTAGATTTAAGTTTTAGAAGTTGTTCATAGTCAGAGAAGCACAAAAGCAGTTGCCACCTATCTCCTAATGCAAAAAGAACTTAACCCTAAGTTAATAGATGCAAATGTATCTTAGCTTATGTCCTGACTGATTGAGAAGAATTTTGTTCACATGAATCTTATCACTATGGTTACTTAGGTATAGGAAGATTGTCTCATGCTCTCATTAGTGTACAAATTTAAGAGTAAAACCAAAATTAATGAACATCAGCAACACAGGGGAGAATTGTGTTTAATTATGGGTCAGTTGTTATCTAAAGTTTACTGAAACTTCTTTTTTACTTTTTCTCCAAGATTCATTTGATAAATTTTAGTGAAGCATTCATTACATGCAATGTATAGAGTTGGGTGTGTATTTTACACAAAGATATTCATTTCAATTCAATTTACACTTGTGAGTATCTACCATGTGCCAGGAATTTTGCCTGAAGCTGAGGCTGTAGTGATGAATAAAATGGTCCCTGTCCTCAAGAAACTGACAGCTTAGGGAGACACTAATGTACAATTAAATAATGGAAATACAATGTGACATTTCCATCAATAAAAGCATATCCATGATCTAGTTGTAGTACCTGGGGATGAGATATTAATTTAGATGTAAGAAGTAGCTATATTTTGAAGGATCTGCATGAATTTTAGGAAGGTGACAGGTACTATTTTGTATTCTCTTTCAAGAATTGGTATAATCTCATCCTTTCTTCCCCTATTTCCTTTCTTTTAAGTTAATTTTGATTAACAAATTTTACAGTAGCCTTAATCTCTCACAAAACCTAATAAACTGTAAGCTCTGGAGGTGAGTCCAGGCTAGCACCTGAATGTATTAAATGCACCACAGGCAATTCAAATGCCTATAGCGCGTGAGGATCCCGCCTTGACCACTATAATATACCACCTGTTAAAATAACTTATTTCCGACTGGAAACTAAATGAAGATTAGTATGGTCACAGAGACTAATCAATTTGTCTCAATCCTGGCTTCACATTTGAATTACTGAGAGTTCTTTTTAAAAAACGTACCAATGTCCATGCCTCACTGTATACCCAGCAATTCAATCATACTCTGCAGGATGGGTCCTGGATTTAATACTTTCAAGTGTTTTCATATGCCACCAGGGCTGTGAAACACTCGTTGCCTGAACCTCATGTTTGGAGAGAGGTCTTTTTATTAGTTAGGAAACTAACCTGAGCTGACTTTTTAGGTGGACCACATACAGATGTGGAACGTTGGTCAGGTCGGAATAAGCATTTTCAAGAAGAAATGACCAAGGAATGCATTAGATAATTGGATGAATGGATGAGTGAATGGATGGATAGAATTTTAATAAGTAGAGATCTAGATAGAGGGCATTTAATGTGCACTTGTTGGGTCTACAGGGGACTATATAGTGCAATGGAAATAACTTTTATAGAGAATACAGAAGATTGTTTATAAACTTAATATTCTCTTTAACTGTGTGATTTTTGGAAAAGTCATTTAACCTTTAGGTTTATTTTTCTCAAAAGAAAAATATTAAAGTATGAGTGCTATGTTTTTAGCTCTAAATTACTAGTTAATCAAAATAATCACAAATACATACTTATCTGTAAAGTAAAGAAAGTGGGCATGGTCCTTAAATCCTTGAATTTTCCATATGGTTTCCTATTGTCAAGTAATTCTGCATACTAACCCATTACAATTTAGGTTTTCCCATTTCATCAGACAGATTGTAGTTTTAAATTTGGTTGCTCAAATAGGAATGAAATTTAAATTCAATAAGACATTTATTCCATAATGTGCTAGCCAAATGCCATCCAGTTATTTAAAATGTATTTAATGAAGTTTGTCATCCAAGTAATTATTGAAGTATATTGCTTAAACTAGAAATTATGTACATACAAATCACCTTTTAATATAGAATTATGACACTTAGATTCATCTCCTTACATTTACTTTAAAATAATTTTATTTATCTAGATATTAATTAATCTAAACATGCCCATTCAACACCATTTAAAACTAAACTAATCCTATCTAATAAAGAGGAAATATGCTAATTGACCCTCATGCTGTCACAAAGATGGCAGTGCCCACAGCCAATAAGGAGGGAATATGCTAATTGACTGCCATGCCCTCAAATATTGCAGCACTCAAAACCACAAGATGGTGGTGCCCAGTCCCCTCAGCCCCCCAGCCGCCCAGGGCCAGTCTGAGGCGCAGGCAAGCCTCAGATGTCAGCTGCCCAGCTGCCCAGGGCCAGCCCGAGGCACAGGTAACCAGGGCTGGCCAAGGCTTGTGCTGCCAGCAGTGGCAGCAGCAGAGATTTGATGGGGTGTCGCCTTCCCCTGACTGGCAAGTCACCTCCTGACCCTGAGGGCTCCCAGACTGTGAGAGGGGGCAAGCCGGGCTGAGGGACCCTCCCTCTAGTGCATGAATTTCCATGCATCAGGCCTCTAGTGCTTATATAATTTAGTCACCAAGATTTGGAGGTACTGGCACTTCCTCTAAGGAGAGGAAACATGATATTGAACAGAGATTCTGGTTTTCAAATCACATGAGAGCAACATGGATCCAAGCCCAGCTCTGATGTTCACTAGTCAAATGAATGTAAGTGAGGTTCTTAAATCTCTCAATGCCCATTTTCTCAACCATAAGTTAGGAATGTTATCCCCTATCTTACAGAATTGATAGTTGGGAATTATATATAACATATACAGTCTATAACACACATGGAGGACAAAAAGGTGTGGCTACTATGATCATAATTATACAAAATCTAAGCTAAACAAAAATGTTGTTAAACCCAAATAAATTAACTGATACATGATGTTTAAAATACAGGGTGTTTTTTTTGTGTGTGTGTTTATGCATGCTTCATTCAATTTATTATTTATTAACTAGAGGCCCAATGCACGAAATTCATTCAAGAGTAGGCCTTCCTTCCCCCGGCTGCCAGCACTGGCTTCCCTCTGGCACCTGGGACCTGGGCTTCCCTCACAGCCCCGGCTTTGTCCAGAAAGACGTCCAGTCTAATTAGCACATTACGCTTTTATTATTAGAGATTACTTATGGTAAATGCTCAAGAAATATTTATTTATTTATTTATTTATTCAAATTCACTTCTAATAAATTCTTGAGCTAATGGCCTCATCATATATATATATATATATATATATATAAAGAAGTAATATGCAAATGAGGTCAGGACTCCATAACGGTCATGACCAGCTCAGGAGGAGGGGCTGGGCATGGCCTCGAGGCTGAGAGAACAACACTCAGGCTTGGCCCAGAGCCTGAGAGATCAACACAGAGGGGCACCTGCTCTGACATGGCTGGGGGCAGGCCCCCAGTGGACACACACACACACAAACACACACACACACACACCTGAGGGCTCCGGGACTGTGAGAAGAGGCAGGCTGGGCTGAGGGACCCCCCCATTCCTCCAGTGCACGAATTTCGTGCACCTGGCCTCTAGTGATATTTATAAAATGGTATTTCACAATGCCAATAAAGATCTCTGCACTTTTTCTCTTTTGCAATTTGAATTTTCACATAACAGTCTTTCATAAAGTAAAACCACAACCAAATATCCTGTAGTCTTTTATTTTTCTTTAATATACCAATGAACTATTTTTACTTCTAATTCTAATTTCCAATATCTAATCTATACCTACTGAAAATGCCTCAATGCAATTAACTTGTTCCTTAGCACCCTACCTGAATTACTTTTGCACTCTCACTTCATGGATGAGAAGCAGAATCATTCTTCTTACCAACTCGTCTACTTTCCTCTGAAACAGGATAAGAATTATATTGTTCCTCCTTCCCTCCCCACTATGAGACAGTAAAGAGGAGATAAATAGGAAAAGAGATAACTTGGATTCTGAAATACAGTCACTATAAAAATAGGCAGATTAACATGATTTAAAAAATGAAACATTTAATCAACTACCTGCTTAATAGAAAACATGGTATCAAATATCTTGTTCTGACCTATTCTGTTCTAGAGAGAAACCAGAAATGAATTGTTATACATGTTTTATTCATTTCTGGTCAAATAAACAATAAGTCATTCATCCTATGTTTTTAATTCCTATATCAAAAATGTATAGTGTTTTACTTAACTGTTGAGCTCTTACTATAACTTAAACAACTAGTCTAAGCTGGAGGAAGGTGGGTAGGTTTTGGAAAGAAGGAGCTAAAAATATAAAATCTAACATTGCCTTTCTGGAGTGTCATGGTAGATACACTGGGGAAAGACGTGTGGAGAGAAGTGACACATGTCACACATAAAGAGTGCAATTTGCTAAGCATTTGACAGCAGAGAACTGGTTTGTGTTTGGTGTAGCTGGAGCTTAGAGTTCATCTGTAGAATGGAGGACGATGAGGCAGGTAAGGGAATTTGAAACTGAGCTGTGAAAATCCTTAAGTCACTCACAAGTTAAAGACATAACCTTCACAAATAAGCTTTACTAAGTAGTAAGCAGAAGTTACCATAAACACAGAAAGAGCCATCTCCTCCTTCTAGGACAGTGATGGCAAAACTATGACACGCGTGTGAGAGGTGACACGCGAACTCATTTTTTTGGTTTATTTTTCTTTGTTAAATGGCATTTAAATATATAAAATAAATATCAAAAATATAAGTCTTTGTTTTACTATGGTTGCAAATATCAAAAAGAAATTCTATATGTGACACGGCACCAGAGTTAAGTTAGGGTTTTTCAAAATGCTGACATGCCGAGCTCAAAAGGTTCGCCATCACTGTTCTAGGAGATAAGGCAACTAACTGACCCTCAGGATTCCACCAGCTTGAATATTTAGGTCACATGCTCACTTATGCAACCTCCATAACTACATGGAGCCTGAAAGAATCTTCAGCTTTTTAATGTTGGACTAGTCCATTTCCAGGTTTGTAACACCTATAATCATATTTCTAAAATTCAGTGTTCAATGTTTTAATAAAATAGTTCTTCATATTATTGGATGTTCAGGTCATATACTGGTATTTAGGGAGGATGGCAAATATGTACATTGTGGGCACAGATGAACAGGTAATTGATAGAAATATGAATTTTATATGAAATTCCTATAAATAAATAAAGTTATAGAAGAAAACAATAATGCCTATAGAGATGCATCTTCCAAGAAGTATACGTATCAGACTTCAAATACTGTAATATCCACTAATTCTTAGGCATATGCAGGCGTTTTGACAATCTTCTGATTAAATCTTTCTCTTTCTCCCCTTTTGGTAGGCTCTAAATCAAAGTACTGACAGAAACAATTTCAGGAGGGAAAATGGAAAAGTACATAGGATAGTAGGAGTTGCATGCTTGCCTATGCATTCACATGATTTATATTCTGCTTGACTTCCATAGTGCAAAATAAATAAGAATTTCAAGCCCCTTTTTACTCTGAAGCTATGATTTTGGCCGGTTGGAGAAAAACAGATTTTAGCATATAAAGTAATGGTTTTAGTTGGTGACCTTTTATGTTACCATATAACTATTAACCATGTAATGACCTAGACCCATACAGTAACTTCTTAAGGACAAATTGTAATTACTGAATCAGAGTAAGATTACCTTACCTTTAAGCATCTGAAAAAACACTTATTATACACCTATATTCATCCATTCATTTGTGTGTTTTTTGTTTTGTTTTGTTTTGTTTTTCAACAAATCGGTATCCAGGACCACAGGGATTGTTCTGTGGACCAAATTTGTAATGAAGGGAGAAGTGGGGCCTTAAGGGTCCAAGGTGGTGGATTGAAAAGATTAGATTCAAGAACACAAGGAAGAGTCAGTGAGTGGGATGACAGCACGGCCCAGCTGTACCAGCGGAGGTGCCGCGGTTCCCAGTGCACGCCCTATGATAAGCAGGTACACAAAAGCAAGCAAAGGAACAAGACACAGCAGGAGACGTTGCATGATCATAGGTGAGTGGCTCAACATCTCTACTCCCTCAGTGTCCTTGGCTCTTAAATTAGATAATAACCCCCATTCACACTTGTAGCGGGCATAAAGACATTGGTAAATGATCGGGTATTACTGATATGTAAGTTGTCATATCTAGTCCTGTTCCATCTTGAAAAATGGTACTCAGGGGTGAGGGGCGACCACACCTGAGCAGGTGAGGATATGCAGGAAGCGTTCTCCTTTGTAGGACAAGCTGAAACCACAAATCATGTTTCCATGAGAGTAAAAAGCGTGTGCAGCTCAGTGAGGAAGAACATGCAGATGACAATAACTCCAATCATGGTGAAAAATAATTGTTCACAGGCAGGGTGGAAGCCAAAGGAAGAGAATCGGTTTTTCAGCCTTTTTTTAAAAAAATATATAACCAGTTGGAAGACCTATCAATTTGTCAGTACATTCATGTAACCCACTGCATAAAATTCTCCCTTCAGACGTAACAAAAGCATGAACAAAATCAGTATTCTGCCAGGATTAGCGGCATTCGGCTTGATAAAGCTGCGTGGGAAGCTACTTGTCAAGGCCCCGAGATAATGAAAATGTCTCTCTTCACGTTACAAAGATCCTACTTATCTCCCATGGTTTGAAAGCTATAAAAATTCTTACACTTTTTGTATTTACATTCTAGGCTTCCACCTACTGGGTAAGTGCATGACATTTTGTTTCTGCTATTCCTGCCAGGATATCTGAAAGGATTGTGTAGGTTGCTGCTATGTTTGTTTTGGGAACCAGCCAAGAAGTGGTTGCTTGTAACTTTAAAAGACTTTTGAAAACTTCGACTTTTTAATTGTGACTGTTGATCGTTTTCTCCCTCCGCCTGGAGACAATGATAAGAAATTCCAGGTGTTTACCAGGGCTCTGATAAAGAGGCTGGCAGATAATAGACTTCTGTGAAAGCACGGCCTCCCCACCAACAGGGGTTAAAAGGGCATCTGCTAGTTTATCTGAAAGTAAGCAACCATAAGACATAAAGTGTAGTTAATGTTTTTTAAGAGCAAGATCAAAGGAAGGGACCCATGAAAGAGAATTTACACCGCGTTTCCTGCCGAAGATTTGCCTCTTTGAGGATGGCTTTTTGTTTCACATAGTCACCGTTTCTGTCCAGGTAGAGAAGCGTATTATTTGAAACAATATCCTTTAACTCCATGCATTCCAGGTTATGTTTGTACAAACTGCTACTGTTTTTTTAGTGTTCCAGGTTGTGATAATCATTGTGAAAAAATAACTACATAGGCCAATCAATTTGTTAAGAATGGTGGTTATCGGAGGGAAGGGGGAAGTGGCGGAGGGTAAAGGGGTCAAATAAATGGTGATGGGAGTTTTCCCTTTGGGTGGTGAGTACACAGTGTGATACACAGAGGATGTATTATAGAACTGTACACTTGTGTTGGTAGGCCCTTGTGGCTTTCCACAATTATGAGCAGTTACAGTGAATATCTGCCTATGCAACTCTGTGTTTCTTTGTGTTTCTCTATAACTTAAAAGTGAAACTGTTAGATTATAGCATAAGCACATTTTAAAATTTTCTAGACTCTACTAAAATATTCATTAAAGAAAAGCCCATCTCCTGCTTTTCCCAGAAGGGAGATTTCAATTTTGCCTGTGCATACTTGCCAGTTATATATCATCTTTGGTGAAATATCTGTTCAAATCTTTTGCCCATTTTTAAAAGTTGCTTATTAGTTTTCCATTGTTTCTTTTTTGAGGGTTTTTTGTTGTTTTTTTTACATATCCTGGATACAAATCATTTGTCTTCTATATGCTAGTAGTCAGAACTGGTTTGGCTCAGTGGATAGAGCGTTGGCCTGTGGACTCAAGGGTCCCGGGTTCGACTCCGGTCAAGGGCATGTACCTTGATTGCAGGCACATCCCCAGTAGGGGGCGTGCAGGAGGCAGCTGATCGATGTTTCTCTCTCATTGATGTTTCTGGCTCTCTATCCCTCTCCCTTCTTCTCTGTAAAAAATCAATAAAATATATTTTTTAAAAAATCTTCCTTATATATGCTAGTAAATATTTTATCTCAGTGTGTAGCTTACCTTTTCATTATTTTAAGAGTTCCTTTTGAAGAACAGAAATATTTTATTTTTATGAAGTTCAATTTTCAATTTGTTTTTTATGTATTATGCTTCTAGTGTTGTATTGAAGAAATCTTAGTCTAATTCAAGGTCAGTATGATTTTGTTTTCTTTTAAAAGTTTTGTAGTTTTAGGTGTCATATTTAGATCTGTTATCCATTTGGAGTTAGTTTTTTGGATATGGTATAAGATATAAATTGAGGTTCACCTTTTTATATTGCTGTACAAAGATTTCATCACTATATATTCAGAAAACTATTCTTTCTCTACTGATTTGCCTCTTTATTTTTTTCAAAAAGCAATTGTCTAGAAATGTTTAGATGTACTTCTGAACTCTCAATTTTGTTCCAGTCATCTTTTTTTCTATCTTTTTGCCAATGCCACACTATTTTTATTGCCATAACCTTATAACAAACCTTGAAATCAGTTATCCATTCAACATTGGTCTTGTGTTTCAAAGTTGTTTTGACTATTCTTTGTCCTTTATATTTTTATAAGAAGTTTAGAGTCAGATTATTTGTAATTTTAATTTCAGGTTGTTTTTATAGGGAGAGAGAACAATAGAGAGAAAAAGAGAGAGGAGAAATTTAATTTATATATGCCAACAGTATAAAATTGTTTTTCTGTTTACTATTGTAACTTGCATCATAGTCTTCCCTTCTGGCTTTATTTTCCTCCTTATAGATATAAGTCTTTTAGTAGTTATTTCAGTAAGAGTCTATTTTTAAAAATTCTCCCTAGTGTTTGAATGTCAGAAAATGTTTTATTCATTCTCAAAATATAATTTTGCTTGGCATAGAATTCAATGTTGATAGCTAATTTTAATTAGAATTTTGAAGAAATTTTCAACTCTCTTCTGGAGATCTGCCATATAGATGGGAAGTCTATTCTCCATCAGTATATGTCCTAAGTCATCACGGTCCAGAACCCACACAGCAATTAAATCAGGAAAATTCATATAAAGACTCATTAACTGTGACAGGGGGTTAGAACATTGGGAAGTTGGACGGTGAGAAGAAAAGCAAAATATAAAAGATACAAGAGTAGAAAATAAAAGAAACCATTTCTAATGTCAGGATTGAGATCTAAACCTTGCTGAACTGTGAACACCCATGACTCGCTGCCTGACAGAGAAGTTACGGTGGTGCCTCATTGGTAGAACCTTCTGAAAATCCACCGTCTAGGGTGTCAAGAAAGCTGCTCATGGGAAGGTAGGCCATCAGAGGCACGTTGCTATGCAATCTTCTAAGTAGTAAAGATTGAGCCCTACCAAAGAGAGAGCTGGCCTTTGCCCTCGGCTCTTGGGTAGTATTCTCACAGATGTTGGGCTGTTCTGTCTTTGTTGATCGATCACATTGGAGAGTCTAACAATATGAAGTATGTGGGCACTTTGGGCCATATGGTATTGGCTCAACCTTCACAGAGTTTTGACACTAAGGTCAGCAGCACGGATGGTCAACTATGTATATGTGACCCAATATACTGTGGCTTGGGTAAACTTCCATGATTGGCATACACACAACATATTGTCACACATCATTGCTAGGAGAAGCGAACACTGATCTTGACTTCACTGGGAGAGGATGCTAGAAGCTCTGGGTTTGAAACTCCCTGAAACCAGCCTCTTCCCTTGGCTGATTTTAATCTGTATCCTTTTGTTTTAATAAACCATACTGTGAGTATAACAGTTTTCAGTGTTCTGTTAGGACTTCTAGTGAATTATCAGCCATAAAGGTGGCTTGGAGAGACCTCTAAACTTGCAATTGGTGTAAGAAGTGAGAATAGATTTGTGAATCATTCCCTAACTTTGCACCACTGAGGAGAGATGCAGAGGGAAGCACTGATTGGTGCTGCTGACAACCGCACCCTGCAGACCTTGGGTGCTAGTGGAGCGTCTGCAGTGCAGGAGTGCAGCTCTGGAGGGCTGCCTGCGCTGCACTGCAGAGGCAGGACCTGTGTGAGCTGCCACTGTTGCTGGAGCCAGGTCCTGGGGAAGCCATCAGTGTTGCAGGAAAGGGCTGTGTGCGCAGGAGCCCAAGGAGAGCACACTGAACCAGGAAACAAAACCTCTATTTCCTGCCACGTTTCTCCAGTGCCCCTTACAAAGTTTAGCATCATGCCAACTGGCAAAGGGACGGATTTAAAGTGGTTTCTCTCTGGTTTTGCATAGCAGGTAATGAAGGGTAAATTTAGAACTCAGAGAGCATAAACATATAGTTGCCACAAAATTCTGTTTATCATATTTTATTTGATAAGTTTTTTTTTCCAATTTATCTTTATTATTTAAAGTATTACATATACTGCCCCCCCCCCATTGCTCCCTTCTAGCCTGCCCACTCCCCTGCCCCAGGCCTTCATCACACTATTGTCTATGTTGATGAGTTATGTATATATGCATCTAAATTCTTTGGTTAATCTCTTTGGTAAATTTTAAGGTTTTTTTGTTTTGTTTTGTTTTGTTTTTAACTCTGCCCTTCCCTTCTTTTCTTTTTTTCCTTTCTACCTCCCTTTCATTATTGTTCAGTCTTGCTTGGCACATGGTGAGCTAATTTAAAGTGAGTATGCATACTTTTATATATTTCAAGAAGATTAACATATGTTATTCTTTTGATTCAATCCCAATTTTATAATCAGTTATCCCAAGACTGACACTGGATAGGTCTTAAACACCTTCTTCCATCTTCACTGTCTCTTAAGTTTTCCTTCATTTTATTCTAGTTTTTAATCTCTTTGTGATGCATTTTAAAAGATTTTTCTCAGTGTTTTGTTTCAAATACAAATTTTCTCTCCATATGTGCCAATCTTCTATTGATAGTCTACTGAGGTTTTAGTTTTATATATATTCATATTGGTTCATTTTAACCACTTATTTTTATTTATACACCTAATTTTGTGTTCTTGAATGTCTTTACAGATTAGAGATTTAAAATACACTAAATATCCCCATTTCATTTATGTAAATTCTTCAAATTATTCCTGTGGTGTGTTTTTGCAGCATCTATCTTTCTTATGCGTTCTATCATTTTTGTTTTAGAGATGATTTTCAAGTTCCTAATAGTGAACCTTTCTTTAATACAATTACCCATTGGCTTTGATCTTAACCCAAAGAATGCCATACTCTGAGTAAGCTCTATGCTTAACATTTAGTTTGGAGCTCCAAATGCATGAACAACAGTGATTTTCAGTTTCGTTTCCTTTAGAAAGTCAGTTTATTCAAATTCATATGGGAAACCTAAATAATCACACATCTGAACTTTTCTTTTTGAAGAGAAAATAATGATATTAAGAGTTTTTTCCTCTTCACCTTTCCATCTTATTCCCAGAAAATTCAGAGGCACCCTTCCCCTTAAGCATCACAGCTCAAAGGGAGATAACTTGTGGACTACTGTCTAAAGAATTTTGAGTACCTTGCAAAAAAAGTTTACTAAATATATATACGTGTTTAGTGTGTTGACATGACTGAAACATTCTGAAGTCCCTGGATGATAAGCATCACATTGAAATATGTGCAGAGACTTGTTAGGAAATCATATGAAGATAGGCAATTTTTCAGATGTAAAGTGAGATGTTGAGAGGATGGATGGATTCATATATTGAGTTTACAGACGATATTAATGAGGTGTCATCTCTCAGTGCTACATATTACAGAAGAAAGAACATGCAGAAAAGGTTTATTAGTTGCTAAAATGATGTGACTCCTGTGTTTAGCAATTTATTACATTGATATGTTTTCTCATTGCTTCTGAGTATAAGTAACTCTGTAGTGCTTCTAGTTATAAAAGCTCAAGACAGGTATATGCTGTTATATAGCCAGGTGGCGAAGTAAGGAAATAGTTGCTTCTTTTGTCTAATAATGAGGGAAGCTTAGACTCAGTTTGAGGATTCCCTCGTAATGAAAAGTGACACATTTGCTAATTACTAGTAAGCGTGACATCCCTAACTAGTTAAAAAATAATCACGTTCAGATCTCAGTTTCTTCATGTTCCAGTTCAAGTGACCATCTCATGCTAAGACCAGTGTCTGGGTCCTAGCCCCCTGACATTCTCCCTATTGTGATATGCATCCTGCACTGATTTACATTAGCTCCCTTCCAAGAAAAATCACTAAATGTATTGTTTATTATTACCATTTTATAGATTTCTTTATAATTTTACTATGACTATCTGGACACACTTGCAATATATAGTTTTGTTATGTGTGTTTAAATTTTATGTAAACGCAGCTTGTGATTTTTTTACTTAACATTATGCTTGTGAGATACATTTATGTTGATCTATAAAAATTTATCTGTTTTAATTTTTACTTCCACTGCCATAGAATATTCTTTATATTGAAGATAACATAATAGATTAATTCCCTTTAATAATGTTTTTCTATTACAAACAATGCTGCAATAATTATTCATATGAATATACCTTTGTGCATCACTGCAATAATTTTTCTAGGCATATGTTTATAAGTGAAATTGGTAAGGTATAGTATATTTGCATATTTAATTTATCTGATATTGTAAGATTGCTATAAAAGGGATTTTACCAATTTGCTTCCCACAGCAATGTATGAGTTCCATTACCCTTTTTAAAAAATATATTTTTTTTTATTTCAGAGAGGAAAGGAGAGTGAGAGAGAGATAGAAACATCAATGACAGAGAATCATTGATCGGCTGCCTTCTGCACACCCCCTACTGGGGATTGAGCCTGCAACCTCAGCATGTGCCCTTGACTGGAATCGATCCTGGGACCCTTCAGTCCGCAGCCCAATGCTCTATCCACTGAGCCAAACCAACTAGGGCTCCATTACTCTTCATTTTACTGAAATATGGCATTGTCAGGTATCTTAATTGTTGCTAATCTTATGGGGATAAAATGTTATTTTACCGTGGTCTAACTGGAATCCCCTTGATTATTAATGGATAACACATATTTTCCTTATTACTGACCATTTTGGTTTTCTCTTCTATGAGTATCTGATCATGTGTTTTCATTTAAACTATTTTTCTTTCACTTGCTTGATTTTTAGAAATAATTTTAATTTTCTTCTTCTAGCTGGTGAGCTTTTATATTTTTATGATATTTCTTGATGCAAAAACATTCTAATTTAAATACTTGTTTATTCATTATTTCTCAATTTATTGTATTTTTAATGCTTTCTGTGTCTTATTTTAAAACAAGGCATATGTTTTCCTTTGAAAGGTAAAAAGCTTCCATCCATTTTCATGTTTTTAATATAGCTGTTTTTAATATCGATGTATGTGTGTGTGCGCATGTGTGAGTAATGGAAACATTCCAAATATATTTTTCCATTATGGCATTCTGTAAGTATTTGTGGGAAAAGTGAGCGAATCTTCTCATCTCATTCTTATTAAGTTATTTATAAATGTGTCATACTGGCCCAAATGGAAGGAATATTACCTTTGTGCCATTACAATTTCAGTAGGTTAGCTGATGGAGCAAGTATAACTTACAAATGAAGTAAAACACAAATATATTAAACGGGGGTAAAAGTTTCTAAAATCATGTTGGTAAATAGATGAATAATATGTGAGAAAAACTCTACTTGCACCCGAAGTATTTTCTCTAATCAGAGTGCAGAAACTATGCAATTTTCTCCCCACCCTTCTGATATCCATTAAAAAAATTGTATTTTCAGGAAATTAAGATTTAAAAAGTAGTCTGTCACTCATGAAGATATTTACCATTTCTGGTGCTCTTCATTTGTCCCTGAACATTTGAGTTTCTCCCCAGTTTTATAACTTCTCTGCTTAGAATTTGCTAAGCTTCATGAATCTGCCTTCACAAAATTTATAAACTTTCTAGTCACTCTTTTTTCAATTTTGTTCTGTCCACTTCCCTTTCCCTTTCTTCTGTGACTATAATTACACATATGTTAGATATTTTTAGCTAGACTTCGTGTGGCTTTTGTGTCTTTGTGTGTTTATTTTTATGTATTTACTCCTTTTTCTCTTTTCTTCAAGTTGGATGATTTCTACTGACCTATCTTTAAGTTTATTGAATTTGTTTTTTCTGTCATCTCCATTGTATTATTAAATCCAACTGGTGACATTTAAATTTCTAATACTGGATTTCTTTTGCTTCTAAAATATTTACTTAGCTGTTTTTATGCATTCTATGTATCTGCTAATGTTTCCCATCTTTTAATTTATTACAAGTGTATTTTCTTTTACCTTATTAAATATATATTTATATCACCTGCTTTAACGTCATTGTCTGATAATTTCAACTTCCAGTCCTCTCAGGGTTGGGCTGTTGACTGTCTTTTACCTTAAAAATGGCTCATATTTTCTTAGTTATCTATATTTAACATAATTTGAATTGTATCTTAAACAGTGTAAGTGCTATCTCATGTAGATTCTAGAGATTCTGCTATATT
This sequence comes from Myotis yumanensis, assembly GCF_028538775.1. NCBI lineage: Eukaryota > Metazoa > Chordata > Mammalia > Chiroptera > Vespertilionidae > Myotis > Myotis yumanensis. The sequence continues at coordinate 179,809,702 of NW_027223753.1, forward strand.
CCTTAAAGAAATTGAAGTTTTTGTTTTTGCAGACAATTAACTTGGTCATATTCAAACTAAAACCCTCTCACCTGTGGTGGATGACATCTCAAATCTAAGTTCAATTATTTTATATTTGATGATCTGCTGATAGCTTTCCCCATGCAGCCATAGTTCAGGAATCAGCCAGAGACCTGGACAGAGTTTATACAATTGGGAAATCTCTTTGTTTGGATCTCTCTTTGCCATTATTTTCTCTTTATCCTCCATCATCCCTGGTTGCTGGCTTCATTTCCTAATTTTTCAAGACATATGGACGGCGGGCTTTCTATCAGAATATTAGAATTTTAGCTACTCCTCACTCACTTAAATCCATAAGAGCAGCAAAAATTCCCTTTTTTCTATTGACAATTTCTCAGAATCTGCCATGACAATCTTATTTCTTCTCCTCCAGAGCCCTCAAGATATTTTGGTATTTTGTCCAGAGTTTATAGTTGTCATTACAGAAAGGCTGTTTGAAGCTTTGGAGCTTATTCAGCCACTTCAGAAGGGCACCAAAATTTTTAAAATTGAATTTATTGGTGTGACAATGGTTTGCAAAACCATGCAGGTGTCAAGTATACAACTCAAAGCATCATCTGCACGTTTGCCCATTGCTCCAAGCAAAGTCCCCAACATTTTTTCTATAGAATAATAAAGAATTGGTATGGTATAAAGTTTTTTTAATAAAAATAAAAATTATTAATTTTTATGATTTATTCTCTCTAGAGAAGAATCTGCCCAGCTTGTGTGTCTCAGTGGTTGAGCATTGACCTATGAACCAGGAGGTCATGGTTTGATTCCCAGGGGTTGCAGGCTCGATTCTCAGTGTGGAGTGTGCTAGAGGCAGCCAATCAATGATTCTCTCTCATCATTGATGTTTCTATCTCTCTCTCCCTCTCCCTTCCTCCCTGAAATAAAAAATATATATATTTTTTAAAAGAATATAATCATCTTAATAAGCTATTTATTTATTCTGGAAAATGCTACATTTTTCAACACACGTAATAAACTCCTTTTGAAATTACCTTAAGAGCCTGTGGTATATGTTTTTAACTTACTAAGAATTGGCATTTATTTAAATAGTTTCATCCATCTCAAGAAGAAATTTGATATTTTGTATACAGGCAAAAAGAAAATGTGGATTTAAGTCAAATAAATAAGAAGAATATTATGTACTGAATTGTGTCCCCCTATAAATTATTTTGCAGTCCAGAACCCAGGTGACCATATTTGGAGGCAGGAACTTTAGGAGGTAATTAAGATTAAATGAGGTCAAAAGGATGGATTCCTAATTTAATAGGACTGGTGTCCATATAAGAAGAGGAAGAGACATCAAGTTAACTCTCTGTGTGCACACAGAGGAAGGGCCATATAAGGACACAGGGGAAGGTGGACATCTGCAAGCCAGGAAGAGAGGCCTCACTGAAAATCAACCCTGTAGTACAGTATCTTAATCACAGCTTTCAGGACTGTGAGAATATAAGTCTCTGTTGTTTAAGCCACCCAGTCTGTAGTATTTTGTTATATCAGCCTGAGCACACTAACGCAGTGGCATAACTTGCTTATATCGTGTTTTGAAGGTAAAAAGCTGTAAGTATATAATGCAATAAGAAAAAAGAAAAAAAAACCTCAAAAACATTTGTACAGTGACCACATGCTGAGAGTCCCCACGGTGTCCTAATGCAGCAACATTGAAGGGGAACAATCTCTGTGCTGACCACCTGAGCTTTGGGGAGGAAACAGCTTCATGATTTTAGGGTGATGCCTTGCATGTTATTTATTCTTTTAGTAACACTTTGTTAGACTACTCCAGAATGACACATTTTGAATTTGTTTTAGACTGTAGAAGGGTAAAAAAAATGCTATTTGTAGATTGCCAATTTTAGCTTTCTGCAAGCTTTCAACATGAATGAATTTCTGTTTCAAGCAGATATTTATTACCATGTTTAGAAACCCTTTGACCTTAGGGTGAAAAGATATTTATTTGGCTTAAATCTGCAGAACTGTCATGAATCCACAAGATAAGTTACTTAGAGAGCTTAGGAGAGATAAGAAAATAATCACTCATTACTCTGCCATCTAGCAGCTGTGACCCCAGCACTGAGTGTTTGTACGTGTGTGTGCGCGTTTGAATTTGCTAAAGGAATTGCACGGTAAATCACCAACAATAACAGGAGAATCAATACTCTCTCTCACCTCTTTTGTGAGATGCAGAGCATGGCCTGAATCTGTCCGACAGAATTAAAAGGCTCAGGGTGTCAGGGAGAATGGCAACAAATAGACCTGCCACGCTGTCCATTAGCAAAAGCCCCAGGTCCCCGCCACCGCCATTGTTCCCACTCTCAAAGGGGAACATTGGGGACCTGCCACTTGGAAATGAAAGGTGGTCGGGCTATTCACAGCAGAGATTACTTGCATTTCTAACCAATAAAGTGTACACTCATTCAGCGATAACATTGAGTAAGCTCTGTGGAAAGGAAGAATCATTGTGTTTCACCATGATGGGGGAAATGACATTTGATCAAAATAACAGATAGAGGAGGTTACTGTGAAACTCAGGAATGCAGCCCCCAGCTGGCTTGAAAGTTTCCATCACGTGCGCAATCCTTCCTTTGGCAACGGCTAATGCCCAAGGCTTTCTGGGTTCTTTTGTCTTTGTACAACAGCAGCAGCCCATCATGCATCTGGCCAATTGTGCAGTGGGGTACCACAGGGAGGGATTGATTCCATCCCGGCACCAGCTGCCGATGATTTTATGGCTACCAGCATGAGGATTGATAGCTCCCATAAATTCACATCCAGCTAGTGTACCCACAGATGCCATTCTTATTCTTATCTTGCAACTTTACTAAATTCTAGCTTGAGAAATATCCTGCAGCAGTGAATTCTGAAAGCTGATTATGCACCACATAAAAAAGTCTTTTTATCCATTTTCAATCTGCTACCCTTTGAATTCCATCCAGTTTCTGCTCTTTCTCAAATTAAGGTGAATGGGAGGATGGTATATAATTAGGCAGTGTTATACAATTCATTACTTCATTCACCTTAATCTTATTATTTCTGCAGACATGCTAGGTCAATTCCAGCAACATTTGAGCAGAAGATGTGGTTAATTTTAAATGAACAGAATATAACTAATAATAGAGTTGATTGAGATAAACTCTAAATTGAAAGAAATTGTCATAAGAACTTTATTATGATATTAACATTGGCAGGAGGAAAATAGTCATTTTATAGGCACAGTTCCCGGGGCCAGGGTGTCTCTTTGTATTTGTAAAAAGTGGTGAAGACAAGGAAAAATATCTGTAGATCCCCTATGCATTTTGCACTGGTTGTAGGTGAATAATAGATTGTAAATTCTCAGTTGTGTGCTTATGAGCCTCTCAAAGGATGAACCTTTGGCACACATTTGTAATAGATCAAAAGTTTGTAGTCAGCAAGTTCTAATACTTGACATTTCTAGAATAGAATGTTAACAAGGAAATAAGTGGAAGTATTTTAGAGAATTGTAGTCTGAAAAAGATAATAAATGCCTATATATTCCCATAATGGAAATAGAATTAGATTGTTCTTCTGCTAAGAAAATAAAAGGAATTTTTTGTCCATAGTAAGCAATGTATTTATTACAGATATGAAATACATATTATTTAGGGTTTAACATAATTATTCTTTCATCTACAATAGCATGCTAGGTTATATGTTTGTGAAAAACTACATTGCAGATTTGCAGTGTTCCTATCTCCTGATTTCTGCACTAGTTTGCTCCTTCATCCAGCATTTTTTGGTACCCTTAACATATTTATACCCTCCTCCTCTTCCTCCTCCTCCTCCTCCTCCTCCTCCTCCTCCTCCTTCTTCTTCTTCTCCTCCTCTTCCTCCTCCTCCTCCTCCTCCTCCTCCTCTTCCTCCTCCTCCTCTCTCTTTCTCTCTCTTCTCCCCCTCAACTTATCTCTCTCTTTGTCTCTCTCTCTATATATATCTTTCTCCCCAACCCCCTCAACTTTCTTCTCTGGTGTTGACTATGTAAGAGATTACAGAAATTCATGCCTATCCAACCATATTATTTTCTTGTTGATTTTGCTGACTTATCTGTTTTCTTTTTAAAATTAAATTTATTGAAGTGACAATCCTATATAATAAAAGCCTAATATGCAAATTGTCCCCTTGACCATGTGTTTGACTGCTCACTATGATGTGTGCTGACCACCAGGGGGTGGTGCGGAACATGGTGGGCATTGGCAATGCAGCACTGGCAGCAGGCAGCAATGGAGGTGCTGCCGGCCCCGATGGGCCCTGACAAGTGCGGACCATGGCAGGATGGTGGAGCAGGTGAGCAGGAGGCACCAGGACCAGGCAGGTGCGAGCAGGGGCCCGATTGCCCCACTGATTGCCCTGCAGACAGTGACCAGCAGCGGTGGTGGGGGTAGGGCCTCCACCCATCTCCCAAGCACTGAGGGAGCCAGGTGGAGTGCCCGGCCCTGACCGATTGTCCCACAGATGATGACCAGTGGCTGGCAGGCTCTGATTACCTGATCAGGGCTGGGCCCCAGGCTGGGACGGGGAACTGGGTATGGGTGGCAGAGACCAACCTCCTGAGGCACCTGGGTGGGGGGCTGCAGACCTCTTGCCAGCTACCTGAGGGCCAGGTTGATGGGGACGGAGGTGTGGCGCTCTCACTCCCCCTGGGCTCATGTGCTGGGGAAGCCCCTGTGCTCAGGCGCCGGGTGCCCGCAAGGAGCCCACCCCACACCCACACAGCCTCTTCCGTGTGAGTCAGGCCACAGCTGCTGGGGATGCAGGGGCCAGTCAGGCTCTCCATGGGTTCATGCAGAAGCCAGTCTGTGAGGCCAGCCAGAAGAGAGTGCGCTGCCCACCTGGCTTCTGTGTGGCACCACAGGGCAGCCCAGAGGCCCACACTGCACTGCAGCTCACAGCACCCAGCCATGCTCACCGCATCTCTGTGTGGGGACTCGGTGCCGTGACTCAGGCAAATGGGGGTGTGTGGGAGCCTGGGGGGCCCAGGTGCTGCCCAGGGCCCAGAGATCAGCTGGGATCTGCCCTTCCACACCAGATGCTCGCGCTTCGATCACTGGCCAGGAGTAGGAACTGCACCCATGCACAAATTTTGTTCACCAGGCGTCTAGTGGTTAATAAAATTATATAGGTTTCAAGTGTACAATCCTATTTAATAAAAGAGTAATATGAAAATTGACCATAACTCCAACACACAAGATGCCGCCCCAATGTGGTCAAAGATGGCCATCACAAGATGGCTGGCAGGGGAGGACAGTTGTGGGTGATCAGGTCTGCAGGGGAGGGCAGTTAAGGGTGATCGGGCCGGCAGGGGAGCAGTTAGGCATCGATCAGGCTGGCAGGGGAGTGGTTAGGGGGTGATCAAGCTGGCAGGCAAAAACAGTTAGGGGCAATCATGTAGGCAGGCAGGCGAGTGGTTGGGAGCCAGCAGTCCTGGATTGTGAGAGGGATGTCCGACTGCCCGTTTAGGCCCGATCCTGGTGGGAAGTCGGACTTCTCTCGAGGGGTCCCAGATTGGAAAGGGTGCAGGCTGGGCTGAGGGACACACACTCCCCCTGTGCATGAATTTCATGCACCGGGCCTCTAGTTCTATGATATATTATCTATATATTGCATAGTGTGATTACCATACAAAGTCAAATCTTCTATCACCATATATTTGACCTCTTTTATCCTTTACTATCCCTTTTCCCTTTGGTAGCCACCATACTGTTATCTGTGTCTATGAGTTCTTGTTACTGCTCAGCTATAAGAAAAGATGATATTATTGCCATTCATGACAACATGAATGGATCTTGAGACTATCACACTAAGTGAAATAAGCCAGAAAGGAAAGGTCAAGAACCAAATGATCTTACTCATACATGGGATATAAAACTGAAAGAAACAAATGAACATGAAAGACACACAAACAATGACTTATCTGCTGTCTGATGTGGACTCTGAACTGCTGAAACCTCAGACTGGTTTTTGTTCTAGCTCAGAGCATGTACGAAGCCTCCTGGCTGGAGAACTCACCCTCAACATCCCTCCGCCCTCAGTGATGAGATTTTTATTCTTCCCCAGCTTCTGACTTTCTGCTTGAGTCCCTGACCACCTGTCATGTTTTATCCATCTGATCTTCCTTTGCTTATGTATCTCTTGTTTGTGCCTTCCAGTCTCTGATTTCCCTAAATTATGACTTCCCCGACTCCTACATCACTGGCAGTGTATGCCGGCACTTTTGTTTCCCTGTCTAGTTTCTGGTCCACTGTCTCACCTAGACTCCAATTTCCCACCCACACCTCATTACTTCAGCTATGAGTTACTGTTGAAAATAATCTTGGAACCATATTTATTTTTCTACCCTTCCTTTTTTATATAAATTATGAAATATACGTGGTCCTTGTGAAATATTTGCAGATTACCAATAAAGTAGAAGAAATCAAACTAAGCAAAACAAAGCAGTAATCCTATGATCCAGAGCAGTATGGACATTTTGTCATTTTCTTTCTAGTTTTTTTTTTTTTAATATAATTCAGACAATGTTAAAGGGATTTTAAAAAATTCAACATTATACCATACACATTTTTATATATTATTTTAAAAGCATTTATCCACCTAATTTTTAATAGCATATTGTTTCATTTTGTAAAATTTCCAGTCACTTAATTAGGCCTATAAATCTACCATTAATATTATTTCTAAAAATGTATATAAATAAAACTGATAAATATCCTTGTTGGGAAGTAATTGTATGCATTTCACATACTTTTCTTGGATAAAATTAATCAATTTGAAATGTTTGATTTAAAGTATATAACTATTTTAGGGGATTTAATATATAGCTTTATTGTATAGTGAAAATGGAGCACAACCACCTTTGCAGAACTACTCTCATTAGGTAGGGGAGTAGGTGAAGAACTTGGGCATTGTTATATGGTGGCACAGTACAGGAGAAACAATGTGTGCAAGTTTAAACTCAGCCATGATGCTATGATAGTCCCTGCATATTACCCTAAGATGATATGCCCCGTTCTCTATTTTGTCCTGTGACTCATGATGAAATGTTTTCCCTAAAAATTGTACGATGCAGCAGTAATATTTGGCTGCATCGTACAATTTTGAGTTTCCAATATTTTCTCTATTCTCACCTTTCTCTGTTAAATTATTACATTTTCTTTCTTTCTTTCTACTTTTATGTTTATTCCTGACCCATCTTCTGCACATGTCAGCTAGTTTTGGTTTCTGGTGAGAAACCTGCGTTCAGCTGACCTTTAGCAGTTTGATATATGTGGAGGCATTCATTGGTGCTTACTCTGCTTGGGGTTTGCTGAAATCTTTGTATATTTGTTTTTCACCAAATTTTGGAAATTTCCGACTCTTTGGTGTTCAAATATTTTTCTGAAAGCCCCTCTAAAACTCCAAAACATCTATGTTCTACCTTTTTAGTATTGCCCACAGATTCCTGAGGCACTATTTGTTTTTTAATTTTTTCCCCCTCTGTACTTTTTCAGGATCTTGGTCTGATAAGAGCTATTTGGCCATTACCAAAGGTAGAAGCCTGGCTATGTTTTCTGAAATAAATTCTTATTTGTGCATGTCTGACTTTTCTTCATTTGCAGATGAGATCTAGAGCAGGAATTTTAGAACCTGAAGAGACCAGATTTATGGCTCATCAAGGGAGAGTCCTGGAGGAGTGGCCTGGCTTTCCATCTCACAGCTGAGTCCAGGGCTGGAGGGAAGACTGCTTCCTCATCCAGATCCTGCTAGAGACTTTCACAATGAGGCGAGGTATTGCTATTATCATTCTGAAGTAATTTCAAACACCTTGTGTCTGTGAGTGGAAGTGGATTTGGGCAGGGAAGCATGGCAGAGTTGGAATATCACCCTCTGTTTTCCAGTAGCTGAGATGCCGATTAACTGTCATGAAGCAGGCAGAATGGTAGGTCCAGCCTTTGTCAGTGCATCTTATCTCAAAGTGTGGTCATTGAAAAACGGTGTCAGAATCATCTAGAATAGTTTTTTAAAAAACAAGATTCTTAGCCTCCCCAACCTGCTGAATAGTAAGCTCTGTGGATATCTGCATCCATAGGGGGTGCTCCCCGCATTCATTAAAGTTGGAAAGCACCGCTCTGTGTCAGTGTGTCTGAAGCCTCGCTGCACATCACAATCACCTGGGAAGCTTTTAAATCTTACAGATTCCCACACTCATCCTGAGGCTCTCTTAATTGGTGTGGTTTGGGACACAGGCATCGGTATTTTTAAAGCTACCTGGGTGATTCTAATGTGCTGTCAGTGTCACAAAAAGCACTGCTCTTTGTGAGTCATAGTTGCTGTCTCGAAGGTCAACAGAATGACTTCTAAGACTTGGATGCCAGTGGGACAAAGAATAACAATAACCAGAAACTCTTTCAGGATGTTTAGGCCGAAAATACACCCATGAATAAAGCACTACCTTCCTTTCAGAGACTCGTTGGACACATCCAGGAGGATAAGATGATGCTATGAGGTCATTTCTGATTTGTAAATCCTAAATAAATATTGAACATGTTTCTTTCTTATAGAAGTTGGCAGAACCCAACTCATAATTTTCCAGAGAGAGAGATATGGTATGCCACATTCTCAAAAGTACTTAATAATGTGACCCTTTTCTCTTGTGCACCACATTAACATCTTACACAATCAAGTCTGGGGAGTATTTGTTCTAGGAGGAATTTATATAGAATAAATATTCCAGTTGATCACACCTTGGACCATTATTATTTATAATATAAGTGATGTTTTTTACTATCTGCATTTTTTTTATCCTGGAGTTTTCTGCTTCAAAGACCATTTATTTACTCACGTAGCAATCTCAGCATTTGCATTAATTTTCCCCCTGGGTTGATACAATGACGGGAGATGTCACCTACGTGTTCAAAAGGGGGTTTTACACTATTGTTGAGGAAGTCCAAAATCATAGATTGCAGAGTTTATATAGAAACTTCTCTTCCGGAAGCAGGGACAGAAGATTTTCTCTCTAATAGAAACAAATTATTTCTAAGAAGAGATGGGAAGATGCCTAGGTATTTACAACAGCAACCCTTTAAAATGTAAACAAATGGCTCCAGATTTTATTACTCCATAAATCTTTCTGAAAAATAAATATCTATGTTTTCCTAGAGGTTTCTATTTTAGGATTGCTGGTCCATCATGCCTTAACCCAGATTTCTAGCAATTCTTGTTCTAAAAGCCCAGAGCAGGCAAAAATGTGGAAATATGAATATTTCCTTCATAAAGCCATCTACTCTCAACCTGGGGACATCCTCACTGATTCAAAAAAATCATTCTGATTTAACAGCATTTTCTAATATTAATCCTGGTGAAGTGTTCCTTTCATGAGATGACTACCTGGAATAACTCTGAGACATGAAGACCGACTTACTAAGCACCTTGTTACTTGAAAAACATACATAAAAATAGATTCCCAACTGTTTTAGAGTAGTTAGGGTGACAATAACAAAACACCATAGATTGGGTGCCTTATAAACAGAAGAAAATTATTTCTCAAAGTTCTGTAAGCTGGAAGTCCAAGATCAGGGTACCAGCATGGCCCTCTTTCTAGCGCAAACTGACAACTGCTCAGTTGCATTCTCACCTTCCTCAGTTTCTTTTACAAGGGCACTAATTTGGGACCTAATCACCTCTCACATCCTAATACCATCCCATTAGGCATTAATTTTTTAACATATGAAATCTGGGTGACATAAACACACAAACCATAACACCAGACATGCAAAATATTTACGTTTCTCCAGCTATACTTGTCAACCTACCCTTTCTCTAAGACTGTCTCTCACCCCAAGATACTAGAATTGATACACAGTCTTTATATGAGTGCCAATACTAGTTAATGGTTAATTAATTAAAGCTACTAACTCTCACCATACAACCTCATTCTTTTACTTAAGTTCAGTACAGTGTTTCATTGACACCTCCATCCTTAGTCAAACATGTGTTGCACAATAATACCATCCATTCCCTTGATAAGAAGAGGAATCCCAATTATACATCTAAACAATCTCATAGTCATACAACTTCTGTGGGCCTCTGCCTTGCTTTGAAGCTTTGATGGAATACCTGAAAAAACAGATAACCACTTCAGTTTCCTTAAAATTTTGGGAGCTTTCTAAGATTCTACCTGTCATTAAAAATTCTCTCATTCTATTTGTCTAGATATGAGTTACTCCAGCTCTATAAAATCTAATTTCTTGATGCATACATATAGGTTTGTAATGTTAGTATTCCATAGCTTGAAAATTATCATTTGCAATAAGAGTTACACAATGTCCTGATAACACCATGATTTTTTTTTCTTAATGTTTTTCAAGTCTTAAAAGAATATCATACAGCATAATGGTTAATGGGATGAGCTCTGACACCAAACTGCCTAGGTTCAAATTGTATCTCTGCTATTTTCTAGCAGTAGTAGGTATATTAATAGGTATGTTATTTAATCTCTTTGTCCCTCAGTTTCCTCATTACTAAAACGAGGTCATTGTTATCTGTGTCAAAGAGTTGTTACAGGATTACATAAATTAAAACATGCAAAGTGTTTAAAACACAGCTTACCCTTAGTACTCAAGAACTATTAACCATTATAATACAATTTCTGTAAGTCTAGTTTGCCATTTTGTCTGAGTATATTATGTTTTTACTATTGTTGGATCTGTGTCTAAAAACACTTCTTTCAGATTATGTGGAATAGACTGTAACAGAGGTGTAGTTTAGGGAGTTGAAATATAAATAGAAACCAGAAATGTAAGTGGGAAATTGAGTACCAGGCCTAATTCACCCTATGAAAGTTGGGTAGGTGTGGAGGGAGGATGGTAGCAAATGATTGGAGATGGGGTGGGAGTGGGACAAGCCAGGCAGCAAGTCAACAATAGATTTTTCCTGACAAGACATTAATAGGATTGAGACCATTTAAGGCATAAATCTCACGTCAGGGCACAGAGTTAACCTGGGATGAAAGTGAATCAGTTATGACAGTGGCTGTCAGACAAGAGACTGTGTTGATAAATGCCGACAACTAGGGGTACTGCTATTTCTGCTGGCTCTTATTATCCTAATGGCACGAAAGACACTTTGCCCCTAAATTTTCTAACAGGCATTTCAAGGATATAGAACCTGCTGGAAAGATAATTTGGGAGAGAAATCTTTGATAATATTTTCTTCCACCAAAAGAAAAGCATTCACATGCCTATCTGTTTCCACCTCACTAGTCCTCAAGGCTCTGGCAAGCTGTGATCATGGAGTCCTCTCCACACCTATTTTGTAGCTGATATCCTCACTTGGTTTTATTTAAAATGTTTTACACATTGCATTTTGTGAGTTTATCCTTGGACAATTCTCAGTTTTATTGTAAAAAATGTATGTATGTATGTATGTATGTATTTAGGGCAGTTTTTTAAAAAATATTTTTTATTGATTTGAGAGGAAGAGAGAGAGAGAGAGAGAGAGAAAGAGAGAGAGAGAGATAGACCCATGATAAGAGAGAATGACGAATTGGCTGCCTCCTGCACACCCGATACTGGGGATCGAGCCCACAAGCCCCTTGCATGTGACCTGACTGGGAATCGAACCGTGACCTGGTTCAAAGATCAACACTCAACTACTGAGCCATGCTGGCTGGGCAGTGCTGTTTTAATTTTTAATTTGACTTTGACCTTGGTCAATTTGAGGGCCTTCCTATTCTCCATGGTCAAATACTTTATTTGTGTTTTAAAGACTACTATTTTTTTCTCCATGACAGTCTCACTAAAGTTTATTGATAAGCCATGCAAAGCTGATTAAGTAATTTATTTAGGTTTATTTAGATATATCACGTCTATTTGCATGCTGGTAATTCTAATTTACGTGGTATGTATATACTGGGCCTCCAAGACAGGGGCCTGGAAATAATCTCCAAGTTTTCTGTGTATTTTTCAGTCGTTAAGTCACCTCCTTTTAGGCAACGTAGTGCACCAATTTAAATTGCTGTTCAATTGAATAATTTAATTAGTTCACTTTTTCTCAAGTAAGAAGTAAAATACAATAGGAATTTATTGGCTTTACAAAAAGAGTTTACAATGCACTAGCATTCTATTTAATAGCTATTGTTATTGTAAGCTATCTTCAGGCTTTATATGTAAATAGTGATATAAATTAGAGTTAAGAAGGTACATAAACATTGTATTCTGGGCAGTGGGAAGCGGAGTGTTTATCAACTAGATTTAATTCTGGTAAGGAATGAGCCAGAGCTGCTATGGAAATGACCAATGGCATGACCAGAATAGTCAATATCCCTGTTATGCAGAACCTCAGATTGTTGTGCATTGATAAAAACTACACAGGGCTGCAGCTCCTGATTTAAGGATAGAATTGCGAAAGGCTCTTACTTCTGATGCAGGCCACTGACACATGCTGTGCATATTTCCACAGACCAGCCACAGGTGACCCAGCTGCTTCCTAAGCGGTGTTAAATTTAAATGGCAGACTGATTAGCAACTGTGTGTAGGAATACATGCGCTGTGTATGCATGTGTGGATATGCCTGTGAGCACGTGTGCATCTCGGGGGAAAGGGGCATGGAAGAGATTACAGCGCAGCTGGCCAAAGACATTATATTTTCCATGACTGCTTTTATTTCAGGGATGGGGCTTCATCACCAGACCCTCTCTTGGATCTGGCTTGGCAAGTAGTTGGATACAGTTTTTCCATATCAGTTTAAACTCTGTATGCCAAAACATTTGTGCTTGCCTCCTCTGGCTCTAAATAAATTTCCTATTTTCATACCTCCATCACAGCAGTTGGCCAACTGATCCTTCAGAATAGCAGTAGATGGCCAAATAAGTCGCACCATCTGCTGCAATTTAGAGGAATCCTCAGTGGTGCTGTGACAGCTGTCTGGTGTTGAGGCCTGAACACCAGAATTCATTTGTCAGAGAGGACACATATCCGCTGTTAAAATGACCATTTCCTATAAAAAGAATGATTTTTCTAGCAATGCAATACCCTATTTTTTTAATGGAGGTCAGACTTCTGCCAACTATTGTCTGTTCTTCAAAATATAGCCCCAAATGTAGATGTTGACAAAATAGTCCTTCTGAACAAAACCCAAACTCTCAAACCATTCTTTAATGTATGAAAGTCATTACACCCACCCTAAGTGTCTAATTACATTTATTTAATACACAGTTCTTAATAAGCTTGATTATCTGGTTTGTGAGCACAGAGTATCATAGAAGCTGCAAGCTAGAATTAGGGGAGTGTTTTAAATGACACCAAGTAAATAATTAGTCTTAAGCCTAGAATCTGGTGAATTATTGGGCAGAACATATTAAAACACAACCATGATTTTATACATATTACAAGGACATATTCATGTTTTCATTTAATAAACATCTATTCGTAACACAGGCAGTTTTCTAAATACTGCAGTACATAGAGGAGTTAATAAGACAAGACCCTTGCAGTTAAAGAGTTTGAAGTCTAGTCAGATGGGCAACCTCATTAATAATGCAAGGTAGGTTGTACAAATACCTTCAGAGGAGCAGATAATGTAACATGAGAGCTCAGGCTAGGCTTAAATTACTGCAAACACAGGAATTATTCATTGAGGCTGTGACATTTAATATTGACTTTGGAAAAAGTGTGTATAATCTGAATATACAGACAGAGGGCGGGTGATATTCTATGTAAATAAAAGAGTGTGAGAAAACTTTAAAGCCCAAAGTACTATGGGAAGTAGAGAGGACCATCAGGGGACTGAAAGCTCTATTGGGCAGAGGCTGTGCCTGCCCTGTTCATTGCTGCCTCCACAGTAACAGGACTGGCACATGGTAAACTCTTAATATTTTTGAATGACTGATTGAATGAATAAATGAACAAGTAGCTTAACTGTATTTGACACAAAATGTCTAACATTAGATTAATAACTAAAACATACAGGACTAAAGGAAAGTCTACATATGTAACCATCACAATAATCAAGATGCAGAACATTCTCTTCTCCCTAAAATGTTTCCACATGCCTCTTTATAGACAGTTCTCTCCACCTGCCATTGGCCACAGCCAAGCACTGCTCTATAGATTATGTACATCTCTCTCTTTTTAAAAATGTTTATACATATATTAGAAACAGACACATTGGTGACCTAGTTTTGGGAGTGAACAGGAATGAACCTTCAAAAAACTTTAATTAATATGTTCAAGAAAACGTTTGAGAAGATAAAGCATTTCACCAGACAAGAAGAATTTATTTTTCAAAAAGGAATAAAATGAAAATCCTAGAAATGAAGATGAAATAATGAAATTAAGAGCTCAATGTGGGTTTTAATATCCGATAAAATTAGCAAAAGAAAGGACTAGCAAATTGGAAAATAGGTCAGTAAGAGGATATCCATGATGAAACGAAAAGAGAAAATACCAAAAAAAAGAGAGAGAGAGAGAGCTTAATCATATGTGGGAAATAGTAAAGAGCTTTGGGCTTTTGTTTTAGCCTTAAGACGTGAGTGCTTTCTTCAACTCCACCATTACGCTTCTGAGACCTTCCACTGGTTAAGTGGCTGCTCCCAAGCTTGCAGGGAAAGTAGTTCCAGTATTCTTCTCCAGCATAAAATAAATTTGAGTCAGATGGTGAGGGTAGAGCAGACAGTAGAGCACAAATAAACCTTTCAGAAGGTGAGACCAGTCATAAAAAGCTTATGTTATTTTAAAAAGGTCAAATGAGTAATTTTTATGCATACTTTTAGATAGTATTTAATCACATTAATAAAAGTGTAGTTTACATACAATACAATACACCCATTTTAAAATAAGTCAATGTGTTTGACAAATGTACAAAACATTTCTACCATCCCCCAAAGCAATTTCTACATATTTGGGGATTTTTCAGATACTATTTTCTAATTTGCCATTTATTTCCACAATGATCAGGTAATATATTCTGTGTAATTCAATCATTTTATTGAGATATGTTTTATGACATCATAGAGTGTCTTAGTAAACTTTTGTGTACACTTGAAAAGAATATGTATTCTACTTGTTGAGTGAAGTGTTTTATCCATGTCTCCTAGGTGAGTCCACATTATCCATATCCGGTAAGGACTGATACACTGCTTACTTGTTTCACTGAGGGAAGAGTACTATAGTTTCATACTATAATTGTGCATTTATTTCTTTTTCCTTTCAGCTGTTCAGTATTTATTTTAAAATTTTGGAGCTTTTCTGTTAGGCAGATACCTAACAGAAATAATACCTAAATACAGTTGTTATTCTTCTTAATGAATTGACCCTATTCCTTATCTAACATAGCTCTATGAAAGATGAAATTCCTCTCTACTTTTCTAATATTCAGTAGCCACTGCTACTTTCTTATGATTGTATTGTAAATTGTATTGTATATGGTTTCTCACCCTTTTACTTTAAAAATATGTGTTCTATATTTCTATGTTGTGAACAGAACATAAGTGGGTGTTGCCTTTTTATCAGTCTACCAATCACTGCCTTTTATTTGGAATACATATGCTGTTTATATTTTTATGTGGATGTGTGTAAGTCTAGAATAATTCTATTTGCTTTATTTTTATTGTATCTGTTTTTTCCATTCATTTCCCTCTTTTTATTGTCTTTTTACAGATTGAGCATTTTTCAATATTTAGTTTTATGGCCATTCTTGACTTACAAGCTGTATCTTCTCTGTTGATTTTTAGTGATTGGTCTAAATTTAACAATATGGAATTTTAATGTATCACTGTCTTCAAATATTATTATAGTACTTCATGTATGACATATAAATCTTACAACAATAGACTTCCATTTTCCCCTCCTGTTCTTTGTGCTATTGTTTTCATATATTTTCTTCTATATATCTTACAATGCATTGCTGCAGACTTAAATGAAAATAAATTTTTAAATTAGAAAAAAATATTTTTAACACTTTTAACAGTTCTCACACTCTATTCCTTTTGAAGTCCCGGCTTTCCATCTGAAGAGCTTTCTTTAGTAAGTCTTTATAGTTCAGGTCTGCTGACACTAACTTTTCTTATGTATTCTTTGTATGAAAATGTTTTTACTTTCCTTTTATTTCTGAAGGATATTTTGGCAGTAGGTAAAATTTTAAGATGATTGTTTATTAGTTTTCAACAATTTAAAGATTGTTCTTCCTTGTGTACTGATTTTCTTTTTGTTGTTGTTGTTTGGCTGATGAAAAGACAGAGGTCATTCTTATCTATGTTCTCCTACATGCACCATGACTTCTTTCTCTGGCTGCTTTAAATGTTTTCTTTATCATTGTTTTCCAGCACAGGCATTGGTATGATTTTTCTCTCCATTTGTTTTGCTTAGGATTCATCAAGCTTCTTGGATATTCATCAGTTTTGAAAACAATTGTAGCCATTATTTCCTTATATATTGTTTTGGCCCAATCTTTCTTTTCTATTTGTATAAAATGACATACATGTTTGGCCACTTGATATTGCTATACATGTCAATTTTTTTTGTTTATTTCCCTCTGCCTGTACTTCAGTTTAGATAGTTTCTATGTCACTAAATTCACTGATCTATTTTTCAGTATTATGTACACATATACAGTTAAATCCCCCAGTTAACTTATTATCTGACATAAAATTTTAATCATTGTCTATTAATTCCTTTGTTTCTGTCATTTCTATGCCTG
The DNA here is from genome assembly GCF_028538775.1 of Myotis yumanensis. Classification (NCBI taxonomy): domain Eukaryota; kingdom Metazoa; phylum Chordata; class Mammalia; order Chiroptera; family Vespertilionidae; genus Myotis; species Myotis yumanensis. The sequence goes on from NW_027223753.1 coordinate 179,826,436, forward strand.
CTTCATGTACAGAATTTTTTCTTGGTGATAGATGACAATTTTCTATATCTTTAGATGTCTATGCAGTTTGAATCATATGGCTGGCCATTGTGATGTTATACTAGTATGTTACACACACACACATATACATACATACACACACACAAATCTTTTTGTTTTTTAATTGTTGAAGTTTATTTTGGCAGGCAGAAAAGTCACTTGCCAATCAACTTGATCCTTTTAGGCTAGTTTTAATCTTTGATAGGAAGGTTTTAGAATATCTTTTTTTCTGAGACTAGTTTAGCATTACTAAATAAGGTCTAACCCTCTGACGTCTCCAATGAATACCTGAGTTTTTACTGAGGATTTTACTCTCTGGCTGGTTGGAATATGAATATCTCCTACTCCTGTGTGAACTTGGGAATTTTTGTTTATTTGTGTTTTGCTAAGTATCACAAAGTTTTAGTTTATGAATGTACAGACTGGTATTCAGCAACTAACCCAAGTAGAGTACTCTATAGATTTTTGGAGACCTTCCTCTGCATAACCACTCCTTCTAGTTTACTGGCCTGAAAATTCTTCCTGCCTCAACCTTCTCACACTTAAATCACTGTTTCCTCAACTCAACAAAACTACCTTGCTCTGCTGCAGTCCCGCCTCTCAGCACTGAGTTCTGATAAGTGCCTACAGAAGTAAAGCCAGGGAAATTATAGGGCTCAACTCATTTGTGCTCTTTCTCTGAGAAATAAAAATCCCTTGGCTCTTATTTTTCAGTTCTTGAAAACTGTTTCATATATTTTTATTAAATTTATTTTGGCATCAAAGACAATGTTTTTTTTTTAAACATCAACTTAAGTGTATATGGGGGCAACAAGAAAAATAATTTCTTCCATGTTTGATTCAGAATTAAAATTTTTATTTGGTTTTAAAGAAACTAATAATGCAATATTTTAATATAATAAATCAGTGAAATCCCCAAAATTACAGACAGAAGTAAAATGTAAGGTTGATGCAATTTTGTTTTTCAAATTCTATTCTTTGAAAAATTGAATCTAGTGTCAGAAAAGAATCCCTAAATTGTTGGTTCTCAAATTTTATAGTGTACAAAAATCAGCTAGACTATTTGCCAAGGATCAGATGCCCGAGTCCCATGTCCAGATATCTAATTGATTGTTTGGGGGAAGGTCAAGGTAATACCATTCTTTAGTATCATTTTTTTTCATTCTGATGTAGAAGATCCAAGAAAATATTCAGATGAAATATCCTTGTGCTGTTGATATTTTCCTTTTAGTGACTCTTTAATGACAAATGACCATATTGATTCTGCAAGATGAAAGCATAATTTATGTGTTTCAGTGCCTAGAAGCTATGTGGGTCTTGTGTTCAATCATTCCAAATAAGCAAAAATGAAAAATGAAAGTTATATTTTCTTTCTCATTTGAACTTTTCTCCTCTCAATTCAGAAAACAAAAAACGATGATATTTAAACTTAATTAAATATTATCACATAGGTAAGTTGGAAGATATTTTAAGTGCTTTATAATCACAATGAAGATATATTTGAAATGATTAATGCAGCTCAATTGAAAGCCCAAACCACCTTACATTAAGAAGATAATATTTTTTAATGCTGTTTGTGACAAGATTTTATAGCATGTCAATTCTGGTTTTAATTTTTTCCGAAAGTTAGTTGACATCAGGCAATATGCCATTTGCTGTTATTACTTACTCTTTGATTAGTTACTTGGTTAACAAAATAAAGAATATTTTCTCATAAGTAAGTCTCTTAAGCCCACTGTGTCCAGGCAAGTATGGGAGAGTGAAGACATTCTCCCCAGACTCAGTCCTCTACCTTCTGTTCAAATCAGGCTCCGTGGGGTGGGGCTAAGGAGTCACCATGCCCCAGAAAACCCTAAAGAATAAAAGCTGCAGAGTTTTGGCTTTGTAAATTTTATTATTATTATTATTATTCTCTTTTTTTCCCCCATCACCATTTATCCCCCCATGCCCTTATCTACCTCCACCCACCCTCTTTCCCCTACAATCACCACACTATTGTCCATGTCCATGAGTTCTTTATCTTTTTATTCTTTTTTGCTCAATCCCTTCACCCCCTAATTCTCCCCACCAGACGTGTCTGCCTGCTCTCTATCTATGAGTCTGTCTCTGTCTTGCTTATTAGTTCAGTTTGTTCATTAGATCCCACATAGGAGTGAAATCATATGGTAGTTGTCTTTTTCTTACTGGTTTATTTCACATAGTATAATGTGCTCCAGGTCCATCCATGCTGTCCCGAGGGGTAAAATTTTCTTCTATTGTGTCAACACCCCCACAAATGATAAAGAATACATTCAGTGTTATTGGGGTACATTATATTCCTACACTGTCACCCCATGGATGATGCAACTCCCTGGCATCTTTCCACATTCCTATATTTGCTTGGGAGGCCAATAAAAGTTTCAGTGGAAACAACAAACGCCAGGCTTTTTTATACGACTTGCAATCGCATCAATGGAGACTTCATCCTCTCTCCAAATTGCCAGGGGGTGTGCAATCTACAAAGGTTAGCCAGCGAGTGTGGAAGGGATAAAACAGGGCCATTTTGAGTGGTGTTCTCCAGACCTGCAGAAATCATAAAACTGGGAAACCCAAGTCAGGTCAGGGACCAGACAATTTGCCACCTCTCTGGCAGAATTCCAGCCACTAATTTCTTTTCCTTGTCACTGTTCACAGCATTTGACAATGCTGTGTCAAAAAACAACAACATGTAATTACTGCTGAAGAGGGAGAATTGGGAGATGCTCAAACAGCCAGTTGAATAAGTAGTCTTTCCAAAATCAGTCCTCCTGATACAACTTTTTTCTTTAACAAAAAGTAGAAATGCATCTTTGAGTGACTGGTAGTTACAATTAGTCTTTGCTTTTGCCATGTTCATATTGGGAAGATTTGTGAACAATGTGGAGACTGAAAATGAGACAGATGCTACAACTGAGACTTAATTCCTTTAAAAGTAACAGAAATTAGAAGGAAAAAAACACACATATGCTTTCAGATAGAGACTTTATAGACGTACCATGGAGACTTGCATACCCCTCACTTACACAGGACTTTGCAGGTACAGAGAGCTCTCATGTACTAGTAATTACCTAAATTGTCTAAGTTCTGTTTGTCACAAAATTCTCTTGGGCTCTGACAGCTCTCTCCTAGAAGAGTTTTAATGGCGGTGTATTATGCTAAGTGAAATAAGCCAATTAGAGAAAGACAAATACCATATGATCTCACTCATATGTGGAATCTAATGATCAAAGTAAGCTGATGAACAAAATGGAACCAGAAGCATGGATATATGGAACAGACTGACGGCTGTCAGAGGAGAGGGGAAGAGAAGACTGGATAAAGAAGGTGAAGGGATTAGCTAAGGAACATATATGCATCCCTCATGGACATGGACAATAGTGGGGTGAAGACCAACGGAGGGGGAGCTGGAGTGGGTGGAGCTGAACAAAGGAGCAGAAAAAGGGACACCTGCAATAATGAGATGCATATGGACCTCAGGATATACTCTAGAATGTAATTTTTAGAAGCCATTATACGAATATATTCTGTTACTGTTCTTTTTGCTTTAAGTAGCTGGTACTAACATTTTGCTGTTAATTAACCCAAACTGAAAGACATGTTTTCTTTAGAAATACAAAAATGGGCAAATTGTTTCAGTGCTTACTACCATGCTGACCAAGAGAATGTTAGATTGAGTGGGAAGTCCTTAATTTAGTTCTATCTAAGTCAGTGGTTTCCAAGTGTGGGTGCTCATGAGAACTGCCTGGGACTTAAAATAATAGCAAAGCCCAGGCCATATCCCAGAGATGAGATTCCGATTTAATTTGCTTGCTGTGTTCTCAGGGTATCGGCATTTTTACAATAAACTTAATTTTTTTAATACTTTCAGATTCACAGAAAAGTTGCAGATATGTTAGAGAGAGATCCCATGTGCTGCTCACCCAATTCACCCTCTTGTTGACGTTTTACATACCACAGCACCTTCGTCACAACTGAAAAACTAGCGCTGGTACATTACTGTCATTTAAACTCCAGACTTCACTCGATTTCATTCTATTATCTACTCATGCCCTTTTTCCATTTTGAAACCCCACCTAGGATATGTTACACTTTGTCCTCATGTTCCCTTTGTCTTACTTGGTCTGTGACAATTTCTCAGTCTTTCCTTGTTTTTCATGACCTTGAAACTGTTGATGAATATTGGCCAGGTACTTTGAAGAAATGTCCCTCAATTCGAGCTTTCTTGATGGTTTTCCTATAGTGAGACTGGGATTATGGGCTTTTGGGAAAGAATACCAAGGAGGTGAAGTGCCTTTATTATGCTGTGAACATTACTTCTCACCTAAGACTGACCTGTGGTCACCTGTCCAAGGTGGTGTTTGCCAGTTTCTCCTTTGTAAAGTTATTCTCCACCCCTTTACCTCTCCATACTCTAGTGCAGGGGTCCTCAAACTTTTTAAACAGGGGGCCAGTTCACTGTCCCTCAGACCATTGGAGGGACGGACTATAGTTTAAAAAAAAAACTATGAACAAATTCCTATGCACACTGCACATATCTTATTTTGAAGTAAAAAAAACAAAACGGGAACAAATACAATATTTGTATTTGCATGTGGCCCGCAGGACGTAGTTTGAGGACCCCTGCTCTAGTGTTTGGAGGCAATTTATTAAGTGGGAGTTTGGATTTACCTCCTGCAAGTGTTGCCAGCGAAAAAATGAGTCCTTTCCTTGTGTTGTGAGAAAAGAATTTCAAAGGTATATGCATGGAGAAGTTTAAACGTGAGGGCAAGATTGCATTGTGATTCAGGGCAATTAATACACCCTTGGGGACATAGAGGGTGGGAGCACTAAAGCACTGCCACCAGGGGGCTTTAGTTAATCCTCCATGTTTCTTCTTGGTTCAGGTACAGAACAAAGCACCATTCATACTATCTGCCCCAAATTTCTAATTTTTCCAGGGGCTGAGTCAGACCCTCCTCCCAGCGAACTCTATTTCGGTTTCATGCCCTCTATCTAATCTGATTACCTTTCCCATGGTTCCCGGGCTAGGCCCTGCCCCTCTATTTCATCACCCTGGCTCTCCTGGTACATTTCCAAAAGTTCCCTTACATCACAATGGAGGGGGGTAGCGACATCAATTATTTGCAATTGTTTTCATAAGGACGACTTGTGTTTTCTTCCACATTCATTTGCTTATTGAATCCTTTCTTTATATAAATACAGACTCGTGAATACATGTTGTATACTTTGGGTTGTACCCAAAAACTACATTATTTATATTTTACTCCAACTATTCCTGCTCTGGCCATTGGGACCTCTTTCAGGTTGGCTAAATACATATTTTAAAAGCCCACCAGGTGATTTTTAAGTGCAACCATGCTAGAAAACTGATTTATATGCAGCAGACTCATATTTCTCAAAGTGTAGTTCCTGGACCAAAAGCATCACTGTCACCTAGGAATTTGTTAGAAATGCGAGTTTAGGCGCCGACCCCAAATCTACTGAATGAACATCAGGGAGTGGAGTTCAGGTGACTGTTGTGCACTGACATTTGGAAACGACTGAAGTCGATAATATCAGGGGTACCGTCTAGTCTTTGATGATGTACTTAAAAAGCAGCCACAGCGTCACTCCGTAAAATGCCCATGTAGTTTAGGGTGAGCATCACATTTAGGGTCTAGGGTTGCGAGGCTGGCACCTAGCAGTGGCCTAATTTCTCCCAGGCAGTATGCACTGCTTCAGAAAGCCTTGTCAGATAAAACGTCCCTGCCCTGACACAGGGCTCTCTCTAATTATGGACAGCTGCGCATAGAACATGCACACGATCGAACATGTCCCCCCAAATATGCCCCTTTCTTATGATACCATAAAAATTGATGGACTACTAATTATTAAAATGTGAAAAATGACTGTGAAGAAGGGGACCTCATCTAACCCCTTATGATGCTCAAAGCAGAGCCATTAACTTTCTCTAACTTATGCTTCAGGTGTCGAAAAGCTAATTCACAGCTCCCAGCCACCTACTTGTGGGGACAGCTTTCTTCTGCTCAGGCAGTAATTGCTGTACTGCTAGCCTACGTTGCCCTGGAGAAAAAAAGCCTAGCGTTGCTTGCTTTATCTTGTGGACTTAAAGCAGTGCCTAGACTTGCTTTGCATAGAAGCAAACTTCTCCTACCAGTATTTTTACTTTAATCCATGTGACTCCTACCAGTTGGGACATGAGAAAAACAAGGTTATGAAGACCTGTGCTAACATACGTTTTGTTTGCACCAGTAATGTTTTGAAAACAAGGGATTATCTTGTTGAGGGCAAGAGGCAGAAACTCCCTCTACTGGGCCCAGATTCGTGGAAATAGCCTGATAGGTACTGTGGATAAAAATTCACATTTGATTGGATGAGTCACTTAGAAATATTTGAATGAATAAGAGCATTGATTTGGTCACACAGGCTAGACTGAAAACCAGAAACTTTAAGTATAACCTGTTTTATCCAGAATAAACCAGGCTGTAGGTAAAACTGGGCACCTAATAAGATTAAGAAGTAGTATTTCACTAATTCTGCTCTGACATAATGCACAGGATTGGATTGTGAAATCAGACTGACAAATCTTACCCAATACCAAACCTACCTATTAATTTCAAGGGTACAGGGAATCAAGAGGCACCGAGGGGACAGGCAAGGACCTGGGACATCCAGGACAGCCAGCTAGGTCTTCTTTCTTTTCGGCATTACACATGTGCCTCTGGATCAGAATAATAAGTGAGGTCTTTAAATGAGATTCTTAGGGTTACCTCACGCAGCAGGGAGCATTTAAATTATGAAATATGGCCATTTTATACCCCAGAGCAGTAGAGCTTATGTGAAATTCTGTGGAGAACCATGTCTTACAATTCCAGAGGTTCTGGTTTATACATCATAGATAAATCTTGAGCTGGGGACATCTTACTAAGGACGTGCTGAAGTCAAGGTCTCCTCCTCATAGAGCATGTTATTAGTCTATCTACTTGGAGATTCAGTTGACAAGGAGATTAGACTGGGTAACATGTGTTCTTTTTTTTTTTTTCTCTGAGGGTGTGTCTGGCACTGACAGTAAATGAATATAAGGCCAGTTCCTATAATCTCTGCAACCTCATGCTTCAACGTGTTGTTGCAGGAATTCCAACTGTGCCCATTAATCTCTACCCATCCACCCCCATACACACACACACACACACACACATAGACACACAATCATATTCACAACTGACTCTCCCAGTTCTTCAGATAGACCTGGAAACCCAGAGTAGTTTGAGTCCTCTGTGGGGTTTACAATGGTTATTTCCCTTTTTCTCTGTCCTTCCACTGTGAGATCTGCAGCTGGACCTTCACAAGGCCAGGGCACCGGCATCTACACCCACAGCAGAGCTTTTGCAGTTAATGGTGCCTGATGCTCGAGACTATAGGTGCCCATCTGAAGGCAGCCCTCCCACTGCTGCTAAAAGGGAGCAATGCACTTGTTCACCCTGTTGTCTTTCTCAGGCTGGGTTACTATAAGTTTCTTAACTGGTCTCCCTCCTAGTTCAAGCCCCTAGGTCTGTCTATCTCTCACACTTACGTAACCCTAAGAATCTCATGTAGAGATCTCACTTATTATTCAGAAGTCGTTTCTAAAATGCAAATGTGATTGTACCTTTTCCATGATGAGAAACTTGCAATGGCTCCTCAGTGCCATCAGTATAAAAACCCCAACTTCTATGCCATACTTTGGAGTCTGATGATTAAGTACTTATCCTGCTTCACACTTGTCCATTCCACCTAGATAACTCAGCTTTAGGTCAAGTCTTTCTTGTTTTTATGATTCTGTGCCATTGTAATTGCTGCTTGCTCTGCATGGGGTGGTTTTGTGATCCAGGTTAGTCTTTCCTTCCTGCATGATTAGTGCAGGTATCATAGTCTCTGGAACAATTTTCTGGCCCTAGTATCCTAGACTAGATACTCTTGTAGCAAGAAGAGAAAATGGCATATACTGTGATACTTACACATGTCTGCTCTCTGCCTCTTACTACCCTCTGAGCAAGCATTTTATGCTTTATTTGGTTGCAATTTCAGTGCCTGGCACACGAATAAAGACAAGGATGGATGCAATGAAAAGCACAGAGGGAGCTTTACCAGGACAAAGGGCACATATTCCCCAGGTTGAAAGGAGAGGAGTATCTATAGAGAGAATCCTAGGAATTGGGAAGGTAACTTCAAGGTAACTTCAAGTGGCTCTAGTTTGGTGTTGATATAAAGGTGATTGAGTTATTTGATGTGAGTATTAGAATAAGGACTTGGAGAGAAAGCTTGAAGTACACATGAGCATGGGATTGGCTGCTGAACAAAGATATATAATAGGGTTTAAGAGAAACAGGATTCCCTCAGGGCAGATTGCAAGTGGTAACTTTGCAGAACAGCAGGGGAGGTGAGTAAGTCTCTGCAGTGATATTCAGTTGACTTTATGTAGAACAGGTGACAGATCCTAGCGCTGATGCGGGGTAGGGATCTGCCAGGTTTGCATGGTGGAAAGACAACTGGCTGTGGGAGTTGAAGAGGTTGAGAAGACAATGGTTGAAATCATGGCCTAGGAGTTTAGCCCTGAGCAGGAAGGATAGGAGGTCAATAGAAAGCTGAGAAATCATGAAAACCGTGGAACCACTTCACATCTTTAGCTTTTACTGTGGTAAAAAAAAATATACTCTCATTGCGGACAAGAATGATAAGACTCCCCAAATGGGATGTGTGTCACTCATATCAATGTCAGAGGCCTGCTTTGAATGGTAAGAAAATGCTCAAGGCAGAAGAATAACAAGACTTTATCCCATGGGTAGAAGTAATGGGGGAGCTGGAACTAAATTAGTTCTATAAGAAAAATGGTAACATCGTTACGTTTTAGTTGTTCTTTGGCTATCTGAGTGTTATCTGGAACAGAGAGGTAAGAAAATAATGAAGCTTTCTCTGTTCAGTTACCTTCTTTGAGCTCAAATATTTTCACTTCTCTTGTCTCTTGGGCTAATTGACATCACAGACAAGGGCTCTAGCTGCTAAGTTGCTTGCCCAACACACTGTGTAGCAAAAGATTAAAAGATAATTGGATCAAAAATTTCACAGGAAAAACACCAAGATGAAACATCTCTCTGTTAGGCATATCCCCGGAAGGAACACTGGGATTAAGTGAGCCACAAATAGTACATGACGACCTCACCAAATGCCACGCTACCAGTTCTGACTAAGACAGTTATATAACAAGGAGAAGCTGCTTTACTTGTGATGAAAGAAAAAAGAGGAACTCTTCAGACTCACCCATCTCAGATGCCAGACAATCTGAGTTGTTTTGATCCTCATAAATAGGTTGATTTTGATGTGGTCATTTTTTAGGATCTTTATAGGCTCAAGGTGGAGACACCCTACCTCATAATAAACAAATAAAAATATGGAGAGGTCCCAGAGAAATCCTAATTTGCACATTTATTTCTGTAATAATTATTGTGGTTCTTTAGTTAACATACTATATATTATCACAATTTAATTAAAATGCTTATTGCTTTTAGCTTTGCAGCATTCTTTTATTGTTTTGTAGCTGGTAATACTTTTCCAGGTCTCAAGCATTCTGGTGGTGGTTATAAAGTTCATAAATCACAGGCACTGTGCCTGAAGTGACTAATGGATGAGAGACTCTGAGCATAGAGGGAAGGCCGGATTCTCTGAGGAGGTACCACAAGATGAAGTCAAGGTTGCTACGAAAGTGTTCAAGTCCAAGCTTTTGTATGTAACCCATGTGACCCAGGCCAGCTCTTTGTCTCTTTTTCAATCGCATTGGCCAGTGCCACCACCCATGTCATTTCTCTCAGCTTTTAGTAGAAACAGATAAACAATAGGGCAATTACAATAAAGTGATAACACTTACGAGATATGAGATTATTATGGGAATAAATAGAAAGGGCAAGAATTTCAAGGAAGTCATTTCCCCCCTTTGTGAAAATATAGATAATGCCTTTTTAACATGTTTTATGTGGGGAATCAAATAAGATGATGCTATATCAGATAACTTCCATACTTTATGGTACAGTACAAACATCACAGAATCTAAGTCAGAAGACTCGGTTTTACTAAATCCAGTTTGTTCCTCTGAATGATCTGGGGAAATTGCTCAGCCTGTTTGGACCTCAGACTCCACAACTCGAAAAGGAGGGTGTGCTGAATTGAATAGTGCCCCTCCTCCATTCATATCTATCCAGAACCTGTGGATGTGACCTTATTTGGAATAGGGTCTTTGCAGATGTAATCAAGTTGAGATGAGGTCATATTGGAATTGAGTGGACCCTCATTCAAGAACTGGTGTTTTTATAAGATGAGGAAAATTTGGACATGGACATATAGGAGAAAAGGGGGAAGATATTGGAATGATACATTTACAAGCCCAGGGATGCCAAAAATTGCCAGCAAGCAATAGAAACAAGAAGAGACAAAGAAAGATTCTTCTCTGGAGCCTTTGGAGGGAGCATGGCCCTGTTGACACCTTGATTTCCGGCTGCTCACCTCTGGAACTGTGGGAGAATACATTTTTGTTGTTTTAGGTCACCCAGGTTGTGGTAATTTATTCTGGCAGCCCTAGGAAACTGATACAAGGGGTGATAAAACAACTTACCTAAGTCACAGTGAGTGCAATATCAGGTCTAGTAAGGGTCTGACCAGGTAGAGTGGGAGTTAACAGGGGTTCAGGCACTAAAGTTCAACATCCAGGAGATTCATTTTGGAGCAACCACACTGCATTATGACACCCCTGTCTGCCTTGGTCACTGCATGCCATCCTTCTCACTTCTAATTTTCCTCTTCTGGCTTCCAATCACCCTGTATTCAGTGACTCATAATTTATAACTCCCTTTTCTAGCTTAACATTGCATAAGCTAAAAATCAGTGATTTGATATTTCTGAATTGGCCTTCAGGGTCTCTACCTATATCTTCCTTCATTCCTTATCCCAGTGGGCCAGGAGAGTCATCCTTGATGAGTTCATAAAGGTGAAAGCACACATGGTATTGTGAAGCCTTCTGTAAATGTTACTTATTTGGGTAAAAAGTTAACCATATCCAAATGGAGAAAGGGAGCAGTGCACACCACGTACACCCATGTAGAGACACAGTGAGGCAGGCTCCGGCTTGGATTCTGTCCCAATACTGCAAATGGCTAATGTGGCCACGTCATATTACCAACTGGTGCCTGAACTTCCAGGTCTGTAAAACCAAGGAGGAAGGAAACGTGGGGTATATCAAGGCACTTCAAAGAGCGCCATTTAGTAGTTTTCCTAGTCATGTTCAAAAGGGATTTTTTCCACATTATGTTCCTTTGCTTATATTCTGCTTATCTTCATTGTTTTGAATAATCATTCTGGAAAGAGTTTTCAATTTTATTTTACATTTTAAATGTGATGTTGTTGGAGGTTGTTATTATTCATAATTATCTCTGATAGAGAAGACCTTGAAATCAACTCAAAATACCTTGATTTTAATAATATAAATCCTGGCTTTACTTTTTACTGATTTAGCTTAGGCTTCTACAAAATGGGAATAAAAATACAGGTCCTAGATACCCTTCACTCAGATTTGTGAATATCGGATGAGCTAATGTATAATGAAATGACCTGCTAACTGTGAATAGCTATGTCTGTTGATCATGTCCAAAAGGTTGACTTCAAGCTTAATTCTAGAGTCATAGTAATAATAATAACAACAGTTAACATTTATAAACAGCATTTTAGATTTACTTACTTGTTTAATTTTCATTATAGTATATGATAATCCTATTTTACAGATGAAGAAACTGAAGCACAGAGACTTTACCCAGGGCACACACATAGCTAGGAAGTGGGCCTAGATGGAAGATGAACCTGCCTTAGGTCAGCACTCTTAATCAGTACACTAAAGCTGTAGATTTCCAATATCTCTTAGCTGCAGTTTCATGTGTCTTGTGTTTTCAAAACAGATGTGTCCCATTAAGAAAATACAATAATGAACTATAGCAGAGATCATTTCAAAATGGAAAAGAGAGCCCATGGAATATTATGGCCTCTTAGTCTAAAAGTGTAAATAAATATTCTTCTGAGGCAAGTGAGTGCATGAATAGACACATATAAATCTACTGTTTGCAATGGATGCATTCTCAGACATGGCAGTCAAGAAAAGGGCCCCCTAGCAGAAAGGGCTCATGAGGACTTAGATCAGAATTCTGTGCCCTGAAAAAAGAGAGCAGACATCCAATGGAGATGACCAGTTTGAACTTTGAAAGAAAGTCTGAGCCATTTCAAGTTCCCTATTTACCACCCAGTGGAAAATCTTCCAAACCAAAAGGCAGAGGGGAAGGAAGAGCTGTGAAGAATGGCACTGCTCCAGTCCCAAGTAGGAGGGAGGAAGGACCCTAAAGAAACCTCCCAAATTATATTATAGACTTATTATTCTTATATATTATGTCTATATCCCTTTCTTGTCCCCAGTACCCCCTTTCATAAGTAAATGAGCATCAGGATCATTCACCATTCATTATTACTTAATCTACATAGGAAACTGAACTTGTTGCTGTCATAAAAGTAGAGGAACAGACTTTTGAAATTGCTTCACTAAGGTGCTCTTCTACATCAGTGCCATTAAATTAAATTTCTCCTCTGGATAATGCATAAAAATGGCTTGTGAGTTTTTTTTCCCCTTGGGTGACTCATTTTGTTTGAACTCCAAAGCAATTCCTCAGAAATAGGAAGAGGCGATTTAAAAATGAGCTGAGAGGTTGTCATTTAAAAATCGCTTTTTAAAGTGAGGAGATATTCTCCACCAGCACCAAACGACAGAAGAGAAATTTGAGAATCCTAAATTCAGTTGTCTCAAAGGTGACACTTTTGAAAAAGAAATTTAAGAAATGTTAAGTAGCCTTTTAAAAAGCAATTTGAAGGAAGTAGAGAAATGAAAATAAAATTGTTTAATTTTTTAAGTGAAAAATTATACCTTCCTTTATATGAAGAGTTTCTTGGTACCTCTATCTTATGGAATTAGGAGCATTCCACAGCAAAATGTAATACCTCCTCCCTGGCCTTGGGTGGCTCAGGTGATTGGGCATTTTCTAGCTCACTGAAACGTTGCTGGTTATACTCCCAATCAGGGTACATACCTGGACTGTGGGCTCCATCCCTGGTAGGGAGTGCAGGAGGCAGCAGATTGATGTTTCTCTCTCACATGAGTGTTTCTTTCTGTTTCTCTTTTTCTCTATCTCTAAATATCAATTTTAAAAATATTTTTAAAATGTAGTGCCTCTTTAAAAAAATTGTAATATAAGCCATGGTCACTATATCTTTGGTGGACAGTATAATAATATTTGTGTATTTTTACTAGGCTTAAAGCTCTTTGAGATATTCTGATGGCAGAGCACAGTGTGAAAGGTCACCAACAGAATTCAAATTATGTAGTTTTTCTTTATCAAAATATATTCCCTTTTTCTTTCAAAATATAATTTAAAAACTGTTTCTCCAAGTAACGTCTTAGACCATTGGGAGGACTTCAAATTCCTACCATCTTCCAGCTCCATCCACGCACACTTTTCCAACTTCCCCTACTTGCTCATGAAATTATTCCATAACGTTCTTATCATTTTAGTTAATCTGTGCTAAAATAGAAGTATCTCTGCATGCAGTGAGTCTTTAGGTGAATGACTTTCCAACGTTGTTTTTTCAGCTGCACAATTCAAATTTCAAAGAAACTCTTTTCTGGCATTCCCACCAGGAGGCGATCCAGTGAGAGAAGATTGGGGAGATGTGGGAGGGTGCCAGGTCACCAGCTTTCTGCCTCACCTCCCACAGTCCCAGAGAGGGGCTTGGGAGCTCAGGTCCATTCCTTGGGTTGCTGAAGTATCCAGTCTGTGCGTATTAAAGCACAGGTGCTTACACCCTTTTCTGTTTGTGGTAGAGACCCTTGTTTTTTTTCCAATAATTCTGGAGGAGGTGAAGTATTTACATTTTTTTTCTTAGTCACCTCTACCTTCCAAAGCCCATCTCCTCTAAATTTATTCCATTTGGGCATCATTTCACCTTTGTTCACTAGCTGTCCAGGTGTACCTGTTGTGACCTAGACCTGTTACTCAGACCCAGTTCTTCCATTTCTACACACACAGATAAAAAAAGAAAGGCCTTGGTGTGGGTGGCTCTATAACCCAGTAATGTGTACAGCTTAAGAGTGAGTGTTAGATTATCTGAGGCTTTATAAAGTGTCTGTGTTGTTCTATCAACTTGGATGCCCACTCTCCTCCAGCCCTTTGTTTTCCTCTTCCACCTCCTCAGTTCTTCCTTCACCTCACAGTATCATCTCTTTGAAAAATAGTTTAGTTGGCTTCTTCCTACCTATTCCTGAAAGTTCCACCTTTCTTTCTATTTCAAACATTAAACCAAAAATATTCTTTTCTCAGAAGAAATTCTGGTGCCAGCTTGTCAAATAATGCCCTTTTTGATTTACTACTTAATTCTGTGAGAGCACAAATAAAGCGTCTCAGAACCTAAGGTGGCAAAGAGAAGTAGAGAAAGCCCCCCGTAGAATGGAAGTAGAATGTACGGAGGTCTTGGGGAAGACACAAAGCAGGAGAGGGCCTGGGAAGGTGATGCAGTGATACTGGATACAAGCATCTCTCATGGCACAATGCAGCTCAGACCCATCCCTGCTCCCTACAATGGCTCTCCGTTTCCTATGTCTCTTAACAATTTTTTCATTCGAAGTTGTTTATTTTTAAGAAGAATTGTGTCATTACAAGTTTATTTTGTTACTGCCTCCAGACTTCCAAATGTTGCCTTTCAGAATCACTTTTTTTTTCACCTCTCTCTACCAGCTAATAATATTTTCTCTATATAGATTCTTGCATTAATGACCCAGGATCATAACCTCCTGTGACTCGTGTATTATTAAATATATTTTCCAGCAACTGAGATTAGAATAAAGAGAAGTTAATAGGTTGCAGAGAGTCACAAAATGAGTCATTAGAATCAGGGACAAAATCCAGACACTGAAACCACAAGTACTGCTTCTCAGTAGACCTGCCGGCTGCATATTAATTTAACTGACATCCATAAAAGCTGAGTCACACTGTCCTCTTCTGTCTCATTATCCCTACTCAGATAGGAATCTCTGCCTTCAATGATTCTTTCTCATTCTGTCATCTATCTATCTATCTATCTATCTATCTATCTATCTGTCTATCTATCTATCTATCTATCATCTATCTATCTATGTATTAATTCATTTGACTGATTTTTAAAAGGAAGTTTAAAAACATTCCTAGGACCTTCCATTTTACATAAAGGTTGAATGCCAGTCTTTTCAAAGAAGTTGAAATGATCCTACCCTAAATAGCAAAGTACCTTATTATTTTTCTTTGCAAGTTGCTCACATGCATTCTTTTCATGTAAGCCCATTATTGGGGGCTTTTTACCTTAGGATACTTGAGCTAAAGGGCCTTTTCATTAAAAAAAAAGAAAAGGCTTGGAAGGAAAAATTAGAACAAGAGTTCTTGGTAATCTTCAGTACTTGGGGAAAGGTAGGGAGGAAAGGACTTTTGAATTAGAAAATGACCATGCTCGTGCCAAAGTCAAGGTTTGGCAAATCCAAAAACTTGCTTGGAGGCCTATTTATTTTGAACCACTATTTTCATTTGCTATATTTCTATGAAAAGTATTATATAACATTGCACATCCTTATTAATCAGGGAGGAAATGAAATGACTGGCTTTGGAAATTGATATTGGAGAGAATGTTCAAGGTAAGAGCCAAAAGATTAAATGCACACAGCTAATGAGATGATGTGAAATCAGACATGTACAAAGAGAGGGAGTCCGATGGTAGAGAGAGTAGACTAGAAGTCAGATCAACACGTGGTAGTCATGGATATCAGGTCAGACAAATATTCATTGTGAAGTTGAAATTAGATAATGGATGGAAAAGAATCATAAACCCTATGAAGCATGGCTTCACTCTCAATCTGAGCTCATACTAGTGTGGTACCAAAGGGTGCCTTAGAGGTTGAGAAAGTTGGCCATGCCCACACGGTTTAGGTTACTAGACAGAATATAGGATGCCCAGTTTACTTTGAAATTTAGATAAACAATTAATAACCTTCTTGTATAACAAATAAAACTATTTTTTATTTATCTGAACATCAAATTTAACTGGCATTCTATATTTTATTTCTGCATCTGGCAACCCCATCAACCAGGGAAATGTATTTGGCTCAGAACTGACTGTCAAGATTGAAGCCCAGAAACCTGATGTTGTTGGCATAGACAGTAGGCCGAGTCATTTATTACATGTTAGACATATAGCTGTCAAGAAAGCCAGATATCCATTATAAGCTATCTATACATTTCCCCTGGAGGCAAGTTAAGTACAAAGCCCTTTTAAACATCCGATTGCATCTTGGTGAGCAAATGCTCCCCTCCCATAGGGATGCCAAGACAAGGAGATGTCAGGTTCAACACCCTGAGATGGGCACTGCAAACATTTGCTTCTACAATTCTTTCTCTCAGTCTCCATGGATGATTCACTCACCTATCCTCCTCTGACCCACACATTATATTTTACCAATTTAAAATGACCATATAATTGAGTATAATCCTTTCTTACCTAATGTAGAACAAATCTGCCTCTTCAGTTTGATGCTATATGTCTTTGCTTGATTTGTTTATCTTGGTTTAAAAGTTTAACCTTCACATTAATCTTATTTTACAATATTTAATCTTCATGGTGGTAACTTTCTGATAGCCCCTGTACTAAAAATGGATTCCAGGTATATGAATAAAAGACACACCAACATGGAAGAGCACTTTTTTATAGCTTCAAAGAAAATACAAATCAAAAAGAGAGATATTTTTGAGAATTTAAGATTATTTCTTTTTCTGGCTGACTTACTATAGCAAATAAAGGAAAATGACCTTGAAATAGACTAGACAGACCCAGAAATATAATATGCAGTTGCATATAATTCAGCCCCCCTCTACAAACAGTCTGCAGCAGAGGCCCTGTGACCCCCATTTCAAACTCAGGAATCAGTTCCAGATATGAGCAAGAAGATGAGTAAGAAAGAGTTTCTTTAGAAGTCCTGCCAAAGCAAACCTCTGCCATCAAAGTGGAGTAAGTATTGGCCTCCTGAATCTCAAAGTCATCAAGGAAATTTGGAACAGTAGGTATATTAGCAAATCCTTCCCATAAGGGGAAAGGCATTTGTTTTTTTGCATATTCCTGACAGGCAATTGATCTAAGGACAAATTCACCCAATAGGCAAAAAGCACTTCTATAGAAGCTCTGAGTGTGCCTGTGAATAGTTCAGATATTTTGGGATAGTTGCCTTAAATTTAGCCATCCACATAGTAAGGGTTGGATTTCAAAAATTGAGACCAGGCATTGTTAATCCAAGTAAGCTACTTATCATTGAATGCTTTTAGATAACTTTTGGAAATGTAGGCAGATAGTATAATATTTAGAAAAGAAAGGATATTTTACTTATAAATTATGATTATATGTGACTAGTTTTCTACTTTAACATTCTCCATATGTCGCAAATTAATTCTTTGCTTATAAAGAAGAAATTATTCTAAATTTTTGTCAAATGATAGTACACACTTACAAAATGTTCTATCTGAAGAAATGAGAAATAGGAACTAATTAAAAGAAAATTCTAATTCAAGAGAAAAAAAATAGTCGCAAATAAATTAACTTTTTAAATTATAGATCACCTTAAAATATATCCTCAGTGGACTGAAGCAATAGATGTTATCTATAAATAGGCCATATGTCTCTCTTACAAGGTTTAGGCAATTCAGAACTTCACACAAAAAGCATTTCTTTGTGTTGGGAATGTCGGATTTAATTTCCTATAGGGGGGGAAAATCACCAGAGGGAATATTTCTAATGGAAAAAGAAAAAAAGACTTCCAACTCTTTTATAATATTAATGTATACGGACATTGGAGGGATTATTCACTTTACAAATATTTCCTGAGCTCATATTATTTACCAGATGCTGTGATAGGAGCCTGGAATGCAGAAACTAGTTGCACTGTCAGGCTTCTTTCCTTATGGAACTCAAGAGTCCAGCACTCCGCTGTCCAGTATGGTAGCCACTAGTGACATGCGGATATTAAAATTAAATAAATTTACAATTCAGTTATTTGGTCACATTACTCACATTTTAAATGTTTACTAGTATAAAACATTTCCATCATCACAAAAAGTTCTATTGAATGGCATCGATAATGAGAGAACCAAATAGTAATCAAATCATCACATATAAATACACTATTACAAACTGGGATGAATGCTCTGAAATAAAAGATGAAGGTGCTCAGAGAGCATAAGGCAAGGTGATCTGAACTAATCTGGGATATTGGAGAAAGCTTTCTGGAGGAATTAAAGTTGATCTGATAGTGGAAGAATGAGTAGGGGGTCAAAGAGGGAAAGGAGTGAGCAAAGATCCTGAAGCGGGGGGGACCCTGAGGATGAGAAACAACAGAGGGTCCAAGAAAGGCTGGGGAGGAGGAGAGGGGTATGCAATGAAGCCAAAAAGGTTGGTATGGGCTGGTCCCATGAAAGACTGAGTCTCTCTCCTTAGAGTGGCCAGCAGCCATTGAAGAACTTTTAGTGTGGCAGTTGCTTGATCATATCCCAGTTTTAATGCAGAACTCTGACCCTTTCAATCCTTTTGCTCTTCCCATCCTCAGCCCTGGTAGAAAGATGGTGGCTCACAGCAACATGCTGAAGATATTCTATGCAGCCCTACCTGGTTTGGCTCAGTGGATAGAGCGTCGGCCTGCAGACTGAAGAGTCCTAAGTTCGATTCCGGTCAAGGGCATGTACCTTGGTTGCAGGCACATCCCAAGTAGGGGGTGTGCAAGAGGCAGCTGACCGATGTTTCTCTCTCATTCATGTTTCTAACTCTCTATCCCTCTCCCTTCCTCTCTGTAAAAAAAATCAATAAAATATATATTAAAAAGAAAAGAAAAGAAAAAATATTCCATGCAAGGCTATCTCTAGTAGCAAGAGAACCATTTGCGGATCTCTTAGATTCTCTATTCTGAAGAATGGGAAGATCTAGGGGAAAGGGAGCCTTCCCATCTGCATGTACCAAAGAAAAAGACCCAGGAGGGTGCAGCGTGGAGAGGGAGGAGGGTGGCATATCATAGTGGACCTTCCCATGACCATTCAAGGTCAACTCAACACTCACTCAGATTTGCTTCTAGAGAATAGTCATAATAATAAAAAGTGACATTTCTGCAATGAATTTTATGTGCCTCTAGCACTTACATGTTTTACCTACCTCAAGTCTTAAGACTTTAAATATGTGTGTGTGCGCGCGCGCGCGCGTGTGTGTGTGTGTGTGTGTGTGTGTATTCTGCAAAATAACTCATTATTCTCATTATTTAAACCAGTTTTCCTCCTCAAAATGTGGTCCCCAGCCTACCAGAATCAGCATTACCTGGGAACTTGTTAGGAGTTCAGACTCTGAGGCCCTTTATCAGACCTACTCAGTTA
Organism: Myotis yumanensis; assembly: GCF_028538775.1. Lineage (NCBI taxonomy): Eukaryota > Metazoa > Chordata > Mammalia > Chiroptera > Vespertilionidae > Myotis > Myotis yumanensis. The sequence continues at coordinate 179,846,031 of NW_027223753.1, forward strand.
GAAACTCTGGTCATGGGCCCAGCATTTCAACAAGACCCCCAGGTGACTTTGCTGTACATTAAAGTTTAAGAACCATTGATCTACAGCAAAACTGCATGAATTAAACTTTTAGCTCCACCCATTTCAGCTGTGTATATTTTTAGGCAAGTCATTTAATAATTTTAGAAAAAAGTGATAAATTATTTCAATAGTGCCACTCTCATCTTCCTTGCTTCATTTCACTGTTTTTCTATCATTACAGAGTGATTCTCTTTATCTCAGGTAATTTTTTGGCATCAACTCTATTTTTCATGATAACAAATTAAGTAATGATGAGAGCATGTTTAAAATGAAATAACCTGATATTATAATCTGTAAATTTATGACTCTCTCGAAAAATATTGAGAAGCACAGGAATGGGAATGGAAAACAGTAAAAATCAAGGATGATTGATAAATAATACAAATTTATAGTGCCTGTTTTTAACTTTTTAGATGAAATTATACTCTGAGTATTCTTGTGTCTTACTTCTTTAGTTCAGAACTGTGTTGTTAAGTGTTGTTGAGGTTTGGTCACTTTTATTGCTGTATAATATTCTACTGTATTACAATTTAGTAGTACAGTCTGGGGGAGCAATTTTTAAAAAATATATATTTTATTGATTTTTTTACAGAGAGGAAGGGAGAGGGATAGAGAGTTAGAAACATCGATGAGAGAGACACATTGATCAGCTGCCTCCTGCACATTCCCCACTGGGGTTGTGCCCGCAACCAAGGTACATGCCCTTGACTGGAATCAAACCTGGGACCCTTTAGTCCGCAGGCCGACGCTCTATCCACTGAGCCAAACCGGTTAGGGCTTTTGATAATTTAAAAAAAAATTATTGCTAATGAAACTTTTATGAACATATTTGAATATGTATTTTGCCTCAATGTACAGGTGTTTTGTAGATATCTAGGGGCTGAACCCCAGGGCCATAGGTCATGAACATCTTTAGTTTTACTGGACAATGCCAGACCCTATTGGATCAATTTATACTCTCCCAACAAGTGTATGGTGGCTCATTGTTTTATACCCTCAGCCACATTTTATTGGCCCTTTTCTGTCCACCCTCTAAATATCTAGTTAATCACTTCCACATTTCTGCATCTGCCTCGTTCCCTAGGGGACTTTAGCATCATGTTAATAGTGTTTCTATATATTCTTGATTCAGAGATTATTGGTCATATTCAGTGACCTTTCTCTCATAGGTCATCCATTCACTGGTCATATCTTGAATACCATCACTGCTCATAATTTCTCCACCTCAAAAGCCTTCTACATCCTGGCACTTGGCATTTGGGGATAATAATCACATCCTGTTTCCATCCAAATTCAAAATCAAATGAGAAATTGATAAAGATATCAGACAGATGAAGCTTTATTTTTGTTGGTGCTGAATTGGAGATTGTAGTTTGGGCTCCAGCATCATGTAGGGATTCCTACTGCTTATCCTCATAAATTAAAATCTATCCACCCAGAAATGTAGGCCTCCCATATAAAAAAGAAATGAGAATTCCTGCTTCCCCAATGACAGACTGAAGGACAGCCCCACCACAGGCTTCTTTTCAGATGTTATCAGCAAGTAACTTGCTGTTCCTGCTTTGAGAGAGGAAAGGAAAGTGTTCCTAGTACACTTTTTATTTCTGTGAAATGAGTTACTTCTACTCCTGGGAAACGCCAGGGATAAGCATGCCCTTAATAAAGATACCTTTTTTTTTAATCTTTTGCTTCCCCACTCTGTTACTATCACAGATGATTTCATCTTCATGCAATCACAGTCCTTTGTTTATTCCACTTTTTTTCCAAAGTCATCACAGCTCCTCTAAGCTCACTCATTCTCCAGCCCAGATCTACCTCATGGCTATGCAGTTCAACAATTACCTGATATCACCCAAGAATTGTTGTTCCTTTACTTACTTCCATTCCTGTGTGATCAATCTTCACCTCTGAATCACCCTCAATTTTGCTTTTTTGTTCCATTCCCATTTCTCTGCTTCTTTTTTTTTCCTCACAGTGTTCTTGAGGTATAATTGACAAATAAAAATTATGTCTTTAAGATGTACAATGTGTTTTTATATATTGTGCAATAATTATCACAATTAGGTTAATTAACATATCCATCCTGTCACATAATTACTTTGTGTGTATGGTGAGAAGTTAAGATTTGCTTCCTTAGCAAATTTCAAGTATATAAAACAGTATTATTAATTATAGTTATAGGCTTCTGGATTTTGGGGGGATAATCATAAATTTACTGATTATAAATTCAAGGTATTTGATTTTAAATGTGCTCTCATAATTTTTAAACAAGCATTTAATCCAATTACTCTTTTTCATGTTTATCACATCAGTTCTTTATAAATTTATTGTCTTCATATCTTGTTTCAATCCATCACTATCACCCAACAGATGACCTCCCTCTCATAGTTATCTACAGCACCATCATTCTTCTTTTTTCTGATTCGGCCGTGTAGTCCTACATACTTTCTTTTACTGGATTATAAATTCCATTTGAATATGAAATTTACTGTATCCATTTTTGTGCTTCCTATTTCCTTATGTACCTGGACCATAAAATGATTTTTAATTTTTAATAAAATATTTAATGAAGAAAATTGTTCCTGAAACCCTGGATTTTATAGACTCTATGGAGAAAGGGCTGAGTAGTGGCACAGAATCTAACTGTTCCCATGATATATCAATGAGGTGAAAATAGCAACTTCCCTTGCTATTAACTCAGTAGCAGTTTTCTGTATTCTATAAACAGTATTATGTCCAACTTAATAATATTGTATTGGTTTCTCTGCTCAGTATTGCCCTACTTTCAATCCTCGCCCCCTCAGCATGTGTATACTAAATAATCTATATAGTAAAAGTGAACTTCACTTAATATCTATGAAAACTTATCAATGCCTTAGGGTCAGAGTTCTGTTGTAAAAAATGACCTGCTGAGCCTTAAGTGATATCCTAGACTTTGCTGGGAAATAAATGAAGGTATCATATGATGATACTAGGAAACTTGGAATGACAGATACAATTGTCATTTACTTAGGAAAGCACAATTTCTTCTTATTAACAGGAAGCAATACTAACAAAGTATTCAATTTAAGGCAACACATGATTTTAACTACAATTAGAAAAAAAAATGTGAGTTCAGTCAGCTTGCTAAGAATTGTTTCTTATTTGTGAACTTAAAAACAAAATATCCAAATCTTGGCTGAATTTTAAAATCATCTAGCTTTTATCCAGCATATTGTAAGCATTTTCTATGGACATTGTATCCTCAATTATTTTTGATTCCATTATTTGGTATAAGGTGAATTGGGTTGCTAATCATTTCTGAACACTAATCTCACCTTTGCTATAAACTAAGTTTATGGTTGATACAATATATTTTTACCCTTTCTGTGCCTTTGATACCTTCAAAGAGAGGAACCAACAACTTGAAAACAGTTCTCTCAATGTATCCTTATTGAACAATAATATTAGAACATCAAAAGATTTGGGAAGTCATGCAAATATAACATAAACCCTACTGTTATGTCAATAGGAACACAGATGTACTAGGTAGATGCAAGATAGAGAATCTATTTCTGAGGCCTGGCCTAGACTTTCAGACAAATTACAAATCTCCTCATGCCCTTCCTAAAGGCTTAGCACTTTCCTCATTGAAACATTTGACAAATTGGGATCAACAAGATGGACCTGTAGTTACTTTTCAGAGAGCTATTTACTCTGGGTTGTTAAATCTGACAAATGATGGAGGGCACTACAGAAGCTCAGCTGCTCAGTGGGAAAAAGAGAATTACCATTCAAAAGGAGGAATTGCTCTCACTACACATAAATATTAGTCTTGCATTTAAATCCATATAAAATACAGCCCTAATTGCAAATTTACCCCTTATTAGTATCTCATAAACATTAAGAGAATTGTAGATGATTCGTCCTTTGAGAAGCTTTCTTAAATAAAGTACTTAACCAATTCAGCATTAAAAAAGGAGATTTATTACCAAATATCAAAGTCAAATCAAATGTTGTAGAAAAAGATTTTGTGAGAAATTAGCTAAAGAGGTCATTTTAATTACAAATTCGAATTCTCATAGTAAAGAGCCTGGACTTTCTCTGTATTTTTCCTTCTCTGTTCTTTTTATATCTCTTATTCAACCAGAAATTAATTTTAGATTTTTAGAAGCATAGCTATTATACATCCAAAATTTAAATTAAGGAGGCCAAGTTTCAGCTATTTTCTGTCTACTGAACATGCCCCAGAAAAAGAGAATGCAAAATGTAGGGACAGAACCAGGGAGAGCCCAGAAGCTGTGGAAGAGCTGAGAATCTGGGGTCTCTGAGTATGCCAGGCCAGGCTTTCATAGGCCAGGGAGAGGTCTGCTGGGAAGAACCTGAATGGGCCTGTTGAGGAGGATGCTGATCTCCCACCCTTTTCCTTATTTGCTAAGATTCCATGAAAGTACCTACAGGACCAAAGAAAAACAGTTTGCAAGCTTGGTTCCAGGGAAAGGAGTTGAGGGTCAGACAGGGGAGGTGATTTCTAATCTGATATAGGAAGAACACATAGATACTGTTTTTTAGTCCCATCAACCTTTAATTTCCTAAGACAGAAAAGCTGAATTAAACAGTGATGTCAATAAAAGGGCTGAATCACATGGGATACGTGCTTTAATTGATGAAGAGTACAAGGAAATAAAACATTTTAAGGCCATAGGCTTTGGAATAAGAAGTATCTGAGTTCAAATTACAGCTTTATCTTGCAGTAGCTATGTGAAAGTGGACAATTTACTTAACCGCTCTAACTCTCAGTTTCCTCCCGTGTTGAAGAAAATGAACATGGCATTGTTGTGGGGTATAAATGGACTGTTATATAAAAAAGCACTCAGAATAGGACTAAAAAGGGTATCTACTAAACTTATAGTCATTGAAATATCCTATATAATAAAGAGGTACTATGCAAATTGACCATCACACCCTCGCACAAGATGGCCACCCCCATGTGGTCACAAGATGGCGACCACAGCCCTGGCTGGTTTGGCTCAGTGAATAGAGTGCCAGCCTGAGGACTGAAGGGTCCCAGGTTTGATTCCAGTCAAGGGCACATGCCCTGGTTGTGGGCTCGATCTCCAGTGGGGAGCATGTGGGAGGCAGCCAATCAATGGTTCTCTCTCATCATTGATGTTTCTCTTTCTCTCTCCCTCTCCCTTCCTCTCTGAAATCAATAAATGTATATTAAAAAATAAAGATGGCTGGTAGAGGAGGGCAGTTGTTGGTGATCAGGCCAGCAGGGCAGGGCAGGGCAGTTAGGAGTGACCAGGCCAGCAGGGGAGGGCAGTTGGGGGCAACTGGGCCTGCAGGGAAGGGCAGTTAGGGGTGACCAGGCCTGCAGGAGAAGGAGGGTAGTTGGGGGGGAACCAGGCCTGCAGGGGAGGGAAGTTGGAGGGGGGGACCAGGCTGACAGGGGAGGGCAGTTGGGGGCAATTGGGCTGGCAGGGGAGGGCAGTTGGGGGCAATTGGGCTGGCAGGGGAGCAGTTAGGCGTCAATCAAGCTGGCAGGGGAGTGGTTATGGGCTGATCATGCTGGCAGGCAGAAGTGGTTAGAAGCAATCAGGCAGGCAGGCAGGCAAGTGGTTGGGAGCCAGCAGTCCCAAATTGTAAGAGGAGGAATATCCTGTGGGATTGGGCCTAAACCAGCAGTCAGACATCCCCCGAGGGGTCCCAGATTGGAGAGGGTGCAGGCTGGGCTGAGGGACACCCTCCCTCTGCCAGTGTGCATATTTCATGCACCAGGCCTCTAGTTAAGAATAATTTGCCAACATGTGGGTGAATATTTCTCCCTTTTATTATTGATCCATCCATTTGCTCATTTGTTCTTCATTTGTTTAGTGATTGAAATGGGGCAAATGCTGGGAATATGAGGCACATTAGATACAGTTGTTATGTGTGAGAGACTAGTCATCCTATACTACAGACTAATGGGTCACAGTTTAAGTATACTGGTATTGTGCAGGCTGTGAAAGCAAAATGTATGGTGAAATTTGGGGCTACAAAGGGTGTGGTCAATTCTGTTAAGTGAGGAAGAGGGGGTAAGGCAAGATTTTATAAAAGAGGTGCATCTTTGAGCTGCATCTTGGCAAATGAAAAGGCATTTACTTTGTGGAAGGGGTATGAGGTATTTCTGTGAATAGGATGAGAGCATCTGAAGGCGTGGAAGACATGCAAAGGACTTAGAACCCTCAGGAGAGTACTCGGGAAAGCAGAGAAGGGCCCTGAACAAAACAGATGACCAGGCCCCTACAGTCATGCCTGATCCAAGAAACAGAGAAATTAGAACCTGATGTTCCTGCCATTTTACTGGTAGGTTTCGAACTCCACTGAGTTGTGTGACATTACAATGCATTTAATCCTTATCAATCTCTCCTCAGTCTATAAAATGAAGCTCAACTACCTACCCAACAGAGTGATTGTGATGATCAATTAGGTGCTATATAAAAAAGGATTTAGCAAATACTAAGTGTTCAAAATGATTGCAATATGCCATGCCCTAGTCGGTTTAGCTCAGTGGATAGAGCATTGGCCTACGACTGAAGGGTCCCAGGTTTGATTCCTGTCAAGGGCACATGCCTGGGTTGTGGGCTTGATCCCCAGGCGGGGGGGGGGGGGGGGGGGGCGCATGCGGTAGGCAGCCAATCAATGATTCTCTCTCATCTTTGATCTTCATCATAAGATTTTCCTGGCTTTTCCACAAATTATATATACTTTTAACAATTAATTTTCAAATGATATAATTTAAAGTTATATCGGTTCTTTTGTCAAATGCAATCTTATTATTTTGATATTTTTTTAAATTTTCACAAGGTTATTTCTTCTGATGCAACTTATTTTAAAGGTTGTGAAAACTTTGGGATAAATTTCTGATAAATTATTTTGAAATATAAATTTTACTACATATAGAGCTAATGAATCTTTTGGAACATCTTTTTCTAAAGAGATTTAACTCTTCATACAAATCAACTTTATGTAAATACTAGAGAACTGGTGCATAAAATTTGTGCACAGAGAGGGGGGGGGTCCCTCAGCCCGGCCTGCACCCTCTCCAATCCAGGAACCCCTCGGGAGATGTCCAACTGCCAGTTTAGGCCAGATCCAAGCAGTTATGGGTGATCAGGCCAGCATGGGAGAGCAGTTAGAGGCATCAGGCAGGCAGGCAAAGCGGTTAGGGATGACCAGGCAGGCAGGTAGAGTGGTTAGGGGAAATCAGGCAGGCAGGCATGTAAGCGGTTAGGGGCAGTGGTCCCAGATTATGAGAGGGATGTCCGACTGCAGGCTTAGGCCCGATCCCCAGCAGTCAGACAACCCTCTCACAATCTGGTATCTCTTGCTCCTTACTACCCGCCTGCTTGCTCCTTACAGCTCGGCTTGCTGCTCCTTATCACTGCCATGGAGGCAGGAGAGGCTCCCACCACCACTGTTGTGCTCACCAGCTGTGAATCCGGCTTCTGGCTAAGTGGCTGCTCCCCCTGTGGGAGCACACTGACAACCAGGGGGCAGCTCCTGCATTGAGCGTCTGCCCCCTGGTGGTCAGTGCACATGATAGTGACCAGTTGTTCTGGTTGTTCTGCTGTAATGGTCACTTAGGCTAATATATATATATATATATATTAGCCAGATTATTATGACCAGATTATTATGACCACCTGAAGTTTGTAGGCAAATTAGCCGTACACTGCATCATATGGGATATGGAAGCCGAAGGCCTGTTCGAACACCTTTGCTGTCTGCAGTTACAAAGATAAAACGTCTCCAATTCACACAGGAACACAAGGATCAGATAGTCGAGCATTGGAAAAAAGTCATGTGGTCCGATAAATCACGTTTTCAGTTGCATCATGCAGATGGCAGAGTGAGAATCTGGCAGAAACAGCATGAAAGCATGCACCCCACATGCATGAGTACAACCCTTCAAACTGGTGGGGGCAGTGTTATGGTTTGGGGCATATTTTCCTGGCATGACTTGGGTTCTTTAATTCATGTGGAACAACGTCTGAATAGCACAACAAACCTAAGTATCATTGCTGATCCAGTTCATCCTATCATGTTGATGGCGTATCCCAATGGAGATGGCTTCTTCCAACAAGACAATGTGCTATGCCACGGTGCTCATATTGTGCAGGAGTGGTTTCAAGAACATGAGGGAGACTTTACCTTGCTTAGGTGGCCCCCACAATCACCACATCTCAATCCAATTGAGCATTTGTGGGACAAAGTTAAAAGAGCCATCAGGCAGCTGGTTCCACAACCATCACATCTCTCAGAACTGGACAGTGCTATTCATCAGGCATGGTGTCAGATTCCTTGCATCACCTTTCAACATCTCATGGAATAAATTCCAAGAAGAATTGCTGCAGTATTGAAGGCAAAAGGTGGCCTAACGAAGTACTGATGGGGTGGTCATAATAATCTGGCCACTCAGTGCATATAGATTATACAAGAAATCAAAAGTGACTTCCTGATTTGTATATGATTCAAAACACATATTTTGCATTTGATTGTTATATATTCAATTATGAGGAAAACTTCATTATAAAATGATCTTCCATGTTAAAATTAATTAATTCAAAGCTTCATATAGTAGCAGTATTCCTTTCTTTCAAAAGCAACAATTACACTGACTTTCTGTGTCTAAGCTTCTGGATATTTGCTTTGCAATATTGAGGCTGTTTCAAAGCCAAAAATTCTAAATTCTTTGAAGAATTCTAACTCCCTGAGTTATTTACTTCCTGAGTAATTGACACATGCAATGTTCGTGTACATGTGTTTGTTTTGTAATAATTTGCAGATTAAGTTTACTGCCCAGCATCTGCAGATCCTGGCACTGTGCAGTCTGGAGAGTTAATGTTGGTACAGAGGCTGTGGGGACAGGCTCCAGGGTGCCTCCTCAGGAGTCCCAGGGCTGCCCTCTGCAGAGCCCTTCTTCTCATCCATGGCTGTTGCTGCTGGCCTGCCTCTGCTGCTGCTGCTGCTGTTTCTGCTGCTGTGGTCACTGTTCACTGCCATCAATCTGAGACCCCCCTGTTCCCCCAGACTGCCCCTAGACATGTGCATATGTACCGGGCAGCAATGCCAATTGCTTGGTGCCTGGCACTGCCTGTGATGCCTCCGGGTCTGAGTCTGCATGTGTCCACAAGGCTCCTTGGTGTATCCCCTGCTCATGTTCATGCCCTGTTGTCCCATCAGATCTCACTTACAAAACCCACGTTCAAAGACAAAATTAAAAAAAAAAATTGTGGAAGTTTTCTAACTCAGATAATTGAGGTTTTTGTTGCAGTACTCCACACAGATCTATTTTTCAAAGTTGTTTTGTAAACAACTATTTTTCAAAATCCCCTTCCTGAACTAAGGGAAGTTTATTATTTTATTGAAAAATGCATTTGTGAAGCTTGGAGTTACACCTTTTCCAAAACATGGATATTTCTATATTTTAGTTCTGAGAGGATCACTTGGTCTCATAGAACTCCTTGGCTTCCCCTCCCCTTTACATAACCTACGCTTTACCAAAGACATAATTAATCGTCTTCATAAATCCTCAAAACTTTAAAATAAAGTCCCTCAGGTATGATATAGGTATGCAAATTAGACACAAATGGTGATCTTACTTTATCCCCTGAAAACATAAAACACAAATAGCATTCCTTTTAATATTATTAATATAATAATTTTAGCAGAGGTAGAAAAAGTTTAATATACTCTTGAATTATTAACTAATGTTTTACCAAGTCAGCACATTTTTACAAAAATGCCTTAGATTTTTAAAACTGTAAACCTTAATTTAAAATAGCAATTTCTGGTAGGTTGGAAAAACGTGACTTAAATGAAATGATGAACTAATTTTATTGCTATGGATGTAAATTATCCATTAGTATTTACTTGGAAAAAAAAAACAAAACATTCCTTTGAAATGCCACACACAACAAAATTGCTCTAATGCTATCATTAGCATTGAAAATATACCACTCTCCCAAAAATTTACATCTGTAAAAGGGTCTTACTCAGGTTTTCCTTAGAAAGTATAATCAAATTATTCCATGTTTAAATTGCTCTTTGAATCTTACAAAAAAATAGATTTGTACCCTGATGTCAGATACTGTCAGCCATTCCTATTGCTTTGGGAGAGTAAGAAAACATGGATGAAATATATGCTGCTCATTGCCCATCCAATATCCATTCACTGTTTAGACTTCACCAAAAGAGCCCAAGTTTTGTTTGGATCAGCACTGAGCCCAGCAAAATGACACTGCCTTACATTCGGGAATGTGGGGCAGGAGACACAGCAGAAGATGGTGAATTTTTGAGAAAATTTTTACTTTCCTGATTCAGGAGCTCCCCCATCCTCCTCATTCTTTATTTTTTTTTCTGTCTAGTATAATAAGACTAGATACTGAGGATTCAAGCATGAGAATGAAATTATGTTAAGGATAGTAGACTAGAAAGCAAGATGAAAAATAGAACACTGGTAACTTCAGAGGAAGGTTCTGCAGCAGCCCTGGATAGTCTAGCTTTGTCTCAACTATCCCCTACCCAATACAAAAACATTTATTTCATAAAGCAAAATAAAGGCACAAAATTAGTAAAATTCCAACATGTTTCAGTATCTATTAAAATAAATATAAATCTAATGTTCTAAAGTAGTTTGGCTAGTCTGCTGTATGTGGACACATTTACCAAGAAGACTATGAAGTTCAATTTCCAATTCTTAAGGTAAACCACAACTTTCAAGATGTGTGTTGAGAGTTCCAGTTCATAATGGACTAGTTCCATACCTGAATAGGGAGATGGAATGTGGTTCTATTTTAATACAAGTCAAGTAGGGATATTACCTGATTCTTCTATTTTTAATAATTATTTTTTATTCATGTATGAGTGGTATTTGTACAGGTCACAAGTACACAGCTTGATGTTCAAAGGAAACAGCTGTGTAACATCATCCTCATTTAAGAAATACAATACAAGCAACACCACCGTGGTCCACTTGTGGCTTATGATCTTGATGGGCTACAATAGGTTACCTCCCCAAAAAGTAACCATTATCTTGACTTGTAACACCATCAATTAGGTTTACCTGTTTTTGAAAACTTTATGAATATAATTATAGCAGTGTATACTCTGGCTTCTTTTGTTCAACATTGTTTTTGTGAAATTTATCCATGTAGCTTCATATAGCATAGTTTATTCTCATTTCTGTACAATGAATATGCTATTATTTGAACAGACCATAGTGTGTGTGTGTGTGTGTGTGTGTGTGTGTGTGTGTGTGTTTCAATCTACTGTTGGTTGGTTCACATTTGGTTCCTATTTAGGACAGTTATGTGTAGTGCTACTATGAACATTTTGTTCATGTATTTTGTATAGAAAATACACATTTTTTGAGTGAGTATGTCTAGTAATGGATTAGAAGGTGATAAATTATGTATATATATTCAGCTTTAGCAGATACAGCCAAACTAATTCCAAAGTTGATTTATCAATTTATCTCTACAGTGGATATAAATTCCAGTTATAACACATCCATCCTCACTGACACTTTTTTTGTTAACTTTATTTTAAAATAAAAAAATTGTTTTGGCTAGTAGTATCTTCTTTAGCTTTAATTTGCACTTCCTGATGACCAATGATATTGAGAACTTTTTATATATTTACTTACCATTTGGATATCCTCATTTATAAAATACATGTCCAAGAAAAGACTATTGTCTATATTTCTATTGGCTATCATTTTCTTATTCATTTGATTAATCTTATATATTACTAGAGGCCCAGTGCACAAAATTTGTGCATGGGTAGGGTCTCTAGGCCAGGCCAGTGAGCAGGGCCAATCAGGGCCTTCCAGCTGCCAGCCGGGGCCTCATTTCCCAGCTGCCACCTGGGACTTTCCTTCATTCTGCATGGCCCCTTGTGGTCAGTGTATGTCATAGTGAGTGACCAAACTCCCGGTCTCCCATTTGAACTCCCGAGGGGACAATTTGCCTATTAGGATTTTGTATATAGATCAAAAGGGCTTTGTATTTAAATATATTGCAAGCAACTTCTTTAACTCTGCTACTTGTCTATTTATTTTTTAAATTTTTATCTACTACTTAGTAGTCAATAGGGCCAACTATTCAGCTTGAGATCTGTTGAGGCTGCTTGTCATCATGGGAAAAATACTGGACCTCAAATTCAGATTTGAGTTCACACTGTCTTTGACACTTTCTAGTCATTTAACAATAGGCAAGTTTCCAATCTCTCTAGGATTCAATTTCCTCATTCATCATTGAGGAAAATAAGTAATAGCTAAACCTTAAAGATAATGTGGGAAATTAGACACAGTTCATGGAAAACAGCTAACGTAGGTCCTGCCACATAGCAGAGGCTGAGGAAGAGTAGATGTCTTTAGAATTATAAAAGTAAACTCCTCTTGGACATATTTCTCAGGCTGACAATTTATATCGTTTGTGATGAGAAATAATTATGAATGAATAATATTCTTTGTATTTCAGGAAAGTATTTTATGTTGTCCTCATAGAAGTCTGAAGAATAGACAGAATAGTGTTTTGTTATTTTACAGAAGATGATCCAGAGACAACACTGAATGAAGATTAGGCATAGCAACTGTCATGATTAGTGCTGCTAGGACTCTTTGAAAGCGTTGTCCTTTACCCAAAGCATGAATGAGCTACTGTAGTTAATCAGAGCACACAATCTCTGATATATGTTGCTTGGGGAACTATCTGTCATTCAAACTTTATTTCTACTTTTAAGTTCTTTGCATAACCTCAAATATCCAATAACTGCTTATTTTCTTTGTTTTCTTTTATTATTGCCTGCCATTAACAAATTACTATTGCCTTTTACAGTTGTGTTCTAGACATAAGCACATAAGCCCATGATTATGGTTAAGAGGTCTGGTGTCTAACGCTGACTTAGCCAATCATTTTAAGTCACAGAAACTGAACTTCCTTGTGTCTGAGTTTATATTCCCTATGGATAAAATGAGGGGGCTTCAATATATCTCTAAGGTGTTTTTCACAGCTATAATTTCTTGAGTATATAGACCCAATGATTGTAATGTTAACAGTAAGTTAATAGGAGAGTTCATCATAAGTTCCTTTTTGATACTATTGTGTTTACTGTTAAGCAACTCATATTCAGAATGAATAACAACACTCTGCCTTGAGAACTCTATAAATAACTCATCAAACCACTACAGAGTTCTCCCCAGTCTACAGAATGTTTTCTGCAAGGATATTCAATAAATAGTTACTGATATATCCTTGAGTACAGGAATGTTTCTGAAAACCTGATGCTTCCTTTTATTTCACAGTGGGAACAATCAGTATGGACTCTTGTAGTTGCTTTCAGTTTTATGACTTGTTTGGAACTCTTCATTCTACTCTTAAAGAAAAATGGGCATATTAAAGTTCACCTAAGATGAACTCCAATAAAACTTTCCACTCAAATGATTGAATGATATTTAGCAGCAATATGCACAAGAAAAAAACTTTGGCAAGATGTTTGCATTGATTATCTTTGGAGTGTAAATAAGGGTTAAAGCAATGAAAAAAAATAGAAGAGAGTTGTGTTACCTGGCCACTGATAACTCCCACAGTATACAGAACAAGGATGATTCAGCAAAATACAGTAGATGGTGTTAAGTAGATGTGAAAGCACAATAGGAATAGTTTATATTTATTTTAATTTTTTTAAGAGAGGGAAACATGGATTTGTTGTTTCACTTATTTATGCAGCCATTGGTTGATTCTTGAATGTGACCTGACCAGGAATGGAACCTGCAACCATGGCATGTCCAGATGACACTCTAAACAACTGAGCTACCTTACCAGGACATATTTTAGTGTTTTAACACTAGTTTCACAAACTAAAAAAAGGATTTGTGATAAAGCCAACCCAAATAAAGGCACATATCAGGTGTTTTTTAAAAGGTGTAATTTTTTTTAGGCTTTTACCCTACTTGGAATAACAAGAAAATAATAATTTATAATCATACAAAAGTAAAATTTCTAAAAATTATAAACTCACAATGAGAGTATTTTGAGGATTTCAACTTAAATAGGAACTAAAGTCAGAGTATACTTGTGATAGAAAGACACCAAGAATCAAAGATCCTAAAGGTAGTTACAGACCATCTAATCCTATATAATAAAAGCCCAACAACCAAAACTGCAGAATGACCAGAATGACCAGAGACCATAATGGCTGCCGCCCCTTGCCCTGGCTGGACCCGCCCCTCAGCAGGGACCCCCACGCCAATTGGGGGTGTGGCCAGCCTATAAACCCTCATCCTGGCCAGCCCTGCCCCGCATCGGGGATCCTTACCCCAATCGGGGGTGTGGTCAGCCTGAAAAAGCTCAGCAGCCCCTTGCCCTGGCCGGCCCTGACCCCAGCGGGGACCCCCACCCTGATCCTGGGCCCCCATCAGGCCAGGCCAGCCAGACCCCACCCGTGCACTGGGCCTCTATCCTATATAATAAAAGGGTAATATGAAAATTGACCATAACAGCAGAACAACCAGAACGACCGCTTGACCAGTCACTATGAGGCACACTGACCACCTCTCGGTCCCTATCCCTGGCCGGCAGGCTCTGATCACCCAATGGCGAATGGGGAACCAGGGCTGGGTGTTGGGGGATGTGGGTTGTGCCAGGCCAAGGCCCCTGCCCCACCAGTCGCTCCACACACTGAGGACAACCTGCAGCAGAGGCAGGGCTGGCTAACGGGTGGAACATCTGACCTCTTGGTTCCTCCCCGCAGCCAGCAGGCTCTGATTACCCGATGGTGAATTGGGAGCTGGGCGTGGGTGATGGTGGGGAGTGGGGCTGACTGCAGGCAGCCAGGGAAGATGACCTTGATTGCAGGCCAGGCCTAGGGACCATACCTGCACACTAATTTTGTGCGCCGAGCCTCTAGTATTGATATAAAGGCATTAAATTGGAAATCACTAGCAAGAGGTTGTAGTTCTGACTAGGTCACTAGTACATAAACATGATATTCATATAACTTATGTGCCCCTTAGTATTTACTTTTATATTTTTTAAGGCAAAGACATTGTTATAGATTAGCACCTTTCAACTAGTGTGCCATGACACACTGGTGTACCACAAAAAAAATTTAAAACATGCAATACCTATTTAGTCAGAGGCAATGACTTTTTTCCCCTTAGATTGTCAAATAAGAAAATGACAATAGCCAATAGGTCATACAATAAAGCTGCATCTTATTGGTCATGTTGTATAGCAAGGTTGCCACTCACTGGTTAATTCTTGGTACCAGAAATCCTTATATACAAACTTGGGTACCTAATTTTTTTAAAGTCCCTCTGGAGCATAAAGGGTAGGTAATTACTATTATTTATTTTTTTAATCAATCAAAATTATACCTATTTTTTGTCAAATTGGCAAAAAATATATTTTTTGGTGTGTCGCAGAATTTTAATAATTAGTTTATGTGTGCCATAAGATGAAAAAGGTTGACAATCGCTTTATAGATCAATGAATCTCAAACTGTTGTCCATGAATTCCTCAGAGACCCTGGAGTTATCATTCATAACTATGAATTTATCAATGTACTGAGCAGTGTAAACAAATACTATGTCTGTATGCTTATGAACTACAATGTATCAGCATACATATTTACATTTTAATGAATAAAACAGGTAATTACTCTTTATTAGCTAGGTAGTAGTGGGAAAAGTTATTTAATCATTTTGTGCCTCAGCTTCCTCATCTGTAAAATGCAGATGTCAATAACAATACCTGCTTCATAAATTTTTCATGACTATTAAAAGACAAAATTCAGAAAAGCTCTTGGAAGAGCACTTTGTCAATAAACAACATTAAATAAAGGTTGTAATCATTATTATTTTATTATAATTGCCATAGTTATTATTACTAGAAGTAAAGCATTGCTGAATTAATAGTAGCTTCTTATCATTATGTATTTGTAAGTGAATGACTATTAAAAATATCATATACTTCAAGGTATATTTTGAACTTGGAAAGGTTATTGATCTGGTTATTTATTACTGCAAAATCAATCTCCCCAACACCTACTCGCTTAAAATAACCATTTTGTAATGCTTATGATTTGGTGGAGCAGGTGTTCAGGAAGGGCTCAGCTGGGTGGTGAGTTTGATCCATGTGGCATCAGCTGAAGCAGCCGGAGTGGAAATGCAGATCCAGTGTGTGGGAGGGAACCAGGAATGGATGTAAATTCCAGGAAGACTGGTTTGTTGGAGGTAAGAACATTTTTTGGAAACTATCTATCACAGTCATTATTCTCATAGGGGTTGAGCATGACTGGTGAGATAATCTTTATACCCATCGTCAGCTCTTTGATCCCAAGAATCTAATTGGTACGTGCTTAATGGACAGCAGAAAGCTTTTATTAATACCAGTGCTTCCACCCTTCAGGCATTCTCAGCGCTATTTTTGTTGGCACGTTTTTTTATTTCTTTCCCATGATATGAAAGCAGCATGCTCTGCCTGCTTCAGACACATTTGCCATTTACAAACCTGTTATTTCCCCACGTATTTCCCTCTGTGTATTAGAGTATGATCTCTCTTCCTATTTAAAATTTAAATATTGCCCTGGTTCGCTCCTTCGATATGTCAATTTTGAAGAAGAAAGTCAGCAATGACTTTTGCTTTTTGCATTGGTGGCAACAGACATCAGAAATAGTCTACGTAAATTGATGAATGTAATTTATTTTTAAAGCACTTGTAAGGCTATGCTGAGTTGCTCATCATCTAAAAGTATTTTTTCAAGATCAAGTAGTTTCTGTTAAAGAGGTCTAATTAAATATCTTTTATTTTTTACTAGCTTTTTAATTTTTAAATTACATTTATTGGGGTGACATTGGTTAATAAGATTACATTGGTTTCAAGTGTACATTTCTATGATACATCATCTGAATATTGCACTGTGTGCCCACCACCCAAAGTCAAATCATTTTCAGTCACCATATATTTCCTTTACCCTTTACTTCCCATCCCAACATCTTTTAAATACAACCTAATCTGCATAGAATGAAAAGCTGACTTTTAGCATGACATAAACATGCAGTTTAGGATTTTTCTTCATGCATGGCTCTTCAAATGTAAGAATGCAATTCCAATTTTTAGACTGGGAGTTTGCAGGTTTTGTTCCAGGGTTGGATAAGATCTTCTTGAATGTTTCAGATTCTTAACTGGTGATTCTAAGTTCCTGGTCATAAAGTGCTTCTTTTCTGTAAGCCTTGAGTTGTATGCTTATGCTATTCCCATATACCAAGCAGCACTCGTTTTATCTGATTCATTGATAGTTGTCTCATTAATTCTGGTGAGATGTCTTATTTTGGCTGGAGCTTGTGGACTGTTGGTCACATTGCCTCATTGAATATGCCCATCACGACTTTGTCCTATAACCTTGGATGCTCATCACACAACACAGATTTGTCACAATTGAAACTTGTAGGTCAGACACAGATGGTTGAGCAGATTTCCTGATTTATTTTTGGCCCACGATTATAGAATTCAAACAAAATAAACTATTAAATGCTTATAAACCTTTCTCCCCACCCCCCCCCCCCCGGGAATTCTGAGTACTTCTACCCCATGAATCTTCCTGAAATTCAATTTCCATGCTAAGTTTTAGTGTCTTGTCTGTACTGCCACTGAAGATGATAAAAAACAAAACAAAACAAAACAACTTCTGTTAGGAATATATGCCATTAAATATACTCTTTGGAGGTGGAGGGCTTATTTGCACAGCTTAGGTTCAATTTTTGACTGCCTTATTAAGTACTAGGGGCCTGGTGCGCGAAATTCGTGCATGGGTAAGGTTCCTAGGCCTGGCCGGCAATCAGGGCCGATTGGGGCCTTCTGGCTGCCAGCAGGGGGCTTCCTTTCTCTGGCTGCCAGCTGCAGGCTGGGGCTTTCCTTCATTCCATGTCACCACCTGGTGGTCAGTGCACATCATAGCGAGGGGTCAAACTCCCAGTCAGTTGAACTCCCATGGGGACAATTTACATATTAGCTTTTTATTATATAGGATATGAAGAGATATTAAACCACAAAATTTACCCTCCATTGGTCCAATTGCTTGGTAGAAAAATGAATATTTCTACGTCACTCTGAAACTTTTAAGAGTAAACAGTGATAGTGCTTGTTTCTATTTTAAAACCATCCTAAGTCTTGACAGTTACCTTCCTTTCATGTAATAGAAAGAAAGGTTGAATGAGTCATGTCAAGTGATCCATGCGATTAATATAGACAAAGATGTTATATCCTCTGTATGCAGCTGTGAATGGCATATCTACTTTGCCATCTGCAAACTTAATGGACAAAATGTCCCAGTCACTGCTTCAGGGTTTAAAGTAACTCAGTTATCAGCAGCCACATTTCCTGTTACCTAATATCCAAATTCAATTCTATGGGGAACTTTAGTCTGGATCTTGGAGTGGGTAGAAAAATCTGCTAACCACATTATGCTCTTCCATAACACATTAAATTGAAGTCTTAGCTAATAGTGAGTAAAAACAAATACCATTTACTTTAAGAGAGCACCTTGTTTCATATGGATTAATGTTCATTCTCACTGCATTTATATTTTAGCTCAGTAGTGAAATTAAAAAATGCTGGGTAATGTAGCAACTATTCTTTCTCTGTGTTAAATGGGATCTGAAAAATAAACTTCTGTAAAGTAAATATGTAGCATGTTTCATTTAAATTCTACTTATGTAAATTTTTATAGTGACTGTTAGATTATTCTCTCCACATGGAAAAATATATAGCACTTTTTCCAGAGATAAATTTCACCTATTTTATGTTGTCTGCCAAATCAAATCTTAATGTTTATGTTGTTTCTGGTATAATTCTCTCCATTTATAGAATGACATTTTCCTACTTGAAGAATTTTAAATTTATCAAAAAATTAAGCAGAAAGTACAGGGAATCCCCATATACTTCCTCCAACACACACACACACACACACACACACACACACACACTATACAACACGACACAGAGTTTCCCCTATTATTAAAATCTTGCATTAGTATGGCAACACTTATAATTAATGAAGCAATATGGATTTGTTTTTATGAGTTATAGTTCATATTTTACATTAAGATTCACTCTTTTGTTGTACAGTTCTATGGGTTTTGATGAATGCATAATGGAATTTACCCACCATTACAATTATAATACAGAATAATTTTACTGCCCCCCAAATTCCCTATACTTCACCTACTTATTTCCTCCACCCATCCCCTTTGCTTCCTTCTTGGACTCTTAGAATTTACTGATCTTTTAATGATATCTCTAGTTTGGCCTTTTCCAAAATGTTGCATAGTAGGATACAGATTATATATCCTTTTCACACTGCCTTATTTTATTTAGCAAAAAGTATCATATCCTTCCATGTCTTTTTGTTGCTTCATAGCTTATACCTTTTTATATCTGGACAATATTCTATTGTACAATGTATCATAGTTTATTTACCAATTTTCCTATTGAAGGACATCTTGCTTGCTCCCAAGTTTTGACAATTATAAATACAGCTGCTATAAACATTCCATGTACAGATTTTTGTGTATACATAAGTTTTCAACTCATTTGAGCAAATACCAAAGGGTGCCATTGCTGGATCATAAGGCAAGCCAATGTTTAGCTTTGTAAGAAACTTCCAAATTATCTCCCAAAGTGGTGGTCCCATTTTGCATTCCCACCAGCACCAAATGAGTGATCCCCTAGTTCTTCGTCTTCGCCAGCACTCGGCACTGTCGGTGTTTTGAATTTTGGCTGTTCTAATAGTTGTGTAGTGGTATCTTTGTTGGTTGAATTTGCAATTCCTTATTGATGTATGATTGTAGAGCATCTTTTTGTATGCTTCTTTGCCATCTGCTTATCTTCTTTAATGAGTTGTTTGTTCAGGATTTTTGCTCAATTTTTAATCAGGTTGTTCATTTTCTTACTGTTAAGTTTTGTGAGTTCTTTATATATTTTGGATAACAGCCCTTTATTAGTTTGTACTTTGCAAATGTTTTCTTCCAATTTGTGGTTTTTCTTTTTATTCTATAATAGTGTCTTTCATAAAGAGGAAGCTTTTCATTTTTTTTTATTGCTTAAAGTATTACAAAGGGTATTACATATCTGTCCTTTTTTTTTCCCCGCCCTTGACAATCCCCTGGCCTCCCCTACCCCCCAGTGTCTTATGTCCATTGGTTATGCTTATATGCATGCATACAAGTCCTTCGGTTGATCTCTTACCCCCCTCCCTCCCCGGCCTTCCTGCTGCAGTTTGACAATCTGTTTGAGGCAGCTCTGCCTCTGTATCTATTATTGTTCATAAATTTATAATGGTCTTTATTATCCATGAATGAGTGAGATCATGTGGTATTTTTCCTTCATTGACTGGCTTGTTTCACTTAGCATAATGCTCTCCAGTTCCATCCATGCCGTTGATCATTGTTTTCATTCATGGATAATGCTTCAGGTGTTACACCTAAAAATTCATCACCAAAACCACTGTCCTTATTATTTCTCTTATATCTTCTAGTAGTTTCACAGTTTTATATTTAGATCTATAATCCATTTTGAGTTAATTTTTGTGAAAAGTGTAGGTTATCTGATGAGATATTTTTGACATATGAATGTCCAATTGTTTTGGAACCATTTTGAAAAATATCATCCTTTGCTTTTTTGTGAAAGATCATGTGAATCCACTGACCTATCTGACTATTCTTTTTGCCAATATTATTCTGTCTTGATTACTGTAGCATAGCAGTAAGCCCAGAAGTCAGGTGATGTCAGTCTTCTTACTCTATCCTTCTTCAATATTGTGCTTCATATTCTGCATCTTGGGTCTTTCCATATAAACTTTAGAATCATTTTTCCATATCAACAAAATAACTTTCTGAATTTTGATTGAGCTTGCATTGAATCTATAAAGTTGGGAAGAATTGACATTTTAATATTTACAATATAGACACATTTACATATAGAATTCATATTTTTATATAGAATTAACTTTTAATCTTCAAATGAACATGGAATATCTCTCCATTTATTTTGCCTTTGTTTGATTCCTTTCATTAGAGTTTTGTAATTTTCGTCATATATCTTTCATACATATTTTTTTAGATTTCTATCTAGGCATTTTTCTCTTTTTTCTTTTTAGTTTATATCTTTCTTTCTTTCTTGGTGCTAATTTCAATGATATTGTGTTTTAGTTTTTCAAGTATTTATTGCTGTTATATAGGAAACTGACTTTTGTGACTTATTCTTGCATCACTTATTAGTTGCAGGAGTTTTCTTGTCATTGCTAGGTCTTTACTTTCTACAATAATTTTACCTGCAAACAAAGACAATTTTATTTCTTCTTTCCCAATCTTCAGACTTTTTATTTCCTTGTCTAATTACATTCACTAGAACTTTCATTTCAATGTTGAATAAAAGTGGTGAGAGATGATATCTTTGCCTTGTTCCTAATTATAGAGGGAAACCATCTATTTTCTTATCACTAATTATGTTGTAGCTGTAGAACTTTTGAAAACTTTCTTTATCAAGTTGAGGAAGTTTCTCTCCATTTCTAATTTGCTGAGAGGATTCTGTCAAATGTCTTTCTAAATCTATTGATTGTTGATAATATGATTTTTCTTTTTACCTGTTGATGTGATTGATTACATCAGTGGGTTGTTTAATGTTGAACCAATTTTGTATACCTGAAATAAATCTCACTTAGTCATAGTGTATACATCTTTTTATATATTGTTAGAGATAACTTGACAATATTTTACTGAGGAGTATTACATCTGTATTCATGAGAGATATTGGTCTGTAATTTTCCTTTATTGGGAAGTCTATCTGGTTTTACTATTAGTGGAATGATGGCCTCTTAGAATGTTAGAAAATGTTTTCTTTGCTTCTATTTTCTGGATAATATTGTAGAGAATTTATATCAACTCTTTCTTAAATGCTTAGTATAATTTATCCATGAAACCACCTCAGTTAACCTTGTGCATTACTTGTTCAAAGGTCATTAATTATTAATTTGATTTTGCTAATAGATGTAGACCTATTCAGATTGTCTGTTTCTCCTGGTATAACTTTTGCTAGTTTGTGTCTTTCAAATAATTGGTCCCCTTCATCTATGTTATCAAATCTGTGACCATAGAGTTATTCATAATACTTTTTTTAGGGGAAATTTAAAAAAAATATTTTTATTGATTTCAGAGAGGAAGGGAAAGGGAGAGAAAGAGAGAAACATCAATGATGAGAGAATCATTGATTGGCTGCCTCCTGCACACCCCACACTGAGGATCGAGCCCACAACCTGGGCATGTGCCCTTGACCAGAATTGAACCTGGGACCAGTGAGTCTGCAGGTCGACGCTCTATCCACTGAGCAAACTGGCTAGGGCTATTCATAATACTTTTATTGTTTTTTACTTCAGAGAAAAAGTAATAATGCTCCTTTTTTATTTCTGATATAGTAATTTGTGTCTTTTTTTCTTGATTAGTTTGGCTAGAGGTTTATTAATTTTTAAATTATCTTTTCAAAGTAGCAGCTTTTTTCATTAATTTTCTTTATTGACTTCCTATTTAAGTTGCATGAGTTTCTGTTCTAATTATTTTTATCTTGTGATTGTCCAGCTATTTTTCCATTATTTAATTCCAATTTAATTCTGTTGTGGTCAGACAGCATACTTTGTTTGATTTCTATTATTTTAAATTTGTTAAGGTGTGTTTTATGGCCTAGTAGGTAGTCTATCTCAGTGAATATTCCCTGAGTTTGAGATTATCACAGATTTTTCTGTGGTTGGATGTAACATTCTAGAAATGTCAATTATATCAAGTTGATTAATGATGCTTTTCAGTCTATCTATATTCTTACTGATTTTCTGCCTGATGACTCAGCCAATTACTGATAAATAGGTATTCAAGCCTTCAACTATGAGTGATTTTGCCTCTACCCCTATAGTTACTATTTTTTGCCACATTTATTTTGATGTTCTATTGTTAGGCACATACACATTAAAAATCATTATGCCTTCTCGAAGTATTGACCCATTTACCTTTACATAGTGCTTCTATTTAGCCCTGATAATTCTTCTCATTCTGAATTCTATCTTGTCTGAGATTTACATAGCCACTCTATTTTCTTTGATTAGTGTTAGCATGGTATATCTTTCTCTATCTCTTTATTTTTAACCTATCTTTGTCTTTATGTTTAAAGCGAGCTTTTTGTAGACAACCTATACTTGGGTCTTGTTTTTGGTCTACTCTGGCAATCTCTGTTTTAAAACTGGGACCTTTAGACCATTTACATTTAATGTGATTATTGATGTAGTTGGAGGAATCTACCACTTTATAACTGTTATCTATTCATTGCACTTGTTCTATGTTTCTCTTTTTTTTTAATCTACTCTCCTTCCAACTTCTCTTATTTTAATTGACTTTTATATGATTTTATTTTATCTTTTATTACGGCATATCAATTATACTTTATTTTTAAGCTTCTTAAGTGCTTCCCTTAGAGTTTGCAGTATACATTTACAACTAATCTGTGTTTACTTTCAATGAATAGAACACTATTCTGCTTCATGGACAGTATAGGTACCTTATACCAAAGTATTTTCAATTCTTCCCTCATATCTTTTATATGATTTCTGTCATTCCTGTCACTTATCCATATGCTATAATAACCCAATACATATTGCTGCTGTTACCTTGAACACAGTTATCTATCAGTTCAATTAAAAATAAGAAAAATAAAATATTATATATTACTTTCATTTATTCCTTAGCTAATACTTTCTTTACATAGATTTATGTTCTTACATATCATTTTCCTTATCTCTGAATAGCTTTTCTAGTATTTCTTGCAAATCAGGTCTATTGGAAACCAAGGCCCTGAATTTGTGTTTGTCTGAGAAAATAATTATAATATTGCTGAACACAGAATTCTAAATTAGTTTTTTTCTTTCAATTCTTTAAATATTTTACTCTACTCTCTTCTTGCTTGCATGCTTTATGACTAGAAATTTAATATAATTCTATCTTTATTCACCTATATAGGTAAAAGGTTGTCTCCCCTTCCCCCCCCCCACCCCCCACAAACACACAGACATTCTTCTCTAAGATTGTATTTTGCCTTTGCCTTTAGTTTTCTAAAGTTTAAATATGATATGCCTAGTTGGGGGTTTGTTCGTTTGTTTAATTTGGTTTGTTTCAGTGTTTATCCTGCTTGGGCTGGATCTGTGCTTTGGTGTTTTCATTAAAGAATTTAGAAAATTCTACATCATTATTAATGTAAATAATTCTTCTGCTTCTTTCTCTTTTTGTACAATGTCCAGTGTTTCTATTATGCACAATTTATACCTTTTGCAATTATCAAACAGTTCTTGGGTATTCTATGTTCCTCTTTTTTCTCTATTATTATTTTTTTTTGCATTTTAATTAGGGAAGTTTTATTGATGTTTCTTTAACTTCACTAATTTTTACCTCAACTGTGTCCAGTCTACTTATGAGCCCATCAAAGATATCCTTTATTTTGTTGCAGTGCTTCTTTATTTCTCGCAGTTTTTGTGTGGATTCTATCTTAGATCTCTCATCTCTCTGCTTATATTACTCATCTGTTCTTGCATGCTGTCTACTTTTCATTAAGGCCCTAAAAATGTTTAGCATAGTTATTTTAAATCCCTTATTCACAATTCCAAAAACTGGGTTACAATTAGGGTTATGGCCCTGCCTAGGATAGTGTTAGGGTTAGGGTTAGGGTTCAGGTTGGGGTTGGGGTTATGGCCTCGCCTAGGATAGTGTTAGGGTTAGGGTTAGTGTTAGGGTTAGGGTTAGGGTTAGGGTTAGGCTTATGGCCCTGCCTAGGCTAGTGTTAGAGTTAGGGTTATGGTTAGGGTTAGGGTTAGGGTTAGGGTTATGGCCCTGCCTAGGATAGGGTTAGGGTTAGGGTTAGGGTTATGGCCCAGCCTAGGATAGGGATAGGGTTAGGGTTAGGATTAAGGTTAGGGTTATGGCCCTGCCTAGGATAGGGTTAGGGTTAGGGTTAGGGTTATGGCCCTGCCTAGGATAGGGATAGGGTTAGGGTTAGGGATAAGGTTATGGCCTGCTTAGGATAGGGTTAGGGTTAGGGTTAGGGTTTGGGTTAGTGTTTGGGTTAGGGTTATGGCCCTGCCTAGGATAGTGTTAAGGTTAGGGTTAAGGTTTGGATTAGGGTTAGGGTTTGGATTAAGGTTAGGGTTAGGGTTAGGGTTAGGGTTAGGATTTGGATTAGGGTTAGGGTTAGGGTTAGGGTTAGGATTTGGATTAGGGTTAGGGTTAGGGTTTTGGTTTGGGTTAGGGTTAGGGTTAGGGTTAGGGTTAGGGTTTTGGTTTGGGTTAAGGTTATTGTTATTGTCCTGACAAGGATAGGGATACGGTTAGGGTTAGGGTTAGGGTTAGGGTAGCGTTAGGGTTAAGGTTAGGATTAGGGTTAGGGTTATGGCCTTGCCTAGGATAGTGTTAGGGTTAGGGTTAGGGTTAGGGTTAGGGTTAAGGTTAGGGTTATGGACCGTCCTAGGATAGGGTTAGGGTTAGGGTTAGGGTTAGGGTTATGGCCTTGCCTAGGATAGTGTTAGGGTTAGGGTTAGGGTTAGGTTTAGGGTTAGGGTTAGGGTTAGGGTAGCGTTAGGGTTAGGGTTAGGGTTAGGGTTAGGTTTTTGTGTTAGGGTTATGAGCCTGCCTAGGATAGAGTTAGTGTTACGGTTATGGCCGTGCCTAGGATAGGGTTAGGGTTAGGGTTAGGCTTAGGGTTACTGTTAGGGTTAGGGTTATGGCCTTTCCTCGGATAGTGTTAGGTTTAGGGTTAGGGTTAGGGTTAGGGTTAGGGTTAGGGTTAGAGTTAGGGTTAGGGTTAGGGTTATTGCCCTTCTTAGTATAGTGTTGGTTAAGGTTAGTGTTACGGTTAGGGTTAGGGTTAGGGTTATGGCCCTGCCTAGGGTTAGGGTTAGGTTTAGGGTTAGGGTTATGGCCCTGCCTAGGATAGGGTTAGGTTCAGGGTTAGGTTTTGGTTTATGTCCCTGCATATGATCGTGTATCATATGGTTCTGATGCTTGCTTTGTTTCTCCAGACTATGTTTCTTCTTGCCTTTTACATTAACTTTAATTTTTGTTGAAAGTTAGACATTTGTTAAGTAATCGGAACTAAGGTAATGGAACTTTTAGTTTGAGGTTTATGCTTATCTGCCCTGGGACTGCGTTGTGTATCTGTTGGTTCTAGAGGCTTTACTTTCCACTAGCGTGCTTGTTGGGTTATTTTCCCCTTCCCATTGTTTTTGGTTTTCCCTAATATCTCTTTCTAATTAGTCTATGTCTTGCAACTCTCTTAATCAACTGTTATTGCACTAAAGCCTTATTGATGTTGTGGTAAGGTGTTGGAGAAAAAAAGCACTTTATAATCTCGTAATTTAATTTGTTTTTTAGTTGTGGGTATGAGTCCTTGAGCTATTCACTTGAATTGCATTTCTTAGTTTTTTATTTTTTCTTCCTTTATAGTAGATAAGACGTTTCCCGGGGCTTGGCGTTGACTTACCGCCCCTTTTCCTCTAGAGAGCTGGCCTTTGTTATGGAGAATATTCTGGGCATATTTCAAGTGGTTATTTTTCCCCATCCTGTGCTAGAAATTGTAGGGGATTGTTTTTATCATGCATTTCATTCCAAGAACAGTTTTAATTATATCCAAAATGATTTTGATAAATTATTTTTATTATCACTCAATTAAAAATATTTTCTAATTCACTGTAATTTATTTGATGCTCCATGGGTTATTAAGAAGAATGATGCTTATTTTTCAAAGATTTTGCAATGGGTTTCAACTATTGATGACACCCAGCCAAGGATCAGAGGTATACGTCTGTGGTTCAATAAGTTTTGTTTATTACTCATTCCAGCAAGGCAGAATTTATATTATGGGGAACCATGAGACATTTTAGTAGTAAGGTGTTAATAAAGAACCAATTATAGGAATTGCGTTTTGTTGTGTAATTTTCGAGAGGGTTCAAGATACTGAGGGTTTGCTCTTGATTAAGTGCTGTTAAAAAGAGGGACAATTTGCCAGGCAGGAGTGGCTCAGTTGGTTGAGCATTGCCCCCTGCACCGAAGGGTTGAGAGTCATGTACGTGCCTGGGTTACAAATTTGATCCCATTGTCAGCGCATGTAATGAAGACAACCAATTGATTGATGTTTTGATGTCTCTCTCTCTCTCTCTCTCTCACTCTCTCTCTCTCTCTCTCTCTCTCTCCACCTCTCCTTCCTCCCTCTAAGCATGTCCTATATTGATGATTAAAAAAAAAAGAGGGACACTTTTGATTGGTTATCTCAATATATCTCATCTATAGGCAGGATAGTCCAGAGAAGCTGTGGAAACTATAATTGATAAAGTAATATGAGTTACTCATATTAGCTGAGAAGTGGGGGATGTTTGGTATTTTACTGGGTGAACATTGACCTTGTTTTTGTCTATGTTTAGATGAAATTTTATGAAGTAGTCTTGCTTTATCTCACTCTGTCATTGTCTCAGAGTGATTTTGTCTGACATAGGTATTTTGTGAGATTATCTCCAACCAGAGAACCATAAGGCCTAGCTGTGAGCACCAGGTCAGCTTTAATATCAAGGCCTATTGTGTCCCACCAGCTCCTGAATATCAAGGGCTACATTTTTATTTTTCATAAGCTATCTTTCAGTTATTGATATCTAGTTTTCCTCCACTGTGGTCAGGGAACATAGTCTGTACGATCCCAGCTCTTTATATGTATTGAGACTTGCTTTGTGGCCCAGTATATCATCTCTTTTGATAAACACATCACATGAACTTGAGTAGAATGTTTGTTCTGCATTTGTTGAGTATAATGATCTGTATATGTCATTGAGATCAAGTTCATTAATAGCTATGACTATATATTCTATATTCTTATACTTATTTTTCTGCCTTTGTACTCTACTAGTTACAGAAAAGAATGTGTTAAAATTTCCCATACAATTGTGGAAATGTATATTTCTCCTTTTGGTTCTGTTAGTTATTGTTATACATGTTTTGAAACTATGCTATTGGGTTTATATACATATAAATGTTTTTCAAACATTATTATTTTGAAATGTACCTCTTCATCTCTAGTAATATTTTTATGTCAAAAGATATTTGTCTAATATTAATATAGCTACTCCATCTACCTTTTGGTTAGTTCTTGCAAAGGATATCTTTTTGATAATTGTACTTTAAAGCTGTGTGTGTTATATTTTAATTATGTCTCTCATAACGTTTTTCAATTTTATCTCATAAAAAGTAAAGAAACTTATTTTTTTCCTTTACCACCCTGGATACTTCCTGCAGGCCCATTAAGAGCAATTCTTGACTCCTTGAAATTACTGAAGAGAAATTATCCATCCTTTTATTTCTCTGGCTTCTTCCCAGGGGAATATAATGTTTTGTGTGTGTTTTTTTTTTTTTAATCAAATTGGTGAAATGATGATAAATTGGCATCCATTTATGGATGCTATTCTATTTGACATGATTAAGGTGCTAAACATTGTGATAACTTAATAACAATAGACCAGATGATTTCATTTTCTAGGTGAAAATTTTTTGTTTGTTTGTTTTTAATTATTTAGCTTCATTCTCAAGTTTGGAATTGAGACGAGTAATGCCCAGATTGGTTCTGTCACTCTTTTGTGGTCATGCATGAATAAAATATTTGTAGTAGATAAAACAGATATTCGCATGTTATTCTTTTCCTTTTAAAAACCTGTGGCGTTGTCTGTGTCTTTGTTCTATAAATACAAACTAGAGAGAGCAGACGGAGCACTTTATGAGCAGCCTTGCCTGCTAGTGTATTCAAAACTGCCATTAGCACTAATGGAAGTAGCCCATGTACATCAAGCAGAGAATCACTCCTTTAGTTCTTTAAGATTTCTGGGGGAGTTTTGCCTCTTAGAATATTTAATTTTTTTCTCTCTCTTGTGGGAAATGATTTTTTTCCCCTGACATTTCAGTGATCACAAGGCAGCTGGTCTCATCTAAAAACAACAAAAAGCAAGTGATGATGTGACTGGGGGGAAAGCTAGTCTATGCTAGAGAAAGCCGTAGATTGTCATCATTTTTAAAAAAACTAGCAAAAGCTAAAGTGACGAATGGCAGTGATTATAATCTTCCTTTTTTTGGCAGTGATTGCTATCAAATGATGGTGCTCTACATATTTTACTATGACTACCACTTAACAGTTGCTTTGGAAAAAAGATGAAATTCTGACATTACTTAGATGAGCTGAAAATACTTATGTGATCCTCTTATTATAATAAAATTCACCAATGTTGAAAAATAGACATAATCAATGCATGACTTTAAAAATTCAGTCTCACACATTAAGGAAAATAGTCTACTACATGCCTAAGGCAACAGCCTGGTGGATTCTGAGGAATAAGGAGGAAATAGGAAATATTATCCAGTTTTAGTAGAATTGTACATTACAAATAGCACAGGATAAACAGGGGGCAGAGAGTGGATTGGAGAAAATCACCCTTTGGGTTGGTTAAAATATCTAAATGAAAATTTAAAAATCAATTAATCAACTGCATAGATTAGATAGTTCATGACTAATGAACAATCCAATATTCTGTAAAGCATGACACATATTAGAATTTTCACTAAAAAATCACTGAAGCCAAACAAAATATTTCAGTACAAATATTTCATATACAGAGTCTAGTGCAATAGCCTCAATTTTGATCCACACATTTTCAGGGTAACTACTATCTGTCTCATCAAAGATGTTCAGAATGAGAATCAAGCTAGCTTTAGGCTAGAAGTCTTTTCACTCTGTCAGAGGCAGTGATGGACTGAAAACAAAAACAAAAACAGGTTCTAACCTTGTGCCCAAGAATATCAAAAACAGGCATTTTTTTTAGTCCAAAGGATGTCCCCTTGTTTTCTTCCAAATGTCCCCTGGAAGGTAAGTCACCTTTCTGTTTTCTTTCTACCTAGTCTTTTTGGTCCTTGACATTTCTCAGGACCTTAAAAGTCATTGCAACAAGATCTAGTAAAGCTTGTCTAATATTGAGTAATGTACTAAAGTCTGTTCCCAATTTGTTTCTTTACAATGTCATGATTCTGCACCTGACATCCTTGTCATCACTGTTCTGTACTTCCCAGGCTCCTAATTTTCCATGAAGCAAATTCAGTCTTTCTCCACAACTTTTTCTTTTTAATACATTCATCAAGTAAATCTGAGTCTGAAGCATCTGCAAGGAACTATTCTACACAATGTGTATTCTGACCAAAATGATTAGTACCTATAAACTTCTTGTTCTTATGGAGCATACATTCTACATGAAGATACAACAGAAAATAAACAGAATGTTTTATATAATAACTAGAGGCCTGGTGCACAAATTCATGCATGGCCAGGGTGGAGGGGCTGCAGGCAGTTGGGTGGCCAGCCCTGCCCCTGATCAGGGTGGGGGGCCAGTTGGGGGTAGAGACAGCCAGGGGGTGGGGCTGTGGGTAGTTGGCGGGCCAGCTCCACTCCCTGGTTGAACTCCTGGTTGAGGGGACAATTTGCATATTAGCCTTTATTATATAGGATAAGCACTATAAAAATTAAATAGGATAATGTGATAATGAGGGAGAGCCCTTTTATAGGATAGTTTAGGATAACTGTTAGAGAACCTGATATTTCAACTGATGAAAAAGACTCTTCTGAGGAAAGATCAGGAGCCACAGCATCTAGGAAGTGGGACCAGCTAGTGCAAAGTCTCCAAGGCGGGAATGAATTTGACAAATTGGAGGACCAAAAGGAATGGGATAAGATAGAGAAATGGAGAGTATATATATAATTTGAGGTAAATGTAAGTAAAAACCAAATTTTGCAGGTCTTTGTAGACCACAACACTTTTATTCTAAGGGCAATACAAAGACAATAAATTTTAGATGGAAAAGTAACACTATATGATTAATATTGTCATTTTTATTTTTTAAAATATATTTTTATTGATTTCAGAGAGGAAGGGAGAAGGAGAGAGAGAGATAGAAACATTAATGATGAGAGAATCATTGATCGGCTGCCTCCTGCACGCCCCACAATGGGGATTGAGCCTGCAACCTGGGCATGTGCCCTTGACTGGAATTGAACCCAGGACCCTTCATTATGCAGGCCAATGCTCTACCCACTGAGCCAAACAAGCTAGGGCATGATTAATATTTTTAGACAATTTCCCTGGACTTGGGGAGTGCATTATAGGTGTGATATTGGGGCAAATGTGGAATTGCAGAGTCTTTTAGAATGCTAGTTACAGACATTCTGGTGATGGGAGGCAACAGATTGTGGTGACATGACCCAAGTTAGTAGTATTAAAATGAAGAAAATGAATAGATTTGTGATAGTTTGGAGTGACAGTCCATAGGACTTGCTGATGGAAAGAAGATAATAGTGAGGAAAAAAGAGGAATCAAGATGATTCATTTGCTGAGATGGAAATTCTGAGGAAGAAACATGGTTTCTGTTCATGGTTTGGATGATTCATATTCATAGTGAGATTTCATTTCTAAAGTTAGGATCCTATTTTTCTGGTATTCAGCTACCTCCGCTTCCCCATGATACACTCCCAGAGTTATTTATAGTGGAGACCTCCTGCATCTTATTTTTTTTTAAATATATTTTATTGATTTTTTACAGAGAGGAAGGGAGAGAGAGATAGAGAGTTAGAAATATCGATGAGAGAGAAACATCGACCAGCTGCCTCCTACACATCTCCTACTGGGGATGTGCCCGCAGCCCAGGTACATGCCCTTGACTGGAATCGAACCTGGGACCTTTCAGTCCGCAGGCTGACCCTCTATCCACTGAGCCAAACCGGTTTCGGCCCTCCTGCATCTTAAACTGTTCGCAGGCAGATTTTCCAAGAGGCTTAACAACGCTTAGCCTTCAGAGCCACTCACAGGCTCTGGCCCCTTCGAAGGTCCAAAAAGAAGTACTAGCGGTGCGTTCACATGCTCATGTTTTTGTAACATTTGCAAAATAATATAGATCTACCGTGTTGGGTAAGCTTGTTTCCTAACTTCTTAAAGCTTCCCTCAGTGTCTGGCCTTAGAGTTACTGTGGATCAGCTATGGGAAAGTTGAGTTGGGGATATATTTGATTTAGATTTAGTGGGATATAGTGCCTTATGGTAACTTCCATGAAGAGTTTTGGTGCAGAGGTATCACTGAATAGCACTATGAAAGTGTAGGGGTGGTGGATGCATATCAACATGAGTCTTACTAACACTTGGCAATAGATGCTGTGGAAGGAGGAGAAACAAGGCATAAAGTACATGGAAACAGAGATTAATCTGTGGGAAATTCTCCCAATCTTTACATTGGTTCAATTGATGTTTATCAATGCTTAAATAAAGTAGATATTTCCTCCTAGCAGTAATATATTTGATAATGCAATATATATATGTAATCTAAATGTACCATATAATTATTTCTTTTTTGGTAGGAGTTAAGCATAATAGAATTTATCGGAATCCCTTTGTTTGTGAGGTACATATCTGTAGCGGTATCACAAACACAGCATGGACATCTGTGTGTGAAGTTACATGTTTTGTGCATCACAAGTGCAGACACACCATGGAAATACTACAAGTTCTCCTTCAGAACACCTCAATAAAGCAAATATTGCAATAAAATGAGTCAAACAACTTTTTTGGTTTCCCAGTGCATATAAAAGTCTGTCAAGTGTGCAATGGCATTATGTTTTAAGAAACAATGTACATTCCTTAATTAGAAAATATTTTATTGCTAAAAATCATCTGTCTATATTTGCTGATAGATTGCTACAGGGTTGCTACAAACCTTCCGTTTTTAAAAAGCTCTATATTTGCAAAGTGCAATAGAGTGGAGCTTTATAAATGAGGTATGCCTGTATCTAGGGTAAAAGTTAACAATAACAGTAATCTTGTGGGCCTACATAAGTCAGTTACAACACACCACTGCTTTAGACACATGACATATTCAGCTATATCCTAAGTGCAGTGTGGAAAGCCATTAGGAGGCTTTAAGAAGGGAAGAGAAGGTAATATGTTTTCATTTTAAGAAGTCCATTCATGCAGCTGTGTGGAGAATGGGCTGGAAGGAGATGAGAGGAAATGCAGAGCCAGTTAGAAGATGACTGCTGTCTGCTTTCTGGAGGCACTCTGATCTCTGATGTAGCATGGGCTTTAGAGGATATAAAGTCATTTTCTAAGACTTTAGTGAGAGCACACGTAGACATTTACAAGAAAACCATAAGAGAACGCAAAACAAAAACAAAAATGCAATAAAGCATGGAAGCCAGAGCATAGTTTTCATCTCCTACCTCAGAATTAATCTTCAGCAGCAGATGGGTTTACCTGCTCGGATTGGGTTCCAGAAAACACAGCCCCAAATATTTTCGTATCTTAATTCTTTCTTATTTGGTTTGCCAAATGCACATTTGCTTTCTGCTTCTGTATCTGTTGTCCTGAAGTAATATCTTTGCATGGGCCCTTTAGCTGCAAAATGGCTTTCTAGACTTTCCTCCCCCCCTTCCCCCCTCCCCCACCACCACCCACCACCCACCACCCACCACCCATTGCACAAGGTCCTCCTAAGCCATTGATGTTTCTTCTCTTCCACAAGGAGGCCAATTCTTTCATGTGAGAAAACTTTTGTGGTGCTTTGCAATTGATATAACACTTTCACCTACTTTATCTCATTTAGTCTCAGATTAATCCTTAATGGTGGGGCAGTAGATACTACATTCATCAGGGATACTTCTTAAGATTCATGGGAATTTCAAAGTTGAGAATCTCAAATAGCAAAACACTTCAGCCATAAAGTTCAAAGAAGTAGTTAATTTGTTTAAGCTAGTCAGTGCAGAGTGAGTGCCACATATAAAGTTATTAAAATATTTAGATGCTAGTATTAACATATAACAAATACTGGAGATCTTCAAGCTGGAGTGAGGAGACTCCCCAAGGGACATGGGGTACTTGATAGATTTAGGAAAAGAATTTCCAGACCATAAACTCCCATATACACAGTTTCCTAAAATGCATTTACCTGAGAATTTATATCTCGGACAACTATTTCCAAATTCTTTTATAATCATTCTTCTTTCACTTTCTAAAAGAAAAGTGTAACTTTCACCTATCCCTAATGTTATTTTGGTGCATTGTCATAGAATAAAAAAATCTCTGACTATTTAATATTAGGACAATTTGAAATATTGTTTTAAGTGTTGGAAAACTAAATTATCTAAATTAATGGGCACTAATTATTTTCAAACCTAGTACTTTCCAGTTGTTTTTCAACAGAATTGGAGGAGATGCTGATTAAACTGTTGGCCAATGTATCATTAAATTAATATTTAATTATAAATCAGTAGGGCACATAACTTGGAAAGCATTCAAAGAATTGTGTGTCAATATAATAAAACTTCCATTTCCATTTATATTTTATGTGGACAACATTTTTTAGCACTTTCATCTATAAAAACAAAAATAGGAATAGAATCAATGTTGATTCCAGTAATAAGTCAGTCCTTTAATAAATCATATTCATAAGCTTCATATAACTTATTAAGAGATTATTTCCAAGTAATCTTTATGCTCATAACATGTCAAAATATATTAAATAGTTGTGTTGTTTCTATATATTGCATACTATTATAAATTAGAATAATAACTCAACTCAAAGTATTTTTTAAACAGAAACTTACGGTGCCAGAAAATTTATACAAAATTTAATGCATGTTTTTGTTATAAATAAATATGATAATAGACTTTCAAACATAAAATATATGTTATTAAGATAAAATTCTGAGGGAAAGTAGGTTGGAAATATGAGTTTAGGTAGGTAAAACTGATGTAACTTCCTCTTAAAAAGAGCTTATTTATGTAGTTTTATAATGAGTAATGATGGTTATCAAGTCACTATGATATGTGGACTCTTTGAAACCAATTTAAGAATGACAATAATTCTATTTAAAATTTCCAATATTTATAATATTCTAGAAATTACATTATTTTTAAGTATTTAAACCTATGACAAAATTTTAGATGTCAGTTTAAATGTGAGGGGCTACGTACCTTTTTATGTTCTTTTAAAGAATAAATGGAAAAATTGTTGAAGACTTCTGCTTTTCACTCTAAGACAGTGGTTCTCAACCTTCCTAATGCCGCGACCCTTTAATACAGTTCCTCATGTTGTGGTGACCCCCAACCATAAAATTATTTTTGTTGCTACTTCATAACTGTAATTTTTCTACTGTTATGAATCGTAATGTAAATATCTGATATGCAGGATGTATTTTCATTGTTACAAATTGAACATAATTAAAGCATAGTGATTCATCACAAAAACAATATGTAATTATATATGCGTTTTCCTATGGTCTTAGGCGACCCCTGCAAAAGGGTCATTCGACCCCCAAAGGGTTGCGATCCACAGGTTGAGAACCGCTGCTAAGACATCACTAGATTGAATACCTTTTCCATCTCTATCCACCAGCACTGGCAGTTGGTGGTTGTTCCCCACTGCTAACCCCAAAGCCATATGCTCCTTTTTTAATTGCTTCAGGAGACTTACTGTGTGTACAGGGTCAAGCAGAAAACAATGAACCATGTGGCTATTTGCCTGCTGAGCAGCCAACAAGGCTCATGCCCCAGCTAACTGGCTCATGTCTGTACAACTACCCCTCGGTACACAAGCCTCAATTTCATGCCTCAATGAAGTTACAAATCACCATGTCAAGGTCTACCATGGCCACTTGCACAGAATTGACACCATCATCATTAAATTTGTAAATATTTTTGGATTTAGTGAAATTCCCCACTTACAGATGAAGAAACTGATATTCTGACAGGCACAATGACTTGCACAGAAATACATAGCTGGTAAAAGGCAGATGCACATCTTAAATTTATAACTCTGAATTTACACTTAGTACACACACAGACATGCACACAAACATATATGAATGTATACATGTGTGCATATGTATATGTTAGTGTGTTCATGTGTGTATAATATCAACCTGAGTTCATATTAGTGGGACCATTGTATCTCTATGTGCCCTCAGCTCAGAGACTATATTGCTTGATGCACAGAGAAGGGGCCCCTTGAGATGGGCTCTTTTGTGCTGCGGGAAGCAACAGAGAGATGAGGAACTGGATGACACTGGGCTATGTGTCCCTTACCAACCACAAGCTTTTATTTTTAAATCCCATAGATAGGAAGGGGATATATAGATAGAGGTTGAAGGGTTATTTTTCATGTGAAACTTTCTCTGTCACCAGGGCACATAAAAGGTGAGTAGGTCTTATAGGAGCCTAGATTTGAACCAGTGGAGAAGAGGGTCATTTTCCCCATCTCTGCACAGAACACAGACTGCTCTGGCCCCTGGAGGATTGGCTGCACTGGGAGCATCAGGAGAGGGCAACTTGACCAGGATAATTGTCATTCTAATGGTGCATATGAGCAGCAGTGGCCCCAGTAAGGTTATCCTCAGAGTGGTTCCTAAGTCCTAGGGTACTAGAATACCAATAATGAGCTCAGAGTGAAAAGGGAACACACAGCATACAAATGGTAGTGTATAAATACACACCAACGGATGGACTGGTTAAAGACAACACTGGATTCCAGAATGCTTTAGAATGCTTCCAGAAAATGTTCAAGGCCCTAGTGTTTTACCTGAACACATAGAATTAACTACCAATAAAAACTGTGTCATTAGTCCTGTTGAGATCTCATGTGTATCCATAGTCTAGAAGAGCCTCAGTATTTTGGGGTTGTATATGTACACACACACACACATCCTCTTGGACTTGTACATTCTAACAGATTTATATTATACATAAAAATATTTTTGAGAAACTGGTAAGTGCTCCTAATATTACTTTCATTGTTACCTTATTTTTATCAGCCAGGTGTTCATTCATTAAGCAGATATTTATTGAGTATTGATTACACAAAAAATAAAATGGTGATTAAGAAACAAAGTCTCAGCTAATATGAAGATTGTTGTAGCGATTAGAAATAACCACTTCAGGCTAGTTTTTGTAATTTTTCATGATATGCTGTCTTTTGAAATTATATATATATATTATTTCCAAAAAATGTATGCACTTTGAGTAATTATAAAGGCAGTGTTTATTAAAATACATTTCAGTTTCAAAATTGAGCTATCAGCTGTTAAAGCGTTTATACATTTTGGGGGACACCCTATATTTTATACAAATTACAGAAACTATAAGTGTTTACCAACTCTCCCCACTACAATGGCTTCCTATTTTAAGTTACAATAATAAGTTTATTCTCCCTATATAAACTTATTAATATTGGATTGAAAATTTCCACCATCAGGCCTTAACCTATATTAGTATAACAGCATTTCTTACTGCACATTCCACCTTATATTCTGATTCACCAAATAGTAATATTTAGCTTTTTTGTTCAGACATGACAATAAATTTTCTTTTTGTCTCAATGTTTGATCATATTTTTTCTCTCTATGCAGATCCCTTTCACATAATCCTCAAATTTATGAAAATCTGCCCATCTTTTAAAGTCCAAAGCAAATGCCTACTCAATGAAGTCATGCTTTATTCCTTTAGTGATAATTAATACTATGTTTTCTGCTCCTATCTTATAGAATCATCTCATTATAGTAGAGCTATGTGTATATTTTTTGTCTTGCACATCATATTGAAAATTCCTCGAGGAAAAGATTTGGCATAGGTCATCTTTGCCTTAGTATTTTTGATAGATTGAGTTGATGTAAAAAGTCAAATTATCAATGTTATAAACAAAAATTTACCTATAAATCTGGTTTATACTCATTGCTAGTTCTTTCTTCACTTTTCTTTTTTCATCAATGCAATAATAGTAATATTCTGCTCAACTCTTCGGACATGGTTCTTTATATTTGTGTGTCCAGATCAAACTTTGGATCTGGAGTGACCTGTTTGCAATTTAACATGTACCAAATTCAGAACCTCACTGCAATTTCTTTGAATAAACCCCCTGCTCAACTCTCATGTCCACCGTGAAAGTCTCACACTTGGTTTCTCTAAATTTCTAAGTTTCTATGTCTCCCTATGACTGTGGAAGTGGCTGACGTTCGGGCTCCAGATCCAGTGTCTTCACCAAGAAGCATCGATATACCTTCAAACGAACTGTGTTCAAATTATGTTAGTACTGTTAAAACAAAGTTTAATTTTAATCCATACATTTTTTGTAGAAAGGGAAAATTTTATCATAATTTTGTCCCCTTCATAAATAGTTTGCTGTGGCTAGGAAATCAACTGTTAGAAAAAGGCAGAGAACTTTTTGATTAAGACTATTTCATCTTCCTCTGGGCCAAGAAATATCAAAGGACAACTTCTTGGTAGTGTAACATGGAGAATAAAATCATAAATTTTGAGGAATTACACCTACCAGTGGAGCTCCAGAGTGTGTTCCTGATCAGCTTTAGCAGCAACAATTCCATGTGTGCCCTTTTCGGGATATTTACAACTCAGATATGCAGGCTGATTCTGCTATTATATGCTCTATATATTCTTTTCAATCTTTCCTCTCCCATAGAAAAGTACAAAATAGATTATATTGAGGTTTCAGGATATCTCTGGTGCCATAGTAGCTCAAGAACCTTTTTTTTTTTTTTAATAAAATGGTAAATGTCCTCTGACTGTCATGTACCGGAGACTAGGCTCTTACGCTATTTAAAATTTTTATGAGATCATAAATCTGTTCCATAGTCAAGTTACTGTTTTACAATACATTGTAACCTTTTTTATTTCTTACTTCCTCCATTTCCCCAAGCAAATATATGTGAATTTCACTAGTTTTATTTTGTTTAGAAAAAAAATCGTTATTTTTAATTTGCAAAGAAAATATTTCCCTTTATTTTATTTGTTAGTGACATTTACATAAATTAAGAAAATAGCATATTTCTAAAATGATAGGCAACATTTGAGCTGGACTTTAAGAACACAATTAATATATTTGTGGATAGTACAGTGCTGCCAAGGAGTCCTGAAGGACCCCCACCCATGGGTTATCATACCATGTAGACTCGAGCCCAGCAACACATCTGTAGTGACTTTTCCAAGGATCACGCTTAGTTTAGAATGAAATTTCTCATGTGGTTCAACACCTCTGGGTTTTATAGCACCTTTTTCACTGTGCAAGCAAAGTCTAATCTGTATTAATGGAAAATGTTTTTATGTTGGGAACTCTAAAGAAGTTATGGAATAGCTTCTGTGTCTCCGAACTATAACATGAGAACACGTTTCATATGCTTAGAGCATTTTAAAGAATTTGTAGATGCTTAAAGTCCTTGATGTCATAAATCCATTTAGCCTTCCTGGAAGTGAGTGACCAGTAATAAAGTACCTGTTTTCTAACTGACAATGTCACAAGCTGGATTGAGGACATTTTCTCAGAGTCTTGAAAGATGTGTATGTGCATGTGTATTTGTGTTAGAATATGGGAAAGAGAAAGTTTCTTGAATCTTAAGCTCTAGGTGCTTAACTCCACTACAAAGAAAGGTTTTATCAGATCTACAAATTTGTTTTGTGTGCCTGTAATAGATGTCTATTTGTTTGCTTTTTGTTTATTGTTTTTTGGGTTTTTTTGTTTGTTGTTTTTGTTTTTTTTGGATCCCAAAGATCTATTGCTTGATTCTTGATGGGGACAGGACCCTATCACACCAGAGAAACCAAGGATGGATAGATTTCCATCCCTGCCATCTTAGAATTTAGAAAAAGAACATACTGCTTAGAGTCAGAAAAAGTTTCCAGCATCTGGCATTGAGAACCTTGAAGTGAAGCTGCAGGGATTAGAGGGATTTAGGATCCACGGTGCAGGCAGCACATCCTGGCCACACAGTATCTGAGAGTTGACCGGTTTGGATCTTGACTTGGTGGCTTCCCAGCTATTTCTTCAGTCTAGTTCTTTATCCTTCCCATTGGTTATATTCGTCCCATACGTTCTTCTTCCACTTGAGTTACAGCTGGTTTGGGTTATGTAGAAGCCCGGGGCCTAATTGGAACTCTTTACAGGCAGTGTGAGCAGCCAGCTCACAGCAGGGTGTGTGTGCTTCTGGGGGAGCCTTCTCAGGAGGCCAGTGGAAGGGCTTCAAAGGTAAAACATTTCATAAGTGAAATGAATTTGAATTCCATTCCAGGTCGGTAGATAGAGGAGTGTGGTATAAAAATAAACCTGAAAGCAGATATAATTACAAGAAGCCATACTTGGTGATATGGTATAAAGGAAACCCTGGGCTCAGAGCCAGGAAACCTTCCTCCACCTCTTGGTTAGGCTGATGATTTTGGGTGAAGTACTTCCCATCTCTAAACAATTGTCCCTTCATCTGTACCAGATAGATAATAACAACTGCAGAACCTATTTCACAGGGCCATTAAGAAAATGAACATAAGGTAAGCAAATAAAGTATATGCTTAAAGTAGCCTTACTGTTATTGTTACACTTATATTCTATAATAGATGAGTATCAGGCACTTGACCTAGTTTCCATTTTATAATGACTTAAAAAAGTCTTACTTCTTTCCTATAAGTTATAGACTTGACACGGTGGGGAAATGGCAGTCTTTGCCATCAAATGGGCCTGGGTTTGAATCCAGGTTTCACAATGTATGACCTGTGTGACCAGTAACTCAAACTCTCTGAGCATAAATGCTCTATATAACAGAACAGTATAAAATAGAGATATTAATATTAATTTCAGAGATTTTTATAAGGGCAACAACATGCATATTTAATAGTACTTTATGTATGTTTACATAATCTACACTAATAAAAGAGAAACATGCAAATTGATGTCACTCTGCTACGCCCACCAGCCAATCAGTATGACTATGCAAATTAACCCAACAAAGATGGCGGTTAATTTGCATATGCAGGCGCTGAGCGAAGACTGAAGACAACTGAAGACTGAAGACGACTGAAGACTGAAGAGGCTTGGCTTCTCTGCTGCAGCCGGAGCGGAGAAAACTATCCTCGCTGCTATGGCCAGAGCAGAAAAGCCAAACCTCGAGACCTGGGTCCAAAGGCCTGGGTCCCAGGTGCTTGAGGAAAACTGGTGCCGGTAGCCAGGGGAAGGAAGGCCTATTGCACGAATCTTTGTGCAACGGGCCTCTAGTTATGTATAAATGAGTACCTGTGAGCTATCTCTACCATTTATTAGCATGTAATATGATGAAGCTTATTAACCTCTCTGAAACTAGTTTTCTGAAATGTAAATTGGGTATAATAATAGAAACTATCTCATAATTTTTTTAGAGTGTTAAATACCTTTATAACATAGAAACATTTAGAACATTATCTGGCATATAGTAACCTGTCAATGACTAATAGCTATTATTATTATTTTTAGGGAAAGCACCTTACACAATATCTGCTGGTTAGTAGACAATAAATGATTCTGTTCATTATTAGTTTTCCTTGCTCACAGCTAAATGGTAATGACAATATCAACCCAAAATTTATTCGTAGAGATCCAGGAGATAAAGTAGAATATACACACTCCTAGTCTGTCCTCTGTCTACTCAAGACAGAGATGTTTTAAGTTCTTACCACCTGGCAGGTATTTATTTGCCATCAACCACGACTAATTTTAAACTTGGATAGTTGGAAGTTGCAGCTGCTTGACTCTCAGGATTGAGCTGCTCCTTCTATCCATCTGCATCACACTTCCCCAAGCATTTGCATTGTGTTCTTGTGTTTACTCACTTATTTTTATCTTCTTCCACAACGTGGACACTTGTGTCTAGACTGTCAACTCCTGTCTGACACTTGGTGGTTTCAGAATCCTCAAGGGATGCTGCTGCTAGGAAGTAACTCTAAGTCTACCCTCAAGATAAGGTCCTGAACCATTGTAGCTATTGTACTGCATTTACCTTTCTTCTTTGTGTGATGCTATGAGATGATTTAATGCCTACATGATGAGATCAAGTGAGGTGAGTGACATAGACATTGTGACGCAAGCACTGAGATACCACAACAGTTGATCTGATAATGGAGAGGACCACTTAATAGGTGACTAAGGGGAGGGGTGGATATGCTGGACAAAGGGATGATTCACATTCATGGGGAGGAGAACAGAGCAAGACAGCATGAGATTTAATCATGCTATTCAGAGCAATTTAAAACGTATGAATTGCTTATTTAAGAAATTTTTCATTTAGCACTTTTGAACCACAGTTGACCTTGGGTAACTGAAACCATGGAAAGTAAAACCGCAGATGGGGGACCGCTGTACATATATTTCATTGGGCCTTGATTAGACGAATGCATAAAAATAAATACATTATATAGTTTTTGACAGATGGAAATCTTGTCCCTGAGTCGGGTAAAAAGTAGAAACATACAAAAATATGGTTTAAAACAAACTAATGCAAATTAATGAATAATTGTGGAGTAAATTTATATGCATAAATCAATGTCAAACCAAACGTTAGATTCTGGGTTTTCTCAGGAAAACTCAGGGGTCATCATTTACTTTAGAATTTAAATAAGAATGGCTTGCCCCTAGACTATATATGCATTGGAAAACCATGTGAAATGGAAGTCTTCACCTTCCCTAT
The DNA here is from genome assembly GCF_028538775.1 of Myotis yumanensis. NCBI lineage: Eukaryota > Metazoa > Chordata > Mammalia > Chiroptera > Vespertilionidae > Myotis > Myotis yumanensis. Next base: position 179,888,752 of record NW_027223753.1, read on the forward strand.
CCCCAATGAACCCCTGGTAATTTAATAAATTATTTGGTCTTTATTTTTCCTTTAGGAATATTTTACTCTTGGGGAATTATCTTATATATTGTTATAAGTTCCCTACAAATAAAATATATTGTTAATATTTTGTCAGTAAGTCTGCAATTTGCCTTTAAATATGTTTATGGTATATATGACACATATAAGGTTAACTTTCAACAAGTTATATTAATCAATTCTTTCTTTATATTATTTTTTGTTTTGAAAAACTTGCTCATCCAAAGATAAGATATTGATTTGTTGTTGTTGTTTTTCTCATTATAAAAATATATAGATTTTCATTATAGAAAAAATGGATATGGTAAAAGGGTACTAAATGGAAATTCGTGTAAAATTTCTCCTCTCAAAGGTAGTTGATGCAGTCATTTTATGTATACACATTTAACAGTTTTATAAGAAAATTTCAATCATAACTACTATACAATTTATATTCTTTATTTAATAGACTGCAAGTATTTTTTCTCAACATAGCCTGTGAAAGCTTGACAATAAGGTCTATTTTTATAGAACACATGTTATTACAATTTTATTTACTCCCCCATGTTTCTCAGTATTATTATAAAGTTTCTTTAAATGAAATTACTTCTGTTGCCCAACATGTAGCTGCTGCATAGGCCTGTCCATGTGAGCAGCCCTCTCTCAGTAATCAACACTGTAATCTGAAGCATTAGCCCTTGAGATTTATGATTCAATGCCAACTCAGGAATCCCTTGTTGTTTGAATTCAATTTTTTCTTTAAAATGTGTAGGATAGATAATATTGGATTGGTATAGGCTTATATTCCACATTTTAAGTGGAATAAATAAAAATGCATTTTCAACCCATTCCAAATTCTAAAACAGAGTGATCTCACTCCTTGGTATTTCCACAAAAGAATTGAAAACTCCTACTCCAATGTTCATATATACTTTATTTGTCATGGCCTCTAACTAGAAACAACCCAAATATCTATCAACTGGTGAATGGATAAACAGGTGTGGTACATCCACAGTATTATTCAGCAACATAAAGGACTTATTGATAACATGCAAAAAATACCATGGATGAATTTCAAAGCATTTTTAAGTGAAACGAGCCAGAAACATAAGACAAATACTCTATTATTCAATTTATATACACTTTTAGAAAAAAAAAGGCTAAATTTTAGTGCTAGAAATTTCACTATTTGCTAGGGATTGGGCTTGAAGAAAGCAGACTGACTGTACAATAGATCAAAGTAACTTCATAGGGTTGATGAAATGATTCTTTTTCACAATTGTAGTTACATGAGTTTATTTTAAAAGTTATGTATCAGCAAAAATATTGAAATTATCAACGTTTGATTCCCTTCACCTTTTTTTGTATATTAGGTTTAATAGGTGCCTCTAAGAATCAGAGTAGCACTATCTATATATATATAAACCTAAGCGACCATTACGACCAAATGACCGGAATGCCCAGAATGACCAGTCGTCCAGTCGTTATGACATGCACTGACCACCAGGGGGCAGACGCTCAATGTAGGAGCTACCCCCTAGTGATCAATGTGCTCCCCCAGCCAACTGCCCACAGCCCCTTCCTCCCCGCCCTCCCCCCCCCCCCCAAGCCCCACGATCGCCCCTGGGGGGCTGGCCATCCAACCTCCCGCAGCCTCTCTCCCAGCAGCCAGATGGCCCCGATGGGCCCTGATTGCTGGCCAGGCCTACAGACCCCACCGGTTCATGAATTCATGCACCAGGCCTCTAGTAATTAATAAGAAATTGAGTCTACAAAACATATTTGGTTTATTTCCCCTATCCAAGAAAGTGAATAACTCTATTTATCAGGTTAAAAAAAAAGTCTTTACAAGTCAAATGGTTTCCATATTTTATTTCTAAAACATTGGAGGATATAATTTATTTATTTATCCACTGAAAGATCATTAAATATTATTTTGATGATAGAACACTGTGTTTCTTTGACACATAATTCAGAATAAATTCAAATAATTAAATAACATTGCATCATAAAATGTCTTGCCATCCCATCTACTTATCTATGTATTAAAATGGAGTTTTTTTTAAATGGTTGCATTTATAAAAAATGCAACATAGGATTAGAATGATACTTAAAGCACTCTTATTCCAACAATAAGCACATTCATAAATAACAGGGATATGCATCTATATTATGCAATGTGTATATTTTAGCAAAATATACATTTCTAATGTTGTTTGTGTTTATTACTCAAGTTTTTTACTATGTGGATCTTTTGATCAATTGTGTATTAATTATTATGATGATAAATCAATCCAGAAGTAAAAACAATTTTAATATTTAGACCCTATGTTCAGAGGCAAATGAAAACATCAACATGTATATTCATTTTCATTTCTGCTGCAGACTAATGAAATAGAGATTGGTAAAAAAATTTAATGAATAAAAAATTAAAATAAAATTACATGAGGCAAGTGGGATGAAAATATAAATTCAAGAAGAAAAAAGAATTTTATGTAAAATTCTGTCTCTGAGAGATTCTTCTATTTTTAAGTAGATATTGTTACTAAGGCATTTAGATTCTGTTTATTCTATTCTATTTAGGTTCTATTGGATACAATTTCAAAAGGGATATAACAGTTTTATTTTAAAATGTCAATGTTTCCAAAACACTGGAAATTACATTTGTGGTAACTAACTACTTACAATAAAACATTTATATTAATTTAAAATGTATGAGTGGGTAGTTTTCCATAATTATTTTAGAGGTTATTTGAGAAAAAATCTTTAATGGTGATGATGTGAACCACGTAACATGTTTATTCCAACAATATCCTCCAAAATTGAAGATTATCCATATGGCTATTTTTACATATTGTGACAAAACAGTGGAAATCTTTTATTTTCTGAATTATTTAAAATTTGGTAAATATATTTATTTTAATTAACTCATCAGTTTGTTCTGGTTATAGTAAAAGTGCATCATCATTGAAGACAATTTGAAAACATTAAAAAGACAAATATATTAAAATATAAAAATATAACCTTCAATCTCATGATCAACCAATAACCTCATTTTAGGTTTTTAGGGATGCCCCTTGTGTGTGTGTGGGGGGGGGGGGGGGAGGATGAAGGGGGGTGGGGAGGAGTGTTTACAAGCACACTTTTACAGCCTCTTGTTTTTTGTTTTTTGTCCTTAACATATCATGAATGTTTTTAATATTATTAAATATTCTACATAAATTAAATGTTACTTTGTGTACAGTTTTTATATTATTTCTAAGGAAGTTAAAATTATAAGACTCGTATGACACTGGTTCATTTTAGCCTGCCATCAAATAGACAATAGAAGAACATTTAAGTATAAGATGTCATATTCTTCTATTATTAATTTACTAGAGGCCCAATGCACGAAATCATGTGGGTAGGGTCCCTAGGGCCTAGCCTCCTGTGATCAGGACCATCTTCTGTCTGTTTGCCAGTCCCCAGGCCAAATGCCACCTCCAGCTCATCCCCAGCCTCTCGGGGGCTCAGACCTGCAGGAGAGCAGGCACCGGCGACTTCACCTCCAGCCCGGCCTCTGATCGAGTGTTCTGCCCGCTGGGGCCACTCATGCGGGCGCCACTGCCACTGGTGCCACTGCAGGTGGGGCTTGAGGTGCTGACAGAAGCTGCGGGCGCACCCGTGACCTACCCACCCCGGTGTGAGCGGCCCCAAGCGGGCAGCGCGTTCCATCAGTGGCCAGCCTGGCACACGCACATGGAGGTGAAGTCACCGGTGCCGGCTTTCCCACAGACCTGAGCCCCCAAGCAGCCAGGGATGAGCTGGTGATCCCAACATCCTGACAGCCAGCCGGGTCTTCCCGCCACCCCCTCCGATTCCCCCGTTCACCATCGCTGATCCATGCTGATCCATGGGAGCCTGCAGGCTGGGGGCAGGGACCAAGAGGTCAGCCATTCAGCCTGCTCACCAGTCCCCAGTCCCGCCCCACCCACCTCGCCCCCGAACCAGGGGAGAGGGACTGAGAGGTGCTCAGTGCACCTCATGGTGACTAGTCATTTGGTTGTCATGGTCCTCATGGCCACTGGCTTTTTATATATGTAGATATCTAGTTACCTCTAAGTTTCACAAAAACCATATTTAAACAGCTTTACTTTTTTTTTTTTAGTTCAGAATAAAGCACTACCCCATCATTTCTCTGCAGGTAAGAATTTAATATGTGCCTTAGCCAGTTTGGTTCAGCGGTTAGCCCAAGGACTGAAGGGTCTCAGGTTCAATTCCAGTCAAGGGCTTGTACCTAGGTTGCAGACTTGACCCCTGGCCCAGGTTGGGGAGTGTGCAGGAGGAAACCAACCGATGTGTCTCTCTCACATCAAAGTTTCTCTCTCTCTGTCTCTCCTTCTCCCGTACACTCTCTCTAAAATTTAATGGAAAAAAAAATATCCTCAGGTGAGGATAAACCAAAAACATTTAAAAATAATTTAATATGTATTTATCTCCTTCAAATTTTAAAGAAAGTCAAGTGTATTATTTTTTTCCTGAGTCATTATATATTTGTCTAATGTTTTGTTGTTGTTGCTTTGACCACAAAGATCAAGTCAGTTTAAAATTAAATGGTTGATGAGTGATCTTTATCTTTCAAATTTTGACTTTTTGAAATAGTTTCTCAACAGTAGTATTTATATATCTATCACCAAAGACAGAAACCTAATCTAGGTAAATTTTTCATTCTTGTGGTGGTAGTGGTGGTGGTGGTTGTTTCTGTGTTTGTTCTGCCTAGATATTATCAAAATTGCTTGAAAGAATATGAGTAATTTCATCTGCACAACCAGACTCTCCCTTTCCTTCTCTCTCTCTCTCTCTCTCTCTCAACTATCCTATATAATAAGAGAGGAATATGCAAATTAGGCCAGGACTCCATAACATCTTGACCGCTGGGCACGGGATGGTGGGGGGAGGGGGGAAGGGGGCCTGCTGCTGGGACGTGAACTCCTCTGGAGTTGGGGAGCTAATGACCCACGGCCCGGTCCTCCTCCAACAGCCCTTTCCAGCAGGCATGGGGTTGCTGAGGCCCAGGACAGGCCTTTGGCCACAGACCCACAGCTTCGCAGAGACTGACTCTACCAGGCTGCTCAGAGGCCATGTGGCTGGGCTGCAGGGTGCCCGTTCAAGATGTGACAAAGAGAGGAGGTGCGGGAGGAAATCCAGAGAATGGAATGTGGGGGTTCAAGACTCACTTCCTTTGGGCTTTGTCCTTCTTGGCCTTGGTCCTTTTCTTTCGGGCCTGGAGCGCAAGCACTGCAGGAGAGAGGAATGGATGAAGGCCGAATGCGGGAGAAAGGAGGTGACCCAGGTGAGGGTGGAGACCTAGCAGAGGTGCGAGGCCCGACTGCGGGGTGCCTGAGGGCCCGCTCCCAAGCGAGCAACATGGCTTTGGTGAAGCGGCAGCCAGGAGGAGGGTGGGGCCCAAGGGGCTCAGAGTGGCGCCGCACCATCCCTCTATGAGGACACCCCACACAGGCGCTGCCTTCACCAACAGGCTCTGGGCGACATCTGCAAATGCGACTGCCACCTCTAACATTCTGGGCAAAGAACTGACCCTGTGCCCCTCTGGGTACCAGGCTTGCTAGGAGTGTTCCGTCACCAATGCCACAGATCAAAGGCAAAAACCTGGCGAGGCCCCGGAGGGGGCTTGGGCCTGGGCAGTGGGCCAGCGGGTGGGGATCTGCCCTGCGGAGAGCGAGGTTCTGCAGTGGCCCGGAGACCACGTGGGTTGTCCCGGCAGGGAACAAGGGGTATGGAAGGACGCCCAGGTGGACCCGCAGCCCTGAGGTGGGGGTTGAGGGGCAACCTCAGTGGAGGGGTGCCGCACTGCAAGGTACCCGACTGACTGATGCGATTCAGAGAAGCTCCAGGCACTAACCGGGCCTCACCCAGGTGGCCTTCTCACTTCAGATGCGGTGACTCCTGCTCCCACCTTGGTCCAAAAGCAAGCCAGCGCCCACCCTGCCCCGCGGTGAATGCAAAGCCTACCACCTGCTCTGGAGAAGCGGGAGGGGAGGGGGGGGGCAGTAAAGAATGGGGGTAGCGACGGGGGAAAGGAAAGAATGTGGAGCGTCCCCAATGAAGAGGTGCTTGAGAACAAGGCTCGGAAGCCTGATGGGAAAGTTTGTTCTGTTTGCCCCCAGTCTGCCCCTTAGGAAGGGCAGAGAGCACAGTTGTGAGGGCTCCCTGCGTGCTGAGTCAAATTCCGCAGCCAACTGGAATTGGCCTCAGTTTCCTGGTCTGTAAAATGGATTAAGCATGTCCCAGTGCCTTCGCTGAGCTTTGAGGGCCAATTGAGATACTATATAAAGAAAATGAGGGTAGAAGTGAGAAAGAAAAGGAAGGGTGAACAACACAAAATGAAGATTGGAAGGAACATGTAAACCTATTGTCACTTAAATAGGGAATATAGTCAATAGTGTTGTAATGATGGAATGATGCCAGGTGGGTACTGGAAATATCGGGGAATACTTTGTAAAGTATATGATTGTCTAACCACTATTCTGTAACTAATATAAAACCTGAAACTAATACAAAATAATATTGAATGTAAAGAAATGAAAATAGGAGTGAAATTTTTATAAATTTCAAAGTAAAGGAAGGAAGGAAGGGAGAGAATAAAAATAGTGTTTTTCATTTTACCACTTTATTGTCTTTTCAGTACATGAAAAAGACAGTTGTCCTTATACGGTGCTTTTATACTTTTCTAAGTCATTATCTCATTTGACGTTCAGGGCAACGCAAAGACAAGATAATTATTCCCTCTACTATTCAAAGAAAGGAAAGGAAATCTTGGTGTCTGGCCCCAATGATTCAATCATCAAGCCCTTATTGTAAAGCAGAGTTAGTGAAATTTTCTGTGAAGGGTCATATCTATACTAATAAAAGCCTTGGGGGTGATCAGGCCAGCAGGGGAGGACAGTTGGGGGCAATCAGGCCAGCAGGGGAGCAGTTAGGCGTCAATCAGGTCAGCAGGGGAGTGGTTAGGGGGCGATCAGGCTGGCAGGCAGAAGCAGTTAGGGGCAGGCAGGCGAGCGGTTAGGAGCCAGTGGTCCCGGATTGTGAGAGGGATGTCCAACTGCTGGTTTAGGCTCGATCCAGGGATCAGGCCTAAACCGGCAGTTGGACATCCACTGAGGGGTCCCAGATTGGAGAGAGTGCAGACCAGGCTGAGGGACACCCCGCCTCCCCCGTGCACAAATTTTGTGCACCAGGCGACTACTTAATTATAGATGGCAAAATTTTTTAAATTCATGTTTTCCTTCTTGGTTTTTACCTTTTCTTTATCTGGTTTACACATGAAGAATATCTACAATGTTTACATATTAAATATTCGATCTCTTTAATAGTATTATTTTTCTTCTTTTCATTATTTTGGGAGAACACACATTATATTTTCACATTATTTATTTTTCTTTTCTTCTTTTTATGTTATGCTGGACGGGGTAACTTTTTCAATGCAGAGTTTTATTCTTCTACTGAATTTCAGTGCCAATATCCCTCAGTTTCACCCTTCCCCCTTCTTTTTATTGTTATTTTTAATCTAATTTTACTTGCTTTACACCCCTTCTTGTTGTTTTTTCTCAGTCTGATTTCTTCTAATAACTGTCTCTCCCATTCTATTTATCATTTTTACTCATCTTATTGTGAATACCAAAAAGGTTTTATGTTGTTGAATTCTTTTAGTTGATCAGTTTCAGAGAGCATCTTTCCTCTCAGAATTTTTCAGAATAATGTTTCTTCTTTATTTGCATTATTTTTTCATAAATCTCACCTGTGTTTTATTCTTCTACTCATCTTTAAAAACCAAGAAATTCTATGCAAAAGTTATGTTTGCCAGTAGAAAGGTGATGAAGATCTTCCTGGGCTCCATTCACTGCCCCCTTGACCTTAGAAAGTCTAGTCAGAGGCATTACACAGGGAGGATGACAAACAGCCCAACTCATAGATATGTATCCTATCTCTCCTCTTCTCCCCTTACACATCTCCTGAGCTGAAGAACTGTCTGTCTTCTCTAATTCTATTGCTGGCTTCCTGGATTCTCTGAAATTAGAATATATCTTTTAAAAAGCTACCATTATGCATATCATAGTATTTACTCATTACTACCTCACATATAATATGTTGCTAGCATTTGATAAAATTAAGCATACCATCTAAGAGTTCTCTCTCTCATACACACACACACACACACACACACACACACACACACACATAACTATGTTTTCTTAGCATCTTGATATCCAAAATGCAGTACTTGCATAATAGAAGGATGGTTAACAAGGTTTATTGTTGATATAGAAGACTGTTTAAATCAAGTTGTCTTTGTTAATAAGTATTTTATAGAATAGAGGTACCATGATTCTCAATTGAAGAACTAAGTAACCATTCTCAAATATTTTTACATTCAGTTTATTTCCAAAGTTTCTTGTAGCTAGTTTCTATTCCTGCTAATTCTGGAGTAAATACCTTCATACACAGAGCTGTGGGTCCTTTTTAGATATTTTCTTGAGAAAGTCTCACTACAGTGAAAGGTAAAGAACATTTCAGAGTCTGTTCATATTGCCCTGTTGCTTTCAAATGGACTCTCCTGGGTATTCCAGGCATCAACAAAAATGAGCTGTCTTGTTTTATTGCAAAATTGCTATACTTAAAAAAAAAAAAAACAATTTCAAACATCTTTTCTTCTTCCCCCACGAGAGATTAAGGATCCATCATTTTTCTCTCTAGTTCTCTTTTAGGAGAAATATTGCCATGCCAAACAAACAGGAATGCATTTTCCAATTCTGGTTAAAATCCTGTCTTACTATTGGTTTCCTATAGCTTAGACAAATTTCTCAGAAATTTCCATGAGTTGTTGAGAATGATGACCTTGGTGAGAATAGCCCAATGCTGAAAGGTTCTAAAACAGTACAGTATTTAGAGAAATGTCACTGTTACTTTGAACCTGAGAAAACTAAAAGCAAGAACACTAGTCTTAGAGTCTAAAAATGAAAATAGGAGGCCTATTTTTTAGCACTCATCCAAACCATTCTGGTTTTGGGTTTCTGACCTTCCCACTTTTGTTTATTATAGTATTCGGTTTGTCAATAAACCTAGATTAAAATGTTAATTGGCAATTAATTGATTTAAATCGCAAGAAAAGGCATTAAAACTATTTTTGAACACGAAGCCTCTTTGCTCTCAGCATAGTCCATCCAGGTCACACAGTAGGTTTACGCTATATTCCTTGGAATTTCAATGGGTTTGTAATTATTGATGTCATGTATGTCAGCTGACTACACACTCAGAAGCCAGAGGAATCTATTGTACTTTTCAGTACACATTATTCAGGAAATTGCTTTCTCTGCTCACACTTTGGCTGAACAGCTTCAATTAAATCTTCTTTGGGGAAAAAAAGCACAAGGAGATTCTCCAATGGAGGACAAAAAGATTATATGTATATATATATATATATATATATATATATATATATATCAGATAATTTTTGAGTTCCTGACTTAGCACAGCTTGTACTATAAAATGGCAGATTAGAAATCTAGTTCTGTTGATTTGGGCTGTTGAATTTAAACAAAATAAACTTACAAAAAGCTTTGTGTACTATGTTCTTAAATCAAAATCCACATCATAGAAACGTGTTCAACTTCTCTCTTGGAAGAGATACCTGAGTTGATTAAAGCGCATCTTCCATCTTTTTTATGGATCTTGGTTTGGTGTAAAGATCTGGACCTTTGCTTCCTTTGGGGAAAAGGCAATGTGTCTTTGTCATGTCAACACCTGCTGTTTGGGCTATTTCAAATACAGCAGGTAATTTTGTTCCCGATAGAGTTTGTAATTTCTGTCTGGAACAGAAAGTAACAAATTCCTTAATATGAAGAGTGGGCCCCAGATACAACTCTGTTTTAGTGCTTGTATAATTTCAAGCTGCTGGTGGAACAGATGTCTTTCTGACACATGATTTTTCCTCTCAACTGTTAGATAGGACAAGGGCCTCAGGTCTGGCCAATTCTTAGTAAATGCTATCCTTGCTAAATATTAGAATGTAGCACAATATTGTGCAGATGCCATTGTATTCAGAGTGAACTTGACAGGACCCCAACCCCATAGCCAACTTCAAAGAAAAAAATCAATGTTTAATTAAACAGATATTGTATATTAGCAATGAGTAAGCCTCCCTTGCGGGGAGATAGAGCTGTGGATGTGAATCCTCTGTGTCTTTTACTTGCTACAAGTAAATAAAACTACTTATCCACAGCCAGGTCTTGCTCTTGAATAGACCACCCAAGCTATGAATCCCTTCACCCATTAGTTTGGTAACACAACTTACCTCTAATCCTGGACCTAACTGAATTACTTTACATTGCATATTAATGAGTATCAACCTGTTATACTTTCTTTAAACAGAGAATAAAAATAATAGTTTAAATTAGGTAAGGATATAAAAAGAAACTATTTTGATATAACAATAATAACTGATTTATAGCTTGTGACTTTCTATGAAAGTCTAATGTAACTTTGAAAATAGGAGCATTTTATATTATGAATTTCCAATCAGAGTTCAGATCTCTAACATGGATGCAAAAAAAATGTGGGTGCTCTTTGTCATCATCTCACCCATCTCTTCAGGATTCTACCTGGCACTTCATGGATTCTACAGCTTAAAAATCCCTCACAAGTTCTCTATTGCTGTAAGAATAGGTCTGAACCACTTAGCACCACAGACAGACTCTTGTAATTCAACTTTTCCCAGCACCTCAGCTCTCTGTTCTATCACTTATCCACAGCTTTCTGCATGTTAGTGTGAACTCTGAGGATTAAGAAGGCCTCCTGATGGCTACCTGGGCTCACACAATAAATACATCCTATATAATAAAAGCCTAATATGCAAATTGTCCCCTCGGGCGGTCATTGACCTGGAGTTCAACTGACCAGGAGTTTGACTGCTTGCTATGACATGCGCTGACCACCAGGGGGCAGCGAGGAACTTGGCGGGCATTGGCGACGCAGTGCTGGCAGCGGGCGGCACTGGAGGTGCTGCTGGCCCCAAGGGCCCGGACAAGAGCGGGACCGCGGCGGGATGGTGGACCCGGTGAGCAGGTGGCTTCAGGCCAAGGTGAGTGCGAGCGGGGGTCAGATTGCTCTGCTGATCGCCCTGCAGACTGCAACCAGCGGTGGCGGTGGGGGGTGGGGCAAGCAGCTAGTGCCAGGCCAAGGCAGGGTGCCAGGTGGGGCTGCAAGGCTGTGGGCGTGAGCTAGGGCCTGGTCTCTGCAGGCCACCCCAAGGGACCCCACCCATACACGAATTTCATGCACCGGGCCTCTGGTACATAAATAAATAAAGCAGAGCCTAGTGGTCATTTCCACACAGGGGCCTCTCACCAAACTGTACTTCACCAAGACACCTCTGGACTAAATTGTCTGCCTCTGTGCGGATAAACTATCTGCCTGCATTGTGTTTCTGCCTCCTGAGCCAGCCTTTACAGAGGAATTCCTGGAATCCTATTTCAACCAATAGGACATAGGCTTTCCCCACCCAGTCAGAGCTGCATCTCCCTGACCAATCAAAGCTGCTCTAATCTGACCAATAAGGACCAGGAGCGGGGACTTCTGTCCCTATAAGCCAGTTCAGCTCTAGCTCCCAGAGCCACTTTCCATAGAAGACTGCTTAGCTGAAGAGGGGCCTGGCCCAGGGGCAGCCTCACCACAGTGCTGTTCTCATAGCAGTCATGCTGGAGCATTAGTGAGCTGCTCCTCAGCAGTGCTGCTTTCACAGTCATGCTTTGTTCTCATTGAGCGCTTTGCACTAAATAAAGTTTCCTTCTTCACTGCACCCCAAATTGGGGATTCCTGTTGGCAGGTAAATTGATGCCAATGACCATTGGTTGATTAGCCACACCACACAGCACCTTATTTCTTTCCCAAACACCTATGCTTCCTACCTACCTTCTTCTCCCTTCCTCCTTCAAGACAATGTGCAGGGGGCCACGTTAAAAACTCAGGTACTTTTATGTCAATCCCCAGTTCCTAGGACTGGTTATAAGTCACACACTAACCCAATCTCATAGTTCACCTTTATCTTTTCATGAAAAAAAAGTGGGGGGATTTAGTTGATTTACTTGAGGGTAAGGCAATTGAGGCTAAAGATAAGGCAAATATCGTTAGGTGCCTCCTCAAATTCTCTTCTTCTTTCAAATTAACAGTATTTCAGTTCTATTTAAGGTTGTCACAGACTCAGCCCTTCAGTTTCTCTCTCTCTCTCTCTTTTTTTTTCTACTTGAAATGCATACAAAGGTTCAGAACATAAAGCAGCCATTGGCAGTCAAAGGAGACCATCATGAGCCAAAGGCATCTACTCTAAGGGTAGCTGGGGGGAGAGACAAGAAGGTCCCAGGTGGCATCACTGGACTGGAAAGGCCCGGTTTGTCCACACTGGAATGTTTGTTTATAGTGATAAGTCAATTCCTGACCGAGAGCTTCAGTTGTTGGAACTGAACACATAACTAACTGATACAAAGGGCTCAGCAGAAATTTGGATATTATAATTTTATTTAATTGTCAATAATTTTCCTATGGATTTTTCTATAATCCACCACATTTGCTTGCTCTACTACACTTCATTCTCAGATTTTCTCTTTACCTACCTCCCCCTCACTCCAAGTTCACTCAGTTGTCAATATTTAGTCCCTACTGAACCCCTAGTCATTCACCTAATTGCCTATGAGACTTATTCTCCTTCCTTTGATTTCTCCCAGATCCCAGAAACAACTTCCTGATGCTGCCGTCAGTTCCCACCTCACCCCTCTACCTCATGTCAGAAGCGCCTGCCCTTGACACACGGGTCCTTGGATCACTTTGCCTCACTTGATTTTCCTCTGGCCAGAGAGGGGATCCAGTTGATTGAGGGCTAAAAAAGCCCACACAAAAACAATTTCCAATCATGCCTGAAACTGGCATTTCATGGCTAAAATAACTTGTATTTAGAACAGACTGATTTATCTTCCTTTTCAAACTTGTGAAGTCCTATGTTGGAGGTCAGCTGTCCTCTAGCCTGTGGAAGAATAATGATTCTTTACAGCTTGCTGGATGACTCTATCTTCATTTTAAGATGAGGGGCTATTTCAGGAACTGGTTCAGTGACAAAAGCGATCTTTTGCCAATTTCAAAGATAAACAGCCTCAAGCAGTCAAAATGATTTCATAAGTTTTCATCAAAAGCTATAACTCTGACTTGGACCTTTCATTAATAATGGTTCCAAAGATTGAGTTAAGACATCTGGAACAAAATGCAAAGGGACAGTATTTCAGAAAATATATTTGAAGAACTTAGCAGCCATGCGGAATTACAGGACAGTGGTTCCTAAATTTTTATAATTTGCACACTTATTTAGAAGTCTAGCCACAGACTTGGCTACCTAGTGGATGGATTGTGCTACCCACATATTTTCTGAAGGAGCTACTGATTATACAGATGCAAATGATTATAGACATTTCCTGGGTGCAACAGGGAGCTCTGATAAGCACTTGATTTGGGGGAAAGAGCAGTCCCTCCAGAAAAGTCTGACAATGTGACTCCGTATAATCAAAGATGACAGATTTAAAGATTTGTACTTGATCCATGCCAGGTACATTAGAATCCTTCCCTGGAATGAGGAATTATAACTATGATATTTCAGTTGCAGCATAGATATTTTCTAAGAGGAGAAATAAAAATCCAAGAGTTGTTGCAGTTGAGATCTGTAATTTGGGCCAAAAAGCAAAAAAGTAAGTCAAGAGAGAGATCAAACAATATTAGACATTCAGAAAGAATCATAAATGAGAAATGGAGTGAAATTATTGCTCAGTCTCCCTGAAGTCCCCCGCCTTTGGTTGCAGTCCATCCCTGAGTCTTGTTTATCCTCAGTCCTTACAGTATTTAAAATGTCCTTATACCTTCATAATACATTCACTTTCTTTGCCAAATTTGGTTCCACTGGATTCTTTTATAGACATAGTAAATCTATGTTTTCTGCAGCAAATGCCCTTTAAGCAAAGTTTACAGAAAAAATGTTTTGCTTCAATAAGACAGAACTATTTTCTCTCATTCATTTATTGAAAAAGCTGTTTCTATAAAGCATGATGCTATGTTTTCAGGCGATCACAGCTGAATCACACATGAGTTCTGCAATCAAGGAACACATAGGGATGTAATACACATATCTCAATAGACAGGCACATGTGGAAAGTTGTGAGGGCCATGAAAGGGGCAGAACCAACATGCTGTGGAAAGTGATTATTTCCTGCAGTGATCTAAGAAGAATTCAGGAATGGTTGGAGCTTGAGGTTTCATGTGACCAATGAACATCTTTTGGATATATGGGGTTAGGAGGAAAGGAATTCTTGGTAGAGAGAATGTAAACAGTACTGAAGATAGAAAGAAGGAAGGCATACAAGCAATCGTTCAGTTTCACTAAAGTAAAAGGTTTGCAAGAGACTAAGATTAGAAACATAGATTTGGGCCAGATTAATGGAGGCTTTTAAAATTTACATGACACATTTTGACTTTATCATAAGCCATAAGAAGTCAATAAAGATTTTTGAGGCAAGAGTAACTCAGGAACAAATCCAAGGATGGACTACAGAAAAATGGTGCTTGCCAATGAGAAAGCTAGGTCAGTGCTCCATTTAAGTGGTAATAAGGACTGGGGAAGAAAGACTTTTCTTCAACAGCATCCTGAGGGTATCAATGTCACTAAGAAAGAGTGGCTTCTTGAAGGTCTCTGTCAAGGTGGGCAGCAGACATACTTCAGGAAGAGGCTGAAGAGGTAGGATGGTTTGCCCTCAATGGTGGGAGCCAATGGATGCACTGTTAAAAGCTGGGAGTCTAGTTGCCAGAGAAGGGATGTATAGGAATCATCTGGATAGGATATCAATGAGAACAGGAAGGGAGGCAATACAGGAAGGGTTTTTTTATATAGTAGAATTGTAAAGTGAAGGGATTAAGAAAACAGAGGTAGGAATTAGACTGAAGACATAGAATGAAAATCCATATCCAATAAATATTTATTAGTTGCCTATAGAGTTTGAGGTATATTCACAAATGAAGTTACATTTGAATGTTATCAACACATTATAGACCTAGAGAGGATGAGAAACTTGACTAAAATAAACCTATTTTAAGCGGTAAAATTTCAACACCAGTTTTCTGTCTTGATTAATTTATTTTAATCCTTTGTATCATCTCACATTACCTCTCATAAAAAATAGGAGAGGTTAAGAGGCATCAACATGGAGCTAGAGTATGTGTTAATGGGAATGTTAGTGGAGAATATTATTTTTTTTAAATATATTTTATTGATTTTTTACAGAGAGGAAGGGAGAGGGATAGAGAGTTAGAAACATCGATGAGAGAGAAACATCGATTCAGCTGCCTCCTGCACGCCCCCAGCTGGGGATGTGCCTGCAACCAAGGTACATGCCCTTGACCGGAATCGAACCTGGGACCCTTCAGTCCGCAGGCCGACGCTCTATCCACTAAGCCAAACTGGTTAGGGCAAGGAGAATATTATATTAAGCAAAATTAGCCAGTCAGAGAAAGACAAGTATCACATGATCTCACTTATATGTGGAATCTAATGAAGAAAATAAACTGAGGAACAAAACAGATCCAGAGATATTGAAACATGCAACAGATTGACATATTTCAGAAGGGAGGATGGGACAGGGAGAGATTAAACAAAAAATTCATATGAATATATGCATAGCCCATGGACAAACACTAGTGCAGGGGAAGGCCTGGGGAGGGAGCAGGAGTGGGATAGAGAGGGTCAAGGCAGGAGGGGGAGGGACATTTACAATACTTTCAACAATAAAGTTTAAAAAAATAGGAATGTTGGTTCCACTGAATAACTAGCCCTCTTAAACCAGCTTCTTCAAATGCTGAACCCAGATCAAAGTAATTTCCAGTTAGGCCACTGGCTGTTAATAATCAATAATTACATGAAATTAATGAATAATTGCCAGAGGTAAGAAATTACATATTTTGATATTGTGTCAAAATCAATAAAATGCAACTACCAGATCATTTTTTCTCAGTTTCATAGCTTGTTAATTTTGTGACTATTCATTTGAATAACTACATCTGAAATATGAGAGTAAAGGCTAGTGGCCATTTATTCCTGTATTATAAATGCTAAATTCCAGAAGTGTGTGACACCTACATGAATATAAAACAAAGTTATTGTAATTAACGTTATTACCACGAATAATAAATAAATTTATAACATCTAATATGTAAATACTAAGCAAAGCATGTAATTTGTTTCTTTTTTAAATTAATCTCACATTCACATTAATATGATTTATGTTATTATAATATACACTATGCCTCGGGAATCAGAGTGGGGATGATTAGTTCTTTATGTGACCTTAATAACAAATAATGTGCTAACCAAATCATAAATATCGACTAAAATTAATTTATATTCCTGATATTCTTAAAATTGCTTCCTGAATTTGAACTTTAATATAATGAATGAAAATAAGCATAAGTGCCATGACATATTAAAATGTCAAAACGGAGGACACCTGCAGTCATAGTTCAAGGAATGGATCATAGATCACAGAATGTTAGAGGGAGGAAGGACCTTGGAGGTCACTCAGTTCAATCACTTCATTTTGTAAATAAGGAAAGGGGAGGCCAGAGATGCTGGGGATTTCTCCAGGGTTCAATGCACAATTACAAAGTGGCAGCTCCAAGAACACAGTGCAGACCTCCTGACTTCAGTGCATTGTTTTTTTGTGGGTTTTTTTCCACATCATGCTGCCTAGAGAATTATTTTTCATCATCTTAAAATGCTACCTTATTATTTGTACTAGCAAGTGAAAAAATAATGGATATATAGTTTTTATTTTTTAAATAAGAAGAAAGCATTTCCATTATCCACAGCAAAACATTATTTACTATAACATGAACTCGGGTGATGGTTTTATGTCTCATACATCCTACAGCAAACAAGCTTTCTAGATTTAAGCACATTTGGTCACATTGATGATCTTTTTAAATGAGCTGCATTTTTAGTAAAATAAATGATTTGACATGTTTACTCATTTTCATGATACAAAAGATGAAATTATTACAGAAATAGAAGCCCAGTGCATGGAATTTGTGCCCTCGGGAGGAAGGGGTCCCTCAGCCCGGCCTGCACCCTCTCACAGTCCAGGAGCCCTTGGGGAATGTCTGATTGATATGGGGGGGGGGGGGGGGGGAGAAGGCCTAAGCTGGCAGGCAGTCAAACATCCTTAGCACTGCCGAGGAGGCCAGAGAAGCTCTTGCCACTGCCACTGTGCTCACCAGCCATAAGCCCAGTTTCTAGCTGAGCAGTGTTCCCCCGTGAGAATGCACTGACCACCAGGGGGCAGCTCCTGGGTTGAGCATCTGCCCCCTGGTGGTCAGAACGTATCATAGCGACCAGTCATTCTGCTGTTCAGTCGATTTGCATATTAGCCTTTTATTAGATAGGATTGGTATGTAGCAAATTTGGACATTAAAACTTTTTCTATCCAGGTATAATTTTATAATGATTTCTTTTTTTTTATTGATTTTTTTTTACTGAGAGGAAGGGAAAGAGATAGAGAGTTAGAAACATCGATGGGAGAGAAACATCGACCAGCTGCCTCCTGCACATCTCCTACTGGGGATGTGCTCACAACCAAGGTACATGCCCTTGACTGGAATCGAACCTGGGACCTTTCATTCCTCAGGCCAATGCTCTATCTCCTGAGCCAAACTGGTTACAGCTATCCAGGTATAATTTTAAAAAGAGAGAGGCATAGATCTTAAGTGTACCCTTTGATGAGTTCTGACAAGAACATACACCAGTGTAGTTCACATCTAGATCAAAATACAGACTATTTTAACATCCCAGAAAAATCCCATTGCTCTCCCAGTCAGTAAATTCACCATCCTCTCATGGAGAAAACCACAGATATTTTGTTGATGGTTTTTTAAAAATATATTTTTATTGATTTCAGAGAGGAAGGGAAAGGGAGAGATTGAAACATCAGTGATGAGAGAGAATCATTGATCAGCTGCTTCCTGCACGCTCCTTACTGGGGATCAAGCCCGCAACCCAGGTATGTGCCCTGACCAGGAATTGAACCATGACCTCCTGGCTCACAGGTTGATGTTCAACCACTGAGTTACACTGGCCAGGCTTTTGTTCATGTTTTGATCAAACTAGTTGTCTTTATTTTTATTAATTGTAGGAGTTGCTGGTCTACTCTGGATAATATGAGTTTATTGTCATATATAAATAAGCATTGCAAATATTTTCTGCTCATCTGAGGCTTATCTACATACTTCTAATCTTGTCTTTAATCTTAATGATGTATATTTTAGAAATTATTCATAACTATTGCTTTTTATGTCCTGACTAAGAAATATGTGTGTATCTTATGATATTGAACATATTATTCTACTAGAGGCCTGGTGCATGGATTCGTGTGCTGGTGGGGTGCATGGCCTGTGGGGATCGGCCCACTGTAGGAGCACCGCTCATCCCAGTCAGCTGAGCAGCACTCTCACTGTGGGAGTGCACTGACCATTAAGGGGAAGCTCCTGGATTGTCTGCCCCCTGGTGGTCAGTGCACATCATAGCGACTAGTCGACCAGTCGTCCTGGTCATTCCACCATTCAGTTGCTGGCTTTTATATATATAGATAGTTTTCTTCTGGAAGCTTTAGAGTTTTAGCTTTTTTTGTTTTGTTTTGGTTGTTTTTTGTTTTTTATTGTGTTTTTTTTTAATCTTCACATGAGGACATTTTTTTCTCATTGCTTTTCAGAGAGAGTGGAAAGGAGGAAGGAGAGAGAGAAGAAGACAGACAGAGGGGGAGAGAGAGAGAGAGAGAGAGAGAGAGAGAGAGAGAGAGAGAGAGAGATTGGTTGCTTCCTACACATGCTCCTGGGTTCGGTAGCAAACCAGCAACCCAGGTACATGCCCTTGACTGGGAATCAAACCTGAAACTCTTTGGTGCCTGGGCCAATGCTCTAACCACTTAACAACACTGCAAGGGCAAGTTTTTGCTTTTACGTATAGTTCTGAAATACATTTCAAGTTAAATTT
Organism: Myotis yumanensis; assembly: GCF_028538775.1. Lineage (NCBI taxonomy): Eukaryota > Metazoa > Chordata > Mammalia > Chiroptera > Vespertilionidae > Myotis > Myotis yumanensis. Next base: position 179,907,893 of record NW_027223753.1, read on the forward strand.
TATATATGAAGTGAGGTCTGAGGCAAGGTTTCTCCCCTATATCATGATCCTGTTGTCTCAGCACCATTTGTTGAAGAGATGCTTCTTTCTCCATTGGATTGGTTTGGAGTCTTAATTAAAACTTCACAATGAATATATGGGCTCACTTCTGGACTCTAGCCCACTCCACTGATCTCTCTATTCTTCTATTAAAAGCATACTCTCTTTTTAGCTTTTTTATGTCTTCAAATCATTTGTAAATACTCAAACTTTGTTTTTGGTGTTTTGTCAAGATTTTAAAATAAAATGTCAAGCCCTTGCATTTCCACATAAATTTTATTTTATTTTATTTTTGTTTATTTATTTATTTATTTATTTATTTTTTTATTAAATTTTTATTGTTTGGATTACATTTGTTCCTCTTCCCCCCCCCATAACTCCCCTCCTTCCAGTTCCCCGCCCCACCCTCCGCCCTCACTCCCCACCCACTGTCCTCATCCATAGGTGCATGATTTTTGTCCAGTCTCTTCCCGAATCTCCCATTCCCCTTTCCCCCCCAAGAATAGTCAGTCCATTCCCTTTCTATGTCCCTGGTTCATTATAAGCACCAGTTCATTCTGTACATCAGATTATTTATTCACTTGATTCTTAGATTCACTTGTTGATAGATGCATATTTGTTGTTGTCAATTTGTATCTTTACCTTTTTCTTCTTCCTCTTCTTAAAGGATACCTTTCAGTATTTCGTGTAATACTGGTTTAGTGGTGATGAACTCCTTTAGCTTTTCCTTGTCTGTGAAGCTCTTTATCTGACCTTCAATTCTGAATGATAGCTTTGCTGGATAAAGTAATCTTGGTTGTAGGTTCTTGGTATTCAGCACTTTGAATATTTCTTGCCATTCCCTTCTGGCCTGAAAAGTTTCTGTTGAGAAATCAGCTGACAGTCCTATGGGTACTCCCTTGTAGGTAACTGTTTTTCTCTTGCTGCTTTTAAGATTCTCTCTTTGTCTTTTGCTCTTGGCATTTTAATTATGATGTGTCTTGGTGTGGTCCTCTTTGGATTCCTTTTGTTTGGGGTTCTCTGTGCTTCTTGGACCTGTAAGTCCATTTATTTCACCAGGTGGGGGAAGTTTTCTGCCATTATTTCTTCAAATAGGTTTTCAATATCTTGCTGTCTCTCATCTTCTGGCACCCCAATAATTCTGATATTAGTCCCCTTGAAACTGTCCCAGAGGCTCCTTACACTATCTTCACACTTTCGGATTCTTTTTTCATTTTGCTTTCCAGTTGGGTGTTTTTTGTCAAATCTTTGGTTTGATTCTTGTGCTCTTCTGGTCTGCTATTGGGTATAATATTCTTTATTTCAGTCCATGTATGCTTACTTTCTAATTTCTCTATCGTAGCATCGAGGGTCTCATTAGTTTTCGTGAGGCTCTGCTCAAGTTTATAGCAAGCCCTCAAAATTGCGATTTTTAGCTCCATATCCTCCATTTCTGTCATGTTTTTTTGTCTCCGCATCTTTTATGCTTTCTTGGTGCACCCCCTTGTGGTCTTTGTGCGCAGTCTTGTTCTAGCCAAGCCTTACTTGTTGTAGTTAACACTAGAGGGATTTGACCACCAGGCCGACTGGCTGTAGGAATCAGCTGTGTGGAAAACTTTAGTCCTCTGGGGAGGCGCTAATCTAGCCTTTGCCTGAGGCGATCTGGCAAATGGCTCTGCGCAGGGCTTGGGCGGGGCGGGCTCAACAGGGCGGGGGGAGGGAGCAGCTATGGCTGCTCTCAGTCCGTCCCCAGGGACTCTGCCTCTCTGTCCCCGCAACCGCTGCAAACCTCGGAGGGACCGCAGCCAGACAGTCCCGCTTCTCCTGTTTGAGTCTGGGTCCCTAGAGACTCGCCCAGATCTGTAGCCCAGAGTCTGAGACTCCCTCCTGATTGAAAACGACAACCTCGCCCTCAGCCACCAGCCCGCTTTGTGCGCGCACCGCCGCACCACCGTACCTTTAAATTTTCCACACTGCGCCTCCTCTGAGCCTCGGTTTGCTGTTGTTTTTCCTTCTAGTTGAAGAGTCTCTCCTCAGCCAGCCTTCCTGTGGTTCTGGTTGATGTCCGTTCCGTCTTTTAGTTGTATTTTTGAAGTGGTTGTTTACGGCGGCATAGCCGGTGTTTACCTATGCCGCCATCTTCGATTCTCCTCTCCACATAAATTTTAAAAGCAACTTGTTGATTGCCATTTTAAAAAAATAAGTGGGACAAGTTGCTTCTAAATCAACCTGGCTAGTGTTGCTCAGTTTGTTGGAGCATCATCCCATTCACCAAAAGATTGTGGGTTCAGTTCATGGTTATGGCACATACTTGATTTTGGGCTCAATCCCTAGTAGTGGCATGTGCATGAGGCAGCCAATCAACGTTTCTCTCTCTCTCTCTCTCTCTCTCTCTCTCTCTCTGTCTCTCTCTCTCTCATATCCTCTGTGTGTGTATTGCTCTAGTATTTACAACATGTAACTTCATCACATTGTATCTTCAAATAATACTCTATCACTTCATATATAACATATAAACTCTAAAACAATATATTTCCATTTTGTGCCTCACCTTTTTGTGCATTTGTTGCACACATTTTACTTCTATATGTATATGAAAATATATCTTCATTTTTGTTTTAAAAGGTTAAAGAAAACATAGGCAGAAAAATCTCAGACATCTCATGCAGCAGATTTTTCACCAATACATCACCTAGGGTAAGAGAAACAAAGGAAAAAAATAAATAAATGGGACTACATCCAAATAAAAAGCTTCTGCACAGCAAAAGAACGCATCATCAAAATGTAAAAGGAACCCACTGTATGGGAGAACATAGGTGTCAATGACACATCTGATAAGGGGTTAATTTACAAAATATATAAGGAACTCATACAGCTCAAAAAAATGGAAGACAATCCAATTACAAAATGGGCACACGACCTGAATAGGCACTTCTCCAAAGGGAACATACAGATGGCCAAGAGACATATGAAAAAATACTTAATGCCACTCATTATCAAAGAGATGCAAATTAAAACTGCAATGACATATCTCCTCACACCTGCCAGAATGACTAACATCAACAAATCAGCAAACAACAAGTGCTGACAAGGCTGTGGAAAAAGGGGACTCTAATACACTGCTGGTGGGAATGCAGACTGGTTCAGCCACTATGGAAAATAGTATGGAATTTACTCAAAAAATTAAAAATGGAAACTGCTGTTTGACTTAGTGCTCCCATTTCTAGGGCTATATCCTAAGAAACCTGAAACACCACTCAGAAAGAATATATGCACCCCTGTGTTCATAGTAGCATTATTTATAATAGCTAAAATCTGCAAACAGCCCAAGTGCCAATCAGTAGATGAGTGAATAAAAAGGCTGTGGTACATTTACATAATGGAATACTATGCAGCTGTAAAAAAGAATATCTTACCCTTTGACACAGCATGAATGGACCTGGAGAATATTATGCTGAGTGAAATAAGCCAGTCAGAAAAAGAGAAATATCACACAATATCATTTATAAGTAGAATAATAAACTGATGAACAAAATAGGTGCAGAGACATGGAGGCATGAAACAGACTGACATATCTCAGAAGGAAGGTGGCCGGGGAGATGTGAAGAGATTAACCAAAGAACTTATATACATCTATACTTATAAAAGCCTAGGTCAGTGGTTCTCAACCTTCCTAATGCCACGAACCTTTAATACAGTTCCTCATATTGTGGGACCCCCAACCATAAAATTATTTTCGTTGCTACTTCATAACTGTAATTTTGCTACTGTTATGAATCGTAATGTAAATATCTGATATGCAGGATGCATTTTCATTGTTACAAATTGAACATAATGAAAGCATAGTGATTAATCACAAAAACAATATGTAATTATATATGTGTTTTCCGATGGTCTTAGGCGACCCCTGTGAAAGGGTCGTTCCACCCCCAAAGGGGTTGTGACCCACAGGTTGAGAACACTGGTCTAGGTGGTCCTCGCGCCCTCGCACACATGACGCCACAAGATGGCCACCACAAGATGGCCGCAGGCACAGTGGAGGCAGGGCCCAGTGGCTACTCCACGCAGTGAGGCCTGGTGGTCCTGCGGCTCCGTGTGGTGTGGAGGAGGCCGGTCCCAGCAGAGGCAGTGGGTCGCAGCAGGGGAGGGCTCTTGTGGGTGATCAGGCCGGCAGGGGAGGGCAGTTAGGGGCGATCAGGCTGGCAGGCAGAGGCGGTTAGGGTCAATCAGGCAGGCAGGCAGGTGAGCAGTTAGGAGCCAGTGGTCCCAGATTGTGAGAGAGATGTCCCAGATTGGAGAGGGTGCAGGCTGGGCTGAGGGACACTCCCCCGCCCCATGCACAGATTTCATGCACTGGGCCTTAGTATATTCATAACCAATGGACACAGAGAATAGTGTGGTGAAGGCCTGGATGAGACAGGGGCTGGAAGATGGGGGCTAAGGGAGGAAAGTTGGGTAAAGGGGGACATCTGTAATACTGTCAACAATAAAATAAAATTTTTGAAAAGTTACTTATCTTTAAAAAATTTTAAAAAACAATTTAAAACTATATTATGTTTACTCACATATTTGTCATCTCCAGAACTCCACATTTCTTTTTCAGATACAAGTTTCCATCCACAGTATCTTTTATTCTGTCTGAAAATTTTCCTTTAATATTTCTTTTAATGTTTACCTGTTATCAAGATTCTCAGCTTTTGTTTGTCTGAAAATGACTTATTTTGCCTTAGATTTGAGAGATATGTTTATTAGATATAGAATTCTTGGTTGAATGTCTTTTCATAGAATCCTTTAAGATTTCATTCCATTATCTCCTAGCCTCCATATTTCACATGGTTCACATAAAATTCTGCTCTCATTTGAGTCATGGTCCTTGTATGTAATATGTCTGTTTCCTCTGGGTATTTTTAAGATCTTTTGATGTAATTGTATTTCAAAAATTTGATTATTAAGTAACTTGGTGTTCTTTACTTTTTATTATCTCAAGTTCATTTTTAATTAGATTCTTGAATCCATTTGTTAACATTTTTCATCAAATTTGGAAATGAATGTCTATCATAGCTAAATCAGTGCCCCAAATTCAAATACGAAATCCTTATAAAAGGATTGAGTCATATTACCTTATAATAACTGAGTTGTTATTTTTGGCTTAAAGCAGGACTATTGATTCCTTTTGTTTCTATCTGAGGTGGCTGTGTCTGCAGAGCAGACCAAAGCTTAACTCACCATTCAGTAATTAGCATAAAAGAGATAGTGTAGAAAAAGAGATACATAGTAAGTCTTACTTCAAAAATCAATGCCTTGCTTAGGTAAGTTTATCACATGGGAGCATTAGGTACAAAAGAGAATATCTTTCATAAATGCTAGTCTCTGACAGAGTAACCACCCTCATAATAACTGGAGCTCCAATAATATCCTAAGCTCTGACCACATTAGCAATTTCTGCCCCAAGTGATGGACAAAATATCTAAAAGAGATGGAAAGAGAAGTGAATGCTTGGTTAGAAGACAGAAGATTTCCTCCTAAATAAGATAGGCAGAGGGAACTTTGTCAGTACCTTGAATTATAAAAGGAATACCAACAGAATTCACAAGATCATATCATATTAGATTAGAAAAATGATTTGAGGACAATGTATATGGAAGTGTGGGAGAGAGTGAAGTTTAAATAAAATCTTAGTAGAGAAACAATTCTAAAATTTTCTTGACAATCTGAAATAATAATGGTGCCACTTGTATAAATAAGAAAAGTATTGTAAAGGGAAGTGTGTACTGGAGGAATGGTGAAAAGGAAGGAGGTTGGTTTCATTTGTTCAGGCATATAGTCACTTACTTAAATAAAACTAGTTGATAATGACCTGAACTGCGCTGAGGAGATCCTCAACATAACAAACACAGAAGTGGAAATTCACGCTGGAGAAAAGGAAATGAGCTTAGCTCTAGCATGGTTATTTTAAGACCAAGTGAAGGAACTTTGTAGAAATATCCGAAGAGCTACTTAAATATTTTAATGCAGAGTGGTTTGAAATAATGGTTTGATAGACAATGTTAGTTGAGGCTCTGTGAGTAAATGAAACTCCTGAATGAATGACTCATTTGAGTGATGGGCCTAAGTTTTTATGAAGTTAAGTAAAATGTAGTTTGTACATATTCACTAAACATTTCTATGGGATTCTTCTTATAACTGAAAACTGTAATGTTGAAAAGAAATTATTCTTTAAAAAAAACCAGGTAGCACTCTTTCTGGCTTCATTCTTTGAAAATAGCATAACTAAGAGGGAAAATTAGTAGCAAAAAGGATCAGTTTGCCTATATAGCTTCATCTCCATTGGGAATATAGAGTAAGAAATTATAACAGCTGTTTCTCAGGTGATAAGCAGGATCACACTTAGGTTTTCACTAGTTTATCGTAAGTATTAATTGGTGTGTGATGCCAGTTATATAGTAGGCACTATGAAAACAGAAAGAAGGGAGAACCTAAAGGTGTCTGGGGGGTCCAAATGTTTCTCAGACAAGGGGACATATAAACTAAGTCCACAAAAAGGTGAAGAGTTCTCCAGATAAATACACAAGTAGAATTATGGAGTAGAATTATAGACAGTAGAATTATGAAACTACAGAAAATGAAAAAGGCATCCAAAAATTTTTAGTATTTAGATAACCACAAGCATTTTTAATGATAAGCATTGAATATGTGTGTAGTGGCATGCTAGCACATGAAACTAAGAAGTCAGGAAGTGCCAGCTATGAAGGGCCTTTATACTAAGGCACAAAGACCAATTGTCTCCAAAATTTTGGGACAGATTTCCTGTAAGTAAAATGCTTGATCATACAATTAAACATTTTTTAAAACAAAAAAAAATTTTAAGAATTTATTAAGGCACTGAATATATGGAAATTAATAGTCTGTAGGTTTCAAAACAATAATCAATTGGAAGATGTGATGGAAGAAAAGACCAAATAAATATCAAAAGAGTACCAAAAATTCTATCTAATAAAAGACAAAAAGGGCAATTAACCGCACCTCCGCTATGCTTCCCATTGGCTAATTAGGGCGATATGCAAATTAACTGCCAAGAAAGATGGCGGTTAATTTGCATATGTAGGCACAATGCTGGGAGGCGAAAGGGGAAGGACAGAAGAAGCCTCCTGCTGCTGACGGTGGGTGATCGGAAACCCAGGTGGCAGGCAAGAAACAGGAACGTCTTTGCCCCGCCCCCCAGCCTTGATCGGAGAGCCGTGCAGCCTTTGCCCGGCCCCCCAGCCATGATCTGAGAACCAGGGCCGCCTTTGCCTGCTTCCCAGCCGTGATGGGAGAACCGGGGGCCTTTGCCCACCCCCAGCCGTGATCGAAGAAGCTGAGCAGGGCAGGGAAGAGGCGGCACTGACACCTAAGTAGATCGCAAGCACCTTTCAAACTGCGCGGGTAAAACCCCATGAGACCAGGTCCTGACCGCCCATGGAGATTGAACTGCAAACCCCGTGAGACTGGTCCTGGTCCCCACGTAGATCGCGAGCACCTTTCTAACTGCACAGATAAAACCCCATGAGAACGGGTCCTGACCGCCAGGTAGACAGCAAGCACCTTTCAAACTGCAAACCCCATGAGACCGGGTCCTGGCCGCCACGTAGATCGCGAGCACCTTTCAAACTGCATGGGTAAAACCCATGAGACTGGGTCCTGGCCTCTATGTGTTGCCACGTAGATCTTGGGGGGCCAGCAGCCGCCTCTTCCCTGTCTCCCCCCTCCCATCCCCCACCGGTGATCAGAGAAGTACCTGTATTTTTTTTTTAAAGTACCTGTATTTTTAATAATTTCTTGACAATGTAAAAGAATTTTACATTATGATCTAAGGGTGGTGGGGTGAGGAGAAGGAGCAGCAGAAAAATCCAACAAACAAAAAGGGAAACAGAAATGCATGGTGGAAGGGATTTGAAGGGTGGGTAGGGGCATTGCCCAACTAAAATGCAATTGGTTTGTTACTGAGTACTATTCATGGGAAGACAGCATCCTGACTCCTTCTCTATGCAGCATATTGGGAGAAAATATGATTCATCCAGGTGGAAATATGATTAGGGGTTGGAAGACAGACAGGGAAAGAAGAAGTCATAAATAGACACTGAGAGAGTTACTGGCTTGCTGGCTGCAAATACTGAGTCTCCAATAGTGATAGAATAAAAAAGTGAGGGATATCTCTGGAAGATTCAAGAGATAGGGGACAACTCTTCTAGGGTTTTGACTTGCCCAGCAGATTTCCACATACACACGTGTACACGCCTATGTTTGCATGCACACACATATACACATAACTGACTGCCCTCCCTGGAAGCACAGAAGAAGAAGAGGCCACCAGAAGAAGAAGCCACCCACATTTGGTCCAGGCACAAGCACCTGTGGCTGGCTGCAGCCCAGGAGACGGACAAGCCATCCACCCGAGGTCCCAGGCTGCAGCCACCTGGAGAAGCTGCCAGCCCTGTGGTCCAGGGCACCAGCGCCTGTGGCCAGGAAAATAGGTTCCCTCTTCTCCTACTGCAGTCATTACTTCAATATTCCCCTTCTGAATTTCTCTCCTGTGCTGCAACTCAACTCCACTTTTCATCGGAAGGATACAGAACAGAGAGAGCAATATTAAAAGCTTACATTTTTAAGCCGGTAAGGTTGGTACTTAAACATATAAATGGAAAACTAGAGTCCTTAAGGTAACAAAAGCTACAAAGGACAGAGACAGCGCATGACCTATTATATCCAGCAATCCATATGGGGACTGAAAACTTTGCAATGATGACAATTACTGAAGATATGAATCAACTAAAATAGTTGACAGGGACAATTCTTCCATTTTTGAAAATATCTACATCAAATCTGTTTAAATAGATTTTCATCTGCATAATATAACACATTCTGACAAGACTACCACCACCACCCATGTGGTCAGTGTTGTGCCAATAAATGTTTAATAACTGAGGGACAACCCCCCCCCCCCCCCAAGTGCACAAATTTTTGTGCACCGGGCTTCTAGTACATAAGAATAGTCTGAACAAGAAATGAAGAAATTATTTTAAAATACTACTGGGGACACAGAATATTTGAACAAATAGAAAGGTTTACTTTCTTCTTGAATAAAAAGATTCAACATCATCAATTCCCTGAAGTTAACTATTAAATTTAATACTTCCTTAATGAAAATACCAGTAAGATTTTTCAGTTTTAATATTTTATTTTACTGTGATAAGCACACCTAAAATGAGATATAACCTCTGAATAAACTTTTAAGTATACAGTGCAGCATCATTGACTCTATGTACAATGTTGTATAGTAAATCTCTAAAACTTTTTCATCTTACTCAACTGAAACTTCATGCTCTTTGATTTGATTAGTAACTCTCCATTTTCCCTTTCCATTCAGCCTTTGGAAACCAGCATTCCATTCTTCATTTCTATGAGTATTACTATTTTAGCTACCTCTTATAAACGGAATCATGCAGTATTTGTCTTTCTGTGACTAGCTTACTTAACTTAGCATATGTAATTAAGGTTCATCCATGTTTTATTTTTTTTAAAATATATTTTATTGATTTTTTACAGAGAGGGATTGAGAGGTAGAAACATCGATGAGAGAGAAACATTGATCAGCTGCCTCCTGCACACTCCCTACGGGGGATGTGCCCGCAACCAAGGTACATGCCCTTCACCAGAATCGAACCTGGGACCCTTAAGTCCCCAGGCTGATGCTCTATCCACTGAGCCAAACCGGTTAGGGCCATCCATGTCTTTTGGGTATTAAGAATTTCCTTCTTTATTAAGGCTGAAAAAAATTCCATTGTATGTATATACCACATTTTATCTATTCATCTGCTGATGGGAATTTTGGTTGATTCCACATCTTGGCTATTATGAATAGTACTGATATAATCATGGAGTGCTAATGTCTCATTGAGATCCTGATTTTAATTCTTTTGGATAACTACCCACAGTGGAATTGCTGGATCATATAGTAATCCTACTTGTAATTTTTTTGAGGACCCTCCACACAATTTTTCAGAGTAGCTGGTTCAAATGCACCATTTTGAATTCCCACCAAAAATGTACAAGGGTTCCAATTTCTCTACATGCTTGCCAACGCATGTTGCCTTTTGCTGTTGTTATTGTTTTTTATAATAGCCAACTTGACAGGTGTGAAATGCTATCTCATTGTAGGTTTGATTTGCACTTCCCTGATAATTAGTGACATTAAGCATTTTTTTCTATGCCTGTTGGCTATGTGTATGTCTTCTTTGAAGAAATGTCTATTCAAGTCCTTAGCCAAATTTTAAAATCAGGTTATTAGATTTTTTGCTGTTGAGTCACAGGAGTTCCTCGTGTATTTTGGAAATTAATCCCTTATCAGATGTTTGGTTTGCAAATATTTTCTTCTATTCCATCGGTTGCCTGTCACACTGTTGCTTTCATTGCGGTGCAGAAACTTTTTAGTTTAATATGGTACTCCTTGTCTAGTTTTGCTTTTGTTGCCTATACTTTTGGTTCTGTATCCATGGAATTATTGCTGGAATTCAAACCCAGGTTCAGCCAAACTCCAAGCATCATAGTCTTAATCATAGGAACCAATTGAAAAAGAAAGGGAAAGTGCTACACCTGTCACCAGACATGAAGAGAGCTCAGGGAGGAAGAAATGGAATGGCTCAGTCATTTAGCGGGACAGTTCTTTGTATTCAATAATTGTGGGGTGGATTGGCCAGAAGCCCAAGCTTTGGAGCCAGGCAGGCTCCCATCAAATCTTGAGACTTCGTTTCTTGACTTGTGAAATAGGGATAAAAAGCAGTGTCATATATTTGTTATTATAATTAAATTAACAATGTATGTAGAGTGCTATTAAATAACTTATAATAATTTTATTATATGTCTTTATTTGGTCTAACGGTGAAAGAGAAATATGACATCCTTTCAGGTAGAACAGAGAATTATCAGGACTAGAATGAACACTGCATTACCTTGAAGACATTATTCCAAGTAATTTGTTCATGTATTGAAAATAATCCGTTTATTTAAAGGTGCTTCTTCCAAGAAGTACTTTTGTTTTGTGGTTTTGAACAACAAATGTATTGGCAGTTAACAACTGAGTAGTCTCTTCAAGTCTGCATAAATCCCAAACCAGATTTTCACTCTACGAACTAATTGAAAACAAGTTCTGAAAAATTACAAAGGCAAATAGGACTAAAAAAAAATCTGTAAGTATTTAAACAGGCTCTCAGGGCCCTTAAGTAACATTAAAAAGTACCTCCAGAATAAATCAAAACAATATGATTGCTTGAGATTGCTGTATATGTAAATATGGAATCAGTTTTGAAGGATTGGGTGGGTAACAAATATTTCTCTATTACATGTCTGCTGGCTCTGACCCTGGAAACGCTCAGCTTGATCTGGTGTGTCTGCCATGATGTCTGGGTGGACTACAGCTGGGCAGCATCACTGGGCCTGTGCATGAGAAGGAATGAGTCTCCCTCCTCCCTCTCACTCCATCTGATGTCTGCTAATGAGGTCCAGAGGGTTGACTGTGCAGAGCCACATCCTTTCTGTAGAGAAGGGACATTTGGTGCAATGATAAATTGCTCACACCCAAGCTAAATAGACAAAAAGAGATTAAATGTAAGCAGTTGAACAAAAAAGTATACACATTATAGCAGACATCAGAGGACATTTTTTCTAGGATTACTTTGATGGAATCCTACCCCAACCATTAGATATTTGCTGAGCAAACTTCCACTTGTGGTAATTAACAAAATATATATCTGCAAGAATTAGATGGTGGTCCAATGTGTAATTTTCTATTAAGTAGTGAATTGTCTTTTCTTAACTGCAGTGAAATTAATGTCCTTTTTAACAGTTGCTAAATCTGTATGTTTCTTGTTTAAATACAATGGAGCAATTCAGCCTGGTATTATAAGATTTCATCTAGTGAGGATAAAAGCTAATACTGTCTAGAAAGCATGGCTTAAAATTTCTCGAAGCTGTGTTTACCATCCTGCCTATATTATGCAGGCAGAGCTTATAAACTATCAGGGCCTTTAGATCTTTAGATTGGAAACATTTTCAGATTTAGAAAAGCTTCATTGTTTGATTTGAACTTTTTCCTTTTAAAGTAATTAGGGTGAAATGGGAATATAATCCCCTCACTAACATGTTTTTTACCTCAGTGAAGACTGAGGAATTTAGCGTAAAGATGCAATCTGTGAGGAAAAAAAGAAAAAACAAGAAAGATTTTAAAAGGACTTTCTGCCTTTTCACTTAATTCCTAAAAACAAAATTGCGTACTATAGAACATACTGTTTAATGTCATCTTTTATTATAATATGCCTATTTCCCCAGAGACAATGCATCACTGCAAATAACTTTTTGAAACAAATCTCTAATATTTGAAGACACTCCTGTGAGGCTTTCTGTTCATCGGTTCCAGGGCAGCGATCATTCACCCTTGCCTCCATCGAGGTAAGCAAACACATAAAACAAACAAAAGAATGATTCCTCATTGTATTTTACTTGCCTGTTTTATATTACTGCAATTCTGAAATCAAATAAGCTTTGAGAGTAAAAGCTCACTTTAGATTAGATCAGTGATGGCGAACCTTTTGAGCTCGGCGTGTCAGCATTTTGAAAAACCCTAACTTAACTCTGGTGCCGTGTCACATATAGAAATTTTTTGATATTTGCAACCATAGTAAAACAAATACTTATATGTTTGATATTTATTTTTATATATTTAAATGCCATTTAACAAAGAAAAACCAACCAAAAAAATGAGTTCGCATGTCACCTCTGACACGCGTGTCATAGGTTCGCCATCACTGGATTAGATATTAAATGTTCATTTCTGAGCTAAGCTTAGCTAGCTGTTCCTTTGAAACAACAAGTCCGTCTTAAAATCATTTAAATTGTCATTAATTTAGCAGTTGTACTGGGAGGGATATTTCAGATTGCTCAGACTGAAAATATGCAGGCATCATATAGCTTTGCTTCCTCAGCTACCACTGCGCTTATTTCCATGAAGAATAATATTCTACAGCAAAATTAGTGACAATAAATGAACTGCCATTAGGTAGAACATTATTGGGGCTAATGTAACTTCAGGTGGTCACATTGCTTTGTGAAAAGCCTATGTAAATATTTCCAAATAAAATTATTTTCAGAATATAGGCTTTGGTCTCTGTATTTTAACCACTACTAACCAAGCCTCACTTCATTACAACTTGGAAAGTCAGATGTGGTTAATATTTCCCCACTGAATAAAAATGAGTTTGAAAATGTTAAGTACAGCCATAATTTTGCTTAATTCTGTTAATGTACCTCCAAAATAAAACAAGCTCAGACTGTCATGCATATGTCTAATTCACAGTAAATAAAGGAGCAAAAAGCCATTTCATTAGTCCAATGCATCCTGAATGCATTTCAGGTCATTACTTTTATGAGTAGACAATGTGAATGCCATTTTACCTTGTAAGGAAAATCAACAACAATTGCTATAAATCCAAAGCTGTGGAAATATCTGTGAATCTAAGTTTTGTTCAAGGAACTTCTGGGAAGGAGAGAGATAGGATAAAACAAATGGGCTTTCCTCATTTAAATTCCCGACAGAGTAAATACTACTACATTACCAGCTCCGAATAATTAACTCCCATCCGCTGTGCCAAAGATGATGCACTGTATTTAAAATGCATCTCCTCAATAAACACTCCTTGAAAGAAACCACCACAGACATCATGACAGCTGTCATTGCACTAAAGTTTTACTTACTCACATCATTTTCTGGAAACCATCATTAGAATCAAATAAAAATAAAGCTGAGGTTTTCTGAATAAAACTGTCAAAGAAGATAAAAGTTTTTTACATTGACAGTAAAGCAAATGATTTTTTCCACTCTGTTGAGGTTGCATAATAGTGCCGTATATCTGAATGACTTATGGTCCATCAATGACAGATTAACAGCTGGAGGAGGGGAGACCTTTCCAAGAATAGTTTTCAAATGAATGGAACTTCAGGCCCAGAGGCAATGGGAAATGCAAAGCATGGGGAGCTGGGAAAAGATGTGGGTGGAGGAGTCTTATAAGATCAGACTTTCATAATTCATTAAAATCATGAAAATGACAGAGTGCAACCTGAAATGAATTTTTCATATTCAAAGGGGGAAGAGGTCATGGTTAATACTAAGTCCTTGAAGATGATTACAGGAGGTAGAGAGCCAATGAGAGTATGTTTTTGCAGCATACCTGAAAGAAATAAGCCTTGCTAAGATGTAACTTGGTTAAAGATTCTGCCTACATGGATTTGCTCACCAGGAGTCTGTTCACATAATGAAATACCGAGCACTCTATGCAACTAGACTGAAGTTGGGAGGTGGGTGGGGAGTGCTGATACTAACAAAGTACTCTGTGTATAAAAATAACTTGTTTAGAAAGACTAGACCCACATTCAAAAATGAGAATTACACCATCCATGTACTTCAATAAAATAATATAAAATAAATCCAAAAAAATAGGGCTGATAACTTTATTTTCTTAAGCTGATTTTATGTAGTTTAATTTTTTAAAATTTTTAACATAAAATTAATTCTTACTTTTATAGATGTTACAGAAAAGCGAAAAAGGAAATGAAGAAAGTAAAAGTCACTTCCTACTAATATTCATATTTAAATTTAGTACATTTCCTTCCATTAGTTAATACATTTATTCAAAATCTAATTTTTTCTATAAAAATGAAATTATGATGAATACATACCACATTATGTTGTGAACATAAGAACTATTTAGACTGCTTTTGAAGTCAGTAATCTATTTTGAGTCATATCCAGCAGCCTTTGCAATCTATTTGTGACCAAGGCTTGTTTACTTATCTTTGCATCTGGCCAGCACTAAATTTATGTGCTCAGTACTCATTAAAGATATTATCAATTATTTAGTAGTATGTATTTCAAATGCTTAAATATGTGATTCTACTTAAAAGGTGAAACAAATATAGAAATTGTATATGACTTTAGGGTCTAAAGATTCAATAATCATTGTCACCTAGCTTCAGGTGCCTTCTGGGCCTCAGCATGCATTAACAATAATCTTTACTCTTCCATAGAAGGAATTTTTGTGGTTGTTAATCCTCACCTGATGATATTTTTTCCATTGATCTTTTAGATTGAGTGGAAGAGAGAGGGAAAGACAGAGAGAAACATCGATATGAGAGAAACACATCAATTGGTTGCCTCCTGCAAGTGCCTGACCAGGGCCTGGGCCAGGAAGGAGACTGCAACGAAGGTACATGCCCTTGACCGGAATCAAACCCAGGACCTTTGGTCCGCAAGATGATGCTCTATCCACTGAACTTTGGGCAAGAAGGAATTTTTGACATAGGTCAAACACAATTTTGGAGCATGGCACCACCACCACCACCAAAATCTAATAACCTTGCTAAAAAATAATAAAGCCACATTTTAATGAAATAAATGTAATGTACTATACTAATTACAATGATAGCAGAAATACTATAAAAGTGATTAAAATAGTTTCCATCTGAATTAAATATTTTTATTTAAAAATAATTAATTTCATTATAATAAATATTTATATGTTTATCCTATATAATAAAAGGCTAATATGCAAATTGTCCCCTCAGGATTTCAACCAACTGGGAGTTTGACCACTTGCTATGATTTGCGCTGACCACCAGGGAGCGGTGCGGAGCGAAGGAAGGCCCTGGCCGGAAGCCAGAAGGCTTCAATCAGTCCTGATGAGCCGCCAGGCCTATGGACCCTATTGTGCACAAATTTCATGCACAGGGCCTCTAGAATTTCTATAATTCAGAATAAAGGATAATAGTCATAGAATATGTCTCTGACAGGGGAAAAGTTGGAAATACTGATGAAATTTTAGGCTTTATTAATTGCTTAACTATGAGTCAGAAGGCATAAAATCTGTCTCATTTAAACCAAGTCTTCAAGAAATAAAAAGGTGCATTTAGCCTTGGTGCATTAAATTAATTGCTTACTATGGTTTATCATTATAATAAATATTATTATAATAATCTCTAATTTCACTGCTCTGGCACAAGATTTTTTTTTATTTTTCCTGCCTGCTCATTTAAAATGCAAAATTATATAAAATTGTGTTTGTAGATATACATAAATCTATTAATTCATTTTAAAATTTTTACATTATATTGTACATATTTTACCACATTGTTACCTAATCTTCCAAATAATAACTTTAATGGATACATAATATTGCATAAAGTTGAAGCACCATAGTTTACTTAATCATCCCTCAGTTTTAAAACACTGAGATGGTTTAAAATATTTTCTTTGGTTTGTATTTTATTCATAAACTTTTGCCCAATCTCAGATTTTTAACTTTTTTAGTTTGTTAATGTGTGACTCTAGTAAATTACATTATTGCTTTTTGTTTAATAAGTTCTCATGATATCTGAAAAGACTTTGTCTTTCTAAAGCAGGGGTGGGCAAACTTTTTGACTCGAGGGCCACAATGGGTTCTTAAACTGGACCGGAGGGCCAGAACAAAAGCATGGATGGAGTGTTTGTGTGAACTAATATAAATTAAAAGTAAACATCATTACATAAAAGGGTACGGTCTTTTTTTTTTTTTTAGTTTTATTCATTTCAAACGGGCCGAATCCGGCCCGTGGGCCGTAGTTTGCCCACGGCTGTTCTAAAGCCTTCATTTTATTATACCTGAAAAGGTTATTTTAGTTAAACTTTCTATGATTTTCCCATATTTTCATCTTTAGTAGTAATTCTTATTTTCCACAATATATGTTCTATCTTCCATATTTGTCCTTTTGTCTTGCATTTTAGTGTGTTTTATTGTGTTTATTATGTTTTTAAATTATATTTCTAATTACTAAATTCAACAATGATCTCAGTTATTCATTGTTGTTTAATATTTTGATCTTGTTTAATGTTTGTTATTAGTTAAGATACACTAGTTTCTGCTGCAGTAGCAAAGATTAAAATCCCTGCTGCTTGAAACAAAAAAAGGTTATTTCTTGTCACTGCACATACTGTCTTGGGTTACCAGAGGGTCTTATGCTCTTTAGAGAGTTTTGCTTCATCCTTTTGGCTTTTTGTTTTGTGTAAACGTGCCTTGTACATTGTTTGTGTTTGTTGTGGATAGCTTTATGCTTTCTGTTCACTCATACTGCCATGTGATTAATTTGCTAATCTTTCAAAAGCAGACCAGATGGAGAACCGCTTTCAAGCATCGTCTTGGCAATCTCACTGTTTTCTGGCTGAGTGAGCTTCTTTGATCTTGAGCTGGATATTAGACTTTTTTTTTTTCTCCCTGAGGCTGTTCGTATCCCAATTTCAGTGTCGGAGTAGGTTTTGATGAAGAGTTAAGGTACAGAGGAGATTTTTCTCCAACTCAAGCAGCTCATTTATAGTCTCATGTACATTCTGGACCTAGAGTAAAGAAGCAGCTGATATGGAGGGTTATTTATAACTTCTTCACCCACACAGGGGCTACAGGTGGACATACAGAAGTACTTAACATAGGCACTGGAGGTCAATTCAACTGAGTCTCAGATGGTGGCAGAGAGAATCACTTGAATTCTGAATTGGAGACTGTTGCAAATTGTAATCACTTTCTGTCATTGAGGCAGGCTATAGGAATTCCTTTTAAAATCAATAAAATATAATCATTATACTTACTTCCAGAAATGACTTTTACTTGGGAAATTCAAAAGAGTTCCAATATTTAGAGAGTTTTACTCTTACTCAAATCAAATATATAACTGAAATTTTAACAACTTTATTTAAAACAGCTTGAATGTTAATCCCATCTTGTCCTTAGAAAGGGACTGAGGTCTAGTGTTAAAAATTGGGCTCTTGCCCTAACTGGCTTGGCTCAGTGGATAAAGCGTCAGCCTGCAGACTGAAGCGTCCCAGGTTCGATTCCGGTCAAGGGCATGTACCTTGGTTGCGGGCACATCCCCAGTGGGAGTGTGCAGGAGGCAGCTGATTAATGTTTCTCGCTCACCGATGTTTCTAACTCTCTATCCCTCTCCCTTCCTCTCTGTAAAAAATCAATAAAATATATTTTTAAAAAAATTGGGCTCTTGAGCCATATAAACCTGGCTCTCTTATGAAATAGCTGTGTAACATTAAGTAACTTAAATCATTCTCAAATGTTGGTTTGTTTGTGTGTTGTTGTTTTTTCACCTAGAAGAAGTGGATGATAATAGTATGTAAATCATAGGGTTATTTGGAGTAATAATTTTCAAACATTTGCCATAATTTTAGACATTAGTAGGCCTTGAGAAAATGGCCAGTTTTAAACTCAGAAGAAGGAAAATATATGAACAAAGATAAGAAGATAGGAAAACAGCCTGTGTTCCAGGTTGATTGGACTTTGGATATATGACACAGGGCTGCTGCACACAGTTATGCTGTTGCTCATTACACAAGGATGCCTGACCAACAGGACAAGTGGGGATGAAAGCCAGCCCCTATTCTGCTTGCATGGCCATGCTCCCTGCCAGAGGAAAAAGTGCATTTTTCTTTGCATACTCTTATGAGCTAGCCGTGACCCTGAATAAGTAGGGATCATAAGAAATTTGACGAAAGGTGATTCAGTGACCCTAATCCTAAACAGGGAGGTGTAGAGCTTTGGAGAATACTCACCATACCTGGGTCATCTCCTTTCCTAAGTAAAGGGACTCTGACCCATTTTCATTTGTTGGTTTTCAAAAACTCACAGCAAAAATACCTATTTGTCCCCTTGTAGATTCAACAGGCTTTGAACTTTTTTCTTCCTTTCACCGACGTTCCAATCTTTCTTCTGAGCCATCATTACAACAGTTTGCTGTCAGTTGTGCTCTACTTGCTTTTCTTCCTGGACTGCCCCAAAGATTGAAAGGGACTTTAATCCTGGTTTGATCTTGGATGGTTTAGCTGAGATTCTTTGGTTAGATGACCAGCTGCCTCGAATCACAGACTCTCTCTTCTCCTGCCGAGTTTGTCTCCAAGGGGAGTGGAGAAAAGATGAGGAATAGAATTGTGCAACAAGATGTTGAAATCTGCCTCTAGGAAGCACCCTCTTCCATCTGCTACTTTACTAGGCTACAGTTTTCTCAAGAGCAAACACCCTTAAACTTTTACATTTCCTCCATAATATACAAAAGAGCTGCTAGAGCAAGGCTTTGTAGCAACAGGAAGAATGGAACATCATTCTGTCACTGCCTCTTCTCATTCTCTTCTTTCCAGTACTCTAATTTCTTTAACTGGGGAGATGGGAAGGAGGAGAAAAGTTTGCATCAGGCAATAAAAGATTCTAATAAGAATTCATTTCATTGATCCAAAAATAAACTGAGATTATCTCATCTATCTTCATATAAAAATTATAACTTATTAAATTTGAATATGTTCCAGGTGCTTTACATACATTATCATTAATCCTTATAACAACACTATGAGGTAGCTATTTTTATCTCTGTTCTATAGATAAAAAAACTTAATTAACTTATTTAAATATACAGAGCTAATAAGGAATTGGGTTAGGATGAATCCCAGTGATATCTGACATTATAGCTTAATTCTTTTTCTTTATTAGTATCTCCAAAATTTTGTTTAAAATGACACAATGTAATACATGCATATATTCTCACTGGGTACAATGCAAATATAGTAAATATAGTTTTAAAAAGATATCTGGTTATGTATTGTTCTATATTGTTTTTTAATGTAAAAATGTATTTTAAATATCATCTTTCAATGCCAGTACATTCAGATTCAGATCCATTTCTTTTTATAGTAGTTGAATACTATTTTAAAATTATATCTGATACACCCTTCTGTTTTCTTTTACCACAGCTTCTTGCAATGTACTTACTCTGAATCCCTATTTTTTGTATAAATTCACTTTGACTAAGAAGAGTAGTTGGAGGATATTTTTAATTTTAAAGAAATCTGATTTTGTCACACTAGTTTATTTTATGGATAAATATAAAATTATTGGAAATTTTCCTTTTATTTGCTACTTTAATGTGATTACGTGGGTGTCAGTTTTTTCGGTTTGGGTAAATCTGATGATTTTTCTCAAAATGTGGCCTTTTCTCAAACATCTGCTTTTTCTTTGCTGACTACCTGACGTGTTGGCCCATCCTCCATCTCACCTCTGCAGTACAACCCTGCAGTCATTTTATGGCTGCGGCAACCAAGAACCAGAGGGAATAAATGACAGCCAAAGGCATGCAGCTACTCAGTGCTAGAACCTGTAATGAATCGCATTTATCTGCTGACTCCTGGCCCAGTACCCTTTCTACAGCCTGACACATTATTGATGGGAAGTCTTATGTAAATGCTTTAGCTTATTTGTAAATCTATCCCCCCTTTCCCATCACATTTCATATCCCGTTCCCAATCTCATTTGTGTAGCTGGGAAAGTTTGACATGCTCTGTGTCTTTGGCAGAGAACTCCGAGAAAAGCTCACTTATCCTTGTGTTTTATTTGGAATTACTTCTTCTGGAAGAATCTAGTACTTGGCTATGCTCAATAAATCTCAGTTAATAAAAAGTTAGAATATCATGGGACTTTAGGAAGAACTCTAATCTAAATCCTTGTTTTATAAATTCCTTTGATAACATGTATTGTGAATGCACTTCTTAAAGCTTCATGAATGCTGATATATGTTGAAGTACATTTGTACATATAATCTGGGAAACTAAAACCAATAAAGATTAATTGACTTGAAAAATCTCAAGTTAATGGTAATGTCAGAATTGGAGCCCAAGTCTCCTGACTCAAAGTTCATACTGAACAGCCAAGTGACTTGCTAGGGTGCTATTCTATATAGCCAACATAATATAGGCTAGTTTTATCTCCGCACAGTATATGCTAAGCTGCATTCATTATCTTTGTGGCTTCTTTGTGGCTTATAGAAAAAAGATAGCACTAGTAGTGAAATGGGTAATGCACTTTTAAAGCTTGGGATTTTTATTCAGTTTTCTTTCAAATTTCTAATCACAGATAAATAGCAACATATTGAGATCACTCCAGTGGTCTTGATTGATTTGCTGTTCTCTCTCTCTCTCTCTCTCTCTCTCTCTCTTCCTTCTCATACAAAAATAATTCTTAGGGTCACATTATGTGTTCCTGAAACTAGCATTTGTATTCAAGTTCAGTAAATTGTACTGTCAACATTCCGTGACCATTCCTGTTGATTCCTATTGAATACTTAATGTTGCTTTATAATCCTTACCATACTAATGTGTTCAAACTGGGCTGCTCAAAGATATTACTGTTCTAGATTAAAAGGGTAGAATATTTTTAGTGTATTTCCAGACACCTTGATCTCCTGAATAGGGCCAGCATTTACTGATCATACATCTTCATTAGCACAGAGAAGAAGTCAATGTCACAGAAAAGGCACTGAATTTGCCATCAAATGCCTTGGGTTTATACGACCTACTATTGGCTTGCTCAGAGCCTTGGCTTATGTTATCTTAAGAATGGGGCAATAACATCCATGTCCTCTGGGTTGTTTTAAGATATACTTGAAATAATACACGTGAAAGTACCCTGGCACATGTAGGAGCTTAATAAAGCTGATTTCTTTTCCAGTTTACTTAATGCTTGCTACTTTCAGAAACTTTCTTTCCCAATCTACACTAATAAAAGAGAAACATGCAAATTGGTGTCACTCTGCTACACCCACCAGCCAATCAGATGAGTATGCAAATTAACTCAACAAAGATGGCGGTTAATTTGCATACACAGGCAGAGTGAAGACTGAAGATGACTGAAGATGGCAGTGGCCAGGAGCTGGAGTGAAGAGTAGGCTTGGGTTGCTCCCAGCAACGGAGGAAGCCAAGCTTCCCGCCAGCCTTGGCCTCCACTCAAGGAGGGGCTGAGGGTCTGGTTCCCCAGGGGGACATGGCCAGCCTGAAAACAGCCCTCAGCCCCTCACCCAGGCTTTCCATGCCCCCCCCCAGCAGGGACCCCCACCCTGAAAGGGCTGTGGGAAGCCTGAAAACGGCCCTGAGCCCCTCACCCAGGCTGGCCACACCCCTATGGGGTGAGGGTCCTCGTTGGGTGGCTTGGCCAGCCTGCAAACAGCCATGAGCCCCTCACCCAGGCACCCCAGTGGGGACCCCCAACCTGAAGGGGCTGTGGGCAGCCTGCAAACAGCCATCATCTTCTCACCTAGGTTGGCCAGGCACCCCAACAGGGACCCCCCACCCTGAAGGGGGTATGGCCAGCCTGAAAACAGCCCTCAGCCCCTCACCCAGGCTGGCCATGCCCCCCCAGTGGGGACCTTCACCCCATGAGGGTGTGGCTGGCCTGAAAACCACCACAGGCCCCTCGCCCCAAGGGAACCCCCCACCCGATTTGGGGCACCCTTCAAGGCAAAACAGCCAGCCCCCACCTGTGCACCAGGACTCTATATTAATAAAAGGGTAATATGCTAATTAGACTGGGAGACCTTCCAGGAGACCTTCTGAATGTTCTTCTGGACAAAGCTATGGTGGCGGGGCCAAGGTAGAGGCGGTTAGAGACCAAGAGGGAAGGGCAGTCGTGGGTGATCAGGCCGGTGGTGGGGGGCCATTGGGGGTGATAAAGCCAGTGGGGGGGGAAGTTGGGGGTGAGCAGACCAGCAGGGAGGCCAGGTGGGGGTGATCAGGACTCTGGGAGGGGCAGTTTGGAGTGAGCAGGCCAGCAGGGGGGCAGTTGGGGGTGAGCAGGCCAGTGGGGAGGGAAGGTGGGGGCGAGCAGGCCAGCAAGGGGGGGGGGCAGTTGGAGGTAAGCACACTGGCACAGTGGGGAGTTGGGGATGATCAGGCTGGTGGGAGGGGCAGTTGTGGGCAAACAGGCCCACAGGCAGAGTGGTTAGGGGCAATCAGGCAGGCCGGTAGGTGAGAGGTTAGGAGTCAGCAGTCCCAGATTGCGAGAGGGATGTCCAACTGCCAGTTTAGAACTGATCCCTGGAAACCGGCAGTAGGACATCCTTTGAGGGGTCCCAGATTGGAGAGGGTGCAGGCTGGGCTGAAGGACACAACACCCCCTCCCCCATGCATGAATTTCATGCACTGGGCCACTAGTCTATATAATAAAAATCCAGTAGCCCTAACACCAGAACAACCAAAAGACAGGTCACAGTGAAGTGCATGGAGCACCTCTCCGTCCCTCCCCCACGGTCCACAGCTCTGATTGCAGCAAGGCTGGCAGCCAGCAGGCAGACGGGGCAGCCAGTGGGTGGGCATGATGAGGTTGTGTGGGTGGGCGGGGCTGTGAGCATAACTAGGCATGCATGGGTGGGTGGGGCTGCGAGCGCAGCCGGGTACGAGTGGGTGGGGCCGCACAATTTCCCACGTTGGGCCTCTGGTAATGTTATAACTGACTTTGATAGCAGTAACAGAGCTATACATGGTACTCATGCTCTTCCCCTGAAGACCAGCTCTCTCTGGCAGTGCCTGAGCCTGGCACATCACAATCCTTCCTGAAATCTTCTGAGCAACTTCAAAATCCTTGTGAGCATTAGTCTGGGTCACTTGAGTACATCTTGCACATTTAATTAAACCCGTTATTTCTGGAAACAAAAACAAAACATTTGAGAAGGAAGGGCTGAGAGAAACCATCGCTTTTCCAGTAGTGTGTCATGCAAATAATATAAGGAATCTTTTAAAGCTGTGCTTTATCATAATTGGTTTCTGAATCCATTCATTTTCAGACTGTGCCTTTAATTTCTTCATCTATGGTTGCCTTTTGCTACTTCTCTTTTAGGATATCTGTTATCCTTAAAAAAAGGACCAGACAGGAATTAACTTGCTTCTGACCATATCCATTAATCCACTCGAAGATCACTGTGTCAAGCTATGAAAAATGTGCTCGTTTTGAAAAATGACAAAGCTCCCAGGATCTAAAAGGTGCTTATCCTCTAATAGGAATCTATTTGTTCTGTTATTTTTGGCAGCTAGGGCTGGAATCTTCAAAGGCAGATGCAGATTCTATTTTTATTTATCTTTCCTACCCTGAAAATTATGTCTTGCTTCTTCTTTGGCAAGGCTATGGATCAAAAGTCCTTTCCCATTTGCACTGCAAATAAAAAAACACAATCCCATTGTAAATTACATTAACACCTTTTCAACAATCTAAACCTCATGAGGAGAGATATGCTGACTGCTATGTGTGCTTTATAAGCGCTGCACACAGGTGTGTTTACAAAGGGGCTCCTGTGTTTGAGCTCCCCTTCCATTCCTTAGGCCTTTCCCAAGCGTAATCGGCATGCAGAAAATGCAATGTGTCTAATCTGTTCCAACTGAGTTAAAGCCATCAAATGTATTTCACTTTGAATTTCAATTGGACCAGAACCGTTGTCTTCCTAATAGGAGGTTAGTAATTTATCTTTTCCATCCTCTTGGGTTACATTCTTCATGATCCAAGATAATGCCTTTGTTTGACGTTGGACAAATTCTAAGCCAAATGCTGCTGCTCTCCAAGCTCATGGCTTCCCAAACTCCAGGAGACACAGGTCAGTTTCTTCCAAGAATTCTCTTCTAATTTCCATTCCTATAGTGACTTATGTCTCATGGAACCCTCCTACATGGTTTGAGATTGAGAAGAATGAGGAAATGAAGGGGCAATGCTGCTAGCACATTCACTTTTTTTTTTTTTAATCCTCATCTGAGGATATTTTTTCCCATTGATTTTTAGAGAGAGTGGAAGGGAGGGGGTGGAGGGAGAGAGAGAGAGAGAAACATTGTTGTGAGACAGACACATTGATCGGTTGCCTCCTGCAAATGCCCCAACTGAGGCCAGGATCGAACAGCAACCCAGGTTGCTTGACCATGAATGAAAGCTGAGACCTTTCAGTTCATAGGCAATGTGCTAGCCACTGAGAACACTGGCCAAGGCTAGCACATTCACTTTATTTTTATTTTATTCTATTCTTTTTAATAGTTGAGGAAACAGACTCAGAGGGAAAAATTGTTCTAGATCATAACATTAATTCTATATTGCTGCATAACAAATTTCTACAAACTTAGTGCCTTAGAACAACACACATGTATTGCCTGAAAGTTCCTATGGGAGGAATCTGGGCACAACTTGGTTAGGTCATCTAGTCAGGGTCTCACAAGGCTTCAGTCAAAGTGTCAGATGGGCTACATTCTTATCTGGATGCTCGAATGGGGAAAAATCCAGTTGCCAACAACTCTTTCAGATTGTTAGCAAAATTCATTTCTTTAGGGCCTGACTTCTTACTGGCTATCAGCTGAAGGCCCTTTATTTCCTCAAGGCTGCCTGTAGTTGCCAGCCACATGGCCTTTTACATAAGCAGTTCATATGGATATTTTTTCACAGCCAGAAGGAGACTATGCCACTGCACATTCACTTTAGACCGTCAGCTCTATTACAAACATGGCCTTTCATTCTCTGAGCAACCCCTTGTAGCTGGGCTGGAGGGACATGATGGTGTAATGGTCACAATATTGGGTTTTGTCCAGGGCTGCATAGATGATCTGCCATTAGAGGGTTTTATCACCCATTGCTATTAATTTGGGGATATCAAATTAGACTCGGGAAAGCCCCATTGACATTTTGAAATTCATGTATAACTTTGATAAAATAAAACTAATATTAAAAGATAACATTTATAAAAAGTAAACCATGAAGAATGATTACAGACTTTGGGTAGAGATTTTCATTGCGGCACAAATACGAAACTGACCCTAGAGCATCTTTCCCTTTTGCTTTTATTAAAAGTTCAATTTCACAGAAAAGCCTGTACTATTGCAGCTCCAGTTTCCAGGGAGGCTCTGTGGAGATTGTCGTTAACCAGTGTGGTCAGGCGAACCAGCAACTTCCCTGATTAGTTTCTCCTGCTGTGCAGTATAGACAAAACCTCAATCACAGGATATTCCAGAGAGCACGAATGTCCATACTCCAACTGTGCTACCTACAGAACTGTCAAGTGTCTGTAAATATTTTTCAGTTCCTTAGAAAAAAATGTTAGCCTTCTGAAAGCCAGCAGAATGAGCTAGCCCTGCTTTTTGGTGGATTTGATTTGCTTGTGTGTTCTCAGTCAATTCATCTCTCTGACTCATCCCACATCTGAATCTCTTTCCTATCTCTTTGTGTGATTTATGCTTATGTTGAAGAGTGTTTTTCTCCTGACATATTATCTTCCTCCTAGAGTGTGCAGAAAATCATTGATTATCCTTGATTGATTCATTCATGACCTTAGTTGGGACTAAAAAAAAACAAACAAGCCACTGAATAGAAGTATATGATGGGAAATGGGGGAGGAACCGCATCTGTTACACCTCACAATTTTCAGTTGGTGTTCTTCACTCTATATTCTTTCTTCCACCTCCAGGCTTCATTGCTAAAGAGGAAAAGAAGCATGGTCAGCCCTAACTGGTTTGGCTCAGTGGATAGAGCGTCGGCCTGCGGACTCAAGGGTCCCAGGTTCAATTCCGGTCAAGGGCGGCATGTACCTTGGTTGCGGGCACATCCCCAGTGGGGGGGTGTGCAGGAGGCAGCTGATTGATGTTTCTCTCTCATCAATGTTTCTAATTCTCTATCCCTCTCCATTGCTCTCTGTAAAAAATCAATAAAATATATTTTTTTAAAAAAGAAGAAGCATGGTCAGTATTACATTAATTCCAAGTTCTTTCTGATCATCTTGCCATTTTAACATGTCTTGTCCCATTTTCCTTTCTCAGATGGTGAGTTTGCATCTTCTGAGAAAAATTACTAGCAACTTTAGAACCTTAAAATGTGCATCCGCCCAACAAAGCTATCTGTAAATACATTGTTTGTTTTGAACGAACCTTCTGTTCTGGTTCTATTTGATTACCAAGGATAATCAAAAATCTAAATAAAAATCATTGTCTGTTACACTGGACAGTATCCAAGTA
Organism: Myotis yumanensis; assembly: GCF_028538775.1. Taxonomy (NCBI): domain Eukaryota; kingdom Metazoa; phylum Chordata; class Mammalia; order Chiroptera; family Vespertilionidae; genus Myotis; species Myotis yumanensis. The sequence goes on from NW_027223753.1 coordinate 179,934,819, forward strand.
GTCACAGACAGCTTGGAAGGCTGGCAAAAGGCGAGATACACAGTGCTGGGGGACATCCAGGCCAGCATGGAGGGACCTGTATGCCATCTGCCCCCACCTCTTATGCTAGGATCCCAGTCCAATCATTTGATCTCATTAGAGAAATATTTGTACAAAGCCAGGAGATGGGATTCAGCTGCAGGTCTCAATTTCCAAAACTGCAGAAAGCCTCACACTGAGGAGGCCAGCTTCCAGAAACACCTTGAATGACCTCCTGTGTCTCTCAGGTACACAGATGCCTCTCAATACTGCATATTCCCTCAAGGGTTAAGTACCCTTCCTCTGTTTGCCTTTCCCACACAATGAGAGAAGTTGAAGCCTTTCAAGTTAGAATGTGCATGTTCCCCATGCAGAGTGCTGGAAGATATTATGCGCTAATTATTTGTTGCTTTAGAGCAAAGCAGGCCCAATGAGAAGCTGGCCCTTTTATGATATTTGTAGAGTTGCATTTCCCAAGAAGCAAAGTTCAGCAGAAAAAAAAAGATCTGAAGCCCTTTCTTCACAAAATAAGAAACACTTCTGACACCCTATTTAATGACAACATTCAACTGTTTCTTTTCCATCTTTATTTCCCCTCCCAGGTGCAGCTTATTGGATCATTATGTGCCTGGAACATGAAGGATGACAAGGAGGTAGAATTCTGGCTCAGCAGTTTCCGAACCCAACCCCCACTTGCTCAGCCCTCCTCCCTCCCACCTCCTCTCCTGCTTTTCTCTCCTCTCCCCCCACCCCCAGCTCTCCCGCCTCCTGCTGCAGATCTCTTTCTGCTGCCTGGCAACCGCTCCACAGGCGATGTCACACAGGATTGCTTATTATCGCTTCAGAGAAATAAACAGGAGGGGAAAAAATTCTTGCTGTGACATTAGAACTGTTATGTACAAATGTACCAAAGCCAGATAATCCCGGGAGTGATATTATAGTAGAATTTTGCACCAGGGTGCCTAGGTCTTCCCTTCTACATGGGGTAGAGAGAGAAGGGTGAGGGGTAAAACAAAAAGGGAATTTTTAGATGGCTTTTCGCTAGCAATGTATTAAATATATCCATTCTGTTGGCGTAGGTCTCAAATATAAATGTTTCAGCGCTGTAAGGATTTTAGCAAGACATTTTACAGTTGTCATTTAAAAAGTGCAACATGCATATGCAGAAAACAGTTCTATTGCTCATCATTATAATCTTGACTCTCATAATGATTGTGTGCATGGTTTTAACAAGACTTAAGGATTTCTCATCCAGTATCTGAGAAGCCAGTTGGGACCTATATTTTCTTCAATATAGTTTATTTTCTAATATGAGGGTCTTTTGTTCTTTCCACCATTCACTTACTCATTGTTTCCAGTAACTGACAATGATTAAGCACGTTCTTTGTATCCCAGACAGACACAATGGTGAGCAAAAGTAAACTGGTGTCCCTCCCAGGGATCACGCTATTACCCAGAAGACGGGCAATTAAACAAATCACTACAAATAACAAACAAACAAACAAAAACAGCAACAACAAAAAACCTCAGCAAAAGGATGAAGGGGAAGAGAGGATGTAAAATGGAAAGGTCTGTTCCATTTCCCACTTGGGATTCTCTGGCTCTCTGGGGCAGAAGTAGTTCTATATCAGGATTTCCTTCTGCGTCCTATCTCTTTAGCCAGGCAGTAAAGGAAGCAGGTTTCTCCTAACTCAGCTTCCTGAGCATGATCTCCAAATAGCATAAGCACTGTTTGAAGTGTATCTTACCCAGAAATCTGAACTCACCTTTAACTTGATTGTTCACTCCTTTCATGTGCAGGGTCCCTCTCCTTGAGACTGGCCTATTTGCTGGGACAAGTTCACTGAACATCATAATTAAGAAGCCATCCTTCTCTAACTCCTCTTGCCTACAGATTAGTCTCAAAGGCCTGGGTAGTCGAGAATATAGGGAACCCTAGGCATAGTGGGACCCTGATAGAGTGGGATAGGGTGGTGTCCAGTTTCTAGAAGGGCTAATTATTGTCAACCAGTAGACGTCCAAGACACAGGTAAGGAAAGTCAGCACACAATCATTGGTATGATGCTGGAACCAGTGACCATGCCAAGACAGCTACTATCAAGAATTAGGCAAAAGTGTCAGGCAATGACACTCAGCAGCTCTGGATTAGGATCAGTTTTCTGAGAGTGGGAGTGGGATAGAGAAGGAAGAAGCAGCCAGGTACCCCGGCACGCAGAATGGTCTAACATGGTTGGGGTAGATGGGAGGTCCGCAGCCTGGCCCATATCACCATTCAGACCAGAATATTTGCCTCCAGGACCAAGGGGTACAGTCTCAGCACTTCTGACTATGTAGAACTCCTCCTCACTCCTAGATGGGAGTCCTCCTGTGGGGGCGTGGCTGCTAGTACCCCTAGCTTGTGGTGTAGGGCACACTGGGAAGACAGTAGAGAGGAAAGCAAGGCTGGACTGCTAGCACTGAGTCCAGGCAGCCCATCCAAGACACAGGCTTTGATCAGACAGACCTAGCATGGAATCCCAATTCTGCTATCTCATGGTTATATGACATTGGGAAAAAATCATTCAAGGTCCCTAAGCTTCAGTTTTTTCATCAGTAAACTTTCAACGAATGTAAGTGTGGTAACTCTTTGATTAAAATGACTCTTAGCATTCAAACGACCTAAAACAGGTACTCATGGAAACATTTTGCCATAATACAAAAGCAAAACTAAGAAGCAATTAAATTGTTCCAAATTTATGGAATTGAAAAATGGTGCTATTAATAACATTAAGATGGCATACTTTTAAGAATTGAAATTGCAGAATATATGTCAAACCCAAAAAATATTTCTTCTCTATCCCCTGCCTAACTCCCAGTTTGCCTACCACATCACAATCTGTGTACATACTGCAAATGTCCATGACCTTGTTTTATTGGCTTAGTCGACTCTCACTCGGTGTGACCTGGGAATTAAAGGGTGAGGGAATGGCTTGCTGATCAAAACTCTAACCATAACCAAGGTCTCTACTATGTACTGTTATAGCACATTTCTCATGCACTAACTGGAAGTTGCAAAACCCTATATGTTTCCATTGTGACTACCTGGGCAAGTTTTACCTGCTCTTGTACTTTTAAGTGAGGCTGACCCAGGCAGTTTCTGAAGACCTCTAGTTTCATTTATGAAAATCTCTTCTTCCATCCTGAGATTCTCTTGTTGGCCTCTCATTGCCTTCCTGGTTTTCTGGTTTATTTGGCTATGCATCTACTTTCTTGCCTTCGCTTTCTATTTGGTGCTTACAACAGAATGTCAAGGAGGTCTCACCTTGAACTGATCCATCCCTTGGGCTTCCTCATGGTTGACAGGTATCTCACATGACTGAGCTGTGGTCTTCAGGAGTCCAGCATTGGGCACCTAAGTGACAAAATCCTGTTCTCTGTGAAAGAGAAATCAGACAGGTATATAACTATTTTTCTCAGAGTTATAAGATAAATGACAAAACTCACAACCCAGTATTTCCCACAGCAGTTCAAGGAGCAGCTGCATCAAGGTCACCTGGGGCTTATTAACAAACCAAGATGTAGAACTGAATACCAGATTCACCAGCTAGCTCCCTTAGGTGATTGTTACACACATTGCAATTTAAAGCCCAATGCCATAATCTCTTAAGGATTTGGACACACACACAAAAAATCCCTTTCGGGTGAGCAAGTGACTATATAAATCCAATTTTTCAGCAATGCTTTTTTTTTTTTTTAATCACATCTACCCAGACTTTTAAAAAGGGTTTCTCTGTGAGAGTATAGTATAGATATATCCCTTTTTTGGTTAGTGGACAACTGATCTAAAAACAAACAAACAAACAAACAAAAATGTGATTCATCAAAAAGCAACAAAACAAGTCTCAGAATGGATTAAATTATCCTATTTATCCAGGACTCCTGCTAATTACTCATTGATTCAACAAACATCAATTGACTAATTGACATATATGTCAGGCACTGTTCCAGGATGGAGACACAGGAAATCTGTCTGAACAAAATAGGCAAAGCTACTGTCCTCACTGAGCTTCCATTCTGGTGGAGGAGGCAGGCAATGGATACTTCAATATATTTTTCCAGGCAGTAATAACACCACAAAGAAAAGGAAAGTGGCATGTGAAGTTTGGGATTAAGGTGAGACGAGGGGGGAGAGGCAGTTTTAAAGGGGGAAGGAGCAGGGAAATCTTCTCTGAGATGACATGTCCATATGGCCTGGGTGATCAAAGGAAAGAGTGTCCCAAGCAGAGAAAATAGCAGGTGCAAGGCCATGGGGCAGAACTGGTCTTTGTGTGTTAGAAGAAGGCCAAAGGGGCTGCAGCAGAGTGAGTGTGGGGAAATGGCCAGAGTTAAGGGACAGAGACCATGCAGAGTGTTGTTGGCTATGGTTAGGAGTTGTGTTTTTCTTAACTCTTAATGGGAAGCTATTATAGAGTTTGAACCAGGAATTTATATCATCTTGCCTACGTTTATTTTTTTAATCACTCTGTTGTGTAAAGTATAGACTGTAGAGGGGAGAGACTGGACGCTAGAAAGCAGCCTGGAGGTTATTTCAGCTGCTGATGGGAGAGGTGGTAGTGGCTTGGGTGAGGGGCATGTCAGTGGACACAGAGGGAACAACTTCAGGATATATTTTGAAGGAAGAGATGGCAGGATTTGTATTGTGCATGGAAAATGCAGGGAAAAAAAAGGAATCAAGGCTGCCCATCTGATATTGGCTTGACCAGTAGCAGTACATTTTATTAAAATGGGGAGTCTAGAGAGAGTCCACTTTTGGAGAAAATATCAAGAGTTCCCAATTTGTCATAATAAATGTATAAAACATTACAGATACTTAGTCAAATTTTGGGTAACAAATGAACAAACAAGACAAACAAACACACAAAAACTCATAGACCCAGACAACAGTATGGTGGTTACCAGAGTGGGTCTGTAGTAAAGGGTAAAGGAGGTCAAATATATGTTTGACAGAAAGAAATTTTGACTTTGGGTGGTAAACACACAATATAATATACAGATGGTGTATTATAGAGTTGTATACTTGAAGCCTATATAATTTTATTAACCAATGTCACTGCAACAAATTTAATTTATTTAAATATAGTTTTTTTTATTGATTTCAGAGAGGAAGGGAGAGGGAGAGAGAGAGATAGAAACATCAATGATGAGAGAGAATCATTGTTCGGCTGCCTCCTGCACACCCCCTACTGGGGAATGAGCCTGCAACCCAGGCATGTGCCCTTGACTGGAATAGAACCCAGAACCCTACAGGCCGCAGGCTGACACTCTATCCACCGAGCCAAACCAGCTATGGCATACATTTAATTTTTAAAAAATTTAAAAAGAAGTTGGGTATAGTAATCTACAGATCAGAGCTCCAAACTGGAGATACGAACATGAGCATCAGCAGTGTTGTGATATGTAATGCCCTAGGAATGAGGAGCTCTCCCAAGGTGGGATGTCTCCAGAGAAGAGAAGCTGGAGAATTGAACGTTAAACCACTCTGACATTTAAGGACAGTCAGAGAAGGAGGAGCCACTGAAGAAAGCTGGAAAGGAAAAGCCAATGAGATAGGAAGAAAATGCATGTGGCAAACTGCAAACCAAGTGAATGTTTGGGACATGGGACTTATAGCATAGTGTGTAGTGACAGAGAAGGCTGCTTGGTAGCATGAAAGGAGGCTCAGTGCCAGGTTGTGGGATGGGAATAACTTGTATTTGTTTTGTATTGTAATAAACGAAAGACATGTGAAATGTCCATGTGAACTCTCCCATAGGACCTCCAAGATGGAGAAAGCAGCTATTGAAACACCTTGATGAACAGTGACATAAATTCTGTTTGCCCTAAGGAACTGAGACATGCTCAAAAGTTGGCAGATTTCTTCTTTTTTAATTTTTTTAACTTCTATTAGCAGCAAAAAAGTATTATCAAATAGCTTACTGAAAAGGGCAAAATAAAATATGCTCATTAGACCTGCTTGAACTCTTTGGTATTTGGGAGAGAAAAGGTTAAGGTTTAATAAGTGGTAACTGAGAACTAATATTCTTAGATTTCCAGTAGGTAACAGTAATTTAAGCCACACACACACACACACACACACACACACACACACACACACACACAAAGAGAAGGTGGCTCAGCAAAAGGCATATTTCAAGTTGTGGTGAATTGTGTTTTTTAATGTGCTTTCTAGCTCAGAGACTTCACAGAAGTAATGACACTTGCCTAGACAGAAAAGAACATTGCCTCCCCTACTTAATATTTACCTAGTGCCCAGAATGAGGAGTATTTGGGGCACTTACAGATTGGGTGACATAGAAAGCTGTGGGACTGATTCCACATTTCATTTGTGGTCCAACTTGCATGATTTCTTCTCCAGGAGTTTAGCTTATAAGACATCTAGAAATACATGTCTCATATACAGGGTTTTTATATCCATAACATTGCGTCTTTCTCACACATAGTATTGATCACTTTTATGATTCATTTTGACTTTTAGTGGTCATTTAATTTAGATCATTTGTGTGTTTTTAAAAAATGTGCTAGCAGATTTGCAGCTAATCCCACAAAAGAGGCCCACTGCTGGCCGGATGCTGTTGTGGAGCTATATATTTTTTAATTCACCCACTTCATTTTTTTAAGGAAGGCTTTTCTTGGTGAGGATATGGCTCTATTTATTTTAAGTTAGTGGACCCCTGATTTACAAAACCAATAATAAAAATTCACTTTATGGGAAATGAAGCCATGAAAATAAGGGATTGTCTACACTGGCAGGTCGAACTCTGCAGCTGTGATGGAATCAGGCATTTAGTAGAGTCGATGCCTTCTCTTTTCTGATTTATCCTCCTGCCAATTCAGGATCAGGGATATGCTGTGTTAGAGTAATCCAAAGCTAAAGGAAAGATATGGTTATCTCCACTAATGGAAGGGAACAGAAGAGCAGGCTATCCAAGTGGTGACCAACTCCCTGAATCAGGCCTAGTTGGCTTTAGGATGTGTTTTGTACTTAAGTTTGGATTTGGGTGTGTCTGATTTTCTGGAAATTTACTTCAAAGAGAATAATGCAATGACACAGTGAAATCTTGGCTCTCTGCACTGGGAAAGTCTCCAGTTTTCCTATCCTGACCCTGTCCATTCAGGAAACAGACATGACCTTGCTCAAAACTCTCTTTGAACAACAACAAAAAAAAAACCCACACGTTGCACTGATCCTTTATATTTCCAAAGGTTTTCTCACAGAGAATGGGTTCCCTTAAGGCCACAGCAGGAATTAAGCAGAGTGTTTGGCAGTGTTTCTGATGACTGAACAGACACACAGCTATCCACCTGTCTGCTGGATGGGGTTAAAGAGAAAGTGCAAGAGGGCAGATGAGCTCCCTCCCCACCCCACCCCAACCCTGCACCTCTCATGCAGCAAGTATTGTCTTGCAGAGCGCTATACCATATGTGATAAGCCTTTAAGCTCAAGTTTATATCTAGATTGTATCTCTGAAATCTTTAGAAAAATACTTAATTTGTCCAGTCTTCTCATCTATAAAATGGTACCATATGGGCTTGTTGTAAAGATTAAATGAGCTAATACTCAGTGCTTGGTCCACACAGGGGCATAATTAAATAATCAAAAATCACATTAGCTATTTTTAGAGTCTGTAGACTAAATTTAAAAGTGCCTCTCACACAGAAAAATCACACTGCTGTAGAAATAATTCAGTTGCAATTGTGCTTAGTAAAATGCAATGTCAACTAAAAACATTACTAAATTCATGTATTCAGCAAGGAAATTCTAATAACTACCATGTACCAGGTATTCTTAGTCACTCATTCATTTATTTTTGCCATTATGTATTTTTTCAAACAACTGGAATGAAAAACTGCCATCCTATGAAAACCCATGCAATTTATGACACTGTAAGTTGTCTTGAATAACAACTATATAAAATGCAAAAAACAATTGGCTCCTAAGTGGGGGTGGGGAAAGAGAACTATAAAATTCAATTTTTATACAAATGGGGACATTTGAATATGACTTGAATAAGAGAAGCTATCAGGTAATTATTGTTACATTTTTAAATTGTGATAAAGGTATTAAAGTTACATTGGGCAATGTCCTTATTCTTAGAAGATGCTGAAATATTTAAGAGAAAAAATGTCATGCTGTCTGCAAATTACTTTCAAATGGTTCCTAAAAATAAAAAGAATATGAAGAAATATGAACAGTTTTTAATTTACACTGTAGGTGAGGGGCATAAAACTGATTATTGTTCTATTCTTTTAACAATGTTTATCCAGATTTTCTTAATAAAATTGTTGAGGGAAAACAGATAAAAACATTGCTTATATACATTTAATTAAAAAAAGTTCTATATGAGCAGTGAATAATCTATTTCTGGTTACTCAGCTGAGAGAAGAAAACTGAGGCCTGACGGGTACGTGCTTTACCAACATAACCAGGTACTACCAGAGCGTGTTCACTTTCCGGCAGAGACTGCTGCAGTCAGCTAGCTACAAGGCTCCCTTTTCCCTGGTCAACATTTCAGAAATGGTGTCTTTAATCACAAGGGAGACAAGTAAGAGAGTGCAAATGGATCAATGTGCATCTATTCACACTAATGGGGAAACAAGTAAGTATCCTCCTCTGAGGGGAAGGCAATTGTGTCATCCTTTTCTAATAGAAAGGCCAGCAGAATTGTATTCACCCAGGAGGAAGAGAGCAGCTATTGAGTGCTGAACATAAGTGAATTTCAGAGGGAAATACCCCCAAACATCCAGCACTAAGATGAATAAAACACATTCATTTTATGTTACCATGAACAAAATACCCATCTAAAATGGTAATGAATGCCACGGGTCAAGAAATGAGTTTGTATTGCTGAAACCTACATGAGGATATTTTTCCAGAAGATATTCAGGGAGTTTCCAAGCAGCAATGGAGGATGTTTATGACCTTTCGAAAGTATGATTATAATAAGCATCTATTGTGTATAACTCAACTAGAAGGAACTTTCAATAATAGACACATTCAATCTTCATGGTGGAAAGGCAAATTATAACACTAATAGTTACTAAAAGCAAGTACAATGCCATGAGGTTAGAATGCATTTTATATTATCCCTCACAAACTTTAAGTCTAGAGACCAATATTTTCAGCCACCCAGACAATTTTCCAACATTGCACATCCTTTTTCATTTCATCCACTCAGCACAGCAGTGGTAGCTTGGCTTGTTTCCCCACTCCTCCCATTTCCAGGGGCCGCTGTGTTAGTTTGGAAAGGGAAACTTGGCTCTAGGCTACTGGATACAGTTATTACCCTGCAGAAATTCAAGTTCCCAAATCACCAAAGATCCAGACATAGTCTTTAGATTGCATGCAATAAAGGAATAGAGAAATCCAATATGTCATGTCTCACTATGTGCAAGGGAAACACACACGTAACTCCATACTAGTCATGTTCTTTGGCTCCACAGAAAGACCAATGAAATTCTCACTAACTAACTTTGACTTGCAAATTCAATTCACCAAAACACATCCTGAACTGAAGATTCCATTTAATTGAACTCTAGAAGATAATGGCTATCATTTTTAAGACATAGAGATAAAAATCTCTTAAACATCTCTCTCTCTCTCTCTCTCTCTCTCTCACACACACACACAGACACACACACACACACACACACACACACACACACATTCTCTTTAGCTCTCCAACACAGGCACACATATTTTTGCCTCTGGGTGGCAAAAAAACAGAAAGAAATGCCTTAACTGGTTTATTTAATAAACTATGTTCACTGTGCCCCAAGATTCATGCAGATGGCCCCATGTTGTAGACAGCTATCTCCCGGGTTTGTGTTCTTGTATAGAATGTGAGCGATTTGAAAATACTGCAATTGCATGTCCAGAATCTTGCTTAACTGGCAAAATAGATGCTTCTTGGACTTTATACTTTATTGGTTAATCAGTGGCATTTTAGTGACATTATGTAGAAAATTAATTTTACATAATGTCAGTTTACATCTCAAACAACTCACATAAAAGTATTTAAAAAACCACTCATCTTTGGTCTCAAATTGGTTACTACTTCAAGATATTTTACAATAACAAGACAAAAATAAGGCTTTCAAATATAGTTCATGAAAAATGTGTCTGTGGTGATATGATTAAAATTAAATACATCATAAACTATTTCTCATTCTATTGCACAAAATGGAAAGCCTTCCATTTTAATCACCCACTATAGAATATCTATTGTGCAAAAATGTGGGCGCAATGGCATGCTTTCTGCAAAAAGCTCTGAGCTGAATATGGGTATTTTGGCTGGCGGTACAATACTGCATAATACAAGCTTTCTGCAATGTGTCAGCAGTTCAAAGCAATGCCCTATTCTTTGGATCACTTATCCATTATTACTTCAGACAATGAGTATCTGATACAAAATAAAAGTGATGGATGCTGAGTGAACTGGTGAGTGTGTTCTGAGTAAGAACAAACGGGAAAAACACCGTGGTTCATTGCCTGATGAAATTACTTTTGGGTATTTAAATGCATCTTACATTATGTTATGCATGGACTGTTGACATGAACTCTGGAGAACAGCCCTAAAAAATTAACTATTTCTACCCCTGAACATATTATTTAAGCCTCGTAAATTTCATATTGGAAAAAAATAAGTTCCTTATATGTATACTTGAGGCACCAATATTTTATCAGTATTATTTTTAAATCCATCTGGTACTCATTACTATCATTTTTTTCTATCTCTCTCTTTAATAATAAAGACAAAGAAAACAAGGATGGAAAGAGTAGATATGTCTTCCAATATACACTATAATAAACATGTCTCTTTGAATTTAACATAGTGAATTTAGAATGGAAAAATAATTCATCATTTTTTGGAAGAACAACTTTTTTTATAGAGCAATGCTCTTCTTGGCCTTTGCTTGACTGGAAATGATCTGTCTCCTGCAGTGAAAACCGTGCAGCTGACTGACTTGGCACAGCATTCACGTTCATGACCCCATGTTTTCAAGTTTATGATGTCCTCTGTAATCTTCTCTCAATCTGTCCAATATCAAGTTTGATCATTGTACCCCTCTGCTAAAAATTTCTCAGTGTCCATCTCTCACATAAATCATGCCTTAAAAATGAAGATACAACTCTAGTTTTATATTCAAGGTCTACCATTATGGAGTTCTATATAAAGACCTATTCTCTAAGGAAATGTAACTTGCATTTAGCTCAACTCTTGATCTGGAAATTAGTTCTTAGTTGCACCAATTTGGTGAATAATTGACCTAGAATCTTCCACTGGATTTTGGGAGACTGTTCAGTACTTTACCTATGTTGAGGAGAAAAAAAATTTCCCTCTACCTTTCTAGGTTTTTCTGCCTAAAATTGACGTAAAACAGATTAACAGGATAAAAAAAACAACAAAACAAACACCTTAATTTTGTACCTATGGGGCCTCCATAAAAACATTGGGGCCCATAGGTAGCCAGGCAATTGAAATTAATATGCCAATCTGGACTAGGGAGAAGGATTAGGAGTGTGGCACTTCAAAGAGAAAGAAGGCAATTCTCACAGAGATGGAAAACCAAATGTTTGCTATGCCATTCAGAGACAACTGACACATGGACTTTGGTCTCCAAGCCCTGCCAACTTTCCCCTACTACTCCAATCCCATATTCTTTGTGCAAATATCTAATGATAGTATTCTTCCTGGGCCAGGACCTTTATCTAAATGCATGTAGGCAGTTAAGGGGGAGGTAAAAGCTCTTCATGAGTGTTTTGGGCCTCAATTGTGTTCAGCTCACAGTAATCCACATACTAGGGTGGCACCTTTTGGGGAGACTCTTCTGAACCCTTATACCTACCAAACTATCAGGGCCTTTCCATGAACACCTATAGAGGAGTGGAGGCAGGGCAAGGTTCTTCTACAACAGTGATGGCGAACCTATGACACGCATGTCAGAGGTGACACGCGAACTCATTTTTTTGGTTGATTTTTCTTTGTTAAATGGCATTTAAATATATAAAATAAATATCAAAAATATAAGTCTTTGTTTTACTATGGTTGCAAATATCAAATAATTTCTATATGTGACACGGCACCAGAGTTAAGTTAGGGTTTTTCAAAATGCTGACACGCCGAGCTCAAAAGGTTTGCCGTCACTGTTCTACAACATGCCCCAGCCTATAAAATTTCTCTGAACTCTACTCAGTTGTTATGACTTTGTCATTCAGGTGGGGATCACCTTTGAAACTCATTTCAGTATCAGGTTTCAGGTCATCTGTATAAAATACCAACAAACATGCATTTCAATAAGCCTCTCATATTTTGTATACTAGTTCCTTGAAACACATTCTGACAGAATAGATCCTTAACACTATTTTTTTTCAAAAAATAAAAAAGACAAATTTGCATTTTCCATCCCCTCAATGAATATTCTAAAAGGAGAAATTTACTAAAATTTTCAACAAAATATCAAAAATGATCATAATGAATAATTTCTAAATGACTATTTAGAGCACTAAGAGTTAGCTAAAATTTGGGAATTAACTTGACAGGAGAATCAATACGTGATGAATGTATTTCTACTTGCCATTTCAAAATAAATCTCCCCGAACAGATTGAAATTCTCAAGTGCCAGATTTGTTAAGTACATTTATCTCAAGAAATAAATTATAATTAAACTATTATTAAATGTCCAGCTTGTCTAATTTTCTATTTAAAGTAAAATATTTTGTCTCTAATAAGCAAAAGCTAGAGAAGTTGTGATAAATTTGTGTTTCAAGGATTTAAATGTGTTGCAGCTGAATTTTAGAGAGTTCATCTATCAAGATCCTAAGGTTCATCCTTCTTGGTTATGCAAAATGAAGACATGGGTACTGGATAGAAAGACAGATACCTGTTCTGAACCTGTGTTTGTTTTGTGAGAGTGGCCCTGTAGAGAAAGAAAAGGGAGAAGAAATCGCCCAGTGGGAGATTTGGGGAGATTGAGTTCTGGAGATATTCCAAGTGAGATGTGGACAATAATTCTTCCCTGACAACTCAAATCTTTAGTAAAATTTTTATGTTTGGCATGATTACATTAGTGGATGATGGTGACAATGACACACAGATATACATAGTCAGCCATTGAGAAGGAAGACCTGGCATAACATGATTTCTTGCCCATCTCGCCTGCTTAACGAAGTGCTATTTGTCTTAGGGACGATGTACTTTTTTTCTATAGCCACACTCCCTCACATCATGACTAGTCCTCATAAGATGCTCAGTAAGTATTAGTTGAGTTGAACTAATATATAAATAAATATGAGGGTGAGGGTAGCATCCTGTAGGCTGTTTTCATTTTCTGTTTTTCCTGAAGGGGAAGTTCCTACTAACAGACATGAAGGAACTCCTTTATGTAGCACATCTGAACGGTGTCAGCTAAAATACACAGTGAATATATCTTTCCCAGCTCCCATTTCCTGTCAGCTTTTCAAAACAGACAGATTGTCTTTCTCATTCAGGGGGAGTAGGAGGAGGTGGGAAATGGACTTCACCCCATCTGAACTGTTCACCTTGATGGTGATTTGAGAATTACTAAATGGCTCAAGAGATGCAACCCAGAGCAGTGTTGATTCTGCCTGGTTGCTATAAAAGAACAACGTATTTCTTTCTGAGTTCTCTTACCAAGTGTTAGGTCTAACATCTGGCACCAGCTAACCTGCAAAAAGACAATAAAATGTGTTTGGGGACTTGCAGGCCCAGAGATGGGGACAATTTGTAGACCCAGTTTCTAATAGTACAGGGGGAAATGCTTTCATCTGAATCACTGATGTGATCAAATAAAACTGAGTGAATACTCGCCAATTGCTAAAGCAATTTATCTCTCCAAATGTATTCGAAATGTTAATTTTATCTGGGTGCAAGCTGCTAAAATGCAGCTAGTAGATCATTAAATTTCAATAGGGAATAGACTTCATATTTAACATAAACAGTCAAGTCATTTTGGCTGCCTGCATCTCGTGCCACATTTAGAAAGCCTTCTGTGTAACCATAGGAACGGTTTTGCTTAAGCACCGTTGCTTGTGTAAATCCAATTCATTCTGAATTAGTTGGGGAAAAAAGGGGAGGATTGCATGATTTGTTTCTGTCCATTGCTTCCCAAGTTGTGTCTTAGAAAATGTGAAGAGAACATTAAAAAATAAGGGTTTTCTCTTTCCTGTTTTTGGAGGGCGGGGTAGGATGAGGTTGGGAGGCAGAATTCTTTTCTCCTGACAACATGGGCATGATGGAGAATAAAAAATCTTGAAGTGGCCTTCTATAGCTCAGAATCTTTGCTGCTTAGTTAGGCATTTTTACCATTTGAAATATTTTCTCTGCTCATCATTTTTTTAGTTTAGAATAACCTTCCTTAATATAAATGATTTAGGAGCACACTCATTCTGGATCTAATTTTATACATGGCATATAATTCTAACAGGAACATTCCTGTTGGGAAACCTCTCTTTTTGTTCTAGGAGATTTTAGGAGCTATCAGCACACATACCATATAAATTAATCTTATTATTTTCCTTTCAACACCTGGATTAAAGCAGCTAATTGGAGGGAGAGTCAGAGAAGAGGATATTTTCCCACATGGTGCACTGAGGAAAAAGCAGGTTTGGATGAGCTGACCCAGGGGAAGTGTCTAGGACAGAGAGAGGGAAGTGGGAAGATAGTGATTTTCCGGAGAAATAAAAGGACACTCTCTGCTGTGCCCTCCTCCAATCTGGAAGATTTTTCCAACATTATTAACCCATCGACCTCCTTCTTTTCTTTGAGGCTCAGTCCAAATTTCATTGATTCCAAGATACTTTCTCTAACTCCTACCTCTCAATAATAATTGTGAATTCCTTTATTACCTTACTGTGCATTACAAATACTTCTGTGTGAATCATGGACTCGTCCTCATATTACAAGTGGTTGTTTAACTGTCCTCTCCCACACCAGAATATCATCTATCTGTGGATAGGAAACTTTTCTTCTTCTTTTAATCCCCCAAAGTGTAGGCCATTGCATTGGGCAACTCCTAAATCAGTGTTTTTGACTAGTTAATGGGAGAAAAGACTAAAAGGCAATAGGGATGCGTAGGGCAGGCAGAGTCCGTTTCATAGTTTTATCTAGCTTGGGGGGCAGAGGGAGGTGGTGCTGTGGAGCACAGTTGTAGAGATGTAAAGAGAGGGAAAAGAATAAGGGAAGTTAATTGAATTCATAAAATATGCCACCCAGTATAATGTCAATCCTAAAGGACACTGTAGTAGGCTGGAAAATGATTCCCCAAAACATATCCATGTCCTAATCCCTGGATCCTGAAGATGTTAATTTATTTGGAAATAGAATCTTTGAAGGTGTGACTAAATTAAAATCGTGAGATGAGGATATTATTCTGGATTATCTGTGTGAGCTCAAAAGACATGTGCTTTATAAGATGGAAGATGCAAGAAATTATACAGGTAAAAAAAGAGAAGGCAATGTGAAGGTTAAATGAGGTGGTTACAAGCAATGGAAAGCCGACAGCGACAAAAAGCTGGAAGAGGCAAGGAATGAGTCTACCTTAGTTTCCAAGGGTGCCTGGTCCTGCCAACACCTTGATTTCAGCCCAGTGATACTGATTTTGGACTTCTGGCCTCCAGAACTGTGAGAGAATAAATTTATGTGCTTCTCTTTTTAAGCCATCAAGTTTGTAGTAATTTGTTTCAACAGCCATAGGAAACTAATGCAAAATCTTCAGTGCCCCATTTATTAATGAAGAGAAAATCAAAGTTAAGAAAGGGTCAGAAACCTCACCATGCTCACATAAGTAATTACTGGCAGAGCTGGGAATCAAACCCAACTCTGACCAAGTTCAAAGCTGCTTAGAGAGTTTTTCTCATTCAGCATGTGGGGGAACCAAATTCCCTCCTAGCCAAATTCTGTTGAATCGATGTTGGCAGTGATCTATGGACTGAGGCACTGTAATTGGATTGTCTCCTTCAGCAGAATAGAAGTAGAAATTTCAATTAGTGGACAAACTAATTTAGGTAGACCTATAGGTCTCTCTCATAATTATACCCCAAAGTAGGAAACTACATGAATAACTTTTTCAAAAAAAAAATGTAATTGTGGATATCTAACCAGTGACCTTACCTGTCCTGCCTCCCTCAGTTGATAGTTCTTACTAAATATTGAGAGAAATGGCAGGTTTCTTTCAGTCTCTGTTGAAAGGTGACTTGTGCATCTATTAAGCATTCATCAATAAATATCTACTAAGATCAACTATGTGCCTGGGCCTGTTTTATATGTTTAAAATGCATTACTTTACTAATAAGCTAAAAATACCCACACTTCTTAGGTTTACATTTTAGAAAGGAATAGAGAAGATGAAACAAAACAAAAAGCAAAAACAAAATAAATATGTAATATATTTAGTGTTAGTTTTTGAAAAGTACTCAGGAGAAAAAATACCGTCAGGCGAAATAAGAAATGACAGGAGGCAGGGTAGATGGTGGTCGTATAAAATGGCCAAGGACTGCCCTAACTGGTTTGGCTCAGTGGATGGAGCATCGGCCTGTGGACTGAAGGGTCCTAGGTTCGATTCCAGTCAAGGGCATGTACCTTGGTTGCGGGCACCTGACCAGTGGGGGGTGTGCAGGAGGCAGCTGATCGGTGTTTCTCTCTCATCAATGTTTCTAACTTTCTATCCCTCTCCCTTCTTCTCTGTGGAAAATCAATAAAATATATATTTAAAAAAAAAAATGGCCAAGGACCAAGGACCTGAAAAAGATGAGAGAACAAGCCGTGGGGATATCTTGGGGGAACAGCAGTCTAGGCAGACATATGAGCAAATCTGAAGATGCCAAGGAGAGAAAAGGAGACAAGTGGAGGACACCAATTGTATTGGACCTTGTGAGGCCATTGAAAGGGCTTTGGAGTTTTTTCTGAGATTGAAAGCCTTGGGAGGGTTTTTAGCTGGCATGCACTGGTTTACATTTCAAAAGCATCACTCAGGAGATCTTGTAAAGAATAAACTTTCCCAAAGAAAGTAGGTCATTATTGTACATTATAGAAAAAAAGTCATATTATCTGTATTTTGAAGTTGTCCTACCATTAAGCCTCTCAGAGAAACTGTTGGTTCTATGTACTACACTCTACTTTACTTTTGCCCTTTCCGATTTTCATAATGAAATTCAAAACACAAATGACCTACATGGTTAAATGTCTTGCTGCAATATCTAGCCTCTCTATCTGAAGGGAAGGAAAACAGAGAAAATTAATTTTTTTAAAAGCTGCCCTTTTCCTAATGCCCCAAATTCCCTATAGCCTAAGCCAACAAGAACACCTTTGACTTTGATTTATGCATACATAATTCTTGGAATCCTTTAAAAAGGATAAAATACAGGGTTCACTCTCCTTCTGCTTCACCAAGGACCCTTACAATAAATGGATTTGTAATTCAGAATTTTCCTTACATATACTATAGATGAGTCTAGAGTTTAATTAAGTATTAGTATTATTTTAATACATGATATGAATTGTCCACATATGAAAAGTGAGACAGGGAACAAAAAAGTGTAGAAGAAAGACCAAGAGTATTGAGGAAAAAGAGATAGGAAAAGAAGGGGTAGGAAGAAGGCTCAAGATTTAAAGTGCTATACTTTCCATGTCTTATGTATGACTTCACAATAAACTTATCGTGTGGTTATGTTCCATAAACCCCATCACCTCTACCAGGTAGCAACTTCATCAAGTGTAGGCATGGTACTTTGCAATTTCTAACAACTCTCAGATATATAGTGTGAACAACCTACCCAGTTACAGTGACAGACACATCTCAGGAGGCTGGGAAATCTAGTTTGGAGACATTTGAAAATCAAGATGACAACTTGAAACACCCTGGAACCTCAAAAAAGTCACAAATTTCACTGTTTCCTTACACCTTACAAAAGTATAATACGTGCTTAGAGAATGCTAATTCTGTGCCCAGGCATTGTTCCTAGCTCTTTCCTCACTTAATTGCCTCAGTAACTCATAACTCTTAAATTGTCTTATAACTTCCTGAGGTAGGTATCATTATTGTTCCCATTTCACAGATAAGGAAATTGAAACTTTGCCAGGTTAAATTAATTGCTCAAAGTCACAAAACTAGTAATTTGGGAAGCTAGGATTTAACCCAGATAATGTATCACTAACGATTGTGCTGTTAACCTTTGTAAGATCTGTGTTATTTATAATATGCCAGATAGTAAGCAAAATATTGAACATTTTGCCAGATCATACCAAGTAATTTCCATATCAATATTTCAAAAACATTCCAACTGGATTCTATCCATTTTCTTGTTCTCAATAAGACAAAATACCACAAGCAGCATTCTTAGGAGGGTGCTTCTCATTTAAGAGGAGAACATGAGACGTTACTTCATGAACAGATAAATACAATCATAAAAAATTCTTCAAACTCAGTTTAAGAGCTTCCCTAGAGCCCAAGTCAGTTTGATTTCACATTTGAGAAGGAGCTGCTGGCTCTTACATCTGTGTCAGATTATGCAACTTCAGAAGGGCTTTTTGAAATAAAGATTCCAAAATATCCTATAGTAAAACAAGGTACTCTGTTTTCTACTGAGAGTATAAGTTCCTGAATAACCCATTGTTTGTATTTTAAAATTGCATTTTCCTTCCTGCATTTGAAACAAAGCATTTGCCATATTGGAATTTTGCTTTGTCACTTTTGTTTTCTTTTTCTCTGACAGCATTGTTTCCTTCCACATTGCCTTCATTTTCCACGAATACTTGCTGTGTTTATTCTAAGAAGCCAGGAAACCAACTTGAAAGAACAAATGTTTTTTAAAAAAGAAGAGTTGATTCTAGTAAACAGTCGCAAGCTCTGTTACTGGTTAATGACAATAACACTGGGATTCCCCAGTGGATTCATTTGTTTTTTTAGACCCTATGGGGAAAGGTTGGTTTGAAAGGTCATGGTGTTAATGCTGAGAGCTCCCACTTGTGAAACAGACTCCACATTTAGAAAATAACCTGATGCTTTTTGATCCCTAAGTTGTATTTTTATGGACATGAGGGTTTTAATATAAATAAAACATCAAACACATGAAACCTAAAAAGAAGGATGTGTGGAGAGTTCTTCATTCTTACACGAGTTGAAATATTTTGGGATGACAGTGAGAAAAATGGCAAAATATTAACTATTTTGCTTAACATCTGGTACAGTGTAAATAACACAGTTCTCACAAAGGTTAACAGCACAATCATTAGTAGTACATTATCTGGGTTCAAATCCCAGCTTCCAGCTTACTAGTTTTGTGACTTTGAGCGAATCATTTAACCTAGTAAAGTTTCCGTTTCTTTAGCTGTGAAACGGGACAATAATGATACCCACTTCATGAAGTTATAAGACAATTTAATGAGTTATGAGTTACTGAGGCAATTAAATGAGTAAAAGAAAGAGTGAGGAACAGTGCCTGGGCACAGAATTAGCACTCTTTCAGCATGAACTCTTACTTTTGTTAGGTGCAAAAAAACTTAGCTAAATGTGTGTCTTTTTTGATGTTCAAGGTTATGGCCTTACAAAATTATAAAAGTAATTCTATGGGAAAAATAGTATTTTCAGCAAATACTGAATATTGTGAAATGGGACATCCGTGGGCCAGAAAAATGAAACTTATACAAAAAATAACTGAAAATGAGTCACAGACCTAAATGTAAAATGTTAAATATAAAATTATTAGAAAAAAACATAAAATCTTCAGCATCTATGGCTAGACAAAGAGTTCATAGACTTGACCTATAAAAGGAAAATTTGATCATTTAAATCTCAACAAAATTTAAAAACATTTGAACTCCAAAAGACCCCACTAAGATTATGAAAAGACAGGGTACTCACTGGGAGAGAATACTCTGAAATTATATTAATTGACAGATTAGTGACTGGACTATATAAAGAATTCTCAAAATTCAACATAAAAAACAAAACAAACAAATAATTCAATTGGAAAGTGATCGAAAGGCATGAACAAATATTTCACCAAAAAAGATATACATATGATATTCACAGAAGCTGAAAATATGTCCAACCTCATTAGCCATTGAGATATCACTATATAATTATCAGAATGGCTAAAATAAAAATAGTGACATTAGCAAATGCATTGTGGGTGGGAATATAAAATGGTACAGTCACCTTGGAAAATATTTTGGCATTTCCCTGTAAAACTAAACATGGAACTACCATACAATCCAATAATTCCACTCATGTGCATTTATCTCAGAGAAATAAAGACTTATGTTCACATAAAAAAATCCTGTGTGTAAATGTTCATAATGACTTTATTTATTATAGCCAAGAACTGTAAATAACCAAGATGTCATTCAGTCATGCATTGGGTGAATGTTTATACAAACTGTGGCACATCCATGCCACAGAATATCACTCAGAAAAAAAAAGGGAGCAGGCGATTGATATGCACATCAATGTGGAAGAGTCTCCAGGAATTAAGCTGAATGAAAAATGTCAATGTCAAAAGATCACATACTGTATGATTCACTTTTAAAATTAAAAATGGATAACAAATTATGCTTGGGTGAGGGACAGGAAGAGAAGAGTCAGCTGGTGAGTGTGGCTATAAAAGTGCAAGAGATTGTTTTGGTGATAAAACTGTTTCATATCTTGACTGTGCCAATATCAAGATCCTGTTTGTAATATTAGAATATAGTTTTGCAAGATCGGAGGACAAAAGTAAAGGGTGGTACCTCTGCATTTTTTCTTATAACTGCATGTGACTCTGTCATTGTAATCACAGAACCAACTCAAAATAGTCCTGTCCCATTTGACAGGGTGCTAAGTTGTTTTTCAGGGACAACAGACCAAAACCACATTCATGCAGCTGAAACATGCCCAGAGGAGAGAACTTTGGCCTCCAGCTGCACAAGGAACCAAATCTCATCCCCTTCAGCCTCCATGAAATCAAAGGACCAGGACATAACCAGAACTCAAACACTGGAACCCTTTCAAAACCCAAGAATCTGTTGTCAGGGAAGATCTGGCATTGATGCCCCTTGATCATAAATGGCCAACTGCCAAGGTCCTGCAGTTAAAATTTTCCCCAACAGCACTTCCACATACCTATTCCTTCTGGCCCCTTAAAAATCCTGGGCCTAGCCGAAACCGGTTTGGCTCAGTGGATAGAGCGTCGGCCTGCGGACTGAAAAGTCCCAGGTTCGATTCCGGTCAAGGGCATGTACCTTGGTTGCGGGCACATCCCCAGTGGCGGGTGTGCAGGAGGCAGCTGATCGATGTTTCTCTCTCATTGATGTTTCTAACTCTCTATCTCTCTCCCTTCTTCTCTGTAAAAAAATCAATAAAATATATTTTTTTAAAAAAATCCTGGGCCTGATCCACTGAGCTAGATGGATTTGTGGTACCACTGAGTCTCCCACCTTCTCAATTGTTGATGTCTCCATAAACTAACCTTTCCTTACTCCTAACCTTGATGTTTTGAGTTTGGACCTTTCGATACATCTGGCACATGAATTGTGTTTCAGAAACACGGTTCCTTCAAAACAGAGAAGTTAATTTTAAAAAGACTTATGGGTTTAAAATTTTTTTTAAAAAATTATTCTTCAACAGTATCTAATCAGAACTGTAATTGGGCCCATCCCAACAGAAAATACAGCCTTTTTTTTTTTTTCAAAACTATGAAAGAATTTTCTTTTTTGTCATTTGGTGTTCTCTCCTTATCAAGAAAGGCTTCCTCATCTTCATCTAAATAGCTCATGCTCTATCAGCTTATTTGCTCTGAATCTAATGAGAGAGAAAAAATCACCATCTTAGGAATATTATTTCTCATGAAGGAAATGATGTTTTAAAATGAAACTAATTTAATTATTGCTTTTCAACTGCATTTCATGAGCTAAATGTCTGACCACCTACCCATCTGTTCCAATGGTAGCATTTCATGCTACCTTTAGTTTCCTCAGTCTTGGAAAGTGAAAACAAACCAATCAAAAGACCTGGATACTCACTTTCAGTTGTTCCCCTTTTAATGAAAGGTGATGAGCCACCTTTACTTTGTTAATATTTCTACTTCTTAGGACTTGGAAGGTGGGGAATATTTTTGTGCTAATTGTATTAATGCGATGTTTCTATTTTGGAGGAGAATATTCGCTGTGAGGCAAGCATATGTCTTAACTTTCTGGTTTTCTCCCAAAACCTTTTCTTTTTTTTCCAATTTTGATGAGTCAATTGCCATTTAAAAAAGAAAAAAAGTGGGGCCTGGTGCCACCCTTAAATTTAAGACTGCATTATTATTGGGTGGGATATCATTGCATTGACAGTGCTGTCTCTAGGGTGTGTGACCCTTAGGGTCCAGCTGGTTGAGGAACTCATCTTTATTGTCTCTGCTCATTGAGTTACATCATGCTGATCCTTGAAGCATGTGCCATTTTCTCAAATACAATCAACTTTTTATCAATTAGAGGGAAATGGATTTGGGGCTTTTATTATAGAAAAAAATAATGCATGTAATCGTGCCATTTACCTATGAAAGCTTTTTACTAGTTGTCAAAGTTATTTGCCTTTTGCTTTTCTTTCTTAAAAACAAAACAACAACCACAATAAAAATCTTCTTCCCCGTTTTCTTGACTTTATTGATGACAGTTGGTTACAACTGTGCAGGAATGTCCTGAAGTGAAGCATCTCAACGGTAAGACAGCATTACAATGAGAGGTTTTGATCTAACATGAAAAAGAACCGGTGTTGTTTCATACCCACTGTTTTTTAAGGTAGGAGATATTTTATTTTTCCCCTTGGGCTAAGAACTAAAAATGGAACCAGGGGCTGATTTACTACACTATAGAAGTCTAGCCTAGGACATAAGCCTTTAATGTCTATAACAAAAGATCAGCCTCTTCTCCATGCCATCAGAAGGACCTTGCATTGGTTGCCTCTAATTCCTACAAACTGTATGTCAGAAATAAGTGTGTTTGGTCTTCAGCATCAGCATGATGCTGGTTGGAGTCCTATCTTGAAAACAAAATGAAGCCATAAATGACTGTTATAGTGTTTTGTAAATCATCAATTGTTATACAAATAAAAATTGCTTTTATGATAAGTCAGAACAAAATAAATGCTAAGTATAGGTGGGAGCAAAAATCTGCATGTTTTCTCTAATAGAAAATGAGTCCTTAGAAAACAAAGCCTTTGGCCATTATGTTTATCTTTGTAATTTCCCTCTCCGGAAAACCACCTCAGTCTTCTGATCCCTATCCAACTGAGTGTTCAATACACGAATGATGATTTTTGAATGACTGCTTGAAATTGGAACAGAATCATCAGAGTACAGTACTCTCGCCTGGGAACCATGTGACAAATGACTCATCTGGATAAAGGCACCAGGGTTCAAATTATTTTATACAAATTGATCTATTGACTTGGCCTTCATTTCTTAGGCACTTTAAAATTGTAAATAAAAACAGCTAAGTATGTGAAATTGAAGGAGAATGTTTTAAATAAGATTTAACTCAGTTCCACAATCTCTCCTCAACCTGGTTCTGGAAGTGAAGCTACAAATAAGATGTAAATGTTGCCCTGTAGAAATATGTAGAGATGTGCAGAAGAGAGGAAATATTATGCATAATGTGCGGGAAAGAATATTTAATACTGACTGCAGGTGAGAGTGCCTCTGGAAAAGTTTACTTGGGGAAGGTAACCTCTGATTTGAGCTAAAAATGTAGATCAAATGTTGAGAGGTAAAGAGCATAATCATGTACCCTTGAAGATCATCCATTCATCACCCATCTCTTCCTTTCCATGTAGGAACAGAAGGAATTCTACAAAATGAGCCTTGGCTTCACTAAATTCTACAAGAAGCATGTTACTAGGGAGACCCTAGTAACAAATTCTAGGTTTCTTGTTCCTTTACAGTTGGAAGGATAGCCAATACACTGTGGTAAGAAGCATGGGATTTGGCATCAGATAAGATTTGGGTTTAATCTCAGCTGTGCTACTCGAGCAAGTTATTTAACCTTTATAAACCTCTGTTTCTTTCATTAATATGAGGATTATAATGGTATTTAATTCATTAGAATTTTGTTCGGATTAAATGACATAATGCATGAGAGGAGCTTAACCTAATGCCTTGCTCACAGAAAGCACCTAATAAACACAAGCCATTGTCATGATAAGGAATTTCACCCTCAACTGCTATATTTCTCATCTCTGCACCCTCCGTTGTACAAGAAAACACAAATTATCTATGCAAAGGGGAAATGTTTAATTTTAAAACATGGATTTGGCTTACAAATGCTGATAAGAGGAAATCGTGTCCTCCATGAATGGAATCATGCTGAAAGCTAAATTGGGTATATAGTGCCTCCCTCACTGTCACAGAGCAAAGCCTGAAGGGCTGCTTCTCTGTGTCCCAGCAGCTGCAGCTAACGCTGATTTACTGGCCTCACATGGCAGGGGCCAGCTGGGATTCCTGAGAAAAGCATCAGGTTTGGGAGGGTCACTGCTTAGACTTGACCAACCTGTATAAGCCTGGACTCTACACCAGAAATGTGGCTCATTGTGCTGCTAGGCTATTAACTCTCAACTTTCACTTTGAAATAGAAATTCTGCTCTGTTGGCTGCCCCACTGGTCTGGTTATAATGTGCTGTGCTTAATGGAAAAGTATAAAGGGAAAAGATGGAAATTTAAAGGCTTACTAAAACTACAAAACCAGTTGATGATGACCCCATTTCTGCATGCAAATGAATTCCTTTTGCCAAACATCAATGTCCATATTTAACCCACTGTCCCAATTTTAAGCATCAGGTTTAATTAGGTAGGTAATGCTCCTGCTATTATTCATGTGCCTTTTTTTTTCTGTCCAGAAACTTATTCTTATTTGGGGTTTCTCCCATCTTTTCATTTGCTATTCTAATTTATTGTCCTTTCTTTGTCATATATATTTTTCCCATTTTAGATTTATTTGGGGGAGGCAGGAAAGAATAGAATGTTTTAAAAGATATTACAGTAATATTTAAATTTAGTATTAACAGGAAACCATTTTGCTGACACATCCTAGGACACACAAACACAATCAATATACAACAAAACAAAAACAAAAAACTATGTGCCTTGCACTAGGCAAAGAGGGTAGTAGAGATGAATATAAAATGCTTCCTATCTTGATAGGGTGGTTTTCATTTATAAGTCTTAGGTTTCCCAGTTCCTTCCTGTGAAAACATTCTGGTGTTTTGCCTAATTCCTTAATTTTAATGGAAGATACTCACTATTTTCTTCAATGACCCAGTCTTGCTGAGTTCTAATGTGTTAACCATTTACTGCTGATTCTCCCTGCAGAAAACTACCAATTATATGTGGGGAATAATATCATATTTAAATAACAGTGTGGAATATTTCCATATTATATAAAATACTCCATCCATTTACTTGCATTCCCTAATAAACCTGGAAAGCCTTTTGATGCAGCTTATTTGTAATAGCCTTTTCATTTTCCATTTATTTATAGGCCATAGGCACATTTCTAGACTGTTACTTATACTGGTCGTAGCTTGGCTTCTCTTTTCTCTACCTCAAAATTGTTTAATCACCCTCTCCTATAGGTTCCATGAGTTAGGTTGAACTATCACGCATTCCAACATGTCTGTGTGTGAAAATAGTCCCTATAACATACTTATCCTGACTGTAGGTGGATATACCAGAGCCCTCTCATCCTGTTTGAAAAGTAAGTTTTCCTATTTCTCAGAAAAACTGTTGTAACCATAGCCCTAAACAGTCCTCTCAAAATTCAAAGAACTCTTTGCCTCTAATTTTGGAAAAATGCCAATAACTGTAGGAGAAACTCTATCTACTTTTGCAAAGCTACTTTCTATTTAACTCTTAGCAAAGTGTTCTAAATTTCTCTATGAACCTTAGCCTCTCACTGCTCTGCTTCTTAACTTACTTTTATTCTTAATTTCACCCAGTAGATCACTCTAATTCTAAGAAACTTCTAAGCAAACCCAATCTAATAACCTAATTTTAAGTGCTCTCAGCCAGGCTTCCTTAAATCCACACCTTGCCCATGTTAAAAAGAAAAAAAAAGAGTTTGTTTTATCCAGTGCACTGATCCAGCAGATGTTCATATTTGTAATTAGTGTGACTCTGATGTGTTCATGGCGGATTTCCATCCCCACAGTTTGAATAAAGCCAGGTCAGCATCATCTACAGGGGTCCATTAGGCATCTCTGCTAACCAGAATGCAAGGGCAGCTGGGAGGCCCTGAGAGAGTTCACTGTTTATCTTCCTAGTCTTATTCTCTGTAAAAAATACCTGGTGCAATAAAGAGTTGCTTAGAAGGTCTAAATTATGTCTTAAAAATCCAAAAGGCTATGTGAATAATTGTTACTTGTAGAAGCAGATATGGACAAGAAAAAACATGTACACTGAAAGATAAAAATACACTATTTCTGCTTAGCCAAAGTAAAGACAATTTCTTTAAAGCTGATCCAAAATTTTTGCATTTAGAAAATGTCAATCTAATCATTCCCTAGACTCTGTGATTTTTACCAATCACATTACAAGGATTAGGGAACCCAGCCATAGTCCCTTGGATGTACTTCAAGTAATCTTACTTTTTATAATCATCTCTTTATATATATACTAGAGGCCTGATGCACGAAGTTCGTGCAAGAGTAAGCCTTCCTTCTTCCGGCTGCCGGCACCAGCTTCCGGCACTGGCTTCCCTCTGGCACCCCGGACCCAGGCTTCCCTTGCAGCCCTGGCTTCATCCGGAAGGTTTTCCAGAAGGACATCTGGTCTAATTAGCATATTAAGCTTTTATTATTATAGATAAAAAGTAAGCAAGCTTTCTTGATGAGGACAGATCATGGGAACTGGGATGGTGCAGAAGGTATTTTTACCTGCTTTCAATGAACATCTAATGATGAAACAAATCTCTTCTCAGGGCTTACAGTCCGTCTCCTTCCTAGATCATTCCTTGAATAGCCCACCTATTTCCTCATGACCCCTAGCTTTTTTACTCTTCCCTACACTCTTTCCTGTGGTGTCATCATACTTTCATTAGTTGCTACCACATTACTTGTAACATACCACTAAGAAATGACCTCATAGAATCTTGTGAATAAGGTTGGATTGAAAGTATCTTCATTTTTGATAGGTAGATAGATAGATAGCTATAGATAGATGATAAATACTCAAAAATTATTCTTGTTTCCATAATTTCTGATTAAGTCTAGTGCTGAGGTACATCCTGTTTTTTAAGAATCCCCAAAGGTAGCTCTAACATCTCAAATCAAACTTGCAATATCTGCCCCCAAGAGCTAATTCCATTATAGTTCAATATCAATATCCCCACTGACTAAAGCATCTTAACTGATGGGCTCTCCCATCGAACATAAAAGGTTCTTGTACAGTGTTGAATATACAGAGGACAGAGGATTATTTAATCTTTTCATATGTCATGTGCTACCAACCTTTGCTATTATATTTCTATTTTCATCTCTAAGTAACAACTGCTACTAATTACATTCAGTGTTTCTGAGGGAGACTTTGTGGAAGGTGTTGATTATTCAGTATCTATTTCTCAAGCACAAAAGAAAGACTGTCTACTATCTTTAAAATTGTACATTTTACTTCTATTGATATGTTTTCTCTTTTGTAACCAACTTCTGAAAGACTTGTAATGTGTTTTACTTACTGCCTTAATTGTAGTGGAAAGAACAAGCAGAATGCTATGGCTGTCAATTAACTATTTACTGTACAACATTTGTAGAACAGTATATACTTCTAGGTTAAGAATTACTTTAAAATTCTCTTCAAAGCATCATGAGGTTTCTGATTGTTTTTACCTCTTCTCATCCCTTCCCCCACACTTATAGGAAGAGTTATAACATTATAATAAGTATTAGTGATTTTGCAGTACTCACTGATTAAAGAGAAGGTAAGTGATGGAAATTGCTCTCCTTCATTGGTAAGCACTGTAATACATTTTCTGCAGTCACAGCCACTCTAATGTGATCTTTTCCAGAGCATAGTTGCAACATCAAACAGAGAGAATGAGAGGAACCTCAGCATGAGGCCATGAAGTGTTCCACGGAGGCTGATTTTGTATATGTTGTCTTGGCTCACTACACACCTAATGTATACCTCCATGGTGAGCAGAAACCCCTTCAACTGGCGTAAGGGATAAAAAAGTGCAAGAGACTTTTGTTTTAAATGTTACAGTCTAATACCATTTTTCATAAACTATGGACCACTTGCATAAGGAAAACCTTAAGTGATTATGGAAAATTCAGGTTCATAGAGGCCATCTTATATCTAATGAATTCTGGTCTGTGTGGGTAGTCTGCTGCATTTTTGTCAGGCTTCTTAGGTAGTTTATAAGCATACTAAAGTTTTCAATTACTCTATGGGTGTAGTCAATGATACTGTTTACTGAAAAAGGCTGGGCCTAGCAATGACTTAATAGTGTTAATAGATATTAATAGGTAATACGATTATTGGCAAATAGCATTGCTTATGGGTTATTAAAAGATTAAGGATCGCCCTAACTGGTTTGGCTAAGTGGATAGAGCATCGGCCTGCGGACTGAAAGGTCCCAGGTTCGATTCCTGTCAAGGGCATGTACCTTGGTTGTAGGCACATCCCCAGTAGGGAGTGTGCAGGAGGCAGCTGGTCGATGTTTCTCTCTCAATGATGTTTCTAACTCTCTATCCCTCTCCCTTCCTCTCTGTAAAAAATTCAATAAAGTACATTAAAAAAAGATTAAGGATCACTATATACAATTAGAGGTAGAAAGTGATTATGCAGAGTGTTTCCCAAACTTTATTGTGCATACAGATCAGCTGGGGATCTGATTGAAATGGAGATCTTGATTCAGTAGTTCTTGGGTGTGACTTGAGATTCTACATTTCTAACAAGCTCCCAGGGGATAGTGGAACTGCTGGTCTGTGGATCACAGTTTGTGTAGCAAGGATTAAGAAGGTTTAAAAGAAGGCTTAGAGGAAAGTTCCCAAGAACCTCTAGTGAATAATTATTTGAAGTATAAAAAGGAATAAAAATATACTCTAAATAATTAAAGTATGAAAGTGATTTTGCAGTACTCATTGATTAAAGAGAAGGTGAGTGATGAAAATTGCTCTCCTTCATTGGTAAGCACTTTGCATTTTATTGAGCTGATTCCAAAATTTCTAGTGGAAACCCCAAAAGTTTTTGTTCAATTTGAGATGCAGGAAATATGAATACCTTTGGAACTATTTTCTTAACTTCCTGTGTTGTATATGACTTCCTACGTGATGTGACCTAGGTTGGGAGAGCTGCAAATTTAAGTTGCTTTCCCTTCCAGAAGGGACAGTGAACCTGTTTCAAGCGTGTCTACATAAATGGCAACATTCTATGGAGATGAATATATGAGAAAGTGTGTATAATAATCCAGGAAGATTACAATTCCATGAAGCTGGAGGGTAATAAATAGACCAGTTGACCAATATAAACTGAAATAATGACTGGGGAACTAAACTTACATGAGAAGTATTGTGCTAAAAATTGCACATGGATTTTAAAATTTAAAATATACTTTCCTACATTTTACTGTTTACCTAAGATCACACAGCTGAGAATGGCAGAACCAGGGCTCCCATCACTCTGACTCTCATCTCTAGCCATTGTATTATATCAAACTGCCTACTCCAAACATACATACATACATACATACATACATACATAAAATTATACTCCTCGGCATTATCCAAGATATTAGCACTCATGGCATTCTTTCCACAAAGCAGGCATTCTACAATTCTACATTCTACATGGGGATTGATATTGCACCAAGGGTAAAAATGTTTCCTAGGAGGGGTAAAAAAAATACCTTAGTTGTTACAAAGTTTGGAGGGCCATGGTGATAAACAAATAAACGGTATAGGTGTTGTACTAAAATATCACAGGGGGTGGGGAAGATGATTAGGAAAACAAAAGTAAAAAACCTCCTTGTGGGGTGGGGGTGGGAAGGGAAGTGTGATCATGAAAGAAGATTGAGCAAAATGTGATAGAGGGTCAAATTCAACCTCAGAAGAAACACTGACTTCCTCCAGCTTTGACAATAGTGATGACCCAGATTCTAGCATATGGGAGTTTTCCATCACCAACCAAGGAAAATGCAACTCACAGGGTGGTGGATGACTCCATACTGAGGCAACCATGTTAACCATTCATATAGCTGACAAGGCTAATGTGGAATTCTGCTGCCTTCAGCAAATGACTTATTTAGAGAAGAGAGAAACTAAAAAGGAAGGAAGGAAAGGAAGAAAGGAAGGAAGGAAGGAAGGAAGGAAGGAAGGAAGGAAGGAAGGAAGGAAGGAAGGAAGGAAGGAAGGAAGGAAGGGACTGCATCATTCTTTAGGTGGCACTATTTACCCAGTACAACTAGAATACTGTCTACAGTTGTCATTTAGAGTTCATCTGAGCCAGTTATCTACCCAAAACAATACCATAAATCATCTAACTCAGTAGTTTACAAGAAAATAAAAGGAATTAATTAGTTGATGGCAACTGATTCCACATGATAGTATGAAAATTGCATGCAGCTTTAAAAACAATTTAGTTAAATATGAGCTGGAATGACTGAGCATGAATGAAAGGAGGAGAGGAAGCCCTTGGTGCTGAGGGGCTCTCTGGCAAAGAATGCTTCCTAAGGAAAGAGGAATCTTCAACTTATTCTCCCAACCTGGGCCCCTAGTGGGGGGCGGGGAGGGGGAAGAGAGAGAACTGATGGACCACAGATTCTGAGTAAAGGCATACTGTCTGGGGAAAGAAAGCTGTAAGTCAGGTGGAAAGAGCTGTTTTTCTGAACTGGAAGTTGATGATAAACTACTGCAGGACCATAGGCAGGACTATAACACAGAGGTTAGGAAGAGGAGTTCTTTCTAGTTTAGCAGAAAATGTAGGCTGATCTTGCTATGTCAGGAGAACTGGCGCATCAGTGGCACAGCAATAATTTTTGGCAGAACAGAACCGCTTCAGAACAATGTGATGTTGGCACAGCATTGTTCTGGCAAGCCACAGTGGGAAATGGTATGAATAGTAATGAGAGCACTTTTAAAGGATTCCAAAGGCAACAAACATTACCAAACCAAGGCAGAGCTAGCATAGCACAAATAACAAAATATTATATCCCTGAGGACTGGGCCTGTGAATCCTGTGAATGAGTTGACTTCCTGGGGTTCTATAAGATAAATTGGGAGACTTGGAGGGTAGCTGGAGATCCTATCAAAAGAGGGTAAAAGATAAGACATTCATTCTGTAATTGTAATGTTACTTAAAAAAAAAGTTTAATGCATCAGTTTAGTCTGCCCTGGCCATGGCCAAAATGAATTGTATATAAAAACAAGCTACAAATAATATAGATGTTTCAGATGTTAACTTCCCATCTTTTCTCTTGGAGTTGTTGAGTGTAAGCTGGAGTAAATGTCTTTCCACTATATCTACATCGCCTTCTTTTATCATCCAGCTTTTCACCATCTGCTCACAGCTGCCAGTGCCCCCTGCTCTCTAAGCACTGCCTCTTCTGAAATGGACTTGTCATTTCTTGTGCAAAAGAGGTAAAAGAAAAAATGTAGAAGCATATATAATCCTCCCCTCCTCCCATTCTACCTTCTGCCTTTCAAAAGGGGAAACATCTTTTGGGGGTTTTGGCATTACTAACCTTTGTTTTGCTGACTGGACTTAAAAAAAGAAGAAAAATAAGGGTGAAACTAAAGGTAGAGAGCAGACAAAGTGCTCTACCTTTCACAGGAATAGATGAGAGGGACAAGAGAGAAAAGAAAGAAGGAACAAAAGGAAGAAGGTGAGAAAGAAAAAGAGATGATGAGAGAAGTTGAACATAAAAGCTGCAATTATAAAATTTTAAAAGAAAACATTGGACAAATTCTTTGATTCCATGAGTTGGCAAAAATTTTGCAAAGAGAACACAAAAGCAATAACCATAAAAAGAAAAAATGTAAATAGAACTTTGTCAAAATTAAAACCTTCTGTTCTTCAAAAGACATTATTAAGAAAATTAAAAGCCATGCAACAGTAAGGGAAAACATATTTGCAGCACATATATATGACAAGGGACTCATATACAGCATATGTAAGGAAGTCTTACAATTCAACAATTAGAAGAAAATTTACTTTTTAAAAAGGAAAAAATATGCAACAGACTATACAAAAGAAGATACACAAATAACCAATAAGTACTTAAAAAGATACTCAACATTATTAGACTTTAGTAAAGTGCAAAAAACAAAATAGGACACAACTAGAATGGCTAAAACAACAATAACAACAACAAAAATGCAGAATATTAAGCATTGCTGAGAATGTGGAGCAGCCAGAACTCATCCATAACTGGACACAATACAGAATGGTGTGAACACTTAAGAAAGCAATCAGGCTGTTCCTTTTTTTAAAAGTTTTTTAAAAAATAATTTGTTAATTGCTTTCAGAGAAAAAGGGAGAAGGAGAGATAGAGACAGAAACATCAATGATGAGAATAATTGACGGGCTCCCTCCTGCATGAGCTCTACTGGGGATCTAGCCCACACATGCCCAGGAATCGAACCTCCAGGTTCATAGGTTGATGCTCAACCACTGAGCCACACCAACCGGGAGGGTCATTTCTTATAAAGTTAAATATTAACTTACTGTACCATTTGAAAGAAATTAAAACATGTATGCAAAAAGATTTGTCCATGAGGTTCATATGAGCTTTTTTCAAAACAGCTAAAATCTGCAAACAATGCAATATCAATAGAAGAATGAATAAACACATTTTTATATTTTCATAAAATGAAATACTACTCATTCAGGAAAAAATGTCCTGATACAAGGAGTAATGTTTTGCAAAGAGAAACAGACATGATAGAGCTCTAGAACAAAGCTATATGTGCCACTAAAAAATTTTAAATTTCCTAAGAGGTTCTCAGTATGCTTCTAGATGACAGAAATGCTCTAGAACAAGAAAACTGATGAGATCAATGACTATAAGAAATCAGATGAAATGCAACCTGTGGTGGGAGTTGGAAGCTTGACTACCCAGGAGCATTTGTGAGTTTTCTGGGGTGATCAACATGTTCTACCTCTTCATTAAGGTTATTTAGCTATATGTATTTGTCCAAACTCATAAAACTGTGCACCTAAAATATGTGTGCTACATTTTATGTAACTTTTATTTCAGTGAAGTTGATATGAATAAGTAAATAAGATAATTTTAGATAATGATTGGTGACTAGGAATTAAAGAGACTCATAGGATAGAGAATGAGAGTGGAAGTGAAGAAATGGAAGTGAAGAATGACGGGGTCAGGGAAAGCCTCCAGCCAAGACCTAATAACAACAATCAGCTGACTATGTCAAAATCTGTGACTGAGGGATCCAGATAGAATGCAAAGGTCATAAGGCAGGAAAGACATTTGGCATGCTCTAGTAATAGACTGGCGGTATGATAGAGAAAAAGAGTGATAGAAAATGAAGTCACAGGTAAGTCATGAAGAGCTTTATAGCATATTCTTTCTAAGTGTGTTGGGGAGCCACTGGATGGGGTTAATCAGAGAGATAACATAATCCAATTTACTATTTTAAAATATTGTGACTTGTGGAAAACAAAATTTAAATACTAGGTAAATGAATGCTAGTGGATCAAGAGAGAAGTAACAAGTGGAGTTAGGAAGGTAGCTGCACTGTGGCTTGGTCTAGGGTAGCAGCAGTGGAAATAGGGAATTAAATAAGTTAGGGATCTAACTTATGTCACAGGATCTTCTGATGAGTAGAATCAGGGATAAAAGAAAGAAAGAAGTCAGATCTGACTACCAAATTTAGTTCTTGATCTGGAAATGCAATGGTGCCATTTGTGGAAATAATGAAGATTTGGGGAAGAAAGGTTGGGGAGAGTGTAAGTTAAGCAAGCATTTGGATATAAGAGTTGAAATCTCAGAGAAGCCAGCTCTGGGGATATAAATATGGGTGTCATCACCACACAGATGACATTTAAAACTGTGAAATTCAGAGGATCTTCTTCTTAAAGGAAAGGGAAGAAGGGTACTATTGTAGGTAGAATAATGGGCCCCCACAGACTTTCAGGTCCTAATCCACAGAACCTGTGAATATGTTACCTTACATGACAAAAAGGACTTTGCAGATGCAATTAAGTTCAGGACCATGAGACGGGAAGATGGTCCTTAATTATCCAGGTAAGACAGCAGGGCACTTAAGGTGAGGAACTTTTCTTGGCTGTTGGCTGAGGGAGATGTGACTTTGAAAGTAGGTTTAGAGAGAGATTTGACATTGCTGGCTTTAAAGACTGGAAGAGGTGAACAAGCTAGAATGCAGGCAGCCTCTAGAAGCTGGAATATAGAAAAAATAGTTCTCTTTGAGAACTTGCAAAAAGGAACATAGCCTGGATGATACCTTGATTTTTAGTCCAGGGAGACTTGTGTCAGACTTCTGAACAGTAAGGTAATAAATGTATGCTGCCTTAAGCCACTAAGATTTTTTTATGGCAACAATAAAAAAATAATACAGTGAAGGACTCAGTTCTGGGAACTTTCAATATTCATAGGTCAATCCAAGGAAAAGTCAACTAAAAAGCCTGAGCATAGGAACCAGTATGAGAATAAGAAGTTCAGGAGACAGTGGTATCATAATACCCAAGAGGTGAAGAAGTGAATTATTGCATCAAATGTGCCTAAGAGGTAATGGAGATGAGGGCAGAAAATTGGCCACTGGATGCGCCAATTCTGAAGTCATTGGTGATGCTCACTGGTACAGTTTCAGTTTCAGGGGTGAGGACTAAACTCTACTTGAGCAAGGAACGGTGTGTGAGAAGTGAAGATGGGTGTCATGATTGCCTAAAACTATTTTAATGTGTTTTCTTGTGAAGATGAGCAGAGAAATAGGGCCAATGGTTTTAACTGGAAGAAGTAGGTAGCTGGCAAACTTGGGATAAAAGAAGGAGCAGTTATAGGGGAGAGATTATGAGTTCTGTTGTGAACATGTTGCATTTGACATGCCTGAGTGTGGAGATGTCCAGGAGTCGCTTGCACATGCTTGTTTGCAGGTTGGGGTTCACCATGGACCCAGAAATAAAGATGTTCAAATCACAGAAATAGAAATTTTAGTTGAAGTCTTGAGTGAGACTATGAGGTCAGTCAGAGAGGCTTAGAAGTAAAAGGGAAGGGAAATAACATTGTTTATAAGCACAGTATTACCTGGATGGAAATTTACAATTTATAAAGTGGAAGTATATGATCTGGCTTTAAATTGTATATATTGATGCTGTTTTAGAAGCACCCTTCAGAGCTTTGAGATATAAAGTAAATGATCAATAAATGACAACACTGGTGTTGAGGCAAGATAAAGTGCTTCAACTATCAATATAGCTGCTGGAAGCCTTACTCTGCTAAAGGGAGAGCATCAAAAAGTTCTTGGCATGCCCTGCTAATAGTTTCATTGCTCAAAAGGCAGAAGGTCATAAAGACAATGAGAGGAAATGTTGTTGGCACCTAATTCTGATTAATAATAAGAACTGATGACAACAGTGGAAGTGATGGGAACCTGGGGAGAAAATGATTGTGTCATCTTTGAGTTTATAACTATGTAAGAAGGGAGATAATGTTGTTTAGTTATTAAGGGTATACCTCTGGATCTCAAACATGATGGGTTCAACTTCTACCTCTGATTCTAGCTGGATAGCCTTGGGCATGTGCTTAAATCACCATATAACTTTGTTTCCTCTTCTGTAAATAGGAATAATAAAACTACTCAATTCATTGAGTTCCCGTGATAATTGAATAAGTTATTACTTGTAAAGCATTCAAGACAGTGCACAAGAACAATATTCAATAAATGTATGTACCTTAGCTTTCAGGAAAGCTTTTTTAAAAAAAATTGCAGAGAAGGTGATTGTGAATGAAGTTTTCAGGAGACACCCCCCCCTTCACTGGTGTCAGTGATATTTATTTATGACACCATCCAGGTCATCTGGCATTGGGGCCAGGGCTGGTGTAGGAACCTGCAGTAGTCAAGAAAAGGAAACACCAGAAGATGATTTAAAGACACTTCCTTGGGAAGGGCCAAATATGAAAATGAAGGAACCAAAATTCAGTCAACGGGTCTCAGGTGCAAGGTCAGGGCAGAGGCAGGGGCAAAGCTAAAGTATAAAGAAATGAGTGGACTCTGGAGTAGAAGAGGAAGTGACAATAGGGTGGGAGAGAAGTTAAGGGGCCCATGATGATTGAACACCTGAGAACTCATGTTGCCAGAGCTGGTTTATGTCCTTAACCATGTGATATGACTGAGGGCCATGTAGATCTTGTTATTCAATACAAGTAAATTCTTAATATATGATCAAAAAATATCCCAGGGCAGAGCAGAGGACACTGTTGGGAAACAAGCAAAATAGTTTGTCTTTTGCATCACACACATTTGTAACTACACACACTCACATTTTGGATTTTCAGCATTCTTTAAAAAAATAAAAAAATATTTTACCACAGTGGGTTGTCAATCCTGTATGGCGCAGTTAGAGGTGAAAGAGTAATGGCTGCTCTGTCTGAAGGTACACGCCAGCCTCTCCAGCTGGGCCACTGCAGGATTTGAATTTGTGAGCCATGGTTAAACACTGAGTCAGAGAAAAGAACATGGCACCAAAAACAGCTGACAAAAAGGAGAAGGTATCCAGAGAGGGAAAAGCAGTTAGCAACAGTGACCTGCATGTGTGTCCTAAAGGATGTCTGATGGAGAAGTGGACTGACCTTCGTTAAAGGGCCACAGATACAAAACCCTATGTATTGCAAAGGACACTCTTTCATGGGCTCAGATTTTAAAGAAATATGAAGAGTGGACCCAAGGAGGAAAAAGAGACATAAAACTACAGAATAAATTGGAAGGTTGGTTTGGATCTCTGAAAAGGAGGTTGAATACTCAAAGTAAGTTTCTGAAGGCAAAGTGGGGGACCCCTTTTGCTAAATTCAGAGAAGGTTGTCTGCTGGTTAACAGATAGTAAAATGCTAACAAATGACAAAAAGCAAACAAGACTAATCAACTAACTTCTGAACTAGCTTTCATCTTCTCCAACCAGGAGGATAATCTCCAAAGGAGCAAAAGGAGAGCAAACATGGTTGGGCGGAAATTGAAAACCAAAATAGGCAAAGAGATAGTGTGAAGATATAAAGCTTTTCAACCTCCAGTCTCAGAAAAATGGCATCTCAGGACAGAGAAAGAACTAGAGATTCTATTACAAAACACCACAGTCTTTGAGTTCACCTAGAAAATGAGTTAAATTGGAAATGGGGAAAAAAAGCCCTTTTTCCTTTTTTTCAGTTACTGATATCTTTCTTTATTAAAATAATACATGTTGCAAATAGGAAATTTAGAGCAGACAGAGAGGTCTTAGAAACCAGAAGAGAATCCACCTATAATTTATCTCTCAAGTGAAGTGCGATTACTACTTTGGCAGGTTTCTCTCTCTGAAGTTTTAAATGTACTTTTCCATAGTCGTGATAACATTGACAACTCAATTATTCATCAGGCGTTCTTGACTTTAACATCAATTCACAAACATTTTGCAATGCACTGATAACTCTTCAAAGACCTCTTTTTAATAATTATATAATACCACATCTCATATATATCTCACATGCTATATATCATATCCTTTTCTTCTGTGATACTTGTTTCCTATTTTTCACAGTTATAAAGAAAGGGTGATGAATATCATATATATATGTGTATATATATATATATATACACATATATATGTATATATATATATACATATATATATATATATATATATATATATATATATATGATGGAAGAGAAAGAGAGAAATATCAATGATGAAAGAGAAACATCAATTGGCTGCCTCCTGCAAGCCTCATACTGGGGATTGAGCCTGCAACCTCAGGCATGTGCCCGGATCAGGAATCAAATTGGTGACCTCCTGGTTTATGGGTTGACACTCAACCATGGAGCCACACCGGCTGAGCATCTCTCTCTTTTATGTTTTAACCAGGGGATTTCATATACTATATGGATTCTGCCTCTCACTTTGCATTCCAATGCATGATTCCAAAAAAGTTATTTAGCCCTAATCCATTTTATTTTTCTCATTTGTAAAAAAAATTATGTATGTGATGAATATTATTGCACATATAAGTACTAGTTAGTTTTTCTGATTTTGCCTTAGCATTTATTACTTTACATGATTTGGGGTAAGATATAAGAAATGTCTCTATGCACATTAATTTTCTGCTTTCCATAGTTTGATTCAATGTACATATAAGATAATGTCTTCCCATGAAATTCTCAAATGAATTATCACAATTACTTAATATTTTGCAACTTAAAGGAAAAACCAATATCTTGTTATTTTATTTGCATTCATTTTACTCTCAATCAGGGAGAAGAGTTTTGATATGTATATTAGCCATTTGTACTTCTTTATTACTTATGCTTTTGTATTAATCATCATTTTGGGGGCAAATGTCTCTATAGGATGCTTTAAATTTTTATTCTGTTTTACAGTATAAAACATTATCAATCAATGTAAAATATCATTCAATCAATCTCCTTTAATTATTTTTTATTTGAATATTTTGTCTGATATCAGTAATTGAATCTCTTCTTTTGTTTCTGACTTTCTGGTCTACCTTGGTCTATCTTCTTGCAGTCAGACTTTGAAGTGTTCTTCTAAGCAGCGCAGAGACAATTTCTTAAACTTTATAACAATTACTAAAATAATTGGTATTATATTTCTTAATATGTTCTAGTTTGATATGTTTCCATACACTTCTAATTAAAAGTGAATTATTATTTTTGTTAACACCTATTTTTTGTTTTATTTTATAATAGTTTGGGAAATTATTTATTTTTCTTAATTTTACTAGTGATAACATTTCTAATATATTTCTAAATCTGTATTTTCTGTTTTCCACAGACAAAAAGAAATGATGACCTTTGAGTCACTTGTTTGCTAAAGGAATTCATCACTGCCATGATATTCTTTTCCTACACACATCTTAGTTTTTATTTTTTAAATAAGAGTTATGGATCTAGCTTATTATTTTATACTAAAGGCCCAGTGCATGAAATTTCTGCACGGGCGGGGGATGTCCCTCAGCCCAGCCTGAACCCTCTCCAATCTGGGACCCCTCGGGGGATGTCCGATTGTGGGATCGGGCCTAACCAGCAGTCAGACATCCCTCTCACAATCTGGGACTGCTGGCTCCCAACCACTCACCTGCCTGCCTGCCTGCCTGATTGTCCCTAACTGCTTCTGTCTGCCAGCCTGATCACCCCCTAACCACTCCCCTGCCAGCCTGATTGATGCCTAACTGCTCCCATGCTGGCCCGATCACCCCCAACTGCCCTCCCTCCCCTGTAGGCCCAGTCATCCTCAACTGCCCTCCCCTGCCAGCCTGGTCGCCCCCAACTGCCCTCGCCTGCAGGCCTGGTCCCCCCGAACTGCTCTCCCCTGCTGGCCTGGTTGCCCCTAATCACCATCCCCTGCAGGCCTGGTCCCCCCAACTGCCCTCCCCTGCTGGCCTGATCACCCACAACTGCCCTCTACTGCTGGTCATCTTGTGTCAACCATCTTGTGATGACATGGGGGAGGCCATCTTGTGCCCACATGGGGGTGGCCATCTTGTGCGAGGGCATAATGGTCAATTTGCATATTACCTCTCTATTATATAGGATTGTTTTACTATATAAAACACCATTTTCAATAATTAATTTTATATTTTGCATTCAATTCAATAATCATGCTGCCATAGATATTTATCGTTCATCAAATTAAGTTGCTTTATATCTTACAGCCCATCCTTTTATATTACAAGTTTACTATTCTTAGATTCTTAAAGGAACTAAAGTATGTCTTTTTTTTTTTCTGGAAGAATTTGTAAGTCTTATGTTTAAGAAAATTCAATTGTCTTTATATTTGAATGGCATCTTAAATGAGTATATAAATCTTCAGTTTCTACCACTTAACTTCAACAAAATTCAGTACTAGACTTTTCTCTATCTTGAATTATCCACATACGTATATCTTCAATTGCAAGGAAAGGCAAATAAGGAGTACACTTTCAGAGTCTTTAAGTACAAGTAGTCTCTTGCTTTCAAACTAGATTGGCCATAGTCACACACAGAGAATTTTGGGGTTACATTTTTCTTGCTTCTAAAAATTTTACATTATTTTTCACAATTTACTGCCATATAATGAAGGTCCAAGTCTAGCATTATTTTGCCCCCTTTTTGGGTAATCTTTTATTCCCTTGACTATAATCTTATAGGATTTAACTATGTAAAAGTGTGAGTCTCTTACTATTCATTTTACCTCAAATATATGGGTCACTCTTAATTTATAGGCTCAGGTCAATTTTCACCCAGGGAAAATGATCTTTCTTAAATCTTTGATTAGCCTTTCATACATTCCCCCCCTTGCTTCATTATAATAAGTACTTTTAGTCTATATTCTCTGCTTTCCATATCATTTCTTTCTTTAATGAAAACAAATTTGTTCTTTTAATTCATATTTTCAGAAATATACTCTTATTAGACACCATTGTAAATCAAAATTGATAGGTATGTAAGAAATGTTCCCATAGGCAGTGGGCTTAAAACAGCTTTGGTTTTAGTATTAGAAGGACCAGAGAGAAGGTTTTTATGAAGGAAGAATCTGTCTATTTGTGGTAACTGTAGTTCAGGTGCTTGGCCCATGCTAAGAATTCAGTAAGAGAATATGTATGAGAGTGACACTGTTATAATAACCTGATTTTTATTTCACAAGAAAGTATGAAAGGGAAGACTAAATAATATAGTCTAGCCTTTGCTAATTTAACATTCTCCAATTCTGTTCCCTGTTGATTGATGAGGATAGGGACTGGACAAAGGTGCTTTGGACGCATGCTCAATAAGGTTTGTGACATGGGAAGGTGCTGACCTGTACCTGTCTGTCAGTCACACCTGGTAGTGAGTCAGTGGCCAGAATAGCGTGGCCATTGCAAGGGCCTGAAAACCTGAACATTTAAACTTTTGAACAAAGGAGCCCTCACTCTAGGCTCTCGCCTCTCCCGCTTGCCTGCACTCCTGACTCCTGTTGCAGGGAGAACGTGCTCCCCTGCATGTCCACATGGCCCATCGCCATGTATACTCCACATGATGGACTGATGGACTGTGACTAACTGATTCTGGACTGGACCCTGGCTGCAGTTGAACAGAAGCTCTGAATGCCGTTGGCGTTACTTTTGCTGAACCCATACTGCACCCTTTTCAGGACTGATTTAAGGGACATGGGACTTTACAACCTGAGGAATATAACTCCACACCAATAGAAACCATTCATCCTCCAGGGAGTCTCAGAAAAATCTTTTTCTGAAGATCTCACAAGAGCCGCCTCACCCCCACTAGTGCCGGGGAAATTGGACCCCCTAATTTCTCTGGTAACAAGAGTACCTCGTTAGTTTCTCTCTGTGACATCAAGTTATTTTCTCCGACTTCACCCTCCAAAGATCACGTGGTACAGTGGAAAAAAATCTAAATCAAACAGACCTTGAGTCAAGTCCCCAACCTCTTACTAGACTGTGATCTTCATCAAGATAATCTTTCTAAATTAAGGGTCAGTTTTCTGTCTGTAAAGGGGGAAACCTCTGTAGGATTATTGTAAAATCTGGAGACAAAAATGTAAAAATTTCCTGAACCTAATAGCACTCACTATATGGTACTTATTCATACATAGATTTCCCTAAGGTTTTATCATCCATGGATTCACCTAAAGTTTAGTTGATTCTATTTAAACCAGCCAATACTTCCTCTTCCTCACATTTTCCCATCTGTGTGTGCATGCAGAATAGTATAGTATAATAAGCTTACATATCAGGGTTTAGAACTGTCTCTGACACATAGGAAGAGGGTTTACTCGAAAGAAGGCAAAGATAGAAAAAACAAGATCCTGATCTGCCATTCACTACCTCAGTGACCTTACGCAAGGATTTAACGTCTCTAAGCCTCTTAGATGGAGAAATTTTTTAAGTGGAGAAAAGAATAATAAACCTAACCCATGAGGGTGTTAGGATGAATAAATAATGGCTCAGTTACAGCTTTATCTGATCACCTCCCACAGAAAATCAAGTTTAGTAGGCATTTAGAAGGTAATCAATAATGGTGGATGAATAAGGGAATGAATGGATAAGTGAAGGAGAATAGAGAAAAACAGAAAGAGGGGAGGGGAAAGGAGGAAAAAAGAGGGGGGAGGCGGGAAAGGGAAGGGAGGTTGGAAGGGAAGGAAGTAAGAAAAAAGGGAGGAACAAGAGAAGAAGAGAGGAAGGCAAGCAGGAGGGAGGAAGAGAGAAAGGGGTGGAGAAAAAATGTACCCTACAGATATTTCAGAACACAAATACCTTATATTGAGCTTTTGCATATCATTTCTTTTTTAACTTTCTAAAATTTTATTCCTTTTATTCAGCACACTGGGAGAGCTGCTTTAGTTTATAATCACCAATTAAGTTTTCTCAAATTTATTCCTGCTTTTTACTGTTCCCAATGTGGATTTTAATTTTTTTTTTTTTTTTACTTTAGGTAATTCCCTCCCATAACCTACTATTTCATCCTATCTTTTCCTCTCTGCATGTCCCCATAATGGATATCATAATCTCCCTGGATAATTTGTCTAAGCCAGTTTTAGTTATTCGATTTTTACATTTCACTAATTGCCTGAAGAACATTTATATAATTTAATTGAGGTCATTGTGAAGAGAAGTTGACTGGTAGCTTCTGCACAATGCTTTTCTCTCTTAATAAAGATACTTAGGAAGAGTCATTCATTTCTATCATGTGCACATTAATATGTGAGGGTGTGATACATGGAACTTGAGACCATGAGGTAAACCAGCCTGACAACAAAGAGCCAACCCAAGGTTGGAAGGACAGAGGCACTGATGGCAACTTGACCTCTCTAATGAGCCTATAGGACAATCTACTCTGCCTCCATATTTCTAGTTATGTGACAAAACAATGTATTGTTACTTGCAGCCAAAGACATCCTAATTAATACTGGCCTGTTTCTACTTTACAACGGCCATATTATTAAACTTTCCATAGGAAAGTAAGGCAAATATTCTAAAACATTTTGCACTCGTTCTTACAAAAAATTATTTCAGAAGTATGTTCTTTCTCTGAATCTTCAAAATAATTCTTCTTTACCTTTATATTGAATTTTTTTCATAAATCCTATGTCATGCTGTTGAATACTATCCTGTTTACTCCTCCTTGAGACTCTTATCTGAAGCTTTATTTTAAAGAATACACAGTATATGTATGACTCC
Organism: Myotis yumanensis; assembly: GCF_028538775.1. Taxonomy (NCBI): domain Eukaryota; kingdom Metazoa; phylum Chordata; class Mammalia; order Chiroptera; family Vespertilionidae; genus Myotis; species Myotis yumanensis. The sequence continues at coordinate 179,978,237 of NW_027223753.1, forward strand.
TTTTGCTTTTATTTTTTAATATATTTTTATTGTTGATAGTATTACAGATATCTCCCGCTTTTCTTCCCCTTTTGTCCCCCTCCTCCCAACCCCTACCCACCACCCCAGGTCTCCACCACCTTATTGCCCGTGTCCATGGACTATGCATATAAGTATATAAGGTTTTTGGTTTATCTCTTCTTATCCCATCCAACCCCACATCAAGGTATGTCAGTCTGTTCAATGCCTCCCTTGCTTCAGTTCTTATTTTGTTGGTCAATTCCTTTGTTCATTAGATTCCACAAATAAGTGAGATCATGTGATATTTGTTTTTCTCAGTTAGGTTATTTCACTTAGCTTAATATTCTCCAGGTCCATCTATGCTATCCCAAAGGGTAAGAGTTCCCTCTTTTTTACAGCTGCTAGACCTGCCTTGGTAATGTGTTCACTATAATGTGTTTAGCCTCTGTTGTGTTTAAATAGATAGACAAATGATGATAGATGATAGATTGATAGATAGATAGATAGATAGATAGATAGATAGATAGATAGGTGTCATCTGTCCACAAAATAAAATTTGTCTCCAATCAACCTTTTTAACAATGATAGAGACCCGGGTAGTACGGTAGGACTTTTTATATAAGGAAAGTACATAAAAAACCTACCTCTACCAGTGCACACTGCATAAATGGTCCTTATTGCTCACCCAGCACCAGGATACAAGACTTTTCTCAAGGTAAGTCCATAATACAGGATATAATGCAACACTTGCTCTTTTCTCTACTCTCAATCACTTTGTATTCTGGGGATTGTAACTTCTGGATGAAATTAGAAAAAAGGATTGCTGGAAAAAGTAGAGGAAGGTACACGACACTATTATACAGTGAAAGATTATTTCCCTGGAATGTCAAGGACTTGACTTACTCCAGTTTAATGCCATTTTTAATTTTAATTTAATGCCAATGAAGTAAAAATCATAAAAAAATTGTTTTTCATAATAATATGGACAATGAGATAAAAGATGGTGATGAATAAATGAAAGTTAAAATCGTGTTTTAGAAAGCTTGTTTTAATAGTAAAAATGGTTGCCCAAATCAATTGAAGACTAAATTACTTATCTTTTGTGCTTTACCTAAAAAGGGGAAAATTAACCCTTTGCACTCCGAACCATTCTGGACATTGGCTACCAGCTACTCCACGCTACTTTGCGGCAGAAACGTGCATTTACAGACCCTCGTATTATTTAGTATAATTTTGGAACCAAGTAATGTATTATAATGATATTGGACTTATATGAATTGGGTGACATCGAGGAATGTATATTTGCAAAAAAAAACAATATTTTATTGTTTACAATTTTGTACAGTATGATAAGTTTTGTAACACTCCCCAATATGCATTGCAGGCTGATTAGTGCATGTTTGACAATAATAAGTGGTTTGACGCCTGCCACCAGGTGTTTTCCTGTTAGAACACACAATGCAGTCCCGTTTTCTTTGTCCCACATCAGGAATATGTAGTTTATTGTTTAATCCGACACAAAACCCGCTGACATTTCTTGTATATATCTTAGTAATTTTACGATATTTTGATTTAATTTCTTGTGCCATTTCAAGATAAAACTTCAGGGAAACATGCATGTCTCAAAAAGTTGCGTTGAAGTAACTCAATTCCCCGTAATCACTAATAAACTGCAATGTCCCCTGAGAGGGGACATCCGAGTGATATGCTAGAATTCCGATGTCCCCTGAGAGGGGACAGCAGAGTGCAAAGGGTTAACAATTATCTAGTATGCATACTCTGGACTTTATTGTATCACTAATTGTTTATTTATAGCCTGCCTATATCCTATAATCATACATCATTCCAAATTTTTCTTCAATTATAAAAGTGTGATTTTACAGACAGGTATTCATTTAAAAAAAAAAAAAGAATTGCAATAGATTGTCCTTTTTTGTATGTCTTAGAGGTACCCTAAATAAAGTATCTCCTGCTGAAGTTCTTGTGCATCGGGGTTGGTTAGCTGCCAGATTTTCTATTCATCATAATTCTTCACTGACAAAGTTAGAAGCAGACATTGGGGATGGAGCTGCCCATGCAATTCTGGTACGGTGAATGGACAGGGTCAATACTGGAATGTGCATTTCAAGTCATTGTTTTCTTATTTTTATTTTCCTTCACCATTACCATTTTTGTCTCTTAATGGATCTTTGTGTTCTATCTGAGACTTGTAAGAGGATATAATATACACCAAGACCTGGCCTCCGCATTAATTATAGTTCCTCTAGCATAACATTTCCCCTGGTCTCTGTAGTGGCCAGTTTATATCCAGAAAGCATAATTTAATTTTTGTTGGTGAACCTAAATTATCTCTCAGGGAATGTGAAGAAAATGTTGAGAGACAAATTTATGTTACATGAGAAAGGTCTACAGGGTTTGAGGATGTTAGGACTAGAGACGAGAAAATGAAGGACAACATCAAATTGACTTCGGATATCTGAAAAACTGCCACACAATGCAATACTTCTTTCTATGTATTTCAAAAGGACAAAACCAGAATTAGTGGCAGCAATTACAGAGACAAAGATTTGGTTTAATACATGGAAGAAAATTGTAATTAAGACCATCCTGAAAGGAATGGTCAGCCTCACAAAACTGACTTAAAGATCTTCGTTACAAATTCCTACAGCATTTCTATTAGAACGTAAGTTATGATTCCATGCACATAGAAGTGTGAGGGGTCTTATCTGTAGCAGTTTATCCACATGAGAACATGGGAGGCGAGCATGATTCATGGCTAAAGACACGGGGTGGCTACAAAGGAGAATATGCTCATGGCAATTACTTATTTACTTTATTTCTTTTTAATGAAAATAGAGCATTCTAAACTATGTGACTTCAGAAGAAAAATAAACTCTTGATTAATGTGTTTTGAGTCTATAAATTATGGTCCTACTTGCTGTTTTTTCATTTTTGTTTTATTGAAATAGGATACATCAACTATATCACACATTTTAAGAGTAAGAAGTGTTATCTTCATCTCTAACACACTGTTTTACATGTCACCTGACAATTGTTGTCTTCATATTTCCAATTTTGTTTTTCAAAATTGAGTATATATTACTTCCCATATATTGTTAAAATCATTTTCTATTATCCTACAGTATTCATAATATTTTTCAGTAGCCAATTAGTAGTCTTTTTGCACAATGTCTCATAATTTACTAATCAATATTAGAGTTGTGTTTTATTGTTATTATGCATAATGTTAAATAGCTTTATGAATCCTAAATTTTCCTGGATTATTATAAATATTCACATTTCTAGAAAAAACCCGTAGGGTCAATTTATAAAGTTCAAAAAATGTCCCATTGTAATTTTTTTTAAAATATATTTTATTGATTTTTTACAGAGAGGAAGGGAGAGAGATAGAGAGTTAGAAACATCGATGAGAGAGAAACATTGATTAGCTGTCTTCTGCACATCTCCTACAGGGGATGTGCCCGCAACCCAGGTACATGCCCTTGACCGGAATCGAACCTGGGACCCTTCAGTCCACAGGCCGACGCTCTATCCACTGAGCCAAACCGGTTTCAGCCCATTGTAATTTTGACTGAAATTACATTGAGTTTATATGGTAATTTGGAATAAACGTTAGCTTTACACAATTGATTCTTTCTGAGAAGGAACAACATATTTGTCTTCAGTTAATTAAAATCTTTCTTTAAATTATTTTCATATCGTTTTAAAATTTTGTTCATATAGATCATAAATATTTCTTACACTTATAATTTTGGTGCTATTGTGAAAAACATTTTTAAAGCAATTTTCTAGTGGTTTCTTTTGCAGAAGAACAAACCTACAAGTCTTCGTGATCAAAGAAAGTAACATAGCCCTAATCGGTTTGGCTCAGTGGATAGAGTGGCAGCCTGCGGACTGAAGGGTCCCATGTTCAATTCCGGTCAAGGGCATGTATCTTGGTTGTGGGCACATCCCCAGTAGGGGGTGAGCAAGAGGCAGCTGATCTATGTTTCTCTCTCATCGATGTTTCTAACTCTCTATCCCTCTTCCTTCCTCTCTGTAAAAAATCAATTAAATATATTTTTTTAAAAAAAGAAAGTAACATAAATGCTTCTATCCTCAATCTATTAGGGGAGAAATTATATTAATGCATTTCCTCCTGTTGATCTGACCTTGCATTCCTGAAATAAAAATCATGGCCCATTATACTGTCTTAGTAATTTTAATTCAGCCCATTGTGTTTTAAATGTTTTATTTAAACTTTTACCTCTATATTCAGATGTGAGGTTGCTTTTAGTTTTTTCCTGCCTTGTTTTAGTATCAAGGTTAGGCTACTCTTTCCTGCCAGAATTGTTCTTATTATGATCAAGATTTCTTTTACCTTTTTGGTTTCTTCAAGTGATAGGGCAGTTCCATCTTATTTTTATAGCATTATAGATAGTACCTTAAATTTATAAAAGTATATTTTAAATGTTTCCTCTTAATTGCAAAACCAATCATATGTACAACCTCTTACCATCTATATTATAAAAACCCAGTGGCCCTAAAGCCATAACGACCAAAGACGGGTCACCAGGAGGCTGCATGCACAGCAAGGCGCGCAGTGGGCAGGGACTTGACTCTGGGTCTCATGGCACAGTGAGACTCAGGGGAGTCCCGCAGCACGACGGGGTCTGGGGCTCCGGGTCTCCTGTGATTTTACGTGCTGGGTCACTAGTCTTACATAATAGGAGCTCTAACAAACTCACTTTCCCTGCCCATTCTCCTATATTTTGTTAAATTCATGTAGAATTCTAACTCCCCATTGATTAACATGTTACTATTTTGCCTCACATATTTCAGGAGTTCCTTCTTAATAATCATTTTAAATTCCACACCATAATATCAGCAACTATTTAAATTTAAATAAAATTTTACTGGGTATTTCTCTCTCCATCACTTTTTATAGGTCTTTCCCTTTTAATTTATTTTATTTTGTTTTATTTTGCTGAAGCGTACCTATGTAACATACCAATTTTATTTTATCGTCATGTGTTGCTATGATAAAATTATTTTATTAACTGTAGACATTGCATCCTAACTCTTTAACAGCTTCTTTAACAACTAAGAATTCTTTTGTAAGGATCCTCTTCTTTCTCTTAGATTTTCTTTGCATTTTGAAATTCACTAATTTTACCAAGATTTATTAATATTATGTATTTTTCTCCCTTTTTTACAATACTGTCTTAAAATATTTGAAGGGATTGTTTAATCTGAAAAAAGTCTTAAATTTCATCAGTTTAGGAAAATTTTCTTTTGATATACCATTTTTTAAATTCCTCATTTATTCCACTAGAGGCCCTCAGCCTGACCTGCACCCTCTCGCAATCCGGGACCCCTCAGGGGATGTCGGACTGCTGGTTTCTAAAACCCAAGGGATGTAGCAGGCCCCGCTTCCCTCATCTCGGCCCCACTGAGCCTGCCGCTGCCACAGCTTGGTCGCACTGCCACAGAGGCAGGAGAGGCTCATGCCACCACAGCAGCAGCGCTTGCTGGCCATGAGCCCAGCTTCCGGGTGAGCGGTGCCCCTGCTGTGGGACCACACGAACAACCAGGCGGAAGCTCCTGCATTAAACATCTGCCCTGGTGGTCACTGCACTTCATAGCGACTGGTCATTTGGTCATTCAGTCATTTGATCACTTAGGCTTTTACATATATAGAATTCTTGAACTTCTTTTAAACCAATATTAGGTGTTTAGATCTGTCCTCTTTGTCTCTTTTCTTATTTTTTTATTTTGTACTCAAGGCATTCACTTTTTTTTTTTATTCTTTTAAAAAAATTTTATAATAAGTATTACAAAGGGTATTACATATGTGTCCTTCCCCCACCCCCGCCCTTGACAATCCCCTGCCCTCCCTTACCCCCCAGTGTCTTATGTCCATTAGTTATAAGGCATTCACTTTCAAATTAATGCTTTAGCGGTCAATCATGTCTCTTTTGCAATTCAAACTTTCTATTCACTTCTTTAAATGATAATATGCTCTTAATTTCCCAAGGATGTGTCTACTCTCCAATTCTTATTTTTTTTTCTTTTTCCAACCAACTATTCTTGCTCTGTGGATGTGGTGTCTTCATAAAACAGTCCAAGAATATCAAATAGACTCATTTAAAATTTTTCTTCTGTTTCCTGCATTGACTATTTCTTCAGAGACTAGATCATTTGTTTGTTCACATTACTTCCTCCTTTTCCTTCAAGTGATTTTTTCTTAAAAACATCTGGAATTAATCAGTTCAATGGCTTATGTTTCCTCAGCACTTATGAAAAATCATGCTTCTTCTTCCAATGATTATGACTCAAAATTGCCTGAATGAGTCCATAGTGGGAGGGAGATAGAATATACAGCAAGCTTGCTTTCATGCCTATGATAATTTCATGACATAAATTCTAAAAGCCAAGAGTTACCAGTCCTGCTTATTTCTCCAACCCCAATGCCTAGAGTAGGAGTCTACTTTGGCAAACGAGCCATTTTATTTAGAAATCTATATTTGCTAGCTATAATTAAAGGCAAAAATCTAATCTAGGCAATCTGGAAAAAAATGAGTAGTTAACTAAAAATCTTTTAGTCATTTTCCTGCCATTTTCCTGTGCTTAGCCTCAGGATTTGCTTACCCTAATCTTGAAGTATTAGTGTTCTTTTAGGAAAAGCAACAATCACATTTTCAATGGTCTTTCCACTATTATGGCTCCTCCCAATGTCAATCCTAACAGATATTTTTTTTCAGAATTTCTGATCTACTAATGGGATCCTTCCCAGTTCTTTAGTATTGCTAAGGATTTCTTTATATCACTTTATTGAAACTTGAGAATAGAAGTAAAGGAATGTGCTGAGACCATCACTTTGAACCTGAAGTCTCTGTTAAATTTTATCTTTATTCTGAAGATTTTACCAATTGTCTCAGAAATTATACTTTATTTTCTTTGGAATCCTACCAAATAAGAATAGAATAAAGAGATTTTTGAAATAATAAAGAATAATAGTAAAATAACCCTATTCTTGTTCCATTGCATTTTATTATAATTATATATGTGCTTTTCCTCCCAAATTGACTATAATCTTTATAAAGACAGTGACAATCTTATTCATGTTTGCATTTCCAAGGCCTAAAACAGTTTCTGATGCAGAGTAGATACATAATACTTATTTAACAAACAGATGAAAGAATGCATAGTTCTCTTAGAAAAAGTGCTAGTCTGAGATGCCAAGATATTGGTTTTGGAGGCTTTCCATGAGTGATTTTTGAGGCTACAACAGAGAGGAGAGTTCAAATTTCACAAACCTGCTCATGTCATGATTCCTCACAACTTTAAATATTTATGAAACACAAGTGGCAGCTGCAGGTGCCCAGAATTTTAGTAAGAAGGATGATTGTCTCAAGTCCTTTCCCTATTGATGTGTTGAGGGAAGATGAGTGTCCAGCCAAAGATTTCTACAAATTTCTAAGGAGACTGTTTTTTCATGGGTATCTCTGACCTCAGCTCTTGCTTCTACAGAATTATTTTAAGAAGAGTCTGGCTGTCTTTTGTGTGTCAGACCTTTTCTTCACTGTATCCACACAAACATGACACTTGGTCATGGTCATTACTTAAAAAGGAAGCCAACAGACAAACATTTCTCATAGAAAGCTTTTATATGAACACTAGAGGCCCGGTGCATGGAATTCATGCGTGGGTGGGGGTCCCTTACCTGGCCTGCACCCTCTCCAATCCGGGACCCATTGGGGAATGTCCAACTGCCAGTTGGACATCCCTCTCTCAATCTAGGACTGCTGGCTCCTAACCGCTCACCTGCCTGCCTGCCTGATCGCCCCTAACCACTCTGCTTGCCTGCTTTATTGCCCCTAACCCCTCTGCCTGTCTGCCTGATTGCCCCTAACCACCCTCCCCTGCTAGCCTGAGCACCCCTAACTGCCCTCCCCTGCTGGCCTTATCACCCCTAACCACCTCTGCCTTGGCTCCCACCACCATGGCTTTGTCCAGAAGGAGGACCAGATGACCAGAAGATGCCCAGTCAACTTGGTCTAATTAGCATATTACCCTTTTATTAGTATAGATCAGTCCTTATTACATGTTAGGAGATCAAAGTGGGATTTACATACACAAAGCCAAGAACTGAACATTGCTTATTAGATTTTCCTGTTTCAGAAGCCCTTTCATTCAGCCTATCACTGAACAGTTTTCACTGGATACCTGACCCCATTGAGCACACCAGCTTCTGGGATATTGCTGGCTTCCCTCTGCTTTAGCCCTTGTTTTCTCTCCATTGCCCATTCTATCCTTCCCAGACTACTCCTGACTCCCACTTCTCACTATAATATTCATCAACCCCAGGAACACCTTTGAATATCTAAAACTGATCCAAGTTTCCACATGAAGGAGCTCTATTAGCAGCTCAGAGTCAGTAATGACCTTTAGATTTTATGTAAGAATCCATCTTCCTTAAAAGGAAGTTGTGCTTTCAAATAATAAAGTTTTTATATTTCCATTAAATATAAAAATGACTAGGAATATTTAATTATCTGCCTACTTCTGAAAATCAGACTCTTTACCTAAAACATAATCCCTTAAAAATCAATCAGCCACACCATAAAATTTGTTGACATTAATTCACATAGCAGGCTACATGACATAAAAGACTAAGATATTGAAATAATCCATACATAACAAAGGTAGTTATTTAAGAATATTCATGTTTAATCTTTCCACGGGCTAATCCATCTGCAAATGCCATACTTTTAAATAATTGCAGAGGGGAAATATAAAAATCACATTGTTATGTCTTTAGCTGACAATGTAACTCCTAGATACCAATCCACAGAAAAAGAATTAGCTATATTTAATTTTAGAACATATATTCATTGATGATATTTTTCTACCTAATAAAAGGATATGAAAGAGCATACTGTATAAAAAAAACACACAAAAGTCCTACTAATCACTATAAATTGAAGAGTTCATCAGTGATACTTACTGCTTATTTTTTTTTTAAAGTTAATAAAGACCACTTCTACTGTTGTATAAAACAAAACATTACCCATGATTGAACTCTAATAAATAATATCTGCATCTGTTTACAGTGAATACTCCTGGAAAAGGAATGTTTGCTCTCTGTCCACAAACCATTTGCTCTCTCTCGAGGGAAAATACAAATTAGCATGTTATTTCATTGCAGCACAGAGGAGGGAGGAAATTCCATTAAGCAGCAGTTACTTTTTAAAAATATATATTTTTATTAATTTAAGAAAGGAAGGGAAAGAGAAATAGAAACATCAGCGATGAGAGAATATCATTGATGGGATCCTCCTGCACGCCCCCTACTGGGGATCGAACCTGCAACCTGAGCACATGCCCTTGACCATAATCAAACCCCAGACCCTTCAGTCCAAAAGACGATGCTCTATTCACTGAGCAAACCCATCTAGGGCAGCAGTTACTTTTTTTTAGAAGTTACAATATTTTTACTGGTTATAAAGGTAATATTTGTTTCTTGTTAAATTTTTAATTAGTACAGAAGTAGATAAAAATCACACCTGCTTCTAACTTTATGAGTCTGTGTGCCCTTACAATTGACCAGTTTGGGAGAATGAATACCTAGTTAATATACACACATAAAATATAGTTCTGACCTCAGTAGGAACATACTATTTATATATTATTAGAAAGGGTCTTCTTTAATGGAGAGCAACATGCTCTTTTTTGAAAAGAAAGGGTGAAGCAAACATTCATTACCGGAAACAAGCAGCAATCACTCTTAAATCTCATTTCCTCTCCCATTTTGATAAAGCCTTCCTGAAAATTCTAGGACCCAGTTAAAAAATGGTAAGAGGAATGCAAAACTGTTGTCTGTCCTATTATACTATCTTTGATGTTGAGATTTTCTTTGTGTTGGATAAACCCAGTTTTAAGTTGTACATCCAAGAATTAAGGATATGATTTTCAATATTGCATGCATTATAATAAAATTTCATTCTAATATATATTATTGTTCTATAGGACATTATAACCCAATTTTACAATATTTTTCCATTTATAAAATTTCTCATGAAGTTTGAAATAAATTATTATTAAACAATTAAGTACTTATCAATTAATTAATTGTTACTGGTCAAGTTTTAAGGTTTAATTTATTATTCAATATTTTTAAAAATGCCCTGGGCTTTTTTCTCTAAGAAAGTCTGTAAGTAAATCCATTCCAAGCTTTTCCACTAAAAAGTTTATTTTTCAGATGACAAATGAAATTTTAGAATTTAGAAAAATAAAACATTACTTACTGTAATCTTTACTCAGATACATTTGCAGCAAGTTTGTCAGTTGAGTAGAAAATATGCCTTTTTATATTCATCTTATAGCAACATAAATATGTATACTTTTTATAGAAGCAGGGAAGTGGGTAAGAGTGGTATAAATTTTGGAGGGAAATTTATTTAGTTAATCAGCTATTATAAAGAGGCAATTAAAATGCAGAACTTTGGTCTACAATATGCACAAAATTAAATATAAAGCAAGTTTATATTACGTGAGAAAACAGAATTTGGTGTGACAAAGATATATCAAGCTTTTCTAATGAAGATTATGCTATAAGACTGCACTGAACTAATAACTGAGAATAATTCAAATCTATCTTTGTAACGGAGGCATCTAAAAATATTATACAATCCATTATTCAGTACTGTCAAGGAAAAATAAAGGTTATAGAAATTGGGGCTGTGTAAGAAACACTCCGCTAAAAGTTGCATTTTCCTTATATAAATGTTATTTTTGACTGCCTCCATGTAAAATAAAAAAAACATGCCTCATTTTTAAACACCTACTCACACATAATGCAGTTACATGCTGTGTGGTGACCCTTTTAGGACCCCAATGTCAGAAAATAATATTAGCAATAATAAGTGATGATGCATCAATGGTGCTAATGGCCTGAATCTTTTATTTGGTGTTCTAGATATCTAGGTATCCAGCCCCAAACAAGACAATCAACTCATCTTTAACTAGAAAGATGAAAAACAGATGACATTGAAAATTTCTGGAAGAAAAGATAATTATGATGAAACAAGGCAATTATGCCAACAGAATCTATTTTATTAAGTTGGCTGTGACCAAGTTACAAACCTGTGATGAAGTATTTTTATAGATACATATGAGAATTTGATTAGACTTGTGTTAAATTAAGAAACAAAGAGGGCCTGCCAGAGAACAATCAGTCTAGTCTGTCAGCTGATAAAGCTTCCAGTATAGGAAAGAGCCCTGACCTACATGAGCAGAAGCTCTTTTGTCAGATTTGAAGAATCAGTCATGGTTTAACCTTTGGTCATATAAAAGCATAAATAGAATATTTGGGAAGGAGGATACTATTGCATATTAAAATAGCATTTTTGTCCTTAGAGAACCTCAGTTTATTTTTGAAATCTCTAGATGCATGCTTTGGTTCCAGGTCCTGGGAAGTAGCAACACTTTCCTTACCCAAGGGAACTACTCATTTATCTCATTTTTTTTTCACGGAGAAACCCAAGTTCTTCCATTCACCTTCAGTGATAAGCCTTTCCAAATCCCTCCTACCCCGTGGCCAGTATAGCTCTCCTTAGAGTGATAAGATGAGTAGATCATAGTCTAATAAATATATTAATTACTACTGTAGTCATCTTCATTTTACAGAGTTGGAAAATGATAAGAAGGCATCATTTGTCAGAGGACAAATTCATTATTGGATAAGGGAGGGAGGGGTTTAGAAAATATAGAATTTGTAAAAGACTGAATTATAAGTTACATGTAAAGTTAGTAATATCTATAGAAGGGATAGTCAGAGGATGTTTTTAGTCGTAACAAAATTGGGGTGAGTTAAGCACACAGATATCTAATGAAACCAAAAGTCTAATTGAGGTGAATGCTCATGTTATTGACAATGGGTATCATCATCTATTATGATGACAGCATATCTATATCTACACTAATAAAAGAGAAACATGCAAATTGGTGTCACTCCGCTACACCCACCAGCCAATCAGGATGGGTATGCAAATTAAACCAACAAAGATGGCAGTTAATTTGCATATGCAGGCATGGCGTGAAGATTGAACACTGAAAACTAAAGCGGCTTGGCTTCTCGCTGCAGCCGGAGATGAGAAGCCTATCCTTGCTGCGGCCGGACCAAAGGCCTGGGTCCCAGGTGCCAGAGGAAAACTGGTGCCAGCAGCCAGGGGAAGGAAGGCCTATTGCACAAATCTTCATGCAACGGGCTTCTAGTATATATATAAAAAGTCAGTGTCCTGCCCTAACTGTTTTGGCTCAGTGGATAGAGCGTCGGCCTGCAGACTGAAGGGTTCCAGGTTCGATTCCGGTCAAGGGCATGTACCTGGGTTGCGGGCACATCCCCGGTAGGAGATGTGCAAGAGGCAGCTGATCGATGTTTCTCTCTCATCGATGTTTCTAACTCTCTACCCCTCTTCCTTCCTCTCTGTAAAAAATCAATAAAATATATTTTTAAAAAATAAGCACACACACAAAAAAGCCAGTGTCCCTAATGACCAAACAACCAAATGACCAGTCGCCATGAGGTGGCATTGACCACTTCTTGGTCCCTCCTCTCCAGCCCACAGGCTCCGATGGATCAGCGATGGTGAACGGGGGAATTGGGGTAGGTGGTGGGAGGACCGGGCTGGCTGTCAGGCTGTTGGAATCACCAGCTCATCCCTAGCTGCTCCGGGGCTCAGGCCTGTGGGAAAGCAGGTGCCAGAGACTTCACCTCAGTGTGCATGTGCCAGTCCAGCTGCTGATGGAATGCACTGCCCACTCGGAGCTGTTCATGCTGGGGCAGGTAGGTTGCAAGCGCGCCCTGCAGCATCTGTCAGTGCCTTAAGCCCCAGCAGCGGTGGCAGCGGCAGCAGCAGTGGCAGCGGCACCTGCGTGAGCGGCCCCCAGTGGGCAGCATGTTCCATCAGTGGCCGGCTCGGCCCACGTGCATGGAGGTGAAGTCTCTGATGCCCACTTTCCCAACGGCCTGAGCCCCAGAGCACCTGGGAATGAGTTGGTTATTCCAATGGCCTGACAGCCTAGCGGCAGAGAAGGTGTTTGGCCTGGGGACTGGCAAACAGGCAGAAGATGGCCCTGATTGCAGGAGGCTAGGCCTAGGGACCCTACCCGCATGACTTAATCATGCGCTGGGCCTCTAGTTTATATATATAAAAGCCTAAGTGACTGTTATGACTGAACAACCAGAACAACAGGTTGACCAGTCACTATGACATGTACTGACCACCAGGGGGAAGATGTTCAATGCAGGAGCTTTGCAACTTTATATATATATATATATATATATATATATATATATATATATATACACACACACACACACACACACACACACTAGTGTGCTCCCACAGCAGGAGTGCCACTCAGCTAGAAACTGCTTCAGCACTGCTACATCTCTGCAGGGATTGGGCCGAAACCCAGCAGTCTGACATCCCCTAAAGGGTCCTGGATTGTGAGAGAGCACAGGCCAGGCTAAGGGACCCCACCAGTGCATGAATCTGTGCACCAGGCCTTTGGTTTGTAATAATAGAATAATAATTAAAAAAAAACACATACAAGTAGAATAAACAAGTAATAAAAGGCATTCAAATACCTGGTCTAATAAAGTTTCTTGATAAAAGGCCTAGGGAAAAGTGTGGGAGCACTTTGTGCCACAAAGAATAACATCATGAAAGATAAGAAGTTGATATCTGGATAAAGGGTTCATGTATACATTTAGTCCTGGATACTGCTGACCTCTTGCTTTTTCCACTGACTGTGGTTGCCAGTATAGGAAAATAATTATGCAGTTGTTTATCTAACACGTCTGGCCTATTCTACTGATATGCTTGGGTGTCCAGGAATTCAGGACTGCAGTGCATGGGAGCTCCCTTCATTCTCTGGCTCCCTCGATCATTTGGCCTGGGATGGGATAGCCCCTTATATTGCCCTCAGTTTTGCTCAGAACTGTTGGGCCCACCCACAGAAGTAACCAAACATATAGTAAAAAGAAAATTATTCAGAAGCTTATTGACCCTGAACAATTCAGTAGTAAAATCTGTTCATGGAGAAACGCAAGTTCTTCCATATCACCCAGATTTTTCTAAAGCACAGCTCCAATCACAGAGTATTGGAGAGGGTTTGGCACCTACAAAAGACTCAGTCAGGGCATCCAAAACTAAGGAGTAGCATGTTTCTCAAACTAACATTGGCTCCCTGTAGCTTACCTAATAAAATTGATGTGCTCTATTTCAGTGGACTAAATTAAGCACTAAATTACCTCTCCAAAATTGTCCCTTTCAACTTTGGTCTTGAAATATTTTGTTCACAGATCTCCTAAAAAGATATTGTAAAACCGTGTATCCGCTCATATATTTTTAAGCTGGTATTGAAACAAATTTTATTATAAGTTTAAATAGTTACAAAATGTAATTCTAAATATTTATGTCTTTAATAAACATTATGATGCTTATATAATTATTACATTACTGTATATGTATCCAATGAAATCTAAGTAAGAATAATTTCATAACCACCATAACCTATTTAAAATGCACTTGAACATGATTTTCTTTAACAGTCAGAATTTTTACAACACTTATTTTTCCCCTTAAGCTGATATTTCCGTTCTTATCCCTCAGAATTATATCCTAATGTAGTTTTATGCTTGAAAGTTTTTTTATTGATCATCTCATTATATGTCCCTGCAATAACCATCTATCTAGATATATAATTTTTTTTTACTGTGAACACAAGGGACTAAACATTAAATATTAAAGTATCCAATAATCAGATAATTTTTTGGCAAAAGTAGATGGCAATACACTTCTGTGAGTCTGAATAACTTTTCAATGAAATACAAAATAGTTATGTGCCTCCTATGTGTGTTCCTTTTTCTCAAATATGTAATTAATCTGCTAGAAATAAAGTTTCAGCTTTTTCTCACTTTCCTTGAAATCAGGTAAAACATGCTCCTGAGATGCAGACAGAGACAAGGTCCATGAAAACACTAGCCAAGCCCTCAAGGCTAGTAAAGGTGCTGAGGTTGGTAAAGGTGCTGAGAAGGCACTCTGAAAAGACTGGTATTCACCAGCATATGTTTCACAAATCTTGGTTATTCTGACTTTAAGGTAGAGAGAGATATTGAGCATTGTCATGAGTTTGTTACTAGATAAAGAAAAATGTCGCCAGGACTGATCTTCAGGAGAAATGTAGTGTTTGACAGCATTTAGGGGAGGTAAGCTAGCTTGTTAAAGAAAATGTGCCATCCTCAATTCTGTTGGCCCATTCTGTAATATTTCTTAACTCCTATCTCCTTGACCCAGGCCCTAATATTCTGTTTCTCATGCTAAGCTTTGCCTTAACCCAAATGCATATAAGATGAGGACAGATAAGGAGCCCCACCACAGACTGACCATGACTTTATCATAAGAAGTTTCTGGACCCCAGTATTTAAAACATGTGATCTGTTTTCTGTTTGGCACCTCAGAGTATTTCCATCCCAGGCGAAGACACCAGATTAAGATTCAGGATGGGTGAGAGCTGACCTTTCTTTGTCAAAATAGGTGATTGTAAAAGAGGAAGTGAGAGAGTAAAACCAACACATTTTCAGGTAGATCAGTTTTTGGAAAGACACATAGGTGTTGGGATCCAGGAAGGGATTCCACTGAAACCCATCTGCATCTGTGAAGCCCTCGAAAGCCTTAGTCAACCCCAGGAACACACGTGCTTCACTTCGAAGACCATGATACAATCTATGATTGAAAGTATTGGTGTTTTATTGCTGTGTAACAACTTAATTCAAATTTGGTAGCCCACATCTATTTATTATCTCACAGTTTCTGTGGGTCAGGGCTTAGCTGGGTACCCTGCATAATGTGCAGTTGAGGTATTGGCCACAGGTGCAGCTCAGAGAGATTCAGGGTCCTCCTCCAAGCTACCTGGTTGCCGGTAGGATTCATTTTCTTCCCCACAATTGTAGAACTCATGATGACTTGCTTCTTCAAAGTCAGCAGGCGAGCTTTTGTAATGCTCTGAGTGTCTATATACAGTAGGTCCTCGGGTTACGTCAGAGATCCGTTCCTACAGTGCGACATAACTCGATTTTCGCCGTAAGTTGGAACCCACCTACATAAGCACCTATGTCACACACATGGAGCATATACACAGCAGTAATGAAGTGAAACAGTAACAAAAAATTTTAAAGAAAGATAACAATTCCTGACCTTTACTTGTGGTAAATAAATAATAAAAAACATAAAGCACATATGTACATACATTGAAATGACAGAACTTTTTTTTTTATAAATAAATGGGAGATGGCGACGTAACCATAAAATGTCATACATCGAGTCTGACGTAACCCAAGGACTGCCTGTATATAAAACCCTAATATGCAAATAGACCGAATGGTGGAACAACCAAGCAACCAAAAACCCAAACAACCAGTTGCTATGACGTGCGCTGACCATGAGGGGACGCGCATGGAACATGGTGGGCGTCAGCTGTGGCAGGATGGTGGAGCAGATGAGCGGGGGTGCCAGATCAGGCGGGCGCTGGTCACTGTCATCGGTCACTGAGCCTCTGGCGGGTACTGAAAATTCTTTACTCCCAGGTGCTGCGGTCCCACCCAGCGCTCGCACCCGCTGCTGGTGCCCAGCGCCAGTCCCAATCGCTCGGCACCATCAGCAGATGAGAGTGGTGGCTACCTGCCCCGATTGCCCCTCAGGGCTTCTTCACCTCCCCCTGCTCCTGAGGGGCAATTGGGGCAGCAGCCTCTACTCACACCCGCTGAGAGTGCCAGCCCCACTCGCACCTGCTGCTGGCACTGGCCCCAATCTCTCCATGCTGTCAGTGGGTGTGAGCGGGGCCAGCACTGTCAGCGCGTGCGAGTGGCAGTGGCAGGAGCACGGCTGCCAGCAGACAGGGGACCGGAGTGCCACAGCAGAAGGAGCTGGGTAGGGGCTCAGAGGATGGGTTGAGACCCGCTCCTGTGCCCACCACAGCCTCATGGCCCACAGTTCCTTTCAAGGTGCACAAATTTGTGCACTGGGCCCCTAGTCTGACTACAAGACCTGCTTTTAAAGATCTCACCTGATTATGTCATACTCACCTAACATAAGCTTCCTTTTGATCAATTCAAAGTCAACTAATTAGGGACCTTAATTAAATCTGCAAAAAAGTATTCTTTTTTAATGTAATTTAACCTAATCATAGAATGACAACCATCATATTTGCAAGATTCCTGCTCTCTGGATACATGCTCTATATTATGTTCTTACTTGAGTGTCAATGGAGTTTATAAACAGAACCAAATTTCTGAATTTCAAAAGCTGATGATTTTGAAGAAGCAACCTATCATGAGTTCTACAATTGTAGGAAAATGAATTCTACTGGCAATCATCACATTTGCAAGCTCTATCTAAACTCAAGGGAGAAGATAATACAGAGCATGCACCCAGAGAGCAGGAATCTTGGTGATCATGTTAGAATTCTACCTACCACACGAAACAAAACAGAAACAAATTCCTAAACTCTAAAAACTGCTTAATTCTCTAATGCTATTCATTTACAAATATGTGTTCTCTTTAACTAAATGCCCTTTTCCCTTTTCCTTTTTTTTTATTTTGCAGTTTTAAAGTGTTACCTGTCATCATCATCAAATGATAATATTAACATTAATATGGTAACTACCATTACTATGTATTAGCTTATATTTATGCTGCGGTCTGGTGAAAACTTCTCTATGTGGGACTGTCAGTATGTGTTAAATTCAAGTTCTCTTTGCTCTTTTTTATCCCTTAGCTTGCTATGTTTATCCTCCATGCAGAATGGGAACAATTTATATAATGCTTTTATTTAATTTGTGCATGTCTGTAGTTAGATCACTCATCTCCCCACCCACCTCCTCTTTAGCAACCATTTGCTTGTTCTCTATATCTATGGGTCTGTTTCTCGATTGTTTTGTTTTTTAGATTCCACATATAGTGAAATGTGGTATTTGTCTTTCCTGTCTTACTTATTTCACTTAGTATAACACTCTCCAGGTCCATCCTTGTTGTAGCAAATAGCAAGATTTCATTATTTTTATGCCTGAGTCATATTCTATTGTATATATGTACCATTTCTTCTTTATCCATTCATCTATCAATGGACACCTAGGTTGCTCCCATATCCTAGCTACTGTAAATAATGCTGCGATGAGTGGGGTAGGGAAAGTTGTGGAATACTATGCAGTAGTATAAAAGAAGGATATCTTATCCTTTAAGACATCATGAAGGGGCCTGGAGAATATTATGCTAAGTGAAATAAGCCAGACAGAGAAAGACAAGTATCACATGATCTCATTCATATGTAGAATCTAATGAATAAAACAAACTGATAAACAAAATAGATCCAGAGACATAGAAGCATGGAACAGACTGTTGAATCTCAGAGGGAAGGTGGTGGTGGGTGGGTTGGTGGGAAGAGATCAACCAAAGAACTTGTATACATATATACATAACCCTGGACACAGACAACAGAGTGGTGAAGGCCTGGGTTGGGGGGTGGGGGTGGTCCTGAAGGGGTCAATGGTGGGGAAAGAGGGACATTTGTAATACTTTCAACAATAAAGATTTTTTAAATAAATAAATAAGTAAGTAAAAATAGTGCTGCAGTGAACATAGGGGTACATATATTTTTTTAAACCAGTGTTTTGAATTCTCCAAATAAGTACCCAGAAGTGGAATTGCTGGGTCATATGGTAGCTCTATTTTTAATTTTTTTGCAGAACCTCCATACTGTTTTCCATAGTGGCTGTACCAATTTACAATCTCACCAACAGTGCATGAGGGTTCATGCCCATTATCGATTTGATCCAGCTTTTAGGGGCCTAGTTCAATTCCTTCTTTCCACAGTCCTTGATCTATATTACCCAGATAGTAGTCTTGTTATTTATGTAAATATTTTATTCCACTTATACATGAGTAACTGCTTGAATCATGTCTGATGTATTTTTACGTCATTCACAGGATCAGTTTAGTACCTTGGAATAGAGGCACTGAAATATCTATAATAATAAAAGCGTAATATGCTAATTAGACCACACAGCCAAACAACCTTCCAGACAACCTTCCAGACGAAACAGGGGCTGCAAGGGCCGTGGCAAGCTGCCCTGGCTGCGAGGGTCAAGCCCCTTGCACAAATTTTGTGCATTGGGCCTCTAGTTTTATTATTGATTAAATGGATAAATACAAATTTACAATATCTGGGCATGAGGATATTTCTAGCTCTGACTTCTCAGCCCTTTTGTATTCTTATAATCAGCTATGTCTATGACTGGTTGGCAATGTGCAGATAATAGGGTCAATGTCTTCTCTGTTTTTCCTAATACATTTCATTAGAAATCTTAGCTCTAATTCCTACATTTTTGTGTGTATGTTTATAACCAGGTAGACTTCTCTCACTGATATATGTACACAAACTCTAAGAGTAATCAGGCATTTCCCTGGTATTGTTTATGATAAAATTTTGTGTTTTTTTCATTGTTTCCATTTATTTTGAAGTAGGAGAAATTAGGTTCTTTTATTTCTTCAATTTTTTTCTGTTTGGTAGTCCAGGTCTTCAATATTTAGCAAGTATCTTCCTACCACCACATTCTTGAAGAAAATTTGAATAGAATACCCACCACTGCAAAACATCACTCTTCATGTGGCTGTGGCCACAAACATTGCAGTGGAATGTCCCAGGTCTGGTGAGATGGACCAAATCACTTGCAAGCTACAGTGAAAATATTTGGCCTTTAGTCTGAAACCCAGATAAAACAAACAAAAAGACTCCTTGGAAGATTTATAACAGACTCACCTCCTAATCACCACCCTCATGATCTTGCCACTCAGGTGGCCATAGGGAATCCCCCAGAGGTAAAATTGTCAAAGGAAAGAAACCATTTTATCTCTGGGCTAAGAGCAGAGTTAAACTAATTTCTGCACCACTGAGTCTTGCTAAATCAGGAAGGTTCCCCACTTTGGGAAGTAGCTCAAGAGCCATCCACAACACAAAAGAGGAAGCCAACAACCAGAACAAGTAATTCCAAGAAGGAGAATCACAAAGGGAGCAAGTCATGAAGACGTACACAGTTTAAAACACCTTGGTGGGGGGTAAACATATTTGCCCTAAATTTACAGATTCATATTATATGTGAATATTATACTTGAACTTGCCCCATAGCAGTCCTTGCATTTTCGGGTAGATCCAAGGTTTGTGGGACATTTGTAAGAGGAATCCTACCTGCCTCTTACAAATGATGAGAAATTTTCCTCCTACTTTGAATCATATTTTATTAGATGCTTACTGATTTTAGTGATTGGCTTCCCCCATTTTTTTATTTTCCTAAGCACCTGTCAGATATACATAGAAAAAGTAAATATGCTTGACAAAAAAAGAAAAAAAATCTAAACTAATATCCTTTAAGTAGGCCACTCTGTGCTATAAAGTTGCATAACAAGTAAACCTTGAGAGGGAAAAAAGAGAAGCATATATGCAGGATTTAATTGCCAGAGTCTAATTAGTTTTTGAGTAGTGCTATAAAACTTAGAGGGAAGCAAAGATAAATATTTTAGCTAATTTCCCTATGTACTGTGGATAAAAGAATGGAAACGATTCTCAAAAATTGAATGTTATGAAGTCATTTGCAAAGTATATTAAGTCAGTTCTTCTAGGTAATGAAGTGTCCTTTACAGTTTAAGAGACTTTCCAAGAGCTGACATTTCTCTCATAAAGAACATGGCTCTTGTGGCTTCATTATGACTTCTTGAAGCCATCTGAACTTTAGACCTTCTCGCCTGCCAGCTGAGGACACATCTACACACTAACTGGTGTTTAATAGGCGCGCGGGGCACCGAGGCTCAATATGATTTCAACTGCCATGACCTAAATCTCTAGCCAGGTGACAACATGTGGAAAACCTCTTTGATAACACCTCGTATCTTTTTTTTCTGCTCGCACTCACTGAGAGAGTTGCACATTGTGCTGATTTTTTTCTTAATCAGATTGCATGGTGGAAGGTCACTGAGAAATGAATGTTATTATGAAACAATTCAATGCATCACTTCCTCTTCTTTGATGGGTTTGATTCCCTTCACTGGAGTCTTGATAACTCCCCCAAAAGTGGCCTCCTTTGCATGATTACCTTGAGGCAAGCTAGATGATGCCACATTAGGGAGGTGAGAAAGAGCAAATATCAAAACAGAAATTACTATGTATAAGTTTGCAAATGAGTCAATAATGCTTCCTTTGCCACTTTCACTAGAAGGGAAATAGGTTGATTTTATGAGTTATAGAGATTTTGTTACTCCTACTTTTAGCTTGGTGGCTGGTAAATCTATCCAACATATGATTTCATTTTAAAAAATCGCTATTTTAATGGATCTTTATAGCTCTTATATTAGTTTATAGGGTTTATCCCCATCTGTTTGTACAGTAAAAGAGCTTATTTTCTCTGCAAGTTCAAAAGGCATTCAAGGTGTATTTTATTCTGAAATAGATGTGTTTGCTTTATAATGAGAGTATTTTCTTTCATTATATATTTATACATTTATAATTTGTTGATACCATCTTTTTTTTTTTTTTAAGCACAACCATTATTTTATCTGAGAAGAAAATGTAAGACAGAAGAACCTGTCTGTTACTAGGCTGTAAGTTCCTTAAGGGGACTGAGAGGAGAACCTAATTCCTAGCACAGTGTCTGGGAAATAGCAAAATCTGAGTCAATTCTTTGTTAAATTAGTAAAGGAATTAATATAATAGAAATGCTCATGAAAATATATATAAATACATACCACATTTTTACTAAGGCAATTCATTGTACTTAGGAATTAATTATATAAATTAATTATCAATAGCAACTGACTCAATATTAGGTTCTCATATATTTGGAAATATGAGATGCAATTTAGAGATTATTAAATGCTATTTTTCATAAATATTTTAAGAAATTAGAGAAAAATGATAGTTTCTAATAATGGAAATGTATAAAATTACTTCCTAATATACTCATAATTTTATTTTTAAATGTCATGTCTAATGCATTATAGACAAGTGTAAAAAGAAACATCAATTCCTAGATAATTAAATATAAATATTGTGTGTCAACATTATTCATTTATTAATGCAACAATATTTGTTGGTTAAATTGAACAAATTGCTTGAAGCAAATTATATTAAGCAGCTTTCATTTTGAGTGTCTATGATTCCAGGCTTTCCCAAAATAGACTTTATCATTAAAAAAATGAGCTTCTTAAGTTCTGGGAACACATTTTATTTATCTTAGTATTCTCTTCATCTTGCATCTAAATTCTTATGGAATACAAAACAGTGAAATGTTCATTAATTTCTGAGAAATGACAAAAATACTACAGGCTTCTTATATATATGAACGTGAAATTAGAAAATTTAACAATTTGTTAATATGAAATCCACATATCGTTATTTATCAAGTTACTCAGAGCAGTAGGAAGATTGTGACTGCCATTATTTCATTGCTTGTGATACAATGCCATTTGTGGCCTAGGAGCTGAAGGACGTAGGCCTTCTCGTGATCTTACCCACTTAACTGCTTTGGGTGTCTGTTTCCTCAAGTGGAGTTATGATAGACTGAACCAGATCCATAATCATCAACATTTTTAATTTGCAGTAGCATTTGTTCAAACAAAAATACTTTTTGGAACTTACATAGGCAAAACAGGTAATGGCTGAGATGCTGAGATTGAAATGGGGTGAAGGTTCCCTGCCCTTCCTAGTTCACCCATCATGTACTCATCTGTCTTTCACCTACCCTAACTTCCTGTGGGAGCCCCTTAGGGAGAGGGAGACCTCAAAGAATTCTCCTGCACCAAATACTGGCCTATGTTATGGAATCGCTAAAATCCCTTTTAGTTCTAAAATTGTGACTTTAATTTCAACACTGATGTTAGCCTAGGTCCCAGGATTTATCTCCATAAATATGAGATAGAATATAGTTCATTACTCAATGTGGCTATTATCCATACAGTTGTTTTCTAAATCACGTATCCTCACGTATTCCCACTATATTTTGACTGTTATGAGTGAAATAATAAAGGAGTATATAAGAATTAAGAAAAGTGATAAAACTCAGATCCCTTTTATTAATCTAGTCAGTAATGACTATTTCCTCACTTTCACCTTTTAAAGAGTAGCTAAAACTGGCCAAGTCAGGCCACCACTTTGAGATGATCTGTTGTAATCAGAAGTGGAGTCTGAAATCCTCACCAAGAAAATAAGAGCCACTAAATCTTTAGAAATAAATACAGTAAGTAAAAACTGTGCAACCAATGCAAGGCCCAGGGTGACAAAAGAGCCAGAAAGATCATTTAACATCGTGAGATCAGAAGTCGAAATCTAAGAGTAAATGATGAAGTCAAACATCAGGGTCAGAATGACACAAGTCAGAAGAAAAGAAATCATAAGTAAAAGAATAAAAAATGTTTGTGTGATTCTAAAGTCAGGAACTAGCAAGCTGTGCATGTAAATAGGTCTGGCTTAAGGAACCAGGAATGTAGAGAATAGTTTAATTTTTTTCCCCATGGCTAAAATGATTATCATTGTATTGTCTTAATTTTCCCCTTTCCCTGTAACCACTGATAACTAAGAATTAATTAAATATACCAATTTATAGTTCAGCAAAAATAAATATACTCATTCTTTAAATAGGGCTTACCAATCGTGAAGGAGACCATGAAAGATGGCTTCGTTTTTTTATCAGGGACCTTAAAAAGTTAAAAAAAAATACACCTAGTTCTCTTAAAATTCTGTCTCTAGGATTTGAAGACTTAGAATAGCTCAGTTCTGACCCCAGGTTATGAAATCTCAAGTCTTAATACCCTGAACTTTTGTACTAGATTCAAACCCAACCTTTTCCTCTTTTGCTAAAAACTACCCTACAAAGTGCATGTAGGGCTTCACCATTCAAACACCCCTTATCCTTACAGAAATTTAA
Organism: Myotis yumanensis; assembly: GCF_028538775.1. Classification (NCBI taxonomy): domain Eukaryota; kingdom Metazoa; phylum Chordata; class Mammalia; order Chiroptera; family Vespertilionidae; genus Myotis; species Myotis yumanensis. Next base: position 180,002,277 of record NW_027223753.1, read on the forward strand.
CCAGCTCTGTAAAAGTACATAATTTATACTGGATCACATATTTCCCCCCTCAAGTTAAAATGATGTAACAATGATTCAAAAGAAATAAAAATAGATTGCACAAAATACAGATCATTTCCCCAGAAGGTAAATGTTAAAGGCTGAATTTTTAACGGGTGTAGTGATTCTTTTATGAGACTTACTAGAGGCCTGGTGCATGAAATTCATGCACAGGTAGGGTCCCTAGACCTGGCCAGAGATCAGGGCCGATCAAGGTCTTCCAGCTGCTGGCCAAGGCCTTCCTTCTGGCTGCTGGCTGCCAGCTGCTGGCCGGAGCCTCACTTCCCCTGCCAGGGCCTTTCTTCATTCTGCACCACCTCCTGGTGGTCAGCACATGTTATAGCAAGCAATCAAACTCCCAGTCTCCTGGTCGAACACTCAAGGGGACACTTTGCATATTAGCCTTTTATATATATATAGATGTGCCTTTGCAAAAGCCTTCAATCTCTTCAAGTCCTGATTTTCCTGATTGAAAGTTAAAGTAGTAAAATCTCAGCTTCAGTAAGTAGGGATTTCTGGTTAATCTGGTCCCAGGCTAGCCTGATAACTGCCGCTCCCCCAATCCCTTTAGGCACATACCCACACACAGATAGGCTGTGAGGGTGTCCAAATACAAACACCTATAGACAACAACTAGAGAAATTCCTTCCAAAAATAAGGCTAATTATTGAGAAAAACAATTAGTAGCCTAATAAATACATATATAGATTTTATTTCCTAAAACAACACTCCCACGTTTCTCAAAGAAGGTGGGAAAACACCTACTGCTTTCTTTCTAGATCTAAAATACAAGGATCCTGCTAGTGATTCTTCATCCCGGTTATACATTAGAAGATCCTGAAGATAGCCTGAGATAAATAGAATTTCAAAGATTTCCATCACCCCTCTAATATTCTCATGTCCTATCAAGTAGCCTAACAAAAGACAGCTTAATACGAGAAAAAAGCACAGAAGTTTCTGAACATGCCCATTGAACACACACATGGGAGGACTTAGCAAAAGGTGGTTAGAATTTGGGTTTAAATAGCATCATAACAGAAGAACAAATTTTTAGAGAAATGTGGAGACCGAGGAAAAGGACTTTGAATTTCTAGGGATGGTAAATTGTGGGAAGGCAACTATATTGGGAAACTAATGGTAGATGTGGGCTGGTGTTAGCCAGGCCTGCTATGCAGATTACTCTGATGTTGTTTTAGGGCTGATATGGTTCTAGGTTGTTCTCCAGTGATTGCTTCCCTTCTTCCTGGTAGGGGGGGGTGGGGGGCCTTTACAAATGTATGTCCTGCTTTTAGGCAAGTAGGAGGAGGGCAAAGAGCTTTTCCTGTATCTGCTTCTTCTCAATTGCCTTCAGCTCAAAATAATCCTTATGCCAAAATGGCATATTTTGGTGGCACATTCTGCTACTTTTCACTCTCATGCTGCCTCTTGGAATGTACCAAATGGTTGTGTAGTTCCTCCTTGGCTTGCATTCTTAGGACTCAACATTTGGAGGAAATTCAGTGGGTTTGCTGCAGACTATTGCTATGGCAATAATATATCACAGGCTCTTAGCTTTGTGACAGCTCAAGTCATTGACACGCACAATACCGTGAAATAATTTCTTCAATCTCCTAGAATAAAGGGCCTGAACTTTGGGGACCACAAGGGATCCCACAAAGATTTGGCCCCGCATAGGATAAGTCTGCTGGCCTCTGGAGCAGCCAAACAAATAGCTATGACCCTCCTCCTGTTCAAGCTGAGAGGACTCGCTCTGCCTGATCTCTGTCTACCAGCGTGACAGCAATATTAACTTCAGGTTTCATTTCTGTCTCAACCTCTGCCCTCACCGTGTCAGCAGGAGCCTGGAACGTGACGGCTGATATTCGGTACACATTTGGGTTTTGAGTCATTCTGAACTTTCTCAAATTAGGAACATTATTAGACATTTTAAATCATTATATGTATCGGTGACTGAGCCACCCAGTGAGTCGGCAGTTTAAGAAGGTGGAAATGAAAGACCTCTCGGAGATCTGATTCCCAATTAAGATCAGTCAATTCTCTTAAGCACTGACTCATCTGTAACTATTATGAAAAATGGAAACTGTTTAATTAGGAGTTTGAAGTTCTCAAAAAAGAGAGAAAAACTTGAAAGAAATGAGCTCCAGCCAGGGTTTTGAACCCAAACCAGTGAACTTCTGTATAAAGCACCTGGGAGAATAATTAACCGGCTTTAATCTTCCTTTTAGATAATTGTTATCTGAATGTATCTCAACTAAAGTTTTTTTTCAAGTTTTCTCTGTTTAGAGCCCTATAAAATAATAAAGTGGTTTGGTTTTTATTTAAAGGGCCAGGGAACTTTTAAAAGAGATAAAACATCATTATAGTCTTTGTTGTTATTGCTAAGTAAAACACACTGCTTAATTAATAAACTTTTTAAATCAAGGGTCATGAAAGTAACTGAGTTGAACTACTATGATATACAATAGTTCAATGTATTTGTTTCCAAACTGCAGTGTGGATTATCTGAAAAAAAAGCATTATTGAATGTGATTTCTTCCTCTCATATATTCAAAGTGAATATCTACATATTTGCCATAGGACGTAGTCTAGTGAGAGAAGACAGACAGATGGAACAAGCCTGCAGTTCTATTGCAGGCAGCTTCCACCAAAATGGAGAAGTGGTGACTTCAGCCTGCCTGCCACAAGTATATGGAGTTAACAAGTATATGAAGTCGAAATCATTGCGTTACTGTTCTCTTCTCTTTATTCTCCATTACTGGGGGTAGATCCAGGTGAGAGAGGCTCTGCTCTGAGTCTGCACTTTTGGGAGCCCTGCAACTGCCAAGTACAGCAGAACTGTACCAACCTGTTACCTTAAAGATCCACCCCATACTTAAAACTGCCCAGGTCCAACCCAGGTGCTCCTCCATTTCTCTTCCCCTTGGCTTCAGAACAAAAAGCTGTTGGGCCTGAATACCAGGAATGATTACTGTGGTAGACTCAGGGACCCACTGCTTCAGAGGACCAAGAAGGGTAGAGTAGGGGCAGCACTCAGGAGGAAGGAAAGGCAAATCCATTCCTCCTCCCAGAAGAGGAGCGTGCAGGAGATTCTTGCATAATGAAGAATAAATTCCAAGTGGTGCCAAATATCCATTTTCCAGCCTCTCTTTGTGTTCCAAATCATGTTTCTGAAATTACTGACAAATCACCATGGTATTTGTAACAGGTGCACATAGTGGCTGAAAAACATTTCACAAGTTAGACAGTTAATGTTATTCTAAATGTGCATATATATATATATATATATATGCATATATGAATTGAGATCTTATTCATTACATTGGTAAATAGAATTGCAAATAGATATATATATAGTTTTATTTTCATAAAAGTATCTTATAAGATTAAATTTTGTAATTTATTAAATGTAAAAATTTAGGTGTTAAAATTGTTTTGACCTAACTTTCTAGTACACATTAAGTATGATTTATATTTTGACTTTAATTTTAATTGAGATTTGAAATATTTTATTGTAAAAAAGTATTTTGAAAACAAGAATCTTTTGAATTTTTCATCTCTTGCATTTGCTTTAATTTACATTTTGAAGAAATTATATTCACATTCTGAACAGTTTGAATAAAACTATACTATTATTAGTACTTTCCAATCCTTCAGAACAATAAGTCTAGTACCCATCTGACGCCATGCATAGTTCTTACAATATTATTGACTACATTCTCTATGCTGTACTTTACATCCCCATGTCTATTTTGTAACTGCCAATCCTTTCACTTTTCTCACCCAGCCTACCAACTCCTCTCCCCTCTGACAACCATCAGTCTATTCTTTGTGTCTATGAGCCTTCTTCTGTTTTGTTTGTTCATTTATTTTGTATTTTAGATTCTACTTATAAGTGAAATTATATAGTATTTGTCTTTCTCTGAATGACTTATTCCACTTATCATAACACCTTCTAGGTACATCTGTGTTGTCACAATGCTAACATTTCATTTCTTTCATGACCAAATACTATTCCATTGTATATGTATATTATATCCACCTTATCCAATCATCTATCAGTGGACACTTAGGTTGCTTCCATATCTTGGCTGTTGTAAATAATGCTGCAGTAAACATAGGGATGCATATATCTTTTCAAATTAGTGTTCCAAATGTCTTCAGATAAATGCCAGACGTGGGATTGCTGGGTCATAAGGTATTCTATTTTTAATTTTTTTGAGGAACCTCCATGCTGTTCTCCACAGTGGCTGCACCAATTTGCAATCCCACCAACAGTGCACTCAGGTTCCCTTTTCTCAACATTATCACCAGCACTTGCTGTTTGTTGATTTATTGATGGTAACCATTCTGACAGGTGTAAGGTGAGATTTCCTTGTGGTTTTAATTTGCATTTATCTGATGATTAGTGACATTGAGCATCTTTTCCTTGGTCTATTGGCCTTCTGTATGACCTCTTTGGAGAAAACAGATGTCTATTATTTTTTTATTTGGCTTTCACCAAAACAATATATAAGTCTGGGTGTTGCCCAGAAATCTATATTTCCCCAAAGCCCTGAAGCTGATTCTGAATATCACCTAGGTTTGGAAACCTCTGCATTTGTGCAAAACAGGCAAAGAATCAAGTTGTTTGGCTCTGTATTTTTGGTTTAGAAGTTTGTGGTAATTATGAGTAATTTCTTAGTTAGGGTTTAACTATTTAGCCAAACAGTTTCACCCTGAAATTGGGGGATTCTAAAGACAAACCCAACAGCAGTAAAGAATTCTGCATGCCTGATGCAGCAGTTTAGTGGGACGTTGCCTGCACTTGAAGCTGTACTACAGGAACTGATTCCTGACTGGTACATCCAGAGCCTGGGAATCAACAAGGCTCTTAATGTTGGTATCTGTTTTCCTTCCTGTAAAATGTAAACAGTTTGGTCTTTTTCACACAGTGCTGAGGATTAATGAACAAATGCAGTAAAAATGTTCTTATAAACTAGTATTATAGTTCTGAATAAAATTCTCATTATGTATTTAAAGCCTAATTGTGTCTCCACTTATAATTTTTAAAGGTAACTTCACATTTAGACTATATCATTTTTATACATTGCCACTTATCATCTATCTATCTATCCATATATCTATCAACTATCTACTTATTTAGTCATCTATCCCACCTTCTTCCCTATGAACTAAAAGCATGAACTTAGGTTACTAGGGAATAGCATGTTTCCCTGCATTAATGGCAGTGTCAGCATCAAGCAACTAACGGGTTTTTGGTGGAACCATATACTAAACATCTAAGGCAATATAAAATAGCTCTCTGACCCGGCATGGCTGAGTGGTTGAGTATCAACCTATGAACCAGGTGGTCATGGTTCGATTCCCCATCAAGGCACAATCCCAGACTGTGGGCTCAATCCACGATGTGGGGCGTGCAGGAGGCAGACCAATGATTCTCTCTTATCTTTGATGTTTCTATCTCTCTCTCCTCCCTTCTTCTCTGAAATCAATAAAAATATATTTAAAAAATAAAAGAGCTCTCCTGAGGATGAACAGGAGTTCCACACATTTCTAAAAGGCAGATGAATCACTATGTTCCATATGATCTAATATAAACATTTACATCAGTTAAACATATATCTTTCATAAATTCTGGCAGAACTAAATACAATTCACAAACAGTAATATTATTATATAATTGCCTTGTTTTCTGATGCATATTGTGTGTTGTTATTTGAGAAAACATACCAAGTAAAATCATATTTACCTTAGATAAATATATCCTGTATATTTTCGATAAAGTGATGGAAGTCATCACAACAATTTAAAAACCACATATGCTTGAGAACAACGCCAAAGGGGAGAAATTAATTTGATTTTGATAGTATGTTTCCTGAGCTGGAACAGAATCCTGAATCGCTGGTGGCACTCACACCTCTTCATCACTGCTGCTAGCAATTCTTTATGTACTTCTGGAGTCTGTAAGAGCATAGTGTATTAGAAAGATGCTAAATCCATACATGACTCCTGATACAGTGTTATGAAAATGATTCATTGATGAGCAACATTCAAATCTCCATGATAAAGTCTGGAGTCCAATCTCACAGAAAGAAGTTCTCAATCTTTTATTTTTATTTTTCCATTCTCTTACTTTAAATAAGTAAAATCATGACTACCGTTATTCTATAGGACATTTCAAGCTGAGAGCATTACATTAATTTAGTTATCATTCAATCATGTTCTAATTTCTGGTTCTTTGAACAGGTGGCTTTCACATTCTTTGATTGAGAGCAGCTATAAGAAATGCATTTTATGCCCTGACATAGGATACACACCACCCTTACCCACAACAAAAACACACATATACAGAAACAAAATTTTTTTAAATATATTTTATTTATTTTTTACAGAGAGGAAGGGAGAGGGATAGAGAGTTAGAAACATCGATGAGAGAGAAACATCCATCAGCTGCCTCCTGCACACCCCCCACTGGGGATGTGCCCGCAACCAAGGTACATGCCCTTGACCAGAATCGAACCCAGGACCCTTCAGTCCGCAGGCCGATGCTCTATCCACTGAGCCAAACTAGTTAGGGCAGAAACAAAATTTTTGAAATGATACACTTTCTTATAATTTTTACATGTTCTATTTTATTCTAGTCTATATCTTTTATTTTTCATTCTATATCTTTATAAAATATGGGTCACTCAATTAAATTGACCTCATCAATGTGTAGCTAGAAAAATTGCCTTATCCATGGTTTTCAAAATCACTTGGAGTGCTCAGTTTGGCAGTGATCCACTAAACTTGGTATCAGCAGAGATTACCATGGCACACAGACCAATTTGTGATGCACTCCATATTTAAAAAATAAAGCCAGTTGGGGCACTATCCATTGATGGATGAATAGATAAACAGAATGTGGTATATACAAACAATGGACTATTATTCAGCTTTTAACAGAGGGAATTTTCACACAGGCTACATGAATGAATCTTAAGAATGTTATGCTAAGTGAAATATGCCACTCACAAAAGGACAGCTACTGTATGATTCCGCTTCTTTAAGACAGCTAGAATAGTCAAATTCATAGAGACAGAAAATAGAATGGTGGTTGCCAAGGGCTGGGGGAAGAATGGAGCATTACTGTTTATTTAATGTGTATACAGTTTCAGTTTTGCAAGCATTCTGGAGATGAAAGGCAGTAATGGTTGCACAAAAAATTGAGTAGAGAGAATGTCACTCACTTTTACACTTGAAAATGACTAAGATGGTAAATTTTATGTTATGTGTATTGTACCACAATTACAAAAAATATTTATTTACTTGAAGAAATACAGATTCTATTGCTACACTTCATATTTACTGAATCAGGGGTAAGGACCCTGAATCTGGGAATTATTGAGTTACCCAGGTGAATCAGATATAAAGTGGTTTCAGAACCACTGCTTTAGAATAAACTATGTCATTCTCTTCCAACACTCAAATTATTATTATTTTTTTTCTGAGAGAAACAAAAAGTGTGGGGCAAGATTCTGTAGAAGCCTAGCATGGACCTTGATCATGATTTACTAAAAAAACTGATTAAGAATTTTTCAAGTGAGTAACTAGGTTTAGAGTACATAATTATAGGCATGGATATTGAATAAAGAGAAAGAAACTTTTCCAGCAAAGACCAAAAAACAAACAAACAAACAAACAAACAAACAAAAAAACACACAAGGCCTAATGCTGGTTCTCCTATTTCTTTGTATTCATATTCAGGGTCTTCTCTCAATTGAAAAAATCTACTGTCCTTGTCTGTTTAGGCTGGATGCTATAACAAAATACTAGACAATGGGTCACTTATAAACAACAAATCTTCATGGGCTCCACCAAGCAACTTGAAAAACAAATGAACAAACACTTATTTCTCATCACTCTGGAAGCTGGACAGCCCAAGATCATAGCACTAGCAAGTTCAATGTCTGGTGAGAGCCTGCTTCCTAGACCCAATCTTCTCTCTGTAACCTCACATGTTGGAGAGGATGAGGGAACTCTCTAAATCAGTAGTTCTCAACCTTGGCTGCACATTAGAATCACCTGGGAATCTTTTTAAAATCCTGATTTCTGGGCTTCATCCTCCAGAAATTCTGTTTCTTTGTTACTAATGTTGTGGCCAAACCCCATAACAAAGAAACAGAATTTCTGGAGGATGAGGCCCAGAAATCAGGATTTTAAAAAGATTCCCAGGTGATTCTAATGTGCAGCCAAAGTTGAGAACCACTGCTCTAGGGTCTCACTTATAAGGGCACTAATTCCATTTAAGAGAGCTCTGCCCTCATGACCCAATCCCTTCCAAAGGCCCCAGGTCCACTACACTGGGCATTAGGATTTAACATAAATCTGAGGGGACATAAACATTCATAGCAACTATTGTTTTTTTCCCTTTTATATACCACATCCTTTACAGACATTAATTAATCTAAATCACAATATTGCAATTAGGATTTACATCTTTATTTGACTGTTGAGGAAATGGAGGAGTAGAGATGCTAATGCCCAATATTACTTGGTGAAACCATATTTACCTGGCTCTAAACCTTTAGTCTTTTCAACACTACCCTGCTTCTCTGCAGGATTTCATTCCTTTCTTCCACAGCACAGTAGAATAGACATCATTACTGTCATTTTAAAAATTAAAAAAGAATCACAGGGAGACGACTTTATGAAGGTCACACAGGAAGCCTTCCACACTTTGATTTGATTTCTATCCAAAAAAAGAGAGCTATTTCACCTCTGAGAAATATATTGAAGAAACCAAATAAAATTGAATGTCATAAAAATAAAGCAAGAATGAGTAAAATCTTGATTAATAACAAAGTACCAGGCAGCTATGGTTAATTGAAGGTTAGCCAGAAGTTTCTTTTTGTTTTAACCTTTAATGTTAAATATCCTTTCAAAATTGATTGAGTCACATCCTGGTTTATCTAAGTTTAGTATTAATGAACACAATCAAATCTTTCTTTGAGGGTTTTTTTTTTCTTGCAACTTCTGTAGCTCCTTGCAGATGTAGATCATACAGAGAATTGATTTGAAAATTTATGGAGGACAGGAACAAAATTGAAAGTGGCTCTTTTGACCAAGTCTCTTAATAGGAATTGTATGGTCTCTTCCTTTAAAATAAAGTGTGGAAAATAAAATGAAGAAATAAAATAAAGCACCAAAACAGTTCCAGATCTGTTTTTGTTTGTTTGTTTGTTTGTTTGTTTGATTGATTGCTTGATTGTCAAGGAAGTTGGTCTGTAGAAGATAATACAACTGGACAGGACTTTATGCCCTTCCCCCTCCAAATGAAATAATAAGCTGGACAATTATCAATGTTTTCCAGCTTACATAGGTTACTCCCCTATATCAAGGAAAAGGTCCAGTGATGACACTGAAGATTGTTCAGAGTTTATAAAATTTCTTAACTTCCTCATTTATTAGGAAAAATATTAAAGGTGCAGATTTCTCATAGGATATCAACCAAACCCCCACTATCTCAAGAGTCTCTTATTACAGATGAAAAGAATATTGTGGGGGACATGCCAAATGATCTAGTAGGGAAACCCACAATCAAGCACCAAATTAAAAAAGATTTTGCAGACATAGGATTCTCATTTCTATCATATCATCTGGCAAAGCCAAGTGCCCCTGGTTGTCTAGTTGCAAAGAGTTAACAAATCCATGTAAAACCCAAAAGTTATCTTTTCCAGTAGAAAGTCTGGCTTCACAGTTGCGAGTGTTATTTATGTTATTAAGATGGCTAAATGTCACTTATATTTATCACCACATTTGTAGAGATGGGTATCAGGTGTCTTATTCTTCAAAGCTGTCCTATTCTGTGGTTGGAGAATATTCTACCAAACCAGCCCTGTCTAGAACACTTGCCAAGGTGATGACAGAGAAAGAGAGCGTTGCCTAACCTGATGAAACTTCATTTCCAAAATTCTTCTACCTCATCTAAGTGAGACTGTCAGCATCTATCTTTCCTGCTTTCTTCCATCTGTTATCTTTTCGCACTTGCCTAATTTATCATTTGATTGATATTCTGGCTATCTACCATATTGTTCATAAGAGAAAGAAAATGTTATATCTTTAAATTTTTAATGAAATGGATTTAAATAATTATAAACTCTGTGTTTTTCCATAGCCCGTGCAAGGGCACCATGGCTTCCTCTACATTTACCACTAGCCATCTGAGCAGTGGTTCCATGCTTCCAGCAAGACATCAAAATAGAAGAGGCGCATAAGCTTGAGGAAGGAGCGAGAGAAATAGTGAAAACATAGCTTTAGAAGTGTGTTAAGCACCTCCCATTAGACTGACATTCACTGGAACTTACTTTTTCTTAAAGTTGTTAAAAGATGCAAAAACAGTGCTCTTTCTCTAACCTTAAAAAAGTCATGTAGTCTACGAGATGATAATTTTTACTGAGCCTATCATAAAGCTGAGGTCACAGGGCAATCAAGTAACCATTTCACCAAGGACAAGCCTCATTCAAAAAGAGCCAGGATACACAAATGTATTCAGCTTTGGCAGAGCATGGGACATGCAACCAAAAAATGGGTAAAAAAAATTCTGCTGAAGTTTAACAAAATTTTTTAATTCCCAGTGTGGCTCAGTGTTTCAGTGTAGAATAACTGGTAGAGCCAGACACAAGGGGAGTTCATACACAGATTCTGTAATCCACAGGCCTCCATCACCTACTTACAAAAAGTTTGAGACAGCACCAGTGACAAGGTAGCACAGTCCCTCAGTGGCATAGGCATAAAGGAGGTAACAGTAGCTGCTGGTGACCAGGTTAAAGCTGTGCTGCTTCTTTGAATTGTTCTCTCCTGAAAAACAAAAGCCTTAATCTTCTAGGAAGGGGAAATAAACTCTCACTCCCAGAGCATGGGTCAAGATGCACTGCTTCTGGTGTAGGAGCGGAAGTAAAACTGTCCGCTTCTGGGAAAGGGGAGGAAAGCCTTTGACATGAGGACACAGCCAGAGATCCATTCTTGCTGAGCCAGTGGTAGAAGTAAAATGCTACTTGAACCTACTAGCATCTCTTGACAAAAAGAGATCTGCTGTTATTGGAGGAAAGGCAGGACACCTCTGCCTAAGACCACCCAGAGTCTGGCTGCCACAGTAAAGAGACACAGAAAGGAGAGAAAGCCCCACCCCTGAGGCCCAGGCACAAAATCCTGCTGAAAGCTGATGAACCACACACACACACACACACACACACACACACACACACACACACACTTCCCCAGCCCCCAAAATATCTAGCATTGAATAATAAGCACTGGGCAAGATCCTCAACTCCCAGCTACCACACTGAGCGCTCGCTAATGGAAAACCAACACAGGAAGACCTGGAGCCTGTGCTATATCAACTGCAGCTCTACCTAGAAAATACCCAAGCCCAGCTCACCTACTGACTGCATTAAGTTGATTCCCCACACTAAGAGTGTCACAAAAGAAGATACCTATCTTTTCCCGGCATAAATGGCATTTACCTCAGACCCTATAGTTCTCTTTAACAAAATGTCAATCTTTCAGTTGAAAACCGCAAGGCCCAAGATGAAGCAAGAAAATTCTAATAAAGATGGAATATGCAAATTGACTGTCACTCTGAGACAAAGATGGCTGCGGCCAGGCCGGGAGGCCAGGGTTCCGCCCCGCCCTGCCCAAGGAGGGCCTCTGGGCAGCATGTGCAGGTGCAGAGCAGCTGGGGTAGGGCAGGGCAGGATGCCTGGCATCATCGCCAAGGTGACAAAGCCAGGCATCCCGCCCTGCCCCAGCAGCTCCAGGATGGTGGGCAGTGCACGCAGGCTCGGGGCAGGATGCCTGGCTGCTTGGAATGCTGCTTCTTAAAAGCTACAATAGTAGTTCAACTTTCCTGAGACCATAGTATGAGGAAGCCCAAATTAGCCACAGGAAAGAAAGATGGCGGTGCCCATAGCGGCCAGGGTGGGATGTAGGTGGCGTTGCCCTGGTGACGCAAGCCCAGCATCCTGCTCCCTGGCTGCATAGAGGGAGGGAGGGGCCTCTGGCAGGAGGCCGGGGTGTAGGATGCTAGGCTCACGTCCTGTGCCCCAGCCTCATGGAGAGAGGGAGAGACCTCTTGGGGTGACATGAGCCCAGTGTACCGCACCCCAGCCATGCATAGGGAGGGGCCTCTGGCTAGAGGCCAGGGTGTGGGATGCTGGCGTCGTTGCAGGCTGGGCTGAGGGACCCCCTTCACCCCACCCCCTGTGCACAAATTTTGTGCACCCAGCCTCTAGTAAAAGATTGTAGAAAAGACTCATTGTCAATAGTTAAAGCAATCAGCAAAAACAGAAAAATGGCCACACATTGGAACAATCAGATAGATCTTTAAAATAGCCATGATTAATGTGTTAAAGTATCTGGTGAGATAGATTAGAATTATAGCAGAGAGGAAAACACAATTTTTAAAAAGTCAAGTACATGCTAGTAAAAGAAGGGGAAAAACTATCAAAAATAAAGATGTTCTTCACTGAGCTTACCAGCAGACCTGATACTACTAAAAGTTTAAGCAGTAAATTAGAGAATAGGTAAATAAAAGTTTTCCAAAATAAAGCATAAATATAAACAAATGTAAAAGAAAGAAAGAGAGGAAGAAAGGAAGGAAGGAAGGAAGCAAGGAAAGGAGAAGAGAGAGAACAGAGCATCCGAGAGCTGTGGGACAATAGCAATTGGCTTAATGTGCACGAAACTGGGGTTCCTACAGGAGAAGAGAGACATATTAAAAGAGGTAATGGTTGTAAATTTCTCACAATTAAAGGGGAAAAAAACAAACCACAGATCTAAGAAGTTCAGAAACACACACACACACACACACACACACACAGAATCAAACTGCTTAAAATAAAAGAGAAAGATAACATCTTGAAGCCATCAGAGAAAAGAGAAACACTAGTGCAAAGAAAAAGATAAGAAAATAGCACTCTAGAAAGCAATGGAGTGACATTTTTTAAGAAAAAGAAATTGTCAACTCAGAATTGTATACCTAATGAAACTAACTTTCAAAAATTAAGGCAACATGAGATTTTTATATACCAACAGTTGCAGAGAGAATTCTTTGCCAGCAGACTTGTGCTAAAGGAAGTGTTAAATGAAGTTCTTCCAGCAGAAGATTTGGTGCTAGATTAAAAACTAGATTTATACAAAGAGGAGTACTAAAAATAGTAAAAATGAGTATAAATATAAAATATTTCCCTATTTTATTTATTTGAAAAGATAGTCATTTGCCTAAAACAAAAATAGAATCTGTATTGTGGGATTTTTAGGATATGTAGGAGCAAAAGTATAACAACAATACACATAATATAGAAGAAGGAAATAGAATTATATTAATCTAAGTTTCATATACTTACATGAAATGGCATAACATTATTTAAATGTAGAGAATGATAAGATAAAAATATATGTTATAAACATTAAAGAAATCACAAAAATATGTAATTTATAAGTCTTTTTATAAGTAAAAGTAAAATAGAATAAAAATATTTAAGCCAAAAGAAGACAGATAAAAAGAACAAATGAGGCAACAGAATACAATTATCAAAATTGTAGCTTTAAGTCCAGTCACATCAATAATTACACTAAATAAAAAATTCTAAAAACCACAATTAAAAAGCAGATATTATCAGGTTGTATAAAAAATTAATTTTCAAGTATATGCTATTAATAATAAATTAATACAATATATGTGTATAAGTTAAAAGTAAAAGCATGGAAGTTATTTCATGAAAATATCAATAAAATGATGCTGGATTGGCTATATTAATATGAGAAAAACTAGTCTCCAGAATTAGAAATATTGCAAGGGATAAAGGGGGACACTACAAAATATTAAATAGTTCATTAACAATTCATCAAAAAGATATGGCAATCTTACATGTAGATATACCGCAAACAGGGCATATAAATTCATAAAACTAAATAAATGGAACTGAAAAGAGAAATAGACAAATCCACAATTATAGTTGGAATCTTCAATAGTTCTTTCTCAGAAATAATAGAATAGGTAGAAAGAAAATCAGTAAAGATATAAAAGACCTACATACCTCTTAACAACCAATTTGATCTAAATGATAGACTATTCACATGCAATAGCAGAATTCACAATCTTTTCAAGTTTACTCATAACATTCAGAAAGATAGGCCATATTTTATGTCATAAAACAAACTCTAACAAATTTAAAATAATTAAAATAATACATGGTATGTTCCCTGACCACAACAGCTTTAACCTAACAATCAGTAACTGAAATATATATGGAAATGTTCAAATATTTGGAATTTAAACAACATAATATTACACATGTCAAAGAAAAAGCCACAGAGAAAATTAGAAATAGTTTGATATGCGGGAGGAAGCCGATAGGTGATTCTCTCTCACCATTGATGTTTCTATCTCTCTCTCTCCCTCTCCCTTCCTCTCTGAAATCAATAAAGATATTTTTTTTAAAAAAAGAAAAACCTAACTTATAAAAATGTGTTATTTAAAAATAGAAAACCTCTCTTTTTAAATGCCAATATTATAAAATTACAGTTTTGAACTAGAAAAAGAAGAGCAAATGATAACCAACACAATCAGAAATAATAAATATAAGAGCAGGAATAAATAGATTTGAAGATATAAAAACAATAAATAAAGTCAATGAAACTGAAAGCCAGTTTCTCAGAAAAAAATCAACACATTTAAAAATATTTAGCCAGACTTACCAACACAGAGAGAGCAAGTATGAGAGAAGTAGGGACAGGGGAAATCAATATCAGGAATAAAACACACATAGTCTACAGGAAGTAAAAGGATAGTAAGGGAATACTATGAAAACATTATGCTAGTAAATCTGATAACTAAGATAAACTAGGAAAATTCCTTGAAAAACAGTAATTACCAAAATTTCCTCAAGAAGAAGTCAATAACCCATATAGTTCTATATTTATAAAGAAACTAGAGGCCCAGTGCACGGATTCATTCACCAGTGTGGTCCCTTGGCCTGGCCTGTGGGGATCAGGCCAAAACCAGCTTTCTGACATCTCCCAAGGGGTCCCAGGTTTCGAGAGCGCACAGGCTAGGCCGAGGGACCCCACTGGTGCACAATCGGGGCTGGGGAGGGACTACAGGAGGGCTCCAGGGAGTGTCCGTCCTGTCTTACCCGGTCCTGATTGGCAGGACCCCAGCAGCAAGTTAACCTACCAGTTGGAGCATCTACCTGCTGGTGGTCAGCGGGCATCACAGTGACTGGTCAAACAGTTGAATGAATGGTCAGACACTTAGCATATTAGGCTTTTATTATATAGGATTTAATTCATAGTTAATTAGATCAATAAAACTTCAGGCCCAAATGGCCTCATTGAAAAATTCTTCCAGACATTTAAAATAGCAACATTACAAAGTTTTCTTACTTTTCAGAATGTAGAAAAGGAGGAAATGGCTTCAAATCCACTTTAGGGGCCATTATTAACTTAATTCCAAAATCTGACAATTTTGTACAAACCACACATTTTAAAAATTGGTTTAATAAAGAGAATTTTAAAAATAAATTGGGCCATAAAGCAATAAGATGCTAATTTTTTTAAAGACAGGCAGATTTGAAAAACCCAAAATAAAGGAATTTATGGAAATTACAGAGTGTCTGTTGGTAGTTTGTACCCTAAAATCAATTGCCTTTTTTTGTGTTAGTCCAAGAGAAATTTGAATATGTTAAAGGCAGCTTGTGAAAATATTGGTAAGGAGAAGTAATTAAAGATAGGAGAGAAACTATGATGGGGCTAGTTTTCATGGGGAGAATTGTGATTCAGACTCATAGTGGAGAAATTAATCTAACACTGATGGACAGACAGCTCTTCTGTGGAAATAGAGCAAAAGCAGTAAGCATAGGTATAAACACAGTAAGTTGTGTAAGTTATTAGAAGTTTGAACAGTCAGTGTCCTGCTACACTTCAAAGATTTTGTTTTTTTGTTTTGTTTTGTTTTATTGATTTCAGAGAGGAAGGGAGAGGGAGAGAGAGATAGAACTACCAATGATGAGAGAAACATCAATCCTGCATGCCCCACACTGGGGATCAAGCCCACAACCCAGGCATGTGCCCTGACTGGGAATCAAACTGTGACCTTCTGTTCATAGGTCCACGCTCAACCACTGAGCCATGCTGACTGGGTGACACCTCAAAGTTTTTGTTTTCAATGTTCCATAGCATTTGTAAACTAAGTACTGAAAAGCTGAAAGCAAAATGGAAACATTGCTGAATAACAATACATAATAATAATAAAAGTAGTAACAGTCATTCTATTTTCAAAGGCAAAAATCTAAGGGAGATGAGGACACATTATATTATTGGACCCCCACCAAGATCAGGAGCATAATGTTTCACTTGACAATACATTTTTTTTATTAAAATATATATATATATATATATATATATATATATATCCTGAAAAAATGGTCTTATGTACTTTGTGAGGCACTATCATAATGTAAAAAGAAAAATCTACATCTTATTCTAGGTTTTAAAGCCTGTCCACCCAATTAAATAAGAAGCTATGGCTAAGTGAGTTAATAAAAAATCTTTCTCAGATTTTCCAAATGAAGAATAACGTATCATTGTTATGACAACATGAGGTAAGACTTTAAAGTGTGAGTGGGTGTGGGAAGCCACCACTTGCCAATACTGTCAGAAGACTGCACCAAGGAACGTGGAAGGTCAATAGACCTTGGGCATTAGCAGGGCTGAAGCTAAGCACTGATTGTTGTGTTGAGATAGTGGTGTCTCAAGGCAATTCCCTAACCTGATAATCCTTTTACTGTTTACCAAACTTTACCTTTGATATGCCTGTATGCATTGCTAAAGGGAAAATGTGTATTCAAGTAAATAAAAAGCAGACCAGCCAGAGGTCAGTGTGCTCTTCACGAAAGAGAAACCCAGTGGACCCCAATGCCTTCTAAATTCATATTTCTTTTTTTTAAATATATTTTATTGATATTTAACAGAGATGAAGGGAGAGGGATAGAGAGTTAGAAACATCAATGAGAGAGAGAAACATCGATCAGCTGCCTCCTGCACACTCCCTACTGGGTATGTGCCCACAACCAAGGTACATGCCCTTGGCCGGAATTGAACCTGGGACCCTTCAGCCTGCAGGCCAACGCTCTATCCACTGAGCCAAACCGGTTAGGGCCTAAATTCATATTTCTTAGATAGCATTTTCATTTGTGCGTTGGCTCCTCCTTCAAATCCTGAACCCCACAGTGCAGGTCGCAGCAAGTGAGTTGTTAAGCAGAAGAATGCTGCTAAACCTTTTTAAATGTAGGTTGGAGTCCCACATACTATTTTTTAAAAGTCATATCTATTGCTTTCAATCACTTATTGCTAAAAATGAAAGTCACAGGATATAAAGTATCAGAGAGGCAGTCAAAAGACTTCCTTCAGATATTTCATTGCAATACAATTAATTGGTTCAATTGAAGTTGGAGGATTGTCTAGGGGTTTCTGCTAAATTCTCTTTAAAAACCTTGTAGCAGTAGGTTTTGAAGTATGAA
The DNA here is from genome assembly GCF_028538775.1 of Myotis yumanensis. Lineage (NCBI taxonomy): Eukaryota > Metazoa > Chordata > Mammalia > Chiroptera > Vespertilionidae > Myotis > Myotis yumanensis. The sequence continues at coordinate 180,019,880 of NW_027223753.1, forward strand.
GGAGATCTATTTATTAGTACAAGCTGTTGCATTGGAGGCATTTATAATTTGGTCAAACTAATTCTAGATATAAATGTTCCCACTAGAAGTCACATACACTGTCAATAAAATAAGTGTGAGACAACTAATATGCAGAGGAGAATGCTGCTCTTAGTGGAAATACATTTTTCTTTTCTTTCTTTTTTTTTTTTGTGAGATCAGAAAGTCTAAGGAAATCTATTTTTCCTGTTTTGGTACAGAGTAACTATAAGGCTCTCATACTGGCCATAGAGTCTTTCTTACGGGAAAAAGCCCTTAGTGTCATATATTTCTCTTTGTGAATAAGGTTTGATAAAGGTATGCTGTTTGACTTTGACTGTTATACCAATGACAGCCTGTGAAAATTCCAAGTCAAATCATAGGGCAAAAAAGAGTTGGAAGGGTCATGGTTCTACCCTCTCACCAGTATTTAGAGGATATGTTTTATTCCAGTATCTAAAATGTACTAGTAAACAGTCCTTTAGAATTCAGTGTCACTACCACAGCATGAGTTGCTTGGGTTCAGGGTGATGCAGTGGAAAGTGCCCTGGTGTTGGGGTCACTCAGATCTGAATAAATGGAAAAATATACAAAATTCATGTATGGCAGAACTCTATCACAATGGTATCAATTTTCTCACATTATCTATTAATTCAGGTATAGTCTAACAAAAATTCCTATAGGACCTTTTTATGCAACATGATAATATGATTCTAAAATTCAAAGAGAAAATTAAGGTTTTAGAAAAGTCAAAAAAGTTCTAAAGAAAACAAATATGAGGCAAGGGGCTTGCCTTACAGCAACAAGACATTATAAAACTATGTTAATTGAAACAGTGTTTCATTGGCATAATGATAGACAAATAGGCTGATGGAATTGAGAGAAGTGTCCAGAAACAGACCTACACATATGGGAATTTGGTATAGGAGAGGAAAATTTATTTGGGGAAAAGATGGATAATTCAAATGCAGCATTAACTAACAAATGGTGATGGACTAACTGAACATCCTTATGCAAAAAATTAAAAATTAACTTTGACCCATATTTCAATACCTTTTATAAAAGTTAACTAAAAATGGCTCATAGACCTAAGTGTAAAAGTAAAAACAACAACAACAAAAGCCCACTATGAAATTCCAATAAGAAAATATAGTAGAATATCTCTGTGGGCTTTGGTTAGGCAGAGAGTTCTTGAACACAACATCAGAAGCATGATCCCTAAAAGAAATACATGCATTCATTGGCTTTATCAAAATGAGAAACTACAAAAGACCATGCCACTTGGTTTTTCCTTTTTGGATATTTATTCCTATAGGTTAAATAGAATAGTTGTGACCTGACATTTTGTTTGTCTACATTGTTTTTTAAAATTCAGACCAGGAAGTTGTGCTTTCTAAAGAAATTGGGATTAAAGACATTGACCAGAAATTCACAAGCACAATTATAATGTTTAAATATCTATAAATTCTTCGATAGAGATGAAGTTTGATGCCTTCAATGATTGGCACCACAGAATTGAAAGAACTTCAAAAAACTACTGTCATCAATCATGCATGCGGTTCTTTACTCAGACACATGTTAAAGGATTTAATGAGTTCTTATGATGTGTGCACCTTGAAATTTCTGAGTTTGATTTAAAAGGGTTCACTAGGATATAATTAACTCAGATCTGAGAGCCTTGTGCATAATTTAGAGGCAATTACAGTTCAAGGAAATAATAAGTGAACTTTTCAAATTCAAACAAAAAACAATCTAGAAAAATAGAATTAATCACTGGCAACTACTGAGTTAACATATCTAACTTATTACCTGAAATACTCCCATGTAATCATGCATTCAACTTTGAGCCAGTAATTGTAATCAGAATTAGGGATGTGCAGGCATTAAAAATGCAAAAGATTATTAAACACATGAAGAAGCTGTTATTTAAAAAAAATAAGTGTGGGGGGGGTGCGTAAAAAAGGTGAAGAGAGAAAAAAACAAACAAACAAAACACTTCAAAGACACAGACAACAGTATGGTGATTAGCAAAGGGAAAGGGGTTAAGGGAGGGAAAAAAGGGAAGGTAGGTATAGGGGAGATAAATGGTGAGGGAAGGAGACTTGATTTAGGGTGGTGAACTTATAATACAATATACAAATGATGTATTGTAGAATTGTACAAGCAATATAATTTTATTAACCAATGTCACCCCAGTAGATTTAATAAAAAAAGAAACAAGTAAAAAACTTAAAAAATAACTGCTTAAGCTTTCCACCTACAAAGTTTTTAATGTAGATTAAAACCCTAAATTGTGCCTTATAAATCTAAAACTTGTGATAATTAGAAATGGTTCTAAGACAAAATGTAATTTTGTACAATTTTGGAAATTTGGTTTGAAAAAATCAATAGTAGGAATCCTGTTTGTTCCCTTAAGTATTTTTAACAGATCTTATTTGGATATTAATTGTACTTTAAAGTAACCAATATACTAACTACAAATATTTTGCAATGGCTTGTTAATAGAGCCTGGCGTTAGCCTGTTTTATTTATTGCTACATTTGAAAAGAATAAAAATTATTTTAGACTTTTCATTAAATTCAAACTAGCTTCTCCTCCCTGATTAGTCAAAATAAATAACAGTAGTTTTGAAACCATTGCTCAGATAAATACTTATTAAATACTATTAAATGACATTTCTTTCTATAACCCAATAATAAAGAAAATTAAAGGTTTTAAAGATAATTTGATTCATCAGATTAAATGTTAATTTTATTTTAAATACAAGCCAGTTCTATGACTGCCCACAAATTGAAGAAAGCAGCATCCTTGCTTGTCTCTTGATTTCAGTGCAAGTAGTCTCCGATTTGGTTGTATCCAAAATGCTGCCACCAAGCCTCCACTTTGTGCCTTTCTTTTATGTTATTCTACAAACTTCCCTAAATTGAATTTTGGAATGTTACTTTTTGCTTATCATAATATGTAAACATTAAAAAAAAACCCTGAAGTATCCTTCCTATATAAAAAAGTAGTCCAAATTTAAAATAAAAAGTTAATTTTGAAATATCAGTTACTTAATATTATGGTGGCATATTATAGACATCAGTAGATGGCTCCAGGATGGGAATGGTTAAACCTCAACACAAAGAATAAGATTAACTCTTGACTAAAAGGCAAAATTAATTAATTGATTAATTAATTATAACAAAACACCCTAAAATAAATCTGTAAAAGTATGATTGTGAAGATTTAGGAAATGCCTGTCTAATAAAGAAAGATTAAATATTCCTTAGGACTTCAATATAGCCCTAGCAATTTCCATCTAGGCAATGATCTGAAAAAGAAGAAAAATATAAGCACATCAAGTGGCCTGCATATTGTCCGGCAAAAAAGTACACTGTCACCAAGAGGAAGACTTGGTCCCAACAACCCAGGGGAAGTGGTGTATCTATTGCTCATTGTATCCCAAAAGGAAGGATGACTGGGTCACAGTTTCATAGCCCAGTGTCATTAATCACAAATAACACCCAACTACTCCTTTTGCTCTGATTCCAGGCCTAACAAATGTATTTTCTATAATAATTTGGCTTTCATAGTCTTTCCTAGAAAGTAAAGGATGTGATAATCAAAATACATATTGTCTTGTGCATTGTTTAACTCTGTGAGTTTAGTAATAGAAAACCAATGCCATCAAATGAGCTTAATCAGAATACTGACAAATTTGTGTTTCTTGGCCTATAAAGATAAGAATTTATATGTAGGTCATCATCTTTTAAGATCCAAAGACAGAATCAGCTGAACTCCTGGTTAATATCTTAGGCATCCTTTAATTTCAGAAGTATGAAATGATATTCTATTGTGTAATTGAGTGTTTACATTTGTACTTATATTATTACTAGAGGCTCGGTGCACAAAATTTGTGCACAGGGGAGGGGGGTTCCCTCAGCTCAGTCTGCATCTTCTCCAATCAGGGATCCCTCGGACATCCCTCTCATAATCCTGGACCACTGGCTCCTAATTGCTCACCTGCCTGCCTGACTCCCTGGTCGCCCCTCATTTCCCCCCCGCCACCAGCCTAATTGCCCCCAACTACCCCCCCCGCCCCCCGCCGGCCTGGTCACCCCTAACTGCCTCCCCTATCAGCCTGGTCATCCCTCACAACCACCCCCCCCCCGCCCACCCCGCTGTCCTGGTTGCCCCACACAGCCTGCAGTTCAGTCCTTTGGTTGTCCCTCACTACCCCTCCTGCTGGCCTGGTCGTAGGCAGCCATCTTATGAGGGTATGAAGGTTAATTTGCATATTACCTCTTTAATATATAGGATTTATTTCTTTTTTCTTTTTGTTAAATATATTTATTGATTTTTTACAGAGAGGAAGGGAGAGGGATAGAGAGTTAGAAACATCGATGAGAGAGAAACATTGATCAGCTGCCTCCTGCACACTCCCTACTGGGGATGTGACCGCAACCAAGGTACATGCCCTTGACCGAAATCGAACCTGGGACCCTTGAGTCCGCAGGCTGACGCTCTATCCACTGAGCCAAACCAGTTAGGGCAGGATTTATTTCTTTACTCAACAAATATTTATTGAAGAACTGTACAATTGTATCAGGCTTCGTGCAAAGCACTGATAAGCCTAACAGATTCTGGTACATGCTATGATGGAATCTTTATTTTCTAACTAGCAGTTCTCATCTATTGAGCATGTGGTATATGCCAGGCACTGTTCTAAAAACTATTGTGAATATTAGTCCATTTAATATGTACAACCATTCAATGAGATATTCTTATTTATTTTTCTAATTATATCTTTTTTTTAACATGAGAAAACTAAACTGGATAAGGGTTAAATAACTTTTTTTTTTAAGCCTACAGCACCCGGTATTCCCAGTAAATAATCTTATAATCACGAATTGGAATGCAAAATTCATACAGTATATAAAATCCCCTGGTTAGAGAGAGAGAGAGAGAAATTAATTACATACAAAAATATACAAATGTATAGGTAATTAGCCCCATGAAAGTAAATTTATCATGATAGCTGAGAATGGTGTGAAATAAGAGCAGATATATAGGCAAGAAACAAATCATGAAAGATATTTGTATCTTGTTAAAGATAAACCACTTAAAAGTTTCAGCAAAGAGAAGTTGGCTCTTTTAAAAGATCACTTTGCAACGTAGAGAACAGAATTGAAAACAGCATGGTGGATGTGGAGAAACCATTTAGAAGGAATTTTTAGAAGCCAGTGTGAAAAAAAGACTTCATTGGAAGTGGTGGAGGTGGGGGTGGGAAGAAGTGAGCTGTTTAGCAGCATTAGGACATAATGTCAACAGAACCCAGCAGGGTTTGGAGAGAGATGTCAAACACAATTCCTAGGAATCTGACTTGTCCCACTGAATGGATGGTAAAGCCATCCCCTGAGACAGAGAAAGAAAATCACATCGTCTAAATTATGCTTGAAAATCCTTCCTAATACCTACACTTCTTCTATGTGTCAAATCATAGCCGATTGCTTCCTCTCTTTCTGACAGCCAAAACCTTGTATTTCAATTAAGCCCTTTACAGTCTATGTTCTTACAAAAGGAATGCAGAGAACGATCTTTCTCAGTCTGGAATACTGTTCTCATTTCTCCCCTTCTAAACCTTTTCTTCCCCCCACCCCTTCTTTTCCCTTACCCATTACTTTTTACTTATTTAAAACAAAACAAAAAAGCAACAGAAAAAAAAATTTAGAACAATTTTAGGGTAAGAAGAAAATTGAGAGGCAGATGCAAAGATTTCCCATATATGTCCTTGCTCCCACACAAGTACAGTCTCCCCCATTATCAATATTTCCCATGAGAGTGCTGTATTTGTTACAATTGATGTACCTACATTGACAAATCATCATCACCTAAAGTCCATAGTTTGCATTAAGGTTCACTTTTAGTGTTGTACGTTCTGTGGGTTTGGACTAACATTTAATGTGTCCATCATTATAGTATCATACAGAATATCTTCACAGCCCTAAAAACCCTCTGTGCTCCACCTACTAGTATTCATTTCTTCCCTCACCTTTGGCAACCACTGATCTTTTTACTGTGTCCATAGTTTTGCTTTTTCCCCAGTGTCATATAGTTGGAATCATGTGTAGCTTTGTCAGATTTTCTTCTTTCATTTTGTAATATGCATTTAAATTTCCTCCATGTTTTTTCATGTTTGATAGCTCATTTTTTTTTTTTTTTTTTAGTGCTGAATAAGACTTTTTTTTCTTTTCCTGGATGTATCATTGTTTATTTACCTCTTCACCTACCATAGGATATCTTGGTTGTTTCCAAGTTTTGGCAACTACAAATAAATTTTCTATAAATATCCATGTGCAGTATTTTTGCGTGGACATAACTTATTAACTCCTTTAGGTAAAAACCAAGGAGCATAATTGCTATATTACATGGCAAGAATATATTTAATTTTGTAAGAAACCATTAAACTGTTCTCCAAAGTGGCTGTAACACTAGATATTAACCATGTTTATATATCTAATATTTCTTGAGTACTTAATATTTGCCCAATACTGTACGCTTAAAATTCAGATCATTGTTCAAGATCCTACTCAATGGCACCTCTTCAAAGAAATCCTGTCTCTCTAACCCATGCTTCTTTGTAACCCCTCAAATCTTTCCTTCAACCAATTCTATAAGAATTAGTTCATTTGTTTTGAATTCTAATTACTTGTGGGTTTACCTGACCCCTGCCACCATCTTTAAGGTGTATTGTATTTGTGTCTCTATTTTCTGCATGCCAAGCATAATTTGTTTTGCACATAATAGAGGCTGTGTTTGTTGGTAGAATTATATTGATTTGAGATCCATAGTAAATACTATAATATCTGGGTAAGTATACAGAATTCTAATACTCAGTTGACCATAAATTTATATATATTAAAAATCATTACAAATAAATTGTGATTATAAAAATTATAATTGTAGAACTTAAAGATAGACATCTTGCTAAGTGCTGATGCCTCTTATAATGTTTCCTTTTTGCAAGTTCTAAATATTTCTATATCACTGATTAAGCATTTTAGTTTTGAAGTGACTCAGGGAGGCATTCAACCAATGCAGAAGAGCATGCATGCTTCAATAGGGAGAGAAGAGCTTAATCTTTGTTCTGGATCCATGCCCCACATTTTCCAGTAGCAGATAATGACTATCTTCATGGCAGCTATTTTATATGGTTTCATCAGTCGATCTTGAGTAGTACAGTTCCTTGGAAATATAAAAACTAAAATACATTTCCTGAAAATTTTGAAAAATAGGATGAAACATTAATCAAAACTAAAACAATCATTTATATGAGTTGGATCATGGGCCCATCATTAGAACTATTACTGGTCACTTGACAGGAAGGATCAATTACATCAGCAATTTCTCATTAGCTCTGAGTAATTCTACCAGAGTGTTCTCAACAGCTGATTTAAGTAGAGTAGAGGCAACTCAGAGAGAGGGCTCTGAAGGGTACAATTTCTGCAATTTTACACTGTTTGATTATATCCAGATTCTGTTGTGAATGAGGCTGGGGCACTTTGAAAAATCAGCCCACTATTAGACATGGATGCTAAAACTCAAGTGAGGAGAAAAAAACTGCAGTGAATTGGTACAAAGAAGAAAACATGACATTTACATAAAGACCACTTTCTAATGACCTTGAGGCAGGTCCCTAATCTCCTTGTGCCTCCATTAACTCCTAGACAAAGTGAGAACAATCATATCTCCTCCCTCAGAGTGTGTGGGGATTAATGTGTTAATACAGGCAAATTGCTTTGGATGCTTGGTAACTATCAGTAGGCGCTGTTTCTGGGGGGCTGGTTGTAATTGCCCTGAGCTGACTTCAATTTAATTTATTTAATTGTCTTCTACAATCTGCAGTCCATGTCGGGTCTACACGGGTGAAGGCCAGAATGTTTCCTCTACTCTTTCATCTCATCTCCTCCATGGCTCCTCAGTAGTTTTGAGTCCTATTTTTTATATCTGTTCAGGAGGGGGGCGGGGGGTGAGACATATCTTTTCCATTTATTACAAAAAAAAAAAAAACCACCACTATGGATGTCTTTTCTTCCCTTTAAACTCTATCCTTCCAGCCCCCAGTCTCCCATCTTTTCTCATTTCCTGATATGGGATGATCCTTATTTGGTTCCATTGGGTTCCCAACTATCTAGAAAGGCCTGTGGGATGGGAGTGGAGAGGGTAGTTAAACATAAATTTGAAGACCATTGTCAATCAAGTTTCGCTTTTTTGCTGTTCCTAAAAGTATCTCTGTCTCTTCCTCTCCTTGATTGTGTTTTCCTAGCGTTAGGGTCTGCCAGGCTTCAATGAAACAGCCCAAGAAAAGGATAATGTGAAAGGATAAAGAACCCTCCTTCAACAAATCACAAATCATCTCGAAAAATACATATCAAGGCATGCCATGTCCTACTAGAAACATACTCATAGCTTCTCATTATATTTAGGATCAAATCCAAACTTCACAGTATTATAAACCAAACCCTGCATGGTCTGGCCTCTGTTCCTGCCTCATCTTACCCTTCACCTCTCCCGCACATCACTGGCCTTTCCCCAACTTCTTAGCTACTTTAATCATCTGCCTGAAACAATCTTCCTTCATATCTTTCTGTAAATAACTCCTTTGTCCCCTTCAGGTTTCAGCTTGTCACTTTTGTTGCAAGGCCTTTCCTTTACAGACTCCATCATTTACATTGTCTTATCCATTTTCATAACAACTTGTATTTCCCCCTGGAGCATTAGTCAGCATTTATAATTATAGGTGTATTAGTTTGATAGAGTACTAAGTGTCGACCTCCTCCAGTTGGCTCTGCATGGAGCATGTCTGCCTTGCTCACTACTGTATCCCCATAGAGTGAGGCCCATATTTATTAAATAATGAATCCATGAATTCATAATGTGGAAAACACTCGTGGTGTTCAGAGTTCTACAGACATTAACAACTATGGAACCTGGGGCTGATATGTCTCTGGACCTCAGGTTCCTCATCAGTAAAATGTAATCACATTTTTCAAAGTCTTATGGTAGAACCTTATGTGAAGTTCACAGCTTTGGGACAGGTGGTTAGCAAACACTCAGGGACTTTCATCTGGCCTTTCTAACATCAGCACACCTCCCACAAGTCCATTTTCACAGCCAGACTGTTATAAAGAGAAGTCACACTATTCGTCTGCTTGAAACTTCCTAATGCCTCTACAACTCATTCCAAGTTCCTTGGCAACATACAACGCCATGGTCTGCCCTCTCTCCTCCTCTAACCCGCCTCCCTTCCCCAATCTCCATTTCTACTGCCCTCTCTCTCTCTTTCTCCTCCAGCCACTGATCTCTTTAATCATCCTGAAGTACAAAAGGCATATTTGGGCCTCAGGCCCTTTGCATTGGCTGCCCTTTCCTTTGGGGAAGTTCTTTTCAGGAATCAGAATGACTGGCTTCCTCATCTTCCCCACTGACTATTCTATTTTAAGGACTTCCTTGCCCTCAGCACTCTGCATTCTCCTTAGCCTGCTTTACTTTTTGTCATCTCATTTAGCCTTAAAAAGGCTAAAAATTACTTATTTATTACATTTACTGTTAGCCTTGCCCCACAAGAATATAAAACTACAAGAACAGACATGTCATATTAATTGCTGTATCCATTAACACCTAGAACAAGATCTGGTTGATATCAGCTCCTTAATCAATATTTTAAATTAATAAAAGTAGCTAACACATTACAAGTATTATAATAATTATATAGAGATGCAGTTTATTTTCCTAAGGCACCCTGCTATGGATTTTATCCCTATTTCCATAATAAAAAGTTTAATTACTTGTCTTCATGACAGTTTTAAAACAATGTGTCTCTTCAGAGAATTAATTAGAACAAATAATTTAGCCAGAATTTGTCTTGCATTGAAAGGCAACTTGGGCATTTTTTAAAAATATATTTTATTGATTTTTTTACAGAGAGGAAGGGAGAGGGTCAGAGAATTAGAAACATCGATCAGCTGTCTCCTGCACACCCGCAACTGGGGATGTGCCCGCAACCAAGGTACATGCCCTTGACCAGAATCGAACCTGGGACCCTTCAGTCTGCAGGCTGACACTCTATCCACTGAGCCAAACTGGTTAGGGCCAACTTGGGCTTTTGATCATTTGGTCATTCTTACTCAAAATATCCAAGTTTGCCAAATATTTCTTAGGGAACCCTCTCTCTTTCTCTAATTTGGCATCTAGCAGCTTTCCTCACCATTTTTTGTATTATATCAAGGCTGAATAGTACATTAAGCCACAAAAAGAAAAGGCATTGAGACCTTTGTATTCTTCCCTGTCCATAGTCCCTACCCTCAGGCTCCATTGGGTGGTTACAAGGCTTTTCTCCTTTACTTGTGTGTCTGGTCCACTCTGCCTCACTAGAGCTTGGTTTCATGATTTCACCTAATATAATTGCTGCTTCTTAGTCACTTGCCCTGATTTAGCCACTTAGCGTGATTATAACTTTGATTGGCATCAATATTTGTCTTTTATAACTCTATTTGACCTAGCTTTTCCAATCTGGTGTTACTATATCTTGTTATAATTTCTAATTTTCTTTTAGGGGTGTCTTGGACTTCAGATTGAGGACAAGACACAACAAGGAGCCATAACTGTATTTAATGTAGGTGGTGCAAAAATGGCATGTATATCAAGGCATTAATTTAGGAGTTAAAACCCCTCCACCCCTTCATTGGCAGGATTTTCACATGAGAGACTGCTCTGGTATACAGCATTATGGGTTAGAATAAAAGCTGATGGGAAATAAAGATTGTTTGCCTAGTTCCTCCAAAGCAGAGAGACCATGTATTACCTTACTTGTATGTCCTAAGCACTTAGCATGGTATCCAGTACATTACAGGCATTGAACAAATGTTTCTTGTAAAGATAGATATAAATATTTATTCCTTGTATAACTTTTTTAAAGAATATAGATTCCTGATTCTGAAACACAGACTGACTCATTCATTAAGTCCAGGCTCAGGCAGCCACAGTTTTAAAAGCTCCTCTGATGATTCTAGAGTCAGTCATTGACCTACCCCACACAGTGTCCCAGGGAGCTTGCATGCTTACAGAGTGAGAAAGACATGGCTGTTGAACTCTGAGCCTGGTTCCCACTCTATCACCTCTTATACCAGTCCTGGAGCCAAAGGGAGACAAGTTCCATATTCCTTTTCATTTTCTGTGTCGTTAATCTTAAAACTCTCAATGATTCTTGCCCTTAATGTATTTCAGAGGTGCATAATGGTAATGTCTAAGGACATTATCATTCATCTCACTTCAGAAAGCAGATTTAGACTTTGGAAAAATATTATAACAGCATTTTTATTAATCTGTGTAGTATGAACCCAAAAGATAGTGAACTTAAAGAAAGATACCCAAATGCTAACTATCTCTAGTGTTTCATAGGTGTTTCCAACTCAACATGTCCAAAATGAATTGCATTGTCTCTCCTTATGTTGCTTCTCTTACAGTATCCCCTTTCTTGGTTAAATGTCCTACAATCCAACCAATCTCCCAATTTAGAAACCGAAGGTTCATTTCTATCTACTCTACCTTATTCACCCCCAAATAATAGATTATTCAGATAGATAGATAGATGATAGATAGATAGATAGATAGATAGACAGATAGATGGATGATAGATAGGTAGGTAGGTAGATAGATAGTCATATAGATATCATGGGACAGACTTCTGCTCAGTCCCTTCCCCTGCTGTTGCCCTCTATACCATGTCACTTCCCTACTCAAAGCCCTCCATCGACTTCTCCATGCCTACAGAATAGTGTGCAAATAGCTTGGTACAGACCAGAAAGCTCTCCATAGCATTTTGAGAAGCAATATGCTAAGCAGTTCAGGAAATCAGCTTTGATGGGCTGAATTATGACTTCATTACTTACTAGCTGTGTGATTCTGGGAAAGTAATTTTTCTCTGGCTCAGTTTTCTCACTCATGAAATTGAGATGTTAATAATGTGCTCATGGAGCTCTTGAAAATATTAAATTATATATGGTGCTTATCATACCTAGTAGAGTGAGGGCTAAATAAATAGTGGTAGTTCTCATTGATGTTATCATTAGTTGAGATAACATAATCTATCTCCAGTTTATCTTTTTAGGCCTACCTTCCCACCCCTTTTTCTTTCCTATGCCTCTCCCCTTCCCTGTCTGTCTTCTGCATTTCAGTCACATCGGACTTCTCACCATCCTCTGAGCATACCCTTCTGTATCATCGCTTGTGATTCTGCACATGTCATTATTTCTGCCCCCATTCCCCATTCTCTGATTAGTAAATTCCAATTAATCTTGAAGACCTGCTAGCTTGTCCCTTCTAGCTTGTTCCTCTCCATTTAACAACACTCAACTCACATTTCCATTATAGTTATAAGGACAAAGTATGTGTTGTCAGGGATGCTTTATTTAAACAAAGACTAAACAAACTCTGTAAGTGGTAGCAAATGTAATCATTTCAAAAATAAAACACTCTGCAGAATTGCAATAATTTCTATTGAAATTCAGGAGAATAAAGAACTCTGAGAAAAATAATGAGAAGGTATGACATAGTTATATTATTTTTACTGAATATCCAAAATAAATTTTGCCACTGCAGTTTAATTAAGGGGTCTATAAGTCTCTTGGAATCTGATTCATCCATAAATACTCTAAAATATCTGCAAGACACTGTTCTGAGTCTTATTTAGATCATTAATACATTGCCAAATAAAACCACATCCTTTCATAGCACATTGACAGATGGTTTTCCCAGAGGAAATTAAGATTATCAATAGCATTCTTCATAGACACAGACTTTGGATGTGTCAGCACATTCATTAATGATTTTTTTTTGGTGGCATGATGTCATAATTTGGCATTAATAACACACTTTGGTTTCAATAAGCTATTCTATAAAATCCTTGCTCAGTCGCCCTATACACGGAAAGGTTGCAGGTTTCATCATTGCTCAGGACACATGCGGAAGGTAACTGATAAATGTTTCTCACATGGATGTTTCTCTCTCTCTCTCTCTCTCTCTCTCTCTCTCTCTCTCTCTCTCTCTCTCTCTCTCCTTTCTCTAAAAGTCAATGGTGCTTATCATAAAATGTCCTTGGGTGAGGACTTTTAAAAAATTCTTGTTCACAAGTAATTGACAACAATTATGAACAAACATTCTGTTTGGTTATTTGCCATTTGTAGCAGTGGATGGAACAATCAGTAGTCCACTGATATTTGGTGCTGTTGCTCTTTCCACCTGTACCAGTGGATAGGTAGTTGCCTTCAGGTGTTTGCCTCCAGGAAACCAGCAAAGGTGGGTGCTAATCAGAACTATTTCCCATGACAGAAAGGACCTTCTTAGCCACTAAGCAGGCAGAAGGATGTGTTAGAACAGTTCTACTATAGATACTTTTCCCCTTATATATCATGCTGATGTGTTTTCCTTCCTTCTTTCCTTCCTTCCTTCCTCCCTTCCTTCCTTCCTTCCTTCCTTCCTTCCTTCCTTCCTTCCTTCCTCCCTCCCTCCATTCCTTCCTTCCTCCCTCCCTCCCTCCCTCCCTCCCTTCCTTCCTTCTTCCTTCCTTTCTTCCTTCCTATTTTTAAAAGAAAATAAATATCTAGGAAACTTAAATTGTATTTAAGATTACTAAAGGCCATTTTCTCATTTCTTGCTAATCTGTGAGATGGGATGATATTTCAAGGAATATTAATGGCCAAGGATTTGGGAACAATTCTAATGTTTAGGGAATATCAATCAGCAGCTGATTGTGCTCTCAAAAGTGGGTCTGGGTTTCCTGGATTATTAGAATTATACACATCATGAAGTGACTCTGAAAGCTATTGGTTCCACAATACACTGCAATGGGGGGTTTTATGACCAGCAGTTCAGTTGCTTCAGAATAGCTCATAGCATATGATGGTATAAATGTCTATTCCTCCAACTGTGTTTACTTAAAATAATAATAACTCTGTTTTAAAATTAAATACCTATTTTGTACTAAATGACTATATTAGACACTTGATATACATGCTCCTTAAAAAATGTTAATACATTGAAGAGAAACTGAGGCTTACTGACCTAGAAACTGGCCAAGGTCACACAGCTAGTAAGTGATGGAACTGAGTTTAAAACCCAGGGGTACCGGAATCTAACTTCCCTTTTCTTCTCTTCCTAACTCCCTGTCTCTAATTGTGAAGAAAATGTTATCCTATTCTAAAAGGAATTATTTTATCTTAATTTAAAGAGATCTATTATTTGGTGTTTTGATATAGCTGATCCATTTCTTTCCCCATGGACATTTTTTCTGACATCAATATCAAGGAAATAGAGATTAAGGATAGAATATAAATCAACTAGCTCTACTTCAGAATAGAATTTTCTTAAGATCTATACTCCCTTTTTATGGCTTTTGTTTATGAGAAAGCAACGGCTCATTTATTCACAGTTTAGCTTTTATGCGTTTCATTGTGCAATGAGGTAGAATTCTAGGAAGTTATCCTAAATGTGTTCCAAGCAAAGACTCTTTTGTAGTCCAGAATTAACAAATATTTGTGGATGATGATAATAATGATGCTTTAATGAGGTAATACCAGAAAAGACATTTACTGACTACACTGTCTTAAAATGAATTCATATAAACTATCTCTCTTAATATTGTCATAATTTTAAGAGCAAGGTATTACTATCTGTTTCACATATAAGAAAACTAACCAATTAGTAAAATAACTTGTGCAAGATCACATAGCTAATAAGAGGTAGAATTGAAATGTGAATCCAGGTATGTCTAACTCCAAAGGTTCTCTTTCTATTACATGGCCTGGCCAAACAAAGGGAAAAGTAGTCAGTCGGTTAGCAGTCCTTCGGTTCAAGGTAACAGAAACTCATTTACACTGACTAAACCAAACAGTGATGTGTTGTTTACATAGACCAAGAAGTCCAGCGTTAAGCAGTCCAGCACTGGCATGGTTACTCAATGAGGCTTCAAAACACTTTTGATCCACTCTCCTTAGAATGTGGCCTTACTTCTATGTCTGAAGTTGTGACTTCTCTCTACTGATCATTAATCCTTCACTTCAGACAAAGATGAGTCATAAAGTTGAAGGGTAAAAAACTTATGCTGGCTGAATCTATTCTTTCATCAAGAACATAATAGCTGTCTCAGCAGTGTCACCTGGTGACTTGCACTTAGCAGGACAGAGTTAAATGAGGGAACCTGGGAAATTGATGTGGACTTTGGCTTAAGACACTGACACTATGAACAAAAACAAGGGCTCCCTTAAAAAGGAAGGATAGATTTGGGCTCACCAGGCAGCAGTTTTTGGCACAAAAACTGATAGCTGGGAAAACAAGAACCAGAAATCTATGAAGCCTAGAAAGAGACGATTCATTACTTCTCACTGAAAAATCTAGATAAAAAAGAATTATAAAGGAGTTGTTTACTCAACCACTTAAGTACATTTTCTGTTAACCTCCCTGTTGGTCTAATTATTTGGGTATGAAGGAGCACTATCCTACTAATAACTAGACAACCCCATTTAGACTGAAAGGAAAGGCCCACTTAGAATACTCAAATACAGAATAAAGATTCAATTGGAGAAAAAGTCTCTTGGCCTTTAAGATGATTTCAGAAATAATCTATGGCCCTGTTCACACCCAACTCATCAGTAAACACATCAAGGCAATAGACCCCAGACCTTTTAAGATAGAAATTATTGTCACAGTACTTTGGGAATCAAACATTTCTACCTCTGAGTTTGACAAAAAGAAAAGAAAAAGAGAGACTTTCAGGTAACAGAGTTCATATACTCAACTCTTGCCAAACAGCCTGGTTACATTGATAATCTGTGGAGCTGTCAAACTTGAGTCATGCTGAACTTTGCCTATTGATAAAACTAAGTCTCTTTTCTTTCCTCTCAACATAGACTTATAACTTCATTGTGATTATTCTTTGTAAGATACGTGAGTATGTGTGCATCTATACACCTAAGGAATGTTGGAAAGAGGAGCTGATGAGAGGAAATTAGAATCTTTTCCCACCTCAGGATCAAGCTATCACATAGAAGGAGCAGCTGTTATAGCACATGTGCTAAAATTGGAAGATTTACTCAGTTCTGTGCATGAAGCGCTGCAGGTCCACAAAGCTGTCTACGTTTTCCCAAAATTCCCTTGTGAAACCTGTCTGACCCTGTGTTCCTGTGGCAATGGATACATCTTTGTATTAACATGTGCCTTATTGTATTTAATTATTAGAGTATGTATTTATCTTCTCTGCAAGACTGTGAGTTTCTTGAAAAGATAAGCAAGGTAGGAAATTGAACTTGAAAACAATATACAAGAGATGTTCTGAATTTGTCATCTCTAGAATCTTTAAAAATAGTTGTTTGGGCACAGGCATGTGAAGAGACAAGAGGCTAAACCAGATGGCCCTTTCAAGACTTCCATAACTAAAAGTTTGTTTTAACAGGAATTTCTTTAAAAATAAAATCAGCAAGCGTCTACTGTATTTGGTTATCCAGAATAAAAAGTAATTTTATTTTCTCCCCACTACTTAATTGGCTCTTTTGCCCAAAGCATATTTAAATTCTGAGTCTCAATAAAGCTATGATGGTAATCATAAAAGATTTAAGAGTATTCATATCTCATTTCACGACTGCAAAAGTACTGCCAAAATCCCATGTACTTCTATAGGCTGAAAACAGCTACTACAGAAGCAATATCTACTCTAGTAATCATCACTAACAGCTCTTAACAGGATTGAGAGTTCAGCAATACCATCATTGCCATGTAGCTGGATACACAGAGTAATATTAGAAGAAATTGTGTTAAATCGTACATTTCAGGGACATCTTCTTACTCTCACAAAGGAATAGAAAAAGAGCTCAAACTCCTTCTGAGGCTTGTGAATACAGGGAGCTATGCAATGATGCCCCCAAGGACTTGGAAGTGAAAGAATAACACCAGCTCTGAGAGTTAAACTGAGAGATCAAAGCAGAACAGAGCAAAAATATGCCAAGGGGCCTCAAAGGTACAGAAGGACTCACAGGTCTTCAGGGTTTGGCTAAGGCCAGATCAACTGTATGAACATTTCTAAAGATAGAATATTTCACTCACAGAGCGCCTGTCAGCTACAGCTGCACAGAAAAAGTTAGAACCTGGAGGTCTCTATAATAATGCCAGGTTGTCCTTAGCTTTCCTTGTAGATTTAGAAAGGCAAGAAAATGTACTCATCATCCTCATGTTGACTAATCACTAAGTTGTTGCTCTGGTGTATATTTTGTCCTTGAACTCTTTTAGGTAAAAGTGAGTTAATCTGACCCAGCTCTACCTTGTTTACTGTGATATTGCCAGTGCTCAGAATGGTGCCAAACAGTGGATGCTCAGTGGATGCTATGTTTTTCAATTGAATGATTAGTCTGAAACCTGATAAGGGAAAATCAGCTTTTGAGTTCACTGACTTTTCTCTATTATTTTTCCATTTTCTATTTCATTGATTTCTACCCTGACTATATATATAATTATCTCCTTACTTTAGATTTCGTTTGCTCTACTTTTTCTAAATTAATAAGGTGGAAGCTGAGACCATTTATTTGAGATTTTGTTTTTCTTGTCTAATATGGGTATTGCTGAAATTTGTCCTCTAAGTACTATTTTAGTAACATCCTACAAATGTTGATACGTTGTGGTTTCATTTTCATTTATATAAAAGTACTTTCTAATTTTCTAGGTTTTTTGTTTGTTTGTTTTACTCAAAGATTATGTAGAAGTGCATTACTTCGTTTTCAAATATTTGTGGATTTTCCAGTTATCTACCTTTTATTCATCGTAATTTGTATAATCAGGGAATATGTTTATTATGATATTATTTTTTAAAATTTTCTCACCCAGGATATGGTCTACCTTGGCAAATATTTTAAGTATAAATTGCTATTTTGATAACCAGGAAATAAAAAGAAAATTTAAAATATTTTTTGCCTTCCCTATACCAAATAGTAGATAAGGAGAGTTTTCCTTTAGACAATTATTTCTACTAATAAATAAAGATAGAGTAAGTAAAATATTGTCTCTAGTTAATATATATCAATGGCTATTTATATCACATGCAAAAAAAATGAGAACCATATATTATGTGTCCATGCTAGAAGTATACAATATCACAAAATAAGTATTCTCACCCAAATCTCAAATCTAAATCTGGTCAAGCTTCTAGAGCCTACCTACCCAATTTACAGGCAATATAGGACACAAAAATATATCACACAATACTATGGAGCAGGGGTCCTCAAACTACGGCCCATGGGCCACATGCAAATATAAATATTGTATTTGTTCCCGTTTTTTTTGTTGTTTGTTTTTTTTTACTTCAAAATAAGATATGTGCAGTGTGCATAGGAATTTGTTCATAGTTTTGTTTTTTTTTTAAACTATAGGCTGGCCCTCCAACGGTCTGGGGGACAGTTAACTGGCCCCCTGTTTAAAAAGTTTGAGGACCCATGCTATGGAGGCACAGAACATCCAAATCGTGAGAAACTTGACAAGACAAACATCCTGGTTTATTCCACAAATAGCATGGCAGTGAAAAACAAGGTAGGGAGGAATGATACATCAAAGAGACACACAGGAGATGAGAGGTTTTAGAAGATACAAACTCCCGACCTACTCTACCTAGAAGTACAAGTACTATTTTCATAAACGTGCTAATATGGACCAATTTAAGCCCAAGAACATAGGAGGTATCTAGATAGAGTCTGAAGAACTAGCTTGGGGGAGAGGGAAGAAAGGTGCTGTGGTCCTTTCTCAGAATCAGCTGGAGACAAACTGAATACCTGCCCCGGTTGGCAATCCAATCCCATTCAGGTTCAAGGGAGCACCTACTAAAAGCAAATCCTATGGTGGCAAATTTAATACCAAGTCTCTGACCTGAGGGTCCCATCAGATAATGGAGAATATGGACACATGATGGTAACTGCTAAAAGAACAAGAGCTGAAGTGCTGTTCAAAAAATGGGGATATGGAAGGGAGAGAAGAAGAGAGGGCAAAAGGATTTCCAATCAGTAAATTCAGGAAGGTGTCAACTGCAGTGGCTAATGGGTCTTAGGTCTCATTGTTCAAGGCCAGAAAATCTGAGGACTTCAACATTTGGACAAAGGCCTACTGACCAGGAGAGGGGAGGATGAATTCAGACGAATGGCTCTTTTGCCATGATTCTATCATAAACCCTGAGGCCTTTACTCTATATCAGTATACTTTATTACACAAGAGCAAAGGTAATATATCTCTTCTTTTACATTTTTTATTTTCATGGTAATATAATCATATTTTAGCTTAATGACAGTCTAATTTTTTTTCAAATATCACAAATACTTGAGTAAAGGGTAACATTTGGTCTTTTGACATTTTGTACTCAGTCAGCCAGAAAAAAAAAAAGACAGTTTGTACCATTAGATGTTGCCTTTTGAAGTACTCAATATGGAGTGGAGGCAGAAATCCAATGTTGATAGGAAGAACAAACCATCAGAGAAATTCTAATTTTAATTTTTGAAATAGCATGTGTTATCATTTAAATATATATTGTATGTTTTACTTCTATTTCTCTGTGGTATCATAAAATCCTTTAGAATGTACTGTAACTCACTTAACTGCTAGATATTCTAAGTGGCCCTTCGTGAAATTCTTAGCAGAAACAGCATGAAGTGGGTGCTAGGAACACTGAAGCTTGCTTTATAATTTATCGTGTAGGTGTAAATCCTTTCTCTTAAAAACAGCACGAAATTGCCACTTAATTCAATTCAGGAACATTAAAATTAGGTACATTTATGTTTTAAAATAACATTTTATATTTTGCTAAAGTTACACTTGCATGCATTGTTCACCCAAAGAACTGTACGTTTAACATAACCAGCGTCATGCCACATGATGACAATTGTATAATAAACAAGGGCAATGCTGTTAATTAAGATCTTGATTGAGCCCAGAATGACATCAAGTGACACAGTGCCTCCAGGTCATCTGGTTCAAATTGTCAATACTAACTAACCTCCTAAGCTTTCTTCCCAAAGATGGGTCCATGCTGACAAAGGCCGGAAGTCCGATGGGAAGTCAGAGAATGAAAATTTCTTCTGATGGTGTGCCTTTAATTTCATATTTTAGAGAAATGCTAAAAGAAAGCGTGTTTATACAGAGCATAAAAAGTCACGAAGGATGATGAAGAAAAAGAATACAACTTGGGGGAGTAGGAACATGTACGTGTAGCAAAGGTGACCGTGAATGACAAACATCTGGGAGTCCCGCGTGCCAGGAAATAACACACGCGGTGGTTTGCAGTAAAAACCAGAAGCAGGGCAATGTTGAAGGATGAGAGAAATTGTTTTCAGAACATTTCCTCGGTTATGGTTTTTTCTACGAAGAAATAATATTGGAGCAAATAAATTTTTAATATTCAGAAGATGAGGTATGACTTTATCATTTTATGTAGTGACCAAGATTTGCAAATAAAACTGAAACAAACAAACATAAGGATAAAACAAAGACACTCATAC
Source organism: Myotis yumanensis (assembly GCF_028538775.1). Classification (NCBI taxonomy): domain Eukaryota; kingdom Metazoa; phylum Chordata; class Mammalia; order Chiroptera; family Vespertilionidae; genus Myotis; species Myotis yumanensis. The sequence goes on from NW_027223753.1 coordinate 180,040,459, forward strand.
ATTAAAGAGTAGAAAGTTTGGTTTGTTTTATTATTTATCTATCCTTCTCAAATATTTACTGTGACCCTACCAATTGCCAGGCACTGATGAATACAATAAGATTAATACAACAGAGATTAATATCTGGTCCTCATTTTTTGGAGCTGATTTTCAATGAGGCAGGGAAGAGACTAGACACATACACAAACAAACTTATATGGTGATACTTTATTCATGATAGAAAGCAGGTTAATGTGATAGAGAGTGAATGTGAGGTGGGTTGGAAAAAATCATGCTATGAGCTGGAATGATGAGGGAAAACCCTTGTAGCATAGGAACTGAAAGTTGAATTACTCACAGAAAGAAGCCACCTAAGGTAGAATCTAACAGGAAAGCATTTCAGGAAGAGGGGAGAGGGACACTCAGACATTGACACTAAAGGGACCAGGCATTTCCAAGGGATAGAAGTGGGATTGAAGTCTCACAACCAAGGTAGAGTAGTAAGAAATGGTGTGGATAATGACCAGATCTTATATATACACCTAGGCCATGGTGAGCTCAGCCATGGGACACTATTGGGGAAGTTTGGGTTTTTGTTTTGTTTTTTAACAAGAGACACAATCAGATTTGCATTTTGAAAGGACTGAAATATGCAACTGCCTTTAGGAAGACTGTAAGTGGATAAAGAGTGGAAGCAGCCCAGCCGGCATGACTCAGTGGTTTGATTCCCAGTCGGGGCACATGCCCAGGTTGCAGGCTCAATCTCCAGTGTGGGGTGTGCAGGAGGCAGCCGATCAATGATTCTCTCTCATCATTGACATTTTTATCTCTCTCTTCCTCTCCCTTCCTCTATGAAATCAATAAAAGTTAAAAAAAAAAAAAAGAATGGAAAAGAAGTTAGGAGGCGATTGCATAGCTCAGACATGTCTTACATTCAGATAGTTTAATATTAGATATAGTGGAAATGATTTGTTCATTTTATAATTTGAAGGCCCTTCTAGAAAACTTTCTGCTAAAATGTTATTGTTATTTGTCTTAAGCAATTGGGTGAATGGTAGAAATTAGTTTGGGGTTAAAATCAAATACAGATGCACCTTGATTTATGATAGGGTTACAGCCTGATAAATCCTCAGAAGTTCAAAATATTGTAAGTGAAAAATTCATTTAGTTCCAAAGAGCTAAAGTGTAGAGTTCCAGTTGTTTGCCCTGGGGATCACATGGCTGACGTGGAGCTGTGCCTCAATGCTGCTGCCCAGAATCATGAGAGAGCATGATACTACACATCACTAGCCCTAGAAAAGATCAAAATTCAAACTTTGAAGTATGTTTTCTATGGGATGAATGTCACTTTCACACCATCATAAAATAAAAAAAAAATCCTAATTCCAACCATCATAAATCTGGTTCCATCTGTACTAATTTGCATGGGTATATATGGACTAGGCAGTTGGATATTTTAGTCCAAGTGTAGGAGAGATATCAGAGTTGAAGATAAAAGATTAGGAGCCAAAAACATATAGGTGATATATAAAGGCCTGGGACAGGATGAGCTCATCTAAGGAAATGAAGCTGTCAATTGAGCCCAGAATTACATCTAGTGAACTATCTCAGTGTCTTAGGATAAAAGACAGGATAGTTAAAGAACAGGGCCCAGGACTAAGCTGTGGGCATAGCCAATGTTTAGAGCTCAGGCCAAGAAGGAGGAACAACACAAGATATGACATTGAGACAGGAAGAAAAGCAGGAGCAATGGCCACTGACAGGTTGAACATGATAAAGTCAAAGGATCTACTGTAGTGATCTGGTAGGATGGAGGCCATTGCTGATGATATTGATGAAAGCTGTTTTGGAGCAGTTCTAGGGATGTAAGCCTGGGTAAAGTGGGCTGAGGGAAGATAGAAATAAGGAAGTAGAAGGAGGAGGTATAGGCAATTGTTTCCAAGACAAGAGCTATAAAAGCAGAGAGAAAAATAGGTTAGTAGGTGAACAGAGGAAGACATAATATCAAGGGACTGTTTTTTATTTCTTTGTTTTATTGTTTCTTTTAAGATGGCTAATATTAAGGCATGTGCATATGCCAAAGAGAGTAACCCAAGAGTGAGGAGGAAATTAGTGCTGCAGGAGAGAGAGAGAGAATAATTGCAAAAGCAAAGACCTCGAGGTACTGAGAAAGGATGGCCCTAATTTCCTCAATGATGCACTAAGTACTTGTTTACTGTAGGTCTTAGCTAAGCCATTGGATAAAGTGATTCTAATTTAATTGTTCTGGGCTGGATCCTGGGCATGATACTTTTTTAAAAGCTCCCCAGTTACTTCTAATGTGCAGCCAGGGTTGAAAAACAATAATGTAAACAATAGTGTTTTGTATTTACTCTTCTTTTGGCTTTTCTTTATAGTTTTATTCATATATATCTGTCCCAGCAGTTTACTATTTAGTTGTGCATGAACTTTATATAAATGGAATTATACTGAATGTATTCTGTGTATTTTGCTTCCTTTCATTTTATATATATATATATATATATATATATATATATATATATATATATATATATCTCCCCAAAATTCACGCAAGAAGTCATTTTGAAAGAAAACACAGGTTTATAATTAAAAATTATAAATTTTTTACTGATTCATAAAGTATACAGTATAGGGTTTTGTATGGAATAGCACATCGGGTAAATGGCCTCCACAGCTTTGCTGGCACATATGCAAAGCTGTGGTCTTCATTGGTCTTTATTGTCCCTGATCCTGGGCCATAATTGGTACTTGGTAATGCTTATCAAATTGAAGGGATTGATATCAAAGGGCAACAGATATTAGAATCTGATTCAATAAACCAAGTAAAATTAGGCTTTTATTTGTTGTTGTTGTTGTTAATGCTCACGCAAAATTCAAATCTTGAGTGAATTTTGGGACACCCTGTATATATTCTAGTATATATATTTTAATATATTTTTATTGATTTCAGAGAGGAAGGGAGAGGAAGAGAGAGATAGAAACATCAATGATGAGAAAGAATCATTGATTGGCTGCCTCCTGCACGGCCCCTACTGGGGATCGAGCCTGCAACCCCGGGCATGTGCCTTTGACCAGAATCAAATCTGGGACTTTTTGATCCACAGGCCGACACTCTATCCACTGAGCCAAACCAGCTAGGGCTTTATATTTTTTTATGGGATTCACACATGATGTGAATCATTCATTGTCACTGATCTATCATGTCCCAGCATTTGAAAATGTCAATTTCTCCATTCCCCTGTTTAAGTAATACATGAAACAGGGTTTTTTTTCTTTCAGGTTTTGACTATTGCAAACCATACTGCTATGAACACTCTCTAATATGTAATTGATTCACTATTATAATTATTTCATGGAAAGTGGGAATATAAATGGGTATAACTAAGTTGGAAAATAATTTGACGTTGTATATTTGTTTTTTAAAATGATAATTATGTTTATTTTCAAATCCATAACTGCTTGTCACATATTATATTCTAAAATTGTTTTGAAAAGCAAATTGCTTACATTGGTTGCAGTTCAATTTGGTCTTTCTCTTGATTATTTCTTTTATTACTTTTATATGTAAAAAAAGTTCCACCATATAATAGCAGTTCAAAATTCACCTAGAGCTTTCTTGGTTCCATTTATTTTACTTTTAGCTTTTCAACATACCTTAAACATATTAAATAAAATTAAAGACAAATTATAAATTGTCCCCAAAAAACTGACATCTAAAGAATCAGCAGGAGGAAAATTAATTAGGAAAGTGACTGGAGACATGAACAGATATTTAAAAAAAAAAAAAAGACCTAACTGCTAATAAACATTTGGACAATGTTCAGCCTCAGTAATTAAAGAAATAAAATTTAAAACTATTATATAATGGTTTTTTACACTGATAAATTTTTAAAAAATAATATGCAAGTCATTTTTTAACACTGCTGGTACTATTGCTAGAAGTACTTATTAATCCAAAGCAATTTGATGACATATAACAAGAGTGAAGGAAAAAAAGGCATAATTATAAGCCTGAGATTCTATTGTAAGGAAATAGTTCAAAAGGTGAATGAGAAGCCTTAGCTGTCTTGGCTCAGTGGATAGAGCATCAGCCTGCAGACTGAAGGGTCACGGGTTTGATTCTGGCCAAGGGCATGTACCTCTGCAGGCTCGATCCTAGCCTGGGTCGGGGCATGTGCGGATGTGTCTCTTTTACATCGATGTTCTCTCTCTCTGTCTTTACCCCTGCCTTCCACTCTCTCTAAAAAATCAATGGAAAAATATCCTAGGGTGAGGGTTAACAAAACAAAAACAAAAGGTGAATGAGAATACATATTCAAGGATGTCCACTGAATTATCATGTATGAGAAAAGAAGTTCTGAAATAATGCAAATGTTCCTAAAGGGTAATCATTAAATTAATTTTGTTCATATAGTAGAATGTTGTTGGGTTTTTTAAAACATGTTTTCAAAGAATAATGCCATAAGAAAATGCTCATAACTAAAAAAACAACAACACAAGATAATACATATATATATAATCTATGATCTCTATTTTATGAAATATTTCCATCTGTCTTTCTATCTGGTCTCCTCCCCCATGCCCTCTCTCTGCCAAAACATTAAGTGTTGGTCTCTCTAAATGGAAGAAATACAATCAAATTTATTTTTTTCTGTATACTTTGTTTTTACATACCTTCAAAATGCTATGAAAATGTTTCTCTGTATGTTTGGTTTAGTTGAAAAGAGTATTTGACCTCCTAAAATACAACAGGTTGGGTGCTGAGAACATGACCATCCAGATATGGATTCATTCAGTTTTACTCTGCAAACACACACCTCTCAGATTTGTCAAATCAACCTGTGTCCCTCATTACCTTTTTTTTTTCTTTCTTATTTTAAACCTACTATTCACTTCTCCAACAACAGTCATTATAATCAGGTCTGTGGGAACTGACTGACCTGCTTCAGACGTTGCCAGCTAATCTCACACAAAGCAGAGAGAAAGAAAAGACTAAGAGAGAGCAATACTGCTGCAGCCACACTGACCACAAGAGTTAAGAAACCTGGGGTTGTGTGAAGGAGCCAACCACAGGGACTCTATGGTGCTGTGTGGGCAAATACAGAGATCCCAGGAAACATCTGATTAGTGTTGACCTTGACTAGAGGTTCTTTTTGAGAAGATGCCATCTGTAAATGGAGGGTAGTAGGACTTCCCTTCCAGGGATATTGTGGAATTCAATGAGAGACTCAAGCAGAATACAGTAGGTAATAAATGAATGTTGCTAATGTTCATGCAGAGAATTTAAGGCGTGGCTCCTGGCTGAGACACTAGACCTTTTAGCAAATACATTATAAATGACGAGGTGAAGTCACAGTGTTGATTTCCCAAACAGGACATATCGATCCCCTCTTGTAACAACATCCTTTTTTGCAATAACTTCATTTCTTATGCCACATTATTGACACGCAGGTTTTGCAAGATGAATATTGATGCTGTAGATCCTTCTCCATTCTTTAAAGTGTGACTAAACATTTTATTTTAATATGATGCTTTCCAGGTGTAAATACGTGTTGGGAAAATGCTAGCATTTTTCTTTGAAGACTGGGTAAATTAACCTGTGCCCAGCAATTTGCTTGAGGCTTATGAAGAAGAATGTAGCTGGAGCTGCAAGCTTTGTTCTCTCCTTTGCACATAGAAGAAAATGCCAATCCCTGTTATGGAACTGACAAAAGATCGGAGCTGATTCTAAGCCATAGAGGAGACGGTATTTTCCTAGACAAGTAAAGCTAGAATTAGAAAACAAACATAGGTCACCTTATAGAGACCCAAGGAGGAAAGTAAAGATGGGGGTATAGGGCAAAGACTGATTACAGAAATGTCTACAGAATACCTTCACCCTAATGGGAGCATGGGCAAGAGTCATGAGTGAGGAGCACTCATCTCTACTCTGAGCTGACAGGGATGACTGACAAAGCCAGCCATGGGGAGGACACACACTCTGGGACTCTGTCCCGTGTTCAGTGGTAGAACAGTCTCTCTGCACGGTGCAGAGACCACACTTCTGCAGACTTTCTCATGTGATCAGTGGGACAATGTTTTTTGTACAGTATCTGAGAGCCTTACCCCCCCCCCCCCGCCCAAAAAAAAAAAAAAGATGCCAGTAGGCAAAACCTGTCCTCAACAACCTGAGACTTTCTGTGTGTGACCTTTTGCCTTTGCTTGGAGATGTTTCCATTATGTCTTGCTTCAGGATCACAGTATCAAAACCCCATCCATGTCAAACCTGGACTCAGAAAAGAGATACTCATGCATACCCAGATGTCCATTTTTATCTGCTTCCTGGTAGGGATGTCAAAGGTTTCATCACCCAGTTAGAGAAATCAGTAAGTAATTTTGGAAAACAGAAGATCAACACCTAGTAAGATATCCATTGAAGCCCAGTCCAGGGTTTTTATAAAAACTCCCCTTTTCTAAACTTTCCCAGCCTTCAACCTGTCATTGGTCATCAAGAGTCTGGCTCCCTTTCAGATGAAGACACCAAACCTCCCATGAAGGAGCACATCGAGCCATCACTTAGCATGTATTCTGACACCATGTTAGCAAACTCGTAGCCAGTGGAGGGAGTTGTGCCAGTAAAAGGGTGGAAAGAGAGGTCCAGAATCATGGTTTTCACTTTCGCTGTATATCAAAATGTCCTGGGCAAGAGTAAGGAATATATTGTTTCCTGACTCCACCCCAGACCTACTGAATCATAATCTTTTATGGTTGATCTTTTGCATCTTCATTTTTAAAAAGACACCTGGATAATTGAATGCACAGCCCAGTTTGGGGAACTCACCACAGGGCAAATGACCTTGAATAGACCTTGTACCAGCTGGAAAATCACAAGCCTATTGGTTTCTAATTCAACTGAAGCCATGCTATTTTCAGGAATTGAGGGATCGAGTAAGGCCAATAAAAGTGATGCCAATAGAAAAAGGTCAGGATGCCTTATCTGGAGGTCCCACTCCTTCCATGGTTATGGACAAAAGAGGAAAACCACAGATCCTGAATCTTATATTTGATTTTAAATCTGCAAAGTGTTCCAATAAAAAGAACACTGCTAGAAAAAGCAAAAAGCAAACAAAATTAAACCAAACTATCTAAATATCCATCAGTGGGGATGGGTTAATTAAGTTGTGGTATTTTCATACAATGGGAATAATTTCAAGCAATCCTGAATAGGTACATTTGTAAAGTTTAAAAATATGGCATAATATATAGTAGACAAAATATAAACATTATGCATAGCATGAGTTATATCTGCTCAAAATTACATATACATGCATATATATGAATATAGATTACAAACAAATCTTTAAAAAATATGACCAAATGTCCCTTGGGTTATTTCTGTGTAAAGAGATTATGGGTGATCTTTTCTTCCCTTTCTTTCCATTATTGTCTGACTTGCTTGTAAGAAACATGCATTATTTGTTGACTTTTAAAAAATGAAAATGACACAATGACACAATGAGCTCATGCTCTCAGCATCTTTCATCTCACCTGTCATAATACGTAGCTGCTCCTCAAATCTCTTCACTTTGACCTCATAACTTTTCAATATAACTTTGTCAATATTTTAAAATGCAGGTCAAGTGGGATCCATCCTCTCCAACTTCAATGGCTTCCCATTAGCTATCCAAGATCCAGCTTGTTCATAGGTCATCTATGTTTGCTCATGATCTTTATTCAAGTCTGATTCTCACTTTAACTGCTGGATTCATCTCTCCACACACTAGTGCTCTAATCCCATCAGAGCACCTCTGGTGCTACCAGAACACAGAATATTTATAATGATGGATGCCTTTCCTACTTGTTGTTGTTTTTCCCCCCTCTTAACGTTTCAATTATATTCACTCTTCAAGAACTGCTCAGAAATGACTACTTATGTGAGGCCTCCCATTGACACCCCTAGTATCAATGTCCCCTTGCACTTCACCTACACTGTTCATTGGTTGAACTCCTATGCACCACCTATTTTTAGCCTTCCTTGTTCATCACTTACAGGTTTGCTTCCACTAGGGGATGAAGGCTCCTGGAGCAATCATTTTTCAGTCACCTTTGATCTTTCCTAAATTCCCAGCTCAATGTGCAGCAGATTGCACTCACTCAATAAAAACACATTATTGTGACACATAAAAGCCTGAAATGTTAATGACACAAATAACACCACACTTCTTAAAATCTACCGGTCTGGGGAGATTATATCACCCCTACATTTCTGTTGGGAATGTAAAATGATTTGGCCTCTCTGGAAAATAGTTTGGCAGTTTCACATAAACCAAAACATGCAAGTATACTATGATCCAGCAATTGCAGCCCTGGGCATTTAATCCAGAGAAATGAAAAATTAAGTTTGCACAGGAATTGTATGTTAACCCTGTTTTCTAGTTTCTGTATCTGCTGTTCTCACATCTGGGGCTTGCAGACTAAGGATAAACTGCCCCTCCCATGTTTGGTTAATAGTTCCAGATTCCTAGAGATAACAAAGCACTCTCCCAGGAGCCTGCCTTTCAAATGTCAATGACCCAATCTGAAAACCAAATTCCCCTCTTGCCAGCCTGCCTTAGGACTGCTCTTAGACTTCTGAGACACTATTTTCCACCCTAATTAGCCCAGGACCAGACATCAGGTGACCTCTGCCCCCTGAGCCCACTGAAGTTTTTTGAAGTAGGCAATCCTAACCTGGTTGGCCTGCTTACACTCTTGCCCATCCCTTCTCTTGAAAACTATGATAAAGGCTTTCCTGCAGTTGCCCTGCTCTCTATCTCTGCCTGCAACTGACCTTAGTGTTCTCTTGTGTGACCCTGCATGCATTCACCGTGTGCCCTCCTCACCTTGGGAGCTGTGAGCAATAATCTTTCTTTTCAAAGTCAATGTCTCCTGACCTGTGACCTCATTGTACCTGAATAAAGTAAAATCCTGGGCTCCATTTAATGCAAATCTGTACATGAATGTTCATAGCAGCTTTATTCATAATAACCCCAAACTAGAAAGAACCCAGGTATTTAACAAGTAACTGGTTGAACAAACTGGACTATAACTGTACCATGGACTGTTAGCCATTGATAAAAAGGAACAAGTTATTAAAACATGCAACAACTTGAATAAATTTCCAGAGAATTATGTTTAGTGAAAAAGCCAATCGCAAGGGTTACATACTTTATGATTTCACTTAGATAACATTCTTGAAATAATGAAGTTATAAAAAGAAGAACAGATTATTGCTCAGGGCCTGGAAGGAAGGCAGGAAGGAGTTGAATATGGACAGAAAAGGCAACATGAGGAATCCTCCTGGTAATGAAATTGATCTGTACATTGAATGTATCAGTATCAAGATCCTAGTTGTGATATTGTGATATTGATAAATGTTATCACTGGGGGAAACTGGCCAAAGGGTACACAATAATATGTGAATTTGCAATTATCCCAACATTAAAAACCTATATAATAAAAGCGTAATGTGCAAATCAACCGAACAGCCAAACAGCAGAACGACTACCCAGACAACCATCTGGGACCACACTCTGACACGCACTGGTGCCAGGCCAGCCGAGGCAGGTGCAATACAATTGGTCAGGGGCCCAACCATCGTGCCATGATCGCCCTGCAGAGGGAGGCCCAGGCTATCGGCCAACAGGGCAATCAATGGGGGGGCTCCATGATCCCTCCAAAGAGGGATGCCCAGGCCACTGACCAGTGGGCTGGGGCAGGTGGGTGGAGCCTCTCTCTGCAAGGGAAGCTTGGGTCCTGGGAAGCCGGTGTCAGCAGCCGGGAGAAGGAAGGCCTATCCTTGCATGACTTTTATGCATCAGGCCTCTAGTTTTAGTATAAAACTATAGTATTGCATTTAGGAGCTAAGAGGAGAGATGTGCTCAATGCTGTCAAGAAATAACCCATAATGGTGACCTTTTAGTATCTTGATCATCTATCCAAAGTCATGTACCTGACAGGTAAATTCTGATTCTCACTATAACACATATTTCTAGAAAAAATGATAGGTATGCAATTAACACACACACACACACACACACACACACACATACACACACACTAAAATATTGCTTGTCATCAGTCATTATAGAGCAGGAGAAGAAATATGATAGAAATTATCCACAAATCATGTCACAGCATCTGATGTTAAGAAAAACATAAGAACAATAGTATATAAAAGTGACTAATAGTATCAAAGTGATTATTTATCACTCTAGAAGAAATCACTGATAATGAGATTAATATATCCAACCAAAGGTTTTAATTACAAAGGGATGTAATCATCATAACCGTATAATCAAGGGAACAAGTGAGACCATGATGCATCGGGAGTTACAAATAATGGTCAAGGGCAAAATTACATACAAGGAGACTGTGCTTACACATCCAACATGCCATCAAAGTCTGCTCATGGCAAAATGTGTGCTTGTAGGTATCAAGCCAAACAAATCCAAATAAACACTAGAAGATTAAACTATGGAAGAACAACAAGAGATGGCTTCAGGAAAGATCTGTTCCAGTCCTCCCCCTTGGCTTGTAGATGGCTGTCTCCTCCCTGTGTCTCTTTATATTATCTTCTATGTGTGTCTCTGTGTCCAAATGTCCCTTTTTTTTTTTTTAAAGAAACAAGCCATATTGGATGAAAGCCTATCTAAGTAACCTTGCTTTAACTTGATTATTCTTCTAAAGACCCTATCATATTCTGAGGTATTAGGGGTTAGAACTCTAATATAGAATTTTGGGGAATAACACATGGGAAACCATAAACGAGGCATTGACAATTATTTAGGCACTTTCTGTCATAGATTGGATTTCCAATGTTGGTGAAGATCTACTAGATAATAATAATGATCCAAAGATTGGGGAGGGGAGGGACTCAAGCTATTTTAACTATAATGAAGGCAGGCAACCAAGTTACTGTTCTACTAGCCCCCCAGAAGTAAGACACACAGATTCAGGTAATGGGGTTTGGGCAGCATTCACAGTAGAAGGGAAGCTAAAGTGGCCTTGTGAGTGGGACCTTGTAAACATTTTAATACACTGTTGCTTTTTGCTTCTACATCGGAAGGTAGAGAAATTAATATTATGCGCTTTGTTACCCCATAAGTGCCAGAGGGATCCTCTACTTCGGGAAGAGTGATAAGTAGAGAAGTAGTAGTGTGGCATAGATTGCTTTCTAACCCACTATTCATGGCGAGGTACTCCTCCAGAGGTATCTAAACTCTCCGCCTTTTGCCCCCAGGGGGTGGGTTAGGATTTAGCACAAGGGACCCTACCCAAAGCTTTCATTCAGATAATGTCCCTTTAGTTAGAGAATCAAAGCTTCAGTCACAGAAGCCCTGATCTCCACCAGCAGATGGAGGGTGGGAGGGGCAAAGAAAGGTAGGAGGGCTGATATTAACAAAACAAAACAAAAAAAATAGAGTCATACTCAATTCTTGTGGGATTCAAGGAAAAAATGTTCTTTCTTTAAATCATCACCACCCCTACTGCACTCTTAGGGTATTGGACATAGCACATGCCTCATCTGGGCATTCTATTTGGTCTTTCATGTCAGCTAACCAGCAAATCAACACTGTTTAAAGAAGGGCTCAATGCAAGAAGCTATGTGGGAAACTGTGGCGGGGGGCGGTGGTGGGGGGAAGAGAGAGTGGGTGGTGTAGTGAACTTAGAATCAATAGCAAGGTGGGAAGGACCCAACAAACTTCCTGGTCAAATGGCAATGGCACCAGTGATAGTGTGGCTTTACATGAAAAAGTGGCAGCCATCTCTTTGGGGGAAGAATTTTTTTCTAAAAACTTGAGCCTAGTTCACTGATGGTTCAGCTAAGCTAAAACTTGATGGCATCCACTGGCCTATTGTGACTCTCCAGCCTCAGTACCAGCTATGCAGAACTAAAAATAGAAGTGGGCAGAAGAAATTGTGGGCAGAACTCAAGGTCATTCTCAGAATTCTAGACAATTGTCTCCTTGAGAGACCTGGTTATATTTTTATTGACTCTTGTTTTGTTGCCCGTAATCTAGCTATTTCATCTGCCACTTAGAAAATGAAGACCGGCTGGTTAAAGATACCCTTTTGGGGCTGAGAACGGTGGAAATGAATCACAGCTGCTAGTCAAGTATGTGGGCCACTCAGGTAGATGCCCAGAGTGAACACCTGTTCTCTGATGAAGCTGCTGCCTGTATCACCCCAACTGCTACAACCTGACCATCATCAGACTGAGCATGGAAAGAGCCCTCACCACAGACAGTACACGTGGAAGGAGTCTGTGTTTCTGATGCAGAGGCTGCCACTGCATGCCTGATTGGGGTACCTTCCAAAATTGACCTATTTGCCTTGGGGGGAGGAAGGCCTCACTACAGGGGATATTGTCTCCGCTGCCCCTAGTTGGTTGACCATATGAGACTTTGACTCTGTTCCATGGTATCAGTGGTGCCCTATTACTGTTGACATTTTGGCTCAATCTGTAGCTTGCCTTTCACATTCACAATGACATTTTTTGATGAGTAGAAGTATTTATATTTGATAAAGTCTAATTTATTAATGTTTCATGATTAGAACCTTTTGTGTACTGCTTACACAACAGATTTTTTTTACCACAAAACATCAATTTTGCATCTCAACCTAAGTAATATGCTTCAGCCCTATTAATATATATGCCCCATATATTAATTTATTTAATTATCACAATAAACTATTAGGATAGATGCCTCCATTTTGCCAATGATGAAAATGAGGAAAAGGAGATTAAGTAACTTCCCTGTAAGGTCACACAGTTAATTAATGACAGAGTGAGAATCAAACACAGGCAGTCTGGCTCTGAAGTCTGTGCTTAATCACCATGCTGTACTGCACACTCCATCTGGCACGGAAGTATCAGTGTATATATCACTCCATCTAGTCTACGCTCCCTTTGAAGGGAAAACTGATTACTTCTCTTGGCTACACTTGTACCCAGAACAGTACCATGCACATGGTAGATGCCAATAATATGGAGGAATTAATAGAAAATCAAGTGGGTAAGTCTTCACCAAGGCACCACCAGGCACTGCTGGTTTGGCATCTCAGGGGCAAGGCCATGTTCTTTCAGCCTTAATTCATTTGCATAGTATACCTGCTGACCTTTGAACACACATAGGGTTTTCTGGAACTTTCCCCTTTCAGATCCTCCCTCTTTTATCAAAGAGTTGAATAGCCCTAATCCGTTTGGCTCAGTGGATAGAGCATTGGCCTGCGGACTGAAGGGTCCCAGGTTTGATTTTGGACAAGGGCATGTACCCTGGTTGCAGGCACATCCCTAGTAGGGGGTGTGCAGGAGGCAGCTGATTGATGTTTCTCTCTCATTGATATTTCTAACTCTCTTTCCCTCTCCCATCCTCTAGGTAAAAAATCAATAAAATATATTTTTTAAAAAAGAGTTGAATAATATGGCACCTGCAAGAGGAGGTCTCTGATGTATATGGTTTAAGAAAATCCTATTGCAAAAAATCCTAGGTATAAAACTAAACAAACCTTATCTCAAGGACAGAAAAGTAGTCATATGAAGGATTACAAGAAATAGATGTTATTTTCCTAATTCCATTGGAGTTCCATTTATATACCTTAAAAAAAAAACTTGCAAATTTACTATTATATCTTCATATAACAATTGCAACCGCATATGACTATATATATAGTCCAATATATTTTACTTACATAATACTGTTATGTATATAGATAGATTCCAATCCAGACACAAAGGAATTATGTTCTGGCATAGCTGAAATATTATTGCTATTACCAAGTTCATCAAATGATTTGGAAGAATCTTACCATCTCCTTTTATAATTTAACAATACCATTATTTGAAAAAAATTGGCCTTATTCACTCGTGGTATTGGTGCATGCTGCACTAGCACACTTATTTAGGTGAGAAAATTTATGGGAGTTTCTTTAGGCAGTTCACTGACAATGCAGATGAGTTATGCTATAATTTTTGCTAATTAGCATTCATAAAAACAAAACATCCTTTACACATAGTCAAAGTATAAAACTCTTTCCCAGATTTAAAACCTCCGAATGCATCACTTTTAATTTGTGCCTTATAGTTGAATAGTCATTGTGATTTACCAGTTCTAACTCATGTCAGGCTTGGTGCAAAGGATTCTTTGAAGATATTTTAGCTTTGCTATGGAACTTAAATACCAATGTAAACAGGGGATTGCTAAAGCTAGATCTGATTGCTAAAGCTAAAATAACTTTATTTTTTCTCAGTGGGTATTTTACAACAGTTTGATCTGATATTAAATAAAGCCCTTATCCTAAATTTTTTATTTGTATTCAACTTTGAGAGAACAATTCCTTCAACCAAATAGGTAGCATGTAGGCAGATATATATTTCTTATAACTAAGTAACTAGAAAAACACATAGGAAATGTTTTTTAAAACCTAGCTCATTCTTTTTTATCTTATTAGGGCTCTTTAAAGAAAAAGTGCCTTGAAAATTTCAGATGTTGCTATTTTATTATACTCATTTAAATTATTTTAAGTAATATATCATATTATTTGCTCTCAATGGAGATAATAAATAATTACAATAATAATAATCATTGCCCTAGCTGGTTTGGCTTAGTGGATAGAGCATCGGCCTGCGGACTGAAGGTCCTGGGTTTGATTCCGGTCAAGGGCACATGCCTAGGTTGCCGGCTTGGTCCCCAGTGGGGGGCGTGCAGGAAGCAGCCAATCAATGATTCCCTGTCATCACTGATGTTTCTATCTCTCTCTCTTCCTCTCCCTTCCTCCCTGAAATTAATAAAAATATATTTAAAAAATAATAATAATCATTAATTGCACTTCATAGAGTGAGTTGCATTTTATAATGTTTCTAGATGGGTATGGTTAGTGACATGATTCATTTTTCCCAGAATGCAATACAAAATATATTTTTGATTAGGGTATCAGAATGTCCTGCAACCAAAAACTTTATATGCACAATACACCCCCAGCCAAATTTAGGGTGATATGAATATCTCTGCTACAAAACAAATGTACTTTTATTGTGCTATACCACACTTTCACTCAGAAGTCAGAACAACAATGATAATGGAAATAATCAGAAATATAAGCTACAGAGAGATGTATGGAATTCTAGGATTTCCAAATAAAGAAATGTTGGCTGGGGAGGCGGAGGGGGGGGGGGGGCGGTGTCAGAGTATGATAATGCATCCAGCAGATCCATTGAGTCTGAATCTCCAGGGCTGGAGTTTTATGTTTAAATGCACTTATTAGACTCCAGCCCTAGAGATTCTGCCTCAATGGATCTAGATTCAGGCTCATAATCTGTATTTTTGACAAGCACTTCAGAAGACCCTGGTGAAGGATCATACTACACTTTGAATATGTGATCTAGAAAGACTGAAGTATCAGACAGGTGGCCAAGATAGAGACTCTGACGTGTAGAACAAGCCAGAAACCTGGTTATCAGAGTCTGAGCCACCGTGGCTGGGCCATGAAGTTGACTTCTGCTCTACCAATGGCACATCTTTGAGTGAAATGACTTCCTGGCTTTCACTTAAAGAAATGATGTGAGCTCGGCTGGTGTGGCTCAGTGGTTGAGCGTTGTCCTTATGAACCAGGAGGTTACAGTTTGATTCCCAAACAGCTCCTCAATCCTCAGTGTGGGGCATGTAGGAGGCAGCTGAACAATGATTCTCTCATCACTGATGTTTTATCTTTCCTGTTCCCTTCCTCTCTGAAATCAATAAAAATATTTTTTAAGAGAAAAAGAGAAAGAAATGAATTGAGCTGTGATAGAAAGCAGAGAAATCCACTTTAGCTGACCATCAAGATCTGGGGAGCATTAAAATCCCTCCCCCAGAGATTCTCAGTCAGTAGGTCTCAGGTAGAGTTGAAGAATCTGTGTTTTTAAATATTGTCACAGATTTCTTATAGGTGGCTAGAATTTGGAACCAGTGTATCAAAATGTATCGGGAAGTTAATATATGCCTGAACACTATCTTTGGTTTACCAAGAGTTTACAGCTTCAAATTTCTAACAATTAATTATATGCTTATTAATTACGATGTCCAACTGTCTGTTTTTCTAAGAGTTTTTGAAATGTTGTTTAGTGTTTTCACGCCTCTAATTATAATTCAAATTAAGATGTTTTAACTGGAGTCCCTCAATGATCATTAAATTAATGTTTTGTGGCTGTGTTTTCTACTTCTATTTCACCTGAGAATCTATGGAGGACAAGTAGAGAATGACTAAAATTTTATCACCAGACAATAGTTTTCAGAAAGGGCAAGGTCAAGGCCTACTGGAGAATGCAAGGTCAAATGAAAGGACCCCTGGTGTGATCAAGGCCCAGTGAAAGTGTAATCTTCAGAACATGACAAACTGTAAAAGTGTAGATTTCATCTCCTACATTCTCTTTCAGACAATGAAACATTCATTAGAAGGAGGAAAATGAGAAGAGGGACAGACATGGTATAATTGCAATAGTCTATGACCCTTACATGAGGAGACAGTGGCAAGGTTGACAATAGTAATAACCACCAGGTTTATTAAAATTGTTTCTCAATTAAAAGGAGATGGGAAAGCAGAGGGAGAGAAAGTGACAGCCAGGAAACCGAGTTTTGCTTTTCTGTCTGAGCTAGAGAAATGCTAACTAAGTTAATTATGAAAGCTGAAGACAGAAAAAAAAAATCACTTTCAAAAGACAAGATAGATGTTAAAAATCTTACTTAGCTAAGATTTAAAGCAAAGTAGCATCAAACTATATTTAAATTATGTTCACTTTTAGCACAGACTAGAAAGACCAGGATTCTTGGAAAAATTATGTTAACAGTTGAGAGGAAATGTCAGAGAGGTGTTGTATGGGGCACAGAATCTCCCCTGGGAATTGTCTCATTTTTTCTGGAAACTACTAATTACCCCCTATAAAAAATAATACCAAGGGAGCCACTTTAAGATGGAGCCAGAGCTGCCATGCCAAAGGAACTGCCTTGCATGCTTTATGCCTCAAATCTTTGGAATGTTAAAAACAGGGCAAAACAACCTTTGGACTGAGCCCAAAGCAACACCGTGTTCCAAAGAACTGTTTGCAAAGATAACAAGAAAGCAGATATTTTAACTACCAGAGAGATGTCTACAGGACTGAAAATTTTAAAACATTGTTAAGAATTAACATCATTGACCTGGCCAGTTTGGCTCAGTGGACTGCAGACTGAAGAGTCCTGGGTTTGATTCCAGTCAAGGGCAGTACCTGGGTTGCAGACTCAATCTGGCCGGGGCATGTGTGGGAGGCAACCAATTGATGTGTCTCTTTCACATCTATGTTTCTCTCTCTCTGTCTCTTCCCCTCCCTTCCACTCTCTCTCTAAAAATCAATGGAAAACTATCCCCAGGTGAGGATTAACCAAAAAATAAAAAAAATTGACATTATTATGTTATTTTATTTGCAACAACAGACATGCCTTCCTCCTGTTGATGTGATTGTTTCTCTTCTCTTAAAAACACCTTGCCTTTGGGCTTCTGCCTGAATCTATGCTTCCCAAATAACTATTTTTATAAAATCTCAGATAAATGTTTGTTGCCTCTCACTTGGGCCTTTTCTACTTAGGTTAAAATCCCTAATCCACTAAATTCATCTATATTCACATGATTATATAGGGCTTTCCCTGATAGAATAATGTGACCTCATCCCTAGTTATAGTTGACTAGGGGGGTCCCTCAGCCCAGCCTGCCCCCTCTCACAGTCCAGGAGCCCTCAGGGGCGGGAGGCGACCCAGCGATCAGGGTAAGGCAATGCCCCCATCACACCTCTGCTGCTGCCACTGTCTGCAGCGCAAGCCTCAGCTGGCCCTGGTTACCTGAGCCTCAGGCAGCCCTGGGTGGCTGGGCAGCCACCATCTGAGCCTTGCCTGAGCCTCAGGCCCACCCTGGGCAGCTGGGCAGCTGACATCCAAGGCTTTCCTGCGCCTCGGGAAGGCCCTGGGTGGCTGGGGGGCTGAGGGCGGGTCCAGCCACACCGAGTACCTGCAGTGCTGACCCCCCGCCTCCCCGGCTGGGCTGAAAGGACTGTGGGACTCTGGCCACAGGCGCAAGGAGTGACCAGACCTACCTGAGGGCGGGTCCGGCTGCACTACATGCCTGCCACCCCCTGGCGGGGCTAAAAGAACTGGAGGACTCCAGTGTGGCTGAGGGGACTGAGTGCTGCCATCTTGTGGCTATGGGCGCTGCTATCTTTGTGACAGTGTGATGGTCAATTTGCATATAGATAGGATTGGCCTTGGGGTGGGTATCTGACCCAAGCTGAGCCAATCGCTCTTCTTCAAGAATCTGAAATCAGTCCAAGAGATTCCTGCTTATTTTAGCTGCTCACATGAAAAGAAGTGATGCATTCCTGGGAAATGAACACAGAAACCACTTCCTGTCATGACAAATTGGAAATATCAAGTCTGCAACATGAGAGAAGAAAGAAGTGGATGTGGAAAGAGAAGCAAGACAAGAGAAAAAGTGTTGGTGGCCATTTACACCCCAATACTAATTATTCTTCAGGCTTGGAAGCACTCTGTTCTATTTCATGCTAGTGTAAATCAGGCTTTCATGAATGCCAATTAAAGACTTCTAAATAATGTAGAGAGAGGATGCCATAGGATTGGTGGGCCAGAAGGGACCAAAGTCAAATGCCCAGAAAAGGAAGAAAAATTGGAAATAACCATTTTTGCACTCTAAGATGAAACAGACTGGGTAGGGATAAAATTACACTGAATAAAGTTGTTACTAGAAAGCAACATGGAATAATCAGACTGAAGCCAGGATCTCAGATGTGAGGATTTGGGTTGTCAATAACTAAGAAGCTTGGTTACCAGTGGATTGACCAGGTTGGAAAGGCTCAAAATAGATTTGGTTGATTGAGTAAGCAAGGTTCAGTGTCCACATCTGCGTACCAACTTCAGGCTTCTGGCAGGAACAGAGAAACAAGTGCTGTGTTCACCTTTTTGAAGATCTTGATGCCAGTAAAATAGAAAGTAGATATTCCCATATTGAGTTTAGGTACTAATCTTTATGATGGCTGATATCTTTTGATTTATTTATCATTTTTAGATACTGTAGTTTTTAATATATAAGTGAAGAATATTTGCTTGTGCCATATGTATTAATCTCTTAACAATCTCCATTTTCTAAGATTGGGCAAAATTTATCATTGAACATGCTGATACTTACCTAAATTACAAGAATAATGAAAATATAGGAGTTATTAACAGCCTCCTGGTGAGGGGTCTTGAAAATTCAAGCTAGTCATTGATGACATATGTCTCTGAAGGCACATGCCACATTTGTCCAATTTAACTGTTGCCATCTATATTTATAAAAGGCTAAGCAAAAAGCTGACCGGCTGGTAGGTATGATGTGCACTGACCACCAGTAGGCAGATGCTCAATGCAGGAGCTGCTGAGTGACAGCAACTTTGCAGTGCCCTCTCACACTCAGGGACCTCTTGGGGGGTGTTGGACTGCCAGCGTTGGCCCAATCCCCACAGACCAGGCTGAGGGACCCCACCTGCTGGAGGGACTACACTCATTCTGCAGATGCCCTTAGAGCCCCCAGTGCCACCGCAGGTGGGGCCGGCTGGGGAGGGAATGAGGGAGTTTGGCTCCAGGGTGTGTCCAGCCTGTCTTGCCCAGTCCAGCCCTGCCTGCCACCTTCTAATTAATTTTCTTTCAATGTGCATGAATCTGTGCACTATGTCTCTAGTATAAATATATCTAAGCATACCAAAATGTGGGTTATGGCAAAATTTACATGGATATCTATTTAATCTTTGCTTCTATAGATTATTTTAATCACTATGTTGATATACTTAGAATACCTAAGGAGATTAGTTGCACTGACAAATTAATTAAATTAATAAACTTTTTAAAAAATGTCTTCATTGATTTTAGAGAGAGGAAGGGAGAGAGATAAAGAGATAGAACCATTGATGAGAGAGAGACATCAATCATAGAAACATTGATCATTGATTAATCAGCTGCCTCCTGCATGCCCCACACCAGTGATCGAGCTTGCAACCCAGGCATGTACCCTGACCAGGAATCTCTTAGTTCATGGGTTGATGCTCAACCACTGAGCCACATTGGCTGGGCTTTTTAAACTTAGATAAATGGGCCTTAGTCTGTTGATAGACATGTATATCTCTTTGATTTTAAGTGCAGTAAGGTCTGCATAATAAACAGTTATCGAACTAGGTCATTCCATAGTGTCTAATACTGTGTACTTGATCTCTCAGCTTACTGAGAAAATATCCTAAGATGATGTTGACATGCTGTGTTAAGTTGTGATAGTATAAAAGAGTACTGAATTTGGAGAATGACGAGTAGGGATAAAAAGTATGGCTTTTTAGTCTTAATGAATTCAAGCAACTCAGCATTTCTGAACTTCACGTTTTTAAAAAATGAAATCATGTTAATAGTACCTTTCCTTCCACCTTAAAAAGGTGACAGTTTGGAATCTAAATAACTCTGGAGAAAGCTCTTTGTAAAAAAGAGAAATAAATACAAATAAAAGAAACAAAAGAAGACCTGCCCACCCCACTCCCAAAAGGTCTCTACATTTCAAAACTGAAACTGTTGGAAAGTGAGAGTAGAAATTAAAAATCAGGACTCCATAGATGGCTTTAGAGGTAATCAGGAAAGGAAGATGCTTTTGTGATGTGATTTCAGATGGGCAAAAATGGCTTCTCTGATTAAAACCAAAATAAGAAAAGAAGGCCTTTGCTTCTTACTTACTAAGAGGTACCCAAGATGAAACCTATACCCACTTATTAAAATGTATCACTAATGAAAGATATGATTTTACTGTATATTTGTCATTTACAACTTAGTTTAACACATGTTGAGTACCTGCTGCGTGCATGCACATACATAATAAAGCTACAAAGAAGAATGAAATGCAGTTCTTCCTTTCAAGGACCTCACAGTCTAACGAGAGAATCAAATTCATGCGTGAAAATTTACAATATGTAATGTGATCAGCTCCATACTAAATGTTCAAATGTCAATGAGAACAAGTAGAGGGACAGAGGGTTTGAAAAGGGATTTTCTAAGAACAGGCTTTCTGGCTGAAGTGAAGAACTGGTTAAAGAATCAGCCTGAGAAGATTAAATACCTCAGAAGGAATCCCTAAAATGTAAGATAATCACAGAAAGGGAAAACTAAGGGCTTGGGGGGGCGGGGGAGGGAGGGGGAAGGGGCTGAAATACATTGCTTTGCCAATAGTAATACAACTGGTAATTTGGGCATAAATTCTGAACATTTGGGTCATAACCCATTCAAGAATATTATTTTAGGTTCTGTTGCTGCCTAATCAGCTACAAATGAAAATAATGGCAAAGGAAGTTTCCAAAAGGAGAATGGGAAATTGTGGGTGACTCTATTCAATTTTAGTTTTAGTTGGAATGAAAAAAGTCAACAGGAAATGAACACCCAGCTCGCAAGGAAGGGACAGGAGTCTAGTACCATTCAAATTTCTATGCGCTGGAGGGCCTCTATGTTCTTTGAGTGGTTTCATATGCCCAGTTTGCCTTTTGTTTGAAATTCTCCCAGGTACATTATTTTCCTGTCAGATCAGGGAAATAATAGTCACAAATCTAAAAATAATATGCTAATAAATTCCTTCGCTTTATTTTTCTTGGCTACCTTGGAAGAATAACTTCCCCCCCCCACAATTACTTGCAGTTAATTTTCATATCAGGTAAAATAACTAACTGTCATATTTCCATTTGACAACTGGTCATATGTAATCCTGTTGCTATCGCAAACTAGCTGAGAACTCATGGAACTTCTCCTTAGTGGCCCTAATGCAAGTGTCCTGATTTCCACTTTTTTACAATAATTGACAGGTTCCTATACCTCCTTGCCTTTCAATTTCACATATAATTTGTTTTGTTAAAGGAGGAAATCCCTAAAGGATTTTCCTTGTCTCTACTGCTTCAAGAAAATGGAATTTTAAAATAGCTATAGTTTTTCCAATGGAGAGAGAGATGAGTAACTTACAAATAGTTACAGCTCTTCTAAATATCCTATCAGTATACTCATTATTTTCATTCAAGGTAAAAAAAAAAAATGCAGAGCAAATAGAACTTATATCCATCAGGGGTAAAACATTTCATTACATTTTACTATTTCCAAATCAATTCCTAAAGCAATGTGTGAATTAAAATGTTTTATCCAACATTTTCAAGAAACCAATTTAAAATTACACAGCTTATAACAAATTGCCAGAAACATTGCAAGCAGTCATTAATTTACTCCAAACCAATTAAACTCTACATTAATACATGCAGTAATATACATGCACTTGTTCCTAATTTCCTTTTGTAATTAAGCCTGGTACAAGGCATTGCCTCACTTGACAAAGAATTTTAATCCTCTTGTTCTTTCCCTTGTCTTCTCTGGCCCCTACGACCAAGTGGCAAGTCACTTTGTTTAGTATCACTCTTCTTTTTGCATTTAAAAGAATAATATCTTGCCCTAGTTGGTTTGGCTCAGTGGATAGAGAATCAGCCTGTGAACTGAAGGGTCCTGGGTTTGATTCTGGTCAAGAGCACATGCCAGGGTTGCAGGCTTGATCCCCAGTAAGGGGGTGTGCAGGAGGCAGCCAAACAATGATTCTCTCTAATAATTTATGTTTCTATCTCTCTCTCCCTCTCCCTTCCTCTTTGAAATCAATAACAAAATATATATTAAAATAAAAAATAAAATAACAATTTCTTTGAAACACTCAAATAACATGTAGTGAGTTTCTGGGTTTGCTGAAATTGCCTTATATTTGGGAGACAGTCCATCCTTAAATCCATGGGGAGGAACTTTCAGAAGGTTAATATAAAATTCATAAGAAATGTTCCAGAATTTAACATCGACAATATGGGAGAAATGAATGCATATTGCACTAGTTTATAGTCAAGATCAGATATATATTAGTCAGCGTTCTCAAGTAAAACAGAACTGATAGATTGGATGACACCCACTCACACTCTCACTGACACACCCAAAAATAATGTTTAATCCGGGCACCCATGGCCAGTCAACTTGTCACATAAAATTAACCATCACAAGTTCAACTCTTGTCAACTTGGCACCCACACACATCTCCTTAAACCATACTTGATCTCCAAATAAAGACAATCACAAGGTTATAATTCTGCCTACCATGATACAACTATCCTGTCCACAACTGAGACTTCGTCAACCCCTTTCTCAAATGAGGAGGTAAAGTTCTTGAGTGATGTTTACTGTTTTCCTTGTTATCTTGTAGTTTAAATTAGTAATACTTAAATGCTATGCTATAAAGTCAATGGATATTATGTTACATGATAATAAGAGAGAAAAGAATGTGTGTGTGTGTATACACAAACACAAATATATTTATGACAAAATAAAGAGAACATATTTATGAAAATTAGTTTGTGTTTCTTTAATCACATGGTCAGAGATCATATTTATAACTCCCTTCTTCCATTACCCACTATGTATTCCTTTTGCTTTCACCAAGCACCTTTGCTGGCCATGGTTCTTTATCTGGTGGGGTGACTCAAACCTTCATTCTTGAAGGGCCTGGGCTATCAGTAGTCCTACCTAGACTGGGTCATTGTAGTTTTCCTTTGACCTTGTCATAGGGTGTGGTAATACTAAGAGATGCCCTAGACATCTCCTGTATTTCAGACACACTCTTCCCTACTGCCACTGTGGAGCAGCAGTCCAATTCCCTTTGGTAGTCAGGATCAATCACCCCAGACAATATAGTAACTCCCTTCTTTGCCTCTGAATCCCTCCTTTTTTAAAAAAAAAAAAAATTTATTTATTTCAGAGAAGAAGAGAGAGGGAGAGAGAGATAGAAACATCAATGATGAGAGAGAATCATTGAGTGGCTGCCTCCTGCACATCTCCTAATGAGGATGAAGCCTGCAACCCTGGGCATGTGCCCTTGATCGGAATTGAACCCCGGACCCCTTGGTCCACAGGCCAACGCTCTATCCACTGAGCCAAACCAGTTAGGGCTGAATCCCTTCTTTAGATCCCTTCCTCTACATTACACCAATGCATGTCACGCTGCCTGTTGATTCAGAAACAGGAGAATCCCCAAGTATTCAGGTAGCAGTCTGGATCACATGACCCAAGTGGTAGGAAGTTTGCACAGCAGCCTGGACCTGTTGCAGAGCCTTCTCTTGCTCTGGACACCACTCAAAACTAGTGGTTTTTCAGCTCATTTGGTACATGAGCCGGAGTGCCACATCCATATGAGAAATATGTTACCTTCCAAATTCAGAGGTCAAATAGATACTGTGCCTCTTTTTGGGTTGTAGGAGGAGTCAGATGCAACAACTTATCCTTCATCTAGAAGGGCTATCTCTACTTGCCTCACACCAATGGATCCCTGGAAATTTAACTGAGGTAAAAGGCCCATGAATTTTAGTCATATTTATTTCTCACACTCTGACATACAAATATCTTACCAATAAGTTTTGAATAGTTGTTACTTGTTGCTCTCTAGGTCCAATCAACATAATGTCATTATGTAATGGGCCAGAGTGTAAGGGAAATGCTAGCTGGAAGCAAGCTGTGTTTGGTAGACCTTATGTATAGGGCGGAGAAGAGGCATTGGCCAGGTAAAGAGCTGCATACCAGGTACCAGGGAATTGTTAATTTGTTCATGCAATGTAACCACGTCTGGTATAGCAACTACAATTGGAATTACCACATGGTGATTGTTTCTTTGACTCTCCATGCCCACCTTGACTTTGCCGATTGGTGCAATTATTTGGTTCCTGCCACTCTGCGATCCAATTACTCCTATTGCATTTAGGTTTCTCAATTCAGTGACTTCAGTTCCCACTGTGAAGTCGGGTATATAAGAAGAGTGATCACAAAGCTTTTTAAGGATGCTGGGGCTCCTCTCACACATGTATTTCTTACTGGTGAAGGGTATTTCTTCTGGACCCTTTCAGTGTGATAAGTAGGTCTTAAATGATAAATCCACTTTAGCATCCCTAAGCCTTTGAATCCCTTTCTCTACCTTAAACCACAGCATGTGCAGCATTTCCAATTCACTCACAGTGGGTCATCTTTTGATCTATTTTTTAGTCAACCAACCAAAGAAATTGTTAGAGTCCTTTCTAACTCCCCAAGCCACATACAATATCAAATGCAGAATTTTTCTTAGTGAGCCATATCAATAAATTCAGCCTGATCTAACTTTGTGTTCCTTCTGCCATTATCCCACACCCTTAGATTTCTGTGTGCATAAATTAGAAATCTTTTGGAGTATAATGCACCTTTTCATTGCATCTCACCTTTGGGACTTGAGTCTAGTTCTAGGTCTAGAAGCAAAGATGGATGGGTGGTTGTGATTGGTCCTGAGGAGAATCAACATAGTCTTAAATGGCAACTATCTCAGGAGAAGCCATTACAGTTTTCTTAGGCAAAGTAGAGGTAATCCTTTAGGATGGTGGTAGAAAGGCCAATATCACTGTGCATTGAGAGGTCAATACCATTAAAGGTGGGAATGCTACTGTCACTGGGGGTGGGAAGCCAAATCTGCTGGGGGTGGGAAGATGTCTTCAACTGGTGAAGAATACTCACCAAAATTTAGTGGCTCATTAGAGTCTTCATACACCTCCCCATCCCAAAGTATAATCCCATTCTTTCCCAAGAAATGCCCTCACTTTACCAATAGACACTGTGGGAGTTCAACTTGCATTGTAATTCAGCAAGTCCTAGGATGAGGTTCTGTATTCGATTTGCAAAATTTCAGGCTAAAGGAAATATGGTTCCTTTGGGAGACATAAAGCTCTTACGTCATTTACGTAGCATTTGAGCTGGGAGTTTGGATCCCTGAGCTTATCTTTTTATTTTGCCACTTTGTCAGCAATATTAGGGACAATCATTCAATGTAATTATTTTTGTTAATTTTCAAAAAATGTTTGAAAATATCATATAAAATATGAACTATCTTCTTGCTTCTTATGAGTAATTGATTAGAAGTATCCAATGCAGCTATTTTACATATCTCTATAAACAGTTCACACTTTGGACTATCAGTACTCACTTTACTATTGAAAATAGAATCATTATAATTTTAAAGTCTAATTAGATTAAAGAAATAATTCTCTATTCTTGGTACTAAAACTTATATTAGTCAGAGTTTACAGACACAGAAGCCATAGGAGATAGATGATTAGATAGATAGATAGATAGATAGATAGATAGATAGATAGAAATATAGATAGATAATGAGAAATTGCCTTATCCAATTGTGGAGGCTGAGAAGTTCTATGATCTGCCATCTGCAAGCTAGAGATCCAAGAAAGCTGATGGTGCAATTCAGACCAATTTCAAATGCTTGAAAACCATAGGAGTCTAATTCTAGAACTCGGCTGACCTTCCCAAAGGGAACCCCCCTCAGGATGTTCCTAAAGGTCTGGATCAGGTATACTGAGGTGATGATAGGAAGGCAGGAGAGGGCCAGAGTATAACTAAGGCTTAGCTTCCTGAGATTGTAATCATATATGACTTTTCTGAAAAGGAGTTTCCATACCTTAGCAATGTTAACTATCTTTATCGCTATTAACTACCTTGACCACAAAGTCCAGAATAATTAAACTTGCTTTTTTAAATATTATGATATATTTTCTTGTTAGATATTTGATATTACCTTCTTTGGGATATAATTAACTTTTAATGTGCTGATATCTTTTTAATTCAATCAGCCTGTTCAATAAAAAGAGAGACATTACTTCATTCCTGGCACACAGTTCTCTGTATCTCACAAAGCCTGCCCAGAGCAGCCTACTCTCCTGTGATCACAAATATAGGAAAATACTGTGGATATTAGAGAGCCCTGTATAGACGTTAGTAGCTGTTACTACAGTATTAATTGATGTTGTAGGTAATCTAATAATTACCCTTATTTATGGTATATACTCTCCTCCAGGAACATGGCAACTGGTTAAAATTGGCCAGGCTCCCTATAGAGGCCCTGAAATCTTCCCAGAATTTCTAGGACTTCAATCCTACAAGATTATCTAAGGAAAATTCATTACACTCTTCACTGAGAAGAGATGATATTAAAAATTAATGACCAGTTCAGTCCTCTGGGATGTAATATAATTCAGGGTAGGGGAGGAGGTCTGTCACTTTCTTTTTCAAGGGCAATTCACAACAACACTTTGAGTGGAATAAATCCCTGAAGCTTGATGTTCTTCTCCATTATAGAACATGAGCGTTGACAACATCTTTTAAAAGTAGCAATATTTCATCTTAAATTAGTGCATGTGTTTGTGAAAGAAAAGAGGTAGTGTGTTGTAAGACCTATACAGATGTTCATAACATTTACTCCCATGAATTTCACAACTAAAACTCTTAAAGAAATAGCTCAATGGAAGCAAAAAACTAAGGGAATGGATATATCTTACTAGTGCCTTATCTATGATAAAAAGAATAATTAAAAACAATTTACATGCCCAATATTAGGGAAATACTTAAATAAATTATATTATACTAGCCAGAAAACACATTAGAAAGATATTAAAATTTAGCATTTTAAAATCTAAACACATACATGGAAAAATGTTTATGCCATAAGTCAAGTTAAAAAAAAAAAGCAGAATAGAATATTTGTGCTCAGTGTATGTTTATACATGAATGACAGTAACATTTCCCAAATGGAAAGAGTTGTTTCACTGGGTAAAGATTTATGTTAAATAAAGAACACAGGTTTGGGATTAGAACAAAGTATGAGTTCCAACTCTGCCATACATTGTGTGACAATGACAAATTATGGAATCTCTCTAAATCTCCATTTTCTTATTAGCTAAGATTTTTTGGTAAAAATCAAATCCATTTAAAAAGCCTATACTGTATATAATGAACTCAGCACCATTATTTCCCTTCTTCTTTACTAAATATTTGAGATTTTCTTGAAATGAGAAATTTTATTCAAGTGGATGATTTTTATAGAAATTTAAATTTCCCTGTTTTTGACTCAAATAAAATTTTCAGTAGGTTATTTAAAGTTAATAATGTGATAACTATTCCGTAATTGGTCAATGATCTTTATATTTGAATGGATTTCAGAAAGATATAAAATATCCTGGATTGAAAGTCAATTTCTATATACAATTGAATATATAAAGCTAAGAATGGTATATAAATTATGATGATTTATTTTGTGTCACAGGATGCCCAAATAAAACATTATTTCTGAATGTGTCCGTGAGGGTATATCCAGATGAAATTAGTAGCTGGATTAGGGAATTAGTAAAGGTGGACTGGCTGACTTCTTCAGTGTAGGTTGGCATCATTTAATCCACTGAGCACCAAAATAGAGCAAAAGTTGGAGAACAAAGGAATTCATTCCTTTTCAGCTCTTTTTACTGCCTCAGTATTTGAGTTGGGATATCTCATGTCATCTCATCTGATTTTATCTGGCTCTTGAACTGGGATTTAATACCAATTTCACACATCCTTGGACATCTCTAGAACTAGACCCTTTTAGCAACTTGTGAGCAGAGGGCTGTGCCCAATGATTCTATACCACTCTGGAGCAAAAGACTTCTCCTGTACCAGAGCCATCCACATGTAAGAACTTTACTCAGGTCAGAGGGTGCAAAGTATCAAATTATAAGAATGGACAGTGAAAGGAGTTGCTGATTCAGGACAAAAGTATATCCATTCATTCTACAAATACTTATTGGAACCTACAAGTATCTGGCACTGGGTGCTTATAATCGAGATAGAAAGGAAAAAGTGGTAAGCAAGACCACCAAAAATGACTTACCCCGGTCAGTAGGTGGTTAGCATCAAAGCCAGATCTTCAACCCAGATCATCTGACTGACAATCCATTTTACCCAAGGGTCCATGAAGGCATTTTTATTACCTTTGCCTTAATGAAGTTTTCAGTCTTTTTCTCTGAAAGAAATGGTGGAAATATTTCTCAATGCACAAGTAGTTTTTAATCTTTCTTCTTATTATTATTATGATATTCCAAGATTATAAATTCTTTTTCATTTAATATGTATATTTCAATGAAATGAACTTGAGTAACAGGTACTTAAGTATCTACAATGTTTCACAAACTATTACAATGCTTCAAATAATGGTAAAAATATTAAAGTTGTGTTGTTTAAGATAGCCACATATGGCCAACTGATTTAAATTTAAATTATATAAAATTAATTATTCAGTTTCTCAGTTGTACTAACTACATTTCACATGTTCAAAAGCTACATGTTGCCAGTGGCTACCATATTGAACAGCACAGATATAGAACATTTCCATCATTGCAAAAGATCTGTTGCAAAGTATTATATTAAAGCCATGAACCGCTTCCCACTCAGTATTGTAAAGAATGAATTAACTTGCAAAATATTTTTTTCAACACATTCGGCCTTGAGTAATAGATATTTACAAAAGGACATGCAGGAAGAGAGATCTTACTGAGAAGCAGTACAAGAGGGATACAATCATCTTGCATTCTCCTTCTTCCCTATTACAAGATTAAATGCTTAAATGGCATTATTTAAATACTTCAGATACTCAAAAACTTTCTCTCCCTATAACCAGAGTTTGAAAAATTTTTCCATAAGTTTTGTGAAATGGTTAATTTACATTAAAGATTCACTATAGTACTCATTCTCATGCACATATATTAAATATGAAACCAATAAACAGTACATGCTAAAGAAAACACATAAGATTTTTATAGAAAGGCAAGTTATTTCCAAGTGGGTATTCAAATAAAGAACCAGAAAAAAAGATACAGTACTTTTAACTACAAATAATAAATTGTCCACATTCCTTTTTCAAAATTAGAGAATTTCAGAAAATCATAGAAGCATAAGATATTTTTAAATAATACATTTATAGTACTAAAAATGTAGAAAACCTAAATGGCCATCAATCCAATATTAGCAAAATAAAATAATCACTTTCATACAAAGTGACATTATATAAACATAAAAGAGGATGACCCAAAACCTGAAAATACAGTCTTCTCCCAAGAAGGAGCAATGTGATTGCATATAAAGGAAATAAGTGTGCTAATACAAAAAAGAAAAAGAAAAGATAAACAATGATTGTTAATGGTTGTTTAAAGTATTTATATTGGTTACTCTAGTCAATAGTATTATAGTATTTGCTATTCTTTTTCCCCCTTTCTCTCTTCTCTCTATTCCTCTCTCTCGGTCTCACTCTTGCTCTCATTTTGCTCTCTCTTATTCTCTTTCCCCAGCTTTGCTGTTTGTTTTTTTCTTACATTGAATATGTACAACTATTATAACAGAAAATGTACAATATACTTTTAAAATAAAATAAAAATATTTTCTCTTGCTGGGTACCTTTAGTACAGAGTTCAAATACATGAATATATGAGCAAATGAATAAACAGAGAAATAAATATAGCTAACTTTCCCAACACACCTAATCCTATCTAATAAAAGAGAAACATGGTAATTAGCCATACATCCACTACCCTTCCCATTGGCTAATCAGGGCGATATGCAAATTAACTGCCAGCCAAGATGGCGGCTGGTAGCCATGCACTGAAGCGAACAGGGAAGCTTGCTTGCTCCAGTGACTGCGGACTCCAATGTTCCCCGCCTGACTTGCCGGCCTCTCAGCTGCAACTCTAAGCAACTATGTTGCAAATATAGAAGCTAAACAAAACCCCAGAAACCTGCGTTAGTCAGCCGGGCTTCAGCCAGCTGGACCGCAACATTGTATCAAATACAGAAGGTAAACAAAGCAGCAGAGGCCTGAGAGATAAAGCTGGCCCAGAATAAAAAAAAAGAAAGAAAAAAAGAAGTGGTTGGGAGCTTCAGTCACCCGCCAGCCTGAAAACGGCCCTCAGCCCCTCAGCCAGACTGGCCAGGCACCCCAGTGGGGACCCCCACCCTGATCCAGGACACCCTTCAGGGCAAACCAGCCAGCCCCCACCCGTGCACCAGGCCTCTATTCTATATAGTAAAAGGGTAATATGCCTCCCAGCACCGGTATCAGCAGAGCAGCGAGGCCTCCTGGCACCGGGATCAGTGTGACCGGGGGCAGCGCCCAAACCCCTTGATTGCCCTGTGGCTCTGTGTGTGACAGGGTGCGGCGCCCCAACCTCCTGATCAGCCCTGCTCTGTGCCTGATAGGGGGGAGCTCCTCAACCCCCTGATCGCCCTGCAGCTCTGTGTGTGACAGGGTGCAGCGCCCCAACCCCCTGATCAGCCCTGCTCTGTGCCTGATAGAGGGCAGTGCCCTAACCCCCCCAACGGGCCCTGCTCTGTGTGTGACAGGGGGCGGTGTCCCAACTCCCCTATTGGCCCTACTCTGTGAGTGACGGGAGGAGCTCCTCAACCACCTGATCGGCCCTGCTCTGTGCGTGACAGGGGGGAGCTCCTCAACCCCTGATTGGCCCTGCTCTGTGTGTGACAGGGAACGGAGCCCCAACCCCCCTGATGGGCCCTGCTCTGTGTGTGACAGGGGGTGGTGCCGCAACTTCCCTATCGACCCTGCCTTGAGTGTGACGGGGGGGGTGCCCCAACCCCCCAATCGGCTGTACCCTGAGCATGACTAGGGTTGGCATCGCAACTTCCCGATCTGCCCTGCTCTGTGCATGACAGGGGGCAGTGCCCCAACTCCCCAATTGGCCCTGCTCTGAGCCCGACCAGGGGCTGCACCTAGGGATTGGGCCTGCCCTCTGCCACCCGGGAGAAGGCCTAAGCCAGCAGGTCATTATCTCCTGAGGGGTCCCAGACTGCTAGAGGGCACAGGATGGGCTGAGGGACCACCCTCCCCCCCGAGTGCACAAATTTTTGTGCACCGGGCCTCTAGTATGTAATAAAAGCCTAAGCGACCATTAAAGTGGAGTGACCAGAACGACCAGTTGCTATGATGCACACTGACCACCAGGGGGCAGATGCTTAATGCAGGAGCTGCCTCCTGGTGGTCAATGCGCTCCCACAGGGGAAGCACCGCTCAGCCAGAAGCTGGGCTTGGCTGGCAAGCGCAGCGGCGGTGATAGGAGCCTCTCCCACCTCCGAGGTAGCGCTAAGGAGCAGCAAGCCAATCAGTAAGGAGCAACGAGCAGGCGGGTGGTAAGGAGCGAGGGGTCCCGAACTGCAAGGACTGTGAGGAGATAGAAAATTAATACCCGGGTGCATTAGAGGGCAACTACAAAAAAAAAAAAAAAAAAAAAAAAAGAAACATAGGAAGAGAACATCTTAAAAGTAGTCAGAAGAAAACCAGCAGGTGAATATCCCCCGAGGGGTCCTGGACTGCTAGAGGGAACAGGCCAGGTTGAGGGACCACCCCTCCAGTGCATGAATTTCATGCACCAGGCCTCTAGCATAATTATATTATTTTTGTTGTTTTGGGACACCTCTAGTAAATGAAATAGAATTTATTTTTAAACGTCTTATAACAAACACATCTACAAGGAATCAAACTTTCTGTTAATTACTAGCCTTTATTAATATTATAAAAGGACCAATTAAAAGAGCAAGAGGATTTTACAAATAAAAATGGAACAGCTGCTATATAGATTTATACTGTAGCAATATGTCCTGATAGGTATAGGTCTATTTCCAAAGTTTGAGTTTTAATTGATTAAAAAACAAACAAACTTAAAAGGTAACATTTAAATCAATAATGATAAACAAAGCAGTCTACATTTCTATTAGTTTGGTCACCTTATTTTTATATCTCTGTTTTCTCAAATATTTACTGTACAAACTGCAAGCAATAACTGAATTTTCTAAGGGATACCTTTTTAAAGCACCTGAAAAATTGTAAATTTTCTCTCATTCTAAACCTTAATGAGAACAGGTTCTGACGATTACTACAAAATGGGGAAGGAGGAAAGAAGAATAGATAGAGGGGGTGAAGGGAGGAAAAATTCTAAACCATTTCAGTGAAGTAAAGATCAATTTCATTTTCATATAATTTTTAATGGTTGTTCAAACCCCTATAATGCACCCACACAAAAGGCTTCAGTTAATGTGTGTGTATTTTGAGCAGTTCCTTCTTCCACCCTCCAGTTTAATTTCCGTCCTTCAAATGAGATGAATGGAGCGTGAAGCAGGTCATATCTCAATGCTGACACATGGGCTGCAGATAGAACTCACAGGCTGGAGAAGCAGCCAGTTTGGAGATTAAATCAAAGCAGCTCTGAATAGATGGGAGGTCAGCCAAGGCCAGCTTTGACATTTGATAGGACCTTGTGATCAACCAGGCCTTTCTTCCCTCTTCCCAGCTTCCTTATAACAGTGGCCCTAAAAAACAGATGGGATATGTTACCAAGTGCCCGAGAAGTACTAGATTGTGAAAGGAGATAGGTGTCCATATTATCAAAGGGACAACTGTTATTTGAAGCAGCCAGCAAATCAGAAGGCCTTGCTTTGCTGCAATTGCTGCGTTCAAGTTTGCTTTTCATGATGTGAAATGAAACCCAAGCCTTGAGAAGGGTGAGCTAATTATTAAACTGCTTTTTAAAAACTTCTTAACTCCGAAGCATTAAACTGTAAACTCTGAACATTCCTGATATCCTAGGATTAAATTTTAGCCAGTCTTTACTCTGTGCATAATCTGTGTTTCCAGCAAGGCCAAGCTTAGTTTTTGCTCTACTTGTTTGTTTCTTTGCTTATCTTTGGGAAATACACACAATAAACACACACACACACACATAAAATGAAGACATGCTAACCTTTGGGAGAAAGGAATCAAAGGGTATTTATGCAGAGCATTCACTGGGCAGGGGCCTGAGCATGGTGTCAGGAAATCCCCGTCACGTCGCCAAGAGGGTCATGAAAAATGAATGGCCCCAGAGCACCGCTGTGACAGACTGTTTTAGTGAGTGGTAATGGGCCATCTCCAGGATGAAAGGCCACGTATTTATAACTGTGCAGGCTACTGGGCATCACACCATTCATTATGCCTGCTTGATTTAAGGGAGATGCCTTTTACCAGGGTAACATGGGAGCAAATTATTTCCAGGAATATCACAGCTCTCTTCCCCCCTCCACCTACCTCTCCATCTTGCCCATCCGCATTCCAGACATATACACAGGCTCTCACATTCACACAAGCACATTCTCTGACTTTTTTCTGCCACAGAGCATTTCACAGTCAGTGCTATCCTCTCCAAAATGTCTTACCCCAATTTCCATGGAAATGGAAAAGCTGAAGTGTGGGAGCCTGGCTTCAGGAGGGCTGAGATAAGGAGGAATAGCATGAACTCACTCCACTACCTCTCCTCCATAAACTGTTTTAATGGGAGCCAGAAAGCTAAGGTCAACTGGTTAATTTGCCAAATGAGTTTCTGAAGTTGGCTTTTTGCTTGACATAGACTCCATCTTCACAGATAAGTAAGCATTCGAGTTCCACTTGTCCCTTGTTGCAGTTAGATGTGTAAAATTACTCAACTTCTCTGGATTATTTCTGATGAGAAACTAACCGATTGCACAAAATTCTAAGGAAATTGTCAACATTAATACTTTATAATGTCCTGAAATCTCAATAAGATAGAAACATAATACAACAAATTATTTCAACCAACAGATCAGATATTCTGGTAAAAATAATTAATCTCAAGAATCTTGCTGATGTAACTAACTCACTTTAAATGTACAAAATCCCATTTAAAAAGAGAGTATGGCCTGGCCAGCATGGCTCAGTGGTTGAGCATTCAACCTATGAACCAGGAGGTCACGGTTCAATTCCTGGTCAGGGCACATGCCAAGGTTGGAGGCTAGATCCCCAGTAGGGAGCACACAGGAGGCAGCCAATCAATAATTCTCTCTCATAACTGATGTTTCTAAAACTCTCTCTCTCCCTCTCCCTTTCACTCTGAAATATATATATATATATTTTTTTAAAGAGAGTATAAAAACCTATCAGAAGAGTTATCATATAATTTGTTTATAACATATGATTTAGTTCTCAAAGTGTTTTTTTAATGTTATGTTTCACACAAGTATATTAAGAAAAAGTTCATATAACATACTTGAATTTTAACTGAGTTAATTCAGCTGCCATCTTAAATATAGCTGCAATACATTAGTGGTTAAAATAAAGTTTCTACAATGGTATCTTCATGGTCTGTGTCAACAGGCATTTTTTCAATGAGACAGTATAGTTATGTTGATAATACTTCCCAGAGAGGATCATAACACAACTGAGAGATGTTTGGATTATGAAGTGCATGGGTCTGTTTGTGTATATTTAATATATGCAAATTTGTGCCCTGATTCTGGTCCCCAAGAGCTCAGTTGTCTCTGAGAATTTAGATATTATTTACAAAGAGCATTTTTTTCTGGTTAATTTTATCATTGAAATTTGACACAAATCTTCCAAAATGATAATTCTCTCTAGCAAGCTAATCCTTCAAGAGCCTTTTATGTCTCAGAGAAAGCTGTGTGTAATCAAATGTCTACAAAATTCACATTGGTTTGAGTCACCCTCTGTGATTCCATTTAACTATGGCCAAGTCCAGAGACAGCCACAGTTTTCCTGTATTTTGTGTCAGATAAAGAATTCAGAAAGAATTGGCAGTTGGCAGTTGAGTAGCCAAAAGAGGAAGGAAAGGGCTTTGCTGGTGTTTCCCAATTAATTTTCTTTTCAAGTGAAAGTTTGAAAAGAAAAAATAAGAAAACTGGAAATGACCTAAAAACTCTGGTGCGATAAGATAAAACTTGGCCTGACCAGCTCACTGTGACTGAATGCATAGTCTGAGCATGAGAAAGTCAACTGAAAAACATGGACTGTATTTTCCAACAATTATATTTTAAATTGTACTGTAACTTAAAAGCGGGATATATGAATTATTAAATTTTGAAGAAATTAAGTCTGTTGGAGAATTAATGAGAGGAAAAAGCAAATAAAAATAATTACCTAGTTAGGAAGTTTAACCAGCATTCTATTTTTCAAAATTGTACTAATGCCAAATTCTTAAAATATATCTTTTTTCTCAAATAGAGCAAAAAACACTTGTTAATATCATGGAATCTATTGTATTTTATATTTCAATTGTCTTTAAAAAATAACAAATGCATGAGTCAATGGCATTTGTCAGAATGATCCTAGGTCAGCAATTTCAATCTTTTTCATCTCATGGCAAACATAAAATAATTGCTAAAATTCTGCACACCAAAAAATACATTATGTTATTTGCCTATCTGACAAAAAAAAATAGGTATAAATTTGATTTATTCACACTGAATGACTATTGTTATGTTGGTTGTTGTCATTTTTTATTTGACAATCTAGGAGGAAAAGAGGCATTGCATGTTTAAATTTTTTGCACACCAGTTGAAAATCACTCTCCTAGACGTGTCAGCCATCTAGTAATGCTCAGCATCTAACAGTTTACTATACAAGCTCCATTTCCCTTACTGAGAGACAAAGAGATGGTATTCTTGGTTACAGACATAGGCAAGGAGTTTTCGTTCTATTCAGCCAAATGTCGTAAACCCTGATATTGATCCCTTAGGATCTTGTACTCCTCATCCTGAAAATCAATATAACTGGCTAGTTCAAATGTCTTTCACATTTTGAACAACATTCAAGATACACCAAAGTTTTCTGCTTGGCCAGCGTGGAAACTTTGGTGTATATAGGTTGTTTATAGGTTGAGCATCTACCTATAAACCAGGAGGTCACAGTTCGATTCCCAGTCATTGGGGCACAAGCCTGGGTTGTGAGCTCCATCCCAAATGTGGGGTGTGCCACCAATTAATGAATCTCTCTCATCATTGATGTTTCTGTCTCTCTCCCTCTCCTTCCCTCTCTGAAACCAATAAAAAAGTATTTAAAAAAAAAAGAAGCAGGAAGGGACACTGGGTGGGTAAAAGCAATGGGTGCTCACCACCTCCATAAGACTCTGTAACTGGTTGATCACCAGCTATATATAAATAATGGGTAAAGAGACTCTTCGGGATGTATGAATCCCAAAGATGTCAGTGCAATTTAAAGGGTTAAAGACAAAGCCAAGTATGAGATTATTCTACTTCTGTTCTCAGCACTAGGGCCATCTTCTATATGCGGGGTGGCTCACACTCTGCTTTGTTGGCAGTCTTACACCGAAACATATAGTGGAAGGTAAGGAAGGGAAAATGTGTATTAAACTAAACAGGATGATTAGGAACACCTATCTCCTATAGGCATGGCCTTGGGTGATAAATTATCACTCTAAGTCTACCCAAAAAGCCAGGGCATTGCAAACAGAAAGAACATTCAGACTTTGGAGCTGCATTGGCTGTAGACAAGATTACTTCTCAATCCGTATTTATGTCAAATTCTTCATGTTCTATTGCTAACATTCTACTGCCTGTATATTTTTTAAAATATTAATTCAGAACATGAATCTTGTCTTTCTTCTCTAAAATGTCTTTGACGATGTGAATTTTCATACAAAGGAGCTATTTTTGGCATTCAAAACTGTTTTTCTTTCTGCTGGCAAAAAGAATGCACTCACTACCTACTATTGTAAAACACTTATTTTGCGTAAGAAAAGAAAAAAAAAAGTCTCCTCCAAATGTTACAGGGAAAAAAAATATATTAAATTTTAAAGAGGACAAAATGACTCATCCTCTTTGACCATTTTCCACTGTGCCTGTCTATTGTTTCAGAGGCGAACAGTTACAAAAATATCTCTTTAACAGCATCTGTTCCATAGCATTATTGTCTTTGCTACAAAAGGAGTAGGCGAAGGGGATAATGACTCACTTCTTAACCATACCCTCACTTATATCCAGAGCTCATCCAGAGAGAAATTACTGCATTCTTTTTTAATTTTTTTTCATTTTCTTTCCTTTTTTTTCTTTTTCTTATTTTTTCCTTTTTTCATCCCTAGTAAATTCTGCTTCAATGTGTACATGGGACCCTATGCTCATCTTGGTAATGTTAAGGAGAAATTTAAGCCAAGGATCAAAAGATTGTAATTTCCCTAGGCTTAGTAACCAACTGGGTACATGGAGGCCAATATTTTCTCTAAAGACAGAGAAGCGGGGGGCCGGGGGGGGGGGGCATAGGGACTTTGCAAAAAGATTTGCCCAATTTGCTGCTCAAATGTATATAATAGGGGTGAGACTAAAAGGTCATTTTATTTAATCTCTTCCTTTAAATGCTTGGTTGCATGGTCACTTAAATTTTACCACTCTTTGTTAAGAAACTGTAAACTTAAGTGTCCGGTGAGAAACTTGATTAAATATCTGTCACTGAATGTAGTCATAAAATGACAGCTCATTTTTATCAGCACTTTTTCCTCTTTAGAAAATTCTCCAAACCATCTCAGTTTTTTAAAAATTAGGAGGTACCATTTTGAGCACTTAAACTCTTGGGATACTGATTAGTGAACAACTAATGCGGAAAATTAAAGATGCCTTCCAGAAAGTGTTATTAGAATAAGGGTTTAAACAAAAAAGCCTGGAGAAAACTAGATTCATCTAATGAGCAGTTGAAAGGATAGATTATTATCTATGGGATTATTCTATATAATAAAAGGCTGATATGCAAATAGACCAACAGTGGAACAACCGAACAACCGGTCACTATGACATGTGCTGACCACCAGGGGGTGCACGGGGAAAATGGCAGGTGTCAGCAACAGGCAGCAGAGCACAGAACATGGTAGGCATCAGCCATGGCGGGATGGTGGAGCAGGTGAGCTGGGATGCCAGATCAAGGCAGGGCGCCAGTCACTGTCATCAGGGCAAGCCTCTGGTGGTTACTTAAAATTCTTTGCTCCCATGTGCCACGGTCCTGCCAAGCGCTTGCACGTGCTGTCAGCGGGTGTGAGTGGGGTGGCACTGTCAGCACCTGGGAGCAGCAGCAGCTAGAGTGGGGCTGCTGGCAGACAGGGGATTGGGGGCTGCATGGAAGGGGCTGCACGGGGGCACAGGGGATGGGCTGAGACCCGCCCCTGTGCCCACTGCAGCCTTGCAGCCCACAGTTCTTTCAAGGTGCACAAATTTGTGTACTGGGCCCCTAATATGTCTACAATAGGAAACAAAAAGTATGCTAAAACAGATGGAATCACAATACAATAAAACAAAATCCTTTGGGGATAGGTGGTCCCCCAGTTGCCTGATGCCTTCCACTAACAAGATGAGATTATGTGGAATTACACCAAAACATTGGGAAGGGCTTGAAGAGGCCTACTCTACAGGGACCATGCCTTGCTCTATGTCCTTCCAGAAACTGTTTCCCCTTCTATTAGATAAAGAATTTAGACCAATATGGCTTTTCCAAGGCTATAGATTTCTAACTTTGCTGGATCACACCTCCATACCAATACCTTCATATCACTCTGGAATTTTCATTTCAAATTCCACTTTCCTTCTTTCTCCCACTGGTTACTTACTACTTGCCGCAAACTTTTTTTTTCTCATTCCCATTCCCAATACCTTATCTTCTAATCTTACTTTAGGCATTTGCTGCTGCTGCTCTGTTAGACCAAAAACCATGTCTCATCAGTTTCTAACACCAACATCTAGCCAAATGTCTAGTACATAGTAGAAACTCGGTGTTTAATGAATAAATGATGAAGGAAGGAAGGAAGGAAGAGTTAAGGGAATAAATTATAAATTAAAAGATTCATCCCTGCCCTGGCTGGGTGGCTCAGTTGGTTGGAGCATTCTCCTGTACACCAAAAGGTTGTGGGTTCAATCTCCAGTCAGGGTGCTTATGGGAGACAATCAATCAATATTTCTCTCTCTCTCTCTCTCTTTCTCTCTCTCTCTCTCCCTCCCTCTTTCTCCTTTCTTCTCTCTCAAAAATCAATAAAAAAGGAGATTCATCTTTCACTGAAAATGTAGAAGATAGATTTTTGATGATTCCATTTTTCTATGTAAATATAGTACTGTAGAGAGCCACTATATTACAAAATAGCTTAGTGCTATACTTCAGGAGCGTCATGAATAAAATGGGCTTTTGTAGGCCTGTTTGCTCCTAGTGAGACCTTGATACCTTTTAAATCTGGACTTGTGCTCTCAGCTTCAAAGACTGACTACTAATGCATGGCTTGCATGTTTGTAAGTTGGAGAATATCAGAAAGATAAAGTAGGAATTAACTCTCAGCACTCCAAGTTTAACTTGACCTGCAATGTTTTATGGAGGCCTTAAATGCTGCTAATCATGGGTTGACACTCAGAAAACAGCTCTCCACCCATATCTGGGCACTGAGCATGTTGTTTAAAGAAGTTCTGCCATATGTCAAAGGGAAGAACAGTGCTCTGGGACTCTGAAGACAGAGTCAGGATCCAAGGTAGCCGTTAGCACGATCAACTTGAAGAGGGACAACCTTCCAGCAGTGGAATGGGCTCCTCCTAAAGCAGCCAGCTCACCCACCTTTGGTCTTACTTAAGAAACAGAAATGCCTGGTGTTTGTTCAAATGTTTAAAACATATAAAAAATTACATGTCAAACCTAAAGAATTCTGAGCAACCCTGAGGCCTCCACTTGCCCATTGAGCAGCCATCTCAAAGATCTTGACTAAAGATTTTCTTCAAAAGGTGGTACAGTACAGGGGCTAACCTAGTTTATCCATCTATCCATGGATAGATCCATCTATTCATTTTATTTCTAAACTAGTGGCCTGGTACACAGCTTCATGCACATTGAAAGTAAATAACTAGAATAAATATTTTAATATCGCTATTTTCAAGTTCCAGCATTTCTTCTTTTCAGTCGGGTCAAGTTTCTAAACTCCTAAATCTTCATTGTCTTGCTAATGAAAAGAAAATAGGATTCTACTGAGTCTCCTATCTACCTACCCCAGGACTTCTGTGAGGATCAACTGTGATGAGGAATGGGAAAATGCTTCACAAACATTTGGTTGAACTATAAAATGTTTGCACTTGGCTATAAAGCAAGTCATGTTCCTGGGGTGAAGAAACTCCAAGGAGGCTAGTTGCTAGGGAGAGGAAGCCAGGCATTACCCAGTGCTCACAGTAACTATATCTGGGCAGGGCTGTGCTGTGGGCCACATTTGTGCCTTGGGGTCTTGTCAGAGTTGGCTACAATTTGGTGGAGTGTCACTCCGGGGTGGTGGCGGGACCTGTGTACCACTTGAGAGAAGCCGAGTGTTGCTTTGTGGGCACCAGGTCCATGGGACCATTTCTTTGTAAATGGCCAGTGCACATCACGGCAGCTCCTGCATTGAATGTCTGCCCCCTGGTGGTCAGTGTGCATCATAGCGACCGGCCAGATGGTCAGAAGGACACTTAGCATTTTAGCCTTTTATATATATACTGGAGGCTTTGTGCACAAAATTTGTGCACTGGTGGGGGAGGGGTCCCTCAGCCCAGCCTGCCCCCTCTCACAGACTGGGAGCCCTCAGGGGATGTCTTACTGACAGCTTAGGCCTAAGCTGCAGTCTGGCCTCCCTCTGCAGGTGGTGACAGGGCTGATGAGGGGGGAAGGTGCCAGCCCCATCACCCCGCTGCTGCTGCCACTCCCAGCAGCCGCAGCTGCCAAGGTGTTTTCATCAACATG
This sequence comes from Myotis yumanensis, assembly GCF_028538775.1. Lineage (NCBI taxonomy): Eukaryota > Metazoa > Chordata > Mammalia > Chiroptera > Vespertilionidae > Myotis > Myotis yumanensis. The sequence goes on from NW_027223753.1 coordinate 180,081,991, forward strand.
GACATCAGCCCCTTCACCACGAAAAAATGACAACTTTCTTTAGGCATTTTCAAGATGTGTCTTTCATAGGATATGACATTTCTTTTTTTCCTTTTTTTATCCTCACCTGAGGATATGTTTCCATTGATTTTTAAATAGCTTGGAAGAGAGAGGGAAAGACAGAGAGAAACATCAATGTGAGAGGGACACTTCGATTGGTTGCCTCCTGCATGAGTCCAGCCAGGGAGGACCCTACAACCTAGGTACACGCCCTTGATCAGAATTGAACCCAGACCCTGCAGTCAGCAGGCTGAGGCTCTATCCACTGAGTCAAACCGGCTAGGGCAGGATATGACATTTCTTAGCCCCAGCAGCAGACTTTAGTTTCTCCCTCCAGGAGTGTGATGCAAAAACCCTAGATCACCTTCTTGGATTCTTATTACCCAAGTTACCAAGAACACTGCTAGTGGTAGTGTACAGGGAGCTTAGCCAATGAGCAGTCATAAAAGGTGTTTCCTCTGCAGCTCACACACAGAGGGCCCCCTGCATTGTGTCCACTGGGCTGGGGGTGTGCTGCCTGCCCATACGCCCTCCCTCCCTCCATGGCCAGGGCGCAGGACACTGGCCTTATCGCTGGGGCGATTACATCAGCATCCCACCCTGGCTGCTATGAGCGCAGTCATCTTTGTGGTAGAGTGACAGTTAATTTGCATATTACCCTTTTATTAGATTAAACAAATGGTCCGGTGCATGAAATTCGTGCATGGGGGGGGGGGGGGGGATTCCCTCAGCCCAGCCTGCACCCTCTCTAATCCAGTGGTTCTCAACCTTCCTAATGCCACGACCCTTTAATACAGTTCCTCATGTTGCGGTGACCCCCAACCATAAAATTATTTTCATTGCTACTTCATAATTGTAATTTTGTTACTGTTATGAATCGTAATGTAAATATCTGATATGCAGGATGTATTTTCATTGTTTGCGACCCACAGGGATCGGGCCTAAACTGGTGGTCGGACATCCCTCTTGCAATATGGGACTGCTGACTCCTAACCGCTCACCTGCCTGCCTGCCTAATCGCCCCTAACTGCCTCTGCCTGCCTGCCTGATTGCCCCTAACCTATCTGCCTGCCTGATTGATTACCCCTATCTGCCCTCTCCTGCTAGCCTGATCTCGCCCCCAACTGCCCTCCCCTGCCAGCCTGATCCCGCCCCCAATGACCCTCTGCTACAGGCCTGATTGCCCCAAATGGCCTCTGCCTTGGCCCCCACCACCATGGCTTTGTCCGGAAGGAAGTCAGACATTTGGAAGATGGTCTTTCAACCCGGTTTAATCAGCATATCACCCTTTTAGTAGTATAGATAGGTTATATAAGATAGGATTGTTTAAATGGGGGGAGAAAGCCTTTTTCATCAGGAGGAGATGCTCCTGGCAGATAAAATTACACAATCCCTATATCTGGACTAATAGCCAGCCATATGCACTATACTGCCAAACCGGTCATTAAAAAATTGAACTGCTTTCTTACACCTTACACCAAGCAGCTATTGCCCTTAAAACCCCTCCTCAGCCCCCACCTTAGGTTCTGCCTTCACAGTTCACCCAGATTTGTTTCTGATTGGTTGGTTTCTATGCCAGTCAGCGTCAAAAGCTCCACCTCTTAGGCAGTCATTGGTTCCTCACACTTCACCCAAATTTGGTTCTGATTGGTCAATTTCTATGCCAATCAGTGTCACCGGACCTATCCTGATCAGAGGGGCAAGGCTGATCAGCAGCCCCAGTGGAGGCCCAAGAGAAAGAGAGGCTCAGCTGCTGGCCAGGCCTGGAGCAAGAGAGGCAAGTGCTAATCAACAGCTGCCATGGAGGCTACAGATCAGACCCTGCTTTTCTCTCCAGGCCTCTCTTCGGGTCTGATTCGCAGCCCCCTTGGCAGTCACCCATGGCAACCCAGCACTGACTTCCGGTTGGTCAAGGCTTTGGTTGTTTTGGATGATACAGACCCTAGGTTTTTATATATTAGAATAGATACTTCTCTCTAAACCTTTCTTTCCTGGGAGTGCTGTGTTCACAGCACCAAGGAGACCCCCTTTCCCCTGTGCTCTCCTTTCCTCCTGCTGTTCAGACATGATTGACCTGATCCAGGACACTCCCCTGCACACACTGTAGGATGCCTATACAATATCTTACATTCTAACCATGCTCTCTGACTTCTTTTCTCTCCATGAGACAAACTCCTTAGAATTCTGGGGAGTGAAGTTTCTCCTCTTGTTACTCACATTTATTATTTTATTATTATAATACTATGTGAAGAAGGCAACATTAGCATTAATATTCCCATTTTGGAGATGAGGAAACTGAGGCTCAGAGAAGTTCTGTTACTGACAGAAACTCACATAGGTAAAGTGGCAGAACCATTTTCTGAAACTGGATCCTCTGGCTCCAAGCTTAGGGCTTTTTCTACCATCACAAGTGAGACAACTAGATGTTGGAGATGTAAATGTGAAATTCCTTCTTAAGGTTAGAAGTCTTTTTCTGCTTTCTGTGTATATGATTCCATTTTTATGTGTTATTTATCTGCCAGTAAAACTAATATGAGGATCAATAAATGTCCCTAATATCAATCTCTTTTTACATAGCACACTGCAGCAGTTATAAACTCAGGTACTATTATTTAAGTTAGCCAAGATACTTAAAGATTATACAAAGAGGTCAATTTTATCTTATTATTATTGCTAGTGTGTCATTTTAATTCAAACAGGCTAATTTAGGAAAAGAAAGTAATTTCAAAGGCAAGCCACAATGGTATAGAAAAACCTTTGCCAGCTGGCTATAAGGCTCTGGAAATTAATGAAATCATCACCTCTTAAAATAGTCTCTCAAGCTGCATTGTCAGGAACTTATTCTTTCTAAATTTAGCTGTTGGCAAACAGTCACTCTTAAATCTAATAAAATTTTGTCATGTTTTCCATACATCTTAGAGTGTGTCTTTTTACTTAATAAAAGTGTAATCTAAACAACTGTTACTTTGTGGCATAAATGAATCAAGATGAGCAGTACTGAGGAATTAGAAAGGAAACTCCACAGAGTCAGCCTCCAAATGTTTGAAGTGAGAGTTTAGCCTAGGTTGGAGGAAAAGAGGGTCATATTTCAGCCCTCTATTCACGTACTGCAAGTCTTTGAGTTTCCAAGTAGGACGATGATAAATGTCACAAAAATCCAGGCAGAAGGAGGCTGCATAGAACATCAGTCCTCAGCAAGATCTTCCTGAAGGCCAACTTTTGGTGCATAAAATAGTTATGATCATCATAATGTTTGGGGCATAAACTGTGTTTGATTTGCATAAAATTTACATAAACCTACCTAAATGATTCCAACTTCCACAGAAAAAATATATGGGCATCTTCGTACATTATCTTAAACCTCATATACCTTAAAAATGAAGGAGGGCTTAGGAAAACTTGCTTGTAAAAGTGTCTGAAGAATGTTATTGCAAAGTTTGATAGTAAAAGCTTGATTAAAGAATAACTGGGTTAAAAGGAATCTGGTTAATTTTATTTCAAGCAAAATATTTTTTTAAATCATTATTGTTGAAAATGCATCTAAAATATGTTCTTCCCCACCCCCCTTTAATTAGTTCAGCATGTGGTATAGAATAGTATTAGGGGAGACAGAGTCATTTAGAGGAAAGTTCAGATGGGCTCTGATACCAAGCCTGACATTGGCTGACCTTGAGCTAAGATGCAAATACTTGAAATTCTTTCATTTCCTATTTTCTCAGCTGAAGAACACAAGTTGGGGGGCAGGGGTGCTTCTCCATCCCAACTGTACAGAAGGTCACCTATATGCTTTGATAAAAATGACAATCACCAAACCTCCCCTGAGATCCTGATCTGAAGGTAAAGAGAGAAGCCAGCACCATATTTTGATCAGCAGCATAGATGATTCCAGCACAGTTGGCCAGGGCACTCAAGTTAGAAATTGCTGGACTAGAGTCCAGCCGGTGTGCTCAGTGGTTGAGTGTTAACCTATGAACCAGGAGGTCGCTGTTCAATTCCTGGTCAGGGTATATGCCCGGGTCATGGGCTCTATTCCCAGTAGGGGGTGTGCAGGAGACAGCCGATCAATGATTCTTTCTCATCTTTGATATTTCCATCTCTCTCTCTCCCTCTCCCTTTCTCTGAAATCAATAAAAATATATTTAAAGAAATTGCTGGACTAGAAAAAAATCTAAAGGTCCATGACACCAGCTTATATCTGCTTAACTCTTCAATGTATAAGCATCCTGAAACTCCATAACCTCTGTGAGAAGATCAAGTGCTTGAAGAATTTAAGGTCTTAAAACCAGCACTGGATCAGGACTCAAAGGTTGGGATCCTGATGTCTTTCCTCACTGGATTCATTACATTTGCCTTTCATTGTAAGCTCTCCACATACCTGTAAAGCAAAGGCTAATTCATTTCAAAGGTCTGTCTTAAGTTTAAAGCTCTACAAAGAACTTGACATAAATCTAAGCTGTGTGACTCAGACACATTTGGAAAGTTGGTGAGGAAAGCATGTTTCCTTGTAAAATGCCTCCTCTTAAAAGACATTTCACAGAGACAATCATTGTTTAATTGACGTGGACCTCTTGAATGGAGATTTCAACACATATTAAATCAGATTCAAACCTAGTTCTAGCCCTTCCCCAAACAGCTCATATTTCTATTTTAAAATATAAACTTGGTGCAAAATAAAAGGACGAAAATCATGTTTAAATGTTTTAACTCAAAAAGCTAATTATTACGTAACATCTCTGTTCAAGCTATGAATACAATGTTGTGCAAAATATTTGCAATAAGGCATAAGTCTGGATGAATTTTTTTTTCTGCTTTGGGGCTTGCAGAGAGAACTGTCTGCAGTATATGTGATACCTCTGTAAATCTGTTTGCAGTGGTCAATGTTCTAGAGGCAGTGGAAAAATAGGTTTTCTGATAGGGCATCAGTTTTGCAATGAGCACAATGAAATATGTCACTTTCAAGTTGAGTCCATTTTTGAAATTCCAGGCAAAGCCATCACCGCTCCTGTCATGGAAGCTGGATAATTGGGATTCGTTGCACAACCTACATTCTCTAAAAGGTGATTGACGTCTCTGCAGTTTGTGCTGTGTGAAACTGGTCATCTTGTCAAAACCTGAACAAACACAGTCTTCTCAAAAGATTAACTGAAATTCAGTTGAACACAAAGCTATGGTGGGGTTTTTTTTTAATACATATTTTAATATATAGTTTTTAGAGTGATGATTAGAATAAAGTAGTTTATCTCAATTGGCACTGTCGAATATGGTAGCCACTAACCACAGGTGGCTATTGAGCACTTGAAATGTGATTAATCCAAATTGAGGTATGCTCTGAGTTTAAAATGTGCACCAGCCTTCTAAGACTGAGTTAAAAAAAAATACAAAATATCCAACTCATCAAATTTTTTATATTAATTATATGTAGAAGAAATAATAGTTTGGATATATCAGGTTAAATAAAATATAGTAGCAAAGTTAATCTCACCTATTTTTTAAAAATATATATTTTATTAATTTTTTACAGAGAGGAAGGGAGAGGGATAGAGAGATAGAAACATCAATGAGAGAGAAACATCAATCAGCTGCCTTCTGCACACCCTCCACTGGGGATATGGCTGCAACCAAGGTGCATGCCCTTGACTGGAATCGAACCTGGGACCCTTCAGTCCGCAGGCCGACGCTCTATCCACTGAGCCAAACCAGCTAGGGCAATCTCACATATTTTAACTTTTTTTAATGTGACTACTATTGGAACATTTAAATTACATACATGGCTCTTATTACATTCATATTGGACAGCATTTTTTCAATAAAAGATAAAAGGGTGTGCCTTTTCAAAAACATTTTCACTGATGCTATTTGAAGCTCATTAGAGCTTATTATTATACCTACAGCATGTGAGTTCCAGATAGTTATGCCGTTCCATACTAGTGTATCTGACACTAGACTGTAATGATGCCTCTACATTAGAAAATTGTAACTTCAGAATAATTTTAATTTATACATAAAAGGATTTTGCCATATGAAAGTAGATTAAAATGTCTTAAAATTGCTAAATATCTTTAAAAAATAATTTAGTTCAGTCCCACCTTTGTAGAAGCAGAGAGTTGTAGTAATTTTGATATCACTGAGGAGCAAAGCCACCGATGACACAGATCTCTGAGTCCCAAACCACAGTAGTTCTATTACATCAGTGCTATTTAAATTTGACTGTGTTTCAGAGTCAGAATGAAATTATTCTGTGCTTCCCCCGCCCCCTCACCACACACAAGAATAGTCTTATTTTTTTTAAAAAACAAACCCTTCAACTCAAAAGCTGTGTTTTTAAAAATTGCCATAATTGAGGTCACACTCATTAAGACAAAGTGATTAAGAATATATTATTGGTCTCCTTTCCCTATAAATATAGTTTTACCTTAAAGGGTTTTGTAAAACATAAACTGACAAACTCACCAAGAGGTCAGTCAGTACCTAGAATAGGATCTATCTATACAGAAGTACACAGTAGGGATGCGCAATAAACCAGCTCGACTCAAAGAGAACCTTAAAGCCTGCAGCAAAGATGGACCTCTACCTTCCGGCATGTGAAACAAAAGACAATAGCCCTGGAGAGATCAAGTCATCTAAGCAGAGGGAAGAGGACCTTGACCAAACTTGATGAAGATCATTTTAAAAACCTCATTAATTTAATATATTTGACACAAAGAAAGGATGAAGGAAAACTGACTTCTTGGCTTGATAGGGGGAGAACACAGTCCCTTTGCTGAGGCTCTTGGGATACTAACTTGGGCCCTTTGGAGAACACATCACCTCTTCAGGGCAGAGTCCACTGAGGAGTCACACCAGCCATCCCTGTAAAATAAAGGATCCAGATCTTTCACTGTTTTGTGTTTTGTTTTATTTTTTAAAATACATTTTTATTGATTTTAGAGAGAAAGGATGAGGGAGAGAGAGGTAGAAACATCAATGATGAGAGAGAATCATCGATTGGCTGCCTCCTGCAGGCACTGGGGATCAAGCCCACAAGCCAGGCCATGCCCTGACCGGAAATCAAACTGTGACCTCCTGTTTCATAGTTCAACACTCAACCACTGAGCCACACTGGCCGGGATCACTGTTCTTCCTGTGTAAAAAGTAATAAAATAAAATAAGTAATTAATTGATATTCTATTTTGTGGAGGTTGGGAAAAAAGGGAAAATATATTACTTAGTCTTTTTGAGGTCATTTAAATCTCAAGATTAAAGGAAAATAGTCCTCCTAAATACTGCTTTAACTGAGTTGACCAGTTTTTGATCAAACAAATTCCATGAAATGTAATGTGTAAAATGCCTGCCACAGTAGCTGCATATGCTAGACCCCAAATGTAATTATATCTGAATCACTCAAAGGGATGCCAGTCTAACTATAAGGTTAGGATGATTAAGAACTGGAAAGGATCAAGCATCAATATTCCATTTGTTTTTAATTTTAATATTAGAGGCCTGGTGCATGAAATTCATGCACGGGAGGGGGGTCCCTCAGCCCGGTCTGCACCCTCTCCATTCAGGGCCCCTTTGGGAGAAGTCTGACTGCCGGTTTAGGCCGGATCTCTCAGGGGTGTGACATTCTCACAAACCGGAATTGCTGGCTCTGAACTGCTCACCTGCCTGCCTGCTTGATCGCCCCTAACTACTCAGCCCTAATTGCCCTCCCCTGCTGGCTTGGTTGCCCCTAACTGCCCTCCCCTGCCAGCCTGGTCTCCCCTAACTGCCCTCCCCTGCCAGCCTGGTCACCTCTAACTGCCTTCCCCTGCCAGTCTGGTCACCCCTAACTGCCCTCCCCTGCCGGTCTGGTTGCCCCTATGCGCCTCTGCTTTGTCTGGAAGGACTTCCAGAAGGATGTCCGGAAGATGTCCAGTCTAATTAGCATAATACTCTTTTATTAGTATAGATTATCATTTTATTTTATTTTGACATTCCAATTGCAATGTATTTTCATTGTACGTAGTATGGGAAATATAAAAAATATATTAAAAATATAAAGAGTATAATAAAAATTCTTTTCTTTTTTTAATTTATTGAATATTTTCATCTCACAATCTCTTTTCCCTTTGCATTTGAATTTTCTCAAACACTATTTTATGCCACCCCAGTTTTTTCCTTAGTCTGTTCTCTTCACTAGGAAACCACTTAACTGGGCTAGAGAACACGCGGCGATCAGGGCAAGATGAAATAGTGTTAATGTCATGGAAGCCTCCAGCACTTACATTAAAACTCAATGTTATCATTGCACCTAGAAGTGATCTGGCTTGGAGAACCAACTCCCACTAATCAAACCATTAAGAGCCAGCAAGTCAATTATTGATCTGCAAAGAGAGAAAAAATCTCCCAAAAAGACCAGAAATTTTGCACCAACTAGTCAGATATTCTTCTCCTGTAAAACATCATGGGAAGCTAAATTATGATCAGTAATTTGCTTGAGGTAGATGGTCTTGAGAAGTGTCATCGAACTATAAAGACTAGGTAATCCTGGAGATGTTCTGACAAATGGTACTTCTTGACACTTTTTTAAAATTATCCCTGGCTAACCATCTCCCATCTTTGGATATTGTCTTCCTATAAAAGTGTATCATAAAATTGGTTAAATTCAAATTGCTACATCACAATCCTATTCCAGTTCTGCTTCTCTCCGAGTCTCCTGAGTGGGAGTTTTACGTGTTATCAGGACTTTGCAGATACCTACATTTACAGGTATCTCCTGGTTTACCCATAGAGAGTGCTAATCTAATCTGTTACATGTAGATTTTTCCAGACTAACTCATTGAAGGTGATATTTCCAACTTCTTTGTGGACACCTTACGATTCTACCCTGCATTGATTGTATAGTGCTACCTGTATACTCTTCCTGGTAATAGAAGTGTTGAACTTCCTTCTAAATAATTCAGGATATGTCGAAAGCATTTTCCATGAGGAATTTTGGCATACATGGCTGTCACTTCAGAGAATATAAAATCATCTTTTAAAAAATCCAGAACTAGACAACTGAAAACTTAATTTGGGGGGCAAATACTTCTTTGTTTTAATTATTTCCCAGCTTTCCAAAGCAAATGGGCCTCATACTATTTCCCTAAGCCAAGTAAACATCATGAAGTGGGACTTTGGCAAAGCTTGGATTCATTAAGGGATGTTTCCACTGAAAAGTACAAATATAAAAACAATCTTTATGTTTCATTTGCCTCTACCCTACGGATAGATCTATTTACTTTGAATTTTAGTGTATATTCTGGGTTGTGTATACTACTTTATGCTACAGGAACATCCGGACTCACATAGCTATAAAGTTTCTATAAGCAACTCAAAGCACATTTTTCTAAACCAAAGTCACTACACAATAGTCATTAACTATAGTTCTTAGTAAAAGTGTGGATTATAATTTTTTATAAATATGCCATTTTGTTAGGTGCTACATTTTTCCTCTGACAGTCCATATTTTCTAATCACTCAGTAGAGTTGAACTACAATTTTAATAAAAGAAAACAATATACAAAAATCCTAACTAAAGCAGGAGACAAAGAAGATGAAAACTACCCTTTCTTTGTACTACCAAACTCCCTACTTGGGGAGCATCTTTTTATTTTGCCCACAATGGCTACATTTCTGAAGTCTCTTCCCAAACTGGAACTACCACCTCTCATCTTCCTTGAAGTTATAAACCAGTGACTCCCAAAGTGGGCGCTACCGCCCCCTGGTGGGCGCTGCAGCGATCCAGGGAGGGCGGTGATGGCCACAGGTGCATTTGTTTTAACTTTTTTTACATTACCTTTCTATTCTGAGTTCAATAAATAGTTTCATAATTTCAAACTTCAATGTTTCTAATTTACACCTTTCTTTACTATATTTTACGAAAAAGGTAGAAACGTTAATACATATATCTTTCTGTTTAATTGCTATTAAAATTTTAAAAAAATTAATTTCCAGGGGGCGCTGAGTAATATTTTTTCTGGAAAGGGGGCGGTAGGCCAAATAAGTTTGGGAACCACTGTTATAAACCAAAAGCAAGTGATGCGCGTGGGTAGGTGTGGTGGCTGAGGTGGGGCTGTGGGAGTGGGTGATGGGTCAGCACATGGACTTTCCACTCCTTCGAACTTCTAAGAAATCCCAAGTAAGTTGTAGTTGAAAACATGAGAGTAATTTCAAAAGTAAATGAAATCAGCTAAATAAATTATGAAATATAAGTTATCACTATTAACCTTGAGGAATTATTTTAAAACACACCAGTTGGTGTTGGTGTTGGTTTTGTCTTCTTCTTGTTGTTGTTTTGACATATAAAAAGAAATAAGAAAACTATGCTCACATTGGCACACAGCATCAGATAATAACACAGTGATTCTGTCCTCTCCCCACCATCATGACGTGATTATGTTTATACTTTCCAACTTTGCATCACTTGAGAAACAAAGCTCATCATTTTTATTATAATTTTGGATAATTGATTGTGAAATTTTTGTCTTAGTGCCTATGATTCTTTTTTTTTTTTTTTTTTAGTGCCTATGATTCTTGGAAAATAATGTCAAAACCAAAGTATTTCTCTCCCATTCCAACAGTCTCAATCCATTTTCCATTTCTTTCCCACACATATCTCCCCTTCCTTCTCTCACACTTTAGCATCTTCCTTCAGCAAGTCCAGAATTTCCATAAGAGACTGGCAAAGATGATCTAAGTCCTGCATTAAAAAAAAAATAAAATAAAACAGCCCTCCCATGATGAAGGGCAGATCCAGGCTGTGGTGAGTGATACATTTTCTTGCTGCAGCCCCACCCATTTTAATGGACTATCAATCAGCTCTCTGTAATTTTTTATACCCTACTACATGACCCCCATTAAGATCCTCCTCTGACTTAGTCCTCATCTTGGCACTGTGCCTCAGGGAGACACTGCAGCCCTGTTTACAACAGTTCTCCATCTGGTTCTGTAGGGAGAGTAACATCAGATATGTTAAGCAACCCAGCATGAGCTTTTACCACCCCACCAGGCATCCTGGTGATCCATAAACATTATCTGGGATACAGAAGGCAAAATTAGGAGAAAATATTGAATTTGGGAAAGAACAGAAGATGAAAGCATTAGAAAAAGAATTAAAACAATAACAGTATTGGGTAACAATCAAAAAACATAAAGAAGGGAGATAGTTTTGCCCCCCTAACGAATACATTAAAATGTGTCCTTTCAAGTACTCAAACTAGATGCATGATTTGGTTTTCTTTCCCTTAGCTCCAGCAACAGCTAGAAATACGGAGCTGGCAGTTTTTACTTCATAAATTGAGTTCCCTGATCCAATTTTTATTACAAGGAAAAAAACAAAACAAAACAAAACAAAACAATAAAACAACAACTTAAAGATCTTCCCTCAAATGAGATTATCTTTCCCTCTGGGTTTTCATCGATTTATAATTGCATCGATATTTCATATATTTGCTAGAACACCATGTTCTAATGCTTAGTCTGGCAGAGGCTTTCCTTTGTGTATGACAGGATGTCCACCAAATCTTCCTATTATGGAGAGAACTGTGGTTCTGAGAAAATCCATAGGTGTCCAGCTGCCAGGGAGACAGGAGATGGAGACGTGAAAATGGGTGGCCACGGGACAGGACTTTCTCTAAAACCTGAAATGAAGCCACAAGTCTGCACATGGTGGAGTTTAAGCGGTTATGTAACACGTTGGGAGTTAATTATTCAGTCTTTCTCTTTAGCCCACATTCCCTTTAGGTTAGCTGCTCCTGGGAGCTGAGTGTTGTCATTTCACTGAATTGCAGCCTCATTGATGATGGCTTTTTGTCTGAAAGGGATTGGCCTTTCAGAGAAACCGTATCTGTTAAAGTTTCTAAATAACAAGTCCTTGGCTGCCCGTGATTCACATTGCTTTGCCATTGATTTTAGACAGTGGTCGATGACACATTGAGGCAAAGACAGGTCTTCTCTTTCAGGTACGCCCTGTCAAAAGCCTGCCTCCCCGCTAGTTACAGTGGGTGTTCCATTGTAAGGCTGCTGCTAGCTGCCTTTTGCCTCATCCCTGCCTGAAAATCATATCATCTTCTCAAAAGTCAATGAAAGGTCCCAAGCTGCTAAGGCAGCTAAATAAATCTGCTAACAATGACAGCCTTGCTGGGGAGGAATGCAGGGGAAATGAACCCTGGACGCCTCAGAAAGCATTCTGGGGAACAGTGCATTCCACCAAAGCCACGCTCTAAAATTCCACCTAATGTGAGGCTGGACAGGCCATGCTTTGTGACTAGGGTCAATGGCTCAAGTGTAAACAGAGGGTATGCCCCCTGCCACCACTCCACCCCGCAGCGCCTGAGAGTTCAGAAGATCCTCCACTTAACTGCTTTGGAGAGGTGGGGGCTATTGTCTAGCAAGTCTTCCTTCATTATGAAGGCAAGGGTCTGAGCTCACTTGGAGAATGTTTTGCAACCAAGGCTTTCAAACAGCACACCTTCCAATGGGAAGGAGGAAAGAACAGCCTCCTGTGGGAAATCGCCAAACTTAAAATAAAGTTGACCAAGCAGAACTTTATAAATAATATTATTTTAACAGAGTTTTGAGGTGCAGCCAAATATTTTGGAATGTTCTCAGTCCAAACAAGCCAGCATATTTCTCATTTTTTTCCCCAACCTCATGACTGAGATAAATGGAAAGGGGGGAGCTGGGGAAAGTCCACAATTGCAAAATAGAAATTTCAAAGAGAAATCAATCTGGATAGTCATCAAAACCAGGTGGCAGGAGAAAATTGGACTCATTTATGAAGAAAGACACAACATCCTCTAACAGGCAGTGATTAAGGTACAGTGAAAAGAGCAAAGAATTTGGAGGCAGAAAGAAGTACAGGTCCTAAATTCCATCACTCACAAAATGTGTGCATCTGGGTAAATTTCTTAGCTTCTCTGGGCCTACTGTTTCTCATCTGGAAAGTGGAGATGGTACTATAGATTTCAGAGCTGTTACAAGAATTTAAAAATATCCAGAGTGGAGGCACCTGGCACAGCACTCAGTCCGTACAGGGATGTCAACTCTCCACTATTGCAAACAGCTTCCTAAGTCCCTCCACTCCCCAGCACACAAGAATGGATATCTGAAGATTCACCTTGGAATTAAATGCATAAAGCAATTTGGGTTTCCTTTGTTTGTTTGTTTTTTTGTTTGTTTGTTTTAATCCTCACCCGAGAATATTCTTCCATGGATTTTTAGAGAAAGTGGAAGGGAGGGGGAGAGACACAGAGAGAGAAACATCAATGCAAGAGAAACACATCGATTGCCTGCCTCCCTCACGTGCCCCTTCACTAAAGGAACAGAACCTTCGACCAAGGTACGTGCCCGTGACTGGAATCGAACCTGGGACCCTTCAGTCCACAGGCCAATGCTTTATCCACTGAGCCAAACCGGCGAGGGCTGTTTGTTTCTAAGAGTGATCATGTCACACTAAAAAAAAAATGTAATTGAACTAAATATCTAGTGAACTGAGTCTGATACTAATTCTGCAATTTTCTAACAAAATCAGCTTTGAGAACTGACCTCACCTTGGCTACAGGTTATTGTCTTTAAAGTAGATAATCTATAAGGGACCATCCAGTTCTGGCATTCAAAGAACTGCAGGAACCACTGCCTATTCAAACCAACAGTTCTCTATTTTGCTTTGATTTTACTCTTTCTAGATATGCTATTTCAAAATGAGTTTGGGTATAACTGGCATTTTTCTTTTATATGTGGAGATCCTAATGAAGGCAAAGAGTCTTGTTTCCACAGGTTGTTCAATATAAGTTTGTGGAATGAATAAACTACCCTAATGAAGACGAAACAGAATGCTTCTCTTAATATAAAACCTAGTTCAATGCATCACCCTTCCTTAATTATAGCTTTTTGACCCACTACTCCAATTTCTATGCAAACATGGGAAGCGCTGCCCCTTAATATTGTCAAATGAAGTAAGTTGCCGGTGGTCGAAAAACTTCTGCTTCTGAGCTATATATTTTAGTTCATGAATCCTGTAATGTAGCTAGGACAGTGGTCGGCAAACTGCGACTTGCGAGCCACATGCGGCTCTTTGGCCCCTTGAGTGTGGCTCTTCCACAAAATACCAACTTCTGTGCATGGGCCAGGAAGTTTCAATCGCACTGTACATGAGCGCCCGCACGTGGTTTTTGTGGAAGAGCCACACTCAAGGGGCCAAAGAGTCACATGTGGCTCGCGAGCCGCAGTTTGCCAACCACTGAGCCAAAAAAATAATGACCTCTCCCAAAATAAATAACAAAATAATTATAAGCCATAATTTCCCAATAAATCCTGAGTGGGGGAGGAAGAAGCCTACATTTATGGGCTCTGACTTAAATACCTTGTATCAGCCGTAACAAACTAGCATCGCCTTCTTTTCAAACCTAACAAGGAGTGCCGGGAGAAATTCCTTTTCCATCTCCAGGTCTCGGACAATGGGGGCGAAAAACACAATTTTCTGACCCTGTGCGGTGTCTGTCAGGTGCATGTCAGGCCTACAGCTCATAAACATGTCCGGATTCATCTATGAATCAAAGCACTTTTATTTGGGAATTTTTATTCCATGGAAAGGAAAACTTAAAAATCATGCTTGCCTATGAAAGGAGAATTCTTCTACTGCAAACGTTTAATTTTTTGAGGGGGTGGAAAATGTGTTCCCTCCACTTTCATCACCCCCTGGACCATTTATCGGTCAAGATTGGAACTGAAATGGCTGTGAAGAAAATAGAAGCATTGGTTGGCATTCTCTTCTCTCTGGCTGTAAGGTCCCGGCAGGCACCCGTTGTGGCTGTCAATTTCCCCACTCTTGGCACCTTACAATTTTCCACTTTCATGGATGTATTTTCAATTTTCTCAGGAGTCAGTTCTTCTATTGGTGGGATGCAGTAAATCTAGAAAGGAGCTTTTGCCAAAGGAAGATCATTTTTAAAAAATCATAAAGTGTTTTACCAATGAGATTTCAGACATATTTGTTTGGCTTTCAAGCTTACACAAATATAACCATTGACTTAAACTGCATCTGATGATCTGTCAGTTTTAAATAGATTTTTCCACTTCTTGAATATGTTCCAGTTATGGTTGTCTGTATTTAGTTATTCATGTTCTTTTTCGGCTGTCAGAAACTGAAGGAATTTTATGGTTGTCTAGATTCTGGGTGACTACGTATAAATAATAACGTTTGCCCCCAAAATTCTCTGCACTATGAAAATTTCATGAGTTTTTAAATTTAGAAAGAGTATTACCAAAAAATGGCTTTCTTTTCATATTTAGAAGTATTTGTTTCCAATAATATTAGAATTCTCTTGAAAAGCATAGGAAAATTTATTCTGACTCGTCCAAGCCATTGTTTAAAAGAAATTAGGAAATTTTCAGAATTGTATAAACTCAATCAAAATGTCAGCCAGATTTTAATAGCTAAGCTGATTATACATTACATTTTTCTCAAAGTATTTGTCATAGACAATTATCCGTAGTAGCACACAATGTCCTTTAAGACTCTTCTCACCCGGCCAGACAATACTCAGAGACTCACTTCCCATTACTCTCTAACCTGCTGTTTTATTCCAGGGGAGCTGAGCAATACATATATATTCTCACCTTTACACCTTTATCCATGTCTGGAATTCTCTATTCCTTCCTCTTTCTATGCTTGGTAATGATTTACCTTTTCAAGACATTAGTGCAAGTCTTATACTTCTTTATAGCCTCAAAACGCAGAACAGTCCAGACCATAGAAGACATGGGTAGCAATTAGAACACTTTATTTTTATTAATGTATAACTATTTGGAAGTTCCATCACATTTTTCTTTATTGTTTAAAGTTTGCATGGGTTTTATCTGGTCTACCATGCATCCTACCTTGAAATGTGTGCAATAGTTTTAAATTAGCCATGCTAAAAGACTCAGTGAACATTCCAAACTGTCTGATTTCTATCCAGAAGTATTTAATGTAGGTTGAATTTGGCATACAAGATTGAAGATTTAAGAAGCTTGAAATATCGATGGCACTTTAAATTTCACTGAGCTGTTTCATAACATTCTGTGAACCTGGGTAAGCCACAGACAGAGGCCCTGAACTCAGTAGTTCTGACACCAAATCCAGGACTTTCTTGACAACATCACAGATAATAAAGGGCCCATGATGAGATGGACAGACTCTGAATGGGGGTTGAGGGGATCTTAAAGGAATATCAGAAACACCACTCCCAAATAAATGAAGTGGACTCACTGAACAGCAAGTCACTAAACCAGAAGAACTAGGAAGAAGGGAGATAATACATTTAATTTAAAAAATCATTGCATACACCTAAAGCCATCTACAGCAATGCAACATATCAATATTTTCTATTTTAAAAAGACAAAGTAAACAGTTTTATATTCACATCTGGGAGGATTTGAAACCCCTTTAAAGGTTCCTTCTCTCATGGCCACCCTAGGGAATACTTTCCTGTAAAGCAATTACTGTCACTTCCCAAATGACACCAGTTTGTTCAACACCATCATTACTACAGTCCCAGCAAAAAGAATGACAACTGTACTTTGAATATTTGTATTGATTTTTGACTACTAAAGCAATTTAACATTTGTTGCCTCATTTAATCCTAAAGCATCTGTGTGAGAGAGAATTGGGTGTTTTTTTCTTCATATACAAATTGAAGAAAAGAAGCCCAAATGAGTTAAGCATCAAGTCCCAAATCACAGACAAGATTCTGATAATTACAGTATATTTACAAGGGTTTAATTCCTAAACTTGGACATTCCCAGATAAGTTCCCTCCTCCAACCCCTTTTTATAGTTAGGGTTCATTTCTTCTTGACTAACTGAGACCCACTGGAAAAAACAACAACTACAAAACAATTTAAGAATCAGTCAGTCCTCAGTTAAAAGCAAAAATAAAATAAAAAATAAAAAAATAAAATATCTCATCTCCAGGAGCAGGACTTGGCTGCCTTGGGGGAACCAGACAATGGCCTTAATCTAATAATCAGATAGTTCATAGATTTTGATCATCCATATCAAGTTCTTCAAGAAAGTAATGAGGATATAAATCTTATCCTATATAATAAAGAGGTAATATGCAAAATGACCATCATGCCCTCGCACAAGATGACTGCCCCCATGTGGGCACAAGATGGCCACCCCCATGTGATCAAAAGATGGCCTCCACAAGATGGCCAGCAGGGGAGGGCAGTTAGGGGAGACCAAGCCAGCAGGCGAGGGCAGTTGGGGGCGACTGGGCTGGTAGGGGAGGGCAGTTGGGGGTGATTGGGCCGGCAGGGGAGCAGTTAGGGATTGATCAGGCAGGCAGGCAAGCAGTTGGGAGCCAGCAGTCCCGGATTGTGAGAGGGATGTCCAACTGCCCGTTTAGGCCCCATCCGATTGGGCCTAAACCAGCAGTCAGGCATCCCCAGAGGTGTCCCAGATTGGAGAGGGTGCAGGCTGGGCTGAGAGACACCCCCCCAGTGCACGAATTTTGTGCACCAGGCCTCTAGTAATCAAATATTAGGGAGAAATTAAACATAGTTAAAAAGGTTTCATTATTTCAAGATCTTGCTATACTAATGAATAATGAATTTTTACAGAAAAGAACATAGTATGCAATTTTCTTCAATTGATTTATTTATGTGTGGAATTCTTGCCCAACTCTTTATTTTCCCATGGGGTATCTTAAGAGATGGGCACACTTTTTTTCATAGACACGACTTTGAGGGGGAAATGCTTTATCCACATCTCTGTAATTTTGCAATCCACTGTATGAAAGCTGAGGAATCTAATCAAATGGTTTAATATGTTTGGTTGTTAAAATTGTATGTTTGTAATGTTACAGAGGCTTAGATTAATTTTACTGCCTTTTCAGATATACACAACAAACCATAGGAATATACAGGGTGTGGCGAGAGTAGGTTTATAGTTTTATTATGGAAAATAATACAATAATTAATAACCAAGAGTAAAAGAATAAACTCTGTGTTTCACATACTCACAACTGTAAACTTACTTTTGCCACACCCTGTATTTGTAGAAGTATTAAAAGCAAACCCAATCCTTGAGCTTAATGATTTATGATTATTTTATACTGCTTTGATTTCTGTTATCCTATATAATAAAAGGCTAATATGCAAATTGTCCCCTCGACTGGGAGTTCGACCAAGAGTTCGACCAGGGGGCGGGGCTCGCCAACCAACCACCTGCGGCCCCTCCCCCTGGGCTGGCCCTGCCCCTGATTTCTCCCCCCCGCCCCCCGCATCATGATCAGAGTTGGGGCCAGCCCACCAACTGCCTGTGGTCCCTACCCGCAGCTGGCCCGGCCCAATTGGCCCTGATCAGGGCCCACCAGCCAGACCCTATCCATGCATGAATTCGTGCACAGGGCCTCTAGTTTAACATAATATGAAATGTATGAAGTAGAAGAAGGAATTTTCATTTGGCTTTGACCACATGATAAATCAAGTTTCTAAATATGATAGGCCATGCGCATTAGGAAGTGAGATGTTATTGTAAATGGTGGGAAGTGATCCCTTCACAGGAAATGACAACAGCTATTTGGCCACTTGCATGATCCAGGCTCTGTTATAAACCCTTCTTAAATGTAGTAATCCATTTAATGCCAATGAAGACCCTAAAAGGTAGCTACTGTCATTTGCTCCTTTTACAAACTGAGAAACACAGAGAAGTTAAGTAATTTATCCTAAGTCACCAACTAATAGATTGGTGTAGCAGATTTTGAGCTCATGCAGTCACCACAAGAATTTGTACATCTAACCACCACATTAAACTACCTTGCGAGCATTAGCAATAGAAATGCAAACTACTTGGAATTTCTATTCTTGCTACTTAAAAATAGATATAATAACTCAAATATATAAGTCTCTTCCATAACTAAAGATGGAAAGAATACATTTGTTCTCACCTTGGTAATATGGAAATAGTCAAACACTAAACTTGAAATTACTTTTATCCTTATATTTAAATCAACTTCTTTGATATCTAATTCTGGTTGAACCAATAGAAAATCACACAAGAGATACCAGCTGGAGGCACCAATTTGATTTTTTAAATAGACTTAATAGAAATGAAAATATTATTTTAAGAAAAAGACATGTGACTGATTTATTTTTCTCTTTGTTCAACATTACTGATATATCCTAAAGGAAAGTTTTCACTGAACACATTGATCTTAAGTCACAGATCTACACACTAAGAGAGGGGGGAAATCTTAGATAAAAAAGTGATGGTTAACCTAAAAATTATTGGTCTCTGAAATGTACCTTTTAATCATTTCTGAGAAGAGAACTTGAAATGAGAAACATTTATTAGTGAATTATTTTTAGCTTTGAACTGATCCCTAATGGCTTTCAGAGAAGTCCTGGTTTAACCTTGGGATATATTTCATTATCATGTCTATGCACAGAGCTCTTTCACAGTGCAGACTGAAACAGCAATTTTGAAAGATCTGTGGTTTTTTAATTAGATCAATCTTCTATGTATGTTTAATTTTAACTTTGATCACTATGAAGTCTTAGTAATAAGAATAATACTAAGGGCACATAATCCAAGTTTAATAAGACCCAAAACTTCCAAGTTTTTTTCCCAAGTATATGCAAAGACATTACCTAATATTCCTCTTCTTGACAATATCTTTGAAATACAAGCTAGTGACAGGTCTTATTCTCCATATTTATAGAAAGAAGACCTGAGTCATAATAAAATGAAATTACTTATTTAAGGTCAGACTGATGTTTCATGTTGATATTATATGTAGTGGTTTTGTTTTGTTAGGTTGTTTTCATTAAACTCCATTTCTTCAAGTGACAAATGAGTAAATGTGAGAGTATTTTGTGTAGTTCTTTTTCTATAATTTAACAGTGATTTAATTATGTAGCCACCTACTTATTTACTTACACTCTTCTGCCTTAGATAAAATAATTGAAGTTGTTGAAACAATAATGTTTCTTCGATAGTCATATTCTAAGGTTGTAGAAATACTAAGTGCTGTGGTTTCTCTAAAGAAAATCATTTGTATTGAATTGTTTACTTCAAGCACAATGACAAACCCTGACATTTGTGTATGAAAAAAAAAATAACTAAAAATATTTTAAATTGCTAGGATTGATTTAAAGAAATAAGTAAAGGACCTCATTTTTTGACACATCTATTTGTTTTAAAATGTAATTAATTTCTCCATCTGGTGTAACTGTTACCCCCAAACTAGTCCCAGTATTTAAAACAGGAAGTTATCCAATAGATACAAGAAATTTAAAAAATTGTTAAAAGGGCTAGAAGAACGCATTCTAAGCTGAGCTTCCAGAAACTGCTCACAGAACAATACAAAACTCACCTACCAGGGAACCTTTGATCCCACCACCAGAACGACTAGGTCAAAGAGCACAGTACATAGCAGTCCAGAGACCTGGAAGCAGGAATCAGGAACCCCCTGAAGCTGTTGCTGCTGCTTCCACAGCTGCCCCTGGGACCCAGGAAGCTGGGAGGCCACTGGAATGATTCTGCAGAGGAACACGTTGTCTTCAAGACCTTGTTCACTCAAAGGGAACCAGATTTCACTTTCCAGGATTTGTGTGTTTATCTAGTTAGCAAAACCATTCAATTCTCAGCCTCAACTCTAGCTACATTGAAGGCTGGGAAAATTTTAACCATTTCAGCTTATGCAATACAGAGAAGCACAGCAAAAGAAGGATGGAATGAGATTGAACTACACACTGCACAATATCCATCAAATGTGAACTACAAATGTTGGCTATGATTAAATTTAAATTACTTTCTGTCAATTCTAAGACAACCATGGTTGTATAATATGCCACTGTTTTATACAGTCCTAAGAAAGAATAAATACTGTATAAAGAATAAATCATGAAATAGTACTAAGATGTCTTCAATTCTACAGCCAATTTCATAAATATTAAAGTATAAAAGGTGTGCATATTAGAATCAATGAAATACAGTAAACATGTCATGATAGATTAGAATACTATTATGATGGTATGCATGGATATACAGAGTTTATTGTTTTTTGAGAAATATTTAAGGTTCAAACAAATTAACATTTCCATTTTAATAGATATGCTAATGTGTAAAGAGAAAAGAGCCAAAGGATAATAGAATGGTAAAAGACAAGTTTATTTTATAATTCACCAATACATGGATAATTTACCAAATGAAATAACTGAAAATAAGTTATACCTCTCTAGGTCAAGAATAGATTACATTGCAAATATCCCTATTAAGAAGTTCTGACCTTCGGGATGGTCCCGGTGAGGTCGACACTGCCCCAGTGAGGTCGAGATGGCCCCGTGAGGCCGAAACAGCCCCAGTGAGGTCGGGACAGCCCCGGTGAGGGTGAAACGGCCCCGGTGAGGCCAAGAGGGCCCCGGTGAGGTTGGGACAGCCCCAGTGAGGTTGAAACGGCCCTGGTGAGGCCGAAATGGCCCCAGTGAGGTAGGGACGGCCCCAGTGAGGTTGAAACGGCCCCAGTGAGGTCGGGACGGCCCCGGTGAGGTTGAAACGGATAATAAAGACCAATATAAACTGATGAACAAAAATAGATGCAGAGACAGAGCAGCATTGAACACTGTCAAACTACAGTGGGAAGCCTGGGGAGGATTTGGTGGGAGGTGTTAAGAGATCAACCGAAGGACTTATATGCATGCATATAAGAACAACCAATGGACACAAAACACTGGGGGGTAGGGGAGGCCGGGGGAAAGTCAAGGGTGGGGGGGGAAAGGGAGACATATGTAATACTCTTTGTAATACTTTAAGAAATAAAAATTATTTTAAAAAAAGAAGTTCTGACCTTGATGAGAAGTGGAAAAAGACATTTTGTGAGTGATGTTAAAATACATTAAATCAAGCCACCCAGAGTGACCATATTCTGTGCACCTCAACCAACCACGGTTACTACACAAGGGGTCATCCTTCTGCCTGGGTAGGCCAGTGCTCATAAAGGAGGGTAGAGAGAGGTAGAGAGCCATGATCATGTGCAAAGCTGTAATTTGTCAGGTGTGAGCTGACTGGAAGTATATAGACAATCAAGACCCTAGGCTAAGGTTCAATCCAGATGGATACAGCAGGGTCTGCACCAGTTTAAGACACTGAAGGTCAAGTGAAGTTGCAAGGGAGAAGCAATCAGTCAGAGATGAGGAAACTAAAGGTAAATGGTTTAGATCGGATACTGAGGTAGAGGTAGAGGTAGAGGTAGAGTATATGTTGAGTGCCTACTATGTGCCAGGCACAATTCTAGGTTCTGTTGCTAGAGGAAGGAATCAGGGTCACATAATATCAGTAAAATAATACAGTATTCAGGGACCAGCATTCTCAGAACAAAGTGAGTTAGCTAGTACTGACAAAATTATTTCAATGAAGTATCACTTATCTTCAGTTGTCAAATGAGCCAGCTGATCTGAGGTCAGAACTGCAAGAGATGCCCACTGACCTGCTGAGAGGGCTGGACACCTTCTGCCATCACCAGCAAGCATAAGTGCTTTTCCTTAGTAACAATCTGTTCCTGAGTACCAGCACCAGAATGTCTAGAAAATAAAAGCTGGCCTGAGATATTTATGGAGCATAATATATTTTGCTGTCAGCTCTAAGACTGCAGATGTCATTTGCCAACAACTTGCTTATTTGATTTATGGAATAATTAATTGTGTATAAGATAAGCCATGCACTGAAGACCAGCAGCTATAATTAATCAACCCTCACAGCAAAGAAATCTTTATGCAATTGTGAAAGTTCATAGACCAGAAAAACAGTGTCTCTAAAATTGCTCTACTCTTTCTTGGTGTCCCAGCCCTTCAGGTGTGGGCAAAGGGCTGTGTGAATAACCAGCCAGGTTTGTGTTCATTTGATGCTTTGTAATTTACAAAGGGGTTTCTGACATGAGGTGTTTTGTAGGGTTGTCACCACACCCCGACAAAGAACACAGAAGGCATTCTGAAGGCTGAGGAAACGAGCCCTGAGGGGATAAGTGACTCGCCCAAAACCACATGTGAAGTGTCTGGGCTGAAGAAAATCCATGTAGCGACTCCCAAGTCTGCTTGGGTGATACCCTGTGTTGTAGGATGTAAGAAAGAGCACTGCTTCAAAGTACCCGGACGGGAACTCTGCCTCTTGCCATGCACAACCTGTGTAAACAAATCTCTAAAATCTCTAGTAGATTCTTCCCACATAAAAGAGAACAGTACAATTTCCATTGCAAGCTTCAGGTGAGGATGAAGTGAAATGAAATAGAGCTTGAGCAAGTCCCTCTCTCCTGATGCCTAAAACGTCAGCCCCTGGCTGCTTCCATGCCCTGGTCTCCAGGCAGCCCTGACCCTCTGCTGTTTTCCACTCCCACAGCTGCTACAGACTCAGCTAGCCAAATGCTCCCCATAATTGTGCTATGTCAAAGGAAAATCAGACAGCCTTAAAATGAGTCCTTTTCAATCCTGCAATAAAACTTATTTGAAATAAATCCATTCCAAA
Source organism: Myotis yumanensis (assembly GCF_028538775.1). Classification (NCBI taxonomy): domain Eukaryota; kingdom Metazoa; phylum Chordata; class Mammalia; order Chiroptera; family Vespertilionidae; genus Myotis; species Myotis yumanensis. The sequence goes on from NW_027223753.1 coordinate 180,105,532, forward strand.
GGAGATTGTGCTTTAAATAAAACAATATTTGAGCCAGATTCATACACTTTTTACTATAAGAAATGCTCCAATCTCTAGAAAAAGCCACTTATAGGAGGCACAGAATTTTGACCAACATCTGAGCAGTAGCTATGGATACTTTTATGTCTGCCTTCAAGCAACCTGGAACCTAAAGAGAAGAACTTAAGGAGAGAGAGGACTTATATAACAACAAACATGAACGTGGGAGCTCAGCTTCTTTACCGTCAACTGTAACTCACTGCTAAGAGGGACAATTTTATTTCATTACAAATGAAGCAGCTCTTCTAATTATAATAATACTAGAGGCCCGGTGCATAAGATTTGTGCACTGGTGGGGGGGTGTCCCTCAATCCGGTCTGAGCCCTCTTGCAGTCCAGGAGCCCGGGGGGTGGGCCGAGGCCATCAGTCGGACATCCTTAGTGATGCCACAGAGGCAGCAGAGGCTTCCGCCACCGTCACTGTGCTCGCCAGCCATGAGCCCAGCTTCTGGCTGAGCGGTGCTCCCCCTGTGGGAGCTCACTGACCACCAGGGGGTAGCTCCTGCATTGAGCATCTGTCCCCTGGTGGTCAGTGTGCATCATAGTGACCGGTTGTTCTGCTGTACAGTCTATTTGCATATTATTCTTTTATTATATAGGATCTTGTGTTCAAAATACCAACAGTGTTTTTCTTATTATCAAACAGCAACAATTGCTTTCCCAACAATTTATGTCTGCAAGTTGCTGGGCTTTTTAGTAAAATAAAGTATCTGTTCTCACTGTATCCATCTCTCTTGGCTGGGTTATTTCCTTCATAAATATGTCAGGAGTGTGTGTGTGTGTGTATGCCCACACATGTGTTTGTGTATTCTGGAGAATGGGAAAAGATGGTGAACACATTGAAGAATATGTACTATAGAAAGCTAACATGGGTTGCAGTTCATGAAATGGGTCAAACAGCCCCTGATTTATTGCTCTTTCTGAGCATATTTTCATCACCATCAATAATACTTCCTGGAGCATGGTCTCTGGGTGTGTGATTTCTTCTCTAGGCTGTGGACTGTGACCGCAGATTCAGCTACAGATCAATTTTCCCAAACATTCTTAAGGTAACTTCAGATCATATACTGAAGAGGTTAGTCTATTTTTCATCAGAGACCCACAAGCACCAATATTCCTGATCACCATCCCAAGGAGTGTGGTTTGTGCTGATCAATCTAATCAAAAGTAACACCGCAATGAACTGATCAGACAGGTTCTGCTACTGAGCTCAGAGCTATCTGCTGTATACGCAAAAATGCTAAGTCACCTGAACAGCAATTGGTTATTGGTCTTGTGACCTGTAGAAATATGTTGAATATATTCCTCCTAGATGTTTTCATAAAAACAAACAAAAACCAACCAAACCAAAAATACTGTTTTGTGTTAAATTTGGTACAGAAAGGGGGCAATTGAAGAGAAGAATGGCAGGAGGAGGGGAGGATGTTATATAAAATATGTGTTGCTTCTACACAATTTACAATGGATCCTACTTTAACAAACCCATAATTGATACATCCCCAGTTAATGGTCCTATGTCAGAGAATGTTAATAGAAAGACAAAAAAGGCATAGCAAATGGTCCCCACAGAGCTCACTGTCTCGCTGGGGAGACAGTCACTGCCATGACAACACAGTGGGGTAAAAGCAATGAGGGAGGAATCACAAGAGGCTGTGGACACATGAGGAGGGGTGAGGAGGCACCTCTGAAGAATTGCTGAATGCACTGAGATTGAAAGATTGAGTAGGAAAGAGCCTGGGAACCAAGGGGTGGGCAAGAACATTCAGGAGAGGTCATAAAAGCCAAAGAGAGTATCATAGGTTAGGGGGACAATACACAGCCCTCCCATATGACTGTGTACAGATGTCAGGGAAACAAGAGGGAAAATAGTGAGAGCCAAGGAGGGTCAACTCTTCACAGGCCTCGGGTGGTCTGCTAAGGAGGAGGCTTCAGAAGAATGTCAGCAGATGACATGCTCTGATGTACATTTTGAAACATCTGTGCAGCAGAGTGGAGAGTCTATCTGAGGAGCCTGGGTCTTATGTGGCAGAAATTCTCACCATTCAAGGGCTCCAACCAAGGCGGTCAGGGGAGCACTGGTGAGGAGGAAATACAGGTTAGTAGTATAAAGAGACTAATATGCTCCCAGCAGGCATGGCTCAGTGATTGAGCATCAATGACGGTTTGATTCCTGATCAGAGCATATGCCCGCGTTGCAGGCTTGATCCCCAGTGTAGGGGTGTGCAGGAGGCAGCTGATCAAGGATTCTCTCTCATCATTGATGTTTCTATCTCTCTCCCTCTCCCTTCCTCTCTGTAATCAATAAAAATATATTTTAAAAAATAAAATAAAGAGGTTAATGTGCTGGTGACTTAAAATGTAAAATCACTTTCTAAATTCAGTCTTGATCTAAGAAACACTCTTCCTTCTCTCCTGGTCTCATTTAGCAGCTTCATACCTAGTCTGTGCATGAGGAACTTGCAGTTTTTATAGTGAATTCAGTGTTCATTTTGTTTTTGTTTTTATCTCAATGAAATCAATAACAAAAGGCTGTCAAGGGGAAGCTTGGACTTACTCGGGATAACTTAAAGGAAGCCCCGTTGGCTCCTTCATTATTTACTACAGAAGATATTAGAAAAGGCATTTCCAGTTGTTACCATTACACATCCAAGACACATAACTTGCACTAGGACTCTCATTAGAAGCAACAAAACCAGCAGCGGCGATGTTAGTTGTCGAAGCTTCCAGATGAGCCATGTCACTCAACCGGAGGAGTGTTCCTGAGGGCTGAGCACCAACAATTATAGGGGATGTAGCAACTGAGCTGCAGCTCCGGGAAAGGATGAATAACATACTCTCCAATATAAAAAACACTCATTTTCTATTTTGTCCCTAAAAGTTGTTCCTTGGATCCATCTCAAAAATGTGTCACAAAAGACAGATTGTTTTTCCGGCTTATTCTTTTTGTCCAGATGTCACTAAATGTTCAAATGTTCATAGTTTTGCTGTAAACAGAACAGAAGCTGTTCAAACTCTCTCCCTCTCATACTTTTTATTTTACATTCTACCAGGTATATCTGGAACACATTGTTTTCTTCTTAAATATATAATCTTTTTTCTCTGCACAAAGTTTTGTAGTATAATATAGTATAGGGATAATACTTATTTTCTCCTCTGAAATGTTATTAGTTTTTTCCTTAACTAAATACTCCTTTAATGTAAATGACATTAGATATTTTTGCCCATCTCAGAATAACTGTAGTGAATTATTCTTTCTTATCTTTAACAGTTAAAAAAAAAAAGTCCCATCCTTATCCATGTGTGTGTTTGTGAGAGTGTATATGAGAGAGGAAAGGTGATAGCTGGTTTAAGGGAAAAAGTATAGAGAGTTTAGAGATAAAAATTGTAAGGACAAAGCCCTCTAATTATTAGGTTGATAATTCCTGGGCCTTCCCATTAGGCCCCCTTTTCAATATTTCAGATAAAAGAGAATACATTGCATTCTAATCTTTCAATACACTTTAATGAAACTTGCCTGAAATACTTTTATACGTACTGTGTTCAGTTCATAGTGCTAGAGACTCAAGACCCTCATCATCAGGAAACAGTGTAAGATCTATATATATAAAAGGCTAAGTGTTTGTCCTCCCCTTAAACCGGTAGCTATGACATGCACTGACCACCAGGGGGCAGATGCTCAATGCAGGAGCTGCTGTGATGCACACTGGCCATTTACAAAGAAACGGCACCATGGATCTGGTGCTGACAAACCAACACTCGGTTTTCCCCAAGTGGGACACAGGCCCCGCCACCACCCCGGAGCGACACCCCACCAAATCGCAGCCCACACTGCCAAGACCCTGTGGTGCAAAATGCAGCCCACAACCCAGCCCAGCCCAGAAACAGTCACTGTGGGTGCCAGGTAATGATGTCATGTAGCAACGCCTGGCTTCCTCTCCCTAGCAACTAGCCTCCTTGGAGTTTCTTCAGCCCAGGAACATGACTTGCTTTATAGCCAGGTGCAAATATTTTATAGTTTAACCAAATGTTTGTGAAGCGTCTTCCTGTGCCTCATCTCATTTGATCCTCACAGAAGTCCTGAAGTAGGCAGACAGGAGACTCAGTAGAATCCTATTTTCTTTTCATTAGCAAGACAATGGAGATTTAGGAGGTTAGAAACTTCTTTTTGACTGGAAAGGAGAAATGCTAGAACTTGAAAATAACTTCAGGTCTTCTCACTGCATAGAATATAATCAAACACTGCTACAGTTACATATTTTACCTTTTTTCTCCCTGTGTGATCTACAATAATAATCTGCTTCATGTTGGTATTTACTGCTGTGTTGCTGACAATTACCTGAAAGAGAAGTTGGGGTGCTTCACTGGGCTGGAAATAGTTTAGCTAAATCAGAAAGCAGGTCTAATTAAGCAAGTTTATCTATATTCTAGTAGTCCTGCACACAAATCTGTGTGCCAGTAGGTCGCTGCCGCCCTCCTGTAGCTCTCCGCCTGCTGCCGCCCTACTGTAGCTCCCCCCTCACCTCCCTCATAGCTTGTTGCCCTGCCCTCTCCTGTAGCTCTCCGCCTCCCGCTTGTTTGCTGCCCTGCCCCATCCTGTAGCTCTCTGCCGCCTGCTTATAGCTAGTAGGTTGCTGCCGCCTAATTAAGCAAGTTTATCTATATATATAAAAGGCTAAGTTGACTAGCACACGCATGATACATATAAAGCTCTCGCTGGTGCCAATCGCACGTGTGTGTTTCCGCCTTTCATTGTTGATCGTGAATTTGGTTGACACTTCTATTATAGAGAAAAGGCGAACAGCAATATTAAAATATTTATTCTAACTAATTTCCTTTTAATGTGCATGAATCCGTGCACTGGGACACTAGTAATTATATATTTACTAGAGGCCCAGTGCATGGATTCATGGATGGGTGGGGTCCCTTGGCATGGCCCATGGGGACTGGGCCAATACCAGCAGTCCAACACCGCCTGCTGCTCCTGCCTGCCACTCCCACTTATTCTGGCCCTGCTATGCCTGCTGCGGACTCACGCCCAGTCAGTCCTGATCGGGAGAGGCTCGCATCACCACAGTGGCGCTCGCCAGTGTGAGCCCTGTGTCTGGTGCCTATCCGGAGGGGGATGGGGAAGGACTGGGATGCAATTGGCTCTCTGGGCAGGTGGTGGGATGCCTTTGCTGGCCCGGGATCCAGATCCACCTTGCTGATGTTAGCACTGGTTGTTGGGAGCCACCTGGCGGCCACTTTTATATTGTTTCTTCCTTGTGGAGCTTCTAGGGAGGGGAAGTGGCCACAGTGCCCAAGGCTAACTTCCAGGAGGCCAGCAGCATTGTCAGAATCATGCCAGTGGCGCTGATCCATTGGTGTCTGGCCCATTCTCCAAAGATTGGACCTGCAGGACTACTGAGAGAGTGAGTGGCTGCCACCCCCCTGGTGGGCCACCAGGACAGGTCGGTCAGCTGAGCGGCACTCCCACTGTGGGAGCATACTGACCACCAGGGGGCAGTTTCTGTGTTGAGAATCTGCCCTCTGGTGGTCAGTTTGCATCATAGTGACCAGTTGACCGGTAGTTCATCATTCAGTCATTCAGTCGCTTAGGCTTTTATGTATATTGATAAAACAAGCTGGATTGATGTGAGGGAAATACAAAGGGAATTCAGTGATGGAATTAGAGAAAGGGAGGAGTCATGTTCATTTGCAGGAATTTGGGAATGCTTCAGGCACAAGGCAATTCTGAACACTGGAGGATGGGTAAAAGTTCTTGATGGGAATGCAGACAGTTCATAAGAAATAAGTGACAAGGACAAAGTGAAGGGGACCAGAAGGAGTGTGCTGTATGAAAAGTTCATCACTCAGACACATTTGGCTGAGTGTCATGTAGGAGAGGTAAGTGAGATAGGTGTCTGGAAGGGGAAAGGTGGGCCCAAGTGTGAGTTCCCTATGAATACCAAAGTCAGATGGACATATCTGAGTTAGAATAGAGAGCCACTGAAAAGTTTTGAGTATGAAAATGACTATCACAACTCTTAAAAAATACTTGTCTGGCATTGATAGATTTTAAGGAAATGGAGAGAGAAGACATGATAAATTATAAACTAGAAAAATTAGGAAGTTATCCCTTTTTTTAATATATATTTTTTTATTTCAAAGAGGAAGGGAGAGAGAGAGAAATATCAATGATGAGAGAGAACCATTGATTGGCTGCTTCCTGCACGCCCCACGCCGTGGGATGGAGCCCACAACTTCAGCATGTGCCCTGACCGGGAATGTGACCTCCTGGTTCATAGGTTGATGTTCAACCACTGAGCCACACCAAGCTAGGCAACAAATTCTCTCTTTAGAAAACAGGTATTGAGTAGGGCCTGGACAGAAATAGTGAGAATAGAAAAAAACAGCCAGACATGTGCTCATTCTTTCTATGTCATGGTTAATATATTATTTTATTGTGATTGGCAAAGACACTTCATTATGTGTAGAAGATGGTTCCCTTGAGTGAAAGGGGCCATTCCATCATGGAATGTTTCATAGGTAAATTAATTAGTTGATGTTAATATAATCCCTACAAGGCCCAGGTCACTTATTAGAGCTCAGGAATATACCACAGAAAGAAACAATTATAAATTAAATTTTTCTTTGATTTTGGGAACCAGAATGAAATGGGAGGATACTATGGAATGTAGAAAGACAGAAAATTAATTAAAAAAATTAAGCATTAAAAAGGTTTGACCTTTAGTCAAATGCTATGGAACCAAGACCCCAGGACCTAAATGTTAAAGTGTTACTCAGAGGTCATATGTTGAAAAGACAGGCAGAAAGGGAAACAAAATAGGAACTCGGTGCTGGGAAACACATAATTTTTTTAAATCAACATTTATTGAATACATGCCTGGCACTGTACTAGTTACCAAGAATAAAGCAATGATGGTCATCTGGACCCTTAAACACTTCACAGTCAAGTGTGATGGATTTGCCCATGGTTGGGAAAGGGAGAATGTGGCATGAATGAGTGGATTTGAAGCATGTTTGAGTGCGAGAACAGCCAAGAAAGTTAGGAAATACTGGATTTAAGCCAGTCAGAGAAAGACAAGTACCATATGATTTCACTCATATGTGGAATTTAATGAACAAACTGAACTACCAAGCAAAATAGAGACAGATTCATAGACAGAGAGCAGGCAGTCAGCTCTCACGAGGGTTGTGGGAAGGTTGGGCTGGGCAGGAGGAGTTGAAGGGGTAGAAAACTTGAGAAAAAGAGAGAGAACTCATGGATATGGACAACGGTGTGGTGATTAAAGTGGGAGAGAGGGGTGGGTGGAGGTAGAAGAGGGCTTAGAGGGGATAAATGGTGATGGAAAAAATGAAATGAAATGAAATGAAATGAAATGAAATGAAATGAAATGAAATGAAATAAAAAGAAAAGATTCTCCTTGGAGCATTTTTATTTACCCAACTTTTGGATGAGGAAATTTTATTTTGTTTCCTAAAGAGGACCATCATCTGACCCTGTGGGGATTTTGAAGCAGAATTAATTGGGCTGGTTTGGTGAGGAGGCAGAAATCATTCAAGATGCAGGGCAGTCTGAGCCTGGCAGAGTCATAGAGAGAGAAAGGACATCAGAGTGCTGCATCCTTCCTCTCCATCCACCCTGCGAAGAGCCCGCCTGCCTCATCAGCTCACTTCCCTTTGCGTGTACCCATCTGATATACACATTTGGTATTTTATGGAAAGAAAGGGGAAAAGGAGCAGTTTTAGATGAAGTTTCCATACATTCAGAATTCAAGCCAAAGCCAGCCATTAGAAAAACCAAAGTACTGACTCCTTTTTCATTAACATTCCCTTGCTTCTTTAATCAAAATCCACTCTCCTTAACCTCAAACCTGTTCTTTCTCACGGAATAGTTGCAAGCCTCCTTTGACTATCTCATTTCATTTATAACTGTAAATTAGAATCCTTGACCCTTACTTTTTTTCACATAGGACTTAATGGGTATATATTCTTTTAAATCTTTTGTGCTCCTTTGTATGAATTGCAGCACAAGGATATTTCAGCTCAAGGATAATATGTTTTATTTTCCTTTCTTTCTGCCTCATAGCACCACACTATGTATCTACACTGTAGCAGAGATTCTCAAGCTCAGCTATACATCAGAATAATTTGGGGATCTTTGAACAATCTCCATGCATAAGCCATACCAAAGACCAGCTAAATCAGAGTCTTGGGGGCTGGGGTGGAGGGGGTGAAACTCAGGCACCAGTATTCTTAAAGCTCCCCAGTGATTCCAACATAAAGCCAGGATTAAGAAGCACTGATCAACAGCAACACCTAATAACTTCTCAATTCCCCAAACTGGCATTTATTTTCATGATTCTTGGGCCATGCTATTTTCCTAGCATTGAGTGCCTTTCCTTATTTTACTTCCTAAAACAAAACAAAACACAACATGCACAGCAAACAAAACCCAATTCAAATGCCCCCTTCTTTACAAAGTCCTCTCTCTTCCCCATCAACAGTCTCAACTTAATGGTGCCTCCCCTCACTCCCATTCACAGGACTTATATCTAGACTTCACACAAGGGCCATCGGCTTTGAGCTCTAGATAATCGCAGACATGTTCTTTACCAAGTGGATTTTAAGCTTCTTGAAGATGGGGATTTGGGCTTATTCATTTGTACATAGTAAACATTCAATAAATATTTTGAAATAAATTAAAATAGCCAAAAAGAAATATAAACAAACCCATACCCTTCCTATAAATAGTGCAGGTGATGACTTGTGCCTCTATTAAAAATGAGTTCTTTGGAAAAGCCATAATACCATCCTGTATAATAAAAGGCTAATATGCAAATAGACTGGACGGTGAAACAACCGGAACAGAACAACTAAACAACCGAACAACCAATCGCTATGATGTGCACTGACCACCAGGGGGCATGTGCAGAACATGGCAGGCATTGGCCACGGCGGGATGGTGGAGCAGGTGAGTGGGGGCACCAGACCAAGGCAGGGCGCTGGTCGCTGTCATTGGGGCGAGCCTCTGATGGCTACTGAAAATTCTTTGCTCCCTTGCGCTGTAGTCCTGCCCATCATTCGCACTTGCTTCCGGCACCCACCCTGCTTGCGCCCACAGCCAGAGCCGTGGCTCACACCTGCTGCCAATACCTGGTGCCAGTTCTGATCATTCTGAGCCATCAGTGGATACGAGCAGCGGCTGCTGGCCCTGATCGCCCCTGAGGGCTTCTCCACCTCCCCCTGCTCCTGAGGGGCAATTGAGGCAGCAGCTGTGGCTCACACCCACTGACAGCACTGGCCCTGCTTGCATCTGCTGCTGGCACTGGCCTCAATCGCTCCACGCTGTCAGCGGGTGCAAGTGGGACCAGCGCTATCAGTGCGTGGGAGCAGCGGAGGCGGGAGCAGGGCTGCAAGCAGACAGGAGACTGGGGGCCGAGGTGGGAGAGGCTGGGCAGGGGCACAGAGGATGGGCCATGTTCTGCCCCTGTGCCTACCGCAGCCTCACGGCCCACAGTTCCTTTCAAGGTGCATGAATTTGTGCACTGAGTCCCTAGTTTCTTATAAAAATGTGGATGTGATTTACTATTGCTGGGAATAGCAGCTGCTGGCCAATGACAACTTCAAATGTCAGTGATAACATAATTCAGCAGACATGGTGATTCTCAACCTACATATGGTTCCATATGGGCTTCAATACAGTGTTACTTCCTGCTCTTACAAATATACTCCAGGTTTTGTTTTATAAAACTTAACTTAGATTAAATGAGCATTGGCCAGAGCATCAAAGTCCTCCCAGGATAACTGAGAGGGGGGCCGGGGGACGGCGGGGGAGAAATAACAGATGCTTGAAGTCCACTCCTTTTGGAAGAGTCAATTTAGCATGACAAGACATCTTCCCTGAATTCCAGGTGTCCCTGCCTTTCCTCTCTGCTCCCATTGAAACCCTGGATGTAACTCTTTCTCAGTGTGATTATCAAATAGTGAGCAACTTGAACGTAAATATCACATTTTACTCATTGTTTTTCATACACAGCACTTAGCTATCATAGCACTTGGCTATCAGACAACAGAGACAAAAAATATTTCTTGAGTAAGTACTCGAACAAGAGGAAGAACCATGAATTAGTATAGGTAAGTATTGGTATGAATGGCTCTGTCTCAAAAATATTTCCTTTTGTTGCCTGCAGAAAGCAAGAACCTATTTCTGCCACACCCACAGGTATAGTGATTTGAATAGATGCCTTATTAGATATGAACAGCTAGAAGAAAATAAATACACAAGTAATAAATCAATCACATGTTTTTTGATTAAGCTGTATTAATTGAAATGTGCAAAATTGCTTTTAAATTTTACTTCCCTACTCAAAAATCTTGTTACACTTAACCTCTAGGACCAGAACTAGGGTGAGGAAAATGAGGTACCCACTTTGGGTGCAAAGTTCAAGGAGTGCAAAAAAAAATAGATAATCAAAATAAATAATGTTTAGTGCAATATTTTAAAAACTCAATAACAATGCAAAAAGAAAATCCACGATGAACAATTATAAGTACACAATACACCTGGGATAGATTTTCAAAATATTATATGAGTCTTATTATATCATGAGCAATATTATATGAGCATTATTATGTGATGTTATTAAATAAAGCCCTAAGCAGAATAATAAGAGCCCACAGGTTTTCTTGTACATAACTCTGAAACTGTAAAAAGCTATGCACAAACGTGGCTGCTTTATAAAAGAAAATAGCTTAATAACAAAAGCTATTGTGGGTGATTTTCCATATGAAGCAGCAAATAATTTTGTGAGTGTGTTTGAATTAGAGGTCAAAGTATCTAATGTATTAGAAAAGAAATTGATACTGCCCCACTATGATGCCTTCCCAAGTATTTACATATCAAAAGACATATGCTTTCATTTCACTCTTCACTGTTCTAGCATTTCTTGAGTGTCTGGCACTGTGCTCAGCACTGAGGTTAATACATGGCCAGCTACAGGCAGACACCCTTGTCAGCAAACACCAGTAATAGAAAACTGAGAAAGATACAAGAGAAAGCAGTGGGGTTACCATGGAGACAGGAACGATTTCTCCCTAGGGAAAGAATAAGGTGACAAGCTGAAAAAAATTTAAGGTCAGGACTTTTCAAAACTGCATCCCCCCCCCACCCGCCCAACAGCCAGTTGGCAATATGTATGAAATGCCTTGAAATGTGAAATAATTTTGATAAAGCACTTCCATTTCAAAGAAATTACCTCAAAGGAATTTTTATGCATGTGAGTTAAGAGTTCTCTCCATGAAAGTTCATCATAGTATCATCTATAATACAATAAAAATAAAGGAATAAACCTAACTAGCTAATATCATGGTGTTGTAAAGTTATGTACATGTTATAATGGAATTGTTGCAGTGATTAATAATATGTTGGTAAGGAATCAGTAATGACAAAGAATGGTGTACATACCTGGTATATTTTACTGGACCAGCAACATGGCTATTTTCTGGGAGGTGCTTAGACATGCAGATTCTCAGGCCCCATCCCAGACTACAAAGTCAGAATCTGAATCTCCTTTTTTTTTTTATTAATTCTCACCAGAGGATATTTTTTCCCATTGATTTTTAGAGAGAGTGGAGGTAGGGGAGAGACAGAGAGAGAAAAACATCAATGTAAGAGAGACACATCAATCGGTTGCCTCAAGCATGTGTCCCTACCAGGATCGAGCCTGCAACCAAGGTATGTGCCCTTGACTGGAATCAAACCCAAGACCCTTCAGTTTCTTGGGCTGATACTCTAACCACTGAGCAAAACCAGTGAGGGCCAGAATCTGCATTTCAACAAAGTCCCCGAGTGATTCCTATGCACATTAAATGAGAAGCACTAGTGTATGCCATATGTTTTTAGCAAAAGAAAACTATGTACATTATGATTCTATTTTTGACTACCGAACTTTGACTCAATGAATAGAGAAAAGAGAGGATAGATATACATCAACGTATACACAGTGATTGCCTCTGGAAACTGTGCTTTTTATTTCCTCCTTTTGCTCATATTTTCTAAATATTCAAGTACAAATGTGTATTGTCCTTGTTATAACAAAACAGTAATTCTTATTTTCTTTTAAAATTATTGTTCATGGTGAGTGAATTATTTTGTATAAGATAAAAATTCAGGTCCATTGTACATTGAGGTTTGCAAAATTGAAAGTACAATTTCACATCAATAAGTTCTAGGACCATATATCTAGTACAATTGTGAGTTTAAAAATTTCTTCACATTGTGTCCATAAGAATATTTGTCTCTTGCTATTCATGTGCACCTTGCTTCTCTGCCTTGTAAAGGTATGACTACATTGTAGAGCAGCTCATCCATCAGCAGGTTATGTAATCTCTTAAATAGTCTTCGGTATCCTTTGAACCTCACCCTCTCCCCTGATGCCATCCTCAAACTTCTAATATATACAACATTTCTACTTTTCTTTTTAATTTTGTTTTAGGACTTGAAAAGCCTCATTTCAAAAGACAAATGTCATTAGCATACCCTGCTGGTACTAGTATGAACCCCCTTTGGGAGCTATTGTTAATCCAATTCTCTTTTTAAAGGAGGATGCTGAGGGTAGGGAACATAGGTGATGCCAGATTTGGGGCCAAGGCAGCGGGGAGAAAGACCCCTACCTGGAGAGCTGCTCAGGTGGGCCCTGGTAGACACAGTGTAGACTGAAGACAGAAAGAATGCAGGTGTCCAGGGAAATAAGAAGAGCCCTACCTATAAAGCTCTCCTACTGCAGTCTGGTTCATTCCCAGACATCTAGGGAATACAAGCAAAATCCATTTCAATGCAAACCTTTTTAATGTAACATTTTGTTAATGAAAATCACGCACAAGTCCTCTGAGAAGGGACAAGGGTAATTGTGCTTTGCTCACCTCCTTCCAAGGATCTTACAGAACAAGCAGAGCAACAGGACCTGTCCCTGTAGCAGCCTGATTAAGGCAAGCGCTGTCCTGTTGGACACTGTGCTCTTTCCTGCAGCAGGGACTTCAAGCCTCAGCAATGGGAAGACAAAGGAGACCGAGAGACTGCTTTTCAGAGAAGTCACAGGTGGAGATGGGGAAGATTATTGAAAAAATTTTGAAAAAAATACTGTAAGTAGTTACGAAGAATCTAAAGGGCAGGTTTTTTCATATATCATCTCATTTAATCCTTATAATCAGATTTGCTGCACGTGAGCTGGCCGAGAGTCAGTGGGGTCTTAACTCTCCCTCCCCTCCCTGCCCCCCCCCCCCCCCGCCACCGAGTTAATTCAGCTAATGAATGGTAGGTGAACTAGGTATCTTGCTCAAGCTGAGATTCCTGATTTTGCTCCCTTACAGTCAGTAAGTCTGAGTGGGGCACAGGAATTTGTCTTTTAACATTTCCCAGGCAGTTCTGATGCACAGAACAGACACGGTATGTCTTGGAGGGACACAACCTACACATTGAAGGGAGACCCTTTGTCACCCCTGTAGCAAATACCGCCTTCTCCCACCAATATGCCTTTGACTACACTGCTCCCTCCTCTTGGTCTGCACTCCAGCCTTCATTGCCTGGTTCCAGGCCCTCAAAGTTGGAGGAGAAGGATCTGAAGTGAGAAAAATAGAAGTTGAGTCTTAAACCTCGCCATTAGCTAGTGATGCTAGCTAGGTATGGAAGGAACAACCTCTCTGAAACAGTTTACTTTTCTGTGACATGGAGAAAATAAGTCCTGCCTCAACCACCTTACACTGGGCTTGTAAGGAACCAATAAGAGGATTTAACTAAAAATTGACTCGTAGAGTTCTACTGACTTTTCATACAGACGTTAGTAATTGGGGGAGGAGTAGGGGCTGCGGAAATGGAAAGACCTGGACTCAAAGTCAGACGTGAGTCAGAGTCTGGCTCTACCACTCACTAGCCCTCACCTTAAACACATAACCTCCTGGAGCCTGTTTCCTTTTGTATAAAAGGAGAATCGTAAGCTTTATGACCAATAGCAGGAATGGAAGTAACCTAAACTTCCATCAGTAGGGGAGCAGCTAAATTAGGGGTGCTCTGTCCATGCTGTCAGAGAGGTGTCTTCTCCCCACTCCAGACTTCCATGGAAATGGAAGTTTTAGCATCCCAATAGCCTCCCTTCTGCCTTAAGTCACTCCACCCCTGGGAAGGCAGCACAACATTCTGAGTGTAGGTCTTGGCTCAGCTTCACCCTTTTCATTTTGTGAGCTGTTATGCTGCACAGATGGGTTCCACACATGCAGGTTCAGGTTTAACAAGCCTGCCTGACTAGTTACATAAAACCCCAGCCTCTGATCTGGCCTCTATCTGCAATAATATAATTTGTGGCCTCCATATGCCATCACTTGTTTCATTCTCAAATTGTTCAGAACCTGAAACAGGGGGCAAGGGAAGGGAGGTACTATTTATTGATTCCTCTCAAAACTCCAACATATGTATTGAAAACTGTGTAGTCATTAAAAAAAAAAAAAAAAGAGGCAAAAGCATATGTACCTACTATCATGGAAAGTACCTTGGGTATGTTGTTAGGTGAAAACGGTCAGGTCTAAAACCGTATTGAGTGTGCTTTAATTTATATAAAAATAAAGAATGCGTTCACAGAAAAATGCATTTACATTGCTCTTAAGGTGGGAACTGAGAATATGAGGGAAAATGTATATATTCTAACACGATTTTACCTTTTAGCTACGCATGTGTTGTTTTTAAACAAAATATTCATATAATAAATACACATCCATTGCATTATTGTATGTGGGTTTCCACTGCTCTGAAATGAGAATACTGACTTTGAGGGTATAAATGGTTTCATATCTGTGAAGTACCAGATAGACCACCTACACATGATAATAACTATTAATACAGAAATTAATCTATACAAATCATAGAATTGACAGTGATGAATCATCTATTCAGTTATTCATCTCTGTTGTTTTTTTTCCACTGATCCATGATCTCTTAGAGGACAGAACCTTCCTTTGTTCATTTTTATGACCCTAGCAGTGACTACATTGTCTTACTTATTGCTCATTTTCTAGTAAACATGTATTGAATAAGGGGTGAAAGAACTGGAAATAACATTTTCATATTCAACATGTATCAGCGCATTAAGTCTCTTCCCTCTTCCTTTCATATACTATACTCAATCCTAAGACCGGGGAAAAATTCAGGTCAATTTCATGGAAACAGGTTCTAACTCTTTCAAGAATTCTAAGAAATAGAATAAGCTAAATCATACTCCTTGAGTTAAGAAACCAAATTATAAGACAGTGTTTCTTAGTGATGTGCAATTTAAGTTTCCCTGCTTCAAACCTGGGTCTGCTTTTTGAGGGTCAATTTATATAACTTAAAACATAACTTTGGGACACATAAAAGGAAGTTTGCAAAAATAAAGCATAATATTTGGTCTTCCTAATCAGAGTTTGCCATAAAAGCTAGCTATAAACTAAGTCTCTAATATGTTCCAGCAATATTAGACATAGAAAGATCTCAACATGAGTAAGACATGCCTCTATTCCAAAAATATTATACTTGCCACCCAGTAAATTTATAAAGGCCTTAATTGTTAACTTGTTTAAAATTGCTACCTCAACACCTTCTCTCTTACTAACCCACATATCTAATAAAATTCTACATGACATAAAATAGAGTAAGATGATTTTTTAAAATTCCTTATTAATCAATAATTATGCATTTCGCAGCTACAATACTATGAACCTCACTTTGTTAAAACATAGACACACAGCTTATATGTGCCTGAATTTCTGCAAAACATGTAGGTGCTGACCTATATACTTTGTAAATGTATGTATTTAAAAGCAAAGCAATATTTATTTTAGCAATATTTATTTTAAAGCATACTAAAATACGATGTGATAGCGATTTAAATTTAAAAACGGACTTTACTGAGATACAATATATGCAGCTTGTACCGTTTTATGAATCTGAAAATGCATACATCTATGGAAATGCCACATCCCTAAAAAGTTAGACATCCTTCCATCACTCCAGAAAGTTCCATCCTGCCCCACCCCAATCAATCCCTACCCTCACACTCTCCAGAGGCAACCACTGTTCTGATTTTCATCACTCTATATTAGATTTGCCTATTCTAGATAATTTTATTATAAATAGAATTCTAGATTGATTCAGTTCTTCCCTTTAAACATGTTAGAGAGGTTCACCCATTATCTTCTGCTTGCTTTGTTTTTAGGAGAAGCCCATATTCATTTTTACCTTTGATTGATGGAAGGTAATCTTGGTTTTCTCTGTATACTCTTAAGATTTTCTTTTTATGTTTAGGTTTTCTTTTATCAATTTGACTATGAATTGCCTAGGTGTAGTCTTTTTTGTGTTAATCCTCCTTCAATTTCTTTGAGCTTCCTGGATCTTGGAATTAATTTTTTAATCAAATTTGGTAGATGTTTGCCATTATCTGTTCAAATGTTTTTTTGCTCCAAAATCTGTTTCTTCTTTGCTATAACTCTAATTAGATATAGGTTCAGATCATTTAATATTATCCCATGGGCCACTGAGGACCTAGTTATTAATGTTCAGTCCTTTATTCTCTCTTTGCTTCATTTTAGATAAGTTCCTTTACACATCAAGTTCATTGATTTTCTTTGTAGTGTTAAGCCTATTCAATTATGATTCTTTCAGATTTTACATGTTTCTATTCTAGAGCTCTCATTTGGTTCCTTTTTTATGACTTTCATTCCTTGCTTGGTTGCCTCATCTATTTACATATATCTAACTTGCTTTTTTTTTAATTATCAAATTTAAAATGGTATTCAATTATTTGACAGCTAATGCCAGAATCTGTCATATCTCTGCATCTACTTCCATTGATGGCTCTTTTCTTGGTTATGGGTCACATCTTCTTGTTTCTGCACATATCTAGCAATTTTGTTGAGATTCTAGGTTTTTGTTGTCTTCTTTAAAGTTATAAGTTTTGTATTGCCAGTGAATTAAATTATTTGTGGATTATGTTGATCCTGTTGAGACTTATATTTAGATTTTATTAGGTTGGCCCTGGAGTAGGCCTTACTATTTATAAAGCAAGGCCTTTCTGCAGTTTCAGGTGAATTCCCAAGTTTTAATCCGACCAGTTGTACTCTAAGATCTCCCTGCAGAGTAAAATCTTGAGAATCACACTGTCCAGACACAAATCCAAGTAGCCATTCTCTGCCACACATCATAAAATCATGTCTTATATGTACACAGTAGTCAGCCAAAGACTCAAGAAAACCCCAGTGCAGATATCTAGAGCTTTTTCTCTGGCATGTTCCCTTTTTTCACTGCCTTGCTCCTCAAATTCCAACTGTTTCAGCAGCCTCAAACTATGGTCTCTGTTTTCTACATCTTATAAGACTACTCTTCTCTCTTTGGCCTCAACAACCTGGGACTATAATTTTGACAGTGCCCCATGAAAAAAGACCTGGTTAATACAGACTTAGCCCCACATGTATCACTTCTGTCACTGATCACAGTCCTGTATTATATGCTGTCCAAAGACTGGAAACACTTGCTTCATATGGTTTTCCTAGTTTTATAATCTTTGGAGGGTAAGTAACACATATTAGTTCATCATTACCAGAATCAAAAAACTAGATCTAAACTATATAGTTATAACTGAAGGTGAAATGAGAAATTAGAACAATAAGAAATCTTCAATAAAAATAGTTACTATTATTATGTTTCTTAAGAACAAAATTCTATGACGCACTATTATTCCAAAGATGAGGAAACTGGGACTGAGAACAGTTAAGTGAGGTGAGTTGGTAAATAAGAAAGGATTTGAACCAAGACAAGTTTCACATCACAGTATACATTTTTCCTATTTCCCTAATTTTGATTATTTAAAATAATCAAAACAAGTTTCCTAAAGCAATAAGAATGGAGCTGGGCTTTGAAAAATTGTTGGTCTTTGTATTGGTGAACATGTGGGAAGGAGCAGAATCACATCCTAGGAAAAGGAAACAGAATGAAGTGGGAAGTGGATGAGAGCCAAACAAGAGAGGCAAGGTTTTGTATGGCATATACTGGAGACAAAGTTAAATAGCTTGTGTGAAGTCAGCTTATAGGGGAAATATAATGTGGTAGGTAAAAAGAGAAAAAGAAAAAAAAAAGAAAGAATATTGCCTTTTCAAGATTTTTTAGATTGTACTTTATTATAATGCTAGAGGCCCGGTGCACAAAAATTTGTGCACTCGGCCGGGGGGGGGGGGGGGGGGGGGTGGGCGGGGGGGGGGCCCCCAGCCCAGCCTGTGCCCTCTCACAGTCTGGGACCCCTCGGGAGATAACGACCTGCTGGCTTAGGCCTGCTCCCGGGTGGCAGAGGGCAGGCCCAATCCCTAAGTGCAGCCCCGGTCAGGCTCAGAGCAGGGCCGATTGGGGAGTTGGGGCGCTGCCCCATCATGCACAGAGCAGGGCGGATCGGGAGGTTGCAATGCCACCCTCAGTCACGCTCAGGGTAGACTGATTGGGGGGTTGGGGCACCTCCCCCTGTTATACTCAAGGCAGGGTCAATGGGGAGGTTTCGGCGCCACCCCGTCACGCACAGAGCAGGGCCGATCAGGGGGTTGGGGCGCTGCCCCCTGTCACGCACAGAGCAGGGCCAATCAGGGGGTTGGGGCATTGCCCCCTGTTACTCACAGAGCAGGGCCAATTAGGGGGTTGGGGCGCTGCCCCCTGTCACTCACAGAGCAGGGTCCATCAGGGGGGTTGGGGCGCTGCCCCCTGTCACACACAGAGCAGGGCCAATCAAGGGGTTGGGGCGCTGCCCCCTGTCACTCACAGAGCAGGGCCAATCAAAGGGTTGGGGCGCTGCCCCCTGTCACTCACAGAGCAGGGTCCATCAGGGGGTTGAGGAGCTCCCCTGTATCACTCACAGAGTAGGGCCGATAGGGGAGCTGGGGCACCGCCCCCTGTCACACACAGAGCAGGGTGGATCAAGGGTTGGAGCGCTGCACCCTGTCACACTCAGGGTAGAGCCAAAGGGGAGGTTATGGCTCTACCCTGTCACACACAGAGCAGGGCCCGTAGGGGCGGGGGGTTGGGGCGCCACACCCTGTCACACACAGAGCAGGGCCGATGAGGGGGTTGGTGCGCTGCACCCTGTCACACTGATCCCGGTGCCGGGAGCCTCACTGCTCCGCTGATCCCGGTGCCGGGAGGCATATTACCCTTTTACTATATAGAATAGAGGCCTGGTGCACGGGTAGGGGCTGGCTGGTTTGCCCTGAAGGGTGTCCTGGATCAGGGTGGGGGTCCCCACTGGGGTGCCTGGCCAGGCTGGCTGAGGGGCTGAGGGCTGTTTTCCCGCTGGCAGTTGACTAAAAGCTCCCAATTGCTCCTTGTTTTCTTTCTTTTTTTTTTTTTTATTCTGGGCCAGCTTTAGCTCTGAGGCCTCGCTGCTGAAAACATAGATACAATGTTGCGGTCCCGGGCTGACTGAAAGCGGTTTTGTTTAGCATCTTATTTGCAACATAGTAATAGTTGCTTAGAGTTGCAGTTGAGAGTCCGGCAAGTGAGGCGGGGAACGTTGGAGTCTGCAGTTCCTGGAGGAAGCAAGCAGTTTCAGTGCATGGCTGCCGGCCGCCATCTTGGCTGACAGTTAATTTGCATAAGGATACGCTGATTAGCCAATGGGAAGGGTAGCGGTCGTATGCCAATTACCATGTTTCTCTTTTATTAGTGTAGATTTTAGCCACAGATTTTTTTCACACTTACTGGTAACTACATAATCACATACACTCTTCTATTGTAGAATCTTCCCCTCCTATGTTTATATAATCATGAACACTGAACTTTCTACCAGTCTTATTTACATAGATGATTAAATATGTTGAAAAGAGAAAGCAAAAAGGGAAAAGAGAATTTTTACTTTTACCTTTGTTTTTGATATACATGTCTGGTTGGTTTTCATAGTGATGTAAAGTATTTCTCTAAGCTACTCAGATATCAAAACGTTTAGAGTTGCTGAAATTCCCATTCTGAGTTCACAGGAGATATCTTGCCTCTCCTCATTTAGCAAAAAAAAATTAGCTACAAAGTCTTCCTCTCAACTTATGACCTCCTCATCCACAAGGATCATAATCCATTTAGAATCATTATTTGAGCAGCCTCCCTGCTGGAGGCAGGGTCACAGACCTACCTCCCAATCGTACCTTGTGAAGAGAATTCCCTCTCTTCAGCTGCATAATGTTGCTTTCCTTGTGTGTCAGCTAACCTTAAAGACAACTATTAGTTTGGTATTAAAGATCTGAAATTTCTTTAAAGATGTATAAGATAGCTTTGATTTTCCTAAATGATATTTAGAATGTGACTGCTTTTGTGCAATTCTACTTAGTGTCTAATTTTGTTAATACTGATTATAGCTGCACTGCCCTGTTTGGCTGAGTGGATAGAGCATCAGCCCACAGACTGAAGGGTCTCTGGTTTGATTCCCCATCAAGGGCACATACCTTGGTTTTGGGTTCACTCCTCACTCCCATTAGGAGCTCCTATGGAAGGTAACCAGTACATGTGCCTCTCTCACACCTGTGTCTGTCTGTCTATCTGTCTGTCTGTCTGTCTGTCTCTCTCTCTCTCCTTCTCCTCCTCCTCCTCCTTCTCCTCCTCCTCCTCCTCCTCCTCCTCCTCCTCCTCCTCCTCTTCCTCCTCCTCCTCTTCCTCCTCCTCCATCCATTTAAAAAAATCGATAGGAAAAATATCCTTCAGTGAGGATTTTAAAAAATACTGATTACAGCTAAGACAGACTGGGCACTTTCTATGTACCAGGAACTGTGATCTCTACAAGAATTATCTCACTGGATCCTCACAATGGCCCTATGAGGTAGGTTTTATTATCATCCCCATTTCACAAATGAAGACACTGAAGTTTGGAACACTTGCATAATTTGTTCAAGAAACCAGCAGTAAATTATTGTAGTTATTAAGAGTTAATTTCAGAAGTTCAAAAATTTGAAGAAATTAAAACCTAGTCCCCAAGCATATGTAAAGACAGCAAAAGTAATTTCTGTGAGGATCTCACACATAACAAAGATCTTTAAAATGAGATATACATAAATTTAAATTATGGTTCTCCCATTTCCTAGCTAAGGTATGTTGAGAAAATAAATTACTTATTCTATGTTACCCTGTTTCTTTATCTCTACAATGCCATAATATTAATATCTCTTGGTGAGTTCATGATGATTAAATAAGATAACATCTATAAAGCAACTGGTACATAAAATAAAGAGAATAATAAGAATAGCTAATATTTGACTCCCCATGTTGAGTCAAATTTAAAATTCAGATTTCCCTAAATGCAGTTCTACAACTTACAAGTCTCGTGACTCTGGTATGGTACTTAAATTTTCTAGGCCTCAGTGTGCTGATCTGAAAAGATGGTCATAACAATAATTTATCCTCTCATGAGGTTGTAAGAACTAGGTGAAGTATACAGCAGTCCCTGACACTCCATAAGTGTTCAGTGTGTTATGTTATGATGAGGCTACACAAAATGACATAGTGGATTTGTTCAAAGTTCAATGCATATGAGGACCAATGTGCATGAGAACTTGATTTAGAAGAAGCCAATAATCTTTGAAGAAATCTATTATTTTGTGTTTGTATC
Source organism: Myotis yumanensis (assembly GCF_028538775.1). Classification (NCBI taxonomy): domain Eukaryota; kingdom Metazoa; phylum Chordata; class Mammalia; order Chiroptera; family Vespertilionidae; genus Myotis; species Myotis yumanensis. The sequence continues at coordinate 180,127,244 of NW_027223753.1, forward strand.
TTGGCCTGGCCCTGGTCCCATCAGACTCCTATCTGCATGCCATACAGAGCAATGAAGTCCCATGGAAGAGCTGTTCCATAGCAAGGCCACTGTGAACCCCCACTTACAGAGAATGATACAGTTTGGCAAAGTGCCATTCTTCTCCCTACACTTTGTCACTGAGTAGCAAGGACTTTTGGCACAGTGCTGGCTCTCTGCCTTGATGATGAAGCCTGATAGAACAGCGGAGGCGCCCACAGTTCTCAGGAGGAGAATAACAGACAAACAGCAAAAGACACTATGGTTCTTAAAGCATCATCCCTAGCAGATGAGCAGTGGGATGCAGGATATAACAAGTGCAAGCTCGGAGGTGAACACATCTAGGGACTCAGAAATAACTGAGAAAGACTTTCCAGAGAATTCAATTACACAGGTGGGGGCAATGAGCCAGAGTAATTTGAATAGTGACTAATAAGGTGACCTCATTTATACCCACAGGCTAGAGAGATCTAGATAAATTCAGGTTACATTATAATAAAAACAAGTCCTTTTTATTTTTATTGTGGTGGAATTGCACTTGAAGCACAGATTTTCTCTGAGCTGCTTTGCTTGACACTTTGGGCTGCACCAATTTTCTATTGGCACAGACCCAACTTTCTAGTGGTTTGAGTTTTGACTTTCCCTTGACATTGCTTAGTGGTCAACATGAGTAAGCTTTTAAGAAATTGTGTATTTGTTCCTTAAGTACATTTCCCTTTACAAAATGCTGACGTGTTTTTTTATATACCTAATTAACATTTACATAAACCTTCATGTTTGTGCTTTTCCTTGCATCCTCTGAGAATAGTTATTTTTAAATAGACTTCATTAACATAGGAACAATTAGAAATAGGAGGCCCTGCATTAGTAGGGCTTAAAAAATACATTCTTCTTAGGAGTGTTAGCTTAAGAGGTTACCATCACAAATGTATGTGTGACAGGCATATCTAGTCTGATTCATACTGCAAACTCATCAGAAAGATTAGAGGATACATTGAAATTTTTAAGTTAATTTTTTTGTTTATTTATTTTTTAATATTTAAGAGAGCCACAAAGCTACAGTCATCTTGCTGAAGGTCTCATAAATATAACACCTAGGAAAAAGGTTAATTTTAATCAGAAGGCCAATTTATAAATCCAGAAATGCTGAAGTAGAATTTTTTGCTTTACTTAATTTCTCTGTGAAATAAATCGCTTCTCCCAACAAAAAATCTCCAAAAAGAGTTTGATATGGAAAAACTATTTATTTTTATTTTTTAAATATATTTTTATTGATTTCTGAGAAGAAGGGAGAGAGAGAGATATATCAATGATGAGAGAGAACCATTGATCAGTTGCCTCCTGCAGCCCCCCTTCCCCACCAGGGATCGAGCCCGCAACCCGGGCATGTGCTCTGACCAGAAATCGAACCGTTACCTTCTGGTTCATAGGTAGATGCTCAACCACTGAGCCATGCCAGTTGGGCATAAAATTTTTACATAATTAAAATTATATATATATAAAACTCTCCAAAAAGAGTTTACTTATAATCTGTGAAATGATAGTGAGACTGCTCAAGGAAATGAAGCATATGTTTTCAATAGAGAATAACAAAATATGTTTGTCTCTTCAAATTTGACCTCAAAAAAAGTGATGTTTATTTGGCAAACCAGAGAGTTAAGCTGCTTCATGCAAGAAACACAACATCTGTTTACTATGAAATTTATCTTCATCTAACCCTGCATTGTAGGCATTAGTAAGAATGCTATTAGTTGCCTGGATGGTTAAAAATGGACTCCTCTTCCCGGCCAGCATGGCTCAGTGGTTGAATGTTGACCTATGAACCAGGAGGTCATAGTTAGATTCGCTGTCAGGGCACATGCCCAGGTTGCCAGCTGGATCCTCAGTAGGGGCTGTGCAGCTGGTCAATAGTTCTCTCATCATTGATGTTTCTATCTCTCCCTCTCCTTTCCTCTCTTTGAAATCAATAATTTTTTTAAATGGACTCCCCCAAATATTTCTTACATGACAACTAGTCATTCCCATATTTATATACAGAAAGCATGCTAACACCGGTAACTAACCAAAAGATTATTGGTTATTTCTGATGCACATTCAACCTTAAATGCATAAACACTCTGAAGAAAGATAAATTTTTTAATGCTTCAGCAAGAATTTCTTAGCAGAGGCAATACTATTGTTACTTAATAACTTTCTATTGAACATTTAGAGCCAATCTTGTAAACATTATATGGATTATATTACCTATCTAATTATAACTATACTAGAGGCCCAGTGCACAAAATTCATGCATGGGGTGGTCACCTCAGCCCAGCCTGCACCCTCTCCAATCTGGGACTCCTTGGGGGATGTCCGACTGCCGGTTTAAACTGGCAGTCGGACATCCCTCTCACAATCCTGGACCGTTGGCTCCTAATTGCTCACCTGCCTGCCTGCCTGGTCAGCCCTAACTGCCCCCCCCCACTGGCCTGATCACCCCTCATGGCCTTTGTGTGCCAGCCTAATCACCCCTAACTACCCCCCCCCCGCCAGCCTGGTCACCCCAACTGCCCCCTCGACGGCCTGATCGCCCCTCACTGCCTCTGTGTGCCGGCATGATCGCCCCTAACTTCCCCCCGCTGCCAGCCAGGTCGCCCCCAATTGCCCCCTCTTTGCTGGCCTGGTCGCTCCTAATGCCACCCCCCCCCGCTGGACTGATTGCCCCCACTGTCCCCCCTCTGCTGGCCTGGTCACCCCTAACTGCCCCCCCCCGCTGGCCTGGCCACCCCAACTACCCCCTGCCAGCCTAGTTGCCCCTCACTGCCCCCCCCCCGGCAGCCTAGTCACCCTCAACTGCCCCCCCCACCCCCGCCGGCCTGGTCACTCCACGCAGCCTGCTGTTCAGTTGTTTTGTCATCCCTCACTAACCCCCCTGCCGGCCTGGTCGTAGGCAGCCATCTTGTGAGGATGTGAGGGTCAATTTGCATATTACCTCTTTATTATATAGGATGGGGAAGGTGCTATTATTATCCCTATTTTACAGAGATGAAAACTGAGGTTTGGAGAAGTTAAAAAACATACCTAAGGTCACATAATCAGGTTTTAGAGGCATAAGTCTAACCCATGAAATATTCATTCACAAGCTTGCACTTATTCACTATATTATGCACGAGTCATTGTGATAAGAGCTAAGAGGCAGATGGAAGATCGCTAAGCCGGAGTTTCTGCCTCAACATGTTTATAATCTCATATGTAATAGAAGGAGACACCACCACGGTGCAGAACCCTCCAGACATACCAAGTTGTCCCAAGACTCCGTCATTTCAGCATATCCCTCATTCCAAGGCCAGGGGCTTCGACACTTAGGGAAGGGGAACTTTGCCCTCAAATAGGCCCTCTTGAGAAATTAAATTTGTCCGGGATCATGATTACAATTTTGCATACCTATAAACTACCTGGTACTAAAACTTGAGATTCAGGAAACTGTTGTGGGGTTTTGGAGGGATGAGGTAGAGATACCTGCCATAAGGGATCTCAAAGGGCAGCAGGAATTGAGTGTAATGTGGGAAATGTGGCAGAAAGTGTCTGCTTTCGCTCTTAAAATTCCTGTGGTTCCAGTAGTGACAATGTGGCTACTTTGCCTGGTTAGAGAAAAGCTAGCAACTGAAATATTTATCTTCCATTCGACATTACTGAGATTTGGCTTTGACAAAGCCATTTTCATAAAGCAGAAAAACAACTTGTTTCACAGGTCTTCCTATTTTAATGATATTTTTTTTTCAAGGTGCATAATAGCTTCATTCTCCAGCTTCTGAAGAAGATTTTTCTCAGTTTATTTTGACTAACCTTGTGTAGAAGTGACCTGAATTAAAATGGCCTAGTCTATTACTTATTCTTCTCTCTAAAATTACAGTTGGACTATAATGTGAAAATTTCTATTGCTTTTCAACATGAAATTAAAATTACATAGTTATAAAAAGAACCTCGATTTACAATTTTTGCAAAGAAGTCTTGGACTTCCAAGTATAATTACTTACAGCTCGTTAAAATGCAGTTTTATTAACCCAGAGCTAAAGTTTCTAGTAATAGTGGATTTTTTATAAGAATAATTATAACAGTCATAAATATTAAGCATGAAAGTAACACTCTACACTTAAAGGGAATATGTGTGCCCACATCTTTACCAAACTTAATGTGAAAAGGAAGACATTGAAGGAGTTGCCAGATTGTTAAAGAGCCAAGCACAAGCTCTGTAGTTGGATGCCTAATTAAAGAAAGGCATTATAATAAAATGTTTCCAAAATTTCTATGTATGTAAAAGTCAATGGATAAAACATATTGAATAATGGGAAAGGTACCTAGTAGCACTTTAAATAGCCTTTTTCCTAAACCATTCTGGGGGAAAGAGCAGGTAGAAATCATATATTCAGAAGAATAAGAATTTTGTGAAAATGTGAAAAAAATGACTAGAATAAAATATATTTAAACATTAACAGCAATAATACGTGAATGGCAGATTTATGGCTGATAGTTTCCGCTTTTTAATAACTTTCAGTAATATCTCGGCTTTCTACAATGAGCATATATTTCTTGCAGTTCACCTACAAAACTTTCAGTACATATAGTTTTCATTTCCATGATTTCTAGTTATTTTTTCATAATGGTTTATTCTTGTTTTGTATTTAAAATGTTATCCTTTACATTTCTCTGGATACTAATTAAATAGACTACGTTTTGTGATTACTTGTCTCTTTTAAATTATCTTCTGCATCCACTGGCCCAGCTTGTCCACAGGGAGGGGTGGGAGTTGTTGCTGACTTGCACAGTTGTGTTTTCTGTGTGTTAGGGGGATGGGAGTTCTGGGGAAGGTGGATGTGCCACTGGACTACATACCTCCATGGTAGGTCTTCTGGAAAGGAAGGTCCTCTCCTTCCAGGTTATGACCAGTCACTAGGAGCACTGCCATGTCTCTACACCCAAAGTCCTACTCTCCTTGCTCCTACCTGTGGGTGGACAGGGACGAAGCCATCCCTGGAGCACCTTGTGCCTCATTGCTTCCACAAACTTTTCTATGAAGCATCTTTGTTCTGCTTCCTCTTGGTTTGGCACCTCTCTCTGTAGATTACATCTCCCTTCTCCCAGGACTTTTCCTATTTTGTGAGAAACCAAAACTTGTCTTGAGCATGTGCCACATATGTAATGACTAACACAAACAAAAATCTTTTCTATTTTTTCCTAAATATTTGCACTAAAGAGGCAGACCACAAACTGTATTTAGTCTGCCATCATGAAACAAAGTAAATTAAAACCAATTTTAAAATGTTACTTTAAAATTCCCATTTCAGTAGAATTGTTTGCTAATGAAAGAAAATAAAAACAAGGCTGCTATGAACCTTAGGGTGTTAACATTTCTTCTAAATCCTGATTTCTATTCTTTCAGATAAATGCCCAGAAGTGGCAATGTTGGATCATATGATAGTTCAATTTTTATTTTTTGAGGAACCTTCATAATATTTTTCATAGGGGCTGCATCCTTTTACATTCCTACCAACAGTACACAAGAGTTACAATTTCTCCACATCCTTGACAATACGTATTGTCTTTTGTTCTCTTGGCAATGGTCATCTAGCAGGTGTGAGGCAATATCTCATTGTGGTTTTGATTTGCATTTCTCTAATAATTAGTGATATTGAACATCATATACCTGTCATTTACCTGTTCATATACCTGTTGACTATTTGCATGTCTTGTTTGAAAAAAAAAAGTCTGCATAAGTATTTAGTCCTAAATGTGCATCAACAAATAAGTGGATAAGGAAAAATATGATTACATATTAAAATGGTGGTTGTCAGGGGCCGTGGAGGAGGGGGGGTATGGAAAATTGCTAGTCAATGGGCAGAAAGTTTCAACTGTGCAAGATGAATAAATTCTAAAAGTCTCTTGTACAGTATTATGCCCATAGTTAAAAACACTGTATTGTACTCTTAAAAATTAAGAGGTTAGATCTCATATTAAGTATTCTTACTTGAACAAAAGAAATTTTTAAAGTAAAAAATAAAAATAGGAAACTAAGTTAATTGATACTTAAGGCATTCAGTTCAGGAGATGTGGCAAAAGGACCACCATCACCTGGTCTTGGATTTGTTTTTTTAGAATGTCCTGGGTATATGACATTTTTTCTTTTCTGTTTTGTTTTTCTATTCTTTTGAGAATTTTCTTCCTTTCCTTTTGATAAATAAGTGAAGATGCCTCCCTTAAAAGATTGCCTTTTCGCCCTGACCGGTTTGGCTCAGAGGATAGAGCGTCGGCCTGCGGACTCAAGGGTCCCGGGTTCGGTTCCGGTCAGGGGCATGTACCTTGGTTGCGGGCACATCCCCAGTGGGGAGTGTGCAGGAGGCAGCTGATCGATGTTTCTCTCTCACTGATGTTTCTGGCTCTCTGTCCCTCTCCCTTCCTCCTTGTAAAAAAAAAAAAAAAAAAAGATTGCCTTTTCAAGTATAAATGTATTAAAAATAGCGGTAATCAAATAATAATTAAATTTAAAAATTAAAACTATTAAGAATTATAAGTGTATATTCGGTTTGCCAATGACTTAAAGCAATAACATGCTTATTCATAATGACTACCTGGGCACATGTTACAACGTTTAGATCATTCAAAGATCATCAGTATGTGCTAAAGGAAAATGTCAGCCAGTGTTTTGGGGACAAGCCCTTGAAAATGCTATTAACAATATAATTTTACTTCAATTCCCTCCAATGCCTCTTTAAAAGGCAGAAGATTCATTCTTTTAATTCTGAGTTAATCTTTATGACTTGGGATACAGTTAATATGTTTTCTATACAACTTTACTTTCTTTTTAAAAAATAAAAATGGAAAGTCAAATAAAAAATAATTAACCAGAAAAGGGAAAATGCTAAAATGATTATTCTCTTAGCTTTCAGACTGAATTTTGTCCTCTGGGGTTCATTTTATTTACAGACAACAAAAACAGATTTCCTGGTTTTATAAAAAGGAGAAAGCCCCTAAATTCTTTGAACATCAAGCATGTGTTGATCAACTGCATTTAATGACTTAAGTATAAAGGAATCAGAATCTGGGATATTCGATTTCTTTTTAAATACACAGGCGTTAGAAAATGAATGAGGAAAGGCTGAACACAAAATACTTTTGCCTTTTCCAAAGCCTGAAACATTTAGGGGAAAAAATAGGTGAATTTATTTGCCAAGCTCCAAATGTGGTTTGTTTCTCAATATGTAAAATTTATGGTATTCACTTTTTCTGAAATGAATTCCAGCAATTAACCACAGGATAATTAAAACAGACAATTTCATAAATAGTGGAGTGAAGTGGGAAGGAGAAGTATGAGAACTGAAATATATTGCTGCTGACTAATCTTTGGCTAGGTCTCACTCAAAGATCTGGTCTTCTTCAACTTCTGAAGAACAGTAGCAGAGAATTTATCTCACTCTTTTACACACTATTTAAGTAGTGGGGCTGATAAGCAGCAAACTTACAAGGAGAAGCATACCCAAGGTCAACCCATTCATTGGTGATACAGAGGTGAAGACAGTGAATCTGATCCTGGTATTTACACCAACAAGAGCCAACCCCAAGCTGGGCTGCACTGATAGAGAAGAGGGACAGAAAGTGTTCTGTGTTCATCTTGAAACATTACAACTGAACCATAGCTAAGAAGCAAAAGAAATAACCTTCTACAAATAGCTGATAAACATGAAAAAAAAAAACTCAACTGTATTACTAATCATAAAAAGATAGCAAAATGAAATAATCTATTCATCAATCATGTTCATTTATCAGTTTGTCAAAGATTACAAAGTTTGATAGAAACTGGTTTGGGGAAGGTGTAAAGAAATAGCATTTTCTTGTAATGACTTCTTGTTATAACTTTTCTGGAAAGAGAATTTTTACAATATTCAACAAAAGATCCAACAATTCCACTTCTAGATGTTTCTCCCTAAAGAAATGAAGACATGGATTAAAATGGATGTATAGATATAAACATTGAATATGTTTTGGCCCCGGCGTGGTAGGGACAACCCCGGTCAGGTTGAAACGGCCCCGGTGTGGTAGGGACAACCCCGGTCAGGTTGAAACGGCCCCGGTGTGGTAGGGACAACCCCGGTCAGGTTGAAACGGCCCCCGTGAGGTAGGGACAACCCCAGTCAGGTCGAAACGGCCCCGGTGTGGTAGGGACGACCCCGGTGAGGTTGAAACAGCCCCCGTGAGGTAGGGACGACCCCAGTCAGGTCGAAACGGCCCCGGCGTGGTAGGGACAACCCCGGTCAGGTTGAAACGGCCCCCGTGAGGTAGGGACGACCCCGGTGAGGTTGAAACAGCCCCCGTGAGGTAGGGACGACCCCAGTCAGGTCGAAACGGCCCCGGCGTGGTAGGGACAACCCCGGTCAGGTTGAAACGGCCCCCGTGAGGTAGGGACGACCCCAGTCAGGTCGAAACGGCCCCGGTGTGGTAGGGACAACCCCGGTCAGGTTGAAACAGCCCCGGTGTGGTAGGGACAACCCCGGTGAGGTTGAAACGGCCCCCGTGAGGTAGGGACGACCCCAGTCAGGTCGAAACGGCCCCGGCGTGGTAGGGACAACCCCGGTCAGGTTGAAACGGCCCCCGTGAGGTAGGGACGACCCCGGTGAGGTTGAAACAGCCCCCGTGAGGTAGGGACGACCCCAGTCAGGTCGAAACGGCCCCGGCGTGGTAGGGACAACCCCGGTCAGGTTGAAACGGCCCCCGTGAGGTAGGGACGACCCCAGTCAGGTCGAAACGGCCCCGGTGTGGTAGGGACAACCCCGGTCAGGTTGAAACAGCCCCGGTGTGGTAGCGACAACCCCAGTCAGGTTGAAACAGCCCTGGTTTGGTAGGGACGACCCCGGTGAGGTTGAAACGGCCCCCGTGAGGTAGGGACGACCCCAGTGAGGTTGAAACGGCCCTGGTGAGGCTCAGACGGCCCTGGTGAGGTTGAGACTGCTCCAGTGAGGTTGGGACAAATAAAGGGGACCAGTATGGACTGATGAACAGGTGTAGATACAGAAGCAGAGCAACATTGAACAGAATGTTAAACTACAGTGGGGAGCCTGGGGAGGGTTGGGGGGGGGATTGTGAGACCAACTGAAGGACTTATATGCATGCATATAAGATTAACCAATGGATACAGGACACGGGGCGGGGGGGGGGGGGGGGGCGGGGGGTAGGGGCCGGGGGAATGTCATGGGGGGGAAAAAGGAGACATATGTAATACTCTTTGTAATACTTTAAGAAATAAAAATTATAAAAAAAAAAAAAAAAAAAAGAATATGTTTTAACATGGCAAAATTATAAGCAACTCAGAAGTCAGACGATAGGGGATTGGTTTCATGTATTATGATATATTCATGAAATAGCTACTAAAAATGATATTGTATCAACACATTGTTAGGAAAATTAACTCCTAATTTGTTTTTCAAAAAGTGATATTGTAGAATATTTGCTAAAAGGGGAAAGTGTTCATGATATCATTGCTAAGTGAAACAGAGCAAGCTAAAACATGGTTAGAAAATGATCACATTAAAATATGCAGAAATGAAGAAGTGCCTCTCACACCTTTGCTGTTTTTCTCTTTGAACTCAGTACTTCCAAATTCCCTCCACACCGGCTCATGGTGATCTCAACCAGGCCTATGGCTTTAAATACCAAATTTAAGCTAACAATTACCAAATGAATATCTCTAGTTCATATCTCTTCCTGTACTCCAAACCCGTCTATCCAAATCTTCACTCACATAGAACATGTCTCAAAATTATCATGTTCAAAGCCACATAAGACCTACTGTTTTCAGAGTCTACCTCGTCTCAATTAATGCCAACTCCATACTTTGAGATACCCAAGAACCTTGGAAACATTCTAACTCCACACTAGTCTTTATATCCCACATTCAATCCACTGGCAAATCTTGTCAGCCCTTCTTTTATACTCCCCAGAAGCTGACCACTTGTCTCCACCTCCACCTTCACTAAGCCAATACTGTGGTTCATCTGGGTTATCACAATAGCGTAACCTCCCTGATTTAACTCTTTTGCTTTGTCTGTTCTCCCTGTTCTAACTGTCTCCACTTATTGTCTATTATCTGAAGAGCAACCAGAGTGATTATATATATATATATATATATATATATATATATATATACACACACACACACACACACACACACAGACAGTCCTCGGGTTATATCAGACTCAACATATGTCATTTCGTGGTTATGTCGCCATCTCCCATTTATTCATAAAAAAAGTTCTGTCATTTCGACGTATGTATGTATGTGCTTTATATTTTTAATTATTTATTTACCGTAATTGAAGGTCAGGAATTGTTATCTTTCTTTTAATTTTTTTTTACTATTTCACTTCATTACTTCTGTGTATGTGCTCCATGTGAGTGACATAGGTGCTTATGTAGGTTGGTTCTGACTTACAGCAAAAATCGCATTACGTTGAGCTGTAGGAAAGGATCTTTGAGGTAAGCCGAGGACCTACTGTATAACTCTTCTGCTGAAAACTCTGCAATGACTTCTTGCCTCACTCCAAGTGAAAGCCAAGTTATCCCCCTATGGCCTGTAAGGCCCTGCCTCACCTGGCCAAGACTTACCATTATCACTACCTCCCTTGCTCACTTCGCTCCAGCTACACTTGCTCCCTTGTTGTTCCTTAAAACTCATAACTGTCACTTGCTATTCCTTCTGCCCAAAAATTTATAGATGGCTCATTTTCTCACCTCCTTACGGTTTTTGCTCAAGTGTCAAAAAGGAAGGCTTCCTAAACTCTCTATTTAATAACACCTCTCCTACTCCCCTCTCCTATTCCTCTCTCCTCACCTGTCTTCCCTATCCCCCACTCCTTGCATATATTATTTCATAGCATTTAATAACACCTAAGATATGATGCCATTTACTTACTTTCATTGTTCATTTTCTGAGTCTTCTCCCAGCCCAGATGGAACATAAACTCCACAGGGTAAGGATTTTTGACTGTTTTAGTCATTGCTGAACCCACAGTGCCTAGGACAATGCCTGATGTATAGTATGTGCTCCTTGAATAGTCATTGAACGAATGCTGCTAAAGATGTATATTAAAGTGAGCAGTAGTTATTACTGGATCATAGAATTTGGGGTGGTTTTGTTTCTTCTTTTATTCTTATAATATTCTTAAATAGACTATTTTTAGAACAATGTTAAGGTCACAGCAAAACTGAGCAGAAAGTACAGAGAACCCATATACCCTCTACCCCCAACACACCCACAGTCTCCCTACTATCCACATTCTCCATCTGAGGGGCACATTATTTTCAATCAATAAATCTATATTAACACATTGTTATTACCCCATGCACATAGTTTAAACTATGGTTCACTCTTAGTGTTGTGTATTGTATGGGTTCGGACTACTGTATAATGACCATTAACTAATATACTAATGTAGTCACCATGATAGTATCACAGAATAGGTTCCCTGCTCTAAAAACCCTCTGTGCTCCATCAATTCACATCTCCTTCCCAACTCACCCCTGGGAAACACTGATCTATTTACTGTGTCCATAGTTTTACCTTTTTCAGAATGTCATATAGTTGGAATCATATGTATATAGTCTTTTCATATTGGCTTCTTTCACTTAAAAATATGTACTTAAGGTTGGTTCCTTCATGTCTTTTTTTGGCTTATATAGTCTCTATCTTTTTAGTACTAAATAATATTCTGTTGTCTGAATGTACCCCATTCAACTGTTGAAGGATATCTTGGTTGCTTCAAACTTTTGACAATTATTAATAAATCTGCTATAGACATTTATGTTCAGGTTTTTGTGTGAACACCACTTTTTACTTATTTGGGCAAATACCAAGGAGCATAATTTCTGGATCTCATGGTAAAAGTATGTTTAGTTTTTAAGAAACTGCCAAACTGTTTTTCCATAGTGGCTGTACCATTGTGCACTCATGCCAGCAATAAAGAAAAACTCCTATTGCTCCACATCCTCACCAGAATTGGGTGTTGTCGTCATTCTGGATTTTGGTCCTTCTAATAGGTATGTTATGGTATTTCACTGTTGTTTTAATTTGAATTCCCCTGATGACTGACAATGTAGAGCACCCTTTTGTATGCTTATTAGCCATCCCTATATCTTTGGTGGGTGCTTGATTGCATCTATTGCCGACTTGTTAGATTTCTTTGTTACTTTTTTTTTTTACAGTGCATTGGTCTTTCAGACTCATCATGCCATGAGTTCATAGGGAGTGGGGGCCAGCACTCAGGTTCTTTTCCATTGGTTCTCACACAGTGAGCTTCTCTGGGTGGAGCAGACTGATGCTTCAGTTGAACCCAAGTACCTTTCTCTTTGACTTCCTTCAAATTTTCTGAACATTTTCCTTCACACATTTCAGAAAGCTATCTCGGCTCCTAACGTGCTTAATGTGCTCAATATGTACATTAATTCTCTTGGCCAGATCTTGCCCTTAACTTGTTTGTCTACAGCAATGCCCACCTCATGCTGGGTGACATTGCAGGCTCTTGCAGTTTTGCCATGGGAATGTCTGTTGGGCATTCCTTTTGGAACAGCGCCCATTCCGTTGATGTCTACAATATCGCCTTTCTTGTAGATTCACATGTATGTGGCCAAAGGAACAAGTCCACATTTTCCCAAAGGCCTAGAGAACATATACTGGGTGCCTCTCCTCTTTCCTTTTTAGTCATTTTAGCAAATTACTAGAAGATGGTGGTTCTGGCCAAAAAGAAATTATTTTCTTATTGTTGAGTTTTAAGAGTTCTTTGTATATTTTGGGTAACAGATCTTTATCAGATATGTCTTGCAAACATTTTCTCCCAGTCTTTAATTTATCTTCTCATTCTCTTGAGATTATTTTTATAATTGAATAAACATTCCACATTTTAAGTGATATATCATAGGTCATACGCCAAATGAGTATTAAATTATTTCAACTTATGTCTGTGTACATAACAGCTTTGCTATATTGGTTATAACATAGAGAGTACACATGAATCAATATAGCCTGAATCTATATAACTGAATATCCTTCTGTGCTTCTTTACTATTTTTAATATACACTTCAAAATAAATGTAGCCATTGCTGGGATTCCTCATTCCATGTAGGCCATGTCACATCTCAGTTTTTATAGGCACAGCAAAAGCAAATGCTCTGTAAATGCATATGAAGCAAGTGCTCTATTTCTAGACAAAGCATCTGTCCTGAGTCCCATATTTCCTACATGGTGAACTAAGCATTACCCTCTCCCTCTTTGCCTTGAGCAGAAAGTACCTCAAGCAAATGCTCTAGCCTGCCTTGCTTTGGACCTGTTCGTCTCTACAGCACCAAGCATGCCTTACCAGAAGCCTCCCTAGTCCCAAAGGACTCAGCCACCCTGGACCCACCTAAGCCAAAAGACATTCAAGGAGCTCATACTTCCTCAAACCCCAAAGCTTCCAATCAGTCTGTGATCAAAATGCCAAAAGGCTAAGGATCCCCAAATGCCAAAAGTCTGTCCTCCCTCTCAGATTTCCCAAACCCTTCAAAAATTTTAGTTTCAAAATCTTTTCCTTATCTCTACTACGGCCTGCCAGAAAACACAAGGAAGATAGATATCACCTGCCCCACTCTCTAGCCAAGAGACTCTATCAATCCTTGTTTGCTTCTAATGGAAAAAGAGCTCTCCTCTATATGGAGGGGCCTTAAGCATGTTTCTTAATTTGCTTGAACCTCAGCTTCTATGTCTGTCAAATGGAGGTACAATTGTCTTCCTTTCAGGGCTATTACAAAGACTTGATATCTAAATCACATGACACATCTTAACTACTCAACCAAGCTACTGTTGTTTTGTTCATTCATTTCTCAGTTAACTCCCTGTCCCTCTTTCCACACCTTTCTGTATTCCCAAGTCCATGTTGCATCCCAAGGCTCTTCCTTGAGAAATAGGACAGGATATTAATTCCGTATATCTGGTATATGTAAATAACATTATGAGATGAGCTGTTCCAATTCTAATTCCTGGCTAGGTAAGTGGAGGACGGGGGTGGGGAGGGGGGATGAGGTCTAGATCTGATGTAACACATTGAGCATATTCAAAACCATGACTGGGTCTTAAATTCAACCCAAGGACTGATTTATAGTCAACATTTATAATCACCAGGGAACAGTTTACTATACAGTCATAGAATCTTACAGATGAAAGAAAACTGAAGCTCAAGAGGTCTCCTATCATCACCCACAGTGATCTTCCCTATGATCAGCTACACTCACTGCATTGCTCTGATTCACCATACTAGAAGAATTAAACTCCTACTTTTTCAGCCACTTACTCTAGAGGTGCAGCTATGATGTACATATCTAACCCTGGAATAACTGGGCAGCAGCAGCTGGAGGGGGCCTACATGATCAAAGGTGATAAAAAGGCCCTGTGCTTTTGCTACCTTCTTTTAATGCCCCAAGGCTGTTGCCTATGCAGCCTCTGCTATCTTATCATAATTTTGACTGCTATGATGTTAACCTGCTATTTCTTTTAATTGTTAAAAGGAACCATTTTTAGAGACTATTCTCTTCCTGATTCCCTCTTAGCTACATTTCTGATATATCCCCACTTCTACTTTGCTGATATGTTCATTTATAATCAAAGGAAAACTTAAAGATTGGTTGGCAATTTTTATCTCAGGCCATGCAGCATGAATGACCCTGAATCTCTCCAACAGAGAACCACAGTGTGTAGTGGAATGGGCAATCTCTAGAAGCAAGGCAAGGCTTAGAGACTCAGCTCTGAAATGACTTATTCCTGATTATCTGCATTTACGTGACAAGCCATAAACTGAGGCTTAGTTTTTTTATCTGTAAATGAAGGACAATTATATCAAACATATAGGATTATTTATATTGTAATCCTTTGATAACCCCCCTCCCTTAAGTTGCAAACATCATCTATGACTTTAGTTTTATTTAATTGTGACTGAATAAATGAGGATAATAGGCCTATTATCTGGTAAACAAGGATGGTTACCACCAGTAGAATCCAACATGGCCTTCAGAACAGATATGATGGCTTCTCAAACGGACTGTTTAATTAAATGTTGCACCATGAGCATGGAGGCATAATTATATTCTTAACTAAAATGTAGTTATACTGTAAAGACTGTGGCCATTACTAATGAAATGTTTGCAGAGGGTAAACATCTTCCAACCATCAGCAAATCAAATACCAGAATGGCAGGAGGTCACCTGGTATTTGAAAGACAAACTAAGAAGTAATTACAAGGAAACCAATTAGAAGATTGACAAATCCCAAATGGTTTAATGTCATACAAGTTACTATTTAAAGGGCAGAATTTTAAATTCAGAAGATAAGAATCTTGGAAATCCTCCAGTCAAATCTTCCTTGGGGCTCACAATGTGATTTGCCCATAGTCACACAAACACTTTGAATGAGAATCAGTACCTAGTTCAGGTGATATTTAGACTCTTATATTTTTTAAAAGTTTAACAAAAATAAAATTTTAGCTATTATTCTATATAATAAAGAGGTAATATGCAAATTAACCCTCACACCCTCACAAGATGGCTGCCTATGACCAGGCCTGCAAGGGGGTTAGTGAGGGACGACCAAACAACTGAACAGCAGATTGCATGGGGCGACCATGCCGGCGGGGGTGGTGAGGAGGCTGTGAGGGGCGATCAGCCAGCAGGGGGGGCAGTTGGGGGCGACCTGGCCAGCAGCAGGGGGCAGTTAGGGGTGACCAGGCTGGCAGGGGGGGCAGTTAGGGGCAACCAGGCAGGCAGGCAGGTGAGAAATTAGGAGCCAGTGATCCAGTATTGTGAGAGGGATGTCTGACTGCAGATTTAGGCCCAATCCCGGGGATCGGGCCTAAACCAACAGTCAGACATCCCCCAAGGGGTCCTGGATTGGAGAGGGTGCAGGCTGGGCTGAGGGGACCCCCCCCCCCATGTACAAATTTTATGCATTAAGCATCTTGTATCAGTAAGATTAATTGTTCAGTGCTCATTAAGAGCCATGCATTATAGAGAGCATTTTATGTACATCATCTCATTGTTTCCTCTCAACCCAATGAAGTGGGAAGCACAGTATTTTCCATTTAGGAGGTGAGAAAACGGAGCCTTTGAGAGGTCAGTAAACCACAGCACTGGTATGTGGAAGCATCAGGCTTCAAATCCAGATCTGACTCCACAATTGGTGCTCTTTGCATTAGTTTTCCTCTTATTCTCAACCTTTTTAAGGATCAGTTATTAAAGATATCATAGTAACTAACCATCTTGGCATTTCACAAGAAAACTGAGGGTAGACCAAAGAGGGGGCCTTTCTGACACTGAGCCCAAAATGCAATTCCCAGCAAGGTCAACAGACACTTTTCCCACCTTGACCCTTGGTCTGAGCTATTGGTTTCCATGGAGCTTCAGCAAGCTCCATTAGAAAACACATCCAGGCTCTAGGACAAAGACAGAGCCCTTCCCAGACACAGGAATATCCATCATGTTTCTACAAATATTGTTAGAAAGAAAATTCATGACAAATAGCACTGGTGGAAGAGTGAAACATGTCCCAGGATTAAAGACACACAGTCTGGGTACATACAGGACACAATGTTAACACTTCATACCAGTGTGACCTCAGAGCTAGATTCTTACCCTCACCTGCAAAATGAGACAAGGTTTTGGAAAGACAACATAAAACAATTTGAATAACCTTTGAAAAGTTATTTAAGTAGATCATGAAAAATATTTATAGAATACAGAATTGTATTTAAAAAATAATATAGAGTAGGGAACCTAAGTGCTAAGTTTGAAATATAGTCCCTGCCTTCAAAAAGTTGCCAAGCTAGGTAGTAAAGCAAATGTGACTCAATATAGAAACATTTTCACATCTGGTTTTCTATCCTCATTATTTCCAGGTTCTAAGTAATATTGGTACATTTGTAATAAAGTATTTCTTTTACCTTTTGAAATTTTTTCTTAGGATAAACTTCTAATTTTAAATTATATTTTACTGATTTAAGGCATAGGTTGGGCTACCTATTGCTGTTACAATTAATCATCCTGAACTAAAGTGGCTTAAAACAACAACAACCACTTTTTTATTAGTCATCATCGTTCTGGCATTGACTTAGACTCAGCCAAGCAGTCTCCCTCTGGGTCTCTGAGATAGTTGTACTCAGTTAATAACTGGTGCTGGAATCATTTCAAAGGCTTCCTCACTTAGAAGTCTGGTGAGTCTATAGCTGATGCTGGCTGTGGACTGAGACCTCAGCCAGGGCTCTTATTCATAAACCTACACAAGGCCTCTCCATGTGGCCTCTCCATGTGTGCTCCCTGCTTCCTCTTGGTATGGTACCTGGATTCTAAGAGCAAGCACCCCAAGAAATATATGCAGAAACTGTATCCCTTTTTATGCCCTATAATTAGAAGGCATAGCATCAATTTGGTTATAGTCACAGACCTTCCCAGATTCAAGGGGAATGAACAGCATCCTTTTCTCTCAATAGGAGAACATCAATGTCATATTGAAAGGAGAACATGATCATGAAAAATACAATCTACCACAGGGCACAATCTAGCAAAGGTCCATTATACTGCAATGAAAATTGGTTATATATACTTGTGCATACAAGCAAAAGGAATATTCAAAAAGTTAGTCACTATCAGACTAGTGTGGGGTAAAAGAATTGTCATTTTCCCAAATGTATGTTTTTGCTACACTGTTTTTTCTTTCAAAATACTCATTCATCATACCAGATCTTCTATATTCTCCAGATCGTCTATGTGGGCCAGACTGAAGAACTCAGGTGCAGAATAAGGGGACATAAGCTCTCATAGTGGTTTAGGGCCCTCGGTGAAAAAGGAAGAGGTTGAGCCTTTATTCTTTAGATGGCAAGAGGCCAAAGGCATCCATTGAAAAGGTCAGTCTGTGTGAGAA
This sequence comes from Myotis yumanensis, assembly GCF_028538775.1. Taxonomy (NCBI): domain Eukaryota; kingdom Metazoa; phylum Chordata; class Mammalia; order Chiroptera; family Vespertilionidae; genus Myotis; species Myotis yumanensis. The sequence continues at coordinate 180,145,225 of NW_027223753.1, forward strand.
AGTATTTTAGGAAGATGCATCTTGGGTGGGGAATGGGGCTCTTCTGGTCAGGGAGCAGATCACACTCCATTGCAATAGACCATTGTAAAGGTGTGAGGGCCTAAAGAAGGGTGGAAGCAAGAAGAAAGGAAAGGAAGTAGAAGAAGTCGCTGGCATAGCACAGATAGAAGGAATGGGATTTGGTGACTGGAGGGTTGTTTAATGAGATGGAGAAGAGTGCCAAGGACCACACCAAGTTTGCTGGCTTGAGTAAATGAAGAGTGATATAAAGGAGAAGCTCAAGCCCGCCTGGTTGGCTGAGTGGTTGATTTCTGATCAGGGCATGTGTTTAGATTGCAAGCTCAATCCCCAGTAGGGGGCATGCAGGAGGCAACCAATTGATGATTCTCATCATTGATGTTTCTCTCTCTCTTTCTCTCTCTCTCTCTCTCTCTCCCTCCCTCCCTCTCTCTGAAATCAATAAAAATAAATAAATAAATGAGAATGTCAAGTAGGGGTCAGGGAGAAAGTTTCAGGGGGAAACATGGAGAATCCATTTTTTTTCACAGTCATTTAATAATATTAGAGTTTTGAAGAAGCAGACATAGACATGTTTTTGCTAATCCATGTTAGTCTTGCTCAAGACATCAACTCTTCATTTTGCAACTTATACCATCACACCTCTATGCCTTCATCCCTTACTCAATATTTTCTTTTCCTTGTATTATCTTCACTGAATAATTTCTACTTTTATTTTATGTTTGAGCTTAAAAACCCCTTTCTTGGGAAGCCATCCTTTGCCCTGAGACCATATCAGGCTCTCCAGTCACACACACACAGCACCCAGCACACACCTCATTATTTAGTAGTATTTGTAGAAAGATGTTCGTGCTAGTGTTCCTCACTGGAATGTGAACTCCACTGGGAAGGAACACATCCAGTGCATCTCCCTCTGTATGCCCAGTGCCAGCACTTCCCCTGGCACATGGCCAGTGCTCAGGATCTATTGCCTGAATGACTGACCAGCTCTTCCCTCTGAGTTCCTTGGAATAGCTATTCCCAATCTAAATACCTCTAGGGTCAGGAAGTCAAAGTAAAGGAAGGAGGCAAGTGGTGAGGATTATGGTAAATTATAACCAGAGCCTAGCAAAAGCATTCAAATTCTCATTAAGAGCAAAATAGCAACAAAACAAAACAAAATAACACTCTATACTGAATAAAACATATGTTAATTGCCTCCAGATCACAGGCAGTCTTACAACTCCATACAACCTGTTTTCTCCCAGGTAGAATTGCTCCCTACATTAGAAAAGAGACAACTATTAAACATGCACGACCAATGGGTGATCTTCCACAGGGCACTCAGACTTAACACAATGACCTTCATTATCACTATTTTAATAGGAATTCTGAACATCAGCAAAGGGTGCAACTTAAGTCCTGTTCCCACATGTCATCCACCACCCCTTTTTACAGTCCTCTTCCATTCACTGAATGTAGGACCTATAGAGAAACTTAGCCATCACACATTCTAATCCAATTATTTTACAAATGAAGAAACTGGGGCAAATGACTTACTTGACAGGTCACACAACAACCAGTGATTAGAGAGATGGAGAAATATGCTAAGAACCCAGACTCCTCCAAGTGCTGTCCAATGTTTTACCCACGTCATTACAGCCTCTGAAATAAAGCTTGAGGTGACATTTGGCACTGAAACACCATGAAAATATTATATACAGAAATAATTTTTGTCATGTGTCTATTTTCAAAATTAAATATAAATATACATATGAATAAACATTCTCACACACTGCTTTTCTATAATTCTGGGCATGACCCAAACTGGGATCTGAAATTGATCCCTTGCTAATGAGGGACAACTAAGAGGCAAAGATTTAATGATGGAAATTGTTTATAGTTGGCCATAAATAATGCAGTAATGGAATATTTATTGATCCCAGGTTCAGTAACTCAAATGAGTGATGGACTAGGAAATGCCTGCCACTTTCTGAAGGCTCACAGGCACACGCAGTCCACCCTCTTAATGGAATGTGCTAAAGCAGAGAGCCAAAAATTGACTGAGCTATCTGGACACTCCAGGCTGACTCATTTGCAAGATGGTTCTTTTCTTAGATTCCAAAGATGGCAAAGACATAACATTAGTTTTTGTACATTGAAAAAAAAAATGATGTGACCTTGCTTTCTATTATTGCTGTCAAGCTGAGGAACACAGAGAGGTGTCAAAACGGCCTGAAATGTAAGTTCATTTCATGGCCCATCTATCTCACCAAGGACCAGGGCTCTCCTGAAGACCCTCAGAATCTCTGCACCCCTGTGCTTTGTTTGCATTTCAATTTCCTCAGAGCTCTAGAAGCTATCCAATTCTACAGCCTTGACGCCTTTCTCCCTCCTCCACGCCTCCCTGGCACGAGTGCCAAACAGAAACCACCTTGCTGCCTCCGTTTAATCACAGAATGACAATATTTCAACATAACAGAGGGGCTGTTTGTGCTTTATCTTTTACTGCATTTTTATGGAGAGCAATATATTTTCTTCCTTTCCTCCCCTGATACTGTAACAATCTTCCCTAAATTAAATATGTAACAAATTTCTCATACGACTTTATTCCCAGGCTCTTTTTAAACCATCATTAAATATCTTCATGCTGTTTGACAGTTATTCCTCATGACTTTATTCCCAGGCTCTTTTTAAGCCATCATTAAATATCTTCATGCTGCTTGACAGTTATTCCTCATCAGTATGTTACCTTAGAGACTGCCTGCTGTAAATGGAGGTTTACAGTGCACAGAGAGGGGGTGGGGGGGGAGCACTGAGGAGCTGACGGGGCGGGGGGATGGCTGGACCCTCACTCACAGAATAGTCAGGGACAGGCACCAGGGAACCAGGGAGGTACACACTTGAGAAGTAGAGTTCATCCTATTAATCTTTGTATCCCCAGGACCTAACTCTGTTCCAAGTGAATGAGGCGCTATGGAGATATTTGGGGGGAGGAAGGAAGAAGGAGGAGGAGAAAGGGTAGGAGAGGGAGACAGGAAAGAGGCTGAACGTTCAGGAGATGTTCAATGAAGAAAGAAGATAGGCAAAAAGGACATCATTCATGGATTTGATCCAAGATAAGATGTGCATAATGATGGCAAAGTGCTTCCTCAAGGACCACAGCTACTGAAGAGTATGGCCATCTGCCGAGCAGTTTCTGAGGCCTGAGCCCACACCCTGCAGTGGACACAGGCAGCTGTGATGCAAGAAGCATCTGACAGGCAGGGTGGTGGAGGACAAGCGGAGGGGGAGTCGGGATGGGAGATTAGGCTGAACCACACTGACAAAGGTGGAGATCACAGGACTGGGGGAAATGTGTGTCATAGTAAGACTGAAATAACTATGATATTTGGGAGAAAAGTACATGGACCAAGATAGAAACACACAACTTTTCTGTAACAATTCTACTTGTAATTATCTGCATGTATTGATCATATCACTGAGTTTATCTGAAAGACAAGAAAACAAACTAGGATTCAATGTTGGCTACAGTCATAGCTGCTGTGTCCATTTTAATGTACAACTACAGTGGGGCCTTGACTTACGAGTTTAATTCATTCTGAGACCAAGCTTATTAAGGAGCTCGTTAATTCAAATTACTCTGTCAACTCAATGCAAAAAATCGGCCGAGAGACAGTTGGTATCTCAAAAAACTCGTTAGTCGGGACACTAGTAAGTCAAGGCCCCACTGTATTCTCTTTAAAACGTAGTACTTGTGGTATTGAGTAAGAATTCATTCTAAGTGCCTCATTCATGTGCCCTTTGCAGATATGTGGATCTCATCTAATACACCATTAAAAAAAAAAAAAAAAAAAAACCTGGACACTTGAGCTATATTTATGTCCCTTACATAACAAAATTTGTGTAGAATAGTGCTATTTTGATACCTGTTATTTTTTGTGTCAATCCAGACATGTAGATGTTACAAAATCAATCACAGAAGAAGGGATGTTTTGATCAGTTTTTAGTGAATAATCTAATTCAGCCAATATTTCTTGGCAAGCATGCATATTGCTGCCTACAGAACTACTTCCTGTGCTAGACTTCCCACCAGGCTCTAATATGGTATACTGCTAATGGTGATGGTCTGTTTATAATAGAATGAACTGTCACCCATAAAGTTTTGGCTCCAAGTTTGTTCATTTGAATCTAAGCTATATGAAAATTTTAGGAAGCAGCTTAATATGAAGCAAGTACCTGACTAAACGCCAAAAGAGCTAGTTCTACGTCAGGCCTCACCACTAACTGGAAATGTGATCTTGAATAAATCCCTTCTTCTGACCAGGCATCAGTTTCCTCATCTATGAAATGAAGATTTCGACCAGATGATCTTCAAGAACTGTTCCAACTCTAGCATCTTTAGACCTGACACAAAATAAGGAGCAACATTTAAACCCACAACCAAAATCCCTGGAGGTACAGCAACATGATCATCTCTATACAGTTTCTACTTCAAAGCCTTGGAATTCATGGCATTGGCCAAGATTATAATAGCAATCACTGGTCCCAATAATTGTACAACATAGGTGCTCAGGAAACAGCCTTTGACATCTGAAAACACGAAGTAGCATGGTAATGCATGCATGAGTCCATAACACTCTGACCTTCGTCCATCTGTTCTTCCTCACCAGTGACATTCACTGGGAATAAGGAAGCAGAGGGTAGAGATGATGTGAGAAACACAGAAAACACAAGGCAGAGACAACTGAGGCCCAATTTTTTGTTTGTTTGTTTAGCTTTAGTTTAGTTTTGTTTTGAAATAATTTTAGACTTAGAGAAGAGCTGCAAAAAGAGCAGAGAGAGTTCCCTTAGCCCTTCACCCAGCTTCCGCTTATAGCAACATCTTGCATCAAGACAGTAGTAATATCAAAACTAACAAATCAACATTGGTACAATAATATTTATTAAACTACAGATTTTATTCAGATTCTAGTTTTCCAATAATGTCTTTTTCTGTTCCAAGATCCATACCCAAAGGCCTGATTTTAATCGGGCAATTTAAGATGGTCTTTGCATGTAACAGAGCAGGTCAAGTTCTTATGTTATTGGATCCCCTGTAAATTAAGCTCCATGACACCCAAGAAACACTTTGTCCACTCTGTCTATCTCTGTAATCCCAAATGGGAATAGTTCCTGAAACATAGAAGCTCAAACAAATAAATAAATAGATTAATAAAACCAGTTAGATCATCTGACCTTCATTTTTATAGAACAAAACAATGTGATCAGTTACAAGGGATTCTTCTAAATATTTCATTTTCCCTTATTTTCTTAATTATCTTTGTTACTATAAGGTTTTCATATGGCATAATTTTATTAGAATTAGACTTGAACTATTAAGAATTCTGGAAACACAGATAATAATCTGATTACTAAATACCTCCTGCCCCAGGCTAAATACCCTCAGCTGAGGTCCCTTATAATGTTTCATCTTTATACTTCTTATATTATCCATCTTATAATGCATTAACCATGCATTTAAAAATGAACCTTTCTTTTAGAATTTTACCTCTACATTTTATTTTTATTAAATTTATTGGGTTACACTGGTCAATAAAATTATGTTTCAAGTGTAAAATTCTACAAATCACCTGCACATTGCAGTGTGCATTCACCATCCAAAGTCTAGTCTCCTTCCAACTCCATAAGTGAATTCTGGGTGAGAGTTTTTTCATCTGTTTATACCAAGTACCTGACAAACATTAGGTACTTAGTAAATGCTTACTGAATAAACATATGGCAACCTTCCTTCAGTACAAAACATTACCTATACATCAATATGAAACACTAAAGCCCTTTAAATTAGCATTGTTGATGCTAATAATTAGTAGACTAAGCAAATTGTACAGTGGAATGTATAATCATATTTCCATTATCTATCTTATGAGAAAACTGAATTCCAGGTCCATATTCTCTAGCAAACCTTTCAGAGGAAGTTTATTCTCTATCCAACCAACAGATCTCTGACCTTCCTTTTCCCTTCAAGGCATATTTCTGACTTACAACAAGTATATTTCTCCTCTTTACATGTTTAGTAGATTTGTCCTCCAAACAGAGTAGAGCTGGTTTATTTTGACTATGGCCTTAAAGTGCTTAAAGCACAGTCACATGCTATATGGGACTCAATAAAAAACTGTCCTTGGTGCAATCAAATCAGAGCAGAGACTATGAAAGCCATCCACTGCCATGCTCCCAATGCTTTATGGCCACTTCTTCAAACTGTCGCTCTCTCTCTTACACAGTGACTATGAAGCGCACATCCTTCTCTATGACAGGTACCGCCACCCTCCTGGCAGGGCCTCGTAGTGGGAGAAAAGGGGTTTAAAGAGTTTTAGATCAGCTGGCTCAGAGATAGGACAGAGTTCCAAGTAATCAAGGATAATTCACTCATGCGTACACATGCATTCTCACACTGTAGGAAAATCTGTCTACAAACCAAAAACAAACCGCATCCTTAGAGGGATGGAGCCAGAGGCCCTTAGAGAGGATAACACGGTGCTAGGGAGGTAAAGTGGCTCACCTAAGACCACACTAGTTAGCACTCTACTTCAGAATGTAAATCGTTGGATTGATTCTTCAAAAATCACTGCTTTAAAACTGGATGTCAAAGGTAACAGCAGCAGGTATTGCAAATTGGACCTTGTTGTCCCCTTGCTTGAAACCTTTTAATGGATTCTGATTGTGCTCAGGGGCCACATTCACCAGCATGATTTACACGTTCCTGGTGCTCTGGGCCCTGCTTGCACTCCAGCCTCATCTCTCATCGTCCCCTCTCATAGGCTCCCAGACTACTGTTTTACTTGAAGTGGTTCTGTGATGCCTGGTCCATGTACCATGCTATCTCTGGCCTCTGCTCCCACTGCTAGACCCCTGACAGACCCCACCCTCTGTGCTCCCATCTCATGCTATGATTCCCTACATTATACTGCTTAGCCCAGGGTTGAAATTAGCCTCTTTTTTCCCCTCTTTTCTCCACAAAATAATTTGAGAGTAGCAATCTTGTCTATCTGACTCCCAGTACCTTGAACTGTGCCTGTGCATTACAAGTAGTAAATATTTTTTCCCCACTGAATGAATACACTTAAAGAAGGAGATAAACATTCCTGTTAGTTATCTGCAAATGATAACTAATTCTCTCATTAATACCATTTCCCCCCTAGGAAAATAAAACTATATAATTCTAAAACCAAACTATATGATATTTTATAGGGGTTGTTTGCTATAAACACAAAATCAGTTATCATTTTAATTAATCCCAAGCACCATGCTATATCTATGCCTTTTAATCAATTAGGTTACAAAAATACTGTATCTGCCCCCTCTATTCCATGCAAAATGCAATTTCAATATGCTGGGTCCTCAGAGCTCTACTCCCCTAATTTTGGATTTGCAGTCACATCCATAATGGTTACAGAAGATCACTGTCAGTTCCTCACCCCTGGTACCAGTACCCAGACATGGTGCCAATGGAACCCATAAACCTTCTTCTTAAACCTCAAAGTAAGCAGCCTACACTGCCCTGTATATGCATTCATTCTGCTATAAAGATATATATATACTAGAGGCCCGGTGCACAAAAATTTGTGCACTCGGTGGGGAGAGGGGGTCCCTCAGCCCATCCTGTGCCCTCTCGCAGTCTGGGACCCCTCAGGAGATAATGACCTGTTGCCTTAGGCCTGCTCCCGGGTGGCAGAGGGCAGGCCCAATCCCTTGGTGCAGCCCCTGGTCGGGCTCAGAGCAGGGCTGAGTGGGGAGTTGGGGCGCCGCCCCTGTCATGCACAGAGCAGGGCGGATCAGGAGGTTGCGATGCCACCCCTAGTCACGCTCAGGGTACAGCCGATTGGGGGGTTGGGGCACCGCCCCCTGTCACACTCAAGGCAGGGTCGATCAGGGGGTTGAGGAGCTCCCCCATCACTCACAGAGTAGGGCCGATAGGGGAGTTGGGGCACCGCCCCCTGTCACACACAGGGCAGGGCGGATGAGGGGGTTGGGGCGCTGCCCCCTGTCATGCACAGAGCAGGGCCCATCAGGGAGGTTGGGGCTCTGTACCCTGTCACACACAGAGCAGGGCCGATCAGGGGGTTGGGGCGCCGCCACTGTCACACTCAGGGCAGGGCCGATGGGGAGGTTATGGCTCTACCCCGTCACACACAGAGCAGGGCCCATGGGGGGGGGGGGGGGTTGGGGCACCACCCTCTATCACCCACAGAGCAGGGCTGATCAGGGGGTTGGGGTGCCACACCCTGTCACACACAGAGCAGGGCCGATCAGGGGGTTGGGGTGCCGCACCCTGTCACACACAGAGCTGCAGGGCGATCAGGGGGTTGGGGAGCTCCCCCCTATCAGGCACAGGGCAGGGCTGATCAGGGGTTGGGGCGCCTTCCCCTGTCACGAACAGAGCAGGGCGGGTAGGGAGGTTGTGGCCCCGCCCCCTGTCACACACAGAGCCTCAGGGCGATCAGGGGGTTTGGGCGCTGCCCCCTGTCACGCTGATCCCGGTGCCAGGAGGCCTGGCGGCTCCGCTGATCCCAGTGCTGGGAGGCATATTACCCTTTTATTATATAGAATAGAGGCCTGGTGCACCGGTGGGGGCCGGATGGTTTGCCCTGAAGGGTGTCCTGGATCAGGGTGGGGGTCCCGCTTGGGTGCCTGGACAGTCTGGTTGAGGGGCCGAGGGCCGTTTTCAGGCTGGCGGGTGACTGAAGCTCCCAACCACTCCTTTTTTTTTTTTTTTTTTTTTTTTTTATTCTGGGCCAGCTTTAGCTCTGAGGCCTCACCTGCTGAAAGCAGGTTTCTGGCCTTTGTTCACCTTCTGTATTTGATACAATGTTGCGGTCTGGCTGGCTGAAGTCCGGCTGACTAAAGCAGGTTTCTGGGGTTTTGTTTAGCTTCTATATTTGCAACATAGTTGCTTAGAGTTTCAGCTGAGAGGCCGGCAAGTCAGGCGGGGAACAATGGAGTCCGCTGTCACTGGAGCAAGCAAGCCTCTCTGTTCGCTTCAGTGCATGGCTGCCGGCCACCATCTTGGCTGGCAGTTAATTTGCATATCGCCCTGATTAGCCAATGGGAAAGGTAGTGGATGTATGGCTAATTACCATGTTTCTCTTTTATTAGATAGGATGAGCCTAACAACCAGAACAACCAGAATGACCAGTCACTATGATGCGCACTGACCACCAGGGGTCAGATGCTCAACGCAGGAGCTTCCCCCTGGTGGTCAGTGTGCTCCCACAGCCAACCTCCCCTGGCCAGCCAACCTCCTGCAGTCCTCCCCCGTCTCCCCCGCCGGCAGGCCCTGATAAGCCCGGCAACCGTCACCTCCTCTCTGGCCTGGCCTTGATCAGACTGGCCCTGATCGGCCCTGATTGCTGGGGACCCCAGGCCTAGGGGCCCCACCCAGTGCATGAATTTTGTGCATTGGGTCTCTAGTTTTCTTATAAAATGCTTTATAGCACAGTGGCATTTTATACATATAAAAGAATTAATCTTTTATTCTTATTGCACATTTTTTCTGATAAGGCCACGTGACAATAAATCTGTCTTTCCCATAAGTATTTACATCTCCTGTCTTCCTCCACATGTACATAAAGAATTGTATTTGGATCCCTGCCTAAATAAGCCGTAATTGATTTTTTCAGGTGTTTCCTATTGCCATGGCAACAGTAATCAAATACCTTTTCATGAAAAGCCTTGTCAGTCACAATATAATATTCTCACTGAATACAGTCTCCAGTTCTCTGCCAACGTCTCCAGAGCTTTCTCTTTCTTGACCTAACATTTCCTTCAGGATCTTGGGTCCCATGAAAATAATATATTTAAATAGCATGCATGATTTTTTAAATGAGAACCTCCTATGAGTCCTTTCAGTAATGACACACAAAAGATAAAAATAGATCATGCTTTCAAGGGTAATAGATATTTTAATACTAGCATGATTAGTCAAATGTCTATAATCCTTCTCAAATCACCTTGGATGGTGTTGTTTCATTTTTTCTTTTTCTCTCCCAAGGAAAATCATTATTCATCTTAAGAGAGAACATCTTGTCAAGTGTTGCAGTTCAACTAAATAAGGAAAACATCTCTGCCAAAATGCAGCAAATGTGATTACAGGAGGCCAAGGAGAAGCCCATAATTAGATCATTACCATGGAAACAACCTAATTACATGTGTAAAGCAGTAAGGGCTGAGTTGCAGATCTGAATATGTTAATACCATTGTCTATGTTATAATGTTTCTGCTACTTAGCCTTCCACAAATATAATCACATAAGCCGTATAGATAAATCCCAACTCAGTTTAAATGAATGAAAAAAATACTTGCAGCTATGTGAATGAAGTTCAGAGATATTCATTCTCTTTATTATAAACACACACCTATACCCTTAAATGAGAAAAAATAATGTTGTGTGTATTAATAATAAATGTATAGTAGCATGTAAATAGTTGAATGACCTTAAGAGTGCATTCTGGAATTTTACACTGTGCAAAATTTATTTATAAGGACAACCAAAGTTAAAGCAAGGTAATTTAATTTTTTAAACCACACATTATTTATACTAAAAAAAATATTTTATATGGCTTACTCTTAGTTATTTAGAGGCAAATTACTTTCAAAGTCTCATTTGATCCCTTAAGGCTGAAAGGTGAAAGTCCATTTATTATTCAAGCCACAGTCAAAGGTATAAGCCACATCCCCAGAGGGCAGTGGAGAGGCTACCCAAAAAATTTTATTAATATAGGGGCCTGTTTACTTTATAAATTATCAAATAAAAATACCTGTTCCCAGTTGCCTTTTAATGCTTTTTTGCAAACGCTGTTGTGTTTGAATTTCTTAAACATCTTCTATTTTCTGACCCTCCTCATTCAGTCATCTCTGACACTGGCTGTCACTTGCACTCTGGGCAGAAACTTCCCCTTCCTTCTGAAGGTCTAAGCAGGGCTTTGGTGATGCTGCTCTAGTCCTCGCAGGCAGTGCCATTTGGAAAGTGTCTTCCCCAGCAGCCCCAATATTAGCTAGTCCCTCCCCTACCTCTCCTGGAAACAGCATGGCTCCCAGAGGGCAAGAGAGGAGATGCGAATTATCCTCACTCCTGCCCCCCCCCCCGCCCCCACACACACACACACAATCAGGTTCCGAGGGAACACCGAGCTGAATGTAAGGGCATGAAGAAGGGCCTTTTCATTTTCTCACTGGTCTGCATTTTTCATGCAATCTATGTCCCAAAGTCTAGTACTGCTCCTCTCTTTCTATTATTCCCTACCCTTTCCTGTAGACACACTGGTCTCCAGCTGAAGGGGAAAGGAGATAAGAATGGAAAGAACTGTGACTCTTTGGAAGATGGAGATACAAACCCATTCTGGAGCTATTTTCTACATGCCTTGTTTAACTTTCTTCTCCCAGTTTACCCCCTCGCCCCCCCCCCCTCCCCCCACCCACACACACACACACACACCTGGGAGTGAGAGAAGTACCAAGTTAATCCAAAGCTTAAGGATCCTGGTTCCAGATAACAATATCTTTCTTTCTTTGACAGAGGGACCAAGGGTCATGGCATAGACACAGGTCACTAGCTGGGGACAGAGAACAGAGTGCATCAACATGAGTACAGGATCTGAAAGAGCCAGGGAACCTCATGGAGGGCAGACAGCTGGGCTTAGTCAGGCCTTGGTTCTGCCTTTGGATTGTCACCTTTCTCACTAGGCCCTCAACTTTCTCTGTGAAGCATTAGGATCGGACTAGATGAGGTTTAGGTCTTCTGTAAGCTCCAACATTCTGATTCTATGGCTGCAATGTGGGCTGAGCTAAACCCTACTTCCCACCGTCTTCCCTCCCACATTCAGCCTGGGTGGTCCCAGGCAGAGATGCTGGGCTCATTCAGGCTCCTCTGTTCTTTATTGCCCAGCCATCCAGCCTGTAGAGCTCACACACTGCTGCACAGAGAAAAGGAGACTGAAATGGAGACAAGATTACTATATTCCAGCTTAAGCAAGTCACTTACCTCTTTAGGCCTTAATTTATTCTTCTGTTGAAAGATGGCAGGGGAAGGGAATCTGGAGGGCCGGTGAGTGAAGGGATCTCTACAATCCCCTTCAGTATTACATTTCATGTGCAAAATTAATTTTCTTTATGTACTACTTTCATCAGCTTCCTCCCCTACTCAGCAACCTTTAGTGACTCCCCATTTTCATAAATTCCAAGTATAAAAGCCACTGCCTTTCAGAACACTCTTTGATCCACTGCAGCGTTCTTGCCCTATCTGATTCCCTCTATAGTCTTTCCACATGATCTCTCATTCCCCAAACCACTGGTCTAGCCCAGTTTTCTCCTGAGCCTGATGCTGCTTCCTTACTCATGAACCTGACACATGGTGGGCACCCAGTGAATGCTTAGTGGCTGGGCTGTAGTGAACCAGTCTCTCCCCCACTATCCACACCCCATCCTGGTTTCTGAAAAACAGATTGGGCCTCTCCCCAGCTGGGAGGCTGGCCCTGGTCCCTCTAAATTGCATAATCATGTTCTTCTTTAATCCTCAGGTTTTATGTTGAAACACACCATTTAGGGCCTACAGTCATGACCTCTTAATTATGTTAAACGTGTGTGGAAACTTTAATCTACTTATTACAAGTAGACATTCTGAAGACTAATAGCAAGTTTTCTATTTCTTCATAATTACCACCCCACCTAACCCCATGCTGAATCCTTGATAGGCACTTAGGAAATATTAAATTGATTGGTTTAGAGGTGCTCTGAGAGCATTTTCTCTACCAGGGATAAATTTCATCCATATCATACAATCTCCACTTGGCAAAAGGCTCATCTTTCAAGGAGAAACTTAAATGGCAGCTTAGTGTGGCTTTTTCCTCTCCATCACTAGGCTAAGCTTGTCTTTTCTTATATATGTCTATTGTCACTTATCCTTTTGCTATTCTTATTTGTTTATACATCTGTCTCCCCACCAAAACAATGAGTTGTTTTTCTTCAGGAAAAGAGACACATTTCACTTTTGTTGTATTTCTATGCCCACTACTGCTCTTATATTATAAGAAATGTCAAATACTGTTGAATAGATGTATAGAATGAATGCCCATACTTTTAGGAAAAGACTGAATTTTTGCTATGTGTTCACTCTCTCTCTCTGAAAACTCCAGAAGCAATTTTTGACAATATGAGATGAAGGACTAATGTGAGGCTTGACACTAAATTTATAAGTTCATGTTCTAAGCTATATATACAGAGTCAGGGGATAGGTTCCTAGTATCTATGCCAATTCTGCCCCCTAATTACCTTTAATAGATCTGAGTTGGCAATGCATTCTTGTGGTTTTGAAATCCACAATTGACAATCTTAAGTATTTAAAACCCATTATTTAAAATTAGCAGAGTTAAAATATTAGAAAGTACAAAGAACATACTTGTTAACAATATTTTCTCCTGGGGTGGTCCATAGATTGCTATGAGACTTAAATTGCTTCTTTTAACACCGCACGTGTACCTTTCGTTATTACCTACCTTGAAGTTAGTTTATTAATGTATTGCTTCTACTCTCTATTGGATACATATTCTTTGAGAGAAGGGAGAGTTTTACATGTCTCTGTTCTCTGTAGCATGTGGCACAATAATTTCTATGGGATCGGGGCTAAGTAAACAGCTACTGTATGAATCTATTAAGGACCATATTCCAAGTTTCTGATGACTATTAAAGCTGAGCAACATGAAAGAAATTTCTCTTATCAAAGTGTCAGCAATGTTTATCCCTTTCCTGAGCAACTAGTTTGTTTTACATAATGATTTTAACAAGTTGTGTTATTGCTTCCATTTCTTCTCTTAAAATTGTCCCCTAGACACCTGAGAACCAACATGGCGAAGCACTCACAGGAAGTTCATGGGACTTCAAGGTACAATTTCATATACAAAATTCTGTCTTCTTTTCCTATCTTTATTTTCACTTTATATAATTTCTCCTAATAATTTCAGTTTGGTATTACCTTGCTAAATAATGGGCATCTTTGTAAGCTGTCTTCAATTACTTTCAGGCCAAACAGATATTCATGAACATAAATAAACAGATGCATACATGAAATAAATATAAATATCAAATCTAATATTTCCTGGATTAAAATTAATTCTTGATTAAATATAAATCCCTGATTTACTGTTAATAAATATCCTTAAATTGTTATTACTAAATAACAATTTTAGTTTACATTATAGATTACTCATAATTTGGATTATGCTTAAGAAATATATTTCACTTCTCATGAAATCATCTGATCTTACTACTGCACACTTATAACTTAGCTAGTGGCTTTACAAGAGAAAAGGTAGGATGATAAAGTAGATAATAATTGTCTTTGAGATTATCTTTGTACTTTTAAAACTTGGATGCAATAATGGCTAGCACAGCACTTACCATGAGCTAGCATTGTATTAAGAATGTGTCATCCTCATTTAATCCCCACAACAACCCTAAGAGATGACACTATTATTATCATCCCATACTATTGTTATTGATGAGGAAACTGAGGCACTCTGAGCTTCAGTAACTTGCCCAACATCACACTTTGAGTACATGACAGAAATGGGATTGAAAGTCAGGCTGATGAGCCCAGGTGGTGTGCTTAAGGATTTTGCTGGTTGCCTCAACTATTCTGGGTCTTCCAAGTTCTTAAAATATCAGTAAGGTAGCACTGAAATATTAGCTTCCAGTATTGTCCAGAAACCATCACAAATAATAAGGGGAAAAGGCAAACCAGTTGATCAGTTATACTGCAAGTAAAGACAATTTGCCCCCAAATAATCCACTCTGTTCCTTAAGATGACATCTCCCAGTCTTTGCCCCTCTCGACCAGACAAAGCATTTATGATGGTGCATTAATATAAACTTTGTGGATTTTCTTAAAATAAATCCAAACATTATTTAAATGAAAGGGATTGAGAAAAGAGTTTTCCTTTATTCTTGGTAGCAAAATTATTCATTGCCTGCTGCTATTATAAGTCATGTGTTGCTTCAGTCAATACTGCCTGGGGCAGGCTTGGGCTTTATTTGCCATCTCTGTGTTTGAGCCTTGAAATGAGGTTATCGATTTATGATCAGTATAACTCCTGGCTGAGTCCTGGATGTTATGATACCACTAATATAGCGTATTGAGGAAATCACCTGCTATCCCTCAAGGCAGAATCTACATCTTGCTCATTTTTGTGTCACTCCAGCACCTAGCACATAATAAACACTCAATGAATATATGCTGGCTGAGTGACTGGATTCATAAATTATTCTCTGGGTATAGATTTTAAGTTTCTAATGGATAGTCTCTGTTTACCACCTTATAGAGTGCTAACACTGAATAGCATGGATATGATCAAGTGAATGAACTACTTACAGTTTTAAGATAAATGGTGAGAAGTGTTTATGTGTTGCTGAACTCATATGCTAGAAGACACGTGAAAATAAGAGCTCTGCCAAAAACAAAAATTTGCTTTAAACCCCATATATTCTATTTCATAAGGAACCAACTTCTTCATCATTAATTAACAAGAAATCTGGCCGTTTTTTACTTCCTCAGTAACATAAAGGAGTATTAAGCTCTCACATACTCCCTGTTTTAAACCTTCATTACCTTAAATACAAAGGGACTCCTAGGTATATGGATCTTAGATAAATAAAAGACAGTATATATTTCTCTAGAGCATTAGTTGAAAGAGGTCTATCATTTTGTTTAGCAATAAAGGGCTCATTCTGATGCCATACAGAGGAGGTTTCATAATAATAAGTGTGGTTGAGGTAGGAAAGACAGTTCCAATTCACCTGGAACCAAGATCCAGATATATCTGGCTTTTAGCTTTAGAAGAAACTCCTGTCCATTAAGCTATAGACATCTGGCAATTTACATAGGGAATAAAGAATTTCCTGAAAACTTTCAAAGCATATTTCTAAATGTGGACCAAACTCATGCAGAAATGCTTAGAGGACTGAGTTGGTGGGGAGCCATAGGGAGTCATAGTGCCAGCAGGACTTTGAAGAATCTCTGGGGGAAAGTGTTCTGAGAGGAACAAGACAGGCATGACCAGCCTACCTCAGCCATGGGACTGAGAGTGAGTGGGAGGGGATCCAGGCACAGTGGCCAGTTCTAGTGCAGCCTGTGACACCCCTAGTGCCATGTGTGAGCTACACCATCCCCCTGTTCACTACAGAGGTGCCCCTTTAACATAGTAGAATGCCAAAGCCAGGAAGCTCTTCCCTTCTCACTTTCCAGAAGACCACCACCTATGGAAAATGGGCACAGGGGGTTCTAGGTCTAGACTGCTGGGCAAGGATCTCATCTTCAGATGGGCAGTGGCTGATGGGGAGAGCAGCAGGGATCTGGAGTAAGGGGAGCCCTGGACTGGATCTGTGAGGGCACATGAGGAACCAGTCTATCTGGTGTAGACTTTGCAGAGAATGACATACCTATTTGAGTGAGTGGGGCTTATGGCCAGCAAACTATGTCTCTATCCACTACAAAATTCAAGTTCAACTCTAAACGTGAAATCACCTGTACCTGTTGAAAGAGAAACCTAAGAACATTCAGTTTATAAATTTTTCTGTATGATAAAATAAATAAAATTACAAGTTATTATATATCCTTGACTGTCATCATGCTTTACGGTTTCACAAACCATATTTCATTTCTTTCTTAGAACATTGTGAAGGAAACAGAGCCTGCATTATCCCTAATAGATGAGGAACTGAGGTTCTGAGACACAGAGATTTAACCTTGATCATACAACTCATGTAACTTCAGTGGCCATACAGTTCCACGAATGAAGCATCTCTGTGTGTTATTCACGCACTGACCCACAATGCATTGACCTCTTGTTTTAGGAGCTCATGAGTACTGACTGATAAACCATGATGCCAAAGTTGGGGGCTAGTTGGAGGAAAGGCAAGGCTGCCATTCCTGCAGATATATGGAGGATTAACTCGTCCAACACAGATCCCTCTCCCAAAGCAACCTGTGATGCTGTCTTTCCCTTTCCTTTGCTTCCTCTTCCCCTTCTCTCTCCAAACAGATACCAAGGACATCCTGTGGTGGCTGGTGCTGGGAGCATAGTGGCTATTTGAAGAAGGAGGATAGGGAGAAGAAAGAGACAGCGGGAGAAGTATATGACTGGCAGAGAGCAGGTAGAACTGGAAGAAGTCATACCACCTCTCCCCACTCCATGCTCTTTAAAAATATTCCTATTTTAAAATCTCATTTAGCAAAAATGTGTAAATTCAATTAACTGAACACAGTAATGTACTTACTGGATACAGAAAGCCATGGCAACATTTTTTTTCAAGTCAACAAACAACACAACCCATCTGTAAGGTCAGCCAAAACAAAGACCCCATGAACTCTGCAGGAGTAACTGGGTTTTTAGCATTTTCTTTTCCTTCTTCCTCATTTTTAGAGCTAGTTGCCCTTTCCCACTTTTTCTCTATGTCCATGGAAGTCAGTCCACCAAAACAACGCACATAGGCCAAGCAGGAAGCCATGCAGGCTTATAGGGCCAGCAGGCCTCGGCATCACTCACCGTTGGGTCTGCCCCCAGTGCTCTGCTCAGGACTGGAAGAAACCAGGGAGGGGAAATACCTTCCAACTGATTGCTCTGTCCTAGAGAGAAAAACAGATAAGATGAAGGTTGCCAGGGGCAGCTAGATTGGCAGAGACAGCTTGGCTCCTAAATACTGCAGAGGGAGGTTTACACCAGGGTCACGTTGAGTGCTTCTTACTTACTGAACAAAAGAAAAAGGTTGTCCCCATCCTGGTACCAGGTGGAGGCTGCCTGTCTCTGCTCCTGTAGTGCAGGTAATTCTCCCACCGTGAAATAAAGGTCAGAGGTGCTGGTTGCAGAAGTCTGATTAAAGAGGTGGGGTGAGCACAATGAGCTTTGAGGAGTGAATCAGAGCCAGCCCTCACTACAGCTATTAGACAAATTCTGTTCCTCCGACATTTACAGAGTGCCTGCCCCATGCAAGGCACTGTGCCACGAATTAAAATTTTAAAGGAATTCGTACAACCTCTATTACCTTTCATCAATAACCCCTAGGCAGGTAGAGTTACTCTTGCTATTAAGCGATATGCTCAGGCCCAAAAAGGTTCTGTGGCAGCGATGATGCAGGGAAGTCCCTGAGCCTGGCTGCCAGTTGCTCACTTATGAAGAAGGCAAGTCTTTCAACCTCTTGGGCTTCAGTTCAACAGCTATAAAGAGGAGGGTTGACCAGTTAGTCTCTGTTAAAGACTTCTGATAGTTAGTTCCTTATCCTTTGTAGCTAACATTTGTTGAAAACTGTTAACATAAAGTGGGTACCCATTTTATATATAAGCATATTTCTAACATTCTATGATTTGTTAAAGTCCATACTCTCAAAGTAATGCACACTAATTTCATATTTTATTATACTTACACTGAATTCTATATTTTTATATTAAATTATTGGTATATAAGAAATAAGGAAAGCAAATTTTCATTTCCCCCCTCAATTGGCATTTCTTTAGTCAAAACTCTCTCCCCTATTCCTTGCTATTAGTTTTGCAGGGAAGGTGGAATTTGAGCCAGAGCACCAAGACTTGCAGAGTCATTTTTATTGTTGTTATTTTTGGTTTTAATAGAAAAAAATACTTGCAGTGAGAAGACCTTTTCAGTTCTTCCTAGGGGTCCTTCAAAAGGTTTTCAAGCTTTCCACGAGTAAGAGTCTAAAATGCATTCTTTTAAAAATCCATTGTAAATAGGTCTCATGATCTATATATTGTTCTCAGCTGCTACTATACATTTCGGTGGCAGTTTACATTTGTAAAGGATTTTATAATTATTTAGCTGACTCTGGTGATAACCTCCTAAATTAAAGCTCAGCTTCGGTAATGGATGTTTTGACTCCACTTGCCAAGTCCACTAGCAGGAAATGAGTGAAGACCTCTGGTTGGGGAAAGACCTTTCTGTGTGTTTCTAGCAGGGAAACTGTCAACACATTTAATTGAGATTTGAGAAATGGGTAGCAAAATAGCAGTGAATGATGGCATTTGCAAATTAGTTGAGGCCAAGTGAATTTTTGCCTGGAGTGTTCAGACTGAAAAAAATAAATATGAGGGAAATCAATATTAAAGGAGAGAATCTTTCTTGTTGCCCTGCTGATTTTCCATGAATTAAGGTGTACATAATTGATTCCGCTTAGAAGTCCCTGTCTTTTATTTTTTTATCCTTTAAGGGTGTCTGTCAAATCTGATGTGAGATGTAGGTGTAAGATAAGATGTAGTAGAAATAATCTTTGAACTTACTCTACTGATCAAAGTAAGGGGCAACCTGTATCTCCCCCTACTTAGATTTCTTCTTCTCCAGGGAGTCATTTCAAATGTTTCCAAAAGTGGAGGGGAAAGGTTTCCATTTTCTTCACTTTCTGCTGTGATACAGGCAAAACCATCAATACCCATTTCTGCCAGTAGCTGACACTCATGGTTATCCATGAACGTACCCAGTGCTCTATTCTCCATGAATTATTGTGCATTTATAAAATTTAAGTATGTGAGGTCAGTACAAAAGTAATAAGCTTTGAAATAATGTTAGATAATGAAGGCTGTATTTTAGACATAATCACCTCTATCATATATGTCTGGCAATCTGAGTTATATAACAGTTCTCTTTATCTCAAGTGTAACATATTTAATTTAGATTTTTTCGAGAAGTTGCCATATATTTAATACTAATCTATCTTTGAGAAAACATTTTATATTTTCCAGATAACACAATACAGTCTGTTTTGCCTTAATAATTACTTAAAATCAGACAAACTTCGTATCTATATGGCAGTATGATTGAAAACCTGTTTGTCCTTTTATATTTGCATATATGTAGAGAATATGCATACATCTAACATGTAAAGGTTAACATTTTTACTGATCATTCTGAAATTTTCTCTGATCATACTCTACTAAGTTATAGTAAACATTAAGCTCAACAAAGAGTGGGAATTGTTTCTTCTTGCGCCTAATTTGTCCTTGACTACAATGATAAATGAAGAGGAAAAAAGAAAATAATCCTTGTCATAAATGACAACTGATTGAACTTTTTTCCTTTCTTTCCAAGGCCTGTGGCTAAATTCTAGAAAAAACTAGACTACATGGATAGTTTTATTATCAAAATTTTCACTGTGATTCTATTCAGCATTTACACGGGGTATGTATCTTTATAAAATCATATTGTGTTTTCACTAAAAATTAGATTTATTTACTATTCTGATAAAAGGCCTCAAATTTTTCAGTGCAATTTTTGGCCATTGAGCTTCAGGAAACACCCCTAAATTTGTATGCCATATCAGGTATGAACTAGTCATTTCCCCATCTTCAACAGACAAAGAGAAAGAAAAAATGGATTTTGGGGCGGGGGGGGGGGGGCGGGGGGAGGGATGAAACACATCTCATTTTTACATGACAAAGTAATTTTTAGTCCCTGAAAATGCTTTGAAAATGCATTAGGCTTTAAATTACCATAATTTTCACCCACGCCCGTGTAAGAAAAGGGAAGCAAAAGAGAAAGGAATCATAAAAATCTCAGGGTAGTGCATTCTTACTTTATTACCTCGTTGTTTCCAATCCCTGCATGAGTTCCCAGCACTTCTACTTTACTCCTACCCTCATTCTTCTCCAATATGCTTCACATTGATTTTTTTTTCTATTCTCTGCTGACTGCACAGTCTAAAAATGCTTTGACCTTAAAGTCAAGGTCAAGTTTGCATTCCTGGAGTAAACAAGCAAGAGAGATGGAGAAGAGGAGAACTTAAAATCATCTAACCAAGAAAAATTATGGAGCAAAAATATGTCTTCTAATAAAAGAAAGAAAGAAAGAAAGAAAGAAAGAAAGAAAGAAAGAAAGAAAGAAAGAAAGAAAGAAAGAAAGAACAATGTCTCTCTCTTCTGGGATTTCTTTTTCTTCTATATTTGGCATTCAAGGTGAGGAGCATTAATATAAGCTGCCAGTGAAACGAGTGAAATTTCCCCCCAAGTATTATTCGTGAAGGAGCTAGTCTGGCATTAAATATTCCGATCGCTTTGCAGAATAATAGATATGATAGAATGAAAATTTCCAACCCATACTATTCTGCTCAAGTACTATACTGGAAAAACAAAAACTACACATTATGGCTCCAAGAAAAAATTTAATAGATTAGTGCTGGAAAGATATACTTTTAAAAAGCGTTAAGTTTGAATAATCTTCTAGAATTTTTGCAAGTTTTTAAAAACATCATCTCTGTCCCAGGGCATAACTAGAGTAATTTAATAGTTAGCCACTTAGAAAGATAGTATTTCTTGAAATGTTCCATTTATAACAAAGACAGAAGAACAACTATAATCATAAGAACATATTCCTTCTTTTCTTATCCTCGTCTGAAGCAAAGGGTCCCCACAACCAGAGGAAGGCGTTTTAAAACTTCAGTGTGATGCCTCCAGTGTGGACATAGTTATTCAATGCAGAGTTAACTCAATTGGACTTCTGGGAGATCTACTTCTTTATAAAGGCCCTGCAGCGAAATACCATGTCTCTTTTGAGAGGCCTTTTAATTTTAAGTGAGGTCCATACATAAGCCTTTTCATAATATGTCTTAATTGTAATGTGATGTGATGTGATGTCATCCAGAAAGCAGTTTCAGTAACTGCTCTGGATGCCCAGTTTGGCTCAGACACATATTTGCATCATACAGTGTGTCTCAGGTCTCTATCCACTGAAAGCACATTTCCACTAAGATTAAAAATCTCCATATCTTCTCTGATGAACAATATTGGTGCCCTGTTCTTCACTTTTCAGTAGAATCTAAGTTTGTCTAAATATTCACCTTTCCTTCTATAAACATGAACCTCAACTCCAGGTCAACCTCAATGGACTGTGGCTAATTCTATATTTTTAGTCAGAAATTGATTTGGGAATAAAAATGTAATGCAACGCTGGACAAGGAAATGTGGGGAAAGGCTGTTAGGGGGGATTCTAGAAAAGGAAAGAAAAGACTCTTTCTTCTTTACCTGGGTGTTACTGCCCACAAACGTGCTGTTTAAAACTGATCCAGCCTGCTTCCTACCAATCTGAAGATGAAACAAACAAAAGGAGAGCAGGGTGGAGAAAATACTTAAGGAAGAAACTTGATATCGTTGAGGCACAGTGTCACCCAGCCCGGAGGTCCACCTTACTTAGGAGTTACTTGTCTATGAGAGACATTAGTGTGATTGTTATTTAAGACCTTTGGCATCTGGGTTTCTATTATTTGCAGCCAGTAACATGTTAACCAATTTCTCTTGGTTTCATTCCATTGCTCCTACCTTCTGAGCTTAAACCTTTCAGAAGAGAAATTCCCAAACTATTGCTTACCCTCTTATTTAATTTGAAACTTTCTGTCACAACCATAGGAAAGAAGATAAATTTACAGGAAGTAACACAAGATGATTTAACAACATGGAGACATTAATTCTGAAATTCCTGGCCATGTTTCCGGCCAGTGGCAGGCTGATGAGAGAAGGTGTGAAGAACAAATCATTCAAATGACCATCGTTCATGCAACATGAGCTCACACAGACTATGACCAGTATATTGTCATGCCAGGAGACAAACAAAATTCCAGTTTCTCTCCACACCTTTCCCAAACCTGCCATCAGGTTTTCTTCCCACCAGTGAAATCCCTGGGCAAATTCCACAACTCTCTGCTTACTTCCAGGTACTAGAAAAACTTTTCAGAAATTTAAAATGTCCAATCCAATCAAATATCAAAACTTCAATCTCCAATTCAAATCTTATTTCCTTCCCAGCACAGGTCTGTTTGTGGACCCTTCTATACTGTCAAATGCCCCTGCATAGGATGAATGTTCAAAATACCAGGGGCTCACACAGACGGCATTTCCTGATGCTTGTGAAACATTCTCTGGCTAATCTCTTGCAAAACCCTCTCTCCTACCCTTGGGAAGTCCTTGGGATCCCTTCACCCCAGCAAGCATCCCTTTCGTGAGGTCCTCTCCAGATAACTTGTGCTACCTTGCGCGGCATCCATGTGTCCCACAGGAAAAGAAACACACCCTTCCCTGCCACGTTCTCAAACTGCAGGCACAGTTGCCCTCTGGCCTCGCTCTGCCACTCAGTACATCTTCAGCCCTTCTCATGCCTTCTGATTTCTCCTGGAAAGAATCAGGCCCCAGTGTTGATGCTGCTCAAACCCTAGAGCTTACTGCCAATAGCCGTTAACCACATGGGCTTTGAGCACTTGAAATCTGGCTGGTCCAAATTGAGATCTCACACAGTTAATATAAAAAATTAAATTATACTGTGGCTCTCATGATATTTGCATTGGTTGGCTCTATTCTAGAGCCTTGCAACTCAAAATGTGATCCAAACTATCAGTCTTGGCATTATCTAGGAGCCTCTTAGAAATAAAGATGCTTGGGCTAACTGCAGTGCTCAGAATGGGCATTTTAATCAAGTCTCCAGGTAAAGCTCTCAGCCACTTCATCTGAGGTCTGGGCACTCCGTGTTTACCTTGAACAGCCTGTTACCAATTTGTGACCAAAAAAAGTACAGAAATTAAGAGTACCATTCAGAAAAATTTACAGCACTGATGTTACTATTAAGGGTGTGTGATTGGTTGAAGTTTATTTTTTATTCTTTATTGATTAAGGTATTACATATGTGTTCTTATCCTCCATTGCCCCCCCATGCCCCCGCTCATACCCTCACCCCCCTAGTGTCTGTGTCCATTGGTTAGGCTTATATGCATGCATACAAGTCCTTTGGTTGATCTCTCCCTCTTCCCCCCACCCTCCCCTGCCTTCCCTCTGAGGTTTGATGGTCTGATCGATGCTTCTCTGTCTCTGGATATGTTTTTATTGTTTATGTTGTTCATTATATTCCACAAATGAGTGAGATCATGTGATATTTATCTTTCTCTGACTGGCTTGTTTTGCTTAGCATAATGCTCTCCAGGTCCATCCATGCTATTGCAAATGGTAGGAGTTCCTTCCTTTTTACAGCAGCATAGTATTCCATTGTGTAGATGTACCACAGTTTTTTAATCCACTCACCTGCTGATGGGCACTTAGGCTGTTTCCAAATCTTAGCTATGGTAAATTGTGCTGCTATGAACATAGGGGTGCCTATATCCTTTCTGACTGGTGTTTCTAGTTTGAATTTTTTTATTTCATTTTTCTACAAATTCATTTTTATTCAATTTTATCCAATATCAGGCCACTGTGAAGCATTGTACTAGAGAACACATTTAAAACTCTCCCAAGAAATGCCTCCCATTCTGTAAGACAGCATCTCACTGCTGGCAAGCATTTCTTTCCTCACTGTCCTTTCTCAAAAGATGTCTCCTGAAGTGACCTCCCTTAAATTGAGATGAGATCACATAGCTGCTTACCACGCCACATTGCTCTCTATTCCTACAATTTCCTTTAAGTCACTATCCTCTAATAAACCGGCTGTTAAATGTGTTCTTTGAAGTGAGTGTTGTTCACAATTGGGCCACATCTCAGCTTGTCCTATGAGGAACTTACCTAGTGTCTCAACTGTCACTGAAACAACTGTTGCTAGTTGTCCTCAGTTTTGGACTTTAGCCCAAATTCCAAAGCAATAGGAAAATTCCCATTCCACATCCTATCCAGTACAAGACTGCCAACGTCTCTGGGGAACCTATTTTGGGCTTCAGCAATTTTTGGTTTTGTTTATGGTTTGTTTTGGGTTTTTTTTATGGGGGGGGGGGGGTCTGTTGAAACAGTCTTCCAATTTCCCATATTGGTTGAAGTAGTCATGACAATTGATCCCACTTTGAAAGTTTTAGTTGGAATAATCTATAATCTTTCTGAACTATTATACCCTATGTTTCTTGCAGACATGCCTAACACATTCT
This sequence comes from Myotis yumanensis, assembly GCF_028538775.1. NCBI lineage: Eukaryota > Metazoa > Chordata > Mammalia > Chiroptera > Vespertilionidae > Myotis > Myotis yumanensis. The sequence continues at coordinate 180,170,158 of NW_027223753.1, forward strand.
ATTAAGATATAGAAATACTTGAAATACATATCACATGTTCCTGGCAAACAGGCATTTTAGACCTCTTTTTGGTCAATTTAATGACCATAAGCAGTTCACTCTTTCAAGCAATCATATGGCTTATTTTGTAAAAAAGAGACTCTTTATTAAATGAACGATCACTTCCAGCCAGGCTGGTGTTGCTCAGTGGTTGAGTGTCAAACCAGGAGGTCAAGGTTTGATTCCCAGTCAGGGCACAGGCCCTGGTTTCGGGCTCAATCCCAGTGTGGGGTGGGCAGGAGGCAGCCGATTAATGATTCTCTCTCATCACTGATGTTTCTCTCTTTCTCTCTCTCTCTCTCTCTCTCTCTCTCTCTCTCCCCCCTCTCTCTTCCTCTCAGAAATAAATAAAAAATATATATATTTTAAAAAAACTCACTTCCAGGTTTTCCATTTGAACCATATAAACACAGATTCCCATATGCCAAGTTTGTGTCAAGAAAAATGCACCTGAGTTATCATTGATATTCATTTAAATATTTTATTAATGATTTTAATATGTAGTGGAAACCACATTTAAATAAAGCCCTAAATATTCCATAATTTCCTAATGGCTTTTTTTAGAACTTTGCTTCTTGTCATGACACTTACAATAGATTCATGAGTATAAGCAATTCAATTTAATTTTTAAAAATTCAATGGATATTTATTGAATCTTTAATATGCACTAGGCACCCTACTACAACCTAAGGGTACAAAAATGAATGAAATATGGTCCTCCCCATGTGGATAGCAGAGCCTGGCAGATGAGACGGACTCCTACACAGACAATACAGCGCCATGTCAGGAACTATGAACATCATTACCTGCAGGTTTCCGTGGGAGTCGGAGGCAGGGGCCCTTAGCTCTTGAGATTTGGGCAAGGCTTCCTGAGGAAAACAATGCCCAAACTAGAAATGGGTGGAATCATAATACATTTTTCAGGTTAAAATTTAAAAAAAAAATTCAGGGCAAAGGGTACTTTATGATCACATACCCAGAAGGCATATAGGAAAGCCCACCATTCCTAGAGCTTTGTGAGGTAAACTGAGGCTTGTGACTTACACTCAGGAGTGTGAACAGAACTTAACAGGTGTCACAGGCTGTGAAAGTGTCCCACACTCCCAGCATTGTAGATGTCAGTTTGTTTCTTCTCTGGGATAATTTTGCAATGGTTTCCATAGAAGATATTTAACATCAATCTCTGTTGATTTCAAGCTTACATGCAAAAATCAGAGAGTGAAACAAGCAATAAATAAAAGACAGAGGAGGAACATTTTCTAGCTCCATTCATTGGTAATGGTAATTGCCTTGACAGTTATTTTGGCACTTAGCATCTTAAAGATCCTTTCTTAAGTAGTGTTTCATTTTCTAGAGCGACTTTGTGACATTCATAAAGCAGATAGCTTTCTTTCTTTTACAGATGAGGAAACTGAAACCAAGAGATAGTCATAGCAGTAGAAAGTGGCAGAGGAAGAAGGCGGGTTAAGTTTTTAAGCAGCAAAGTCTGCTCTTTCACTTCGTCACGAGATAGAATCTACCCTAATGAAAATCCTTGCCAAGTTTAAGAATGATAATTGATAATGAATATTGTAAGTAACATTACCCTACCACATAAGTTAATCTACTGTACAGGTAAATGTGTTTTGTAAATTTGTCTAAACTACATTTGCCACACTTCCAATGTAGATGATGCAATTAATAATAATGATTAAAAAGTAATTAATGATAAATTGAGATCAGGTAGTGATTGATTTTTAATTCTTTCCATTGTAAACATTTTAATCTACAAATTTTCCTCTAAGAATCACTGTAACTGCATCTTACAAATTTTGATATGTGGGATTTTTTTATTATCATTTAGTTCCAAATTATTTTTTATTTCTCTTATGAGTATTTCTTTAACCCAATGGTTTATTTGGAAGTGTTTTATTTAATTTCCAAATATATGAAATTTTCCTTGATATCATTTTTGTTGTTGTTGTTGACCCTCACCTGAGGATGATTTTTCCATTGGTTTTTAGAGAGAGTGGAAGGGAGGGAGGAAAATGGAAAGAAAGGGCAGGGGGGTGGAGAAACACCAATGAGAGAGACACATGGATAGGTTGCCTCCTGCACATGCCCTGACCAGGGCTGGGGATTGAACCTGCAACCTAGGTATGTGCCCTTGACTGGAAATCAAACCCATAACCCTTTGGTGCATGTGCTCTAACCATTGGGAACATGGTTGATATCATTTTGTTATTGATTTCTACTTGTTATACTGGTCAGGAAAATATATTCCATACACTTTTAGTCATTTTAAAATTGATTTTGATTTACAGTAAGGTCCAGCCTATGATCTAGGTGAATATACCACTCTTACCTGAAAGGAATGTGTATTCTGCAATTGAGTGTAGTGTTCCATGAATAACAATTATCTTCAGGTGGTTGATGATGTTGTTTAGATCTTCTGTATTAATATTCTCATTGAATTTTTTTGTCAGCTTATTTTAGTAAAAAGCTGGAAGAAGACTTCTAAAATATCTAACTGAAATAATACATTTGTCTATTTTTCCCTATAGTTCTGTTATAATTTAGTATTTTTAACTTCTCTGGTAAGTGCTTACACATTTAAGAGTTTTGTGCCTACTGATGAATTGGCCCTTTGGTCATTTACAAGTACTCTTTTTACCTCTGGTAATGCTCCTGATCTGAAAGTCCATTTTGTCTTATATTAATGCATCCACACCAGCTTTCTTATGCTTTTAGCATCGATTCTCATTTACCATCCTTTTATTTTCAGCCCATGCTATTGCACTTAAAGGGCAGCTGTTGACTTCCAGATTCCGCTAAGGCTGGAGAGTTGGGAAGAGTGTTGCGCCATCCCTAATACAGTGGCAGCCATAACAGCAACAAAGGACACGTTTATTTTTTTCAGTGCTACATATTCAACCCCATAGACCTGGTTTCTTTTCCCTTTACTCAGAAGAAATTTCTTTAGCATTTCTTGTAGCTTAGTTCTCCTGGTGACTAATTCTTAAACTTTTTGCTGTATGAAAAATGTCTTGAAATACAGGTGTGCTAAATATGAATTCTCTCAGCCTTTGCTCATATGAAATGTCTTAATTTCACCTTTATTTTTGTATTAGAGGCCCGGTGCACAAATTTGTGCACGGATGGGGCCCCTCGGACTGGCCTGCAGGGATCAGGCCGCAGCTCACACCCTCAGACTTGCAGCCCCGCAGTCCTGCCCAGCACCCTGCCTTGGCCTGGAGCCACCCCCTCACCTGCTCCACCATCCCACCTGTGGGCGATCAATCGGGGCTGGGCCCCCAACCTGGCTCCCTCAGTGCCTGGGAGCAGGCAGCGGCCCTGTCCCCCACCTCCGCCACTGGTCACCATCTGCAGGGCTATCGGCAGGGTGATCAGGCCCCTGCTCGCACCCGCCTTGGCCTGGCACCACCCACTCACCTGCACCACCATCCCGCTGCAGTCCCACTCTCGTTGGGGCCAATCAGGGCTGGCATTGCCTCCACTGCCACCTGCTGCCAGTGCTGCCATGTTCCATGCCACCCCCTGATGGTCAACGCACGTCATAGCCAGCAGTCAAACTCCTGGTTGAATGACCACCCGAGGGGACAATTTGCATGTTAGGCTTTTATTATATAGGATTATATTAGTTTTCTGCTGTGACCTGAACAAATTACCACATGCTTAATGGCTTAAAACAACAAAAATTTACTATTTTATAGTTCAAAAATCTAACATGAGTCTCACTGGACTAAAACCAAGGCATCAGCAGGGCTGTGCTTTTTCTAGAAGGTCTGGGAGAGAATCCATTTCCTTATCTTTATAAGCTTCTAGAGACTGCCTGCATTTCTTGGCTCATGACCATCTTCAAAGTCAGCCACGTGCATCTATTTCATCCTTCCATAGTCAAACCTCCTTCTGACCACCACTTGGGAAAGTTCTCTGCTTTTCAGGATTATGATTATATCTGGCCACCCAGATAACTCAAAATAATCTCCCTCATCCCAAAGTGGGTAACACCCATCACATCTGCAAAGACTGTTTTGTCATGTAAGGTAACAACACACTGTATTCACAGGTTCTGAGGATATGGGTATGGGCATTCGGGGCGGAGGGCATTATTCTGCCTACCACTATTTTCAATCTGAATATAAAATTTTGAATTCACAAACTTTCCCCCCTCTTTCAATATTTTTTTAATGTTATTTCATTGTATTCCAGCCTCCAATACTGTGATGAAAAGCAGCTATCATTTGTGTCACAGTTCCCAGTGCTAATTATTTTTTTCTCTTTAATTTTCTTTCTCAGCAGTTGAATGTAATTTGCCTAGGTGCAGTTTATTTGTAGCTATCCTGTTAGGATTTGCTCAGCTCCTTTGATTTATAAGTTGATATGTCCTTTAAAATATGAGGATTATTTTGGCCATCACTTTTTCAAATATGTCATCTACTCAATGTTCTTTTGCTTCTTTCTCTGGGATTCCAATTCCATGTCTATTAGACCCGTAAATATTGAGACCAGTTGCCAAGACTGCCATTCTGCTTGATTTCACCTCCCTGCACCATGGCAAGAACGTGTACCCAGGAGGAAAGCTGAGCCATGATGGGGCTAACTTCTCAGGGCTTATACAGTCCTCCCCTGACTATTTGTTAGGGCCTGGAAAAGGTCGCCTCATTCATTTTGTTCAGTTTTACAGTTGTTTTGGCAGGAGATGTAGATTGGTACAAGTTACTCTGTCATGGATAGAAACAGACGTTGCCAAGATTAGTTTTTAAAGAATAATTTGCACTCTGATTCTTGGGTCAGAATAGGAACTTTTTTTCTCTTACTAGTACATTGTATCCTTTGGTTCAGTTTGCCCAAGCAAGCTCTCCATTTTTGTAACACTGACAGGAAATGCCATGGATAATTGTAAGTGAGTATTAGTCTAAATATAGGAATTTTATGGCAATAACACATTGCATTTTTTGCATAAATGTATCTTGCTCCACCATCAAAATTATTGCTCTTCTTGTATTCCAAGACCAAAGATATTTTTACTGACAATCTCTCATAAGCAAATTTAGGGACAAATTGTTTGGCTGATCTTATCTATAATTTGTATTTCATGCTGCCAACCTAGCAAATTACCTTTTACTTCTTACTTTAATCAAAAATATGAATACATAAAATGCAGTGCCCACCTTTCAGATAGCTTCTACAAAGATTTTATGATAAGAAATCAACAATCCAAAGTGGATGCATCTAATTAATCAAACACTGTGCTACTCTGCTCAGCTAACTACTGTGACCTTTGACTCAACATGTAATGGGCAAGCACCTATTTTTCCCAGAGGTTAATTGTAGGGATTGTGGTACAAACATGACTGGGTTTCTGCCTCGGCCAAAGAATAGTCTTTGGAAACAAATCTTAGTTTGGATACTGGTCCAAATGTATTGGATACATTATCCAATACAACCTGGAATGCAACTTCCTGAGCTTCCACTTTCGTGTCTGTACTATTGGCTTAAACGCAGCTACCCTGTATGGTTCTTGTGTAGCTTAAATGCAATGACTTCTGCATCATGTATGGCACATGATAGATGCTCATCCTCTTATCCTTTACCCTGCCTTCTCCATACCTCTACCCCTTCGTAGCCACAATCTCCTAAAGGACATAGTTAGAATAGTGAATTTAAATCTGTTCTCTGTTGAGTCTTCGCATTCTTCATAAGTAGTTCTTGGGCCACTGGCATTGAGAAATGACAAAGTATGGAGGTGCTTTTTGAAACTTTTATCATTTTAAATTTCCTTTGAAAAATAGGTTCCAGTCTTTTTCTTTTCTTTTTTTGATAAACAGATTTAGAGGAAAAAAATAGGTCCTACATCCTTTCCTCACTATTACTCACTTCTCTTTAGAAGCAAACACTTGCAAAAAGTTTAGAGATAAGGGAAAATATCCATTTTTCTCTTTTCCTCTGTTACAATTTTTCTAACCTCTGCTTTCTGCCATGAATAAGTGGGCTCACAAAATCTTCCTGCTACATAAATGATTTATAAAGTCTTCACTTGGCTTCATTTTGGACTGAATGAAGAAGTAAAAGTTACTATGACAAGAGAAAGGTAAGAGATGAGACCATATTACCCAGCACTAACAATAAATCAAATAAAATTGTAGGACTTTGAAGGTGTCCATAGACATCATTTTGGGTAAGCCCTGTAGGCAATATGACTGTGAGACAAATATAGAAAGTATTGTTATCACCATTGGGGATAACAATATTGTTATCACAAATGGGGAAACTGAGGTTTAGGGTAATCAATTACATAAAGAAAAAACACTGGAAGGAAAGCAGCCTGTTCTATTTTTTGGCATATCCATTGAATATATGTCAATCAATTGAAATATAATTGATGCAGTCTCAATACCATGACAATGCTAGAAATCAGTGTATCTGAGAAGTATTTCTGATTGTATTTTAAGTATTTATCATTAAGCTTCAGTAATGAAGCTCAGTAAGATATTATTCATTTAATCTCTCTAGATGAGAATTATTCACAACAAATCTTACTTTTAAATCATCTAAAACAATTGAATACCTTCCAATATTACTTGCTAACTCTTCTTGAGCTATTTTCCTTTTTCTTGTCAATGTAACTCATAGAAAAACAAATTTAGTCCTAGTCTGTGTTGCTCAGTAGTTAGAGTGTCCGCTGCACACCTAAGGGTCAAGGTTTGATCCCCTGTCGGGGCACATGCAGGAGGCAACCAATCAATGTGTCTCTCACCTCTCTCTCTCTCTCTCTCTCTCTCTCTCTCTGTCTCTCTTCCTTCCTCCCTTCCACTCTATCTAAAATCAATGGAAAATTATCCTCTGGTGAAGATTAACCAAAAAAAAAGAAAGAAACACAAATTTAAAACAAAAATCCCATATTTAACCAAAGCAGATAAAAAAATAAAAAGTATATTGTTCAAAATGACAACAAACAACCAAGAAACAGCTAAAGTTTAAAGAATGTTCATAACTGAAAGGAAATGTTTTATTTAGCATGAAGAGGTATTACCGAAATGATCTAATTTCAGACAAGATACATAACTAAAGTTTTGGTCCAAGTTTATTGTAGTTTGCTATCTTTTTAATTAGGTAATTTTAAGTTTATAGTTTTGAGTCATCAGGAAAAAAAAAATTGCAACATAATCTGTTTAGAGCCAAGGCATGCTGCTGACACATTCAGAAAGTCCTGAACCTTTATAAATAAACACTGCCAGTGTTTATTTCAAAACATCTGAGAACAAGGGAAATACAGGGACTCTCTGAACGTTTCAATTTGGAACTGTTTGTGCTGATTCATCACTGTCTGTGGATTCCTTCTGAGATACAATGGAGTATGTTCAGTACCTGCCAAATACACAGATATAAATAATTCTGAAAGAAGAATCACATTATAAAACTTATTTTTTCCAACCTAAAACACTGCCCCCCAAAAATCTGGAAAAATAATTTTCTCTTGAACTGAGTATAGTGGTTTTTAATCTCAGTGCTCATATAAATCACTTTTTCAAAGAGAAAAGTTATTTAAATTGAGTCTGGAATCTTGTTTCATTACTCTTATATTTAGAGAGGAAAGGTTTAAAAGAAAAGAACTTGCCAAGACTTTATAAATTGGGTTTATAAGATTAACTATTTCTCTCTACCTCATAAAAACTAATCCAGTGGTTTTCACCAAGTAATGGGAGTGATGATTTTGAATTTGTGGGTCAAATATCTGGACATAGCTTAGACTAAAGAAGAGGGATAATAAAAATAAAAAAATAAAAACATTTTATGTTAATTATGTGTTATTCCCTAGACTATTAAAGTTGCAAAATTTTTCAATATATAGCTAGTAATTTAAAATATTTGTCAATGTATGCATTTGTGTAGTCTCACAAATATGGTTAGTGATATCTCTCAGTGTTTAATCAAACATTATATCCATGTCCAGGACTACGCAGAAAATAGCCCTTCACACACCCTAATTTTTTTCCTCTCAAGTAAGCTTTCCAAAGGTATAAGCACTGTTCTTTGTGCTTGAGACTTGAAAGCAGTGTGTGTGATTCTCTCTCATTTTCTTTACTCAAATCAGTCTTTCCACAAACATTTATCATCAGTTAATATGTGGTAGGTACCATAGTAGGCCCTGGGGATGAATTATGGGATATAATCATTGTCATCAACATGGTCATCATCTGGCATACTGAGACAGACATGTAAAGAAATAAGTTAAATGCACTTGATAAATGTACAAGACACACTGGGTCTCAAAGAGAGGCATTTATGTTAATATCTTTATTGACTCTATATAGTAGGTTGGGGTTTTACTCTCAATTATTTTTTTAAAAATTATTATTTTTTTTATTCTTACCTGAGAATATGTGATATGTTTTATTAACTTTTAGAGAGAGAGGAAGGGAGAGAGAGAGAAGGAAACATCAATGTGAGAAACATCAATCGGCCGCCTCCCATATGCACCCTGACTGGGAACCCACAACCTTCGTATGTGCCCTGTCCAGGAATTAAAACCAGCGACTTTTCGGTGTCTGGGATGATGCTCCAACCTGCCACCTGACTAGGCAAAAAAATCATTATTTTAATCACATTATCAAAAAGATGACTTAAATTAGGAATAATTTTAAAATGTGACAAATTATAATAAAATTAGATTCAAATTTTAGTGCTGACTCATAACCTAAAATTAGATTATTTATTACCACTATTGTATGCAATTTTTCTAATCCTCTATTCCTCTAGAAAGTCAGGCGATGGCTATCCACTTGCTATGTGGGCTCCTATACAGAAATGTTAGAATATAGATGTGTCAGAAGTCATTTGTAACTTAAGATTTGAGCATTTTACTACAATAAATTAGACTTTAATACAGTACTATTTAGACATAAAATAACATCCTCTATTAACCTCATTTGTTAAAATGTCTAGTGACTAAAAAACTCCTAACTGTTCTTAAAGAGAGTATAGTTCATATTTGAAAATATATTAAAACATCACAACAAAATATGACTAAAATTTTAATCAACAAACATAAAATTTCTCCATACCAGGCCAATCCAATGACCCACCTAAAAAGGCCCAACTATGGTTACCTATTCTTTGAAAATAGATCGTTTAAAACTAGAAAAAGAACAAGAGTGACCATTAAGGTAAATATTCGTTGAGCTATTCAATTCAAACTTTGACTGACTCTACAGATAAACTGGTCTTGTTTTCAATCAGAGAAATTAGCTAATTTCAAGTATGTTAAGAAAAGTGAAAAAAAAAAGGCTATCTAATAGTACTTATGGCTTGTTTCCAAATTTTGTAAAATAAAATTTACATATTAAAAAAAAAGAAAAGTGGCCCAAGATGTTCAAGAAGGAAAGCTATCTGAGCCTTGCACACTCAGAAAGGATTGAGAAGAGAGAGATGACAGGAGCACAGTACGTGCTTCAAGATTATCACTTTCCCTGGAAGGACAGTGGGGTGAGGGAAGGGGCCATACTATTTATGAGCAGGAGCTAATGGTTTCGCTGGACTGTCAGTGACCTTAAAGAAGCAAGACTGACAGGCTGGTGACAGGAGGCTTTATTAACAATTAGATAAATGTTACTACTGCAGATGGTATTCTGTGTAGCATCCCAGGGCAATCCCTACACTTCATCTATGCTGCCCAATACAATACTGCTGTTCTCTGATCATGCAGGTCTACTGTCCCGAGCAACAATCGAAATAATTTCCTCCTTCATTTATTTTTTTAAAGCTATTTGAGTAGTGGTATGAGAACCAGAGAGCCAGAGGGAATCCCATCTTTCAGGGAATGCAGTCTTAATCCTGACAGCATTCTTCATTGGGTAAAAAGACCATTAAAATAAAGAACTCTGTTGTCACAGGATGAAAACAATAACTGGAGCCTGGCCAATATGGCTCAGTGGTTGAGCATCGACCTATAAACCAGGAGGTCATAGTTGGATTCCAGGTCAGGGCACATGCCCAGGTTGCGGGCTCAATCCCCAGTGGGGGGCATGCAGGAAGCAGCGGATCAACGATTCTCTATCATGTATGCTTCTATCTCTCTCTCTCTCTTCTTCTCTGAAATCAATAAAAATAGATTAAAATAATAATTGGAAGTGGATTATTAGGTGTTATCAGCAAACACATCAGGCTTTGCTGCATCCCTTGTTCCCAGATCTGTCCTTTCTAGCTGTGAAAGGAAGGCACCCAAACTATCACCACCTGGGATCCAGTACAAGAGCCAACGAGGAAATTCAGTCGAATGAATAATAGAAACTGACTAAGACAGTGATGGTGAACCTTTTGAGCTCAGCGTGTCAGCATTTTGAAAAACCCTAACTTAACTCTGGTGCCCTGTCACATATAGAAATTTTTTGATATTTGCAACCATAGTAAAACAAAGACATATTTTTTATATTTATTTTATATATTTAAATGCCATTTAACAAAGAAAAATCAACGAAAAAAATGAGTTCACGTGTCACCTCTGACACGCGTGTCATAGGTTCGCCATCACTGGCCTAAGACTTGGGCAGTAGAAAATGCAGCCAAGACCCCACTTCTGTACCTCACTGTGCCCTGCAATCCCATGCCACCAGGCCTTTCCCACAGTCACACTGCAGCCCCGCAGTCTGCTCTCCCTGCTGTCACAGCAAAAATAACCCCATGGAGATAAGGAGGAAGCTGAGGAGCCTCCATCTCCCTGCCAAGAGGAATCTGGGGGTACAGCTAGGAAGAAAAGGATAGTGGAGGTAGAAGCCCACAGGGCATGCAGACAGCTACCACCTGACTTTCCAGAGGGAGAGTGGAGTAGGGGACTCAGTAGTAAGCCCATGGTTTGGGAAGAACAAAGTGGAGACAAAATGGGCAGCAGCAGGGGAAAGAGATTTGATAGAAAACCCTGCAGAGAAACATCCTGCCCCAGAACCTCAACATATGGGGTCTAATTTAAAGTATCCAGGGGCTAGAGCATTAGCATGAGTGTGATGGAAAGAACCCATGATTCAAAGGGCAAGCCCGCCCTCACCCTGTGCTGACTGCCCAGGGAACTCTGCCTGGACCACTTCACAGGCTTGTCCTCAGATCCCACACCGCCTGCACCAGCAACAGGCAGAGAACTGACTCTGGCCCTTGCTGGCTCTCCACTGAATGGTTTTAATACAGACCACCCTCTGCTCCAGTTAGCCACACACCCTCTGCTGAAATCCTCTTCCCTGGGTCTCTGCTCAAATGTCACATTCCCAGGAAATTCTGCCCTGACCACTCAACTTAAAATTCAGAGCTCCTCATCCCCCCAAAAACATACACTTCCCATTCTTGATGCCCCTTACTCAGCTCTACTAGGTTTCCTCTACCCTTATCACATTCTAAAATACTGGAGCATTTACCTAGTTAATTATCTCATTTATTTCCTATCTCCAGTCATTGGAATGTAATCTGCTTTCTTTGCTGATGTACTCTTAGTCCCTATAACTGCACCTGGGACACAGCCAATGCTCACTAAAGATTTGTTGGACTATTTGATGAATAAATGTCATAGACAGTCAGATCTGAAGTTACAGAGACTAACATGCATTCATCCTGTATTCCTTGCAATTGGCACTGTACGTGGCACATACTAGACTCTCAACAAATACTTGTTAAATAAATGTATGGGCATTTTTTAAAAATATTTTTTTATTGATTTCAGAGAGGAAGGGAGAGGGAGAGAAAGAGAGAAACATCAATGATGAGAGAGAATCATGGATCGGCTGCCTCCTGCACGCCTCCTACTGGGGATGGAGCCCACAACCCAGGCATGTGCCCTTGATCGGAATCAAACCCATGACACTTCAGTCCACAGATCAATGCTCTACCCACCGAGCCAAGCCGACTAGGGTGATGTATGAAAATTTTAATTCCAAATTGAAATAGATAAACCTATATCCTGGATTTGAGTGAGACTCTTGTAGGATATGTGGTGAATCAAAGGAAAGAGGATATGATATAATAACAATAGTAGTAGTAGTGTTTATGGTAATAATAATAATAACAGCTTGTAGTAATGTCTGTCAAGCACGTTGTTTCATATACTATGTCCGGTCCCCGCAATCACCCTGCGAGCGAAGTATTATTACTTTCATCTTATAGATGAAGGCATTAGGGCTCAGAATGTGTTAACAACTGTCTACCACCATGGAAATGGCAAAGACAGCTGGGATTCAAAATTGGAACTGACTTGCTAACTCTAAAACCAAGGCACCTTTCTGAATAATGCATATTGTGCTCAGCCACAGAAGCGAGAGTGCTTTTTCTCTTATCACAGGAGTAGGAATATAAAGAAATAACAATGCAGGCAGCTTTGACCACCCAGTTCTAAAGCATACTGGGGCCTTTGGAACATGGGGTAGCCTCATATGAAAGCGCTGCCATTCTCAAAGAAGTAAAATAATTTTATTCAAAAGGATGTGAGACATGCGAAAGGGAAAAGGCAGTATATCACCAGAAATAGAAAAATAAACCTATAAACTGAGCCCTGGGGAGAACAACTTAGTTGAAATGCAATCTTTGCACTACATATATATTAATTTATTCCTTCACCTAACATTGATCATGCAATTTCTAAGTTCAAGGTGCTTTTCTGGGCAAAAAAACATACAGAAAAATAATCAGAAAATTCCTTCCCTCATAGAGCCTCCATTCAAATACTGGGCAAACGAAATAAAATTTAGGTGAAACATATAGCATATTAGGTGGGGTTAATACTAAGTAGAAAAGCAAAGAAGAAAAAGAGGTTGGGAGGTATTGGGGGCTGTAATTTAACAACGTGCTATTTTAATACTACTTGAAGCTATCAAAGAAATCGGTACATTGAGGGCAAAATTATCGGATTTGTGTAAAACAATTCAACCTGGAGCTCTCTATTTGGCTGCACGAGATTTTCTCATTCTTCAGTCGAAGCTGGCAGTTCAAGAGGGCGATGCACTTGCCGACTCTGTACTTGAGGCTCTCTGCTGATTGCTCTGAGCCGAGAGTAATAGCAGAGCTCCAGCCAATTTCCAGAGTGCAGAGGATCTTGGAAAAGGAGATTTTAAAAACATTATTGCCTATGGAGTCCTCGTAGCTGGGGAAGAATAGCAGTGCCTCCTTAGGACAGCCAAAACTCTAGCCTGACCACTAAGTGTCATTGTGAGCACAGAGCTCAGACAGGGTCAGGAAAGGGAGAAAAGAAGTGCGATAAAATGCAGGTCCTGAGCAAAGAGCTTCATCATACTTGATAGTCATGTCTAGAGAATTACACGATTAAGGAACCTGGGAGAGCAGCGTAGCCGATGCATAAGGACTTCAGAGGTACATTTTGATAGGGCTTCAGGATTACTTAGGAGCGTAATAAAAATTGACATGTATATGGACACTATCTCACGGCTAAAAGACCAGCTGAAAGACTCAGAAGTCTGTAAACAAATGAAAATAAATGGCTTGCAATCCGCACTGGGAGGGGTTCTTGGGCCAGGCCTCTGAAGAGCTCTGATTTCGCCTGAGAGCCCGATGACGAAGCTATTACATTGGGGTAAATAGATTGGAAATGAAACGTGCAAATGAACTAACTTGGCAGGAGCCTTTGGAGAGGTAGGGAACCTTACACCTCAGTGTTGTTTACATTCAGATTCACAAAAGCAGGGCTTTTGAACATCTGCTTTTCAGAATACGAAGTTGTATGGCCGGAGAGCCAGGAAGAAGCCACACAAATGATTGTTTCAAGAAGAGCGGCTAGTACAGGAGGGGACTGACGGTTAAAAATGAAACAATATAAAAACGCTTAAAAGATGTAAACACCAACTGGAGTGGAAAATTACTTACCCCAATACCTTAGGGCAGTGGTCGGCAAACCGGGGCTCGCGAGCCACATGCGGCTCTTTGGCCCCTGGAGTGTGGCTCTTCCACAAAATACCACGTGCGGGCATGCATGTACAGTGCGATTGAAACTTCGTGGCCCATGCCCAAAAGCCGGTTTTCGGCCTGGGCGAGTCTATTTTGAAGAAGTGGCGTTAGAAGAAGTGGGGGGTGTAGGCCGGTTGGGCAGTGCAGGCGGGCCGCTGGATACACAGCGCAAGGGAGGCGCCAAATATCAACAGTACTTAAACTATATAGGTAGATTAATAACAATGTACCTACCTATATAGTTTAAGCTTAAAAAATTAGGCTATCAAAAGAAAAATCAATCATTGTACTGTTGATATTTGGCTCTGTTGACTAATGAGTTTGCCCACCACTGCCTTAGGGCAAAGTAATAGGAAAGAATTAAAGAAAAGACAATCACAGCCACATTCTTTCAAAAATCATGAACTTGGTTGGTCATTTAGACTAAGAAATCATTCTGTTATATTTCATATTCCTATTTCAAGACCCTGCTCAAATGTCACTTTGTTTTTGGGGCTTTCTTTTATTTCTCTCCCTCATCATCAAGGCAGAATTCATTATTAAATTATCTTTCCTTGGCATTTAAGAAATGTGTCAACTATAACACTACCCACATGTGTTGTAGCTACGTTGTTATCTCTATTTGTAAGATAGGCGTTTCTTAAGAAGTGCGTTTATGTCTTATTATATTTTGTACCTCTAGTACCTAGGATATTGACTGGTACATTAAATGATTCATGAATTGAATGGCACACTTACACATTCACTAGGGATTTAATTACTAAAATGGTCATTTGTTACCTTTGATATGGCCACACTGTGTTGAAAAGAAAGTGAGAAAGTATCTTATGTAAGATATGAAAAAACTGGTAATGTATGCATTTTTAATAAAATAGGAAAGGTGCCAAGCCATGTATATAGCATACTACTTTAAATGAGGAATGAGATGGAAAATAGAATATATTCATATTTGCTATTATTTTCACAAATAAAATCTGTAAGGATACTTAAAAAGCAAATTACTGATTACCTGGGGTGAGGGGTGAGGAGATAGTATGATGGGATAGTAGTAAAAGCAAAATTTTCCACTGTATACATTTTTATATTGCTTTCACTTTTTAAACATTCATTAATTATGTAGCATCTATGCAAAACTTTTTAAATTTTTTAAAACTAATCACATGGGGGGTTAAAGCAAGAGTGAGAACGGCAAAAACTCTGCTGGGGACTCTATGGTTACTCAGTTTAGGCAGAAAGGTAATGCTGTCTACTGGTTTGTTTCAACAAATGAACTCAATTCCAGTTATGGGCCACGTTGCAAAAATAAATTAAAGTTAATTTTTGTTTTCTCATGTAAGTCATGGTAATCAAAATTCTTTCGAAAAGCTCACTGGATAAAGGTGACGGCTTCACCCTGCTTCTGCTAATTGCATGACTATGGGGAATGTGCCTTAAGGATTCTCCATCTGTCACATTGAACCCAAGACAATTCCTTAACATATTGTTAGAAAATCAATATTTTAAATAATGAGACCTGGCCTGTCCTTGAAGTAGTGCTGGATACTAAAATAGATTTATGTGAAGATTTCATTTGTCTAAACTAATTAGTGATTGTTTCCCTGACTGATTACTTTCAAGCCAAAAATTTTACACTAAAAAAATACATATGCATCTTTAGTGGCACGTGTGAAAGCATAATTTTTAAGAATTTATAAAATAATTTATACAAATATAAAATAAGTATGTGTTTGAGTTATTCAACTCAGTAATGAGAGTGCCAGCTGGACAGTAAATATGGCTCAGAGAAGATATAAAGAACAGGGGTTAGATAAGCATGGGGGAGAAATGTTTGGATAGATGGGTTTAGATAAAAACCTGGTTAATATATCCTACAGAGCAATAAAAGCATAAACTTTGAAGTTATCATTTCTACCAGGCAGAAATTATTTGCATCTCTACTAGATAAAAATCTACCAGTGAACATGCAACTTTATAGAAAATGCACTTGTAATCAATAGCTAGATATAATCAAACACACATATATTCCCCAGAATAATCAAATCATCTTTGGGAAGACCTGTTAAGTAATGCTTTGAGATGACATTGGAAAGGCACACCATCCTCTCTTTGCCTTAGTTGCAAGGTAGGCAATGTTTTTTAACACATGTTAATGAAAATAAAAGTCAGTGAAAGAATATGTGAGCTAAAGCTCCTATCTTTAGGCCTGAAGTGAAGCAGCAACTCATAGGAAACAATGATGTATTGCATATTTCAAGTTGTAGGCCTCTTTTACTAGGTCTCTCTCTACATAATGAGCTAAGGTGGGGATGGGGGAGGAATTATCTGAATCTGGTAACTAATATTGTAATGTTGATGAGGAGAGGTTTATACCACTAACAAAGATGATAGTGATTTGACTTTATTCAGTAGTAAAATACATCAATAATCTGATCTGATATTTATTGAGATGGGGAAGCATCCTAATTCAGAAAGCTACCATGGATGGTACAAAACTATTTTATGCTTATGCGAACTGAGGATGCAGCTTTAATACATGGAAGTATTTCAACAAACCAAACTTGTCTTTCCTTGTTAGTTGAAAAGCTAAACAGAAAATCTTCTAGCTCCTAAGTAAATCCTGGAGTGGATTACCAGAAGACATATTTTTGATGCATTCAACCCAGGCAGTCAGTTTTTCAAGTGTAAGCAAAATAGTCATGCAATAAATGGCACAGACTCAGCCAGAGATTTCGGGAAACATGAAGGACCACAGAGAAACCAAGAACACTGAGTTCATGTGAACAAAAAGATAGTCTTTCATGGTGCAATGCAATCCACATTTTTCTAAAAACTAATACCAGACATAATCTCAAGGATCACTAAATAAAACTGTTGGGCTAATTTTTGTAATAACAAATTAGACTAGAAAAACCCTCAGAAATACATTAAATGGGCAATTCATCATTAAGCTTTTCACCCTGTAAACCCACAATAAGAACAATCCTGTTTATCTTTGCCCAAGACACTACTAATTTTTTACATCTTTTTTTTTTCTTTATAGAATAACGTAAGGAATTTTAAGATGGAAAGTTTATAATTGACATAAATATTTTTATACTTCCTCACAGGAATATCAGAGATGCTCTGCATATATGGAAGATTTGCCCTTTAAAAGAAAAGCTGCTTTTATAATGCCCAGATGCATTGGAAAGGGGGAAACGTTGCTAAGAGAAGCACATGCAATTTGAATTATTTGAACGCCCTACAGTTATTATAGAAATCTGGCCTAAATAGAAGTGTTTCCAACACTGCTTACTATTTTCTTACTTCTCCATTAAAAGCTGATGTACTATTAGGGAAAAATCGGAACTGGAAAAAAGACCACATAACATGTTCACAGTAACCCCATCATCTTTTATTCTTCCCCGTGCCTGAGGCATACTTTTTCTTTGTTCTTTTCTCAGTTGGTCTCAATAAAGGCCAGGAGGAGAGATTTTTACTTTCCCATGAAGATAAGGTATTAATTAACTAGATTTGCCAAATAAGACTGAGAAAGTAAAGTATTAAGTAGCCACAAAGTCATAAGTGGGACAGCGATATCAGCATTAGAACTGCTTTTCATGCTTTAACTTCTCTGTGGGTGAAGCACGAGGATTATTATAATTTGTTTTTGTTGTGAATCCTCACCCAAGGATATTTTTCCCATTGATTTTTAGAGAGAATATAAGGAGAGGGAGAGACACAGAGAGAGAAACATCGATGGGAGAGAGACACATCGATTCATTGCCTCCCGCACTTACCCCAACCAGGGGTCGAGGATCGAGCCTGCAACTGAGGTACGTGCCCATGCCCTTGACCGGAATGGACCCTTCAGTAGGTGGGCAGATGCTCTATCCACTGAGCCAAACCAGCTAGGGCATGAGGATTATTTTAACATCTGATTTAAATGCACTTGTAATCAATAGCTAGATATATCTAGCAAGCAAAACATAGACTTCAGGGTCTTCTTATGGTATGTGGTAGAAAACTAGATCTTTATTTGTTTATTTATTCATTTATTCTTTTAAAAATCTCAGTATTTGGTCTTGATTTACAAACAAACAAACAAACCAAATAAGCAAAAACAAACAAAACAAAACAAAACAAAAAAACCTGTCTTAAGAGAGATGAAAAGAACCTAGGAATGGAATGCTACATAATAATTCTGGGACAGAAGAATTTCCCCCTCTTGCATTCATCTGACTGGATGGAGGAAGCCTTGGAGGAAGTAAACACTGACATGGGATAAAATGGAAATAGAAAAGAAAAACTCTCCAAGAGAAGTTCTGTTCACATAAGTAGATGGGGCTGAAAGCAGCCTCTGGCAGATCCCCATTCTCAAAGAGGCAGACAGGAGCTCAAAAGCTAACAAAGAAGTCCAGGAAAGGGGGAAGGAAAGGCAAGTCTTAGTAAGGAACTAGGGAGGAGAAAGTGTAGAAGTTCTTCAAAAAGGAAAGTATGAAACACAGCAAAGTTTTCATCTACACTGGAAGATTCTTACATGCAAATGAGTACACTCAAATAAGAAGTGGTCCTCAACTGGCAAGCCACTTGCAAAGGAAAGTAGTTTTCCTGGTCATGCAAATAAAGGTCTCAAATTTAGATTGTGATCTTGAATGCAAGAAATTTAAAGTGCCCTATATCATTAGAGGTCTAAAATCACGTTATATGTCATGGGAATGAACAGATTCCCAAATATATAAGGGATTTGGTGTATTCTTTGAACTCCTAGGTAGAGTAATTTTATCATTCTTATCTTAGTCTTCACCTATGAAATTTCATTACTTTATCCTGTTTAATGGTCCAGGAAACAGTAGTGTTCAGGTAGAGGCAATGTGGTTTGGTTGTCAAGTTATATAGACAGGGGTCAGATTCTTGCTCTGACTCTACCTTTCAAAGTAACCCCAGGAAATCAAATCTTAAGCACTTAACCTCTTTTCCAAATACTTATCATCTCTTATTTCCATAAATGGTCCACATTTTAAACAAGTATTTTGAATCGTCAAATTGAAAGACTTTAAGCAAAGAAAAGGCACTAAAATTGTTTTCAGAACCACTAAGACTTACTAGAGGGAAAAACTATGATAAATGCATGGGAAAAGATTCTAAAACAAAATCAGATTAAGGTATTTTGCCTTACTGAATCCTTAATCTTGGAAAAACTGAGATTTCATGGTTGTTTATTAAATGAAAAGAATTATCTTGGATACTCTGGTACAAATTCTATTCACACTTTTTTGAGAAGGAGGAAAAGAATTTATTCCAGCATAAGTCTTCTTAAATCTGAAAGAAGCTTTTGAGAGAAGTGTAGTGTGTACCAGGTGGCAGGAATTTGCCTGCTGTGAGGAATCACATGGGTATGGGCATAATCTGTGAATGAAAAAAAGAGATATAATTAAATATATTTTAAAAATCAATTGAGTTTTCAGGTTTCTTCAGTTTTTGAACAGAAGAGAAATATTTTTTTATTGATTGTAGTTGTAAATTAAGTAAGTCCACCAAATTTATATCTAAATATAAAGATTGATACACACACAAAATAGAAGAAGGAAAAGGAAGAGGTAGGGGAAGGGGAAGGAGAGAGGAAAACAGGATGAAGAATAAAGTTTATTTTCAAAACTGACTTTGATTGAATTCCAATGTTCCTTTCCTAATCTGATTTTCATTGACATTGGTATAACCAGAGGGTGAAAGCATGTAGTTTAAACATTGCTAATGAAGTCTATCAATATTGTCCTTCATAAATTAACCATGGTTGACTGGGAAAAGTGTGGCATGCAGTTATGTCCAAAATGGCCACATATTTGGTGCATGCAAAGGGGAAAAGGAACTACAACTTAAAGAGCTCTTAACCTGGGGTGCGGCCCTTCACGCAGGTGATAGCATTTACCCTCACACTAACATTATGAGGCAGTGAATGTTGCCCCTGTTTTGAAGAAGAGGATACGGAGGCTCTGAGATGGTGATTCTCCAAGGTCTCATGGCCACGTACAGGCAGAGCCACAATTCAAAATCAGTTCTGTTGGTCACCAGAGCTTCCTCTCTTTGGCTGACCAC
Organism: Myotis yumanensis; assembly: GCF_028538775.1. Lineage (NCBI taxonomy): Eukaryota > Metazoa > Chordata > Mammalia > Chiroptera > Vespertilionidae > Myotis > Myotis yumanensis. Next base: position 180,190,210 of record NW_027223753.1, read on the forward strand.
CTTTTGCCTCCATTGTCCGGACTGGCTTCCAGAGGATACCTGACTTCATCCAAGGTTTGAGAAAGTCAGTCCTCCTCCACTGGCTGCACAACCCCACCCCACCCCACCCCACCCCCAATTCTTATAAAAAAAAAAATTCTTATAAAATGCACAAGGTTTCACTTGGAGAAGGCACACTACGGGTCCTTGGTTCCTGACAGTTGCCTGCCCACCTATAAAGACACTTGCTTCTCATTCTGACACATAGAAAGAAAGTCTTCCTTACACTGACGGTGAACTTTCAAGTTAGACAGAACTGGTCCTGTGAACCATATAGCTTTATGTAGTTTAGTGTTTTCCACACACCGTCTCCTCTACAAACACTCTATGTAATATATGGTTTACAATCCTTAATGCTCCCCTGTCAAACTGCCAATCAAATGGCTCAGTAAAAGCCACCAGAATGGTCTTTCCTGTCCTGCCCATTTTATTGCTTATCTTTTTTATTCCAAATTAAGTCAACCATTTATTGTTCTTAGAAGTTTGGAAGAGCACAGGTCACTTTTTTACTATAATTCAAATTTTAAAAAAAAGGAAGAAAAAGAAAAAAAAATCAGTGTACATCATCAGGAATGGTCCAAGGTGAAAGATGAAAGAGAATCTGGAGAAAATGTGAATCTTTCTGAAAAGCAATAAGAAAAAATATTGATCCCACCCTCATATACAGGACACACGGTGGAAAAAAAGGAAAAGAGAGAAAGCGGATCCAGAGGCTCTGAGAAATGGATATAACTATGGGAAATTCTGAAAAAAAATCTGGCTCAATATAAGGGGATGAGAAATTCCAGCTCTGATTGAATTTTTTACCCACCCCCATAATCTCCCCCCCAAAAAAGCTGTGGCTTCTTTAATTTTCAAAACCAGAATGATGGCTGCTCCATTAAAGGGACTGATTTCAGTCTCTCACTTAACACCTCCACCTGTTTGTAGCACCTGCACCTGAGGTATCAGCCTCCCTGTGGAGTTGGTAGGAAGTCCAGAATCTCATACTGCCCCCACCACAGACCTGCTGAGTCAGGATGTGCACATTAAGAAGGCCTCTCCCAACAGGTGATGCATATTCATACTCATACTCAGATCTATTGAACCTTGTCACAGCATAGAAATACTGCTTTTCTTGGAAATTATACCAGAAATAATTTCACTAAAAATAACACTCATACAATAGAAATAATAATATAAATAGTAATTTCACTAAAACAATACTTCCATTGAAGTTGTATCTAAATACGAAGATTAGTCTTTTTTAAAAAAATGGAATCATGATCATTTTAAATTTATTATTTTCAAAATAAGCTGTATGATTGAATTCAATTTTTTTTCTTAAGCTGTTTTGTCAACACTGATATAACCAAAGGTTGAGTGAATGCATTTCTTCATGTGCAAATAGGGATAATACTGCCTACTCCACAGGGTTGTAGTGATAATTAAATAAGATAATGTGTGAACAGTGCCTAGCATATGGCAGGCAGTCAAAAATAATAGGCACTATTAGTAACCATCATTGCTGTTTTTGTACCAGAGCACAGTAGATTAACTGGCCAAGTTAACTGGCATCCTAATCCACTTTATTTTCTCCTTTGCCTTTTTAGAGAGGTATAGATCTAAAATCACAACAAAACTTGGGTTTATCTTCCTTAAATTTCTAGATATGTAAATAATGAGTCTAGATTTTAAAAAAATTCTCCAAATATGCCAGACATAAAATACTGATTCTGCATTCTCTGGTGACTCAAAAATAAACAGTACGCTATTCACCAGCACAATTATAATTAGAACAGGTAATGCTTCAGAGAGATTTCTCATGACAAAGACTATCATTGGTTACCATTCCCTTAGCATTCTCTCTCTCATGTGATAAACCCAGCACAATCTATATCTGTCAACACAGATTCCATTTTTAATCCTAGCCTCAGAACTGTGAGCCATATAATTATTACTATGCCATATTAGCTTTTGTGGGTTCCCTTGATACTAATGGGATGCAAAGGTGATTTGTGTATGGATTGTGTCAAGTTGTCACACTGCACAAAAACATGGTCCCAATCCCACAGGTTGTAATATCCATCTAACGATACACTCATGTCACAGAAGTACATAAATAGTGTTCTGCTGCCCATTAAGACTTCCTTTGCAGTAGGATGAGCTCAGGGGGATGTCTGTGAATGAGTGATCACATGTCGTATGAGGTGATTAAAAATGAGTGGGTCCCTTTTAGAGATTAGTGGTTGTTAAATTATTTCATTCACTTGCTATTCATGATGAATAATAAATCACTCTCAGTGTCTGCTATTCTATTCATTTATTACTTGAGGATGTTTAGAAGCTAATTACTCTGAGATAGCCTCCCCAGCAAGAAGGACTAAGGGGATGAGAAATTCCAGCTCTGATTGAATTTTTTTAAGCTGAGGCTTATATTGAGCCAGATTTTTTTCAGAGTTTCCCATAGTTCTATCCATTTCCCAGTTTTCTCTCAGACTTCTGTGTAGAATGTCCTAGTGTCTGAAAGGCTGTTAAGAGAGTCTTTAAAGATTAAAAAAAAAAGTCCATTAGTCTAAACCAGTACTTCCTAGAACTGTAAAATTTCAGCCTTTATTTGTAGTTGTCTGGAGAACTCATTTCCTTTTGGGGCATCTATTAATTTTTTTTTTTTCAGAATGTATAACGAACACCCTCAGCCCCTTTCCTCTAAGAACACAATCAATCAATTATTCAGCTAGTGTTTCTTGAATGCCTACTACATGCTCAACATTGATAAGTTATTGTGGAGAAGAATACAAGCCCTGTTCTTGGCTCTAAAGGAGCTTAAAAATCTAATCAGGGAAACAATATACATAAAATGATAAATTCAATAAATACCTATTGTGTATAAACTTTGGGCAATGCATTGTAAGCACATTTGCAAACGTTATGTCATCTACCTTAAATAATTAAGGTAGATAATAATACTTTGGGATGAGTATTATTACCATTTTACAGATGAAACTTTGAAGCTCAGAGATTAGACTTGCTTGTGTTCAAATAGCTGTTCAGTAGAAGGATTGAATTCCAAACTCCTCTGAACTTCAAGCCGCGTACACTTTCCAAAATCCCATATGTTCTAAATACAATACCTATGTGAGAGAGTTAATAGCTAAATTGTATGGCAGGAGAACTGAATGTTGAGACTTCAGAGAAAAGGGCCCAAAGTTATCAAATAAGCCTTTGTAGATAGAGGGCCTTTGTTGGGTGAGGCTTTCACAGGTGAAAACAGTGTAAGGGCAGAGGAGAAAGAGAACAACAGAACCAAAGCCCAGGGATCAAGATGAGAGAGACACAGGAGGGGTTACTACAAATTGAACTTGAGTAGACCATATAAATTGGGGGGAAGAGTGGGGAGAACTAATGATTAGAATTCCCAAGCAGATGGGTTCAGATTTTGAAGGGTCTAGAAAAATAAGCTAGGAATCATTAGATGTCATACAACAGGAAAGAAAGCTACTACAGAATGTTTTTTTCTTGACCAAATTTTAGTCAGGTTCCTTTGAGCTGCCTTCTCAACCAGGCCTCGAACTTGGTCTATGGGAACTGCAAACTCTCAGGACAAACAATTTTGCCCACCCCACACACTAAGAGACTTACCACACTCCAGCATGGCTTCTATCAGCCCAAGGTCATGTCTTCAGGATGACCCCAGTCCCCTTAAAATGCCTGGCTGAGATAGCTCAACACTGCCACAAGAACTGATTGTTCATTTCAGCCAAACCTGACTATACTCCCCTCATCTCCCTTTTCTTAGAGCATTTTCCTCAGAAAACTCACAATTATAAAACCTCTCTCTATCCCTTTGAGATGTATCTTCTATAACCCAGGTGTATCTTTTTCAAGCCATCCCTTTGAAATGTAATGACGAATAAAGTTGGAGTCCTTGTTGCCCAGTCTCTGGAAGGGTAGGAGCCAAACATTGATCATAACCAGCACAGAGGGCTTCATCACACTGACCAATACCTGCCTCCCCTCTCACTGTCTTTCAGTACTTTTCCTTTAGCACACACGAATGCCTAAAAAGCCTTCCACCTTTTGTTTCATTGGAGTTCAGTCTATACTGGAGCCTCTCTCCCCTACTCCTGTAACCTGAAGAAAATGTCTTGTTATCTCTAGCAAACATCCAGCTCCAGTATTCCTTGACAGTAGGAGAATGACAATAAAAGCAACATCCACCTTAGCAGCAAGAAGCAGAACGAGTCACTTTCCCCCTTAAAATCCTCCAATGGATCCTTATCACCTCCAGGATAAAGCCCAAAGGATTGAGCGTGGTGCTCAAGTTCTTCAGGTCCTGGATCTTGCCTGCTATTCCAGTCTCATTTTTCACCATTCCCCAACTCAAGACCCAGTGATATCTCTAAGAAGCTTGCCTTTCCTAAACAGATCATATTTGTTTCTTACCTGCACAATTTTTCAAAGGCTCTTACCTTTGCCTAGAATAGTAAGAAAAATAGGCAGCATGTATTGAGCACTTGAGGTGTGTGTTAGGCTCCATCCTAAGAAACTTACATTCATTTGCACCATTAACACTCACAATTTTACAAGGTACATGGTCCCCTTTTTCACATGAGGCAACTAAGGTTCAATGAGTTTAGGTAATTTCCCTAAGATCATTCAGAGAGTGGCCAAGCAGAATTTAACCCAGGGGCTCTGAATATCCCTCCTGACTCAGCTATTACTCAAATATGCCATATGACTTCCCCCTCCTCTCAGGTTGTTGTTTTTTTCCCTGCCTTGTTCCCATAGCAAAACTCTAGGCACACTACAAAATTTGACTCAAGACTCTACCACTTGAAATAGACCCAACCCCTCTCTCTGCTTTTATAGTGTTCTGTGTTTGCCATGATTGTAGCCATTGTCATATTCAGAGACACAGTTTCTCATCCATTTGTGTCTTTCCTACCTTAAAGGTGGAATGTCTGGTTCATTTTCACCTCAAGCCTAGTACCTGATACAAAAACACATTCAGTTAAAGCCTGTTGTACACATGCCTGAAAGTGGAGAGAGACAAGCATAAGACAAGTAGCTGGAAAAGTTGTGGTAGTAAAGGCCTAGGTTAGTCTCAGCAGTGAAAGAGAAGTGGGCATTTTGCAGAAAAATCTAGTCTTGTGGATTTGTTGCATGAGATTATACAGAAGAAGGAAGTTTTTAAATGATCTATACAACATGCATTTATTGAACCTCTTCTGTGGACCTAGCACTGTGGTGAGCACTTGCATGACACTAAAGCTTCCAGCATGGTTACTAGGAAAAGAGTAAGCCCGTTGGCAGAAACAGGGGAATTCTGGAGCAGTGATTTGATTGGGGATATGTTTAGAGAAAAGAAGTAGATGCTCAAGTTGATGAATTATAAAATCTTTGCAATGGACACATCCACATATTTCTGTCCTTATTTGATTTTTAGTCTATTTTTTCCAACAAGAAGGAAGATACATATTTGACAATTACAAAAGAAAAGCTCATTAGCCATGTAGACTTGCTGTAGGTGGCAATGTAGGAAAATAGTTTCGAATGAGCACTGGCTTGGTGGCTGTATCAAGATTACAGTGTGATTAGTGTTCTAAGATTCTCACCATAAGACCTGCATTGTTTGTTATTTTGCATAAATTCACATGTCAAATTAAGGGAGTTTTCACCCACATATGTGGGAGGAGGGGGAAAATTAATAGAGTCTGTATAATTATATTCAAACCCAAATTAAAAGGCTATTATGCATATCATATGCAGAATAGTTTAGTAAATACATCAACTTAATCAAGCCCCAGGTGAAGAATGGCAAGCCATGTGCTGGTGAATATTACACTGGCTCTCTGGGAGAAACACAGTTATGATTTGCAGGGTTTGCTGACTGCTGTGGTGAAAATGGAAAATTTCAGAAGCCCATGTACCTAGGATCCAGCATACCACAGCCTTTATCTGAAGACTAAAACTTCTCACATCTCACTTGTTAAGCTTCCAAACTTAAGAACTTCTTCTAAGAGATTGACCTCTAACTGGTGAGAGAAACATAAGCAGCAGGAGAAATGGCATTGCTAAATAGTGAGTCAGAGGCCTCATGAGTTTCTGGAACTTGTGGCCTCTTTGGGGAAAACCAAAGCTCTAAAGTCCAGAAAAGCAATTATGTTCCCACATGGAATGGTATGTGAATGAATGGACATTTGTTGACATAATAAGAACTAAATAATTCTACTCCTAGATCAATTCTTTCTGGCCCATAATTCCTGTGTGGTTGCAGACATGGGTCAGGTGTGGAATACACACACAGGTCACTATGGTGAAAGAAAGCACATACCTGACAGCCCTATAATTATCTGCCTACATGTTTGCCTCTCCTTCTAGATCCTGAGCCCCCAACAGCATCAACTTGTCTTGATCAGAATTACATCTCTGGTGAGTTCTGGATAAATGTATACATTGAATAAGGAAGTGAGTGAATTTGCAGGGAAAACATTACTTTCAGAACACCTGCTCTGCTTACTTAATGGGTACATTGTGAGGCTAACACAATGACAGGTGGAATGCATTTTGAAAAAAATGAAAGGATTAAACAAATGATGGGTAATATTATTATCATCACTAGAGGTCTGGTTCATGAAATTAGTGCACAGGTAGAGTCCCTAGGCCTGGCCAGCGATCAGAGCCAATCAGGTTCCCCACCTCCTCCTTCCCTTGCTCCCTCAGCGCCCCACTGCTGTGACTGGTTGCCCACCATGTTTCACGCCGCCCCCTGGTGTTCAGCACACGTCATAGTCAGCGATCAAACTCCCGGTCTCCTGGTCAAACTCTCTAGGGCAGTGGTCGGCAAACTCATTAGTCAACAGAGCCAAATATCAACAGTATCAACAGTACAATGATTGAAATTTCTTTTGAGAGCCAAATTTTTTAAACTTAAACTATATAGGTAGGTACATTGTTATTAACTTAATTAGGGTAATTCTAAGGCTTAGGAAGAGCCACACTCAAGAGGTCAAAGAGCCGCGTGTGGCTCGTGAGCCGCAGTTTCTGACCACGACCCTAGGGGACACTTTACATGTTTATATATATAGATTATCATATCTCAAAAGAATGGGCTATAAACTAGTTAGAGCAGTATGGGCTTTTCCAGTCAAGAATATTGACAATAATCTCTTGTAGATATAGAAGTATCCTGGCCATGTGGTAAATGCCTTGAAGTATTACCTTCTAAATTACTGTCAAATCATGATAGATTACTACCTTCCGAAGCTCATGTGTATATAGTACTCCAGCCTCTGGGGAAATAAAAACTTTGTGATGGTTTTTTTAAGATCCATATTCTGACAGCAACTCTACCAGACTGAGTTGCTTGTTAAATTTTTCTACTTAGGTTATTTTCCAGCTGTTTCTTTTAAGCTTCTACTGAACATATAGTTAAGTTCTCCTGCATGCATTTTATCAAACAAACAGCAGAATGTCTGGTCTGTTGACCATAATTTGCTGGTCAGTCATGTGTTAGCTCAAAGATTTTCAAAAATGGGTATCAAGTAGGTAAGAATAACCTGAGAAATTTTTCACACTACATGTATTACTCAGAAATTCTAATAGGCCCACAACATGACCTCCCCCTCACAGGCTGAAAATCACTGTGTATTATGTCCCACAGATATGATGGGTCGCGGCGGGGGGGAGGGGGGAACCATAATATTGAGGAGCACTGATCTGAACTAGTTTGAGGTAAGTGTTCGTATAATGGAGTCATATGTAAAGCAGACTATTAGAGCTGGAAGGGATCTTCAAGAAGGTATAAAATCTTCTTTCACTTTCCAGTGAGTAAGTGAGGTCCAGAGAGGCCAGTCATTTCGAGGTCCAGAGTTAGACAGTGGGAAGCAGGGCTAGCACTGAGCTGATCAGTGTGTTTACATACGTTTACACCTTCTCTCCTCACTGATGGTTTTACCACAAATGGATATGGCAGTGCTAGCTACCAGGGACTGAGAGTCAAACTCCTATTTTATCTGTTGGCACCATTTTAGTGGCCCTCGGTCTGTTTACACACTTGCTAGATAAATAATTATTTTACAATTTGGTATTAAATTCATTGTGTGTTGTTTTCTAGGTACTCATCTCCTTGATCCAACTTCCTATTTCCACAGAAATTCTTGTGCCACATATTTTATAGAATCCCAACCTTCTTTCATAATTCAGAGTTGGCATATTTAATGTACCAAGAGCAGTGTTACTTGTTGAAGACACAGTACTACACAAGACAATGTCCCTATCCTCACAGAATTTACAATCTAGTAAAACTGTCAAATAACCAGATAAGTACAACATGTAGTAAACTACAGATTGATGAGAGAACTACAGATTCCTGTGGGAACTCGCAGAAGGGATGCTGTACTCATTACCTATGCTGTATAACAAATTATCCCAAAACATACTGGCTCAAAATACCAAGCATTTCTTATCTCATAAATTATGTAAATCGGGAATTCAGGCATGGCTTAACCGGGTTACTCTGACTCAATATCTTGAATAAGGTCACTGCCAAGGTGTCAGCTAAGGCCATGATAGGGTCTACTCTGAAGACTCAGCTGGGATGGCATGTCATCTGTTTCCAAACTCTTACGTGACCTTTTACAGGCCTCAAAAGATTTGCTTCCAAGTTCATGGACATGGTTGCTGGCAGGCCAGTTCCTCACCATGTGGGCTTCTCAAGAGATGTTTGAAGGCCCTCTGACAATTGATGATCAGAAAGAACGAGTCAGAGAGTGAGAAAGGAAGCTGCAGACAAAGGGCACAGTCTTTCCATAGTAACTAAATTTTGGAAGTGACATCATAAGTAGAAAATGTACATCCTTTTGCTGTATTCCATTTGTTGCAAGTGAGTCACGGGTACAGCTCATATCAAAGGAAAATGATTACACAAGGGCATGAATGCCAAGAAAGGGGGATCATTGAGACCAACTCAGAGGCTTCCCACCACAGTCACTTTAAATAGGTAGGGATCAGGGGTATATACCAAAGAAATCCCTCACATCTGAATGAACTTGAAAGAGTGAAGGATACACAGAAGTGTTCAAGCTGGAGGTGTGTGTGTGTGTGTGTGTGTGCATTCATACTCACTCAAGGCAGTTGGGGAGCTGTCCTGGATAAAGAATAGTTAATGCACATGAGTGATGGAAGAGAAAGCTGGTTCCATATTTCCAGAGCACGGAAGTACAATCGAAGGTGGAGCGGGGTCAAAATGAGGCTGATTGCAGAGGCAAGCCAAAGGATGGGTCATGACCTCACCCACTTGCTTCCCTTTGTTCCCCTATAATGATTTCCATTGTTTTATTATTGGATAAGGACGGATTATAGAAAGAGGCATCACTCAAAATGTCTTTGACTGCAAGTAAAACAACCCCCAACTCAAACTAACTTAACCAATAAGGAAATGCATTAGCTTGCATAGGACCAAAAGATTCCAAGGCTGTCCACTCAGCCATCCTCAGTATTTAGTCTTTATTCGCAAGGTGTCACATCACATACAACAACATCCCATGAAAGAAGAGAAACATTACCTCCCTGCATTTCCTACTTGAGCTGGAGAAAACCTTTCCCAGAGCTTCCCCAGCTTTTCTCCCTCAGTTCTCAGTGTCCAGGATTAGGTCACACACAGCCTGATTACTGACTGAGTCATCGCTAAAGGGAAAGTACCTTGATTGGCTTAGACTCATCAACTGGGGTGGCATCATCCATGAATTTGCACTACAGACAGCTTCTTACTTAGACTAGATCAACGTAGTCCTTTAAAGAATTCTTTCCCTGGGTTGTGCTTTAGCTTTCACGCCCTGGACTTTCATCAAGGGCAGTTCAAGGATCAGCCACATAAAATGTGCTCCTACATTGCCGTAAAACTGGTTTTGAAGGCATTGTTTTCTTATGTCACTTGAGACCTTTTCTGGAAAGCCTTGCCTAAGAAACTCCTTCCAGAATTAAAGTTGAAAAAAAAAAAAAAAAAAACAACCTTGAGGATAGTATGCAACTTCCTCGCTGAGAACAAGAAATATGAAACAGAACATGCTTCTTTTTATAGCGGCTGTCAGGAAACTCCAAGCCAGAGCTGGGAGTAAATCACAGACCTCTATAAACAATTGTGAATTACTAGGAAATTTATTTCCTGCCTGGCCTCCGAGATTTCATTTTCTGTTGCTGCATCTCAGTAACTCAGATAGCAGCTGATGCCTCCAAGTCTCTCTGGCTCAGCATCCTCCTGTCACCCTCTGTCACTCATGATCATTTCTATCACTAGTTGCCACCAAAACCCCGAAATATGCAGCATTTAGGGAAACTTATTACTGCAGATGAACAGAGGATGTTGGAGCGAGAGGGAAAGCCCTAGCCAGACATACACATCACTTCGGAATATAAGTCACCTGTGGCATCAACTCCTTCCCTTCCCACCCTCCGCCCTCACCTCATATTCCTCACATCTCTTCAGGAGCAATACAAATGTCTCCCCCTGGTCTGGGCAAGGCATTTCAGGGATCGTCTTTGGTCATTGGCATATGCCTTTGGGATTCCTCTTTTCCTCTCCCAAAAACAGTTCTCTCCCAAGAGAAAGCCTTGAAGATAATATGGCTTCATCGGAGTATTCATATATATTGTATTAACGCATCTTGTGTGTCTTTCTTTTAAAGCCACCCCATATTTTTTTTTTTGGAAAAGGCAAATTATAAGGAAGTTTAGTCAATCTTTCTAAAAAATGATTTAAAGGACATTGTTGGCTACAAAATAAATAAATAAATAAAGTGCTCAAAATCAGAAAATGTGTGTAGCTAACTCAGATATTCACAGATGACCTGGTGAGTGTTTCTCATTTTCCTACCCTTCTCCTAATAATTATACCAAATTGGGAAATCATTTGAATAAAATACTAGACATTTTGGAATCCAAACCCACCTCTCAGAGAGATGGGTTTATTTAGAGATCATAATTGTAACAAATGTCTTGATGTAAAAAGCGTATTGTAATCTATTTGAAACAATCACATTCTTTTCCCTGCTACCATCCAGCCCCACAGCCAAGAAAGAATCCTTGACGTGATACTGAATAGCTGTGTCATCCCGCCATGGTACAAAGAGAGGTTTCTAAAGATGCTGAAAAGGATAGCTAACCCAAAACAATATTCTTGCATTATTCATGTTGCCACAATGCAGTTGGAAACCGATCCCCACAGGTCTCCTTTCCACCGGGCTCCCACCCGCTTCATTGTTCCTTTGGAGAGCTCGGCTCCAGCCCCTGCTATTCAAGAGCCTTCACCGGAGCCGAGCATGTGTATGCAAAGCCATCAATAATTTATTTTTTTTCCACTTTGGCTGGTGATGATGTTACTGTATCAGCACAAAAATGATCCAGGTGAGTAATACTAACAATAAGAGTGCTACCTTACATGTCCCGAACACATTTCCTCCCTGGAGCGCAAACTGCTCTCCGGCCTATCGGCTCAGTTGTCCTTTCAAAAGAGGCCAGTGCTTCTGTTGCTAAGTTAGTAGAGGAGCCTAAAGGTTTAAGCCACAGCCATCAGCAGAAAAGGTAGGACTACATAAGAAAATGCATAGGGGCTAACTTAAAAATTGTCCTACTTTCTCCCTCTTTTGAAAATCCTCAGTGGCACCGTGTTAAAAAAAATCAATAAATACAGTAAAGTAAATTAACATGGGCATGCCTTTACAGTTTACCAGTACTCCCTTTTCTTGCCATTTCTAATCCTCAGCACTGCCCAGGCAAGGATATTATCTCCATTTTCTAGATGAGATTGAGGCTCAGAGAGGTGAGCTTACTTGCCCAAGATTGTGGATCTGGTAAGTGATGAAGCCACAGTTCCCATCAAGATCGTCTAACTCTGAATTGAGCTCTTTTGTTTCCACATTTCTGACCAGCAGTTGATAAGAGGACATTTTATCCACATTTCAAATCAGACGGGAACTCAACAGGGCTTCATATTTTGTATAGAATGTGAAGAAGATAGAAAATAATTCATTCAAACCATTCAGGCCTTAAGCTCAACTGGAAACCTGAAAACAATAACCACAACAAAGTCTGGTTTTACTGAGAATTATATATATATATATATATATATATATATATATATATATATATATAATAACATCAGACTTAACAGACCCTAAAGACATCTTTGAGTTAATCTGCTCAGGAGTAGTTGGCCTGACTCCTAAAAAAAGAAGTGAGGCTGTTTCCAAGGCTCGAAAAAAAATGTAGATTAGGTGTGAGCATGATTTAGCTAGATAGCAATTTAAGCAGAACTGACTGCCAAAATGCTAAATATTAATTATGTTAGGAAGGAGCAGGTTCAGCTTGGTTTGCTATTTCAGGGGGTTAGAGGGAAAGCAAGCTTTAACATTAGGACCATTACAGCATAAAGAAGAGGAGGATAAGCCATCCAGCTGATGGACTTTTCTGGATGGTCTTGTGATCAGAGCGATGCTAGGACTTGGGGCTGGACACCAGACACTGAGTGAGAGAGGGCGGGCCATGCCTCTACTCAAGCGCTAACAAAAATGATGCTGACACCTGGCTGGCATGGCTCAGTGGCTGAGTGTAGACCTATCAACCAGAAGGTTATGGTATGATTCCCAGACAGGATTTGAGCTCTATCCCCAGAGTGGGGCATACAGGAGATGGCCAATCAATGCCTCATCATTGATGTTTCTATCTCTCTCCCTCTTCCTTCCTCTCTGAGACTATATATATATAATGCTGACAACCATCCCCTGGGCACCCTCCACAGCCAGGTTTGTCCCAGACACTTAAAGCTCATCACCTCTGCTCATCCTCACAACCGGGAGGAATTACCCCATTTTGCAGCTGAGAAAGCTGAGGTTCAGAGAGGCTAGCTCTTCCCAAGTCCCACGCCACTAAGCAGCTCTGCTGGACAATTTCAACACAGTGCTGGGCCTCTTCCTCGCTGCACTGCTCTGAGCTGGTGAACAAGGGTGCTACACGGTGCCATATAACATACCCACCAGAAAGTCCGGTGGTGAGGTGAGATGGCAAGAAGAGAGAAGGCCCATGAAGCCTCTCTCTACTCCCTGATTCCTCCACTGCTGTCACAAACCAATGCCCTCCTTCGTCCTCCTTCCCTCTCCCACGGCCCTAAAGGAGGCTGAGAATAGAGCAGTAAAATGAGGTTTGTCAAGCCCTTGCCCTGGCCCCCATGAGGAGTCATTATTCACAACTGGCCTGGCCAGGGAAACTGTGACTTGATCCAGGGGGCCACCTTGGCAGTCACCACTAACCCCCTGAAATGTGGCCTGCAGGCTTCCAGGCGCATGTGGAATGCATTATGCTTCTAATCATAACACTGCCAAAGCCGTCTTCAAATAAGGCGCTTGTAAGAGAAAACTACCCAAATTAGGAAACCAACGTGGGCACAGCAGAATCGGCTCTGTCTCCGCGCACTGCCAACATTGTCTCCTCTTGCCCGGGACTCTCGTTCAAGCATCCCCTTCGCTGACAGAAGTTTTTATCAGGCAACCTCTGTTTGGGGAAAACTTAAACCAGGTTTATTTATAATTTCCCTATTTCCAAATATCAACTTTGTTATTTTTAGTGCTGATTTTGTTACTGGAAGTACTCACCCCCACCTACCACTCACCTCCAAAAGACCCTGGTCCTCTTGGATCTTTTTTTCTAGAAAAATCACCAGGTTCCTAAATCTCAGTATCTGACCAGCTGATTACCAGTCACCACCACTTCTCCTGAGTTTAAAGCTCACTCTTGCCTGGTCAGCATGGCTCAGTGGTTGAGCATCGACCTATGAAGCAGGAGGTCATAGTTCCATTTAGGGTCATGGCACATGCCTGGTTGCGGGCTCCATCCCCAGTGTTGGGTGTACAGGAGGCAGTCCATCAGTGATTCTCTCTCATCATTGATGTTTCTATCTCTCTCTCCCTCTCCTTTCTTCTCTGAAATCAATATATATTTTTAAGCTCACTCTTCACTGGTACTTCTAGCTGTAGTCCCAATTTCTGATTTGGGGATATAGATGATCTGAGTGATCGTCTCACCAGGGGGGTACCTCATGCACCTGCAGCTTAAACCCTAGGCTAGAGACCTGCCTTATCTTGCTTTGTGCCTCAAACTCCAAGCCTCATCCAAGTCCCTAATTTATCTCCCAAAACTAGGACACCCCCTTAATGAAAAGACATCCAATTCAATAATAATAAGCACTTTCATTGTCTCATTTATTTTCCACAAAAATCCTATGGGACAGGTACTATTATTTTATCTTTCCAGTTGAGGCACAGAGAAATTTCATAACTTGCTTAAGATCACACAGCTAGTAAATAGCCAGATGTAAAACTGCAGCTATTAATACTCTCTCTCTCATCTCTATTTACATAGATATATTTTTATATTATATAGTCTGTACAACAGATATTAAATGTTATTTTCCCCAAAATTATTTGAAAAAAGTTGAATACATCATACTCCTTTGCCCTTAAATAATTCAATGTGTAGTTCCTACAAAGAGGGATAGTCTTTTACATAACCACAGCTATCTAATTCTGTAAATTTAACATTAATATAAAATTTTAATCTAATCTGCATTTATAGTGCAATTTTTCCAATTGCCCCAAAAATGTCTTTTATTGCATTTTTTTTTATTGAAGACAAGATTCAGTCTAAGATCGGGCATCGCCTTTAGTTGTCATGTTTCCTTAGTGTCATTTCCACAGCCTTGCTCTTTTTTGTGTGACTTTCACATTTTGAAGAATATAGTTCATGCCTCCTTTTTTTCCTAGTAGAAAATACCTGAGTTCAGCTTTGTTTGATATTTTCTCAAAATCACATTTAGGTTATGCATTTCCAGCCAGAATATCCAAAAGTAATATTGTGTTCTCATGGTATCACATTCTGGGAGTACTCGATGTTTATTTATTCTTCATTGGTGATTTCACTTTGTTTACCTTAATCAAGGTGTTGTCTGATTTCCACACCGTACAGTCAAATTATTCATCTCAGAACTAATAAGCCATCAGTGGGGAGTCAGTTTAAGAATATGAAAATACCCTGCTCCTCATCAAAATGCCCCTTCCTGATTTAGTATCCATTGATAACTTTTGCCTAAACTATTCTTAACTAAGATGGTTATAAAATGATTTTTCTAACTCTTGGAGTTCCCTTCCCACTTACCAATCAGCTATTGGTAGTCTACAATAAGATCCCTCACTTTTCCTCCACTTATGTACCTATTTATTTATCTATTTGTTATCAGTACAGTTCTATGGGTTTCTATTTTTCAGTGGTTTATATTCATACTCGCCTTATTTATTTTGGTGTTCAACTTGCTCCATCTTTGAGCAGTGGGAGCCACTTCAAGCTTTCTCTCGTCCTTATCACATACACTTACCATTTAAAAAACATGTCCTTATCTTCTGATATAGACAAGATGTTCCAGGATCCTCTAGCACTCTCTCTGCCTCAGCCTCAGATACATCTGTTTCTCTGAGGAGTCCTTATTCCTTTAGTAGAAAATGCTCTTGGGGACCAAGACCTGAGCACTATGCTCATTGTTACTGGAGTGATTTTTGCTTCAAGTTCCTTTCAGACTAGGAAGTATATTCATGCATATACACAAATACTTACCTATACATACATATATACAAACACATGCATGCATACACACATTTATGTGAGCACATGTGCATGCTTAGCATATATACATATAAATATTTTGGAAATCATGAGTTCACACTGGTGTTTCTAATTTGGAGAATACTCCCTTAATCACTACACAGCCTTTGTCCTATACTTCCACATAGGTGAAAAAAATACAAGACACAATCCAAAGTGACTAGAGAATATTGCCTCTGTCCCATCTATGGTAGTTTTATGTCTCCTGCTTAAAATTTCACCCCCCATTCTGGGAGCAACATTGTATATGCTTGAAAATTCAATTTTGTCTTTGATCCATAGGTGAGCTCCTTTTCCTTGAGAGACTGTAGTGGGGACCTGTGAGGGATGGAGCCTTGAGTTTCTCCAAAATTTTGGAATTTATGACTACCAACTATTTTAAATACTTTCAAGTCATTCACACCAAATACATCAAATCCCTAGCTTGTCTATCCACCATAGGCAGCTCCTTTTCTCAAAGGTAAACCAGGAAAGTAAAGACAGTTAGGCAAAGACTTTTCTGGGTGGGGATACAAGAATGATGGTGGCAAAGGAGGATGAGGCCCCCCAAAATCTCTAGATGTGGGGGAAAGATGTAGTCCCCACAGAAGGACACAAGGTGGCTCAGTGACCCTGCTCCCTGGTGCTCCAGATGTACCTGGAGGGACCAAGTAACTACATTTAAAAGGAGGTAGTCATTGAACATTGGGGCAGTCCCCAGTCCATCCATGCAAGTCCACTGAGAGCCTAGAACTAAATGCAATGAATCAGCCTCAAGGGTGATTATCTGATTCCCGTGGAATCTACCCGTTATAACATAGGTTTTCAAAGAGGTCCTGCTTATTAGTACTCACTGGCCTTGGCTTTCTTTTATGGCAGTTGTGTTGAGGTAGCAGTATATGCCGGCTTTGGAACTAGACAGAACTGAGTTCTAGATATAGGTCCATTGTTATTAATAAGTATGCAGTCCTGGGTTACAATAACCTCTCTGAGCCTCAAGTTCTTATAAAATCAAGAGACTGCAAGACTCTTATATGAATTTGAGGTAAGAAACATGAAGCTATGGCATGTAGTTAGCTCTTAGATAAATGTAGACTTTCCTAAGAACAATACAGGGGGTCATAATACCTCTGTATACAAAGTCCTTATGTATGTCCCTAAGCAAAATAGTCAGAGGTGTCTTTTAGAAAAGCCTAGAGCCTGATATCATGAGAGGACTAAGCTGGGCCAAATCCATAAGCATTCTTTTCAGGTTATCTGACAGTGTGGATTGGCTAATAGTTAAAAAGACTGTTTCCCACGTGAATCAGCCAGAATTTTACAGCAATATAATGGTTTGGATGCATGTCCTTTGTTATTGCATTTTTTGTGCTTTTATAACTGAAAACATACCAGCTCTTAGGCTGTTATTATCCTGAGAGCACTTACAATTTTGTGTTTTCTTTGGAACTTACATGGCCAGATATCTTGTGGCCAAGGGCTAAAACTAAGTTCAAGAAGTCCCCTGCTGAGGTCTTCTCTGACTGGGCTGCTGTCCTGGTGGGCAGTGTTCAGCTTCCCTTCCAAGGATTGCATATCCACAGATACCTGGCTCCCACTGATACCTGTGAATGACGGCAGGTAAAATCTGACTTTTGTTCTTCTCCTACCCAGTAACTCAAAGACCAGAGCTGCATTGGATGGATGTTGCTGTGCCAGATTCACATGGGAGCACACATCTCCCATCAATGCTACACAGGAAGGGAACATCCTGAGACAGCAGCCTCAAGGATTCTCTGCTCTCTAAAAACTGATGCTCAGCTGTAACCGGTTTGGCTGAGTGGATAGAGCATCGGCCTGTGGACTGAAAGGTCCCAGGTTCGATTCCGGTCAAGGGCATGTACCCTGGTTGTGGGCACATCCCCAGTAGGGGGTGTGCAGGAGGCAGCTGATCGATGTTTCTCTCTCATCGATGTTTCTAACTCTCTATCCCTCTCCCTTCCTTCAATAAAATATATTTAAAAAAATAAAAATAAATAAAAACTGGTGGTCTAACCCAGGTGCCTTCACGAGCTACATGGGAAAGGCACATCTGTCAACCAAGTGTAAAGGAATGGAGTGTAAGGAACTATGTGAACAGCAGAGGGTATGCCCCACCTAAAGGCCTTGACATTGGGTTATTTTTATTTTTTAAACACTGTCCTGGCCAAAACAAATGGATCAGTTTGTTGTGACCCCTGCCCTTACCCGAAGCCTATGCTTGCTCGTTGAAGACCTCAGTATGAAGGAGAAGACATGCCAGAGAAGCAAGAGATAGGGTCCAAGTCTTGGCTCTACTACCAACAGGCTCTGAGAACCTTAAAAGTCACCTGACTTCTCTGGGCCCAGTTTCCTCTTCGGTGAGACAAGTGCACGAAGCCTCAGGAGAACATGAGGTCTTCCACCACGTCCTGAGGCACTGATTCCAGTCTGGTCCCAACCTACCTCTCCAGTCTCTGCTCCTCCCTAGGGGCTGGCCTAGGTTTGGGAATACCTAAAGCTTATACAATTTAGGGAACCTTCTTTAAGAATAATAATTCAAAATTATAAATATACAAGTAGATCAACAGGAATATTTACTTAAAATGAGAAAAGAAGGCACAGAAATATCAACTTTTAAAAGCCAACTAACAAAACCCAGGGGGGGGAAACATAACATAAGATTTGTGTTAATTATCTGCTTGACAGCTCTCTATGAATGCTTGTATTCTACATTTTTGGCTGCATAATCTTTGACTGTCTCTTCTTATGGCAAAATTCTGTAATAGCCTTTTCTATAGTGAGACAGGAAAGATCATTCTGCTTTTTCTGTAACATAGTTATCAAAATGTATTTATTATTAATGATAATTTAGAAAATTTCTTTTAGCTTCACAACTCATCACTGGCAATGTCATGTCCATTTTCAGTATTTTTGTCAAATCTTTGGAAAATCTTCTCTCCAGTGTCTTTATATGTGAGCTGTACAGAGACTAATCCGAAATATTCTTTGAATTGGTGTAACTCACTCTCAGGGGCTTGGGAAATTCTACTCTAATAACTTCATACTAGGTTCCCTACAGCCCCACCTCATGCAATGGAACTTCACAGGGGTCCCTGATGCAAGGTAACATTCACAACTCTGTAGCTTTGCAAATTGGATTGCCTTTCCTGTCCCCTCCCCTACCCCACTCCTTCATGGTGCAAGCAGAGTCAGCCATCCCTCCCCTGCATTGTACCTGCTCACAACACTATCAGGGAGCCCTTCCTGTGCTGTTACAGTTCTGTTCATTTGTCTGCCTTCCCCCACTGGACTCAGATTCCCTTGAAGGAAGGCCTTCCATCTGCCTAGCATAAGGCCTAGCTCAGAAAAGATGCTCAATAAGTGTGTCACAAATAGAAACTGCCCTACAACTCAGATTGCAAAAAGTGCCACAGTTCTTTACCTTTATGAAACATAACTTATTCTTCTCTGAATTCAAATTGTCAGTTGGTAATAAGAACAGCCTATTTGGGGCATGAAAAGCAGCCCATGAAAAGGGGGTGTGGGCCTACAGCCATTAGTCAGCATTGGTTACCGAGACACTGTTGCTGCTTGAGGGGGTGATAGAGGGTAGTCCTCTCCACTCACCTTGGCCTGGCCCTCAGGGAGACCTCCTCCCTGCTTTCAAGGTGGAGGCACTTGATGGGGAACACCATCTTCCTTCTGAGGTACTGTCACCTCTGGAAGGGACTCATCTGAGCCAGGGACAGGTCTGTGCCAGGAGCAGAATATTTCAGACTCATGCCCTTTCAGGGCCTAGAATCTCCCCAAAAGGGTTGAGTAAAGAAGTCATCCCTGCTTCAAGTCTTATTTTGTTGCTCAATTCATTTTATTCATTATATTCCACAAATAAGTGAGATCATGTGATATGTGTCTTTCCCAGTTGGCTTATTTCACTTAGCACAATATTTTCCAGGTCCATCCATGCTGTCCCAAAGGGTAAGAGATCCCTCTTTTTTACAACTGTAAATGTCCCACAGCTTTTTTATCCACTCATCTACTGATGGGCACTTGGGCTGTTTCCAGATCTTAGCTATTGTAAATAACACTGTTATGACCATAGGGGTGCATATATTCTTTCTGATTGGTGTTTTGGGGGTTTTAGGATATATTCCCGGAAGCGGGATTGCTGGGTCAAATGGAAATGCCATTTTTAATTTTTTGAGGAAACTCCATACTGTTTTCCATAATGGCTGCACCAGTCTGCATTCCCAGCAGAGAACTAGTGTTCCCTTTTCTCCACTTCCTCGCCAGCATTTGTTGATATTTTTTTTATGGTAGCCATTCTCACAGGTGTGAGGAGATATCCCATTGTGGTTTTAATTTGCATTTCTCTGATGATTTGTGACTTTGAACATTTTTATGTGTCTCTTGGCCATTTGTATGTCCTCTTTGGAGAAATGTCATTCAGGTCTTCTGCCCATTTTTTAATTGTTATCTGTCTTCCTTTTGTTGAGTTGTATGAGTGCTTTATATACTTTGGATATTAACCCCTTATCAGATGTAACATTGGCAAATATGTTCTCCATTCACATGATCTTAGTTATTTGTGGAATCTAATGAACAAAATGAATTCAACAACAAAATAAGACCTGAAGTAGGGAGGCATGGAACAGACTGACATTCCGAATTCAATGTAGGGTTGGGAGAACACGAAGCGATAAACCAAGGAACTTCTATACTTATATGCGTAGCCCATGGACATGGGCACTAGGGTAGTGAAGACCTGGGGAGCGAATAGGGGCTGAAAGGAGGGGAAGAGGGAGGAATGAGAGATATCTGTAATACTATCAACAATAAAAAATATATTTAAAAAAAAAAAACTCATCAAATTTAGACATACCTACCAGTCTCAGAGGGAAAAGGAAATAAAAAGAAAAAAGAAAAGAAAAAAAGGCAGAGGAGAGGAGAGGAGAGGAGAGGAGAGGAGAGGAGAGGAGAGGAGAGGAGTGGAGAGGAGAGGAGAGGAGAAAGGAAGAGGGAAGGAGAAAGGAAGAGGGAAGGAGAAAGGAAGTAAAGAAGCTCCTGGACAAAGAAGCCCAGAGACTGAGGAACACACACGGAGGCCTGGCTGCCCTTCCTCCGTGGGTGCAGGATACAATTACTACTTCATCCATTTTCTAATGAGTCTGCCCAAGCAAGAAAATTATAATAATAATAAAATAAGGCACAGGTTAATTTCTATCTTAATTTATTAATACATTAGCCTGTCACAAATGTTTATTGAATGAATCAATCAATGAATGAGTTCTCATGGTTAGTTCATTATCATAAGTCTGTTTTTTAAAAACTACATAAATATCATTCAGGGGGAAATAAACAGAGCCCTCTCCTTGCACCGACATAATTACTAGGTGAGAACAGTGATCAATAGCCGTTCCCTTGCTGCACTGGGGAAACAGACCAGACTTGCTCATGTCAGCTGCTATAATGGACTCCCCTCCCCAGCTGCAGAAGAGGGCTTTATGCTTATTCACTTTTATAGAAAGTGGGTAAGGCAGGTCAGATCTTGCATTTTGGCATTTACTGGCAAATTTCACAGCTATATTACATTGGGGGGGGGATAAATAAAGCAAAACAATTTTTCCCTTAATCAGAACTTTTTTAAGAAAGGCTGGATTGCAATACCCTAAGGTTCTTTATTAAAAGACAATTACAAAATTCCAGAGCAGCATGCACCCCCATCTAATCAGCTACTGTATTCTTTCAAGTAAGCTTGATGTTTTCAGTCTAAGGAAGAAATCGAGATTTCACTCCCTCACATCTTCTGGTCGTTAAATTATGGAGCAGAACAAAATGGCCCAGGGAGCTTTCTTCCTAGTTGGCAGTACTTATTTAAATTCCTTTCCCTCCCCCACCCTCTTTTTTTATAACCAGTGGCAAATTACGAGTATTGATAAACCATTAGAAAATAAAACAAGAGACAATTTTATTGACAGATGAATGAAGTAATACCTGAGCTGTGTTGGTTTTCAGAAACTGAGCGTTCTGTGTTCATTAAAACTCTGCAAGCAGCACGTGTTAAATTTTTGATATGTGCCGTGTGCACTGAAATCTTTACCCATATTAACTGAGACACCGATCTGCACCCCTGTTGTGCCCTCACAGGCTAATTTATTGTAGTTTCCCAAGGCCTATTAAGGAAAGAGCTGGGAGTTTGTCAGTGACCTGGATCAATTTCATTTTGGGGGGAGGGGTGGCAGAACTCGTCACATCCATGCCTCTCGGTTCCTCTTTCTTGGGTGTGGATGGAGAGGGAGCACTCGGGTGGCCTGCAGAAGCAGGCGCCTGACAGATGGGCATGGGAGCTGGGGACGACTTGGACATGTGCACAAACTCAGCGAGCGGAATGACAGAAATGTCACAGGATTTCCCAACTGTCTTTAAGGAGAAAAAAATGCCTACAAGTTCTTACAAAATAAATAGAAATGATAATAATAAACCCACACAGCACCAATCTAGAGGGACGATGTTCACTCTCTATCATTATTAGCACATTCTTGACACCCCCACTCGCATGATGTTTCTAATGATCTCACTCCCCTATTTCAAATTAAACCTCTGGTGGGGTCAGGGGCTGGGGGGACAGTAATGTAGTTTTGTTCACTGACATATCAAAAGCATAGTGTCTGAGCACCTAATATTATCAATGGAGAGACTTTCAGGCAAAAGGGATAAGAGAAAAAAAGTCATTAAAGGATTACTTTGTTTAACCAATGTTTGTGACCATTAGGGTAATGGACCTTTGAGAATATGATGAAAGCTACACTCTCCCTCTTAATCTTTCCAGAATGATGTGTGGCTGTTCATGAACATTACATTTTCAATACAATTTCAGGCTCCCAAAAATCCCTCAGGTTTATGGCAGACCTCAGGGTAAGATCCCGTCTGCTCCACACAGTGCCAAGAAACAAGATTGTTTAATGACTAGAGTTGGGGGGAGGGAACAGGAGGGGATATGCGAAGGGTGGGAGAGAAGAAATGGATCCAATTGGACGAGCGGTCCTTTGCTTACTGTTCCTGGAGATCTTAACTCAGTCAAGCAAGCCATCCAAGAATTAATTTGATATACTAATCACTGTTCACAGCCCAGAATATATTAAAGAGATAATGAGCAAATTTGTTAAAAGCCATATAAAACTGTCCTCCTTTCTCTTCCAAATGTGTTAGTTGATATGTTCGCTAGGTTGACTGAGTTACAGAGTTCTTCTTTACTGTAGCTTTCTCTTTATGGAGGGAGTCCAGAATATTCAGGAGCAGATCTTCCTATCCCAAAGCTTAATGATCCCAGAATTAAATTTTCCCATAATTTTGCCATCTTGGAATAGACTCCCAAGAACCTCTGAACACTCGGCTGAGTCTGTGGAATCACAGGAGGAATCGGCAGCTGCCCTTCCTGTGGGAAGAAGAGACTGGGGATAGATTTGAGAAATTTTGGCTATTTACATTGCTCTTGTTATTTTCAAGGGGGTTCTCAGCAGATCCATCAACTGGTCAGATCTATGGACAAACATCGATGCTAGCATTTCCATATCACGTACTGAGTTAGGCTCATTTGGGGAGTATACTTTGAATCCCCAGAAGCCTAAAAGACTGCATCTTACCCCACACAGCCCCCTTGCATGATTTTTGCCCTGTTTCATCTTGTATCAGGAAAATCTGATGTAAAGCCAATCAGGACTATAAAACAGAATCTATCATGAAATCCTGACACTTTGGCAGAATTCTAACAGAAAATATACTGACCACAAATCTAGGAGAAAATTTAATTTAGGAATCAACAAAAAACTAGTTATAATGTCTCAGATGTGATACAGTTTAAAGTAAAATGTGCCAAATATCATGTATCAATATCACACAGACATCATATAATATCATATGATATGTGTCAAATATATGGAGAATGGAGCTCATGGATATGGTCATTCTTGTGTGTCTATGTCATGAATATAATAAAGGTGAAGTAGACTAGAAATAAAGCATAAATTAGCACATTCTTAGGGAGGCTCTGAATATTGCTTTCATAACAAGAAGGAGTTTTTCATAGTCAGGCAGATGATGTTGTAAATTTTAGCTTTCCCACTAATTGGTGGGGTAGCCTCAGGCTCGTTGCCTAATTACTTTGGTCTTTAGTTTCCTTACCTTCATAAGGATAATGCTATTTACCTTTAAGGCAGTAAGGCAGGATTATGTCTATACAGCACTTAGGGCAGGGCCTAGGAGCACCAATAATTCATTCAATAAGCAGAAGTTGCCTTCCTATAACCATCAAGGGACTGAAGGACTGAATAGAAGGAAGAGGAAACCACAGGGACTGACAGGACATGGGTGGGCGGTCCGGTCTTCAAAACCAAATCAACTGCTAGCAATATATATGTCTTTCAAGGCTATCTCCTTTGAGGTACTGTGGGGAGGAGCAAATGTAGCTTCTAATAAGAGTTGAGAGTGAACATGGTATGTGTCTAAAAAACAAAACAGAAACAAACTCAGAGATACAGAAAACAAACTGATAGTTGCCAGATGGGAGGTTGGGTGAAAAAGGCAAAGGGATGAAGACATACAAATTGGTAGTTACAAAGTAATCACAGGAATGTAAACTACAGCATAGGAAAAATAGTCAATAATATTGCAATAACTCCGTATGGTGCCAGGTGGGTACTTGAAATATTGGGGAACACTTTGTAAACTACTATCTAACCACTATACTGTACACCTGAAATTAATATATTATTAAATGGCAACTATAATTGACAAAATTATAGAGATGAGGGTGGTGGCAGGGAATAAGGCATTCCAAATTTATGACCCAAAAGGCAAAAACAGTTGAAGGAATCATAAAAATTAGAAGAAAATCAAATTTGGTTTGGCAATAATAAAATTTAGATAAGTCGTTTTAGAAGGAAAAACAAGTACTATTCAAGCCAATAAAGCCATCAATCTGTGTACTAAGAAGGACAAACACTGCAGGAAATGCTTACAGTAGATGAAAACACATCCAATTCACAACAAAAGAAACACTGTGGGCTCAAAGCCAGAAACTATTCTTGGATTGAATTTTTTATGACACTAAATTTAACCCACTGGGATTCTTTTTTTGTAATAGCACATTCTAATCAGCCTTTTTCAAATGAAGCATTTGCAGTTAATGGGAAATGTGCACTTTATCACAGGGAGGGAACTCCTGGTCCTCGGGTTGCTCTTAAAGAAGCAAGACCCACATTGTGGCAACTATTTTTCAGGCATGAGTGACTAGGGCATGCATGTTTCTTTTCCCAACAAGTAAGGTCGTATGATGAGTCTTCTCTGAAGGGAGGTCACTAATCTTGTCTATGAGGATAAAATACATCAAGAGAAAAGGCATAGTTGTAGAATAAATGACTGGTATAATTAACACTATTGTTAAGGAATGACTTAGTTATCAAAGGCTAACAGAGTCAGCAGCAAGTTTTAGCAATGAAATAATGTGCCATGAGCAGTCTCTCAAATTCTTGCTTACTTTAGGAAATTATGATGAGCTAATCAAACAGCACACCGATCCTATAATAGTGAGAGAGGATAAAGGGAGCACTGTAGGACAAAGGAACCCAAATGATTCATTTCTAAGACAACAGCTAACTCTGTTGCTAGGAGCACCCACAAGTTAATTAAGAAATCTGTTAGTGATGAGGCTGACGCATTTTCATTTCCAGAAAATACTGCTTGTTAACACATAACTAATAGTGTTGAATAGTTACAGAAGGGAGGATAAAGACATATCTTCTTAGCTCACGGAGAGACAAGTCTCCCCTTGCTCACCCTACCCATCATATTCTTATACTAATAATAAAGTAGCCCTGACCTTACCTAGGAAGAGACCAGATGGAGAACTGATTCCCACACTTTATGGAGTTTAACCTATTCCACCACTTTTCTTTTGAGCTAAAAAGAAAGCTACTGACTATAAACTATTTATAAACTGTATGCTATGTCATTGCAGAAGCTTTTGATTGCAAGAAACAGAAAACCCCAACTTAAACAACAAAGAATTTATCAATGATTTTGTCAAATGTAAGACCAATTATAACACATGCCTCTATTTTATGAACCACTGAAAAAGAAAAGAACCTGTCAATTAGTATTAACACAATGCTCTCTAATGATGAAAATTTTTATTTTCTATCTTTTCAAAGAGACTTGTAAAACTTATTTAGACATTTATTTTAATATATATCACAAATATACTATATATTCTATAGCAGAAATATATGTATATCTACTACCATAAATTAAATACATTGGTTCATATTCAGAATTTAAATGTTCTGAATTATTTTTTATATTAAGAGCCATCAATATCCACCTTTTTCCTTTTTCATTAACTGCCTTTGTGACATCAAAGTGTTGGTGATGCAGCATTTCTTAAAAGATTGCTTCACTAACGCCTCTTGAATTTTCTTGCAAGCATTGACACTTATTATGGAAGTTTTGATGACAGTGCTTTCTTTATATTTCCAGAAGGTGTCAATAGAAGGTGTTCAGACAGAAAATGAGATCTCTAACTCTAATGTTCTTAGAGAGTTTGTTGACTGAACTGTCATGGGGCTGCAGTTGTCAGTCATGTCACTGGGAATAACAATCAAATTGTCCCATGAACAGGCAAAGACAACAATGTCAGGACTGCCCCTGGCCAGCAGTGATTGTAAGATATTACCATGGCACAAACATTCTGATTTCAAAGATGTTGAACAATGAATAGAAAATGCAACTGGTAGGGGAGACTTATAATCTGATTGATAGAGCACCTGAATATATCTGAAAAAATAATCATATTATTTTAAATCTTAGAACACATATAGTTATGTGGACAGAGGGTTAAGTTTCTCATATGTAAATAGGGGGTTAAGTTTTTTCTTAAGTTTCCTTTTGAAGGCCTGTGAGAAGTGATTAAGGAGGTTAATTCAGCTGTGAATCCAGCAAGCAGAACCGATAAACATGGTCAGACTGGCCCACCAGGAGTCAAAATATATCTCATTAACATCATCTCATATCCCGATGGCTACAATAGCTGACATTTGCGCACCCCCAGAGCTGCACGTAGCTCCCTAGCCTTTTCCCCTTTATAATCCTGTCCCCTGCACCTGCTGTAAGGCAGGATTTGAATGCTTGTAAGTGCCCTATCTTCTTGGTTGGCTAGCTTTCCTCAATAAACGCCTTATATGGTTCAACCCTGCCTTCGTTATTGGACACAGCGACAGGCAGCCTGAGCCCAACTGTGGGTTTCCAGGTAACACAGCTTAGAGTCAACAAAAAACATTATCTTACTTAACAAGAAATCAAGATACAATAGCTCTAGGGCAGGTTAATTTGGTAGCTCAATGATGTCACCAGGCACCCAGACTCTTCACCTTTCTACCCAAGCATCTCAGCATGTTATCTTGGGCTCCATTCACTGCCTTTATGGACCTAGATGATGTTAGAGTCGCAGGAGTCATATGCAAACCTGGTATCCAAAGGAGGAAGGAGTATTTGTTCCTAAGTGTCTCTTTTTATCAATAAGCAAAGCAATCCCTTTGGAGAATATTTTTGTCACACAGGATGGAATAAGAGTATCAACACCACTGTCCAGCTCTACCCCATTGTTACTTTGTAGGAATTGGAGCCTAATGTGAACAGACCTTCCAGTGTGTCAAAAGACATCAGAAAGTTGGATTTTGCTGTGGAATACTATGATTTTAAAACATAGCTCCAATCCATCAGTGTAATACCATCCTATGTTGCCTACTAGTACATACAGCACAAAAACTAAGAGAGCTTCAGTCCCAAGGTGTTTTACAGGAACCTGAGAATGTAGCCTGCACAAGTTCTATGCATCTGAAGGACAGAGGGCTGCCAGCAGAGATGATACAAAGGAGGCATAGATGGCCTCCACCCAGGAGAAACAGGACTTGTTTTGCTGTATTGATGGCTTTACCAATACTCAGACTGCTCTGAAGTGGTTCACCCGATGAAAGTCTCTTGAGGTTTCCCTTAGAAGTTCTAACTTGGCAAGGAACCTTTGATGGCACAACAAGAAAGTGTCATTCTAACAAATGACTCAGACCCTTACTTCCACTTGGTGACTACACTCCCAGCTCCTCCCTTCAACCCCATGGCATCCCAGCCAGCCTCTCCCTACCTTGCCCTTGGTACCAGCCCCATCTTCATCTACTGGTCACTTCTTGGCTCCAACCCCCTTTCACTTAAATTTGCACTTGCTTCTAATTTGTCTGGGCCAATAGTTGTGAATTTTGCCTCCCATTTTCTTTAGCCATTTCATCATTCCAATTTTTCTTATGGAATCTCAGGTTAGATATCTGTCCATTCCCTCCAGAGCTTAGTCTGACTTCACCCATGGTGCATAAGCCCTGCCACATCTGACAAAAACTTGACACATTTCATGAGCCAAAGTGAGTGGCTACGGGTTATGGCCTACACAGCCAGAGTTCTTAGAAGTGTGACTGGCAGAGAGAGAAATATCCTTTCTCAAGCACAATTTCCTTCTTTCCTTTCTCCTGCAAACCCTCACTAACTCCAAGTCTTCCTTGTCTTCTTCATCTCCTTCTTCAAAAAAAATGTTCATGTTCTAAATACTTAAAGAATACAGGAAATGGATATAGGGAAAAATGGCGACCAGCAGGAAGGTAGGGAGGGAGAGAGTGTGAGAGTGCAAGGAAGTGATAGAGGAGTGTGTGGACGTGTGTGGTGAGTGTGTATGAGCTAGGGACAGTTAGACTCTGCAGGTCTTCTAAGGGGCTGCTAAACCCGGCAGTCTTAGACGGCGGAGTCCCGCTCCTGGCGCGGACACTCCTGGGCAGCCAGCAAAGGCACAGCGACCACGCCATCTTGGGAAACAGAGCTGCTTGAGACTAGGATCCTGGCCTCAGCACCACCCAGTCTGATCTCAGAAGCATACCAGGACCCTGCAGCTACTGGGGACAGAGACCTGCGACCACAGCTACAGACCTTCGGACACCAAAAGTTCAGAAATCCCTGTGGCAGATCCGTGAGTACCAGAGCCCATCCCCCCTTCCCCCAGGTTCGCAGGCAGCACCAGAGTAACTAACTGATAGACCTACCCCTTGCCGGGGCCTCAGCGCTGCAGGAACTTTGGCCTGGAAGTGCCCGAGTACCTTGGAACTGATCCTACGCGCACTGTGGGCTTCGGAGACCTGGGCTGGGAGCATAAGCGCGCGCACCACCAGGAACTGATCCTACGCGCACTGCGGGCTTTGGAGCCCTGGGCTGGGAGCAAAAGCACGCACAGCACCAGGAACTAATCCTGCGCGCACTGCTGGCATCGAAGCCCTGGGCTGGGAGCAATTGCGCGAACGGGAGTTTGTCCACCTAGCACAGGCCCAGGGACCCTGTTTCTCAGGGCAGGAGGCAGCACCAAGCACCAGTGACTTGACTGTGTTTCTTATCACCTGCGCCTGAGATCCTGATTTCCTGTGCATTCATACTAAGAGCCAGTGAATCCAATTCCTGGTGCAAGGGCACACAGGGACCCTGATTCTCAAGGTGAGGTCGCGCGAAGCAACAGAGACTCTGATACTGGACTCTTGGGGAACTCTGACTCCTGGCGCAAGCTAGGGGGCTCTGCTCTGGTTTTCAACACGCTCCAGGGGGGCCTCTATTTCAGCACAGTGCAGCCAGGGTCCCTAATTCTAAGGGCACGTGCGAGGCCACATTGAGTGTTGGCAACACTGACACAGAGCGAGCCTGGTTCCCACCAACCAACAACAACCACACATCTTAGTGTCAGAGCTCTTCAGTGACACTAGGGTGGTGGGAGCCTCCCACTGCACACGGCCCAGGCCCACGCAACTCGACCTTTGAATCAGCAGGAGATAATCAGAATGAAGAGACAACACAACACCCAGAGGAAAGATAATAAGGAATCACTAAGAAAGGAAATTAATGAAGTTGAAGCGTGCAACATGACAGAAAAAGAATTCAGAATAATGGTTGTACAATTCATTCACCAGATGGATGAGAAAATCAACAACCTATGCAAGAATCAGGAAGAAATGAAAAGTGATATAGCTACAATCAAAAACACCATGGAAAGTTTCAACAGCAGACTAGAAGAAGCAGAAGACCGAATTAGTGAGTTAGAAGATAAGGCAGAGAAACAAGCTCAATCTGAACAGCAACTGGAGAAAAAAAATAAAAAACAGGAGGAGAGCCTAAGGGAGCTTCGGGACCACATGAAACGAAGTAACATACGCATAATAGGGCTGCAAGAAGGACAAGAAGAGCAGCAAGGATTAGAAAATCTATTTGAAGAAATAATGACAGAAAACTTCCCAGATATGGGGAAGAAAAAAGTTACACAAGTACAGAGAGTCCCAGGCAAGATGAACCCCAAAAGACCGACACCAAGACACGTCATAATAACGATGGCAAATGTACAAGACAAAGAGAGAATCTTAAAGGCTGCAAGAGAGAAACAGAGAGTTACCTACAAAGGATCCCCCATCAGATTATCAAACGATTTCTCAACAGAAACACATCAGGCCAGAAAAGAATGGACGGAAATTTACAAAGTGATGCAAAGCAAAGGACTGAATCCAAGAATACTCTATCCAGCAAGGCTATCATTCAAAATTGAAGGGGAAATAAGAAGCTTCACAGACAAAAAAAGGCTAAGGGAGTTCATCACCACCAAGCCAGCCATGCAAGAAATGCTAAAGGGACTGGTGTAAAAAGAAGAAATAAAAAGCCCAGAAAGAAAGCAGCCACAAAAAAATAGAAATGGCTACAAACAAGTACCTTTCAATAATAACTTTAAATGTAAATGGACTAAATGGTCCAATCAAAAGACATCAAGTGGCTGAATGGATAAAAAAACATGACCCATACATTTGCTGTCTATAAGAGACCCACCTCATTAGAAGGGACTCACACAGACTGAAAGTGAAGGGATGGAAAAATATCTTTCAGGCAAATGGAAATGAAAAAAAAGCTGGGGTAGCAATACTTATATCCGACAAAATAGACCTCAAAGTGAAGGCCATAACAAGAGATAAGGAAGGCCACTTCATAATATTAAAGGGATCAATACAACAAGAGGATATAACCCTGATAAACATATATGCACCCAATGCAGGAGCACCCACATACATAAGAAAACTCCTGGAAGATATCAGGGGAGAGATCGACAACAATACAATCATAGTAGGGGACTTTAATACACCACTGACATCACTGGATAAATCCACTAGACAAAAACTCAGCAAAGAAACAGCAATCCTAAATGACTCACTAGATCAGATGGACTTAATTGACATCTTCAGAACACTTCACCCCAAAGCCATGGAATATACATTCCTCTCAGGTGCTCATGGGACATATTCAAAAATAGACCACATATTGGGTCACAAGCAAAGTCTCCACAAATTCAAGAAGATTGAAATCATAAAAAGCTTCTTCTCAGACCACGATGGCATAATGTTAGAAATAAACTACAATAAAAACAACCCAAAATACTCAAACACTTGGAAGCTGAATAGCATGTTATTAAATATTGATTGGGTTACCGATGACATCAAAGAAGAAATTAAAAACATCCTGGACACTAATGACAATGAAAACACAACAATCCAAAACCTATGGGACACAATGAAAGCAGTCCTGAGAGGGAAGTTTATAGCTCTACAGGCCTATCTCAAAAAACAAGAAAAAATGGTAGTTAATCATCTAACTCTACAACTCAAAGAATTAGAAAGAAAGCAACAAGAAAACCCCAGAGTGAGCAGAAGGAAGGCGATAATAAAGATTAGAGCAGAAATCAATGAAATAGAGACCAAAAAAACAATACAGAAAATCAATGAAACCACGAGCTGGTTCTTTGAAAGGATAAACAAGATTGACAAACCCCTAGCCAGGCTCACCAAGAAGCAAAGAGAGAGGTCCCAAATAAACCAAATCAGAAATGATAGAGGCGAAATAACAACAGACCCCACAGAAATACAAATGATTGTTAAACAATACTATGGACAGCTCTACTCCAACAAACTAGACAACCTGGAGGAAATGGACAAATTCCTAGAAAAATACAACATTCCAAAACTCAATCAGGAAGAATCTAAAAATCTCAATAGGCCAATAACTATGGAAGAAATTGAAGCAGTTATCAAAAAGCTTCCAGCAAACAAAAGCCCAGGACCAGACGGCTTCTCAGGGGAGTTTTACCAAACTTTTAAGGAAGAACTAAAGCCTATCCTCCTCAGATTACCACAAAAAGTTCAAGAGGATGGAACACTTCCAAACACATTCTATGAAGCTAGCATCACCCTAATACCAAAACCAGGTAAAGACAACACAATGAAAGAGAATTACAGGCCAATATCCCTCATGAACATAGATGCCAAAATCCTCAACAAAATCTTAGCAAATCGGATCCAGCAGTACATCAGAAGGATCATACACCATGACCAAGTAGGATTTATCCCAGGGATGCAAGGATGGTACAACATCCTTAAATCAATAAACGTGATACATCACATAAACAAATTGAAAGAAAAAAACCACATGGTCATATCAATTGATGCAGAAAAAGCATTTGACAAAATCCAACACCCATTTTTGATAAAAACTCTCAGCAAGGTGGGAATAGAAGGATCATACCTCAACATAATAAAAGCCATATATGACAGGCCCACAGCCAACATCATACTCAATGGACAAAAACTAACACCATTTCCCCTAAGAACAGGAACAAGACAGGGATGCCCACTCTCACCACTCCTGTTCAGCATAGTCCTGGAAGTATTAGCCATTGCAATTAGACAAGAAGAAAAAATAAAAGGCATCCAAATTGGAAAAGAGGAAGTAAAACTGTTCTTATTTGCAGATGACATGATATTATACATACAAAACCCTAGAGACTCCATCAAAAAACTACTAGACTTAATACATGAATTTGGAAATGTAGCAGGATACAAAATTAACCCCAAGAAATCCAAGGCATTTCTATACACCAATAGTGAACTTTCAGAAAGAGAAATTATAAAAACAATCCCATTTACCATCGCACCAAAAAAATTAAGATACCTAGGAATAAACTTAACTAAAGAGGTAAAAGACCTCTACTCAGAAAACTACAGGACGTTGAAAAAAGAGATAGAGGAAGACATAAACAGATGGAAGAACATACCATGTTCTTGGATTGGTAGAATCAACATCATTAAAATGTCCATACTACCCAAAGCAATCTATAAATTCAACGCACTTCCCATTAAAATACCAATGGCCTTCTTTAAAGATCTAGAACAAACTCTCCAAAAATTCATCTGGAATAAAAAAAGACCCCGAATAGCTGCAGCGATCCTGAGAAAAAACAAAGTAGGTGGGATCTCAATGCCAGATATCAAGCTGTATTACAAAGCCACTGTTCTCAAAACTGCCTGGTACTGGCACAAGAACAGACATATAGATCAATGGAATAGAATAGAGAGTCCAGAAATTAGCCCGAACCAATATGCTCAATTAATTTTTGACAAAGGAGGCATGAACATACAATGGAGCCAAGATAGTCTCTTCAATAAATGGTGTTGGGAAAATTGGACAGATATATGCAAGAAAATGAAACTAGACCACCAACTTACACCATACACAAGAATAAACTCAAAATGGATAAAGGACTTAAATGTATGACAGGAAACCATAAAAATTCTAGAAGAATACAAAGACAACAAAATCTCAGACATATGCCAAAGCAATTTCTTCACTGATACAGCTCCTAGGGCAGTTGAAACTAAAGAGAAAATGAACAAATGGGACTACATCAAAATAAAAAGCTTCTGCACAGCAAAAGAAACCATCAACAAAACAACAAGAAAACCCACCTCGTGGGAAAACATATTTGCCAACGTCATATCTGATAAGGGCTTAATCTCCAAAATTTATAGGGAACTCATACAACTTAACAAAAAGAAGATAAACAATCCAATCAAAAAATGGGCAAAGGATCTAAATAGACACCTTTCAAAAGAGGACATTCAGAAAGCCAAGAGACATATGAAAACATGCTCAAAGTCACTAATCATCCGAGAGATGCAAATCAAAACAACAATGAGGTACCATCTCACACCTGTCAGAATGGCCATCATCAACAAATCAACAAACGACAAGTGCTGGAGAGGATGTGGAGAAAAAGGAACACTTGTGCACTGCTGGTGGGAATGCAGACTGGTGCAGCCACTATGGAAGGCAGTATGGAGGTTCCTCAAAAAATTGGAAATGGAACTCCCATTTGACCCTGTGATCCCACTTCTAGGAATATATCCCAAGAAACCAGAAACACCAATCAGAAAGGATATATGCACCCCGATGTTCATAGCAGCACAATTCACCATAGCTAAGATCTGGAAACAGCCTAAGTGCCCATCAGTAGATGAATGGATTAGAAAACTGTGGTACATCTACACAATGGAATACTATGCTGCTGTAAAAAAGAAGGAACTCTTACCATTTGCAACAGCATGGATGGAACTGGAGAGCATTATGCTAAGTGAAACAAGCCAGTCAATGAAGGAAAAATACCACATGATCTCACTCATTTATGGATAATAAAGACCATTACAAACTTTTGAACAATAATAGATACAGAGGCAGAGCTGCCTCAAACAGATTGTCAAACTGCAGCGGGAAGGCTGTGGAGGGTTGGGGGGCAGGAGGGAGGGGGTAAGAGATCAACCGAAGGACTTGTATGCATGCATATGAGCATAACCAATGGACATAAGACACTGGGGGGTAAGGGAGGGCAGGGGTTTGTCAAGGGCGGGGGGGAAAAAAGGACACTTATGTAATACCCTTTGTAATACTTTTAGCGAAAAATAAAAATAAAATAAAATAAAATAAAATAAAATAAAATAAAGAATACAGGAAATGTAGGCTTATTCTAAAATAATAATAGATAAGAAAAGAATGAAAACTAAAATCACTCATGTTTTTATCACCATAAAAACATCAGAGTGAACATTTTGGTATACTCCCTCTCAGGTTTTTTGGTGTGTTGTTTTATTTTATTTTATTTTTTCTATTTCCAGATTTATTTATTGATTGATTTTATTAAGCTTTGGTGGGTTTGCTTATTTTTATAAAAATAAAATAATCACTAGTTTTCCTACCTACCTAGCTGTAAATATTATACCATTAATAATTACATGACATTCATTTAAAATAAGAATATATATTCTGCCCTCCTAGACTATAATAAAAGGTAGAAACGTGTTTAGTCATTTTTCTACTTTCCCGGTTTTTTTAAACATATAGGCACTCAATACAAATTTACTGAAATAGTGGATATTTCAAAATATAAAAACCCAGATGTAATTAAGTAAATTCCTTTCTCGCTAATTTGAAATACTATGTAGTGTTCCTTAAACTAAACTTTATATCTTATCAGCTCAGATTTGAGTAAAAGTCTGTATTTTGCCCTAAAACTATTTTATTTTACTGTCAGTTAGAATAGCATCAGGGGCATTTACACAGCTCCAGGAACACAGCCCCTGCACAAGTATCCAAGCAGAACCTGGCATACAGTAGGTGCTTAAAACATGTTTGTCTTTGCAGCTGTATTTGCTATGGACTGTTATTCCCCTCCCTAAGAATGCCTTGATTTTCAAGTGTTTTTAAGGATCTGTATTGTTGTTACTTAATTACTCAGACTCTTCCTGACTTCCAGTGTGGAAAGAAAGGTGACTTTTGAATCCATGTTTCCATTGGATGAAAAGATACTTAAAAGTGTCACTATTGCCCAGCCAGTATGGCTCAGTGTTTGAACATTAACCTATGAACCAGGAGGTCATGGTTCAATTCCAGTCAGGGCACATGCCCAGGTTGCAGGCTCAATCCCCAGTAGCAGGTGTGCAGGAGGCAGCCGATCAATGATTCTCTCTCATCATTGATGTTTCTATCTCTCTTTCCATCTCTATTTTTTTAAAGTTTCAGTATTTTCCAACAATAGAATAAACTCCCAAAGCAGAAGGGGGGAAAGTGGAATTTACTTCTCAAACAAATAAAGACATCCTCACAACACACACACACACACACACACACACTCCTTACAGGAGGTCTTACCATTTCCTATGTTCACATTTCATTTCTCGTGTTGAAATAGCCAGTGAACATAAATTGTTCCAAACAAAACTCAGCATTGCAAAACCAAGTGTTCTAGAACACATTTTAAAAATTCTATCCAAATGGAAATTAATTAAATTTTCAAAAGAAATTAAAATCATTGTTAACTCAGCATTTGGGGGGGGGGGGGGCGGGTAAGAGTGCTTAGATTTTTCTCAAAGATCTCTAAGTTTACAAATAGCTAAATTTCCTCACATACATAGATAGATACGATCAGTGATGAAGAGATTAATAAGCTGGGATCCCTGTTTTTATCTTCATGGACTGTTTGTTTGCTAGTTTGTTTAGCTACTGGGTGCTTGCTCCACTAAAATATGCTAGCAGACAAAAAGGGCTCTGCTCCATCTGACAAAGCTGTAGCATGCATTTATTTAATTTGCTAATCCCAAAGCTAACATTTGAGGGTAGTAGGTTTTTAATGAAATCTTCAGTATGCCCAGTAGCCAGCCCCGTGCTTGCAATCCTTTCTGAGTTGTAAAGGCCAGGCTTGGTTTGCAGCTACTGCCACAATTTCATAGAACCATAGAATTTTAGAGCTGGAAGAGACCTTAGATTATTTGTGACTTGACCTTCGAGCCACTTTAAAACTATTGTTCGAAAAACACTGTGCTCTGTAACTTTCCTGTTGCTAACTCCTCATTCTGTTTAAAAGAAATGGAACAGCTTGTTAAAGAGTTATTTGGTGGAGTCCCTTTATACCCCTGAAGTTTGGGTGAATTTTTGAGCCTTTTGATAAACACTGATCAAGAAATTATTTTCTGCAAGTGAGGACCTTGGAGGAGAGGAAGGAAAGGAAACCAACCTTTGCTGAGTTTACCATAGGGGCCTGGTGACCTACTTACATAATCTCTTTTGAAACTTGCCTTCAACGATTGCTATGGTCTTCGTTTTCCAGATTAAGGGCTGAGACCCAAGGAGTTTTAAAGTAACATGTTCCATGTCTTAGAGTTAGTGAATGACAAAGCTGGGATTTAAATCATTTAAAACCATGTGGCTCCATATATAACTAATGTTTTGTTGATTAGCCCAAACTGTTTCTCTTGAGTTTTATTCAAATATCTAAACAGAAATCACCTCATGAGCCTCCACATGGCTACATGGGCATGGTGGACATTTCCCTGCAGGTGAATCTTCAACACACTTGGTTCAAAATTCCCAAGGAAAGGGACTTGTCTTTTCTTCTGTTTGGCTGCATGATAATTACAACCGGATGTGCCTTGTGCAAAATTTCCTTTATATTCCATAGCAACATTTACTCTTTGGTAGCTGTCTACTGATGCTTTCTGCTGGACACTCTACCTGCAGACTGTAAAAGTTCAAGGAACAAGGCCATGGGCCGAAGCTAAATTTTCACAGACATTTCTGGTAACAAGGCCTTTGAAACAGGCAGACAGGTTGATGGTTAGAGGACTTTCAGGCCACCCAAACCACAGAATCAAGTTTTTCCTTGAAGTTCAAGATGACTCTGAAATCAGCACTATCAATACAATCTAGCCATTTTTCAGCTCCAATTTACTCAGAGGCCAAAAAGAAATAGTGACCTTCTCCCCCTCCATCACCCTTCAACCTGCTGGGGAAGGGGAGGCAAGGCAAAACTAATGGGGGGTTCCCTTTCTGAATGCGGAATCCAGAAATAAATGATAAATATTTTTGCACTCGCTCATCGTACCCTGCAATTCTGATGATTACTTGCAGTTTTGTTTGGATTGAATTCTACCTCATTTCTTTTTGACTCACCCCACCCTCAACTGACACAACCAAGACACAAGGTGAGGTGCAGAAAGCTGCTTGGGAAATGGAAAGAGAAGTCAGCCCGGAGGTTGAAAATACATAGCTGGTCTCCAAGTGATACTGAAAACCACAAGTTAGCAGTACGGTTGATGTCATTGAGTATGGATTCTGTTCCAATATTCTTTGTCAGATAGGCATTTAGTCTCAATGTTTCTTTGAACTTATTGCTCTACTAAGGCAAAGTCACACCTCCTGGCTCTTAACAACATGGTTCTTAATAGCCCAGGCTCTGCAATTCTCACAATAGATTGTGTTCTGTATTCAATGAACAATTATTGTAGCTACCAAGAAAGATGTCTCTTGTTTAATTATCTTTTTATTCATGGACACCTTCCTTCTCCACCCTAGTCAACCATGTGGCTCTTCCTGGGTTGCCTGTTCCTAGGCTAAGTGCCTGAATACGCGATCATCCCAAATCCTCATGTTTATTTCTTGCTGTCTCTGGCACCTCTTTCCTTTGCCCACATGCCAGCTTTAGTTCTGCTCATCTCCTAGAAAGATGAATGTCTGCCCTTTTCCCTAAGTGACAGAGCACAGTAGACCCGGAGCTGTGTCTGCTCCCAGGTCCAGTGCGCACTGTCTCTGAAAGGGTTACTCTCTTTTACATAGGTGGGTCACTTACTTTCCTTAGGATTACTTACTTTACCTTTCTTTCATCTGTTTAAGTGCTTTCTCAATACATCCAGCCCAAGTCAGATCACGTTATCAAAGAATCTGAAATGTGTAGCTGATAAGCAGCAATTTCTTTTTCTCACCCTTCAGAAGTGTGTCTTGTTGGTGGTTTTCACTCAGTGACCCAAATAATAAGTGTTCTTGTGATGCTATGGATGCAAGAAGCAGGTAAACCACAGAGCTCACACAGAAGCAGTCATGGTCTTAATTGGGCGTAGCCAGCTTATGTTTTTATTTAACTACACATGATGAAGTAGAGACATTTACGTAAAACTGTCTTAGATGCCAGGTAAGAAAAACCATTAATTAGAGAACAGGAGAGGATTTCTTTTTAAACATACTTTGTTAAACCACTTTGACTCTGAAATGGAAACAGAACACTAGAATATGGAAATTTTCACATTAGTGGTTTTATTAGGACGTGTTTAGATTTTTCAAACACTGTGCTATTTTTTTTAAAGTTATTGACTCAGCAAAATAGGGATGCATTTGACCAACCACTTTTTCTGCCTCCAATTTAAACCCATTTGTATTCCAAGAGAAATTTAATCTGTACATTTATGATTCATTTGTGCTTAACTTGCCAAAATGTTAAAAGCTGTTTGAAATAAAAGAAGCCTTTGGATTCTTATGCTTATATAATTTTTATCCTCAGAATCAGAAAGCTATGCTTTTGCAGAGAACCCACAACCTGATACTCTATAGGCAGATGCATCAAACATGAGAAATTGCAGGGCTCAAGTAGATCACAGGTATATGGCTGTCACTTTGAATTTTAATATACAGGTATACATAATTAGTATACAGGTTTTAAATAAACTTTCTTTAAGCAAGTAATATAATTTAAACGGTGATTTTATGTATTTATTTATTTATTTAAATCCTCACCTGAGGATTTTTTTTTTATTGATTTTTAGAGAAAGATGAAGATACAGACAGAGAGAGAGAAAAATCAATCGGTTGCCTCCTGCAATGGCTTCGACAGGTGAGCAAACCCGCAACCTTTCCAGTGTAATGGATGACGCTCCAACCAACTGTGCCACAATCGCCAGGGCTAAATGGTGATTTATTTTAAATAAAGTTCCTGATTATTACTTTTTTTGCAGGGCCACTATACAATCTGGTTCAAGTTGTGTACTACACAATTCTAAGAAGTGCCATTCTCAAAAACAATATAGCCTTCATGGTGAGTCTGTTTCTTTGTATTCTTAAACCTTGTTTTTCTTTTTGCAATTAAAAATTGAGGAAAGAGCATCATCTAGGGATACTACCAAGCTGCAGTATCTTTATTGACTAGACCAAAACTTCTATCTTCACTTGCCAAATTTGCAAGGACTTGAATGAGCCTTGTGCATATTAATTTAAGACACTTCATGCCTGGTAAATTTATGATCAGGCTTTGGTTTAATTTCATATTGGTTTATTATGTCTAGATGGGAAATAAAAAGCTAGAGAAATCGGGGGGGACCAATAGATTCTATAGGTAGAGCAGGAGGGGAAGAATGTGATAAAGCCCCGCCACAGATGGATTTATATGCTCTCCAAGTTACCATGTGGATTTCAGGTCAGTGGAGTTAAAAGGCGAGGGCAGAAGCAGATATCTACAGGCCGTGTGTCATTAACCAGGCTATTACCGCAGTGTGACCACCGAAATAGAACAAATAGTTATAGGCAATAAACACTCATCCATTTACTAATT
This sequence comes from Myotis yumanensis, assembly GCF_028538775.1. NCBI lineage: Eukaryota > Metazoa > Chordata > Mammalia > Chiroptera > Vespertilionidae > Myotis > Myotis yumanensis. The sequence continues at coordinate 180,230,279 of NW_027223753.1, forward strand.
TATTTATTAACTCATTATTTTTAATATAATCAACCCTATAGTGAGCAGTTGCCATGTATATGGTATAGTACAGTGATGGCGAACCTGACACGCGTGTCAGAGGTGACACGCGAACTCATTTTTTTGGTTGATTTTTCTTTGGTAAATGGCATTTAAATATATAAAATAAACATCAAAAATATAAGTCTTTGTTTTACTATGGCTGCAAATATAAAAAAATTTCTAAATGTGACACAGCACCAGTTAAGTTAGGGTTTTTCAAAATGCTGACATGCCGAGCTCAAAAGGTTCGCCATCACTGGTATAGTATTAGCAAAAAAAAAAAAAAAAAAATAGAGAAAAACACAAGAAGTGGTCTTTGCCTTCTAGGAGCCACAGCCTAATTAGGGCTATTTCTGTGTGTGCACAGCCAGCATATAAAGCAGTGTGTGATGCTTAAATGTCACCTCAAAGGTTTCGACAGCAAAGGCTGTGAAATTTCTAGGGAGGCAGACATTATTCTTGGGAGATTAGAAGAGGTTTCTTAGGTGGGGTGCGGGGGAGGAATAAAGCTTGATGGGTAGTCATGATGATGGATAAAACCACATGGGTTTGGAACGCAGATTGGGCTCTACCACTCATTAGTTATGAGACTTGGGGCAAGGTCTACGCTTCTCTGAATCTCAATTTTCCTCCTTTTTAAATGGAAAATAATATTTCAAATACCCAGGATTGGGGTCAAAATGAAATAAGTAGTTTGGAGTTCCAACAACCTCAAAATGATCCTCACACCCCAGAGTGGCTCAGGAGCAAAATGAGCAGGAGCAGCAAGAAGAGACCTGTGAACGGGGCAAGGGGCAACCTCATTGGTGGGTGGGTCAATAATCCTCCCCGTTTTGCTTTTCAGTGTGGTTGGACTTTATGGTGCTGAGAACTGGATCCCAAAACCCTCCCCACCCTCCAACAGCCCCATGCTAGCCATATATCAGCAATCACCCCTCAAGACCTTAGCTATCACTCCAAGGAAAATGGGGCAGAAACTCTGAATTACTTGAGAATAAGTTTCTGGCACCAGGCAGGGGCTCAAAATAGGAACTGGGTTATTTTAGAGCAGTGATGGCGAACCTATGACACGGGTGTCAGAGGTGACACGAGAACTCATTTTTTGGTTGATTTTTCTTTGTTAAATGGCATTTAAATATATAAAATAAATATCAAAATATAAGTCTTTGTTTTACTATGGTTGCAAATATCAAAAAATTTCTATATGTGACACGGCACCAGAGTTAAGTTAGGGTTTTTCAAAATGCTGACACGCCGAGCTCAAAAGGTTCGCCATCACTGTTTTAGAGCATGTGGAAGGTTATGTAGTTCAGACAATGGAATTTATGAGTTATAATTCATGCCAACTAAAACGTAAAGCACTCACAGGCAATCAACATGTATCTGTTCCCTTTCTCTTTTCCCATTCCTCAACATTTCACGGAATGGATGTAATTCTGAATGGAATCAATGAAAACAGAGCCATCAGGTACAGTTAGCCTTTTATGGCTATAAAAAATAATTCAATACACATGTTTCTCCTGATGGCAGGAAAGTCATTTTATTGCCACATAGAAGGAACATCACATTGAAAAATCATGTCTCTATACCCCCATCTATAGCTTCTCACATCAGAAAAGTTAACAAAAGTGTGGCTCATCTATGACAGTTTTTGGAAGGTGTGAAAATGGAACCAAGTGTCCACTTGTCAACAAGTAGAGCTTGTGTGCTCCAGGGAGGAGGGACTGTCTTCCTCTGGTGACATTTAAGAAACTGGCAGGGACAGGTATCACTCAGTGTGGGTTGGCTACAGAGCCACCCCAGGGCAGTGTCACAGTTGCTGAGAGCAGGGACAGGGACAGCTCTCGGGGCTGGAAGAAATAGGTCAGGGCTGACAGCAGCAGCTGGTTAGCTTCGTCTTTCCCACACCCACCTCCCCCCATCCAACACATTTCTGGCCTCAACCTTTGCTCAGTCCCCTTGGACAGCGAAGTCAGCTCTTCTTTCTTCCTTTGACTTCCTCAGTTCCTCCCTAAAGTTGACAGGGACACAAATGTCAAAAGGCTCCCCAAATAGAAAAATGTTCCATGCTGATCAATGGTGAGAATGTTAGAAGCTTTATTCCTGACTTCCCCGAATTTAACTTTTTTAGCACTAGCTGCCAAGATTTTGTATTAGAGTCTAGGCAACGTGAAGTCTGCACTCATATCTTGAACTTCATAAGAAATGTTATTGTAATTCAGAAAATGTCTTAACTCCTTATTTATTAGCATCGTCACAAATAAAATGTGTATGAGTTCATGTTACAGATAACTAATTTTTACTCTTTAAGCATAGACATTCCTCTTTCATCTAAAATGTATTCTATAATTCTTTCACCTAATACGTACACCCTATGAAGAATTATTACCACACTTCTTGGTTAGCCAGGGCCACTGAGGTGGCTGAGATTTGCTGTACTAATTTTGTGCAGTCGAGGAAGTCTGGGCCGTAGGTCGCCTACAATGTCTTCAGATCTTCATGCAAGTCTAATCCGTGAGACATCTTTCTGTCACATCCATGCGACAGGGTCACACAGACAGAATCACCATGACCACTGGGTTTCAATATCAGGGTTTCATTCTGACAGTAGTAAACTGTGAATTATTCTAGGGGAAGAGTAAAGAGCAAAGTCTGGGGCAAAACCAGCCTAGGCAGCTGAGGAATGGAAGCTGCTCTTGGAATGAGGCGAGAGTAACATGTCTGGTGAAGTTTGGAAATCCATTGCATGTGGGCTGCTGAGTTAGCCAGATTTTACTGGCCCTTCCACCTTCAAGGTCACTTGGGCTCTTAAAGGGCAGCATGATTTTTGACGCTGACATTGACATGATCTTTATTCCCATCATAGGTTGTTGCTTTGCAATGTCGGGTCCTCTAGAGTCTCCCTCAATTCTCACCGCTTCCAGCCTGAGGTCAGCTGTGATGGAGGAAGAATTCGAGGTGCCAGAAAAGCTCTCACACTGCCCACACCTGCCACCACCGACAGTGCAGGGTCCCAGGATGCTCACTGTTGCTCTGATTTCACCTGCACTTCTAATCCAGTGTGTCAGAAGCTGGCTGGGCTCTGTCCCCTCATACACCAAGGGGACGTGGCCCTTAAGAGAATTACGTTCTCCAAAGAATATTTCACTTTCTTATCAAGCCACAGCTATGTTCCAGGTGATGTTTCTAGAGGTTCAAAACAGAACAAAAACACCTATTCTCCACCCTACAGCCAGGGTGGTTTTTTAATATGCAAATCTGATCCTTTAACTTCCCTTCAGCAGCTTCTTGCTGTCCTTAGAATAAAGTTCAAAATGCTTAACAGGCCCTACTGGCCCTAAGAAACCTGCTCATTCTTCTCTTCAGTCTTCTCTCCCATCAATCAGCCTCCCTCACTCTCTACACCCACCACACATGAGGTATCTCGTCCAGGCCCTCACACCAGGCCTGCCCTCTCCCAGCCCAGGGCCTTGTCACCCGCAGTTCCCTTTACCTGTTACTGCACTTCCTTCCTTAACAAACAAATACAAACAAAACACTCAGCCTTCTGATCTCAGCTTAGATATTAAAGACTAAATCCCCTTGCAGGAGCTCCCCAAGCACTTCCCCCAAACCCAGGACAATCCTCTTACATTTAGTCTCTCACTGTGACTCCTTTCTCACTAACTTCCAGAGAACATTGGCGGGGTGGGGGGTGAGGGGGGATGCAGGTTTTGTGGTGTCTGAGCTTCTTCAGTGGGGGAGGGGATTGGCTCTTTAAGGAAAACAATCCAGAAATACCTGCTTTGCATATTTTACAAAAAAACATATGTCTTCAGGGGCTTCAAAGGAGACTGAGCTCTTGAGGGAACCTGCAGCTTAAGCTACTTTATTTGGCTTCCTGGTAACTCTGGCTCCGGGCAGAGACTATATTTGTCTTGTTTACTGCTGTGGTCCTGGCACCTGACACAAGTTTATTTGGGTTACTATTGTTTATTAATTTTCTAATCACTGAACGAGGAAAGGGAAGAATTAGGAAATCTATATTTTTTGAATATCAAACCAGCATATATTTACCAGTAGAGCTATGCAATCCCACCAGGAATGAAGGAAGCAGATTGGCTCTCTGAAGGTTGAGCAAGTCTGTGAGAAGAAGATACCTGACCCTCCCTCCTCCAGGAGAGAGTTCCAGGATAGGACCTTCAGAGAAGTGGGCATGGCCTCACCAGTGCAAGGCTGAGACTGATCTCTAGCCCTGGCTCTACAGGAAGAAATATGACTCTCTAATCATGGGGTTCTTAATCAGGGCACCTTGACGAAGCTCCATTGTTTGGAAAATTGAGAATATATTTTTTTCTATGGTCATGTCTCTGGGAAAGGAATCTGACTTTCACCAAATTCTCAAAGCAATGGAAGACTTTCCAAAACATGAACAGGTACTGCAGATTAGTCCAAGAGGGCTGCATGGAATCAGTGGAGATGTCCTACAGCTCAGACAGGTCAGGGCTCCTATCCCAGCCCTGCTTCTTAGTAGATCTTCACAATTTCTCAAACTCTCACAGTTTATGCAACTGCATAATGGGACTACTCATGCTTACTCACAAGGTGCCGAAATACAGACCTATTCATATACACTAATATATGTTATCTGGCCCCATTCCCATCTCATAGTGTACTCTCAATAAATATTTGTTCTCTTCCCTTCTAAATCATTTTTTATTGCTTGTTATAATCTCTGTAGTAAAGGCTAAATTGCTTAAGAATATTGTATTCATTCACCCATCTATTCATTTTAAAATTTTATTCAGCATCTGCTATGTGCCAGACACTGTGCTAGGCACTGGAGGCGGGTAGGGTGGGAAAGATCAATGAGATGATTAGGAGTAAAGACAAATCAATAGACTTAAAAAAAAAATCAAGAAGCAGTTTTGAAAATTTCCCATCTTACAATGATTATGTACTCTGTCTTGGAGATGAGCTTCTTTGGCTGTCTACATGTTTCAAAATATCTGGGATATAAATGGAAAAACAGAGTCAGTCATGGGGATTTTTATGCAGAGGGTAGCAATCATCCAGATGTTTCCAAATATTCCTGTGTCCACTGTTATCTAGACAACCACTTTGGGGAGATTGAAATTTTTATTTTCAATGAGATGGCATCACTTTGGGTACACACAGCTTTGTCAGTTCATGTTACAAGCCAACAAATATTCCTCTGACACCGGCCAAATGCAGCTTGCGCTTGCAAAGCAAAACCAAACAGAAAAATTATGAAAATAAATGGGTCTTAAAGCACACACACACACACACTATGCCGTCCCCGTTAGTATAGTGGTGAGTATCTCTGCCTGTCACACACACACTCACACACACACACACACACGCACACACACACACACACACTCACATGCACACACGTTAGCCCTGCTTCATTTCCCTCCGCCTCCTGCCTCCCCACAGCAGCCCCTCCATTATTCCCAGATCAGTGAGGCTTCCTCAAGTGCACAAGGGCTAACTAGTGTCCCCACCACACACACCAAGCGTTGCCAGATAAAATGTAGGATGCCCAGTTAAATATGAACTTCAGATAAGCAACAAATAAATTGTTAGTTTAAGTATGTCCAGATATTACATGGGACATACTTACACTAAATTATGCTTTGTTTATCTGAAATTCAAATGTAACTAAATGTCTGGTATTTTTATTTGTTAAATCTGGCAACCGCACCCCATCTGTGGCCTGTGACCAAGTTCCTGCCACTCTCACTCCTTCGGGACTCAGTCCCATTTCCACCCCAACAGGGCTCAGATCCCAGGATGGCACTTCTTCTCTGGACCCCACTCCAAATCCCTGCTCTACCAAGCCCTTCCTTGGGAGCCTCACCCCTGTGTTCTGCAGAGGTGCCACAACACACATCTTTTCTTCCTCAGGCAGCAGAGCTCTTGGTCATGGTCCTCTCCATCAGTGATCTCTGTTGCTGGGGTCCTTCCCCACCTGGGTCCCTTCCCCACCTGGGTCCACTCCTACCTGATGGTACTGTGACAGAACTTGGACCCCTGTGCAGCCTGCCCTGTGGTTGCCCTGACTCACTATTATTAAATTTCAAGAACCCCTAATGCATCCCCAACAGGGCAGCACACCTATATTCCCATGAACTGAGATAGGGATCAGTTTCATTCATAAGCTAAAATGAGCATCAGCAGAAGGCCAAGAAGAGACTACTTATTTCCTAAGAAGGAATGTAACTGAATGGGAATCTATCTACAAAACCAATAAACAAATTAATGGTTGCACAAAACATAATTTATCTCAGCCTGCAATCCAACCACATAAGCACTCATAACATCAAAGCAGTTTTTGTTTCCTCTAAATTTATCAAGGTCTTATTTAATTGCTATAAACACCTAAAGACATGAGCACATTAACACATAAAATTGCAGGATTTTCGCTGATACATATTCATGAACTCATGTTGCTGTGATCAGGCATATAATGACCTGAGACATTGATAAATTTGATAGAAGCAAAAGAAAAAACATAGAACACTGTTAAAATTCTCTGCAGATCATGGAAGAGAATCTTTTATAAGCCCTACTCTAAGAGACCATTCATAACAATTATTGTATTTCTGTAATTCTTCCAGGAGAGAGAGCAGCAAATGTTTAATCGGTATGCTTCATAAAAACACTGTCCCCGAAGCACGTGAAAGCTAGATCAGTGCTAAAGACACTGGCTTCTTGGAAGGCTAATCCAGGCCGTTTCTCAGAATCAGTTTCACATTCTTACTGGCATGCTTGCTTCTATATCTACTGTCACTCAGAAAGGACTGACAGTTTTCCAAGTATTTGTGGGAATCTCAAGTTACAGCTATTCCAGGGTCTTCAAAATGAATGTCTTTTATTTGGATGGAAATGTACAGCATGTGCTGGCTCACCCAGAGTTGCTGCAGTGAAGTTATTTTTGAATCCCCAGCCTGCTAACCTCTCTCGTTAGAGCCCATCCATACATAGCTACTATTCATTAAATTCTTTGCTCTCACCCAAGCAGGCAGTGCCCCTGTAGGCTGGAAACCGTGCTTAGTCTGAACATAGCTGGACTGGTCCTGACAAAAGAAGCTGAGCAGATGCCTAAGGCAGACACTGAGGCTGAGAGGCAAGGGCATGGACTGTGACAGGCCCTGCAAACGGCTCCCCAGAAAAGAGTGCAGTTACGCAGCCCACTTATAGGAATACTAATTGATTTCAGCAGATCCTATGGCAAACCTCAGAATCCCTCTCAATATAATATTCTAGTCAGCTATTTTCAATCAACCTAGAGCAGGGAACACCTCAAAGGTCATGCCTCCCATGTACATACTGAGGTCAACAAGAAAGTTGGGCTCTGGACATAAACTACAACAACACTGCCACCAAAATAATATTTTTTAAGGATTTACTATGTTTCAGAAACTATGGCATATATATATACTAGAGGCCCGATGCATGAAATTCAAGCAAGAGTAGGCCTTCCTTCCCCCGGCTGCTGGCACCGGCTTCCCTCTGGCTCCCAGGATCCAGGCTTCCCTCCCAGCCCTGGCTTCATCTGGAAGGTTGTCTGGAAGGACATCTGGTCTAATTAGCATATTAGGCTTTTATTATTATAGACTAGAGGCCCGGTGCACAAAAATTTGTGCACTGGGGGGGGGGGGGGCGCCTCAGCCCAGCCTGTGCCCTCTAGCAGTCTGGGACGCCTCGGGAGATAACGACCTGCTGGCTTAGGCCTGCTCCCGGGTGGCAGAGGGCAGGCCCAATCCCTTGGTGCAGCCCCTGGTCGGGCTTAGAGCTGGGCCGATTGGGGAGTTGGGGCGCCGCCCCCTGTCATGCACAGAGCAGGGCGAATTGGGAGTTTGCGATGCCACCCCTAGTCACACTCAGGGTAGGGCCGATTGGGGGGTTGGGGCACCGCCCCCTGTCACACTCAGGGCAGGGTCAATAGGGAGGTTGCGGCGCCACCCCCTGTCACGCACAGAGCAGGGCCAATCAGGGGGTTGGGGCGCTGCCACTGTCACATTCAGGGCAGGGTCGATGGGGAGGCTATGGCTCTACCCCGTCACACACAGAGCAGGGCCCATGGGGGGAGGGGGGGGTTGGGGCGCCGCACCCTGTCACACACAGAGCAGGGCCTATCAGGGGGCTGGGGTGCTGCACCCTGTCACGCACAGAGCAGGGCCAATCAGGGGGTTGGGGCGCCGCCACTGTCACATTCAGGGCAGGGTCGATGGGGAGGCTATGGCTCTACCCCGTCACACACAGAGCAGGGCCCATGGGGGGAAGAGGGGGTTGGGGCGCCGCACCCTGTCACACACAGAGCAGGGCCTATCAGGGGGCTGGGGTGCTGCACCCTGTCACACACAGAGCCGCAAGGCGATCAGGGGGTTGGGGAGCTCCCCCCTACCAGGCACAGAGCAGGGCTGATCAGGGGGTTGGGGTGCCTTCCCCTGTCACGAACAGAGCAGGGCGGATAGGAAGGTTGTGGCCCCTCCCCCTGTCACACACAGAGCCCCAGGGCAATCAGGGGGTTTGGTCGCTGCCCCCTGTCACGCTGATCCCAGTGCCGGGAGGCCTTGCTGCTCCGCTGATCCCGGTGCTGGGAGGCATATTACCCTTTTACTATATAGGATAGAGGCCTGGTGCACGGGTGGGGACCGGCTGGTTTGCCCTGAAGGGTGTCCTGGATCAGGGTGGGGGTCCCCACTGGGGTGCCTGGCCAGTCTGAGTAAGGGGCTGAGGGCCGTTTTCAGGCTGGCGGGTGACTGAAGCTCCCAACCTGTCCTTTTCTTCTTTTTTTTTAATTCTGGGCCAGCTTTAGCTCTGAGGCTTGGCTCCAGCTCTGAGGCCTCTGCTGCTGAAAGCAGGTATCTGGTTTGTTTGGGTTCTATAATTGTAACACTGTTGCGGTCCTGCTCACTCCAGCTCTGAGATCCCGGCTGGCTGAAAGCAGGGATCTGCATTTGTTCTATAATGGAAACAATGTTGCAGTCCTTCTGGCTGAAGCCCGGCTGGCTGAAAGCAGGTTTCTGGGGTTTTGTTTAGCTTCTATATTTGTAACAATGTTTCTTAAACTGCAATCTCAGAGGCCGGCAGTGGCAGGCGGGGAACATTGGCTCCTCCGTCACTGAAGCAAGCAAGCCTCCTGTTCGCTTCAAACTGCCTGGCTGCCGGCCACCATCTTGGTTGGCAGTTAATTTGCATATTGCCCTGATTAGCCAATGGGAAGGGTAGCGGAGGTATGGCTAATTACCATGTTTCTCTATTATTAGATAGGATAGATAGATATAGAGATAGAGATGGAGATAGATAGATAGATAGATAGATAATAGATAGAGATAGATATGATATTAACTCATTTATTTTTCACAAGAGTCCTATAATGTAGTTGCTAATATTGTCCCAACATGTAATAACTCGCTCAAAGTCATATACAGCAAGGTTGAAGATCAGTATTCAAATACAGTCCCACCTCCCTTTACATTCTGTATTCTGAGCCACTGAGCTGACCACCATTAAGTGGGGAGAAATCGACAGCTGCTTATGTTGTGTGACTTTAAGGGATAATGGGAAAATCCTCTCTGCTCCCAACATCTTCAAGCTCCCCCTCCCAACACAGATCTGTTTGCTTTAACCAGAAGGGAACAACTGGTGGAGTAGAGACAGCATGAAATGCAGAGTCCCCTCTCGGCCCCTTCATAGCATCTGACTTGGGGTAAGCAGTTTAGTGTCCCTGGAGATGAGTTTAATGAGACCTCACCCCACCCCCCCAAGATTGTATGGGCAAAATGAAACATGTACAGAAGCTTGTTTTGAGAACAGAATGGGGTATACAGACTTAGATAAAGATACAGAAGATATACTAAGATACAGAATTAGATAAAGCACATGCTTTCTTCCAGAAGTTTTTGTGTTTAGACAATGATATTTACATTGCAATTCTGAGTAGATTGGAGAGGGGTGGTAGTGATGCTATGGGAGATGGGACATGCAGAAGTCATAAGGAATAGACATAAGGATGCCAGACATGGCTGGGACTTCTCCTTTTCACTTGTAGCTAGGGGCAGTGATGTGGCTAGAACCATCATCCCCAGATACATACTAAATTTACGTATTATCTTTGTCAGAAAATTCCCAGGTTATCAGACACTTCCATTTGGCTCTTGCAAAACATAAATGAGATAATTGGAGAGTAGTTATTATCCATGTGGCTGAGGACACAAGCATAAGGATCCTTTAGGAATTGCCTAGGAGTCTGAGATGGAGCCAGGGATAAGAGCAAGTGCACATACTCCAGTCCCCGGGGTGGGGGCGGTGCAGACCAGAGAACTCAGGTCCTTCCACATTCACATCACCCCTTGCCCAGTGACTTCAAGGGCACCCCGTGGAGTCATCTCCATTTTTAGGTACAGGCCATCCAATCCTTTTGTGAGTCAGTCAGGCCCTCTGTGGGGCACATCTAACCACTGTAGTCCAGTGGCATTTTATCTCTGCAGGTAATTTGCACATTCCCTGGGGAACTTTGGTTATTTGAATACTCATCAAGTACAAGAAATAACCATGCAAACATGCCCAGGGCCTTCTATGTTTGTCTAGGTTACTCACATAGTCTTATTTGGTAGCTGAGCCATAAGGTGAATCTAATTGAACTAAATAGGATGAAACTGCACTGAGTTGAACTGGAGTCAGGTGAACTTCTCGCCTTTTCTAACTCAGAACCAGGTAAGGTGAGAGGGAGGGTCTATTTTTCCCTCTAGCCATTGTCTTAGGCCAACCCTCTCTTGGAGTACCCCATCAGTGATTGAAACTCATCTGTCCATGTGCTGGGACTCACTGTTGATACCACCTCCTCCCACCCCCTTCACCAACACGACAATCCATCACCAAATCCTGCTCATTTTTATCTCGCATTTCTCTCCACTCACTCCTAACCACAACCCTTGTCCAAATCACTGCCCTCTCTCACCTTGATCCCTCATACAGCCTACTGAATAGTCTCCCTACATCCATTCATGCCCCACCCCTAATACAGTCTCTACTTCAAAGCTAAAGTGATTTTTTTAAGGCAGCAAAACACCTATATAATATTATTTCTCCCTAAGGGCTTCCCCTGGCCATTAGAATGAAGACAAAAGCCCCTGATGTTGCTCATGATCCTAGACCAGTGATGGCAAACCTATGACACGCGTGTCAGAGGTGACAGGCAAACTCATTTTTTTGGTTGATTTTTCTTTGTTAAATGACATTTAAATATATAGAATAAATATCAAAAATATAAGTCTTTGCTTTACTATGGTTGCAAATATCAAAAAATTTCTATATGTGACACGGCACCAGAGTTAAGTTAGGGTTTTTCAAAATGCTGACACGCCGAGCTCAAAAGGTTCGCCATCACTGTCCTAGACCGCCTCTCCTGGGCTGCTCATGGCACCCAGGCCTCTAGTCTAGGTGCCCCCAGCCCCTCTGGCCATGCAGTCTCTCAAATGCTCCGTGTCCCACACGTCTCTGAGCTTTCCCCACATTGTCCCTTCAGCCTGCGCTCTACATCTGAACCTACACCCCTGCCCCCTACTTTCCTATAACTCACAGATATTAGTAAACATGTTTTTCCTTCGTGCTCTCACAGGTCTTACAGCTATCCACTCTGAAAATACTCTTTTCTTCCTTGATAGTGCATATCTCCATTGGTAAGTATATAGATGTGTGGTCATTTTTATTAATCTTGTTTTCCCTCTAAGCAACAATCACTGGGAAAGGAGGGACTGTGTGTTTTTTGCTTATTATTTTCTCCCCAGGGCCTAGCATTGGGCCTGACATATGCTAGGGAACAACAGCCATTTGTTGTTCAACGTTGAGGGGCTGACTGGACGCCACTAGCCCTTCTAACTACCAATGATGACTCAGGGGAATGATGAGCTGGTAGAAAACATGCACCTCCCACTCCACCCTCCTCCTATCGGAAGCTTCCAAAATTTTGCTTCATTTCTGCTTCAGAAATTTTGGGTTTACAATTTGCAGTGACATTTCAAAGATGGGAGACAATACTGTAGGTCATAGAAATACTCATTTTGGCAGTTGACAAGCTTGTATTAATGTGTGGCATGTATTAGAATAGTTCATTACTTACGGGGTGCTATTCAAAACAGTTCCTGTTAGTCATTAGAATGCTGGCCCTAAGGGCAGGTCAGGGGCCAGATCTTCCCATCATGTCAGCTGGCTCTCAGATGGGCCAGAAAGGAGGCCACCTCGCTGGGTGTAAATGCCTCCTGGGATGGAGGAGGAGCTCCCCACCTCATTCCATGGTGGAGTAGCAGCTGCACTTGTAGAAAGTTTTGCCTTTTGTTGTGTCTACTGTCACCCCACCCCATGTTCTTGGGCTCACGTTCCATATAACCCTGGCCACTCGTCCACATGACAACCCTCCAGTTATTTGAAGACAAGCCACGTCTGCAGTCTTCTCTTCTATATTTTATGCTTTTTCCAGCCTTGATTTTTTATTTATGGACCACAGCTTGCTATTTTATTACATGCATTCTTGGAAGCTGCCTTAAATCCTGTGCAGAATAAGGCCATCTGTAATAAATTGTTGTTTCTTTCCTCTAGGCAACAACTCCAGTTCCCCGCCTGACAGTCTCCTCACCAGTCTTGCATTATTCCCACAGTTGGATTCTCTGATATACAGCAATATATAGAGACACCAGAACAGAGAAAAACCTAGGCTTTTCCCCAAACTCGACCTTCACCTTAGATGGTTACTGTCAAGTCCACAGCAGTGTCTCAAGTGCAATGTCTTAGGACCAACAGGCAGAGTTTGGGAAGATGAGTGATGACCCAACACTGCTGTTTCACAGAAACAGCTATTAGTGACATGCTCAGGCTTTGGAAACCCCTAAATCCACCCACCCCTGAGACTTGAAATGATAACCTGGCCTCCTACATGAACTAGAAGATCAAGGTCACAGGACTGAACTCCCTGGTGGGATATTAAATATTTCATTATTCCTCACTAACTCGAAGTCTACTCACCCTTTTTCCGCCTTCGCTGCCTCTCTATACCTGCTTTATTTTTAAGTAGATCACTCCACTCTATCTTAACCCCTTCCTTTCCTCTATATGAGACCTGTTCCAACAAGGATCCCTGTTACATGAGTATTTCCATCTTTCCCTTCAACCTAGCACCCTCCTTTCTGCCCACAAAATGCTCAGGTCATCCCTAAGCTAGAAATTACTAATAATGAAATATTTAATATCCCATTTAGCCCAAAGCTCACTTCCCAGCTCTGCCCGTTCAGGCATGAATCAACCTCTGGGAAGAAGCACTGCTGTTTGTGCATGCAAGGGTAGATTGAGCTCTTGTGGGGCCTGAAGCTCATATAATTTGGGAGCAGGGAGGGCCCATTAAGATAAAGAATTAAAAATTAAAAATTCAGTATAAAACTGAGTATTTATTTAGAAGAAAAAATGCAGTAAGTTACAATTTTTTAAACATGGACGAATACAGCAAACATTATAAAAATCTAAAAAATAATGTAATGTTTTAATTTATTGCCTGGCCTTTATAACATTTCCCCCTACATTTTTTTAGGGGCATTCTCTCAGATTGCTACTTTATTTGGCAATAATTCAATGTTTTCCAGCATAGTTAATAAAAAAAGTTTGCTTATTATTTATGGTTTTAGAAAACATTTAGCTAAATACTAATTCACTATTGGTAATATGTAACTTTGTAGGATTATTTTTCTCAAATGTGTAAAAAATCTCTTATCAAGTTTCTTTCATATCTGAGCTGAAGGATTTCAGAACATTTCAAGTTTGTGAGTGTGTATGTGCTGTGACTAATCTTAATTTTTTTTCACTGACAACACCCATTAACCAGTTTGCCACTGATGTCTCATCATAGTGCTATGTTACAAATGTTAGACTGTCCTATCTCAAGGAGAGATTTTGCATTCTGACTGGGCCTTGACAAGACCTGGATCCTCTTCTGGCAGTTTCACTCACCTCATAACTGGAAGGACAGTCCACACACTAGTCTCTTTTCCTGAAGCCACATGTAAGAGGCACATTCACACTTGGTTTCACTGACACTTGTGTCAATGCTGAGTGAGTCTGCCCAGGGGGTGGGGTGAGAATTCCTGAAACTATTAGCAATAACTTATCTAGACGTTAATGATATGAAAACCATACAGTATATCCTCATAAACTTTAACTCTGGTTCTCTAAGCTGATGCTGGAATGCCATTCAACCTCTGGAAGATTGTAAGTGAAGAAGAGCTTGAATAGAAAGAGCCAGTAGACTTAACTGACCATAGCTAAATATTGCTACAGACTGAATATTTGTGTGTCTCCAAAATTCATATGTTGAATTCCTTATCTCCCTAATGTGATGGAATTTGGAAATGGGTTCTTTGGGATATAATGTGTTAGAGTTGGTCATGATGATGGGGCCTTCATGGTGGAATTAATGCCTTTATTTTATAAAAGAAGATCTGTGTGTGTGTGTATGTGTGTGTGTGTGTGTGTCCTGCCAACCCCCACCTTGTGAGGACACAGGAGAGAAGACATCATCAGCAAACCAAAAAGAGGGCTCTCACCAGAAGCCTACCATATTGGTACCCAGTGTGCCCATCTTTCCAGCATTCAGATCTGTGAGAAATAAATTGATTTGTTTAAGCCAACCAGTCTGTGGAATTTTGTTAAAGTAGCTCAAAAACACAAAGTCAACTGTCTTACATTTGTAAGTTTCACGGGTCACATAACCATGGGAGCACATTTGCTTGGGTGTGTACTGGGGCCTTAGAAAAGCTGGGACAGGTCTGGAGAGGTGAGGGGCCTGAAACTGAAGCCTCATCTGCTCCTTGGTATATCAGCCTTGGCTGTTCAGTGTCCTCAGGAAGAATCCAAGCTCTGTTCTCTTTACCCAGATACTCCTTCCTTGCTACTTCACCCCTTGGAGTTTGGCTTCTACTCTACCTTCCTGTAACTCAGCAAGGACCAGCTAACCACCAACACAGTATCTTCCCCTAGTCCTTATTTTTCTCTACCCTCTGTCTTTTTTCTCTGAACCAAGCTACTCCCATGCTTGTCACGTAGCACCTTCCTGACTCACTAACTTCCTCTCTTCCCACCCTCATATATCCCCATGCTCCATCTCCCCTTGTGCTCCCCAAATGATGGAGCTTTCTTAAGTTCTGCCCCTGACTCCTCCTTCCTTCTCTCCTTGTCGAGCACTCTTCCTTGGAAATCTCATTTACTCAGAGACTTACATTGTTACCTCAGTCTATGTGCCTGATCCAGTCTCTGTCTCTCCAGACAAGAAATTTCTCTCTAGAGCCCATTTTATTGCACACATCTCCCCATCACTGTCATCTGGGGTCTTCCCTCACACTAGCTCTTCCCCTTGTCTGTTAGCTCAGAGATCATTGACTCCTGTTTCTCCCCTGACCACTGCCTTCCTTTCTCCCCTTCCCACTGCCATTCTTCTAGCCTTAGAATCTCTCAACTATAGTATAAGACTCTCCATTGTTCCAGAGAATTCTACAACCAAATGCTTTCCCTCTTTCCCCCAGATGTTTTCTTCCTTCTCCTCAGAACTGCCACATGCTTTTTATTTCTCATATTGGATTTATTATATTTCATTTTGTGTTTATGTAGCGATAAGTAACACATATAAAGTGCTTACAAGGTGCTAAGCATTGTGCATTATCTCATTTAAGTCTCACTCCCACTCTGTTACTATTATTAACATGATTATTATTGCTATTTTCAATGAAGAACCTGAGCCTTAGAAAAGCTGAGTAACTTGCTTAAGGCCTCGTAGAAAGTAGCAGAGAAAGAATTTAGATGCAGCTCTCTGACTACAAATAACCAGAGCTTATCACCAATAACAAATAATAATTATAACTACCATTTACTATGCACTTGCCATGTGCTCTACAAACTTCTCATTACCCTATGGGATTATATTATTATTATCCCCTTTTTATAGAGGAGAAAACTGAGGCCCAGAAACTTCATGTCATCCTCCGAGTGCTTCCTAGCTGGTACAGGCAGAACTATGATTGAGGCACAAAGCATGGGACATTTGGCTCTAGAGCCCTTGCTGGAAACCATGTCACCCATCCGCCTCCCTCTCTGCTCTGCTGACTTCATCTTTATTGCCTTGGCCATTCTACTATAAAATAGCCTCCCTGAAAGCAGGGCCACTTCTTACTCATTTTTTTTCATACTAAAGATGAGTTTACTTTGAAATAATTTCAAAATTACAAAACATTGCAAATATAATGCAAAAATACTTTTTTTCCGGAACCATTTCAGAGTAAGTTACCAACATGTTGCTTCACAACAATTCAGTGTAAATGCCCTTCAGATAAAGCCGTTCTTCTATATAACTATAATTAAAACCATCAAAATGAGGAATTTTACATTGGTACATCATGACCAACTAATTTCAGACCCCATTCAATTTTTAACAATTGTCCCAATAATGTTCTTTATAGCAAAAAGGATCCAAAGGATATTATAACATTCGGTTGTGTGTTTTTAATCTCCTTCCATCTGAACTACTTCCCCAGTCTTTCCTCAACATCCATGTCCTTGACATTTGAAAATTGCAGGCCAGTTATTGCTAAAATGTCTCCCAATATGCCTAGTGCTTTCTCAGGACTAGATTCAGGTTCTGCATCTTGAGCAGCAATGCCTCAGAAGTGACACTTGGTTCTTCTATGTCTTTCTATCAAGTGGCCACAATTTCTTTTTGTCCCTTTTCTGGTAAGGTTAATTTTGATAACTGGATTGAGATGATATCTTCTAGGTTTCTTCAAGTTACTTTTTTTTCCTTAATGTATAAATATTTTATGAAAGTACCTTTTTGAGATGATATGAATATTTTCTCCTATCAAACTTTCATATGCTTATTTTTAATATCCATAGATATTTATTGGCTTAATTACTACTGTAATGTTGCCAAATGGTGATCTCCTTCTACATCTATTAGTCATCATTCACTTCTCTTGATTTATTTATCCATTGATTTATTTATATTAGTATGGGCTCATAGATACTATTTTATTCAATTTTATGGACATCTATTCTGAAGCTCAAATTATCTCAGTTTTTCTGTCCTTTGGTGAGGCTTCTGTGTCCTTTCCCTTGAGTATCCTTTACATCCTGGGACAATAAGGTATTCCAGGCTTTTTTTTTTTTTGCTTTCTCCACCCCGGTCCTAGAATCAGTCATTTGTCCAAGTCATCATAGCTCCTTTTAGTGGAGAATGGTACTAAGAATTGAAGACCCAGCTCTAGGTGTGCTTGCTATGACTGGGGTGTCACTGCTCTGGGATTCTCAGTGCCAAAGCTAGGAAATGTGAGTGTATGTGTGAAAAGCAATGAGTTCACATCAATACCTCCAATTCCAATCTAGCATCTCTTGGTTGATTACACTTTTCCTCTTTTCCACATTTATAACTCTCTTACTAAATAGTACAAAACCATTATCCTAAATTTATTTATTTATTGGGTCAGCCTTCCCATACGTCCCCATTCTCCTCCCAGGGATGCCCTTCTCATCCTACTCAGGCTCTGACTTCCCATGCCAGCCTGTCCCCACCCAACTCCACTCCCTCACCTTCCTACACAGTAGCCTAGTCTCGCTCATTCCCATCTAATGACCTCTAGACTGAATTATTCATGAGCCTATTAATTTTATAATAAAATTTTAGACTAGCAAAATGTTCTTTACTGAGTGGGTATTCAGTTCACATTTTTTAAAAGAATAAAATAAACACTTGCCCACTTGAAGTTTTTCTACATAAAAATGAATATTGATTATTATGAAAAGACAATACCTCAGTTAGAACAAAACTTAAACGAGAAAATAAGTTCTTATTGAGAAATCTAAATTTAACTTTTAGGAAGCATAGCCAAAGCATCAACCAAAAGGTCATCATTTCCCTCACTATCTGGCCTGCCCCAGAGGCCATAGCGTTCCTGACCTTCATTTTTTCCAGTCTGATAAGGAAAAAATGTTTACTTTTTTCCCAGAAATGGCTTTGTTCCTTCATGGATTTAAACTGTCTATTTGTTTTTCTTTCCAGGCTGATTAAAGTCTGCTGCCTGGAGTTTAAAATCCCATCATGGGGTTGTTGTGACACACAATTGCCAACTACTTTCTCCAAATTCAGATTCCACTTTCCTGTGAGGGTCTCTCTCCAGTCCCATCACTGACAGCGCCTCAGTCTGAAGCTCCACTACACTTCCTGATCCAGGATAGTTTTCCTTTCTAACTTTTCAAAACTATAAATACATTACAAAAGGGCATGTACAGGTTTTTCACAAATTGTTACTTTTCAGTTTGCTGACTTATTTTCAATTAAGGTGCACACAGATATGATGCAGTTATAAAGTAAACAGATGTCTGGCTCATGGTTTTATTACTTTTGCAGTTTACTATAAACATATTAAAATAAATATATTTTAAAGAATAGTTGTGCTTCAGGGCTTCCAGAGGGATTACAGAGTATGGCTACCAGCAAACAAAGGTAAAGAATCCATGTTTCTCACACTTACATTAAAACCTCTAGGAACATTTGTGAAGGACTGGATTGGAAATTTCAGTGACTATTGAATAACTTCTACCGAGAAACTTCAGGTCCAACCCATCAATAGTAAGGTAAGACAAGAGCATAGTTTCTATTACCATCAACTTTAAATTGTATGATAACAATAACAACTCACACATATTAGCACATGTATTCTTCACAAGAACCCTTTGAGATAGACAAGATCAAAGTTACAACAGGGTTGCACAAGTTCACTCACCCTCGAGGTGGCAGAGCTAAAATGCAGTCCCAGGTCTTTCTTCAAGGCACACTTCATACTGCCTCTCCAGACCAGAGTATG
Source organism: Myotis yumanensis (assembly GCF_028538775.1). NCBI lineage: Eukaryota > Metazoa > Chordata > Mammalia > Chiroptera > Vespertilionidae > Myotis > Myotis yumanensis. Next base: position 180,249,226 of record NW_027223753.1, read on the forward strand.
TTTGTAGTAGCTTTCCAATTTCTCAACCGCATTTTCTGCTGTGCATCCACACTCCTATCTACCTAATGAGGAAGATAAATCAAACCAATAAACTCTAAACTCATGGGGAAAATGCCTTCTGAAAGGATGTTTTCTTCAACTAACTGGCTGATTCAAAAAATTACTTTACCATCAAACTAAAGAGCAAGATATCTTAAAGAAACACTCAACTACATTATATTCAGAAATCAGAAAACTCTTCTGATATTCATTATGGGCATTTTTTTAAAAAATATATCTTTATTGATTTCAGAGAGGAAGGGAGAGGGAAAGAGAGATAGAAACATCAATGATGAGAGAGAATCGTTGATTGGCTGCCTCCTGCACATCCCCCACTGGGGATAAAGCCCGCAACCCAGGCATGCGCCCTTGGCTGGAATCGAACCTGGGACCCTTCAATCCACAGGCTGACGCCCCATTCACTGAACCAAACCAACCAGGGCAATTATGGGCATATTTTTAACTGATAAAGGAGAATGACTGGTGCTTCCTCTGGATTATTTTTACTAGGATATAAAGACAGGATATTATGTTTTATTGAAAGACTATTTTTCAAAGATGGCTATGCCATAGCCATGAAGACATAGAATGAAAAAGAGTCAGTTATTTAATGGTCATTGCAAAACCCAAAGAAGACCATTTCAGTTTTTGGTGAATATATTACTTCCACCACTTTAGCCTGCTGAAAATTCAAAGAATTCTATTTTTTCTTTTATTTATTTTTTAAAATTTTTTAAATTGTTTCAATTATAGTTTATACTCAATATTATTGTGTATTAGTTTCAGGTGTATAGCATACTGGTTATACAATCATATACATGATCCCCCTGATATTTTCAGTACCCAACTGGCACCATACAGAGTTATTACAATATTATTGGCTATATTTCCTATGCTTTACTTTACATCCCATGACTATTTTCTAACTACCAATCTGTACTTCTAAAACTCTTCACCTTTTTATCTCAATTCCCCAACCTTCCCTTCCCCCAGGAACCATGAGTCTATTTGGGTTTTGTTGGTTTGTTTATATTGTCCTTTAGATTCCACATGTAAGTGAAATCATATGGTATTTGTCTTTCTCTGACTTACTTATTTCACTTAGTATAACACCCTCTAGGTTCATTCAGGCTGTCACAAATGGTAAGATTTTGTTTATTTTTTATGACAAGGCAATATTCCATGGCATGTACCACAGCTTTTTTTTATCTCATCTACAATGGGCACTTGGACTGCTTCCATACTTGGCTATTGTAAATAACACCATAATGACATAGCGGTGCATATATTCTTTCAAATTAGTGTTTTGGGTTTCTTTGGGTACATACCCAGAAGTAGAATCTCTGAGTCATAAGGCAGCTCCATTTTTAATATTTTGAAGACCCTCCCTACTGTTTTCCACAGTGGCTATACTAATTTGCATTCCCACCAACAATATGCGAAGTTTCCTTTTCTCCATAACTTCATCAATACTTGTTTGTTGATTTATTGATGATAGCTATTCTGACAGGTATGAAATGTCTCATTATGGTTTTAATTTGCATTTCTCTGATGATTAGTGACATCGAGCATCTCTTTAACTGTCTATTGGCCATCTGTCTATCTTCTTTGGAGAAGTGTCTGTTCAGGTCCTTTGCCAATTTTTATAATTAGATTGTTTGTTTTTTTGGAGTTGTTTGAGTTCTTTATAAATTTTGGATATTAACCCCGTATCAGATGAATCATTGGTGAATATGTTCTCCCATTAAGTGGTTTGTCTTTACTTATTGATGGTTTCCTTCAATGTGCAAAACCTTTTTAGTTTGATGTAGTCCCATTTGTTTCTTTTTTTTCTTTTCTTTACCTTGCACTTAATTCTTTAATCTATTTTGAGTTTATTCTTATATATGGTGTAAGAAGGTGGTCTAGTTTCTTTTTTGCACATATCTGTCCAATTTTCCCAACACTACTTATTGAATATGCCATCTGTACCCTATTATATGGTCTTGACTCCTCTGTTAAATATCAATTGACCATATAGGCATGGGTTTATTTCTGAGTTCTTTATTCTGTTCCATTGATCCATATATCTGTTTTTATGTCAGTACCATGCTATTTTGATTACTATGGCTTTGCAGTATAGTTTGATACTAGGCAGTGTGATTCCTCCAAATTTGTTCTTTCTCAAGATTGCTGTGGCTATACAGGGTCTTTTGTGTTTCATATAAATTTTTGAATTATTTGTTCTAGTCTTTGAAATACACCATTAGTATTTTGATACAAATTATATTGAATCTATAGATTGCTTTGCATAGTATGGTCACTTTAACAATGTTCATTCTTCCTATCCATGAGCATGCTATATGCTCCCATTTATTTGAATCATTAATTTCTTCAGTATCATAATTTTCTCAGTACAGGTCTTTTACCTCATTGGTTAAATTTATTCCTAGGTATTTTTTATGCAATTTTAAATGGAATTGTTTTTTTGTTTTCCTTTCTGATAATCCATTATTGGTGTTTAAAAATACAACCAATTTCTGAATATTTACTTTGTATCCTTGTACTTTACTGAATTTATTTATCTGTTCCAGTAAGAATGCTATTAATATAAGCAATATTTATTGTGTTTTATGATTATAAATTTAACACACACTCATTGTTTTTACATGCAGAAAGCTAAAAAAAGAAAATTAAAATCACATATTCTCATCATCAAGTGATAACAACTGGTTTCTTTTAAATATGTGTTTCATGTATTTGCATGTCTGGTTTTGTTTTTGCAGAATTGGGATTATATATTAAAGGGTTTTTTCCCCTACTTTTTCCATTTATACAATAGCATTTCCCATGACATGAAACTATATAATGTGACGTTAGCAGATGATTTATAGCCTATGCAATGTACCTAATTTATTTAACCATAATTTATTTAACTCTATTATTAGAAATATTGGCTTTATTTTTGCTATTAAAAATAGCAATTCTATAAATAGTTTGGCATATAAATCTTTGTCCACCACTTTGGATAGATTCCTAGAAGTTTATTGAATGAAAGGATATGAACTCTTTTAAGAATAAAAATTCATATAGTTAAATGCATTTCTAGGAAAACTGTACCAGTTTACACTTCAACCAACATATTATCTAAAAAATTTTGGTAGCTTTTTATATTTTAACATCATTTTTCCAATTTGCTAGTTAAAAGTTATAACTCATTGTTTTAATTTGCATGCATTTGACTCTTAATACAACCAAATATTTTTGCATATGTTAATTTCCCATTTATATGTGTGTTTATGTGTGTTTTCTTCTGTCTTGTATCCATTTTAATGAAATGTTTACATTATTATTTTCAAATATATATTTCCATTTTTTTAAATCTAGAATCCCTTGGCAATATTATTTACCAATAAGTCATTTGCTTTTAATTTTTAGTAGTCAAATATCCAATGTTCCACCTTGTATTCAGAGCTCATAATGTTTTAAACATATCATTACACATTTTAGTAAATAGGATAGTCATCTGTTAATCTCTTCATTTGGACAGTAGATGTTAAGTTACTCAGTTTGAGGAATCCAATAACCCCTTATCCAGCAATCTCCACTGGCAGTTTTAGAGAGCAGTGAATTATACCAAAACATTCTTCCAAACTTAACCTTTCATAACCCATTTTGAATGGAGCTTTGAACTGACCTAGAGCCCTTTGAGAACTTTGTTTCTTTCCAGGAAAAATATTATTTCTTGGTTGTAAGAATTAAATTTTATCAAAGGCACCTCAAGAATCTTCTGGGGGACATTGAATGCCTGTTGCCAAATAGCATTTTGATGAGTTAAGTATAAATGAATGTGAAACATATGGCCTATATTTCCTTTAAATAAATAAGAATATAAAGTGGAACAGTGCCTGGTCAATTAGATTTGGAACAGTTTGGAAAGAAAAAATGACTTTAATTTGAACCCAAAATATAACTTGTTTATTGGCCACCAGTATCAATAATTCATAACAGAAGATAAGAATTCCAGGTTTATTTTTCTTCAAGCTACATTTCATGTCTCTTCATGGCAGTATTTTTAGAAAGAGGAAAGGACATACTTTTCCTTTTATTTCAATTCTGACATTGTGAAATATTAAGATTCACATCAAGCCAGATGAATCCTCTCAACCCACTCCACATTGAGCCAGCCCAAATGTGTGGCGGAAAGACCAACACTGATAGCACAGAATTCCCTTCGAGGAATCGAGCTGATCCCAGCCAAAACTGCCATCTGTCTCAGTGAAATCTGTCAATTGTAGCTATTTATGAACTCTCTAGTGGAGCCTATAAATGGCTCAATCTTACCTTGCCTGCTCGATGTTACTCTCTTATCCACAATCTTAATTGTCACTAAAAATGTTCATTAAATGTAGTCTTTTGGTGAAAAGTATGATGAGGCTGGGCTTTGGAATCAAGCAATCTTCAAGTCATATCCTGATGACATCTGCTATGTGGTACTGGATATGTGATGAATATCTCTGTGCTTCAGTTTACTTATCTGCAAAATGGGGGCAGTGCTGTCTCTCCTGCCTCACTCATGGGTGGTGGGGAAAAGTCACTGAGAAAATAAGCACAAGTGTCTGTCATCCATAGCAGTTATTTAGGCCATGACATTCCCCAGGCCTTTCTTGCATTGTTCCCAGTCACACCAAGCATGACAAATGGGATTGGAGAGATGAGCAGGGAATAAGTTGCATGTGAGGTTAAAGATGTTGAAGGAATGTTTAGCTTTCGTTTTATTTTTCAGGAGTAACCTACATTCTTTTAACAGGATACTCAAAGTGGATGTTGCCTGATTTTTTAATTTACCAATTCTTATCTGAAATTACTTAGAAATAAACAGCCAGGCTGGATGCAGTGCCGCGATATGTTTTATCAGACAGAGTTTAAGCCCATTGGGTGCTGTGACAGCTGGAAACTCATCTTCATTAGGTGAAAACAATGGTCACAAAGTGTCCCCTGTGCTGCGGGGGGGAAGCAGCCTTTGTGTGGTGTATTCCACACCTCATTTCCAAGGGGCTTTATTGAAACAATAAAAATTGCATGGCGAGGCCACCTGTTGTGTGTGCGCGTGCACACACACACACTCACACACTCACACTCACACTCACACACACACAAAGGAAAAAAGAAATAAACAGAAAACTACAAGTGGAGAAAATTCCAATCCAACCAATTCTGCCAGTTCCAAAAATGTTAAATATTTCCTAAGCATGAGTGGCCTCAGACTCTTTCAGCCAGCAGACCAGGCAAGGGATTACTAGGGACCAGTTTTGCTCTCCGATAGGCTATGTTTGTGCTAAACCCAACATTCTAAAGCTCAAATACTCTGAGTCAGTTGTGTCATTATTTGTACCTTTAGTGGACTCACAAGGTCACCGATAACACAAAGCCAGTAAACCCCAAATGTCTCTCAAAACCAAAGCAGAAAGGGTGAGGCAGCAGCTTAAGCCAGGAATCTTTATCTCAAGACTTGCTAAGGAATTCTTCCCGTTTTAAGAATTATCACAGAAGTGTGAAGTTTTCCATAACATTTTGGAACATTTGAAAAATATCACTGTGTCATAAAATCCATGTCTAATGTATCTAAGACTGTTAAGACATTTCAAGCATTTTTACACCCCAATACTTAAAAGGGAAATTTTTCTAAGAATTAACTATTTCATGAGCTTTCCCAAGCCTCAGAATAAACAAAACCCAAACCATCATCAGTCTGCAATTTATTACTTATTCATAGCTCTTATACATAAACAATAGGCAACCTATTTTCTATGACAATGTCAAATTTAAGTATCCTGTTTCTATTTTTTTCCACGAGTTTATGTCTATATTCATAAGTTCACAGGGTATTCTGTGTTAGGCAGGTTATGAGCACAGCCTTGGAGTCAGACGGAATGATTTCCTGCATTTGCCGTGAGTCATTTGTGTTACCTTGGGGAAATGGTCTCTAGCTTCAGCCTCCACATTTATAAATTGGGTTGAGTAGCATGAACTTTGGCTTAGGAAATAAAGTCATAATAATTATACTTTACCTAAAAATATGTCAATTGTGCTCCACACAGCAGTGGTAAAACTCCATAATGTATAGAATATTTACACAGAAATTGTATTGTTCTCCTTGGATTTTTTGCCTTTACACACACACACACACACACACATACACACACACACATACAAACACACACACACAATTCTCAGGGGCTCTGGGGTTAGTCATTCCTCTTTCTGTTTCCAACACTGAAACCATTCACTGCCTTTCAGCACCACACCTACAGGATCACAGCGTGGAGAGAACATGGGTACCTCTCTAAACACTCCTTACAAAATATGTCTTCTTGGTGAGTTGGAAGATTTCATGTGCATGGTCTTAGAAAGTCACACCCTCCTCTTCGGATCTTTATTTCTTTTTCCCCCCCTTTTTTTTTGTTAGGTAGGTTTGATGGCTCATGTCTTCTCTGGGTCTGTCTTCAAGGATTTATTTTAATAATTGTAACATTATGTAACAAATAAGTACTTTACACTCAAGTGAATACCCAAAATGAGATCTTAAAAACTATCTGCATAATTTAATCATTCTTACCATCTTTGACCATTGTGACAAATAATCTCTCTTGATTATAATAAGCCAGCTTCGCTGTGGTTCTCATAAAATGAAGTTTGTGGTGAACACTGCCCAAAGAATGCAGGTTCCGTTTCACTAATAAACTTGGTCTTTCTTGTGGACTTTTTGGAAATGATTAAATATTACAAAGGTAATCCACATGGAAGAGCACATGAAATAGTTGAATAGCAAAACTTCACTGAAACAATAAAGAAAGTACTTTTTAGCTCTAGGCCCAGTGTAGGTTTGGGGAGAAACTAGGTGAAAGTGTAGGGAATGACTGAGATATTGGGAAACAGGAAGAAACAGAGCACAGGGTTTCTAATTAATGGGAGAGGTTCTTCCAGGATTCCTTAGACAGCGATTATTATTTCTTAGGGTCCTTTAGGCTAGGAAGGTGTCTAACTCCTTTTTTAAAAAATATATTTTAGTTGACTTCAGAGAGGAAGGGAGAGGGAGAGCGAAATAGAAACATCAATGTTGAGAGAGAATCACTGATCGCCCACAATGGGGATCGAGCCTGCAACCCTGGCATGTGCCCCAACCAGAAATTGAACCATGACCTCCTGGCTCATAGGTCGATGCTCAACCATTGAGCCATGCCGGCCAGGCCTCTAACTCCTTCTAATGATAGTTGCAGCAGGTACTTGCTAGGAGGCATTTTTGCTGGGGGGAAAAATCAGGGGAGATCATTCTTCATGGGAGAGACTAGAGCTACAGCTGCATCATTACACAGATTTGTGACTGGACAAATGAGTTAAAGCAATAGACAGTTGCTGGCACTCCATCATGGGGGCAGAAGGCTGTGCACTTCCAGACTGGAGGGCGACAAACACAGAAGTGATGCAGTCAGGACCCAGGGTGTGGATTAAGGATGTGTACAGGGTGGGGCCTCCTAAGCAGGTCAGACCACAGAACGGATATGGTGAGAGAGAGAAAACATAAACAGACCAACTCCCAGCACAGCCTTTCTTCAGCAGCCACGTGGTGTGGTGGGAGATACAAATGTTTGGGGGACAGACTGCCATTCTTCCAGGCTCCTTCATTCACTATCCATGGGGCCTTGGTCAGGGTAAACCCAAGAGCCTGTTTCCCCATCTGAGTGAAGAAGGAGATACTATCTGACCTCTAGCCTTACCCAACAGTGTGACCTGATGGTCAGCAATGTGATTCTCTCCACAGGCAACACCAACCCCCTCTCTCAAGGCAGTGTTCTGTAGACCTGATGAGCAGGCCTTTGTTTTGCTCCCTATGAAAACATTTGCATTTCTTTGATAAAGGTTATTAAGTCACCTCTCAGAACCTGAGTATCTTTAGGGGGAAAAAAATAGTAAGAGTTTCCACAAACGCAAGTTATGTTATTCTTCCTTCCCTCCACCAAAGATTCAATTAACAAGAGGGAAAAGGTGGCGTGTTTTTAACAAGTTCTTCACGCTGAATGGCTTAGAGATGTACATTAGGCCTCCTTTTAGTAATAGGAAAAAATTATCTCGTCATGACTCAACTCTCTCTCCCACCTCCAGAGGAGGCCAGCAATCAATCAGCCGGACAGCAAGATTGATTTTCCAATTAAGTCGGCATTTGTATCTGCTCTCAGAGCCACAGAAGGCTTCTCTACTGTACCTTCCCAACACTTTCCTGTTTGTACTCATTTGCCCTCCCATTTAAAGTATTTTCAAAGTTGGGAGGAAAAAAGGTTAGAAAGCCACCCTCTCCCTGCAAGTATCCAATAGGATCATTGGCGGCTTCGGGGAAGAATTACGTCAAGTTATTGAGCAAAAGAGAGAAATTGTTGACAGGAGTCCATTTGGACTCGATTCGGCTCACACATGGATGAAATTTGCCACCTCGGCCCTGGCTCCCCCCCAACCCCCAGGCCCAGCCGTGGACACAGCTGGACCAGCCAACGCAGATGGCCGGAGGAGGGAGGCTTTTAGCATTCCTAAAAGCTCCATTTCAAGCATCGCTTGCCAAAAAAGGTATAGCAGGCTTTTGTGCAGGCCTGGGCGATGAGATGTGCTTGTGATTTAATTTACTGAGGGGGAAGAATATGAGACCCTGAACAGCTCAGCCGGATTCGGCGTCCTTAGGGACGCAGCAGGAGGAGAAAACGTACTTTAGCAATTCTGCATCCAATGTGCCCCTGCCTGGCTGCCCATGACCTTCCTTCAGTGAGAGACCCTGGGGAGTAAGGCTGAAAGCAGTGAGAGAAGCCTGTATCTTTTTTAGTTCATTCCTGGTACATCCATTACCTAATATTTTATTTCAAAGGTTGGTCTTTCACTAGTTCAAAATGCTAATTTTGATTTGGGGAGCATTCTTACCTGAACTGGGATGAATTTTACTTATGTTCAATGTGGGAAGAAAGGGAGGGGGGTGGGGGAGGAAAGAAAGAAAGAAAAAGAAAGAAAGAAAGAAAGAAAGAAAGAAAGAAAGAAAGAAAGAAAGAAAGAAAGAAAGGAAGGAAGGAAGGAAGGAAGGAAGGAAGGAAGGAAGGAAGGAAAGAAGGAAGGAAGGAAGGAAGGAAGGAAGGAAGGAAGGAAGGAAGGAAGGAAGGGAGGAAGAAGGGAGGGAGGGAGGGAGGGAGGGAGGGAGGGGAGGGAAGGAGGGAGGAAGGAAGGAAGGAGAGTGGTAGTGGCTGAGGAAAAGTGACTAGGGGCTGGCTGTGTGTGACAGGCTTATTTAAGAAACAATTTGTTTTAAAAACCTTAAAAAAATAGCCATTCAAGTAGCATCATTTGTATTCAGTAAGTAGCTCCTGGTGCTGGGTTGGCACCACTCCAGACATTCGTGTCCCCCTGGGCCGCACAAACACAACATGCTCCAAATTGAACTCATCTTCTTTCCCTGAAACCATGTCCTCTTTCTGTCCTCACCGATTTCTGTATGTGGCACCTCTGTGCTCCTAGTCATTTGGTTCAAAACCTAGGGATCACTGTCAACTCAGTGCACCCTTGACCCCACATCCAAGTAGTTGCCTTATTTTATGAAGAAGACCTCTAGCTGTCTCCAGCATAATTTGTTATCATCCCTTACCTGGATTATTGCAACAACCTCCTAAATCTCTCCCTCCCATCCAGTCTCCTGTTTGCTGTCTTCTATTTCATTGCCTGAGTAAAATCCTAATCCTTTCTAAAGAGGATCTTAGATTCTTCCATTCCATGTTCAAATTCCAGGGGCTTCCCACTGAATTCCCACTGATCTGAACTCCTCAGATCAGAGATATTTCTAGATATTCTCCTATGACACCAGACTTCAGTACTTTCCATAGGAGGATGGTAGTGTCTCCTGGACATTTTGGAAATTGTGTCAGAGTTCTGTCATTTGCCTCAGTGACTGGAGGTCACACTGTCATTTACGAAGTAGAAAATTGAGCGTCCCAAGCACCAGACGCCACAGAAGCCTATTGAGAAACATTGCGACAAGTCTGGCCAAACTTACCTTCACTCTTCCTCCAAAAATATATCCCCCTGAGTATGACCCTACTCACCTTCAAATCAGCCCCATGTGCCCCTTCTGCCAAGCAAACTATCCTGATCACCACTCTGTCCCTAATACACATGCACAAAGGCTTTGTCTTTCCCTTTCCTGACTCTCAGGGAGCTCATCACAGTTTGCCTTTCACGGGTAAATTGGCCTCACAATCCCTCCAATAGACTGTAAGCTCCTTGAGAGACAGTACTTCTCGGAGTTCCCCATTATCCCTGGTTCTGCTTACCACAGTTTCAGTTACTCATAGTCAACGTGGACCAAAAAGATTAAATGAAAAATGCCAAAAATAAACAATACCTATGTTCTAAATTGTGCGCCATTCTGAGTAGTGTGATAAAATCTCATGTCATTACACTCTGTCCAGAATGTGTATCCTCCTTTTTTCCAGAGAATCCACGTGGTATACACTGCCTGCCATTAGTCTCTTAGTAGCCACCTCAGTTATTAGATCTACTGTCAGGGTATTGTAGTGCTTGTATGTAAGTAACCCTTATTTTACTTCATAATGGCCCCAAAGTGCAAGAGTAGTGGTGCTGGAAATTTAGATATGCCAAAGGGAGGCCATAAAGTGTTGCCTTTAAGTGGACAGGTATGTGTGTATAGAAAAAAAAAGCATAGTATATGTATTGTTTTATACTATCTGATTTTAGGCATCCACAGGGGCTATTGGAACATATCTCCCAGGGGTAAGAGAGGACTACTCTATATTACTCATTTTTATATCTTTGATACAAGTTACAAAATGCTTTGTATACAATTAAGTGTTTAATAGGAAGTCATTAAATTGATCAAAGATGAGGCTCCGTACTGGCAACGGAAACCAGAGGCCCTGGAATCAGGCAGAGCCTGAAGGACTAAGTGGTTAGGAAAGGCAAGAGCAAAGCATATTCTCAGACAGGGGCTGACCAGGCAGAGAGAATCTGTAGCCCAGACAAGCAGGCTGAGGAGGAGGAGAGGGAGTCCAGGTGAGAGGCACGGCAGCAGAGCTCAAGGCCCCAGTGGTCCGGCAAAGAAAACATCAATGAGCAGCTCAAACAGGCATCCAGAAACAAAAGGACAATTCAGAATCAAAAATGATCTTATCAAGCGGTTAAGAACCTGGGTGGGCAGTGGTCTTGGCAGGTTGTACCCGGAGGCTCAGCAGATGAAGGGAAGCAGCTGCGTGGCAATGGGACTGAGGTCCAGCTGAACTCATGTTTTGCCCCAGGCTCCGGGCTCTTGTGAGGGCTCCTCTGAGTGGGTGTGTCAATTGTTGCTCCATTAGCATGAGCCCTGCAGGAGGCCACAGACCTTGGAAGCATTTCTTTTGCCTGTGTACACAAGAGGCAGCAGAAACTTTTAGAAGGGAAAGCCAGGGGGTAGGAACATTAACTGCCTTGCTGTTTGAGGGGGGTGGCTGCATGTGGGGGAGGGAGAAAGGCAATGTTTCAGAAGTACATTCAACTATGGTTAGTTGGAAACACGATGGGCAGTTGGGCAGGAAAAGTGACTTTGGGGAAGAGATACAACACTTGAAAATGGATTTTGCAGAAGAAATGGGAGGGGAGAAATGTTAAGACAACAGATGTTGTTAAAAATGTTAAAACACATAGTGAAAACAACTGTGTTGTGTGCTAGGACTAAACTATGGGAACAGAGAAAAGAAAATGAAAAAATGTGCCAGAAAGGAAATTTCAAAGGCAAAAGCATTAAGGCCTCAAAATGCAGAGTCTCCCTGGAGCGAAGAGAACAGAATCAAACAGTCAAAGAGAAAGACTGTGCAAACTACAGAGAGACCCCTTGACTGAAAAGATCAGACTCAAGTGATATAACCCACGAATGGAAAAGAGTTGGAATGAAAGTTAGAAGAGACTGAAATTAATTGAAAAGTCCGTCTATTTTGGAAAAGTAAAAACCATTAACTATGGCAAGACTAACCAAGAAAATTCATCAATGGCTATTTATTGGAGGAGTATTTTGTACGAAGCATCTTATTTGAGGAGGTGATATTTGAAATAGGTCTCAAAGGAAAGGGGAGGGGGTTAGAATGTTAAGGGAAATAACAGAGCATTCCTACATAATACAGACATCATGAATAACAGCCTGGAACCAGGGAAGTATATTCCAGGGACATTAGGAGACAAGTCTACTGAACCAAAGAGAGAATGGAGGGGAGAGAAGAGAAACAGGAGGAGGTGTTTGGCAGCACCAGAAAATTTAATCATCATCTATCCAGGGGTGAAACATTAAATGCCATGGGGAAAAGGGCGCGGACGTCATGGGGATATTGACAAGATGTTTTCACTAACGTATGAAAGTTATTTGCTTCTGTGGAGAAAGATCACAGCCAGTTTATGTTTGAAAACAACACCACTTCTCTCCCTCCTTCTCAAGCTACACAAGTTTTCAGGATGATTTTTGCATTAAAATCGTGGGAAGGGGAAGAATTCTCCAAGCTTCTTGGATTTGGGCTGCTGCCATCCTCAGGGCCTCCCTTTATCTTTCAGAGTCTCCATTGTGTTAATTAGAGGAAAATTTAATTAGAATCTAGATCTCCTACAATTTCTCCCTACCTTCAGCAATTCCTCAAGTTCCTGAAAGTGCTGCTTAGAGGAACAGACTTGCACTGCTGCAGAACTTCATGACTGTGAAAGCAATTCCAAGATGATTACACCGGGAAGGGTGTGACCAGGAACACTGATGTTTTCATCTACAATGACCTGCCATTTGGGGCTGACTCTAGATCAGGAGTGGAGAACCTCCGGCCTATGGGCCATAAGGCCTGAGAAATCATTTGGTCTGGCCCTGCCAAGGCATTAGGGATGAGTTAATTAAATGTTTGACCAAATATAGCAGGCTAATTTTTAAGTTAATTACTTTGTATGGCCCACAAATGATGTTATAAATATCCAAATTGCGTTGGCAGAAAAAAAGGTCCTCACCCCTGCTCTATATGGTGCAGACAGCAGGTCCCTGGAGTTGTCTCAGAACTGACTATTCATCTCTCTCAGTGAAATAGACCCAAAACTGTGTAAGAGAACAAGGCTGAAAAATCTCCCTTCTCCACACCAGGGACAATTTCAGTAGCCAACTGTGCCATTAATCTATCCCATGGTTTTTTTTAACCCAAGGTTCTATTCAGAGAAGTTTCTTCTAGGAGCAAATTGACATTTAGAACTCAAAGGCAAGTGATCTGAGGTTTAATGATATGCAAGGTCAGTATTTTTTTTCCAGTTTTCTTTCTAAATGTCTGTAGGAAAGTGTGATCATATGGACAATCCTCTGAGGGGCTCTCTCTCTCTCTTTGTTTTTTTTTGTTTGTTTTGTGTGTTTTTTTCCCACTTGGACAATAAATTGCTATCACTTATTTAAAAAAAATATAAGATTCATCCCCAAGTATTCATTTTGACATCACGGAGCCAAAATACTTATCAGGGATCGGTAGAAGAAAAAAGAATTGCTATACCATAAACATGTACATAAGAGAGGGGGACATCTGGTTAATATGGAATTTTGCTGAAATAAAATGAAATGAGAGTAATTTCTGGAATCAGACTTTGGGTTGAATCTTCACTTCAAACTTAAAATTAGAGATCTCTGAACTGCAGTTTCCTCGTCTCTAAAATGAGAATAATGATTCCCGCTTCTCAGGGTCATTGTTGAAGACAAAAGAGATGACGTACAGAAAGCTTGGCCCAGGTAGTAGGCATCCTATGAAAAAGAATTGTGTTGGCAGGAACTTAGAAAGCCACAGGAAAGCTCTTTACTAAACAAGGTGAGTGCTGTGTGAGGGGGTGGAGGAGATAGTGGTTGCCATATATAGCCAGACTTATTTGCCCATCTCTCGCTAAAGTGAATTTTTTTTCTGGCACCCAACAAAATGAATCTCTGTACACAGAGATGAGTGCAAACCTAGCATCTATTATTAGCATATTTCTTAATGTTTTCAACACCATCAATAAAGCAGACCAGCCAGCCAACTGGAAACTATTCAACACTAAATAAACATTTGGAATAAGCCCATGCCTTTTGCAAAATTACAATTTGCCTAAAATAGATGGCCTCAGAGGTCAGATTCAAATATACTCTATTGGATGTTCACGTTTGTTTACCTCTATCCAGAGGAAATGTGGGGGCAAATAAGGCAGACAGCTGCTCGGGCATTAGGCACTAAACACAGACACTGCTGCTCCTCGGACAAGCTGTGCTGCACCACTGCTTCTAGTTTACAGAGGCTCCATCTCCCACTGTCAGAGGAGACAAGAGCCACCAAACCAGCGTGCAGGCCTTACAAAGGGCACTGAGGGAGGAAGTGGAGTTGGGGATGGGAGGAGGACTCTGCCCACATTTCTGACCGGGAGCCCTATTGGGTCTCTACCTGCTCCTCCCCCAAGCAAAATGATTTCTCAGTTTTTCTGATAGACACACAGATAAACAGACAGCCCTAAAAGCTTACTGAAAAGCTAAACATGTCTCAAAAACTGAATAGCTAGATTTTCACAAAGCACTACTTAGGTAAAATAAATCAAGAAAATATAAACAAAATATTTCCCCTCAATAAAGGCACATGTTGGAAATAAAGAGATGTGTTTATGGCAATACTTTCTTAGGTTTCTAAAAAATGAAACACTTAAAATTTAATTTTAGATGTTAGATACCCCTCCCTTTTCAAATCTCATAAAATAATAATAGTTTTAGTGTCAGATATGCATTTTTAGGAAAGAAAGTGTTTTTTAATTGCCAACAACAGAATTTCCAAACTATGAGAAGACTAGTAAATTGGCTATTGAAGCACTTTTTAGAAAACCTTTAACATTGAGTCTACTGTTAAACTAGTTCTCAAGTTTCCCACTGATCCATCTTAAAATGAGGAACAAAAGGTTCTAGCAAGTAAGAATTTTCTTAGTACCATCAGAATATTTATTTGAAGAAAAATACCAATTCTGAGAAAGCCTGACTGACTGACTATTCCAGCCTGGATTGATTTTCTGCTTTCTGAATTTTTATAGAATATACTAGAAGCCCGGTGCACAAAATTTGTGCACTGGGGTGGTGGGGGGGGGGGGGGGTTGTCTCTCAGCCTGGCCTATGCCCTCTTGCAATCCAGGACCCCTCGGGGATGTCCAACTGCTTGTTTAGGCATGATCCCCGCAGGCCAGTGGGGATCGGACCTAAACTAGCAGACATCCTCTAAGGCTGCGGTTCTCAACCTGTGGGTCACGACCCCTTTGGCGGTCGAATGACCCTTTCACAGGGGTCGCCTAAGACCATCCTGCATATCAGATATTTACATTACGATTCATAACAGTAGCAACATTACAGTTATGAAGTAGCAATGAAAATAATTTTATGGTTGGGTCACAACATGAGGAACTGTATTTAAAGGGCCAGAGGTTGAGAATCATTTTCCTAAGGGATGTAGCGGTGCGCCAAGCAGCAGGCGGCCAGGGAGGAGCCAGAACCAGGGCCATGCGCTGTGCCGCTCACACTCATCCCAGCTCGCTGCACCTGCTGCCGCCACTTGGTAGTGCTGCTGCAGAGTCAGGAGAAGCTCCCGCCACCACAGGTGCGCTCACCAGCCATGAGCCTGGCTTCTGGCTGAGCAGCACTCCCCCTGTGGGAGTGCACTGACCACCAGGGGGCAGCTCCTACATTGAGCATCTGCCCCCTGGTGGTCAGTGCACATCATAGCAACTGGTAGACCGGTCATTCCAGTAGTTCTGCTCTTTCTGTCATTACGGTCACTTAGGCTTTTATATAGAGAGATATATAGTTCGCCCACTTCATTCAGGAGCTAATTATCCACAGCTTGTGGTTTTTTTTGCTCAATTGTTTTATATGTTTGTTTTATTTCCCCAACTAGATGGTGAGTGTTTTGAGGAAAGTGGCCATGCCTTATATTTATTCTGTACTTATCAGGCACTTGCTCAGTGCTGAGTACAAGATAGTCTTCAGTAAATACTTAATGAAAAAAAAATTTTTTTGATTGAGTGAAGTGGAGTGTCTCTTACATGAGATATTTCTTTGGTTAGTGTCATATAATCAACATGCAGGCATGGTGAAATCACCTGGATGCATATTAGAATCTCCTGAGAAGTTTTTAAAACACCCGTATGATCTGTGCTAGCTGCTAGATTAAGAGAGAGAGGAAAAAGAGTCATACCTTTGCCATCAATGGGATTACAAATCTATGTCAGATTCATTCCACGCCCTGCTCTTCCACCAGAATGAAGGCAAATATGGATCTCTCTACTCTTCTAGGAAGAACTTGTCTTTCCTGGAATTTGATTCACTTAGGTTTCTCTGAATGCCTCAAGTCCCTGATGAGTTAGAAACAAATGATCCAACTTATTCTCACTGTTAGGGTGAAAGCAATGATACCCTGGGACTTTCTCAATCCCAATGGGAAGTACTCTAAGGAGCTTACATTTTTAAATGAATAACACAGTTTGGCCATTTGTTACAAGAATAATAAAGGGGTAGAAGCAAAACACAAGAGGCATTTGTGTTCATTCAGACTTCAAATGAATAAAAAAGACAGGATCTTAAACCACTAACTTATGGAACTTGAAACTAAATTATTTTACTAAATTATTTGATAAATATTGGCATGACTTGCAAATTAATAAGTTAAAAATTAATAAAGTATTTGCATAGGTTCAATGTTTTATCTTTGGTATGAAATTTTCCACAGATGCAAATAATAAAATGAGAGTTGGTGAAACCCTACAGATCACGTAATCACACACAGTTCAGAGAACTCTAGGTATCCAGGCAAGTCTATTCAGAGCTGCCACAGGATAAGAGTGGAAGTCTTCCCTGCTGTGGGTGCCTTTCCCCAAATGGATAATTTCACTTTTACCAGTTTTCTAAATTAGATGTCATTTGAAACAGGAATTCTGATCCTTTCAAAATTATGAACATCACAACCAATCAATCACAAACACATTTCCAGAAACACACACACACATACACACATAGATATACACACATATTCTTAAGGAAACTAAAACCCAGAGATGTAAAGTAACTCCCCTAAGGTCACCCCATTAGCTAATAACAGATATGGTACCAGACCCCTCCAAATCCAGTTCATTTTCTTCTCCACATGTTCCTTCTGATCATTAATTAATCTTCCTGTCCAAGACCATGTAAGTCTCCACCACGCTGGTCAATTTCAGTGTGGAACCAGGGATGAGCAGGTTTAGTAGGGTTGATAAATGAGTCCTAGGGCTTCAGAGACTCTCCAGTGACATCAGCTGGACCCAGGTGAAATGGTAATCACTAGTGTATAAATGATTTGGACACTGTAATTTCCCCCTACGATTTAGTTTGCTTTCTCCTGTTGATTTATTTAGAATGTGCTCTGCTACATCTCCCAACCTTGCTACACTGTGAGCACCAATAAATGTCAAACACATTAGACAAGCCCATTACTCAATGGGCACATATTCTAAAAACGGTACAAAGGTGAAATCCCAGCAGTTTGAGATGATTGGAGTATTTACAGGATGTTAGGAAAACATCTGCTTCAAAGATTCAGAGCTTCGGGAGTTGATGTAAGGGTTTATTAGGAGCCTATACCACCACTAGTCCCTGTACAGAAAATATTAAGCCATTATAGAGTGAATGAGTTTTGAGTACCTATTATATAGAATAGGCTGTACAGAGATTGGCCCTCTAATAGCCACTTAGAGGGGATACATTTTGCTTTTATCAAAAGAGAAGAGAATGGAACTTGCTTTTATAGCTTTGCTCAAAGATAAATTGAGTAGAAAGAGGTTTTTTTCTTCTGTGCTGACCACTTGGGTTTGGGCCCATAGCATCCTTACTCTGGTGTAATGTCACCAAGCCACGAGAAGCAGACGAAAAGTGGCAGCAGTTCCCTGGAGCTAATCTTGAAGTCTTGTTTATTTTCTTTGTTACCAGAGTGACCATCAATAAATCACCAATTGCAGGACCAAACACTGTGCACTATCTCATTTAATCTTTGTAAGTACCCTAAGATACAATTATTCCCAGTTTACACCATGAGCAAATTGGGGATTGGAGAGGATCAGTAACTTCCTGTGGTCACACATTTAGTAAATGGCAAGGCTGGGATTCTAACCCAGTCAGCTGAATTCTGATGGCCTTGCTTTTGCCACTAGTGTCATCATGTGTACCAAAAAAAAAAATCAGCTTAAAGTTGCAATAACAACCACCACCAAAACAGGTTGTTCTAATCTCCTTCAAGGCATGATCCAGGGGACATGCTGAAATGACTAATAAATCAGGTCCAGAATCACACTTCTGCAATCTCTTCTTCACCAAGATCAAATTACATCCCTGGTGTTTTCTTTGTGGTGTTGTTCCCTTCCCATAGCTAATTGGAGTGTTGGTGGGGAGTTTGCAGACAAGGAAGCTGTATGCCTAGAGAGGGGAAAGACAGAATATAATTGGGGCTTGGCAAGGAGCCAACCAGTATTTTCAGCCTATGGTGCTAAATGCACCATATACCGTATGTAGTTTCATAGACCTGCACAGATACACACATGAGCGTGCACACACCACAAAGGAGTGGGGAGAGGAGGGAGGTATTGCTTTCTTCTTTTGGCTTTGCATTTCTGAGGAAATGGCAGTTGGACTCATCATTTATTAATCACAAATTTTGGTGCTATGTCTTTAGAAGAGAAAAGCATCACTTGACTTTCAATGCATATTCTGTTAATTGGTAGGTTTTGCCTCTCAACTAAACTGTAAAAGGGGAGGGTGCGTACTAAACCGATTGCCCTACTTAGGCAGTTCCTGGCAGGAATGCCGAGATGGATTAACATGCATAACAGAAGGCTTATATGACCCTGGGAGACAGTAGAACCTGAAATAACCTTAATATCCTGTCAACTTTCATTACCAGACCCCACTGAACAAGTAAAGCCTATTTAACAATCTGTCTGGGAAGGAAAAATCCATATCTTGTTATATAACCAGGATTTTTCATCCTGTTCTATTATCATTATTATTATTATTACTATTATTATTATTATTATTATTTCAGAGAGGAAGGAAGAGGGAGAGAGAGATAGAAACATCAATGATGAGAAAGAACCATTGATCCGCTGCCTCCTGCACACCCCCCATTGGGGATCAAGCCCACAACCCTGGCATGTGCCCTTGACCGGAATTAAACCTGGGACCCTTCAGTCCACAGGCTGATGCTCTATCCCCTGAGCCAAACTGGCCAGGACACATCTTGTTCTTTTTTTTCTGAGGACAGACCATGTTATAGGGTGTCTTGATTCCATCGAATTTCTCAGCAGGTATGCCACTCACTCCACAGCCCTTACTTATACAAACAAACCCGCAGACATCTGGAACTCAGGGTCGGTACTGAGCAACTTGCAGTCTGAGGCCCAGCAGTGTTTTGGGCACAAATAGCTCCATCCTGACAACTGTCCACCTTCAGTGCTAGGAAGGTGTTCAGGCTCAGGAAAGAGGGGAAGATCTAGGCAAAATGAAGAGTTAAAAAGCAAGAGAATCTTGAACAAGCACCTGGGCTCTCTCGGACACATACTCCAGATGTCTTGTCAAGTTGTCAACTGTGTTTGCTGAGATAGCCTGAGGGACCTCAGAATGCCAAGTGCTTTATGTTCCTCAAGGGAGGTGTTTATGGGCAAGTCCTAAAAATACCGGAGCACTAACACAAATCCAAAATAATTGAGTACCCACAGCTCTCTAACAGCACTCTCAAGAAATAGATCATTCTCTTCGTTTCAGTAAGTGCTTTCCCAAATTCCGAATTTAGATGTCATATTTCAGGGTTCCAAACTCCCTCCATTCACAAGATAGGGCTTAGTTATAAGTTCAATTTTGTCTAATCGGAGGAGTTAAAATCATGTTTTAAAAAATCACTAGGCAGTACACAGAGACTTGGAATTTACAGATTAGCAGCTGTGTGACCTCAGGCAAGTCACTTCTCTTCTCATCTGAAATATTTAAATGGAGGAGAAAGTATTAAAATATGTTGGGTAATCCAGCATTTTACCATCATTACCTTACGTAAGTTTAGATGAAATGATTCTCAACGTTTCTTCCAGTTTTAATTTTCTATTCTATTTATTAAATGCTTAAATTGATTTAGCAAATGTTTTGGGGAGATTTTATGGGTCAGGCACAGTGCTATGCATGGCAAGCATCGTTATAATTAATTTAAAGATGAAATACTAAAAGATTTTTACAAAGTTTTTATTTTTCATGACAAACCAGACTTCCGGGTTTCTTTTTCCATAAATGTGTTTCCTATAGTATTAATAGGCCCAGTGCATTACAGCCCCACCCCCCACCCATGTCACATAATCCTGTCAAAATTGGTTGTTTTAAAACTTGAGGAATTTTTCCATGCTCTCCAGTGGCTCTGTCTGGGTTCCAGTTTCCTGATGTGAAGAATTTGGAATCAATGATTTAGCTAATTTCTAAAATTCTTCCACAGCTTTGAGAGAGAATTTATTTCAGCAATACAGTAGCCACTACGGACATGTGGCTATGAAGCACTTGGAATGTGGCTAGTCCAAACTGAGATGAGCCAAAAAGATAAATGATCTCAATAATGTATAGTATTGATTACATACACAATGAAAGTGTTATGCCCAGATTTCAGGATCCCCAAGAAACCAACAGGGAGCCAGCAGTCCAATGCAAAAGCATAAGAGTCTGTATTTCAAGCTAGCTTGAGCTCCCCGTCCACCAGACTCACTGACACATCGGCTAGCCAAGTGGCCAAGAGAGAGAACCCCGCCGAGAGACGGGTTTTAAAGGGGGGGTTGGAGTAAGGGGAGGAGAAAGGACTGTGCTCTGCCGATTGGCCAGGCGCAAGTCGATGTCTTGTTCCTGGGTGTGGCTAGCAGAGTCTTAGACTTCCGGGAAGAAGCTCCTTGCCAAGCATGTGGCCAAGGTAAGATGGAGGACGTAGCCCTTACCCTGGGGCAAGATGGAGGGCATAGCCTTTACCCTGGGGCAAGGTGGAGGGCCTAGCCCTCGCCCTTTCAGAAAAGATAAATATTTTGGATATACTGGGTTAAATACAATATGTTATTAGAGTTAATTTTACCTGTCTCTCTTTACTTTTTATTTGCACATGGTTACTAGGAAATTTACAAATGCACATACCATTTTCATTTGTGGCTCTCATGTTTCTCTTGCTCAGCAGGAGCCTCAACCCTCTCAATTACCCACTTATGAAGAGTGAAGTAAATCACATTGTTCTGGTCTGAATTTTGTTTAAAAGCAGGAAGACAAGGAAAGTAAGGAAGCAAATCATGTCCCCCTGTCCCTGAAGGATTCACCCCCCCCCCCCCCCCCCTTCCCCATGAAAGCCACTGGGAAGCTCTATTTGCCCTCCCTGCTCAGGGCCTTTGTTATTCGGATTTGAGTCTGAACACACCCAAGAACTAGAGAAGTGAAAGGACCCACTGACTTTCTACTAGAAAAGGCAGCAAAGAGAAAAGTACAAGTGACTGAAAGGGAATTGGGCCTAGGAGGAAAAAAAGAAAAACAAAAAAGATCTGGAGCAGCCTGGAGCTGAAAAAGCATTTTAGGGGAATTTGAAGTGGGGGGAGGGAGGGTTGATAGAGAGAAGGACCTGAACTGCCCACCAGAGTTCCGCCCACCCTCTGAATAAAAAGGTCTCTCTGGCTGCACTTCTCCATCCCTTTGCTTCCTTTTCATTCCCTCCTTTCTAGCACGCAATTTGCTTTGTTAGGCACCATCAAATAAGTACCTCATTTCTCTATAATTAGTTGGTGAGGTGGGCATAACTATCTTCCTTTTACAATTGAGAAGTTAGAGAATGTTCCGGAGGTTGAACAGCTAGTGAGGACAGTGGAGCCAGCATCTGAATCCTTGCCTCCTGATTTCAAGGGCTCTGGGGTTTTTTTCTACAAAACTACATCACGTGCACATATTTCAACAGCTCTTTCCTAATTGACTTATGGTATATTTTAAATTCAGCTAATTCTCTAGTTGCTCTATGAAGACAGCTTGGAGATTATTCTACTTCAGATTTTTAAACTGCTTTCTGAAATATGACAGGGCTAATTTTACAAACGTCTTTTCTCACTGCTAACTAAACACTGTCCAAATATTAATCAGATTTGAATGCTTAGGCTAATAAAATCAGTAGGCCTATGGCTCATTTGAATAGCTCAGCCAAACTTGTGAAGAAACACAATTAGCTGATACCCTATTTGCTGAGTAAAAGATTTGGGGGAAAACATTGAACCATTTTAGCCAAAAGAATAAAAAAACAATTTAGTTGTTATGAGAAATCTATTAATGCAAATGTATGAGCCTAAACCCTTAAGCTCTTGATCATATAATTTCTATAATTTAATTTATACAAAAGTTGCAAAATATTTTGTTTTCCTTTTTACCATACAGAAAAGAAGACAAATGAAATACATGCATTGGACTTACTTCAAATAAAGTTCTTCAGTGTTCCATCTGTAATACCCCAAATGCCAGCATTCATCTACCTCTAAATCCATGAGGCTTCCAGTTCAGACCCCAAGGGAGACATTGGTAAAGCATACAGAAACTGTGCCAGTTCAACAGCCACAACAGAAGCCAGAGCATCCTGAGACTGGATTGGGAGTTAGACTTCAAACAAATCCCCAAGTTGAGGATTTAAGCATACACAAGAGCTAGGTTTTCTTTTTTAAGTTTGAAGAACAGAGAACACAGCCCTCAAAATCATTTTATTCATTATTCCATCCCCACCTACATTTTTTATCTGTGTTGTAAAATCCAACAAAGACAGGGGAGCTGGGTATGATCTGCCCTCAGGTAACACAAGACAGTACAAGAAAATGTAAAATACTAAATGTCAACAGATGCAAGATGTGGACATAGTTCTCATTGCCTAATAACTTTTTACTTGCAAAGTAATCCTCTCTGAGTTGTTTTAAGTAGCATTTCCTTTAGTGCATTTAAATATACAATATTTATAGACTAGATTGGGATAAACAATAGTAACTAAAAGTCACACAAAAAAAATCGATCAGAAATTAAGATAAAGTATCTATAAAACAGTACAAACTATAAGAAGTGTAATTTGATTTAAAAAATTTCAGTGCTCAAGAAACTTTCATAAATACCTGTATAAAAGAAAGTATGTCTGTATGTAAATAAGATACAATGTGATAGGTAGGAAGATAGACTGATAGATAGGTGGATGGATGGATGGATAGATAGATGATAAACAATAGTTACATAGAGATATATTTTCTCCTTTTATATATTACAATACCTTTTATGTTTTTTCCTTATATGCTAATTATGTAAGTATTTCAAACAAAGAAAAGTCAGAATTCAACAATTCAAAATAATTTTAGTGCACTTATATCACAGATAGACTTAAAATTTTTCACATAAATTATATTTATGTGGATAAAGTATGCTAAGTGACCCAAAGTATGGTTATCACATAAAGAAAACCTTTAGTAAGTTTCTTATTTAAAACAATTAATTGCTTCTTCATTTATCTGTGTTGTAAATTTTTCATTCAACAAATGTGGATTGGGTACCAACATATCCCAGGCACCAAGGCAGCATGGTCCTGCTGTCAGGAACTTAGAGTATACAAACGCAGACAAGCAAGTGCTTAAACAATTTCATTGAATAAGTGCAAAGTGTGCTGAGTGCTATCAAGGAAACAAACGTGGCATGTGATGGAGACTAGCTGGGGACCTATTTTAGGTTGAATAATCAGAGAAGACTTCTCCAAGGAAATTACATCTAAGCTAAAATCTGAAAGATAAGAAGGAGCGCACCCATCACTCAGAGAGAGCAAGAACATGTTTTACGGGGTGCATTGTGGTAGCAGGAATCACACTTAAAGGCCTGGGGGTGAAGAAGGCTGGAGGGTGATTAGGAAGGAGGGGTAGGACCAGAGAAGGTGTTACTTAGACTGGGGATGGAGAAGTAGATTGGAGTGTAATCCAATTCATATTTCTGAACAATCACTCACGCTACCATGCAGACAATTGATTGAAGATGAGTAGAATGGAAGCCAAGCCACATGTCAGGAGGCTATTGCACAGTTGGAAAGATGTTGTAATTGGACTACGTGGTTATAGTCATGAGAATAGAAACAACAGAGCTTGTTGATGAATTGAGTGTGGGGCTTGATGAAGAAGTTTGCATCAAAGATGTCTCTCATTCATATATACAATCTAGGTCTTTATATAAACTCTTCTGACTTAATATAAGGATTGTGTTCTAAAAGTATGCATTAGTTCATTGCATTTGAAAATGCACTCTAGTTTGACAAGAATTGCTTTTAAAATACAGATCATCAGTACCATTTATAACAAAATTTCTGAAGGTGGAGGGGAGGGTATTCAGCCAAACTGATATATCTGCAATTATTTCTTTTTTCTATTCCTCTTCAAAATCTTTAATAGCTCCCATCTGTGGTGTTGTTGTTTTATAAAGCTAACTTAAATCCTCATTGGTTAGCTAGAAATGATTAAGGGACTTAATTTAACTGAGCCACTGCTTGTATACTCTATCTAAATCTAACCTATGCATCCAAATGACTAGAGAATAGTTGGTATAATGAGAGTGACCTGGAAAAACCACTTTCTCTCTCTCTCTCTCTCTCTCTCTCTCTCTCTCTCTCTCTCACACACACACACACACACACACACACACACACACACAGAAGAAACAGAAGAGCAAGGAGGACAGAATTCAACATGCACATACTGTAAGACTAGTGACTAAATTGCTGTACTAACTTGAAACTTCAAGATTTAGGAAGAAGCTTGGCCAGCGTGACTCAGTGGGTGAGCATTGACCTATGAACCAGGAGGTCACGGTTCGATTCCCAGTCAGGACACATGCCCAGGTTGCAGGCTCAATCTCCAGTGCGGGGCATGCATGAGGCAGCCGATCAATGATTCTTTCTCATCATTGATGTTTCTAGCTCTCTCTCTCTCCCTCTCTGAAATCAATAAAAATATATTAACAAGAAAAAAAAAAGATTTAGGAAGAAAAAAATGACATTAAAAATTACTCAGAGTGCTTTGAGTTGTCAGGTTCATTGGCTTTCATTATTGAAAAATGCTTAGAATTTGTGTTTCCAAAGCTTACAAGCCACATTGCAAAGCTCATATAAACCTACCAATTTCTACTGAGTTTTGATACCAACGTTTTCCTCTGCTGCAGATCTCATCAGCTCATGTCAACTAGATGTTATAGTTGTATAACTTTAGGTTTTCTCCCAATATTTTCCAGGAGATTCACCTGAGCATTGGAGCATGAAGAGTGGCCAAAAGCAGATTATTGTAGCATCCCTTACAGGTAACCCACAAAGAGACAGAAAGATGTCAGTGACCTTCTACAATGACCCCAGACAAATTTGCGAGCAGAAGCAAACTACCAGGAAAGGCATCACTGTGAGAGCTTTGCCTACAGCTGTCACCAGAGGCCTGGTTCCTATTTGGTATTATATTGACCCAAGGGTAAATTGGATGATTTTCTCCACATCTGCTCCACTGGCTCTCTAGTCTGTTGAATTTGTACTGAACTTTTATACACACAAAATAAGATCATGTGTATAAAAGTAGGATCATTGTGAATTTTATCTGTATATATCTAGGTCATCCTCGTAAAATTTTTAATATTCTATATGGGAATATAGAATAAGCAAAAGAGATTCATGCTTGGTTAACATTTAAAATTATTCCTTGTCATTTCTTTTAATTTCTAAATTGTAATTTCTAAAAGTCTAATTTTAATTTTAAGCACTTTGAGGAGTATTAATAACCACTAAAACTAAGACAGAGGTGCCTGCCAAGACCCAGCCTCCTGGATCTTGCTCAGTGTGGAGGAGCATCACTCTCCCTCCGTCCCTTGTGTATAAAGGTTCTCCCGAGAAACCGTACCAATAGGATACACATATTTATATACAAAGAGATTTATTATAAAGAATTGGCTCACATGATAAAGACATGACAAGTCCAAATCTGCAGCCTAGAGAGGCAGGAGAGCCGATGTTACAGGTGAAGTCTGAAGGCAGTCTGCTATGGAATTTTCTCTTATTCAGGGAGACCAACCAGTCCTTTCTTTCTGTTCAAACCTTCAACTGATTGGATCAGGCCCACCTCCTTATGGAGGACAGGCTGCTTTTTTCTACTGATTAAAATGTGAATCTAATCCAAAAACACCTTAGCAGTAATACTCAGAATAGTAGTGACCAACTATCTGGGCTCCCTATGGCCCAGTCAAATTGATGGTAATATGATGGTAATATTAACCATCATATCTTGCCTCTCATCATCCCTCCTTCCTACAAGCACAAAATCCTACCATGGAAATAATAAGGCCTTCAATTTCAAGGACTGTTAGGCTGCAGTTTAGTAGCAGAAATGTAAGTGGGCTTTAACATCAAATATAGTGGGGTCAATTCCCTATTCCTGAGTGCAGTTTAGGGACCTCAAGCAAGTTATTTAACTTCTCAGAATCTCAGTTTGGTCCTTTGTAGAACAGAGAGTACAATTTCTCTCTCATAGGTTCATTATGAGAAATCAACTAAATAACATCCCTGAAAGTTCCTGGCACATGATGGGCTGCCAATGAATCTTATCCTAGCAGGAGTCCCAGCTGTGTTGTTTGCTACTGATATTTAGTTGTGTCTGGCTGCCTGGTAGGGTGGGGCTGCCAGGAGACTGTTTGCTTCAGGAAATGAAGAGCCTCCAGGGAAAGAACTCATACTGAATGAGACAACAAGCCTTAGGGAGCTGGGGAAAGGCTGGCTTTGACTCTGGTGCTATGCCCCTCCCCCAGCTCAACCCCTTCCAGATGTGCTCATATTGCAATCCTGCCAAGAAAGGAGACTGAACAAAAACAAAGAGAGCTATTTCTTCTAAAAACATCTGGCTTATGCTCTTGTATTTCTTCCACTCTTCTTTCCACATACAGTCACTGGGGAGAATTCTGGCTGTTTCCGCTGCCCTGGGACCCTCTTCTCTTGGACAGGTGGGTCTGGTTTACTAAGCCAAACTCAGTCTTAGGACCTGGATCCTCTGTTTGGGTTGCTTGAATGAAGGAAGTACCTGGCTTCCTTACTGTCCTTCCCAAATCTGCATTTTTTGAAGAGTTAAGCATTTACAAAGACCTCCATAGGGACTTAGCTTTTCTATCCAAAATATGAAGGTCCAGTTCCTGGTTAAGTAACTTGATAGGACAAGCCACCTGTTATACCGCAGGCACATTCCCTGGTGGGCCACTATGTCCATTTATTCCCCTATACAACCCCTCTGAATAAGAAAGCAGATACTCAGGAGAATAAGGACCCCTCAGGAACTCTCCTTGGGAACCAGCCCAGACATCCTCTGGAATGGCACCGGAGAGATGCTTAAATTTTACATGATTAGACATCCATTCAACCCTGAGGCTGCCGTTGTTTCCCCATTCTGCATTCCCCACCCTGCACTGGACAGTGTCTTTCAACAGATAAAAACATTTCTGTTTTCCATCCCCACCAAAGATAGTTCTTCTAGTGAGTGCTGTCCTATTGACTTTTCTGCAGTGATGGAAAGGTTTTATATCTGCACTACCCAATGTGATAGACACGCATCACTGTTGAGCACTTTAAATGTGCTAGTGTGACTAATGAACCAGATTTTTAATGCTATTAGTTAAAATAGTTTAAATTGCAACTGATAGCTAGTGTCTACCATATCATGCCATGCATATCTAGAAAATCACTCCTCAGCCTCGTGAGACTTTCTCTGCCATCCAATGGGTCCATAACCCTATTTTCAGGATTCCACCTATGTGTTCCATTCTCTTCGTAAGCTTCAAATTTTAATGAATTTGAATTCCTCAATGAGTAAATTCATATACAGTAATTTCTGATAGAAGTAGTTCCATACAACCTTCAAATAATCCTGAGACAGCTAGTTATAAATTTAATCTTGGCAAGTTGTTTTGAGGTTCATCACTTGTAAGCCCTCACAATAAAACCCAAAGGATAAATACCAGTTTAGTTATCTCTCCAATTCCTGAGCCTCCTTGTTTGCCCAGGATTCTCCCAATGGATCGTCTCCTGTCATCCACCCTGCCTACCTGTCTGTTCATTCCCTTCCCCCACAGTAGACTTAGGGGTTACCCTTCTTCTAACCCTGAAGGCCAAAAGTATATTCATAGAGTAAAAGCATTTCCCCACACCCCAAAATGTTTTATGTTTTAAAACTGTCATTGTTTTCTTTGTTGTTCTGAACAGAACCCATTTTATATAATAGATATAGATATAGATGAGATAGAGATAGATAGAGATAGAGATAGAGATAGAGATAGAGATAGAGATAGAGATAGAGATAGATAAATATATGGTTTTCAGAAGCTTGTCCTGGTGGAACAAAACTAAATGGTCCTCACAATTGATTCTCAAATTTCAGAGTGCACAAGACTAGGACAGTTGCACAGACGCATCCTCTATATTCCCATTTAGTAGGTCTCAGGTGGGACACAGAAATTTGCATTTTTGCAAAAACCCCAAGGCATACTGATGCAGGTAATTCTTGGAATTCACTTTTAGGAAACCTGAACTAGAAAAAAATAACTTATGTTTCTTCATTCCATCTGTGAAATCTGTACAAGAATTCGATGGCAAAGTTAAGCACAAAATGAAAAATGCAACCTAAGGCAACTGTCAATAATCAAAGGCATTATTCCCTGATCTTTAGTTTTCTCCTCAAACTTTCAAGTCACTTATATCATTCAGTGATGCGCTTAATTCTTTCCCAGGAATCTAAATCAAAGTATATCCTGAACCCATCTCAGAAATTGTTCTACTCAGAATGCCACTCAACACCACAGTCCAGTTGCCTGGTGTCCCTCCTACTCTAGTGTCATTCACAGGGCCCATTATACTCAGACATCAGTCACTGCTTCGCAGACCACCTCTATACCTCTTCAGATGGGCTTTGCAGACCGCCTATGACACTTTATGCCCTACCTCTTTCTCACATCCCACGGGCCTGAGCTAAATTTACCTCTCTGGACTGTGAATCTACTCCTGCTGCTAACCTTGAGTTTTTAAAGCTCTGACATATAACAACAAGGCTTTTGATAGCAGCAAGCCTGTGACAGGTGAGAAAAGCATGTGCATTAAAAGTAAAATTAGAAAGCTCATGGGCTCCTGAAACCTTCATTCCTGCCTGCCTAAGGCTGTCAAAGGTTTCCTTGCTTCTAGAATATATTTTCTGCCCTCTGGGGACAAATTCATTCGACACATATTTGTCTTCTGCAAATCAATGGACAAACAAAGCACATTAATAGGATTTTAGGACCTTCAGAATTTAGACTAACTTGGGCAGGAGTCATGATGGATGTTCAGGAAATGGGAGGAGAAGGGCTAGAAGGAGCTGGCAGAGACATCTCATTACTTAGGAAGAGCAATGACTGGGTACCTGACTCAACTGCAGCAACAAGCACCACTAGGGGGGGGGTAGATAATATTCAAAGGGACAGACCCAGTCTTTGAGCATTGGCATCAGCATTTGTTGGAAGGGCACAATGGTGAGAGAGCCAGGCAGCAGCAGTTATCCTGTGGCTGTATATACTAGTACATTAGGATCCCAATATACATCTGGAACCAATGGCATATTGTAGAATACAATATGGTTATGGCTTGGTTTGAAGCAAGACAGTAAATTTGTATTCTGAAATGCAAAATTAGGCAGATAGATAACAATGTCCAGGTGGCTATAACAAAATCAATACTTCTTTGCTCTGTCAGAATTAGCTCAGGAACTAGCATGACATGAGAAGGACTAGTAGTCACTTTTGTGCCATTTGTTCTAATACTCATCAAGACAATGGAGCTACCATTTTTTTTTCTAAATTTGGGGTGGTGGTGGTCATAGATGAAGAACTTGGCTCTGGAGCTGTCAAGAGTCAGAAGAGCTCTAGCCAAACAGAAAGGGCCTTTAAAGCTCGTTTCAAAGCATTCCTGGATCTGGTGGTCATTTTTCATTTGATCAGTAACCAAAAAAAGGTCTTGACCACTTGTGAACAATTAGGATTAAAACAGGTAACAAATGCTCTGTTGCCTCATAAGGGACTTAGGCCCATCAATTGGCTCCTTTAGATCAACTAGCAAGAAAAAAAGTAAACCGGGGGACAAGTTGGAGTGCATGACCATCTGGGAGAGAGTGGGAACACATTCCAGCTGGCAAAGACCCTACACCCTGGCTGCAAGCTCACCTTGACCAGCTTGTCCCAGTCACAGGACACGATGATGGGATTGCTGCTGTTGGGTGAGAAACGGACACAAGACACCCACTCTGAGTGGCTCTCATCCTACAGATGAATATGAAATTAGGGAAAACCATCCGGACCATGAAGCTCTTGATCCCACCCCTTAGTTATGACAACAATCTGTTTTCACACCTCCAAACCAAAACCTTCAAGATCAATGAAACCTTCGGCAGATGAAGCCTGAGATCACCACATAAGGCCCAGGTTCAGAGGATGGGAGAGCACCTTAACGCGTGTCTTCACTTTACCTGGACAGTGTATTTGCATACACCCAAAGTATTCCATAACTTAATGGTTTTATCTCGGGAGCCAGAGACAATCTGCCGGTTGTCTGGGGCTACCATTTTTGATACTTGGACTCTGTTATAATCATTCAGGCTACATCATAAAACACACCATCTGCACCAGTTCTAAGCTCCACACCCAGACTTGTCACCATCTACCCTTTGCATTACCATTCCAGTCAAAGAGAATCCTCCTAAGGAATCAGGAAGGCCAAGGCTGATGAGTGGGATTGTAACAGTGCTCCACATTCAACTCAACTGTTTAGACCATGCCATGCCCTCCAAGTTAATCCTCCAAGGCTACCATCCTTTCTCTTCTTTCCTGTCACTCTCACCTCCACTAGTTTTGAAAGTACCATCTAAAGAGAAATATTCAAGCCTAGCATAGCTGACCAACATTTTGGCGGATGAAAATAAAATGCTTATTAGAGGTGTATCAATGCCAATCAAATGCTGAAGTAAATGAAATCAAAGGTATAAGATCACCAAGGGGAATAAACTACTGCTAAAATATGCAAATGCAAATTTTTCATGCTTTTGACAAAAAGAATTAATGCAAAAAAAAAAAATGAATCAAATGATATGGGCAGTGTGTGAGCTAAAAACCTGCTCCACCCAAAAGGTTTTTCTGTTCAATATACTACACAGGCATTAATTTGCATGTGTTTATTACTCCTAATTTTCAAGCACATTGGAGGTCAATTAAGAAACTGATAAACCTCTCTCTTGAAAAGATTAAAGGAGAAAAACACATCATTAATATGCTCACCAGAAAACAGAACTCCATCATCACTGCTGAAGGTAAATGTCCACGTTTACATGAGCAGATGGAAGGCTAATGATAAAGTTGTCCTTCTTTTCACACCTCAAATAATGGATGAAATAGAATCTTCATCTGCAATATAACAACAGACATACATTAAAATGTTTCATGCTTGAAAAGAAAAGTATCACCTGTCAAACTCAGAAAAAAGCTTTCTACTACTTATTCAAGCAAGCTTCACAACTTATACTGGATTTCAATAATTAATAGTATATTCATTAAATACCCTAAAAAAGTCAAGTTATCCGAGGGACATACATATTACCTATAAGCGATAGCTAATCAATATCTACAAAGTTTAAACAGATTGAAGAAGAAGTTTAGAAAATAAATATGTATACATATATATATATATATATATATATATATATATATATATACATACACACACACACACACACACACACACACTAGAGCAGTGATGGCAAACCTATGACACGCGTGTCAGAGGTGACACGCGAACTCATTTTTTTGGTTGATTTTTCTTTGTTAAATGGCATTTAAATATATAAAATAAATCTCAAAAATATAAATCTTTGTTTTACTATGGTTGCAAATATCAAAAAATGTATATATGTGACATGGCACCAGAGTTAAGTTAGGGTTTTTCAAAATGCTGACGCTGAGCTCAAAAGGTTCACCATCACTGCACTAGAGGCCCAGTGTACGAAATTCGTGCAAGGGGGGGCCCTCAGCCCAGCCTGCACCCTCTCCAATCCAGAACCCCTCAGGGGATGTCCGACTGCTGGCTCCTAACTGCTCGCCTGCCTGCCTGCCTGCCTGATCTCCCCTAACTGCCCCTCCTGCCAGCCTGATCACCCCTAATTGCCTCTGCCTGCCAGCCTGATCGCCCCTAACTGCCACCCCTGCTGCCTCGGTTGCCCCCAACTGCCCTCCCACCAGCCTGGTCACCCCTAACTGCCCCCCACTGCTGGCCTGGTCACCCTCAAGTACCCCCCTCTGCCAGCCTGGTTACCCCCAAGTGCCCCCCTCTCCTGGCCTGGTCGCCCCCATCTGCCCCTGCCCCCCGCCAGCCTGGTCACCCCTAACTGCCCCCCACTGCTGGCCTGGTCACCTCCAAGTACACCCCTCTGCTGGCCTGGTCACCCCTAACTGCCCCCCTGCTGACTTGGTTGCCCCCAACTACCTCCTCTGCAGGCCTGGTTGCCCCCAACTGCCCCCCCCCCCGCCTGGTTGCCCCTTACTGCCCCCCCTGCTGGCCTGGTTGCCCCCAACTGCCCCCCCCCTGCTGGCCTGGTCACCCCCAACTGCTCCCTGCCAGCCTGGTTGCCCCATGCAGCCTGCTGTTCAGTCATTTGGTCATCCCTCACTAAACCCCCTGCCAGCTTTGTTGCCCCACGCAGCCTGCTGTTACTGTTACTGTTACTGTGATGGTGTCCTGGACAATATTCATATTCCTCTATTATTAGTATAGATATATATAGGAAACCTCCATTTGACCAAGAATTTTAAGGAAAGTAAATCATGCCCCTTGCCATCAGGAATGAGAAAATACAATTTTGGCTTTGAATGGAACTACAGGAACCCATCTGTCTATCATTCATCCATTCTGCAAACCTTTGGTGAATGTCTGCCAAATATGTGACACTATGCTAGCTAATAGAATTTCAAGTGGATTAATGAAGAATCTTCAAGTTGAAAGAGATATTTCCATTGCAATGAGTTGCTCTCACATTATCAGTTGACTTACTGAGAACTGTAAAATGTAAAACAACCTATGGATGTGTCAGAGGAGGTAAGTACTGAGACTAAATCCAGAGGGAGAGGACCTACAGGAGCCTTTTACTCCATGCACAGAAGACATGCACTCTGGGATTTATTGAAGGTTTTCAACTGAGCAGTAATGTAGTCATAGCTTTGTTTTAGAATATTTGGAGATAGGATTG
Source organism: Myotis yumanensis (assembly GCF_028538775.1). Taxonomy (NCBI): domain Eukaryota; kingdom Metazoa; phylum Chordata; class Mammalia; order Chiroptera; family Vespertilionidae; genus Myotis; species Myotis yumanensis. The sequence goes on from NW_027223753.1 coordinate 180,282,673, forward strand.
GGGTCATGGTCAACCCTGGTAGTTAGTGGGTCAATAATAAGCTTTTGCTATGATCAGGAGAGAAATGCAAAGCAGTTTGGTCTGTAACAGGGGTGGTAAGAATATTCAAACATAAAAAGATTCAAGTGATATTTAAGAGTCTTCACTGGACTAACTGATTAAGTGGATACAAGGGACAAAGAGAGGGAGAAAGCAAGGATGATGTTTCACTTCATCTATGTGGACCCCAATTTTTATCTATAAAATGGATTTATTATCATAACAGTATTTACAATGCAGGGTTGTTGTAAGGATCAGATGAAAACAATAAAAGTAGAATCACTCTGTAAACTTTGAAAAGCTCTATATAAATGTTTGTTTAAAACAACAACTAAAGGTGTTAGAGGAAGAAAGTCTCTTCTTTGAATCTCAATATTGTCATCTACAAAAATGGAACAGTGATGCTGCCCTCCAGCTCAACATTCCTTGGCTCTATGATACTTTCCTTGACAAGGTAGAGTAATTCACCCAATTCTTTGAGATGAAACAGAAAGACTAGCTCATACCATCACTACAATTTCAAAGGCGAGCCTTTAATTCTGCTCCATACCCTAATATGTGCTGGGCAGGCATCATTACTGTGCACTTTCTCTCTATGCCAAGTCTGGACATGAGAAAGTGATTAATACATGGTTTTTAGGATATTAGTTTGTATTACTTAGATATAATCAATATTCTGCATATCCTAAATAAACTTTCCTCCCTCCGCCTTGCAAAATGAAGACCAGCCAGTTTTCCTTACAATCCTTATTGCTTTCCAGAAAAGTTCTGTCCTCTCTTTTTCTAACCCTTTTCTATTTGCTTTAGTTCCCAATAACAGCACCAGAATCTATTCCTAAATAAACCTGACAAGATGTATGAAAAACAAAATTTATTGATTGTGTGCTTCAATAGCTATAGTTATTATAGTTGAATTTCAAGTTTGACCAATTAATCTCTCATTAATTTATCCAGAAAGAATAAACAGAAAAAACAAGTTCACCACTCTAGACTGTGGCCTTCACAGGTGACTCATTCTACAGTAATTCGGGAACCATGAATATTCCAGTTGTCTCCCTGCTTCCCTTTTCAACTTTAGGCTGGTCTTGAACCTTGTAGAATCCCTCAGGGTTCCCTAGACTTACCATCTTCTCAATTTTTTATTTAATTAAAAAATACACAAAATATATTTGGTTAGCATTTCTCTATAGGGTCTACTACTTCATGCCACTCTGATTAGGGAGAAATACCAATCTCTATGTTTTCTGGCTGAAAATTATAATTGTCTATATTCACATCACTCTTCAAAGCATTAGTTTTATACTTTATTTCATTTAAGTTTATAAACCACCAGCTAACTACTCTTTCCATTGTAACTATTTCTTGGTTACTAGCTATAGTAAGAAAAATTACAATCTATAGATGATAAAAAAAATTCTTAACTTACTTCTGCTTGGAAAACCATGAGAGCAGAGAGAATTTTTTTAAAAAACTGTTAATCCAGCCAAATACCAGGTTAATTCATAAATAGATGACTTTTTGTTAGTTGTTTTTTAATTAAATTTATTGGGATCACATTGGCTAACATGAACATACTGGTTTCAGGTATGATTTCTATGTTGCAAGATCTGTATATTACACCATGTGCCCACCATCAAAAGTCAAATCTTTTCCCACCATATATTAGGACCCCCTTCTCACCCAGCCCCCTTCCCTCTGGCAATAGAGATAGAGGTTTAAAGATATATATAAAAATCAGAATTGAGGGAAATAACTATTCTAATCTTGTCCTAGTTTATTTTTTAAGAGTAAGTTACGTTCCAATTTTTTTTTTCCTCGTATTGAGTTTCGTATTGTTTCTAGCTCATTAACTTTCCTTGTCTCTCCCAGAGCAACACATTTCACCACTGTTTTGCATATGGGAGGCATAAACAAAAGCGGGACATTTTAAGGCATGATCCCATGGGGCCTTCGAGAAGTTTATATTTCACTGGAAACTCTGAGCATCTTTTGCCCAGCTAAGGAGAACATCTGCTTCCTCTTAGCAACTTTAAATACACTTTGATCCTGACGTCTTTCAATATCACCCACACAATGTACTTGAGGTTTTCCTGAGAAAATGGGAGAGGGAGTGACATTTGAGTTGGGGGCAAACTGCCACTTTCCAGGAGACATTTAACTAAAGGTTTTGCTTAGGAATAAAAAAGCACAGTTTTAGTGCTGCTTATTCTTGGTTTTTGCTTAGAAACCTCTTTCTGCAATAACGCTTAGCATCTATGTAGCATTTTAAAGCATTAAACAAATTACTCCTCAACCAACCCTTTGTCAGGAAGTCAATTAGGTAGAATATAATTTGTAGATGGAAAACCAAGAAATGAGCTGACTTAATTAGAATTCAGATGTATACTCCATGCTTCCAATTATCATTCTCCCCCAACCACCAAGAATTTCCATGTGTCAGCATGATTTTAGCCAAGACCTTTCTGATAATTGTCTATTTCAAATGTAAGATGTTCCACCAACTACATTACTTTGGGCTCCTTTATTTATTAGTTCATTCCAAAAGCACCTACTGAGTGCAGAGTAAGCATTTAGACATTGTAGGTCATTTTTATCAAATTAAATAATAATTTAATTCAAGGGTCAGAAAACTATGGCCCCTGGACCCTGTTTTTATAAATAAAGTTTTATTGGAACACAATTATACCCATTTGTTTAGATATTCTCTATGGCTGCTTTTGAATTGTAACTTCAGATTGAAATTGAAATGATTCGGTAATTGCAAGAGAGATCATACAACCCACCAGTCCAAAATATTTACCATGTGACCCCTTACAGAATGAGTTTGTCAACCCTGTCCTAGCTCCGTGATTTCTAAACACCTCGTCTAACTGCACATGGATCTCCCGAGAACCAGTTAAAGGCATAGACCCTACACCCAAAAGATTCTGATTCAATAGGTTAGTGGGAAAGGCACGTAAAATCTGTTTTATTTTTTTAAAACCTCTTAGGTGATTGGGTTGTAGAACTCCATTTGAGGAATGCTGTTCTAGGTGATAAAATTTAAGAGTAGTCAAGAGAGAGATTTTTTTTTTTAATGTAGGCATGCCCATGGGATGAGACTAAGGAACAGCTTCTCAGAAATGGTAATTATGTTCAAGTTTTGATCATTTGAATTGTTCGAAAATCCAAAATTTACTGCAGGCAGTAGAGAAAACAGTTGAGTAAAGATGTGGAGATGGTAGGGAACAAGAATGAGTGAAAGAATATAGCAAGGAAACAGATCTAATCAAAGACAGGCTGTCATTCAAGATACATGAAAGGAAATATTTCACTTGTATGGAGTTGGTTATCAGAGCAATAGATGCCCTTGAAGGCTTATTGAAAACACTTTCAGTCTAAATTAATAGCTCAAGATCTGAGTTGCAGTAGAACTGATCCAGACAAGCAGCGTATCCCAATCTCTGTGATGAACAATGGAGGTCATTAGTAATGTTTTGCGTTAGGTTAGGGTCAGGAGATACATTAAATCAGCAGCTACTTCAGAGTTTGAACCTGCAACTTGAACCTCATAAGCAACGTCCTCAAAGTTTAATGACATCAGCAACATGGAGAGGGCTTGCTAACACTCAGAAAGTTGAGTTTCCCTTCTAAAGTTTCTGGTTCAGTGGGTTGGGAGCAGGATCTGAGAATCTGTATGGCCAACAAGTCCCCTGATGATGCTGATGGTGCTAGTCCAGGGACCACCTTTGAGAACCACCACTCTAATCAAATGAGACAAATGTCTGGGAAAGATGGGGCGCATAGTGTGCACATAAGTAGGCTCTGTCACACCGAAGCTCACTCAGGTCCACAGCTGATACACTGAGACAAATGCACTATTCTCCTTCAGGTTTGAACTTTTAGAAGGTCTTATCAGTTTGGATGGAAACCAAATTGAAATCAAAGGATCATAAATAATGACAGAACCAATAATAAATAGGCCTTGGAGACCCTTTAGTCCAACCTATTAGATAATAGACTAGATGGAGAAACTGAAAAACAAAGAATTTACCTGGTTTAAATGCATCCAGGTTCTAATGGCCACCCAAGGGTGTAGTTCTTCAGAAGGAAACTGTGTAATAAACAAAGGAGATCTTTAATACTAAGAAAATAAACCAGGACTGAGTTCATATCCCCTTAGTTTACTAAACAGCTTACAGGTGGAAACAATATATGAACTCGCATTTTATTAATTATACCAAAAGGAGGACCACAGTGGCAGAAACAACCACCAAAACAATTAATCAAGATTAGAAATCAACTTTGGCTCTTAAGTAACTGGTATACTAGAGTAAAATGTATTTCTGTATTACCTCATGATTTTAAAAGGCAAACTATCAAATTACTAATATTGACTCTTTTATTTAGTTCTTGACTGTTTTTGCTGAATTTCAAGTTAAGGAAATTGAAGCTTGATTCAGATTCAAGTCTTCGTTCCTGATTATGGGTAAATGACAACTCAGGTAACTGCAATTGATTGAGAGTGACATCTAAGCAGAGACGCTTCACTCCTTTTGGGCTCCCAGGGCACTTAGAAATAATTCAGATATGGTTTCTTATCAGCTGGGTATTAGCAGCCTGTAAATATGTGTCCCCATTCACGTAATGAGTTCTGACAGAGTAAAAGCCACCTGGAAACCTTTAAGCTCTTTTTTCAAGAGGTGTTTTAGCTACTTTTCCCTGAGGTACAACCAATCAACAATACATTATTTTAGTTTGTTGACATGTGGAATGTGTCAGGCTTTTGTTTTGTCTTGTTTCATTTTTCTGTTTTTCATTTGCTTTCATTTGTTTGCTGTTTGTGCTCTTCACTTGTCTTTAAAATGTAGAACAAAAAGGATCAGTTTCCTTGTCCAGCCACATGTCATATGTAGATAAAAATGAGTTAATCTTTAATGAAGCAGAAAGTGAGCTATCTAAAGGCAATTTCCTTCCAGGCTTTACATGATGGCTCTTGTTCATTTTATTGGGTTCATCAACCAAATGGTTATTTATTCATATATCCATCCATCATATATCGAACATTACTATGTGGAAGGCATTTTGACAGGTTTGGGTTACCCCCAACATTGTAATTATTTGAAAAGAAGAAGGATTAAGGAAATACTGCTCTCATACTAGGCACCACTTCAGTTCTTATTTCCCTTTGGTTTCATCATGGTGCAATTTCTGTACTCTGGATTATTTAATCATTTTACAAACAAGATTACTCTTCCATCATTTTTAAAGTGATGAAATAAAGAATTTGATAATTTCTTTGCTTGAAAACTCTGGGTATTATGAAATATTCTGTTCTTTATAAGTTAAATACAATTTTCCTCAGCCTGGTAATTCGAGATACTCTTTCCAAATTTATCCTAACCTTGAATGAAAGCCAGTATCTAAGTAAAGCCTGTTTATGCATGAATTCCTACGCGCATGTTAAGGAACTCACCTTGGTGTCTGGCTGTTTTCTTTCAACTTAGAATGAACTCCACTTCCCCAAAGATTATGAATTCTTCAAAGACCAACTTCAAGTTCAGCCTCCTCTCCTGGTCTCCTTTGGGAGCCATGACACCACAATGAGATTGTTCTCTGGACTTTCAGGACTAATGTGTCTACACCACTCATCTGACAGATCGAATACTGCCTTTTATTATGAACTAGAGGCCCGGTGCATAAAATTCGTGCACGGGCAGGGTCCCTAGGCTTGGCCGGCGATCAGGACTGATCTGTGGGGTGACTGGTGGGGCGATTAGGAGATCCCCCGCTGGCACCCACCTTGGCTGGCCTGGGGTCTGCGGACTGGGGACAGCTCCTGCATTGAGTGTCTGCCCCTTTGTGGTCAGTGTGTGTCATAGCTACTGGTCATTCTGCCGTTCGGTCTATTTGCATATTAGGTTTTTATTATTTATGATTATTGTTTTGAAATATGTGTGCTATAAGCTCTTTGAGGACAAATAATAGGGCACATATTTCCTTATATATCTCATAGAGTTTAACAAAATTTTTTCATATACATATTTTCTTTATTCAAAGAAGCAGATATAATAGAAATGGATACTAGAAGAATATATAATTTAAGGAAATATATTAATAGTAGTTGGCTATGTATCCATGCATGAATGATTTTTATACATTTTACTGCTTTGTGTTTTCAATCTTTCTATTGTGGATAACTGATAAAATGTATTTTGCTAGTTGCATACAATAACCTCAGGATTTAAAAGTCTATTATCTAATATCCCTGAGCAGAACTAGGTTCTTTCTTCACATTTCTGTATGTCAGAATTATATGTCAGATTAGAATCACAATACATGAAACTAATAAAAAATAGTGTTGAATGCAAATTGTAAATGAAAAATAAAAAAATATTAGAATTGCAGAATACTTTGTAGGTTACAAAGAGATGTAGAATATTGGGAAAATATAGAAAACAAGAAAAAATACATAAAGTTTACACAGGAAGAATGCTCTTCTTTAACATGTAAAATAAATAAATATGTATATAGTGGGAAGACAATATATAGTATACTTTGTATGTGCACATTGTATATATGTAATATAAATATATGTGATAAGTGCAGATATAATCAGTTAAGCACATAAAATTTTTCTAATAAAAATCTGTAAATGCACAATGGAATACTACTTGGCCATAAAAAAGGAAGGAAATCTTACCCTTTGTGACAGCTTTGATGGACCTGGAGAGCATTATGCTAAGTGAAATAACCAGTCAGAGAAAGAAAACTACCATATGATTTTACTCATATGTGGAACCTAATGAACAAAATGAACTAACATGAGAAATAGAGACAGACTAACATACAAAATAGAGACAGACTCATAGATAGAGAGGAGGCTGAGAGCTGCTAGGGGTGGGGTTGGGGAGCTGAATGGGAGGGTGGAGGGATTGAGCAAAAAAAAAGAAAGAGAGAAAGAATTCAAGGACAGGGACAATAGTGTGGTGACTGCCAAGGGAAGGTGGGGTGGGAAGAGAGGGAAGAGGGTTAGGGGGGTGATGGTGATGGACAGAGACTTGACTTGAGCTGCTGAACACACAATACAGTGTACAGATGATGTGTTGTGGAATTGTGCACCTGAAACCTGTACAAGTGTGTCAACCAGTGTCATCCCAATAAATTCAATAAAAAGGAAAAAAAGACTGTAAATGGTGTTCTTTAATCTCTTTTTCCATTATGTCTACTGCAATAGTTTTTCATATCCTTAAATAATATTTTTAAGAATTACATATAATGGCTACTTGTTAATCCATTTTCTAGTTTAACTATAATTGAATTACAAAACAATACACAGTTTTTCCACAGATTTGCTTAGCCCTGGCCAGGTGGCTCAGTTGGTTGAAGAGTTGTCCTATAAAGTAAGTTGCAAGTTTGATTCCCAGTCAGGGCACATGCAGGAGGCAGCTGATGGATGTTTCTATTCTCTTTCTCTCTCTCTCTCTTTCTCTCTCTCTCTCCCTCTCTCTCTCAAAATCAATAAACATATCCTTGGATGAGGAAAAAAATAATTGCTTAAAAATTAAGTACTTCACCCTAACCGGTTTGGCTCAGTGGATAGAGCGTCAGCCTGCGGACTGAAGGGTCCCAGGTTCAATTCCGGTCAAGGGCATGTACTTTGGTTGTGGGCACATCCCCAGTAGGGGGTGAAGGAGGCAGCTGATCAATGTTTCTAACTCTCTATCCCTCTCCCTTCCTCTCTATAAAAAAATCAATAAAATATATTTTTTAAAAATTAGGTATTTCAATGAACCCAATAGATAAAATTCATGCACATCCATTTTCATTTTTTAAGATAAATTAACAGAAGTAGAATTTCTGTGTTAAAAGATAATCATTTACCTAGATGTGATGTTTATTACTAACTTGGCCTCTATAAGGCCAAAGTTTTTAATTTCACATTTCCTTTTTTAAAATTTACTATGTTTTTATAACTTTATTGGGGTAAAATTGGTTAATAACATTACATCATTTGAAGTGTACAATCTATATGTATAAAAGCAACGGAACAACTGGTCTACCAGTTGCTATGATGTGCACTGACCACGAGGGGACAGATGCTCAACGCAGGAGCTGGCCCCTGGTGGTCAGTGCGCTCCCACAGCGGGAGCACTGCTCAGCTGACCAACGGGTGCCAGACGCAGGGCTCACAGCTGGCCGCCACAGTTCGGAGACCACAGCAGAGCAGCAGCAAGCCTACCGAGAGGTGGCTGCAGCAGGCACAGCGGGACCAGGATGAGCAGGACCAGTAGGCAGGAGCAGCAGGCGGCATTGAACTGTTGGTTTCAACCCAATCCCCGCAAGCTATGCTGAGGGACCCCACTGGTGCACGAATCCATGCACCAGGACTCTAGTTATGTAATAATACATTATCTGTATATTGCAGTGTGTGCACATCAACCAAAGTCTTGTCTCCCTCTTTCACTATAAATTTTTCTTCCTTCACCCTCTTTATACCCTCTCCTTCTAATCTGGTAATCATCCTTCTGTTGTCTGTAACGGAGTTTGTTTGTTCCTTTCTTTCTTTCTGTTTTATATTCTACATATGAGTGAAATCACATGGTTCTTGTCTTTTCCAATCTTATTTTGCTTAGCACAATATTCTTGATACATCCATGTTGTTGCAAATGGCAGTATTTCATCTTTTCTTGTGTCTGAATAGTATTCTGTTGGGTATCACATTCTCTTTATCCAATCATCCATCAAGATATACTTAAGTTGTTTCTATGTCTTGGCTACTATGCATGATGCTGCAATGAATATAGGGGTACATATATCCTTATAAATAAAAATTTGAAAATTTTTTAGGTAGATACCCAGAAGAGGATTGCTGAGTCATATGGTAGTTCTATTCCTTTTTTTCTGTCCTGCTTGTTCATTTGTTTTTTTAGATTCAATTGTTGATAGATATGTATTTATTGTTCATATTTTTTTCTTCTTCTTTTAAAATAAGACCCTTTAATAATCCATGTAATACTGGTTTGGTGGTGATTATCTCCTTTAGATTTTTCTTGTCTAGGAAGCTCTTTAAGTCTAAATGTCCTTAAAGTCTAAATGATAGCTTTGCTGGGTAAAGTAATCTTGGTTATAGGTCCTTGCTTTTTATCACTTTAAATATTTCTTGCCATTCCTTTTGACCTGCAAAATTTCTGTTGAGAAATCAGCTGACAGTCTTATGGGAGTTCCCTTGTAGGTAACTAACTGTCTTTCTCTTGCTGCTTTTAAGATTTTTCTCTGTCTTTAATCTTTTGCATTTTAATCATGATGTGTCTTGGTGAAGGCACCTTGGGTTCATCTTGTTTAGGACTCTAAGATTCTTGGACTTGTATGTCTATTTCATCAGGTTAGGGAAGTTTTATGTCATTATTTTTTTCAAAGAGGTTTTTAATTTCTTGCTGCCTTTCTTCTCCTTCCAGCATCCCCATGATGTGAATGTTGGTATACTGGAAGTTGTCCCAGAGGCTCCTTACCCTACCTGCATTTTTTTAGATTCTTTTATCGTTTTGCTGTTCTGATTTCTTTTGCTTTCTTATATTTCAAATCACTGATTTAATTTTAGGCTTCCTCTACTATACTGTTGATTCCCTATAAATTATTCTTCATTTCAGTTAGTGTATTTTTTTTTCTGGCTGGTTCTTTTTTATGGTTCCCATGTCCTGTTTTATGCTTACTATCTCTTTCTTGAAGTTCCCATGAAGTTCACTGAGCATCATTGTGACACATGTTTTGAACTCTGCATCCAGCAGATTACTTGTCTTCATTTTGCTTAGTTCTTTTTCTGGAGTTGTGTTCTGTTCTTTCATTTAACGTATGTTTTTGTCTCCTCATTTTGGCAGCCACCCTGTGTTTGTTTCTATGTATTAGATAGAGCTGCTATATATCCTGGGCTTCATACAGTGGCCTTATGTAATAGGTATTCTGTAGAGTCCAGTAGCACAGCTTCCACAGTCACCCAAGCTGAGCACTTCAGGTGTGCCCTGCCCCTGAGTGGTTTATGTTATAGTTGAGCCATGATTGCTGTTGGCACATCAATAGGAGGGATTTGCCCCTGGGCTTATCAGTTGCAAGGACTGGCTACAACCACCTACCACCATGGAGGATCAGTTCTGCAGGGACCAACCCCACAGAGCAGGAATTACTTTGGCAGGGCTCTGATGCCCACTGAGTTTGCTCCTTAAATGTGTTGTTTGTGGAGGTAGTTAGGTGGTGCTCTGATGTGGGCTGAAGCTGTCCACTGGGTGCACTGGCTCTTGGGCCTCCAAGAGTTGTAGGCCAAGGTCAGCCACTGCCTGTGTTCTGCCTTGGCCACTCAACATGATCTACAAAAGGGTCTGCAAATGGTTGCTACTTCAACTGGGCTTGGAGATGCCCAGATGAGGCCAAGCTGCAAACCAAGGCTGGCTGTCACTAGTGTCTAGCCTAGGGCCACTTAGCAAGAGGTTTGGGGCACATTGAGGCCAGATGCTTCTTTTTTGAGAGATTTTAGGAAAGTCTGAAGCATGAGCCAAGACAGGTCACTCATATGGGTAAGCCACAGGAAATAGTTTTGGTGGGCCTACAAGTTGGGTGAGGTAAGGTCTCAGGTAATCACCAGGGCAGCACAAACAGTATGAGCCAAGCTGAAGGAGACTCAGATATGGCTTCTGTCTGCCTGCTCAGTCTCAATGTGGCTTCTTCTTTAAATCCCTGGTTGTAGGACTTCCATTTAGCTAGATTTCAGGCAGTTCTGAATGATGGTTGTTCAATAGTTTAGTTGTAATTTTAATGTTATATTTTAATTATTAAGTGGTCATATTTATTTGAATGGGATGAGGGCAGTCTCAGTGATGCTTACCATAATAATCACTGTTAGAGAATATTTATTGTGGAGTTTTCTCCAGCAGAAATGTGTCCACGGAATCAACTAAAAAGCCAAAAAATCAAACCTTAAATTAGTAAAGGTGGTTATAAAATTTCTGAAGCCACTGCAGTTGAATTTAAAATTTTTGTTGTTGTTGTTGTTGCTTTGTACGAAGCCTGGAGAATTCACTATCTTCCTAATGTTACATAATGTAGATGCAGTATGTAGTATGTTTATTCTTCCAAGAACTTTCAAAATCTTTACTGATTAACTCATTAATCACTAGCTAAACCAGCAAACTGAAAAGAAGGTCGCAAAATAAAAGAAAAAAGCAAATGGTTGTGAAAGTGGCAATCTATAAATGTAACCATAGTCTACAGAGTTGATGGAGGGGCTGCTGTTCATTGGTGATCCATCGGGGGTGGGTTTTCATTGTTTGCTTGTTTGGGGTATGGAGAGAGTTTATCTGGCTTTGATATTAGACAGCGTCTTGCTGCCTGTTCTGACAAATAGCTCCCAATGCCAGCTTTTCACACACTGGATGCTGGGGTTTTTCATTTCATGTAGCAGCATGAAAGATCGAGTGCCCTTTATGCTGAAGCACCAAAATGTGCTTCAGGAAATGTGTAGGAGGGAGAGGGGAGGAGGGGGGGCAGAAGAGATGATGCAAAAGAGCAATTCCCAGTTTTAGTAAATGAACTGAATTCTAGAATTAGAAAGAAAATCCTCAAAATGGAAGCTGAAAATGTCTGACAACTTTAAATCTAGGATAATGACAATTTATAAAATTTAAGCTTTAAACAAATCAACATTTCCCAATTCCTCAACCTATATTTTGAAGGGCATCTATCCAGGTGGCTTATAACACTTCTGGTGTTGAGATAAATGAAAAGGGAGGTGGGAGTGGGTGTATGATAGTCTCACAGTAATCACAGTCCCACCCATCTATTCACCCTCTAAGCAATTTTAAAATCAATTCAGTATTTCCTGGATAGGTTGACGTCACCCTGCTCATAGCAGAGTAAAGGACCAAGCTGCTTGCTTTGTGCTCATTAAAATTCTGTATACTACACCATGCAGGAGCCAATTCTATTTTCAGAACAAGCATAAAACAAAGCAATGAATATTCTTGTCTATGGGTCCAACGTGGGGAGAGCAGAGAGGAGTCATGTGGGGGGAGGGCCATAGATGGGAAAGGGGAAGAGAAAGCAAGGAATCTTCCCTGGCCGGTTTGGCTCAGTGGATAGAGCATTGGCCTGGGGACTGGAAGGTCCAGGGTTCGATTCCGGTCAAGGGCATGTACCTTGGTTGCGGGCACATCCCCAGTGGGGGGTGTGCAGGAGGCAGCTGATCGATGCTTCTCTCTCATTGATGTTTCTAACTCTCTATCCCTCTCCCTTCCTCTCTGTAAAAAATCAATAAAATATTTTTTTAAAAAAAAGAAAGCAAGGAATCTTTTCATGTTTGTCAAATTCTAGTAATATAATTAAGTGTCAACAATATATAGTTAATAAAACATCCAAAACACAGACATGAATTCCAGAGCACTCCAAGAATTCTAATCCAAGGGAGACCAGTCAGGAAGGTAGTGACAGTCAATGTAATCTGGGGGAAATGACTTTACACAAAGAAATTGAAAGCATCATTCTCAGTCCTTCTGTTATTATTGTCATTAAGAAGTTTTTATTCTCACAACCCATTTATAAGGAAAATATCTGTGACTCATCTTGGTACTATCTGCATAAACATAGCACCTAGTTCTTTCATAGATTTATATAATATATATAGTACATAGGTTTATATACATAAATCTATATATGAATACACATATGTTTATATACATAAATCTATGCATGAATATGTACCTGTCCACAGGATGGAGCCTGGGTCCTGACTGCCATGGTGGAAGGATTCTGTGAGAGATGGCTTTGCCGTGACCCTGAATCTTAAGGCTGCCTTTCCTATGCTCTGGTGGAGCGAGGCAGGGTGGCTACTGAGAGCATTGGAGCTGTATAGAGCTGAGGGAGCAATGACTGTCTTTCCCCAACGTGAGCTGCACCTCATGAACCTGGTGCCTTCCCCCTCAGCCTGCAGAAACGCTGTGGCTCCTCTCCCACTGAGCAAGGGAACCCAGCTAAAGGGAGGCTCTCCCTTGCTCTCAGAACATCCAGAGACAAGCACCTGCTGGGCCTGCCTCAGTCCCACCCAATGGGTAGAAATGGCCGCCCACCGACTAAGACAAAGGGACCTTGAATTCAGAACAGGATTTGTTTCTGAGCGTTCCACACACGTCAAGTGTTCCTTCTCCCCGGACAACAGACCAACCCCACTTCAAATACTCTTTTAAATTCTCAATGAGGTGCCTGGTCTGTTCTTTTTCTTCTTTCAGCCACTATTAACACACACACACACAAACCTACACACAGAGATATGCACACACATGCACGCACATACATACAAACTCATACACACACAAACATACAGACGCACTCACAAACACATATATACATGTACACACACAAACAGAGAGACACACATGCATATGCACATACACACATATACAAAAACACAGACACACACATACACACATGTATACATGCATACACATGCACGCACACACACAGCCAGCAGGACCACACATGAGGTAAGAAACAAGACTTTTATTCTAAGAAGGGCAGGCTGACCTTTCCGAGTTCATTAGAAACACACCGCAGCATGCATGCGGAGGCTCCCTAGAATGGAACTCCATGTTCAAAGGCAATGAAAAATTGCCTAAAGACCCGCTTCCCTCCCCCGCTGGGTCAAGGGAAAGGAAGATGGGCAGAGTTCTTCCAGGAGGAGTTGGCACTGTGCCTGCTTGGCACGGAAAGGAACCAGTCGCCTCTCTGCCCACATCCTCTATTTTCAGAGTCAGCCTGGTTCCAGGTCCCTGCTGGGGGCTGTGGCCTGGCCCGGAGGGGGTGGAGGGGGGAGGGAGGGTTTTGCACTGTCCGGAGTGTTTGGGAGTGGGAGGTGTAACTCTGGAGTTCATGCCACAGAGTGACCTAAATGGGACACCCTCCGTCTTTTGTCTTCCTGGCCTAGGTCGTATTGCCCTTTGAAATGACATGGTGGTGCCAAGTCCCCGTGGGTAGGACAGAGCATAGCTAGGAACAGAGGAAGGAGCTCTATAACATCCCTCTCTGAAACCAACCAGATTCAAATCTCAGCCCTGCCACTTTCTTTTTTTTTTTTTTAAATATATTTTATTGATCTTTTACAGAGAGGAAGGGAGAGGGATAGAGAGCCAGAAACATCGATGAGAGAGAAACATCAATCAGCTGCCTCCTCCACACCCCCTACTGGGGATGTGCCCATAACCAAGGTACATGCCCTTGACCGGAATCAAACCTGGGACCTTTCAGTCCACAGGCCGACGCTCTATCCACTGAGCCAAACCGTTTAGGGCAGCCCTGCCACTTTCTAGCTCTGTGACCTAGGGCAGTTACTGAACCTCTCTGCGCTTAATTTCCTCAGCTGTAAATCGGTGCAGTAGCAGTCCCTACCTCACTGGGTATTTGTGAGGATTAAATGAAGACACTCTCCCAAAGGGCTAAGGAAAATGCCTGGGACTCAGTAAAGCCCGTCCTGCCTGACTCCCCACTGACCTGCTCTTGGACTTTGAAAGAAAGAACAAAGGAGAACCAGGCTGCCACACTCAGGCTCCCACCTGTGGACCCAGGTGGTCCAGGCCTGGTGGGGCTGGCACAGCCCTCCAACCCCTCCCCCACAAGCTCCCACATTTCTCTGGGCTGAGTGCAAGCAGGGTTGTTGGCTGACTCCCCTGAAAGGCACGGTGGCCTCATTGCCCCAGAATAACCTAATTAAGAGGGACTGTGCAAGGAGACGCTGGGCTGAGACAGAGCCTGGTCTACGCGAGAGTACAGGAGTGTAGGTTCTGGAAAGCTGTTTGAATGTCATGCTGGGCCTTATTTATTATTTACAACATGAGGGAGAAAATGGAACCATCGAGACTTTGTTCTTCATTTTATTTCGAGTTCCTATTGCCTACAAATAAAGCACCCACTCCCTGGAGAGAGTCGCCAATTATCTGCAACCTGCTTGCCAGGCACCATGATTGCAGGGGAACTGACCAGGGCACGGAAGGATTTGGATCGGAAACTGCAGTGAAATGTCTGCTTTGATAACTAAGACTAGCAATTCCAGGCTAGAGAAGCATGTGCGGAGGCTGTTTCTCGACCACATGCGTGTATTTTCCAAACCACAAATCAAAACCTAGCATGTCAAAAGGAGACATATGTACTACTATTTGTAATACTTTAAACAATAAAATACAATTTTAAAAAATACCAAAAAAACCCCAAAAAACTTATCATGTCACAGAGGATTTTTGTCTGGCTTCTGCCACTGCCCTTAGGCAATCTTAAAGGTAACAGCGTGAATACCAAAATATCAGCCTTTGGGGAGTATGTGGCAAATAGGAGAGAATATTTGATTAACTTGAAAACTTCAGGCCCTTACCATATTCACTCATTTGTCAGGAGGTAAAAGGCAGCAAACAGGGAAATATTTTTAAGTGGAAATCCATCCTTACCATTTATAAGGGTTAAGCCCTTATTCTTATCTTGATCTGAATTGCAAAGAGAAATTAGAACCCCAGCCTGAGTCTCCATAGTGACTCCCAAGCACTAGCTGTCATGGGTAGAACTGCCAAAAGTCACTCTCTAATCCTATCTCTCTACTGTCTGTCCCTCAGGAGAGGCAACCGCCTATGTACCTGACTATATTCTCCTTCTCCTCCCAGGGCATTCAAGAGGACAGAGTATCCATCACCATGAGCACTGTGATCTCTTCGGTGTGCTCCTGGGTTAGAAACAGGATGGTAAGAAATGATGTTCCCCTGATCCCAGCAGAGGTTGGCCTCCAGGGTCAGTCCAGCATCACAGTCTGTGGTCTTGGAGTCAGACTATCTAGACTCGAATCTTAACTTCCCCACTTATAATCTGGCTAAGCTCTCTCAGCCTGTTTTAGCAAAATAATAACCAGCACTTCACTCATTGGAATAACTAGCAATAAGCAAAGAACCTGGTTCATGCTTAGAATTAAATGAATAGTAACTGTCGTTTGGAGACAAAGAAAATAATGTGGGGACTATCAGCATATCATCATCAACTCTAAGCAATTAATAGTCTTCTAGTCCTCTCCTAGGCATGTGAAGAAGAATAAAAATATAGAATATTTTTTCTAAAATTAAATCACGTTTACATTTTAGAACAGGAAATATAGAAATATAAAAATTTTAAATAAGTTATTGGGGTGGCCTAGTTTTCAATGAGACACAAAACCAGAGAGAGAATGCTTTGGCCATTCCTCCCTTGATCTGGGCCTATCGATCCTTTAAGATGCTAACAACCACATCACATCTCAAATGGAATCTTCTGAATTTTCAGTCCCTAAAATGTGGAGATTTAGATTGTTCACTTGCTTTGTGACTAATGAGGCAAGTAAACTAAAATGCAGAGCACCACACATGTATCCAGGGCACTATTTCACCTGTTGGATTTGTAATACTAATTTTAAATTGAATTTAATATGTACACTTTAGTTGTAAAATTATGGTCATTAGTGTTGAATTCTGCTCTCTCATTTGTTTGCTCTTTTGCTATGAGGACATTAGGGATTTTTTAGTTTATAAAATAGGGGGCCAGGGAAAGAGAACTACTCTAAAGCCATTACTTTTTTTAGCCTTCTATGAGTCTATAAATGCTTCAAATATCTAATTCCATGTTCTATTTTTAGCAATTAATAGAAACAAGTTTGAGAAGAGAAGGTTGTGAGGAGCTGTGTATTTAATGTGTATTTGGTACCACAGTTGTCTATTTCAACTGCAGAGGGAGTTTTTTCATAATTTTGTGAAATTAAGAAACAATCACAAAATAAGAAACAGTCTCTACCCCCTGTCATTTGCAAATCGGGGACAAGCATGATTTTTAAAAGCCAATGAGAGAAGCAGGAAAATTCCAGAAGGTACAAGATGTGAAGCAGAATCCTAGAAGCAGATGGGGTGGGGGGTAGAAAGACAGCAGAGAATAAGAGAGAATAAGGAAAGAGAGATGAGAAATTGTTTTCAAATATTTAAAGCCCCCCCACCCCCTGTTCAGAGTCTAGGATAGTTTCTAATCTTCACACCCTGCATCCTGTCAGAAACTGCGGTAGCTTTTCATCTTCCCCAGCCCAGCTTTTTCTCACCTCCTTTCACACATCCTGTGCTTTTCACACGTATCACATTCAGATTACCACGTGTACCTTCCACCTCTATGCAGGGCGGTGTACAGAAAGCAATCAGATCAATGATTACCAATTACGATTCTACAGAGTCTGCTTCTCTGCAGTCAATAGGCAGCCCCACTCTCTTTGTGCAATAGATTTCATTATCCCTAAGGTTGTATCTTTAAAAATAAAATAAGTTCTGATACGGTCCATTCAACAAGTTGGCAGGTCCCTTTTATTTACACATGAAAGGGCCCTGGCCGGTGTTTCTCAGGTGTTTCTCAGTGGTTAGAGTGCCACTTCCTGGTCAAGGGCACATAGTTGGGTTGCAGGTTTGATACCGGTCCTTAGAAGGGCTCGTGCAGTGCGGGGGAAACCAATCAATGTGTCTCTCACATAGATCTCTCTCTCTCTTTCTCCCCCCCCCTCCCTTCCACTCTTTCTAAAAATAAATGGGAAAAAAATCCTCAGGTGAGGTTTAACAAAAAAAATAAAAGGAAAAGGAAAAAATGTTACTTTAAGAAAGCACTATATTAATGTGAATGTTTGGAGATTCCTAGCTATACTATACATGGGATAACTGTCTTAAAACTTAAAAAAAAAATGACCTCAATCTATCAGCAGAGATTAATTAGGAGCCTACATTCAAGCAATTTCTTCAGCCACCATGGAGGGTCTGGTAGACTGCTGCTGTTCTTCAAAGAGTTTACATCTTAGTTGGAAAAGAAATTAAAATTGAAATAATATTTTTATTAATAATGTAACAGTGTAAAACTGGTATGCAACAAACTAAACATTTATTTGTCAACAGACAATACAGCAAGGTAAGAGTTCAGAGGATTTAAAGCCACTGCGCATGTGGTGGGCTGGGAGGGCTTCCCGGAGGAGGTGGGCTGGGAGGGCTTCCCAGCAGAGGTGGGATTTGCCCCAGGCCTGATAAGGTATGGATGGTACACTATGTTCTGGCTGGGAGGAGGCCAGACTCCCAAGAGGAGCAAGATAGGGAGAACACCAGGGAACTATCAGAGGTAGTTATTTGCCAGACTATTCATAAGCTGGAGGGTGGCTGAGGTTGAAGATTGATGTAGAGGAACAAGAAAGAAGTGATGATGAAAAGAGAGAGTCTAGGTTTATGACATTTAAAGAAACCTGAGTCCATCACATTGCTATAATTACATTCTCTCAGCCAATATCAAAGATATTGGTTAAGCTCCTATTATATATAAGGCACCGTTGGGGGTGGAGAAAGGCAGAGAAATAAAAAGGAAAGATCTAATTTGAGCTCAGGAGCCAGACATAAAAACAGGAAATGTTAACAATGCAAAGTATACTAAACAAAACCAGAGAGAAAAAGGAAGGTGAATTGGCAAATAATTACTACATCTGTAGAGGAAACCAATTATTTTGTCTGCTAAATACGTTTTCCTTTCTTCTAAGAATAAAGGAGACTTCTGTTACTTCTGAGTATTGTTCCTCCCAGGCCCCCACTAACCCTTTGGTAGCCCCAAGAGCCTCCTCAGGAGAGCCCATTGGCCATAATCAATGGGTAAAAAGTAAGTCCTGGTGACATGAACATCCTGGGTCCAAGTTTCTTTCAGGAATAAGCTACCTCTTTGCTTAGTTTTTCTATATATTTATAGGCAACCAGAGGCCCAGTGCACAAAATTCATGCATGGGGGGAGGGTCCCTCAGCCTGGCCTGCACCCTCTCCAATCCAAGACCCCTCGAGGGGTATCCGACTGCCAGTTTAAGCCTGATCCCCAGGATGAAGCCTAAAACGGCAGTCGGACATCCCTCTCTCAATCCGGGACCGCTGGCTCCTAACTGCTCTCCTGCCTGCCTGCCTGCCTGATCGCCCCTAACCCCTCTATCTGCTGGCCTCATCACCCCTAACCATTCTGCCTGCCTGCCTGATCGCCCCTAACCACTTCTGCCTCGGACCCCACCACCATGGCTCTGTCTGGAAGGATGTCTGGTCTATCTGGTCTAATTAGCATATTACCCTTTTATTAGTACAGATATGAGCATTCTGCTTATAAAGTCCCCCTTTGATAACCTCATTCAAATTAGATGCCTGTCATTGCAAGTCAAAGAATCTTATTAAACTTCAAGTGATTAAAATCTGCATTGTCTTGTAATTGTTTGCATTCCTTTCTTCAAACTTCTGGGTTTGCATTCTTTCCTTTAAACCAGTAGATGCTTCTTATTCATCTTTGTGTCACCTAAAGTGCTGAGGTCTGTGATTTCGACTAAGCAAACAAAATTAGGTGACTGCTACTAGTTGCAATAACAAACACACTCTCAACTCTTAGTTGCTTGACACCTTACGAGTGTATTTCTCACTCTCATAGATGGGTGTTTGGTTTTTTTTTTAAGTACATCTTAATGATTTCAGAGAGGAAGGGAGAGGAAAGGAGAGATAAAAACATCAATGATGAGAGAGAATCATTGATCAGCTGCTTCCTGACCACCACCTACTAGGGATCCAGCCTGCACCCCAAGCATGTGCCCTGACAGAGAATTGAACCGTGACCTCCTGATTCATAGGTCAATGCTCAACCACTGAGCCATGCCGGCCAGGCAAGATGGATGTTCTTAAAGGGGAGATGGCTTTCTAGGTGGTGTTTCTGGGACCAGCTCCTTTCACCTTGTGCCTCTACTCCCCATGGCCACTGTGTCCTGTGCTGAATCTACTCTAGTGAGGACCAGAAAGCAGAGTGAGGCCTCCCACTTCTTAACACCCTGGGCCCAAAAGTGACTACAGCTCTTCTGCTCTTACTTGATTGGGAGAAGCCATGTAGACAAAAAGACTGGGACATGCAATCGCTCGCTGGGAAGCCAGCTCCTGACAACAGTGCTACCCTAAGAAACAGGCTATGATTTCTGGTGGAAGAGCTGCCATTTCTTCACAAAGACATTCAAGTAATGTTGGCGGCATGTACCTTACTACAAAAAAAAGGGAGGGGAGGGAGAAGAAAAGAGAGTGGAGGAAATAGAAGGCCAGACCCCAATCATGGAGAAGATACCCTGGGAACCCCCCACGCAAAGTATGAAGGCAAGTTCTCTGGCTCTAAACTGAACGTCTGAGGATAGGACCGTGTTTAATTTGTCCTGGTGCTCCGAGTGCCTGGTGTAGTATCTGACACCTCACAGGTATTCAATAACTATTTGGTGAATGGATAAATGAATGAAGCTGGGATTTAGTTATCAGATCTTGGATGCAAAGTGAGTATTTGACCTCAATAATAATAATTTTAAAAATCTAGAACTGGGGCACAAGATTGGAGCGAGAAAAGCATGAGGCATTTGATGCTATGTTTCTTTAAATACTTTTTGTTGGAAACCGTGTGGTCGAAGAGTCAGGAGCAAAAGATGAGTCACCAAGAGGAGCTCACGAGGATCTAGCTAATTAGGTGGCGTTTTGAGTCAGGAAGCCAAGGAAGTTATTACTTTTAAATCATTGTTCAACCTAATTGGAAAAGGTCAATAGTAGTAAAAGATCTGATTTCTTTCTTCCTAGCTTATCTATGTTACACCAAAAGGCGGAAGCAGCCCTGAGCAGAACTGTGAAGTAGGCTCATTTCCCCTTTTGTAATCTCCTACAGTCAGCAAATGCACCTCCCTGTGCCCAATTGACTTTACATTTTTTTCCCACTCACCCATCCCTTCCTTCCCAGGTTTTTCTGAGACAATACTACTTGCTTCAGACTTCCCCATCCTAAGTGCACCTGTCATATGTCTCAGTCACCCAAACTCTGCTCTTGGCTGTTTCTGCCTTCTTTGTTAGTCTGCTCATGTGTTGAGATAGGCCCTTAATAGTAAATTCAGGTAAGATATAGTCTTTTTTTTACTTTGTATGCATATATGCATAACCCATGGACACAGACATTAGGGTGCTGAAGGCCAGGGGGCAGAGGGGCAGGCTGGAGGGGGTCAATGGGGGGGGGGGTGAAAGGGGGACATATGTAATACTTTAAACAATAAATAATTATTTAAACTATATATATAGTCTTTTTTTCATCTTTATTGTTGAAAGCATTATATATGTCCCCTTCCCCACCCTCCGCCCCCACCCTGGACCTCTTCTAGGCCCCCCATCCTCTTCTCCCCAGCCCCCAACTTCTAACTAACCCCTCCTGCAGACCTTCCCCACCCTATTGTCAGTGACCATGGGTTGTGCATATAGGCATAGAAGTTTTTTGGTTGGTCTCTTCCCACCCACCCATGCCCACCCCCGCCTTGTTCATTGGGGCCTTCTGGAAACAAGGCCTTTACCCAATGGAGTATATCTAATCATGAAAATTTTCAAGTGAAGTAAGGCCACTGGGGAGAAGCTGGTGGGGCAGGCTGAACTTCTGCTGCCCTTTAAATCACACCAGGAAAGTCAGCGGCTGTTTCTGTCAGATCTGGAGCCCTGGCTAGGACACCCCTTTAAACCAGCAACTGTCCTGAAGGAATCAACACTGCAAGGCTTCTCTTGGCAAAACCTCAGACGCAGACCAGTCAGAAAGATAACGATTGCATTAGCTGATATTCTTTCCCAAAGGGTGCCTGAGTCATTTCCCTTTACACCCTCTGGCTCCTTGATTTCTGGTTATCGTAGAAATAAATAGCTAAAAACACACAACAGTGGTCTGTGTGCCTGTTACACACTCCTTTGAACAAAATGTACCTACTTTACAGAACCAAATTGGACTCCCCAAGATTGTAACTTGACCAGCCTCCAAGGTTGCTCAGGGCCAAAGGAGGGGGTATCTTGCCACAGCCCCATGAACAATTTGAAGGTGGTTGTGTCCAGAAAGCACTATATATTACCAGGCTTCCCATAAAGGTCTTAGTGACTATTATGTAAGCCCATGAATTTTACCCACTTTTCCTTTCCTGTTGTCACTCTACTGCTACTTAAAATCTTTTCAGAAACAATATAGAGTATAAGTGAATTCACAGCAATATATAAATATATATATATATATATATATATATATATATATATATATATATACACACACACACACACACATTCGTGTATGTGTAAACTCACCATTCCTAGAAATATTCCCAAAGGAAGCTGCCTTTTAAATGTCTTCAAAATAACAAAGTAGGTTAGAGTCTGTGTTGCAAATTATAATAGCTTCGCAGATTCAGCAGACAGGTCTACAGAGACTCTACCAAATCCATTTTCCCTCTTGAATTGAACAACAACGATAACAACAACAAAAAGACACTAGTCCTGATAAGGAAATGCTGAAACCAAACTTGGGCACTTTTTAGAGGAAGATAAATGAGGTCACTCTGGAGCCTAGAGACCAGAGCCACTTAGCACATCCAGGGTTCACCCTACACCAGCTCATTAAACTTACTTACTTCTCTGGTACCCCATGAAACCCATAGATCAGCCTTAGCAAACAGGACATGGAATTACACATGCAATGTGCTGTATTCATGAAGCAGACCCAGGGAAACCAGTGCAAATAGATGACGGGGGGGCGGGGGGAGGGATCAGAAAAAGAGCCACGCCAACAGGCACAGTCCTTTAGGAGCTCTGCCACCTGAGGATATGACTCAGCAACCCCACAGTTTACAAATAATTGTCAGTGTCATGCTGCTGAGTCAGAAAAATAAGGTTAGGTCACATCAGATAGATTCTGTTTATTAAGAAAGGAGGTGAATAATGCATTTTAGAAAATTATTCATTAAAAATGGTTCTCAGGCCCTAGCCAGGTTGGCTCAGTGGATAGAGCGTCCGCCTGCAGACTGAAGGGTCCTGGGTTTGATTCTGGTCAAAGGCACATGCCCCAGTTGCAGGCTCGATCCCCAGTGTGGGGCATGCAGGAGGCAGCTGACCATTGATTCTCTCATCACTGATGTTTCTCTCTCTCCCTCTCTCTTCCTCTCTGAATTCAATAAAAATTCATTTTTTTAAAAATGGTTCTCAGAAAGCTTTGATACATGAAATGTATCTTTAAAGATAAGGATTAAGCAAGCAAACACACACGCACACACACCTCACAGATACAGACCAGAGGGAAAGGAGGGTGGGGGGAGATAAACACGGTAAAGGGGGATAAATAGTAATGGAAGGAGACTTGACTTGGGGTGGTGAACACGCAACACAATATACAGTACAGACGATGTATTATAGAACTGTACATCTGAGAACTAATTTTATTAACCAATGTTACCCCAATAAATTCAATAAATAAATAAAATAAAAATCTAAACATTGAAAGCACTTTATACCTCAATGTTAGTTACTGTGTCAGCCAAGCAAGTTTAAGAATTGAGAACAGAGGGAGAAGCTGTCAAAAGGCTACTCTATTACATTTAAGCCACTTTTGTTAGTTTAAAGTACTTAGAGTATTTTTAGTTTTAGAGGATCTGTTTTAGTAAATACTAAATAAGCAGGTTTTCAAATTAATACATTTAAATTTGAAGAATAATGCTTCTAAAATTTTTCAAGATATTTATTTCAGTCATTTATTCAAGTATACTGGGCATACTTCTTGGTTCAGGGATACAGTGGTGAAAAGTTCTCATTTATCCAAAGACATCACTAGCCCCAATACAATAATACAATTTTGCTTTTGCTAAGGGTCTATGTAAATATATATATATATCTTGCTTGTCATTCAAACTCTTGGAGATCCTAAGTCAACTATGTTTGTATAAATAGCAATTGAGCCAAGCAGAGTCTTAGCCTCGAGAAATATCCAGATCAACCCAAACCTACCCCTGCTCCCCAGGGCTCAGAGCCTAGCTGTGAGGAACCAGGTGAACACACAGTCACTGCAGTGGGATCACTAAACACAATGCCTGCTTATAAAAGCAATGACAAAAGAAGTGAGCAGAGTTAGTGTGTGTACTTATGAATGTGCACATCTGTATGGATGAATGGAGATAGGTACATAGATACATGATATGTTTGACTTTAGTGGTAGTTAAATAATACTGACACTCTCCTTCATGAAAATAAGAACATACCATAGCCACTTGGGATTACAGCATCTACCACCAGGAGGATCTGAACTAGAAACCTGATTGTGCCACTAATTAGCTATGTAGCCTTCAAGAGGTTACGTGGCCTCTCTGAGCTTCCCTTTTTACCTATAAAATAAAAGGGAATTGTAGTACCTAATTTAGAGAGTTATTAAAGCCCTTTATAGAGGAGAATAAAAAATCATTAATTATGTTTCTTTATTATTGGTATGTAACTATCCTTTAAAATAGCCCATGCTTGCCAGACAGTCAGAATAGCCTGTTTTGTTTTTTTGTTTTAAAATTCAGTCTAAAATGTTGTGTTCAAGAATGTAAACAATGAAGAGGTTGAGCCCTTCAAACACACAGGTCAACATGCCCAAAAGAAGAGCAACAAGCAGCCAGGCAGGGGTAAGAGCTCCAGCTTTTATTGGAAGCTCTGATGAGTACCCAGATATTTTTAGATTATTTTTTTCTTAAATGGAAAACAGACACACACACCAAAAGGCATAGAACAAACACCCAGAAATATTTTGTTTCAATTTTACATGAGTTATTTTTACAGATCTGCCTTGCTGTGTGGATTTCATTGAGAAGGAAATGAATCCGTGATATTGCTTCCATGGCAACCTGTCTCTTTGTGATTGGCTGAGAGGTATCCAGGCACTTGCACAATACCCCAGAAAGTGCAAGTCGTGTTAATATTTAACAGATGCAGTAAAACCTACCAGCCCCATGGCATTTGTTATGCAACTAACTATTAATAAGGAGGTTCAGATCCATCCTAACATTTTCTCACCCTCTAAATATCCTTGTGAGGGTTTGTTTGTTTTTTTTTCCTTGTTAAAACCTGACATACAGAGAAACAGGAAGGGGAAGGGGGAAAGGAGGACAGGACCCTGAGGAAGGGGCAGAGAACCTTGAAGGTGTGAGAAGCATAACATTTCATACTTTGTTCTATTTCAAGATAGAACTGGTTTAAAAAGAGAAATGTGATCTGCCCCAAAGAAATGTAACGCCATTTTACATGCAATCATGGTTAGAAGGGAAAGCATCAAGCACCGAAGACACTTTATATAACTATGAGCGTGCTGCGAGTGTGACTAACCAAGCACAATGAGCTAAAGGGTACAAATTAAATGGCCCAGAGGAGACAATGTGTATTTTCCAGCGTCCGTGGGAAATTGAGGGGTTTTATTTTAAGCATGTATGATTTGAAACTCCCAGTGTGTCTTGAATTAAGAAAAGCATTCATACAAAAAAAAAAGTCCCAATTTGCAAAAGAGTTAAATTTCAAGGTAATTATGTTTTCTACAACCCCTACACTGCCTGGATACTTGAGAACTCTCCCTGTGTGTTTAGAGTTTTATTTATACCATATCATGAGTAAAACCACTTAATAGGGGCAGCAGCACTGAAAAGCAGCCAGGGTTTTAATGGTTGCATGTGTTATCATTCTGATAGAGTAGGCAGCTAGACAGACATGAGCAGAATAGGACTCATAGGCGAGGTCCAGAAGGTCACCAGAGAGGAAAGCCCTGGGTGCCTCTCAATAGACTGAACTAGGCTGGGACCTCGTTCCCAGGGTGACCTTTCCTCCCCTAGCATATTGCTGGTCATGTGGCTTCGACTCCCTGGCCTTTCCTCCCCTGGCATGTCGTCGGTCATGTGGTAGACCCCCTTAGAGAAGGAACAAGGGAGCCAGAGAATAGCCGCATACCCCTCCCTGAAGCACTAAGCTCTCAGGGCAATGAGATTCTGGCCTGCATTAACTAATCTTAAGAACAAAGCCTCATTGGGGTCTATGAGCCACAGAGTCAGAGATTTGGTCAAACCAGAGATGACATCTGGGCCTCAGTTGTGTTTCAGCTCCAGGCCCAGGAAAGCAGCAAAACCAGGCAGGGTGAGGCCAGGGCTGACTGCAGGACCAGTTGCAATGACTAACGCCCTTTCCTAGTGCCGGCCAATCAGTGGAGACCAAAACCCTGGAAGGACACACCTGGAAAGGTGATGAATGTTCTACTGATATCCTGCCCTTAGACCTCCCTTAAGGTCCCACCTTTAGAGAGGGGGTAAAAACCCTTAGGACTGCCCTGGTTGGTTTTTCTCAGTAATTAGAGTGTCGGCCCTCCTACAGAAGGGTAGAGGGATCAATTCCCCGTCAAGGGCACAAAAGGTTCAAGGCAACCAGTTGATGTGTCTCTCTCATATTGATGTTTCTCTCCCTCTCTCCCGTCCTCTCTCCTTTCCCCTCTCTCTCATGGAAAAGGGTGAGGATTTAAAAATAAACAAAACTCCTTAGGACAGAGGAACCAGTGCACTTGCACTCTCTTCTCTCTGGAACATGCCAGCATCTTGCCACCTCTCTTCTCTCCAAGCACCTTACCATTGCCTATGTTTTTCCTAAGCTCACAGGCTGCTTCCTTTGCCTCTGTAGCTTGTTTCCTGAGCCCATCAGTCCAGCTGGCTCACTTCTTCCACGGTTCACTTCTTCTCTGTGACTTTCTAAATAAACTTAGGCTTGTATTTGAGTCTTAGCTCTGAGTACTTTCTTAGCCAGAACTCAAATACCACGGTTGCTGACCTGACGTCCAATCACCGGTTACATTCTGGTGCTGTTTCTCTGCTAACAGTTCCACTTAGCATACTCTTATTTGAATGTCTTACTTGTGATTGAGTTTCTCAACTCCCAGTGGAGGATACAATTTGAAAACCTGTACATAAAAGGTTAGATTAAAAACCTTAAAAATGATAAGGGGAAATTACTATACTTTGAGCTTATATGTAAATAATTCTGTAGAGATGTGTTGGTTTTTGTGTATAAGTTCAATGAAAATCATGTTAGAAAGTGCTACTAGCAAAATCCCAGGACTATATCTAAAACTGATATTTGCTGATAGTCCAGGATGATAGCTGTCCCTGTGTTTCCTATAACTCTTCAAATATAACAGGGTAGGCTTTAAAAATGTATGCAAAGTAGTATATCAGCTATGACAGGTTAATGTAAAATTTTAAAAGATTAAAAATTATACATCAAAATATTAACCATGATTATCTATGGGGGCTTAGAATTGACTTGGAGTATTCCTTTTAATTTAAACTGTACTCTCCACATTTTTTATTTAATGTATGTGTTATTAAAAAGGAAAGATTATTTTTCATAAGAAACTATCAGTGCTCCTTTCTTTATTCCTTCTTTGTAAGGACAATTAAACCTTAAATATATAAAGAGCCTTACACAGTTTAAAGTGTTGGGCATCCATTCTCTCATTCCAGGCACATGGTTGCCAGGAGGAAGCTATTACAGAGAGTGGAGTCTCACTTACAGATAAGGAAAATGGGGGCCGGAGGTCAGCTCGCTCTGCAGGACGGCCGGGAGGACATATCCGGTGTCCTGGGGCCCCGTCTCCCAACACTCAGATTGTATATGAGATCTATTACCCTGATCGTTTTCACATCTTTTTAAATTAAGTTAAAGTCCATTTTCAGGTCTTAATTTTGTATTTTCTATTCCTGTGTGTAGCACACTGCTGAGAATCAAGCATATGCTTTAATAAACATGTGTTAATTTGCAACAATCCTTTCCCTTTTGCATTTTTTTTTAAAACTCATTTATCTATGCAGCTCAACATATTTGCTAAAGAACCGACAGGCAGGACCTCAATCAACCTTTCCTTTAAATTACTTCCCAAAGTTTGAAACTCTGGGGTTTTAAAATTTATATACTTTCCTAGCCATCCATGCAGTTTTAGGAGAAAGGACATGACAAAAGGGTACAATGAATATACACTAAGCCATTCTTAAAGAGCAAGATCTAGAAAGGGGCAGAGGCTTCACATCTGGGCCAGCTGGCCAGGCCCTGTGGGAATTGGGGAGAGGAAGTGAGGAAGGTAGGGGTTTTCCGATTCAGCTCTCTTCCCCAGCCTAGACCCAGAGTGAGGTCAGCAGGAAGGACAAATGGAGTTCCAATGGACGGTCCCAAGATGCATGACAGACAAGGGGGAAAGTGAAGAAATGAACACTCCAAGATGCCAGGACGGAAGGGAAATGACATAGAGTTTCACAGTGTCTTCCCTGGGTTGCTCTTTTGTTGTAAGAAATCTACATCAGCAGAGTCACTGCAAACATAAATGAATAAATTAGATAAAGGCGCCCCTTCCTCTCAGCAGACACATTCTTGCACCAAAGCCTGCAGCTTGGTGGTGGATGGGGAGCTTGATTACCTCATGGGTAAGCAACCTGCACAGCTCCATCCATGAACTGGAAACATAATCAAGATGGGCCTGCCTCTAACTAGAAGGCATTTTTGATTCCTTGCCAACAAAGTATCCTTTGGTTAATAGATTCACATACACACACCTCTGATATATAACAGAGACAAAGAAATGATTTCTAGAGTCCAGGGTAAATGAATTATGTCCCTTGTTAAAAAGAAATGGATACCCACCCCACGGAGGACGGTAATGATAGAAAGAGATAATGCATGTCAAGCTCTGAGCACAATGCCTAGTATGAATCATTCAGTAAAAGGTTGGTTCCCTGCCATTTTCCCCTACAATACTGAAACTGTTTAGATAAAGCTGCTGTTACAGAGTAATTTTTAAAAATCCAACTCCTTTGCCATAAATCCCAAAGCCGTCATATTTCCCCACATAGGAACAAACTTTATCCCCTCTCTCACCTCCATCCTCTACACCAAGTTCATTTTCGGGTAGCAGGCAGTATGCCATAGACACTGAACCCCTCTGGAAGAATGCAAATTACGTCTGTATGAGATTTTAGGGTAAAACTCAAAGCCATCACAGACTTTACATTTTCTAATGAAACAAAAATTTGACCCAAGCTTATAACAATTTTGCCAGCATTGGCTATGGGCCTGTGATCATCATTAACCCATGGATTTGAACCCATCTCAAAGGCGAAAGACTCTAGATCTGTTGAGGGCCAGGCAGAAGTCAGGCATATCTCCCAAATGTCACTTTTAACAGTGACCCTGAAAAAAATGAGCAGAGTTGATGCACAAGACTGTGCAGGAAAAATGTGCAGAGTCATGTTTTCAGTGACCTTGGGTCACAGCCCTTCCTGCAGTTCTTCTATTGCTTCCAAATGAACTCCAGAGACAGATCAGGCGTTTCTGAATGTTTACTGAATTCTCCCTTCCCCTACAGCTTTTATAGTTAACACTTGGAGTGGGGGAAACGAGTTAAGTCGGCTCGCGTGAATTGCGCGTACTCCGCGGGAGCCGTCTTAACTCGGTCCATATAGATTTGCGGTGGAGTGCGGGAAACGTGTAAACTCGGGCCGATTGTAACTGCGTATTACCAAATATTTGTTTGTTTGCCGTTCACAAAGATACCTACCTGCGTATGCGAACCGTTTCATACCCATTGGGGTAATAGGTATCATAAAAATCCCTGATTTTGCGCGGGAAACCTAAATAATTGCCCGCGCCATCTTATATTTTGGCGGGAAATTCACCCCACACCGGAGTGTTAAAACTCTGTAAATGTATAGAGAATCCACCTGCCATATCCTGACCAAATTAAAAGGCATGCTCTGTAGTCCCCTCAGTCCGATACTATATTGGCATAGAGGGATGCTACTTTCAAAATACCCTCTCTTGCCCAGCTGGTGTGACTCAGTAGTTGAGTGTCCACCCATGAACCAGGAAGTCATGGTTCAATTCCCAGTCAAGGCACATGCCTGGGTTGCTGGCTCAGTCCTCAGTAGAAGGTGTGCAGGAGGCAGCCAATAGATTATTCTCTCTCATCACTGATGTTTCTATCACACTCTCTCTCCCCCTTCCTCTCTGAAATATATATATATATAGGTGTGTGTGTGTGTGTGTGTGTGTGTGTGTGTGTGTGTGTTTAAAAAATACCCTCCCTAAGGCAGCAGCAGCCCTTCGGAACTTCTGAGCCTGGGATCTTACAAGGAGACAGTGCCCCACAAGGTGTTTATATTTTCATAAAATGTCAGGTAGCTAGATTTGTCTGACCTGGCATAGCTTTAGCCAGGAACAATTTATAGAAGATGAAACTCAAGGCAATGATCTAGCATGTGGTATCTTAATAAATGGGAAATGGAACAAATCGAAGAATTTTTACCATCAAGGCAACTTGGTAAATTTGGAGGACATTATACAAAACACAGGTCAAATACCAGAATTAAGCAACCCAAATCAGGATGAAAAGATATATAAAACAACAGAGAGTACAAGTATTTTTAAATGAGGGAAATAGAAAATAGATTCTTTTCTTAACAATTTCACCCAAGAATATGTTTTAATTGAGTTTTAAAGAGAGATAAGGGGAGAGAAGAGAAATATTGATGTGAGAGAGAAACGTCAATCAGTTGCATCCCATACCCATTCTGACCAGGGATCAAACTGGAAACCTAGGTATATTCCCTAAATGGGAATCAAACCCGCTACATTTTGGTGTATGGAACAATGATCCAACCAATTGAGGCACCCTGCCAGGGCAAAAAACAAAAAGATATTCTTTTAGAGTTAAAAATAAGGTGGGGGTTAGAAAAGGTCATGGAGAACAAGTTAAGAGCTTATGTTCTCTTTGGGTTCCCCTGATTTACCACAGCTGCCAGCTCTGTGTGCCAGGTGAGACTGGATCCTCCAGGCTGCTGGGCAGAGAGTAAAGCAGGGCCCGGGCTTTGCCTCCACCCTTTGACTCTCACCCAACGCTGTGCACTCCTGCATCTGATTGACAGTTTGGTACTCACAAAGGACACAAGTACCTCCGCAAACACCTCCAAATATCTAATCTCATCTTTACTCATGCCCATAAGTAAATGAGTAGCCAATATTGTGATGCTACCTTTTTAAAAATCTAAAAAAGTAATATATGAATATTCTTAACTACACCTTACTGTTTGTATGTGACTTATCTGCCCGCCTTGCCATATACTTTAAGCACCACAAATCCTAGTTTAGGATCTTGAATAAAGGAAATACCTTGATAACATTTATTCACACTATATTTGTATATTTTCTTAAGTTCAAAATTGTCATTTAGTTAAGAACAAATGATAGTCATTTGAAATGCAGAGAAGGGTTTCAGCACCATCCTGTTTTTCCTCTGAGTGTGCATCTGTATTCATTCATTCATTCATTCATTCAACAAGGGTAGGTATGGGCACTTTGCTAGTTTCACCCAGATACCAAAGTCAAGACAACAGTTCTCTGTTCACCAGAGTCCACTTAGACAACAAGGTGAGCAAATTATTGAGATAATGTAATGATGGGAAGTTCTGCCTCTAAAATGGTTTAGAAGAAGGGAGATGGTGGTATTCTGGATCAAAAATTATCAACTGGCCTCCTCCTGCAGATCCAGAGACCCGTGGATTCCCAGAGGACATGCAATCACAGATATGCGGCTAGACATGCTTATAGTATTCATGGCTCAGGGGCTCGATCACATTCAATACTGATTCCAGTACACATGGCAGGTGCTCTATATTTGCTGCACCAGGTAAAGGTGGGCTGGGACAGACAACTTTTGAGCTCTAAGCTCTTTAAGTAGGTTGCAGAAGCATAAATGTGAATAACACCTACATTTCTGGAGAAATAACCCTCTTCCCAGTTAGCCTTCTGAGGGCAGGGGAACCCCTCCCAAGAGTTGTCAGACCCAAGGCAATCTTGCGTCTTCTGAGTTCTCAGAGAGACAGTCCATTAAAAGTAGAAGCTGGAAGCATAGACTACTGTCTGAATTATCTCTGCACTATTCCCAGGGCCTAGACAATGTCTGACACATAGTAAGCCCTTAGGAAAAGTATGTTGAATGCATAAATAAATAAATAAATAAATAAAAGCATGGCTCTGAAGAGGAGACATCAAGCATAGACCAGAAGCCACACAAAGTGAAAAGATTCTCAATTCTTCTTTCATGATATTGAAATTTATAGCATCAACAACCCTAAAAAAGGATGACCTTGGTCCAATACAGTCCTTGGCCTTGACCCTTCCCCTTGGGGTTAGTGAAAGGAGAAATCAGAGCTCTACCTAGAGATGGGAGTATGTGCAATAAATTTATTTTAAATAAACTCACACTTAAAGTATTGCTGGGAATGAAGTAAAGAACAAGAGAATACACTTACTTCATTCAGCCTTAAAATTAAAGGAGGCTTCTTGGAAGTGGGGCCCTTGGAGCTATTTACATTCCACATGAACCACAGAGCCTGCCCTTCAGAAGAACTTTGCACTTAGACTCAAAGAAGGTGACATTGAGAAAGATAACTTCATACTTTCTTTGAGAGGGAGAGAGGGAGAGGGAGAGGAAGAGCGAGGGTGGGAGGGGCAGGGGAGGGAAGGAAGGGAAGGGTAGAAAAACAACAAAATTATCACAGCCATCAACTAATCCCTGGTGACATAACCCTTAACTTATACTAGTATATGCTGGTAGTTTATTCAGTTCAAGAATAAGAAGAAAAAAGAAAGAATAATGACAGGGAACAGAGATTGAGAATTTAGCTATATCTGTAAATTCATTGTGAAAGAATGAGGGATACTCTTCCTAACTCCATCTCAAGGGGAGAGCAAGGATTTGTGACCTGGATGTCATCTCAAGAAAGGGAGTTTTCAGAAGTGTAGGCTCTCAAAGTAACAGCTGGATTGTTCAAGAGGAAAAAAGCTCTGAAGTTTCTAGAAGACAGGACTCTATTCCAGTGGGCCTTGATGCTCCCCGCTCCCACCCCCCACCCCTGGGGTCAATATGGGACTGCTAATGAGGTAATATGCAGCCTTGGTCTAAACCCTGGGCCCTGTGGCCCAGAAAGGATTAAACGTCACTTGGCCACAAGGGACACTAGACTTAAGCACCAAGTCCACGTGCTTCTCAAGGAGGCACTTCAGCTGCAAGACCAGAGGCCCTTCCTCTGATTTTCTGGAAGGTATAAGACCCTCATTTTACTTAAATAACCCAAGGAAACTTCAGGGAAATAATGGATGAGATTAAATTCCTAACAACCTTTCCGGGGAGAGAAGGAAACAGAGCTGGATTTATTTGAAAACGAAGAAATACAATACTCCCCCATCTCAGAGTTGAGGCACAAATTCATGCCCATTTTTTATTTGACCGAAGTTCAAAAACAAAATCTACCTTTTCCAACACATAACCAAGCCCCTGGATCTTTGTAAATGAACAGCGGAACTCCAAATGCTCCCAGGGTACCCATATTTGCCTCAGACACAGCAAGTCAGCTGGAAAACCAGCCAAGCTTGTTAAGTTCACTCAATTGCTAACCTTCCCAGAGCAGGAAGAATGTCTGTCTCAAGCAATTTCAGTTGCTGGCCTGAGATGACCCAAAGATGTCCTCCCTTTAATAACCATTTGAAAAGAGGGGGTGGGGGGTTGGAATCCACACACCAAAATTCCCTCCGTGGACAATTACCCACTTCATGAAATAAATAGAAACAGTGGCTAATGTTTAAGTCGAACCAATGTTACACGTTTATGTTAAAACGCATGTTTTCTTTAGCATTTTTTTTCTAAGGATGTATTAATGTCTAAGGGTAGACATTTCACTTTTCTAGATAACAGGCATTCATTGGTTCTTGAACGTTTCATACAAGGCAGAATTTCTGGCTTATCGTGTTTGAGAGAAAGAAGCATTTTGGAATCAAAACAAAGAGGAAACTACAAAATGAATTCCATTGAAACATGAGCAAGCAAGCACATCTAAGCTTGTTTTGTTATGACTTAGCATTCAAGGGGAAAAAAATAACAAGCAAGTATCCAATTGTTAAATCAAGAAGACCTCAGCTCCCCTGTCCTTCAGTCAATTTGCCAAGTTCCTTTTTTTTCCCCTTCTCCAATGCAATTTTTCACCATCCCATAACTTGAATCTGATTGATCACTTGGTCGCATCAGCCTGAACTCATTAGCCAATTAAATTAGAATGAAGCCATGGAGGATCCGTCTTGCTTAGCTTTGACAGGGCCATCCCGACCCTGCGTCTACACATCCCACCGCACAGTCTCGTTGCAAATGCGATTTGCATGGGAAGTTTCATTGTTAGGGGACACATTGCTACTCAGAGGACTTCTCAGGACACAGTGTGGAGTGGGGACGGGTAGTAAAAACCAGAGCCATCTGACAAAAATAGGATGCCTTGTCACCCAAACCCTGAGGCAGCTCGCACATATGGTGCCGTATTTTAAACATGAAGAAGGAGATGCTGTCTTAACAGCCGGGTCCTGTCAGGACAGCAGCGCCTGAAGAGACCTTCTTTCCTGGTGAATGTCGGAAGAGGAACAGTGCTCTGGGGAGCACGCTAATGGATTCCTTGGCGAGGTTGCAACAGGCAGCATGTTTGCTTCTACAGGGATCCCCTGAGGACTGGGCTGAGATCCCTCTGTGTGCTAGAGGCATGGGGTGTCCTGGTGAGGGGCCGAATCAGTCTGTAGGCAGGGGGGTTTTCCCCAACTGGTGCACAGAGGCCCCGCGTTTGTGCAGTTTGTCTAAAGGCGATACATTCCCTTATCTGCAAAAAGCACCATGTATGCTAACAGCTTGGAAGCTGGATCGTAATTAGGTTGGATAATGATTTGTAGTCCAAAAACCTGGCAATGCTGAGACTGGAAGAACTGTCACTTTTAGGGAGTCTCTTGAATTCACTTTGGCCTCTAAAGGGTCTCTGCCCCACCCATCTGCAACCCTGAGATACTGGAGCTTTTGGGGGAAAGCCTATCGGAGATTTGACACTAGTCCTGAATTTCCTTCAAGATAACGTAGAAGTGTGGTGAGGAGGCAGAAGGGACTGACATGTTTGTGTCTAAATTTTAACAAGTTTGCATGCAGAGACTATGTCTGATTCACTATTGTATTCTTAGTACCATGCACTCAATAAATCTGTGTGGAAGACATGCATTGAAATCCATTTTAGCCATCCATCTCATTTGTATGTTCAGTAAAGGTGAGGTGGTTAAACCTATCTTTATTTTTTATATCCACAAAATCGAATCTCGGCAAATAAAACATTTTTGTGAACATTTTTCAGGATCTATTAAAGAATCATAGGACCTCAGAGTTAAGAATACCTTAATCCAACCCACTTAATTGCAAATGAGGCAACAAGGGTCTAGAGAGTTTAAAGGACTGGTGGGAGGCAAAGCCAGAACCAGAGCTCAAACATCAAACCCCAAGGCTAAATGTCTTTCTCCACTGCTTCCAGGACTAAGAGAGCAGGCACATGTGCCTTTGACACAGAGTTGTCCCTACGTTAGGCATTGTCACCACGCCTGTGGCCCTTTGCAAGCACCATTCCCATTTTTCTAGTGCTGCCTCTGACACCACCACAATTCTCTACACCATACTATTCATCCTGGAATAATAAAAAAAAAAAATGTTAAGGGAAAATGAGTATTTTATCCTTAGAATTAAAGTCGGTGCCCAATTTGAACAACAAAATAAACAAAGTAACTGTATACTCTTACGCTTCACCACACACTGCTAGACTCATACGTGGGTAAGCAGATATCAGTCCCATAACATTTACTAGTATATATATGGGCCCTAAAGAAAATACCAACGAGAAGCCTGTTACTTTCAAATACTTTGTGAAATGAGCCGTGGAATAAAAAAATAAATACAAGATCATTGCAAGACCACAGAGCAGGTAAATGTGTCATGCACCATCCTGAACTTTGCAAGAGCTGGGCCAGAGCTGGAAGACACCAGGAAGCCCTCAGGGAGTCATGGCAGAGTGGTCTGGCTTTGCAAACATCGTATATCAGTCACACTGAGGAGACCCTGCATAAGGCAGCCAGGATGAAGGAAGAGTAATCCAGAAGTGCTTACTCGTCACCTGATTCCTCTCTTGTGGAAAGCATTCCAGTGACTGCGGCTGAACAACGCGGAAACTGTTTCTAAGGAACACTGGGTTAAGGAGAACGGGTGGACCCGCATTTAAAAGGGTATTTTATCTAGGGAGTAATTACAGATTTTTCTAAACTCCATGTCTAATGATTGGAATGACATACGTACCGAAGGCCGTTATAATAGATGGAGCATTTTAGTCAAATAATCACAAGACATTTCTTCCTCAGGCAAAAGGAGCCAACTGGTTGAATGTGGTGGGAAAGTGAAAATTCTGAACCTCAATCACATGGTGTCACACAGACATTTCTGGCTCAGGGTGAAACTGAAAAAATATAGTAAAGAAAAATCCACAATGAGCAGTAGATTTATGAACTCAAAATGTCCATTTGCCTTCAAAAAGCCTTCTGGAAATAGATTTTTATTATAGTTTGGACAGTGTTCTATCTTCTGCAACTAGGAAGTTTAAAGGGGACAACCAACTATGAAGAAAAAGGTAATTTTATTATATCTTGATATTGTTGTGTTTCTATTTACTATTTTCTCCACTGAGAACACTTAGTGCCTTGTATTGATCACTGTCAAGTGTGAATGCTCAAGATGCTACATAGAAGACATGATGAAAACTATCTAACTTGGCAGAGTAGAGCAGAGAGCAGTGCAGTTATCCAGTAAATTTAGGCAGCTTTCCAAAGCTGGAAGCATTTCCATCAGAAGGTTCCATCAGAAGCATGGATGTCTCAAGATCAAGGAAGAGGAAAGAAGGGAAGGATCTGGAAGAAACCTTTGTAAGTTGCTGTCCACAATTGAGTAGATATGATTTAAACTTTCTAAATCATATTATGACTCAGTTTATAACAATCAAGAATGTTAGGAAAAAGAATTTGAAGTAACAAGTAACTCCTGAAAAATAAAGTTGGTTCCCAATTTGAGCAACAAAATAAACAAAGTAGAACTGGATTATAACCCAAAAATATAAAACACATAACCACAAGAACACACTGATAGTAAATTTTAAAAGATTGAATGAATAACTGAATAGAGAAGAATAAACAAACTTCCCTTTAGAACAACTCTAAATAATTTATGTAGCTACTTTCCCCTTAAGGAGGTGGAGCAAATTCCCCACTCTAAGAATGAGCTCTGTATAGTATCTTCTTTCCAAAGAGGACAGTGTGAAAACAGGAGAAAGAATAACTTACAGTGGAGAAATCTGGCAAACACTACCTCTGCTGGGTTATTAAGGCAAACATCAACAGTGGTTAAGTCTCATTGATAGCATGTACCCTTAATAAGATGCGGTGAGTATGGTACTTAACGTCTGTGACTTTCTCCCCCAAATCCATCACCCCAGTCTAGTCATGAGGAAAACGTCAGATACATTCCAATTGAGGGATTTTTTACAAAATACCTGACCAGGACTCCCTAAAACTGATTACTGAAAACTAAGAAAGTCTGAGAAACTGTCATAGCCAAGAGGAGCTTAAGGAGACATGGGTACTGAATATAGTATGGTATCCCAGATGGGTTTCTGGAAAGGAAAATGGACATTGAGAAAAAAGTTAGGAATAAATCATAGATTTCAGTTTAAAATAATATATCAACATTGGTTCAAAATATGCCGTGCTAATATCAGATTCTAACATGAGGGGAAACTGGAACATTTATGCAAACTCTTGTACTTTTTCCTCTTTTTTTGTATTTTTTTAAACTACTCTAAAATAAAATTTTCTTTTAAAAGACCAAAAGGAAGTTGGCTATGGAAAAAACACCAACATATATAATAAAAGGTTAGTATTAAAAGGGAATAGATGTTAACAGTCAAAAGTAGAAACTCTCAACCCAGTGGAGCCTGGAGTTTCAGCAATGGGGGGAGAACAAGGCAAGATTCATCTCTAAATGCCTGGGAGAACTGCTTGAAACAGTGTGCTAAGGAGAGCTGGGAGGTATTCATAAGCACTGCCTGGGAGCCTGAAATAAGCAGACGGTGGATGAGGAGCAGGCCAGCATCATATACAGGGCCCGCCATGGCATCTGCACCAGGACAGGACAGTGGTGGGTAAACAGAGTCCAGGTTTCTAACAAGACCTGTGTTATGTGTTCTCCTTGGTGTTTGTAATTAGGAGGAAGAGTTACTTTTTTTCCCTACAAAACTGTCATGTTGTCTCTTTTATAAAGGTGTCTATGTCTAGGTACAGGCTGCCCTAGCTTCTCACTACCTTAAACTCTGCCCAGAAGCTTACCTAAAAGCGACTCCCCGCAATGCTGGATCTGCCCAGCCTGCTCTTTGAGCAGCAGATTCTTTATTTAGAGAGACTGAATCATCCATTTCTCACCTTTCTCACCAGCCAAGTATTTTTCACTTACTGTCAGCAATGGAGTGAACCCAGAGTCTATAAGGAAAAAGAGTCCATTTTTCACTTTTCCACTTTCGCCTGCTGAATTCAGAAATGCATTACAGCAAAAAGGAGGGTGTTTTTAAATGTAAAAATAACATCGGTTAGTTTAACATTTTTTCTCCATTTTGTTAAATGCCTGCAGTGAGTCTCTGCTGCCTAAATAGAGACTTCTTACCTGGAGGGAGCGTCTCTGTACTCCCTTAAGTATCAAGACTGCTCAGCAGCCTTGAGCTCCCCAATGGGTCCCAAGGATAGAAAGGTCATAGGCCCACATCCAGGTCCCTCTACCACAAGGGCCTGACCCAAAGGTGACCTCAGCAGACCTGTTCTGCTAGACCTCAAAGATCTGGGGTGGGAAAGAGACAGAGCTTGAATGGCTGTGTCAGAGCTACCAGACAGACACACCTGTCCTCAAGAAACTAAAGTTTATGAAAACAGTTTGTTTCAACATCTAAAAGACACTGTCAGGGTACCATTAGGTTCTTAGGTCAAAACTGAAAAAAATAGCCAAGTAGGGAAGCCAAAGCAATTGATTGAATAAGAGGAGAGTGACATTTTTTTTTATTTTTAATTTTTTCAATTAAAGTTTATATTTTATATAATTCTGTATTAGTTTCAGGTATACAGTATAGTGGTTAGACAATTATGTACTTTACAAAGTGTTCCCTCTGATATTTCCAGTACCTACCTGGCACCACACATAGTTATTACAATATTATTGACTATATTTCCTATGCTGTACTTTACATTCCATGACTATTTGTAACTATCAATCTATACTTCTCAATCTCTTCACCTTTTCACCCAGTACCCCCACCCCAGTCCCTGGGTTAAGCTTCAAAATGTTTTTACTTCATATATAAGTACAAGAAGACTCTAAATTACATACAGTTCACATACTATACTGTTCTTCTACCTGGAAGGATTTCCCTTTGCATAACATCCTTCCACAAATAACTCAAAGGCCACCAACTCCTCCCGGGTTCTTCTTTCATCTCTTGTTAGAACTAGTACATGCCTTTTCCAAATTCCTTAAGATATTTGCCATGTCCCGCCTTACTTTTTATTAGAGTTACTCTATTTCTTATCTCCTTCTAAATTATACTTTCACTGATGGCAGGAAATGGACTTAATTTATTATTTATTCTCTACAGTTTAGCCTTACTCATAGTAAGTGCTTAAAAAATGCTTGTCGAGAAGGTTTGAGTGTGCACTTTCTATCAAATTAAGCTTCAAATTAAAATACCATTAGTTTCACAACTATTTTTTATCATAAGGAGGAGACATTTTTAACTATACTTTTTTGAATTTTTGGTTCTTAATAGTAAAAAAAAGGCTTTTTTTGCCAAAATATTTTGCCAAATATTACAATTCATTGATATGTAGTTTCAAGTTAATCTTTTAAGTACAATGATTTTAAGGATTAACACATTTTTTCCCACACAATCATAAATAGAAAGATAAACATTCATTTCAACAACTTTGTTGGAAATAAATAAAAATGGAAGAGTGGAAAGTATCTTTGCTTATATAATCAAAATATAAAAAAGAATAACATATTTAAATGTTTCAAGTAGATAGCACATATAAATACAGGGCTAAGTTTCCATTTTTGCCCAATCCTGTCACTGATCAGTGGCATAGGCTACATTATTTCCTGACTGAAAATTTTAAGACAATCTGACATAGGATTAAGATATTATAGATGATAAGTCACCATCACCATGCTTTCAAAAATCAAGAAGTATAGACACAATGTAAGACAGAGTACTACACAATTTAAATTCATGTGCTCTGAATTTCACCTTTTTCCTCTAATGTAGAAAGTAGCCTACATTAGAATTGAAATTGACTAGGTGGACATTTCAGCTCCATGGTTATTACTGCTTTTAAAAGACTATAAAATAATGGGGGGGGGGCAGGAAATCAATGAGAGAAATGAACTCCTTATTTGGGGGGAAATAAACTCTTTATTTGGAATTGTTTTCTCCTTCTGTGCCTGTCTCCATTGAGTAACTTTAGATGCCATCACCTGTCTGAGGGTGTGGGTGCCTCCATATGAAGGAGATGCACATGGGGAAGCTGGCCTTTGGCTTGAGACCTCCCCATCTAGTCTCCACTTTGATGGTCAAAGAACACTGCCAATGCTAGGACTGGATGGCGCCAAAGTTTTGGCTTAATGACCCACCAGGACCTATTGCAGAGGCCTGAGAAAGGAAAGCAGCAGCGGACGTCTAGACATCAGATCCTACAAACTTCCCAGTCCCAAGGAAACACCATTTAATACACTAGGCCATCCTGAGTTTCAAAATAGAAGCCTTGCTGAGTAGAAACTACTTCCTCATTTCCCCTTTTCCTAACCAAGAATTATTCTTCTTCCCATATCATAATGTCATTGCTTCCTCAATTGTTTTGTTTTGGGTTTTTTGTTTTCTTTTGCCAAAGCCAAACCTAGCTGTCATTCTCACCATCCACAATCATTCATACAAGAAAATTTCCAGAACACCTACCACAGTGGGGCTCACTGTGCTAGGTTTAGAAGACAAAGTGCTGAGCAAGGCAGATGCGATCCCTGTACTCATTGAGGACACAAGGAAAGAATGTGTGCCCTGGAATGGAGAGAATGATAACCCTTGATCAATTTCTTGATACAAGATGGCACATTTCAGAATGTTTCACACCATGTAAGACACTGGTGAACACTGACAGAAAGTGAGGTCCTCAGGGAAAGGACCTCTGTCTACCATATAGAAAACCCCAGCCAGTGTGGCTCAGGGATTGAGCATCGACCTATGAACCAGGAGGTCATGGTTGGATTCCCAGTCAAGCACATGCCCAGGTTGCTAGTTTGATCCCTGTTGGGGGGCATGCAGCAGCAGCCAATCAATGATTCTCTCTCAACATTGATGTTTCTATCTCTCTCTCCTTTTCCCTTCCTCTCTGAAATCAATAAAAGTATATTTTAATAATATAATATAGAGAAGCCCTGAGACATGCATGATGCTGAGCTATAGGTTCAAAAGGTTGAAAAAAAGAATATAGGCAGCAGAGCCCTGGGGCAATCCTCAAAGTTATGGCTTCCACAGTGGGGTACATGGCAAACAGTCAAGAGTTCCTGAGGAGGTATAGCCCCTCCCAAAAAACACAAGTCACAGAAGTGGCTGAGAAGGGAGTCATCACTCATGGTTTTGGGGAAGAGGATACAGATTGCATAAACCCTTCTTCATTTGTTACAAATGAGTAATCAATACCAGTTTCTAAGAGGGTTGGTAATAGGAGTGTTAGGAATTAAATAATAGTTGTGTCCACACAAGAAGAGACAATATCCCATGTCTACTCATGAGAGTTGCCACAGGGAATGTGTAGTATAATTCTTTGGGAGATTGAAGAGCCAACAGAAGGAGCCCGCACTGTGAGAGTCATAGAGGTCAGAGAAGGAGAGGGAAATCTACGCCACGCTAATCGGCCAGGGATTTACGGAAAGCAGAAGGAAGGGAGGAAAATTCTGATTAGAGAATTTTAGACCAAAAGAGACTAAGATTTAAACTACAAGTGAAAGCTGTAGAAGTGACAATAAAGTTTTCCATTAAAATCAGAAATAAGGACTAGATGTTTCAATTCGGCTACAAAGGAAGTTTCCGTTTTGCTCATCCAAGTTTGAGGACTATCGTTACTCACAAACGCAATCCTTTTTAAACTGGCACCAAAGAACAGATACTCCCCCACAAATTTATTAGCTGTGCATGGCGGGATCAGACTAAATTCTAAGAGACACGTCATAAATCCAAATTATCTTCTTTCTCAATACTTTGGAAAAATTATGGTAAACTTATATACAGAGATAGTAATGTGAACCGACGCAAGCTTTCATAATAAGAAACTACAGTGATGAATTGATTCGGTCAAAGCTTCTTGCAGGGTTTTTCTCTTTGCAATTTTTTTGTGACAAATGAATAATCCCCAGAAGTTTCTAATAGGACTAGCAATAGAAACTAAATAATGGTTGTGTCCACATCAGAAGAAACAACATCACAGTCTGCCCATTGGTGTTGCCACAGGGAGTCTGGTGGGCACGGTGGTTAGAACATGGACTCTGGTGTCAGGGAGCCTGAGCTCCAAGTGCAACTCAGCACTGACGTACACAACAGCATGGGCGACCCTCACATGCATTAATTATGATAAGTGAAAGAAGTTAGACTCAAAAGCCTACACGCTGTGTAATTCCATTTAAGTGCCATTCTGAAACAGGCCAATTGATAGCAGCAAAAACACCCCAGTGCAGTGGTTCTCAACCTTCCTAATGCCGCAACCCTTTAATACAGTTTCTCATGTTGTGGTGACCCCCAACCATAAAATTATTTTCGTTGCTACTTCATAACTGTAATTTTGCTACTGTTATGAATCATAATGCAAATATCTGATATGCAGGATGTATTTTCATTGTTACAAATTGAACATAATTAAAGCATAGTGATGAATCACAAAAACAATATGTAATTATATATGTGTTTTCCGATGGTCTTAGGCGACCCCTGTGAAAGGGTCATTCGACCCCCAAAGGGGTCGTGACCCACAGGTTGAGAACCACTGCCCCAGTGGTTGCTGGACCTGGGGCAGGAGGGGGGTTTGATTAGAAAGTCGCCCGGAGAGTTTGAAGGAGCCAGGCAGTGGAACTGTTCAATATTTATTTGCCACTAGTCACTTGTCAGAACTCATAGAAATGTACACCAAACAGAGTGAATGTCACTGGGTATACACCAAAAGATCTGCATTTTAAAAACATTCCCATTTTGCCATTTAATGGCAAAAGGACCTCGCCCTAGTTACTAAATCTTTTTCAGCTTCAGATTCTTTATCTCAAAGATAAGTCCAAGAAGCTTTCTCATAGGAATATTAGTTGGATTTAATGAGTTAATGCAAATAAGGCTTTCAGAACAGTTTGCCATATAGGAAGGCCTTAGTAAGTAACAATCACCATCATCATCACCATCATTGTGCCTGGTTTACGACAGATGCAGTGGATCCTCTCATTCTTGGCCCTGATCCCCTCTTAACCCATGCACCCATCCCCACATGCTGGGCAGATTGGCTCTTTTACTCTCACAACTGCTTTCCTCACTAGGAATTGCCCTCCAAGGCAGGCCTCTCAGCCAGTCATTGGCTATTGGTGGCCCCTGGGTGTAACCTTGGGTTGATGTGAAGATAAAAGCACAGCCTCTTATCAAAATCAGGGACAACCCTGAAGGGCTAGTCCAGCCCCAGAACTTTGGGTAGGATTGGTTTGGGCCTCAACTGCAACCGCATTGTCGGCGGAACGCTGCTCATCTATGATGTCTTCTTCGCAGGCAGTAGAGAAAATAAGTGTGCAGACTCTGGAGCCAGACCACACGGGCTCCTTTCCTGGCTGGACTGTGGCCATGGCATTTTAGAAGTCACTTACCTTGTCTGTGGCTAAGATGTCTCACAGGGTTCTGGCAAGGATGAAGTGAGCTAATAAATGTAAAAGCCCTTGGAGCAGAACCTGGCAAGTAGCAAACACTGAACTGTTCACTGCTGTTCTTCCCCAGGTCACAGTGATCCAGCCTTCATCTGCATTTCTGAGACCCTCACTAGCTGACCACTCGTTTTTGCTTAGCCCATTCCACAATATTACATTTTTAATCTCTATATGTGTGTTTTTTCTGCTGCCTTATCTCAACTAGAAGTGAATAGTAGCCCCATTTCTTTTAGTGTACACAATAGGGTTTCAGAGAAATTACGGGA
This sequence comes from Myotis yumanensis, assembly GCF_028538775.1. NCBI lineage: Eukaryota > Metazoa > Chordata > Mammalia > Chiroptera > Vespertilionidae > Myotis > Myotis yumanensis. The sequence goes on from NW_027223753.1 coordinate 180,326,811, forward strand.
TCACACAGCCAGATCACACAGCCAGACAGTGTCATGCAATTTGTTCTCAGAACTTGGGCTTTTCCCATTACATCATGCCAGTTATATAAAGAGCTGTTGAGAAAGCTGCTTCTTATACAGGTTTATTTATTTAAGTTTATGTGCTATGAAAAATACAGGTCTTAATATGGAGACAGTAATTATGTACACATTGAAAGAATATTAAAGGGTGATAGTTCAGCACCCTCTCCCTAATATGTCTACATTCCCAACAAGTCATTGGTTGTCTCGCCTCTGAGTATTTTCAGGGACAAGGAACTCACAGCTTCCTGAGGAAGCTTGGTATTGTGAGGCTCTCTCCATCAGAGGGAGAGAAATTAAGCCTCTCTTCCTAACTAACACTTTCCCTCATTCATCCTAAGTCTGCTTGTGGAGCCACACCAAATAAAATATCTTTTATCCATGCACTAGCCCTCCAAATACTTGAAAAGAGTTATTATATTCCCATCCTTGTTTCCAAGCTAAATAATGCAGCTGTCTTCCACCCACCCTGCCTCACAAAGCTTGCAGTCACCTCTTCATCCTGTGTATGTGTCTCTGGACTCACTTCAGCTTGCCAGCATCCTGAAATACAATACCTAAATCTAAACACAGATTCCCATCTCTGAATTGAGCAAGTCAGGGGGCGGGGGATGACAGTTAAACCCACATTGATATAAACTATGCTTTCATTAATTTAGCCAAGAAATCCTACCTTTGTATGGAAGTCATGTCACCCTGGGGACTCATACGGAACTTATCAACTAGATTCACCAAATATTTGTTCCATCTACTTTCCCACTCTACACTATCATATCATTGAGCTGTTTTATTATGATTATCCACTAAGTTTTTTTCTGATAAATATAACTCATTACTGTCAATATGTCAGGAATATTTTGTCAACTAATCTTCATCTAAAGGGTGTCCCAAAATTCATGCAAGAAGTAATTTTGATAGAAAACACAGGTTTATAATTTAAAAATTGTACATTTTTATTGATTCATCAAGCATACAGTATAGGGTTATGTATGGAATAGCATATAGGGTAAATGGCCTCCACAGTTTTGCTGGCACATACGCACTCTTTTGTTGAAATTTTCCATGACCATTTTTGCATAAATGTGGCTGAATTTCGATGAGGCTCATTTTCATCTTGATGGCTTAGTTAATTGACAAAATTGTCACATTTGGGGTTCAGAAAATCCACGAGTGATTGTTGAGAAACAAATGTATCCACAACGTGTCACTGGTGCGGATTATGGGCTGGAGGCATCATCGGACCAGTGTTCTTCGAAAATGTGGCTGCTCAGGCAATAACAAAAGAGTGTGTATGTGCCAGCAAAGCCGTGGAGGCCATTTACCCTATATGCTATTCCATACATAACCCTATACTGTATGCTTTATGAATCAATAAAAAATTTACAATATTTAATTATAAACCTTGTTTTCTATTACAATTACTTCTTATGTGAATTTTGGGACACCCTTTAAAACATTAACTTCTGCCAATTGGGATCCATTTGAAAATTTGATCAGCATGCTGTTGAGGTCTACCTCTAAAACATTTATGAAAATAATGGCCTGCAATGGCAATGGTATTGAATAGTTTGCTAAGAGGCAATGAACCTTTGGGTGAAATTCACAAGATCTTCTTCAGACCAGCCCTGAGGACTATGAACTACCCAGACAGAAGGCACAGCCTGTGCACAGCGGTTAATGAGAACTGGACACATTTGAAAAACAAACCCCTGCACTAGAATGAAAAAGAACGAGGGAGAAGCACGAAGAGGCTTGAGGCTGGAGAGATTAACAGGGGCCAGACCTTGTTGGGCATGCTAGGGAATTTGGGACTCATGCCAAGGGCAATGGAGACCCATTGAGTGATCTTAAAGGAGAGCAACATGATTGAACTTTAATTTTACAAAGATCACAGGCAACACTGTCCTGGGAGCTCCTGCTGAAACAGGGAGGTAGGGAGAGTGGATCTCTAAGGTTCTGTCTGATAGAGTCTGTAGTCTATCACCTCGCTAATCAAGAAACCCAAAAGAAGGTGGCTTCTTTGGGGAGGATCTGCACTTTCCCTTTCCTCATAAAATCGTCGGGACTCATCATTTACAGTGTGTGTGCATGTGTGCGTGTGTGTGTGAGACAGAGACACACACACACACACACACACACACACACAGAATGGATGGGGGAATAACGTCACAATATCCGAGCACCTTCTCGTGTCATGGTAGACTAGGTTGTCACTGTCACTGTTATTCTTCCTGCTCAGCCAAGCTGCTGAGAACAGAACCCATCAGTGAGCCTAATTCATAAGCTACAAAGTACAGAAACTCCAGCTACCAATGTTGAAAGAATGAAGGAAGTGACAAAGGGTTGACAGAGACTGATTAAAATTTCAATTTTACCAAGCATCGTGTCCAAAAAAATGTAGCCAATGATAGGGCCTAAATTCAGGATTCCTTGTGTCACTTGTTAAGAAAGTTATCTATAACCTGTAAGCAAGGACAAGAGGATAGGTGCCCATTGTTTCAATGTCACACTGAAACAGTGCTGACCAGGCCCATCCAAGGATGACTTCATTTTCTAAAATAATCTACCAATGTTTGCCTTTGCTCATTAAAAATTAAAGGCTCCAGCTCTGTGAAGTTACGTGCTGTTGTATAGACCTGTGTCTGATACAGAAGCAATATTTTCTGCCCAAGAGAAAAAAATAACCCCAAATATTATGGTTTATTGTACTGTTGGAGATTAAGCAGTTTGTTTTTAATGTAGCAATCTAATTTATTACAGTCCTTTATTACATTGCCTATAAATACCCAGCTCTTCAAATGCTCTTTGAACCAGCCTTATGATTGTACTGTTTTCCTCATTAATTAATGAGTTTGATAAAATCTTTGCCATGTGTTTATTCTATACTTGTATTAAAGTCATGTTTTACCTTCTGTCAGTTATACTTGGACATTCTTAGCACTAGATAATTTAGTGTAATTCTTCACTGTACACTGTCTTGTTGCTGGATTTTAAGATCATTGTGGGGGGAGGGGGACATGTGATTTTTTTTTTTTTTTTTTTTAGTGTGTCTTTCCTGGCCTTTCTTCATCTTGTGATGATAATATCAATTAGAGCAGATTGATATTAGAGAAAATAAGTGTGGTATCAAACACACCCCTGCCCTCCATGAGAGCAGCTGCTCTCTCTCACTCTCTTCCCTTGGCAGATTTGTATATTCTTACTTCTGGAATCTAAGACAGTGACAACACATAGGAGAAAATAGCTGTACCTGAGGCAGAAGCAAAGCCAATATATGGCTTTTCCTTTCAGCCACTTCCTCATTTTTATTGCTGAACATTCTCCCAAAGCAAAAAAAGAAAAAAAAATTCATAGAAATGTCTTCCAAGTGGTAAGGGAATTCCTGTCCATTTGACCAAATGGAATATATTTTAAACCAAATCAGAATATCACAAAGCTTGCAGAGTGGGGGTCTGGAGTCACCCCTCTTGTTCAGTCTTACAAAGTTCTTACACCGATGGGTTTCTCACCAGGTGCACTAGACATGCATGAGAGCAGGTATAAGAGCTAGGCACAGATAGAAGACTGTTTGCTTGATGGTGGGTTCTGACAGATACATGAAAATCAGTAAGAAAAATAAGGGACTGAATTATAAAACATTTCCTCAAAACCTAATACTGGAAACAACATTTGCTTCTTTTCCTGTAGAGATTTATTATGCTTTCCTGTGAAACAAATAGTGGTATAGATATTAATGACTGTCACATGAATTTTCCATATACTCTGAGTTTGCTGTTTTTTTCTTATGTTATAAAAAAGGCTTTATCCCTTAACTACCATATAAAAGTACAGAGAGCAAAAGAGCAACCCTGGTTCGTTACCATCATGCTAATTCACAATTAAATTGCGCTTTTTGTCTAATGCCATTTAGAATCACTTGGTCTTCTTAAAGTCTGTTATCTGGGTCTGTGATGTTTTTTAAAAATGCAATATTGATTTTAATAACCCAGATTCGCCATGATTTTGATTGTTAGCATACATTTCATCTCCTTTTTATGCCGGAAGCATTTCCTGTTTCAAAACCATTCAGCCAGTACGTATTATGCTGTTCTTTTTCTGACTTTTATGGGATCTGACAACTTGAGCCCCTACTATCAAGGTACATTATGGCACAAAGTATGATTCTCCAACAGGGATGTACGAAGACTACCGGTAATATTACAGTGGGAAATCTTTTGTATTGATTTCTGAAAATATCTCTGAGAGATGCTGCTGGGCCAAAGAGCCTCCTAAAACTGCAGCTCTAGAAAAACCCAGGGTGATGTTTGTTTCCCCCATAGCAGCTGTCTGAGTCCCTGTGACAGCGCCCACGTTTAGGTTGCCAGCCTCCCCGTGCTCTGGGTGGCAGTGGGGGGTGGGGGTAAAGATGGGAGGCAGTGGAGGGGATTAGGCTCTGCAAATGGAATCCGCCTTATGAAGAGCCTGGGGCCCAGCACACCAGGCCCCACAGCCCAGGGAACTGACCTGGTAACAAGGAAAGAAGCTGAAAAGGGATTGACTACCTCCCATTCAGTAAATAAGCTGTCTGAAAAGAACCTGAATTGCGAGGAGAAGCAGTTTTCTCTCCTCTGGATTGTCTGTGATTTCATTTATTTACTTAATCACTTCAGCACCACCCGGATTCGAGTACCACTGGGGGAGGCCTGGAGTGATTTCAGCAGTGCTCCATTGACCACCCACCCCTGATCCAATTTGCTTCTCGCTGTTCCAGGTCTGTTTTTAGCTCCCGTACAATTAAGCAGGAGCACAGAAGCTCTCCCAGGCCGAGCCCACGCCCACTGCAACCTTCATCTCACAGTGAGAGGGAGGGAGCAGAAGGAGACCAGGTGACCCTGGCCATGGCCCAGACTCCAGCTTTCTTTCAGCTGAGATCCAGGAGGGGATAAAAGAAGGAGAAGTTCCACAGTCCTTCCAAATGCACCCTCCTGCCTTGTCACTCACCTGCTCCCTCAGCCCATTTGGAAGGGAAGGCTGTGGACCCTGTGTCTTTGGCGATCAGCGTGTTATTCTTATTAAAGCAAATAGGGGAGGAGCAGGTGTAGTCCAGGCAAGCAGCATGTGCAGCCACACATATTGAAAGTGGTTATCCATTTCCTGTGGGTGAGCCTATGGGGAGCAAATTGCCCACTCAGAGGGCACAGGGTACCATGCACAAATAAAAGGTAATTAGGATCAATATCTATCATAAGCCTAAGTAAGGTGGAGTGGCTGTTCTGAAGCTGCAGACAGAACGATGTTGTTAACCCAGCCAGTGTTTATTAAGCATTTTTATGAGCTGGGAACACAGAACACAAAAATGACCAATCACAAGGCCTGGTCCCTGCCTTCTAAGCACTTGTGGTCAAATAGATAATGTCATGGGATGGAACTACATTCAACTTGAGGTTGTATTCTAAAGTCAGCTCTGAGAACAAAAATTGAAACAAGTCTTATGCAAAATTTCACTTGAAAAATCCTTTAAGAAAGGGCTGGTTTTTCCTCCTGTGTAAGAAGTGATTTTTCTTTTGATTTGGGTCCCTGGTAAAGCAGTTGTCTGGCTGCAAAGCATACGAGGTTCATATTATGTGAAAAAAAGTAAAATACTTCAACCTAGATTCTTCCTCAGCATGGAGAGAGACCCAGCAATGAAAGCCGGAGAAACTGAGATCCGCTACACAGCATGAGACTTACCTCTCCCAACTTAAACCCACTCCTATTTCAATAGAAATATGCTTTGTCAGTAGCATTGCCTCCCTTTGCCTTGCTTTTCCTCTTTCTTGGCCTTTTGACCTCTCTCTCCTTGCCTTCTTCTCAGCATCCCTCCCCCCCTTTGTCCTTGGTTTATAGGTCAAAATGCATGAGCTAAAAGCATATAAGGGGCAACTATTCTGGACCTCATTAAATAATGTGATAATTGCTATGACACAATAAAAGTTGAACCAAAATATTGCAGACAATGGTTTTATGACATATGCAGGAGTTAACCTGCTCTGGATTAATTCCAAAGGGACACTATAATCGAGAATGACCAAGAACCTTGCTGACTTGTGGGTCACCAGGGAGACTGCCAAGCCCTCGCTGAGGTTCCACCCTCTCCCTACAGCTGGGTTTGGACCCCCGTCACCAGTGATGGTAGCCCACAGGATTACCATCCCTGTGTGCCGGAAATCCTAGTATCACAAGTCTTCATTTATGACAGTGCCATATTTTTAAAAAATCATATGTTCATTTTTAAACTCCTTTTGGAGTAATTCCATTATGTGGATGCTTTTGATCTTCTTTTTATAGAAGTGCTATTAAAACCACCAAGAAGCCAGCAGAAAATTCCGCCTGGAGGGTAAGTAAGTGAAGCCTTCATAGAATAGGTAATCTTTGAACTTAGCCTTGCAGGAATGGGTTGCAGAGGACTCAGGTGGGTAGAGGAGCAGATCATTGCTGGCGGCAGAAGGACCTCTGGCAGGATTTGCCCCAATCACTAAGAGAGCAGCAACCGCTCTGGGGCCCAGGAGCCCTGAGAGTGTCCACCTCCAGGCAGAGGCTGAGAGAGCAGAGCGATGTCAGAAATCCGTGTTCCTTGGGAAATAAAGTGCCTTGTCTGCTCTCTGTTCCTTTGGTATCCAATTTGTTGAGATAAAAAGAGCCAGTGTATTCTCCAGCCCAGGCTACCTGGGAAGCTCCAGGTCAGACCATAGCATATTAAAGTTAAAAAGTTAAATTTATAACTAATGAGGAATATTATTCAAGGATTTGTGTATTTTCTGACCTTAAATGGCCACTGGAAACTATATAAGCCAGGTTTGAGAAGAAGTTATGGAAGGATGGTGGAAGTTTCAAAAAAGTAGAGATAATTCACTGGCACAAGTAGCCTTTGTTATCTACCTACAGTACTCATCAGAAGGCAAGGCATTGTTTCATCTTTAATGTTGGATCTGTACCATTCTCATAACCCCTTCTACATCAGCCAAACTGTGATTAAGAAACATGTCTAGCCCAGCTGGTATGGCTCAGTGTTTGAGCGTAAACCTATGAACCAGGAGGTCATGGTTTGATTCCCAGTCAGGACACATGCCTGGGTTATGGGCTCGAACCCCAGTAGAAGGCATGCGGGTGGCAGCCTATCAATGATTCTCTCTCATCATTGATGTTTCTTTCTCTCTCTCTCTCTCTCTCTCTCTCTCTCTCTCTCTCTGGAATCAATAAATAAAACACATTTTTTAAAAGAAAAAAGAAACACGTCCAGTCTGTTGTTCTGCTAGGTAAACCATGGTAAGAGGCAGGGGAGCAACTAGCTGGGATGTAACAAGTGTTAGAAGAATTGGGCTATAGGAAAGGGATTTGGCAGGCCTTCTCTATCCTGAGAGATCTGAGTCTGAAAAGAAGCCCATAGCATGGAGGGGATTCTTATCAGGGGAGGGCTGTAGGAGTGATGAGAACACTTGATCAGTTCCAGTTCGGCTACTCTAATAAGGGGCAACTTTGAACTTATTCTCACGTCAGTTTCCTCATCTGCAATTTGTGGGTAACAATACTCACTCTATAACGTGTACTGTAAGAACAAAGCAATGGAATACGGAAAACCCTAGCAACACGTGCTTAACTCAGTGGTACATGCTCAGTAAGTAGTCGGATTAAGGTTTTCTAGAAGAGAAGAGGGGGCCCTTAGGCTTCATCCGCAGTGAAAAGACTTTGGTATGATTAAATGACAACTACGTAACTCAATGAGGAGAGAACAGGTTCTGCCTGCTTGTCACCACTGGATACCAAGTGCTTTACACAGTTCCTGACACATAGTGGTTCAATAAATTTTTTTTCTTTTTAATTTTTTATTCTCTTTACCTGCTCCTCCTAATGTTAACATCTGAGGTCGCCAATACAATTATCAAACCAGAAGTAAATATTTTTTAATGAATGTTGAACATTTCTAAATAATTAAAAATATGGTTATTATCAGTAGCTCTAGAATGACATTTTTCAGGAAACCAGGAATAAAAAGTCTCTTTGGGTCATGTACTCCTAGGTATCGGAACTCCAAAATTATTACTGAGAGGAAGAACTAATTCCTTTCATTAAAGTGGTGGCTTTTCGTCGGCCTGTGGACTGAAGGGTCCCAGGTTCGATTCTGGTCAAGGGCATGTACCTTGGTTGCGGGCACATCCCCAGTAGGGGGTGTGCAGGAGGCAGCTGATTGATGTTTTTCTCTCATCGATGTTTCTAACTCTCTAAGCCTCTCCCTCCCTCTGTGTAAAAAATCAATAAAATATATTTTTTTAAAAATAAAGTGGTGGCTTTAATCCAGATCCACTGAGGTGGAACTGTCTAACCACCAGATGTAAAGTGTAGGAGCTTTGCTTCTATTTGATCCCTTTTGATTCATCGGCGTGTGGGGCTCAAGATTCATGGTAAAGAAATAGACTTCAGCCTTTTGAGCAGACCAGGATTTACAACAACAAGATATTATCAGTGCAAATTATGTAGAACATGAGTTATTCTTTCTATGGCCGATGAAGGACACTTTTCACATCATAGCCCTTTGTTACAAATGTCTTCATATGCTGCATAGACATTTATCACACCCCCACCAAATTTCACGAAGGGACATTAAGTCCTAATTTGTGTCAACAACAAGGAAAAGATGTGTCAACAACAGTGTTTTTCCCATCCCAATGACAGGTTAGCACTTCAACTGTTGCTGATCCATTGGAATTCCCTGCTTTCTCTTTCACTGAAATGGTTTGGGTTTTTTTTTTTCTGTTGAAGTAATAAACTGGAATCAGTGGGGCAGGATAGGGCATGACAATTAGTGGCAACAAATGTCATCTGCAATAATGGTCCTTGGTACACTTAAATCCATTTATCCAAAATCAAAAGAACTATTTTTTAAAGATTCACAATAATAATTAGAATTTAAAGTCACAAGACTTTAACCTTCACATAAAATAAACTGAATTATGCTTAGTTTAATTTTAGTGTTACATGATATGTTTAAGCATTTTTTTTTATTATGAATGAGATGGAGGGTAGCTTTCTGTTAACCAAAATAAACATTTCCAAACATTCTAGAAAAATCAACATTTTATCTGTGTGTTTTTTTTCTTTCTCTCTCTCTTTGTTCCTCCTGCTCTTTCATTTGCTTTTGCTTTTCCTTCTCTGAGGTGATTTTCAATGCTTCTGCTTTCTCAGATTTTCTGCAGAGACACCTGGCTTATTGCTGATAACCCTGATAAGCACTTGTCCACAGGTAACACGCTCTGGAGAATTGAGGGATCATTCTCCACTGAGTCAGAATCAGAGAATAACCACACAGCCCTGGGGAAAAGAAAAGCAGGGTAGTCTCCATGTCACTCACCTGTCATAAAACTATGGGCAAGCATTTAAAAGTCTTGAGGTATTAGCAGCTTTTTCTGAAAAAATAGGAATAACAACATCTCCTTTGTCTGAGGCTGTTTTCTGGAGATCTTTATAGTTATAATTAGAAAAATTTCCCCACCCTATTTCTTACACTGATCTTGGGCTTCTAGAACTGCTATAGGAAGACAACCAGTGGGTCACTGCTATCTAATAGTAACTCAGGTACTTGGAATTCATTTGCTTTGAATGACTCTAAAGTATTCTTCTCTTTAACAAAAAATAATTAGAAATATCTTTTCTCAATATTTTCTCCTTTATATAAATTCAGTCCCTTAATCTAATTAGCATGTCTTTAACATTCTGAAAAAAAATGTTAATATACTTTTACAATGTTATGCCCAATTATTATTTTGGAAAAAAAAGTCAGTCAGGGCAAATAGGAATTGAGCCTCTAACACTCGCAAATATTCTTTGAGTACCTAGTGCTGCTATGTGAAGATCCTCAACAAATATGAAACTTCATGATATCAAAAACTTTATAACTCATCTGTGTAGATAATATTCATTGGATTTTAGTCTGAAAAGGGAATACAAGATCATCACTTTATACATGGAAACAGGAAATAATTTACTATCAAGAAAATAAAACTGAGAAGAGAAAAGGATGGTTTGACCACCAGAGAAATAAAGTGCCTTCCTTCCTTCTAGACTCGGCAAAGTCATATCGCCTTGCATTTGGAAAAATCCAGATAAGCATCCAACAGTTATTATCAGCAGATGACAATGTAGAGTATTTTAGTACAAGCTTCAAGTGGCTGGCTGTGGGCAGGTAAAAAAAAAATGGAGTGCCTCAGAGAGGACTTGCTGCATGCCTTCTAGCATTCGATGCATATGATGGATGGGGAGGGCCAGAGCAGACGCGCTGAGGCAGAGGAGCCAAAGGGATCTTAGATCAACACGGTCAGGCAAGGCCTGTGACAACTGTAAAACTGTAACACTTGGATCATAAAATGGCACAACCTCAAGGTCATATGAGAGTGAGTTGTTTTGTTTCTGGTGTGTTTTTCAGATATGGCTGGCTATCAATATTTGATACAACCAATTCATGATGGACTTATTACGTGGTATGTTCTATTAATTCAACTTCTTACTATAACTTTTCTAAAATATGCTTGTGGTGTATTGTTTATATTCCCAGGAGTAGTGCAAAAGGAAAACTGGACCACCCGACAATTTCCCAGGAAAGCAGTTATCTGTTGGCTGTATAAGGACCGAGTGCCTCAGGGATATTACTGCCAGAGGACTGAAAAATAGCAGAAAAGACCCATAGATGAAAGAATACTGGAATGGTAAGATGACATAATGGGACACATCTGGATGATTAAAGAGGAGAGAAATACATTCCAGATGAGCTATAAAAAGATGAGTGGCCATACCTGAAAATAATAGAAAATAATCTTGAATGTAAACTCTCATTGAAAAATTTTAAAAATTTTAAATAATAAAGATGAGAGGCCAAAACCCATGGAAAAGAATTAAGCATTAAAGAAGTGGCAGCAGCTCTGAGTGCGATGGGTATTGAGACGTGTTCTTGACAAGGAGGGAGGCAGAGCAGCTACTGGTGAAGAACAATATTCAGTGCAGGTGAAACGTCACGCTCTTCAGCCCAGGGTGTTTATTGCTCACCTCCTGGATGAGGCTTGATATTTCTTTTGATGTAATGTTTGGGGTTCTGCTTCAATGCTTGATTAAGCATATAGTTGTGGGTTATGTTAATACAACCCTTCTTTTCCTTTCTACCCAACAGATAGGAGTGAGGCCATCCACTCAGAAAGAGAACCACCAATCCGGTAACCAGGAGCTGTTCATTAAGGTCTAGCTAGATTTGAACATTTGGCTTGTAATTAATACCATGTAATGGTTAATTTTAAGTGTCACTTTGGCTAACCCAGATATTTGGTCAAACGCCAGTCTGGATATTGCTGCAAAAGTTTTTTGCGTTGTGTTTTTTTGTCAGCCAAGATTAACATTTAAATCAGTATAGTTTGAGTAAAGCAGATTACCCTCCATATTGTGGGTAGGACTCATCCAATTAGTTGAAGGTTTAAGAGGAAAAACTGAGTTCCCCCAGTGTTTTCTGCCTCCAGACTTCCTTCTGACTCAAGCTGCAACATTACCTCTTCCCTGGGTCTCCAGCCTGCCAGACTGCCCTCAGATTTCAGCCTTGCCAGCCGCACAATCACATGAGCCAATTCCTTAAAATAAGTCTTCCTCTTGATAGATAGGTAGATGATAGATAGAAAGATAGATAGATAGATAGATAGATAGACAGATAGATTATATCCTACTAGAGCCCCAGTGCACAAGATTCATGCACTCAGGGGGGTCCTTCAGCCCAGTCTGCACCCTCTTGCATTCTGGAAGCCCTCAGGGGATGTCTGACTGATGGCTTAGGCAGGGAGCGGGCCTAAGCCATCAGTCAGACATCCTTAGCGCTGCCGTGGAGGCAGGAGAGGCTCCCACCACCACCACTGCACTTGCCAACCATGAGCGGCTTCTGGCTAAGCAGTGCTCCCCCTGTGGGAGTGCACTGTCCACCAGGGGGCAGCTCCTTCATTGAACATCTGCCCCCTGGTGGTTGGTGCGGTCATTCCACCATTCAGTCAATTTGCATATTAGCCTTTTATTATATAAGATTGGTTCTGTTTCTCTGAAAACCTTGATTACTATGCACCCTTTAGGATTTAGATCCAGAACTTGAAATGAAAATAAATTTGACTATAATAACCTCAGACATTCTGGACAAAGAATGATTTTTTATGAAAAATTTTAAGTGAAACCTAAATAACTTATTATAGGAACATTGAAAACTTGTGAACTAGGTATTGAACCTAGGATTCCAGGAACCCAATAGTGTAGTCTGGATTCATGATTATCCTCTTTCCTTTTTCCCCATCATTTTGTTTGATGGCCTATGGTCTTATAAAGTTTCTGATATATAGCCTGGTACTCAGTTATATTTTTGTCAGGGTTTCGCTACCTTTCCAGAAAGTCTTATATGGTCCCTCTGTATACACCATCTTTCTTGACTGCTCTATCTCTCTTTTTTCTTTTTTTTTTTAAAGGAGCACACTGAGTGAAAAAAACAAGGACTTTAAGGTAAAACAGATGTGAGTTTAAATTCTGGATCCTAAGCAAGCACTAGCTGTGTGATCTTGTCCAAGTTACTTAACCTCTCTGAATCTCAGTTTCCTTAACATTCAAGATCTTCACAGAGTCCATGTGTAGATTAAATGAAATAATGAATGCCCTGATCATACTATTTATACCATTTATATGGGGAGACTGCCAATAAAATTTGTATTTTTATGATTATTGGTTCCTTACTTAAGAATTCCCTAATAGTAAAAAACACCTACAAATATGTAATTTAGGAAGTAAATAATGCCTGCCATACTTAACAGCTGAGAAAAAAAGAGAGATCATATTATTCAAGGTAGCCTAACTTCTACAGAAACCAGCTCCCAAATTATAGCATCTTCGTACAATTAAATTTAGATTTTGCTCACATCACAAGCCCAATATGTGATAATTGGGGGGCTGAATTCCACAGGGTCAATCATGTACCCACAGACCTTCAATCTTGTGGTTTCACCCTCATATTGGCCCTTACAGTTCTCTCTTTCAAGCTAGCTGATGGGGGGGAAAAAAAAGGCAGAGGAAGAAAAAGAGTGATGATCACAGTTGGCAGCTTTTATGAGCCATTTCTAGAAGTGACACATATCACTTCAGTTCTCATTCAATTGGCCAAAACTCCATTGCGCAGCCTTACCTAGAAAATGTAGTGCTGCTGTGTGCCCAGGGAGATGAAAACAAAGATGTTGATGAACTTGGGCACACATTTCTGTCTCGGGAGCCATAAAAACGTACTAGATTCATTTTATCAAGTTTGTTTACCCTTAAACTGTTAACTTCCCATTGCTTGCGCATATGCTTTGATCTGTTTTCAGGCCTTTGCATTTTACTTACATTCCTAGGAGCACGTTTGCTGAGGAGCAGAATTTAATAATGGAGAAAGAGAAAGGCCATAAGTCCCTTGGTATCTGAAGTAAGAAGAAAGGGTATCTGCTTAGAGGGAAGAGGAAAAGACAGGGAGGCTCAGAGTAAAAAAGAAAATTATAAATTTCTTATTACCCTAAAGAGATCATCAAAAGTCCATGCAACCATAAGGGTCAAGTACTAGAAATGCTATCTTCTGTGATATTATTTTGTAAGCCTGGTAGTCCCTAAATTTTCTGAGCTTTTAAGTTCCACATTGAGAAACAGTAGTGCAGCCCGGCCAGCATGACTCAGTGGTTGGGCATCAACCTATGAACCAGGAGGTCAACATTCGATTCCTGGTCAGGGCACATGCTTGGTTGCTGGCTCGATCCTCAGTGTATGTGGGGGACGGGGGTGGGTGGGGGGGGGGTGGTGCAGAAGGCAGCCAATCAATGATTCTCTCTCATCATTGATGTTTCTATCTCTCTCTCTCCCTCTCTGAAATCAATAAAAATTCATTTTTATAAAAGAAAGAGAGAGAGAGAAACACTAGTGCTGACCAGAGCCTCACAGAACATCCAGAGGGATTTGCCCATCTGTACGCTGCAAACACCTACAGTCAAGGATGAGTGTGTTGAAAGTGCTTTCACCTTCATGGACTACTTCAAACTCCTAAGAGAGGCTGAAGTAGCAACAAACTTGAGCCCTACTTCCTAGTCCACTATTTTCTTTTGTTGCTTCTGGATCTTACCAACATTCTGTGTCTATGAAACAGCCCTGACCTATCCCCTGCCCTATGTGCTTCCTCCCACGCTGTCCAAGCAGAGATGCGTACCTGATGCAAGACCTCCACTCTATGCAGTGTGGCAGCACCTACGTGACACGATTTGTTTCAAGGTGAGGGGAGACCAAAAGACTTATCCACACTCCCCTGCTAAAAGGTCAGCACTCCACCTGTATGACTACAGTGCCAGAACATTCCAGCATTAGCCAGGCATTGGGGTAAGGCACTGGAGACCTCTGAAAAGGTACGGCTATTATCTGTCAGCACGAACAGTCAAAACCACCATCTATTAAGTGGTCACTATGTGCCACCCACTTTATATGTATTATGTGATTAATCCCACCACAACCCTAACAGTATTATTACCTCCATTTTAAAAATGAAAACTGAGTTTTAGTGAGGTTAAGCAAACAGCCCAGGGCTGCATAACTAATAAAATACAGAGCCAGGATTCAAACCTAATTGTCTGACTCCTCCCACATGAAGCAATTATAGCTAACATTTGTTGAGAGCTTACTACATACCAGTTCTAAGCACTTCACCTATGTTAACTCATTGTACCCCCATAACAATCCTGCAGTGCTGAAGCTGTTATTATTGCCGTTTTGCCGATGAAGACATTGGAGCACAGAATGAAGTGACTTGCCCAAAACCTTCGAAAAGCAAGTGAAAGAATTGGGACTGGAACTCAGGGCATTCTGACCCAAGACTAATGCAGTAATTTCTAAAATTTTTATACTTTTTTAATTACAAAAATGCCAAAAATACGAAAAGTAAAAAAGAACATATATATCCATACATTTAATAATTGCTGGCGTTTTGCCATATTTGCTTCAAATTTTTGTTAAGACACTTTAAATTAAGTCCTCATAATATCTCACTCCCTAATACTTCAGCATGCATCTCTAAATAAGGATATTTTCTCATATATTCACAATACCATTATCACACCTGACAAAACTTATTAGTAATTGGCTAAGAACATATTCAAAACTCCCCAGTTGTTCCACAAATATCATTTTCACAGCTGTTTTGTTCAAATCAGTATTCTTCAGAGGATCATGGATGGCATTTTCTAATTATGTAACTCTAAAACACCTCCTCCCCACTCTCTTCTATGCCACAGTATTAATTGTTGAAAAGATCAGTTGGCTATAAAATGATCTGCCTTCTTAACTTGTCTGATTATTTTCTTATGGTGCTAGTTGAGTTGTTCCTCTAACTTTTGGATTCCCTGTGGAGTAGAAGTTATACCTAAGTCTTGAATAGATGCACTGTTGCCAAGAGCACTTCCTAGATGATATTGCTATTTCATAGTCCACCACATCTGGATCTTCACAACATCTGGCCATTCCATCAGCAGGGAGGTCAAGTGCACCCAGGGAGCCAAGTCGATAGCACAACGCCTCTACTGCAAAGCCCTGCTCCCCCCGCTTCAATCAGCAAGGAACTGTGCGCTGATGGTCCCCATCAAACCTTTATTCGGCGGTTTCAGCATCTATTGAAAATTGTGGCTTACTTTATCATCCCATAAGGGCTACAAAATGGTGACTTTCCAACCATATTATGCCACCTACAGAGCCGCCCTTCTTCTATAAGAAAGAATTTTCCTTCCTCAACTGGGACTATTTGGTTGTGTTGAAATACCGTTTCTTCTGGTGAGACATGTTAAATATTCAGTTACTTTTAATTACCAATTCTCAGGGAAAGGAACTGATGAAATAATCACCTCCAGTGGTGGAAAATTTGTTTTGTTTAGGGAGATTTTATCTTTTTTAGTTTAACTATAAACTGTGTTGTTTTATACATTCAGTCCCTTTCCTAATGCTCACATTTTCTCAGATTTGACCACTACATAGTCTCAGCTGTAATGCTACTGAATCTGGATTAGGGCCTAAATGCAAATCTAGGTGTCCCATGCAGCCATTGGGTGGACTTTGCCTCTCTGTGCTTCCATCTCTTCATGAATAAAATTGGAATAAAAAGTATATATAGCGCCCTAACCGGTTTGGCTCAGTGGATAGAGCCTGTAGACTGAAGGGTCCCAGACTCGATTCTGGTCAAGGGCATGTACCTTGGTTTCGGGCACATCCCCAGTAGGGAGTGTGCAGGAAGCAGCTGAACGATGTTTCTCTCTCATCGATGTTTCCAACTCTCTATCTCTCTCCCTCTCCCTTCCTCTCTGTAGAAAATCAATAAAATATATTTTAAAAATATTTTTTAAAAGTATATATAGCTTTTAAGGTAGTATTAAATGAGAGAGGTCAGCTACTGGGCTTAGCAAAGGGTGTGACACACAGAAAGAATGCGATATATGTGTACTGTTCCTGCTTTCACGCCAATAACATCACCATGTAATAGGAAGTCCACACTAAGGAATGGTGTGGGTCTGGGGATAGGGGTAAAGGGAAGAGCAAGTGTCATGAATACCCTGGGGAAAAGGCTCTTCCAGAACAGTGGCACCTGGGGGGGAGGGGAGGTCTGTGGCAGGGAGAAGGCAGACGGCAGAATAAATTCCTGAAAAAATATTTTTTTTGTTTCTTTCCATTTTCCCAGCACTTACTGTATCCTGAGATGTCAGAAAGAATGCTGGTGAAGCCAAAGCTGAGTTGGGTCTCAGATCTGTGGCAGTGGAGAGGTCAGGGCCATTTCTAGCATTAGGCCCCTTGGCCACCTCTCCCACCAGCCAGGCCCACGTTCAATGTGTGGCTGACAGACGAAGTTGCTTGGTTCACATTGGCCTGAGAAAAGAGCTTATGGGAGAGGAGCTAGGCACCATCACCTTCAAGAACAAAGATTCTCTGAAACACTCAGACTATGCATTTTCCTGTAAAAACCTCCCCCATAGACTGACAAGTGTTTTTAAGTAAAAAAATATGATTCAAAATTGTATTAAAGTGTGAACGATTATTGAAATTGACTTTCTATGAATTGTACTCTGGGAAGTCCTGGTCTTCCCCAAACCAAAATTAAGGTGAAAAATAAACTTCACTGATTCTGAAATGTTCCTTTGACAGGACACTTTGAAGTTTATATTATTTGCCTTCAATGCCACAATGGTACATTCTATTCTGGGGCTGTATTTCTATTGTAAATGCATAGTAATCATCAAAAAAAAAGAGTTAATTGAAGGATTAGAAAAAGGAATTTGCTAAAATTAAGAGTTGTGCCTCCCACCTGGCCTCTACCCTTCAGAACACTTGCTGGGTTCCCAGGTCTCCCCAGAGAGAACAATGAGTTGTAACAAGGAATCATACAGAGACCACATCCACTATTGAGCATGTGCGTGCATGTGGAGAGAGAAAGAGAGAGAGGCTAGTGAATGGGAGTGGATGCTTTCTCCATGTTTCCTTTAATAAAATTTTGTTCCCCTCAGAACTCACCAGGAATTGGCACTGAGCTTTATAGAGATGACTGAAGCTGTGTCACCTATCCAAATTTCCCTGCTTCTACATTAGGTGTGGTGCTCACGGCACCCGAAACTCCCAGTCATGCCTCTTTCTAGTGCATGTTAAACTTTGCTTTATGATCGAGTTCGGTGACTAGCACGCCTCAGTAGAATGTTGAGTGACTCGAAAAATACTTGACTCCCAGACAAGAAAAGTAAAACAAAGCTAAGTGTGTAACGTTTAACAAAGGAACATTCAGAATCTTCCTCCTGGCAGAATCAAAGCGCCCAAGAACTCCCCCCTCCTGCTCTCCTAAATAAAGATTGGGGAAAACATCCTGGGAAATAAATGCCAAGAGCCAAAAGTCAGTTACTATTAAGAAACATGAGTTTTTAACTATTCATTTTCATGTTGCTCTTCTAAACCCCGGCCATTAATAACCTCTGAAGATGTTGACTATCTTCTTGCTGCTTGGTTGGTATTTCTGTACCAAAATGTTCAGATGGGAGGGAAATAAAGGTCTGGCAGCTCGGATCTTTTTTTTAAAAAGTTTGCACTGGAACTCATTTATTTGTATTTCAAAGTTCTGAGGCAGATTACTTGGAAGGCATCCCAAACCTCCAAAGCCAAAAGTTCTGGCAAACGTTTTTCGGCTTGGCAATCGGTACTATAACATGGCCAGATCATTAAAGAAATACCATTCTGAATTCCCTTGAAGTTTCTAAGGCAAAGTTTAAACAGAAATGATTTCCTCCAGAGACTTGTCTGCATGATAAGGCTCCATCTGTGCGGGAGGCATCAGTGTGGTGGATTAGACGCCTCGACTAAATAAAAACAAACAACAAAAACACACCGACATTTCTTTCTAGTTCTATTCGTGCATGGTTGTGTGTTAATGAAGCAAAAATCTGCCTCTTATATCATAGGAAGGAGTTATTACCTCTTTGCTTTGTCATGGCTATATCATTTGTTTTTCAACAATCATGTATTGAAAACCCACTGTGTAAAAGTGCATTTCCAGACACCATGTGAAGAAGCAAAGATAAAGATACACAACCCCTGATTTCATGGGTATAACATATGGAGAGAAGAGACAGGACAATAAATGTTAAGATGGAAAATGTTACATACCTTAGGAAAGGTAAGATAAGTACTCTGGCACAATCAAGGGGTGAGGACAGATTTCAGAGAGAAAGCAGAATGAAAGCTGCATTTGGAAAGGAATGTGGGAGTTGGACAAAGTGGCGAAGGTCGTTGAGTATCATAGTGTTTCTTTTTAGTACTTTATTATCTAAAACTAGAGGCCCAATGCATGAAATTTGTGCAAGAGTAGGCCTTTCTTCCCCCAGCTGCCAGCACTGGCTTCCCTCTGACACCTGGGATCCAGGCTTCCCTCGCAGCTCTGGCTTCATCCAGATCAGAAGGATGTCCGGTCTAATTAGCATATTATGCTTTTATTATTATAGATGCTCTATCTGCTCATGACCATCCTGAGTCATATTTAAGTCCACTTGAATCCTTAAACCAAAACCAATTACATGAGAACACTTATTTCTTGCCCATGTGTTAAAGTCAAGTTGAATATAATCTCATGATCTGCATAGTCAGTTTACATGCTATAATTAATTTTTTCCATCTGAATGGTCTCAAGGCAACTTCTTCTTAAATTAACTTTAGCAGGAACAGGTTAAACCCATGAAATCTAGTAGTGTAGAGGAACTCTCCACTAATCAAAACCAAGGTGGAAACAAGAATCTGAATTATTTAGCCTTGTAAACACATTCCCAATTTACCTGTGTAGGATGCTTATAAAGAGGAATCATCTCTTTGCCACCATTGTATCAATCCCATTATATCAAGATGAAAATCCACTTACTTAACTCAATTCATTTCAGTAAGCATTTACTGAGAAATTACTTCTCCAAAGGCCCTGAGCCAGTTTCTGAGGATACAGGATAACCACATACAGGGACCCCAGAGCTTAGAAGGGAAGACACAGCATTCCAATGCAGAGTAAAATAACAGACAGAATCTGTGTACACACATTCTATTATTCAGAGTAAAATATTAGACAGAATCATGTACAGACAAGCATGTATGACACATTCTATTTAAGAAATGAAGTTAGTTTCCTATTTGCATATATAGATTCATATTCCTATTATTTAGGCTTCTAATTATAAGACAGGCTCAAAATGTTTCTTAAACTTTTTTGAGGAATTTGCATATTTACATATCCTCTATAATAAAAGCCTAATATGCAAATTGACCAAACAATGGAACAACCAGTTGCTATGACATGCACTGACCACCAGGGGGCAGACACTCAACACAGAAACTGCCCCCATCCCACAGGCCCCAGGTCAGCCAAGGTGAGTGCGAGCAGGGCACCCCCCCCCCATCACCCTGCCCGTTGCCCCACAGAGGGAGGTGACCAGCAGCAGCAACGGGGAGTGGGGCCGGTGAGCAGGCAGTGCCAGGTATGCCAAGGTGGGTGCCCCCCGATCACCCCGCAAGTTGACCCACAAATCAGCCCTGATCATCAGCCAGGCCTAGGGACCCTACATGTGCACAAATTTCATGCACTGAGCCTCTAATATACACACAACATGCAAAATATTAGCATTTTTAAATCATTTGTCATTCTTGGAAAAATTATTGGTTTCGTTTACCAAACTTAAAACTGAATGATTTTTCATGGTTTCCGATATTCAGATATACAGTGGGGCCTTGACTTACGAGTGTCCCAACTAACGAGTTTTTCGAGATACGAGCCGTCTCTCAGCTGATTTTTTGCTTTGAGTTGCGAGCTAAAAGTCGGGTTATGAGCCAGCTTCAGATACCCCACCGCTAGTTGGCGCAGCGAACATCACAGTGAACGCCACAACATCAGCCCAGCATCACATGTCTCACTTGTTCACTTTTTGATTTGACATACAAGTAATTTGAGTTACAAGCTCCGTCACGGAACGAATTAAACTCGTAAGTCAAGGCCCCACTGTACCTTCAAATTCAAAGATTTGCCACAATTGAGAATATTGAAAGATATACCACAACCTCTGAAGGCAATTTTAAAATATATATTGGTAAGGTGTCCAGAAATGTTAGTGACAGTGACATCATTTCAATGTAATTTACTACCTCCTCTGTCCAGAAAACTCCTACTCAGTTTTCACAACCCAACTCAGATACTGCTTCTTCTGTGAAGTACTCCTAGATTTCCTTCTGTACTTTCAATTTTGTCAAAATCTATTATTCTACTGCTCAGCCAAGTCTAAGCTACCATCAATCTATACCTTAGTTTCCTCATCTGTAAAATGGAGATTATAACAAATCCTATTTATAAAGGTAAAATCAATCAATGCCATGTAAGAACAGCATGTGAACCATGGTGTCACAGAAGTATATTATCGATTACACTATCATTATGAGCCCAACTGATTATCATATAGTAGGTTGCCAATATAGGGCCATTAAACAAAGCATATAACCTTGTTTCACAGATAGATTAGAAATTATGTATCCCAGGGTGTATTAGCCCCTATTATAAAATGATTTACCATCATACTTCATAAGTTCAAAATAAACATTTATTGAATCTAAGATACATATTTATGCATTGAAAACAATGCAAATAACTTATTTACATAGCCCTTTATAGCTTTACGACACACATTTACAGTGGAAAATTTAATTTGATTTCCTTTCACACTATGTAATTCAGTTCCAATGCCAATCATAAATGACAAGCACTTCATGTATTTGCCTGGTTGGGCTCCCCCTTCAAAAATATCTAAGTATCTAACTTGTAATTGAAATCTGCAGTGGCTTTTTAATTAATGAGCTTCTAATGGTCTTTTTATTATGATTATCAAATGCCTATGCAAACATTTCTTCCTCTGAGCTTCACCCCTCCCAGGCTCTCAGTCTCCCAAAACGGGCAGCTGTGTCTTACTATTCATTTCTACACCAGTTCCAACAGCTCAGCAGGAGGGGAGGGGAAAATAAACACACATTTCTAACTTCCCAGCCTACTGACTGGCCAGCCCCTTCCCCTGGCCAAGATCCTCAAAAATATGATAATGAAGTTGGTGTGGTGAGAAAGTGTGGGCCCATTTTCCTGGGTGACAACTGCAGTTGCCTCTCCTTGCTCAGCCATTGCAGGGAACTAGGCTCGCTGTACCTAGAAGGAGGTCAGGAAATCTTCAGGCCTGTGCTACAAAACCCCCCCTCTCTTTGGCATAAAATGAAGACAGAATTAGTCACATCTCATTATCACAAACTCCCAGCAATGTAATTCCTGTAACATTTTCAATGTAGTTCATTAGAGTGAACATTAATCAACATGAGTGGGTGATAAATTAGGGTCTGCATTGTCACTGGTGTTATATAGAAATAGGTCAAAGTTGGACTTTCACCTAATGGCAGATTGGGAGAAAAAAAATGAAAGGATACGTGCATTATATTTTCTACTGATCATATACCTGGTAGATGCCCCGTGTAGGCACTTGTGTTTTAGAATCACACAATAACAGAGATCAGGAGGTCCTGTAACCCAGCCCCTTGCTTTAAAGAGGAGTAAGTGGGAGCACAAAGCACCTTGCCCAGATAACCCACTAGGGCTGCCATTTTCAAAGGGAAGATCTCCCTCAGGTTCTAGCTTGAAATCTTTTAGAATCTGAGGTACCACAAACTTTAGCACTTATTTACTCTGTATTATTTATTGTGGCTTCAGGCAGGCTAGTCCTCTCTTCATATTAGCGTAAGCTCCTTGAAGGCCAAACTATCCTGAATCTTCCCACTCCACCACCAACACCTCCTGAGAAGAGCTCTGAAAACTCACTATTTACCGAGCTTCTTCCATTTGCAAATAGGCCCGAGGGGCCAAAAAAGAGGGACAGGGTCAACAGAGCTCTCGACCTCCTGAAGTTTAAAGTGGAATAGGCAGAGAGAACACAATAGCTCTGATTCTATCTGCTGTGTTGAGGTATTAGACATAGTTCCTTATAAATGCAGGTAACCAGGAGATTCATTCACCTGGAAGCATCTAAGAAAATGGGTGGCTCCAGAAACAGTGCTGGTTACCCACGAGAAAAATTCAGAAATTGAGAGTAAGCATTCAGAAACTTTAATAGCAATTAAAAAGGAAAAATTATGTCTGTTGAGTCTAATAAAAAAAAATGTACAACTTACGCCCGGTCAGTGTGACTCAGTGGTGTCAACACAGTTCCATTCACAGTCAGTAAGGGCAGGCAGGAGGCAGCCGGTCAATGATGTTTCTCTCTCATTGATGTTTCTATCTCTATAGCCCTCTCCCTGCCTCTCTTTCTAAAAATCAATAAAAACATACAAGAAAATTACAACTTGTGTTTTATAAGTCTGTCAACAGATTGGAAATGTAAAAAAGAAAGGGAGGAAGAAGAGAGAAGGAAACTGGCCTTTCCTCACAGAGAATTTGAGAAGCGTCGTCTTAGATGAAGGAGGCTTGACCTGGGCCTTGCAGGTGGGGAGGACTTCCATGGCAAGGAAGCATGTGGAAGCCAAGAGGTCAAGGCTGCTCAGCAGCATCAACCAGAGGAGAGGATGCAAGGGACAAATGAGGGATAACAGAGCAGTGAGGCGAGAAGACAGGGCACTCTCCTGTCTGTGGGAGGAGTGTAGGAAGAGAAACTAAAATTAGTGGATGATAGCAAGAGGTTGGCAGATTTCGTTCCGAGCTGAAGCATTTGAACTTTATGTATTGGCAACAGAGAGCTATGGAAAGATTTGACTGGAGAGGACCATACTAGAATCTGCGCGTAGGTGGAGGATGCTCAGCCGCTACTTGCATTTGCTCCAGTAGAACTCAGCCGCCGACCCAGGACGGCAGGCTTCTTAAGCAGGAAGACTGGGGCTTGCCTCATCCAATGGGGTACCTACTTCCAGACCCAGCTAACCATTTTCATTTGGAAATACACACCCTGTGTGCCAGAGAGCCAATCTTTCAAGAGAAGCTGAAATGCTGGATTTATGCGGTAACTCCTAAATGTCAAATGTTAGCACTCATTCAAAAACGTGTTAAAAGGTACTATTAAGGCCAAACAAAACATGTTAAGTTGGACTTGCCCAGGTCCCCGATGTGCGTTTCTGCTTTCACACATAAGAAGAGGTCTGTTATGTCTGTTAAAGTGATAACCTGCTCCTCATGGACATTTTGGTCCCTAACGCTTATGATGATTATTTTTAATAACAGAACATGAGGTCTGTACTGTGCTGTGGTCCTCTGTTGGCAACAATGATTGCTGGCATTGCTGATTACTGCCCATGTGAGTTCATGTACCCAGCTCTGATGCACCCACCAGTGCCTCCTCACTTGGTTCAGCAGTAAAAAATACGTGCAATTCTAGCTGCCCTTTATAGCCCCTGTCAGCACTGCCATCGCTGAGGGCTGGGGCTGTGTGGGATTTTTAGTATCTTTATCTCTCAAAACCAGAGCACTTGAAATCCCTGGACCAAATCTGGGCTGCTTCCACCCGCCTCCAGTACAATAGCAAAACCTCATCCTGCTGACTAATATCTTTCCCAAGTAGCAGGGAGGGGGGCTTTTCAGCTAAGGTAAAAGCAGTATCAGGGTAGCCCCCTTAGCACACTTCCAAATCACGGGGCCGTTGGAAAGGGCCAAGTTTTTATTCCAACAGGTTTCAGAACAGGAAAAAAAAAAAGCATTCTGCCAGTAAATTTTAAATGTATTTGTTAGAAAAGATGGGGGAGGGATGAGGAGGAAAGGAAAAGAATCAATAGAAAGTCTCTTCCCAGCTGTTCTTTCCACAGCCTGCATAGAGAATGTACACATCCTTTTGATTAAAGTGCAGCTTTCCTGCCTTGCCCTGGCAGGCCGCCAAACGCAGGCTTAAGGTGAGTTTTGCTATTTTAAGGTGGAATTGTTTGCATTTGACTTGAAAGGACTGGTTATTCCACAAGTCACTTTTCCACCCTACTCCAGAGGGAAGCAGAAATCTAAGCCTGAGGAACAATGTGAAGAAAATGACCCCTGACCCCTCAAGGGAACATTTAAACACTAAAAACAAAACAAAAATCCACATGACCATAATTTCACAGCTTTCACTATTCCCTTTGGTACATTTTCACTGTTCAAAAAAACTCAACTTAGACTCTACAGAGTTAAAAGTCTGTGGATGTTTTTACTTCTACTACAGTAAAAAGATTATCATTCAACTACAGCAGGGGTGGGCAAACTTTTTGACTCGAGGGCCACAATGGGTTCTTAAACTGGACCAGAGGGCCCGAACAAAAGCATGGATGGAGTGTTTGTGTGAACTAATATAAATTCAAAGTAAACATCATTACATAAAAAGGTACGATCTTTTTTTTCCTTTAGTTTTATTCATTTCAGACGGGCCGGATCCAGCCCATGGGCCGTAGTTTGCCCACGGCTGAACTAGAGGCCCGGTGCACAAATTCGTGAACAGGTAGGGTCTGGCCAGCCCAGTCCCAATTGGGGTAGGGGGGACTGATCAGGGGTGGGGCCAGCCAGTGGGAGGGGTTACAGGCAATTGGGGGGCCAGTCCTGCCCCCTGGTCGAACTCCCAGTTGGGACAATTTGCATATTAGGCTTTTATTATATAGGAGGATTTTTTTTAAATCATTAATGTCTCAGATTTACTTAGTTTAGATGGACATGTTCCCACTCATTTATCTTATAAAAATGTATTCATTCAGAAATCCATAAAACTGCTCAGAATCTGAATTGCTTCCAAGGAAGGAGAAATGTTCTGGATTGCTGGCTCACAACTTGAGGTGGTGAGGCTGGTCATTTTCATATTTCTTCCCATAAAATGTCTTGGTCTTGTAGTCTGGAAACTATTGAGTCTGTGTTTGAAGAACAAATGGCTGTGCACATGCGCAGAAGTGGGTGAGCTGGGAACACCGGCTACTTCTGCCCCCTCCCGCAGCTCAGCTCACCTCCCTCCTTCAGCAGAACTGCCTGAGCTCCTTACCAGTGTTTCTCAACCAACCCATTTGATAGTGTCTCTGTCTGTCAGTCCCAGGTTTTTAAGAAATTATTATTAATTACTATTTGTCCTTGGGCCCAGAGTTTATAATGCTTCTGTGATAGGATTCGTAACTACCTTCTAACAAGACTGCTTTTCACAGGTGTAAAAACAAGGATTTTAAGTGTCTTTTTTCCCCCCTTCTCTTTTGAATCTTACTGTTCTTTTGTTGTTATTAGCACTTGAGGATGTTCCCATTGTGCTAAGATAATGGGGAAATATCTGCTACAAAATGGTGATTTTTCTAAAACAGAGAAGATTGGCTTGTCCCATGATGTTAAGAAAATAAAGTCATAAATTAAAATGCCTAATGTCATTGTTAGTGTCTCAAAGATATAGAGCAACCTAATGTCACAGCTTAAGAGTTTTCCTTTTCCTGTTCTCTCCAGCCTCTTTCTGTCTCTTTTCTCAAGTTCTGGAATTTCCTTTTAATTTTTAAAGTTTTTTTTCTACTATACAGTTTGCATTTAACATAGGCTCATGACACACAAGTGGAAATGTCTGTATTTGTGGGGACAATTATGTAAAATGTTGTCTCAGTGGTCGGCAAACTCATTAGTCAACAGAGCCAAATATCAACAGTCAACGATTGAAATTTCTTTTGAGAGACAAATTTTTTAAACTTAAACTATATAGGTATACATATATGTCTGTGTCCTCCCCTCGCCCCCCCCCCCCCCCGCCAAAAAAAAAATCTTTTCCAGGATCCCACTGCCCACTTTTTAACCTTGTACAGAGATGATGTACCTCTGGTGTCAGATCCGTGGGAAGCAAACCCAGAGACTGATTTGCTAAACAGAATGCCAATTACTTAATTTAGGTCTGGAGACACGGCTTGGTCCAGGAGATAGGCCAGCTGTCTGCACATTTCCTTCTGCTAGGTAGAGCTACACAGGAAATCAAATTACAGATCAGAAGGCTTCTTGCTAATTTTAGACATAGAACAAAGGAGGTGGATGTTTCGGTGCCACAGGAGCCTGATGGACTTCCCTTCTCCATCCTAAGGATGTTTGTCTCCACCCACCATTCTCAGAATCCCCGCCCCTGGTCCCTGTTCATTACATTCCAACAAACAAAGGGGAGGGGCTAGGAAAATTAGAGCCTGTCTGTCACCCATACAGATGCCAAACAAGTTCACTACCACTGAGGGGGTTACAGGTTTCAGTTACTCCAATCATTTTTTTTAGGATGTAGTCTCATGCCTTTTAAAAGCTTGGGAATTACTTTATTTTATTAGTGATGATTATACAAATTCTGCAGGTGGCTATCATAGAGGGTGAATGTTTCTTTTACATGCCAGAGAGAATTTCACCTGACTTTGTCTCCAAGTCCTGTGAGAACAGCAAGGGGGAAATTATCAGCTACCACGCATCAAACTACAGAGTCAGCCCTACCATTTATTTGAAGTAACACAGGACAACCACTGCAGAGATCATCTAAAACAGTTGTTAAAAGCGTGTATGTTTTCAGGGATGTTTGCCTGCTTGGGTTTTTCTTCGATTATCATGTCATTGTGTTTGCATTCTCGGAGCCAGACAATAGGGCCCAGAAACATGTGGAGCTAGAAAGAGTATATTCTTTACTTGGTGCTTCACCAGCAGGTAGTATTCTTCTCTCTCTTCATCCTACCTTATGCCCTTCCTTCCTTCCTTCCTTCCTTCCTTCCTTCCTTCCTTCCTTCCTTCTCTCTCTCTCTCTCTCTCTCTCTCTCTCTCTCTCCATAAATTACATTTAAAGCTAAGAATCAAAAAGCTAATAATCCATTTAAAGCTAAATTCTTCTTTAGTATATAAATTATCACAACAGAAGTATCAATCACTGTTGGCAAAACTCAACATTTTCTCCTAAATTAAGCCAATAAAACCATTTGCACAGTGATTTTTTAAAAAAAAAACAAGTTGAATTGTGCTCTTTTCCTAGTGAGGGACCAATTAGAGTAAGACATGGATGTTCTTCTAACTGCATAGGAGAGGATGGCAAGCGGGAGGTCTGCGTCCAAGGCTAAGCCTAAAGCTGACCCAGAGAAGAAGGCACCAGGAAGGTTATAAGAGCACAGAGCCAAGGAGGTGAGCAGGAGTCGGAGCATGAGCTAAGGGCAGAACAGGCAAAGAAAGGATGGAAGATTTCTGAAAATAGGGAGATAACTCCCCCAGCGGAGAAGGTCCCCTTCTTAAGAGGCTATGATGAAGGGAACACAGTTAAACCATGTTCACAACAGCAAAAAGAAGCTGTGAACGACAGCTGCGTGAGGGCAGTGACAGGTCAAGCAAGGCATCTCAGTCTGATCCAGGAACCAGCAGCAGCTGTCCCTCCACGAGACTAAGCGTAAAGATGCTGTCTGCTCCTCCTCAACCAGTCACTTTAGTTGAGACATCATGAAAATCAGCACAAGATACTCCCAGGGATAGCCATTATCTCCCAGCCTCCTGACGAGTTAGATTTCCTTGGAACAAGTGAATAGGAAATAAGATGTAAAAGAGCCCAGATGCACAAAAGCTTCACCTTGGCTTGGCAGGACTCCTGGGTGGGATAGTCTTCCAGGATTCTGATTTGTTTCGCTTTCTTTTAAGACTAAACAGAAGCCTCCAACAGACCCTTCTCTCTGCTTCCAAAGCATGTTGAAGGTTGCCAGGAGTTTAATTTATATTTTGGACAAAATAGCATCATTTAGTGTTTTTTTTCTGTAAATATTGATTAACTATATGGTCGGGAGAAGGTTTGCATTTATATAATACCAGTGAAATTTTTATTCTGAAGATGAACACAAATTCTACCCTAAAAAGGGCTTCCATTAAACAATGCTATGGTCTTTATTTTGTGGACACCAGGGAAGGTAAAGGCTCCTCCACTAAAACCCCACAGCCAGACAGCGGCCCTGCATCCCACTGTTACAATAGGCACTCCTCGCTAACCAGCACTAAGAAATCTACATCATGAAATTTCCCCACCAAACGTTACATCAAACGTGTTTTCAGCTTTTCATTTAGCTGCATTAAAAAGAAAGCTAATAAAATACATCACACTAACAAGTGCTCAATGATTTGTGAAGAACTTGAGCGATCTTAACATGGTGACACAAAAGTCCCGTTGAAACTGTAAGTTGTTCGGTGTCCCCGAAACCCTGAATCAGTAGCTGGGTTTGGGAGGAGAGCCTTTCTTTACCTTTTTCATTTTGTGAATCTGATGATTCCAAAGGGAACGTTGAATTCACAGCTGGCAGCTCCCATTTCTTTTAAGGAATTGGGCAGTTGCTATTGCTGACACAGTTTTCGATAAAAGCAATTGCCAGTTTATAAAACAGTTCAAGCAACAAGCAAAAATGGATCACTCCCGCTGAACAAAACAATATACTAAGTGGCAATAGTGGACACAGAAGTACAAAGAGGACTTTTCTCATTATTGTGTGTTGTCCCTTCTATCCCCAAATCCATTCTGCACCTTCCTCTGCCATGCTAGGTTCGTGGAGAGGTGACTGAATTCTTGGGTCTCCTTACCTTCTGGTTTATGGTTGGGTTTGGCCAGTGGAAGTCACCAGCAAGAGATCAAAAGGCTGCCTGAGCAGAAGTCAGGGTCTTTAACTCTAAGCTCCCTCCCTCCCTGGCCCAGGGTTAGGCTGTGGCTGTAATCGTACACTTGCTGTCCAGGGTCCATTCCTCTTCTGTGAGGGTCGAGCTCTCACCAGAACCTCCCAAACACAAGCCCCCGCTCCTTCACACCTAGGGCTGGTAATCATCTCCAGCTATTGCTAGTCTCTGGGGCCTCTCATGATTCTTCTTGACTCCCACACTTCTGTGATAGGACCTTCCTTAAATTATTTTAGTCAAACCCCTTTGAGTATGTCGTCTGTCTTCTGCCATGACCCTAAGGGACATGTGACCTCTGCCCCTAGAGCTTTTACAATTCATATTGGAGAACAAAAAAACATGGAAATGGCCCTAGCTGGTTTGGCTCAGTGGATAGAGCATCGACCTGCAGACTAAAGGGTCCCAGGTTCAGTTCCGGTCAAGGGCACATGCCCAAGTTGCGGGCTCAATCCCCAGTGGGGAGCGTGCAGGAGGCAGCCAATCAATGATTCTCTTTCATCATTGATGTTTCTCTCTCTCTCTTCCTTCCTCTCTGAAGTTAATAAAAATATATATTTTAAAAAAAAGAATATGAAAATGGAGCTGATACATGTCTAGAGGATGGAAATGGAAAAGCTCCATAATTTCATCTGGGTACTAATCACCTACACTTAGGAGTTGTGCACATTACTATATACAGGGTGGGGCAAAAGCAGGGTTATAGTTGTTTGTATGAAAAGTACTACTATAATTAACAAATAATAACACAAGAATAAACTCTGTGTTTTGTGTTCTCACAACTGTAAACCTACTTTTGCCATACCCTCCACACATGTAATCAATTAAACAAGATGATGTCATAAATGCCAAGTGCCAAGTTAATACTAAGGATAATAGGTCTGTGTTTAGAGTAGGAAGACAAGCACATCTGGGGACAACGTAGGTGAAGGTTTCAGAGAAGGAGAGATTTGAGCTGCCATTAAAGGAGGGGTAGCACTTAGACCAGCAAAAAGGGGAGAGAGACCACTGCTGAGAGGAGGCATTTAGTGTGTCCAGAAGTATAGAGGTGGGAACTGACATAGGAGTCAATAAACAGACTAGACTAAACAGATATTTCTTCATCAAAAGATCAGTTAATTTATATATTCTTCACTTTTATTAGCTCCCCGTCTTCAACAAGTCTAAGTTAAATTGGTCAGTATGTGACCATTTACTAGTAAAGTCAATTATTTTGAAAAAAAAATATCTATAACCATATGACTTAACCTTTTCCAGAAGATATAAAACAAACAAATCTCTAATATCCAGAACATGCCCTCGGAATTTCCATGGCATGAGATCATCTTGAATCATCTCCCAGAGTTAAGACTTTGCAGCACTCCTTTTTCAATGAGCCTTAGACAATCACTTATTTTCCACTTAATCAGTTTAATCCTTGGAGCCTGCACATCACTAGGAAATCATTTGGGAGAAGGAGAGTTATTCATTCAAAATACCTAGGTTCATTGAGCCAACAAAGTATCAGAAAAGATGGGAGCCTTCGTTCTTGCTGATGCTTTGCACTGTTTGTTTTAGGCAAGTCCTATTTGAAGGAGGCCTCCAGCACATACTTGTTATCTTTGTCTCTGATCACTTCAAATGTTATTTGGAATATTCCTGCACACCAAAACAACCTGATCACCTCCACACATGGCTTCTAAGAGTGTTTTACCACATCCTTTGTGGAGATTTTTTTTTAATAATGGAAATAAGACTACGACAGGAAGACTGAACACCTGAAATGTAGTAGTGACAATTGGAACTAAACTTAAAGTTTAGGTTAGTTGGTTAAATTAAGTTAAGGTTATAGAAGAGAAAAGCCGCTGACAGGAAAAAATAACAATGTAAAACCGGGCACTTCCTGCATACATTTTAAAATAGAAATAGATACATTCAGCACCTAGGAAGGTACAGGGAAATCTAGTTATTCCCAGCTATTCTGAACAAGGACTGCTGTATGTTCTGAAACATACCTCAACATTTACAGATTGGGGGTGGGGATAAATAAGAAACCATTGATTGGCATGGTTGAGTTGGCCATTTGAGATTCCTTTAAAATTCTTACATGCAAAAATGATTCCCTGAATAGCCAACATATCAGTTATCAGTCGTTGGGAAACATTCTGCTAACTGATATTTGGATTGGAATATGTGGAGATGGGGGTTCTTTCCACACAGCAGGTGAGTTCAATTCACTCCAATTAACAGAACCACCTCCCTACCTCATTTGGTCTGTCCCCATGTATCACTCTCCACGTAGGATATGGGTTCTCTGGAGGTAGTGAGGTGCCTATGGACTTACTTTTTTCCTCATTGTTTCCAGTGGTAAAGAGGCTCTCAGGAACCTCTAGACAGTAGTTCAGGCTCATTTCATAGGGCATATTTGACTTTTCCATTAGAAAATATCCATTGCTAAATCAGTTAGCAAGGACTTATGAACTCCTACCATGATCTCAGCACTAAGCTAGGGGCTTTGAAAGAATATAAAGCATGATCCTTGACCTCAAATAGCTTAGAAAATAGTCAGCTGGAACAAGACCAAGGTGCCTGAAATAAATCTAGCAAAAATACAGAAATCTGGAGAAATAGATTCAAAATAGGACCAGATCTCCAGATCTTCTTATACCTGCCTGTTTTTATTAAGGATTTTCCCACCTACCTGGGAGCAGCTGGGGTTAGGAAGTTTGTGGAAGTATTTCCTCTTACATTCCTACCCTCCTAGAATACAATTATTGGATGTCAGCCTATTTCATATCCTTCTTCCTCTCTCTCTGTCTCTCCTCGATTCATGATTTGCCCTCCCCTGGAGCTCTCACCATCTGGGTCAGAATTTCTGCCTCCCTGGACCTAATTATTTCACTCATTCTCTAGAGAAATCTCTTCCCTTTTGCCTATGACTCAACCTTTTATCAGTGAACAATTAATTCTTTGTTCTTCCAATGTTTTCTGCTCTCTTTTCCTGCCCTGCATTCTGTTAAGAGCAGAATACAAAAGTAAATACAAAAGTATATGATGTTGCTACTAGTCTCAACACATACATACTATACTGAGTAAACTTTTTCTTAACTTCATGGGAGTCACCATGCAAGTAACACCAGCATCAGAGGTTGAAGCTTGAAATGCCTAGCCCAATGAAGATAAAATGGTGTTAAACTTCATAAGGCAAATAAGGAGAAGGAAAGGAACATAAACAAGTAGCAAGACAATTTAACAATGAAAGGAGCCAAAGTAAAAGAGAGATGTGAACATAGAATGCTAGATATTAAAGAACAAGAGAAAATAATGAGGAGATATCAAGGAAGATAAATGTAGTATTTTAAAAGGTGTGGAAATTGCCGAAACCAGTTTGGCTCAGTGGATAGAGCGTCGGCCTGTGGACTGAAAGGTCCCAGGTTCGATTCCAGTCAAGGGCATGTACCTGGGTTGCGGGCACATCCCCAGTAGGAGATGTGCAGGAGGCAGCTGATCGATGTTTCTCTCTCATCAATGTTTCTAGCTCTCTATCTCTCTCCCTTCCTCCCTGTAATAAATCAATAAAATATATATATATTTTTAAAAAGGTGTGAAAATTGAGAGGCACTTTATGATTTCTAGATAGTAGACATGGGACCCTACCAAGAAGTGTTAGGAATTCTTCATTTTGAGTCAGCTATCACCTGGTACATCTGTGGCAAGTCACTTAATCTCTCATGTCTCGGTTTCAATATCTTTAAAAATACATATAATAAATCTAATCCATGGCCCAGGTACAGTCTAAGAAGTACCTAATTTAAGATTATTCAAAGTGATACCAATGCTTCAAGTTATGTCTGCCATGGTTGATATTGTCAGAAAAGCCCGGGGGGGGAGGGGGGGAGCGGCGTTGGGAAACACATTTGGAAGGATTCCATTACCATAGAGGGTGAGAAGGGAATGTGGGGACGTGGAGGAGTTTTTGCTTTTTTGACTCACAGATTTCAAAAAAAATACTCCCAAAAGGACGTCATCAGGGGATTATGGCTGACAGGATCTGTTCTCGGAGACCATGAAGGATGTTTCTGTGACCTGGGAGTGGCCAGGCTCTGGTGCTGTTTGGACGTGTTTCCTCTTACATTTCTATCATTAGGGCAGGTTCATTCTGCAAAGCAGCTTGCTGGCACGGGTGTGTGCTGACTCTGATAGAGGAACAATGGTAGTTCATTAAGAAGAGGACCCAGTAACAAGAACTCACAAGTCCCTTGGTACCACAGACATGCCTGATTACTTGCCTTGGCAGTGCCTATAGACCCTTGAGCTAGTTCAGCTTGTCAAAGCTCAGAGAGTTACTCCAATTGCCACAGAAATTCTCATGGAATCAAATGGCTGCTATTTCCTAGAAAGAGTTGCAACATGGGGAATCATCATTCAAAAGGTGAATAAAATATTTCTGAGCAATTCATCTAAAACATTTCCAATGAAAAATGTGTTCACGTTTTCATAGGGGGATATAACAATTTTTCAGTTTCATGTAACCCACATATGTCCTCTCACTTGCTCCTTCTCTTCCCCCCTTTCCACTTTATTACCCCCAGTTTACAGATAAGAAATCTGAAGCCCAGATAAATACGCTCATATAGCTTCTTGTCATAAAGCAATTCAGAAACCTAGCCAGGACTTACCCTCAGATATCTAACTCCAAGTTCACTGTTACTTCAGTTATCTTATTACTGCCTCAAAAGATAAAAATGTATCAATTTAGGAAAAATAAAGAAGAGTTAATAGAAAAAAATAAAATCAACACAATAAAACTTTGGTGCTTTCATAGAATCCCTGATTTGTGATATTAAAATTAAGCTGTTTGGGATATCATTAACATGGTATAGTAAGAGACTCTAGCCTCCATTTCCCTCCAGAGATCAACAATTAGACAGCCACCCCTGAACAAAAATAACTCTGGGAGAACTCAGGAGTCTTAAAAAAATTCACCAAAATAGTGGAACAAAAACCTGAGAATAACTGCAAAAAAGGGAAGAAAGGCCAGCTTCATTTTGCCTGCCTCATCCAAACCCTCAGGTCTGCACTGCTCAGCACCAAGAAGGAACTTCCTGGCTAGAAAGAGGTCCCCTCACCAGGAAGGGAAGAGGTGGAGTGAGTGACCAGCTTCCTAGCCTTTCAGGGTGCTGCATGAGGAACGCACTTTCGTATTACCATACCCCATGACCAGCAAAGCTGAGATATATTTAGCTTGGAATATGGAGGAAGGGCAGGGGCTACCAATATCAGCCACAGCATGAGATAGCAATGATGATAAAATTCTCCAACTAAAAGGTGTAGAGTAGATGAAAAAAAAAAAAAAAATAACCAACTATATGCTGCCTATACAGGATTCATTTATGGATAGCTATAGTTATATGAGAGAAAATAGACTTTAAGCCAAAAACTGTAATAAGAGACAAATTATATAATAGTAAAATGGTCAATTCTTCAAGGAGATATAATAATCGTAAACACATATATACCCAAGATGAGAGCAACTAATACATTAAGCAAATACAGGTCTGAAGGAAGAAATATACAACATACAATAATAGTGAGGGACTTCAATAGCACATTTTCATCAACAGATAGATCACCCTTGGACATGAACTATACCTTAGATCAAATGGATCTAACAGATATACACAGGTCCTAAAAAGAAATAGTAGTTAAAGAAGAAAACAAAAAGGACCTTAAAATATCTTGAAGCAAATGAAAAAGGAAACACAACATACCAAAACTTACAAGATATAGCAAAAGCAGTTCTAAGAGGAAACTTGATAGGAAAATATGCCACATAAACAAAAGAACAACCTCATTTTATACCTCAAGGAGCTAGAAAAAGAAGTTTAAAATAAGCCCAAACCTAGCAGAAGGAAGGAGATAAAAAGATCAGAGCAGAAATAAATGAAATGCAGAACAGAAAAATAGAAAAAAATCAACAAAACTAAGTCCTATTTTATAAAATATAAACAAAATAGATAAACCTTTAGAAAAAAAGAGAAAAAATCAAATAAAATTAAAAATAAAAGAAAACCCATTGCACCTGATACCAAAGAACTATAAGAATCATAAGAGACTACAGTTGACCCTTGAATAACATGGGTTTGAACTGTGCAGGTCCACTTATATGTGAATTTTTTTCAATTGGCCTTTATGGTTGACACCAACATTGTTCATGAGTCATCTCCAAGGTGGGAATTTACATAAATGGAGGGCCGACTATAGTTGTACACAGATTTTCAATTGCACCTTTATCACGCAGCCCCACAATCCTCATCCCCTCTGAAAGTTGTCTGTCTATTCTCTATCAGTGAGCCTATTTCTATTTTGTTTGTTAGTTTATTTTATTCATTAGGTTCTTCATATAAGTGAAATCATATAGTATGCAAATTAAAACCACAATGAGATATCACCTCACATCTGTCAGAATGGCTATCATCCATAAACCAACAAGCAACAAGTGCTGGCGAGGATGTAGAGAAAAGGGAACCCTCATGCACTGTTGGTGGGAATGTAGACTGGCACATCCGCTGCAGATAGCAATATGGAGTTACCTCAAAAAAAATTAAAAGTGGAACTGCCTTAGGAACCAGCAATTCCACTTCTAGGAATATATTCAAAGAAACCTGAAACAATAATTTGAAAAAGTACACACACTCCTATGTTCATTGCAGCAATATTTACAACAGCCAAGTTTTGAAAGCAGCCCAAGTGTCCATTAGTAGATAAGTGGATTTAAAAAAAAAAAAAGCTGTAATATATTTATACAATGGAATACTACTTGGCCATAAAAAAGGAAATCTTACCCTTTGCAACCGTATGGATGGGCCTAGAGAGCATTATGCTCAGTGAAATAAGCCAGTTAGAGAAAGACAAGTACCAGATGGCTCCATGAGTGAATTCTTACAAACATTTAAAGAAGAATTAATGCCAATCCTTTTCAAACTCCTCCAAAAAATTTTTTGAAGAAAGAGGAACACTCTCTAACTCATTTCTCAAGGTCAGCATTACCTTATATCAAAGACAGGTAAAAATACTATTAAAAAAAGAAAGCTACAAGCCAATATTCCTGATGAATATAGATGTAAAAATTCTCAACAAAACACTAGTAAACTGAATTCAACAGCACATTTAAAAGATCATACACCATAAGCAAGTGGGATTTATCCTTGAGATGTAAAGCTGTTTCAACATATGCAAATTAATAAATGTTATACACCACATTAACCGAATGAAAAATAAAAATCACACGATCACTTCAATAGATGCAAAAGAAGCATTTGACAAAAGTCAACATTCTTTCATGATAAAAAAAGAAAGAAGGAACTCTTACAATTTGCAACGGCATGGATGGAGCTGGAGAGCATTATGCTAAGTGAAATAAGCCAGTCAATGAAGGAAAAATACCACATGATCTCACTCATTCATGGATAATAGAGACCATTATAAACTTTTGAACAATAATAGTTACAGAGGCAGAGCTGCCTCACACAGATTGTCAAACTGCAGCGGGAAGGCCGGGGAGGGTTGGGCGGCAGGAGGGAGGGGGGTAAGAGATCAACTGAAGGACTTGTATGCATGCATATGAGCATAACCAATGAGCATAAGACACTGGGGGGGTAGGGGAAGCCGGGGTATTGTCAAGGGTGGGGAAAAAAAAGGACACATATGTAATACCCTTTGTAATGCTTTAAGCAATAAAAAAATTTTAAAAAAAACAAAAAAACAAAAACAAACAAAAAAAAACTATCTGTAAAGTTATTCAGTAATAAAGTGAGAGATGTGAAAAAAAAATCTCAAGTAACTAGATATAGAAACTAATATACCTCAAAGTAGTAAAGGACATGTGTGACAAGCCCACAGCGAAC
This sequence comes from Myotis yumanensis, assembly GCF_028538775.1. Lineage (NCBI taxonomy): Eukaryota > Metazoa > Chordata > Mammalia > Chiroptera > Vespertilionidae > Myotis > Myotis yumanensis. The sequence goes on from NW_027223753.1 coordinate 180,363,969, forward strand.
ACTATAGTCAATGATGAAAGGTTGGAAGCTTTCCCTCTAAGGTCAAGAACAAGATGCGGGCACCCACTATCTTCTATTCAATATCGTTTTGGAAGTCCTAGTCAGGACAATTAGGCAAGAAAAATAAATGAGAGATATTCAAATCAGAAAGGAAAAATGAAAACTGTCACTGTTTGCCGACATGTTCTTATATAGAGAAAATGTTCTCATGTATAGAATATCCTAAAGGCTCCAACTCAAAACAGAACTAAATAATGAATTCAGTAGTTAGAAAATCGACACACAAAGGTCAGTTGCATCTCTAAACACTAACAATGAGCTATCTGAAAAGAAAACCATCCAAGAGCATCAAAAATAATTTAAATAGTTAGGAATAAATCTAACCCCGAAAAGCAAAAGGTCTATAAACCAAAAATCCCCTGTGATGTTTCTGAAAGCTTCCTAATGCCCATCTCTCAGGCAGACCCACACAGAGCATTCCTCCTCCCCCTCCCACCTCCCTTCCCTTTCTCTCCTTTCTCCCACCACCCTTTTCTAATGACAGTTTCACTTGTCCACGATCCTAAATGAGGATATAGTGTGTCATTTCAAAGACCTGTAAGCGCCTACAGTGCTAAAACATAACATGAGCAAGTTCTGACTTGTGTATATAAAATAGGCCTCTTCCTGCAGAAGAGGGAGTGGTTTTAAAAAACTTGATCAGCAGAATGGTTCCCAACATAACTGCATTCTGGAAAGCAGGCGAGAGGGAACAAGTTGGCTGCTTACCTCACCAGCCTGGCCAGCAGTGGTTTCAGAGACCAAAGAGAATAGAGCTTTTCGTTTTGTTTCCAGCCTTGTAATGACTAGTCGAAGTGGGTTTTCCAATATGCTCTCTGCTTCGACATTCAGTCCTTACCTTCTTTCTTCCCTCGTCTTTGCCGCCAGCAGTTGGAGAAGAGTCGCTCACATTTGATTAGTGGCAAGTGTTCCTGCAGTTCATTAGATGAATACTCTTTTCCATAATATGAATGATTTTACATTTCTGATTGTGGAACAGATAGGCTTGAGTCGGTTTTAGACACTCATGTAATATAACTGAACCATTCTTGATGGAAGGAAATGTTGCTTTCAGCACTATAGGATGGCATCGGGTCATGTTTATAAATATTCAGCTAGGCTCTAAGCTCTGCAAGGGTGGGGGTGGGGGAGACCATGCTCTTTTCTCCCCATCACCTGTGCCTAGCACAAGCTTGGCACCTAGCATCTGAAAGGTGACATTTAAATTGAAATGTAATTGAATTGAAATAGAAATTCAGTATTATCTCTGGGTTTCATAAGGCGGCAGCATCATTAAAAACTGGGCTCTAACCCGAGCCGGTTTGGCTCAGGAGATAGAGTGTCGGCCTGAGGACTGAAGGGTCCGGGGTTCAATGCCAGGTTGCAAGCTCAATTCCCAGTAGGGGTCATGCAGGAGGCAGCCGATCGATAATTCTCTCTCATCATTGATGTTTCTATCTCTCTCTCCCTCTCCCTTCCTCTCTGAAATCAATAAAAATATATTTTTAAAAAAACTGGGCCCTAAATAAGCTAGCATTTTCAGAAAGCCCTATCTGGTGGGCACCCATGTGCACAGTGTAAACAGACCACCTCATTGACAAGAGGTTAGCCGTGAGGAATAGAGCTGCCTCTACAAAGCTGGCTGAGCTGGCAGTCTCTAAATTGGGTATGAAACCTGGTGAGCTCTGGCAATCCATCCTGGCCAAGGGGGCAGAAGTTACTCTATCTTTGGGGACAGGCTTCCTGGAGAGGCATGCTCTTAAAAATCTGACCGTCATGATGAGTCACCACAAATCTGCCCTTTGCTAAACAGAAGCCAAAGTGAAGCAAAGCATCAAATGAAAACACATCTCATCTTAAGCATGGAAATATTTGCCACAGGATTTATTAGAGGAGCCAGAGTTTGCACCTCATGAGTGAAGAAGTCCAGCCTCACTCCCAGTCCACCAAAACCTGAGACCGGCGGATCAGGCTATGGCACTGAGCAATCTGGGTAGGTAGCGGACTACATATCTATTTAAAAATCCCTGTCCGGTTAGTTATTCCATGATCTCAGTCTTCAACTGGGAGATTGGAAACGGCCCTGCCTCTTAAGATAGAGGAAAGGACTCCACAAAAGTGTTCAGGAACGGGGTGAAAATTAACACCTTTTAAAGGTGGGGACAGGGCGACCATAAAGAGGCTTCCCTGAGCTCAGGTACCCCAGCAAGGCCCCACCCTGCTGAGTTCTAAAAGCTTTTGCATATTCAACAGTCTTTTTCATACAATAGCTTCAGAAAGACCTTTTTTCCCCCTTTCTTTCCCCATCTCCATTTTAGAGATCTTTTGCCTGGCCTGGCAAATAAAGTCATTCTTCATCATGTTAATGTGTAAAACATTTCCAACCAAAATGCTATTGAACTGCACCAGAGCAAAGGTGCCAACACCATTTTTCTACATCAGTGGGAAAGTACAGTGTGAAGCAGGAAGACCTTATTCTGAAAAAGCAGAAGCAGAATGTAGTTCTTCTCCATGGTGTTACAGGGTCAGAGAAGACAAGGAAAACCTAGGAAAAAGGACTCAGGGGGGAAAAGGACATTCAAAAGCCCAGGGAAATAATGTGAAGGCTGGAGACGCTCCAGAGAGAATCATATTCATGAGGAGTGGTCCCTGAAGAGAACATCTTTGAGGTGGTTCAGGAAGCTAGAAGCCAACAGGAAATGAACTGTGGTTTCGAAGGTCATCTGAATGTTAAAAGGGCACCAAATATAAAGGAGGCCAGATCCCTATAGGGGACACTAAGAAAATGTCTAGCTGGATGCGTTAAGGTAGGTGCCAGAGCTTTATGTCAATATTTGACCTGAGAAGGCCCCTCCTCCACAAAGCTAGCCCCATAAACCAAAGATGCACACTGGGCTGCCTATGTTTGAAAGACCTGTAGCTGCTCAGAACCTATCCCAGCCCAGCCTGCATGGTGTGTTTTTGTTTTTTTTAATTTTTTGTATTATTGACACTTTAAAGATGTTCCCCATTTCTCCTGCTTTGCCCACATCCACCCAGCCCTACTCCCTGGCATGTTTTTAATGGACTGTGCAAAGACCTAACATGGCACGGCTCCAGCCATGAGGCAGGAGGCTAGAGAGCAGCTTTTCTGTCTTCAGCAACCAAACATCCATTTCCTGTAAAGCCAGATACATAATTAAGGGAAAACAAAACCACATTTCGGGGCCATCAGTCCAGCCTTGCAGCTTCTCAACAGAAATCAACTTAGTGAGTCAAAAAGACTTGTCTGGATTTGCCTCCATCTAAGTGGCAAGTTTCTACCTGGAGCTTTCAGCTTTCAGAGGTCTGGGGCATTTCTAGAAGCCACCACATGAAAGGAGAAGCCACTGCCCACATTTATGTGTGGATTTTCTCAAGAATTTATTCTTCCCAGGCCGCTGAGCTTTAAAGGGGCTGGGCGAGCCAGAGTACAAATGCAAATTTGCTTCGGCAATATTGAATCCTGTTAGATTGCAACCCTGTCCTGGCCCCAAAGTCTCTCATCAGAATACAATTAGATAAAGTCTTTTCCCAATTCCTGGGAAGAAACCACAGCAGGGATAACAGGGAGCACACTGAATGGAACACTGCAAGCCACAAGTGCCTGAGTCACCCAGCCAGGTGAGTCCATCCAGTTCTAATCTGAAAGGTGCCCTGAAGCCACGCAGACATGCAGAGCAAATTACGCTGAATACTCAGCAGCACAGAAAGCCTGTGTGAGTCAAACTAATGGATGTGCATGGGAGTTGTGTGCGTGGGCAGGAGAAGGTGTGGCTTTGATACAATCTCGCTCCTTTAGTGTGGAACATTTACACCTATGGTTCCCATTTGCAAAAAGAAAAACAAAAGCAAAAGAATAAACAACAGAAAACATGCCTTTGGTTGCTTCTGCCAACAACTGAGCAAACCTTTATGGAGCTTCCAGGCAATAGAAATTAGCACTGGGTTTCACAAGTTGGTGCAAAATTCTGGGTGCCAAGCACTCAGGGAGAACATGCCTACCAGTATGACTCTGCAGGAAAACTCTGTGAAGCCCACTCTCTTTCAGCAGGGCCTGCCACAATGCTGTTGCTATGGAAACCCCGTGCAATGCCATGGTGCTAGGGCCAGCACCTTTTCCTGGCATGACGCCTTTCCTAGTGCCATATGAGTATAGCCAAGTGTACTGCATATGCTAATGAGTGTGCACACAGATTCTATCTGACTCTCCCAGTGAACCTGGCTTGGGCAGCCAGGAATATGTTGGGACTAGTGGCCCAGTGCATGAATCCGTGCACATTGTAAGGAAATTAATTAGAAGAAATATTTTAATATCATTATTCACCCTTCCTCTAAAATAAAAGTGCCAACCAAATTCACAATTGACAATGACAGATGGAAACACTGGCTTGCGAATGGCGCCAGCAAGAGCTTTATATGTATCACGCATGTGTGAGTCAACTTAGCCTTTTATATATACAGAATAAACTTGCTTAATTAGACCTCCTTTCTGATTTAGCTAAACTTTTTCCAGCCCAGTGAAGCACCCCAACTTCTCTTTCAGGTAATTGTCAGCAACACAGCAGTAAATATCAACACGAAATAGATTATTATCGTAGGTCACTCAGGGAGAACAAAGGGTAAAATATTTAACTATAGCAGTGTTTGACTATATTCTGCACAGTGACAAAACCTGAAGTCATTTTCAATGTCCACCATTTCTTACTTCTTTTCAGTCAGGTCAAGTTTCTAAGCTTTCTAAATCTCCGTTGTCTTGCTAATGAAAAGAAAATAGGATTCCACCAAGTCTCCTATCTACCTATTCCAGGACTTCTATGAGGATCAAATGAGATGAGGCATGGGAAAATGCTTCAAAGACATTTGGTTACAGTGTAAAATGTTTCCACCTGACTATAAAGCAAGTCGTGTTCCTGGGCTGAAGAAACTCCAGGGAGGCTAGTCGCTAAGGAGAGGAAGCCGGGCATTGCTACGTGACGTCATTACCCAGACGGACACTTAGCATATTAGCTTTTTATATAGAGAGATGATCACATCATGGTTTTTAGACAAGCAGAGTGCTCTCTTCCTGGAAAGCCCCCAGCATTTCATACACTGGACATATCCACCCAGATGGAGCCAAACCTGAGTCAGAGCCTGTGGCCTGGATGAGTGATCAGGCCACCGAAGTGTCAGGCGGGGCTACAGTGAAGACGCCTCAGCAAGTGAATTACTCCCATTTCTATCTCAAGCACATTATTGAGCCTGGACAGCAAGGCTTTCCTACAAACAATGGGCCACGCATTCAGTTTGAAGTCCCAGGTGGGGTGAAAACTCCAGGATGATGCTGACAGCAGAGGTTTACATAAGGATACAGCTGAGGAAAAACTCCAATTTGGGCCTGTGGTCATGACTGGTCTTCATCTTTAAAGATATGAACAAAGTCATTGTTCATACAACTATTCAGGACATAATACAGAGGTCAGTCACTTGGATCCACAGGAGAAACTATACTCTCATTTCACTGACCGGATGGAGCTTACAACAATAACCATAATAAATACTTGCAAAGGTGTTTTGCCTTTTATAAAATGCTGTTGCATATATAAGTGAGATAAATATATAAGAGCATAAATTAAGTGATAATAAGAGAGAGATCACAGATTGCTATATAATAATACAGTGAATGAATAGGACCAATAATAAACACTGAGATATCAGAAAAGAGAAGAGCTGCTTAAGACCAGGATACGTGTGGAAAGGAAAATTTGATGGCACAGAGGAGGTTTGAAAGTTGGAGAAATGGGAGAATGAGATCATATTCTTTTATCAGAGAATATAAGCATCTTTTTTCAGTCAGATAACAAACTATGTGGAACATTCTATGTTCCAGGCAATGTGCCAGATGCTGGATTTATAGCAATAAAAAAAGACAGAGTCTCTGCGTTTCCAATGGGCAAGATGGACCACGTGCAAGAAAACAAGTAAATAAACAAGATAAATAGATAATCCAAAAAGTGCTGTGAGGGAAACAACCAAGAAGGTGACAGGACATGTGGGAGGGTCTTTTAGCTCTCCACTGTGCAACGCTGCACAGAGCAAGTGCTCAATTCAATTTAACACGTTAAGCGCCATGTCAGTCGCCAGTGACTGAAACGGAAAGGAAGACAAAACAGGCTTGGCGCTTAACGTGTTAATTAAACATGTGGCAACACAAAACTATACAATACTTCAGAATAAAAGATTCAATAACAAGTTCACCATCTCTTCTGCAGTTGGGATCCACCAGATGTAAATTGATTTTTGCCAGCTGGTTACCCTCAAAATAATAATTGCAAGCCTCTATACTCAGAGTTCCCCATCAGCCTAGCCAACTATACAATCAAATTTGGACAGAAAAATGAGGGCAGAAGAGTCCATGATGTATAAAAAGTAAATAAGACATTATCATATTATTGTTGAGACAACATTATGATTTAAATGGAAAATTCCTGATATATTCTCTAGTCAAGATATTGAAAAGGCAGAAAATGATGTTGAAAAGAAGACAAAGATTGTCTCCCTGAGGTCAGGATGTAACTTCCTGAAAAATGACATAATCCCAGTGAAATAATAGTCATAAAACTGGATACATATTGCCAAAAAACTAATTTGATTGATCCCTTGTCACTTATTAAATAAGACAATGTCATTTGCATTATATGGTGCTAGTCTTAGTCACATTGTTCCACACTTAGTAAGATATTTAAATTCTATCCCCATAATATTAACACTTAAGAAGACAATAGGGACACCTGTGAAAGAAGGAGGTACCCATCAAAAGAGGCAAGATGTGTGAACAGGGTAACAGTAAGAAAAACATTAATGTGCTTTCCTCTTTAGCATTTCCTGTAAATGATCCTCTCCCGCAGTGGCAGGGGGATCACTACAAAAGGAAAGGAAAGAAAAAAATGAGGTAATGTTCAGCTTCTGATATTCAAAATATGGTTTTTTTTCTCAAGGCAGTAGGCTTGAAAGCAGGAAATGTCAAGAAAAAGAGAGCATACTCTATAATTTTGTAAAATATCAAAAAGCAAACCTAAAGAACTCAGATCATATAGGATCTACATTCAGAAAATAGAACGCTTTGATCTATTATTAACTAGACCCTGAGTTTAGAATGACATAAAGGAGGAAAGATCCTGAAACCTTTTCCTTCTGTTCTGCAAGATTCTAGCAGGGCTCTCTTCCTTCTTGCTGACTAAAAGGAAGCCCTAAGGCAGTACTGTCCAATAGAACTTTCTGTGATAATAGACATGTTTTCTACTTGTTCTATCCAACATGGTTATCACTAGACACATGTGGCCCTCCAACCCTAGAGATGTGGTTAGTGTGACTGAATTTTAGTATTTTATTTTAATTAATTTAAATAGCCAGATGTGGCCAGCGGGCTACCATATTGGACAGCACAACCCTGGGGGATAATGAAGTACCACAATGGAAGAGTCTAGATCTCCTCACTGCTTGGAAGGCAGCCACCCAGGAGAACTTCGTGATGCCTGTCAAAATGTGATGTGAGCAAGAAATAAACATTTATTGTTCTGACATTTGGGAGGCTGTTACAACAGGTCGTGCTAATTATGCTAAATGATACAGATAGGCACTCTTACTCACACATTTTATAGATGAGAAAACTGGGGCACAGAGGAGTTAATTAACTTGCCTGAGGTCACATGGCTCCTGAGTGGTGGAACCGGGAACTGGGATAGAGTCAGGTAGTCTGACTAGAGAGCGCTCACCCAAGCTCTTAGCCTCTCTGCTATACTGCAGTGCCACTGTGTATATGTGAGCAACTGAAAGGGATCCAGACATCACTGATTTACATTTTTAAAAAATGTATTAGTAAATTTATTAAATTATAGCATCTCTTTTCCATGTGAATCACAAGTCATCAAATCCTTAGACAGCCTTACCAATTATGAGGGGTGGAAATGCACATTTCTCACATACACAAAACCTGCTGTCTGGTTTCTTTGGAAATGACAAGACACTCTGCCACAGGAACACAATGAAGAGTGAGTCAGCTGTGCCCAGATCGAAGGAACAAGGAGTTCTGTAAATAATGAAGCAGATGGAACTTCCGGAAATGTTCTCATGCATTTTAGCAGCTTTCAAATGAGGTAGGTTTTAAAATCCATTTGATTTTTCACTGGGATCTGTGTTAATTTAAGCTAATAACAATTGTCCAGGCCTCTGAAACTGTCCTCAGGATTACTCACCCACAAGATCATTCAGACAATGGATGTGTACTAGTGTCTCCATTAGAGGAACTGCAATGCCTGATGGTCTCAGGGCCCTGCCTGATAAATTGCTTATGGAAGACTCTGATCTTCTTAGCATCTCTCTTTACCTGGGGCCTCTGGAGTACTCAGTTTACAATATGATAATATGCTCTCATGCAGACAGCATTTTTAAACATTCTTATGTAGCCTGCTCTTAATGAAAATTAAAATGAAAAGATACTGTTTATTGAGCATCAACTTTGTAACAGGTAATTTAGCTACATTTGTGTGTGTGTGTATATATATATATGTATAAATTAGTATTTATATATAATATATATCACTTTATATAAATCTTAACAAAAATGGAAAAAAAACACATCATTATCCATTGTTTAACAGCAAGTACCTACCTATACAGTCTTTACAATGAACCAGGTACTTCTCCAAGTAAATTAATGTAATAATCCAATCTTCATAAAAATGAGGAAAGTACTATAATTATCCCTGTTTCACAGGTCGGAAATTGAAGTGAAATGAAGCTAAACGGCTTGCCTCATGTCACAGGACTCATAAGCAAATCCAGGTGTTCTAGTTCCAGAGGTTACACCTTTCATCCCTTCACTGTACATTCTTTCAGGTTACAGTTCAGAAAACACTTGCTCGAGATTACAAAGCTAATCTATACACCCTAGAGCTGGTCAAAACCCAGGTTCATGATTCCAAATCCCAGGTTCCTCCCTCACCATTAGGGTTTGCCCAAAGGTCTCTCCTCCTAAGGATCTCTTTTATAGCTAAAGAGATGCCCAAGCCCCATCAGGCTCTCCTGGGACCTGGGAACCTGCAGAAACAACACCATGACCAAGAGGCCCAGGTGACTTCCTGCCCGGCCACACCGTGCTTTTCCTTCTTTAGACGCTGAGCTCTTCCGCAACAGGGTGGTGAATCTCCATGGCAGTGGAGTGCATGGCACAGCTTAGTCAACTTTGTGCAGGAACCAGGAGAGGTGATGGGCTTGGAAGTAGCACAGTTTGGGGAAGGAGGGTCCTTACTGCCTCCCACTGTGTGTGGGCGATTGCCAGTGAGTGTGTCATGTGTCTGGACGCGCATCATCTGAGTGGGTGTCTCTGCATCTTCCTGCTGGAGCCACTTCTCCTGCCCTGTTTCACTTTCCAGCCATAGAGCTCGTCTGTTCTGAGTTGGCCTCCTAATTGTTGCTCCTCCCCATTACCAGATGTCGGGAACTTGCAGCTGACTAACTGGCTCCAGCAATTACACATCAGTCCCTGCCAGAATCTGAAAGGCCAGAGGGGAAGGTTTGGTGGGGCTTTATAAGAGGCAAACCATACCACTCCAGGTGCCAGGATGGGAGGACCAAAGGGGAAGAGACAGCTGCCTACCGCTCTGGGGACCCAAGGAAGGACTTAACATATTAAAACACATAACTGTGTTGACTTAGCCACTGACTCTGCAGAGCAACCTACCCTCTGATCCCTTTTATTCTGGTCCTTCCACTCCTCCCCAGGGTTTGATTTTGTGTGGATATTTATTTATTTATTTATTTATTTATTTATTTGCCAAACCCTGAGCATGGGTAGATCCCCATATGTGAATAATGTCCTAAGATGTATATGTGAGGAACAATAGTGGTTATTTGGAACAAGCAGATGGATAAAGCAAACTGAGAACATCAGACGTGTTCAAGGACAAACCACGTAACAGGAAGTAGCATGGGAAAGTGATTTTGAAACAAACGGTTGACCTGAAATCAGGAAACTGGACCCTTTAGACCTAACTCTTTCAGTTATCAGCTCTGTAGTCCTGAGCAAATCAAGAACGTTTTCTTCATGTGAATTCCCTCACCTCTAAAGAGTGGGTTGGATTATTTAACCTCTTGGTTCTCTTCCCTTACTAAGATTCTATTTTTTAAAGGCAAATTCCATTGAATATGAGGTGCTTACAACAACAGAAAAAATGCAAATGCAGTGTAAGCTTAAATAACAAACAAGAAAACTTGAACTAAGAGCTCATTAAGTCCTTCCCCAAAGTACAAATAACTGCCATGGAATATTGCAGCCAGCCAGGCATGATCTCTTCATCAGCCCTGAAGCATAGCAGCCTTCATCTTGGCCTCTCTGCCTTCCCACCCACTCCCAGGACAATATCTGACCTGGATTACAAGGAAGACTTGGAATCTGCAACCTTATTACCTCGTAATGTGGCTAACCATTTCCAGAAACACAAATATTAAGCACAGCATGACAGGTCTACTTGAGTCAGCTGAGAAAAGATGCACGCAAGACCTGGTAGGGTCATGGAAACTTTGATTGAGAAACCTAAAACCTTTTGTCCACATCTCTCATTCTCTGGGCCACTCGTGGATTCAGCCCAGAATTGTCTGAGCCTGGCCTGGAAGCAGCTGCACTCAGTTAAATGAGTTTGGCCAGCTTAGCAAAGAAGACTCAAGCCCACAAAGCAAGTGCCTAAGAAGATGCCCTGGCCCCAAAAGCACAGGTTTGAAGAGTTAGAAGGAGCCTTAGTAATGATGTAGGACAAACCCTTATTTCATAGATGAAAAAAGCCTCAAACACTCAGGAAGATACATCTCCCGAGGTCTTGGAATATGAAATACCATTTTATACTAAAACTAGAGGCCCGGTGCACAGATACGTGCACCAGTGGGGTCCCTTGGCCTGGCCTGCGGGGATCAGGCCAAAACCAGCTCTCCAACATCCCCCAAGAGGTCCTGGATTATGAGAGGGCACAGGCCAGGTCAAGGGAACCCACCGGTGCCCAATCAGGCCCAGGGAGGACCTGCGGGAGGGATCTAGGGTGTATCCGGCCCATCTCACCAAGTCCTGATCAGCCAGACTCCAGCAGCAAGATAACCTACCAGTTGGAGCACCTGGCCCCTGGTGGTCAGTGCACATCATAGCAACTGGTTGAACGGTCAAACAGTCAGACACTGAGCATATTAGGCTTTTATTATATAAGATTGGAATCTTTCCTAATCTATAGTTTTGGTCCTTTTGGGTGCTATCTTTATCACATATGCAGTAAGTCCTCACTTAACATCATTGATGAGTTCTGTAATGTTAGCAAAACTACATGTACAAAAGCAATTTTACCACAGGCTACTGATTAAAAACAAGAGTTAAGTTCCTATGGCATCGCATCAACATTATAACAAAATGACATTGGACAAAACAATGCTATTCCAGGCTCTGCTCTATAGAAAAACTGGAACTCCTGAATCACAACAATTAACTTTCCTCCTTACAAAACATTTCCATATAAAATCTCTGTTGAACCTCACCAAAATAAAAATAAAAATAAAACCCTGGGAAGGAGATATTACAATTCTCTTTTAGAAATGAGAAAACCGAGGCCAAAATTATACAGCCAGGCAATGACAGAACCAGGATTTGAATGGAAGTCTTATGTTTTCAAATTCCAGACCCTTTCCACCACCCCAAAGTGGCAACCACAGAAGTCCAGGTAACAGAGCAAAGAACTCAAGAGTCTGTAAAATGATTTACCAAGGTCAACATACATGCAGCACAAACTGGCCAAACCAGTTGTTTTCTTTCATCATCTATTCTGATGAGGAAGAACCAGTTGTTCAATATTTGAATATCAACCCTGTTATTACTGGCCAGCATGGTAGACTCATACATGGTAAGCAAGGCAAATACATACCCACCCACTGGGTTTTATCTCACCCCACCCAGTGGCAAACAGCTGAAATCCCACTTAGAAAATTGCCCTCAACCTGTTAAAACAGCCTTTAAGCACCAAGTATTTATTGACATCTATAGTATTGAAGGAAGAATCTGAAAGCTGGGCTTTTGACAGAAAGGGTATAGAACAAGGTTCCTGGGGATCAGAGGTGGAAAAAGAAAAAATAACCAACAAAGCTAGACAGAGGGACAAGAAAGACTCTGAACAGGAAGGTGGGGCTCCCAGTAGGACACTAATATTCACTGGCATTTTTTTAGATGTCAGACTCAGTGGTTGATTTGGGTTTTTTCCTCATTTCAATCCTATGAAGTCCATATTACAGATGAGTAAAACCACCTCAAAGTCAATCTCGCGCACTTCACATTTTTGTCTTAGGCCAATCCTTCCATTGTCACTTCCTCAGTTATTCTCTAAAGTATTTATTGATACTTTACACACCACCCTGTGTAATGTGCTGGGTAAGTGTAGAGTGTCTTTCTGTATAGGTGGAAATGAAGACAGTGAGACTAGAAGATATAATCCAGTAAGGAGGACTGGCCAGCATTCTGAAAACCATATCTCATCTCACTCATTTTTTAAGTTTTTCTAAAGTCATAATAAAATATAAATGCATAATAAATTGTGCTATCATTAGAAATGATAATGTGTGTATTAGTTTTTATTGGCATTAAAATTTTTTGTGATGCAGGATGAAGAGTATAATTCCACTAAAATGTGGAGGCACATGTTAGAGCCCTCCAATGACAACAAATAGGAAGACCTATTTTTATATATGTGTGGAAGTGTGTGTGTGTGAAGAAGAAATAGAGAGAGTAAAAGAGGAGAAAGAAAGCAGGAGGAGTTGGTGAAGAAAAGAAATAAAATTTTATTAACCTACCAAAAGGTTAACAACAAACATCTCTGGGCAGGAAAATAAGTAAGGATTTTTATTTCTTTTTCCTTTTCTTATCTTCACTTCTTCACATTTATACAATAAAACAAATGTGTTACTTGCAAATAGAAAAACAGTGGAGTTAAGAAAAGGTATTAGTTATAGCTAGATTCTCATTGAAGAAAAAGATGGATGGAAGAAAGTATTTTAACATATCTAAGAGTCTTAGGGGGCTGAGAGTCACATCTTGATAACATGAGAAATGTTGCATACATTTACTTTGGTGTAGAAAATACAGGGCTCTTCCCCTGCACTAATGAGGTAGGGAGAGTTCCAGTGAGGGACAATCACCCAGGCAAAGAGAGAGAAACAAATTTGTGTTTACTCCTAGATAGGAAAACACACAAAAAGCCTTGAAACTTTTTCAAAAGCATACACTTTATTATGTTATTAATTTTTAAAGAATCTATAATAATAAAAGCATAATATGCTAATTAGATGGGACGTCCTTCCAGACGACCTTCCAGACAAAGCTGTGGCTGTGAGGAAAGCCCGGGTCCCGGGTGCCAGAGGGAAGCTGGTGCTGGCAGCCGCTGGAAGGATGGCCTACTCTTGCACAAACTTCATGCATTGGGCCTCTAGTATCTTAATAAGGTTAAAGACAGTAGTGGCTGCATATGTGAATATTACAGATTTTCTGAATACATCTCACTGTGTAATCTATTCATAGATATTTAGTAAGTACCTATTATTTGCTTAGCACTCCACTATGCCCTGATCCAGTCATTCCTAAGACATTTCCTCAGGACTACTTAACCTATCTGAGGGATAGGAGGGCAATTGGCACCCAACCATATCTTAAGAAGCACCACCACACTCTAGAAAAGAGTCCTCCAATGACAACAAATAGGAAGACCTATTTTTATTCCTTAAACTCCTGAGAAAAATAACTCATTGGCTGCAATGTACAGCACAAAAGGCAAATTAAAAACAAAATTAAACAATACACTGTAATGAAGAGCTGTAACATTTGCTCTGTTTCTTTACTTCCTACTAGTTTTCACCAATAGAGAGAAATGGATGACTGACTTCAGAGTATTTTATTAAATTAAAATTCCTTAGAACCAAAAAAGCATTCTGTTGATTATCCTGTACATTACCATAAAAGATAACGTCTGGAAGCCAGTTTCTAGTCCTTGTTTGATTTAGAATCCAGAGGACTGTAAGAAAGAAAAAGTTATCATTGAATAGTTTCCATTTCCCTGTGGTCACCTGTGTCTAATAAGTTCAATTTGGGGCTCCATCTAGTTTTTTCAGCAATGTACACCTGGGAGTTTTGCCACCAAATTATTTAACAGTGGGGAGCTCAAAATCACTTAGTGCAGTGGTTCTCAACCTTGGCTGCACATTAGAATCACCTGGGAATCTTTTTAAAATCCTGATTTCTGGGCCTCATCCTTCAGAAAGTCTGTGTTGTTTTTTTTGTTACTAATGTTGTGGCCTCACCCCATAACAAAGAAACAGAATTTCCGGAGGATGAGGCCCAGAAATCAGGATTTTAAAAAGATTCCCAGATGATTCTAATGTGCAGCCAAGGTTGAGAACCACTGACTTAGTGGTTCAAAACTAGTGGCTGTTAAATGTACTCTTGATAAGAATGTTTTTCAGCAGGTAATACAATGCCTTGGGCTTAGTATGTATTTGGTAAATGTGTTAAATGAAATGGTTGATTTTGTCAGGCCTACACGAATGGCTTACTAAGGGCTATGCCAAGATCTCAGGCATTGAAAGAAAGAGAAATTAGAAATATTTACCTTAAATACATGTAAACTGTTGACAGTATTTAATTTGACAGGAGCCTAATTTAAATTAACTTGATAGAGGATGAAATTATTCGCAAAGCATAAGGAAAAGTGGGAAAAGAAAACCGTGGAAAGGCCAGAGATATCCCTGGTTCTCAGGAGCCACTGGAACCAGCCCCAAAACTGCCCACAATGCCGATTCTCTCTCCAGCTGTATTTCAGCTCCTCTCTGTGCTAACTTCATTCTCACTCACTGCACACTGACTTCCCCCATGTGGAGGGGAACATGGATATGACCAGTCAAAAACATCTCATCGTATAGCTTCTGTCTCTAGAAAGGGTGAACTTGACCCAGCTTCAGTAAGGAAAAACCCCAAGGAAGTTATTTCAATGACCCAACCAGATTCAAGTGCCCACCCATCAACCAATCCACGTGTCTAGAGGAGCAGGTAGGTATTCCTTCTGCATCCCTATGTCAGAGCGAGGAAAGGAGCCACAACCAAGGGCAGGAGGCTCTTCTTCCAGAAGGAAGGAGGGAGATACAGCGCAAAGTAGCAGGTGCTCACGACAGGTGTCTTTAGTATTATTAGAATAAAGTGGCAAAGTGAATTCAAGCCTGCCACAGGTTATAAACGTGACTGCAACATGTTTACAGATCTTTAAAAAAAACATTAAGTTATAATCAAAATGCAATAAACTACACATACTTTAAATGTACAATGTGAAACATTTGACGTATAAATACAACCATGAAACCATCACCACACCAAGAATATGAACCCACCCATCATCTCCAAAGTTTTCCCCTGCCCCTTTCTAGGCCCTCTCATACCTTCCTCCAAATTCCCCTCACATCTCAATGCCATCAAGGATCTTTCTGTCACTGTAGTTTGCAGTTTCTAGAATGTTGCATGAGTGGAGTCAAACAGTATGTACTCCTTCTTGTCTGATTTTTCACTCAGCATAATTATTTTGATATTCGTCCATGTTTAGAGTGTATCAATGGCTCATCGTCTTCATTGCTGAGTAGGATTCCCCTATATAGTGCTGTAGACTGAATTGTGTCCCCGGCTTCCAAGTCCATATGTTGAAGCCCTTACCTCCAGTACTTCAGAATATGACTTTATTTGAAGATAGGGCCGTTAAAGTGGTAAAGTTAAAATGGGGTCATTGGATTGGTTCCTAATCCAATATGTCTGGTTTTCTTATAAGAGGAAGAGATTAAGATATACTAAGGACACCAAGGATGTGTGTACACAGAGGAGTGGCCATGTGAGAACATGGTGAGGAGGCGGTCTACCAGCAAGCCAAGGAGAAAAACCAAACCTTCCAACACCTTGATCTTGCACTTCCAGCCTCCAGAGCTGTGAGAAATAAATTTCTGTTATTTAGCCACCCGCTCTGTGGTATTTTGTGATGGTAACCCTAGCAAACTAATACATGTAGATTTGCTATAATTTATGTGTTACCCTCTTGATGAGCATTTGGTTTGTTTCTAGTTTGGGTTTATTACAAATAAAACTACTATAAAAATCATGAGGAAAATATTTGTGCAGATATAAGCTATCATCTCTCTGGGTAAATACCTAGGACATAAGCCTGGGTCATACGGTGTTATAATAAACCACCAAACAGTTTCAACAGGGGTGCTGTTATTTTACATTCTGCATTTTACACTATTTTAAATATGGTAGCATATGAGAGTTCCAGTTGCTCCATATCCTTGCCAAAACTTAGTATAGGCAATTTTTTAATTTAGTCATCCTAATAGGCATATGATAGCACCTTGTCATGGTTTAAATTGGCCTTTCCCTAATGACTAATGAATTGACACATTTTTCACATGCTTACTTACCATCACTATTTCTGTGATGAGGTGTTTTACAGTTCTTAACTCATTTCTTTATTAGCATAATAATTTTTATTGGATGCTTGGAATTGCAAATTTTACCTTTTAAAAATGATTATTTGTATATTCTTACAAATATTTTTAAAATATATTTTATTGACTTTTTTAAAGAGAGGAAGGGAGAGGGATAGAGAGTTGGACAGTTAGAAACATCGATGAGAGAGAAACATCTATCAGCTGCCTCCTGCACACCCCCTACTGGGTAGGTGCCCACAACCAAGGTACATGCCCTTGACTGGAATCGAACCTGGGACCCTTGAGTCTGCAGGCTGACGCTCTATCCACTGAGCCAAACCGGTTAGGGCCCTACAAATATTTTTTAATTTGGGTCTGGGGTGCAGGTAAATTACATGGAAAAGTTTAATCCTGTTGGATCTTGCTTTCAATTCCATGAGAAAGGACTAGAGCAACAGGTAGTCTCAGGCTATTGTGCCCTCCTATTAAGGCAAACCCCTTCTGAGTACTTCAGATGTCCCATGTCTTATGAGGTTTTCTACTCTGTTTGAAATAGAATTTGTTACCCTCTTCGTGAGCATTTGCCTGCATTAGCTCCAGTGATTGTTTCCTCTAATTCTTTTGAATGGTTTTTCCCTCTGACTCCATGGTGTCCTCAAATGCATGTGTGAATCAGTGCCCAATGACATGCTTCAGGGGGCTTCATCCTTTCCAAAGTCCTATCTAACCTCATACTCTTCTGTGAAGGCTAGCCGCCTTGGCCTCCTCAGATGCCCAGCTCTGTCTCCTCCACTCAGAAAAGCTTACAAGCCCTTCTAGGGGCCCCCTCCCTGAAACAAGACCTGGAAATTCTCTCCAGGCAATAAACCGGGGCCATTGCAGAACTGGCCTCATTTGTTTGCTGTCTCTCAGGGATCACTGTTCTCCGTTGCCTGATAATTCAATGTCTTAAAAAACAGTTACATATTTATTTAGAGTGGGTTTTTTTTTAATTGTTAGAGTTTGAATGGTAAATACAGTCCTGGTTATTCCGTTTTTCTGGAAGTATATAGTATACTTTGTAATTGTATTACAAATAACTTTTTCATATATGAAAAAGTTATTTGTAATACAATTACAAGACTTTATATCTGCCTGCAATCCAAGGTCTCTGTCATGTGAAATTTCCATATTGGTTAAAACAGGGATTGGCAAACTTTTTCTGTAAAGAGACAGTAAATATTTTATACTTCTTGGGTCACATATGGTGTCTGTTGCATATTTTTAACAATCCTTTAAAAGTGTCAAAAAAAATTTAAAACCATTCTCATGGTCTGTGCAAAAAAAGCCATGAGCTGGATTTGACCCCAGAGCCATAGTTTGTTGACCCCTGAATTAAGATAAAGTAGCTTCTGTGAAAACAAACCCCAAATCTTAGTGTATGAAGACAACAAGCATTTGTTTCTCACACGTGTCCAAAATAGGTATTCTTGATTAGTAGGCATCTATTCTTACTCTCCAAGTCATGGCTCAGCGACACAGAGGTCTTCTATCTGGCCCTCCTTCCTTGTCTCACAAAGCTTCCAAGATTGCCATGGTGGCAGAAAGAATATGGAGAGCTGCATGTGGGAGGTTCCTGTAAGTCCCTGTGGTTACACATGACTTTGTTCAAAACGCATTCAAATCAGCACGTCTAACTGCAAGAGAGGCTGGGAAACCTCATTTTGCTGTGTGCCCAAGAGGAAGAGGAAATAGACTTGGGTAACAGCTAGCTAATCTTCATTACAATGGCCAAGGATTCGAAGTAGCCATGCCCCAATTATCTAAAATATACATATCCTTTGCCAGGATATTATTCAACCCGTTGGTACCATGTATAACATGCCAGATGATGAGTTTCAATAGTTCTATGATAATTACAGCCTATTAGTCTTTCATCTTCCTCTGTGTTCCCAGCTCCTCAACACAAGATTCACATTCCTGCAAGAGTCATCATGACACATTCAGGCTTGGAAGCCCCACCCTCCCTCTATCACTTCCCTTGTCACTCCATCTAAGAAGCTATTATGGCAAATGTGCCTCTGCCAAGCTCAAGCCTTTCCTTAATGGCAGGATTTCTAAAAGAACTAAGATCTGGCCACAACCATTTTTCCATCCTATCTTGCCTCCTCTCCCAAAAATATTGAGATAGCCACTAACTTATTTGTACTCTTTTTGAGGGAATAAGTTTTATTTTATAATATCCTTTTTTATTACTAGTGTCCAGAACACAGCTAGATACTCAAAAAGATTTTCTGTATAAATTAATTTTGCACCTAACAATGATTGGTCCATTAAATTCCTAACCATTAAAGATATGCCAGTCTTCACTTTGAGAATCAATCATCACTCCCATTAATTCAAATTCCCTAATAATTCTCCCACCTCCACTGGGACCTTCCTATGATGCACCTTGTTATCAGCTCCAAATTATTCGGGTGTATAATTATATTAGTGCACATTATTAAAACAATGAGCATTTCCATTTGACTGGAGCAGAGACGGCATGAAAACAAATAGTATTTCATTAGTTAATTTATTTTTAAAAAGAAACTCTTATTATAGCAAGGGGTCTCTTGAGAGCTGTAGATAAGATTGACTCAATCCCACCGCACTCCCAACACACTTACTCCCCCACCCCCATTCAATTTGTAAGATGCAAAGCCCTTTTCAACTTTCTGCTAATTCAGGACAGCTTATGTTCTCCTGCCAACTCCTCTCCCCACCTCCTGGTTCCTGTATCCAGTAGCAGGACAGTGTCTCTGCTTTGCCCCAGATGTGCTCATTCCCTTCACCGTTTCACACACTCCTAAACACACCAGATCCAATCAGAGGTGAATTTGACATAAGCTTATGATGCTGCTTAAACTTCAGACCCTCTCACTTATGCCAGCCCCTTCCAAGAGTCTGTTCCTATTTGCTTTATTTGCAACTTTGTGCTCTTTTTCGGAAAGAAGTTTTCTGAAACTGTAGAACCTTCTGGCCTCTCAAAACCTGGCTCCACTCACACCAAGCACTTCTGGATATTGGAACAGCAGTGCTGCTGGCTTCAGGAGTTAGAACTTACTGATTTGACCTACAGTCAGTCTCAAGCCTCCTTGTTGGCTCCCCTCCTTCTCTCCTCTATTTCCCTTTCATGCCTTTTCCCCCATTTTTTTTCTTTCTCCTCAGGAGAGAATAAAAGCTTTTCCTAATCTAATAGTTAGAAACTTTTATTGCTTGAACATGCCCTCCACCTCCTGAGGTCTCCCCGTTGCCACCCCAAACAGCTTATAATCATATTTTTTTCCAAACAAATTCTTCACCACTCATTACACAAACATCTACTGAGGATCTATAGGCTGTACAGCACTATAAGGAGGGCATAATCGTGAGAGTCAGCCTAGCTCTAGTCCTGGCTCTGACCTATTAGCTATTTGACCATAGACAAGACACAAACTCATGGAACCTCAGTGTTTTCATCTATAAAATGGGGCAGTTGGACCAGATATGTTTTGAATATAAGCTCCTTCAGAGCAGGACGCTGTCTTACTCACTCTCTGGCATATAGTAGGTGTTTGGTTAATAACTATTGACTGATTAACTTTAGATAAAAATAATACCAACATCACAAACACATTGCAATGATTAAATGGGAAAAATGAGATACATACAGAAAGCCCAAAAAGGGACTCTCAGTGAATGAACTTGGTGCCCAGCTTCAAATATCTCATACTCTAGCTCAGGGGTGGGGAACATCTGGCCCATGGGCCATATAATGCCCTCGAAATCATTTGGTCTGGCCCTGGCCAAAGCATTGGGGGTGAGTTTATTAAATGTTTGACCAAATATAGCAGACGAATTCTTACGTTGATAATTTTGTATGGCCCTCAAATGATGTTATAAATATCCAAATGGCCCTTAGCATAAAAAAGGTTCCCCACCCCTGCCTAGCTAAAGAGAAACTGAATAAAGTGCAAGAACCTCTAGAAGGGTTGCAAAGATGATAGAAATGTAGACTGTATTTTGCCTTCAAGTCTTTTTTTATTTTTTAATATATTTTTATTGTTGATAATATTACAGATATCTCCCATTCCCGCCCCCCCCCTTTACCGCCCTCCTCCCAGCCCCTATCCATCTCCCCTGAGATCTTCACTACCCTATTGCCCATGTCCATGGGTTATGCATATCTATACTAATAAAAGCCTATGTGGTCGTCACGCCCTCACACCGTGATGCCCTCATGCTGTAACAATCCATCACCAGGAGGCTGTGTGCGCAGCAGGCACACGCAGGTGGACAGAGACTTTGATGCTGTGTGCGGCGCAGAGGCAGGTCCTGGCGGCTCTGCGCAGTTACACCAGGGGTCCCGCGGCCCCGCGCAGCATGGAGGTGGGTCCCGGCAGCTCCACGCAGTGAGGCTGGGGGTCTCACAGTTCCGCACAGCGCGGAGGTGGGACCCCTGACTCCGGCCTTCCTCTTTGAGGCAATCCATCAAGGAGCCCCAGATGGGTGGGCGGGGCCTACCTCTTTGGAGAGATTGATCACGGGGCTCCCGCACTGTGAGAGGGCACAGGCCAGGCTAGGGACACTCCCCCCACCCCCACGAGTGCACAAATTTCATGCATCAGGCCTCTAGTCCTATTTAATAAAAGCCTAATATGCAAATTGACCAAACAGCGGAATGAAT
The DNA here is from genome assembly GCF_028538775.1 of Myotis yumanensis. Taxonomy (NCBI): domain Eukaryota; kingdom Metazoa; phylum Chordata; class Mammalia; order Chiroptera; family Vespertilionidae; genus Myotis; species Myotis yumanensis. Next base: position 180,385,231 of record NW_027223753.1, read on the forward strand.
GGTTGCTATGATGTGCACTGACCACCAGGGGGCAGACGCTCAACGCAGGATCTGCCCCCAGCCCGCAGGCCCCAGGCCAGCCAAGGCGGGTGCCAGTGGGGGCCCCCTGATCTCTCTGCCGGTCGCCCCACAGATCGGCCCTGATCGCTGGCCAGGTCTAGGGACTCTACCTGTGCACAGATTTCATGCACTGGACCTCTAGTCTATATATATAAAAGCCTAAGTGACTGAACAACTGAACAACCAGTAGACTGGTCACTATGACATGCACTGACTACCAGGGGGCAGATGCTCAACACAGGAGCTGCCCCCTGGTGGTCAATGTGCTCCCACAGCCAACCTCCCATGCCCCTCCCCCCAGCCAACCTCCCATGGCCCCGATCGGCAGCCAGGCCGAGGGACCCCACCCATGCACAAATTCGTGCACCAGACCTCTAGTAAGTATATAAGTTCTTTGGTTTATCTCTTCTATAACAAAATAATATCTACCACCTAAGAAACCCTGAGATAATTTGTCGTCATCACCTGAAATATCAATTGGGAAGTCTAAACTTAACTGAAACTAGGCAACATAATAGGAAAAACAATATGATCATTTTGAAACAAAACCACCCATAAATACTTGGTATCCAAATAATAGTATTCTTTTTCTAGCTTTGTTTTAAAAAATTAGAGCATTTAACAGGTTTCTATTTAAAGTGTAGCAACACACACACACACACACACACACACACACACATTCATTTTAAATCTTCCTGCAGCTGTTTCCATCTCCCAGTGGTGGTATATGATTTATCTTTGGAGGAAGTCTGCTATTTTACTTGGGAAAATGTTTTAATGAGACTTTTGGCTATGCTTATAAAAAGGCTGCAGAGGCCTAGAGGGAGAAGTTGAACCAGAAGAGCTAAATTTCCCAGTAGAATGGACTGGGGACAAAGATGGTTAGGATGTTAATTTGGGGCCTACTCTGAGGGCACCAGAGGCAGAAGACTTAGCCCCGAGGTTTTAATGAAAAAATACCTGAGAAAGGTGACTTTAACTGAAGCTGTAAGTAGGCCCTAACAACACAGCATTAGCCTAAGGCTTAAGGAGGTAGCTGGACACGATAGGATCCTATAATATGCCATCTCAGGCTTGCCAAGCAGAGATGTCCTAGATCTACTTTTTGGTTTGTATCTCTCCTGGCCCCTGGAAGCCTTTAGTTCAGTGTATTACATACAACAGGGGCAAGGAAACCTTGGGTCCATGCTTGGGACAAAGAAGGACAAGTAAAGAACATCTTTATGAGGTAAACCGAGCTTCTCAAGCTTTACTACGGGTACAAGCCTTGGGGAGCTCACTGAATTCAGATTCTGACTCAGAAGGTTGGGGTGAGGCCAGGAAACGCCTACCCACTGGTGGGGTGGGGTACATTGAGTAAAAAGAATTTATAGAATTGAGTCTGGAGCAGCAGCTCAGAGGTCTGGGGGCATTAGGGAGACAGTGGCAGGATGATCAGGACATGAAAGCACTCTCCAGGAATCCTCAGATACTCCTTAGGGAATTGAATCGCTTACGTAAGGGAACTCAATGTTGAAAACCTGGCACTGGGATTACATAAGTCTTTTCATAATTTTTTTTTAAGCTTCAGTGCCTACTACTGCTTGTCTATGGGCAAATAAGCAAAATCAAAAAACAAAAGGCAGCAAGCATACATTTAACAGTGGTTCTCAACCTTCTGGCCCTGTAAATACAGTTCCTCATGTTGTGACCCAACCATAAAATTATTTTTGTTGCTACTTCATAACTGTAATGTTGCTACTGTTATGAATCGTAATGTAAATATCTGATATGCAGGATTGTCTTAGGTGAAACCTGTGAAAGGGTCGTTCGACCGCCAAAGGGGTCGCAACCCACAGGTTGAGAACTGCTGCATTAATAAAAAAATATAGTTAGTTTGGTAGCTTGGGTTATTTTCCTACTTACGGTCATGGTTTTATAATGCATGCATATAAAATAGTCATATTTCCTGACTTTGAAATTATTTATAGCTTATCTAATAGAATCAAGTGCATCACCATATTACTGTACTCCATAAATAGCATCAAAACTCCCCAGTACTCTGCGCCCTGAAGGCATTGTAGCATTTTAGGTCATGGTGGGTATTTACATTCCTGGGAACTACAGAGTTTTAATGTTTTCACAACTTCTTATCTAATAGTGTGGGCAGCATATGTAATTATAAACACTGTAAATATATTCAATGTGGATTTACTTAAGTCACGTAACTTAGAGGTTTAAAATTTCACCTGCTAAGGTAGACCTATCCTCTCAGAAATGCATTGCTATCTTCACAGAAGAAAAGCACCACTGATGTACCAGCACCACAGAAAATCACTCTATTTCACCCCATGAGCACTGCTCCTGCAACCAGTCCCAAGCCTGACCGAGTTGGTAACCAGTCCCCTGGAAAGTGACACACACACACTAAGAAAGAATGCCCATCTCTGAAGGAAAGCGTAGACGTTTGCATAGATATCATGCAGCACACGCTGCCAAAAAAATTAGAGAGTTTTCAAAAACCAGGCACATAATTTGCTGTTTGCTATGCAATTGACTATTTTCTATAAAAATATAAACTGGTGGACCAACTGTTCATCATTAAATTGCTTTATTTTGGATGGGATTAGTCAGTTTAAATAAAAACAGAATCTTAGTTGGCAAAACCCTTCAAGGTTATCTAACTCAAGCACTGAGTTGATGTTAGAGTGCCAAGGAGTCTCTGGCCAATCATTGTCAATAATGAGTGGTCTGGTCCACTTTTGGGCAGATCTGACTATTAGGAGTCTCTCCTAAGTAAAGCAAAATCTGGCTTCCTGTGTTTTCTATGCATTGATTCAAGTTCTACTCCTTCTGGACCTTTGAAACAATTTTAATCTCTCTCACATGATGGCATTTCAGATATTTCAAAATACTGTCATTTTTTCCCTGCCCTTTGGTTTTCTCCTTTATGTTGTAATAATTCCTTTTAAGGTCATTGAACTGAGTCTCGAATGACACTGTGTTAAATCCTTTGTAATCCTGCTTATATCCATAGCCTCTACTATGGAATGGGTAAAGTTATTACAAACACTGGTTCCTTAAGGTGTTGAAGGGTGTGTGGGGGGTGGGGGAGGGGGGGCTGAGGGAGGAGAGAAGACTCCATGGTCAAATACCAGTAAGCTCTATATGCAAACTCTGAGCTAAATAAAAAGTCAAATAGACTTCTATGTTATAGGAATTCCTAGTCTTTAATATGCTGGTAGACATTGTGAAACTCCGAAAAAGGAAATAATGAAAAGTATTTCCCAAATACACAACTATGTGACTTTTTTTTAAATAGTGACATTTGAAAAGCATAATGACTTTCAAGTTGAACAGTCCTGAATCCATATTCAACATTTTCACTTCCTTTGTGACCTTGGTAAATTTCTTAACCTCTCAGAGACTCGTGTGTCTACTTTTATAGCACTGGGATAATAACGTCTATCTCCCAGGTTGTTGGGAGAACTAGAGATACGGTACACAACACACCTTACATGGTGTCGAGCCTGAGGATAGTGCTCATAAATGGTAGTAATTATTATAGTCCCACATGTTCCAATGAATTACAAGTTCTTTCCAAATTAATCATATAAAATACAACTATTTCCAAATGCGTAGAATAAAGAAAATTTCTCAGTGTTTGCATAATAGTCTTGCTTCATACTTCCTTAAAGGAAAAACACACCCAAATATCTCCACCTCCTCAAAGCAATAAAATAAACACATGTCGCAAAGCATGCTGGGATTGGTAGAAAAGGAAGAGGAGGAAATTTGAGAAGCCTTTGAGGGCTATGTATGTTGGATCAGTACCAGAGGTTGCCTCCCCAATTGCAGTATCAACCCATTCTTTGGAAATGAGAAACAAAGAAAATAGAATTGTCATGTTTAACAAGCACAAATATGTACTTCCCAAACTCTCTGGGAATTACTGTAATTTTAAAATGGGTACTGTTGTTCTTGAGGAGAGTGAAAATTAGAGTTAGAGGCATGAAAACCTGGTGGATCAATCTTAGCAATAAATAATAGCTACCTTATTGGTATGCAGTGATTAAAGGAAATACTATGTATGCTAGTACAATGCTGAGAACTGAAGAAATCAGCTATTGTCTCCATCATTCTCATCATCACCACCATCAGCGAAGGGGAGGAGCACCCGAGTTGTGGAGGTGGGCAGGGAGGTGGAACTTGATCCCATCCCACAGTGTGGAAAGGCAGAGCCACCAGGGCGGGAAAAGTCCTGGCTGAGGTCAGTCCCAGTGCTGACTCCTGTTTAATTGTGTGACTTTGAACATGAATTTCTGTCAGTGAGGTCGTCAGTTTCCTCATTTGTGAAATGCTCTCCATCAGTCTTTCTAGTGCTGATATTCTGACAACAAAAATCGTGTGTGCCCAGGTACTGACTGTACAGATGGTGATTGGCGTATTGGGATCTGAGAGGCAAATATTGATGACAAAGAGTAGGGAGGAGAACTCAGCATGGCTCACTGTGGACTGTTCCTCCTCAGCACAGGAGCTCCGAGTGGGAAAGAAGAGGTGCTGGGAAAGACCAGCCCAAAGCAAGACACCCACACTGGATGTCCTCTTGGGCACTGCTTTGAATCACAATGCGTGAGTTGGTAGCACTGTGTTTGAGTCTGTGCAATTTTTCTGGTCTTAGCCAGGGTAGTGGGGCCCAATATTAGGACAGTGAAGAACAAGCATATGCTTTGCAGTGATAGGACCCAATCCCTGTAGGGTTGCCAGATAAAAAAATATGTCTCAAATATTGCATAGGGTATAGCTGTACTAACCATTTTTCATTTTTTATCCAAAATTCAACTAGGCACCTTTTCATTTTTTTTGCTAAATTTGGGAACCCTGAGTCCCAGGGTTAGCTGCTCATAAGACAACACAGTGTATATACACAGCTGTTTTACACAATGGACAGAGAGAAATGAATCTGACCACCTGGAATTTTGTGTGGGACCAGCTCCTTGTATACACACTTGACTTGCACTTCTGGAAGCATCAGTTTTATTTGATAACTTGTCAAGGTCAGAGCATCCTTGGATGTGGCATTTGAAGGCATGTGCTGAAATAAAATGATTTTTCTTCTCTGCTCATGTGAACAGCACGGTTAATAACTGAGCAAATGTTTGGCAATAAACTGATGCGGATCCAAGTCCCAGATTGACTTAGTATGTAGCCTTAACCAAGATATATGCATTTTGTACGGCTCAATCCCCTCATTTGTAAGAAGGGGACAATAGCATCTACTTCATAGGGCATTCCTAATGAGATTATCAACATATTTCATGCACAATAGGTAGTAAGCACTCAACAAGGGTCACTGAGATGATTTTATGGTTTTATGTGTTAATTCACTCATCTTGTCAGAATTTGACAGAATAAATGCATTTAGTTTTACGCCCATTTGTTCCCAAAGTGGATGATATAGATAAGATACACTTGCCATGTTCAGGATGGAGAAATTGTCAAGGGCAGGTGATAATGAGGTTAAGGAAGCAGCTGTGGTCATGGATGGAACACTCAGAAGTTCCCACTGAGCAACTTGTTTCTGCATTTGGAGACAGTAAGGAAAATATCTGGATCTCCAAACTAGCTTGCAGCAATAAAAGGGGAGGAAAGCTAGCCTCCGCTCATTTCTCCCTTGATTCTTTTAGGGAAAGACCACCTCTTACTTTACCTTTAGAGTAAGAAAACAGTTTACGAATTCGGTAGGTGCTGCTTCATTGCCCTCCATTACTTTCAACAACTGTAATACAGATCTCTGTCCATAAACTCAAAATAAAAATTTAAAAAAGGTAATTTCATTTTTCCATACACCTACCTATTTCTGTTCCTGAGTCCCATTCTGTGGAATACTAGAAACTTAATTCTGTTCACTTCAGAGTTTTGTCCCTGCCCCTTCACCCCCAACAGCTGCATCTAAATTGCATCCAGGGATCCTAAAATGCGCAACAGGAAGGTGGGGGAGAGGGGCACCTGAGTCCTCACCTGTGCATTTGGGCCCCTCTGGCACTTTCCTCACCTTGCAGTGGCTCCTGGGCAGGCCCACTTCAGCTATTTGCTCGAAGGTTATAAAACTACAGAGCATAGCAAAGAAGCGATTTGATGTTAATTGAATATCGATAAAGGAGGAGGGGGAAAGTTTTGAGTTAATTAGGCACTTAGTTGCTAAGGTAACTTTTTTCCCAGTTGGAAAGAAATTGTCTCAGGATTAGAGCCAGCCTTTCTAGAAAGAGATATACTATCAGCTTTTCTCTTTCAGTCTTTGAAAAACTCGGAATAATCAAAGCAAATTGGGATGCAAGGAAGAGGGTCCAGGAGGAGGGGCGGTGAGGAGCCTCCCAGGGCAGAATGACATCAGACTCAAGAAAAAGTGAGGGCTCTCCTCCAGGGGGGCCCAGCTTGTTAGTGAGACCCCAGGAACAGCTGAGTGAGGAAGCCACTGGCCCATGAACCTGGATGAATTCAACCACAAGAGAAAGGGCTACAAACATGTTTAATTCTCCAATTACAAGTGCCTCCCAAGAAAGTTGAGGGGAAATGCTGAGCAAGGTTACAAGTGAGAGAAAATAGAGGTTTTCAAGAGGACAGAAAAGGAGGTAAAGTTATATTAGGTGGAGAGATTGTTTATAAGGTTAAAGAAATGATACTTCACACACTCCTTCTTAAAATGTACCTGTTTAGTCTTGATCTCTGCCGCAACAAAAAACAAAGATTAATTAGAGATCACTAATTACTCGCACTGTTATTTTGGTGATATATTTTATGGAAAAGTTAAATTTTGCCGACTCATGTGCCATTTCTGTCCCCTGAGTTAACTTTGTCTAAAAGACTCCATTCACTGGGCCTTTTTACCAGTTAGCAGGCTCCCCTGCCATTGATGACAGCTACCAAGTTATAGCTACTATGGATAGAAGGAAACAATCTGCCTTGAGTTTTCGATCCCGTTTTGGAAGCCCTCAAACCCCAGGACTCTCCCCTCAGCATGAGAAGGGGAGTCCAGACCAGACCCCCCACCCAATTTGTTCACTCAGGGCTGCAGGACCCTATATATCCAAGCACCTGCTCCACATTCTTCTTGGATGTGTTAATGTCACTTCAAAGGAAGCTGCTCTGACAATCTGCCCTCCTCAAACTGCATTGTCCCCCAGGGGTCCCTCTCTCAGTGGTATCTCTTAGCCTTTCCTGGCCACACACATACATCGTCCTTGGCAAGGTTCTCACCATCGCCAATCAACCGCAGATTTCTATTTTGTTTTATCCTCCAGATATTTGTTGAAATGTGCCCTCTTCTTTGGATCTCCAGCTCTACCTCCCCACCGCCATCTCTCACCTGCCAGAGCACCCATGTGACCCATGCACCTCCCTCCCCCAGTCTGCTTTGTCCCCCTCCGTTCACCACATTCCAGCTGAAATAATCCATGTGACATGTAAATCACAGGAGATCACCGTCAGCTCAAACCCGTTGAAGGCCTCCTGGTTCTCTTAGGATCGGGATACAAATGGCCAAAGTTGATCTTGAGGCCCTGCATGGCCTCTCAAGCATTAGTCACTCTCCCACAGTGTCCAGGGTTCACTCTCACAGCTCTGAAATGTTTTCATAAAAGAAGGAATGATTCCCTCCCATACACAGTTTCTGCAGCCAGGATCACCTGAGTCATCTGGGCAGAACTCCCTTCTGTCCCTGAATTATCGGAGCGGTTGCATCACTATCTGCTTGTGTTTGGTTGCACAGATATCTAAGCTCTGCGTGTAGGTGTGGTCATTGGTTAGGGGCCAGAAAAGACGAAACACATGGCCCCAAAGTGTGTGCCTACAAAATGAAATTTGTGTAAATTAAACTGAAATTCAGCCCACAGAGTTCATTAGAAACAGCTCTAAACAATCAGTTACCAAGAGATGATGGTGCCATCTTTGTCTTTAAATGGAATCAGAGAGAGAAAACAAAACACAGGAGTGGCCAACCAGGACCATGCCGGGGTCCACAGGTGCCGGGCTTATGGCACCAAGCAGACATCCTATAACCAAGTTCAGAAGTCAGGACACCTGGAGATATCTACGACATATTGAGTTTAAAAAAGAAAAAGAAAAGAATAAATTATGGTACAGTATTTTACTATGAGCCTCTTAGATAAATAAATGTTTAAATAGGAAGAAAGCAAAACTCCAACACATGTGCCTACATGCTTATCTAATCCTCCAAAATAAAATTAAGTATCTGATGATATGGGAGGGTGTAGAGGTAACTTAAGAAGACTTTTCATTGCTATCTTAGATATATCTGTATGATTTGAACCATAAAAATGAGAGACGATTCATTTTCTAATTCAAGTGACTGAAATTTAAAAACCACCGCCAACAAAAAAAAGTAAAACAAAATATTTCTTAAGTATTTTTCTTCGCACCCACCCCAACATCAGAGTGACGGTTGTGGTTCTGCCAGTCCCTCTATTATTTTCTCAGGGAAGAATAATTAAGTTGAGGGAGACCCTCACGTTCTCTGTGGGGGGCCTTTCTGCAAACAGGAACTTTCCAGCACATGGGTTGCTGAGAAACCAGTGATTTGGGTTCCACCTGCTCCACCCCCAAAATAAACACATAAATAATACATTTGGTGCCGAAAGAAAACCCTATCGCCCTGACTCAGAGGCTTGCGTTCAGCAGAAGGCTGCCAACATGCAGCATTTAGGAGGCTGGGGAGGGTGAATGAAGTCTTGGTGTATCTGATAATGCCAAGTGTGAGGAATTAGTCAGAGCTGGGCTTGCAAGCAGCAGCATTTTTAATGATTTATTGAATTTCTTTTAAGGTCACTGGCTTATGATTTGCCATTTTAAAAATGCACTGCGAAAAAAATAGATGTGTATTTTTCTTTACAGGAACTGAATCATTTTCTAAATGCATTTTTTAAGAGGAGAAAATCAGTACAAATAGCCACGGCCAGCACACCCCACGTCCGACCTAATCACATGACCTGCAGCCCAGATAAACAGCTTTCTGAATGTTATGGGTAGAAATACAGTTTTCAGAAGGAACTGAGATCATTCATGGGCAGACAGTTGGATTAACTTGCAGCATTACTTCTGTTGTATAATTTTACCGCTGGGACTATTATTTCAATTCCAGTGTACTGGAAATTCAGAGTTAGCCTAATCAGTCATCTGACGCAGGGGCCTGCAAATGCATGTTTTCATATTCTAAGGTGCCCTCGTGCCATTCACATGTTTCCTTGGTAGTGAGAGTCACGGGTAGAAAACATGAGAGTTAATCAAAAAGGGTTACCAAGTGCTACCTCCAGAAGCCCAGCTCTCAGCCAGGAACTCCTGACTGAGGACCAGATTCTTCCCAACAGTGTTAACCCCATCCAAGTAAGGTAGCATCTTACACAAAAGTCACACAGGAAGTCAGAGAACATGGCAAAAGCCATATCATCTGACTCCCAGTAAAATCTCCCCTAGACCAGGCTGCCTTCTGAAATGAATTCATGGATTTATTACTTAAATAAGTACATACTAGGTGAATGTGCATGAGCAGACATAGCAGGCCTCTTCATGAAGCTTAGTGTCTTATCAACAGGAATGAGGATTTCACCGAGCAATGACACATGGAGAAGAATACAGAGGATCCATGGCAAGAGTATGAAAACCAGGTTGGGGGATGTCATCAATCTGAACATTAGATGTATATACAGCATGGAGGAAGAGGGACTGAGGAGGAGAGGGAGTTTCCAGAGAGCAGGAAGCAAATATGTGGTGGGTGGATGCAAATTGAGAGAGCCTGGAGCCCCAATGAGTGTGAGGGCTCTGGTAGGGGTAGAACAAAGATTGTGAAGAAGGAAAAAATAGTGAGACACAAGGCTGGAGAGGTAAGAAAGATGTGGGGCTATTTCTGGACTGTTTCTGGAATTCTGCCTAAAGACAAGGAGCAGCCACCTGTAAACTACACAGGGAAGTCACATGATCACATCTTCATTTTAGTAAACGCCAGGCTGCAATGTGGACAATAGGTCAGAATGCTCTGCCCTAGAAATCCAGAGGAGAAATTAAGGAAGTTGGTGGGAACGGGGATGGGAGGAAGGGGACAGAATCAGTTGATATTTAGAAAGTAGAAATGACACTTGTCAATTGCTCAAATATAGTAGGGGAGTAAGAAGGAGACAACCAGAACTCCCAGTCATTGGTCATCAGGAAAAGAGATGCCATTCATTCACAAACACGGGGAGCACTTTGGGAGGGGTGAGCTTGAGGCAGAAATCCAGGTTTATATTTATGTTACCAGGATGTTCAGGGAGAGAGATTTTTAAAATAATTATGCCAGCCTTTTACCATCTGGAAAGAAAGTCTCCTTGGAGAAGATTTTGTTGTTCTTGGAAGAGTACCCTGGCTGTTTTGTAAAAATTAAAGTTAAAAAGTACCCCCTTACCCTGAGGCAAAAACTTCTTCCTCCCAAAGGCTTGGAAAGGAAAAGCAGTCTCTCCTTTTAACAGATGAGAAGATACACCAGTTTGCTTAGGGAGCCCAGATACTTTCTGAGAGACAATTATTCGAATTCTAACCAACACTCAAATTACAGACACCACTGGGCAAGGACTGCAGACCATGGCCAAGGTCTGGTGTCAAGATCAAACCCCAAGGTTTCTAGAAGAGAAAACATCAGGAACAGGGTCCCCTGGTCTTGCAATCCATCCTGTTGGCCCAAAAACCCATGGAAAATGACCAGCTCCTGCATGGTGCTAAGCTGAAGTTGGAAATCACTCCTTCCCAGCCTGGGTGTTGGTGAAAAGTATCTGTACCTGTGAGCTGGGGCCCTGGAGCTGAAGACACAGCCCACTGAGGCTTTGGCAGGGCTCTGAAGCAGCAGGTCCTGCTCAAGGAAAGGACAAGCATCACTGGGACAGTGCAGGACCAGCTTTCCACAGGGACACTACATGGTAATGACAGCGATAGCAAGAAAGGACCCCTAAGGACATCGGGGATTAAACCCCTTGGACAGAGTCAATTTGGGGACATTATGGACAAACCAGGGTTGACAGGAGGTCCAAGAGAGATGTATTGGAATTTCTGTTTATAAAGGCAGGTGGGAATTTGAGCTACTAAATAGAAAGGTAAGAGATTTGACTGAATATGCATTAAAAACTGGTGAAGTAGGGCACGCTGCTTACATGTATACTGTATTTGTTAACATAATGGTTCCACTTCTTAAGCAATATTTCAAATCTATAGCAGAACAAGAGAAAAATCAAAGCCATCCCTTTGCATATTGGTACATGTTTTTCAAAGTATGTACTCTTGTAGATGTGGAAAACATTTATTTTTTTGCCAGCTCATCATCCCATCTCCTTTAATCTGGCTATAAAACTGCTCTTTTCTAGGAGGGACCCATTTCCAGTGGTTTAGATGGGGCTGATCCTATCCAGAGGGCTGGACCTAATGTTTGTGTGAGGAATGAATGGTATTTGACCCAAGTCAGTAGGAATGTCCCCCATAACTTTCCTGAGTATGGGGGCAGGGAGCTCTTTCTCTGGAATCATGACCTAAAAGAATAATAAAAACCTGCTCTCCTTTGGGAGTCTGTAAATGATTTTAGGCTGAAAAATGCTATCACTCATATCCCAAAAGTTTGGAAACTACTGGATTAAGATAAGAGGATAACATTTTGAAGGGAAGAGCAGTAGGCTGTAAGACTTGCCAATTTCCCTGTGAGAGGATTTGACCAGATGCTGTGAAAGGAAAGGGTAGGAAACAGCATTCTTCCCTTTCTTTCCAAACCTTTCTCTGGATATAGCACTTTCTCCCCTGATATTTTGGGCAACTGGGAAGCCAGAACTCCTGCTGGCAGTTGAGTTTTCCTTCTCATGTTTGAAAAAGGAAAGTGGAACCCAGAGTAAAGGACACCAATAAAAATAGCGGATTTCTTGGCAGAAGATTCACCACCACTGATGTGTGTCAGAAAAGGACAACGTAGCACATGAGATTGTTAACGTAGGTAGCAAGATATTAATAAAAGAGAAGAGAGAAAAACTGGCTAAGCCTAAGCCTGATTAAGTCTGGAAATTACAGTTTAAGACACCCAGAGGGCAGTCACATCCTCCCCCACAGGGCCCGATACCCAAAGCGGGCTCCCGGGGGACAACTGGCCATTATCCAGGATTACTGAGGAGAGATAAACAATGAAGGGGAAATTCCTCTGCTGGGCACATGCCCAATCAAAGCCAAGATGGCACCCAGGTAGGTAAGCACCTGTGCAGTAGAAACCAGATGATACAGCAGAACTTTGGGACATGCACAATAGAAGCCAAGATAGCTACCATAAAGGGGAAGTGTCTAGCTTGGGAAAGGGATCAAACTGGATAAGGGACGCAGCCCCCAGGAGACCTAGAAAAGAGACTGGATAGGAGGAAGACCCAACGCAAATCTCTGAAGAGCCAGGAAAGAGATTGGCTAGTTTGAAAAGCAAGCAAGCTCTTTCACAAGCCCGAGGTAATGTAATCAAAGCTTAACAAAGGCCTCTCCTGGTAGCACATTTTCTTTGTAGCAGTCGCATGGGCTGGCAGCCATGCAGGCCCAAGTGCAGGTCTGGGTGCAGCAGCACAGAGCCAGCCAGGGCACAGCCGGGAACAGAGACTAAGCTAGCCAGATGAAGACAGAAACTGAGCTGGACTAAGCTTTGGCATGGACTGAACTGAAATATGAAAGCTTTGGACACCCTGCCGATGCCAGGCCAACGGCACAGAATTTCTGGACCCTGGCCCTTCTTCTGGGCTTGGTGAAGACAAGGCTGGACTTCTTCCACAGCAGGATGGAGCTGAGCCACATGGTCGGGGATGAGACACTGGGCACCTGGGACAGTCCTTTGTGTTTCCTCCAGCTCCAGTAAATCTCCCCACTACACCTCATCTTCCCACATGTGGGTCCCCAAAATGCTTTTCTTGCGACTCCATAGAAGAGCCCTATTTCCACAAGCAACAAGTTCACCCAGTTTCTGATTTTATTTTATTATGAAGACTAGAGGCCTGGTGCACAAAAATGTGTGCACTAAGTGGAGGGTGTCCCTCATCCTGGCCTGTGCCCTCTTGCAGTCTGAGACCCCCCAGGGGATGTCCACCTGCTAGCTTAGGCCCGCTCCCCGGGGAATCAGGCCTAAGCTGGCAGTCAGACATCCCTCTGGCAGCCCGGGAGCCCTCAGGGGATGTCCTCTTGCCAGCAGGGAGCAGGCCTAAGCTGCAGTCAGACATCCTTAGCGCTGCTGAGGAGGCGGGAGAGGTTCCCGCCACCACCGCTGTGCTGGAAGCTGTCAGCCTAGCTTGTGGCTCAGCAGAGCTCCCCCTGTGGGAACGCACTGACCACCAGGGGGCAGCTCCTGCATTGAGCATCTGACCCCTGGTGGTCAGTGTGTGTCATAGTGACCAGTCATTCCTAGTCGTTCTGCTGTTAGGGTCAATTTGCATATTACCCTTTTATTATATAGGATAGAGGCCTGGTGCACGGGTGGGGGCTGGCTGGTTTGCTTTGAAGGGTGTTCTGGATCAGGGTGGGGGTCCTGCTGGGGTGCCTGATCAGCCTGGGTGAGGGGCTAATGGCTATTTGCAGGCTGGTCAAGCCCCCTAGTGGGGACCCTCACCCCATGGGGGTGTGGCCAGCCTGGGTGAGGGACTGAGGGCTGTTTTCAGACTGGTCACATCCCCTTCAGGGTGGAGGTCCCCACTGGGGTATCTGGCCAGCCTGGGTGAGGGGCTGATGGATGTTTTCAGGTTGGCCACGCCCCCCTGGAGACCCAAGCTCCCAGTCTCTCCTTTTTTTCTATTTTTTTTTTCTGGATTTATTTATCTTCTATAATTGAAACTTTGTAGCCTTGAGCGGAGCCCAGGGCTGGCCAGGGAAGATGGGAAGCTTGGCTTTCTCCATCACCGGGGGCAACCCAAGCCTCCTGCTCATTCCAGCTCTGTGGCCACCACCATCTTAGTTGTGTTAATTTGCATATTTGCTCCTGATTGGCTGGTGGGTGTGGCTTGTGGGCATGGCTTGAGCATAGCGGAGGGATGGTTAATTTGCATGTTTCTCTTTTATTATATAGGATTTCTTTTAAGGTTTTCTATGTACTATTAATGCATTCTTACCCATTAAATAAGTGAAAGTCTGCTTTCCACATGTCTATTTTACTGTGCAAGCTGCACACCTCACAGAGGGATCCCAATTCATGGTGCTGACCTTGCATCCAAGTGCAGAATCTCAAACAAATAACAACCCATTCCTATGGAAATGCAGACTGAAACCTGGTTACTGGGTTTGCTGTTTCTCTTGCTCTGGCTGTGAACGAACATAGACATTATGCACACGCACACACAACCTAAGTGTGTGCAAGACTTACACTGTATAAATATTCATAGTATTCATTTACTTGTAGATAGAAATGTCTGCACAGATACTGCGTGTATAGCAAATGAATACATGTATTATTTATCTGTCAATAAGCATCAGACAGCAAACAAAAATTGTTGAGTCTGTAATTCCTAACTCACACATTTTCTCACTCCAAACTACCCAGTCTTCCAGATTTGCTAACAAGCAGCAAATTAGCTTTTGTGTTTTGTCTCCATTTATTTTTTCAACTTTCTCCTTGAAGAGATAGAAGTGAGCTGTAAAGTAGTCAGAGGGAAAGGATGAATAAAGAGCCTGGATAACCCACACACTGGATAATCCCTTTGTAACTAATTTAATTCCCAATATTTATACAGCAATCAATAAATAAATGCAACTGATATACAGTAGATTATAGTGCAGACCCTACTCTTATTCATCCACAGTCCCTGAAAGAATGCTCTACACCTGGTAGGCATTTAATAATAGGTATTTTAATTAAATTCCATAAATGGAATCACCAATCTATACTTCATAAGGAACTTGAGTATCTCAGTTGATACTGAAGCTAACTAGGTCTTCCTCTCTCCCTCCCTCACATCCCAACGTCCCTATTGTCAACAAGAATTATGTCTAAGATGGTCTTACTCATTTGTAACCCTGAGGCCTAGTGTCTCAACGGTGCTTAAAATAGCATGGATAATGGAGCAAGCATGCCTATGATTGGTCATTGACAGAGACTTTTTGCATGCTCAATAAGCAGCAAATATAGGCAACCCCTTGGAACCTACATTTGTTGGGACAGTGGCTGCATTTTGTTAAAATCCAGCAAAATTTGAGTTAATTTTATTTTTGGGAAATAGGCTTAAAAATAGCCTCCCAAGTTAGCATAGTTCTGCAGTTTTACCATCCCATGGTGATCATGAAAAAGCACTGTGCATGAGCTTTCCTATTTTATTGGGTTGAAACCCCCTCCTCCATATAAAATTAGATTCTATACTGATAGTATAATTACTGTATAATAGAGTTTGCTCAACTACTCAACACAAAATGCTTTGCTTTCATAGCATTTTAATATGAGCAGCATAATGGGCACCAGCTTGAAAACCAGCCTGCCGAGAAGGAATCTAGGACCCCAAATGAGCTCAAGTTTGTAAAATGTGGTTCAGCTGTTCAGTAAACTAGTTAATTCTAACCGACTTGACATGTAGATATCAAAATTGTTCTTTTCCCAACCATGGTCTTAGTTAAAGAGAAAGCAGTCTGGCTTCAAATCCATGAAAACAATATGGACACCTGCCCTGTAGGTCTTCAGGGCTCACACTACGTGGACACCTCATTGCTTCTTAGGTGACGGGGGAACCTCATCTGCTCCACATTCCTGACTCTGAAGTACTGGTACTGAAGAGCCAGTCACTCCCCATGATGCATTAGTTTTTAATTAAATTAGACTTTTCTGTTTCTCTCAATAAATACTGCTTTTATGGACTTAGTGTCTCTGTGTTGTACACCATACACTAAAACCATTTACTTCTTTGGGGAGAAGAGATTAACACAAGTAATATAGCAAAAAAAAACCCTATTTACATAATTGCAATTTTCCTTTTGCCGTAACAGAGGCTGTTTTGACCTTTTAAATGTCCAATATTGGCAGAGTTGGCAGAATTTGCACTGCATATCCACTTGATTCACTAATTTCTCTGAAATAACTAGTAACTCTCCTTATTGTTTGCTAAGAAACTGCTAAAAGGCAGGCGGTCTCTTTTACAACTTCCAATGGTTTCTTTGACAAAGGCCCACAGAGGGGCTTTCTTCATCCATTTACCACAGGGATAACATGCAGGAGTCCCACCAGGTAATACAACGTGAGGAAATGAACTGGAGTAAACACCAGGGAGTCATGGAGCCCCTGCCGCAGGGCAGAGAGCACAACCCACCTACACACACTCAATTGCATGTAAACAAGTATGTATATGGTCAGAACAACCACTCTGGCTGGGCTAAGGGAGCAGTTCATAATCCCTTCCTCCAGGACTTGCCCAAAAAGGGGATACGCCAGAAAAAATATCCCTAGGATGTCACCTTTCCCAGTGTTTTCTGAATTCAAGTCCAAAGGACACGTAACACCTCAAAGTAGAGATCTCCATGTCCTTTATGTGAGAATGCTTGTGCCTGCGGTAAGGAAATTCCGTGTAACTGTTTTTACTTGATGCTTTAAATACATTTAATTAATTATGATGACTTGAAACTACAACAAGAAACATCCCAGGCAGTTTACAAATTTCCCTTTATGTGTACTCCATATTTGCAACATTTCTCTTGCCCTTGTTTTTAAAAGAAATGGAAGGCTTGTACTGCACACACCTTTGTGAGTAGAAATGTAGATAACAATCATCCCTATGCACACACTCTCCCCAGCCCCCATGTCTAGAATCCAGTGGGAGTGTTTGACTGGTTCTGGCCAATGGGCTGCAAGAGGAAGTGGCGTGTGTCGCTTCTGGGGTTGAGGCAACAGAAAGCCTTGTTCAACTCATCTGTCTCTTCCCCTGCTCTGGTCACCAAAAGGGGCAGATTGTTCCAGAAAGAGCAGTTATAAGATGTTGATACCTATATCAGCCAGAATCTGTGAATGATTGTATAACAAAAATTTTCCTTTTCTGCTCACATACAAAAGCAAGATTTTTTTTATACCTAGCCTAGTCCAATTAAAGCAATAAGCATACATCTTTGCAGTGATGAGGACTCTGTCCTTGACTAGACTTTAATTAGGCTCCTCTAAGCCCTCTGGGCCTCAATCTTGGCATTCATCGTAGTTGGGTTTATGTGACCTAGTTTTAGCGAGACTCCTGCTAAGTCAGTTTAGAGGTAATCTCCCATCCTCAGTACCTGATCACCTTCCATATCTTATCAAATTCCTCGCGCACCACAACCCTCTAGGTGAAGTTGGATCACCCTGGTGTGCCTTCAAGAAGAATCCTGCTAGGTCTGTTTAGCCAATATGCTCCCCCACCCCATGTTTCCTTGGAATAATTTTCCATCCACTGAGCCCACTCTGCTCCTTGGCTCTAAATCCCCAGTTCTCAGTGCTGCATTTGGAATTGCGCCCAGTTCTCCACTGAGGTGTCTTTTGCCCTATTGCAATAGTTCCTGAAGAAAATACATTTGACCTCTCAAGCTCTGGATTTTTTTTTTTTGAACAGCAATGATTCTATTTATTGTCTCTTTCTTTGTCCACCCACTCAAGCCACCTGGCTTCATTCACAACTCCTAAGCTAGATCAATATACAGCCACAATTGCCCTGGCTGTATGTTCTGTAAAGGACAATTACAACGAACCCCTCTGTCCTCCCAAACATGTTTAGCAACATTAAATCAAATATAAAGTCCCAAAATTAGGTTTAAAGGAGAATGCCACTTGGAATTAATTTATGGAAAGGTAAGCCCGGCTGATATGGTTCAGTGGTTGAGCACTGACCCATGAACCAAGGTCACTGGTTTGATTCCCCGGTTAGGGCACATGCCAGGGTTGGGACTCCATCCCCAGTAGGAGGTATGTAGGAGGCAGCCGATCCATGTTTCTCTCTCATCAATGTTTTTATCTGTCTATCCCTCTTTCTTCCTTTCTCTCTAAAATCAATAAAAATATTTTTAATAGTATTGATAGGGAGGAAAGCTACTATCTTCTATTCTTAATATCCTATGGATAATTCTGAAATGACAATCTTCATGTATAATATTGCAGCTGCACACTAGTGATTGAGTATTACTTTGTTAGGAGCATACATGTGTTCATCAGAGACACAGCTCCTACTAAGCGTGGAGGTTGCATTGGTTTAGGGCAGGCAGTAGAGAGAATCTTGTTTTCAGAGTTGCCTCCTCCATTGCAGTTAGTGTGCGTGCTGTGGGTGCTGCCTGTCACTGCACTGCGATGAATTAATTCTATTCAGAACTCAAACTGTCTTCCATTTGCTCATAAAAGCTAGCAATGCAGGGAGAATTTGCTAAAAGAGCCACAGAGGAGTAAATTCCTGAGAAATGGAAAACAATATGACAGAGGCACATCTGGGGCCAAAAATAAGGCAATCAAATTCAAGGAATCTAAGAGAGTGATTTTTTTTAAAGCCAAACAGTACATTAGATGTAGATTCAAACAGCAAGCCCACTGGTTCTTTGTCAGCAAAATTGCTAAATAGGGGTGAACTTGTCTCCCTGGATCGTGAGGAACACAGGCAAAGGGAAAAACCACCTGAAGTCTGAACCAAAAGCCAATTTAGATCAAGCTGAGCAAACAGACAGGTCTGCTGGCCAACTCAAAACCAAATCATTAAAAAAAAATAAAGTCTATAAGTACAAAAAGAACTTAACATGTCAAGGAAAACCCAGAGAGCCATGTTGGGGCCTAGCAGCACACACCCTGCTCGATCCAGGCCTGGTGGCACCTGCAGCAGTTCCCGTGCAACCCCCAGGCCCCATCTTTGCTTTGTGTTGGTAAAATCATAATGAAATGAAATCCAAGGCCAGCCAGAGGACTGTGGGGGCAGGGAGGAGAGGCCGTTCTGTCCACTTGGCCCAGGTTTAAAAAATGGAGGTTGTTACTTGCTGAGAACAGATTTGCACTTCTATTTTTTTTATTTATTTCTCTAAGCACCAGCTGAGCCTCTCTCTCAATTGCCATCCACACTGAGTCACTAACCAGCCACTGAGTGTGGGGTTCTGGCAGCAGTAGCTCTTATCTCTGACTCTCCCCACCTCGACCCAAATCACTTCCTCACTCTTTGGTGGCTTTCTTTGGTGATGCAGACAAAAACTTTGAAATCCCTGCAGCGGTTCTGAAAATTGTTTAGAAGTGATTTTTTTTTCCTGAAGAGGCCTGAGTGTTTGCAAAGGAAAGTGGTTGTGTGAGATGAGAAAAGGTTATTAAATATAGTTGCTACTGTGCATGATGCATGTGTAAGAGACAATTCCACTGCAGAATTCTGGGAGGAGGCACAGTATGTACTTTTATCACATATTTATTCAAAGTGAGAAGTTATACTCCATGCAAAAACATGACAGTGGTATTTCTTTAAAATTTACTGTATGTTATTACTATATATCCACAACTTCTATTTTTCTACTGGAAATGCTCTACATTATATTTATGTGGACAAATTGTATTTCTCTTTTGATGATAAAATGCTAGAACACTAAGTCAGCATTTACATCTTCCTTCAGTCAGTCACCATGACCAGATGCAAAGGAGGTTTGATATGTTGGGGGAAGAATGTGTCTTATGTACCTGCAAATGCAGTGATGTGTCTAGATATGAATGTCCTTATCTACAAAAAGAGAGAATGGAACTCCCAGTCCCTTTAGCTCTGAAAGTCTACAATTAGCAGTAGCTGCACCACAGAAACTAACCAAGCTGATTCAAAGGGGTTTGGGGAGAAAAAAAACCACTGAAACTGGATTAATTTGGCAGCAAAAGCAACCCTTCCACGGACCACCCAAAAGGGCCATTTTGCAATATTGATTTCTTAACTGTCTAAAGAACAATAATGCACGTCTTTTCTCCTTAAATTAGATGGGAAGTTCCTTGAGGCTAGGACCCATGTTGTAAATTAACAATAAAATTTCCCAGACAAACTCAGGAGACATCTCTCATACTGCTGGACAAATGGCCTAACCATGAAAGAGGATATTAAGTCCATGAAAAGGAAACCAGGTCTCAGAGCTCCCAGCCCAGAGACTGTTTCTCTCCATTACAATTGTTCTGCCACCAGGAGGTTCAGTGTAAAGAGGCTTCTAGCGAGAGACAGTGAATAACAATTGGGAGGAAGAGATCCAAGAACATTGTAACAGCCGTCAGCTGTATAAGGATCCTAAAACCTTGGCACTGGCTCTTTGGTGCCAGCAATATGCCTGCAAGAAAATACTCCTTCCCAGGAGTCTTTCTGGAACCCACTCTCTGAGCACTTGGGAATGGTAGGCTAAGTTGCCTGACCTGCACTGAGACCCCTCCCTGGCAGAGTCTGGCAGCACCCAGAACTGGCTCAGTGCTTTGAAGCAGCTCTGGGAACAATGCACCATCTCACTTTGTGATTTTATTTTGTCAGAACCAAAGGGAAACGGTGAGAACTGACTTGGCCTCTTTTCCAGATGCTTTTGACTAGGCATGCTACATTTAAAAAAAAAAAAAATCTAGCTTAACAAATGAGACAAAGAGAGAGAGAAAAAAATCTATTTGCCCGTTAATTTTAGCTGGGATGTGGCCTACTGATTATTGGGCAGGCGGGAACTATTAACATAGCTTTTCTATTTCCCTGTTGTATGCTAGCAGCTTCATCTATTCCAAGAGTCTAATACTGGCTGTTACAAGCCTTGGGTTTGCCCGGCCAGTGTGCCTCAGTGGTTCAGCCTTGACCCATGCACTAAGAGGTTGCCAGTTTGATTCCCCGTCAGGCAACATGCCCAGGTTGTGGGCTTGATCCCCACAGTGGGGGCCATCAGGAGGCAGCTGATTGATGTTTCTCTCTCATCGATGTTTCTAACTCTCTCTCTCCCTCTCCCTATCTCTCTAAAATATCAATAAAAACATATCCTTAAGAAAGAAGCCTTGGTTTTTCATCCCCAATTATCACCTGATCTTGCTGCTTGAATTCTCAGTGTTTCACTGTGTCTCCCCATAATGTCATTTGTAATGCCTGTCCTTCTCTACTGCAAACGGATGCTGTGAGGACAAATGAGATGGCTCAACATTACCACCTTCCCTATCCATCTGGGGCTCTGATTTGCAAGGACCACGTTGGGTTCTGGATGAGAAACCTAAAAGGTTGTGCCAGGAATGAAAGGAGGCAGAATGGAGCCAGGCGGAAGCCCAACAGGATGTAGAGGCAGGGATCCAGGCCAGGGTTGGAACACTGGACTGGCCACAATCTCACATATCAAGGTTGGTCCCAGGCCCCCAGAATACACATGTGTGTGGTTGATTATATGAACATCTTTGAGGCGTGTGTGACTCAATTATATTATCACTAGAGGCCCGATGCACGAAATTCGTGCAAGGGGGTTGGCCCTCGCAGCCGTGGTGGCTTGCCTTGGCCCTCCCAGTCCAGGCTTCATCCGGAAGGTCGTCCAAAAGGACGTCCGGAAGGTCATTTGGCTGTCTGATCTAATTAGCATATTATGCTTTTATTATTATAGATTCTTTGAACTCTTTGGTAAAACATATGGATTATGCTACTGAGACTTTTGTCCTTTTGCCAGAGAGTATTCTTTGTTTCTGTGGGTCATCCAGCCCTTGAGCCCCATTTTCGTTGTCAAAAGACCTGATAGCAACTGAACTAATCATTTTAGTTCACTTGTGTTAAAGGTATTTTTGCAGCACCTCCTGGCTTTGACACATTCTATAGACCTTAGGCAGCCAGGCAACAGAACAAAGTCCTCATGGGGGTCTGAACAATGAGGGTCCCTCCCTTTCCAGTGGCACTAATCCCCCCACAAAATCTCCCACCCTGGACACCCACAGGGAGACAAACAGCAGGGCCAGGACAGCAGCCACGCTGCTCTGTCAGTGTTAATTGTGAGCTGGGTATCTGATCTGCTAGGACTTGCCCTTTCTGGAAAGGTTTGCATAATATGGCAATCAAATTCCAAGATTCTCATTTACTGTAAATTGTGCCTTTGCCAATGGCTTTTGTCAGGACTCCCATTTCACCTCATGTCTCTGCTCTCCACGTTTCAGAAGGCACTCATCTGTGAAAATGAATTAAACTGATTAAAAGGCGGCTTTTCTTATTTATTGGAATAAAAATAGCAAATGTATACATGGCACATCCTTGAATGAAACTCCATGGGGAAAAAAAATCACTTCAGACAAGAGGGGGTTTTTGACTCTCTGGGAGAAACAAACACAGAAACTGCTACATGACTCAAGTTCAGCTGCTTTTGTAATCTAGAGTGATGCCCTACTTAACGACAGCCCAAATGATAATCCTATTATTAGGCTTTCAACAAAACCAGAACCTAATGACATCATATATTCTTATAATTAAAGTTGATCTGGATATAAAGTGGTTCCTCTTCTTAGAGAGAGAAACACTTACAATGTAAAATAACTCTCATCTTATAGACATCTCCCACTTCACACATTTGTAAGACAAACACATTCAAAAGAAGAAAGTGTGCAGATGTGTGTTATCCCAAACACATGAAGATTCTAGGTGCCATTTTGACCCCACCTGCCAGACCAGGGCCAAGCTGAAAGCAACCTCCACAGTAGGGAGGGGAGTGTCCCAAAGCATCACCATGGTACAGCGTAGGGGCAGGTGGGGTTGGAGGCCCTGTACGTTTCAGAGAAGTGATACCCCCAGGATTCCCGGCACTGCCATACTTTGCTGCTCCATGAGCAGCAGCCATAAGTGGGCCTCGTGTTTGGGGATCTCTGGAGATGGAAAGTACACTGTGTGTGCAAACTGAACTGGCAGTCCTGAATGCCTTTATTAAAGAGTTCACACATTGGTTTTCTTGTTTAATTGCTTGATGTTGTTTGAATAGAAGAAGGGATGAGGGGAGTAGAGAGGAGAGGAAGCATACTTTGTTACCCAAGGAACAAGCCACTCTCACCACCACTTGCAAACTCTGGTTCTTAACTCAAAATGAAGCTTGCAAGGTCTGGTGGCTCGAGTTTCCTCATCTTTGTGCTGGATCATCCCAGGAGCTGCTACAAGGCTTGTAGTTAAGAATAAAGGGATATGCCCTAGCCCCGTGGTCGGCAAACTGCGGCTCGTGAGCCACATGCGGCTTTTTGGCCCTTTGAGTGTGGCTCTTCCTAACCCTTAGGAGTACCCTAATTAAGTTAATAACAATGTACCTACCTATATAGTTTAAGTTTAAAAAATTTGGCTCTCAAAAGAAATTGCAATCGTTGTTCTGTTGATATTTGGCTCTGTTGACTAATGAGTTTGCCGACCACTGCCCTAGCCAGTTTGGCTCAGTGGATAGAGTGTCAGCCTGCGGACTGTAGGGTCCCAGGTTCGATTCTGGTCAAGGGCACATGCCTGGGTTGTGGGCTCAACACCCAGTAGGGGGCGTGCAGGAGGCAGCCAATCAATGATTCTCATCATCATTGATGTTTCTCTCTCTCTCTCTCTCTCTCTCTCTCTCTCTCTCCCTTCCTCTCTGAAATCAATAAAAAATAAAAATAATAAAGAGATAGCCCAGCCGACGTGGCTCAGTGGTTGAGTATCCACCTGTGAACTAGGAGGTCACAGTTTGATTCCCAGTCAGGGCACATGCCTGGGTTGTGGGCTCAATCCCCAGTGTCAGGCATGCAGGAGGCAGCCAATAGATGATTCTCTCTTATCACTGATGTTTCTATCTCTCTCTCCCTCTCCCTTCCTCTCTGAAGCCAATAAACATATATATTTTGAAAAAGAATAAAGGGATAAAGCATAAACACCTCATAGTTCTGTACCTAGAGAATAGTAAGTGCTCATATAAGAGTAGTTATTTTTATCATGACAATAGCTAGTATTGTTTTTTCCAATGGACTTTAAATAGAAGATGAAACCACCAGTCTCACAAGTAGCAAGTAAGTCTCCTTCTTGCAAATGGCTAAGAGCAGAGCTGAGCTGGTCTAATCCCCAGGCAGCAGCTCCTCTCAGAACCAGCCCACTCTCAGGGATAAGGGCACGCTAACATCGGCTTTGGGCGGCTTTGCGTATGTTTGCCATTTTAGACATTTTACAGAATGTTTCTCATGGTGGGTGGGACACGTTACTGTGTGGGCCTGTCCTATGCATGCCAGGACATTTAGCATCCCTGGCCCACTCCCACTAATACCAACAGCATCACCTCGCCACTGTAACAACCCAAGTAACACCCACACATTTCCAATTGCTGCGTAGGAGATACAACTACCCCACTTCAGACTTTCTGGTAGAGAAAGTATCATCCTGTCCGCTTCACAATGGAAGAAACTAAGGTAAAAAGGGTGACTGACCAAGTTACTCAGAGAACACAGACAGTAAAAACAAACAGGAGCCCGGCCAGTGTGGCTCAGTGGTTGAGCATCGACCTGTGAACCAGGAGGTCATGGTTCAATTCCCAGACAGGGCACATGCGGGGATTGTGGGCTCAATCCCCAGTAGGGGACGTGCAGGAGGCAACCGACCCATGATTCTCTCTCATCATTGATGTTTCTCCCCCTCTCCCTTCCTCTCTGAAGTCAATCAAAGTATATTTAAAAATGGGAAATACTTTATGTGTCACACACAGTGATCAAGAGGATGGGGGGAGGGAAGTTGTGCTTTTCTAACTGTACATGAACCCCCTATAGACATTCACCCCAGTGAAAATCAGTCAATGTAAGTTATTGTTAATGACAGTAGTGTGTTATATTCCTCAGGATTTGAAGATTGGAAAAAAGGTCAATAGTGCTAAAAAGAACTCTCTTAATGATTTGTTTTCCATGTATCTGGCTAAAACAATGGGAGGTAAAGAGAGGAAAGAGGAAGAAGACATAAGGAGGGATACATTACAACTCTAAAGCACCTCAAAATAAGGAATGCAAATCCCTAAACATATCCCACACCAATTTCAACCTAGGGACTTTAATACCTTGCCATTCACCTATTAGCAATATGTCACAAAATGCGTCCTGTGGGCCAGCACCCTGTTATGGCATTCATACATTGTAATTCACTCCAAGTGGTATTAACATCCTATTTCCTCCCCGTCTCTCATTCCCTCATGTGGTATTATAGCATTTAGAGGCCACATTTTTCTTTTATTGGAAAGTATTTTCCACTCTTTTACTGAAGTCGGTGAAAAAGTACAATTCTACGTGACGAAATGTATTATGCAGGCAACTCTTCAGGAACATGTCTATTTTAAACAAGGAGAGATATCTGTGTCCGGTTGTGTTCCTTCAGCTTTGTATAAGGGGTAAGCGTTTCATTGTGCCTGTGCAGACAGCACAGCTGGCCTGGTCCAGTGGCTTTATTTTGAGCCTCTGAATACATTCTCTACTTGAAAGGAAAAGTGTGGCTTCTGCTCTGCAATAAGCCCTGGCACTACTTTTTGGTTTTCAGCTCTGACCTGAAGTGCTCCGCGCCCTGACTCTTCCCTGCGTACTCTGGGCTCTAAGTGTAAAAGAACACCTAAGTTCTGGCTCCGGGAAAGAGGCTGTGAACGCCCCGCCCGCCCCGTGTGCCAGAGAGGGCTCAGCTCCCAGGCAGGCGCATCTAATATTAGGCCAACTTTTTCTACCTTTTTCCCCCCACATCTAACTGTCCTTTTCATTACTTAGAAAGTTTCAAACGTATCTAAAATTGGAAATGGAATGCCCGGATCATAGAAAACATTTAGAATGATTTGAGCAAACATACACACACACACACACACACACACACACACACACACTGACCAAGGGGACAGAGAGGTGGGGGAAGGAAGGGTTGTGGTAATATCTGCATTTAATTCTGAAACACAGAATAGAGTTTTTAAATCACATGCCTCATTTTCAAGTCAAGAAATATTTTTGGAACGCCAGCCAGCCAGGTGCCAACCGCTGGGTGAGATGCAAGGGAAAGAGAGCCGGAGGGGGCAAGAGAGATCAAAGGCAATTAACACGGGGCCCTGGGATATGCCAGGCACTGTGTCTCCCTGGTGAGGGGAGGGCCAAGGACGTCTCTTCTCCAGGCTTTCAGGAGCCTGCTGTCTAGCTGGAAGATGAGAAACAGAGAAGTAGAAGAGAAAAATTGAAACACCCTCACAGACAATAAGGGGTAATGGTAGGTCAGAGGAAGAAAGATTTCCTAACTGCCACCGAGCACATCCATCTTCAGCAGCCCTCAAGAGTCTCCTCATATCTAATGACAAAGGGGCCAAATGACTTTTAAAAATGGGAACATGCACCACTTTATTATATAAAATCCTATTTTAGAGGCGTTCATGCATTTATCCGACAGTTATGGACACCTATTGTGCCAGCACTGGTGACATGCAGATACATTTGGTTGGGTCCAGACACTCAAATTACTTACTGACTTCATAGACAAACATTGTTTCTATTCCTCACACCCTCCTTATATAAGGAATATCTACCCACACCCGTGGCCAGATCACCTAATAAGAATATGACATCAGAGGAAGTGGAATATCTTTCTCAACCTTATTGATGTTGGGTTTGGCCATATGACTTGCTTAGGCCAATGGAATGTTAGTGCATTGACATGAGCCATGGCTGTAAGTGTATGGGCACAGTTTGCCTTGGCCCCTACTGCTCACCATTTTTATAACAAGAAATTTCTCTAAAAACCATTGTGTCAAGCAGGATGATGAAGCATAGGAGGAAACTTGTATTGAGTTATTGAACTAGAGTCTACCTGAGCCCAACCTTGATCAGTCAAGGCATAGCAGACCTCCAGAGCTAAGAGAGAGAAATGCTTGTGGTTGTAAGCCACTAAGAGTTTGGGGTTGTTTTGTAGCATTACTGCAGAATTAGCTTATTAATACACTGAGCACTGGTAAGACTCACCTTAAACTATGACATATGCAAAGAATTTTTTAAATATATTTTGATTGACTTTTAGAGAGAAAGAGATAGAAACATCAGTGAGAGAGAAAGATTGATTGGCCGCCTGCATGTCCTCTCCTGGAGATTGAACACACAACCCAGGCATGTGCCCTGACCAGAAATCGAACCAGTAACCTCCTGGTGCATGGGTCAATGCTCAACCACTGAGCCACACCAGCTGGACAGTATGCAAAATTTTTGTCAGTGCCTTCTGGGTGACCGATCCTCCCCATTTTCCCAGGACTGTCTCTGTTTTAAATCTGCAAGTCTTGAATCCCAGACAAACTGAGACAGCTGGTCATGCTGGTGCCTCCCCACCTCTGATGTCTGAATTTGTTCTGCCTGTCAGTGTTGGCCATAGCTCTGCCATAGATGTCCCTCATTCTGCCACTGATTGTTCTTGCTGGCCCAGAACCCCACCCAGGCACCACTTCAGCTCCCCATCTAACTGTGTCCTCTATGAGCACTATCCCTAGTGGTGGACCCATATATCTTCAAATCTTACCTATCTCCAGTAACTAATTGCTGATGAGATTTACTTACCACAAGTTGTTAATGGTGATGCATTATTCTAAAAGATGTTTCTTTAAAATAAATAAAAGACTCCTGCGGTGGCAATGCCTTACCCCAGGGTTGGCAGAAATGGATGCTGCTACCATCCCCAATCTACACCCATGGCAGACATCAGTAATCAATTACAACTCTGTTCCCTTTAAGCCCAGATGTGCATTCAAAATCCTGCTCAACACAGTGCTTTTGGTAACCACTTCAAATATATTAGAGTTGGAACATAAAATGAATCCCATATGTCAACCGTGCCTTAGGCCAAAAAAAAAATGTAAATTTAATAGTGGGAAAATCACCTGACTTCTAAGAGGTGGGGTTGAATCATAGAGCAAACAGTAAATTGAGAATCAGGCAGTTAAGAACCCTTTTCTGTGACCTTGGATCAAGTTACTGAAATTTTCCTGGCCTCCGCTTCT
Organism: Myotis yumanensis; assembly: GCF_028538775.1. NCBI lineage: Eukaryota > Metazoa > Chordata > Mammalia > Chiroptera > Vespertilionidae > Myotis > Myotis yumanensis. The sequence goes on from NW_027223753.1 coordinate 180,413,200, forward strand.
TCATTTGTAAAAGAAAAAAAATTATTAATCCATGGCCTTAGGCTAAGATTTTTCTCCCTAAAATGTTATAAAAAATAATTTCCCTGGTATCTTCCAATTCTATAAGGCTGTGGTTCTATGAACCCATATGGAAGGGCTTTCTTTAGAAAGGAAAGATCAAAAATAGATGTGCTAGGAGGTGATCAAAGGAGACCATGAATTTTAAAATATTTTGTTTGTTTTAATATGTTCTAGGAAAAAGAAAGAAGGGAAATGATTTTGTGTTTACTATTTATTGTCATCTCATTCTCTATCCCCTTCCTTCTCATAGGCCCAGGTCAGCTTGACCTGTGTTGAGGGTAAGGATGGGAGGAGCTCATGGAGATGATTTTTCTGTTGCCCTGTTAATTAAACGGTGAGAAAATTGGGGAGGTCCAATCACCACATTAGGTCGCTGGTATCAGAAAATAAGTTTGAACGAAGAAAGGATGTAGGAGCTAAGCAAATACCTTAAGTACTTTAAACTTCCATTTATGTACCTCCAAAATTGGAGTATCACATCCATCTTACTTTAAATAAGGCCTAGCTGAATGAAGAGATAATTAGTTATATTACCATGGGAATCCACCAGGACTTACCTAAAGCATTTAGCCTGATACGTGTCCCATTAGGAGTGCTCTGCAAATGGCAGTAGCCATTAATATTAAAGTCATAACCTCATCAATTGCCTTGTAAACTATCTCAAGAAAGACCTGTATAAGGGAGGAGGATGTCTCTGGCCTCTAGGAAAAGGGAAGGAGAGGAAGATTATCCAACCCTCTGGGCACTGGAAATGGGCACTCTTGTGAGAAGCATTGGCCATTAGGCTTTCCTTGGCTGGATCAGAATCAGCTAATCAACCTCACCCAGCAAGCTGATTGTCAGCGACCCTTTTCTCTTCCAGGGAGTGAGGCTCTGCATTGAGTAACCCAGAGCGTGGGCTCATGGTTGTGCAGCTGCTCCTGTTGAGTGTGTGTGTGGTGGTGGTGGAGGGAAGGGGGGTGTGGTTCAGCTCAGGGACCCAGCCAACTCCTAAGGAACTGACAGTTCTGGGGTCTGGATCTACCACTTCCATGTGAGTGGTCTTGGTCTCGCACTAGGGAGGTCCCTGCACCAGGATGATCCCACCCCTTCCATGTAGCAAGTAGGCATCTCTCAGGACAGCTTGTAAATCTCATTTACATGACCTTCTAGAAGGCAAAACTCTGAGGATGGGAACTAACAATGTTGCCAGGGGGTGGAGTCAAGAAGGGAATTGACTGAAAAGGGGCACAAGGTAACTTTTTGAGATGATGGAAATTGCTCTGGGCTGAATTCCCCTGACAAATATGTTGAAGCCCTAACCTTAATACCTCAGAATATGACTGTATTTGGAGATAGGGTCTTATAAAGAGACTAGGGGCCCAGTGCATGAATACGTGCACCTTGAAAGGAATTGTGGGCTGTGAGGCTGCGGTGGACACAGGGGCGGGACTCGGCCCATCCTCCCCAACCCTGCCCAGACACTCCAGCCATGGACCCTGGTCCCATCTTCTGGCAGCCCTGCTCCTGCCACCGCTGCTCCCACATGTGGAGTGATTGGGGTTGGGCTATCAGCAGGTGCAAGTGGCACCTGCTGCCCTGATCGCCCCTCAGGAGCAGGGGGAGGTGGAGAAGCCCTCAGGGGCGATCAGGGCCAGCAGCTACCATTCACACCTGCTGACACCACCAAGTGATCAGGACCAGCATCGGGTGCCGGCAGCAGGAGCAAGTGGTGGCTCCTGCGCCAGCAGCAGATGCAAGCCGGGTACTGGCAGCAGGTGTGAGCACCAGGCGGGACCACAGCACATGAGAGCAAATAATTTTCAGTAACCCCCAGAGTCTCGCCCTGATGACAGTGACCAGTGCCCCACCTTAGTCTCGCACCCCCGCTCACCTGCTCCACCATCCCACCATGACTGACGCCCACCATGTTCTGCGCTCTGCCTGCTGCTGACGCCCGCCATGTTCCACACATGCCCCCTGGTGGTCAGTGCATGTCATAACGACTGGCTGTTCCACCATTTGGTCTACTTGCATATTAGGGTTTTATATATATACTAGTGGCCCAGTGCACAAAATTCATGCATGGGGGGAGGGTGTCCCTCAGCCCAGCCTGCACCCTCTCTAATCTGGGATCCCTCGGGGGATGCCCGACTGCCGGTTTAAGCCCGATCCCTGTGAGATTGGGCCTAAACCGGCAGTCGGACATCCCTTTCGCAATCCGGGACCGCTGGCTCCTAACCACTCACCTGCCTGCCTGCCTAATCGCCCCTAACCACTCTTCGTGCTGGCCTGCTTGCCCCCAACTGCCCCCCCGCCAGCCTGACCGCCCCAACTTCCCCCCACTGCCTACCTGCTCACCCCCAACTGCCCCCCCACTGGCCTGCTCGCCCCAAAATGCCCCCCCCCGCCGACCTGATCACCCCCAACTGCCCTCCCTCCTGGCCTGATCTCCCCTAACCACCTCTGCCTCAGCCCCGCCACCATGGCTTTGTCCGGAAGGACGTCGGAAGGTCTCCTGGAAAGTCTCCGGTCTAATTAGCATATTACCCTCTTATTAATATAGATAGATGATCAGGTTAAGATGAGCCCATTAGGGAAGGCTCTGATCCAATCTGATTGGTATCCTTAGAGTAGGGGATTTGGACACCAAAGACACCAGGGAAATGCCCACACAGAGCAAAGACCATGTGAGGACACAGCAAGAAGGTGCCATCTGCAAACTAAGAAGAAAGGCCTTAGAAGAAACTAAACCTGTCAACACCTTGGTCATAGACTTCTAGCCTCCAGAACTGTGAGAAAATAAATATCCATTGTTTAAGTCACCAGTCTATGGTATTTTGTAATGTCCACCTTAGGAAACTAACACAGATATATTCCATATTTTATGGCGATGGTGATTACATGATTATGTACATTTATCAAAACTTGTAGAATTGTACACCTGTATATAAATCACACCTAATAAGCCTGACTTTAAAAGTGCTACTCGTCATTTTTAAAGTTTGGCGAGAATAACAATTTGTGTAAGTAATTTCATAACTAAGACTGTTTGTTAAAAATGCATTATTTAAATAGAATTAAATAACTCAAAATCTTAAAGTTTTATTTTTATTTAGCTTTTCCAGTGCAAATAAACAGTTCTATGAGGATGGTAATTGTGATATAACGCATTCTCTATTGTTACCTTTTTGTATTATGCATTGTCTATAAATACTTGCTGGTTCAAAAAGGGTATAGTCATCTTTAAAACTGTGCAGCTAATCTATTTACTATATATCACTATTAAATGTCAATCTATAAATCTATAACCCTATTTACCTGAAGTTATTTAACTGTTTTGTTCATAAAATTATCAGTTCATAAACATTAATAATTGTAACATTTTACCCTGGCAATACATATATGCCTTTGTATTTTAAATAAACAGAGATTTTAATATATAAAGCATATTACATGTAGCATATTTACCTGAATTTTAATGTGATTATTCAGAATAGGCTTTCTTTTTATTACTGACTTTATTATGCTGATTATACATGATGATAACTAATACGAGTGCTCGGTCACTGATCATCCCAAGTTTAGAGATACTGTCTATAAAACTGAAGTAGGATATTTGGTTACTCAGCCTTAAAGGCCCTGATCGAGGTCAAGGCTAAAGCCAAATAGGCAATTTGGCCCAATACTGTACTGATGTGGAAGCAAAAATGTAGTGCATTCCTATATGACCTAAATTGGCATAAACTGAATTGAATTATGGTATAAGTTAATCAGACTGAAAATAAGAGGTGAATCTATAAATACAAGACATAGATGCTTCATCATATGGTTAGATGAGAGGAAGCACAGACATATGTGTGTAGTTCTCATTCATACAGACAAGTCTATAAATATACATGTTCCAGGAACTATCACTGCAGTAAACCTAAATGTCTACTTTTCCAATCCCCAAAATTCAGCCTCCCACATGTAACCAACCCTTTCCTTGATAAGTTTCTGAAGCTACAGCACAGACTGTAGCTTGAACTAGAGCTGCAAGGAAGTAACTCTGCCTTTTCATTTCTCCTGCCTTAGAAATTTTTTTTTTTTTAGAAACTCTTGATCATTTACAAGAAATCTTCAGCAGGGCAGCGCTGCCAGCAGCACTGGCACCCTTCCTGGGCGCGCCTGGAACTTCATGACAAATGCTTTAATAATCTGCCTGTTTGCTGCCTCTCACCCTTCAATGCTCTGCTCTAAGGACATTTGTTTTTTAAATCCAGTTGAGGAAAAAGCTCTGAACAAAGCTGCTTTATTCATGATTCTTTCTGCGGCCTGCCCATGGGTCAGCATTGAGCGATGCCAATGCCTCAAAGCATAATTATTAGATGAGAAATTTCCTCCTGAGGCAGCACAAGCTGTTTCCTTCTTTCAGAAGGTAAAATGTGTGCACTATTCCATAATCAAACAAGTAGGGAAATCACTACTTAGCATGTGCACAGCCCAGAACACAAATTCTAACACCAATTAGTAACAATATGAATTTAAGTCAGAATAACCTATTTGTTAGTATGAAAATCTCAGCCAGGAAAATGTTTCTTTCTTATCTACTATAATGGCCCTTGTGCACAAATAATAGAGTGCCTGAGAGTTAGAGATCTTCTATTAATATTTTTAATTGCTACCATGTATAGTCATTGTCTTCATAGTAGCAACTAACTAGGGTAGGAAAATGTGCAAAATTATTCCAGCTGGCCATCTAATAGGGACCATCATTAGCACTCCTAACGCTAAGGTAGTATCAGTAGAAAGAGTACTGAAGTGATCAAGTTCTAAACTAGCTCTTCCTCTACCTGGCTGTGAGGCACTGGACAAGTCAATTACCCTCTCTGAGCCTTCATGGCGAAAAGTAACACGTAGAGCTAAAGTGCCCTCCAAATGCAGGAGATGATCAGTAACAGAATCATAGCACAGTTTCCCATCAGGCCTAAGTAAAGACATGAGCAATACAGTTCCAAATCTGATGCTATGGTGTGGGTGTGGCTAAGAGTTCAATGGAAATAGATCTCTGTGTTTCTCCCCTGTGTCCTCACAAAAATAGTTTTCTTTTCCCTGCACCATATGCCTTTGGAAATCAACTTTTCAAAAAATTATCTGAAGTCACAGAAAGAAGTCCCAGCCAGAGTATGCATACCTGCTTCTCTGGATAAGTGCTTCTTGAATTACAGACACGGAATTCAAGATCTGGAGGCTAAGGAAGGTGGACCTTCTCCTCATATTCTGTGGGGACTAAGTAGTGAGATCTTTCATGGAAATGGATTCTCTTAATTTGCCCCAGTTAGTACAATGTTTGGATTTATATTTTATTTCCTTTGATGAGTCCTTAGCAACATATAATAGAGACATAATCAAAGTTACTTCCAGACCTTGAGTTGTAAGAAGTAAAAGTAAAATACAGTTGACCCTCTATATCTGTGGGTTCTGTGTAAATAGACACGAAGGGCCCACTAAGGAACTTCAAATCTGGGAACTGTAGTATCTGAGGTCCTAGAACCAATCCCCTGCAGATACCCAGGGATTACTACATCAAAACTTAGACAGCTGATAAATGTGAAGTAAAGAGAATCTAGAAGCGCTGTTCAATGAAGAAAAAAGAAAATATTAAATATAGATGAAGAAAAGTAACTTGAGCTGAAGTAAAATAAAGAAAAAATTTAAACAACATGGACAAGACCTATGACAAACATTTGTTGAGTAAATAATTATCTTCGAGAAATTATCAGGGTTGCACTAGAGTTTACATTATTAAAGCCTTCAAGAATCCATAGAATTCAACTAACAAGCCCTCATGGAAACTTGTTAGAGGGTAGATATCTAGGCTTCTGTGAAAGAGCAATGCAGGAGATCTGGGTTTGAATCCCAGTATTGCCACTTAACTGCAAGCCACTCTACTTCTTTTGGCCAGGTTTTCACATCTATCACATGAGTTTTTAGATTAGGTCAAAAGTAGCAAACTGAAGATCAGGTGGCTGATCACTGAATGAGCCCAACTTAAACATTTTGGAAACATGATATAAAAATCTAGACTACTGGATTCTCCTAAAATATTAGAGTAGCACCTAACGTTGAGTCAACTTCCCACTTGGGAGCAATGGGCTGGAGCTGGTTATCTGCCAGTATTCTTTCCCCTTCCTTTAGGGGTGCCTGGAGCCTCTAAATATGCCTACACACATCCTCCTCACTCCACTTCACTTATACCTGCCTCAGATCTGGAGAATGTACGTTGTGTGACCCTGTTCTCTAACCTCCTGTTAGTCCACAGGCTCCATAATTCTTTAAAACTCGGCACCTACAGTGAATACTCCAGTGCAATAAATTCTCTTCTTACTGTATCATTTCAATCATCCTATTAGTTAGAAGATTGGGATCAAAAATTGAAACTAACTCACTGATGACCTAAAAACTCTTTAAACCTTCTACCTCCCCCACATTGCCATGGTGTTTATTTTATCTCCCTGTTTATCCACTTTGCTACCTGTCCATCCAGATTTCTGTTTTATAGTCACATTTACATAGACCTTCCACAGTAATTAATTTCAAAGCATAACATTAAACTGGCTCCTTCGAACAAAACACATCAGAAACCAAAAATGCTTACTCAACGAAAAATAATAGCTGGATGCCAACCAGGGAGTTCCTGAAGCTTAGACAGACTTGAAAGATTTCCTACCAACACTAAATCTTCGTCTTTTAGCCCCCTTTTAAACTACTTTTGCAAAAGAAAATCTGTTCTGTTTTGACCAGGCTGCACACAAACACGAGGTTAATAATGTTTCCTGACACTTTTCAATACCTCTGCTTCGAACGCAGCCGTTTGTTTTGCTGCCATATTTCTTTCAAACAATGTGCTTTGTGAGAGTTTGAGATTCATCAAAATACCTAGGAGCAAGTTTTTTAGTAGAAAGTGTTAGCTAGCTGCTTGCATGCGTTTGAATGTGCGATATTTTACCATATGTTGCCATATCATTTAGATTATGTCTAAGTGATGCCAAAAATCTGGAGAAAAAAAAGGGAGATTCTATTATCTACATGCTTTATTTTCAAGTCACCAAGCAGCTAGCTGCTTCGACTCATCCAGCTGTGTGGCACCATACAGCTAAAACATCTGGGCGATTAGCTGAATTGCTCATTTTCATCAAGGTATTTTGTTCTCCTGTGGCCACTATCTGAGCTTTACACGTGGATGTACATAGTAAATGCATGTGTTTACATTCGCACATGTGTTTTTTAAATGACAGATTTAATCAATTGTCCCAAATACAGAATGCAGGGTCAGTCTCTTCCCTCACTTCCTGCTGGACCGTTCTAACAATCAATGGCTCTTTCCCATCTGGGCCCCTGCAATCCCTGAGGGAGCAAAGCTAAGAGGTCAGTCCAGATGAAGCTGAGGAAGGGGACGGTACTCCCATACCTTACAACCCAAAGCCAGGAGTCCTGACCCTGGGCACATGCACACACACAAATGCGGGTGATGAGGCACCTCTAGGAGAACGCAGAAGGGGCTGGAGCCGTCACGTAATAATACCACATCGCTAGTGAAGGGCCCCGTATTATGCACCAGGCTTAGTGTCTTTCCCTGCATCATTCTCACAGTAACTATGAGGCAGGAACTACTATTCCCTGGCCCTCCTTTCATACAGATAAAGAGACTCAGAAAAGCTAAGTAACTAGTAAAGTGGTACTGTTTGTAGCAGAAGATTCTTCTGACTTCCAAGCCTATCTTGTAATACTGCGCTACACTGTCTTGCCTGGGTCACACCTGGCCACCCTCCTCAAAGTGGCACAGGAATTCAAAGTATGTCATTCCAGGCCAGGAGGGTAGTCTGGGCCAGGAGGGTAATCAAAGTGGCACAGGAGGGAAGGCCCCTCCTGGCAAGATTATAGAGCGACAGTGACAACCATCCCTGTGCTGATCCAAACCTTCACCACCAGAACCTCAGTTAACTCCCTCACACCTCTGGCAGGATTAGAGCAGGAGAGGGGGGCAGTGTCACCCTATTTTCACAGCCACGCACCAGCCACTGGGATCACTAAGGTAGGCTGGGCACAAAAGGGTCTAGAGCTGCCATGTTGCCTGAATTTTCTAACAAGTCTAATCTCAAATGCTATCTCTCATTGTCAGTCTATATGTTTTCATTTGGGCTTTAAAAAATTAGACTGCTAAACTGCATGGGAGACATGACCTCACCTACATCTTGGTATGTTTAAACTATTTGAGTTATGGACGGCAGCAGTTATTTTTAATGCTCACTATAGTACTTTTACTATATCTCCATTAAACTCTATGTTTAAGGATGTATTTTCCTAAAGAAAACAAAAATCAAGATTATTTTTGTTGTTGTTCTTGGAATCTAGGCAGGCATGATATATCACACCATGGTACCATGAGGCAGACAATAGAAGAAATGGAACACAGAAAACTTTTGAAACCAAACAAGCAAATAATTGTCATCCCAATTATTTCATTATGGCTGACAATAGAATAACACAAAAGACGGAGTGGCTCCCACAATGGTACGGCAATCATAAGAGAATCGAGGCACAAAGAGTATGTCTAAGAGGATTCATACAATATGTGATGTACAGTGAAGCCTTGCCATCCTGAGCACAGCTCTTTTTTCTCCGAATAGTATATAATTCAAAACAATTCCCACTCCTCAACTGCCTAGTTGTCTTATTGTTATTTTGTTAAAATACAAGCTCATTTCAACCTGCCTAATTGAAAGTCAAATTTTGCCAGCCCCTTACATGGTAACTAAGGAGCTGTTACTTCCACTCTGTTCCCTCTCCTGGGCTCCAAATATCCCCAAACTGGTTCCACAAATGCAAGAGTGCAAAAGAAAGGAAATAACACTGAATGGTAATAACATAGGAAATGTATGTTAAAGATCTGCTGCTTTGTGACATTCCAAATCTTCATTTTTAAAATTTCCCTTATAGTTAGATATCAAACTACACATTCAAAGTATCTATCCTATCTGATAAAGAGGTAATATGCAAATTAACCATCACGTCATCACAAATATGGTGGTGCCTACAGCAGAGGTGGGGTTTCCATAACACAAGATGACTGCACCCACAGTGGAGGCTGAGTTCCCTTAACAAGCCTTAAGGAGAAATCAGCAGGGACCTGAGGCTGCACCCCCCTGCCCAGGGGGCTTGACAGGAGACCTCAGGCTGTGCCCCCTGCCCCAGCACCAGGCTGGGGATCTCAGGCTGCATCCCCCACCCAGTGGGGCTTGAAGGGGGACCGCAGGCTGCGCTGCCCACCCTGGCGCCAGGCCAAGGGACCTCAAGCCATGACCCCTGCCCCAGTGCCAGGCCAGGGGACCTGAGGGTGCCCTGGGGGCCCTGAGGCTGTGCCCCCCATCCTGCAGGGCTTGACGAGGGACCTGAGGCTGCACCCCCCCCCCCGCCTGGCAGGGCTTGACGAGGGTGGGACCGGCCAGGTCTGGGTCTTGCCCAATGGAGGTGGGGCCGTCGGGTCTGGGTCTTGCGTGATTTTGAGGTTCCGCGGTGGGCGGAGACTTGACTCTAGGTCCCGCGGTGCACCCCAGACTCTGACAGGAGGAAGATATTCATATACATTTTACTAATTTTCTTTCATCTCTGACACTTCTATTATAGAGAAAGGGTAAATAACAATATTAAAATATTTCCTCTAATTAATCCCCTTTTAATATGCATGAATTTTGTACACTGGGTCACTAGTATATATATAAAAGCCTAAGCAACTGAAAGACCAAACGACTAGTTGACCAGTTGACCAGTCGCTATGATGCCCACTGACCACCAGGGGGCTGACGCTCAACACAAGAGCTACCCCTGGTGGTCAGTGCACTTCCACAGCCAACCTCCCACAGCCAACCAACATCCCGCGGTCCCTCCCCCCTGGTCGGCCGGCCCTGATCGGTCGATCAGGACTGGTCGAGATGCCCCAATCAGCCCCGATCGCCGGCCAGGCCGAGGGACCCCACCTGTGCATGAATTCGTGCACCAGGCTTCTAGTATGATTTATACAAAGGAGAGAGATTCAATTTTTTGCTAGTAACAAAATCCATTAACATCTAGTAATAATCTCCCATAAATAATACAATCTATTAGCACTGACTATATGCAATAAGCTTTAAATATATTATCTGGTAGAGTCCTTAAAATCATGAGTCAAGTATTATCAACCTCATTTTATTGATGGAGAAAGAGAGGTGCAGGAAGGGTCAGCACCTTGTCCAGGCCTGGCAGTCATGCAGTGGCCAGGACTTGGACTCACCCAGGACAGGAACTGGGGCCTCTGTGTAGGAGGATGACAATAAAGCTGCCTAAGTCCAGGGCTGGAACTCCATCCTCTTTCCTCCACTTCCACTCTATCGCCATAGTATCATCACCATCACTACTGTGCTGTCTCCATCACAGCCCCATGGGAAAACCAAACCTCTCAGTTTCCCACACCATCCTCAAGTTGCCTTCCTCAGAACATTAGCAAAGTGCCAAATCCAAATGATCCTTTAGCAGCCAAGCCAACTCCAAGAGGGTTTTCCAACCAGCACTTGAACAGGAAAAAAGTGGGCAACCCCCAAGTCTCAAGTCCTATGTGGACCTCAACCCCTCACTGCTAGCACCCAGGTAAGTTTGATCCTCTCAAGGGCTACTCAGTTCCAGCTGCTGCAGACTGGTCTGAAACCTGCCTGTTTCCCGACTTAGAATTTTCAGTGGGGCCCATAACCCTTTGCCCCAGCATATTTTGATTGGTCACTAATACTACACCTAGGTTATTACTCGAACATGGTGGGTGCTTGGCTGCCTGCCCATATTCCTTGCACCAGGTTGATGAACCCAGCCCCAGTTGTAGTGGCTGTTGGCTACAAAGAAGGCACAGCTATGCTCATCCTCGGAGAACTGCCCTAGGCCCAATGGAGCTGCCTCCCCTTGGGAATTATACCAGTGGCCATGAGGCAAAAAAGGCAGGCCCCTTGCCTTGAGGGGTGACTAACTGGGGTGCAATTTGCTACTCAGCACCCCCCACAGATCCAGCTAATACCACCTCCTTCTGAGGTTTCTTTCCCTGCCCTCCAGCTTCCCTTGCTCCCCTTCCCAGAGTGCGCCACCTCAATAAATCAGTTGTGCAAGAACCCCTGTCTCAGACTCTCAGACTCTGCTTCCAGAACCTGACAATGATCTTAGCTGCTCCTCCAGACCCTGGTTCCAGCCCCTACCCCTAAAAGATCCTTCCTCAAACACAATTTTTAATTCACTCGCCCTGATCCTCCCTCCTGCCTAGACACTTCTCAGCCTGGCTCACTCCAAACTTCTCTGAGAGGGGTTATGGGATTTTCAATCACCCTATGATACTTTTTCCACCTGTAGAAATAGAAAATCTTCATAACTTATTTTCCTGAGCAAGTTATCCCAAAAACTTACTAGATTTTGTACAGCCAACATAGCTGCAGGCTTAGTACGGGGAAGAATGAATATGCCTTGGTTTAGGAAGCCTCCTGCATCACTCTATTCCCTTAGGGCATTAAAGAGCAGGCCCGCCCTGGTTTAATATCTAGTAAGATTACCCAAGACAGAACAATAGCCTAGTGAGGATTAATAAGATTCATCTACAGGTTAGACTGGGAGCAAAATCTTGTCAACAAGTCACAACCTCTACTTTCTGGGCCCTGAGTCCAGGCCACCCTTCCAACTGTGGAAACATGCAGACTGCACACTCCTTTCAGAACTTAACTGTAGGTACATGTGCACACCTATATGCATACATGTGAACAATATGAACATGTAGCTTGGGAAAAGACAAGGGCGGCAGAGTAGGAGGGCTTGGACACTTGGAAGTTTTTCACCTCCAAGGAGAAGGGCTAAAAAGCAATGCATTTCTTATCTAAATATGGCTTGAGTATTGCACTGACTGAGCACTAAAAGTTCACATGAAGCCCATTGACAAGCTTCTGACTCTTGCAATAAAAGCTCCATCCTATGACTATTAAAAGAATCATTGTCAAGCCCAGAGAAGGGAAATCAACCCTCATAAGAGACAGACCCCAAAACACCAGATACTTTCTTTTCCACATATGCCTTTCCATGCTTTTCAAATTCCCTTCCAATGTGCATGCTTGTCCCACTTATCTTTGAGTGTAGGCACTGCCTTGCTATATCCTTGTTAAGCAAAAGGGGGTGAAGTGGAATCAAGAACATAAAGAGCTTGGACGTGACCTTAACAAGTCAGTCTCTCTCTCTCTCTTTTTTTCTCTCTCTTTCTCTCTCCATCTCATTTTCTTCATCTGTAAAAGCAAGCACTGACCAGGTTGATATAAGGCCCTGTCCTTTTCTAGTGTCCTATGAGACTTTACTAGAAAAATAAGAGCATGAGACCCAGAAGCAAATTACATGGGTCCATATGCCAGACTTACTACTTACTGTTTATGTCTTTGGGTAAGTTCCTTGCTAAGCCTCAGTCCCATCATTTGCAATATGAGAGTAAAATGAGTACTTATCTCATTAGGTTGGGGTGGAGACTTAATGACATCATGTGTAGACTGTGCTTAGAATTGCGTCTGGCTCATAGAAAATACTCAATAAATATTTGATTGTTATGACTCATCCTCATTTATCAAAAAAAGAACTTACCAGGTTGATTTCCCTACTAGAAGACATGAAACACTGGTGCCCCCAAATATAACAACACTAACACTTATTTATTGAAAACTATGTGCTTGATATCATTTAAGAAATTATATAAATTATCTCATTTAAACCACATCAAAATCATATGGGGTTGAAATAGTTTCTTTTGTTTTACAGATGAAGAAACTGAGGAACAAAGAAGCTTAACAACTTGCTCATGGTCACACAAAATACATATTTTAATATTTCACAAACAGCTCTCCAGGGAGAGAAAAGCCCTAATTTGTAGCATGTGCCATTGGCCGTGGTGTAAATCCTTCCACCAGTTACAAGCTGCCAAAGTGGCATCACTGAATGCAGAGTTGGGAAGAGGTGAGCACAGCTGGCTAAGGTGAGCTGCTCTACAGGCATCTGGATATGGTCAGAATGTTGTGGAGTGAGCCACCCACTCCAGAGCCACTCAGCTGACTTCTTCACAGCATGCTCACATCTTTCACTCCTGCAGCTCAAGTTTAGGCTGCAAAATAAATACGTATTCTCATTATAAAGCATCTAATTTTAAAAACTCAAAACTCAGATTTTGTTTCTGTTTTAGTGTGTGAGTTTGAATAGAAGTCTGAGCTACATTATTAACTATGCACCCATTTTCTTCTTATTAGTCGAAGGGAATCATTGTTTTACTTCACAAGGACTTAGAACTGATTTCTTTCTGTTATCTGCTTCTGTGTGTGCCACAGTCGATATTGTAATTTATTTGTAAGACATAATAAACATAAAGTTAGAAAAGATTTTTTTTCTTCATTTTTAAATGTAATCTAGTCTTCAACAATGTATAAATTTCCTGGTTGGTTGATATGTTTTAAAATGTTTGGATTGCACAATTACCATATATGATGAAAAATGTATAATATGCATTTCTTTCTTATTGAGTACTCTATGCAAATTAATGTTTTTCAGTTGAAAATGTTGACTCATTTCTGCTAGCTTATTAATAACGCATTACCAGATGTTTCTAAATCTCTCCATACAATTCCAATTTTTAATCAAGCCTGACATACAGAATTTCACCCAAAGAGCCTTTTCTTTCTTGTCTTAATTTAGAGTATGCATTGACTTAGCAATTTAAAAATTTACTGTAAGGATAAATAAATTAGAAGATTCTTAGTTTCTAATCTTTGTGTGGTAGCTAAAATACTATTTTGTGTTCCACAAAGCAGTAATGTGAATTTATTCACAGATAACACACTGGCAGCAAGCAAGCTTTAAAGTAGAACCATGCATTCCCTCCCCCTTCCCCGCCCCAAACAATTAGGAGTTTTCTTCCACCTTCAGGAATCTCTGGTATCCAGACTTCAGGAGTTGCTGTCTTGCTCTCAGCTGTAAATGGTGCCCATGGCTGGAGTCGGGAGTCTCCCCAAGCCATCTCTTGTCAACATTAAGAAAGGCCAGTTTCTCAGTGGTTAGAGCATCCGCCCATGGACAGAAGATGTCTTAGGTTTGATTCCCTGTGATTCCTGGGTCAAGGGCGCATACCTCGGTTGCAGGTTCACACCTCGTCCCCCCTAACCCCCACCCCCACCCCGACCCAGGGTGTGTGCGGAGGAGGCAACCAGTCAATGTGTCTCTCTCATATCAATGTCTCCCCCCCCCCCCTCTTTCTCTTTCTCTCTTTCCTCCTTCCCCCTCTCTTTCATGAGGATTTTCAAAAAAGGAAAAAGAAAAAAGAAAGGCTAAGTCCAGGACCCAGGAGGCCTGTCATGCCCCACCCATGCCCTTCTCAGCTCTGCAGATTCAGGACAACAAAATTGGATGAAGGTCAGGTTTGACTTTGGCACATCCATTTTTTGTATTCTTTTAACTCCCCCTGCCTCCCTCTCAGAGGTGTCCCCCTTTGAGAGCCTTAAATAAACTAATTCAGGCTTTGTGCTAATGTTAATAACTTGACGTAATCCTCAACTCCATCACCAAATGTCTTCATTTTAAATGACAACAGCAGAAGAAAGGGCCATGACTGGCCCGAAGAAGAGGTTTCTCAGAGACGGGATTTCAGAAACTATCACGCCAGAAAGGTTTTGCTGGGAGGACATCTCCCACAGCCTTCAAAAGTACGCCATGTGCACAGCTCTCAGCCTGTTTAGAGCATCGCCTTCGTCCATCCCGCCCAGCCCCCTACCCCTTGGCCCCTCACCTCCATGTGAACCCACAGCAATTCTCCCCGCACCTCCCTTTGGAGAGGAATGGTGTCCAGCTCTTTTCTTTTTCTTCCACTAACAGCAGCTGAAATTTACTGAATGATCACTGCCAGTTGGCCTAAATTCTAAATGTTTTACACACATCAGGTGGTCTCATCCTCATTCCACCCTTGTGAAGTACAATTACCCCCGTTTTACATGTGAGGAAACTGAGTCACAGAAAGGTACGTCACTACCCAGGTGCCCACATCTCACAGGTGGGCAGGGCTGGCCCAGTCTGAGAGCCTGGCCTCCAACCATGTGCTCTCGACCCCACACTGAACAGCCCTTTGCTGACAGTGAGTGATGCTAGTCCCTTAGCCTCTTCTCATTTCAAACTGAGGAATTAAATTCCACCTTCTCCCCACCTATTTCCACGCTGACACTGAGTTTCCCATTCAGGCTTGGTCACATCCCTGTGTCTATTACCTTAATGGCACAAACTCTCATTAGAATCATCACTTTCAACACCTCAGCCTTCTCTTGTATTAACAGGACACAGAACCTGGTCCCCCGGACCCCCTTTCATTGGTGAAAATTGTTTAATATGTTTAACAAGGCCTTCTTGTGTTTCAAGAACAAATTGGGAAAAGGAGGTTTTTGCTCAGCTTTCTTACAGAAGCAATTTGTGTCAGGAACCCTGTGTCTATTTCTGCCTAAGCTATTATTTCTCTGGGGCTTCAAAAGAGCCTGTCCTTCCTGTGGCTGAGTTCCCTTCCCAGGGGAAGTGCAGGAAAAGCTCTGCTATCAGATGATCTCTCTAAATCTTCTGTGGAGATGTTGGCTGCTTCCATTCATTTCATCGTCACTACTTAGCACTGGTTCTGCTATTAATATCCAAACACAAGGGAACATGTGAGAAAGGATATAGTTGGACAATCTATTTAAAGGAGGCAAAAATGAAAAACAAGATGATTTCCCAGATAATTCAACTTTCCAAACAAAACTTTATAAGTGGAGATGAATACAGAAAGATTCCTTTGGGCACAAAACAGGTACTGATTATTGAGCTACTTAAGAACCAATTTAGTTATTTAGCAAATACATATATTGAGGGCCAATGGTGCAAAGTTTACTAAGCACTTATTTTTGTGCCAGGATCAGTATTAATCACTGCCCATAGATTATCTCATTTAATTCTCACAAGCAAATCTCCGAGCAACTGTTATTCCCATTTGTCAGATTAAAAAACCGAGGATGGTGAGGAGCTTGCTTAGGGTCATGCAGTTGATAAAGTTGGTAGAGCCAAGACTTAGGTCTAGATTTATCTGACCATATAGCTCCAACTATCCTCATTGTTCTTTACTATCCTCCAAAAACACAAGAAAAAGAGAAATATAAATAGGATATTTTTTTTCTCTCAAAGGGTTTATTGGTTGATGGGGGAAATAACACATATTTAAAAACGTCTATAATGCAAAACAGAGTATAGTTCATCACCCAAGAAAGAAAGGTATCTAAGGAGTTCAGAAGAGGGAAAAAGGACTTCTGGCTAGAGCAGCCGTGGGCAAACTACGGCCCGCGGGCTGGATCCAGCCCATTTGAAATGAATAAAACTAAAAAAAAAAAAAAAAAAGACCGTACCCTTTTATGTAATGATGTTTACTTTGAATTTATATTAGTTCACACAAACACTCCATCCATGCTTTTGTTCCGGCCCTCCGGTCCAGTTTAAGAACCCATTGTGGCCCTCGAGTCAAAAAGTTTGCCAACCCCTGGGCTAGAGGGATCACAGCAGGTTTCATGGAGGAGGTGGTATGTAAACTGAGCCCTCAGGGATTTTAACCAACAGGTTGGAGGAGAGAGTATTCAAGGAGAGGGAATGGTGGGTTTCCAAAGTCCACAAGAGCAGAAGCCTGGAATGTGAGCATCTGAGGACCTTAGAGAAAAAGTGAGAGAGAAAACCAAGTCATGCTCATTTATAACTTAAGATGCTCAAGAACATGTAGGGTAAATGAATTAATTTGGGAAAGACAGATAGAGAACAGGCTTTGGAAGCCCTTGAATGTCACAATGAGAGATGTTTTTATGCATGTGAGCACCGTGAAGTGTTCCCATGTAAAACTACCTAGAGAGGGAAACAACCTGAGCTTCACATTAACTAGGAAATTAGTCAAAGGACATATTTGCTTATAGAGAACAGGCTGATAAATGGTCTGGGAGAGAAGGAATAAAGGTGGTACCACTGAGATGAAGAAAAGGCATGGATTGCAAAGGGCAAAACTGAGAGGAAGAACTTCCCCTTCCCTACAGCCCCTCCTTCCTCACCTCATCTGGAGGCAGTGGAAAATCCTGATATTATTCAAATAGCACTGGTGTAAATAGTGCCTCAACAGAAGAGGAAAAACAAGTATTTCATTAATTGCCTGAATATTTTGTCTATATGATCAACCACTGGATGTTCCAAGACATCCGCCTGGAAGTTTCCTAATATCTACCTGATGGGAAATAAAGACCTAACATCCCAATTTTGGGACAGAATTTTTTGCTTTTTCTCAGGGTTTTTGTCTTGTATAGACAAATCCACAATCTCCACCTTCACATTAGCCAGCCTACATTACCATTTCACAGGTCAGTGGCCATCTATTTCAACTTTCTGGCCTGACCCAGGGTCTACCTACATTACTCTCAATCTAATCATGTTAGTCACGTTCTCTGAATTCTGCAGAAGAAAAGAAAAAAGATATTGTAGAGCCTGGCCCTACACCCTAGTGCTGCACAGTTGGGAAGGGCTTCACTGCATTTAGCATCTTAAAAGAAAGGAATCTCAGCAAAATACTTCATATTGATCCATTAGCCAAGAACAGCAAGGTAACTGAGCAATGGGACTATAGAAAGCCAAGAAAACAAGACTCTCCATTCTGTCCTGTTCTTCCTAGAACAGAGAGATTCAGCACCACATGTATCCAGTTCCTTTCTCCTGGGCTCTGTTTCAATAAGCCCCTTTAGCCATGAGGGTGAAGAGGGAGACTGGCTAGGTTCTTCCCAAACCTCCTCTCTAGAAAGGGAAAGCTCCTCCTCCGTAGACATGCACTCCGATCTGAGATATAAATGACGTCCACAATGTAGTACTAAATGAGGAATATTTCAAAGCAATATTGGGAAATATATACCCACCCCAAAGTGTTAGTCATGCTTAATTCTTACAAGTGTGATTACAAGTGTTATCATTTTCTTTACCTGTACTTTCATATTAATTCAAAAATTAAAAAGTGCTTTTGCAACAACAAAAGGTATTTTTTACTTTTAAAAAGTGTGAAAGTTAATATGAAAAATATATTGACACAGCTGAGCATCCCCAAGGTTTTATGGCACAACAGTTTTGTGGCAATGCCATGGTTTACCAAAAGGCAGTGCCAGGGCGTAGCTGGGACTGTCTGGAGCACTTCCCCTGGCCCCAAGCTCCTCACTCCTGATGCCGCCTGTTCTTCCCTACCATGGCCATTGCCCACAAAGATGACACGTGAGCTCCCCAACAGACACACAATTTCCCTTACCAGTAAGGACCAGAAAAACAGACACTGTCTTCATCCTCTTTTCTCCCAATATATTTGTCCTCTTCTGTCCAGACTTGCTGGAAACCAGACAACATTCCCACCCTCACCCATCAAAACTGTGCCCAAGCTGGTGACCACAGAGGCCACTTCCTCATCACAAAGATGCCTGAAATCCAGTAACCTTTTCTTTGGCCAAGTTACAGAGTTCTTTAGCAGCAAACTTTCCTAACAACATGCTGACCTGTGTTCTAATGATCCATCTAAACACTACCTTCCTCATATAATTCAGAAATGCCACGTGTAAGAACAAGGCAGGAGAAGGACGTGATCTAACCACACTGGGCTGTCTTTCTCCTCCCTGTGCTCACCCCTCTGGTCCAACTGCAAAGAAACCAACCAAAAAAAACAACCTGTGAATATATATCTAGGCTCTTGTGTCCTTTGCAAGCAAATCAGGCACAAATGGAATGCATCTTTAATTTACTGATGGCATTTAAAATGAGGTCAGAATGCGATTTTTCAAAATGTTAAATCACTTTGTCTATTTTTCACTGAGAAAGCATCTCTTTAACCCATATGCCCATTTAAAACTGTTTCCTTTAGCTAGCTTCCTTAAATAACAGGAGTGATTTATTATGACCTCAATAAAAAGTAGAATATTGACCTATAGTTGTTTGTCATAGTAGGCCATTTCTAAAAAAGATCAAAGTGATGTGTATGTCATACGGACAGAAAGCTACCTTTTAGGATTGAGATGGGACTTTAAAAGTTAAAAGGAAACCAGCATATGTCCCCCCACTAATCCTTCTCTTTATCTTCATTCCTTGTTGGGGAAGGGGGTCAAAGAGGAGAAAAATATTATGCTGGGCATCAATTCGAGATGCCCTCTGGCTCAGAAACAGAACTGAGAGAATGAAAGCTACCAAAAGAAGGTCCAGGGTGCCATTGACCCAGTTTCCTTAGAAACCCTCTCCAAATAACGTGTTAAGTTCCATCTTCTCACAACCTGCTGTGCGCACTTCTATCTGCGGTTTGGGCTTCACCCAGCAGAGTGCGGAAATTGCATAATCTTCACATGCAGTTGTCAATGGTAGCTGCCTCTTTATCTTAACTCCTTACACTAAAGAAAAACAATAAAAGAATATGCTTTTCCTGTTTGCTGCAACTATGAGCACAACAGTTAATTATCTCACTTTCAGTATGACCATTTGGGGTCTAAATATAATATTATGAATGGCAGCCACCATCATATGGAAAGCATGACTGTCCTCAAGATTTATAAGTCAGAGACACAATGCATAGATGCTAAACCCAAATGCTTATAGGAGCCCAGCAGGTAACTTTAAATGAGGCAAACTGAGGGCAAGGTCACAGGGAGAGATGGTACTGAAGGACCCTAGAGTGGCCACTCCCATCAAAAGGCAACGGGTGATTGTGGCCTAGCTCATACTAGTGCTGTCAAATCTTATTTTTCCACAATTGAGAGGCCTGTCATCTTCTTGGATGTTTTAAGTTAGAATCAGATTAACAGGGAGGCTCCACGATTAACTGGGTGCTTTCAGAACGGAGATTCAGTAGACTGCTTGACAGGGCCACACACAGAAACCAAAGCCCAGCAAATGCTGGGGGAACCAACTCCAAAGACCAGAAAATATCCAAAACTTTCTGTTTCTATTTTCAAGTGTAGCATTTTATACAAGGGGAAGAATTTCTAAAAAATATCTTGGGATAAGAGTATCTTGATGTTCCTCAGATTATGTCACAATATTAACTGCCTACACAGCTTGCCCAATTGACTCGCCCCTTCTTAGGAAAGACACCAGTTACAACTGCCGAAAATAAATAAATAAAAATAAATTTAAAAATAAAAACAGTAACTGAAATAGTTGGGGATACAGAGAGATTTTCATGTAAAAAAAATAAATTTTACACAAGTCTCTTTGGTCCTAGAAAGGCTCAACTGGAGAAGGCCTCACGTATCTGTATTGTATAAATTCTTTGATTTGCATTATTTATAACACACTAAGTGAGTGACAAATCTCTGATCCACTTTTGCCAGCTATCCTGCCACCAAACCATTCAGGCAGCTGTCAAAAGAGAATGGTCCAATCTGACCTTGTCCTTCTCATGTACTAGTAATGATGACATAATTCTTATAAAACCTGAAGTCACAAAAACTCCCTGGTATTCCAAAAACAATAATTGAACTTCTTGTATGTGCCAGGCCTCGGACACTCAAAAGCAAAGGCGGGCAAAGCAAAGTCCTTGTTCTATTATGAATTCCAGTCAAAGTGGTGTCAATCATATGAAAAACTAACCAAATGACAATGTGAGAATAACCATGTATAAACAAAAACTATGGTATGGGAGTCCCTCATTCTGCCTTGGAGGTAGAGAAAGGACATTTGAGGTAGCCTTTGAATGGTTGTGAAATATAGGAAGGGTTGCTCCTGAACATGACACCTTGTATAGAATTTCATATTCGTAAAGCCCAATATCTAATCACTAAATGATTATCAAGTAAAATTTTGGTTGATTGGTTTTCATTGGGGTTTTATTTATTTTCTTTTGTTTTGTTTGGGCTTCATTTTTATGAAGAGCACCTGAAAATTCATAAAATTATTTTACTAAGTCCTATATTGCCCTTGAGTTTAGTTGGGGTCAAATTATCATTGTTTCTCATCTCTTTCCCTCGCTACTAACTTTCTTTAAATAGGATCCCATGAAGTGACACAATGACATTTAATAATAAACTCAATGCATAAAACTGCTGAAGTGTTTGAAAATATAAAAGCTTTATGACAACACATATCAAATGATACTGAATATGAAAATTTCTAGAACATTAGCAGGATTGGCTAGAAATCCTATCCTAACCTAAATTAACCTCAGTTTTACACAAGTGGAAATGACAATTATATAGAAACAGAAGAATTTTAAAACCAATACTTTTTTTGTTATTAGATTGATATCCCAATACTGAGGATGGTTCATTGTCATTTAATGATTGTACCAGTCTATTCGATTCTTGAGACCTTAATTTTGGTACTTCCCAGGAGATAAACTATGGGTGAAAATCATGAGCTTTTTGTACTATAAAAAAACAGCTGGAAAAAAATCTGAGATTCTATTAAAAATGAGAAAACACATCATGTATTTCCAGATTTATCATGCCACATGCCTTCAAGATAATTATCATTTGTCATTTTGGTTTATACATGAAAAAAATCTGATAAAAGATAGGCAAAATTAAATCAAATGCTTTTAGCAGGCACTTAATGAATTCCCCCTACTAATGTTTACATTGCCAGGCGATCTACTTGTACATCATCTGTCATTTGTTTCCAAGGGGTTCTATTTTCTGATATGATACTCGCAGTGTGTTATGAATCAGCTAATTATACAATAACCTTTACTAGAAGCAAAACCAAAATTACATGGATTTCAGGGCAGTTATTTCTAATCCTCATTTTAAATCACATCTGTCTCTTAAATCAGGAGAAGAAAAGGGAGGCAGTTGGTAAACAGCCACCTACAGCTAAAGCCAATTGATGGATTTGTTTTGTTGCACAATAAAAGTTAATAAGAGCTGTGAAGCAAAGATTTATATTTTCATAAACTAAATGCCATATATAAACATTATTTTCATTCCCAGTTAATGAGACAAGTTAGCCCAAACTTACTGTCTTTACCTGATGAATTGCTTGTGACACAGCGAAATCATTTCTAATGGATTCCAAATGCCCTTTGTGGAAAGGGACAGAGAGGTAGTTGTGGATAGATAATCAATACTTTCTGTAAATGGGTTCAAAACCTTATTTTTCTGGGTTTTTTTTTAAATTTAATGTATGACATCCAATAATTGCCTCTGTGATGGGAAACGTTCTGCCTTGACTTACTCTGTGGCCTTTGGTTAGAATATGTTGAGCGCTGAAATGCATCCCCACTCCTTTTCTCTTCCTAACACCTCTGCCCCTACAGTTACCTCGCCAGTGTGACAGTATTTAGCACATTTATGATTACCGGAACACCAGAGGAATGTAGTAGGGCAATTGATGTTTTAAGGGTATTCTTTGCAATTTTGGGTAGATGGGCCATGAGGGTTAGCCCACACGTTGGTTTGTGAATCGATTGTTCCCATCACATGAGTCAGTACAGATGGGAATGGGAATTTCCTTGAGGGGACATTTTTCAATGTGGCTCTTTACGGATGAGCTCCACGTCAAGAAGAGCTCCCACTGTGATATTCCTCAGGTGACTTTCCAAGGCCAAGGGGGCTCTCACTATCATCGGCTGTATCATTCAGCACAACCTGTGTGTGAACGGTAATAAGTGGAAATATGCTGAACCAAATGCACTCATCTCCCTGTTCCTATCTCCTGCTCCTTCTCTGGTTCATGTTTTTACAAAGAATATGGCAACACACCCCTAGCTCAGACTTCAGGGACAGGAGAAACCCTTTTCTCTAAATCCCTCCTAGACCCTTCATTTCCATCAGATTTAAAAAGAAAAAACCCACACATTTATTTTCTACGTACTTGGCAACCAGATCATCTGTCAGATCTAATAAGTGCTGATATAGTTAGTCTTCAGTGAGGAAGAAAAGTGTTAGAAGGAGAGAAGCAGAAGCCAAATCTCTGGGCTTTTAAGAATTTGAAAACAGCCTGTGAAAACATAGCATTTCCCCCACCACCACCACTACCACCACCACTAGGTAAACTACCAGTTGGTACTCCCCAAGGAGGTACGGACAATGCAACGGGAGATGCATTGTCCTGTTTTGGGAGTGATGTGAGCTGTCTATTATGTCAAAACCCTCAGGGGAAATTTGGTCCTCTAACACCCTATATCTCAATTTTGTTTTGTTTTTTCCTTCAGAGTCAAATTTTTGATAGGACTTTTAAATGCTCACAGTTTCACCTTTACACCTTTCACTCAACCCTCGCATTGAAATTCTTGTGTTCTAATTTTCCCACTCTTCCCAACTCCTAACAAGTCCTTTGGATCCCTTTTTAGAGGTTTCTTTCTTTTTTTTTCTTTTTTCTTTTTTTGAGATGCCTTTGTCAATCTCCCCACCAGTTTAAGCACTCTGACTCATGTTTAAGCACTTTATTATAGCACTTATGATAAACTGTTGTCATCATCTACCTCCAAAGAGTTTTGCGTAGACCAGATTCCAGCACTCAGCCTTACGAATCTTGAAAGCAGATTTTGACAACACCTCAAGAATATACTCATCTTTTTTTTAATCTTTATTGTTTAAAGTATTATATACTCATATTTTAATGACAATCTTAGATTAATAAAGCTTACAGAGACCAATGTATACATCAGAGAGTCAATTTATTAAATTATAATAAAAATATAAATGCCTTCTGCACCAGAGTATGCCAATGGGTATATTCTGCCTATAGAAGAAGTTAAATCTCACTTAGGTTGCCTGGAGAATGTGGAACCAGATAGAGGTGATAGGAGGAAATTCTAAAATTCAAACATTTCATAACTTCTTGTTAAGCCTGCCTCCACCTCCAAAGTCCCAGACAAGCAGGGAAACCCAAATACATCAAGTCCTTTACCCTGAATAGTACTTGGACAGGCACTGCCAACATTTGACTCTGGACTCTGCTTTTCTATGTTCTAGACATTGACCAACAATCATTCTAATTAACAACTTTCCTTTAGACATGCTCATGTAGAGAACCAGGTGGCAGGCAGGTCAAGCCTCCGTGTCCTTGGGCCTGTTCTCTGCATAACTCCAATCCCTCCTGCACTGCACTGAATTGTCAGGGTGTCTCAGTTGACCCATTTCCAAATTCTGAGCATTGCTCCCTGTACCTCCTATGATGACTAGCCTGGCTCCCTAGACACACACACACACACCCTCCCCCAGCTGACTTATGCCTTATATTAGCATCTGTTAATGGTCTGGAGAAAAGTAAAGAATCCTAGGCTGACCCATTCTGGACTCAACATCAAGTCTGCCATGGTGTTGATCCATAGAATTCTGTGTTCCTGACCTCTCAGAAGCACTAACATCAACCGCCCACTGCGGTATCTGGGCACCTGCCTCATTTACCCATGGCTGAGTCTCTGCCTTGGGCACAGTTGTGTCTGGATTAGGGTCTTGCTGACCCTCCTCAGGGCAGGTTCCTGCTCCTTGCTCCCACTGCCTGACCTCTCAGACACCAGAGACTGCCTCTTCCACCTCCACTTAAGAGTTATCTGCCTCTTCCTACTGACAAGCTCATCCCAACCCCTAACTTTCTCTGAGGGGTCATCGAATCTCCAGACTCAGGTCCCTCTCCATCCCCACCCTGAGCCTATCTTATCTCTGTTCTCATACCTGACAGACACAAAAACACAAGGTGAATTAATTTTTCAGTTTCCAATTGCTTATGTTGACATTAGGTAGTCTCGTAATCTTAATATATAAAAACCAAGGGTCCATAACAACCAAAATGACCTAAGGCTCTACCAAACGCCAGGCTGTGCGCACAGCAGGCTCCGGTGGGTGGGGACTGGCAAGCGGGCTGAACTGCTGACCTCTCAGAAAGAGAAAGGTGGGGCTGATCAGCAGCTACCGAAGCTGCTGGCAAGACCTGGAGAGAGAGAGAAGTAGGATTTGATCCGCAGCCTTGAGTCTGCAGATCAGACCCTGCTTCTCTCTCTCTCCAGGCCTCACCAGCAGCTGTCCCTCTCTCTCTCTCCAAGAGATCAGCAGTTCAGCCCCCTTGCCAGCTCCCTGGGGTGGCTGTTGATCAGCCCCACCTCTCTGATCAGGCCCAGAGATAGGCCCAGAAACGCTGACTGGCATAGAAACCAACCAATCAGAACTAAATCTGGGTGAACTGCGAGGAGCCAATGGCTGTCTAGGAGGCAGAGCTTCTGATGCTGACTGGCATAGGAACTGACAAATCAGAACCTAATCTGGGTGAACTGCAAAGGCAGAACCTAAGGTGGGGGCTGAGGAGGGGTTTTAAAGGCAACAGCTGTTTGGTGTAAGGTATAAGAAAGCAGTTCAATTTTTTAATGACCAGTTTGGCAGTAGAGTGTATGGCTGGCTATCAGTCCAGAAATAGGGATTATGTATTTTTGTCTGCCAAGAGCATCTCCTCCTGCTGAAAAAGGCTCCCCGCCCCCCATTTAAGCAATCCTATCCTATATAATCTATCTATACTAATAAAAGGATAACATGCTAATTAGACTGGGTTGACCGGCCATCTTCCAGACATCCAACTTCCTTCTGGACTAAGCCATGGTGGTGGGGGCTGAGGCAGAGGCAGTTAGGGTCAATCAGGCTGGCAGGGGAGGGCAGTTGGGGGTGAGATCAGGCTGGCAGGAGAGGGCTGTTGGGGTCAAGATCAGGCCGGCAGGGGAGGGCAGTTAGCGGTGATCAGGCAGAGAGGTTAGGGGCAGTCAGGCAGGCAGGCAGAGGGATTAGGGGCAATCAGGCAGGCAGGCAGAGGCAGTTAGGGGTGATCAGGCAGGTAGGCAGGTGAGCAGTTAGGAGCCAGCGGTCCCAGATTGCGAGAGGGATGTCCCCGATTGGAGAGGGTGCAGACTGGGCTGAGGGAACCCCCACTCCCATGCATGAATTTTGTGCACTGGGCCACTAGTAAAGTAATAATTAAGCTATCCCTTAGAATGTCATCTCTTCTCATTGGAAACACACTGAAATAACATGAACTTGGTTCACATTAGCAGGCATTCCCAAAGTCTACCATGGGAAAGAATATTGGTTTAGGAGTCAGAAAATATAAGCTATTTCATAAATGTCTGCCATCAATAGAATATTGCTTCTCTATTCCAAAGTTAAAATGACAAGGCTTAACCTGGTGGTTTCTGAAGTCTTTTCCAATTCTGAAAATTCTATGACCACAAAAAGGGATTGGTTTTATAGTGACTAATCTGTGTGCCTGTGTGTGTGCCTGTGTGTGTGTGTGTGTGTGCATTTGTTTGTATGTTTATAAGTCTGTATTTTCTCTGGCAAGAAAAAGGGTGTTCTACAAGCATTTATTAATGATGTGGTTTGCTAACTTGAACCAGAGACTGTTACCAGAATCTCTTAGTTTGAAAAATCCCTTAACTGTGGCCAAAACCAATGCTATAAAACAAAAGATATGAGAGAGTGACTCTGCCCGTGGCCCACTGACCTGTGGCTGGAGGTCTGGCTCAGGCCTGGACCCCCGAAGAGGGAACAGCTGGGGCCTGCTGGGACAGCCCAGGCAGGATTGCACCAGCTCATGTTGCAGGGAATCTGAGGCTCTCAGCAGCAGTTTGGCTGCCCCCCAACCAGATTATAAATTCCTCAAGGGCAGGGAACACATCCTTTATATTTTTCCTGTATCCATATGGTGCAGAAAAAAAAGAAAGCATTTTGGGCTGGCAGCCCAGCCAGAAGCTGGAGAATGTTATCCGCCCCCATCCCCAGGCCGCCTCCTCTCTTCTAATCACAAGAGGAAGATGGTCAGGAATAGCTTTTAAGAACTGCCTCCCTCCTTCATGCCTAAGTAGGTAGTTCATGTGATCCCATACTTGAAGGGGAGACTCGTCCATTGAAGTACTGAATGAAGCATTTCTATCGGGAGCATAAAGGTGAGTCCATCTTGGTGATCTGCTGAGCAGGGGCAACCCCCAGCTCCATCCCCACCCCATCCCAGTATAAGGCTGACTTGACTGAAGAGCCAGCCCAGAGACTGGGCTGTGTGGCTGGAATCTACATGACTAGAGACACCCCAGCCCAAACCAACAGGCCCTGCCTAGATACCTACAGTGGGACAGCAAGGCTGGCCAGGGTCAACTCTGCCAAAGTGTTTCTGCTTGTGGTAGCTGAAGGGGTCTACTCAGGACTTTGGAAATAAACGGATTTACTGAGATGAAAACACTGAATAGCATACCCAAGTATCCTCAAAACTTACTTTAGTCTCCTCCCTAGTACTTTTCAGTGAGTAGCAACCAAATGAGTGAATTACTTGTCACTAAGAAATTGTTATATTCTTCTAGCTTCTCCAAGTAGACTAGAAATAAAGTCTCGATAGTTCTCTTTCTTTGTTATTTATTGTTAACATCAGCAGCAGCAGCAGCATCACTAAAGTAATCCATACTCTTGGTTTAAAAAATGCAAATAGTATAAGAAGATAAAGTTAAAAGTTGCATTTTCTTATTCTTTCTTATCCTTTCCCAGCCCTAGCTTGGCCCTCTCGGACCTGCTTCCTGGAGGAAGTCACTCTTAGTAGGCTTGTGGAAACTTCTAGATTTGTTCCATATATCACTTGCAATATGTATAGAAAAATAATCCACATAGAAATGCATAAAACCGCACACATATTCATACATACACATACACACTTATATACATACTAGTGGCCCGGTGCAAGAAATTCGTGCACGGGGGGTATCCTCAGCTCATCCTGCACCCTCTCCAATCTGGGACCCCTTGGGGGATGTCCAACTGATGGTTTAGGTCCAATCCCACAAAGATCGGGCCTAAACCGGCAGTCAGACATCCCTCTCGCAATCTGGGACCACTGGCTCCTAATCACTCACCTGCCTGCCTGATCACCCCTAACTGCCTCTGCCTGCCTGCCTGATCGCCCCTAACTGCCCTCCCCTGCTGGTCTGTTCTCGCCCCCAACTGACCTCTTCTGCCTGTTTGGTCGCCCCAACTTCCCACCCCTGCTAGCCTAATATCACCCCTAACTGCTCTCCCCAACCTACTTGATCACTCCTAACTGCCTCTGCCTTCCTGATAACCCCTAACTGCCTTCCCCTGCCGGCCTGATCTCGCCCCCAACTGCCCTCCCTTGCAAGCCAGATCTCACCCCCAACTGCCCTAACCTTCTGGCCTGATCTTGCCCCCAACTGCCATCCCCTGCCGGCCTGATCGCCCCTAACTGCCTCTACCTTGAGCCCCACCACCATGGCTTTGTCCAGAAGGAAGTTGGACATCCTGAAGATGGCCAGTC
Source organism: Myotis yumanensis (assembly GCF_028538775.1). NCBI lineage: Eukaryota > Metazoa > Chordata > Mammalia > Chiroptera > Vespertilionidae > Myotis > Myotis yumanensis. The sequence continues at coordinate 180,441,595 of NW_027223753.1, forward strand.
AACCCGGTCTAACTAGCATATTACCCTTTTATTAGTATAGATCGGTGGTCGGCAAACTCATTAGTCAACAGAGCCAAATATCAACAGTACAACGATTGAAATTTCTTTTGAGAGCCAAATTTTTTTTTTTATTTTATTGATTTTTTACAGAGAGGAAGGGAGAGAGATAGAGAGTTAGAAACATCGATGAGAGAGAAACATCGACCAGCTGCCTCATGCACATCTCCCACTGGGGATGTGCCCACAACCCAGGTACATGCCCTCGACAGGAATCGAACCTGGGACCCTTCAGTCCGCAGGCTGACGCTCTATCCACTGAGCCAAACCGGTTTTGGCGAGAGCCAATTTTTTAAACTTAAACTATATAGGTAGGTACATTGTTATTAACTTAATTAGGGTACTCCTAAGGCTTAGGAAGAGCCACATTAAAGGGGCCAAATAGCTGCATGTGGCTCACAAGCCGCAGTTTGCTGACTACTGGTATAGATAGATTATATAGGATAGGTTGCTTAAATGGGGGAGAAATGCCTTTTTTAGCTGGAGGAGATGCTCTTGGCAGACAAAAATACATAATCTCTACTTCCAGAGTGATCGCCAGCCTTATGCACTATACTGCTAAGCCAGTCATTTTTTAATGACTTTCTTACACCTTACACTAAACAGCTGTTGTCTTTAAAACCCCTCCTCAGCCCCCACCTTAGGTTCTGCCTCTGCAGTTCACCCAGATTAGGTTCTGATTGGTCAGTTCCTATGCCAGTCAGCATCAGAAGCTCCACCTCCTAGGCAGCCATTGGCTCCTCGTAGTTCACCCAGATTTAGTTCTGATTGGTCGGTTCCTATGCCAGCCAGCATCAGAAGCTCCGCCTCCTAGGCAGCCATTGGCTCCTCGTAGTTCACCCAGATTTAGTTCTGATTGGTCGGTTCCTATGCCAGCCAGCATCAAAAGCTCTGTCTCCTAGACAGCCATTGGCTCCTCACAATTCACCCAGATTTAGTTCTGATTGGTCAGTTTATATGCCAGTCAGCGTCAAAAGCTCCACCTCCTAGGCAGCCATTGGCTCCTCGCAGTTCACCCAGATTTAGTTCTGATTGGTCAGTTTATATGCCAGTCAGCGTCAAAAGCTCCACCTCCTAGGCAGTCATTGGCTCCTCGCAGTTCACCCAGATTTGGTTCTGATTGGTCAGTTTCTATGCCAGTCAGCGTCTCTGGGCCTTTCTCCAGGTCTGATCAGAGAGGTGGGGCTGATCAGCAGCCGCCCCAGGCTGCTGGCCAGTGGACTGAACTGCTGACCTCTCCGAGAGAGAGAGGCAAGGGCTGATCAGCAGCTGCCACAGAGGCTGTGGATCAGACCCTGCTTCTCGCTCTGGGCCTCGCCAGCAGCCCAGCCCACTCGCCAGTCCCTGCCCAAGCCTGCTGCACACGCAGCCTGGCGTTTGATCATCTCCTCGGTCATTTTGGACATTACGGACGCTGGCTCTGTATATATATATTTAGATAGATAGATAGATAGATAGATAGAGATATAGATACCTTTTTTCACAAATTGATCATAACGTACCATCTGCAACATAATTATTTTCCTTAAAATACCTGACATTCATATGAAAACAAATGTATCTATCCTTTTAAGTAGCTGTGTTGTATTCTTTATACGACTATGCCATCATCGACTCTGTGGTTCTCTCTTTGCAGCATCTTTTGTTTGGAGGCTGAGTTTATCACAGTTTACTCCTTCTGGATATATTTAAGTTCAGTTTCCAATGCACAGAGCTGACTGCTCTAGTTGTCACTGCTACTACTATTGCCATTTACTGGTCCTATGTGATATTTTACTTCCCTTCCCATGGTGCTTCTCTAGGCTGCATTTCCTCTTGACCGTCTCTCCCTAATGGATGGTTCTATGGCCTTGGTCATTCTCTAGGGAACTGTCCCCTGGCTGCATAGCTACAAGGTCAGTGACCTCACTGGTTACAGCATTCTAATCCAATTGACCACACCAGCTGGGCTCAGAATGGCCTCATCCTATTTCCCTCAAAGTCTCTGCCTCCCAGGTGTCCTCACGCTCCACAGGAAGTTTATTCATTGTGTCCTAAGTGTCCAAGAAGAAAGAATTTCTCAGCATAAGAGTCACTCAAGGAGAATCCCACCCCGCTGCCAACCTTCCTTGTGCAGAAATATCAGTCTGTTGCAACAACATTAGTCTTATCCCACACTATGGGGACAAGGAAGAAAATAAATGGTGCTAATGCAGAAAGCGCAGCTCCTCTTTGAACTGCTGCTAGCCACCAGAAAAGACTCCTCGGGATCTTGAATTTTGTTAGCACCTTCCCACAGCACCAGATTTGGGTTACACTGGCCCAGCCACATTACCATTATTTAAACAGCAGATAGCAAGATGAATAGGCTTTCTTGTTTCATAGGAGGTTGAGAAGTGGGGGTGGAAGAGTTGAATGCAAAGTGCCTCTTCTACACGTACGACATAGCTGTGCAGCGCATCCTAATGACTTCCCAAAGAAGCACGCAAAATCCCCAAGATGTCAATCACATGGGAAAATCATTAAAGCTCCAACTAGCCAAGAAATGCTCTCTCCCTTTAAAGGCCCAGGACTTTTTTCTCCTGTGCAGGGGCACCCTTTGCACAGACCCAGCTGGATGGCTGCAAGGTTCCAGCTGTTTAAGTGGAGCCAGCCAATATCCATCAGGATGGTCGCCGCCTGCCAGGAAAACTCGACGGCGGGCAGCTCATTTTTCATCTAAGAATTCGATTGAAATTCTATCTCCCTCACCCATGCAGTTTAATTTAATCGATAGAACATTACACTGTGTCACATTTAGTATTAAAAATAAATGATACGGACCAGATATTTGAAAACCGGGCATTTGTTTTTGTGGGCAGTTTGACGTTCCAGTGGCAAACATCCCAACCTGCAGTGCTGGGAAAGCCAAACACGGAGAAGCGCCACTTCGAATTAAGCAGTTACTGCTTTATATTGCTGGGGGCTTTGTCCCATGCCTCCCTCCGACTTCCAGTCCCTTCAACTCAACCAGGTCCTCCTTAGTGACAAGGCCTACCGAGAAGTGAGAATGCCCTGCGGAGCAGCCTTCCACAGTCAAGGTCGGTTGGTAGGAGTCGAACATGACAGAAGTCTTGGGTAGAAAAGAAATATCTGCAGCTGATTATATCACCACTGTTCATTCAAGTAAACTGAAGTGGCATCACCGTTTAGAATTTCAAAACACAGAGTAGTTATTTGAACAGATTAGTGGACTTCTGGGTGATGACTTGTTGTCAGAAATAATAACCCTGAAGCATAAATCTAAATATAAACCAAATCCATGGCTGCACAATGTTTTTGTGTGTGTTTTTTCCCCCTCAGTGTTTTCATTTGCGATAGAGCAGAGAATGTCTGGGCTGGAAGGAATCTTAGAGGTCATGTTAGCCAAACTGCTAAGTCTGCCTTTGTTTTTGTCATTGTTTGTTTTACCACTTTAAATTTTATTTTTCAATGACAGTTTACATTCCATATTATTTTGTATTGGTTTCAGGTGTATGTCCTCCTCTGTTTTAAACAGTGAGGGCCTCGAGACCCCACAGCTTGCACCTCATGCTCAAGGTGACACCGTGGGTATCAAGGCCAATGAATACCCTAAGCCAGCCTGACTGGTTTTGATGAAAAGGCCACCTCTCCTTGCTTGGTCTCTAGCATATCAGCATTCCACCTGCTCATGAACCCTGACCTAAATTTCAGCTTCTCTCCCAGACTCACTTTCCCTTTCGTACATTCCTAGTGTGCTTCCAGCTCCTCGGTATTTGGCACGGTGTGTCTTTGCTTCAGTTTCTCAGTCCTGACCCAGATGGGTCTCCGAACTGACTCAGCATCTCTTCCTTGGGCTCTGAGATGGCTGTCGCCATGGTTACTGCCGATGACCTCCCAGAGGTATTCTCTGTCTTTTCCTTGTCCCCTCAACCTCCCAGCCCCTGCCACATCCCTTGGCTGAGAAATCCTTCTTCCTGCTGCCTGCCTCCTTGCTACAGCACCAGCAGACTTTAAGCTGATTCCTTTTGTCCCAGACACACAAACAGGTTCCAGCAATGCTAGGCCTTCATGGGTGATTTCAATGACACAGCACTTTTCATCTTGGTTTCTATGTGGTTTTCAGACTTTTAAATTGATAATACTTTTACATGTGTATAACAATACCTACTGATAGCAAGCCTTCAGAGAAATGGAAATTGTCATATGTTACTGGTGAGATGTTTTTGCAGCTTTGTAATGTAATCCAAATACCTTAAAAATGCATGTACCCTTTTAGCCTGCAATTCCACTGCCAGGAGTTTATCCTAAGGAAGTCCTCGGGGATGCACATAAGGTGCTCATGGTGGCAGTTTTTGTCAATGGGGAGTATTGGGAACCAGATGAATGCTCAAAAGTAGAAGAACGGGCACATAAATCATGGTTCATTATTCTTAGAAAAGAACTCTATAATCACTAAAAGCACTGTAGTAGAAGGATACGTCATATGGAAAAATATTCAAAGTACAATAGTATTTTTAAGCTGCTTATAAGAGAGTATTATATAATACTTTTTATGTTTTAAATCTTCAGTCAGAGACCTGAAATAAATCTTGGCAGAATATATATCACAATATTTGCAGTGGTCACCCTGGGTAGTAGGATAAGTGATTTGATTTTATTCTTCTCATCTATAGTTTCCAAAATGTCTGTAGTAGCCTTTTGCATTATAAGTAAAATTATAAATATATCAATAGCTATTCTGGAGGAATATTATTAAAGCTGTAATCTATTCACTTTATAAACCCATTATGTGTTAAGCACTGCTAGGCACTCCCATATATTTATAGTTTATACAAAGATAAATACAACAAAAGCCTCAATCTCAACCAGCTCACAGTCCAATCGGAGAGAGACAATTAAGAACCTATGTGGTCCGGCCAGATGACCACCTAATGAAGATAAAGGAGAAAATACTGGTTTTGTATGATTGGAGGTTTTCCTGGCATCGCACTGCTAGATCGCAGCCCTCAGCCCCGTGAGTGGCCAAGAGAACTGCAGAAAGACCCCAACTCCAACTCATAGAGCTGTGGAGATGATCAGCCTCCCAACAACTCCGCCCACCTCTTTGGGACTATTTAGAAAAGACCTCAAAGCAGTTCACAGGTCACAGCCATTCCCTGCCCCTTCCTCCGCTGCCTCATTAGGACCACAGCACAGTATCCCTTTGAAGCCTCCAGTAATCTTTTTCTCTAACTGTTTACTTTGGGGAGGAGGGGGGGAGCACTGATAAAGGTTAAAACTTTCTTTATTAGAACTCTTCATATTCATTTTGCAACCTTTTGAACAGACACTGTGCATCAGATCTCATGAGAAGAAAACACAGAGAACTGAAAATGCTACTTCCCCTCAACTTCATAGAAAGAAATAAGCTCAGACTGGGACTTCCTTTCCTCCTAAGCCACCACCTCTTGGAAGCATCACCCTTCTCCAGATGGTCTCAGTGCCACCAGGTTGATTTAGAATGAGCACTGAGACCACCCTTGACCATGCCCATACAGCCTCCATGCCTTCATCGGCCCTGAGGGCCCAGGCACTTCAACCACATTTATGGCATGGCCATGCAACCAGACATGCTCCAGAAGGCCCTCGTGGAGCATACTGTGACACAGACATCACTACAGTCCTGTGTCTGCACACCCTCTGGTCTAAGAGAGGCCTATGTGCAGTCGATGCTTAAGAACTTGAAGAATAACACGGAAAATAAACAAGCCTTGAATGTCTGTGACATTTCCAGGGAAGCTACTGACTGAGTCCAATTGGTTGAACTAGAAAATGACTCATTCCATATCTCTGGTATAAATTCAAGGTTTTGCTCCTCTGGGAATCAATTTCTTCAAACCATTTTATGTACAAGGTCTAGTCTCTGAAGATTAGTTAAGCCTTTTGCTCCAAATTTTAAAAATAACCCATTTCTGATTATTGCCATCACTGGAAGATGTCAAAGGGCTAGGAGTAACTTCCTCTGCTCCTTATATCAGCAAAACATTGTGTTCTCAGAGTTGTTGATAACAGAAGGAAGACTTACAATTAGGTAATGTTGGTGACGTAGCAGTCCCCTGTGTTGCAAATACTAACAGACGTGGCAGCTCACAGTGTAACCTCTGAGTACACATAAAATCACATGATAAAACTGAAGTCCTAGCCGTGTGGTTCCCCACAGGCCACATCAGCATTCGGAGGCCTCCAGTATTTATGCCTTTTGATCACAGGAAAATATGAGGAGTGATTTTGCTTAATCTTTAAAAAGCATCTAATAAAATGGAAGTTTGCTAATAATTAACTATAGCCTCTGGACTCCTCTGCCAGAACTTTTAACTCTTCCTAAACTCCCTTGCAGAATGAATATATGATGGTTTTATAGAGCACACATGACATATTTAACAAGATATATTTCAAAAGAGAAAGAGTGGTACAGCCCCTTAAATATTCTTTCCAACATGTCAAAAAATGTTGTTATAATACATACCTATCAACATGTTTCCTAAGATTAGAAAATTGTCCTTTTTTTATGTTTTCTTGTTTTTCTCCTTTAATTATCAGTGGGTTTGCATGATCTGCTGGCCATGGTCAAGCACTGACAGGATCTTAGAAGGTCAATGCATGAACCACCATCCTGAGTCAGTGGATTGATTCATTGTACATGATGAGTATTTTTGATGCCACTGATTGCTGAATTAACAGTCACCACATTCTGAAATTGCATGTTGAAAGGACCTTGAAGAAACCCTGTAATGTTCCAAAAAATACTGAGAGGACTTTAACCCTAGGTCTCTTTTTTGTTTCTTTCCATCCTTCAGCTTACAAAATATTAAAAACACAGAATTATCTTCAAGTTCATGAGAACTTGGCCTCCAAACAAACTCTTCAGTTTGAACTTACAAATTCTTCAAAATAAATTTTACTGGTCTTGAAAATAATTGTCTCCATGTTGTAGAGAATTAGCTCCATAGTTGAATCAAATTGCTATTTTAAGAAAACAGATGACATACAAGTATAAACAAGCATGTATCTCCAGGTTACTGGAGCCTATAAAAGAGGCAGCTAAAATTTCCACGGAACAATAATGTATGCAGTTTTTAAATTAGCATACATTAGCATAGCTGGGGGTGATACTGGTACAGATAACAGATGATTCATATCCCCTCATCTACTCTTAATCTCTCTAGGTAAAAAAAATTAATGTGAAAGTTATTCTAACGGGTACATATTAACAAAAGATCACTTAAAAATAAACTCTCCATGATACATAAAGTTTATCACCCTCAAGAATTTTAAATTATGAGGTAGCTATTTGCCTACACTGACATGCCACTCTGCTTTAGGATTTCAGAATATTGAAATAAGCCATGCAAATACAAAGACCTTTTTATTCAGTAGTATGGTAAGCAGATAAGACACTAAACTATCACTTTGAGGATACCCTTTAACTTTTATATATCTGATACTTTGCCCTCCCTTGTGGTAGTCCTGGGTAAAATTAATCTTTTATGGCCTCCCTCTTCCCCTAACAAATTCCTATCTTACTCATCAGTGCTGTGCCAACTCCACGTTTAATAAGGCAACTGAATCTGGAGGAGGGCAGCCTGAAATCCCATGTTGGACCTCTCCCTATCCAGTGAGGTGACCCTAAGCCAGTGGTCGGCAAACACATTAGTCAACAGAGCCAAATATCAACAGTACAACGATTGAAATTTCTTTTGAGAGCCAAATTTTTAAACTTAAACTATATAGGTAGGTACATTGTTCTTAACTTAATTAGGGTACTCCTAAGCTGGGCTTTGTTAAAAATGTCCTCAATCTGATTGAGGTACATTCGTTGAGGTCGACCTCTTCCAACTCTCCCATCCATACTCGTCTTGTATACTTGTTTTGTCTATCTCCTTTCTGAAAACTGACTTCTGTGCATGGGCCACGAAGTTTCAATCGCACTGTACGTGCATGCCCGCACGTGATATTTTGTGGAAGAGCCACACTCAAGGGGCCAAAGAGCCGCATGTGGCTCGCGAGCCGCGGTTTGTCCGACCACTGCCCTAAGCCAATTGTTTATCATGGGTGAACCTCAGCTTCTTGATAAAGAGCTTTTACCTGCCCTATTTGCCTAAAAGAGTTTGGTAAAGATCAAATAAGAAACATTTTGTGTGATTTTTTAAAACAAATGAACATTATACTATGTTGGCTCCTCATTTAAAATTAAGTTCAGCGGCTTGAACACGACCTATGGCACAAGTCAGAACTTCATTGTTCTCTCCTGGGAAAAAATTTTGGAGGGAAGCTTTCCAGGATCAGTGTAATGACCATAGACTTCAGAGACCCAACTTCTTCCTCTTTTGTTTTTAATACATTTTTATAGATTTCAGAGAGGAGGGGAGAGGGAGAGAGAGATAGAAACATCAATGATGAAAAAGAATCATTGATCAGCTGCCTCCTGCACAACCTGGGCATGGGCCCTTGACCGGAATTAAACCGGGACTCTTCAATCCTCAGGCCGACTCTATCCACTGAGCCAAACCAGCTAGGGCAGTAGTTCTCAACCTTCCTAATGCCGCGACCCTTTAATACAGTTCCTCATGTTGTGGTGACCCCCAATTTCATTGTTACAAATTGAACATAATTAAAGCATAGTGATTAATCACAAAAACAATATGTAATTATATATGTGTTTTCTGATGGTCTTAGGCGACCCCTGTGAAAGGGTCATTCGACCCCCAAAGGGGTCTCGACCCACAGGTTGAGAACCACTGAGCTAGGGCTAAATTCTTTCTCTTTTGATGCTTTTTTTTCCCTCTCACTGATGCTCTGTTCTTAGCTCCTGTTCTTAGTGCTGCCATCATCTCTGCATTCCAGACAGAGATAAGGAGGAAGGAAGGGGCATCTGCCCTTCCCATAGGATACTTCCCAAAATTGCACTTGACACTCCAGATGACATGTATTGGCCAGAGCTTATAATATATGACTATACCTAGCTGCAAAGCAGGTTGGGAAAATAGGTGTCCAGCTGAACAACAGGAATTCTATTACAAAGAAAGAGGGAAATGGTGGTTACTAGGTATCAGTTAGCAATCTCTGACACAGACCATTTTTTTTCTGATTTCTATAAGAAGTCATAATTCCAGAGCCACCTCACTTTGAATCCCTGTGAAAACTTTTCTGTCTGGGTCACATTTCTGTTCTCAGGTTTTAGGTGATACTGACCCCACAATAAATGGACTATATTAAAATATTTAAGAGCTGATAGTGGTTAATTATTGCCAACATCTCTGAAATGGAATCTCTTTATAAATCCTTCCTACCATATCTGGACTGCCTCTGGAGTCTCAAATGTATCCCTATAAAGCACAAATCTAATTATATAATTCCCTTGCTTAAAACCTGCAGCAGCGCCCAATGCTAAGGAGACCCATATGTTCCCATTTGCCCAGGATAACCTTGGTTTATGCCTCTTGTCCCAGCACTTTTTCTGGATTTTTATTTTATGTACCAAAGTGATAGTAATAACATTTGTATTAAAATAAACCAGGGTGTGTTTAATGGCCCTCCAGTTTATGCTTCTGCCATCGACTCTTCTGGTACTGTGTGGGAAGTATGTGCAATGAATAGATTTCTTTGACATTTGATTAAATCAACTGGAAAACAACCAGTGATAATCCAACTCTCTCTTCCCAATCCTTTCAAGATCCAACTTAAGTGATAGCTCCCGTTCAAGGACAACACACAGGGTTATTCACTCAGAAGTCACTCATAAACTGAACTACACTCTGATACATTAGGGCAGTGGTTCTCAACCTTCCTCATGCTGCGACTCTTTAATACAGTTCCTCATGTTGTGGTGACCCCCAACCATAAAATTATTTTCGTTGCTACTTCATAAATGTAATTTTGCTACTGTTATGAATTGTGATGTAAATATCTGATGTGCAGGATGTATTTTCATTGTTACAAATTGAACATAATTAAAGCATAGTGATTAATCACAAAAACAATATGTAATTATATGTGTGTTTTCCAATAGTCTTAGGCGACCCCTGTGAAAGGGTCGTTCGACCCCCAAAGGGGTCGCGACCCACAGGTTGAGAACCGCTGCATTAGGGTACAGTCAGCTACTCCTTCTAGTCCGGTGGCACTGCTTTTAGGGTACAGCTTGTCATCAGGCTGGTAGTTGGCAGGTCAGGTGGGAACATGAAAATTTTAAGTTAAATATAAGTAAAAATATGTGCAGGAAATAGAGACTGAGCAATTCTGCTAAAAAGTGTATAGAGAGAAGTCTGAATGTTCTTACTACAAAAGCTTTTCATTTACTGAATAGTACAAATCTATTACATTTTATTAATGTATTTTTATTTTGCAATAAGCCATTTAGTTCATTCAGAAGCAATGGACCAAAGAAAAAAGAAAATTCAAGCTTAATGAAAAATTAAGACTGAATTTCCAATTTCTCAAGCAAGTTGATGCTTAAAAAGGAACTCAAACCAAATAGTTGTTGAGAATACTATCTTCTATGTGAGCTACTGACATCACTAACCACATAAAATTCAGAAGACACAAAAACTTCTGAGGGAACAACAGCAACTCCTCCAAAAGTTGAAAAAAGATTTTGTGCAGACATGGCATTTAGAACATACAGCCGTAGGTGAGTTTCTGTATCCCACTGGAAAGTATGACTTTTCATTTAGATCAAATGGTTCTTCTGAATTATACAGTTCATGTTTTATTCCAAGTTTTCTTGTGCAAGTATAAAGATAAAGTGAGAGTTGTCAGTATTCTGTGTCCATTAACAGGAGAAAAAACCTTAAACAGTTCAATGGTTCCAGCTTAGTAAGAAAGTCTTCAGCTTCAAATACAAAATCAGTGCATTCAAAAACCTTAAAGACTCCATCAAAAAAATTATTAGACTTAATAAGTGAATTTGGCAATGTAGCAGGATACAAGATTAACACCCAGAAATCTATGACTTTTTTTACACACCAATAATAAACTCACAGAAAGAGAAACTAAATAAATAAATAAATAAATAAATACCATTTACTATTGCAACAAAAAAATTAAGATACCTAGGAATAAACTAACTAAGGAGGTAAAAGACCTGTACTCAGAAAACTACAGCACATTTAAAAAAGAGATAGAGGAAGACATAAACAAGTGGAAGAATATACCGTGTTCATGGATTAGTAGAATCAACATCATTAAAATATCCCCACTACCCAGAGCAATCTATAGATTCAATGTCATCCCCATTAAAATACCAACGGAGTATTTCATAGACCTAGAACAAACTCTCCAAAAATTCATCTGGAATAAAAAAAGACCCCGAATAGCTGCAGCAATCCTGAGAAAGAAGAACAAAGTTGGAGAGATCACAATACCAGATATCAAGCTATCTTACAAAGCCACTGTTCTCAAAACTGCCTGGTACTTGCACAAGAACAGACATATAGATCAATGGAACAGAACAGAGAACCCAGTAATCAACTCAAGCCATTATGCTCAATTAATATTTGACAAAGGAGGCAAGAGCATACAATGGAGTCAAGACAGTCTCTTAATAAATGGTGCTGGGAAATTTAGTCAAATACATGCAAAAACAATGAAACTAGATCAACTTACACCATACACAAAAATAAACTCAAAATGGATAAAGGATTTAAATGTAAGACGGGAAACCATAAAAATCTTAGAAGAATCCATAGGCAGCAAAATCTCAGACATATGTCATAGCAATATCTTTACTGATACAGCTCCTCGGACAATGGAAACTAAGGAGAAAGTAAACAAATGGGACTACATCAAATAAAAAGCTTCTGCACAAAAGAAACCATCAACAAAACAACAAGAAAGCCCACTGCATGGGAGAACATATTTGCCAATGTTATCACCGATAAGGGTTTAATCTCCAAAATTTACAGAGAACTCATACAACTTAACAAAAGGAAGATAAACAATCCAATCAAAAAATGGGAAACGGACCTAAATAGATACCTTTCGAAAGAAGACATAAGGAAGGCCAAGAGACATATGAAAACATGCTTAAAGTCCAAGAGATGCAAATCAAAACGACAATGAGGAACCACCTCACACCTGTCAGAATGGCTATCATCGACAAACAAGTTCTGCCAAGGATGTGGAGAAAAAAGAACCCTCGTGCACTGCTGGTGGGAGTGCAGACTGGTGCAGCCACTATGGAAGACAGTATGGCGATTCCTCAAAAAGTTAAAAATGGAACTCCCATTAGACCCAGTAATCCCACTTCTAGGACTGTATCCCAAGAAATCAGAAACCAATCAGAAAGGATATATGCACCCTTATGTTCATAGCAGCACAATTTATAATAGCTAGGATTTGGAAACAGCCTAAGCATGGATGGACATGGAGAGCATTATGCTAAGTGAAATAAGCCAGTCAGAGAAAGATAAATATCACATGATCTCATTCATTTGTGGAATATAATGAACAATATAAACTGATGAACAAAATTAGATCCAGAGACACAGAAGCATCAAACAGACTGTCAAACCTCAGAGGGAAGGCAGAGGAGGGTGAGAGGTGGGGGGAGAGAAGGAGGGTTGTAAGAGATCAACCAAAGGACTTGTATGCACGCATATAAACAAAACCAAGGGACACAGATAGTAGGGGGATGAGGGCATGTTCTGGGGAGTGGGAGTGGCTGAGAAGAGGTTAATGGGGGGAGGGAGACATATGTAATACTTTAAACAATAAAGAATTTAATTTCTTTAAATGCTCTTCAATAAATTTTATATTCCAGACAAACACAAACAAAAATCAGTTCATTCAAAAATGGTTAAATTGTTTTCCTTGATTTATGAAATAAAAAATAGTCCATTCTAGCACAGTTGAAACATTTGACATTTTTGTAAATGCTATTGTAAATTCATTTAAAATTTTAAATATTAAAAGTAATTATATGTTTTTCTTGTGGAAAAACAATTAGATAGACATTTTGGTGGAGCCCAGTTTCATGGTAAAAACAGGATCTGAAGAAATATTTTTTAAAACTAGAAACAATGCAAAATTCCACTTGGAATTGGTTGTGGTACACAGGTAAGGCATACGTTTGTCAAAACAAGCTATGATCCTCTTCTATTCGATATGGTACATAAGTATTTGAGAGCTGCAGTTCTCAAATTTTACATATATATGTATACTATACAGATAGTGAGAATTGTTTAATCACATAAAATATGTAATGATGCTGATACTAAAGACAAAGAAAAGTTACGCAGTATGGCAATAAGTACTATCTCATTTTGCTTCCTGCAATCAATTAGCTGTAAGAAAGGTTTGAGCCTCTGAAGTGTCTTACAATGGAATTAAACTTTTTTATAAACAAGTCCTCTAAAGTTTGTTTGCAGTTCATTCAAAATTGGTTGAGAATATTTAATCAAAGTGCTCAATGGATGAAATGTCAAAAACTCCAGTTTTTTAGTTTTGAGTGAATTTTGATTACTAAAAACAAAGCTTTCAACAGGGAAGTCATAGAAACATGATTGAAAGCAAAGGGAGAACTGAACAAACTACATGACGAGAGTTTAAAGAGTTCACAAGATTCAGTGTTGAGATTCTGTAAATTGTTCTTTAGAATAAATTACTTGCAGGGAGAATCATTTAATAGCACCCCTATGTTTATTGGATAAATTTATGGTATCCTATTCTGGAGTAAAATGAAATTGAGAAAGCCTGTAATTTTGCAATGTTTATATTTGGCAAAAATTCAAAAACATCATAAACAGAGACAATTTATTTGATGAGTTCTGTCTTATAAAATATTTGTTAAAGAAAGGTACACTGAAGAGAGTGGGGAAATAGCCTGCCATGTTTACACATTCCAGTATGAAAAAAACTGAACTGAGAATATCCTCTTTAGCATAATTTGTTTTGAACATTCCTCAGGGCTTGCAGACAGTGTTTTCTCGATTTAAAAAAAAAAGTTCACAAGAGTTATCAAATATTCTAATCTAATCTACATACCATAAAATAGAACTTTAAGCATACTGTTTTATTAAAACATGAAAAATAAGATCATACTGAAAAATATGTATTCTTCAGAAAAATGCTAATGGATGGTATTAAAGATAGATATAAGTAAGCAGATTAAGATCTGTGACTATACATCAAGAATATAATTATCTTCTAGTTATTTTTATTGTTGACTGAGATTTTATTTTTGTCTTACTATATTAGATAAATGGTTTTATGTATTTAGAAAGAACTGTCTCTTCAAAAAGTTTAATAGAACAAATTTGATGGTCAGATAGTATTTTTTTTAAATAAACTTCAATGACTTTTAGCACCTTCTTTTACACTCACAAGTGTCCCACAATGGACAATAAATTTTATGGTTGCCCTGACCGTAGCCGACAGGATGAAGCTACATTCCTTGTGATGTGGCCCTCTGAGCCTTCCCAGCCTCTCCCCAGCTCAAGCCAGACACTGCTTCTCACTGGCCAGGGAGCAGAGTTCACTGCACAGCGCTGCCCACACTCCCCTCTGGCTGCAGTGCCCCGTGCTCTCTTGACCCTAGTGAATTCTAACTCAACCATTAAATCCACCTCTGATGTGTTCTGACAACTTTCCCTGGCTTCTCCTCCCACCTTCCCACCCACGGCATTCCCTGTGTGCTTGCCCATGTCCTGGTGGAACTGCATGCACAGCCCTGACTGCTGCAACCTGTGCTGCTGTGTTTCGGGTCCTCCTTTCTGATTGGGCGGGGAGAGCTGAGAAGTCCTGGACTTTGGCTTCTTCATCTCTGTGCACCCAGAGCCTGACGCATTACCTGACACGTAGGGCGTGGCGGGTAAATATTTGTCCAGTGGAAGGCGTTGTATTGCAAAGATGACCTTTCAGAATCTCCCTGCTCTATGTCTGGGCATAAGGCCCTCCCAGGACCTGATCCACTAACTGCTAAGCTCCAAAGGGCTGGGTTTTCTCTGCAGGATGGGAGATTTATGAGCATCTTCTGGCATGTTCTTGCTAGGGCTCTGGGTGAGTAGATAATTAACCTCAGCTGTCTAGTGATTCGTTTAACTTCACAGTATCCAAGAGTGATACTCTGTGCTCGCATGTGTGTGTGTGTGTGTGTACGTGCAAGATGAACTCTGACAGATAAGCCAAGAATAGGCCTGCACACAAAGTCAACTAACAAGCCTATAACTACCTGAAAGGATAATGACTACAACCTGACCCTGTTCCTAAAGCTGGCCACAGACTCCCGTCGCCAGGTAACAGGGCCTTAAGGAAGAAGATGCTCTGTCAGGTGAACGTATGACAGACACCACGGTGGGACTCCATGCTGTGTTATGTCTCATTCCACAGGCTGGTTTTCATTATGAATGTAACTTATAGGTTCCTATAGGTATATACGTATGCGTATATTATAAACACTTGAAAATATAACACTTGTGATCTGTTCAGATGTCCACTGACAGCAGTAATGCTGAGAATTACATGGAAGACAGTACAGCGGGAACAGACGGCCTTGGAGCTAGGCAGATCTGTCACAGAACCTTAACTTCATGTTTCATATTGCTGCCATTCAGGGTTGTTGACAGAATTAAAGAGTAGGACAGTGTTTCGTGGGGACAGATGGTAATGTTGTTATATTTCATATTTCAAATTCCATTTTTTAAATTTTTTAATCCTCACCCAAGGATATGTTTCTTAATTTTAGAGAGATAGGAAAGGGGGGGAGGGGGAGAGAGAGAGAGAGAGAGAGAGAGAGAGAGAGAGAGAGAGAGAAAGAAACATCAATCAGTTGCCTCCCGTATGTGCCCCAGTTGGGAACAAACCTACAACCTAGGTATGTACCCTGACCAGGAATTGAACCCACAACCTTTTGGTGTACAGGATGTCACTCCAACCAACTGGGCCACCCAACTGGGCTACAAGGTCTATTCTTGTTTGACTACCAGGTAGTCTGCTAACACTGGGCAACCTTAATTCTTATCCTCTAAAGTCACCAGGTCCCCATCACTGCAGAATTCTGTTCCCAGAGGCATTTTAAGCACAGCGCCCCCCCGCTCCGCCCCAACCCCAGATCCACAGGAAACTGTCCTGACCCAGGGCCCCTCTGCTGCTTCCCAGCAGGCAGCTGCCCTGAGAAAGCAAGAGATGAGCAGGATTCCATGATCCCACCAAGATTTGGCTAGACTCCACATCCAGCCCAGTGACTCATGTCCTTTGAGTTACTGAATGAATTGAAAGTGTTGCCAAGAAATTTTGCAATTCACAGCAGGTCAATGTAGAAATTACAGAATCACTCTCCTCAAATTAGTGACCAGGGAGATTTGTGCCCATGAGAACGAGGGCACCTTGGAAAGCACCACAGCCCAATGTTCTTCCTACTTCGGAGCCGGGCCCCAAACACCAGTGCTGTTTTATCCCTTCCTAGTGTGTATGAATGCAAAATGCACAAAAAGAAAAACCCTATCCCATGAGAGGATCCGAATTCATAGGCATCCACAAATAGCTTACATCTTTTTTTATTAATGTGAACAGCAAATTGATGTATGTGAAACTGAATAGAACTGGTGAGTGATTATATCATTCATCAATTTTTTAACTTCGATGTCATTTTTAAATCTTTCAAAAGACATTTCCCCTTGCCTTATCAATAAAGCTGAGTGCTTTATCTCTCTGTGCTGCATTTTGGGCAATTTTCTTATATCTAGCTTTCAAGTTATTATTCTTTTTCTTTGTCTTTAATCAGCTGATTAAACCAGGCACTGAATTTCAATTTCAGTGCCTCTATTTTGTAATTCTAGAAAATTTGTGTGGTTATTTTGTAATGATTTTAGTGTTCCATTTACACTTGTGTTGGTGTTTTGGCTATAGCCCTTTGTATATATCCCTTTGTATAATGTTTTTCATGGTTGCCCTAGGGATAACAGATCTCATTTCTACAGTCTATTTTAATTTAATGTTTTGTCACTACAAGTAAAATATAGAAACCCTACAAGCCTATATGCCCCATTGCCTTCTTCCTTTTATGTCCCAACTGTATTTAAAGAACTTAGAGGGAGAAAGGTAGCATTTGATATTTACCATTTTTACTGTTCTTCTTTCATTCCTGAAGTTTCACATTTGCCTTCAGAGTCATTTCCCTTCAGCCTAATTAACTTCCTCTAGTATTTCACTTAGAGCAGGTCTGCTGGTAATAAATTCTTTTCAGGGTTCTCAGGTACTTATTATTTGTATTTTTTTCCAGAATATCAGTTGTAACCACTAAGAGAGAGAGGCTGGCATTATGCTAAGCGAAATAAGCCAGTTGGAGAAAGATAAATATCACATGATCTTACTCATGGAATATAATGAACAACATAAACTGATGAACAAAAACACCAAACGGACTGTCAAACCTCAGAGGGAAGGCAGGAGAGGGTTGGAGGGGGTGTGTGTGGTGGTGGGGAGGGGGGGAGGTAAGAGATCAACCAAAGGACTTGTATGCACACATATTAGCATAACCAATGGACACGGACATTGGGGCGGTGGGGGCTTGTCCTGGGGGATAGGAGTGACCAGGGAGGGGTCGTTGGGGGTAAAAGGAGACATATGTAATACTTTAAACAATAATTTTTTAAAATGTTAATAAATAAATAAAATAAAATACACACAATGGGGTAAGACCAAAAAAAAAAGAGAGCAAGAGAGAGAGAGAGAGAGGGAGGGAGGGAGGGGCTGCTCCATGTTGTCCAGCAACAGAGTTCAACTATTTGGTTGTTTTTTCAAATCTTCCTACACGTTTTTTCATTTTGTCTTATTCTTCCCTTATAGGTTCTACTTACTCTTTTTATCCCACTACTTATTTAAAGCAAAATTATTATATTGTCTCTATCACAGTGTTCTGTGATCTCAAGTTATTGTTTATGGTGAATTCTTAAATTGCCTGTTTCAAAATTCTGTGCTGTGAGATCATCTTCAGTCAAAATCTTTGGGAATCCTTTGCAACCTGAGCTATGGCTTCGCATTTGCGTCTCCACAGGTCTCTGCTAATTCTCTAGGCAGAGACCAATTTATATGAAATTGCTCAGTGTCCTGATTTCTAGACCACACAGATGGTATCATTTGGACCCAAATGGGTATATAGTTGGATGTTAATTTGTCAAGAAGTTTTGTTTTTGTTGTTTTCCGCAGCAATAGCTGAGAAGAAAACACACACACACACACACACACACACACACACTTTCTTGCCATTTCCCTGAGCCAATAAGCAATTTGTCTAGTTTCTTTTTCACTGAGGGCTGCAGCCAATTAACGGAGCAGTGAAAGGGTAGAGAATGGATTTGAAAGCAAACAGTGAGTAATAAACATCTCTTCTAACCCAAAGCAGCTGAGGTCCAATGAGGCCCCTTTATTCTTTCAAGCACGTCTGGAGAATTCAGCCTTTCTTACTATCTTTCTGCATTTGCCACTACCAACCTGTCACTTGGGGTTCTTCTCCCTCATACCAGCCAGAGGGTGAATTTCCTCTCCTATCAACTGGGAAGAATAAATATGCACTCTGCTATTTCACAGCATCGTTGTAAATTACGCTCTCAGAGGTCTCAGTGGTTACCAGCTCCACAAACAAATATGAAAAGACAAACTTGAACTAAAGGCAATTGCATTTTTTAAAGTTGTCTTTGCTATCCTAGTGATGGGGGTCACTGTGAAATATAGTCTAGAGGGGGAAATAGACAAATTCAAGTATCTCTACTTGAATTTATCTCTACTTTTCCTGATACATACAGATGCCACTGACCTTCGATCCCTGGCCAAACCATATAGTTGTTTTGCAATTTCTTTGGATCCTCTAAAGATTGAAGATTATTGTTAGGAGACAATTTTCCATGGATTTCTCAATGTTTCTGCACATCTTATAAACAGAGATACTGACTGCCCTTTGTTCTGAACTATTTTCTAGGGATATTCATAGAACAAACAGCCTTGAAATATAGATATTGTCTCCCTCCAGAGCAAAGAGCAGGTTTTCTTACAGCGTGGGAGATAGAGGTTTTTTCCCTTCCGAAGCAAAGAGTGGATATGCTTAGCACAGTATAATAAAGAACATCTCTATCTATCTACCAATCTCTCTCTCTCTCTCTCAAAGGTCAAGCATGCTGACTGAACATTATACAAAATGCAGGCTCCCTAATTTCAGGGTTCTTCTCATGTAATACACCCACTGTATTTGCAGGTGTCATCTGCCCTCTTCAAGACACCCTGTGGGAACTGGGGCTTGGGGGTTGGTGCAAAATGCTGATTCTCTGGCTACTGCTATTGCCATGATTAATATACTGCCCTTTGCCTCTGGCTCAGGAGTCTCAACTCTCCTACCAGCATCCCTGAAACTGCGGCAGCCTAACCTGTCAGCGTGCAAGGAGGGTAACACCTTAGATGTTCAGAGCTCTCAGCAGTTACATAATGCCTTTGTATGCCTGCCCAACCCTCCTATGTTATTTCTTTCTCCTCCAAGGGTGGGATGGTTGCCATGTATTTGCATAGCATCTGGGAATGTGGCGATTTACCAGATCCTCTCCAGGTTTCCATTCCATCCCAGAACTGTATTCGTTAAAACACTTCATGTAGATGCCAAAAGTGGTCACTGGTTTCTTTGTTTCATCCACATAGGGCTGCATATTTCTCTTTGGTACGCATACACCCTATCATATATCTCAACAGCTGCAAGCAGAAGCAAACACACATACTAGTAAGACCGTTCTATTTTATAGCCACTATGGGCCTCTCTGCTAGGCCTATATAAATGCATTAATAAACCCCACTTGAGAATAAAGAATGCAAAAACCCCATGTAAGACCATCCATAAAGTTTTATTATTATGAGCTCCTACAAGACAAGAGCTAAGGTTGGCCATCCCTTTCCTACCTATTAGAATTTCCTTATTCCTGAACAAAACTTTAGTTAAAGGAAATCAGTGAGCACTCAGCTAAAATATGTGTTAGAGGCCAGTAAACAAGTTTGTTTGTTCTGCAAAGGCTGAAAGGGACCAGGGACCATGTTTAATTTGTCAATATAAAGTATCCTTGTGCCTTCTTGTTTGGGTTGTATTTACTGACAATCTGGCCACTAAGTTGTTAGATACCGGAACTGACTCTTGATTAAGTCTACTGGGCCTAGCAATGCACATTAAATTGATGAACAGGAAATGAGTTACATAAATTCCCTGGCCATCTTACATTTCTTTTGTATTATTTACATGGTATCCAGCTCTGTTCCAGTTACTATGGATGCATAACAAATTACCCCCCAGTTCAGCAATGAATCATGCTCACTGATACTGTGGGTCAGGAATTTGGATGGGCACAGCGGGGACAGCTGGTCTCTGCTCTATGATGTCTGGAGCCTCAGATGGAACTCAAAGGCTGGGAGCTGGAATTATCTGCAAGCTTCTTCGCTCATGTCTGGTGTTTGGTGGGGGCTGTAAGCTGGGGGCCTTGGCTGCTCTCCACTTTGACCTCTCCATGTGAGTTAGTTTGTGCTTCCTCACAGCATGGTAGCTGAGTGCTAAGGGCAGGTGTCCTGAGGGAGGGAACAGATGCGACTGTATCCTTTTTATGACCTGGCCTTGGAAGTCACGTAGCATCACTTCTGCCACATCTATTGGTGAGAGAAGTCAAGTCTGCCTGGAATCACACGGAGAAAATATAGACCTCACCTTTCAGTGGGAGGATGTCAGTCACAATTCAAATGCATTTGGGATTGGCGGGGGAGGGGTGGTATTAGTGTGGTCACCATTTGAAATGCAATCTGCCACAGTATGTATTTGTGATGAATGATCACAACAATCCTACAAAACAGAGGCTTTCACATTCTTCATCTTATATACCAGTGATGGCGAACCTATGACACACGTGTCAGAGGTGACAGGCAAACTCATTTTTTTTGGTTGATTTTTCTTTGTTAAATGGCATTTAAATATATAAAATAAATATCAAAAATATAAATCTTTGTTTTACTATGGTTGCAAATATCAAAAAATTTCTATATGTGACACAGCACCAGAGTTAAGTTAGGGTTTTTCAAAATGCTGACACGCCAAGCTCAAAAGGTTCACCATCACTGTTATAGACGGAAAATAGAATTCAGGCAAGTTAAGCAACTTGGCCAAGGCAACACAATCACTGGTGAGCCAAGGCCCACCTTTAATACACATATGCCTAAACACTTGATTATAAGAATAGCCATTAGTAAACTCACCCATGTGAGTTTTGTTTAGACACAGCATTCCTCCTCTCATGACCAGAGATGATTCCAATCCCTACCTGGACCCACTGTTTTCAGGACTCTGTTGACTATCTAGATGACCTGGTCACCATCTCTGAAGTATCAATGTCACTCATGCCCTTTTTAAGTTTCCTCTTGTTTCAACTGCTTCTGGGATTGTATTGGCAGTAGACGCATAAAGCTCATACAGTTGTGGTAATGTGAATAAGCTTTGGAGGCAGATAAATATGGGTTTAAATCCTGGCTCTACCATCTCTTGTGTTGATGTCACTTAAGTTTGCTACACCTCAACTGCTTAACTACTGAAATGGGGACAATAACATGCTTCAATAACCTGGTTCAGAAGAGCATTTAATAAAAACCAGTAAAATATCAGTTACACCTGTCCCCGCATTCTTATGTGGTCCCCGAGGAAAATCTCACTGCAACCAGAATTTCTCAGGCGGTGTCTCATGAGCACTTACAAATAAATCACCATGTGATTCGCACCCTAGGCTTCCTCTTCTCATCTAAACCCCTCCCTGGTGGATGGCCTCAAGAAGCCGCCTGCTGTAATAACTGCGTGGTGCCAGGTGGGTACTGGAAATATCAGGGGGAACACTTTGTAAAGTAGATGACTGTCTAACCACTATGTTGTAAACCTGAAACTAATACAAAATAATATCGAATGTAATATATATACACACACTTTTGATTAAATGGAAAATGAAAGAAGTCACCTGGGCAGTGCCTCATCACTACCTCAGTTACAGGTATTCCAACAGAAAAATGCTATTTTCTAATGAGACTATGGCAGCAATCCCTCAGGATATCTGAGAGGTACAACATTCAGTTTATCACTGGAAGGAATGCCCCTCCACCATTCCACTTGAGTCACACAGAAAAGCAGGTGGTTTTTTTTTTTCTGCTTTTGCTAACAATTCCTCTCTCCAGAGGGCTTGCCCATTGGACTTTGGAGCCAGTATGGAACAGCCCCCCATTTGCCCTCTACTTCTATCCTTCCTCCTCACCCAAACTTTCATTTTTCTTTCTCCAGCCAAAAGCTAAAACACATGCAAAGTTATGCAAGTCCCTTCTTCCCCATCTTGACAGCCTTGGCGGATCTGCTGACAGTCACATTGCCCTTCACATGCTCACACCCTCGGCATGCCCTCCTTTCTCTCTGATTTTACATCCCAGTTGGCCTCTCTCATCTCTCTCCTTTCCCTTTGTCCTTTGCTTTTATAAATCATGGTACACACAGGGGGGATTGACTTCATGTAGTTACTTTCTGTAAGGGGAGCTATATGCCTGGTTTGCCCAGTCTGGGCAACCAAATTTTATACAGATCCTCCCAGTGAAACAAACGTATGTAATATTAAGAGGAGGGGGTCTTTAACTGTCAACTTTATTACAAATTTGATTTAAAGAATGCCTTGAGAGTGGCTCTAATCGCATTAAGGAAAAAGAAGTGTATGTAATTTACATGTCGATAACTTAAGCTGGATGTTACTAGTATTTGCAGTTTACGTTATATTTAATTCAATGGAGGGCTGATGGTAACTTACAATCAATCCCTCATGACTAAGAAGTTTTAAAACCCTTGGGCAGATGTGCTGAGGGAAGCACCTCTGCCCTGGTCCTATTTACAGGTCCTTCCTCTGACTTTCAGATCCGGCTCTCCCAGTGCCCAACGCTGAGTCCCTCTCTGTGTATGTCACGCTGTCTGGGTTGAAGTGACCATTCTCCTGGGTCGAGACTTTTAATGCCAATTAGTTAATGCCGTCCATTTGCAATTACTCAAAGCTCACTTTTAATTCAAATTTTCCATCAATCCCATTTGTCAGAGGCTGCTTTCTCCAAATAAATTCGGCAAACTGCCACCGCTGGCTGCTGGCTGCCATAAATAGCACCTCAGTCTCTGCATCCTGTGCCACTGCAGAAAGAAGTGTTGTCTAGCCCCGGGCGCTGCGGTGGGAAGAAAACTCCTTCCACTTCCACTGCCACAAGAAAAGCCTCCTTGTTGCCCAGGCCTCTGACACTTCCTGTGTTTCCATGGCAAATTCCCCCCTCCACGCAGCTGCTTGGGAGGGTTGGGGAGAGGAGAACGGTTTAACCATTTTGTTCCCGCTGTGGACATTTTATACGTCCTCACTATTTTGCCTGCTTGCTATACATTTCACTGTCTGTCCTTGTTCCCTAACAAGCGCCTCCCTCACCCCACTTTCGCACGCACACATTCTTTTCAGCACTCTCAATATGTGGGGGTATTCACTTAACCCTGGGAAACCCTAGCCTCTTGGCAGGAAAATACTGGATTCATAGCAGTCTCAATAGAAAATCTGTTTTTTGGGTTTTGTGTGTATGTGTTTTTTTTCCCAAAATAATTCCTCCAGCCCAGCCAGTGTGGCTCAGTGGTTGAGTGTCAACCTATGAACCAGGAGGCCAAGATCCTATTCCGGGTCAGGTTGCAGGCTCTATCCCCAGTGTAGGGCATGAAGAAAGCAGCCAATCAATGATTCTCTCATCAATGATGTTTCTGTCTCTCTTTCTCCCTCTCCCTTCCTCTCTGAAATCAATAAAAATATACTTAAAAAATAATAATCCGTCCATTTGTAGGCCATCTTGGTCCCACTAGAATGAGGAGGCCCGTGCACCCCAAGCCAGGGCTGTTGGTCACTCCAGGAAGTCACCTGCAGCTGTAAAAACAAATGTGTGTAATGAAGATATTATTTCTGGCATCTTTAAGAGATATTTTCCTTTTCCCCTTAAATTCTGTTCCTTCACAGTGTCAGCATTCCAGCTCAGCCAAAAAGCTTACTGCTGCAAAGAATGAGGGGCCATTGATCACCTTGGAGTCACAAATCCGACTTTTACAAACCTACGTCAAGATCACAGTCATGAAAGCCAAGCTTCGGGCAGAGAGAAAGGGACACTCCAAGTGGCCCTGTTCTCATTTAACATAGTAAGCGCCAGGTCCGGCCAACCAGGTGCGTCTAACCTCGTGACTCAGGTGGGGAGAGCTCAGGACAGAACATGGAAGGAGGAGGCCACAAAGGCAACTGAGCACCAGGACCTGCCCCCTGACCCATGCCCCGTCCTCCACCCATACTGGGACGTAATCTTAGAATGCCATTCATACAGGTTGGTAGGGAAGCCAAACGGAGAGGGGTTTTGGCCTCCTTTTGCACTGCAGATGCAGAGCAAGCTGCCACAGAACCGCTACATCAGCGGAACATGGGTCTTGCAATGTGACTGTGTGGGAAGCGGGTGGGGGTAGGGGGCGCATTCATTTTAGCCCCCCAGAGGCTCCCTTGGCCCTTATATGGTATCAAAAGTGCCTAGAGATGTCCACATGCCCTGAGAATGGAAGCTGGTTGTATGTTACGGTACTGGGTGGAGAGCTTACCAGAGGTGGCACAGGGGAGCCTGCTGGGCTAGCTGGTCAGGTGGGAGGAACAGCTTGTCCTCAAAAATGGAAGTGGCACCAAATCAGCAAGAGGACAGTCAAGCCCAACTGAACCAAGAGATGACAGATCACATGTCCACCAGCTGCCGACTTCAGCTGTTGAGCAACAGGGCAAGCAGTCACCGGGCATAAAAGGGACATCACTGCAGAGAACAGAGGCGCCAGGGCAGCACAGACATGGGGCTGAGGTGCCTCTTTCCCACGGCACAAGGCCTTCTTCTTGCCATGGACTGAGAAACCATTTCAGAAAAGGGAGAGAAGGAAATCTGAGATTCTGAATGATTATCCAAAAGGTAGTGTTACCCACATTTGCCAAATTGAGTTAATTTTTTTTTCCTTGTGGTAGGCATTTTCTAAGGTGGCTCCTAATGATCTCACTTCCTTCCTTTTGGCTTGTATATATAATCCACTCTCCACTGAGTATGGTTCTGACCTAGTGACTTGCATCTAACAAAATACAGCAAAAGTGTTGGCATGTGACTTTGGAGATTAGGATCAAAAGAGACTCTGTTTTCAGATTGGCTCACCTCTCTTCCTCTTTCCTTGCTTGCTGTGACAAAACAAGCTACCACAAAGGAGAGGTCCATGTAGCAAGAAACTGAGGGAGGCTTCTGGCCAAGAGCCAGAGAAGAACTTAGGCGGTCA
The DNA here is from genome assembly GCF_028538775.1 of Myotis yumanensis. NCBI lineage: Eukaryota > Metazoa > Chordata > Mammalia > Chiroptera > Vespertilionidae > Myotis > Myotis yumanensis. Next base: position 180,466,997 of record NW_027223753.1, read on the forward strand.
GTCCAACAATTCAGGAGGACTAAATCCTGCCTGAGGACACAGATGAGCTTGGAAGATTGTCCCTCGGTCTAAGCTTCAAATGAAACCCAGCTAAAGTAACCAATGCTGCCCATTTTTCCCAAGGCATTAGCACTGAAAGCCCACATCCCAGGAAACCACTCAGTCTTGAGCATCCTGGGCTGCTGGTCATGCCAGCAATAGTCCTAGATGGTGCCCTGAAGGCAGCCTTCTGAGAGATCCCAAGCCAGAGGACCAAGAAAAGCCACCCCCAGATTCCTGACCCAGAAAATGTAAGATAATAAAGGTTGGTTGTTTTAAACTACTAAACTTTAGGGTAATTTTTCATGCAGCTATTGATACTTAATATATTCCTCAAACCCTCACAGATGAAAAGTTCAAGAGAAAGATTTGACCAGCTATAGAAAAATAAAGAAGCTGAATTTCCATGTGCATCTGCCTGCAGTGAGAGTTAAATTAACAACCTTACTATAAGTGTATTATACTTCTCAACAATTGATTTAAGGAGCACAGCTTTCAGAAAGAATGAAGAATTAGGCGTGCCCCTTATCTTTAAGGAGTTTAGAAGCGTATCAACAAATCCAAACTTAATCACCTAGCCAAGATAAAAAAAAAAATGCTATCTCAAACTTAATCTCCCTTCTCAAGAATCTACATATAGATTAAATGAATGTTCCAAGTCATGCAGTGAATCTGTTTTATAGGTAGGACAAGAACCAAGATTTCTCCCTATCTCAGAAAGCCAATATAGAATATGAGAATGGGAACTCAATAAATGTTCTCCTGTTCCAGGAAAGCTGGATTCATTTAGCCAATCTGTGACACAGAGATCATCTCCATACCATGCAGACTGCACCTAATAAATACTAGCTCATGACTATGAGGCCTACAATATAGTATGTTAAGATCCTGAATATATTTAGGAATAAGTCCGCGTCTACCATCAGCAGAAGCTGAATAATTAGTTTCAGGCATTGAAAAATATACTATGAAGCCCAATATGAATATTCCAGTCTCAACTGAAATAAACAATAGCCATAACCATATGTATCTGTACAGTGTTTTATAGCTCAGGAAGACTGACACACACTTTAAGTCAAAGATTCTTACACTTCAACTCTGAAAGGCATGTAGAGTAAAAGAATTCTTATTGTTCTCATTTGATAAATGAAAAAAGTCCAAGTTATAAAGATTTAAATAATTCTTCCAAAGGCACAGACCTAGGATTCAAACCCAGACATCTTCCAACAGCAAGTTCTGCTCTGTGTCCTCCCCGTCAGTGAAGAGAGAGCGGAAATAATCATGAACTATCCCGTTTCCTACTCTCACTGGGAAACGATCTAGAAAGCACTGTGGAAGGCAGAGAGGATCTATGGGGCATATTTATGGAAACAGCAGAACTGTTATGCATCACTGTGGGGATTTCCCCGCCCCCTTGGTCCTGCAGTCCCTGAAACAGGGTTCTAGTGATAATGACTGTGTAGGTCCAGAAATCGAATAAATTTTTAGTTGACGTATCATATGAATAGAAGGTCTATAATATGGAGAATAAATTTATGTTAGACTTTTGAAAACCACAGGGAAAAACTACATTTTTGGCAAGTGTCCTGAAGAATCAAAATATTCACTTCAACTCAACATTAATGATTGAGTCTGTTTCTAATAAGCCATTCAGTAGTATTCCAGACCTGTGCTGTCCAATATGGCAGCCAATAGTCATTGTTGGCTATCTACATGTATTAAAATTAAACAAACTAAAATCCAGTTCCCGCCCACACTAGCCACATTTCAGGGCACTCAATAGCCATGAGGCTAGTGGCTAATTGTACAGCATTTCCATTCTCACAAAAAGTTCTACAGCAGCGGTTCTCAACCTGTGGGTCGCAACCCCTTTGGCGGTCGAACGACCCTTTCACAGGGGTCGCCTAAGACCATCCTGCATATCAGATATTTACATTATGATTCATAACAGTAGCAACATTGCAGTTATGAAGTAGCAACGAAAATAATTTTATAGTTTGGTCACAACACGAGGAACTGTATTTAAAGGGCCAGAAGGTTGAGAACCACTGTTGTACAGAATGATGCTATTAACTCCCTAGAAGAAATAACCAAGTGCCTCGTTAAGTGGCTTAAATTCTGATGGAGAAAACCCTCTAGTTCACAAGTACTCTAAAAATACAGGAGCATAACCCTGGCCAGGCTCTCTAACAGTCTCTGATGAGAGGTAAGAAGTTATTCCACATAACTTCTGGAACCATTCCAAATAGGTACAAGGTAATTGTGTGTTTTCCTGATCCCTTAAAGATGTTATGACATATTAAAATGTCATGCCTTCCATTTTCCTCATCATACCACTATTCCATAGGGAATGCACACAGCAGTCAACATAACATACTAGATAGAGTCTGTTGTGGAGTGTATTTTCTGTGCACGGCCATCCTAGAGAGCACACCAGTCACCACAGCAGCCACAGGATGGCTTCCCTTTAATCCCTGGGAAAGGTCTGCCAGATTCACAGAGCTCAACTGTTGACCTAGTCATTGGTCGGGTGTGCCTGAGAAGAGGAGGAGAGAAGATAGAGGAGCAAGTGGTGACATGACCTGGGGAACCAGAGATCTGAACAGCTGTGTGTCAGAGCAATGAGCTCTCAAGACCCACCCTTTTTAATTCGGGGTCCTGGACCTGAGCAGATGTCAGCAGAACAATCTGCACGCAGCTCAGAGAGTTCTCCAGCCTCTCTCACTGCCCCATCCTGATTGTCCACTGAGGCAGGTGTCCCCTCACCTCTGACATGTCTCTGGAGAACTGGACAGAACTTGTCCCACTATTCAGTAAGGATCAAAGTAAGTAGGGAAACTTGGAAATCATCTGTCCCATACCCTGAATCTTATAGATAAGTTGAGGTGAAGGAAGGAGAAGTGAAAGACATAGGTCACCAGAGCAAGACTACCAGTTTCTATGTCTATGAAAAAGAAATCATATTCATTTCACACAGAGATGTCATGGTGGCTACCTCACCAGCACAATGAGTCACTAGGTTGTGCTCCTGTGCTACCCTGGCTCTTGGCTCCCCATACTCCATACAGTGAGTGATCCAGCATCTAACTGTTTTTCAATGGGCAGGTTTATTCCTTCTATAATCTACTAGAGGCCCAGTGCACAAAAATTCGTGCACTCAGGGGGTCCCTCAGCCTGGCTTGTGCCCTCTCGCAGACCAGGAGCCCTAGAGGGATGTCTGACTGATGGTTTAGGCCCACTCCCCCCAGTCTGGCCTCCCTCTGCGGGAGGTGACCTGTGGGCCGATTGGGGGATGGTGCCAGCCAGCAAGTGACCGGCCTCACCCCCCATCACCCACCACTGCCACTGGTGGCCTCCCTCTGTGGGAGGCAACCAGCAGGGCAATTGAGGGATGGAGCCAGCTGGTGAGCAGCCAGCCCCCCCCTACCCCCCCCCACCCCCGCCGCCAATCGCCCCTCCATCACCACTGGTCGCTGCTGCCCTCTGACCTCCAGCCCCTCGCTCTGCCCACTGGCACCCACCTTGGCTGGCCTGGCACTGCCCACTTGCTGGCCCTGCTCCCCACCAGACAGTCATTCCACTGTTCAGTCAATTTGCATATTAGGCTTTTATTATATAGGATGTGTCTTAATCAATGAACTCTGTATCAATGAACAACTAGTTGACTCTTGGTCATTATTCATGGGAAACATCTCCTATAGTAAGTATAGATCCAACAAGACCAATTTAATTTGGTAAATATAGATCAAAGCTTGCTGCCCAAAATATTATAACTCTAATAAAATCACGGCTATCATACTAGTAAAACTTGATTCCTGCCATTATAATTTTATTCTTTGGCTCTTAAAATATTTCTAAATTTCAGGCACACAAGCTTCAGATGTAAATTGCCAACACATAATGAGCTAGTAATGACTTAATGAAAATTAGGGTACAGCTACCCGGATTAAGAATGAGACACCAAATAATACCTACAGATTTGGCTCCCTGGATGTAAAAAGAGCCCCACAAGGGGAAATTTAGGGTTAAAGACAAAACTTAATCTAACATTAAAATTGTGTATAGGGCAGGCCTCATTTCCAATGGTGAAAAGATGAGGCTTTTGAGATAGGTCTTTAAATCACAGTCTTAAAAAAATTAGCCACTGAACTAGGTTACAGATCTGTGGGTACAGCCCAGTGAAATATTTAGTCAGGGAACAGAAAACTTTCTGGAACACATCAACCAAATGCATGCCTAGAAGTGGAAATGTTAACCAGCACTGTAAGTTCAGAGTGCAGCTGTGTCCGAATGAGCCGGGCTTCTGGCCCAAGGAGCCAAGCCTCTGAAAGACAGAGAAGAGTTATACTGTTTTCACCAAACTCAAACTGTGGACTTTTGCCACGTTAATTCAGAGATTCTGGATGAGATACAAGAAATAAAGAAAGCAAAATGGAATGGTTTTAAAACAAATATTTCCGAGGTTATTGAGTTGAAGGGATGGGGTTGTGCTTTTTTGGTTTTCTTCTCTTGGCAGAGGAATGAGTAGACATCTTTCAGGAGAAATGCCTCGCATTTATTTTAATGATCTTGGAGTCTGAGTATGATGGCCCCCAAAATACACTGAGTTTATGAGTTACTATCTAATGAGTCATATTCTGTGTGTTTTAGGACAATTCATAAGCTCGTGTGGTACATCCGGGCCACAAGACATGGCTGAACAAACCACAGCTTCAGCGCCGGTGTTGGCTGCTCCACCGTCACAGTGGAAGAAGGGTTCTAAGAACCACTTGGGACATTACTTTTTGCCAAACCCGTCATCAAAATCATCCAGCAATATGATAAAGATCTCAAAGCATCAGTCATTGCTTATGCAGGCTTTGAGTAGAAGACAAATCTATCTCAACAGGCTCTGATTAAAACTGTTCTTTTTTTCCCCCTAAAATAAACCATTTACTTAAAAAAGAACCTTTTTTCTTCAAGTCCATTCATCAGCCTTTAGAGACTTACACTGGTAAAGCACAAAGTGTCTCTAGTATGGTTTCCCTTCTAGATTCCACAAGATGGGCACTACTGTTTTCCCCACTTTACATTTGAGGTTTAGGCAGTTTTTAAAACTTAGCTATCTGGTACGGCGCAGCCAGGGCCTCCAGGAGAGAAACTGTTGGAAACATTAAGCTACAACTAAATTAGTCCTCAGTTGAATTGAGTGGAAAAAAAATTTACCAAGGCAAATAATTAGCTAGCAGTAGAAACCTGTATGTAATAAAATGCTGAACAGTGAAAAAGAGATTCTAAAGTCCTAGCGGGGAAGGCACAGGGCAGGCATGCGGGAGAAGATGCAGTGTGAGCTGGCCTTTCGAGTGGCTTGGATGGTACAGACACAGGAGCAAAGGCAAGAACAGCAGGGGAGGAGATTAGAAGGTCTGGGAGCCAATGAAAAGGCTAGCCTGCGCAGATGATGCAGGAGAGAATTCGTTTTTTATGTATAGGCTTGGTCTTCCCATATGTTTAAGCTCACGAGGAACTCAAGTGGCATACAGATCAACCCATGCAATGCATAATGGCAGATCCGAGGGGGAATTGGGCTGGAATCCCTGTTATCCAATCCCCAGTGCCTCCCAAGAACTACTATGCAGAAAGGTGGTGCTCTGTAATCCTAATTCAATATGACGTTTATTGAGCATCTATTATGGAGAAATATAGTGCTAAATGTTGGGAACAGAAGGGTGAATAAGATGCCTGGTCACGCCCTAGCCGGTTTTGCTCAGTGGATAGAGCATTGGCCTGTGGACTGAAGGGTCCCAGGTTCGATTCTGGTCAAGGGCACATATCTCGGCTGCAGGCTCCCAGGCCTGGTCAGGGGCATGGGCCCTGGTCGGGGGCATGCAGGAGGCAACCAATCGAAGTGTCTCTCTCACATCGATGTTTCTCTCTGTCTCTCCCTCTCCCTTCCACTCTCTCTAAAAAAGTCAATGGAAAAAATAACCTCAGGTGAGGATTCAAAAAAAAAGATGTCTGGTCACCCAGGAATTCTTGTTAAAAGCACTTAAATGCACAACTTTTTTGTGTGTTTTTTAAAATATATTTTTGATGATTTCAGAGAGGAAGGAAGAGGGATAGAGAGTTAGAGATAGAAATATCAATGATGAAAGAGAATCATTAATCAGCTGCATCCTTGCATGCCCCACCCTTGGCATGGAGCCCACAACCCAGGCATGTGTCCTGACTGAGAATCGAACCGTGACCTCCTGGTTCATAGTCAATGCTCAACCACTGAGCAACACCGTCCGGGCAAGTGCACAACTGTTTGTGGGATGAGTGGCCCTGGGGAGGAGTGTGACCATCGGCACAGTAAGTGTTAAAGGGACAAAGAAAGGAGTATTCCACCTCTCCTCAGACAGAAAAGACTTTTGAACATTTGAACTTGCAAGAAGAGTGAACTATGACAGCTGAAGAAATAAAGGAGGTGATAGGCAGAAGAAACAGCAGGGCAACTGCCTATAAACATGGAAGGATCCCACATACTCTATGAGAAGGAAAAGCAGCCCAGGAGAGCCAGGCTGAGGAGTCCGGCGCGAGAGTCCAGGAGGCAGAGCCAGCTGGAGCCAGTGTTAGGGGAGCAGGGTGAGGAATCACATAAGGAATTTGAACATAGTTGACGAGCCAAGGAAGAACTTAGACATCACAATGAGATTATTCGATCTCTGGTTCAAAATGAAAATTGGGCAGCGACATGGAGAACAAATCTGTGTGGGATGAGCGAAAAGGTTTCTTAGCTGTTGGATGATGTCATGATGGGAGCCTGAGGTCAGGTGATAACACTGGACGAGAGGTAGGATGCACAGGGCACATCAGAGGTAGACCAGCCAGGGTTCCTCACGAAAAAAATAAGGGCAGTTTCTGATTTTAGTGACTTGGTGGGTGGTGGTGTCACTAAATGGGATGGAGGCATCCAGACCAAAAGCAATCAGAAGTAAGTGCTACTTGAATTAGAGAAATACTGATAATTTTCTGAACACATGCTGGTGGAATCTCAAGCAACACTGGGTGATGCTGTCTTCTATAATGACTGTGTAGTCTGCCGTGGCAGGCGGCTCAGGGAAGTGATAATAGGGACAGAGGGCCTCCGGGTCACTGGCTCAGAGTCACAGCTCTCAAGTGTCCGAAACTTGTTCACAGATCTGACAGCTGTGCAATGACTTATGTGAAAGGAATTAGACGTCTTAGTTTAGGTTCTAGCAAGACAGGTGTTCCTCTTTACAACTGACACCCTTGTTGATAGAGGTTGTTGTTTTTTAAAAAAAGAAATTAAAACCTTTCTAGTCCTTGGATTGCCTGCTGAGATGGTTTTGGACTAATCAGACTCATTCTGTTCCAAGAGCATTCAACCATGGCATTGCTGATTTGTTCGAAATGTTTAAAAATGTTATTTAAAAATCGAGGATAGGGGTTGGCAGAAAGAGTGAAAAGCAATCACTTAATATAGATTTTTCTGCTTTCATCCATCATTTGTTCTTTCACCATCACTTCCAAAAAGTTGTCTGCCATATTTACAGGTCTCTGTTCCTTTGGTTTCTTTATCAACATTTGGATCCAAATAAAACACTGGGCCTGCACTAGTCAATCTCTCTGCCTTTGGAAGACAGCACAGTGAAGCATACGTATACCTTTAAATGTTCCCTTCCTTTCAAAACCAAAGTTCCAAGTGGAAGGATGTGTGTCCCGGGCATTCGGTGGGACCCAAGGGTGGTTCCCGGAGGCCTTCGCAGCAGAGGGCTCCTTGAGCTGTGGGACCACCTACGACCTCCACAGCCCCGCGTTTGTTTACCCTGTCCCTGCGTGTGGAGCGGCCCGTGGCAAACCACCGTAAAAGAATGAAGTCTCCTAAGAATTGTGCTTGAGTTTGTGCATTCCTTGGTGTCAGCTAAAGCCACAGGAACGTTGGCTGTATTTGAAAGTTACACCCATTCCCCATTGCAATGCAGGACTGTGAAATAATGCCTGAGCTCTGCCAAAAACCACAGTGATTATCAACCGTGTCAGTAATCAAGTCCAAGCACTTTTCCACAGCCCACCGATCGGATTGTCAAGAAAGCAAAAAGTAGCAGCAAAAATTGATTGCCGTTTGCAAAGATGATTTCTATCTGAATTAGGTGATTGTACAGCAACGGTGATGGATAATGGGTGCCTGGCATCTTTGCAGCAAACATTTTAGGTTTAATTTCGAAATCTGCGTCATTAGGAAAGTTCTTCCTCATCATGATGAAGGGGCCACTTTGGACTCAGCACTATTACAGTCTGAAGAGCGAAAGGAAATATAAAACAGCAAGCTCCACACGATAGAAGAAGAAAGCATTACCATTGGGCCGAAACAATGGGAATAAATTCAAACCACAAATAGCTACCTACTAGTCAATAGTTAATACAAGCATGGTTATTTTACATTAAGCAGTTTGAATATTTCCATTGTTCTAATATAATGTGATATGGTCATCGATTTGTTGTTTTAAGCCTTTCATTTATGTGAGGGAAATAAGGCTTCAAGTTGCAGGAAACAAGGCCAAATAGATCAACTAAAATAGACCTCCTGGCCCCTCACAAATACCCCCTATGCCATGTCTCCAAGACTTGCTAGCATTGGTGTTCAATAACTTACGCTGGCAATATGTTCAAACCTACGCTGCTGGAAAATTCTTATTTAAATTGAATTGTTTACTATTCAACTCTTAATGTCAGAATCAGGAAGATGTCTGGTGAGAAGCATCAGGCCTTACTGGAAATTAATGTAGCATAAACATAATAAACTTGAGCCTCAGGCCTCTTCCCAAGATTAGTAGGTGTGAATCAGTGGTTTGAAACCTAGTTGCATATTAGAGTGACCGAAAGGACTTCTAAAAAGTACTAAAGTATTGATGTTTGAGTCACCCCGACCCCGGAGCCATGTAATAAATTTCGGGTGAGAATGGGGCCCAGGCATCAGTCTGTTTTTGTGTGTGTGTTTAATTTTTATTGAGGGATTGATTTGAGAGAGAGAGAGAGAGAGAGAGAGAGAGAGACAGACAGAAATTTGTTGTTCCACTTATTTATGCATTCATATCCATTTGTTGTTCCACTTATTTATGCATTCATTGGTTGATTCTTGTATGTGCTGATGGGGGATCGAGCCCACGACCTTGGGTAGAGGGACAATACTCTAACTAACTGAGCTCTCCAGCCAGGGCAGCATCAGCCTGGTTAGAGCCCCTTCCCCCAAGGTGACTCTAACATATGACCCTGTTTGAGATCATTGTTTCATGTTCTGGCATGCCTGCAAAGAGAGGAAGTTGTGAGTCTTTGCCTAGAAATGCACGCAACTGTTCACACTAAGAGCAAGAGGTGCTCAAACAGATATGTCCCTTGGAGACACCTGGGGAGTTTTAGGATACCTGGGTCTCACCCCCAGGGATTCTGATGTTCTGTGCGTGAACAGTCACTCCCAGGTGATTCCAGTGTATAGCCAAGTTTGAGAACCACTGCTCTGCTGCTCTGAAATAGGTGAGAGCTGAGCCTGTGGGGGTCCATGATGAGTGTTTACAAGATAGGGCTCCGTGTAACCAATAGATGTTCCACAAAAAGAACAGGAATCCCTTCCCCTGTTGTCAGAATTGTCAGAAGCTGACGTCTAGACTGTGCAGAAATAGCACATAAATGAGTGTCTATTTTTGAGTAATAAGATAGCGTTGTTTCCCTAGAAAGAACTGACTAATAATCATAATGGCTAATTAGATAAGTGATTTCCAAAACCTATTTGGATGATAACTGATGTAATAAACTTCAAATTTCTTATACGGTGACATATTTTTTTCCTACATGTCTTAATAATCTGTCAGGCTCAGTGGCTAAAAGATGGGTTTTTAAACCTTAGCACCTCTAGGAGAATGGCTGAGTGGTGAGGAAAGTAGCATATAACAGTGAGCTTGGGTTTGGGGGTCAAACAGACCAAACTCTGAACCTCTTGCTCTGCCTTTTAGTGCCCAGCCAGCCTCAAGGGCACAGCTGGAGCTGCCCATCTTGTTTTCTCATCAGGAAATGGAAGTGATGCTGTTCATCCCACAGCCCAGTCATGAGAATTCCAGATAAATAACTTCTCTATTAAAATGCTTTGCACATAGCTAGTATGAGAAAAATCATAGCAACGTTTGCTAATATCATCATTGCCTAATTCGTGGTCTGTTCGGGGCGAGCCCCAACCTGAGTTCAGTCTCTCGCACAGGATGACCACATACACAGGTCAAATGCCTCTTCCTTGTTGCCATCTCATGGGAACAGTCTTGCAATAATTGGGTCTAATTGCCCTATTTTTTCAGCACATTTGGGGTGTGGTGTTTTGTTTATTTGTATGTTTTTTGGACCAATGGCCAAGACATTGGGTGGATACCCCTGGCCACACTGGTTTCCCTCGGGGTGAGAATTTTACTGGACTGTTCTCAAGGTTCTTTCATTCCTCTCTTCATCTTCTGCTTCAGTGAGGCCATCGAATCCATGGCTCACCAACAAGTTTCTGAAGCTTAATGTAAACAAAAGATGTTGCCATCCATCTCACTCAGCTAACCCAACAGGCCCGTGGGATCTACTCAGAACCCTCTGTCCACCTCCCGCCTTGCCAGTCAGAGTAGCCTCGAGCCTGGAAAAGTAGGAAATTCACAGCTCTGACCCTTATTTTACGCATGGATGTATCATAGCAACGACGTCAGCAGAGATAATCTAATTGTGTGCTTTCGCACACTCAGGCTACATCTGAGCAGCCTATGAGGCTGTGTTGTAGACGAGTAAACAGAGGCCCAGACAAGATGGAACTTTCCAGAGGGCAGAGCTGGGATGGGAACTCTGGTCCGAGACTCAGTGTTCTGCATATGAAGCAAGCTTGCTGCTTTCCAGGTTTTTCTCAGACTGACTGGGTACAGCACCACCACAGCAGAAGCGCCATCCATTCGTAGCACAGAGTTGACATGATAGTAGTTTTTCCCTGAGAGACTTGCTACCAGATGGAAAGTGTATGCATGGCCTCACATCTGGCAGCACTGAGCCCACCAGCCAGGCCCCACGTTGCAAAGCAACACAGAGTGGTCCTCGGAGGTTCCCAGTCCCCTCCCCAACACTGCAACTTCCGGTTTTGTCACAAAGGAATTAAGTGAGTCGCTCCTGAAAGAGCCAAACCCGCTGCCTTTGTCTCTAAAGGCCTGACAGGCTCAACCCATCGTCTGGAGAGCTGGCGCAGTGCGAGTTAGGACCCAGCTCTGAACGGAAGACCAGAGGAAGGGGTGCTGTTCCTTGGAGCAACCAACCATTTGCCTTGGACAGAAATATCAACAAGAGGCGATCAGCGCCAGATCCTGACAAAGGCAGAAAGGGACCACTGGTTAGTGACCTGTTAGCACTTCGGGCCCAAACTAAAGAAGCAGCACGCTGTCGTTTCCCACAGTGTGGGACCTGTCCTCTGGGGTGGCAAGTATTGTAAAAGGAACAGGGACCAAACCTTTTTTAAATTATGTGTGTGTTTTATAAATGCATGCATTTGAAAAATGCAACCTGATTCTGTACCCATGATTGCTTAGGATGAGGCTAAGTTTATTTAGTTGGGGGGCGGGGGGGGGGAGGATAATGAGATATCTTACAGAAAAATATTGAACAAATGGAGTATTTTTGGTCCATGACTTTGGTAAAAATAGTGAAGTTGCTACTAAAATGACCAACATTTTGGAAACATCAGTGAACTGGTTACAAGCATGATGGGCTTTGGAGTTAGAGGGACTGGAGTTTGAATCCTGGATCTGCTCTCTTGTAATTGAGTAGAGACTTAGGTCAGTTGCCTTATCTGTGAAATGAGGGTAATGATACCAACCTCCAAGGATAGGAGCAAAGATTCCACTAAATGAAATACTTAGGTGAAGAGCCCGGCATATCTGCTGAGTAACTATCACAATGATTGCAACTGCCTGGACCAATTCGAAAGATTGAATAAAACCAGTTCTATCGAGCAACATTGTGGATGCCATTTTAAAAAGCATCGCAACTAGACTCTGCGGCAGGGAGGTCCATGCTACCTGTCCTAGGCCTACAATCCCACCACAGCTCCAAGACTGCTCATCGTTGGTCTTGAGTTTATCCGCTGGTGGGAGTCAGAGCTCTGCTAGGGTGCAGCTGTCACCAGAGGGGCTGACGCTCTCCAGGTGTGAACGCTGACACTGCAAAGCTATCTTCTTGAACAGCATGGAAGCCTCACAGCACAAGTCTACCCTGAGCACACAACTGACCCTCTGCTCCACTGCAAGGCCAGGACAGGGCCAGCCGCTTCCTGACCACAGCGTGAAGCGAGATGTCTCAAGATGGCTGCCATGGGCTGTCTCGCCTTGCCTTTCAACTACTGCATCCTGTGAGGATGTCTTCAAGAGCCCTGTGCCAATTCAATAAATGGAAGCAGCCACAGCCTCCCCAGGAGAAAGCTCTGAACAGGCACATCAAACCCAGGACAGTCACCTGCTTCTGAGGGCTCGGCCAGATGAGGGAAGGAAGCAACAGGTCTCACCTGCACACTCAGGGCCCGTGCTTGTCACTCTTCCTAACATCAACATCACATGGACCCAGTGTAGAAAGTTTAGAAGATACGGAAACACTACATTTCCCAAATGCCACAACTCAACAGGAACCATAAACATTTTGACATTTCCCCCCAGACTTTGTTATAGTTGTTTTTTCCTATTTCCCCAGTATCCCATCCAAAAACAGGTTCAAACGCACAAAGTAGGCAACACTCACAGATTAAAAGAATGTATGTGTGCCCTAGCCGGTTTGGCTCAGTGGATAGAGCGCCAGACTGCAGACCAAAGGGTCCTGGGTTCCATTCCAGTCAAAAGCACACACCTTGGTTGCAGGCTCCTCCCTGGCCCAGGCCCTGGTCAGGGCTTGGGCAGAAGGCAACCAATCATGTTTCTCTCACATGGATATTTCTCTCCTCTTTCCCTCTCTCTTCCACTCTCCTTAAAAATCAATGGGAAAATATCCTCAGGTGAGGATTAACAACAACAACAAAAAGAATGTATGTGCTGGGTATAATCAGTTTAGGAATGTGTCCATTGTAAGGGTGTGGCTGAGCATTTGTGATATCTCACACATCTCCAGCACTAACTTGGTTGTGTTTTTCTCCTCTTCCAGGAAAGGAAACTGAAGAATACAAAGAATTATATTAATCCTGTCTCTAACCCTTAGACAGCTTGGATCTAAGCACACTTTAGTAAACAATAAGTGAAATACAAATACAAAAGGCCATAACTGTTTCTTCTTACCCCTAATATAGGTTTTTATTACTATAAAAATTGAGTATAGTGAGCCAGGAATCTGAGTATTGTTTTTGTTGTGAGATTTTTATATATTATAACCAAAACTTATAAGTTTGCATCAATTTTAAGATTACAGCAGTATTTAATAATATGATTGCATCTTACCCAATGATTCAGTAAATTAAGAGAAAACTTCCTGCTTTTTGAAGGTTTTTTTTATTGTTGTAATTGTGCTGTTTATATACTTACTAGAGGCCCGGTGCACAAAATTCATTGGGGGGAGGGGGGGCTGGGGATGTCCCTCAGCCCAGCCTGCACCCTCTCCAATCTGGGACCACCTCAAGGGATCTCACAGGATCGGGCCTAAACAGGCAGCTGGACATCCCTCTCACAATCCGGGACTGCTGGCTCCCAACCGCTCGCCTGCCTGCCTGCCTGATTACCCCTAACTGCTTCTGCCTGCCAGGCTGATCACCCCCTAACCACTCCCCTGCCAGCCTGATCGACACCTAACTGCTCCCCTGCTGGCCCGATTGCCCCCAACTGCCCTCCCCTGCAGGCCTGAGTCCCCCCCAACTATCCTCCTCTGCTGGTCTGGTTACCCCTAACTGCCCTCCCCTGCAGGCCTGATCACCCCCAACTGCCCTCCCTTGCAGGCCTGGCCCCCCCCCCCCCCAACTGCCCTCCCCTGCCGGCCATCTTGTGTCCACATGGGGGTGGCCATCTTGTGTGTTGGAGTGATGGTCAACTTGCATATTACTCTTTTATTAGATAGGATTATATCAGAATGTTCCTAAATTAAGTTTCCAAGATGTTTTTCATAATGGTTAAATTACTGCATGATATGGATATACTATATTGTTGAATATTTATATTTTACTTTTTATTATAAGCACTAGAGGCCCAGCGCGCATGAAATCATGCGCAAGTAGCTCGCTTCCGCTTGCCTCAGCTCGCTGCTTGTAGCTCGTGCCCCACCGTCTGCCGCTCCTAGATCTCTGCCACTAGTATCTCGCACCCCGCCCTGCCCACCGCGAGATATTGCCTCATGGGTGGGGTGTGGGGAGGGAGGGAAGGGACCGAGAGGTGCTCAATGCACCAATGCACCTTCTGGTGACTGGTCTTTGGTCGTTACAGTGTTTCAACCACTGGGGGTTTTTTATATAGATTACTGTATTAAATGTACTTATGCATGCATCTTCTTCCACATTTCAAATATTTCCTTAGGATAGTTGTTATTTCTAGATGTGGAATTACTGGGTTAAATGGTGTAAATGTTTTGCGGTTCTTCATATATACCGTTAGGTTACTGTCTAGAGAAATGAGACTACTTTACAGTCCTGCCACCAGTAGAGGAGATTGCCAGTGGGTTTATCCTTTTTATTTGTTTGCTACTTTAACAAACCAAAAAAAGTCTTGTTTCCTCTAATGTTCTCAATATTTCACATGGCTTTAAAATATCACTTGTTTTGCCTCTTTTGTGAACATTCTGATCATATCATTTGCCCTTTTATCTTTGGATTTCTTTTTGCTAGATCTATAATTAAAATATTCTCAATTTGCTTCCACTCAAGTTCATTATATCTAATTTTCTCCCACTGAAAGAACAGTACATTACCTTTTGTGCTGAGGTTAAAAAAAAAAAAAAAGGTGGTTCATCTGTCATTTTATTTCTGTGTCATTGGAACAGAAAAACGTTTCTTTATGGAATCAACCTGACACTTCAACTTGTTTAGAAAAATATATAATGGGTTATGCTTTTTTTAAATCACCTTAAGTTTATTACTGTTTTGGAATGTTTTACTTCATGAATTTTAATTTGATAGTCTACATATAGTTTTGGTTTAAAGTACAGGATTATGGGGGGTTTTTTTGGGAGACATTAAAATAAAAACAGAAAATATGGTCAGTTGATTAGCTTTAAAATATTATATCTCTGCATTAATTTAAGACATAAACTATGCTTCAGATGACCCAGAACATAATATGTTAAATTTAACTGAGGTTTAAGAAAAACAAAAGCAAAAGCCACAGCATTAATAAAGAAAACATCTATAGACAGGGGCCCAGGTCCAATTTCTCCTTCCCCAGGAAGCCTTCTCAGAATTTCTCAGGCAGAATCTCTCTCCTTCCCCCGTACACCCACAATCTACTGTTTGTGCCCCAATAACGTGAGCCAGGAAGCTCTACTTGAATTGGTGAGATGCGTGTACACATCTCTCTCCGTCAAGGCAATCAATGTCTGAAGCGCAGGAACATTTTCTTCATCTGCGTATCCATTTGTGACCAGTGTTTTGGGTATACAATATCTCCCTCCTTTATCCCAGGTAACCCATTCCAACACCCCCATTGGATACCTGAAACCACAGATAGTACTGAACCCTACATATGTTTTTTTCTATATATACATACTTATGATAAAGTATAACTTATAAATTAGGCATATTAAATTATAAATTGAATTTATAAATTAGTTGTTAAGAGATTAACAATTAATAATAGAACAATTATAACCATATATTATAATAAAATTTATGTGACTGCAGCCCCTCTCTCAGCATATCTATTGTGCTGTACTCACCTCACTCTTCTTCTCAAGATGATGTGAGATGAAAAAAAAAATGCCAAACCTATTCTTGAATCTGTATAACCATTCCTTATTTGTAACAAATGGCTTGGTGTCACTCATTTCAGGGGCTCCCTTGTTGAAATCTTTGTACAGAATCAATGATTTCTGGTGCAACACGGTGCTGTCAATCAGAAGACATTTTCTGTTCATGTCTTCCACCCACAAATTTAATGCCTTTCCCATCTTAACTAAGCAATTATCACACACTTGTGGCTATAACTTTGCAGTTTGAGATGTGACAGCAAAAGTAGCATAAATTTCTTTTTCCTTCTTCATAATTTCACAGAGAGAAGATTCGTTCTTACCATAGATCTTAACAAACTTAACATACGATTGTTAATAAGTCAATAACTTTCCTTAAGAAGCCAAAGGAAGCACTTTATGGCTTCTCTCTGGCATATCTGAATCACCAGCATCACTGCTCTAGCACTTTGGAGCCATTGTTAAGGAAAATAAAGGTTACCTGAACACAAGCTCTGCGATACCAGGACAGTGGATCTGCTAACCCAGGCAGCTACCAAGTGACTAACAGACCCGGGTAGCGTGCTCAGGGTAAGGATGCTGGACAAAGGGACGATTCACATGCTGGGTGGATGGAGCAAAATTTCATTATGCTACTCAGAATGGCACACAATTTGAAACATGAACTGTTTCTGTCTGGAATTTTTCATTTGATGTTTTTGGACCATGGTTGACCGTGGGTAACTGAAACCACAGACAGCGAAACCACAGATGATGGAGGACTACTGTAGTAGATGCTCAGGAAACAGGTTGAATTGAACTGAACTTTGAAATTTTTAGAAATTGGAATAGTGGAACCCACATAGGCTTT
Source organism: Myotis yumanensis (assembly GCF_028538775.1). Taxonomy (NCBI): domain Eukaryota; kingdom Metazoa; phylum Chordata; class Mammalia; order Chiroptera; family Vespertilionidae; genus Myotis; species Myotis yumanensis. The sequence continues at coordinate 180,483,795 of NW_027223753.1, forward strand.
TGGGTCAGACTGAGGAGCTTGAAACCCATCTCCAGCACTTAGCAGCTCTGTGATCCCCAAGCAAGTTACCTGAGCCTCCTGAACTGCATTGTCATCTAATATGGACATAATGTCTACCAAGGCAGGCCCTCTAGATTGGCTAACCCAACACACACTTTGAACTGAGTTCATCCTGGCCTGCCTTGACTGTGACAACTAGAAAGCCAAATCCACAACTTCCCAGCTTCCTTCCAGCTGGAAAGGTCATGGGCCACAGTTCTTCTCAATGAGACAAAAACAAATAGAGTGGGGCCTTGACTTACGAGTTTAATTCGTTCCGTGATGGAGCTCGTAACTCAAATTACTCGTATGTCAAATCAAAAAGTGAACAAGTGAGACACGTGATGCTGGGCTGATGTTGTGGCATTCACTGTGACGTTTGCTGCACCAACTAGCGGTGAGGTATCTGAAGCTGGCTCGTAACCCAAATTTTAGCTCGCAACTCAAAGCAAAAAATCGGCCGAGAGACGGCTCGTATCTCAAAAAACTCGTTAGTCAGGACACTCGTAAGTCAGGGCCCCACTGTAGCTGAGAAGGTTCTATGAAAGCCCTGTTCTCTGGATAAAGAGGCTCACGTGTCCCACATAAAGCAAGATGGCAACAGGATGCCTACAGGTACAGCACCCACTTTTAAACCATGAGGCCAAAACATGAAGACAATTGCTAAAGTCCAAAGAAGATGGAGGGGGAAGCTAGAAAGAGTCTGGAGTCATAGGTGGCATCACTGAGACTCAATGATCCACATTTGTTTAAGCCACTGTGAGGGGATATCCTATCATTAGGCCCAAACACCTTCCTAAATGATCCCTCCACCTTATAGGATTACCGCAAACAATAAGTATAAGTCATTTATGTCGAGCATTTATCAAAGGACCTAATATTACATTGTAAGCATTCAATAAGTGGTGACCTTCAGCAGCACTAGAGAGTGCGTAACATGCTAGTGGTTGGCAGCCAGTTCTGAAACAGGGTGAGTGAGATCAGAATAAGACACTAGAGGAAAAAGCAGGAAACAGGACAGGAGGGACCCTGTCCCTCATGTTCCATCCTGAGGGCAGGTGGCATGGAGCCTGTCAGGAGAGGGACTGAGGCTAGGTGGTACTTGACACTCTCCTGGTTCTCTGAGCTCCTGGAGATCAAATCCCTTTGGCCATCAATCCCCCTACCCAACCCCACATGGTCAGAGGCGATTCAGAATCTCTGCTTGATTTGCATGAGCACAGAAGTCTCCTCTAACCTATTCCTGGGCTAGGCTTCTACTCATAACAATCTCTAAGGTTGCTGTCATGTGCCCCAGAGGTCAGGTGCATCCTCTTAAAAGCCACTCCCCCTGAGGTTGGATCCTCAACATTGCCCCTGGATGCTAAAGCCCTGTCTCTTACCTCTCCTAGTACCTTCCTTGCACACCCTCTTCAATCACCAACCCAGAGCTTCACAGACTGTGGCCTTTTGGGACCGTGCCTAACAGACATGGGTCTGACCTGTCTTCTCCCCCTTCCAGACCTACTTTGAGTTTCCATATCCCTAGGATAGCATTTCCCAGAGGTGGAATAGGGAATGCTAATTCCTGGAATTGTTAATAAACAACTCAAAACATTATTATATTATACTCAAACAAGTCATGGGGGGAAAGTGTTAATTTAAAGAGAGTTAAACAGGTTTCTTTCATACATGACTTGTCAGAGCTTCTATAGTACTGTGATCACACACACACACACACACACACACCAAGCACACACACACATACTCTATAGTGTTTTTTAGTGTTTCCCACACTTATTTGTCTGCAAATCTCTCTTAGTCCATGAATATCTCAAAGGCTAGTGCTTTATGGGACATACTTTGGGAAATTCTGTTCTGGAAAAACAGACTTCTGACTCCACTCCCATAGTTGAACATCCCCTCCCCCTGTTGCTAAACTTTCTCTTCACCCTGTAGATTTTCCCACACTCCTGGTCCCAGACTAGCTTTTCCCTGCTTTTCTTCTCACCCTCTCTGAGCTTTAAACCTAGATGCCAGCCCCACTGGCCTTGCCATAAAGACATAAAGGAGAGTCCCTCTGGACTACAAGATAGTCATTCATTCATTCATTCATAAAACCTACATTTACTCAAGATCTGCTGACTGCTTAAAGCAGATTTATGGACAAACACTACTTGAGGAATTAATAGTCTGCTCAGAGAAAGGAAGGTGAGCCCAAACCTGTAGCCAAAGTAGTAAGAGCTGCAATTGAAGCAATTGCAAAGTTCTCTTGGAAAATAGAGGTAGGAGCAATTAATTTGGCCCTGAGTAATTGGGGAAGATTTCACAGTGGGTCTGCTACTCACAATAGGTCTGGAAATGTGCATAAGAGTTACCCTGGTGGAGAAGAGGTAGAAGAACTTTCCGGGCACAAGGCATAACTTGTGCAAAGGTCTGCAGGTGTGAGAAACATTGCTTAATTAGGGGGTGGCAAAAGCCTTTGGGGCTAGCATCTAGGTTTGAAGCTCAGGGGGAGTGAGAAGAAAAGCAGGGGAAAAGCTAGTCTGGGACCAGGAGTGTGGGAAAATCTACAGGGTGAAGAGAAAGTTTAGCAACAGGGGGAGGGGATCTTCAACTATGGGAGTGGAGTCAGAAGTCTGTTTTTCCAGAACAGAATTTCCCAAAGTATGTCCCATAAAGCACTAGCCTTTGAGATATTCATGGACTAAGAGAGACTTGATCCCTAAGCAATATGATAGAGTTGAGGGAATGAGGGTAGCAAAATAATAAAAACAATCATTTATTCAGTACCTATTATGTTCCAGGTGCTGTACTTAAGTGAAATGTTATTTCATCTAATCCCAAAATAACACTTAGGTATTTCTCTCCCATTCCATAAATGGTGAAACTAAGGCTCAGATAAGTTATGCCAGGTGTACCAGTTAATAATGCGGATTTTGTCATTGAAGAAAACGCAATAATTTCAAGAGAAACATCAAAGGGGCTTTATTCAAAGTAACGTCCATCGCTAGCTACACATTTCCCCCATCTTTCAGGTAATTTGTGGACTGTCCCAATAGAACTTTTCTTGTTTTGAGGCAAACCATTCAGAGACCCAATTTTCCACTTCTTCGTACGTTTTGAAGTGCTGCTCAGAAAGTGCGTGTGCCATCAATCGGAACAAGTGGTAATCTGTAGGAGCAAGGTCTGGTGAATACGGCAGGTGGGTTAATACTTCCCAGGCAAGATCTTTTAACATGTCTTTAACTGATTTTGAACTGTGTGATGGTGCGTCATCATGAAGCAAAATTACTTTGCTGTGTCTTCTGGCACATTCTGGTAGTTTTACTATTAAAGCGTGGTTCAAATTGACCTGGACATTCTTTGTCTTTCACATTGAAATCATCACTGTTAAAGCATTTAAACCAGCGTTCACAAGTATCTTGAGATGGAGCATGTTCACCATAAGCTTCCCGAAGTATACGATAACTTTCAGCAGCACTTTTCTTCAAAATAAAGTAATGAATTGAAACTTCCTGCAAATGCTCTATTTTTTGGCACGAAATTCGACATTTTTAAGGGTAAAAATATCTATGATGTTAACACCTTAAGAAAATTTGACATATGAAGTTTTGAAGCTTGTTGTCAATACAACAAAATAGCATACATATCAAATCGCATATATATTGACATATGTGTAACTCCAGCTGTTGAAAAAAATACGCATTATTAACCGGTACACCTGGTATATTTAAAGTTAAAACAGCAGTGAGTTAAAACTGATTAAAACTCACATATCTCTGAACCTAAAATCCATGAGCCAACCCTGGAACTTTAGCTGCTGCTATTAAAATAGTCATGGTCAACTTATTATGGAATATGAGCTTTTGGGAAGTGGGCAAAATACAGATAACTAAATGCCAGAGGCAAAACCTAAACTTAATCATTTTTCAGTTAACTTTTCACATTGGAGACTGCGGTGCATCATTTCCATGCATTAGATTTGCATGAATCTGTGACCCAAACTGCTTACTTGAGAGTCTTTCTCAACATGAAATTTTAATCAATGTTGTCTTTTTTCCTGGTTGTAATCCCATCCTCCGATTGATGAAAATTGATTATGCACATCTAAATATGAACAGCAGAAAAGAAATTAAGAAAGGGCAATGGTCAGGGTTCACCAGAAGATCTACAAAATGGGAAAACTGGTCTTCATGAGCATATGAACATACATAATTAGGAATGAATGAAAACTTCTACCTCAAGATAGATAAAAACCTCTCTGCTGATGTTAATTTGGTAGATAACTCATTAAAAATAGTATCTGCTCACAACTCACTATTCTTGTCCCCGCACTATCCTCTCCACTTCCCTTTACTCGACTAACTCTTACACATTTCAAGGCATAAATAAATTATCGACTCCCAGATTTCCAAGCCGGGCTCCTCCCACCTCCTCTATGTTTCTGTAGCTCCCTGTGCATGCCCGTGTCACTGTCATGCCCACTGAGGTTCCCGCCCTCTATCCTGTGAGTTCCTGAAGGGCAGGGCCTGGGTCTCTGTCGTGTGTTTATTCCTTAGCACACATCTAACATAGGACACCCAGTGCAAGCTGGATTGCACAAGTGGGATCTTCTCATCTTCGTAAATAAGTGCTCAGATAAATGAATTTAAACTGGGACATAAGATCATGATTTAACTTAATGTTTTAACCTACGTGCAGAAAACTATGCATTTGCAGGTAACGATGCCCAGCTGCAAAACCTCCAAGGGCCCCACCCCAAGTTGTGCAAATTAGGCCATTAATTTTGAACCCATTATACCTCAGGTTCCTGCCCAAATGAAACTTTGTCCTGTTGCCTTTCTATATGTCCAACAAAAACTCTTAAGTCCTGGAAGTTTCTCAAATGATTTTGTGGTTGGGGTCACTCAGCACATACTGAGCAGGAGGTATGCAGGGCTTTTCCTTAGTTCTAAAGGGTGTCCCAAAATTCACGCAAGATTTGAATTTTGTGTGAGCATTAACAACAACAAAAAATAAAAGCCTAATTTTACTTGGTTTATTGAATCAGATTCTAATATCTGTTGCCCTTTGATTTCAATCCTTTCAATTTGATAAGCATTACCAAGTACCAATTATGGCCCAGGAGCAGGGACAATGAAGACCAATGAAGACCATGGCTTTGCGTATGTGCCAGCAAAGCTGTGGAGGCCATTTACCCGATGTGCTATTCCATATATAACCCTATACTGTATACTTTATAAATCAATAAAAAATTTACAATTTTTAGCCATAAACCTGTGTTTTCTATCAAAATTACGACTTGCGTGAATTTTGGGACACCATTTAAATGGCCCTAAACAGTTCTAACCTCACTATTTCCTAACTGGTCTCCCTTTTTCCAGTTCCTCCTTAAATGTGTTTTTAAGATCTGAGGCTGCTTCTGGAGCCTCCTGGCCTGAAGCAATCATTTAACATCAGTGAAGCCCAGTTTTCTCTATGGGGCCATCTATCCACTGCCTTCCTGGTGAGAAGGCACGGAACTCCAGACCGTGCCAAGACAGAGGCTGGAAGGACTCCTGCTGGGATGATCCAGGCAAGAGCAACCCAGCTTTGGAGATTCCAAGTACAACCCATGTAGATCAGAGAATATTTCAGTTCTGAATAAAAAAATGAGTCCTTATGGGCTGGTTGAAAATATATCAAATGTGAGCCAATTGTAAAAGAACCAATTTCCTATTGAGGAAAGTCAGTAGAGCTTTAAATATAAGGGAGATCAGACTCTTTGTATTGTAAATCATACCTTTAGTTGTCGAGGGAGCGTACTTGGTAAACATGTGAAGCCGAAGGGAGACAGAGCACAGGAAATCACAAGGAGAGGAACAGTTCAGAACTCCTGGCACTTAGATCTGAAGAAAAGAGTTCCTTTCCTCACACTCTCGGAGCCTCGGGAGCCCGGGAACATGGTAGGCTCTTTTCTGAAGCCTTGTTTTGCTGAATCGGTACCAGTTACTTCTGAGAACATCCCAGAAGAGTTTCCTTCCCATTAGTTCCATTTATTTCCCCAAAGCTACAGAAGAGTGTCAAAGCACCAGCAATTATCTAAGACCTGAAAGTCTCAAGTAACAGATCTGGCTGCCACATCCACTGTTTTGAAACATGAATTATACCATGTCATCCTCTGCTCAAGGACTTACGGCATCTCCCTCCTGCTCTCAGATCCATCAATCAGTGAACGTTACTGAACATCCTATTTAGTGCGCAGCGCTCCACTACGTACAGGAATACCTGAGTAAATTCATTTTTTAAAAAATGTTATTGAGCACCTACTAACTGGCAGAAGCCATGTTGGACACTAGAGAGTAAGCATGGATGATTAAGACGTGGTCCTCATCCTAAGAGAAGCTCAAAGTTTCCTGGAGTTAATGCATGGGCAGTGGGTAAACAATAGTCACAGCACACTGTGGTAAGTCAACACTAGGGACACATGCACAGAATTCTGGGAAGCCTAAGAGAAGGCACCACAGAAAAGCTGACACATCAGCTGGGCTTTGAGGAATGAGGAGGCATTTACCAGAGGACATGCAGGGAAAGGTACCCCAGGCTGAGTGGATGGCGGGTGCTGTGTTGCCCTGAATAAAGCACTGTAGATAATGAGAAAGGCTGACCATTGCTATCCACCACCTGGTATTTTATTATGTGCTAGAGACTACAAAGGTTTTAGGATAGTAGAGATCAAGAAGGCAGAACCTGGGACAGTCCACCTTTGCTCATGTATTCCATAGTTCTCACTAGGCAGAATGGTGGAGAAAAGGGGTGAAAAGAAAAGATCTTAGAGAGATCTGAGTCAGAATCACAGCTCCACTAAAAAGTGTGTCATAGCCAAAATAAAAATGCAGAAATTGGCACCTCCCTTCCTCAACCCACCCATTAAAGCAGATGCCAACTTGTCTTCCTTTCCCAAAAGCCCAAGGAAAGTCTTATTCTTCAAGACCAGTTATTTGGGGCTTCAGAAAGCAGGGTCAGGATGGGGGCAGTAAGGAAAAGGACTAGGGGCTCACAAACGAGGTCAGAAGCTCTGAGATGAACAGGCGCAGACCCAGTATGGGATACAATCACAGAAAGGTACAGGGACTCATCTTCACCGCATTCAACAAACCCCATTTTTCTGAAAATACTTTTGTTATACATTCCTGTGTTATTTGTTTATTTTGTTCTCTTTTGATTTTTAACTAAAGCATTGCCTGAAACATGGGTCATGGCTTTATAAAAATCACATTAGCTGTGTTAGAATCACATTTGCTGTTAGAGGAGGGCTTTAATGTAGTAACCTCTTCACTTTCCTTATCTGCAAAATATAAACTTATACATCTGAGCGATTTGATGAAAATGAAATGAATAATTTAAAATTCTGATAATCAAAAAGGATCCCTTCTTTTCTACAGCGATTCATGCCCTTTCATTCTATTGTTTATTCACTCAGTTCATTATTTTTTTTTAAATACATTTTGATTTTTTTATAGAGAGGAAGGGAGAGGGATAGAGAGTTAGAAACATCAATGAGAGAGAAACATCAATCAGCTGCCTCCTGCACATCCCCTAATGAGGATGTGCCCACAACCAACGTACATGCCCTTGACCAGAATCTAACCTGGGACCCTTTACACCACAGGCCAACGCTCTATCCACTGAGCTAAACCGGTTAGGGCCAGTTCATTATTTTGATCACCTGCTACTGGCATACCCTGTAAAACCAGTGGTTCTCAACCTTGACTGCACATTAGAATCACCTGGGAATCTTTTTAAAATCCTGATTTCTGGGCCTCATCCTCCGGAAATTGTTTCTTTGTTATGGGGTGGGGCCACAACATTAGTAACAAAGAAACAGAATTTCCAGAGGATGAAGCCCAGGAATCAGGATTTTAAAAAGATTCCCAGGTGATTCTAATGTGCAGTCAAGGTTGAGAACCATTGTGTTACACTCTTCCTGTCTGTATCAATCCGGCCTGTCTTCAGAGCTCAGCATGTTTTAGTCTGCCCAGCACCACTTCCCTCTTCTTCTTCCCAGTTTTACTGAGATATAATTGATATAATATTTTCTAAATTTAAGGTGTGATGATGATGTGATACACACATATACTGCAAAATGTTTACCACAATCAAGTTAATTAACACATCCTTCGCGTTTCATAATTACCATTTTTCCATTGTTGTGGTTATGGTGAGAACATTTAAAATCTACTCTTAGCAGCTCTCAAGTATACAGTACAATATTGTTAACTATAGTCACCATGCTGTGCATTAGATCCCCAAAACTTATTACTCTTAAAAGTGAAAGTTTGTACCCTTTGACCACTATCCCCCACCCCCAATCCCTAGTAACCCAATCTGCTCTCTGTTTCTATGTGCTCAGCTTTTATGATTCCACATATAACTGACACTTGTCCCTCTGACAGTAACAGTGTCAACCCCTGGCTGTGGGTGTAGGCATTTGACACACGCCAATTATGATTTCTCCCCTTGGCCCACAGTCGACCCGGAGCAGGCCCAACACCCCAGCCAGGCCAATCACAGTGCTGCTTAGGGTTTTTCAAACTGGAGCTGGAAGAGAGGCTCTGTTCCTTCCGAATGTAAGACCTTAAAATGCAAGCACAAGCAGCTAGCAGCCCTAATTCTAGTCACCAACCTACAGAATCTTGAGAGAATGAAGCCAACCTACAGAAAGATGAACACAGAGGAGAAAGAGAATCCTTGGCCTTCCTGAGGGCTGATCAGAGGGATTCATAAATGTAACCCTATTCACTAAGTTAAGTTGAGGTGGTTTCCTTGCAGTTGCTACTCAGAGTCCTGGCCAACACAGTATCTTCCGAGACCTCACTGAATGCCCTTTCTCCCTGTCTGTGGCCATTCTGCCTTCTGAGTGACTACAATACTCTGCCTATGCGACACAACTTACCTCTGACAATGTGTCCACCATTGTCACGTGACTTTTCCTCCCAAACATGGTGCTTCTCAACACCAAAGGCCTCATCACTAAGAACATAGTAGGTACTCAATAAATGTGTTGAGATAAATAGAATACTCATAAACTATGAGAGCTAGAAAGGATCTTAGAGAATCAGTTAGAAATTCTCTGGAAACTGGGAAGTGTACAGTAATTTTTTTCCATAATAATAGCTGCTAGGAGGCAGTAGGAAGATGGCCATGTAAGTGTGCATTGCAATTCTTCCTGAGTAATCTCAAAATGACATAATATCAAAACTGTCCACATATAAATGTGTGTGTGTGTAAAAATGCACCCAGACATACCTTATTATAAGGGAGTATTCATGCCCAGGATTCCTGAGTCCAACTGTAATTCATTGTCTCTAGAGACACTAAAGCATATAATTTAAATTTTATGTGAATTCAGCAACAGATATTAAACATCTAAAGAATACAGATACCTTCTGACCCAGCAATTCAGCTTCAGAAAATTTACCTTAAGACAAGAATTTGAGCAAGGATTTTCGCCACAGCATGATAAAAAAAAATGCAAGAGATCAAAAAATACCAAATTATCTACACACAGGGCTTCGTTAGAGAAATCAAATGGCCTATTTGTACAATAAGGTTCCATTTTTTTAAAAAGTCATATGAAAGAAAGAGACATTACATTATTGCTAAGTGGGGGGGAGGGAAGTAGGTAGCAAAATGGTATGTATTATAGGATAATCCCATGTTTTGTGTGAATATTTAAATATACATAGGTATATGCATATGTGAGCATAAAGCTGGAAGAATGTTAACTATGTGTCTCCCTGAATTGTACCATTATACATAAGTTTCATTTTCTCTTTTTTTTTTGCTTATTTTTATTTTGGGAGTTTCCCACCATAATAATATATATATATATTAGACCTGTGCACGAATCCATGTGCCAGTAGGTCGCCGCCCTCCTGTAGCTCCCCCCACCCCCCCCCCCCCCCGCCCCACGCCCTCCTCCCTCATAGCTTGTTGCCCTGCCCTCTCTGTAGCTCTCCGCCTCCCCCTTACTTGCTGCCCTGCCCCATCCTGTAGTTCTCTGCACCCTGCTTGTAGCCAGTAGGTCGCTGCCACCCTCCTGTAGCTCCCCCCGCCCTCCTCCCCCTTTCCCCCCTCATAGCTTGCTGCCCTGCCCCCTCCTGTAGCTCTCCACAGCCCACTTGTACCTCACTGGCCCACCCTCCTGCTGATCCATGATCTGTTCAGGATGTGCTTGGTCATTAGGCCTCAGGGCATAACAGTTAATTAGCATATTCCTCTCTTATTATACAGGATATATATATATATATATAATTTTGTGTAATTAGAAAAAGACAAGAGGAGTGTTTTTTAATACACAAAAATGTTCTTAGAGAACCCTCATGTTGCAGAGGAGGAAACTGAGGCCCGAGAAGTTATGCAGTTTGCCCAAGGTCCCACAGTTAGCAATGGCAAACTTAGCACCCTAAGCCCAGGGCAGAGTTCTTTCCAGCAGATTGGGCCACCACCACTAAGGGTATTGCGTTTGAAAATTCCCGCGCTGACTTCATTCTGTACTTGGAAACAACCATCCTAACACAAGCATCCTTACATGGGAGCAGTAAGTAGCAACAGAAATGCACCTTGAATTTCATGTCATGTGATTTGAAACGTGGTGCTGACATTACCTGCTGGCATTTTATCCCAGCCTACTGGATTTATTATGAAACTGGGACCAAATTTTTCAATTAATAGAGGGAACATAGGTTTAATATTAGTGAAGTCATATTTTTGCAGCTGCTCTGGTTCTCAATCCTTCCACAGTTTAATGTGCTACCTTTGTGATTTTAGCAAATGGAAAGATTGTGTGTGTTCATTTATAATAATTGGCTATATGCTTCCACTAAGTTGCAAAGATTCAATGATTTTCAGGAATCATAACAGACCATGACCTATACATTCAATTTCCAATGGTAAAAATCCCCTGACCAAAGTGGATGTTGATGACGAACTAACACGCTCTGTAACAATCTGTTGTGAGCATTGAATTGACCTGTAAGTATTCCAGATCCTGCCTGATGAAAATGGGTTTTATTATTTTCCATTAGCAGCTGCTACAGCAAAATGAACGCCCTGTCCACAAGGGAAATAAAAGTGCTTCCCTCTTTGCAGGAGCCTCTGCTGCAAATGTAAACAAAGCCAGCCCCTCCTGGTCCTTCCCTTCCTCTCTCCCTGCATCACGCTGAAATGTCCACACTCCAGGGTCACCCGTAGTCAGCAAGTCCCGCCTGGGTCCATGGCATCCAGTGAAAGCTTAACGGCATTTAATTAAAGTATTTACAGAGCACCTACTATGCACTCAGCATTTTGCTGATGTCGGTGCCTGGGAACGTGGGAGATAGCATGGGGGAAGGAAACCATTGGAAAAGTGCTCCCTGCCCTGAAAATGGCCACTGAGCCTTCCAATTGGTTTTCCCATTAAAATAAGAAGCATTATGTTGTCAGTACTTTCTATAGCTCTAGTTCTCAGAACAGCCTTACTAATTAGATGTTCTGATCCCTATTTTACAACTGTGAAAAAATGAAACCTGAAGAGGTCAAGTAATGGGCACAGCGGATATGTGAAAGAGATGGGCTTCAACCCTGGGGCTCCCTGGCACTAAAGTCTGCACCCTTAGCGGTGCCTTGAATGGATCCTCAAGTGCATGAGCCATAGCCAATAAAGGGTGATGTGGCATTGTGGTCAGGACCTAAGGTTTGTTATCAGGAGGTGTGTATTCCCCAGCCCCTGCCCTACCACCTTGAGTTCCAGGTGACTTACCTGTAAAAAGGGATGATAACACCTCCCTCATATGGAGGATGTGAAGTTTCAACAAGATTAAATAAAATAGTATATGTAAAAAAAATAAAATTCCTGATACATAGGAGTGCCAAGAAATGTTGCCTATATTTAAACAATTAAAAGTACTCTAAAGTTGATTGAAAATAAATAAATAAATAGGGTGGGGGGAGGGGTACAGTTTGGAAATGGCCAAAATAAATAAATAAATGATGATGATGATGATGATGATGAGTGTTCTCCAACTGGATTTAAGCACCTGAAGATGTTCCATGGCTAACTTTGCTGGCTGCCTATATGCACATCTTTGCCATCACAGTGGTCTGCTTTATGCTGTGTTGTTTCTTGCATTTATAAAATCATTCAGTGCTATTTTTGTTTCTACAAGTTAATCGCAAGATCCCTCACCATCGTTCCATTTTGGGCATTTGCATCCTGCAAAATAATCCTCATTTTGGCAAATGCGGTCAGATATACATATAAGTGAGTTAAAAAACCATTTAAAGAAATCACTTCTCTAAGGACTTATTAAATTTCCGTCCAGAGAGACAGAGAAAAATATCTATCACGGTATTAAGCAAACAAACAAGCAAAACCCCACGCCTCTCCTCTGCTGGCTTTTTCTCTTCCTGCCTGCTAAATGAAGCTGATGCAGAGCTCTCTTCTCTGACTCTCCTCTCTCACTGTCTCCCTGGTGATCTCATCTAATTCCACAGCTTCAACACTCAGGTAATACATGCAATTCCTACATCCCTCTTTCTGGCCACGACCTCTCTCCCCAATTCATGATCTGCATTCTCAGCTGGCTGCCGACACCCTGACCCCCTCCGCCCCCCGAAGCTGAGAACTGCAAATCAGAAGCCTGTGTATTCTCCTTGTGTTTCTGTTCAAGGTAGCAGGTCCTCCCCAGTCTAAATCAAAGCTAGCAGACATCTTTGCCTCTTTCTTCCTTCCTGCCTTTAACTCAGCCTATCAATTCTCTCTCTGCTACTTCATTGATATCTGCCCCTTCGTTTCCTCCATTTCAGCCACTGTCCTAGTGAAAAGCTTATGATAGTTCACTTGGACTCAACTGAGGAAAAGTCAGAAGTCAGCCTCCTGACTTCTCTTCCTTTAGTCTCTCTTCACGCTAATTCATTTTATACCTTGCTGACCAATGAATATGACTCCTAAAGTACAGTGCTGACCATGTTTTCTCACTAATCAGACACTCTCCACAGCCACTGTCTTCTGACAGAAGAAAACACAAAAATACAGCAGGTCCTGCATGCTTCGGTTGCTACTAACCTTGCTAGCCTTGCGGCCTCTATTCCTCTGAACATCCCCATATTTCCACTAAACAAGACTATTTGCAATGAACAACACAGGCCTTTTATGTATTCCCCCTTTTCATAAATATACATACACACACACACACACACACACACACACACACACACGCTGAGTGGCCAGATTATTACGACCACCTGGCGTTTGTAGGCAAATTAGCTATAATTTCGAGCTGAAGTTGCTAGAGGGCCAGACCATTATAAATAGGGAAGCATGTTGTTTACCACAATAGTAGAAGTGATTTTTTTCTGGAGATATGGGTAAACAACGCGATTTAACAGCCTTTGAACTGAGTGGCCAGGTTATTATGACCACCTGACATTTGTAGGCAAATTAGCCATACACTGCATCGTATGGGATACGGAAGCTGAAGGCCTGTTCGAACACCTTTGCTGTCTACAGTTACCAAGATAAAACGTTTCCAATTCACACAGGAACACAAGGATTGGACAGTCGAGCATTGGAAAAAAGTCACGTGGTCCAGTGAATCACGTTTCCAGTTGCATCATGCAGATGGCAGAGTGAGAATTTGGTGGAAACAGCATGAAAGCATGCACCCCACATGCATAAGCACAACCCTTCAAGCTGGTGGGGGTAGTGTTATGGTTTGGGGCATGTTTTCCTGGCATGATTTGGACCCTATACTTCATGTGGAACAATGTCTGAATAGCACAACATACCTAAGTATTGTTGCTGATCAAGTTCATCCTATCATGTTGATGGTGTATCCCAATGGAGATGGCTTCTTCCAACAAGACAATGCGCCATGTCACGGTGCTCATATTGTGCAGGAGTGGTTTCAAGAACATGAGGGAGACTTTACCTTGCTTAGGTGGCCCCTAAAATCACCAGATCTCAATCCAATTGAACATATTTGGGACAAAGTTAAAAGAGCCATCAGGCAGCTGGTTCCACAACCATCAAATCTCACAGAACTGGACAGTGCTATTCATCAGGCATGGTGTCAGATTCCTCGCATCACCTTTCAACATCTTGTGGAGTCAATGCCAAGAAGAATTGCCTCAGTATTGAAGGCAAAAGGTGGCCCAACAAAGTACTGATGGGGTGGTCATAATAATCTGGCCACTCACGTTCAAATATATCCCACATTCAAAGGCTGTTAAATCGAGTTGTTTACCCATATCTTCAGAAAAAAATCACTTTTACTATTGTGGTAAACAACCTGCTTTTCTATTTATAATTGTCTGGCCCTCTAGCAACTTCAGCACAAAATTATAGCTAATATGCCTACAAACATCAGGTGGTCATAATAATCTGGCCACTCAGAGTGTGTGTGTGTGTGTGTGTGTGTGTGTGTGTGTGTAAAAAAATATATATTTTTTTTTATTATTATTATTATTTTTTTTTTTGCTACTCCCTCACCTTGAAAACCCTTCTTCCTAAACAATGACCTGTTAAAACCCTCCTTCCACATTTGGGCCCAAGTTCAAATGTCCTTGTCCTGTGGTGCCTTCCTCCTTATTTGCACTCCTAGTGGATAGTTACACCCGAGCATGGGCCACATCTGGCTGGGAGTGGGACTGTCCCTCTTCATCTCCAGTAGAAGGACCTGGCCACTGGACCCCTCCATTTCTTCCCTCCCAGCCTTATGTTGTTTTGTCAGATATTTTACCTCTACGTGTTCTAAACCCAAAAGTACAGAGTTATTTCAATAACCTTTTAAAGACACATAAATAATAAGATGAGGACACTTTAAACAAGCTGAGTACACTTGCCCAAGGTTAACATGTACCAAGCGCCAAAATTAAGATTCCAGTCCAATTCTGTTAGTTGCCAGAAACCATACATCATGGTGTCCCCAAACCTCTACAGTCCCACTACCGTTTGGACAATTCCAGATGGTGCCACTTCTAGACCCGCCACATAGTATTTATGAATGACAGGGTGTAGATGCATATTGATGCTCTGAGGCGTTTTGAATTTTTGGTTTTGAGGTTTCCATTGTGGCAGTGGTGGAAGTGGTGGTATTTTCACGATGTTCTTGATGTTCTGAGTTTAGCTGTGACCCTCTGGTTGTGTAGTATTCATAGTTCTGACAAAAGCATTTTCACTTGGAGGGACTCAATTCTCTTCCCAATTATTTAATGATATATCTTGAGTAATGATGTCAACCCAGGATTGAAATGACATCACCGCAAGGCAGCAAGGTACTTCTGAGTCTAGATAGAATGAAGGTCTGGGAACTAGGAGTGAGGAGAACATGGTTTGTTGCCAGTGAAAATGGGTTCTTGGGGTGTCATGAGAAAGGAATATCAAAGGGCACACTCGTGGAAGAAATTTAAGCATAGTGGCAAGATTTACTGAGATGGAGGGAAATAATATGCCTTCTAGGATGTAGAGGGCAGGCAGGCTCTAGCAGCGACTGTTCCAAGGTCCTTGATAATCCTCCATATATTGTCTTGGTTTTCAGGAACAAGCAGGCTGTCATTCAAACTATCCAACCTACTTCCTGGGTTTTCCTGGGCTTGTGTTGGGTCCACCCCTAACCAATCTCTTTCCTAGATCTTCCGGTGTTTCATGCCCTTACCCAATCTGCTTCTTTTCCAAAATTACATGCCTCCCCTTTATGGTGCCATCTTGGATTCTATTGCGCATGCACCCAGCAAAGGAATTTCCCCTGTTGTTTTTATTCCTCCCTTGGTAATCCCGGCTGATGACCAGTAATGACCAGTAATTGACTCTCCCTGCCCGATTCTTCCTGTGGGCTGTGGGGTCAAGTCCCCTGGCTGAGGATGCAGCTGCCCCCTGGGGAGCCTAGGAATGCTGTGGCTTCCTAGTGAATGAGGTTAAATGTCCTACTCAGCTCCCTTGTTTATTAGGCTTAATGCCCATTTTCATTTGCTCCCTTTATTTATTACTAACTAGCTACCTACACTAAGGGTTTCACTGGGAAGCCAATGCAGTGGCTATTCATTCAGACTACTTGATGAGTTTTACTATATAGCTTGCTGTGTATTTCAAGACAAAAGCCATAGTGTGAGGAAGGAAGAAATGAAGGGAGGAAGGAAGAAATGAAGGAAGGAAGGAAGGAAGGAAGGAAGGAAGGAAGGAAGGAAGGAAGGAAGGAAGGAAGGAAGGAAAGGGAGGAAAAGGAAAGAAAAGAAATATTCCCATCCAAGGTTTCAGAGTAAAGGGAAAATCCCTAGGATCACCGCCAATTGTCATGGGAGAAATTTTTCTTCCTGATCTATTTTTGGCAGTCAGTTCAACTTCATGCATCATTGTTTTACTTATGGCATGTACAGTAGCCAGAGAAAAACCCATAATGTCTTTTCTGTCTGGTGGGAATCTTATATTCCTATGCACAGTGACAAATGGCCTGATCACAACAATTCTTTTCCTCCAACATCATAGTGTTTAAATATCTTCTGAATCTGTGGAGCGCATTTAAAAGGAATGGACTCTTACCGCACGCCCAGCACAGAGACCACAGCACAGATTAGCAGAGAACGTGGCACGGTTGGCGGAGCATCATTCCTACAGAAGCTGTCAGGGAAGAGCGAGCCGCAGAGCGTGAGGGACATGAAAGAACACAGGCTATCTAGGCCGCAGGAACATTCCACTTAGGGGATATTTTTTTTCCTCTGAAAGTAAACTAATACTCAAATACTTAAGCGAGGTAAGAAAATCAGATTTAATCATGGGGAAAATAATTACAAATGGCTTAAGTCAGCTTAAGCTTTTCACCACTTTATCCTTTATTTTTATTTTCACCTTCTGGAAAAGGCCATGTTTCATGCTAGTAGCCTTTGAATCACACTAATTCACTGCTTCGGTTGTTTTTATCCTTTACTGGAGATTTTTCAAAAACTTGAACTCTTCACGGGAAAATATCTGCAACGTTAGAAGCTGACTCACGTTTCCTAGTTTTTCATGAAACAATGACATTTTTTCCCTTTGATGCTATCATCTAACTCCACAGGAAATTTTACTACCGAGCTGCTTTCATCTCTTTCCTGCCTTGAAGATAAATGATCCTTGGTCTCCTTTAGACCTGCATAAATCACAAAGCAATCTACTAAGAGATGCCTGTGGCAAACAGCTTCAACTAGAATCAAAAAGACAGTCAGAAATATCCATACTGTTTACACAAGGAGTAACCGAGGCAAAGTAATCCAAATACTGCACTCCCTTTTCTTACACATACAAAGCATGGCTCACACGGGAATTGTTGAGAAACATGAATTAGCTCATGTCTGACATAAAGCACCGTGGCTACTGTTACAGGTGACTCTGAGTTCTCAGCACCTCCCCAGCAAGAGCATGGCCTGTTAGCCTGGCCTGTGTAGCTCAGTGGTTGAGCTTCGACCCAGGAGCCAAGAGGTCACTGGTTCAATTCCCAGTCATGCCCGGATTGTTGGCTCCACCCCCAATGGGAAGCATGGGGGAGGCAGCAGATCAAGGATGTTTTTCTATCACTGATGTTTCTATCTCTCTATCCCTCTCCCTCTCTCTCTAAAAATAAATAAAACATTATAAAAAAGAACATGGCCTGCTAGAAACCAAATTCTTACAAGAAAGACATTGATCAAGAAATCCATTTCCTTGAGATTTTGTGTGTGTGTGTTTTTTAAATTGTTGTTTACTGTGTCTTATTACACAGACAACATCAATGGGATACTAAGTAGAAGAGGAAAAAAAAGTTGTCACCCATAATGATGCCATCTGATGAACTAAAACATTTCCATTTGCCTATACATATGCATCTTTTTTTTTTAAGACCTATTGGGGCAGAGATACAATTTTCCATTACTCTTTTTTTTTTTCACTTAACAATGACATTTTCTTTTTTGCACTCATAATCTTCCTTTTTGCCCAGGGATACAATTGCATCAGGTGGTTGTACATATTTATTTAACTTGAGGCTTTAAAGGACTACATAAAGAAGTGATTACTAGCCCAGGCTCTGCAAATACAGGTGAGGAAAAAGAAAGTTTACAGTTGCTTGTATGGAAAATCATACAAAAATTAATCCTATATAATAAAAAGGATAATATGCAAATCGACTGAACAGCAAAACGACCAGTCGCTATGATGCGCACTGACCACCAAGGGGCAGATGCTCAATGCAGGAGCTGCCCCCTGGTGGTCAGTGCACTCCCATAGGGGGAGCGCCACTCAGCCAGAAGCTGGGCTCACAGCTGGCAAGCGCAGCGGCGGTGGCGGGAGCCTCTCCTGCTACACAGCAGCACTAAGGATGTCCGACTAACAGCTTAGGCCCGAGGGCTCCCAGACTGTGAGAGGGAGCAGGCCAGGCTGAGGGAACCTCCCTTCCCCTCCCCCCCCTTGCCGAGTGCACAAATTTTGTGCACCAGGCCTCTAGTAAATAATAATACAAGAATAAACTCTGTGTTTTGCATACTCACAATTGTAAACCTACTTTTATCCCACCCTGTCATTTGAAGGAGAGTTCTACCATTACTGGACTAGGGGCCTTAGGATAATTCATCTCTGTCTCTACGCCTCTAATTTTATCTATATTTAAAAATGAAAACAATGCTAGCATCTCCTTTAAAGGGTTATTGTGAGACCTAAATGAGACAGAGCACACAAAATCCATAACACATGACCTGGCTTATAGAAACCACTCACTAGAAGTTGACTGTTTTTATTATTAACTAGAGGCCCTGTGCACAAAATCCTGCTCGAGTAGGGTCCCTGGGCCTAGCCTGAGATCAGGGTCATCTTCCACCTGCTTGCCAGTCCCCATTCCCACCCCACCGCCACCCAGCCCAGTTCCCTGCTGGCCATCCAGCAATCGGAGCCTGCGGGCTCAGGGGAGGGACTTAGAGGTGGTCAGTGCACCTCATAGCAACTGGTTGATCAGTTGTTCTGGTCGTTACGCTGTTATGGTCACTGGCCTTTTATTATATAGGACAGTGATGGCAAACCTTTTGAGCTTGGTGTGTCAGCATTTTGAAAAACCCTAACTTAACTCTGGTGCCATGTCACATATAGAAGTTTTTTGATATTTGCAACCATAATTAAACAAAGACTTATATTTTTAATATTTATTTTATATATTTAAATGCCATTTAAAAAAGAAAAATATACCAAAAAAATGAGTGTCATAAGTTCGCCATCACTGATATAGGATAATAACGAAATTTATTTTCCAGCTGTTACAATTATGCAGAAAGATAAAAGAAAATTTCCTCAATGCACTTAAGAAGGACAAGATCTGATGCAGTTCTGTCCATTGTTATGCAACTTTCCCACCTATATCCTCTCTTCTCAGACACAGCATAATAGCCAAAGGGCCTGCCCCAGCAGGCAACGGTGCAGGACCTGAGCTTTGATCTTGCATAAGGGAGACTTCACTTCACTAATGGCCTCATCGCCCAGAACTGCAGCAAGGAGCAGGGAACTTAGACCTCAGTTAAGTTCAACTGCCACACTGTGTCAAAAGGAAATTGAGGCCTTGAGAAGTGAAGTGATTTGTCCAAGGTTGCCCTGAACAGGACTCCAATACAGCCTCCCGACCTATTTTTACCTTTGTTCACTGCTTCCCTTCCGCTCCAGGTCTGACCCTGTTTACAAAGAGTGGAGGATATCTCCAGGGATTCATGCCAAGAGCTCACCTTCCCAGCCCTAACGTCTTTCTCAGCTTCCCTGCCTCTATGGTGAGGTCACCTTTCCTGGAAATACCTATGATGTCTTTCCAAAAACCCTCAGCCATGAGTCTGGCAATGAAATCAGCAGAATCTAAACTAATGGTTACGTAGTAAGCATAAGCGAAAGAGATCAGTGAGCTCAGTCAAACCACATCCAAATCCAGAATGTCATTTTCTTAGGGGACCGATGGGAAGCAGAGTTTGCCACCCAAAAATATGCCTTTTGGGATACTGATTTTAAGCTGATTATTGTTAAGGAACAAAAGACTCAGGAAAAAACACTGACTTTCACCCTAAGTGCCTAAAAGGATTTCAGAGAGAGGACTTGCTCCAGGAAGGGAAATAGCATCACAGGTAACTATAGTGTAATATAAACTAGTGTGAGAGAGAGGAACCTAGCAAGGCCCACTTGTTCAAAGTCCTCTCTGTGTCACACTGTTGAAGATGGCCCAACACAATTCCATGTGAATTGCTTTCTGGTCTAATGAAGTTTCAAATCCTCACCCCTGCTTCTCCTTAGCTCCAGAATAGCATATAAGACTTAGCTGCCCATCTGTCCTTGGGTGTCATTCTTATGGCACCCCCAAATGTACATCTGTGAAGTACACGTTCAACATTTCCTCCTGCTAACCTGCCTCTGTTATATTTGAGTATTAGCTCAACCAGAAGAACTTGGAAGGTGGGAGAAAAGTGATGGGGGTTTTTTTGTGCACTGATGGGACCGTAGGGTTCTTTTTCTCCTTTTCTCCTAGTTGCTTGCCACATCTGTGTATTTAATTATTCATTCCTTTCCCTGCTGCTAGAAGAACCCAAATTTTCCTAATAGATTATTTCAAGGTAGTTACAATTTGACCTAAAAGAGGAAGTGCTATTTCATAGTAAAAAAAAAAAAATCCATTCTCGAGAATATAATCATAACATACCAAGAGGTTTTATTGACGTATGAATAAGCAACTGAATTACAGTTTATCTACAAATCTATCACTACTGTTAATCAGAAAACAAAAATTAAAAAACAACAACACATTTCTGGTAAAGTTTGTCACCTCAAGTAACCTTTACAAAAACAAAAAATCAACTGGTCTCCACCCAGTGAGTTGACTTTACCTGATAGATGTCTGCAGCTTTGCTATCACCCATCAGTGTGTTCAAAAATAGACGTAGGTTCTATCCATTTTTGACAGAGAAATCTCAGGCTATGTGAACATAATTTTTTTTTTAAGGATTAAAGAAATAGAGCTCTAGACATTTCCAACATCCTGCATCCACTACCTCAAATTAGCTTAGTTGAGAGTTGCCAAGTGGAGAGAGATGAATAAAAATGAGGAGCAATTAGCCCAGCTTTAATACGAAAATAATTGTTTCAAAAATGGCTGTAAATGCTTGGTTCTCTTGAAGAGGCTAAATGTTACCAAAGTACAATATAAGTCAACTCACATTAAATTTCCACAAGTTTCAAAATAGTGAGAGTTGAGTTAATAAGATGTTTATAAGTGGTAGGTTTAAAAGAAAATATTATTTCTCCTGCTTGCTCTTGGGAAGGCTTGTTTCTTTTTCTCTTCCCATCTGCCCCACATTCTCTTCCTTGCAGACTCACCTCTTTGTTACCATCCCTAAAGCATAGGCAGGAAAGAGAAGTTCTACCTTGCACTGTAGTTAAGTAAAATCAATACACATTAACTACACAGCCACTGTGTGCCCTAAATAATACAAGTTGCTGGGAAAAATGAAAAGACCTGTGCCTGGATTATAGTACTTACAACCTATATCTTATTTCCTTGTGAACCAGGTAAGTATAGCCCAAGTGGTGACCTCAGCGCAGGGGAGCAGCTGAAGAACTATTGTGGGCTCTCGGCAGGCTCTTCCACCTTCCGGGGAGCTGGAACAGGCCAGGGCAGGCCCTCCCTTTGAGAAGCCTATTTCCAAATCTTTAACATAAGCACCAGTAGTAGCTATCATTTACTGAGCACTTTCTTTGGGCCAGGCTGGGCACATTCAGTCTTTGCAACATTCCTATAAGGTAGGTATTGGGATCCCCATTTTACAGATGTGGAAACTGACACAAACAGTTCAAGTTGTTCAAGGTTAAATCATTTTAAAAAGAGGCAGAGCAGAAATTTGAACTCAGGACTCAAACACCAATGCCAAACCCCTCATCCAGATTCTAATCACCGACTTTGCCAGTATCTTTTCCTCCCACCTCCACCTCGGTTTAGGCCCCAAAGTTCTTTCATGCAGGAATATCAGGCTCATTATAAAAGAAAAGAAAAAGAAAAAGCTTGGAGCCAGAGTGTAAACCTTGGCTATAGCCATCAACAATCTCTCTTTTACCATTATTATTGCACTAAGCTATATAACATGAAGTGTTGTTGCCAGAGTTGTACTAAAGATATATTGCCTAAATATAAAACTAGCCCATTAACTTTTAAGAATTTTCTTCTCAAAATTCCATATGGAATGTGCAAATTAATTAAGCTCTAGTGCTATAAACCGAAGATAATCAGCCTTAACCAACTGAAGAGCCACTGTGTCATCCAATAGTCAGAACACCACCAAATAATTAAGCACATTTCTGATATAAAAAGGCACATAAACGTTTTATTATAAAATAACACTGCACTCATCCTAATGGGCTAAATAAAGGTTGCTGCCTAATTCTTAATATTTCTCTACTCAGAAACAGGTCTGGAATGAATATTAGGTTCCCAGGACCCAGCAAGTCCTCTGCTACCTACTTGGCTGGTGATTGAATGTTAGTAAAAACACTTGCTAAGTCAGTTTTAAAAGTGATTATTTATTTCTAAAGGGCAATCATCATAGCAATAATGCTATCTTTCATTTGTGTAGTAGTTAAGATTTTTTTAACAAACCTGGATATATATTCAACTCTTATTTAACCTCTCAAAGCCTCGTCTGTAAAACGGGCTTTCTCACTGGGCCATCGCAGAAATCACTTACTGTCCTGCGCTTGGCACCATGCCTGGTACATAGTGAAGGCCACTCCGTAGAGGTAGCTATAACTTGGAGGTGTTTACGGAAAAGAGAAAAAAAATCACAGGGGGATTAAGGCTTGGGTTTCTTGGGAGGACAAAGATTGGCTTGGCATTTTCACCTGTCATTTCTTTCAGGGATACTTGTGTTCAGTATCCACCCATCATAACCCCGTGAACACGTTGTAGGCCATTGACACGTATGGTTCCGGCTCTGGTACCAGAATAGGGATGGATTGCTCAATAGGAATTGCTGTGTTTTTCTGTTTCAAGTGCTATTTTTCCCTGAGGCTTTCCGCCTGTCACTTCAGTTCAAAGACAAGTGGCTCACGTGTCTAGAAAACCACGTGCTCAGGCTCCCTGTCCGAGATTCTGTTGATTAGTGGAAAGGTCATCCACTGGGAGAGAAGCTTCCTCTTACTCCAGGCTGGTGTGCATAACTGCAGAGAGTCTGGGTGCTTAATGGTGCTTATTGCTGAGCCGTCCTGAGGTCAGCGATCCTTTCACCGCTAACTCGCAGGCCTAACAGGCATTATTACAGTATGTCGCATAGGAACCTCCTCTGGGTTCCCCAGATACATTACGTTTATGTCGTGCCACGGGCCATGAAAACTGAAGAAAACATATTTTTGTGATTCCATCAGGGGGGACTTATGATTTTGCTTTTTGGTCTCTTGGTTGCTCTTACAGGGGTCCTCTTTGGCTTAGTGGTCCAGTCTGCCCGAGCTAATTATTTGATTGAATAACAACTCCCGGAGGAGTTGGGAATAAGGAAACGCTGGGCTCTCCACGGCCTCACTCACTGTGTCAGCTGCATTGTTACCTGAGGCTCTGAGCCTCCAAGTCCCTCGTCATAAAACAACTATGTGGCCTTTAAGATACTTCATCCCATCGCTAAAGGTCTATATTCTGCTACTATCCTTTTCAAATTTGCCTCTTTGTCAACTATTTCATTTCTCTAATAATGCATAGTATAGGATAGAATTAAATGTTACCTAGAAGACATGTAATTAAATTTGTATATTATTTTCTATAACCAACATGCACTGGAGTTTAATTTTATTCGTAATTACTAACTTCAGGCTTAAAATAGCTGTGTATTAAAGAGAAATACTGCACCAATTTTATAGCCTCTTCTTCTCATATTAATAAAATCACATAAAACACCGCCCACACACATCATAAGCCTCATTCTATCACCCAAAAGCGTGATTAGCAAATTAAAGAGTTGGACTTTCGCTTACACTTATATTCTGGAGGTTTTGCTCTCATTTAAGTAAAGCTCTTGGTCTAAATCACAGTGATTATAATGCGATACTAAGTAAATATGTCTGCTTTTCACAATTATGTGTTATTTCCCACTTTGCATTATCTAATATAAACGCTAGATTTTGTTTACACTTTGATGTGCTGAAAATTGTTTTAAATAATATCTCCTGAAAATATAAGCACAAACATACGTATGAGGCATGAATTTTTTGCCCCCTATAAACAAACTTGTCTCCAGGCTTCGCAGGTGGCACACCAATAGAAATATCGGTGCTTTCAATTTACAGAATTTTATACTTTCCCTGTTACCTTTAAAAAATATATTCTTTGAAAGAAAGGTTACTCTCTTTAGTCTGGTTTTGCTGCACATCTGTGGAATAACAGGACAAATAAATCGGTTTCAGAAGCAATACTCCGAAATCACAGGAAACTGCAATGAGGGGCAGACACAACTTCTAGGAAAACATTCCTCAGATTAAAGGTTGGCCGGCCAAGTCACTGAGACATAAATGTGTTGTGGTTGAGTAGGCATGCTGGATCCTGCAGAATGAAGTTCAAATCCCAGCTCTGCCTCTTACCAGTGGTATGACATTGGGCAATCATTTCATCTTTGTTGGGTTTTCTTTCTTTATTTATACAGTGGAGGAAATTCTGCCTACTTCACAGGATTCATGCAAAAATTAAATAAGATAATATACATGTCATGCTAGTGCATAATAGTCACCCATACATCATGGCGGTTATTGTTATTTCTATTATTGTTAATAAATCAGAAAGAATGTGAGCATGGGGCTGAGTGCACACCATGGTTTTGGCCATGACATTCAGGCAGCAGCACTAGTTTCCCTAGGAGGGTCCTGCTGTGCCCAGGGTGAGGGAATTGGAGCTCAAAGACATGCAGGAAACTGACAGCACTGGAGACCTCTAAGGAAGCTTACATCCTCCTTAGCCTGCCTGAGGCTGCATTATTGCCTACCGTGCTTCTCTCTGCCCTCTGGCACTTACTCCATTTCTCTGTTCCCATGCCAGTCACCCTAACATACTCTGTGCCCCTCTTGCGAGAGTCATCGCCACACCTAAGTTCAGGGAGGGGTAAGTTGGATGACCCTCATCATGTCACTGCTCCTACCGGGAGAAGAGGGAGACTAGGAGATGAGCCTCAAGCAGAAGATAAGGGCTCAACTAGGCAAGTCGCACACATACACACTCCACTGTTGATTGTAAAATCACTTTAGTGACATAATGCTTTTCATGAAATAGAAAATATCAGTACACACTCTATGCAGTAAACAAAGTATTACTTCATTAAACTTTTATTTCAGTTGTGTGTGTATGTTGTCTATGTATACATGTGTGTAAACTAGGTTGCAATATAAACCATATTTCTTTTTGTTCTCATTTGTAATAGGAGACCTTTAAGGTCCCTTTTAACTAGAAAGCCGAGGTTCAATAACTCTCCAAAATTTGTAGAGCTGAGATTTACAATGGCAGTTGTTATGAAGACTTTGGTTTTATTGGGTTGGCCTATTTTTCCCCCCATAAGAAAATAAATTGTTGCCTGGCCAGTGTGGGTCAGTGGTTGAATATCGACCTATGAACCAGAAGGTCATGGGTTCAATTTCCAGTCAGGGCACATGGCACATGCCCAGTGAGGGCCATGCAGGAGGCAGCTGATCAATGGTTCTCTCTGATCATTGATATTTCTGTCTCTCGCTCCTTCTCCCTTCCTCTCTGAAATCAATAAAAATATGTTTTTTAAAAAATAATAAAATAAAAAGAAAGAAAATAAAATGTGTAAGTGTCATGTTAAAAGAACATAAGTAGGGCTACAATTAATCCCCAAGAAGATGAGGAGTCTTCTGGAAATTAGGATACCATGTAAAGTGAGCTCAGTGATTGGTGCTTGAAGCATGCTTTGGACTCTACCAGTATGACCCATTTCCTGGGCTCAGTAGCCCACTTTCGTTCGCAGTATTCCATCCAGGGAGACTTGACCTGCTTGTGAAGATCTGAAGAGGGAGAAAAAAAATCTGCTGGGAGGAAGGGATGGGGGATTTTCCCCAGTACACACACATGCATGAGCTTACACACTCACACAAGTGCCCACCAAGAAGCCAGAAGATGTACAAGGCATCTGCCAAGCTTCCATAGGCCAATGGAAGTACGTTATGGGTCAGTAACAGAGCAAGCCTGCCTGGGATTCCAAAGCTCTCTGAAACCTGTTTTTTACTCTACTTCTCCTTGACACAGAATAAATCACTTCATCCCCCCTCACCCAGGCAGTTAATTAATTTACATCGAGGACTAGAACTGCCAAGGTGATCAGTCACTCCAAATATTGGTGGGCATAGAGTCCCCCTGATTAAAAATGTAAACAGGAATGTTTTTATAGTCAGAAAGTGCCCGGCAAGTACAAAAACAGAGCAAGGGTATCTAGTCGGAAGGCGTTGCCTATTGGTTCTCCAAACAGTCAGTCTAATGAGGCCAAACAGCTGCAAATGCTCATGTTGCAGCCGGGCCCTCTTCTCAACTCCTTGGCTCACCACACTCCTATTAGCACATTCGTTCTTCAGATGATGAAATGTGGTCAGCTTGGTCTAAGCCACCAAATTCCATTGTCTGACATTGAGACCACACCCAAACCACTTTTCTTGTCCTCGCAGGTTTCCAAATTGTGGCTATCTAAGTACAGACCGGTCAGGCCCTTCGTGACTACTGAAAATGTTCGTCTCCATCATCATTAGTGAACTTTCTATCTCAACGCCTAGAGCAGCGGTTCTCAACCTGTGGGTCGCCAACCTGTGGGTTGCGACCCCTTTGGGGGTCGAACAACCTTTCACAGGGGTCGCCTAAGACCACCAGAAAACACATATATAATTACATATTGTTTTTGTAATTAATCACTATGCTTTAATTATGTTCAATTTGTAACAATGAAAATACATCCTGCATATCAGATATTTACATTACGATTCATAACAGTAGCAAAATTACAATTATGAAGTAGCAACGAAAATAATTTTATGGTTGGGGGTTACCACAACATGAGAAACTGTATTAAAGGGTCGTGGCATTAGGAAGGTTGAGTACCACAGTGATTAATCACAAAAACAATATGTAATTATATATGTGTTTTCAGATGGTCTTAGGCGGCCCCTGTGAAAGGGTTGTTTGACCCCCAAAGGGGTCGTGACCCACAGGTTGGTGACCCACAGGTTGAGAACTGCTGCCCTAGAGGGATGCCAGGATTCTGAGGATGCCTTACCTTTATCACCATGTATTAACACAAAGCCAAGAGGAGACCCCAATTCAACATCTTCTTTTTATTCCAGTTGATCTTATGCAGAGGTTTTGTCACTATTTGCTTTTAGTATTATTTAGTTGCTATTCTAGTTTATTTTCCATATCAATAATCTT
Source organism: Myotis yumanensis (assembly GCF_028538775.1). Lineage (NCBI taxonomy): Eukaryota > Metazoa > Chordata > Mammalia > Chiroptera > Vespertilionidae > Myotis > Myotis yumanensis. Next base: position 180,511,256 of record NW_027223753.1, read on the forward strand.
TTAATAATTTGAACATGTCCCCTGAGAGAGGTTTGCAATTGGAAAAAAAAATTAAATCAAAGAAATAAACACATACATTGGTAATGAGAGAAACCAGCCTGAGATATCTCTCCCCCAAGTGTCTCACCACCCCCAGCAATGACTGTTCTAGAGGATTCTGAGAGAATAACAGCGTCTACTTACCTGCTTCCCCACCCCAGTGCAAACTACACTTAAACTTTAATCAATTTTTTAAATCTTTTTTGTTGTGTTATTTCTTTAAACTCACTATTTTAGAAATGTATTTCTTTAAGACAAAAGTATAAGCAGTTCTTCTTACTGTTAGGGTTTCATCCCAGGTCCATCGTGTCAGGAGGTAGGGAAATCTGGGAAGCAGAGCAGCCACAGGCAGGTATGGTGGGCTTGTGCAGAAAAAACAATGAGCATGGTCGGTGTGGCCCAGTGGTTGAGCATCAACCTATGAACCGGAAGGTGATGGTTTGATTTCAGGTCAGAGCACATATCTGGGTTGCGGGCTCAATGCCCAGTGTGGGGCATGCAGGAGGCAGCCAATCAATGATTCTCTCTCATCATTGATGTTTCTCTCTCCCACACTCTCCTTTTTTCTCTATAATCAATAAATATATACTTTAAAAAAAAAAGAACGCAACTCCATTATCATTCTATTGAACATGAGTCTCATTTGGTTTATAGCCATCATTTCAGGAATAAATACATTGCACCTTCCTTTGTATGTCTTCAGTATTGACAAAGTCCTCTGCTTCAGGAATTTTGATTATCAACATGTGAACCATAATTTTCAAATAAAAACTCTAGACAGTTTCTGAGATTAAATTTGTTCTGATGTCATATCTCTTATAAAATGTCTTATCTGATCAAATTTTGGCCATCCCTTCACATTTGTTTTGATGTTAAAATAAAACAGAAATTTAAAAGAAAATAATTATTTTTCAATTTTAAACTCTTTTCAAATTACCTAACAACATTGAATAGCACTTAGGAAGATTCACTGTCTCTCACCCCCATTTCAGTCCATTGCCTTTGTATTACCCCCAATTTGACAGGATCTTATAATATTCCCCAACTTTACAACTAAAACAACAGATGTGCATATACATAACTGAATCTGGGCTAGCATGCACACATGTGTCCTCGTTAATCCCTGAATTTCTTCAGCCTGTGACTCAATTTTTGTGACACATGTTTTTATTGTATTACTGCCCTGAATCATTCAGTTACTCCTTATCAAATAACTTAGGATTTCTCAGTTATTTCATTGATTTGTGGAGACAATGGGTGAGAATATGTGACAGTGAGGCCGTCTCAGAGAAACTGACATATGGGCCAGGAAAGACCTCCACAGGCGGGAAGGTGTGGCAGAAGGCATGCCCAGGGCACTGTGCATTGAGCATCAGGGCGGGCCCAGTGCAGCTGTCCATTACAGGAGGGAGATTCCAGTGATCATCACCACTGTAGTGACATTTTTGAGCACTTCCTTTGTTCACAGATCATCCCAAGTACTTTCTGTGCATGATCTCATTTGGCGCTCAGAAAAGCCTTTATGAACCCCGTTTTGTAGATGAGAAAATGGGCCTGGAGAGATCGCTGAGAACTGATAGAGCCTGGATCTGAACCTAAGCCGTCCAGATTCCAGAGACAGAGCTCCGGGATCTGAATGTGCTTCTGGACCAGACGCAATGCCCACTAGCCCAGTGGTCAGCAAACTCATTAGTCAACAGAGCCAAATATCAACAGTACAACGATTGAAATTTCTTTTGAGAGCCAAATTTTTTAAACTTAAACTATATAGGTAGGTACATTGTTAATAACTTAATTAGGGTACTCCTAAGGCTTAGGAAGAGCCACACTCAAGGGGCCAAAGAGCCGTATGTGGCTCGCGAGCCGCAGTTTGCCGACCACGGCACTAGATCTTTAAGAAGCTTCCTACCTCCTGTGTGTCATTCTAGACTGGGCCCTTGAGTCAGCCTTGACAACATTCCCACCTGCTTCAGAATGAAGCATGTCCTCAGGGTCCTGAAGCCAGGAAAATGTCTTCAGGGGATAAGCAGGCAGGAGGCATCTTGTGATGTTTGACTTTGAGTAATTCTCATACCTAATGGTATTTACCATTCCTGGCTCCTCACACGTTCCCCCTCAACATGTTCTTTTTTGACTATTTATTATCTTTTTCTTTTTTTAGTCCTCACCCAAGGGTATTTTTCCATTGACTTTAAGAGAGAGTGGAAGGGAAGGGAGGAGACAGAGAGAGAGAAACATCAATGTGAGAGAGACACATCAATTGGTTATCTCCTGCACCCACCCCAAGTAAACCTGGGAATCAAACTTGCTGGAGATCAAACCTGCAGCCAAGGTATACGCCCTTGACAGGAATTGAACCTGGGACTTTTCAGTCCTCAAGCCAACACTCTATCCACTGAACCAAACTGGCTAGGGCTTGACTATTTATTATCATAATTAACATTTATTGGACACATTACTGTGAAAAATATGGAGGAAGACAGACCTCCCCCCCTGAACACACACACACACACACACACACACACACATACTTTTGACTTTTGATCCAAATATTTAGATTTCAAACACAATGTTTTTGGCAGGTTAATTCTGTATGAAGAAAATGAACATTTGCAGGAAATGTCAGATGCTTATTTTATGATCAGTGTAAGGAGTAATTTACCCCACACAAAGATTTGGACTTGGCAAGCAAGCCCAGTCTACCTACCCACATGTGCTTCTTCCCTGCCACAATTTTTAGGAAATGGACATTTTTAACTCTCAGTACAATGCAGAGGCAGGGGAGGTGGTTGATGGGGGCCAACATGGCACCTGGGTCAAAGGCATTAGTAGAAGTCTTTGTTTACCCCTCCTTGTAGTAATAGATAAATCCAGGCCAACTCTTCTGTGCTAAACATTTTTAAGAGACATGAAAAGTGACATATTTATTCCACTTATTCCTCTTTCACAATCTTGCGAATGAGTCCAGCAGCACATAAGAAAGATAACTCACTCCAGTGTTCTGGCTTCAAAACTTTCTGCCCATGTGGCATTTCTCCCCTAGAGATATAGTCTGCAGCCTAGACATGCAATGATTTCCATTTGAGAAGCGGTTCCAGTTTCATGTGACATGACATTGAAGACTATAAGATAAAAGAACACAAACACAGGACTTGACAAAGTTTGTTGCTTAATAGTTCTTAGCCATGAAAAGTATGGTCTAGTGAAGACAAGAGAAAGTCACATCGCTGGGGTAGCATTGCATAACAATTGCAAATTTCCACCAAAAGAAGACTAAGCACTTTCGCAATTCAGAAACCTGGAAGGTTTATTAATGGTCTGTGAGCAGGAATGAGTGTTAAGTCTAAATGGACCATGGAACAGAAAGGAATTTTAGTCCAGTGCCTTCATTCTCTAGTTAAGTGGGAGATCATCTGTATTATTCATGGTCATGCAATTGGTAAGTAGCAGAGTTGGGACATGAACACAAATTCTTTGGGTCATTTCATTTAGAGCTCTTGCCAATGTGCCATGCTGTCCCTGCTTTTTTAATCCATAACACCAAAATATACAGGAATGAATACGCAACTCCAAATCCCCAGATTCTGAATCATCTCAGCATCTTCACCAAGTATGTGGACCCAGAGATGAGGACTCCAAGCCATTAACCATGGATAGTCCCCCAACAAATCCCAAGATATCTTAATAGAAGACACTTCCAATAGGGCTTCTGTTTAGCCTGCAGGTAAAGCATCCCATCCAGGGTCCAATCTATTTGGTCAGAACCTGTGTTCTACTAGTTGTTAGATATTTTGAATATCACCCCTGCTTATAGGGAGATGCTGAAGGTACCAGAGCATTGAATTTACACACATCACTTTATTTTTTTATTTTTTTTATAGAATTTCCAGCAGGACCACTTTATTTTTATTTTTTTATTTTTTTCTTTATTGATTAAGGTATTACATATGTGTCCTTATCCCCCCCCCCCATTGCCTCCCCCTCCCCACTCATGCCCTCACCCCCCTGGTGTCTGTGTCCATTGGTTAGGCTTATATGCATGCATACAAGTCCTTTGGTTGATCTCTCCTCCTTACCCCCACCCTCCCCTACCTTCCCTTTGAGGTTTGACGGTCTGATCGATGCTTCTCTGTCTCTGGATCTGTTTTTGTTCATCAGTTTATGTTGCTCATTATATTCCACAAATGAGTGAGATCATGTGATATTTATCTTTCTCTGACTGGCTTATTTCACTTAGCATATTGCTCTCCAGGTCCATCCATGCTGTTGCAAATGGTAAGAATTCCTTTTTTTTACTGCAGCATAGTATTCCATTGAATAGATGTATCACAGTTTTTTAATCCACTCATCTGCTGATGGGCACTTAGGCTGATTCCAAATCTTAGCTATGGTAAATTGTGCTGCTATGAACACAGGAATGCATATATCCTTTCCGATTGGTGTTTCTAGTTTCTTGGGATATTTTCCTAGAAGTGGGATCACTGGGTCAAATGGGAGTTCCATTTTTAGTGTTTTGAGGAAATTCCATACTGTTCTCCACAGGGGCTGCACCAGTCTGCATTCCCACCAGCAGTGCACAGGGTTTACACACATCACTTTAATTATACCTATAGGAGGCAATATTCCCAGCTAGTTAAGACCAAATTATTCAGGTAATATGGAGAAAATTTTTCACTTACTCTGAAGAAAGCTGCCTTAATTTTCTTCCCCATAGCTGTAAATTCTACCCATGTAAGAAGAAGACATCTGACAAAGGGTAGCCTTTTTAATGTTTGCTTAATAGTCTCAAGTAACTTGCTAAACCGCTAGTGGAAGCCATTAAAAAAGGTCATGCTCTTTCTATCTCACTCATCACATAGTTTTGGCACCTTGTTTATGAAAATAACTGGAATTATAAAAAGGGAAGGATCCACTGGGTTGCTCTCCACCTGACATAAAATTGCATTACTGTAAACCAGTTCAATAGAAAAAAGGCAGCCTATTGATGAAATAACAAACTCCCACCGCTCTGTAATAAATATTGTATGTGTCAATTAAATTATAAGAGAGTTTGGAATTGTGCCCCTTGGTATCTGGCATGGTGCCTCAGACTTCAGTCTCCTCATCTCATTTTGCTGGAGCAAAACTGCAGTGTTGTAATCTAAGGGCCAAAAGTTTTTAATTAGCCTTAAGAGCAAACCCACAATATTGGCAAGTGCCTCTACTAGCAGGGACCTTTAGAGATGATGTCACATTTTGCATGGAGAAAGATTCATGTCTACTGGGACATTTAGATGAGTTTTTAAAAAGCTACTCCATAAATTTAGCAATATATGCCTTGTACAGCTTTAAACATCAAGTTCTCTTTTTCTTCATATCGTTGCTGTTCCATTGTTCATTTGTTTTTTAATGACATCTTATTAGTGATTATTTTCAGTTGGCTAATAAATGTCGTGTCTTCTTTGTATGTTGTGTGAGTGAGCTACGGATAACCTGCGCCTTCTGAGTCAGCCACTGTGTGGCCTTCAGGGCGATGGAGGACCCTGCTCAGGGCTGAGATATATAACTTCTCCAAAAGGCAGCCTGGCCTTTAATACCATAGCACGCTCTGACTTCAGGTCATAAATGTTTCTCACCCATTTCAATCAGTTCTATTGGCAAAGTTACTCCGTCTGTAAACTGGCCTGCTAAAGATTTGATGGCGCTTCAGATGTTTAATCCATCTTCTATTTAAAGTCAGTAACATCATACCTTTTTTTCCGTACAACTATCCAAGTAATCCTTGAAGAATGGTCCAGGGAAAAACTATCTAAAATTCATTTCAGAAAGGCCAAATGTTGGCTCTCAGTGTTTCTGTCTAGTCTGGGAATTGGGGGCATCGTTGATAACTATCTGAGCAGAACATTGCACGGTTTGCTTTGGTTCTTTTTCTAGCTGAATATTAGCTGAACTTCACCAGACAATTCAGGTCTACACACCCAATTCATATTCCAAGAGCCACATAAATACTTTCCCTAAGTAAGGAAAAATAAGAGAAAGAAATCAGGAACCCCTGACTAGTTGTAGATTTCTTAAAGGAAATGTTAATATTCTCAGTTGAAGAAAGTTTATAATGTGTTAAAGAAAATTTTAAAATGAGTGATGTCACTGCCAGGTGGTGGAGGCGTGGCCTACGGGCGGAGCAGTCCTGCATTGAGTCCAGAAGTTTGGTCCCGGCCCCTCCTCTAACTGACGCTACCTTGTTGGGCAGAATATTTCCCTTCCTGAAGCTCAATTTTCTCATCTGTAAAATGATGGAGTTGGCCTTGGCTCCCTCAGGTCCCATTCAACTCTAACATGTTGAGGCTGTGAGTCTATAAAGTATTTGAGATGGCTAAAATAGGAGGAGGAGGCAGATGATATATTGGGCTCAAGAGCTCTGACCAGGAAAAGTAATAGGAGTCAAGAAGTGGGGAAAATAAGACACAGTTATATTCAAAACAAATAAAAATTTGGGGAAGACCTGGAAAATAACTAAAAGAAGGTAAAAAGTAACAGCAAAGTCCATTTCCAAAGGTGTGGAAAGTAGAATTGGCAAACAAAACAAATAAATAGGAGGCAAAGAGCATAGTAAAAATTAAAATATTTGTCATTGGTATGAGAAAAGAAAAGAGAGAATGTCCAGTGAAAATTCAGGCCATCATCTATTCATACCGCCAGATTCTTAAAAAGAAAATCTGGGGGCAGGGCTGCAAGCATGGCAGGGCAGCAGGCGGGTGGGCAGGGTGTGCGGGTGGGCGAGGTGGTGGACTACCGTGCGACTTTGTGCGCTGGGCCTCTAGTTATATAGCTATTACTCTAGATTTAAAGTGCTTGTCCCTTATTCTCTTGGACACTCTATATAATCTAGAGCATAGAAAGAAGCATCTTTTTCTTAGAACCAATGACAGTAAAAAAGTATAATGAAAAGTTATTTTATGTTGTATGCAACTTTCTGTACTAAGTATGGTTTCTACTGCCTAGGCTAGACTTAACTTGTATGCATATAAGCATAACCAATGGACACAGAGAGGGGCTGGAGAGGGGGTGCGGGGGAGGTGGGAAAGGACAATGGGGGGGAAAAGGGGACACATGTAATACTTACCACAATAAATAATTTTTTTTTAAAGAGCTTAAAAAAAAAAAAGAAAGAAAAGAAAATCTGTATCTAGTGGTAAATATACATTTTTTTCAATGCAAACTCCTATCATCCTTTGTAGATTTGATGCAAATTCAGGATTCGGCCAAACTGGGGAGCTTGGTCTTATATGATGTGTTATGGAATCACAATTACATAATGAAGGAACATGATAAAACATTGCCTCTTGAATGTTTGTGTTCCTCCAAAATTCATTTGTTGCAATCCTGACCCCCCAATGTGATGGCATTAGCAAGTGGGGCCTTTGAGAAGTGATCAGATGATGAGGGTGGACCCCTCATGAGTGGGATTATAAAAGAGGCCCACCCACCATGGAAGGACACAGGGAAATGTGCAGTCGGCAACACGGGAAGAGGGTCCTCACCAGAACCCGACCATGCTGGCATCCTGACCTAGGGTTTCTCCGGAACAATGAGAAATAAATGTTTGTTGTTTAAGCCACCCAAGCTGTGGTGTTTTGCAACAGCGTCCTGAATGGACTGAGACAGAGACAGAGAAAAGTTAAATAAATTGCCCAATGTCACAAAGCACAAAAGAGACAGAACCAAGATCCACACTGAGCCCTAAGATGCTGGAGCCTCTTGGCAGCTTCTTTGACACAAAGAAGTCTTTGATAATAACTAAGTGTTGCAAAGGGAAGTGAGCTCCACAGGGGCCAGGGAGGGGAGGAAAGGGACATTGTAGTGAGACCTGAAGAAGAGCAGGCACAGAGCTGCTCCAGGTGATTGTCAGATCATCACACTTCCCTTTCATTCACAAGGCCGGCACCACTATCACATACAAATGCCTAAAATAACCTCACACATTTTAAAGCTCTAACTGGTTTGGCTCAGTGGATACAGCATCAGACTGTGGACTGAAGGGTCCAGGGTTCGATTCTGGTCAAGGGCACATGCCCCCGTTGTGGACTGGGTCCCCAGTGGGGGTCGTGCCAATCAATGATTCTCATCACTGATGTCTGTCTGTCTGTCTGTCTGTCTCTCTCTCTCTCTCTCTCTCTCTTCCTCTCTGAAATCAATAAGGACTGGGTCCCCAGTGGGGGTCGTGCCAATCAATGATTCTCATCACTGATGTCTGTCTGTCTGTCTGTCTGTCTCTCTCTCTCTCTCTCTCTCTCTTCCTCTCTGAAATCAATAAAAGTATATATATTTTTTTAAATCACCTTAGAAATCCCAATGGAGGACAGAATTATCTTTTGATGCAAATTCGGGAGTGGACAACCATCTCCATCTCGGCTGAGCTGCAAAGATATTCTCTGAAAGTCATTCCTGGCGACAGTTCCAGGATCCGGAGGTTCTGGTAAGGAAGCCCTCACTTCGAAGTGGTTGTCAGTATAGACAAGTTCTCCTATAAATGGAGAATAACAGGGACCCACCCACCTCTGATCCTCCCCCTGACCATCAGCTGGGTGCTCACTGAGGGAGGGTGGGCAGGATTCCCAGTCCTGGGGTTCAGAGGAGATTCCAGGGGTCAGAATGGAGCCAGGCTCAGTCACAGAGGAGCAAATGGAGCAGATGAGGTGGTTGGCTTTGGCCACTGTGCCCACAACAGGCGACAGTTGGTGGGAAGCGTGAGTGTTGCGGACACACCTGGGGCTGCTGAGCCAGAATGTGGCATCTCCAGGTGGGTTGTTGTGAAGAGAAGGAACAAAGGTGTCACTCCGTGTAGTATATATTGAAAGCTAGGTCTAGACCAGTTCTAAAATACATTTTACAATTCTGGGTTCAGGACAGTTTTTATGCTTTGTGCTATGTCTTCCAGAAACTGTCCTCCTATTCCTCAAAGAAAGGAAAGTTAATTCTAGCCCTAGGGTTCTTTTTCAAAAGAATAAAATGGCTATCTTAGCCCAAGCATTCCTAGGAAGCTGTTTCTTTTGCAAGTTACTTTTCAGCCATGATCTCCAGTTCCAATGTTAAGTCCAGCAGGATGTTATTTATGTATCAACACTGCCAGGCTTAAGGACTCTCCACACCCTTTCCACTGGCCTACACCTGCCTGCCCACCCCCCCTCCTCCCCCGCCCCCCCCCTCCCCCGCCACCACACACACACCAAAAAAAATAACAAAAAAAAAATTCAGGGTTGGAATCCTGACCTGAGGGAAGCAGGAAAGGGAAATCATATTTACTGACACTTGCTATGTAACTGACACTTTCAGATACACTACTGAGCCTTCTACCCACCCCACTGAGCAGCACCCCCATTTACAGAGAAGGACACCGAGGTTCAGGGATTTCCACCCTCACAAGACTCCCTCTTGCTAAATAATTGTAATATGTGAGCATTCAGAAAGGCAGGCAGAGGTCATTAAGAAATGTGATCTGTCATGGATTTTAGGCACATCTAATGGGGTTAACAGAAGCGGTGCTAGGAGAGCCCGCCCTCGGGGGTGGAAAGGGTTGTCTGCTACATTGTGAAGTGTCTGAGTACACATTGAGAGGCCGCAGTCTGACTTTCAAAGGAGTAACACTTGTGTCTCCTTAATGTACCCACCCACCATTGACCAAGCAGTTTAAGAAATCTCTTGGAGGAGGAGTGAAAGGTGGAAGCGACCTAGATTGCGACAGGGTGGCCCGGGGGAGTGGGTGAAGGGCGTTGGGTGAAGGGGCAGTGAGGGCACAGGGCACAGAATGAGGAAGATGGCTCCAAATGGGACTGAGGTCACCCAGGTCCCTTCTGCCAATGAGGCAAATTGGGGAAATGGGTGATGGAGCCAAGTTTTCCAAAGAAATAATGCAGGGTGGATTTTGATTGTCCGATGACTTCATAATAAAGAACAACCATTTGTTTGTTTTACTTCCTAAGATAAATAATTGACCCATCAAACCCCACGTTGCTGAACTTGGCTCATATCCCATTTGCTCCTAGATCCGGTCTTTCTTTTTCATTAACTTTAATATGTTGGTTATTAAAATGTAACTTATGTATAAGAAAACATAACTTATGGAAACTAAAAATGCTAGTAAGCAATGAAAATTAGGATTACTTTTTTTAAGTATATTCAAAAGCAACATTTGTATTACCTCATTATTTTATTTCCAGTAAAGAACAGAGTTTTGCGGGTGGCGGGGGGTGTTTTTTTTTTTAAGAAGAAATGCAAACACATTCTGAAAGGTTGTGCCTATTTTTTCTAACCTCCTTGGACATGGGTGGCTGGGCCAACAATAGAAATCAGCACTAGGAACGCGTGATTCCCCTCTTCAATGGGGTCATAAACATATTACAAGTAAATGCTAAAATAATGACTTTCTTCGGACATCTTTTTTAATTAGAGCTGAAGAGTTTAGAAAAATAATAACCACCTGGCAAGCCAGCTCCTCTTTGAAGGCTGAATTGAAATCAAATGAGAGAAATAATTAGGACAGCTGGAAATAATAAAAACAATAGATAGCAGACACATCTTTGACAGAACACAACAAACCAAGGAGACACTGCCGTGCAAAATCTCAATTGTGTCATAGCTCACTAATTCTCTCTCCTTTCCACCCACTCAGTTGGCAATCACAATGAAAAACACTGTATATCAATATGCAAAGCCAGAAGCAGTGACATTGTTACAGTCTGAATGGCATGACAATAATAGAAGTAGCTATTGCAGGAATATTACATCTAAATAGACACAATACTGCAATTTGAATGGATCCCTGCTTCTCCTTTTTTGTCCCTGGTATGGAGTGCTAATTTTTACTTCTTTTAAGTTGTTTGTGGACTAAGCCCTACTTTTTGGTTAATGTATCAAGTCTTAAATTTGATTTTTCAAATATGAGGTTTATTTGGTTGCTACTGTCCAGACTCAGAATCATTCCTGAACTGTGGCTGGCCTACACAGAAAACAAGCAAAAACACCTCGCCTGCAATGAATCATGCCCTTCCTCCAAAGGGCAGAAGCTTCTGGAGTCACTGTGGTTCTAAATAGCATGGATTTTCTTTCTGCTTTGCAGAGGGATGAAGGGAAGGACATATGCCAAAATGCTAACAGTTTCCTCTGGGAAATAGAATTTACTGGTAATTTTTATTTGTTCTTATGTTCTTCTCTGTATCATTTATTTTTTATAAAATGTTTATAATTTAAAGCTAAACATAATTTCATGTAAATTCTTCAATCCTGTAAATGGATGTAGCGAGCACAGGGGGGTGGGGGGCGGCAGGGACAGTGACCCAAAAACACATCAACAACATGTACACTGACGGACATTAAATTATAAGCTAAGGGCGCCCAGCTGATGTGGCTCAGTAGTTGAGCATCCATCCATGAACCAGGAGGTTATGGGTTCCATTCCGGGTCAGGACACATGCCCGGGTTGCAGGCTCGATCTCTAGTAGGGGGCATGCAGGAGGCAGCTGATCAATGTTTCTATCCTCGCCCTTCTCTCTCTCTCAAAAAAAATCAATAAAAAGCATATTTTTTAAAAAAAAATAAAATATTATATAGAGATATGCTAGGGGCAATGGGAATGGAATGCATAGGAATGGAGTTCACAGACTCTGCAACTCCATTAAAGTGCAAATCCCTTGCACTGTGTGTTACCTGTAATGCGGGGAAGGGTCCCAGAGTAAATCAACCCATTACTGACTGCACAGGACGGAGCACAGAGCTCAGTGAGCATCTGGAAATCGGGTTATCTAGCTATTCAGTGAGTGACATCCTACATGGGGGTGTGAAAGCCACTTAATCTCCTCAGTCTCTTTGCCATCAAAATATCTCCTTTTCCACAGGCAAAGCTTCTGCTTAAAGTTAATGGAAACTGAGAGAACTGGGACATCTCTCCCTTTACTTTCTCTCTCTGTCAAACCAAGATAAAGGTTTTATTTGAACTTTTTTATTTGAAGAGGAGCAGCACCTGAATGAAATGTGGTCATGAACAGAAATCTTAAGAATTTGAAAGTTTCCAGACATTCACACAAATGGTACAATGCCTTGACGAATTAGGAGGAAAATTATTCTGAACAAAAACACAGCTATCTAAGCAGTCTTCCTTGAAATAAAAAGATTTTCCACCTACTTGCATTTATTAGTTCAATGCCTATCAAGAAGAAGAAAAAATGGAAAGGAATTTTCAAGTTTTAATTTAATCAAAAATGATTCAGGTTTTTACATTTTAGTACACTGTCATATGCAATTTCTTAACATTTGATAGCAATAACTAGTTCAACGTTTTTTTCCTGAGTGTTTAATTTGGCCATTTCAATCCTCACCCGAAGATATGATTTTTCATTGATTCTAGAGAGAGAAATATCGATGTGAGAGAAAAACATCAATCGGTTGCCTCATGCATGTACCCCAACTGGGGATCGAACCTGAAACCTGGGTATGTGCCCTGACAAGGAATTGAACCTGTGACCCTTTGGTGCATGGGAGGATGCTCCCATCACTGAACCACACTGGCCAGGGCCATGACCCCTTCTTTGAAAAATTCAATTTAAAGCCTTGCTTCTACCTGTTTAATTATTGGATTTAATCTCCCACAATCTGATTAATTTGGAAGGTGAAGAGTATATATAAGTAGAAAGCTTACTGACTTTTTAAGCCAATTCAGCAATTAACTAAAATTAATTAATAATCTTGAGTGAGTTGTTGGATATCTGTGCACTACATATTGGTGCTTACCAAATATTTGTTCAATGAAAGGAATGAATAAACAAATGAATGAATGAACAAATAATACTCACTTTTCTCATCCTGTCACTAGAGGACTTGCTCTTTGACCTCCTATGACCTATGTGTTCCTGTTAAATTATAGCAACAATTTCTAAACACATGTCAGTCGATGAATACCAACCCATCAACTAATGTCAGCCTGAGGTGACATTTTCAAGGTCTTGCACATAGCAAGAGGAAAAAGCAAGGACAATATAGCTGGTTTCTCATAGGCTAAATGTACGTATTCCATTTAAAGGGCTCTCCTGTAGTTTGAGAGTTTGTCCATTGTATTTCTTTGGAGCAGACTTGTCTTTTCTTTCATGAAATGATTTTTTTAAAGTAGTAAAACTATGTAAAAATATTTTTTATGCATCAGAAAAAGCCCAGCTCTCAGCCTCTCTCCTCACCCTTGCATTTGCCCTTCCCCACCTTCGCTATAATCTAGGTTTGATCATGTGTCCAGCCCAGCCTAGTCCTGCATTCAGACTGCAGAACCGGGTAAGGCACAGCTCAGAACCACGGGACCTGGCCCTACAGTGAGCACATCAGGGAGTCCACTGGGTAAAATTCCCCGTTACTATCATTTTTCCATCGAGACACAATCCAGAGATGTGAGATGACAATTTAATGTCACACAGAAAAGAAGGAGAATAACATTTTATTTAATCTTTTCAACTACCCTAAAAGATAAAATGTCATCCACATTTCCTATCAAAGGAAACAATCTCACAAGGCTTGCCTACGGTTTACCAAGGGAAACATAACCAGAAAGAACTGAGGCCTGGCTTTGAGTGAAACTTATTAAACTCTCACAGTCTATACCCAGGTAATAAAACATCCTTATACCTCCAAATTTTCAGTGGTCACGGCACACTTAAATCCAAATCACAGAACTCCTGATTCCATGCAGTTAACTAGTCTGTAGTTATCCAGGAACAGCTCAGCGGAAAGGGTGTTAGAGATGTGGCATTGGGTAGATAATGAGGCCAGCAGGCAGCCGAGAGCACCCTTTATCCCCAGCCTTCTTCCATCTTCTTCTCTAGCCTTCATCAAAAGGACCTGATTCAGAAGCCTTTTTCAGGTTGTGACTTTGAGTCACTGACCCTACCAAGAGCAGCACTGGGGAGACAGCCACTAAGGTGGGCGCCAATGATCCTTACCCTCTAGTGTTCACACTCTTGTGTTGTACTCCCCCTCACTGTACCTGGGTTAGTCTGGATAACCAATAGCATATGACAGAAGTGATGTTGTACCACTTCTGAGAGCAGGTTATTAGTAGAATGCAACTTCTGTCTTTAATACTCTCACTCTTGCTCTACCTCTTGCTCTTGCTCTACCTCAGATTACTCATTCTGTGAAAAGCCAGCTGCCAGGTCCTGAGAGAGACTCATGTAGTTAGGAAGGAACTAGAGTCTCACAACCCCATGACTTAGAAAACAATCATTCCCCAGGTGAGTGTTCAGATGAGACTGCAGCCCTAGCAAACCTCATAGGAGACCTTGGACCAGAATCACCCAACTAAACTGCCCCCGGATTCCTGATCCACAGAGAAAAATATTTGTTGTTTTAAACTGCTATGTTTGGGTGTGACCTGTTATGCAGAAGTAGACAATAAATTAAAGCCCTAAGACTTTCCTCCAAGTGCTAAACATGTCTCTGACTTTGGACCATTGAGATCTTTCCCACTGAGGGAAGAACAATTCTTCTCCTTTGCCTCCCATAAACAAATGATTCGTGTCAATACACTGACTACCCCTCTCTGGCTGGGGAGTAAGCTCTATAGCTAATTCACAAATATTTTCACTTGAGATATGTGTGTGGTTCCAGTGAAATCTTGGGAAAACTGCTCCATCGTTTGTATACTCACTTAATTTTTTTAATCTTTCTCTCACAAGTCAATAGAAGCCAGAGAATTTTAAGGCATAGTTTGACTCCTCTCCTGGGCAGAATATTTAAGTCAAACATTATCGTTTATTTTCAGAAAAACCGGTACAATTATGCAACATAAATTCTTTTATAGCATCTGGGACTTCAGTTCAATTTAAAATCCTGTGGGGTTTATTACCAGAATGAATGATTATGAAATGTATGCATGCAAATGAAGAGATAAAAAAATTAAAGAGCATGTGAAATTTAATGCACACTACTTGTAATTCCATGCCAAATTGTTGCAAAGGATAGTGGATTTGCAATACCATGTAAAAAATATGGCTTATAATATTTATGACTTGAGAGTATGGTTATAATATTCTATTGTCATGAATGTATATTATAAAAGAGGAGAGAATTAGTTCCTGGTGTTAAGAGGAGGAGGAGGAAGAAGTGGAGAAGAGTCCAGTGGTCGGCAAACTCATTAGTCAACAGAGCCAAATATCAACAGTACTTCTTCAAAATAGACTCGCCCAGGCCGAAAAACTTCTGTGCATGGGCCACGAAGTTTCAATCGCACTGTACACGCGCCTGCACGTGGTATTTTGTGGAAGAGCCACACTCAAGGGGCCAAAGAGCCGCATGTGGCTCACGAGCCACAGTTTGCCAACCACGGGTTACCCAATGCTGTCTTCAGTTTTATTGCCAAAACAAAGGTCCTAGCTTCCCACCATAATAGTACACCACAATGCAAACCTTGTGAAAATAGAGGTCCTCTATTTTGTTAGTGTTTTTATTCTAAGAGCTCATTTGGGACCAATGTAATTCTACCGATCGTTATTAAATATAAAAAATGTAAAGGCTAATATATTTGAGACTCTGGGGTGAGGAAGGAATAAAATGTGAACCTTACAATCCCTACTCTTAAGATCACAACCTACAGACAGAGGCAGGTATGTGCGTGAAGAATCAGAAGGATTGCCCTGGCCGGCTTGGCTCAGTGGATAGAGCGTCAGCCTACGGACTGAAGGGTCCCAGGTTCTATTCTGGATAAGGTCACATGCCTGGGTTGCGGGCTCATTCCCCAGTGGGGGGTATGCAGGAGGCAGCCAATCAATGATTCTCTCTCATCATTGATGTTTCTATCTCTCTCTCCTTCTCCCTTCCTCTCTGAAGTCAATAAAGAAATATATTTTTTTAAAAAACAGAAGGATTGTATAAATTGTGGCAGTAGCCAAATTACAAGCTTCCACCTCCACTCCTCTTCTCACCCCTCCATTTTTTCACTTTCCTGCATAAAGCTCTCCATTGCTTAAAAAATGTAGTCCAGATTCAGTACAAAGCCCTTCAACATTTGGTCTGAAACGCCCTTTCCATATTTAAATGACACTCTGGAGAACAGTGGGTAAGAAAAGAATTGACTCCACTTGAACAGACCGAGGATTCTAGTGTTGGGTGGCTATTCACGGTTTCTGCAGCACGCATCACTTCCTAATTTTTGTCTCCAACAAGGACTAACGTCTCAAGAAGGATAGAGTCACCCAACCAGGGAGCAGCAGGCATGTCCCTGTAGGGTCCGGCACAGAGGGAAACAAAGGGGTATGTTGTTATGAAAGAAATGAACTGATATTGGCATTCCAACCCCACCTACCCCAGCCCCAGATCTCTAAAAAGGAGAGCGTTGTACCTGTAAATGTCCCAGGTCTCTGTGTACTTCACCCCGGGGAAAATTGCTCCGGGATGGTAAGATTTGGAAATAAAGACAATGGCTTAGAATCCATTAGGCTGATGCACTGAGAAGGCAAGAGTTGGGAAGGCTTTTGTCTTTGGATATGAGTATTTTAGTGGGTATAAAGGCAGGCTCTCCTTCACGCATCACTCCAGATACCACAGTATGCCTCTAAGCCTAGACACTCAGAGAACACAGCAGGTAGCGGGGCCCTGAGCACTCAGTGGGGAGCAAATGTCTGACTGAGCAGCCAGTATAGCCCACAGATCAGCCCCAACACCAGCACCACACAGGAAGACCAAGAGTTAAGGTGGCAGCACCATGGATTCGTGATGGGGGGGCGCCTTCATTGTGCTCATGAGCACTAAATGAACCCAATTGGGCGGGGACGGGGCGAGGTGGGAGAGAATCCCAAAGAAAGAGCAATCAAAGGCAGAGTCTTCTAAGTCAAATGAGTGGGAGCTCACAGAAATTTATCCTTGGCTTCGAGATTTAAGGAATACACCTTATATCATATTCTAAAATCTTTCTATCACTAGACATAGTTCACAGGCTGTTTCCAGATAAGAATATTCAAACCACTGTGTTTCTACGCCCTTTTGCATGCTGAGTCCATATGCATGGGTCTACAGAGAAAACCACGGTGCACTTTCTGGAAAAACCCATTTCCCCATTCCTGTCTCCCCATTTCCACAGGCCAATGCAGCCTGCTGGGGGGTTTTGTATGGCCCTTGAACTAAGAATGGCTTTGATATTTTTTAAATGGTTGAAAAAATCAAAACAAGAATGATATTTCGTGGCCCATAAAAAAGTACATGAAATTCACAGGCCTGCTGTCCATACGCAGCTTTATGGGACACCCTTGACCATTTGTTTCCCTCGTGCTACCTGTGGTGGCTTTCACTACACTGTGGGGTGGAACCGTTGCGACAGGGACACTATGTGTGGTCCACAACATCTAAAGCATTGATTGTCTGGCTCTTTACAGAGAAAGTCTGCTGACCCCTGCTTTGTTCACGTGGAGAAAGGGGTGATTAACCATATTTTGGAGAGAGAGTAACAGTATTAGTAAACCAAGTGCCCGATTGAGGGACACGAAGCAGATGTGAGCCCTCGTCCCAAGCCTCCTGCTCCGTCCTGACCTGAGTGGGGAGTGCAGCTCGCAGCCATATCTTCCTGGTAGAGAGCTTCCACCCCATGTAAGGACATGAGCAGTGGAACGGAAAGGGAAGGATATACAAAGGCACCAGAGAGAGACTGACAATTCCCAGGCCTGCAGCCTCTACCTGCTTTGCTGTCACAACATAGAGAAATAAAAAAGGTGAGTGTGGAGGGGAGGAGGCCGCCAGCCTGGGCTGGGAAAGGAGTCGCCAGCAGCCAGCCACAGAAGGCCCCCCGCCCTCCTTGCCACAGAGCTGTGGAGGCGGAGAAGGGGAACGGTTTTAGGAGGAAAGTGACATCTTGGCTGCAAAATGGGAGGATGACAACAGGGAGAGCGGCCTCCTCCCAGGCGCCCGCGGAGTGCTGTCCAGACCTGAGAGAGGTCCCCCCAGAAGCGTTCTCACCACCAGCCGCCCGGGTGGACCCAGCTCTGTCCGGAGTGTGCAGGCCTCTCAGTGATTATATTTACTCAGAAAGCAAGTTACTTAAATACTTGGGGAGGTGACTAAAAACAATTCGGCAACTAAACTACAGGTCTCAGGGAACTGTTTTAAACCCCTTTTTAAGTTTCTCCTCTAAACTGAAAATATTAGAAATCGATATGAATTCTCACTGATGACATTTTTCCATCCTCCTCTCTTGACCTACTTTTGTTTTCAATTGAATTAGGCAAGCAGCTAATTCAGAACAATAACTAATTGTTTTTGTAGTCCTTTCATTCTACATTTATTAAGCACTTGTTAGTTGCAAGGCTCTGTGCCAAGTATTCGTGGAAGGAAACAAAATGAATAAAATAAAATCTCAGCCCCTGAGAGATTCACAGTTCAGCAGGAGAGATGTGACATGGTTAAAAAGAGCAGATATCTAATCCTGGGGAGGGACCGTATGTGTATGTGCGCGTCTTCAGTGTGAACCGCTGAGATGCTTGGGTTGTGTGCCGTGAAAAGCTGAGCCTGGGTAACAGGCAAAACGGACCTTCCCCTCTGTGGTCAGCGTGCTCTGGTGAGAGGCGGTTTCCAAGCCCATTGCCTAAGTCTGGTGGGAAGAGCAGCGCAGTCGGAACAACCTAGAAGGTTTGCTCAAGAGCAGACAGGCAGCCCGTCCTCCGTCCTGCTGAGTCAGAGCCTCCAAGGAGGGCCTGTCCACCAGCTCCACAGGATGGGCCTGTGACACTTACCGCCTGGGCACACGGGCTGCGCGAGCGGGTCTTCACCTGAGCTGCTCACACAACCAGGTGGACCCTGAACCAATGAAGTCAGAATGTCTGGACAGGGCTCAGGCATCCGCAGTTTGTAACACGCCCCTGAGTTTGAGAACCAGTGTTGAGCCCCGTGGTTCCCATAACACTGTGCGAAGAATAGGCTCTACTTTCAACAAAAAAAGTAGACATTTCCTTTTCATTGACCTAAGTACACATCTTCTTTTAACTATTAAGTAGGCCATTTTTTTTCCTTTTGTCTAGTCCAGTGGTCGGCAAACTGTAGCTCGGCAAACCACGGCTTGCGAGCCACATGCGGCTCTTTGGCCCCTTGAGTGTGGCTCTTCCACAAAATACCAACTTCTGTGCATGGGCCACAAAGTTTCAATCGCGCTGTACATGCGCGCCCGCACGTGGTATTTTGTGGAAGAGCCATACTCATGGGACCAAAGAGCCACATGTGGCTCGCGAGCCGTGGTTTGCCGACCACGGGTCTAGTCCATTCTCTAAGGTTTTGGACTTTATCATCCAAACTTACGCCATGAATGGAACAGACAGTGCAAGTGTGTGTGTGCACAGCCCGCCTGGGCCAGCACCACATGAAGAACTAGAGGAGAGAACTGGAAGAACACAGTCCAACAAAGGTGACAGACAAGCAACTGTATGAAAAATACTAACATTCAGCCCGGCCAGCATGGCTCAGTGGTTGAGCATCAACCTATGAACCTGGAGGTTCGATTCCCAGTCAGGGCACATGCCCGGGTTTCAGGCTCGATCCCCAGTGTGGGGTGTGCAGGAGGCAGCTGATCAATGATTCTTATCATTGATGTTTCTATCTCTCTCTCCCTCTCCCTTCCTCTCTGAAATCAATAAAAATATATTTTTTTAAAAGCTAATATGCAGGCTGTCAGAAGGCTTGTGGAGACAGAGAAAGACCCAATAGGCCAGGAATCAGGGCTGCCAATGGGAGGCTGGGAGGGAGAGCCACTGCGGAAGCTCCTCAGAGCAGGAGGCCATGTGCTGAGTGTGGGGTGGGTGGAAGTGAGCCTCGCAGAGAAGGAAGCGGTGGCCAGCTGAGCAGACACCAACTGCAAAGGCAGCGTCATGTCCGAGTTTTCTGGAAGAGCTGGAGTAAGGCGTGGCTGTGCAATGACCCCGGCCTGAAAGGTCACGTGTCCGTGCCACCAGTCAGGGCCACGAATCACCATTGTTCTGGCCTGGAGATGCTCAATCATCCAGCTGCAGGTTAGAATCCCGTGGACTATTTCAAATCAAGTCCAGGCCTCACCCCCAGACATTCTGATTCAATGAGACACCAACACCTCTATTTTTAAACAAGTCCTGGTGTGATTCTAGGAGTCTTAGCAAACAGAGCTGGCCTTGGCCACTGTCTACACGGGAACCTCCTGGCTGGCCCGAGGTGACTGGGGCTGGAGGCCACCGGCTGCACACCCCGGCGCTCCCCGCCCTCCTGCCCAGGCATGTGGTCACTTTATTGCCCTCAGAGGGGAGAAACACAGGCTGCAGGGTTCCCAGGCGGCCCACTCACCTTGCACAAATGGGGTTGAGTGATCTCTGGCCTCTCCCAGAGGCTCAAGCTGCCACTCCCGCATTCCTACATTCCTGCATTCCTGCGAGTATTTCTACAAGCACACCCTCCTTTCTGCCAAGAGGGGGGCTATGTAGCAGTGGGGGGAAGCCCTGGGGTACAGTATCCCCAAGATGCATCCCCAAGGAATACTTGCAAGTGCCAGTCCAAAGCCTAAATTCACGAATTCTGCCACAGCACATAATAAAATTTCTCCCATTAAGTTCAGTGAAATGAACTAAAACATTGCAATCAAATGCTTAATGAAAATAATGGAATCTATAAAGAGGAATGGAAGCAGTGAACCAGCAAGAGCGGGAGGCTGGGCCGCCAGCTAAGTTTGCACACCAGCTGGGCAATGCCTGGGCCACCGCGACCAGACCGCATGTGATTCAAATCTGCGCTGGAACAGAGGAACAAATTGCTACAGGTCATAAATCTTCTGGGTCATCTGCAAAGAGTTGAAACCAGGAGCGTTAAATCCGTAAATGCCAAGGGTGCGTTCATATATCAAAATGAACATTTGTGCCGACAACACGAGTCCACGGGAGAGAAATGTGCTGTTGCATTTATGTGTAAACAGCATAGATAAAAAAAATCTATCCGCTGAATCTATGAAACAATATCGCTACAGACCCCCCCCCCCCCCCATTTTTCAAAGTCACAGATGGGTATAATAAACAGATTTTTCTGAATCAAACTCAGGGCAAGTGGCTTGAGAGGAAAAAAAAATTCTGAGTCGTAAATGTATTTATAAACACGGGTTCCTAAGGGAACCAAAACAAGCTACAAAGCACCGATGCTGACGGGGAAGTGCTAACGCTGGCAGGAGGGACCGGTGTCTGAAGGAGGCGTGCGGGTCAGTTCACAGGGCACAGGTGTCGGTGCGATTACATCGGAACAGCCAGCCCAGGAGCCCAGGGGCCATACCAAGGGCAAAAGTCCAAGACAGGTCCAAGCGAAGAGGCAGAGAGTGTCCTCCAAGGCAGTTACACAAACATCTAAAAGACTCTGGAATTCACCCCAGGGAGGAGGGGGTGGGGAAGACGGAAAAGATCTGAGGGGAAATTTGAACTTCAAAGTGACTGAATTATAAACCTGCACTTGCCGAGAAAATTGTGAGTTGGATTGAGTTTATTTGGAAACGACTAAATTCCAAACTTTCTGCTGAGTCAGAAATTACATGTATTGTAAGCACATCCAGAAGACAGTTTTACACATTCAAAGAAGTAACTGGAAAGACAGCGTGGTCTCTGGGGCTTTGTTTATTCTCGCCTCCTCACCTGGGCGAGGCCCCGCCTCTCACTGAGGTCAGGACAGGAGCTGTGGCCACTCCCTGAGGTCTCCGTCTGAAGCCACTGAAGGGGGAGGTGGCCACGTGGAGGCCACCAGCAGAGGCAGGTGTAGCCATCTCTTCATCTGTTCACTCACTTATTCCATGGCTATTTGCTTTGGGCTCCACACCCTGGAATTCTGGATCGGGGGCCAAGGGAAGTGTGAGAAGCCAAGAAAAGCTACACCAGACTTCCCTCTAGGGAGACAACCCCCCTTAAAAACCTTTCTTAACAAAGAGTTGTGTGTGTGATTTTTGTGTGTGTGTGTTTTGTTTTGGGTTTTTTTTTTTTGGTGTGTTTTTAAAAATTCTGAAACGCAGTGTGGATGGTCTTACAATGGTTTGACTTAGAATTTTTTGACTTTACGATAGTGCCAACGTGGTACACATTTAATAGAAACCATACTTCAAATTTTGAAATTTGATCTTTTCTCATGTATATGGGATATAATTCTCCCCTGTGATGCTAGGCAGTGGCAGTAAGATGATTTTGGCCAACTGCGGGCTAATGTAAGTGTTTGGAGCAGGTTTAAGATGGGCTAGGCTGAGCTAGGATGTTCGGTAGGTTAGGTGTATTAAATGCAGTTTCGACATATGGTGTTTTCCGTGTCCAATGGGGTTATCCGGAAGTAATCCCTGGTGAGTGGAGGAGCCTCTGTATGGCCATGTGTCAGGGAAATGAGCACACACACCCATCCTGGGCTGGGAGTAGAATGTCAACCTGAGCTGCTTTTCTGGAAGGCAACTGGATACTATGTATCAAAAGTCCTTAAAATATGCATACCTTCTTAAACCAGAAATCCCACTTCTAGGAATTGACGTGAGACAGTCATTTAAATAGATCAATATGGTGTTGCCGTTAAGAACCAGTGCTTTTTGTCAACAGAATCTGAGTCCAGGCCCTAATTCCACTGATTAGCTGGATGAAACTGTGGACAAGTTACTAAATGTGAACCTCAAGTTCCTAGGATGTTAAAAGAGGGAAGTAGGAAGAGCCACCGCACACGGCTGTCGTAAGGATAAGGTGAGCTGGAGCATCTGCATGCTCAGCACCAGGACACCCAGCAAGATGTGGGAGGTCCATAAATGCTGCTGCTGTCCTTGACCCATACTGTTTTCTATACATAAAGATGATGGCGCAGGGATGATCATCACACCATTGTTTGTAAAAAGGAAAAGCTAAAATGCAATGAAAATACTTAATAATAAGTGATTCGTTAAATTTTGACACATCCACACTGCCTTTAAAAAGTGTTATGGAAATGTATCTATTTCTATAGAAAGATGTTCACAATGTATCATTAAGCCGAAGAAGCAGATTTACAAACTATTATGCACTACACAATCCACTTTTTCTTTAACTATATATAGATATGCACAGAAAAATATATTGAAACATAGACTTGAGTCTAAGATATTAAGATGGTTGTCTGTAAGAGAAATTATGGATTTTTTTTAGCCTGTGTTATCTTTGGCTTTTCACATTGAATCTATATTGTGTTTAAAATAAGCAAAAGAAAAAGGTTTTTTTTCATGGTAAGATCAGTTTTAAACTGCAAAGTCTTCCTTGAGAAGTCACAGGTAAATTTTATCAAGTGATTATCAAAAATCAAGATGACCCCTCACATAAGAATTCCAATTAATGATGTATAAGGGGTGAGAGGGATAGAAAATCATTGATCCAGACAAGACCCACCAACGGATGCTAAAATTCACAGGTGAAAGCTTGAGAAGAATATTTGTATGGTCTCAAAGTATCTCCTTCCAGATAATTATTAATTACCAAGAGGAAAACAGTAGCTTTACAATGACAAAGTCTGGACCAAGGTTCACATTACCATCAATGAGACACATCAACACCGTGAACCCTCTGATATGATGTCCTGTGTGAGAAGCACATGTCACTTTTGTGGTATTCTTGCCCCCAAAAAAGCAGAACTTCCCCTCTTGCCATGAGAATACATCATACAAACTCAAATTGAACAACAGTCTATAAAATACCTGAACAGGTATCTTTGAGAGTGTCAAGGTCATGAAAGGCAAGGGAAGGCCAAGAAACTGTCACAGATGACAAGAGACAAGAAGACATGACACTAAGTGTAATGTGAGATCCTGGACTGGCTCCTAGAACAACTAAAACACATGACTGGAGGGACTGAGGAAATGCAAATAAAGTCAGTAGTTTAGCTAATTGAATTGCCCTATCAATGTCTTATCTTTGATTATTGTTAAATGGTTATATAAGACATAACAATAAAAGAAGCTGGACACAACATATATGGGAATTCTCTATACTATTTTTGTAATTTTTCAATGTCTACTATTATTTCAAAACAAAAAGTTTAAGTAGAAAGCAAGACAGGAGAAGCCTAGGTACTTGGGATTAGGTATTATTGGGGAAGTCCTCAAGAGGGCCCAGACAGGAATGGTCGCAGTCCTATATTTCCTTCTTATATTCGAATAGAAAATATTGCTTTTACAACTTGTTAGGTTAAAACAAACACAGGGGAATGTAGCATGTCGGTTTCCAGCATATAACCACAGAGAACATTCACAGGTATTATCAAAATTCAACATTTCTCTTTTGAAACTCTTCAAAAGCCATAGTTTTCCCATTACAATTCATTAGTACAATTTTTTTAATCTCAACAATATTTTTCATGTCATATCTGTGAATCAATAAAAATTAAAGATCAAAGTCCTTTAAGTTATAAATATCCCAAAAATTATCTCTATGATTGCCCATTTCTTTTGTTGGTCCTTTTAAAACTTAATATGAAATGTTTGAATCCTCAGTGCCTATTAAATTGGTATCTGATGCAGAAAGAAAATCACCAATCTAGACCGGCTAATAGACCTCAAGCCTCCTAAGGGAACAGAGGTTTAATCTCTATTTTAAGTCTCTTGGCAACTAAAACAAATAGCAACTGCAAACACAATTAAATGTGTTGGAGTTTACTATGTTTACTTGTATTGTCTCACTAATCCTCACAACAACCCTAAAGGGATACTATACCATTTCCATTTTACAGTTGACAAAACTGAGGCTTAAGGAAATAAATTAACTTTTCAAGATCACAGAACAAGTGGCAGAATTGAGTCCCAGTTGCCAGATACTCTGATTTACTGTTTGTTTTCAATACTCTTGTGAATATTCATTGATGAATGCCCGGGGTATTAGAGATCTACCTAGAAACTTCTGTAAATCCCAAGCTGCTGGTTGAGAATGGATGCCTATCCTATATAATAAAAGGCCAATATGCAAATAGACCAAACAGCAGGACAACGGTCGATACGACATGCACTAACCACCAAGGGGCGCACGCGGAACATGGTGGGCATTGGCCACGGCAGGATGGTGGAGCAGGTGAGCGGGAGTGCCAGACCAAGGCGGGGCACCAGTTGCTGTCATCAGGGCGAGCCTCTGGTGGTTACTGAAAATTCCTTGCTCCTGTGTGCTGCAGTCCTGCCCAGCGCTCACACCCACTGCCAGCGCCCAGCGCCGGCCCCGATCGCCCCTGAGGGCTTCTCCACCTCCCCCTGCTCCTGAGGGGTGATCAGGGCAGCAGCCACTGCTCATACCTGCTGACAGCACGTGCTTCTGGCGCCAGCCCCAATCGCTCCACCCCATCAGTGGGTGCAAGCAGGGCTAGTGTCGTCAGTGCATGGGAGCGGCGGCAGCAGGAGCAGGGCTGCCGGCATTGAGGGGACCGGGCCCCACAGTGGGAGGGGTTGGGCGGGGGCACAGAGGATGGGCCAAGACCTGCCCCTGTGCCCACCATGGCCTCGCGGCCCACAGTTCCTTTCAAGGTGCACGAATTTGTGCACTGGGCCCCTAGTCTATATATAAAAAAGCCTAAGTGACCAAACAACAGAACCACTGGTCAACTGGTCGCTATGATGTGCACTAACCACCAGGGGAAGACACTCAATGCAGGAGCTGCCCCCTCGTGGTCAGTGCGCTCTCACAGCCAACCTCCCGTGGCCGGCCAACCTTCCACAGTGT
Source organism: Myotis yumanensis (assembly GCF_028538775.1). Taxonomy (NCBI): domain Eukaryota; kingdom Metazoa; phylum Chordata; class Mammalia; order Chiroptera; family Vespertilionidae; genus Myotis; species Myotis yumanensis. Next base: position 180,536,974 of record NW_027223753.1, read on the forward strand.
CTCCCCCCGGGCCGGCTGGCACCAATGGCCCCGATGGCCCTGATTGGGGCAGGCCGGCCAACCCACCTCCCATGGTCCCTCCCCCCAACAAGCTGGCCCCAATAGGCCCTGATTTGGGCAGGCCGGCCAACATCCCCCACCCCCTCCCCCCGGCCGACCCAATCAGCCCCGATCACCAGCCAGGGCGGGAGACCCCACCCGTGCATGAATTCATGCACCGGGCCTCAAGTTGCATATAGGAGCCTGCTGGCATAGTTCACCCTTCCTACCTTGCATAGGCTAACAAAAAATATATAGGTCTGATTAGAACAGGACAAACAAAAACTGCACCATTAAAATCAATTTAAGGACCCAATCGGAGCTCACTGATCTAGGATTTCTCCTTAGCTACACAGAGATTCAGTTTACATTTTAATATGCAAATTTTCAGTTGATTTCAGATGAACACTAGATTTTTTAGTCACTATCATTCCACATGTGGAGACTTTTACTATAGGGAACATACCACCTCCTTGTGGGTACCTTTTTCCCTCCTATAAGCCATGCTATACACATCTGCCAGATTAATCTTCTTAAAGCTTTCACTACTTCATTCCTCAGCTGAAAAACTTTAAATGGCTCCATATTGCCTTTGAAATATTGTCTAAATTCCTCAACAGTCTGGCTCTAAAGCCTGTTTCCAAAAAAATTTCATCATTACTTGCAACTAAAGGCTCAATATAGAAAAGCCTCAGTTCTCAACCTGTGGGTCGCGACCCCTTTGGCGGTCGAACGAACCTTTCACAGGGGTCGCCTAAGACAATCCTGCATATCAGATATTTACATTACGATTCATAACAGTAGCAACATTACAGTTATGAAGTAGCAACAAAAATAATTTTATGGTTGGGTCACAACATGAGCAACTGTATTTAAAGGGCCAGAAAGTTGAGGACCACTGGTGTAGAACATGGGACAGAGCAATCCCTTGGCTATACTGAGCCAGGGTGGTCACCCTAGCACCAAATTTTGGGGGTCCTATGGTGATGGACAGTAACTCAGAAAGGCAACTGCTAATGAGGAGATAGCTCTCTTCCATCATTCATTCATCTTTCACACATTGATTCATTCATCCAACAAACATTTATTGAGAACCTTCCAGGTTCTAACCTCTAAAGATAGAACAGCCAGGGAGAGAGACATACAAACAAACAATTATCACACGCTAAAATCAGCACTATGACAGAAACCAGCAGAGTGGGGAAGCACGGGGAGGAAACAGCAGACTCTGCCTGGAGAGTCAGAGACGGCTCAGGGAGGAAGTCACGTGGGATCACTGACGGATGTAAACATTGGAGATGTCCAACCCACCAGCTGTTGCATAGGCTAACTAAGAATATATAGCTCTGCTTAGGCCACCAAAGTAAATGCAAGTGTGAGCAGAGATAGGAGTAGCTTTACTTTATATATAGGAAGAGTTGGAAAAGGACAGGTCAGGACTTTTCAACTAAATATGGGTACAAAATCACTGCATGAGGACACCCCAAGTTGCTAACCATTGTTTTATCGACAATAATAAGTTCTTTCCAGGGGCCTTTCTCGGCTCCTCAGTTCCCTCTTGCTTGTGGGTAAATGCCCACCTGCTATTTCACAGGACTCCTGCTCAATTGGCAACTAGCCGCCTCTAGGAAACAAGATGTTATGTTCAAGTGTAACTATTTTTTCCACCCCCATCTTATCACTGAGAAAAAGACTGAGTAGAGAAAATATATTCTTAAAATAGATAGCTTCTTTAAAAAATACAAACAAGCAACACCATATAAAGTTAGTGCTGAGGATTCTGTTTCCTAAGGTGTCAGCTCAAGGACAGTGGACACTATACAATGTTGATTGCATTTCACAAAGCCACTAGAGCAGACCTATTCAAATGTTAGTGATCACTTCTTCTTTTTTTAATATATTTCTGTGGATTTCAGAGAGTAAGGGAGAGGGAAAGAGAGATAGAAACATCAATGATGAGAGAGAATCATTGATCGGCTGCCTCCTGAATGCCCCACACTGGGGATCAAGCCCACAACCCAGGGCATGTGCCCTTGACCGGAATCGAACCTGGGACCCTTTAGTCCACAGGCCAACGTTCTATCCACTGAGCCAAACTGGCTAGGGCTGGTGATCACTTCTTAATCAAATTAAAGAATTAGCTCCCTGAATTCCCACTCTTGAGAGTGCTTTTTTTATTTGAAAACTTTATGGTCCTTGGAACTTTTGAGACTCTTCAATATAAAATTTCCATAGTCTCAGAGCTGGGTTTCTGGGTCAGCTGGATGCTGCTGCATTGCTCAGTTCAGGGTTGACTGGACTTGCCAGCGGACAGGAGCACTTTGGAAAAAGATTGCACATGTGATTGGATACACACAGGAGTAAAACCACCCTAACTGATAAAGGGAGAAAAACAAAAACATCAAGCTATACCTGGTTAAAGGGCAGTCCAAAGAGAGAGAAAATCCTAAACCAAAGACCAACTAGTACAATTCCAGGTGCTTTGGAGTAGACAAGATTTGCCCATGAGGAGTGGTACTGTTGTATACAGCCTGCTATGTGAATCCTACATCTAGAGACCCTATCTCTATTTATTTGTTAACACTCATGTTAGCAAATTAAACAAATAATTTTTTTCATCTAGAAAACATTAAGGTTGTGACACAGGAATAAAAACATAGTGTCTCATAGATGTAGCAGACTAAGGCCCCAAGCAGTTCCATAACTTTCTCACAGTCCCAAAAAACCTAATACCATGAGAAATAGCATAGCAAACATTTCCAGGCTGCGGGTGGAAATTTCCCTACAGGCAGTTCTCATCCAGGGCATTTCTCTGAACTTCAAAGAAGAGGCAAGAAATGCTTGACAGGAGTGTGTAGGTGTTCCCTCTAGGTCATCATAAAAATTATAACAAATCATAACAATTTGGAATTGAAGAAAATCTAATAAAGTTCAACTCCTTCTTTATACAGATGAGGAAGACGAGGCCTCAGGAAATGCAGCGACCTCGTTGAAGTAATGCAACTACCAGAGTATATGAAAAAGCCCAAACTTACACTTGAGTTGTCTGATTCCAACTTCAAACTTATCTTCAACTAAAAAAAAAAGAAAGAAAACCATAATGAGCAACAATAAGAAAAATAAAATCTCTACTTTTTCAAAGCTAGCAAACACAATCTCTACTTTTTCAAAGCTAGGGAGCATTCTTATGAATATCTACATGGAAACACCAGCCCTGGATTTACTTTCTTGAACTAATCTACAATCCCCGGCTAGCACGCTCCTCGGTGAGTACCACTTGTCTGCTACCTGCTATGGAAAGTGAGGCTTCTTTTCACGACTACAATGGGAGCTGTGGCTTTAGCTCTCCAGGAATACTTCCATATTCAATGCATTCTCATCCTTCTTGATTTTATCAGTTCACCAGATAACTAGAAAATATCCTTCTTCTAAGAAAATCTCTCTGAGGTTGCCACTTAGTGCTTTGAAAGCACTTTGAGGAAAGAGCAGGAATAAAAGTCTGTCGGAAGACAGCCAGACCTCTAGCAGAATTCTCTGAGCCCACGTGCACATGCGCAGTGCACAGCAGCATATTTGCTCTTGTTTTGGACCTGTTTTCATATCCCGGCACCTGCTTCAGGGCCTCTGCATCCATGAGTGCCTATCCTGGTTGAATACATGGGAGGTTGTCACCCATCTGCATCTGTCATCCCTAGCATGAGCCTCGTTTCCTCTCAGCCACCTGCCTCACCTCTCTTCTTGCCACAGACTTCCGGTCACTATTCCTAATCTGTTTTAGGGTGTGAGGGATAACCAAGCTCCTAGAGTAGAGGTTCACCCACATGTGGCTTTTCCTAGAGCAGTTAATTTTTTAAATTGAGTCAGCACATTTTTTATTTTGTTCAATAAAGACACATTTAAATGATGCTAATAGATACTACCATCTAGAGTAAGCATCATTACTATACTTAATAAATGATCACTTTTGCAGGTTCTGGGTTTTTAATAAATTGTATTTTAACTCAAAAAGACTAAGGAAGGTGCCCTGGCCTATGTTGTTTGGTTGGTTGGAGTGTCATCCCATACACTGAAAGGTCATGGGTTTGATTCCCTGTCAGGGCACATACCGAGATTGTGGATTTGATCCCCAGTCGGGGTGCATAGGGGAGGCAACTGATTGATGTTTGTCCAGGGAGATCAATAAGAGCATGTCCTTGGGTGAGGATTTAAAAAAAAATAGACTAAGAAAGGCATTATCTTGTTATTTCAAATTATCTTGTCAACGGACTTAATACATTGTTCTTCATTTTCTTATGTCTTCTCAATTGGGTGAAATTTTCATCATAGGCCTGCATTTGGGAACAACTGCCCTAGAGTTCAGAGGTCAAATATCTTCAAGAGCCAGGCCAGTAACAAATCACTAAATCAGCACACAGGGCCAGGACAGTGTAAGGAGAGTGAGGTATTGGCCTTGGATCTAAAATTTAAGAGATGCCAAAAAAAACTCAGTAATCAAGATAACTAATATTTTAATATAGCAAAAGTAATGTAGAAATCTATCTATTTTAAACAAAAATCTTCTATAAAGACAGGATCAGTATTATATTAATTTTTCCTTTTGCAACAACTCTAATGTGACTTTGGTATTACCAACTGCATGAATGAAACCCATGGTAGCAACAGTGGAAATTAAAGAGTACATAACCAGAAAGTGTTCACATTCATTATAAAATACCCTGTTGACTGAAGATAGGGTCCTATGTGCCTCCTCTGGCCCTAGTGTAGTCTACCAATTCATGAATATCAAGTGTCTCAAAAGAAGACTTAGCCTCAGAAATGTAGGTAGGTCAAGGCAGACTAACCAGAGTTTTCCAAAAGGAACTGATAAACTTCATGCAGAATGAAGGGTCATCTTAAAACTAAAAGACTCAAGTGTGAAAATTCTCTAAACAAAGAGGAAAACAAGGCTGTCCCTTAAATGCCACTGTGGGTGCCAAATGTCGGGGATAAAGGATCAAGGCCATGAGCTCAGTCTAGGGACTCGATTTCGATGAATGCAAGAGGAGTCAATGCCTTATGGTGATATTCTGACTCTCTTCCTATACCTGAGAGGAAAAAAGAGAGGCAACTAAAAAGGGCAAACTATATCTACCTGAAAAGCACTGAGACTATAAAGCCATTCTGTGGTCTAATCTTAATGGTTCACATTTATTGAGCACTCCCATTACTCAGCACTTTATATACATTATCTCATTTCCTACTGATAACAGCTCCATGAGGAATGCATTATCCTTTTTCCATGATGAAGAAACTGAGGGTCATTGTAGTAGAGCTGGGATCTGAATCCAGGGAGTCTGAGTCCAGAGTCTGCATGCTTAACCACTCACTAGACTGCCTCTTAGGAGCTGAGAGGTAGGAAGCACTTGCCCAAAATAATATTGATGGAAGGGTGTCTGGAGAGTATGCAAATATGTCAATACCCCCAGACAATTCAAATTTCAGCTTTGGATCAAGCAAGAACACTAGCCAACTATACAATCATCATCTTGACATTGAAGGACATTATAATCTAACACTGAAAGACGAGACAAATCTCACACAAAGATGTTGTTGAAGGCATCATCCACTACCTTGACACAGTATCCTTTTCACCAAGACCCATTTCCTGTTACTCTCAGTATCAAGAAAAGCTGAATTCTCCTACATGGTCACCTTGTTTATAAATATGAACAGGGTAAATTATCTTCCTCTTCGATTTCCATCTTTGTTATGGCTGCTAGGAATTGTTAAGCTAAATTTATATCCCCCATCCAGAAACTCTCCAGGACCATATACCTATAATATGCCTTTTCTTATACTATGCTCATTCTTTGCTTTATTAGTTCCCTACCTATATTCTATTTTGGTCTTGATTTCCACAGCTCTTTATTTTACCCTTTCTTTCATTTAGTACAGTCGCTAATCTCTTCTGGACTGAGGTGTTGAATGAGATTTATCGGGATGATCACTTACTAAGTTACATAATGTCTAATCACTGGGGTGTACTCCTGAAACTAATATAATATTGTACGTCAACTACAATTTAAAAATTAAAAAGATTATAAAAATATGAGAACCTTTAAAAAATTAGGACAATTAGATCTTCAAAATTTTTTTAGAAAAGAATAAAAAAGAAAAATGTCCTATGCTAGATTGGAAATATCTGGAGATTTTCATGTTTTTTTAATCAATCAACCGGCTAACAAGTATTTATTAATCATTACCCATGAATTCATCACTGTGACAAGTTAATTGGTGAATCCACAAAAGAAGCCAGGACCTGGTCACTGCCCTCTAAGAATTGACCCTTTATTTGGAAAGATGATCCACTTATTAAAAAATCAAAGAATCTTTATAATCAAAGCATTTGGCATTAGTGATAAAAGTTCAAAGAAAGGAAGAGAAGACAGGGAGTAGGGTCAATTAAAACAGAGGTAGGATGTGAGCTGACTATGAAGAGGAAGCAAAATTTAATGAAGAGCAAAAAATGAGAGTTCATTCCAAGTTGAAAAGAAAAAAAAAAAATGTAGACCCGTTAGCCATAGTAGTTCTGAGCTGGTAGTGGAGTTCTCCTGCTACTCTGGTTGGCTTAAGAGACACTTTCAGATACTCCAGGAAAGGAAGAGCAGTTCTTCCCAGACCACACAAATGAAAAGCTTTCAGAAGCAGCTCCAGGTTTTTCTTTCCTTGTCTACCAATTGGGCTTTATTTGATTCTTTCCTCTTCCACGTGAGTCTTACTTTCCCAATTCTATTTTGAGCTACAATTTTGAAAGCATGTGTATTGGAGTTTATAAAGAAGATTCATAATACAGTCACTGCATATTTTTCAACAGAAAGTATTGCCACTCCAGATAGCTGTGCTGCAAGAAGTACTGTTTATCACTCTGCTTTGGGATGAGGGTGCACCTTCCAATTATAAAACTAATGGAATGCAGCTCCATTTCCCCCGTCTGCTTCCAGCCACCTGGGAGAGCTTCATTTTTCTTGCAGATGATGGGATTTATCTGAGGAGTGGGGGAATGCGTTTATCCTTGGGGATGGGGGCTCAGAGATAATTGACTCGTAGCCGGTAGACATGTATTCTCAAAGCAGCCAGTGATGTTCCTGAAGCGACTCAAGCTAACTGGAGCCTCCATTCCCCTGTCAAGCTGAGTGAGGGCTTTAGGAACACCAGGGAAAGGAAAACAGCACATGTTGTTTCTTCCTAATAAATCTCCCATCTTATTGTCGGAGACATTTTGCTCTCCTGAGGCCTGCTTCTCAGACTTTCCAATTGGCTCTTCTTGCCTCCCACCCATTTCTATTAAAATTGTTTACTGGGATCCAGAAGAGGAAACTGGCCACATAACCTTTTTATGTTCTTTCTTTCCCTTCATTCCCTCTAACCGCATTTAGACCCCTTTTCTTTTCTTCCCCTTTGCTGCCTCCACATCTTGGTCTTCCTCAGTCATCCATTATTACCCAAGGGATCTCTCTTTTTTGTTGTTGTTTCTTGTTAATCCTCACCTGAGGACATTTTTCCATTGATTTTCAGAGAGAAGGGAAGGGAAGGGGAGAGACAGAGAAAGAAACATTGATGTGAGAGAGACACGTCAATTGGTTGCCTCCCACACACACCCTGACCAGGGCCAGGGATGGAACCTGAAACCAAGTTATCTGCCCTTGACCAGAATCGAACCCGGGACCCTTCAGTCTGCAGGCCAATGCTTTAGGGAGCTCTCTCTCTTTTTTAAATATATTTGTATTGACTTCAGAGAGGAAGGGTAGGGAGAGAGAGACAAAAACATCAATGATGAGAGAGAGTCATTGATTGGCTGCCTCCTGCACACCTCCCACTGGAGATCAGCTGAGGCATGTGCCCTTGACCCGAAAGGAACCGGGGACCCTTCAGTCTGCAAGCCGACACTCTATCCACTGAGCCAACCCGGCTAGGGCTAGGGGATCTCTATATAGGTCTTTGGAAAAAAGCAATTCCTGGATGGGCTTGTGAAGCAATGCATTATGATGAGACTCTAACTCAATCTCAATTACTATTTGGCACTGCATTTTATGAGTGAGAGATGCAATAAAATAGCAATTTCTAAATTTAACTAGCATTATATAATACTATTATTTATTACAGAAAGCTGTTGTTTATATATTGCCTGAGCTATTGATTAGTATGAAAAAGGCAATGTACAGGAAACCATAGAAATCGATAATTATTTAAAGTAGTTAATCAAATATCTCATTTGTTACCATGAATTTTCCTCCAGTAATCATGCTCATACAATGTACCAATGGACTATAATCCACGGCCATATACCAACACTAGAACAGAATCCAGCAAGAGATGCAAAGAGATGCCTTTCTCATTCTACTGTTTGAAATGCTGGAAAAGGCAATTAAAGCAGAGTAAACCATGTTTTCCTTCCGCACACCCATCCTCACTTTACTCCCTTCCCTAATAACCATAAGCTGAAACCACTTAAGGATTACAATTATCCATCACCATTATCGCCCATATTATGACGAGGCTGCTACCCTGGCAAACGATGCTTTGGAGAGATTTTTGTTTGTTTGTTTTTTGCTTTATGGGCTCCTTCAGGCAGAATGGGGGCAGGGGGAAAAGGGAGATGGAAATTCAGTCAGGAAAACAATTAACTAGCACAGCTTCACTGCACAGTAACATCAAATCATACAGCGATTAGAGCTCTGCAAACGCCCGGTTTGGCTTCACACGCATTTAAGGATGAAAACTGATATGTACACTGAGCCGATGCTGCACTGAAGATGAAAAAATCGAAGAGGTAAACATTGTAAAATTTCATTCTCTGCCTAGTCACAGCTGGAGAAGGGTGATTTGGGCTACGAGTATTTTCAGTCTGTACACAAGAAAAGTCACCTTTTCTCTCTTCGAGCCTTGGTAGATTGCCAGAGATTGTGTACCATTCTTTTCTCCCCCGACACTGAATATTTAAAAACTTAATGTCTGCCAAAACACAAACTGCACTTGTTGACGAATAAAGGAATTATTTACCCTGTTGTCTTTACAGGTTACCAAAGCCTTAATTGCTTGACCCAGGAAAGTAATAACTAAAGCTTTTCCAAAATCCAGGGGACCATGCCTTTTCTAAAATATATTTTTATTGATTTCAGAGAGGCAGGGAGAGACTGAGATGGAAATATCAATGATGAAAGAGAATCATTGATTGGCCGCCTCCTGCAGGAGCCCTGACCTCAGAATCGAACCGTGACCTCCTGGTTCATAGGCTAACACTCAACCACTGAGCCATGCTGGCCAGGTCAGGGGACAGTGCTTTGAAAGGCAGGAAAAATCTACCAATCCTTGTCTTGTTGAGCCTAACCACTTAAAAGAAATGTATCTTTATCTTGTAAAAATGCCACTATGGGTTACATAACCTGCAAAATGTGTATATTTTCTTTTCACTTTGTTTTTTCCCTAATTGAGTGCTTTCCTTGGAAAGTTTTTGGTACAATAGGAGTTAATTTCTAATACAGCAGAATTTCCCAATACCAAAGCAATTCACACGGGCTCATTTTTTCCCTAGCTACCTTGGAAAGTGTTTCTGTCATTTGACTATGGGTTTAAAAAAGGGATTGCAAGGCCTGCTTCCCGTATTATTTTTAAATAAACTATTTTAGAATAAATTTTTACTTGCAGAAAAGTGGCAAAAGTAATGCAGGGAGTTCTCATTATACCCCTTACCGGTTTCCCCATTTTTTACATCTTACATTACTATGGTACCTTTGTCAAAACTAAGAAACCGACGTTGATAGAGGCCATTCACAGACCTCCAGACTTTATTTGGATTCCACCAGTTTTTGCATTGCTGTCCTCTCTCTGTGCCAGGACCCAGCCTGTGGTACCACATTGCATTATACGTCTCCCCAGCCACCCCTGGTCTGTGACCGTTTCTCAGTCTTTTCCTTGTTTTTCACAGCCTTGACTACATTAAGTACTAGTCACATATCCTGTAGCATGTCTTGTTTTTTCTCAAGATTAGACTAAGGTTATGTATTTTTGCAACAAATAACACAGAGTTGAAGTGCCCTTCTTGTCACTTCATATCAGGGGTACCTCATATCCACATGGTGCGACGGTGACATTAGCTTTCAACCTTAGTTAAGGTAATGTTTGCCAAGTTTCTCCCCTCTCAGTTCACCATTCTTCCCTTTCCTTTATTCATTCTTTGGAAGGGAGTCACTAAGTCCAGCCCACACTCAAGAGGGGTGGTGGGTGAGAAACTCCTGGAGAGGGAAGTGTCTATGTATATTATTTGGAGGGGGGTATATCCAGAAATTAGACTATAAGAAAGATTTGTCTCTTCTCCCCAACTTATTTATTTATTCAATCAGTTGCTTCCCTTAATTAAAATGAGATGGGTCATTGAAATGATGAACATCTTAACTATATAAAAAACTAAGAAAATACATTAGGGGTTTTAATTTTCAAAGGCATATTGGTGTTTCCGAGGCCTCTTCAATATACCAAGTTTAATATTCACTGAATACCTTGGGGATAGTATACACATGAGGTCATACACCCACTTTTGGACCACCACCAGAGCTCAGTGTATATTATACAAATTAAGTTTATTTATCCCAAGAAGTTTATAAAGACAAACAGCCATTTGAAATTTTAGCTGAAGATCTTAGCTCAGCAAATATTTCAGTCACCTCTCAACCTTGCTCAGTCACAGGATTATTTCTACAGAAAACAAGGAAGCAGGTGTTCAAACCCTTGTTTGAAGGTCCCATCTGGCCTCCGAGAGCGCTCCATAGACAGCATGTGGGACACTTCTGTGGCAATGACATCTATCATAACTATTCTCTTTCACCATTCATTACTCATACCTTCACCAGACATGTATTTAACACTTACTATATGTCAGGTATATTATAGATATATAGGTGTATATGGATTATTTCTAAAAAAAAACTTACTATATGCCAAATGCTATGCTGGATCTTGGGGCACAAAGGGAAAGAAAGATTACAATAACAAATAAGGGCCTTGAACCCTTATTTGGCAGGTTCTATGTGAGACGCACTGATGAGGTGCCAAGGGGCCACAGGGGAGGAAGTAACCCCTCTACCTGAGGGAGGAAAGAAGGAATGGCTGTATAAAGATGCTACTGAAACTTCGTATCAAAAGCTGCTTCCTAGACACAATCTGGGGTAGAGCTGGGCGGGGAATGTCAGTGAAACATGATATAGGCCAAAGGAGAGCCTTGACCAACAGCACTGAGAACTTGAGTCAATGACATGAGATCACACACCTTACGAAAGCAGATGATCAGGATCAACTATTTCTAACAGGATCCTTGGAAGAATAATAGTGGTTTGTGGTTTTTTTAGTGGATTATAGAACAGAATAAGACAGAAATCATTTGTTCTGTGAACACGCCAAAAGATTATACCTAACATGTCACCTGATGTAGAAGAGAAGAAAATAGAATAAAACACACCAATTTAACCAACATTTATCAAGCTTCTACTATTTCCAAGCACCGTGCTAGGTATCCTGAAAACTTTCATTTTTTAAGAAAATTTTTATTATTATTATCGCCATTTTATAGATGAGGAAACTCAGTCTTAAAGGTTAATTTGACCCAGTGATACCACTTCTAGGAATATATCCTAAGAATCCCAAAACACCAATCAGAAAGAATATATGCACCCCTATGTTCATAGCAGTGCTATTTACAATAGCTAAGTTTTAGAAACAGCCCAGGTGCCCATCAGTAGATGAGATGGGGCGGAGGAAGGGGGAAATGATGGGAGCAGGAAGAGATTAACAACAAATTTATATACATACCAGAGGCCCAGTGCATGAAATTCATGCACGGGTAGGATCCCTAGGCCTGGCCGGTGATCAGGGCCAATCAGGGCCTTCTGGCTGCTGACCGGGGCCTTTCTTCTGGCTGCCGGCCAGGGCCTCCCTTCCTCGGCTGCTGCTGGGGCCTTCCTTCGTTTTGTGCCACCCCCTGGTGGTCAGTGCATGTCATAGCGAGCAATTGAACTCCCGGTCTCCTGGTCGAACTCCCGAGAGGACAATTTGCATATTAGGCTTTTATATATATATAGATATACATAACCCATGGACACAGGCAATAGTGCTGGAGCAGGTGGAGGGGGGCCTATGGGGGGGGTAAAGGGGGACATCTGTAATACTTTCAACAATAAAAATAAATTTTAAAAACTTTTTTAAATTTTGTAAAGGTTAAAATAGCAGGTTACAGAGCTGGTATGTTAGGGAAAACAGGATTTGAACCCAGTTCTGTCTTTAATTATTTGATTTCCTTATTTATTTATTTATTTATTTATTTATTTTTGTAGTCAGTGGCAGATTTAATAAGCAAGGGAACTTTCACACAAGGCTTATCTTAGATGGCCACCGGCACACAGACAGCAATGGGTGATAACATTTATGGGTAAAAAATTCAATGTTACCTTAACAGGATCTTTGAAAATGAAAATCTGGAACTCTGAGACTAAGTTTGAACAGAGTCACTACACTCTGGCTCAAATCTGGGTCAAACACCTAAGATCTAAGGGGACTGATGCAGAAAAGAAGAGGAAGGAATATGATTGTCAAAGAACAGAGTCAATGGGAATAAGAGGCAGTAGCCATGTCATAACAGGATTCGTGTCCAATGCTTCAACAATCAATACTTAAAATTCTGATAACAAGCCAAGGTAAATAAGTGCTAGGCTCAGACCCCAGAAAATAAGGTTGATAGGAACAAGAGAAGAGCTGCCCTCCCTGCCCCCAGATCCATAAGGGGCTAACAGGGTCTGCTCCCTCTTCCCTGGGTGACATGCCTAACTTAGAAACAGAGAAATCCAACAGCAATATCGGCTACTGTAAAAAAACAAGTTGAGAGTAGAGAATCACTGGGAAGATGGCAATGTAGGTAAATGCCTGTACTCACTGCCTCCCACAACCACATCAAAATTACAACTGAAATACAGAACCATCATTCAGAACCACTGGAGAGCTGGCTGAATGGAAGTCCAACAACTAGAGAAGTAAAGAAGAAAGCACCCTGAGACTGGGGCTGATCCGGCACCCACGTGTGCCACTGTTTTAATTGGGAGGGAGATTGTTTCTGCAGAGGCTGCCTGGAAGAGCAAGGGGTCCCAGCCCCACACCAGACCCCCAGCCCAGGGTCCCAAAGCTGGGAAAAGAAGTCCCTATGGACAGTAAAAACTAAAAGCTGTAAAAACCAGTGCAGATTGGGACTCAGTGACACAGAGGCTGCTGGAGACCCAGCTGTTCCTCTTAAAAGGCCGGCACCACGAACTGAACTTACAAAGTCCCACTTCCTCTGAGTTTCAGCAGCAGGGTGAGGTTCTGGGGAACATAGACACATATGAGGAGAAACTGGATTGTCTGGCATTGGTGCAGGAACTCGGGGGCAGCTTTCTCCCGGACAGAGGTGCTCACAAAGATCGTTGTTCTTATGCTGGGACCTCCCAGATCACAGGTCTGACTGGCAGCCATTTCTGTTTGCTCTGCCCTGGTGATTCCCTAAGACCCCGCCTCATCCAATTTATAACCCCACCCAAGCTGTGTACAGAGGCTTTTGTATATGAATGACCTGTCCTTTCTCAGGCTAAAATCTCTCAAACAAGCTGCAGTTGGATCAGGGAACTCCAAATCTATCAATAAAAGGCCCAAGAACCTTTACCTATTTCACCTAGCCTGCCAAGTGCCCTCCCCTCTGACAACTGTCAGTCTGTTCTCTGAATTTCTAAAAATGAAACACTTAAAAAAAGAAACACTTATTAAATTATGATATACCCATAGAATGGAATACTATACAGATATTAAAAATGATGTTAAGCCTGTCCAGTGTGGCTCATTGGGTGAGCATCAACCTATAAACCAGGAGGTCACAGTTCAATTCCTGTGACCTCCTGGTCAGGGCACATGCCTGGGGTTGCAGGCTCAATCCCCAGTAGAGGGCATGCAGGAGGCAGTCAATCAATGATTCTTTCTCCTCATTAATGTTTCTGTCTCTCTCCCCCTCTCTCTTCTTCTCTGAAATCAATGAAAATATTTTAAATGATATTAAAATATGTGCCTTGATGTAATATAATGTGTACTTTCTTATGTAATTTTATTATAATTAATTTTTTTAAAACTATATAATCACAGTAAATTGTTCCCAATATGTTTATAAGAGAAAAAAACATGTTATAAAACAATATTCACAACATGAGTTCATTTTCATGGCTCCACAAATATATTCATCAAATTTTTAAGAGTAGTTATCTATCAGGGGTGGGAATATCAGTGTTTCTTAAAGCGTCTTTTTTACAAATGATTTCTGTAATTACTATGTATAGCTTTTGAAGCAATAATAACATGAACGGCACATGTCTGCAATGACCTTAGCATTCTTTTTTTAATTTTTTTCTTTATTGATTAAGGTATTACATATGTGTCCTTATCGCCCCATTGCCTCCCACTCACCACCCCCCCCCCCCCCCCCCCACTCATTCTTGATTTAAAAAGAAAAGCTGATCCTCTGCTCAGTGCTTCCAAGACACTTAAACACTTTTATTGTTTCAAAGAATGGGTTAAGCTAAGTACATCAATGGGTTTGATAAGCAAAATGACCTTTTATGGCTGGCTTGTGAGAAGCTGTGTTTCTCTTTCTTTTTCCTCTCCTGCCTCAGACATATACCCAGCTCCCTTCATTTCAGCTGCAGATTCTCAGGTGGTAGGCTGCGCTTCATGCACACGGGGCTGCACGTGGACGTGATGACATTATAAGTGGGATTTTCCATGGGCCAAGCAAGAATACCATCTAGCAGTTCAGTGTGCTGTGGGGCTTTAGTCATGTTGCAGCATGCTGTTGGCAGCTCTTTGCTACAAGGCGATCGGTGGAGCAGTTGGGGAAGGTGTGGTAATAAGAGATGCCGTCTTCCCCTCACACCAAATGGAACAGTTCCATGGAGTGTGTGCCCTGCCGTTTCACTATTAATAGAGCCACGCCGCTTCCCCTCCCTGCTGCCAGAGTCTCTGTAAAAGATGATGTCTAGATTTTTATGCAGATATTCTGACTCCCACCGCTTCTCCTTCCCCTCAACCTTGCTAATCATGATCTATATCTTATTTTCAAATATAGGATAGTCTATTTTTTATGATAATATTTCCTTCAGGGATATGGCTCCAGCTGATCTATACGAGGATGGATAGTGCTTCATCAACAAAAACTTGCTGAGCGGATCTAGTGGGCACTATGTACTAGGAGCACGTGTCGTGGGGCGACACGCCAGCCCTGCCCTCAAGGGATTTATTTTTCTAAAGGGGAGCTCACCATCTCCCAGAGTTAATAGCCTCCCTCTGAAGGGATTCTCCCACACAGGCACTCTGTCTTCTGTGTTTTTCTTCCAGGCTGCATCTCTCTTTCTATTGAGAGACTAAGAATGTACCTCGGATTTTTCAGGGATACAGTTTATCAGAATAAACATACTCAGATCTGCCTGACGGTCATATCCACCAGGCATTTGGCAATTTTATGGACTCTCTTGAGCCTAAAGTCTCAAGCTCTAAGGACATTTTATTTTTATTTTTTTTAATATATTTTATTGATTTTTTTACAGAGAGGAAGGGAGAGAGATAGAGAGTTAGAAACATCGATGAGAGAGAAACATCGACCAGCTGCCTCCTGCACATCTCCTACTGGGGATGTGCCCGCAACACAGGTACATGCCCTTGACCGGAATCGAACCTGGGACCTTTCAGTCCGCAGGCCGACGCTCTATCCACTGAGCCAAACCGGTTTTGGCTCTAAGGACATTTTAGACCCTGGGTGTGCTCTCTTCTTTTTATAATTAATTTTTTCATTCTTTATTTTTCAATGACAGTTAACATACAATATTATATTAGTTTCAGGTGTACAACATGCGATTAGGCATTTATATAACTTACAAAGGGTTTTACCCCAGTAAGTCTTTTACCCACCTGACACCATATATAGTTATTACAATATTATTTACTGCTAGAGGCCCAACACACACGAAATCATGCGCCGTTAGGGTCCTGAAGCCTAGCCTGGCCTCCGTCGCATGGCCTCTGCCACCCTGAGACGCTACGTGAAGCTCCCCACCCCAGGATGCTCCGCGAACCCCGCCACTGCTCCCCGAAACTCCCCCCTCCCCCCACCCCGCAACTGCTCCACAAAACTCCCCCGCCCCCCCCCCCAAACCTCGCTGCCTCCCAGGTGACTGCACCGCTAAGCTTACGGTCACCCCACAAAGCAGCCCGCCACTACCACTCAACAGTCCCCAGTCCCACCCCGCTGCTAGCCCCCCCTCATGGTGAGCGGCTTGGGGCCGGGGGAGAGGGGGGGAACGAGAGGTGGTCCATGCACTTCATGGTGACGGCACTTAGCTCTTTATATACATTAGGATATTCCCTATGCTATACTTTACATCCCCATGACGATTTTGTAACTGCTAATTTGTACATCTTAATTTCTTCACCTTTTTCACCCAGCCCCCACAACACCCCCAAATCTGCCAACCAGTAATTTGCTCTCTGTATTTGCTTTTTTTGTTTATTCATTTATTTTGTTTTTTAGACTCTACATATAAGTGAAATCATGGTATTTGTCTTTGTCTGATTTATCTCACTCCTCTTTAACATGATAAAAGCTTGGTGGATGCTGAGTATATTAATGATTACACTGGAAGGATATTGAGAAATTTCTCTCCACCTAAATATTAACAGGTAATATGTACCCAGAGCTGGAAAAGTCCATGTTTGTACAATTCTCTATTACATGTTGTTCAGAGGAGTGAAAAAAGTAAATATATGATATTGTAAGACGTAGTTCTTTTTTTAAATGGGACTTCATGTAACTTAGTGGTGTAAACATGACTTCAGAGTCAGGCAGAATAGGTTTCGTTTCCTATTCCATTACTTACTTAGTGATCTGGGCTTGCTGCTTAATATCTCTGAGCACAGTCTTATAAATGCAGGAGCCAATGAAATAATACCAACCTAATACAGTTGCAGGGAGATTAAATTAGATAATGCATGTAAACGGTGCAGTAGCAATTGCTCAGTTAGTTATTCTTTTAATTGTGAGTGACTTTGAAGAAGAATAACTTTCTGCTTCACTGGTATACAGTAATACATGCATTGAGCAAGCTTAACGAACTGCTGCTAAGAGCCAGGCTGATGTAACCACAACCAGGGAATGAGTGTTGTGGGGTGGCAGGTGGTGGTGGGGGTTGGGGAAGAGGGAAAGAGGAACCGGTCCCTGTGGCAAGGAATTCACAGTCTCACAGTCCAGCAGGAAGGGATAGGCATACTAACAAATAAACACGGATCAGTTTTATGGTAGATGTACTACAGACAGGGTGGATTAATGTCTGATTGTTGCATTCAGGGAAGGCTTCAGAGAGGAGATGAAGTACCTGCTGCCTCTTGAAGCATGAATAGGAGTCCCAGACAGAGGTGGAAAGTGTAAGACCCTCCGAATTATTTGATTATGAACAAGCCATGGAAGCCCTTACTTTTTAGCAAGATGCCATGCACATGGTAGACACCCAATAAGTATTTAATGAGCTTACCATCTAGACAAGGTAAAGATGTGTAAAGGTCCACATGGAGTGGGCACTAATTTCACTAATCTCAACTCAATGCAAACCCTCCCCCCCACCCCCAGACACACACACACATACACACACACAAAACACCCTGTTTCCCTTTTTGTCAAGCTACATGCTTTTTTTAAATTTAAGTATATTTTTATTGATTTCAGAGAGGAAGGGAGAGAAAAAGAAAGATAGAAATATCAATGATGAGAGAGAATCATTGTTTGGCTGCCTCCTGCACACCCCACACTGGGGACTGAGACCGAAACCCCGGGCATGTGCCCTGACCAGGAATCGAACTGTGACCTCCTGCTTCCTGGGCCTAAGCTCAACAACTGAGCCACCAGAGCCAGGCATGCTCCATACTTTTTTGATGCAGAAAATGTGATCTAGTCACTGCTAGCACATGGCTTCCAGTTGATTCAGTAATTTTTTCCCCCCAGGAAATGATTTTACATTTTCAGGATTCTGCTCTTCCCCCATCCTTTTCCCAGGAACATCTTAATCTGTAAAATAGGGCGATTATGCCTACAGTGGTGTAAATTTTGGAGGTCCTATTTGTAAATCTCATAATGCTAAAGCACAGGGTACGTGCCCCATCTGGAGAACAGCAGCTTTTACCCTCCCTCACCCTGATCTACATCAAGGACACTCTTGGCATCCTCTGCCCCAATTAAAAAGGATGTTGCTTCATGAAACAAGGAAAATAAATTGTAATAGTTCATAGAAGAGCATAGAGATAATACAGGTTCCCTCTCACCCTGATAACTGGATGTCCAAAATTACAATTCCCTGCCTACAACTGTCTTACATTTCCTCAGCCAAGCATAGAGCCATTGACTGTGCTGCTTAGAAGACAGTTCAAGCCACAGCTGACTTAGGTAAGTCTCTCCTTTTTTTTTTAAGTAAACAGTGAGACTCATATTTGCAACCACAGAAATTTTATCTAATCAATTCTACTTGATCTAGTGAATAGTTTTAAGGCCTACCACAGGGTCAAGGAGGCTTTTTGAGATTTCCTAATGAGTTACTAAAACCTTCTGGAATCAAAAAGTCTGGTGTTAGCAGAAATAAATCAGCACAAGGTCATTGGGTAGGATTCTGGCCAAAGTTCCAAGATGATGATATCAGATTAACCTTAAAATTTGGCAGATATTAGATAACCCTCACCAGTAACCCTAGAATGTATTAACAAACAGCTAAGCAAAATATTTGCTGACATAATTAGCTGAGGTTAAAGGGAGTGAGATTCATATAAATACCTTGCAGGCTTCATAGTCTTCAAGTAACCCAACTATAAGATGCTTCATGTGTGACTTGGTGCTAAAAGACCTCAAAGGAGTCCATTAGGTAATAATGATGATTAATGAGAAGATTGGAAAAGAGAGAATGAGCCAAAGCTAACAAACACAGAAAACTCTCCAACGTTCCTATTTTATTCAGTCTCACCACGGGAAAGAGGTGACCGTGCAGACTTACCAAAATCATGTAAGAACTTTAGGATTTTCCCCAGGTTGCCCAGAACCTTGACCACAGCCCCAGGCGTGATGAGAAAGCTCGGGTTACCTAAGACTTCTGTGGTTTTATTGAGGTTATGTTGAAATCAAATTAAGTTGTAGGATGAGATCTTCCTTTATTTGCATAATCCATCCTGCCTGGCTCTACCTTGCCTAGATTTTTATTTTTTTCCTAAGAGTTGGAACTAAAAAGGGAAGAGGTGGGAACGGGAGCAATGCCTGACTCAGGAGCTGTGTTGCTAAATATCAATCCTTCCTCCCATTTCAACCCAGCACCCTTACAATAGGATTATTTGATATTTGACACAGTTCTTTCAACCCTTCTCTCCTTCTCATCTGTTCAATGGAGAACAGTGAGTGCTCCAAAAACCAAACTTTCTTGAGTTTTCTAGTAACTTGAGTCCTTAGAAAAACGTACATGAGCTTCCACAACCTCCCAGAAACCACATGCTCTCCTTTTTGGAGGTCCTATTTGTAAATCTCATAATGCTAAAGCACAGGGTATGTGCCCCATCTGGAGAACAGCAGCTTTTACCCTCCCTCACCCTGATCTACATCAAGGACACTCTTGGCATCCTCTGCCCCAGAAGTCTGGAAGAGGAAGAATTTTAAAACAGAAAATGATGATAAAAAGCAAAATTCAACTATGACCATTTTATATGCAACACTTCATACCATGGAGCAGGGAGGGTACCTACCTTCCTACCTCCATTTGTTCCTGCCTATTACACTAGTTACCAGATTACCTGGCAAAATTATTTCTGGATTAAAATAACCAATTTGGATGTGTAGTTTTATCACCTGTAAACATATACACTCACTCCAACTTAACCACTTCTGTAGTAGCAACCTATGAAAAAAGCAAAACAGCAAAAATGTCCCCCTAAAGTAAAATAATTGAAACATTGCAATTACTTGCAAGCTACTGTGAAAGTGTAATACCCAAATATTACACTGTGATTAAAATGTGATGCTGGGAAAGTCATTGGCACCGTACATACCTGTTATTCTGTACTCTAGGAATTAAAATCTTTATCAAATATTGGAATATTAAATTTTTCATTTTCTAAATCTCCATACCTCCCCACTGTTGATTTAGGAGAATCATTTGCTGTAATAATTCAGACCTAAGGCAACCTAAAAACAAAAAGAAATGCCAATCGAGGTCAAACCAAAGCAAATTCTTGAGTGTCACAATTTTTTAAAGAATAGTTTCTTGATTTTTAGAGAAAGAGAGGAAGGGAGAGAGGAATAAAAACATTGATGTGAGTGTAACATCCATCGATGGGCTGCCTCCGGCACAACCCAACCAGGAATCGAGCCCACAACCCAGGCATGTGCCCTGACCAGGAATTGAACCGGCAACCTTTCGGGGCATGAGAAGACGCCCAAGCAACTAAGTCACACTGGCCAGGGTGGGTGTCACAATTTGAAACAGACTTAGAATCTGATCTCCAAACATTATACTGAGCTAAAGAAATAGCAAGGCATAAAAGGAATGTTTTCCAGAAAAATATCACTCAGCAATCTCCTGACTATGTCCCGAGAGTATGAATTTTAGCTATAAGATGTTCAAAGTCAAGCTACCATTTGTGTGACAGAAAGACAAATTACTTCAGATAGTTTCACATTATGCTCCAAAAATTGTCTGTTAGGTTAAATGCACAGAAGTTGGAGGTAGATTTTCTCTTTGAAACAAGATTTTAAAATAACAATTACTCAACAAAAGCTAGAAGTCAATTTATCTTATAATATTGCTGAACTATTAGATATTTGAAAAGTATTAGCTAATGCTACTATATTTATCATGGCAATAGTACAGATGCTACTGCATAAGTGGCATCTCGTGACATAAGTGGGCATGGAAGGTCTCATTCTGAATAGGACACAATAGACTACAAATAACATTGAGAATCATTTTTATGTCTAGAAAGCATATGTGGGTGCTATTCTTTTTTTAGGCTCTTGTTTTTCTATTCCTCTCACAAATGATGATTTGGCTGTGTATCAAAATTTTGACTAACAACTATACCCCTCAAATCCCACAAACATTTTTCTAATTTTTCCCCTCACTGGCAGACTAGAAATCCAAGGAAGCTTGCTTTTTAATCCGTGCATATAAAATGTAGTTATTGTTGTAGTTGTTTAATGGAGGCAGAGTTGAGGGCAGGATGGAATTTAAGATGCCTGTAGGAAATTTAATAAGAATATACCTATGACTAAGTGTTGTGATTTTTAAATCTGCAAATTCAAGGCTCTCTTAAGTTGAAAAATATGATAATTACACCCTATCTCTAATTATTTTCTGTTTATTGCACCAAAAGGATTTAAGCAGAGAAGTATCATAGACTTCCTTTTGTGAGCATTTCTGTGGCAATACAGGGAATGGATTTTGAGGACAAAGATAGACACTGGAAAACATATAGTCTCCTGCAAAACATCAAGGGGTCGAGAGCACTATAAACAAAGGGATGGAGAAAAGGAAGTAGATAAAAGAAGTATCTAAAAGGTAAAATCTAAACCTACATAACCTAGTGATTAAGTGGATTTAAGGGAAGGGGGAAGAGGAAATTTTAGAATGAATGTTCATATCATGTATGGGTGACAATGTCACTGGTACCATTGTTAATTAAGATTGAATATATGGGGGAAGGAGTAAGATGAGGTGTCTCTGTGTGTCCTAGCTCTCTACGGCTGTGTATGAAACCATGCCAAAACCCAAGGTTTTAAAATCAGTCTTTTTTTAAATCTCTACATTCTACAATTTGAAAAGAGTTCAGTGGGGAAATCTCCTCTCTATTCCACGTATTGTCAACTAGGACAGCTTGACTGGTGGCTGGAGGATCCCCTTCCAAGATGGCTCACTCACATGGCTGCAAGGCAGTGCCAACTGCCTGCTGGGACCTTTGTGGGCTCGCATGTGGCTGCTTGACTTTTTCACAACAGGGTATCTGAGTTCCAAAAGCAAACATTCTAAAACATGACAAGTAGAAGTTGTCAGCTTCTTAGCAGCCTGGGCCCAGAACTTGGCAACAAGCTGCTTCCACTGTGTTCTATTGGTCAAGCAGTCTCAACACCCAAACAAAGAGAGGAACATAACCCCCACTTCTCAATGGAAGGTATGTCAAATAATTTGGGGACATGTTTTAAAACCTCCACACCATAAGACATCTTAAGTTCCACTGTGGGACAGGTAAGTCCATTAAGTAATTTAACTTAAGAGGTCAAAGAAGATATACCAACTTGGGAGACATCTATCTATACATGTAGTCAGAGACACATTTACTGTCATTTTTTTTAAAGTTTTGTTGATTTTAGAGAGGGGGAGAGAGAAATATCAATTGGCTGCCTCCTGCATGCCCCCTACTTGGGATTGAGCTTGCAACACGGGCATGTGTCCTGACCCAGAATCCAACCATTGACCTCATGGTGCTTGGGATGAGACTCAACCAACAGACACACCTGCCGGGTACATTTACTGTAAATTTAATGAAGCTTAAGTTTCATGCCCCTTACTTCCAAGGTGAAAGCCCTGTACCTAATAATTTTGTATACTTTAAAAAAAATTTTTTTTATTGTTTAAAGTATTACAAATAGTAGTACATATGTCTCCTTTTTTCCCCCCCGTTGACCTTCCCCCAGCCTCCACTATCCCCCCAAAGTTGGATAAGCTTCAGATTCCACAAGACCTGGACATACACTTGGGTGATGTTTAAAACATAAGAGTAAATCATCTGAGGAGATTGTATAAAATGAAAGGGTCAGGGAGTGATAGAGAAAGGAGTTTATGAATGAGATTTTTAGAATACAATCAAAGAGATAGGAAGAGATCAGAAAAGAATATTGTCACAGAGGACAAGGACCAGAAAGTTTTAGGAAAAAGTAATTAGTGAACAGTCTCAAAATAAAAGTCAAAAGAAACAAGGAACTGAAAAGAACCCTTTTGAGTTGGCATCATGGAGAGTCGCTTGTACCCATGTCAAAGCAGCTACAGAGGAAGCAGAAGCCACCTTCCAGTGTGTTGAGAGTCCATGTTAATTGAAAAAATGGAGACAGCGGAGAAATTTAGCTGAAAAAACATTTGAAATAGATGGCAGAATAAGGGAAGTTTGGAAGTAGAAAAATACAACTTTCTGAAATTGTTTTTAAGCAAAAATGCAAAGCCTAAAAAGTATTATAACACTTAAGAAAATTAAAGCAATATTTTAAAATATTCCCACAATAAAAACAACGAGGCTCAGATGTCTTTACACAAAAATTCTTCCAAACTTTAAAAGAAAAAAAAAATCATCTGTCTTATACAACAATTTCCAGGAAATAGAAAAAGAGGAAATATGCTCCCAAGATATTTTACACAAACAGAATTGTCCTGATACCAAAACCACTCAGACATTAGGAGAAGGGTAACTTTCAGGATCCTAATTCATGAATAAAGATGCAAAATCCTTAAGCAAAATACTAACAAAAGCAAATGGAATAATAGTGTAGATAAAAGACAATAACGATGATCAAGTTGCTTTTAAAGCAGGAATGCAGGGATAGTTCAATATTTGAAAATCTAATGTAATTCAGTACATTAACAGATTTTAAAAAGAAAACCAGGAAAAGCATCTGATAAAATTCAACATAATATAAACTCATAGTAAAAGCAGGACAGACTAGAAGCATAGTGCCTATTATGTTGAAATGTTGAAGACATCCTCTTTAAAATTCGAAAGAAGACACTATCCTTACTTCTTGTCAACCTTGTATTGCAGGTTCCAATGACACCAAATGTCTAATGAAGCAAGTCTGCCTGGTTTCTGTGCTAAGCCCACCTCTCCATTGGCTTTGCTAACTCAGTCTCTAACTGACACCCACAAACACTCCTTCCTTGGCATCTTCTTCACAACATGGGCTGCACAATAGAATCATCCAATATTTAAGTTTACTGATGCCTGAGTTTCTCCTCTAGAAATTCCTATTTGATTGATCTAGGACAGTGGTCGGCAAACTGCGGCTCGTGAGCCACATGTGGCTCTTTGGCCCCTTGAGTGTGGCTCTTCCACAAAATACCTACTTCTGCGCATGGGCCACGAAGTTTCAATCGCACTGTACATGCGCGCCCGCACATGGTATTTTGTGGAAGAGCCACACTCAAGGGGCCAAAGAGCCACATATGGCTCGCGAGCCGCAGTTTGCAAACCACTGATCTAGGATATAGCATGGACACCTGGACTTTCAAAATCTTCCCAGGAGACTCCAATGCAGGGCTCACATCGAGAAACACTGAGGTAACATGAGAAGAGGAGAGAGGGGGAGGAAAGGGAAGAGTATGACTCTCAACCTGACTGCATATTCAAATAGCCTAATGAGCTTTTAAAAGTCCTGATGCCCAGATTGCATCCCATACCTACTTTTAAAACAGAACCTCTGGAGGTAGGATCTCCAAGGCTTTCTTATACGCAGCCAAGGTTGAGAACCACGGCTCTCTGCTTTCTCCTTAGGGCAGTGGTTGGCAAACTCATTAGTCAACAGAGCCAAATATCAACAGTACAAAGATTGAAATTTCTTTTGAGAGCCAAATTTTTTAAACTTAAACTATATAGGCAGGTACATTGTTATTAACTTAATTAGGGTACTCCTAAGGCTTAGGAAGAGCCACACTCAAGGGGCCAAAGAGCCGCATGTGGCTCGAGAGCCGCAGTTTGCCGACCACGGCCTTAGGTGATGTCATCAGGTCCCCTGGATTCAATTACTAAACACATGCCAACAGCTTCAGAATCTATATATCTTGCCTATAGTTGACTTCTAAACATGAACACTGAATCCAACAGCCAATGCTGCATCTCCTCTTAGAAGTACTAAGTTTGCCCAAAGGCCCAGAGCTTCTCCTCCATCACAGTTGTGTCCACCTACCCAACGCTTCCCACTGAGCCGCAAGCTCCACAAGGATGAGTTGTGACTATCTGGCTTGCTGTATATGAAAATTAAAGCAGAATTTCTCAAATCCCCCTTAGCTAAAAATAGGGTTGTTTCCATATTATTGGCATATCCTGCAAGTAAAACTTAAGAAGAGGAGAAGAGGAGAGGGCCCAGCCTTCATGGCTCAGTGGTTGAGCATTGACTTATGAACCAGGAGATCACGGTTCGATTCCCAGTGATGGTACATGCCTGGGTTGTGGGCTCGATCCCCAGTATGGGGCATGTAAGAGGCAGCCGATCAATGATTCTTTATATCATTAATGATTCTCTTTCTCTCTCTCTCTCTCTCTCTTTCTCTCTCTCTCTCCCTTCATCTCTGAAATCAATAAAAATAGATTTTAAAATAAATAAAAGAAGAGGAGAGGTACAGGAGCAAGAAACCAGCACAGTGTTGATAGTACCAATTTTAAAAGATTTCTTGGAGGACATTGGAGAGGGTTGGGGGTCAGCCCCTAGTGAAATATGCATTAGAAACAGACCATTACTCCCACCTCCAGAAGAATGAAACTGATGGCAAAATAGTCTGTTTCCACTCCTATCAACTTCTGAACCACAGTGTCCTGAAGTGACTTTTTCCCATTTCCCCCCTTTTCTATCAGTATTAAAGAGGTAAAAAGGGACTCCCCTAACCCTCTCTGCCACAGCACTAAGAAGAGAAATCTTCCCACACTCCTGTAACCCACACAATAATAAGGGACTTTCCTGCCTAAGTGACAAGATGGGAATCCCCTGCCACAAAGACATCTAGAAAGTCAGGGATGTCCATCACAAGTGGAGTATGCACCTCTCAGCCAAGGAAACTGATCTTCCCTGAAGATCAGCCCATCTGCACTTTTCAGAAGCTATCTCACTGCATTTGCATCATTTTTCCTGTTGTACAGATGAGGAAACTGAGCTTGCCCAAACCACTGAGCAGTAGGACCCAGCTGTCAGCCTGTATATGTCAGAATAATTCTAAATTTATTCGTTTTTTACCATGTTAAAATGCACTAGCCTATCCTTGTTAACTTATTTTCGAATTTTTTTTCTCTATATCTTCTTTTCCTATAGCAGGGGTGAGAAGCAAAGAAGGTAGTTCTAAAGGGAAAACTCAAATGAAATAGGAAAAGCTAAAAAAAAAAAACAAAAAAACCATATTCTTGGAAATATTTCCAAAATAACCCTCACTATCTTGAGACGGAATGCAGCTCATCTTTGATCTCGTGTCAAAACAACACAGAATAACACTATGAACTTTTTCCATTCACCACTACCAAGATCAAGCAACCTGGCCTTCGCTTTCAAAATTAGTCTGTTAGCAGCAAACTCCGGGCGGGTGGGGGAAACCCCCGCACCCACAGCCCTGGGGAACACACTTCACCTGGGCTAGGTTCCCCAGCCTTCTCTGGTAGCCAAAACCCAGGTTTCACCAGGCAAAAGGTGAAGGTGTGTAGGAGGTCCAGTCCCTTTTGGGAGATGACCAGATAAAGCCGGCTTCTCAGGCCTACTCATCTGGGGCCAAAGTGCAGACAGGGCGTCACTTGAAAGGAAGCGGAAAGGCTCGGCGAGTCCTGACAAGGCAGCACCAGCGCTGCAGTTGCCTCAATTAGATCCACTCCCTGACTCACTGCGATGCCAATTTATTCTGTTGCTTATAGTCATTACATTAAAATGATTTCATTAGGCTGTGAAGTGTGGGCTTGTTTAGTGTGCAGCATCACTCCTGCATTTTTTGGTTGTGTCCGTGCATTTAAACCTTGGGGGGAAAGGAGAATATTTTTATTCCCACGGCACCCTTCTAGGACAAATTAAATAATTGTTTTCTCTTGCTGCCTACCTCATGATCTCACTGCTTTTTGTCTGCATAATGGGAAAGAAACCATTTCAGTAATTGCCATATTGTGAGGAGCCACGGGGAGTGTTACAGCTACTGCGTCTTAGTACTTAAGTTTTCGTTTATAAGAAGAATAAAAATAGTAATGAAGGAGAGTCCACAAATACGTTGCATTGTTTTCTCAAGGCTGGCTCAGTCTTTGGCTCTCTGTGCTCCCTTGACAAAAATGGCCAAGGAGACGCAGATATTCTTCTTTTCTCGTCTAGGCTCATTTCAGGAGAAGCAACCGTGAACATAGGGGGAAACCCAGAATGTTCTAGTGCCTTGCATATAACTGGTGCTCAAAATGTACTTGTTGATTTGATCTTGAATATGATTTAAAATCCCAGGTTTTTCAGTCCCCTTCATATTAAGACGACTGCTTCTTGCCCAGCCATCTTGACTGTGTGGTTGAGTGCGAACCTATGAACCAGGCGGTCACGGTTTGATTCCAGGTCAGGGCATATGCCCAGGTTGCGTGGGTCATGCAGGAGGCAACAAATCAGTGGTTCTCTCTCATCATTGATGTTTCTATCTCTTTCTCCCTCTCCCTTCCTCTTTGAAATCAATATTTTTTTAAAAAAAGACTGATGCTTCTTAACAAAAATAAGTTCTCACTCCCCAGCAATTCCCTCTGTACCAACCACACTCCCATTCATTCAGTCCTTCCACAGCCCTCTCAAGTCCAACCCTATA
This sequence comes from Myotis yumanensis, assembly GCF_028538775.1. Lineage (NCBI taxonomy): Eukaryota > Metazoa > Chordata > Mammalia > Chiroptera > Vespertilionidae > Myotis > Myotis yumanensis. The sequence continues at coordinate 180,564,684 of NW_027223753.1, forward strand.
ACTAAAGTATCACATTCTTTCTGATTAAGATCTCATACTTCATTTAGCAGCTCCTGAAATCCTATGTCCTCCGGGGGGGAAAAATGCCTTTTAATGTCTCTTCTACACACAGACACTCTATCACGTAATTTCTATGATTCCTGTTCTCACAAAATTCATGTACTTCTTTATCTGTGGGTAACCAAGATTTTATTGTACATGTTCGATCCTTGTTGTTCAATTGTTTTTCTCCTTCTTTACAGTAAGAAATAGAGTAAGAAAACAGGAACCCATCTGCTGGGTTAGAATCTCCATAGCCAGTTTAGCTCCCTATCTGTAGTGTCACTTGGTATGGCATTTAAAGGAGTCCAGGGGGAAAACAAACAAACTGAAAATGTGCTATCTCAGTGATCACAAGCAAGAGCAAGGCGTCCTGCCTGCCTGTCCTCATTGGTGTTGTAGGCATAGGCTACACTCATCTACGCTCTTAAGAAAATAACAGGAAATGACTGAAGAAAATGAGAACCAGTTTTTGAAAAAAGGGTCAGGCAAAAGTAGGTTTACAGTTGTAAGAATGCAAGAGTTTATTCTTGTATTATTATTTAGTAACTAGAGGCCCAGTGCATGAAATTCGTGCACAGGTAGGGTCCCTAGGCCTGCCAGCAATCCAGGCTAATCAGGGCCTTCTGGCTGCTGGCTGGGGCCTTCCTTCTGCGCCGCCCCCTGAGGGTCAGTGCACGTCATAGTGAGCGATCAAACTGCCGGTCTCCCGTTCGAACTCCCGAGGGGACACTTTGCATATTAGCCATACATTGTATTGTATTACTTTCCACATAAGCAACTGTAAACCCACCTTTGCTGTACCCTGTATAATTCACACATCATTTTCATTATCTCAAGAGCCCCATTAAGGACCTCTTTGCACATGACAGCCAGGTTTGGGGCCTTTTACTTTGTCTTTGTTGTTCTGTTGCATGACCTTGAGTTTTAATAAAAGTATCTCAATTCCTTCTTAAGTGAGTCAGCTTCTTCTGTTCCACCCAAGTGTTTTGCAGTGTATTGGGACCTAGCTCCATGCTAAATGACAGCCTCCTGCATATGTCCTTTGCATGCACAGGAGAGGACGTGCCTGGTGTACCCTGCCTGACTTCCCTCCATCCTTCCATTCAAAATATTTTCACTAATAGCTTACAATGCATTGGCCTGGACATGAAGGATATCACCCTAAGCAATGCAGATATGCATTCCATTTTACAAAAATAACCCCTTAGGACATTAGTCCTTTTCCTGACCTCCACACAAAGTTTCAGAAGCATCACAGCTGTGTTCTTTTACAGACAGTTTTTATAGCTATAAATGGCTTAGTTGGGGCTACATTCTCCATCATTAGCTGCCTGTTCCCCTCTGCAGCATGGAAGAATCTGGCCGGGTAAAATCACTGGTTTATGTCAAGTGCCCACTTCTAGACTTTAATTTATAAATCTATGCACAGCTCACATCTGGTCACAGAATGTTCTTAAACATTAGAGGCCCGGTGCACGAAATTCGAGGGGGAGGGTACCTTCAGCTCAGCCTGCACCCTCTCCAATCCAGGATCCCTAGGATCGGGCCTAAACTGGCAGTTGGACATCCTTCTCACAATCCAGGACCACTGGCTCCTAACTGCTCACCTGCCTGCCTGCCTGATCGCCCCTATCTGTGCCCCGCCACTGGCCTGGTCACCCCCAACTGCCCTCCCCGCCGGCCTGGTCGTGCCTAATTGCCCCCCACCCAAGGCCTGGTCTTTCCTTACTGCCCCCCTGCCAGCCTGGTTGCCCCCAACTGCCCCACCCGCCAGCCTGGTCGCCCCCAACTGACCCCCTGCAGGCCTGGTTGCCCCACGCAACCTGCTGTTTGGTCATTTGGTCACCCCTGCTGGCCTGGTCGCCCCACGCAGCCTGCTGCTCAGTCGTTTGGTCACCCCTCACTGCCCCCTCCCCCCCACCGCCAGCCTGGTCGCCCCCAACTGTCCCCCCTGCAGGCCTGGTCACCCCACGCAGCCTGCTGTTCAGTCGTTTGATCACCCCTCACTATCCCCCTTACTGGCATGGTTGTCCCACGCAGCCTATTCAGTCATCCGTTTGGTTGCGATGGTCACTTAGGCTCTTATTATATAGGATTGTGACCACAAAGTCAGTCAAAGCCATAAGTCATGACCCCAATGCAACTGGATAACATTTAAATATTAAATATTAAAAATTGTGGATTTTCTGGATAAGAAATGTTTTAGAAGAATTCATGATTCTCTCCAATTCAAGGGTCTTTAGAGTTAAATGGAGACATTTACATATATTAAGAGCCAAAGGAATGAAAAATCCGATCAAGCAAGGCGCTATCTGAGCCCTTGCCTTAGCTTGGTATAACTAGTTATTGCAGATTACATCTATAAAAGTCAGTTAAATAGCAGACTGCCTGTGGAGACAAAGCTAGGGAAATTTTTAATTGGATCCAGTGGACATCAGCTATGAGATGACACCAAATGGAGGCCATTTATCCCGCCACTGGTCAACCCACACAGCCTGCTGCTCAGTCGTTTGGTCGCCCCTCACTGCCCCCCCTCTCCGCCAGCCTGGTCGCCCCACGCAGCCTGCTGTTAGGTTGTTTGGTCACCCCTCACTAACCCCCCTACCGGCCTGGTCGCCCCACAAAAGGAGCCCCACCAGACCATTTTAATGCCCAATGAGGATTTACCGATGTTGAAGCCAACATCTCCAGGCATTTAGCACCTTCAAGCTAAGAAGTCAAGCGCCAAAATTCATCAGGGTAGCACATTTTTTCCCCATAGAGTATAATAGGACTTTTCTTTTAACCCCTGAAAATTTTAAATTAATAAATGTTTAATAAAATCAAACCGGTAACATTTATAATTTTATATTAAGAAATATATGCATACTTTGAATTTTAAATATGAGTCGTATGAGAATTTGGCCTCTTCAAGGAACAGTTCAGTCATATAATTCCAATTTCAAATATAAAATTAAGTTATTGATTTAGAATTGTGATTGTAAAATACTATAATATTGAAAGATTTAAGAGATGTGTAGTGTTCCCATATCTGTGAGTTAAATTTATTAGATTTACAATACCTTTTAAGTACTTAGAAGGGGTTTTGGTAGTTAAAACAATCATAGTCTATAAAAAGAAAATCAAGCATATTTAAATTATCATTGAACTTTTAAATGTTCCAGGCTGTTTAGTTATGTTTGTAAATGAAACCAAGTATTAGTCTAAGGCCCCTTAAAAATGTTTAAAATGTGCCAAATTTGTAAATAGAAAAATGAGATTTTTAAACTGAACTTAAAAGCTTAAGAAAGAGCTACCTTTGTGGAGTTGTAACAAATAATTGATTATCCATTTTTTTAAAGCCTCTGAGTAATCTTTTCTGCACACAAAAACTGTCTTAAAAGATATTCTTTAAAGCCATACTTAACAACATTGTTAGGAGCTTAGGGAGTGAATGGGGAGACAGAATTATCCTCACAAAGAAAAGGCAGGGAAAAATGTATACGTACTTTATGTGGCTGAGGGTGAACACTAAATAGGACTTTTCTTCTAACCCAGTAGTTCTCAACCTTGGCTGCACATTAGAATCACCTGGGAATCTTTTTAAAATCCTGATTTCTGGGCCTCATCCTCCGGAAATTCTGTTTCTTTGTTATGGGCTGAGGCCACAACATTAGTAACAAAGAAACAGAATTTCCGGAGGATGAGGCCCAGGAATCAGGATTTTAAAAAGATTCCCAGGTGATTCTAATGTGCAGCCAAGGTTGAGAACCACTGTTCTAACCTCTACTATCTTCCAGTAAATGCAAGAGAAATGCCGCAAGATAACTGGGTGAAGACAAGATCAGAATCATTCAGCTGTTTATTATTGCATGCCTACTCTGTGTTTAACACTGTGAGAAAATACAAAAGTATATGAAGTTATTAATCTAGTGAAGCAGGTAAGATGCACAAACCTGAAACAATTAGAGAACAGAATGATTCCGTTCAATAAGCGGTTACTAAGAGCGAACGAACCTTGCAAGAGATACAGTGATTGGCTCCAGGGAGCAGGAGGGAGCTGGGCTCCAAAGCAAACAATAAGCTTTATAATTGAGTGCTAAATTGTGTGTTGCAGAAGTCAAGTGAGATGCATTCAAAGAGAGACACCAAAGTATATTGGAACAGCTGAGATGTATGGATGATGGAAGAATTGATCTGGGCTTCGAAGGATGAAAAGGACTGAAATATGCAGAGGGAGGCAGGGCTGGGTGGGGGAGTTAGTATGACCCTATTGTGCAAAGGAAACAACAAAGAAACCAGCAGAGAAGAGATGCTTCAGGGCGGTGATAGTGGAATAAGATTATGGAGCGATTTCTAAATCACACAATCCTAAAGCAAAAGGTAATCACTAGTCTAAGTTAATAAAGACTAGAACTAAAAACAATACGTACTTCCCAAGCATTGGGAGAAGGTGGAATAAAATGAGATAAATCCTCATCTCTCATAGCGAGCCGATAAACAGACATTAATAAATTTTATTAATTAAGAAAAAAAATTTAGGCAGTGCCCTCGGCGGTCCTGGATCTGTCTTTTACTTCAACAGTGTTTGAACCGAACAGACCCAGGGACACCCCTTCTTCCAGCCTCCGGCCACCCTCCTGTGTCTCATCCAGTCACCACCTTCAGAACCACCTCCCGGACCTGCCAACACACCAGGGTTTTTCTACCTTAACTCCTTATTGCCGAACAGCCATGAGCTCCCAAATTCGTCAGAATTATTCCTCCGGGGTAGAGGCTGCGGTCAACCGCCTGGTCAGCCTGCATCTGCGGGGCCCCCTACACCTACCTCTCCCTGGGCTTCTATTTCACCAGGACGATGTGGCTCTGGAGGGCGGGGGCCACTTCTTCCCGAGTCGAGGGCGCTGAGCATCTCTTAAAGTTGCAAAACCCGCACGGTGGCCGCATTCTCTTCCAGGATGCGCTGAAGCCTCCCCAGATGAGTGGGCAAAACTCAGGTTGCCATGGGAGCTGCCCTGGCCTTGGAGAGGAACCTGACCCAGGCCCTTGTGGAGCTGCAGGCCCTGGTCTCTACCCACTACCCTCGCAGACCCTCTGCTCTGTGACTTCCTGGAGAACCACTTCCTGGGTGAGCAGGTGAAACTCATCAAGAAGATGGGCGACACCTGACTCACCTCCGCAGGCTGCGGGCCCCCAGGCTGGGCTGGGCGAGTATCTCTTCGAAAGACTCCCGGTCAAGCACGACTAGGAGCCTGTGGAGCCCAGAGGCCTCTTAGGGGCCCCTCTGCATCCCCTGGCGTCTGGCTTTTACCTGAGCCTCTCCCCCAAACTACTAGTCATTCTTTTAACCACCCTGAAGCCCTCTCCCATGCATTGGACCAAATGAAACAATAAAGCTTTTTGCAGGAAAAAAAGAAAAAAATATATAAGCATATATTATTGGACATTTTAGAGCCTAGAGGAAAGATAAAGTTAAAATAGCTGGTCTCTGGGAATGGAACTAAGATTGAGGAGAATTGAGGATCAGCGAATGTTGCTTTCCATCCCAAGCTCTTCTGCACTGTTTGAGTTTATATGTATGACTTTGTGCCACATGAGTGTATTACTTTGAGCGAAATATGAAAATGCAAGACAAATCAATGCAGTTATTAGGCCATATCTGTTTGACCCAGAAGCACATTTACGATGAATAAAGCTTCAGCTTTAAGGCCCCTCACTTGCACTGACCCCTTCCAAGGTTTATACTGTATCTAATGTTGTAATTCTATGTTTTCTAATGTTTTCTTAAAGAGTCATGGAAGCTTCAGGCCCTGAATGACCCTGGTTTGAACTAAGATCTTTTGCATTTCTTACAGTTTCTTAATACCTTTCTTGCATTACATTTCCTAGGAGGAAACCAGTCTCACTACTATGCAATGTCACTTTCCACCAAGGCACATGATCTTAGTTATGCTAATACATAATTTTTATGCAAAATAAAATTTTCTCCTTGATTCAGGAAGCAATATCAAGGCACTTCGTTTTAAAAACAGGGAAATGACCCAAGGTTAGTGGTGATTTGCAAAACATCCCCTTGACATAGTTGGGTTGAAGTTGGGATGAGCCAGGAACAGAGGGACCACCTGAGAGCTGTAGGAGTAATTGGTAGGTGAGCTATGAAGATCTGGACCAGGTGGTAACAGGAAAAATTGAGATAGATGCAAGAGACCCTTTAAAATAAAATCGACTAGGCCTGGTTAACAGCTGAAGAGCTTCCCCACAAACAGTATTAGTCAGGAGACTTCCAAATTACACTTTGGGATGGAGCCCATTTTTTTTTTTTTTTTTTTTTTACTCTTCATTTGGCAAATTTCTTATTGGCTTCCATTTAAAATTTGACCAATAAAACCAAGTTTAATAAAAGCATCCTGCCAGTCATTCAGTAACTCTCGCCAAATATTTTGGATGGAATTCTATCAGCAAGATTGAAAACAGTGAACTTTCTTCTAATAAACACAATCATGAACTTTCTAGCCCGGGATATGTATTCATAGTCCGTACATAGTCTTCAGGAGCTGGTGCTGACAAGAGAGGCTAATAAATGGATTCAATTAAAGTGCCGACAGTCCTTTGGATCAGGGCGTTCTCACTGAGACACAGTTTATATCGCCGCCCATGTTCCTACTGTGGCAGATTGATAACTAGACCCCATTCGGTGGAAGGAGACACATAACATGTGTCTGTTCTATGATCAGGCCATTTGGCAAACAACGGACAACAAGCTAAAGAATTTTGTGAAGAACATCTAATTATTTCTTATGGCTTTTGTTAGCCAGTATTTAAAAAAATAATAATAAATCAATTGTGTGCATGTAACTTTGGAATACATCAATGGTCAGTCTTTGGATTTCTCTGTGGAAATAAGAAATTTTAAATCATGTTTGGATGCAGCCAAAATGGCACAGCTGAGCTGGAAAGTGATGCCAGTTAATGATGCACCTGGTTGTTTCCTGATCGGCTGACTGGACTGCAGTGCCTCCCGATAGAGCATCGGTTCTCAACCTGTGGGTCGCGACCCCTTTGGCGGTCGAACGACCCTTTCACAGGGGTCGCCTAAGACCATCCTGCATATCAGATATTTACATTACAATTCATAACAGTAGCAACATTACAGTTATGAAGTAGCAACAAAGATAATTTTATGGTTGGGCCACAACATGAGGAACTGTATTTAAAGGGCCAGAAGGTTGAGGACCACAGCGATAGAGGAACAGCCAGGCCTGAAACGTGGTGGTCCCTGTTCTCCTTTATCCTCCATCCTCTGGTGTGGGATTATTTATTTACAAATGTAGCCTCATGCTATACCCTTTTGCCTAAAACATATACTATAGTAACTTTTTTGACAGTATAAATAATCACTTCGTAAGTACAAAAAGTGAGTTAGGAAGTGGAAAGACCGAACTAAATTTGTGTAGTGCCTTCTTACAACAGCTCCCACTCTGGTGAGTAAACTAGACAGACAACCCACCTGGGAGAGCAATGATAGAGACAGGTTGGTTTCCACGCTCAGGTATTTCTCCAGTATGTAAAACGAAGAGGGAAGACCTTCCATGCATCATACATTTTACTGCTCTCTGGGTCTCATCCTTTCTGACATTTTCTTCCTCCTCAATCTATGATTTGTCCCCACTCTCTTCACATCTTCCAGGTCTCCCTCTCTACGGGCTCCGTGCCACCATCAGCACTGTACTAGTAAACATGCTGATGGAGTCCCCTTGTTTAAAACATAAATTCCTCCTATAACCACTGCTCTTCACAACTTAAATGTCATTACAAAGTCGTGTCCGATCCTTGCCTCCTCAGCTTCCCAATCCACCCCCTTCTGTACTGCTGTTGCCAAGCTGGCTGGTGATCTCCTTAGGCCAAATCCAATGGTCTTTATTTCCATGATCTTGTGGGTGCTTTCAATAATGTTGAATTCTCCCACTACCCTTGCAAAAACAACCTCCACCAATTTTCTGACTTTTCACTCTTTTCTGGCTACTTCTTCTCAATCTCCTTCACTGCCTCATATTTTTAAGTATTAGTTTATATGACCCCAGGTTTGTTTTCTGGCTCTCCCCCATTCTCCCCCATACTCTCCCAGTGTACTCCTCCCTCCAGTAGATTCAATGACCGTCGATCGGTGCATAACTCCTTCTAAGTTTCAGAGCCATGGATCCAATGGGCATCACCATTTGGCTGTTCCTCAAGCTCAACATGTTCAAACTGGACTCATCTTTCTGCTCAGACTCATTCTCTCTTGTTGGGTAAAGTCACAATCTACCTAGCTTTGCTACTCGGAAGGACACTCGTGCCTGTGTAGGCCAAGTGTTGGAAGTCTTAGGAGTTGTGCTCTTATTTATCACTTTGCTGATCCAATTAGTCCAATTCATTCTTTTCATCCCATTGCTCATGTAACTTTAAATGTCAATCGTGTTAAAAAAATAAAATGTCTTGTCTGTTTTGGAAGATATATAATCAGCCTAAATGGTTTAAACAATATAGTTTAAACGAGATTTTTTTAGTCTTCAATTTCTTGTTGAAGTGCCACTAGAAATCCACATCAACCTTTTAGGGACTGAAGGAGTAGATGAACCCCTATTTCGGATGCCTTGACATTACCTTAGAAAAATGTATTCACATGTAAATGCATACATGTATAAAGTAGATCTATGTCCGATTTCTGCTCTTCTGTATATATTGGGAAATTGCACTTGAGTAATAAGTATTGCAATGGCCAGTCAGGCAAACACAGAGCGAAGGATGGCGAAACAATCACCTTTCATCCCTTCTGAGACTTCCTCGCCTACAAAATGAGTTAATAATGGATATTGAAAGGATTTAATGAGATAATGTGTGCAAAATGCCTGACATGCTGGGTGCTCATACATTTCAACAAAAATTTATTTTTAAAACATTTCCCAAGATTCTCTTTTCTTTCCCTCAATGTTGAATCAATTTAAGCCTCTGGTGCAGAATGAAATACACCTAGAAAAATCCAACATGATCCCAGATCAGAACTGTTAGTACACCAATAGAAGATTAAATTTGGTTTAAAAGTATTTCAAGTGTTTCACATGTCCTAGACTGAACTTCTCAGGTATAATCTTTATTGGACCCACACCCCTAGGGTATCTCAAGAGTGGTCCTGACTTTCGGAGGCCCTCAAACTTCTCTTTGGCCAGGAGCAGCGAACATTTGTTTACCCTTAGAAGTAACTTCAGCTCATATATGAAGTTCTCACAAAGTACCAGAACTAAAAGGAAAAAAAAGAAAGTGGAGAACAAAGCATGATCTCTGAATATTATTGGCTATCCTCTCTAAAAAGTATTGACTTACTTGGAGCCACCTTCTTCAAAACAACAGCAAACTGGGGAGATGGTTTGCACAATGAGGGATGAGGAAGGGATTCAGGGAGGAACTTCTGACCACATCTAGGGAGGGATAGGAATGGTTCTTTAAATCAGTTAAGGGAGTTAGAGAGGAAGAGTGGGTGGAGTGGAGCACATCCTCACTAGAACCCAGTGAAAAAGGCAGAACAAAAAGCTAATGGCAAAGTGAGTATAACTGCGTAAAACCCATGTTGCTACAAACTGCAGCCTTCACAGGCTCTCAGCAAAGCTCCACGTCACACTTTCTTTAGTGAAGCCCTGACAGGGAGCTCCCACCGAATGGGCCACAAGATGTAACTGGGCCTACGATTCAAACACAATGAATATGTTATCAGTGTAATCACTGGCAATGTTGACCTCCTGGTATTTCCCTTTAAACCCCCCAAGAACATTTTTCTAGGACTGCCATCTTCAAACTGGGGTACATACCTCTGTGGGTGCAGAAGACTTTTCAAAGGGTACGCAGAAAAGGGCATTTTTTAAGGAAATCAATTTCCTCAACTGTTATGAGTACTGCTTATCTGATGGAGAGCTTGTTGTCAAGGTGACCTCTTTGTGTGGTCTCCTACTTTACTAAAGAAGTGCATACTGTATAGCCATGCCCAATCTTACTGCGGTCTGTGCCCTGGGGCACGAACATCTGCTGAGCAAAATAATCTTCATGACTTGAAATAAATACCTTTGCTGGTCAGATGGTGTTAGCCAGTCTGGTCTGCTATAATAAATACCACAGTGGCTTATAAACAACAGAAGTTTTTCTCACAGTGCTGAAGGCTAGAAGTCTAAGAAGAGACTGGCAGATTGAGTGTCTGCTTTGGTTCGCAGATGACCTACCATCTTTACACTGTGTCCTCACATGGCAGGAAGGGAGAGGGATCTCCCTGGGGCCGCTTTAATAAGGATACTAATCCCATTCACGAGCGTTCCACCCTCCAGACCTAATCACCTCTCAAAGGTCCCACCTCCAAATACCGTCACACTGGGAATTAGCTTTCAACATATAAATTCTGGGGGGACACAAATGTTCAGTCTATACCAGGGGTGGGGAATACCCAGCCCACAGGCCATATAAGGCCGGAGAAATCATTGGTCTGGCCCTGCCAAGGCATTAGGGGTGAGTTAATTGTTTCACCAAATATAGCAGGCTAATTTTCAAGTTGATAATTTTGTATGGCCTGCAAATGATGTTATAAAGATCCAAATGGCAGTTGGCAGAAAGAAGGTTGCCCACCCCTGGTCTATAGCAAGTAGCTTCTTATTCTTTGCTTCCCACAAGATCAAAGTAGAATAGAATCAGAGGTGATTTTTGGCAAGTCATGGGATCTATGGCAAATGAGTCCAAAGGAGATGAAGAACAAAAGAACAGCAAATAAAGATTTTGGATTTGATTTTGCTATTATAAAATGACTTCCATTTCCATCTACTTGTTTATGTGATAACATTTTTTGTTTGCACACAAAAAAAATCAGAAATAGAATTAATGCTCATCCATGAATCCACAAGGTAATTGGAAGAAAAGCTATATTCGCCTCATTATAATATATAGTCAATAACAATTAATACTCAAAGCCATATAATCACACAGAATTTTTAAATTAATATGTATGTTTATTTGTTGGCTCTATAAGGATGGCTATATAAATTCAAAGAGAAATACCATGTGAAACCTGGTTAAAGAACCACTTGTTCATGTTTTGTTTTGCTTTTTTTAAGTGAATGATGATAGTTATTAGGTTGTTAGGATATTTGCATCTCACTGAGTACATATTAAAAAATGATGTAAGCGTTTTCTTCTACAATGCCGATTTTTGAAGCACACGGGATATTATATCTTTTGCAACAACTTTAACTTATAATACAAAACTGTAGCTGTTCTTTTAAAAAAGAGCTGAAGGACATATCATATTTCAACATTCTTTGTGGGGGTATATGAGCAAGAATCTGAAAGCGATCATTATTATGGAACAGTAGTCCCCTAACCTTTTCACAAGGGGCGTCCCCTTTTGAACATTTAAAAAAAAAAAATAGGTAGTTGTAGTTTTACTTTCTCTATTGACCAAGAAAAATTAACAAATAACTAGTAGTAACACTTTTCGGTAACACTTACAAAATCTTTAAATGAATTTTTATATTCATTAAAATGCCATGTGCATGCATCTAAATATGTTCATTCATTCATAGTACATCTGAAATGTATTATCCATTATAATCTAGAGAGAATGTTTGGGGCACCAAGGATTCACAGAAACCCTATACGAACACCAATCTCAGAGCCGCTCTGCCCTGGTTTGTTTGACCTTTACAGAATATTCTTTCCCTGAGAGAAGACTATGAAAATGCCTACAAAGCCCATCTCAAGGGGATACCTTGAGAGGGGACACACAGATTCAAATGCCTTTTGCAGCCCACTGGGTAGCTGAAATGAGTGACCCTGCCTGGAGGTGTGTGGCTTAAAAAAGGAAGCTGCTACTCAGCTCCATCCAATTGTTGATGGGCTTGTGTTGTAGAAGCTTTTCACTTTTCGGGAAAAGGTGGATCTTTATGTGAAACCTCTGGACTTTCAAAACAATTTTGAAAAAAATCTGTTTGGGCCAACCTAAACACAAATGCGTGCTGAATTTAGCCCTTGGACCTCTAGCATGCAACCTCTGCTCCAGTGCCACTCAAAGCAGGTCCCAGACCCAGGAGCCGTTCGTGATATTCCACATTGAAATCCACAGCGCAATTGAGAACAACATTGAGAAACATCCCAAAGAGTTTAACTGAGTCATTTTGTGAATATAATTTTCTGAATCAAATCATTTTTTAAAATGAGCTTATAGTTTTATGTCTTTTATTTCTCAAAGAATGTTAAACCAAAATTTCAGTGGGCAGTGGATTGGAAATCTTGCCCACAGAGAACTTAAATATTAACATGGTCTTCATCAAAATACAGGGTCTACTTGAAGATGCTGTCTTTTCTAAACCAAAATTGGGGCTTAAAAACGAACGTCAGTCTCTGGCATCTTCACATTGACTAGCTGAAAAGACACAAGTGGCCTATGAATTAAAATGCACCCAGTTCTAACCAGATGACAAATACCCAGCAGTAAAGGCCCAGAAGGTGACAGGGAAATAGGGGACGTTCCATGTCCCTCCTGCAGGCCTGCTCCTAGGCTCTGGGCCCATCAGGCTGCCAGGTTTCCTCCAGGGCTCGCTGTGGGAGGAGTGGCCTGATGCCAGTGGTCACATGGAGTTCTTCCTTCTTCCACCAGTGCATAAGGACCAACCCAAGATAGACCCTCACCTCGGGGCAGAGGGATGTTCTGCTGTTTGTGTGTCTGCCCCTTTGAACACTTCCTGAGCTCTTCCAAGGCCGTGACTCTGGCTTCTCCGTCTCCCCAATATGGTTGTTTTACTAGTACACCTAGTTCTGGAGCCTTGATGGCTGGCGACCAACTTCCTATCCTGGAGCTTCTGCCCAAGGGCCCCTGGGACCTTGGTCCTCCGCTGCTTAGGATGAAGCTCCAGGGCAGGAAGTTGGTTTCCAGCTCTCAAAGCTCAACATCCAGTGATGTGGCCGATTTCCTTGCCTCACAAGGACCCTGATAGGGGCCACTCGCATCTAGGAGGGGCAAAGGCCAGAGGGTCAACAGACAAGGAAAGGAAGTATGTACATAGAGGTTTAAGAACCTCTTCACTTAACAATCCAAGGGACAAACTCTCAAGTCTGCACACTCCTCTCTAATGAGCTGAGGAAAAGCCCCTAAGTAAACTGTACCATGGATTGTTGGTGAGTCCCATCCCTCCCCACCTCCCTCTCTTTTCCTCTCTTCAGCAGCATCAAGCTCTCTGACAGAGGGAAACCTTCTAAACCAGCGGTTCTCAACCTGTGGGTCACGACCCCTTTGGGGGTCGAACGACCCTTTCACAGGGGTCGCCTAAGACCATCAGAAAACACATATATAATTACATATTGTTTTTGTGACTCATCACTATGCTTTAATTATGTTCAATTTGTAACAATGAAGATACATCCTGCATATCAGAAATTTACATTACGATTCATAACAGTAGCAACATTACAGTTATGATGTAGCAACGAAAATAATTTTATGGTTGGGGGTCACCACAACATGAGGCACTGTATTAAAGGGTGGCGGCATTAGGAAGGTTGAGAACCACTGCTCTAAACCATCTTGGAGGGCTGATGCACTGGGCCTGCCAGCTGCCTACACCTCAGACAGGGGAATTTCCCCAAGCAAAGCTGGGGGTGGGGGAGGGGTGTAGGACAGGCCTGGGGAGGTGATTTTAGAAGTGCAAGCCTGGTGGGGGAGTTTTTCTTCACACCATCTGGAGGGAAGTGGTTATAATCCACTACAAATGCTCCTGAAATGAGCAAGAACGCAGAGGGAAATTGGTACATTGTTGAGAAATAGGGCTGCTTGGCTTCTTCCTGGGAGCTCTAAAGACTTTTACAACAGTGATCGCTCCCGCCTGAGGTGCAGAGGGAGGAGGTCAGGCCCCCGAAGAGCTGCTCTTCCCTGTAATTCTCCAGGTAGCCAACTGTGGGCCGGCTGCCATTTTTTTTGCAATTTAAGACACTGAGGGAATTTAAATGAGACCAGCCCTGTGTGTGTGAAGAAAGAAATAGCTTGTTCGGGCAAAAAAGAAAAAGTCCCATGTTGTGTGCTACTGAGTTTCAATTTTTTAGTGTGTGTGTCTGTGTGTGTGTGTGTGTGTGTGTGTGTGTGTAACAGAGCAAAAGCACAGTTATCTATACGACTCGTTATTTCAGCTATTACAAGTACCATTACAGTAAGGAGGAAGGACGAGAACACCCAAAGTACATGAAATTATTTTTAAAAACTCATTCTAGGAAAAGGAAATGCCAGAGTAGAGAGATAAGGAGTCTTAATTAAGAACAAATTCATCTATTTCCCTTCTTCCACAGGAGACACTGTGCTAAGGCCATTTGCTTGGAGAGCAGCTTTGCATCATAAATCTGGGACGTGTTCTTAGGCTTGTGTTTGCTTTGCATGAGGCTTAAGAAAAACACAGCCACCAAACCAAACCTCCCGGGCCAGCCATGGAGAAAAGGAGGAGACCTAATGCCCCCGCGATGGCCATTACATAACCGAGAATCGTCCACGCAAACCCGAGGGTCTCCGCAGAACCCGCCTTTAGCTTCCTGTCACACAAGACACCCTTTTTCCCCGGCTCCTTGGTGAGGATCCCTAGAAAGGCCTCTTGCAGACCAAGTGGATCTCTGTGGCAGAGGTCACTTAGGAATGATTTATCAGTGCGCCCCAAGCCCAAATGAAGCATGTATCCATATCTAAAGTGCATCTGCATTTGGTGTAGCAAAAGCTCACGATCTGTTTCTAATCGGTGCCCACAAGTTAGATGCCCCCACCAAGGAGAAGGCCCGGCTGGGCTGGGGGTGGGGGACAGAGGGGCGCCCCTCCCTGAGGCCGCCGGCCCCTCAGCCAGGCCCTTCCTCGGGAAAGCGGAGTGCGCCGCTCTTAGATGGTGCCAGGTACTCTGGAAAGTAGCCGTGTAATAATACACAAACCCCTGATGATGTCAGCGTGTTATTGACTTTCCAAGTCTGAATGACTGAGCAGAGGAGCGGGGGTGGGGCGCCATCCATCCGGCAGCGCGGGGACCGGCCAAGCGAAAATGGGCTCGCGGGCCGGCGGGGGAGGGGCGGCGGCGGGCGCTCGGGCTCCGCAGCGGCGGCCGCGGGGTAGTGCAGCGGGGCCGGCCGAGTCCCCCGCTCCCGCGCCTCGGCTGTTTACCTTTGGCCCAACTCCTCCGGCAGAAGTGACTGAGGCCGTCCCCCACCCCCCACCCCTCCCCTCCCCTCCCCTCCCCCCGCCGTCCCGAAGCTTCCACCACGTGGCCGAGCCCGGTTGCACCGCGGGGAGCCGAGGACCAGAAGGGGGCCCCTCCCTGCTCCCTTCCCCCACCCGGCACCCGAGCCTTCCTCCCCGGCTGCAGATCGGGGGGTCGCTTTCCCTGGTGTCCTAGCCTCTGCCTACGATCCCCTTGGAAATTGCACCTCGGCGGTGGTGACATTTTATGGGACGTGGCTGGCTGCGTTTCTGGCGCGGGCAGCGCAGGTGCTGAGTTGTAGGCTCCCGTTCCCCCCCACCCCCGGCCCTGGACCGCGGGGCCATCTGTCATCTTGCAGGCGAGGTGGGGACCGGGCTGGGTTGCCCTTAAATGGAATCGCATGGAGAGGCCGGGATCTGCAGGGAAGCGCTCCAACCCGGGGCGTGGCCATCCCCACGGGCCCAGACCTGGCTTCCAGGCCACGCGGCCCCCGCCCCGCCCCCGCCCCCAACGCCCTGCCCGCGGTGCGGGGCCCACCTTGGGGACCAGGCGCCAGAGGCCTGCCTGCCCGCCCAGCTCCCGGGCGCCCTCGCCTAGACCCTGGAAAGCCCCACAGGAAGTCCAGGCCCCGGTGAGGGGCTGGGGGGCCCCCCGCGTGGGGTTTGTGGGAGCCCCGTGTGGTGCAGCCCGCGCTGGAGTGGGGAGGGTCCCCACCCGGCTCGGCCGCTGCAGCTGTGGGCCTGCGGGCAGCATGACCCTCCCGGGACCCCTGGTCTGTAAAACGGGGAGAGCAGTCATCCCCTCCTCACTGCTGCAAGGGTGAGAAGCAGCCAGATGTCGGGAGGGACCGGCTCCCTTCTAAACATATGACAGCCCTTTGCCTTCAGGACCAGAGTCACACCGGTCAGGCCCGGCCTGCAGAGAAGCCGGCCCCATTGTTTGCTGAACTCCTCCCTTCCCCCCGCTCCTGGCCGCGGAGGCCTCTCCGCACCCACCCACGCCCACTGGGCTGCAGACAAGAGCTGGTTCACGGGCGTGGGGGGGGGGGGGGGCGGGGAATGTGCCTCTGACCTCAAGTCAACCGTTCGCCGCGGCTTCCCGAGTTCTCGCCCCTCCCCCGCCCGCCTGGCTCCATGGGATTGGTCCCGGGGCGAGGAGCCGGCACATTGTACTCCAATCACCAGCCCTGGGGGATTTTGAAACTGGGAGTGAAAAGGTCCATTTCCCCTCCCCCCTCCCCCTCCCCCCCAGGGCTAACACTGCAAGATATAAAGTTGGGATCTGCTATGAAACCATGTTTCCCACCTTGTGGAGGGGAGGCCAATCTGAAGACAGATATAGAGACAAAGACAGAGATAGAGGCCAGGGAGGGGGAGGGGGAGGGGGAGGGGGAGGGGTGGAGGAGGGGGAGGGGCAGGGGTGGGGAGCAGGGAAGGTTCCTCTAACTGACACAATCTTGGCAGGACTAGTTCTTGTGTCCCTGGTACTGCCCTGCCTGCCCCAGATTCCTTGTGACAATCCAGTATTTTTTTAAAATATATATATATTTTTATTGATTTCAGAGAGGAAGAGTGAGGGAGAGAGAGCTGGAAACATCAATGATGAGAAAGAATCGTTGATCGGCTGCCTCCTGCACACCTCCTATTGGGGATGGAGCCCACAACCAGGGCATGTGCCCTTGACCAGAATCAAACCCAGGACCCTCAGATCCGAAGGCCCATGCTCCATCCACTGAGCCAAACCGGGTAGGGCCAATCCAGTATTTTTTTTACAACAAATTCTCCTTATTATTTATTTGCAACCAAAAAAGTTCTAATTAATATGCCGACATGACATGTACTCATCTAACTTGTACAGTATCTTAGTGGAATTCAAGACTAGCTCCCACCCCCACTGTGAGCCTAGGAGGCAGAGCGCCTTCAGTGGCTCCTGACAAGGTGCTCCACAAACGCTCTTCAAACTTAACTGAGCAAGGTCAGGGGACAGGAAGTGCCTTGTTGGCTGCAGCAGAGCCTGCAACTGGTTAATTTAAAGGGGAAACATTACCTATTGCTGCTGTATTCTAGAAGCCCATTTGTTCTTGCCCTAGTGGTAATTAGGGTTTATTCAAGTGAATAGAAAGGAAAGAGAAGAAACTTTATCCCCTTTAAATTGCATTTAATAAAAGTCTTGGAGAAAATCAGTGAATTGTCAGGCTTAATAATTCCCCCTGGGATTTTGTTCGAGAGAGGCTGAAGTAATGTACAGTATTCAACGTTTATGGGACGGCAGATCCACCATTTATCTAAGAATAAAATGCTGTAGTGACCTAATCTCCTCTTTCCCTCCTCATTTGTTTCCAACAGGTTTTTTTCCAGCCCATGAGTCACTTCCAGTCCGATCCAAAGACAAAAGCCGGTTAATTGTGTGTCGTGAGTCAGGTTCCCACCCTGCCTTATCGTGAACACCCTTTCGAGCTCCGAGAAGACAGAACGCTTTTCATCCTGCGAGGCTGAGCGGACCTTGTTACACCCCGCTTCTGGGCAGGGCTCTGAAGGGAGTAGTACCGGGCCCTCCCATCTCACTCTGGCATCTGGCAGCTGATCTCTCAACTGATAGCACCTCGGGGTGGTTCCTTCCCAGGGTTATTTTCAATCTGGAACTCTTCACACAGTCTCTCCTGTTCCTAAGGCACCCTGTTGAGCCCAGGGATACAAAAGTGAATATAAAAGGAGGCCCCAACTTCTGGTAATTTGTCGAATAATAAAGGAGAAAGGCAGAAAAGAATCACCCTTAGATGAGCTTTGAGGACACTGGAAGAAGTAGTAGTACTAAGGCCAATGACTTCTCAGTCTCCATCTCTCAGCAGCACTTGATCCAGTTGACTGTTTCCAACTTCTTGAAACACGTTCTCTCGAGGCTTCCTTGATGCCACTCTCTTTGTTTTCCAACCAATTCTCTACTCCCCAACCCCACATCATCTCCCACCCCATCTCTCCAATAACTATTGTTCTCTTCTAGATAATGGTACCGCATCCACCTGGCTATTCATGCCAAAGAAGCAATCCTGAAGTGTTCTTTTCTCTTACCACATTCAATCCATCAACTTGTTTGCCTCCACAAGATGTCTCTACCCCTGCACATCCCACCTCTAAACTGCCACCTGGTCTCCCGGTCCTTACATAATCGGGTCCCTTTAGGCATTCATATCACCTTCCCCAGCTCTGTCCACTCCAGCCACATTAGACACCTTTTTCTTCTTCTTTTCACCTCACCCCTTTCCACCTTGAGGCTTCTGCTCTTGTTGATTCCCTCTGCCTGGAAGACCCTCTGGCCCTTTCTAGGACTGGCTCCCCCATATCTGTCTTAGCCCACGACAGAAACTTATTTCTCACAGTTCTTGGAGGCTAGAAGTCCCAAGGTGCCAGCAGATTCAGTATCTAGTGAGATCCCACTTCCTGGATTGCAGACAGACACCTTCTTGCTGTGTCCTCCTCACATGGTTTAGAAGGAGATCATCTCTCTCATATGTCTTCTTATAAAGGCACTGATTCCATTCGTGAGGGCTCTGCACTCATGACCTAATCACTTCCCAGAGGCCCCACCTGCTACTGGGAACTAGGACTTCAGCATATGAATTGGGGGGAGTGGGGGTGACGAGGGGACAGAGGCATTCCGTCCATAGCAGTGCCCTTCAGGTTTCAGTTCAGAGGTCACCTCCCCAGTGAGGCCGTCCATGACCGCTTTCTCTCACATTACCCAGTGTATGGCCTACACAACACTTACCATGATCTGTGGTGATCAATTACCTTATTGCTTTGTTCATATGCTTCTGCATTCTCGGCCTCCCCATTGGAATAGAACTTCCAGGAAGGCAAAGATCTTATCAGGCTTGTTCATTGTTCATTGATGTGTTCACTGACCAATGTCTATTTTTATAGTAGGCACACATTAAGTCCCTTTTGAAGAATGAGGGCAGACAGTAGAGAGAGGTCAGGATAGACATAGCTAATTGAGCTGAAAAAAGGAAGTTCGCCAGGTAGACTAAAAAGAAAGGAATCTCAGAAGGGCACGAAGGCATGAGACTACCCAGAGCGTTCATGGATCCCTCTCTTGACCTCACCTACCCTCCCAGCTATTCCTTATGACTCTGCTCTCTTTATTGCTAAACAATGTTCCCAGGATTGCCTTGACTCACTGCTTTCAATTCCTCTCCTCCCATTCTCTCCTACTTATCACCCATCAGGCATCTGCCCCAAACCATTGCACCAAAACTGCTCTTCTCAAGATTACCAACAATCTCTGTATCCTTACATTCAACTGTCAGTTTTCAGGCTTTTCCTGGTAAATTTATCAGCAGCATCTGATAAAACTAATCACTGGTTCCTTCTGGAAACGCCTACCTCATCTGGGACACTACCCTCTACTGTTTTTTTTCTCCTCACTTACTGACTGTACAGTCCCAATCTCCTTGCTGATTCTTCCACTCTACCCATCTTCTGAACTCTGAGTACTAAAGCACTTCATATCCAAATCCTATAGGCCAGCGGTTCTCAACCTGTGGGTCGAGACCCCTTTGGGGGTCGAACGACCCTTTCACAGGGGTCGCCTGAATACATCCTGCATATCAGATATTTACATTACGATTCATAACAGTAGCAAAATTACAGTTATGAAGTAGCAACGAAAATAATGTATGGTTGGGGGCCACCACAACATGAGGAACTGTATTAAAGGGTCGCGGCATTAGGAAGGTTGAGAACCACTGCTATAGGCTCTACTTTTAAAACAGACGCCTAATCTGTTTGCCTCTTACCATGTCTACCGCTGCTACCCCGGTCTGAACCATTATCCTCTCTCACCTGACTATCGAAACAGCTTCCCTAATTGGTCTCCCCACTTCTACTCTTCAGTGTGTTCACAGCACAGCAGCCAGAAGGGCCCTTGGAAAACATATGTTAGGTCGTGTCATTCCCCTGCACAAAACTCTCCAATGGCTTTCCATTTTAGAGTCAAAGCCAGAGTACTCATAGCAGCACCCGAGAACTACCATATCTGGATCTGGACCTAATTTCCTCTGCTCTCTTGCTTTCACTGAATTCCCGCACAACAGCCTCTTCACTGTTTCTCAAACACAGTAGCCGCTTCCTGTCTCAAGACCTTTGAAGTAGCTGTTGCCTTTGCCTGGAAAGCTATTCTCCAAGATGTTTGCTTGGTTTGCTCGTTATATCAGTTTGCTGCTATAACAACAATGCTGCATAACTGAAACCTTCCCTTGCCTTCTCAGAGAGACTTACTCTGAGATCCCCTCTATAAAACGCCCATTCCCATTCCCAGCACAACTAAGGCTCCCTAGGTTGCTCTAAATTTTCCCATCGTCCTCATCACTTTCTAACAGGTGGGATAGTGCATATCATCTGTCTCCCCATACAATGTTAGCACTGTTTTATTTATTGCTATATCACCAGCACTAAGAACAGTGCCTGGCACTCGTTAGGAGGCATGTATTAAATGTTTGAGAATATCAAATATCAAATTTGAGAATGCAATTTTACAGACTGGAGCCTAAAGCTAAACCATAGGAGAGTGGTCAATAATTACAGCAGAGCTGAAACTAGAGGAATAGCAGAAGCATTATTTTTCTATGGCTTTGTATACTATGCTAAGTTGTTTGGATTTTATCTTACAGGCAATGGAATAGCCTTGAATCTTTTAAAGCCGTGAACTCTTGTGACAGAGACTGTGCCTAAAGTGGCACTGGATGCATCATGGACGAGAGTAGGGTAGAGCCGGTGGCCCAGAGCCCAGGTGGCAGGCTGTGGGCATTTGGACTGATGAGCAGGGAGTCTTGTCTGCCTCTCATTTCAAGCTGTGTGAGCAGTTGCTATCTCTGCTCATTGGCCTTCCCGACAAAGGCTCCTGATGTGCGCCAGAAAGAACGTGTGGAACAAAATGTTGGGAAGGAGGCCCTCTTAGCCAGACTTCTTCCCATTGAATCTCAAACTACGGCTATCACTTGAGCGTATATTGTAAGAATAATAATCACTTATGCTTATATAATACCATAGAGCTTACAAAGACTATTTCCCATTATTCTAAAAACTCAAAGATCCAAAGTGCTCTAGCCTGTATGTTTAAGTATCTTGCCACTTCACCAGTTAAGAAAGGAAACAACACTTATGTCCTGAAATACACTAGGGAACTTTTCTGGTGAACTGCTGAGAATATGGTTGAAACACAATCTGGGGGACTTCTTTTCTCCTTCTAACAAATACCATATTGGACCTTAAGTTTTCAGAGATTGAAGGTTAATGGTAGTGTTCAGCCAGATCCCAGGGTTTCTTTTTTTTTTTTTTTTTTTAATTTTAGGGAAAGTGGAAGGGAGGGGGGTAGCGGGGGGGGGGGGGGGAGAGAAAGAGAGAGAGAGAAACATCAATGTAAGAGACACATTGATTGGTTGCCTTCCATACTCATCCCGACTGAGGCCAGGGATCAAACCTGCAACCCAGGTAAGTGCCCTTGACTGGGAATTGAATCCCTAACCCTTCAGTGCTCAGGCCAACACTCTAACCAATGAGCAATACTGGCCAGGGCCCATAGGTTCTCCAGAATCCATCAAATGGCTCTCCTCTCTGCAGTATTTGCACAGAGACACACATAAAGATCCTAACAGGTAAAGTAGGTACTTTCCCCAGTTACTTCTCCAAAGAGTAACAGATGGCACTTTTCTTCCCCTAACCACCGAGAACACATTCAGGCTTATACGAATATATATAGGACTCCCAGGAGTTCCCCTTTGGTCCCCCTCATAACACAAATAGTCTTGGTACATTCCCATGCCTTTCTTCCTTTGCAGACACCCAATTTGGCCATGACTGTATTTGAATGTTACAGTCCATGCAATTAGTTTTACAGAGATACACAGACTTTCAAAGCTGGAAGCAGCTTTAGAAATTATCCCATGAGTCTAATCTCTTCATTTGCCAGATGAGAAAACCAAGGTTCAAAGAGCAAAGGAAAGGAAAAAGGAAAGAAAACTGATACTTCCTCAATAGATGCCATGATCCAGGCAAGTGACAAGCAGCATTCTATACATGAATTCTTATATTTCTTGGAGGTGGGTGTATTAGAGTTCTCCAGGGAAACAGAACCAATAGGAGATATATATATTCTCTCTCTCTCTCCATATACAAACATAATCTAGGTCTAGATGGTTCTAATACTTCCCACCATCTGGCATTTTTGTTGTTATTGTTAATCTCCACCCAAGTATATTTTTTCCCATTTATTTTTAGAGAGAGTGGAAGGGGAAAGAGAGGAAAACATCTATGTGAGAGAGACACATCTATTGGTTGCCTCCCACACAGACCCCTACTGAAGCTGGGGATCGAACCTGCAACCCAGGCACATGCATGCCCTTTACCAGGAATCAAACCTGCAACCCTTTGGTGTGCAGGCCTACACTCTAACCACTGAGCAAACACTGGTCAGGGCCATCTGGCATTTTTTAATGATGTTTTTCCTGCTACTCATTTTTTCTTTTTCAATTTGACAGGATGTAATTTCTCCCCATCATTTTAAGAAATGACCCAATGGCTTCACCCACTAAGACCATTTCTTCAGTTGGAAGTAAGTTTTCAAATATTAAATGGGGATATAAAATGAGGAAAGTGCTTTTAAAGAAAGATATGAACTCTTCCACTTCAAAATGAGTGTTGTCCCAAATAAAAAAGCTACCCCAGGCAACAATACACTCATTCCATTACTCAAAATTCCTCTGTGTCTCCTCTTTTGAAATTGCTTTAGGGCCTGTACTACTTGGTTTTCCAAAGCACTGTAGTTTTAATGTTAGCAAATGTTCATTGTTTGATTCAAGTTTTGGTCAACAGCCCAAAATTATCTGGTACCGAATCTGGTGAATGAGGTACATGATCAAGCTAATCCAGTTTAGATTAAGAGTAAAAAAAAAAAAAGAAAAGAAAAGAAAAGAACAAAGAGATGTGACTATAAATACTAGGAACAAGTGATTTTCTTTATAAAGCTGGAAAAGTGTCTTCAAAGGCGACCCCGTCTCAGCACTGACAGCAAAGCTGGAATAAAAGTTTAAGTTGGAAAAAGTTGTCTTTCAAGTGACTACACAAGGTACACAGTAATCTATCTAGTTGATTCTATTACTTCATGGTCACTCAAGTGTTAACGTTGTTTTAAAAATAATCAATGTTTTTAGAAGTATTTTGGAATGAGATACTCCTGCGCACTCACCGGTTAGTTTTGACTAGATGAAGATTTAGACAACAAAGTCAGGAGCTATAATATATTAGCAGTTATAGTTCAGAGAAAAAATGAGAATTTTCCATTATTTTTTTGAAGCCTGATAATGCAAAGAGCAAATCAGACAAAGGGTTTTTCTCAGAAATATTTTCTCCTTTTTCAATAAAGCACAAGTGAAATGTATGAGAGAAAAGCTCTCTCTCCCAAAAGCAAATTAGAGAAAATGTAGGTCTTTGGAAGTTGAGGAAAGCATGTCTGCCTGCTGCGCAGCTGTCTTTCTGAATGTCCCCTCGTAATATCCCTTGTAATCCATACATGGCAGTCCCCTTAGATTCCACACATAATTAACACTTGGCAGAAATAAGACTAGTGAGCCTGAGGCTCTCTTAAATTTCATTTAAGAAATGCAGATTTCCATGTGGGTGACTGGGGAAGGGGAATGTCGGCCCCACTTCTCTTGCAGTATTCCCAGTCGCTGAATTTTACATGAATTTATAAAGATGTCCTCAGCCAGTCAAAAGGCATTTATTGATCATCCACTATGTGTAGGCACTGCGTCTAAGTGTTGAGGGAGCTGCAAAATGGTGTGAAACAAAATTCCAAGTCTCATTCATTTTATGGAGATCACTACAAGTCCCAAATAATACCTCGGTATCAAGAGGGGAAGAAATGACTGAGGACTTGGAAAGGCTAAAAAGAGGCTTATCAGAGAGATGAGAAAGGAACCGTATTGAACAATCAATGGTTAGGATGCTGATGGCTAGGGTTGGGGTAAGGGAGAGGGTGTCTCAGACCAGCCATACAGATGGGCATTGTGTAGTCAGGACATCATGTAGTCCCACCCCAGGACGTCTTCCAAGACAAGCTAAGGATGGAGCCCCTGGGAGGCTGCCGAAGGCCTGCTTGACATTTCGCATACATTTAGGGAGTTGATGACTATATTTCAGGCACCCTTTTAGGCATCGGGCTGATCATGGGAATCTGAGGGAAGTCATTCAATGGTTCCATGTTCTCACTGAAGTAAGACAAAGCTATCAGATGAGTTTGGGGAGTAAGCGTTGGGGCTATTTATTTTGATTTTGAATAGCTAATCGTTGTATACAATATCACATGCAAATGGTATAAGAGGACAGAAGAAAAATATCTCCTCTTCCTCTGTCCATCAGCTATCTGGTCCCCTTCTTGGGAGACAGCGAGGCTCCTCTGTCAAGAAAGGCATAAAGGAAGCATTAAGTTAATTACGAAGACTAAGAAGAATTGTTAGGGTGCCTACGTTTTTTTGATCCTGGGTTGTCGACTGACCTTTTGCCCAGAGCAGCAATTTAGAGAGTGTTTAAATCTGTTCCTGTCTTGATCGTCACAAAATTTTACTTTTCCACACGTTGCTGTCATTCCTTCATTCTGCCTCTTTATAACATCAAAAATATTGTACAGTAACACTACACCCAACGCCTATTATGACTTTTATGGCTGCCTTAGGAGAGTCCTTCCTGGGATGCTCAGAGCCTGGCGTTGCCGGGCTGTGTTGCAGAGTTTTGGAAGCACGTGGGTGTGGACCGGTCTCCTCAGGCTGAGCCCCGGCCGCTCTCACCCAGGAGGGCCCGGAGAGGAAGGAGTTAGTTCTCAAGGAGTTTGTTAGGATAGTTCAAGCGCAAATTTCTCCTTGTGGGAGCCAGAACATGCGTGCAACCAGAGGAAGTTAGGAGCCCTCAAGCATACATTCTATCCTATACTTTCATCTTGTCCTTATTAAAGAAGGTATTGAGGAGTGACTGGAAAAAACAGGGAAGGAAGCTGTTAGTTGAAATAAATGCCATGTACCTCTCTCTACAACTCACAACTGACAAAAAAAGAAAATCTGTGTACCTTTTTGCGGCCTGGTGGGCAACTGGACAGATGTTCTGCCGATAAAAAACCACCCCTCTGGATAGTTTAAACAGGAAGGGATTAAGACGATTATTGGAAATGCTGAAGGTAAGACTCTAGGCCAGATGTTCTTGTATTTTGTGACTGAAACTCATGGCTAGACATACATTTTCTATTATGACTCAGAATATACATACAGAAGTGCGTGCACACACATAAAACTGAAATACAGCTGTATAAAACCAATTCACCTTTGCTAGGGGCAATGCACTTGAATATTTTTTCTCTTCCATTTTATTCTATACTATTCTATTCTGTTTGTTTAATTTTTCAAGCTTGTACCAACTCACTAAATAGATTTCATTACCTGTAGTTTGAAAAACATGGCGGTAGGCTGTGATCTCCCAGGCACAAGTCCTGGACCCTGGACCCACCTGGCTGTGCCACCCCTGGGGAACCTGTTTCCATTGGCGCAGACGCCGCTGAATCAGGAGGCCTCCTGCCGGCTCAGGAAGCCGCAGCTCAGCTGCTGGCTTCAGAACCAGGCCACCTCCACCACAAACCTGCTGCTCTCACTTCAAGTTAAAGTCTCTTGAGTTTATCTGATTCTTGGAATCCTGCCTGCAAGGGACTCTGAGAAATATAGTGTTTAGCTTTCTAGCCTCAGCAAGCAGTGAGGAGTTTAGAATGAAGATGGATGAAAGGTACTGAGCAAGCCAATACTTCTGCAAGGCGGAGGTGCCCGTTCCACACTTCCGATACCCCTAGACCTGTGGGCCCACCTTGATCCCTGATCTTTGCCGTGAGGATTCCTGGGCCCAGGTATTCCTGGGGTCCCTGCCTCTGTGGGAATCCAAGAACTCTGACTCCAACTACCAATGTTTAAGATTGAGTCTCAGTTTTGAAAATGGTGGCATCACCTAGACTTGGGCTTTCAGAGAGTTGCGTTCTGCAGTCACAAATCTTTTGGGAGACACTTATCAACTGCATTCTGTGTCCAGTGTGGTTATAGATGCTGCAATTCATGGGTAATCAACTCCTGATCTCTGCCCTCGAGGAACTTTCAGTCCGATGGGGGTGATAAACGAGTAAAATCACATGAAAAATATTGTGTGACAAAGGTCAGCATGGGCTGGGCTCAGTCACAGGCTGCTAAGGGAACACAGAGGAGGAAGATTGGAAGGAGACTGTGCAATCACGGAGGGATTTTTGGAGGCGGTGACCCTTGAACTGAGTTTTCAAGGACGAGGAGCCAGGGAGAAGAAAGCCAGTGCAGCACTCCTGGTGAGTGAAACAGAGATGAGCATGGCGGACTCTGGACTGTTCCGCATGGTCGAACAAAGGTCTTCAGAGGGAATATGGTGCTACATGAAGCTAGGGAAATAGGCAGGTACTAGTAGATAGATCCCAGACCATGCCTACTCTGCTAACTAAATAGCCAAAAATAATACCCCTGATTTACTTGAACACTGTAAGTTTACTGCCTCCACTTTGCCATTGTTTTATGAGATTTCTAGGGTAGAACACACGGATTTAGTGTTTCTTCCTCATTTATCAAATATCCTGTATTCAGTACTGTTCATTATGTCAGAGAGGGGGTTGGGGAGGATAAAGCATAGTCATATATTATGATGCAAATATCACACTGAATGAACATCTGGAAATGGGTCATTTATAACATCACTATTATAGGTAAGTAAATGTTTTTTAGGGTCTCCTGGGGAACACATATCTATATACAGTTTCTAAAAATACTCTTTAAAGCATAAATAAATGACCCATTAGTAATTATGTCCCTGTGATCAGTAAGAAGGTTTCTTCCTATACATTTACAGTTGACACTTAACAAAGATCTGCTCTGAGGCAGAACTCTTATGGGAGCATGATAATTTTAGACTGACTCCTGTGCTGCAAACCACTCAGAAACTTTCTGCCAGCTCTGGAATAGACAGCAAGCAGGGTAATACTCATTTAATTCCTTTGCACAGTAATCTGATGGCTAAATATGCTTCAGAGATTCTTTTAGGACTAGCTGGGGAATGAAATCAATCAGAGTGCATAAATTACAAGAAAAGTGCTGTTGGTGTCAATTACCTAAGCTCTGTGGATGTTAAGTCTTCTAATTTCCAGTTAAATCAGTAATGTTACCAATCTCACTCTATTATTTTAAATAGGACTGTAGCTGCATTTGCTAGGAGTCGAATGAGGGCAGACAAATGTGAATAGTTAATGAGTCTCATCAAGTAATAGCAAGCTGAAGATGTCAATAACAGTTATAACAGGGCTCTCAAAGCTCCACCCTGACGTCTGCAAAAGAAGGTTTAAATCTGTTTGCTTTTTAAATTTGTTCCCCCTACTTTCTCCGAACGCACTTTGTACACGGCAGATGCCGAGCGAATATGAGTGCTCCTACTGCCATAGTGAGTCCCTATCTGCCCCCGAAGAGAATGACCCTGAGTTGGTACAGGAAGTCTTGGCTGCACTTTCCC
This sequence comes from Myotis yumanensis, assembly GCF_028538775.1. NCBI lineage: Eukaryota > Metazoa > Chordata > Mammalia > Chiroptera > Vespertilionidae > Myotis > Myotis yumanensis. The sequence goes on from NW_027223753.1 coordinate 180,592,540, forward strand.
TCGTAATCTACCCACCCCCACTGCTTGCGGCTACATTTCACTGACTCATAATTTCCAAGTATGATCAGCATGTTGACAGGAAAGATACAGTCACTGGGCAGAGCAGCAGCCCTAGAAACTGGCCAAGGCCTATCCAATAACCTCTGCCACCATTGATGGCAGAACAGAAATAAGGACACAACAACAACAACAACAACACCAAAACCTAGAGTACAAGAGCATTTGAGTGTTAAACCCTTGCTATTTTGTTGCTTCCTCAGCACACTGCACACCTTCCATGACTCACCCAACTAAATGGGGAGGGGGAGGGGGTTGGCTTTCCTTAGCGATTGGCTATCGTTCACTTCCTCTTCTCCCAAAATAATAAAATTAGCCAATGGCATATCACACTAAATAATATTCCAGGAACCAAACTGGCTGGGAGCCAAGGTGCAACTGAGGTTTACATAGACGTGGATATCATGTACCATATGGTCAGGTTGGGTCTTGCATGCATTGCAGTCCTGTTGGAAAACATTCTTTCAAATGGCACATCAACTCAGCCCGTCCTTTTTAAACATAACTCTGCCCTCTAATTTCCTTGGTAAAGTCTCATCTCCTTTGATGAGTCAGAGAAATTCAACTTTCTAAATCGCCCCATTTTTTTTTTTTCAATTTGCATTCTTCTGTTTGTTAGCATCTTGCAAATGTAAACGTTCCTACAGTTCTCTAAATCCATTCGCAAGCTCCCCTTTATTTCCAATTACACTCACAGAATGTTTGATGAATGGAGAGGAATCCTAGAACAAAGGATAACTATTAATGAGTCCATTGTGAACCAGCCAGAAGAACTAAATGGCTACATTTTAAATACATTAAGAACTGGTGAAGAGTTCAAGTCAAGTCGGACCTTAAGTCACTTGATCAGTTTGCTACTTGCCCAAATATATTCTCTTCTAAGTACCGCGCGCTAACCGATTGTGCCACTGGAGCTCCCCAAATACATTCTCAAAAGAGAAGTTTTACTGGAAATGGAACTCCCATTTGACCCTGTGATCCCACTTCTAGGAATATATCCCAAGAAACCAGAAACACCAATCAGAAAGGATGTATGCACCCCTATGTTCATAGCAGCACAATTCACCATAGCTAAGATCTGGAAACAGCCTAAGTGCCCATCAGTAGATGAATGGATTAGAAAACTGTGGTACATCTACATGATGGAATACTATGCTGCTGTAAAAAAGAAGGAACTCTTACCATTTGCAACAGCATGGATGGAACTGGAGAACATTATGCTAAGTGAAATAAGCCAGTCAATGAAGGAAAAATACCACATGATCTCACTCATTCGTGGATAATAAAGACCATTACAAACTTTTGAACAATAATAGATACAGAGGCAGAGCTGCCTCAAACTGATTGTCAAACTGCAGTGGGAAGGCCAGGGAGGGTTGGGGGACAGGAGGGAGGCGAGTAAGAGATCAACCGAAGGACTTGTATGCATGCATATAAGCATAACTAATGGACATAAGACACTGGGGGGTAAGGGAGGGCAGGGGATTGTCAAGGGCGGGGGGTGGGGGAAGGACACATATGTAATAGCCTTTGTAATACTTATTATAATATTTTTTTTAAAGAATAAAAAAAAGAGAGAGAAGTTTTATTTAGTGCTATGGGAATTAAATGTAGAAATAAATGGATGAATGGGATAAGATGGGATAGGAGGAAGGCAGCCCAGATCAACGCCTATATAACTTATCATTTCATAAAATTAAAGAGAATTAAGAACAGGGAAACTGGCAGGTCTCCCCGTATATATTTCACAGGTCCACAAAAAACAAAAACAAAAACAGAAAACAAAAAAACACACAGCAATCCTATATGTGATTGGTCTGTCTTGCATCATGAGTGAAGACAATAAACTTAGACCTATGATACTCATTCTACTGTATCCGACTGGGGAGATACTGAAAGAAACAAACTCAATTTTTACACATGGGAACTGGGTCACAGAGAAACCAAGGAGCTGTGGGAAGACATAGGACTCTTTCATAGTTGACTGGAAACAGGTCCCCCTTGTCCAAAGCCCCTGCAAAACTCCACAGAGCTCCTAGCCTAGCCATAGCTGGTTTCCTTTACAGATTATAAGGTCCTTACATGCTGATTAATTATTTATTTTCAACCTCCGTGACTGTAAATGAGATTAGAACATTTGTATGATGGGAAATTCAATGGTGTATCATGTGATAGCAAGAAGAGAAATGTGCTTATGATAAAATCCACTCTGACACAAATAACTCAGCAAGCCATTGAGGAAGGCCAGGTCTGCACATATTGTGAGGTTATTATTAGCCAAGACTCCAGCTATGTTTATATTTCCAGTAAGGGGCCAGGTAAGAAGACACTAAATTCCTCAAGTAAGATTTACCTAATGCATAATCTTTCACCCAGAAATTGAGTTATTTCCTGCATCAATACAAAAATGTCTATTTTTTCAAAATGATCTTTCCAGAAACATGTCTTATCAAAGAATATTATAAAACTTTCCAACATTAAAAAAATGCCATGGTAGAATCATCACAGGCTTTTTTGAATGGACAAAAAATAAATAAAAACTTCTTACATTGAAAAGCCTGTACTTATTTTCAGGAACTATTATTATTGTTGTTGTTATTTTATCCTTATGATCCTATGAAAATCATTCAAAAATTTCAGATAGGTTAAACGGGTCTCAGATTGTGGCAGCCTGAATGGGCTTTCACTTGGATTGACAAAGAAGGGAAAGAGGAAGGGTGGGAAGCAGAGCCTGTTACTCTGAACTGCTTTCCTGCTAGAAACTCAGCCAGCTTTGCACAGACTCAGCTCGTTCTGCCTTGGGCCTTCCCCATGGAAGCCACACATGTGAGTATGCATTTCTAAAGGATAGCAACATTCCTGCTTAACATTAATCATGTGCCTGCCACAAACCAAATCCCAGCCTGAGCCCCTTCTCCCTCCAACAGCTCTGAGAGCAGGTCCCATTATTATTGCCCTTTTACAGATAAAGAATCTGGGGATTAGAGAAGGGGTAAACTTGCCCAGGGCCCATGGATGGTAAAGTTAAGGTTCAATCCAGGCAGTCTGATTCCTACAGACTACTGGATGTCAAATGACATAGCCTCAAAATAGTAGTAATTTTGGTGGTTGTTTTTTCAATGTAAAGCGGCTTCATTGGATTGTGTAGCTACTGAGGTCATCTGCCCCATCAATGTGACTTAACAGTTTCAACAATTGGAAGATTATATTACTTATATAATGCTGCCTCCTGAAACAAAGGAACCCATGAAGCTCAATAAATAAAATAAAAGTTTATTTCTTGTGCATGTCAGGGTCCATTGAAGACACAGTCATTGAGGGACCCAGGCTCCTTCCATATTGTAGCTCAGGCCTCCCTTTGATCCTTGGAGTCCTCGGAGATCAAAGAGTGGATGGGAAAAGAGTGGAATGGTGAACAGGGGGACCAGGACAGTTCATATTCCATTCACCCAAATTCAGTCAATGGTGACACCTAACTGCAAAGGTGACTGAGAAATGGGGTCTAGCTGTGGCCTGAAAAGGAGCAGAGAGCATGGATATTGGGGAGCATTAGCAGCCTTTGCTTCAGGAACCAATATCTTCACTGGACTCTCTATTTAATTCTTTCTCCACAGAAGGACATATAATCCACTTATTTCCGAGCATTGTGGTGTGTACTCAGAGCCATTGCTTTGCACCCACCCTCAATATCCTGGAAACACCTTTTCTGATTCTCATTAGTAGTTGTGCCTTCAGCTTGCATGGAGGAACATAATGAAAAATAGCTGTATGAAATTCACTGCTATAGCTACTGAGAGGATGTTATTAAGGGAAGAAATTTCCGGTCTCAGTATGAGTAAACACTATGCTTCTCTTGAATTGAGTTTCTTAATCATACGAATATTCTGAATCTTATATCATCTATCCTACTTTGCTGAGGCCACTAAGAAACTCAGAGCCAAAGCTGACACCCTTTTCCAGATACTGAATAGAAACTTTATGATATTTATTTCTGTGTATAAGTTTTATCTATTTTTATTATTTTCCTATCAAAAACAAAACAAGTTTCCCTTCACCCTTACTGATCCTATTCTTTATTTTATAATTTGCATTTTATATGTAAAGAGAGAACCATGTGGGTCAAGATGGGTAAAGCACATGAATTTGGCCATATTTGCAATTTGGGAATCTATACTAAATTCCAGCTTAGTTATGGGGGTTATTCAGAAAGACAAATGTGATAGATCCTTCCCCACTGTCACGCTGCCTCAGTGCACAGGAAACCCTACAAGCAGCTGACCCTCCACGCTGATCTCAGGCCCAAACCATTCTTGGTGGTGTCCCCACAAAGTCTTAGAGGTGAAAAGTGCTCAGTGTAGAATGTGTGACAAAACTGCTCTCTTAGGGCCTTTGCTTAATGAGGACCTGTGGGAAGAGTGTCAGAATTAACCATGTGCTTATCTATTGGGACTAACCAGCTGAGTGACCTTCAACAGGCACTTAACCTCTCGGGGCTTCTCATGTCTCTTTTTCTAAAATAAAAGGCATTGGACCATTGGATTAGATCGTCATTAAAGCCTTTTCTTGCACAATAAATGTGTGAATTCTTCATAAAAATTAAAATAATTATCATTTCAAAAATTCCTCCAAGCATTTTAGAAATAAATGACTATGTCTAGGAAAAAGGGGCCAAAAGGCAACCCGAATGGTGAAGCAGGCTAGCAGTAATGATATTTAGAAACCACCGTGGTAAAATGTAGCTGCTTATCTTTATTCTGTGAACAGCAGGAGTCACAGTTCCACTCTATAGAGGTGAAAGGTTGTATAGACAGGATGTATTAATTTGACTTGGAATTTGGCTGGGGCACCTGGACAGTTAATCCATCTCTTGGCTTTAGAAATCTGATACTACTCTAAGAACACCGTTGCAGAATTCACAGGGCAAGCTGGACCTGGGAATTGGCTTGCTCCATTGGTGGGCTATGAAGGGCCCACCCATGTACAACCCAACACATCCCAGAATCCCAGAAACCATCCCAGCTTCCTGATTGCCCAAGTGAACATGAACAATGTAAAGAATCTTTCAACTGTAATTCAGGAAGACTGAGAATCTGCCACAGTGAGTCTTTGCTTGCAGTTCAGGACCTTGTGCTAAAAATGCATTTTATGGTGAAACAAGAGATTAGCTAATCTTTCAGGCTAACAGAGGGCCAGCTACAAATGCTTCCTGTGTGTATTGTGAAACTCTGAGATGACAGAGAAGTTCCTCGTTGCTCTCTGAATTTCCCTTCCCCCATGACTTCCATTGGTCACACAAGTCATTGTCTGTGGTAAGCTGGCCAGGGTATGATGTTGTAATTTTTCTTGGTTCATACTTCTAAATTAAATCTGCTTGAAAAAAAAAAAAAAGACTGAAAAAAAAAGATACTAATCTTGTCTTGAATCACAGAGGAGTTTTCTTATTTTTCTTCCTCTATTGGCTAGCCTTATTTTTTTGTTAACAAATTCATTCTTTGGATACTCAAGGGCCAAAATGAAAAGAAAAAGTTTTTCAAAAACAAAAAAAACCCCAAAACACTGAAACACAACACCATAGAAACTGAGCCCTTAAGCAATAAGCACTCAGACACTTGTGGTTTGATACCCAAGCACTGACAGAAAGCACAGGCTGCCACCGTTAAGTTTAAATTTCCGATAGGCGGCCAAGACCAACGATCCCCTTTGATGAAGAAACATTAATACTATTTTCTTTTGACTCATAGTGTGTGCGTTTAATATTCTCTTTGGCCTTACTTAGAAGGGAGTTTTTCTTTCTTCCTTTTTTTTAAGGGTAAAGTCATGGGAATTTCTTAACCACATTGTTCCACTTCATATCGTCTTCTTTCTCTTCAGATTTTATTTTCATTGCAGACCAGAGTGAAGACATTATTATATGGTAGCCTATGGGAACCAAGGAAAACCAGACCAGCAGCAACTCTAGCCAAGCATGTACCTGTTAACTACCAGCATCTCAGTTAGATGTTACTGACTAGCAAAAGTCTAGGCCTAAAACATCTATCCTCTTAAAATGATTTTTATTATTATTATTATTATTATTATTTAAACACATCCATAAGATGTCTGGCATAAAAGAGTAGATGACTTACCTTTGTGAAGTAAAAAGAGAAACTATAAATATATACTTGTATTTACTTGTATTTGAATACAAATATTGGAAAGATACACAAAAATTAATAAATTGGCTTCTTGAATAAAATAGAGTGGATGTTGGAGTGTCTGCCAATGATGAGTTGCTGATTTTACCTGACCTCTTTCTTTATTTTTTCAATAATAAATCTATTGTCATGCATTTAATTAGAAAGACTGAACAACCAAAAAACTCAGACTGAAAATATGCTCACTCACTCTCCCCAACAGCATATGGTTGTTCCTCATTAGTTTCATTCGTGCCATGAAAATTAAAAAATGATACTGTATGAGGATAATATTTGAAGTTTATCACATTACCAGCAGAGAAATCTCAGTCTACTAGTACCTCAGTTCACAGACACTCACCACACAGCAAAGCAAACATGGAGTTTCAAAACTGAGAAAGTTAAAGCCTCATAAGAAAAGTCTGTAGCCACAGCTTTCTGAGTCCTGATTACATATCTCATTTCTTAAATCAGATTTCTCCCAGAACTCATCTCTCACGAAAGTTCCTGTTTGATTCCCCTCTGGTTTCTGTGTTTGTGAAAGCACTTCAGTGATCAAGAGGTAGAAAGGCTGCACTGGTTAAAACGCAGATTGAAGTCCTGGCCAGGTAGCTCAGTTGGTTAGAGCATCATCCCGCTACACCAAGGTTATGGGTTCAATCTCTGGTCAGGGCTCATACAAGAAGCAACCAATGAATGCATAAATAAACGAAAAAAGAAATTAATGTCTCTCTCTCTCTCTCTCTCTCTCTTTCTCTCTCTCTCTCTCTCCCCCTTCCTCTCTCTCTAAAATCAATCAATCAACCAATCAATAAAATACAGATTAAGTCAGGAATTCCTGCCCCTCAGCTGGCTGGAGCTGGAAGAGTTAACTGAGCCCCAGAGTTCTGTGTAGACCCTCAAGACTAAAGGGTAAGAGGCCAGGTTTCAGTGGAAATGTTTAGAAGCTGCATACCACACAGCTGGAAACAAAGGCTGAGCTATTTGGTGGGGAATTTGAATTATGTGTACAGCCAATCAGGAACAATAAATGGATTTGTGTCCAGTGATGATAACTTCTGGTCGTTACAGATAGATTTGCAGCTTATTCAACATTTCCTATCCATTCTCTCTCACTGGGCCCCACGCAGTTCTGTGCTGCAAACAGTGCTGCTGCTTTCCATGCCTTTTAACAGATAAGAGCTCCAAGGGTTGGGAGGTGAAATAGTTTGTCCCTTTGAAGCAGATACGTTGGGTGAGCTGGGGCTCACACTTAGGTCACCTGAGGGGGTTTCCACTGAGCAAGCTGCCTCGGGTCCTCAAATCTAGTCACTCAATTCAGGAATTCACCCACTTAGCCAACTTTCCACTGGATAAACCTGAGTCTTAGCAATCTAATACTGAACTTCTATTAGGCCCTTTGCATTGTACTGAAACAAGACAATTTCCCATCGTTACCAAAGTTGTAACAGTGATGAAATTTATCTCATTCTCTCTCCTGCCTGTGTTCTCTTTTCATTTTTTCCCCATTGATTTTATAATTGAGATCGGATTAGAAATTAGAAGAAGGTTGAAACTAAATCTCTGACGAAGGTGTGGAGGATGGAATCCAGCCCCGCATTTCTCGGCCTTTGAGTGAAAATCTGACAACAGGAGCAGTGTTTCACTGTGTTGTGCCCAGTCATTTTATTTTCCTGAAAACATTTGCCCTTGCTACAAGTGGATTAGAGGTTAGAACGCCGGATTGGCAGGCAGGATCTGTGGTTTCTATTATTAGCTCCGCCACAGTTTTATCACACAAGGGTGAGCGCTAAGCAGTGTGGTTTATTGGAGAGAGAACTTGATTGCGAGATGGCACTGGCCCTCCTGTGAATGAGAGATGGTGAGCGCCCAGCTGAGCGTCAGCAAGGGTCAGGGTCCAGAGCACAACGTGAGAGCTCTCCGTCACTGAACGTATAAATATGTACGCGATTCACTGCTGTACAGCAGGACCCTATTAGGCCTCCCTCCTACTCAAGGAAGCGGGGAGGACCCGAGGATTGCTTTCCCAATGTGCTCTGGGGACTGTGCACAAACCAATACATTTCCATCCACTAATTGTGTGTGCGTGTGTCTGTGTGTGTCTGTGTGTGTCCAGAACACTAAAGTTGTTTGGAGAAGCAGGGATAGGGTGATGGTGGTATGTTTTCAGAGGATTGCTGCTGTTTTCTTGACTTCAAATATCGTAATTCAGGCTGGACCAAAGACTTTAGGTAGAGAAAGGGAGAAAGGAATCTTGCGTACACCCTGAACTCTGAGAGATCTGTAATTGCCCTCTGAACTTAAAGGGATAAATTAAACCAAATGTGTTCGAAACTCATTGTGTCAGTCCTTCCCCTGCATTGCTTCCAGAGTTCCTAATGCTGCTGAGAGCACCCATGGACACCTCTGCTCGGTCCTCATCCCAAAGCCCCAGGACCCAATCTGACCTTAGGCAGAAGAGACAAATAACTTTGACCCCACATTCTGAGTCTAAGCATAAGGAGCTTGCTTTTCTGGTCCCAACCCATTTGATAACTGTGTTTTTGCCTTCTTCTCCGCAAATAACTGTGTGCCCTAGCTGGTTTGGCTCAGTGGATAGAGCGTTGGCCTGTAGACTGAAGGGTCACATGTTCAATTCTAGTCAGGGACACGTGCCGGGATTGCGGGCTTGATCCCCAGTGTGGGGCATGCAGGAGGCAGCCAATCAATGATTCTCTCTCATCACTGATGTTTCTATCTCTCTCTCTGTCACGCTTCCTCTCTGAAATCAATAAAAATATATTTAAAAAATAAAATAAAGCTCTGTGTGACTATTCTACTTGCTAACTCAGTCCCTCTGGAAATACATGCAATGAAACTCAAATTAACTCATTTTATGCAATCATTTATCCAGTCAAGAAATACATATGCACGTTTATTATGTGCCAAACACTGTGCTAAGCCTGAGGATAGAGTAGCAAGAACACAACAAGACAAAAATGCATGGGGTCTGCCTCATGAGAAATAGGGTCCAAAAAAATCACACAAGTAGGTACATAATTACAATCTGTGTAAGAGATGGGAAGGCAAAAGTCAAGATGATCTAAGACAGTGGTTCTCAACCTTCTGGCCCTTTAAGTACAGTTCCTCATGTTGTGACCCCAACCATAAAATTATTTTCATTGCTACTTCATAACTGTAATTTTACTACTGTTATGAATTGTAATGTAAATATCTGATATGCAGGATGGTCTTAGGCGACCCCTGTGAAAGGGTCGTTCAACCGCCAAAGGGGTCGCGACCCACAGGTTGAGAACCGCTGCAAAGAGCACAGAAACCTGGTATCTAAAGATAAACACTCCTTCCTGGACTTCGGGATATTGTCCACTGTCAGTGTCTCCATTCTTGGGTTCCTCACACTTGGGAGGTATTCTTGCTCTAGAACTGGACCTCATCTTGAAACATGCAGGAGCCACTCTCCTCCCCTTACAAAGGTGGGCCCCATCATTATTACATCTATTCCAGTTCCATTGGACCACAATGACATCTCCTGAACTTAATTATGAGATTCTTCGCAGCTAGCCCTAATGTGAGAGAAAGTATTCATTTTTTTTCAAAGATAAATTTTTAAAGCAAAACTAGTCCTAAATTTGTGGAACAGATGTGTCCAAGGAAAGCAGCATAAGTCCTGAGCAGCACAGGACTGATGCTCAGTTGCTCCCCTTTCTGCTCTCCCTTTAAGATGCATAGGTGTCGGGACAGAAGGCCTGTGTCCCTCCAAAATTCATAGGTTAAAATCCTTACTCATGTTGTGTTAGTATTTGGAGATGGGCCTTGGGAGGTAAGTAGGTTTACATGAGGCCATGAGTGGGGAGTCCCATATGGGGCTAGTGCCTTTACAAGCAAAAGAAGAGACCGAATCTCTCCCTCTCCCTCTCCCTCTCCCTCTCCCTCTCCCTCTCCCTCTCCCTCTTTTCCTCTCTCCCTCTCTCTCCACTATGTGAGGACACGGTGAGAAGGGCACCTGCAAGCCAGGAAGAGGACTATCACTAGACACTGAATCTCCCTGCACCTTGACTTTGACTTACCAGCCTCTAGAACTGAGAAATACATGCCTGTTGTTTAAGCCACCTGGTCGGCAGTGTTTGGTTCTGGGCACCGAAGCTGACTAAGACCATGGGGCACTCAGAGGCACTGCTCTGAGCAGCAGGAAATCTGGGCCTGAGCTTGACCACTCACCTTGCCTCCTTGTCAGGCTCTGGAGGTTACTGAGAAGGTGTGATTCACTTAGATTTAGGGAGCATCTCAGCTGTGGAGTGAGAGTGTCTGTCAGCACATTTATGGATTTTTTTTTAAGCTAAAAGTTTAGGGGTTTGTTTTCTAGGCCGTGTCAAAAAGTTGCTTCTCTGTCAGTACTACTATGTCCAAATGCTTGTTCATTATCTGTGACAGCCAAGCATCCTGCCACTCCAAGTCATCCACTTTGGTTCTTGGATACCATGCAGGGAAAACAGGTAGAGGAGGAATAACACTAAATATGGAATGAAGTGGGCACAGAAAGGGAGAGAGCCTGAAAATATATGACTGTGTATAGAGTTCTGAATACATTTTTACCTTGAGTTTCCTGCTTGTATTAATTACATTGTATCCCATCCTATCTAATAAAAGAGAAACATGGCAATTAGCTGTACATCTGCTACCCTTCCCATTGGCTAATCAGGGCGATATGCAAATTAACTGCCAGCCAAGATGGCGGCCGGCAGCCATGCACTGAAGCGAACAGGGAGGCTTGCTTGCTCCAGTGACTGTGGACTCTAACATTCCCCGCCTGACTTGCCGGCCTCTCAGTTGCAACTCTAAGCAACTATGTTGCAAATATAGAAGCTAAACAAAGCCCCAGAAACCTGTTACTCAGCCAGGCTTCAGCCAGCGGGACCGCAACATTGTATCAAATACAGAAGGAAAAACAAAGGCCAGAAACCGGCTTTCAGCAGCCGAGGCCTCAGAGCTAAAGCTGGCCCAGAATAAAAAAAAAAAAAAAAGAAAGAAAAAAGGAGCGGTTGGGAGCTTCAGTCACCCACCAGCCAGAAAACGGCCCTCAGCCCCTCACCCAGACTGGCCAGGCACCCCAGTGGGGACCCCCACCCTGATCCAGGACACCCTTCAAGGCAAACCAGCCAGCCCCCACCCGTGCACCAGGCCTCTATTCTATATAGTAAAAGGGTAATATGCCTCCTGGCACCGGGATCAGCGTGACAGGGGGCAGTGCCCAAACCCCCTGATCGCCCTGCAGCTCTGTGTGTGACAGGGGGTGGGGCCACAACGTCCCTATCCGCCCTGCTCTGTTCGTGACAGGGGAAGGTGCCCCAACCCCTGATCAGCCCTGATCTGTGCCTGATAGGGGGAAGCTCCCCAACCCCCTGATCGCCCTGCGGCTCTGTGTGTGACAGGATACAGCGCCCTAACCCCCTGATCGGCCCTGCTCTGTGTGTGACAGGGTGCGGCGCCCCAACCCCCCCCCCACACACACACACACACGGGCCCTGCTCTATGTGTGACGGGGTAGAGCCATAACCTCCCAATTGGCCCTGCCCTGAGTGTGACAGTGGCAGTGCCCCAACCCCCTGATCGGCCCTGCTCTGTGTGTGACAGGGTACGGAGCCCCAACCCCCCTGATGGGCCATGCTCTGTGCATGACAGGGGGCAGCGCCCCAACCCCCTGATCGGCCCTGCTCTGTGTGTGACAGAGTACGGAGCCCCAACCCCCCTGATGGGCCCTGCTCTGTGCATGACAGGGGGCAAAGCCCCAACCCCCTGATTGGCCCTGCTCTGTGTGTGACAGGGGGTGGCGCCGCAACCTCCCCATCGACCCTGCCTTCAGTGTGACAGGGGGCGGTGCCCCAACCCCCCAATCGGCTGTACCCTGAGCGTGACTAGGGATGGCATCGCAACCTCCCAATCCGCCCTGCTCTGTGCATGACAGGGGGCGGCGCCCCAACTCCCCAATCGGTCCTACTCTGAGCCCGACCAGGGGCTGCACCTAGGGATTGGGCCTTCCCTCTGACACCTGGGAGCAGGCCTAAGCCAGCAAGTCATTATCTCCTGAGGGGTCCCAGACTTCGAGAGGGCACAGGATGGGCTGAGGGACCCCCTCTCCCCCTCGAGTGCACAAATTTTTGTGCACCGGGCCTCTAGTTTTAAATAATATTTAATGGATGATGGTGATGGGTCAGGCACTTGTGTAGGACCTGGAAATGAAATGATAAACAAGGTTGCCATGGTTTCAACCTTCAAAGAGCAGCATATAAATCCAATAGGGTATATTCAACTCCAAAGGCAGAATCCAGGAGGGCATCCAAACCAGACATGGGAAATAGAGAAGGTCCCAGCATAGAAGCAGGGATATCTCAATTGAGGTTGTTGCTACCTACTTACATCTTTTGTAATGGTAGCTTAATGACATGAGGTTGATGGGCCATAATTTACTCAAACACTCGCAGTTGTAGGAAATTCAGAGCTCGCTCTCGTTCTCTCCCCTTTATAAATAATAATGTTATTAACCACCCTAGCAAATCATTTGCCACACTAGTGGGTCTCATTGCTATTTATCAAATGAGCTGGGCTCATGCTTACATAGTTTATCTAGAAGGAGAACTCTCTCATCTCCAAAGTTCAATAAAAATGCAACCATGTGTAGGTGATTCACTTTGCAGATTGCAGACAGGCAATAACACATATTACTGGACCACTTCTGACACATAACCTGACAGATATTTCTTCCTTTTAGTAATCAGTAATATACAAGAAGAAAGCCCAATTCTGATAGTAAATTTTCATAGGGTTTCATGAAAAAAAAAAATTTAATGCATTCTAAAGTCAAATATAAATGATTTGGGATAAGCTGTATTTTTAAAAGTATCTGTGCTATTGTTCATTGAGTAGAAATGGTTTGGGTATTATCTGTGGTTTCTGTTATCTATGCTTTTTCTCTACAGGGACATATAGTAATGAAAAGTTGAGTGCAGACTTTACAATTATATTTTTTAATTGATCAAATCATCTTAGAGTTGCTTTGTAAAGCTTAATTAATGCTTCTCAACTGGTTTAAGATCTTATTAAAGGCATGGGAAAATGTTTTTATTCTGAATTCTGATCTATAAGACTTCCACATTATACCTGTAAAGAATGTGAGATTTCTTTTATTTTGAAAGCTGCTAGCACAAAATAGGGAAGGAAAGAATTGAAATGATCGTCTCCAAAATAAAACATAAATGATGAAATCTCCACTTGGCTCCTTTGTGTAGTGCATTGCCTGGGAGAATCATCCTTGTCTTCAAAGCTCCTGTAATTTACATCTTAGAATTCACAATGCCCAGAATCATTGTGTGGCATGCTTGCCAGAAGATGACCTTCAACACTCAATCAGAGAAGTTTCATATGCAATTTACTCAATGCCTGTAAGCGTGAAGGGGGAAAAAGTAATGCTAAAGTACTCTTCCTGGATCCTATGTAAGTTTCCACTTACATTGCTACATGTCAAATAAAGAGATTCTAATTCCTTTGTTAATAACGGTCTCCTTAAACCAATGGAATGCATAGTCTTCAGCAATAAACTAATTTGGCTAGTTTTGATTATGAAGAAGAAACCATGTAACTTTTTTAATTATTTGAAAAACAGATGATTCTTCTGCTGGAAAAGATAAAAATTGTAACAATAACAACTCCCCTTATTCATTCAATTCGAGATAAAAGCATTTGTTGAAATGTTAGCCAACTACTTTGTTTCTGTCATCTTCTTCTTTTGTATTTAAGACATTCTGTGGAATAATTGTGGGTTTTTTTAAAATGACAAGAATATAATCTTTTGTAAGAAAAAATCTTGGCTAAGGTCCATTTGCAATGTAGATATAGGAGTAGAAAAGACTTTTTAAAAGTTAATTAAAAACTGAATTGCTAAAAGGGATTAAAAATCATGATGGTACCATCAACAAAACAACAAGAAAGCCCACTGCATGGGAGAACATATTTGCCAATGTTATCTCCAATAAGCGTTTAATCTCCAACATTTACAAGGAACTCATACAACTTAACAAAAGGAAAATAAACAACCTAATCAAAAAATGGGCAACGGACCTAAATAGACACTTTTTGAAAGAGGACATAAGGAAGGCCAAGAGATATATAAAAACATGCTCAAAGTCACTAATCATCCGAGAGATGCATATCAAAATGACAACGAAGTACCATCTCACACCTGTCAGAATGGCTATCATCAACAAATCAACAAACGACAAGTGCTGGTGAGAATGTGGGGAAAAAGGAAACCTCATGCACTGCTGGTGGGAATGCAGACTGGTGCAGCCACTGTGGAAGACAGTATGGAGATTCCTCAAAAAACTAAAAATGGAACTCCCATTTGACCCAGTGATCCCACTTCTAGGAATATATCCCAAGAAGCCAGAAACACCAATCAGAAAGGATATATGCACCCCTATGTTCATAGCAGCACAATTCACCATAGCTAAGATTTGGAAACAGCCTAAGTGCCCATCAGTAGATAGTGGATTAAAAACTGTGGTACATCTACACAATGGAATACTGTGCTGCTATAAAAAAGAAGGAACTCCTACCATTGCAACAGCATGGATGGAATTGGAGAGCATTATGCTAAGCGAAATAAGCCAGTCAGAGAAAGATAAATATCACATGATCTCACTCATTTGTGTATTATAAGAAACAACATAAACTGATAAACAAAAACAGATCTAGAGACAGAAAAGCATCAATCAGATGCTCTAACCTCAGAGGGGAAGGTAGAGGAGGGTGGGGGTAAGGGGGAGAGATCAACCGAAGGACTTGTATGCATGCTTATAAGCCTAACCAATGGACACAGACATCAGGGGGATGAGGGCATGATGGGGGGGGGGGGGGGGGTGGCGGGGAGGCAATGGGGGGATAAGGACACATATGTAATACCTTAATTAATAAAGAAAAAAATCATGATGGTGATTCAGGAATACTAAATAGGAACATTTTTTAAAACACTTAGTACCCAAAGGACCTTCTTAGGTCAAACTGTTTATTACTTGGAATACCATCCCACACTACCACCAGCACCTGTTCTCTTCAAGACCCATCTCAAATGGCCCTTTCCTGCATATTTTTCTCTCTTTGGGGGGAGGGAGGGGGTGGCAAACCTAGACAGAGTTAGTCACTCCCTTTTGAGTCCCAGGCCATCCCCTGAGTGCTAGACATACTAAGACAAGAAGGAAACCGACTCTATTGCACCCCTGAAATGGGGGGAAGGCAATAATTAGATAAACTACAGTCCAACAGAGAAAATATCACAACAGCAACATAATCAAATGGGCTCTAGGTAGAAACAGAACATGTATTTATAGTTTTGATGTTCCCACAGTACTTGATCCATACTTCTCCCATACCAGTTTATTTGTGTTCAGGTCAATCTCCACACTAAACCAAGAGTTCCTCCATGAATTCAAAAATGCCCATGTCATTTCCTTTCTGTGCTAGGCATTGTGTTGGCCCAGCAAACATCCCCTGGTTTCTGATCTAGAAGGAACCCCGTCCTTCTGTAGGCAGAGCCCAGCACAAGCCTAACAAACATATGATAGGAGTCTCATGAATTTTTGTTGAATATACAAATAATGAATTCCTGAATGAATTTGTAGTGACAATCAGGAGCGACTTCGGGAAGAATGCAAAAACATGCACACTTGCATTTAACTGGGCTTGCCTCAGGAAGTGGAAGTTGATGCAGGGAACCTGCTTTCTTACTTTGTCTTTCTCAATACTGTACCAACAACTTATCAGTCACTGGGGAAAATCCAACATTTGCAACTCCCGAATATTGATAACAATGACAGAAAATTGAAGCAAAGTAAAGGATCTGGAAACTGTTTGCATGAGTTACTGTGCAAAGAACTCCTCTTCGCAGAGCGTTAGCATGAAAAAAAAATGAGAATTTAAATAATTGTAGGAAAATGTTTATAGCAGCCTCAGTCATAGCAGTAGAAAACAAGAAATAACCCAAATATCCGCCCACAGGATGATGGACACATTATAGTGTCTACATGCCAAAATAAAAAGAAATAAACTTCTGGTGTGATGCAACAACATGCAAGACACTCAAAAAAAAAGGTGATGTTGAGTGGGAAATGCCAGACACAAGAGAGTTCATATGGGTTGATTAAATCCATATGAAGTTCCAGAAAAGGTAAAGCTAATCCTTGCTGATAGAACAGTGGTCACCAGGGGAGGTGGAAGAGGAAATGACTGGGAATCATTTTTGGGAGCTTTTTGGGATGATGGAAATGTTCTATACCTTGTTTTGAACAGTGATCATGGGTGTATAACATTGTCAAAATTCACTAAACTGAATGCTTAAAACCAGTGCATTGTATGTAAATCATACCACATTAATAATAATAAAAAAACTTAGGAATATCCTAATTACTGTTTTATTTTCAGAATTTTTATTTAAAATGTAATCTTAGAATCCTCATCTTTCATTTTGTAGGTTTTTAAGCATGCTTCTTTTTATTTTTTAATTTTATTTTATTGTTTAAAGTATTACAGATAGTAGTACATATGTCTCCTTTTTTTCCCCCCCATTGACCTTCCCCTGGCTTCCCCTACCCTCTGGCACATGCCCTCACCCCTCAAACCCACCCCCTCAGTGTCTTGTGTCCATTGGTTATGCTTATATGCATGCATACAAGTCCTTCGGTTGATTCTTACCTCCACCCCAACACTCCCCGGCCTTCCCACTGTAATTTGACAGTCTGTTCAATGCTTCTCTGCCTCTGTATCTATCTTTTTGTTCATCAGGTTATAATGTTCTTTATTTTCCACAAATGAGTGAGATCATGTGGTGTTTTCTTTCATTGACTGGCTTATTTCACTTAGCATAATGCTCTCCAGTTCCATCCATGCTGCTGCAAATGGTAAGAATTCCTTCTTTTTTATAGCAGCGTAGTATTCCATTGTGTAGATGTACCATAGTTTTCTAATCCACTCATCTGTTGATGGGCATTTAGGCTGTTTCCAAATCTTGGCTATTGTAAATTGTGCTGCTATGAACATAGGGTTTAAGCATGCTTCTTTAAGTCTGTATTATTTTTGCAAATTATACCATGATATGTGTATTTATGGATCAAATGTTTAGTGCAGATAAGATATGGCACTAGCCCTAACTTGTTTGATTCAGTGGATAGAGTGTCGGCCTGTAGACTAAAAGGTCCCAGGTTTGATTCCAGTCGAGGGCACATGCTCAGGTTGTGGGCTCAATCCCCAGTAGGGGGCATGCAGGAGGCAGCCAATCAATGATTTTCTCTCATCATTGATGTTTCTATCTCTCTCTCCCCTCTCCCTTCCTCTCTGAAATCAATAAAAATATATCCTATATAATAAAGAGCTAATATGCTAATTAGACTAGACGACAGAATGACCTTCTGGAACGACCAGTGGGCAGGACCGTGGGGCCACTAGGCAGCCAGGGCTGAGAGGGCAGAGGCAGCTGGGGCTGCAAGGGCTGAGCCCCTTGCATGAATTTCATGCATTGGGCCGCTAGTATATATATAAAAAGATATGGCACTAAACTAATGATAGAGCCTTTTGCCCAATCGGTCTCTACTCAAAAATTAGTAGAACTTCATATGATGTATTTCTTTTTTTTTTTTTTTTTTTTTTTTTTTTTTTTTTTTTTTTTTTTTCACTCAATACATATTTATTGAATGAATGGATAAAATCTCTTAGTCCTGGGGTTTCAAAATTCATACAGAAGAGTTGATATGGGAAGGTTGGCACCACTCCACATTTTCTTTTTTTTTTTTTTTTTTTTTTTTTTTTTTTTTTTCCTCTTAAAGTATTACAAAGGGTATTACATAAGTATCCTTTTTCCCCCCCCCCGCCCTTGACAAACCACTACCCTCCCTTACCCCCCAGTGTCTTATGTCCATTAGTTATGCTTATATGCATGCATACAAGTCCTTCGGTTGATCTCTTACTTCCCTCCCTCCTGCCCCCCAACTCTCTCTGGCCTTCCCACTGCAGTTTGACAATCAGTTTGAGGCAGCTCTGCCTCTGTATCTATTATTGTTCAAAAGTTTGTAATGGTCTTTATTATCCATGAATGAGTGAGATCATGTGGTATTTTTCCTTCATTGACTGGCTTGTTTCACTTAGCATAATGCTCTCCAGTTCCATCCATGATGTTGCAAATGGTAGGAGTTCCTTCTTTTTAACAGCAGCATAGTATTCCATCGTGTAGATGTACCACAGTTTTCTAATCCATTCATCTACTGATGGGCACTTAGGCTGTTTCCAGATCTTAGCTATGGTGAATTGTGCTGCTATGAACATCTGGGTGCATATATCCTTTCTGATAGGTGTTTCTGGTTTCTTGGGATATATTCCTAGTAGTGGGATCACAGGGTCAAATGGGAGTTCCATTTCCAATTTTTTGAGGAACCTCCATACTGCCTTCCATAGTGGCTGCACCAGTCTGCATTCCCACCAGCAGTGCACAAGTGTTCCTTTTTCTCCACATCCTCTCCAGCACTTGTCGTTTGTTGATTTGTTGATGATGGCCATTCTGACAGGTGTGAGATGGTACCTCATTGTTGTTTTGATTTGCATCTCTCGGATGATTAGTGACTTTGAGCATGTTTTCATATGTCTCTTGGCTTTCTGAATGTCCTCTTTTGAAAGGTGTCTATTTAGATCCTTTGCCCATTTTTTGATTGGATTGTTTATCTTCTTTTTGTTAAGTTGTATGAGTTCCCTATAAATTTTGGAGATTAAGCCCTTATCCGATATGACGTTGGCAAATATGTTTTCCCACGAGGTGGGTTTTCTTGTTGTTTTGTTGATGGTTTCTTTTGCTGTGCAGAAGCTTTTTATTTTGATGTAGTCCCATTTGTTCAGTTTCTCTTTAGTTTCAACTGCCCTAGGAGCTGTATCAGTGAAGAAATTGTTTTGGCATATGTCTGAGATTTTGTTGCCTTTGTATTCTTCTAGAATTTTTATGGTTTCCTGTCGTACATTTAAGTCCTTTATCCATTTTGAGTTTATTCTTGTGTATGGTGTAAGTTGGTGGTCTAGTTTCATTTTCTTGCATATGTCTGTCCAATTTTCCCAACACCATTTATTGAAGAGACTATCTTGGCTCCATTGTATGTTCATGCCTCCTTTGTCAAAAATTAATTGAGCATATTGGTTCGGGCTAATTTCTGGACTCTCTATTCTATTCCACTGATCTATATGTCTGTTCTTGTGCCAGTACCAGGCAGTTTTGAGAACAGTGGCTTTGTAATACAGCTTGATATCTGGCATTGAGATCCCACCTACTTTGTTCTTTCTCAGGATCGTTGCAGCTATTCGGGGTCTTTTTTTATTCCAGATGAATTTTTGGAGAGTTCGTTCTAGATCTTTGAAGAAGGCCATTGGTATTTTAATGGGAAGTGCGTTGAATGTATAGATTGCTTTGGGTAGTATGGACATTTTAATGATGTTGATTCTACCAATCCAAGAACATGGTATGTTCTTCCATCTGTTTATGTCTTCCTCTATCTCTTTTTTCAACGTCCTGTAGTTTTCTGAGTAGAGGTCTTTAACCTCTTTAGTTAAGTTTATTCCTAGGTATCTTAATTTTTTTGGTGCGATGGTAAATGGGATTGTTTTTCTGATCTCCCTTTCTGAAAGTTCACTGTTGGTGTATAGAAATGCCTCAGATTTCTTGGGGTTAATTTTGTATCCTGCTACATTGCCAAATTCATGTATTAAGTCTAGTAGCTTTTTGATGGAGTCTCTAGGGTTTTGTATGTATAATATCATGTCATCTGCAAATAAGGACAGTTTTACTTCCTCTTTTCCAATTTGGATGCCTTTTATTCCTTCTTCTTGCCTAATTGCAATGGCTAATACTTCCAGTACTATGTTGAACAGGAGTGGTGAGAGTGGGCATCCCTGTCTTGTTCCTGTTCTTAGGGGAAATGGTGTTAGTTTTTGTCCATTGAGTATGATGTTGGCTGTGGGCCTGTCATATATGGCTTTTATTATGTTGAGGTATGATCCTTCTATTCCCACCTTGCTGAGAGTTTTTATCAAAAATGGGTGTTGGATTTTGTCGAATGCTTTTTCTGCATCAATTGATATGACCATGTGGTTTTTTTCTTTCAATTTGTTTATGTGATGTATCACATTTATTGATTTACGGATGTTGTACCATCCTTGCATCTCTGGGATGAATCCTACTTGGTCATGGTGTATGATCCTTCTGATGTACTGCTGGATCCGATTTGCTAAGATTTTGTTGAGGATTTTGGCATCTATGTTCATGAGGGATATTGGCCTGTAATTCTCTTTCATTGTGATGTCTTTACCTGGTTTTGGTATTAGGGTGATGCTGGCTTCATAGAATGAGCTTGGAAGCGTTCCTTCCTCTTGAATTTTTTGTAGTAGTCTGAGGAGGGTAGGTTTTAGTTCTTCCTTGAATGTTTGGTAGAACTCCCCTGTGAAGCCGTCTGGCCCTGGGCTTTTGTTTGCTGGAAGCTTTCTGATGACTGCTTCAATTTCTTCCATAGTTATTGGCCTATTGAGGTTTTTAGATTCTTCCTGATTGAGTTTTGGAATGTTGTATTTTTCTAGGAATTTGTCCATTTCCTCCAGGTTGTCCAGTTTGTTGGAGTAGAGTTGCTCGTAGTATTGTTTAACAATCATTTGTATTTCTGTGGGGTCTGTTGTTATTTCGCCTCTATCATTTCTGATTTGGTTTATTTGGGACCTCTCTCTTTGCTTCTTGGTGAGCCTGGCTAGGGGTTTGTCAATCTTGTTTATCCTTTCAAAGAACCAGCTCTTGGTTTCATTGATTTTCTGTATTGTTTTTTTGGTCTCTATTTCATTGATTTCTGCTCTAATCTTTATTATCTCCTTCCTTCTGCTCACTCTGGGGTTTTCTTGTTGCTCTCTTTCTAATTCTTTGAGTTGTAGAGTTAGATGATTGACTACCATTTTTTCTTGTTTTTTGAGATAGGCCTGTAGAGCTATAAACTTCCCTCTCAGGACTGCTTTCATTGTGTCCCAGAGGTTTTGGATTGTTGTGTTTTCATTGTCATTAGTGTCCAGGATGTTTTTAATTTCTTCTTTGATGTCATCGGTAACCCAATCAATATTTAATAACATGCTATTCAGCTTCCAAGTGTTTGAGTATTTTGGGTTGTTTTTATTGTAGTTTATTTCTAACATTATGCCATCGTGGTCTGTGAAGAAGCTTTTTATGATTTCAATCTTCTTGAATTTGTGGAGACTTTGCTTGTGACCCAATATGTGGTCTATTTTTGAATATGTCCCATGAGCACCTGAGAGGAATGTATATTCCGCAGCTGTGGGGTGAAGTGTTCTGAAGATGTCAATTAAGTCCATCTGATCTAGTGAGTCATTTAGGATTGCTGTTTCTTTGCTGAGTTTTTGTCTAGCGGATTTATCCAGTGATGTCAGTGGTGTATTAAAGTCCCCTACTATGATTGTATTGTTGTCGATCTCTCCCCTGATATCTTCCAGAAGTTTTCTTATGTATGTGGGTGCTCCTGCATTGGGTGCATATATGTTTACCAGGGTTATATCTTCTTGTTGTATTGATCCCTTTAGTATTATGAAGTGGCCTTCCTTATCTCTGGTTATGGCCTTCACTTTGAGATGTACTTTGTCAGATATAAGTATTGCTACCCCAGCTTTCTTTTCCTTTCCATTTGCGTGAAAGATATTTTTCCATCCCTTCACTTTCAGTCTGTGTGAGTCCCTTCTAATGAGGTGGGTCTCTTGTAGACAGCAGATGTATGGGTCATGTTTTTTTATCCATTCAGCCACTCGATGTCTTTTGGTTGGAGCATTTAGTCCATTTACATTTAAAGTTATTATTGAAAGGTATTTGTTTGTAGCCATTTCATTTTGTGTGTGTGTGTGTGGCTGTTTTCTTTCTGAGCTTGATATTTCTTCTTTTTACACCAGTCCCTTTAGCATTTCTTGCATGGCTGGCTTGGTGGTGATAAACTCCCTTAGCCCTTTTTTGTCTGTGAAGCTTCTTATTTCCCCTTCAATTTTGAATGATAGCCTTGCTGGATAGAGTATTCTTGGATTCAGTCCTTTGCTTTGCATCACTTTGTAGATTTCCGTCCATTCTTTTCTGGCCTGATGTGTTTCTGTTGAGAAATCATTTGATAATCTAATGGGAGATCCCTTGTATGTTACTTTCCGTCTCTCTCTTGCAGCCTGTAAGATTCTCTCTTTATCCTGAACATTTGCCATGGTAATTATGATGTGTCTTGGTGTGGGTCTTTTCGGGTTCACCTTGTTTGGGACTCTCTGGGCTTGTGTGACTTTTTTCTTCCCCACCTCAGGGAAGTTTTCTGATATTATTTCTTCGAATAGGTTTTCTAATCCATGTTCATCTTTCTGTTGTTCTGGCACCCCTATTATTCGTATGTTGTTTCGTTTCATGTTGTCCCAAAGCTCCCTTAGGCTCTCCTCCTGTCTTTTAATTTTTTTCTCCATTTGCCGTACAGTTTGAGTGTGTTTTGCTTCCTTGTCTTCTAATTCACTAATTCGGTCCTCCGCTTCTCCCAGTCTACTGTTGATACTTTCAATGGAGTTTTTTATTGAAGCTATGTCACTCTTCATTTCTTCTTGGGACTTACTTAAGTTGTTGATTTTTTCATCTGTTTCTTCTAGCTTCTTGCATAAGTAGTTGAGTTTTTCATCTGTTTCTTCTTGCTTCTTGAACATGTGGTGCATGTACTCTAGGAACCTTATTCTGAATTCTTTTTCCGTCATGTTGCATATCTCTGTCTCACTTAGCTGCTTTTCTGGCGAGTCCTCCTTTTCTTTCCTTTGGGGGTTTCTTTGCCTACCCATGTTTGATCTCGCTGACATATGTAGATGTTGAGGTGTTCAGTGGCTGCTCCCTGGGTGGCAGGGGCTCCTTGGGTTGTGGTTGCTGCTCAGACGGTTGCGGTAGCAGCTGCTTTCCAGTTGGCAGCAGCTCCTCTGGTGGGTGTTGTTCACAGCTGTGTTGGCTCTTCTGGCTGGTGGGGGGAGGCTTCACGTACAGTTGCTGTTCCACAGACAGAGGGTGTGGTGATCAGGAGGCTGTGGTGATCAGGAGGCTGCGGTGATCAGGGGGCTGCTGTTGCTTGGATCTGCTGCATTGATTTAAAGGCACAAAATACAACAGAGCAAGGCACAACGTACCAGGCACTGAACACAAGTATATTCACAATATTAATAACTCCAAATAAAGGTGACCACCCGAATTAAGAGAATTAGGGGATAAGGGAGAAAGAAGAGAAGAAGATAAAAGAGAGAACAGAAAAGAAAAATAAGAAAAAAAACAAACAAAAAAGGAGTGCAAAAATAGAATTGGGAAAAAAGAGGGGGGAAAAAAGAGAGCGAAAAAAGAGAATGAAGTAGAAGTGGGGAAGAGACTCCCCGTATGAGGAGCAAACTCCAATAGAACTGCCACTAATCTCAACAAATTCCAGCAACAGATCCCTGGAGATGAATGCAAACTACAAACCACCAATAATATCCAGAGGGGTAAGGGAAAACAGAAGCACAAAAATAGCTGGGGTGGGGTGGGGGAGGGAAGGGAAAAACCAGCAGAAAAAAAAAAAGAAAAAGAAAAAGAAAAAGAAAAACAACCTCACAACCAGTCCTAAAAAAGAAGAAAAAACACAAAACAAAACAAACAAACAAATTAAAAAAAAAAAAAAAAAAAAGCCCAATATATTCAACAATCAAGAAAACAATAGAAAGATAAGAGAGAAAAAAAAAAATGGTTGGAAAGTGAAGAAGGATAAAGAATAGGTGTATAAGGATTTAGAGCAGTAGATTGGAAATAGGATATATAAGTAGGGTGGAATTAGACAGGGGGTAAAAAGAGGGAATTGGGAAAGTCTGGAGCAGGAATAGGGTAAGAGAAACAGGACACCAAAAGGGGAAAAGTAAGGAAGAGGGTTTTAGCAAAGAGGTGGAATTGAGATAGGGAAAATTAATGCTAAAGGAACGATGAAAATAGAATGGAGAACACTAATCCCAAAAGAAAATAAAGAGAAAATAAAATGGCACTTTAAAAAATGGTAAAATGGTAGGAGTAATAATACTGGTTAAAAATAAAAATGTGGTAATTGAAAGGGTAAAATCAGGTGATGGAAAAAGAAGAAAAAGAGAAAAAAAAAATTGGTTTCTTAGTAAAAAGGTGAAAAAATTAAAAAGAAAAAGAAAAAGAAAAAATTTGCAGTAGTGATGGTCTTTCGGTTCTTCTACTCTTCAGCCTGGTTCGCCTTGGTCCTGCCAGGTATTTAGGAGAGTGTTGCCTGCATTACACTGTTCCTCCGTGTTGTAAATCACAGTCCTGATTTTAAAGCAGGCCGTATTTGTGATCCAGTCTGCCTTAATTTGTATTCCCCTAAGAGTCAGTTTGTGGCTCAACCTCTGGGTGGCAGTGTTTTTGGGTTGGCCTCTGAGGCTATACAGCTTCTCTATCCTTTTTTAATCCTTACCCTGCTCTGTGTTGTTGGTGGGACTGAAAATCCCTCTATAGGCCAGACCCTGGTAACTCCCAGGGACTAATCAGCTTGTTTTAGTCCTTTATCTCATACAGGGTGGAATCTGGGTGTGGCTGTGCTCCTTGCCTGGGGGGCTGGGGGGAGGAATTCCACCCTCTGGAGGAATGGCTGCCCCAGTCCTGGGCCCAGGGGGGTCTCAGCACTCAATTCGCTGCCACCTCCTCCGGCTCCCCCTCTTTCCTCAGCCTCTCCCCAGATTCCCCTCGTCTGCACCTTCACCCTCTCTTCAGCACAGGTGAGTGTCTGTATCCGAACTGTCCTATGAGCAGGGTTCAGTGAAAACAAAGAAACAGACAAACGCCGGCCGGCCGCGGAAACGCTCCTCTTACCGGTCTGGGAAACGCTCCTCTTACCAGCACTGCATGGTCTGGGAAACGCTCCTCTCTTATGGGCACTGCACGGTCTGATCAGTTCCTCAGGATGCCCCCTTTAGTCTCAGTTCTCCGCAATCACAAAATCCAAATCTCAAATCTCCTGGCGCCAGCAAACCCGCGGAACTCCTTACCCTGGTCAGGGTCTGTGTCTGTCCCAAGAGACGCGGCTGTCTGCCATGCGGTCTCCCTCCGACCCTCTGGGCTCAGGTCTGGCAAACTTTCCTGCCCAGATCCCTGGTTTTTAACCTTTCCAGGGGAGGTCTGCCCTTCCAGGCTGCAAGCCGTCTCACCAGCTGAGTAAATTTGCCAATTCGGGGTGGGTGTTATTAGTTTCAGCTGCTTACTCCGTTTGCTCCGGGACAAGACCTGGGACGCGTCTGCCTATATCGCCGCCATCTTGCTTCCTCATATGATGTATTTCTTTGTTGTGAATCAGTTCACATGACAGCAGTGTGTACTCTCCTTCATAAACACACAGATTGCAAGGATGTCAACAGGACATGTTTTGAGTGTTTGCCCTTGGAGGTGGTGAGCTTTGTGCTGAATAATTCACACCCTCTCACCTGGCCTCCCATCACCCAGCCCGCATTTGCAAGGCAGTAGGTGCGGGTTAGGAATTTAATCTGTGGTAACTGAAACTGAAGTTCTCTCTCACTGAGTATGTTTGACTCTATGGAAACGAGAGAACCTTGACCTTGGCCTCATTAGCACTGCCTTCCAAACAGCTAAGTGAAGCAGCCACTGGCACCTACCAATAATAAACAGAAAACATGTGGGGTTGATAGGGATACTAAGGTGCGCAGGAGGCCATTCTTTCCATCCATGGTGACAGGAAGCAAATTCTCCAGCTCTCTGACAACCAGAATCACAGTCCATTCATCATCGCTGCCCTGCTTTCCCCTTCTGTGCCCCCAAACAAATATACAAGGAAGAGGTACAAACTCCACGAACAATGGTGTGTGAGAAATATCACAATACTTCATTTTGTTCCAAAATCAAAATACATGTGAGTGTAGGTCCTCAACATCCTGGGCCTCCCAGTGCTGAGCAAAAGCCCCTGGGAACTTACCTAGATTGATTAATGTTGTTTAGATCAATCCTTCTTGTCTTCACCCCATAGCAGACTTCACCCATGTGTGCATTGTCCAAGCTCTCATGCTCCCGTAGGTTCAGACGGCTCTGCTGATTTCTGCCAAGGTTGGCACAGAACTCTCTGCCAGGACTGACAGCCCCAGAGTCTCATGTAGAGCCTCTCTATGTACACCATCCAGTCCTTCCTCTACAAGTTCTCCCCACAATGATTCAAGAGGCATGGATCTCTGCTACGTGAAGAACAAACTGAAGACCACCATTCTTTCTCAGTCTTCAGGACTCTCTCCTTCTCTCTGTTTTATTTGGGGAAGGGAAAAAAGAAGAGAGAAAAATAAAATAAGAATAAATAAATGAATATCTCATTTATGCAAACACATGTACATATCCTAACAATATCACCAATGTCAATATGTTAATCAATATAGCTGGTTTTGATTTGAAACTCTATTACTGATCAGCTATGAGAACTCAGACAAGTTACCTAAACACAGAAAGCCTCACTTCCTCGTCTATAAAATGTAAGTAAACTTTAGCCCAATTAGTTTACAAATCTATTATGAGGACTAAACATTACAGCAATAATCTTGTATCACTTACGGAGTCTAACTGTTTTCCATTATTCATTCATGTATCTTCTACATAATCCTTTAAAGATGTAACAATGTTTTATAATGAGCAAAGAATGACACACAGTTATATACTGTTGTGCTTTTAAAATAAAGACCCAGTAATCATATTTGAGATGTTTTTTAAAGTTCCTTCCATGCCTGGCCCTAACTACCATACTACACACCACATATTTCCACATTCTACCGAGTATAAAGACCTGTATTTTCATTATTTTCTTGTTACCTTTTAGGCCCAAGTCCAACTTCCCATATGATGGCCCTATATTTGGGCAGCTGTTAATACAGGGTGGGGCAAAAGTAGGTTTACAGTTGTTCTGTCTGCAGGACCTGCTCTCATGAGAGATCAAACTGATCCACCGCACAGAGGACATCAGGATGTTTGAATCTGATGAACAATAGGTGTCCTGTACATTAGCTGCCGCAGACACATGCATGTCAGAGGTTCAAATTTACAACCCATGAAATCCAGGAGCCAGCCTCCTAGATGAGTTTTCTAGGGTCCAATATTCTGGGTCATATTAGATCATTCCCTCCAGAGTGAAAGACAAGTTGTTGCACCTTGCACCAAGAATATTTTTCACCATTTGGCGGGCCTCTGTATTTTAGAGGCAACAAATGACACAATAAATTGGTCAGAGTGTGCCGCTCTGATCAATTCAGTGTATAACCCATAACACAGCTAGTTTTGAGTGATGAGCAAGTACTAGAAGGTTCCACAGCTAGTCCAGGTTGTAGACTGCAGACTAATCCAGTGCAAGCTATGCTGCCACATGGGCCTTATGATCCAGCAGATCCAGGAGCACTTGACGTGTCGATGGTAAATAGGGATGCTGTGTGGAGCCCATGGCAGACCCCAGGAGGATGGCCTGAGGGTTTGAAGCAAAGCCTCCAGATAACTGTTCTTATGAGACACTGCTCTGGCCTTACTCATGGACCTTATAGAGAATGAACCCCTGGCCCTATGACATGAGCTGCCCACAACTGTCTGGGTGTTATCTGATTTATTAGGCTTCATAATTAGGCATGCCCAGAAACACTTTGTCACCGAGTGGAAATGGTATGTGCGAAATCAGACTCGCAGATCCCAGAGGAACAATCAAGTCCCATGTGTTGACGGCTCCGGCTCCTATTGCACATTCTTCGGCTGCACTGCCTGCCTGCCTTCATTCAGTGCGAGGTTTCTATGGAGAGCTCCCTGCGAGCAAGTGACTGAGGAGTGAGTCTGATTTACAGATGTTTTTTTCTCATTCTATGGGCAAATTAAGAAGAGGGTGTTATAGCCACAGTCAGAAGTGTGCTAAACAGACACACACACAGAGAGACACACACACACGGGAGGGGAAATCCTTTCTGTGAGCATAACTTTAAGCAACATCTCTCACTGTCCAGTTTGAGGGGCCTGAGAGATGCCCCGCGATGTGGATGGGCCTCTACCTAAAATGGGTGATGGCTCATGGTTTGGCTGGATTGTCAGGGATTTGGAAAGAAAGGAACAGAAGACTGTCTGCATGTGGTATATAGATGGACCTCTTACACTGGCACAGGGCATGAGGATGTTTGGTTGAATGTTAGGAGCTATGTGAACACTCGCAAAGGGATCTGCTACACACAAAGCTCTTAATAATGAGGTAAAGAAGAAAGCTTATACAGTGGATGTCTGTCAGCTCCTTCCTTCAAATGCCCAAAGAAGGCACTTGCTCAATCGGTTTGTGTACACGAGACATGATCCAGACATGGAGGCTGTGCATGGGCCCAGCACCATGGACTTTTCATCACCCATTGTGCCTGGTTACTACCATCAAGTGCTCAAGCCGACAATAGCAGAAGCCCAGGCTGGCTCCAGTGATGACATCATTGGGTGGGGAACGGGGACAATCCAGCCATGAGCTACCCTGAACCCTTCCATAAGGAGGGGCTGGAATTGTCTTCCTGGAATAGGTACTTATTCTGGAGAGTGACTTGTCTTCTCTGCTTGCAATACTTCTACGAATACACACCATGGACTTATAGATTGCCTTATGCACCTCCATGGTACCCCGCACAAACTACTTCAGACCCAGCAACTCATTTCACAGCAAAAAGCACAAACAAAACCCCAAAACATAGCAATGGGCTTATGCCAATGGAACTCGCTGGTCTTACCATAACATGTAGTAGCATCTAGCCTGAGAGAAAGGTAGCACGGCCTCCTAAAGATTCAATTAGGATTCTGAGAGAATGTCCTGAGAGGTAGGATCACTATTGTACAGGATGCAGTATATGCTCTAAACCAACGACCAATATATAGGGCTTTATTTCCCAGAGACAGAATCAATGGATCCGTAAATAAAGAGGTGAAGATAATGGCACCCAGTTCCTCTGTTACCCCTAATAATCCACTTACAGATTTTTTTGTTTCCTATCCCCACACTTCCTGTAATGGGCACTTGTTAGAGAGCTTAGTTCCTAAAGGAAGAGAGACAATTGTTCCATTGAACGGGAAGGTAAGATTGCCATCTGGCAATTTGGGCCCCTCATGTTGCTGAACCAACAGACAAAGGAAGGGGTTATTGTACTTGGTTGGGGTGATTGATTCTGTTGACCTGTATCAGTTGCTACACGACGCTGGCAGGAAAAACTAGGTCTAAAACTGAGAGGAGTCTCTAAGGCAGCTCAGAGTCATTTGTTACGTCCACACACCACAGGACTGAAAAAGAATTCGTACCCTTCAAAAATGAAGGTTTGGGTTGCCTCACTAGGTAAAAAACGCTGACCAGCTGGCTGAAGGCCAGGGATGGGGAGGATGGGGGTAGAAAAAGGACGTTATAAATATCAGCTGTGGCTTTGTCACCAGGCCCAGAAAGAAAGTGGCAGATATGAATAGTTTCTTCCTCATCTGGGTCCGGTCATTTTCTTTCTTCTAATCCCCTATTATTTTATAGAGAGAGTGCTGGTGACAATTAACTTACAATATAAAGTCTTGAGTGAATAAACAAAACAAAAAAAATGATCACTCAGAGATAGATATGAAGAGTTTTAGACATTGGTGTCTCCATTTGGGGTGGGGGGAGAAGGTGAAAGCATGTTTGCACAAAGGGAAGTTACAACATGCTAGACAGAGCGTGAGGTTGCCATTATTGTAAAATAGAAGTTTTAAAGTGGGTAGAAGAGAGCATGTGGGTCATTGCTAGCCATAGGGAGGATCTGTGACAGTCTATTCACCTATTGTCTTCTGCCCTCCTGCACTGTGCTCTGTGACACTTGGGCTGGGGAGATGAGGAACACATTTCTAAGACACGTTTGACAGCTTGTTCTAGCAGATTCTGCTAGTGAGAGGCTCTGGGGAGGTAGACAGGAGAAGAGATTTTTCTTCCCCTGCTCCAGCAGCTGTCAGCATCTCTCTACACAAATAGATGGCAGCGAGTCTAGCATCTTTGGCCCCCGGACAGCATGCGGGGCGCTCTCGGGAGGCCCAGCAGGCCCAGCTCTGGCCACAAGGCAGCCCCTCGGAGATCCGAGCCAGCTGAGCAGTGCCCTCGATGGTCTGAGCACAACTGCATGGCGCCCGGTCAGCCAACTCAGCACAGCTACGCGGTGGCCTCCTTCCCCCACCCCCCCCCCCACCCCCTCCAATCCCACCCCACTCTGAGGCAGCTGCTCCTTACTCTGCCCCCCTGGTCCTGGTATTTCTGCCTCTTTCTTTTGTATCCTCTCACCCAGCCTGAGTGGTGGTAGCTACTTCCAGTTTACTAATCTCTGGGTTAGCTCACCACCCTTGTTTTCTTCCTTTCAGTCTATTAATTCCTTGCATAGCATCACCTCTGTTTAAAGGGCAGAGGGGATAAATGGTGATGGAAAAAACACAATGAAGTAACATAAAATACCTAGTGTGCTTTCTGTTCTCCTCACTGAACCTGATAGAGACTGGCATATATTTTAAAAGCAGATAATTTTTTTTAAAAAGTGAAAACACATAGCCCAAATGGAAATATTTAATATTTATGGACATCTTTGATTATTCTTTTACAGAATTGAACCTCCAGAATCCTCCCTCTTTCTGTCCCTGGACAGTGTGAAACCTCATTATTCTCCTGGGGGGTCACCAAGCGGCATCTTGCCTAGCTCCTGGCCCTTTTTGCCAGACAAAGGCACAGGATGCCGGCTCCTCCCGCAGTGCTGAGCACAGGCACCAAAAGCATTGCTTAGCTGTGAGTGTCAGGAAGTCAAAACAACCTGTTTTGGGTGTGTGTGTGTGTGTGTGTGTGTGTGTGTGTGTTTTCAAAAATTGCAGTGTCTGCCTGTGCCCATTACACAGAATGTCCTGCTCTATGGAAACATAGCGGCCCACTCCCTGTCTCTGGGAGGCAGGGTCAGTGTGGGTCAGTCTGCAGACTGACACATGAACTTCCCGCTTCGATCAGCTGTCCTGATGCCCACGGGGATCGGAGCAGACACGGTGCCGATGCCTCTTGGAAGTCGTGTTCTGAAGGACTGACTCTCTCTTTCCCGAGAGCGTGACAACATTTACAGGCTTCCTAACAGTTCCGGGCAACGGACGGAATCCCAAAATGAAACCGTGAGCAGAACGGCGTGTCCCTCCTTTGCTTTCCACTTGATATCTGTGACAACCCCATCAGCATCGGTACATGAGGACATGAAGTCCTTTTCTGTTTGTGGGCTTCTTTGTAAACTGAGAGCCTCTAGCACAGTGGTTCTCAACCTTCCTAATGCCGCGACCCTTTAATACAGTGCCTCATGTTGTGGTGACCCCCAACCATAACATTATTTTCGTTGCTACTTCATAACTATAATGTTGCTACTGTTATGAATCATAATGTAAATATCTGATATGCAGGATGTATTTTCATTGTTACAAATTGAACATAATTAGAGCATAGTGATTAATCACAAAAACAATATGTAATTATATATGTGTTTTCCGATGGTCTTAGGCGACCCCTGTGAAAGGGTCGTTCGACCCCCAAAGGGGTCGTGACCCACAGGTTGAGAACCGCTGCTCTAGAATGACGTGAGGGCTCCCACGGCCACAGGTATGGAATTCCTATCATTCCAATGGATACACAAGCCACCGCAGGCTTTTTAGAAACATGCTTTTCTGTCATTGTTGAGTTTCTCCCACAGAGGCGGAGGTGGCCAAGCTCCCCTGCACTGGGAGACGGGGACTTGGGTTTCATGTCATCCCGGCTTCTACAGATGGGCAACAGGCAGATGCAAGATACAGGGACCTTTCCAACGGCCACCATGGGCCTCCTTGAGTGCATTTCCAAACGGGTTCTTCTTTTAAAAGAGGCTCTGACCACCACCCCCGCCCTTTAATTTCAGTCATGTTACCAGTCATGCTAACTTTAGTCATTGTCAGGCTTCAGAGTAAAGAATGGGGAAGGGGCAGGGGGGAGGGGGAGGGGATCAAGTGGTTTTTAAATATTTTGAAATGACAAAAAAGGGAGGGAGAGGACAATGGCATCATTTTGAATATGAACGGCTGCTTATTTTAAGAACAGTCATTCTGGCCATGGCCCCGCAGATGATGTAGGAGAGGAAATACTTTCTGCATGAGGAAACAGAGGAGCAATATTGAGACAGGGTCCTGTTGTTTCCTCCAGGGCTGGTCTTTCTAGACGTACGTGGCCGAGGGTTTCTTCTTGCCCCAAACCGCGGGGACAGAAGAAAGTGCCCCACCGAGAGCGGAGATTTACAATTTGGGAGAAGCAAATGAATTATCGGAACCCAAGAGAAAAACCGTTTCCTCCAGGGAGATTCACTTTCTCCATCTCTGTACTCCCACGTTCACATCTGTGGTAATTATTTGCTTAGATCTGTCCCTTTGCTGGAAGGCAGGAAACATGTCTTATTCATCTTGGTGTGGGCCCAGCATTAGCCAGTGCCTGGCACAAGACGGTTCAGTGAATGTTTATCCAGTAACGATTGAGAAAAGGAGGGATGCTTGGAAACTAGGTCTTATATCAACCTCAGTAATGAAGCTGCCTGGACATTCAGAATAAAACTGTTGGCAGAGATTAGTTCAGAACATCCTTAACGCGCATTACCCAAAGTTTCAGGATTTTAGCAATAAGGAATGATAAAGACTGTGGAGGCCCCAGGTCAGGAACATGATGGAAGGGGAAGGCAGTGGGCAGGACTCTGTGCAGACTTCATGCATCCCATACCCCACCCTCTGAGCCTTAGGGTGTGACTGCTGAGATAACCCCAGTGCATGGCTATATATATACACACACATTTGTGCAAAACAATGTCTTTCTGGTCAAGGAGTCAGCCTTCCGACAATAAACATATCTCTTAAAGTATTCATCATAAAAACAAAAACAAAACAAACTCCAGGCAGCAAACAGTGGGGGGCGAGGGGGCAGGAAGGGGGGGATGATGGTGAATAGTTGAAGTCCTGACACAGCACCTATTCAAAATGATTGACTGTTTATTATCTAGAAAGAAAGAAATGCTCTTTTGTTGTTCTGGATACGAGGAGGGCTTTCATAGCTAGACTGGAGGGGCTGTCCTGCACTTTCCCCCTCAGAGCCTCCTGGTAGTAACTAGCTCTGAAAATTAAGACCCCAGTGACAAGCAGGAGACGGAAGAGCCGCCTGAGCATTTGAAATCACTCCAAATTATGTTCTCTTTTCTCAGGACGGGCTCTGCGTTGGTTCCGATCATATTCTTACCAGTTTCTCCCTCAGGCAGTTGAGTGCTGTGCCTATCTCGGACAAGGGATCACAGCCTTATGAGATGGTAACCAGGTTGTGCGACATCAATGCAAGTACCATTCTCTTTGCATTCCTGCTCTTTAATCCTATTGCCTATACCTGTCAAAGGCAACACACAGAAAGGAATCAAGAGAAGTAGCTCACTTATGAACTATAGATGTAAAAAAATAAATAAATAAATAAAATAGCAGCCAATCCAATCCAGCACTGGATTGAAAGGATACACAAATAATGGGGAACTTCGTAAGGGACGCACGGGACTGCAGCACCTGGACCCTGACACCACTGAGTAGGACAAGCAGATTTTATGTGCCTCCTGACGTGGAACAAAAGCGAGGAGACAGTACCTCCTTTGAAATATTCTTGCCTAAAATTTGAACTTCAGTCTACTCTAGGTCTAATGAAAGAAAATGCCAGGGAAAGGAGAGTATGTTTATAACCACAAGGATGCAATCAATCAAATCTTGAGTGCAGAGTATAAAAAAAAAAAAAGACCCCATTTTTTTTCAACAAAGCACACACACAAATTGAAAAGAAGGGAGGGCTATTGTAAAGAGACTTCTTAAAACAAATCAGGAATTCCAAAAACCCAATAGTGATGCAATTGGAGAACATTGAACTTGGATAGGTTGCTGTATGACCCTAGGAAATGAGCACATGTATTAATTGGTCCTTTCGTTAGATGTCATAATGGCATTGCGCTTGTGTTTTTAAAGCCCTTATCTAGTAGAGAACCATATTATAGTATTTATGGGTAAATGGTAGGTTGTCCTAAAATTTGTTTTAAAACACTCCACCAAAAAGGGGAGGAAGAGAGAATAGATGAAACAAGAATCTTGATAATTATAGAATTTGAGGGTAGGTGATATGAGAATTTATTACATTATTCTCTACACTTTGGAGTTGGTCTGGAAATTTCCATAACTAAAATTGAATGAAAATAAATACCATAATCAAATAAGGGGGTTTCCAGAAATGCAAAAATTATTTGACATTAAAAATACTTCACCACAACAAAAAGTACAAGGAAGAAAATCACTTAAGCAATTAAATAGATGCTAAAAAAGGCCTTTGGAAAATTCAATATGTAGTCCTAATATTAATAACAAAAATGTTGGAAACAATAACAGAGGACATGTTAAATGTATTATGGTATCTTCACCTGATAAAATAGCATGAATTTGTTAGGAAATAATGTAGGAGAATAACTAGTGACATGGAATTATGTTCATAATATACTAAGTAAACAAAATGTTTTACTAAAAGATTACGGTATGATTTCATTTTCTATTAATATATGTACCAAAATGTTGAGGAATGGTTAGATGTTGGTTTGGGATTGTATGTGATCTTCATTTTATTCCTCGTACTTAGCTAATTCTCCAAAATGTCTACAGATAACACATATTACTTTTTAAAAATATATATTTTATTGATTTTTTATAGAGAGGAAGAGAGAGGGATAGAGAGTTAGAAACATCGATGAGAGAGAAACATTGATCAGCTGCCTCCTGCTGGGGATGTGCTCGCAACCCAGGTACATGCCCTTGACTGGAATCGAACCCAGGACCCTTCAGTCCGCAGGCCGACGCTCTATCCGCTGAGCCAAACCAGTCAGGGCACATATTACTTTTTCAATAAAGTAACACAATGTTATTTTAATTTTTTTTTATTTGAAACTCTTATGGCCATTTTTTTCAGTTACAAATACACCTAAAGGAACTCTCATCTTCCCAATATTTTTTCACTTTGCCCAAATCTGAAGAGACTTGTCAAATGCCATGTTGAAATCAAAATCTGTAGTGTTTGCAGTGTTCCCAATCCAATAATATTATTGGAACAAACCCGAAAGGCCCTTTTGAAAATAGTGCTCATATTAAACACTTCAAACTCTTCTGAGATAATTAAGTTATGTCAATTATATATTAAAATAATTCCTATTTTACAATTCATGCATATGGTACAAAGTGTGAGAAAATACAAAAATGGAATCAGTTTGTATATGGCAGGAGATAAAGGAATTTGCTTTTTTTCATTTTTGTAATAATGTTATAAAGGAAAGAAACTATGTAGAATGTTTTAGAATGATTTGTATCCAAATTGAGTTGAATTGCTAAAATTTCAGTGAAAGGGGTAGCTTCCCTCTGCCCAAAATGTACTTTATGGGATGCTACTTTGCTGCAAAAGTTTGAGATAAACACATAGTTTTCTTAATCAAATAATAAATGAATTATTAGGGAATAGAATTAAGCTTTATTCTGAACTTTGTTGCTAAAAATCTAAATGTTATATATACCATGTGCTGATAGTTCTGAAGAACTGAAAAGGCAAAAAATGAATTAAACTAAAAGGAAATCAAACATTCTCTAAAATTTCATGTTTTCCAAAACTCTGTCATTGAACCTGACACTTCAGTCTCATTCATATATCACACTGAGCTTTTCTCTATGAGTGGTTTTGGTTTATTAGCAGCCTAATTACTAAATTTGCACAGTAGATAAAAATTTGTTTACAAAGGGGTGTTCCCTGTGAAAAGTTCAAGTTTTATAATTAACTTTTTAAAAAAGGGAAAAATAAGCAAATGGGACTACATCAAACAAAAAAGCTTCTGCACAACCTGGCAGTGTGGCTCAGTGATAGAGCATTGGTCCTCACAATGAAGAGTCATGGGTTCAATTCCCAGCCAAAGGCATGTACCCGGGTTTCAGGTTCATTTCTCCCCTCCCCCATCCCCGCCGGCCTGTGCAGCATGCAACCAATTGATGTGTCTCTCTCACATCAATGTTTCTCTCTCTCTCTCTTCCTCCCCTGTCTCCCCCTCCTTTCTTTCCACTCTCTGGAAGAATCAATGGAAAAAATATCCCTGGCTGAGGATTAACAACAACAAAAAATCTCCTGCACAGCAAAAGAAGCCATCAACAAAATGAACAGGGAACCCACTGTATGGGAGAACATATTACCAGTGATACATCTGATAAGGGGTTAATTTCCAAATATATAAAGAACATATACAACTCAACTCCAGGAAGACAAACAATCCAATTAAAAAATGGGCAAAGGACCTGATTAGATACTTCTCCAAATAGGACATACAGATGGCCAATAAACATATGAAAAAAAGTTCACTAATTATCTGAGATTAAATTAAAACCACAGGGAGATATCACCTCACACCTGTCCAAATGACTACCATCAATGAGACAACAAACAACAAGTGTTGCTGAGGATGTGGAGAAAAGGGAACCCTAATACACTGCTGGTGGGAATGCAGGCTGATGCAGCTACTGTGGAAAACAGTATGGAGTTACCTCAAAAAATTAAAAATGGAACTGCCTTTTGACCCAGCAATTCCACTTCTGGAAATTTATCCTAAGATTCCCAAAACACCAATTCGGAAAAATGTATGTAACCCTAGCAGCATTATTTACAATAGCCAAGATCTGGAAATAGCCCAAGTGCTGGTCAGTAGATGAGTGAATAAAAAAGATGCGATGCATTTACTACTTGGCTGTTAAAAAAAAAAAAATGAAATTGTACCATTGTGGCAGCATGGATGGGCCTGAGAATTATTATGCTAAGTGAAATAAGCCAGTCAGAGAAAGACAAATAACATATGATCACACTTATATGTGGAATCCAATGAACAAAATAAACTCACAAACAAAATAGAAACAGAGGCATAGATCCATGGAACACACTGACAGCTGTCAGAGGGAAGTGGATGAAAGAAGGTGAGCAGATTAGCCAAAGAATACCTACACATAGCCCACAGACACAGACAGCAGTGTGGTGATGGCCAGAGGGAAGGGGGAATAGAGGCTGGGTGGAAGTAGGCAATGGGGGGAGAGGGAGCATGGGGGCATTTGTAACAGTGTCAACAATAAAAATAAAGTTGAAAAAAGAAGAAAGCTCCAGAGATATTATTGAGCTGAAGAAACAGTATGCAGGCCACTATCCTCATTCCATAACTAATACCCCCACCCAATTACCATCAAAACTATTGTGATTTCAGAGGGAGCATGACCTAATGAAGGTCAATTGGACTGCACGTTAAATGAAATGCAGAAACGTTATTTAGCATTGACCATCGGCCTTCCTTCTATATTTAGTATTTTGCATCCCTGAAAATGCAAAACTACGTTTAAAATGCTCATTTTTCCAGCTGACCAAGGTAAGACTCAATATGAGATGATCCTTTGCTGATGTGACTTGAGAGCTAGCTGTATGATACTATGTTCTAACTTTTCTTGTCATAATAGAAACACACTGGTCCAAGACCTCATATAATCTAAATTAAATGTATCTAATTTCCGCATAAATTATTGAACTGCTATTTTAGATGAATTAGTTTTACCCTATGTTTTCTCAGCCTTGTGACAAAGGTTCCAAACCACTGACTGGAGAAATATATAATACTGAAAGTGAAAATTACTAATACTGAAAGTTTCAACTTGAGCCAATTTTTTACTAATACCATAAGACTTATATTAATCATAGTATAGTTTATTCATTTAATTCTAGTGAATTCAAGAGCTACATGGTACATCAAAGAACCTAACAAACTGTCATTTTTTTTCAGTATTCTTATATAACATTTGGTAATGTTATATTGGCATGAAAACATGAAATTTTAGAAACTAGGAGAAAAGCAAAATATTTAGCTTACTCTTTTTTTGTTGTAATAAATTCTAAAACAGAGTTGGAGATGCTAGTCTATATGATATTATAAAACATTCTTCTTTAGGATTGAAGTTTTTGTTTCTTATCAATCTAAAATTCATTAGGGAAAACGAAAATGAACACATATACTTACACACACAGTGCAGTGAGCAGAACCCAGTGTCAACATCAACAAATTCTTTTAGAGTGCAGTTATTATATTTCTTTCCAAGTTGTTCACATTTTATTACTATTCACAAAACTCGAGATAAATAGTTCTTTTCAATTGGGCACTAGCCTTTCTAGGAGAATTGCTCCAGAATCTATAGTTCTAGTCATGCTCTTTCTTTCCTGAGTTCTAGATATATATATTTCTACCTGCCTCCTGGTCATCTTCATTTAGATGATCCATACAGATAATATACAACCCTAGAACCATTTTCCCTCACCCCACTCCCACCCTACTTCTGCCCCTAGGTCTCCAAAATTCAGAAAATGTCATTGCCATCCACACAGTCATATGGTTGTGAGGGCTGGAAGTTTTCTCTCATTGCCCATGCTTAATTAGGACCAAGACCCAGAAAGCCAAAGAAACATCCCTCAAATGTATACATTCTATTACATTTCCAATGGCTTTGTTCTTTTCAGGTCATCCTTTCCTCTGGAGAATAATACTTTAAAGGACTCCTAACTGACTTCTGTTTCTGGCCAACAGTAATTGAATTTGTCCTTCCTCCTGAAACTAAACAAATATATGAAGCAATGGTTCACAAAATTTTAGTCATCAAGCAATTAAGGACAGTAATCCCTGAGAGAAAACAAATAAGGTAAGCCCTGTGATTGCCTTAGCTTTCTACCTAGAAAATTTTTTAGCCTTCGTATAGAGGGGGGAAACCAAGTAGAGGTGACCATTTCCCTGAGTTGAAGACAAAACTGTATGAGGAAGCAAAAATGTCTAGAATTCACAGAGACAATTTCCAGAGGGAAAGAGCTGGATACCTGCAGAGTAACCATTGGTGTTCAACTGAGTGTTGATCACTACATGCACGTGATGAAACTACCTGAGGCCAGGTTTAAAAAAAACCCAAAACCTAAAAATATTAAAGGGAACAATACCCTAATCTCACATGGGCTAAAAAAATGAAAAATAAAAAAATGTCAGTTTGCATTAACCAAATTAGAAAACCTCATAATTTGTGGGGGCATTAGTTAGAGTATTCAAAGGGTTTTACCCCAGTAATGGGGAAAAAGTAGTCCTAGACTAAATATTGGTTTGGTCCTGCTCAACAAAATTTTATGAAATACTCCACCGGACAATAAAATCATGCATATTCTTTACAAGTGCACCTGATTTTTACCAACATCATCCATATTCTGAGCCATAAAGCAAATCTTACTGAGCTTAAAAGAATTCAGGTCATAAAAAATCTGTTCTCTGACTACAATTGAATTAAATTAGAAACCAATAAGAAAAAATGTTTTTGAAAAATCCAATTTTTTAGAAAGTAAATACACTATAACTATCCCATGGATCAAAGAAGAAATCAAAGGTAAATTATTTTAAATAAAAAAATAAAAACACAGCATTAAAAATATATGAAATGCCACTAAAGCAGTATATAAAGGGAAATTTATAGCATTATACATGTACATTAAGAAAGAAGAAAGTTCTCATAAAAATGACCTCAGTTTTTCCCTAAGAAACTAGGAAAAAAGAATAAATGAGCCCAAAGTAAACAGAAAAGAAATAATAAAAATCAAAATGGAAAGCAATGAAGAGAAAAACGATAGGGAGAAAATCATAAAACTAAAGTTGGTTCTTTGAGATCAGTAAGATTGATAACCACCTAGCAATATTAAGCAGGAAATAAGGAGAGAAGAAACAAATTACCAACATCAGAAATGAAAGAGATGACGCCACTAAGTAAATATTAAGTGATAAACACAGGAACACCTGAACAATTTCATCCAACAAATTTGGCAGCTTAAATGAACTAAACAGATTCTTTGAAAGATACAAAGAATGGAAGCTCACTCAAGAGGAAATAAATAACCTGTCTATTCCTTCATCTATTAAAAAAAATTGAATCCACATTTTAAAACTTTTCCAAAAAGAAATTTCCAGGTCCAGATTGCCTCATAAGTTAATTCTACTAAACATTTAAAGAAGTGATACCAATTCTACAGAAAATTGAAGAGGAGGAAATGCCTCTCAACCTCTAAGAGGCCAGCATTACTCTAGAAAACCGGAAAAAAAGACATTACAAGAAAAAAGTACTGACCAAAATCTTCTGTGGGCAAAAATTTAAAACAAGATTTAGCAAATTGAAACCAAAAATATACAAGAAGGATAATGCATGATAATTCAGTAGGGTTTATCCTAGGAATGCAAGGTTGATTTAACATTTGAAAATCAATCAATGTAATTCAGCAGAGAAACAGACATAAATAAATAGTATCATTTCAATAAATGGAGAAAGATCATTTGACAAGAGCCAGTATCCAGTAATGATAAAAATTCTTGGTTAAATTGGAACAAAAAAGGAACTTCCTCAACCTAATAAGAGCATCTATAAAAACCTACAGCTAATAACATATTTAATGGTAAAGATTAAATATTTGCCCCCTAAGATAAAACACAGAGCAAGAATGTCTTCTCCTTCTCACGTTTATTCATTGTATTGAAGGTTTTAGACAGAAATATAAGACAAGAAAAAGAAATAAAGAGCATCCAGATTTAAAAGATATACATAAAATTGTCTTTATTAGCAGATCATCTATGTAGAAAATACAATAGAAAAAAAAGCTACTAGAACTAAAAAGTAAGTCTGTCAAGATTGTAGGATGCACAATCAAATATACAAAATTCAATTGTACTTCTATATCCTACCAACATCAGAAACTCAAATAATTTTGAAAATTGTATGACAATGTCATGAAGATAAATTTGACAAAAGAGGCATAAGGCATGCACTGAAAACTACAAAGTATTGCTGAAAGAAATTAAAGAATTTTAAAGAAAGAAAGATTGTCAAAATGGTAAACCTAAGTCACATTGTGCAACTATTATAAAGAATAAATTAGAAGTATTGGCCTGGAGAGATGCACATAAAATATTTGGTGACAAAAAGAAAAATAGGAAAAAAAATACATTATGTTTTGTGGGGTTTTTTTTTATCAGAAGAACTTTAAAAACTCCATAAGAAAACAACCATTTTAAAATCCTCAGAAAATTGGCACATACACTTGACCAAAGAAGATAATCATTAGTCATTAAGGAAATGCAAATTAAAACCACAATAAGATATCACTTCACAACCCCCAGGATGGCTAAAATTAAAAAGACTCATGAATCTAACTTTTGGTAAGAGTATGGAGCAATAGGAATTCTCATACACTGCTTTTTAGAATGTAAAATTATACAACTACCTTGGAAAACAATTTAACAGTTTTATAAAATGTTCAACATACATATACCAGGCAATTCAACTCCTGAGTACTTATTCAGAAGAAATGATAGCATATGTTCAAACTCTTGCATATGGATGTGTACAGCAGCTTTATTTGTAACTAGAGGCTCAATGCACGAAATTCGTTCAAGAGTAGGCCTTCCGTCTCCCGGCTGCTGGCACTGGCTTCCCTCTGGCACCCGGGACCCAGGCTTCCCTTGCAGCCCTGGCTTCATCCAGAAGGTAGTCTGGAAGGACGTTCAGTCTAATTAGCATATTATGCTTTTATTATTATAGATAGCCAAAAATTAGAAATAACCGAAATGTCTTTCAATAGATAAATAGCTAAACAAATTATGGCATATTCATTTAATATTACTATTCAGCAAAAACAAAAAACAAAAAAATAACTGTTGATATGCAATAATATGGGTGAATCTTAAAACAATTATGCTTAGTAAAATAAGTCAGACAAAGAGTATTTACTGTATGATTCTGTTTATATAAAATTCTAGAAAATGCAATCTAATCTATAGTGACAGAAAGCAAATCAGATAAGATATGTGAAATGTATTATATATCAATTATACCTTAATAAAGCAATTTTTTCTAAAAAGGCTTCTAACTGATCTCCATGACTCCAATGTTCTGAATCACAAAAATATCAAACTTGAGAGTAAATAAACTATCCTGGATAGTCAGCCCAGTCAAGCCTTCCTTCCGATGACTTCAGCCTCAGTCACATCTGATTGCAACTGTGAGAGACAAGGTGAAAACCACTGAGCTGAGCCGGGCCCCGGGAAACCCGCACAACTATGAGCCACTAATTTTTTTAATTCACTAATTCTGGGGTTGATTTGTCACACTGCAATAGATAGTAATCAAAACAGCAGATTTTAAGGTTTGTTAAATTTTTTTCTCAGCAAAACCTCTTTTATGTCTTGAATCTTATGGTTACACTGAATATAACAAACAAATAAAAGCAATACTGCTTTGGTTTAAGTGGGAGTGAGAGTCTAAATTCCTGCCTGCCCAGTCCTCCTAGGTGGTTCCCACAGCTGCATGACATGCTCCCACGTAGATTTTCTCCTTTCCCAGGTGGAGAGCTGAGGCAAAAAGGCTGTGACGCACACAAGTTACTGACCTGGGACTGAACCCGAGCTATCTTCACTCACAATTAACACTCTGCTGCTGAGAATAGCACGATGTGAGAAGCATACACAAAAATATCAATTGTTAAATCAGACGAAAAGTGTGAAGAAATCAGAAAAGCATAATGTGTATATCTTGACAAATCTAACCGATAATCAAATTTTTTACTCAAAAGGAAAGCAAATAATGGGTATTTGATCTGAAATTTCCATGAGTGTTCATTAGCACATATTTGTTTTCCACAATCTGTATTAGCCGTTTGTGGATTCATAATACATAAAGGCAACCCAGGAAGTGAATTTCAGATATGCTAAATTGAAAATGTAAACAACTTATTAGTGTCCGTGAATAGACACACCACATCCTGGATGTCTGGCGAACTGGCTAAAGGCTGGGGGAATACCTAATTCCTCTGAGCGCACCTCTTCCTCCTTTTTTTCTTTTTGTTCTAATGGTACAAAGATGGTATAATAAGTTCTGTGATGGTGGTCTTCCTTATAGTATATTGAAATCAAATGCTCCATTTTAAATCTTTGCTTCAGATTTGAAATGATTATGCTGAAAAGTAGTAAAGTTCTACAAGGGACCCACTTCCAAATATGATGGATTTATTTCAATATAACCTGAGCCCTAATATCAAACACAGCCAAAATATATTGCAGAACTTGGCCATAAACTTTAGCGGCTAGTTCCCCGAACTATAGCTGTAGAAACCATGTTTCCATGGTAAATATTTAAGTGTCGAGAGGACCATTTCATTAACACGGGTATGACTTAGGACGTGGCAGAGGAACCACTCCATGTGCACTGAGGCTGCCATTCTCTACTAGTAAATACGAGAACAGTCAGGTTCTGACCAGCTGCAATGTTTCTTCTCAAGCTGCTACTCTGTTTCCATGGCTATTATTGAGTTCCAAAGTTGCATAGGAAGAAACATTTTATTAGGTTTTTTTTTTTTATTAGAGTACTAGTAGGCTAAATGAATGCAAAAGAAATATTATCAACTTTTAAACCTTAAATTAAGAATCACTATATAGATTTCTTTTAAAACTCCCCAATCCACAAATGCTTCTACCCAAATGAAGATTATTTTGAAAGTATGAATGAAGTAGAATGCAAATCGATGCTGTCAATGAGCTTATTTTACCTTCTAGCAGGTGTGAGGGTATGAAACCTAGTTCTGTGTATTTTTTTTAATGTGCATGTTTGAAAGGGAAAAATTTTAAGAATTAGTAATGCTGTAATTTGAATATATAAAATTTTAGCTTCAAGGTAAAACTCATAAGCAAATAAATCACGTGGTTTGCATGATTCAGGTTTATAGTCTTATAAGCAGGAATTGTTACTCAGTCTTTGACTTGTCAGAGCTTTCATAGCTCTTCTTCAAGTCAGTAGAGAACATTTTTCTCGTGCCTATGTTTAGAAAAGAATCTTAATAAAAATTAAAACAACAGTGCAAATCTCTTAAATCCAAAAGAAACCATAAAAAAAATTAAAGTGTGATTAATACTATTAACTTTTTAATGCAAGTGTTGCTGGAACATTCTATTAAAATTTATAAATACAGGAATAGGCAAAGTAGGTTTGCAGTTGTTTCTATGGGAAAAGACACTCAGGTTGATTTTTACAATAGCCTTATCAAGACTGTTTCGCCTACTCACAACTATAAACCTACTTTTGCCTACCCCTGTACAGAGCTGTAAGAGAAACTGAGGCTACCTGTCTTT
Source organism: Myotis yumanensis (assembly GCF_028538775.1). Taxonomy (NCBI): domain Eukaryota; kingdom Metazoa; phylum Chordata; class Mammalia; order Chiroptera; family Vespertilionidae; genus Myotis; species Myotis yumanensis. The sequence goes on from NW_027223753.1 coordinate 180,637,194, forward strand.
ATGTAGACTAGGAATGTGTAAACCTATTACTTCTCAAAGGAGATGGGAGATGGAATACAGAACAAGCTAAAAAAACATCTTTCAAAACTATGCACATTCCCTCCCCCTATCAGAATAGCGACAGGGGAAATGTGAATGCTTGTAAAAACTCCCTTGCTTAGTTAGTCACATTGTTAAATCCACTTCCTGAGCACTCTCATCTAACCATCATTATGACAAGCTCTACAAATAAAGATTCAATAAGAATAGTGGTAATGATAATATAATAATGACATCTTATATTAAGTGTCACTTTGCTATTTACAAAGCCATTTCATTTAATTGTCTCGTTTGAACCTCACAATAGCTCTATGAAGTGGACGGTAGATACTACCAACCCATTTTGCAGCTGAGGAAAATGAGGGTCCAAGAAGTGAAGGGCCAGCCCTTGTCAGGTAGTTCAGTTGGTTAGAGCATCATCCCAATATGCCAAGGTCGTGGGTTCAATCCCAGGTCAGAACACATTCAAGAATCAACCAATGAGTACAAAAAGAAGTCCAATAAATCGATGCTTCTCTCTTTAAAATCAATAAATACATTTAAAAAATTTTTTAAGTGGTAAAGGACTTTCCCCTGTATATGCTAGAGCAGGGGGCTAGAACTGAAGGTTATCTGATTCTCTGTTCAGTTCTCTTTCCCATAGTGTCCTATGTCATAAAATAGTGCTTCCTAAATTTTAAAAAAAATTGTTCTGACTTAAATACAAGCCAACTTCTTCATTTAGTTCTCTGTCATAGCATCCAACTTCTAGGTTAAGACTTTTAAAAACATGAAAGAAAACAAAAGGAAGAAATTTCTCTGTCCCAACACATAAAATTTGAGCAAAATATAGATTTAAGAACACTCGGAGGAATAGATTCACAAAGGAAACCAAGCCGAAAGAGTGATGTAAGATGATGCCGTATTTCAAACCTTAACAGCTAGAGAAACAGAAAATTCCAAGAGAGACCAGAGAGAGCTGATCTAAATCAGCTATTAACCCTAAAATCAGGCCCTAAAAGTCATACTTGTTGCAGAAAATAAATACAAGGAAAAGTACTCAGCTTCAAACCCTTGCCCAGAGAGGAATTCCCACTGCATTCAGTGGGCATCGAGTCAAGCAATCCTCCACACCACAACAAAGGCTAGCCTGGACAGCACCAGCCGAGCAAGAACAGAATGAAAATAAGTGTAATGGAAACTCTGAAAACATAATGCAGGAGAAGAAGGAAGGAAGGGAGACAAGGAGGGAGGAATAAAGGACAGGAAAGGCCTAGAAGAAAGTCATTAACATTTGCTTCGTGCCATTGCATAAATTCATGAGAATACGAATTCAATAAAGTATGAGTTCAAAGATAAGATTACAAAAACAGAAGGAGAGTAAAAGGAAGATTTGACTGGAACTATATCACAGAACTAACTGATAAATTCGAGATGGCAAGAAATAGACATCGCTGAATATGAAATTTTAAAAGACACAATACAAATTCAATTAGAGTAACACTAATAAATATTGAGAAAATAAAAGATTAAAATCCCAAATAATGGCCATCGGTGTCTCCAGCTAGAGAAACTACAAATGGAGCAGAAGCTATGGTGAAAGATGTAGCAGCAAACAAGGACCTCCTCACCCTGACCCCAAGTGAAGGAAAAAGCTGGAAATCAGTTCCAAGAAAATTTGATACAGAAGGCTCAGTATAGCCACTACCTCAGTTAGCGACTGAACAGCAAGGACAAAGAAAGAATTCTTGCCTGGCAAATGTGGCTCAGTGGTTGAGCATTGACCTATGAACCAGGAGGTCATCGTTTCATTCCCAGTCAGGGCACATGCCCAGCTTGCAGGCTCCATCCCTAGTAGGGGACATGCAGGAGGCAGCCAATCAATGATTCTCATCATTGATGTTTCTCTCTCTCTCCCTCTCCTTGTTCTCTAAAATCAATAAAAAGTATATTTTAAAAAATAAGTAATAAGTAAAAATTTACAAAGAAAGAATTATTTACATGTCCAGGAAAGTATCTTCCTACTGTGATGGCTCATTTCATGGGCCACCTTAATTGGGCCACAGGGTGTGCAGACATTTGGCTAACCATTGTTCTGAGTGTAGCTGTGAGGGTGTTTCTGGATGAGATTAGCATTTGAATCTATAGGCTGAGTAAAGCAGATAGCCTTTTCCAATATGGATGGCTGTCATCCAATCAACTGAAGACCTGAGTAGAACAAAAAGGTTGAGTGAGAGGCAACTCCTCCCGCCTAACTGAGCTGTAACATGGATCTTCTCCAGCATTCGAACTGGGACTGGAACACTGGCTCTTCTTGGGCCTCGAGCCCCCCACCGTCTTCCCTGGACCTCACACCATCAATTCTACTTCTCAGGCCTTCGGATTCAGGTTGGAACTGCATGTTGGCTCTCCTGGGTCTCCAACTGACCAACTACAGATCTCAGGACTTTTCAGACTCCATCATCTCCTTATAGTGAGTCTCTATATAAGTCTCCTAAATATGGAAGATGTATATATATATGGCTCTGTTTCTCTGGTGAACTCTGACCTGCAAAGATGGAAAAAAACAAGCTGGCCTGGTCTCCTGTGTCTTCACAATCATATACAAAGGTGTAAGACTAGAGAAATAACCCCAAAATTCCAGTGAAAAGAAACTGTGACTCAGGAGCACTGATTCAGTCATGAGGTCTTTCTAGTATAAAGACAACAACAGGTATTTTCAAACATGAAAGGACCAGGGAATATGGTGCCAACGTGCCCTTTTGAAACACTATCTGACAAACAAATAAGAGATGAATCAAAGTAAAGATCAAAGAAACTATAGTACAAAGACTGGCGGAGAACAACACTTCCATTTAAACAAAGAAGTTACACAAAAATAGTGACACTGTAATTGCAGAATGTAAACATTTTATGTCGGAATAATTTGAAAATAGTAATATAGTTAATATTTGAGAGATGGGCAAAGGGGAGATGGAAAAATGACAATGCTAATGTTCTCACTTTATACCATCTAAATCTGGGTTAAAAATTCCTTTAAATGTTCCTCACAACCTCTTTTATAGCCTTAGAGAGATATTTAGCCAATATCCTGAGTGGAGAAGAAACATTTAATTGAAGTTCACCAATTTCTCCAGTTGTGTTTTCTTTCACTTTTCTTCTACTAAATACAAAGTTTTTAATTTTGAGGATCGCACATTCACCATGATGCTATTTACCTAAAGGATGTTGCTTTGAGTGTGTGCATAGAAGGCTGATGTCCATCAGCGTTAGTCGTGGCAACTTCTGGGTGATTCACTCTTACTTTTCATTTTTACTTTCCTAAATAGTCTGAATAACTTTTAAAAAGTAAAGCCACTTTTCTTTGAAAAAATACTAGAAGCTAATAGGCGAAGATTTTAACAATAATGGGAATATACCCAATTATTCTTTACTTGTTTGTTGTTGGTTTTTATTTATTTCAAAGAGGAAGAGAGAGATAGAAACAGCAATGATGAGAGAGAATCATGCCCTGACCAGGAATTGAACCATGACCTCCTAGTTCACAGGTTTACACTCAACCACTGAGTCATACCAACTGGGCTCTTTACTTGTTTTGTTTTGTTTTGTTTTTGTTTTTTGGCTAAACTCTCAATTTCTAAAACCATAAAGTCACTCCCTTCCCACTGTCTTGCTATTAGAAATTTGACACAGTGCTGAAAATTATTTTTATGTACCTTTCCTTGCACTCTCTCTGAATAGAGAATCTTTAGAAGGAAGAAAGTTAGACCTCATACTCCCTTCTACTTAAAACATACATGGCTACAGTACCTGCATTTTACCTCCATAGAAAATAAGCACAAATTACCCCGATATTGCCTTAAGTAAGGTAGAATTCCTATACGAGTGTGAAGTGACGATAGGCAGTGCTAGTTTGTGTACAGACGCCCTCGTTTTCTAGCTGTGTGACCTTGGCAAGTTATTTTTTTTCTGACTCCCCAGGGATCACTGCTGAATGTGATGCATGATGGTAACGATTAAATGGACAGCATGTAAAGTAAACTGGTCGTCGGTAAAGGATAACTATTACTACTTCCAAAATAATTAATGACTTCATTTCATTGAAAGGAGGGGTTGGAGGAAGCGCCGAATTGGAGAACAGTCTAGAAACCTCTCAAAAGGCAGCTTTTCCTGCTTCCAAGGCATCTATTGAGGGATCTGTGTCTGTGGCGGGAGTATGAGGGCCCCCTGCTAGGACGAATAGCATGGCCAGGGCCACAAGGAAGCAGCCCTTTCCTCTTGGCACACTCGGCTCCGGCTGTCCTGGGCCCAAATAGAAAGGAGGCTCCTGCGCACTCTTTCATCTCATGGTACCAGCTTTGGAGGAAGTGTCGAGATTAATTTTTATGAGTCCTTTGAATGTATCATTTACCGACCTGTAAAGGGCAATTGGGTTGCCTGACTTCTCAGAAACCAGGTTGGTGAGATAGCGCTGAGCCTTTCCTGGTGCATGAATGAGGGAAGTGAAAGCCCCTCCCGGCCCTGCCCTGAACCCTGCACTCCAGGGAGTAACTGCTGGTCTCCTGGATGGGGGAGCGTGCTACGGGCCAGCGCCATGTGTGCACTGCTCTGCCTGCCTCCCCCTTCTCAGGAGGGCGTTTGTAGGGCACACAGCCATCCAAAGAGGAGTAGTTCCTTAATAAAACAGGCAATGCACCTTGGGCTTGGCTCTTGCGAGAGAAGAATAAACACACGAGGTGTGGAGATTAAAGATAAGAAAATAGCATGTTCTGGCTACAGGTCCAAGTCCAATCTCTTGTGCTCATAGAGCCCATCCTCTGAGTCATCCGGACCGCCTTCACCAGGTGTAAGGGCATTCTCCCAGCTCAGGGCCTAATCCTGACTTAGCCTAAACAGCAAACTCCCCCTGCCACGAGCTGACAGTAACACACACACACACACACACACACACACACACACACACACTCATCAGGCTCATAACTACTGGGATTATTTGTCCCCATCAATTTGGACCTTTGTCTTCTGTTATTATGAGACAATGTCCGAACAAGGTATAAAAGCACTTATTATTAGGTTCCCTGAAAAAACTCGAACTCAGTTTTGTGTCAGAATCTGATAGGAACCGGACCTTGGGCTGGATACTAAAGGCTGGAAATACTCCCACAGTATTTCTTCCGTTTCCTCCTCCACCCACATCTCCCAGAGCGGTGGTGGGCCCTTCAGTCTCCGTTTTATTTCTCCTTCAGCTGCACCATGCCTGGCACTAACAGGGGCTCAAGAAATGCCCAGTGAATCAAGGAATTAATATGGAGATAATCACAACTTTCCACATGGATTGTTACTCCCAACCTTTTCTTTCCAAGCCGCTTAGTGTTGCATTGCCAGCTTCCTCCCCTTCCAATAATTCACTCCGTCTTTCAGAAATCCTCATTACCTTCTCCTGGCCTCTAGAGGAAAGGCCTGACAATCAAGGCCATGCACGCCTTTTCCAATATAGTCTTCCTATCATTCATTTCACGTTTTCTAGGTATTTTTCTAACAAACTCGCCCGCTCCCTGGTCACATCGCTGCACGCCCCTGCATGCTCCCAGGACAAGTGTTCTGTTCCCCGAAACCCCCTTCACCTTCATCTCTGCACATCCAACTTCTACCGTGTTGGGTTTTTTGTTTTTTTTTTTTTTAATAAATCTTTATTGTTCAGATTATTACAGTTGTTCCTCTTTTTCCCCCATAGCTCCCTTCCACCTGGTTCCCACCTCACCCCCTGTCCTTAACCCCTCTCCCCTGCCACTATCCTCGTCCATAGGTATACAATTTTTGTCCAGTCTCTTCCCGAACCCCCCTCACCCCTTCCCCCCAAGAATTGTCAGTCCACTCCCTTTCTATACCCCTGATTCTATTCTATTCACCAGTTTATTCTGTTCCTCAGATTTTTTTATTCACTTGATTTTTAGTTCACTTGTTGATTGATATGTATTTGTTGTTACTTTGTTGTTCATAATTTTTATCTTTATCTTTTTCTTCTTCCTCTTTTTAAAGAATACCCTTCAGCACTTCATATAATACTGGTTTGGCGGTGATGAACTCCTTTAGCTTTTTCTTATCTGTGATTCTTTATCTGACCTTCAATTCTAAATGATAGTTTTGCTGGGTAGAGTAATCTGGTTGTAGGTTCTTGCTGTTCATCACTTTGAATATTTCTTGCCACTCCCTCTTGCCTGCATAGTTTCTGTTGAGAAATCAGCTGACAGTCGTATGGGTACTCCCTTGTAGGTAACTAACTGTTTTTCTCTTGCTGCTTTTAAGATTTTCTCTTTGTCTTTTGCCCTTGGCATTTTGATTATGATGTGTCTTGGTGTGGTCCTCTTTGGATTCCTTTTGTTTGGGGTTCTTTGCACTTCCTGGACTTGTAAGTCTATTTCTTTCACCAGGTAAGGGAAGTTTTCTGTCATTATTTCTTCAAATAGGTTTTCAATATCTTGCTCTCTCTCTTCTTTTGGCACCCCTATAATTTGGATGTTGGTACGCTTGAAGTTGTCCCAGAGGCTCCTTGCACTATCTTCATATTTTTGTATTTTTTTTTTCCTTTTGCTTTTCTGGTTGGGTGTTTTTTGCTTCTTCATATTTCAAATCTTTGACTTGATTCTTGGGACCCTCTAGTCTGCTGTTGGATCTCTGTATATTACTCTTTATTTCAGTCAGTGTATGCTTAATTTTTAATTGGTCCTTTTTTATATCCTTGAGGGTCTCACTATATTTCTCGGAGGTTTCTAGAAGATTCTTGAGTAACCTTCTAACCGTGGCTTTGAACTCTATATCCAGTAGTTTGCTTTCCTCCATTTCTTTCATTTGTGACCTGTTTCTTTGTCTCTGCATTTTGGCTGCTTCCCTGTGTTGATAGAGTGGTTTTGTGTGCTAGGTGTCCTATAGGGCCCAGTGGCTCAGCCTCCCTAATTATCTGAGGTGGACACTCTTGGTGCACCCCTTTGTGGGCTGTGTGCACAGTCTTGTTGTAGTTAAGCCTTGATTGCTGTTGGTATCACTGGGAGGAATTGACCTCTGGGCCAATTGGCTGTGAGGACCAGTTGTGTCTACAATGGGAGAACTTCTGTGCTGGAGACATTCTTATGGGGCAGGACTTGCTTCAGTGGGGCTTTGGTGCTCACTGAGTCTGTCCTCTGAGTGTGTCTTTTATGGATGTGAAGAGTTGTAATCTGGATGGTCTCACTCTGACCATTGGGTAGACTGGCTCTTGGGTCTCCAAGGGGGTGCAAAGTCACCCACTGCCTGAGGCCACCCAGCAGGAGCTACAGAGAGATCTGCAGATTCCTCCTCTTTGTTTGGAGGTGCCCAGATGAGGCGCAGCTGTGAAGTAGTGCAGGCTGCTGACGAGCCTTAGGCCTTCTTTTGGAAGCTCTGGGGTTCTCTGACCCAGCTATAGTTTGACAGGTTTTTAGGTGGAGAAAGGCCAGGCCATTTGTATGCAAAAGCCTCTGCGCACAGCTTGGGTGAGGTTGTAAATTGGGTGGGGCGGGGTCACAGGGAATCACCAGGGCGGAGCAAACAGCAATGGCTGCCAGTCTGCTCTGCCTTGGAGACGTCCCAGGGTCTGTGTCCCGTGGCCCCATGCAGGAACAATGACCACTGCAAGCACCTCTGCAAGAAAGCCACCCTCATGTTCCGGCCCGATGCCAGACAGTACAGTTTCTCTCCATATGAGTCTGGGTCCCCAAATTCTCACCCGGAACTGGAGTTCAGAGCAATTGGGAGCTTGTATCTCCCTCCTGATTGAAAAAGACAACAGCGTACCCAGTTGCCAGCCCGTTTCCGCACGCGCCTCCATACCTCCACACTTCCACACCTCTGCACCTCCTACTGGACTCAATGCGCTTTTCTCTTTCCTTCTAGTTGTAGAATTTCCACTCAGCCAGCCTTCCCATGGTTCTGGATGATATTTGTTTTGTCTTTTAGTTGTAGTTTTAATGTGGTTGTGCGCGGCAGCAAGTTCAGGTGTTTATCTATGCCGCCATCTTGGTTGTTGCCCACCACAGAAACAGAACCAACAGTGTAGGGGTAGAGAGAAAAGGGAGAGAGAGAGAGAGAGAGAGAGAGAGAGAGAGAGAGAGAGAGAGAAGTTTAAGGAATTGGCTCATGCTTGGTAAATCCAAAATCTATAGAGCCAGCTGAAGGCCCAATAAAGAATACAAAGGCAATCTGCTGGAAGAATTTCTTCTAGCTCAGGGGGAATCATTGTTCTATTCAAGCCTTTGACTGATTGGGCAAGGCCCACACACAATATAGAAGGTAATCTGCTTTACTCAAAGTCTATCAATTTAAATGTCGATCTCATCCAAAAAAACACTTTCACAGAATGTTTTGCCAGCTATCTGGGCATCATGGTCCAGCCAAGTTGACACATAAAATTAACCAGCACAGCTTCTAAACACCCAATACAGCCTCCTCAGACTACCACCATTACCAACCATAAAGGGGGAGTTTCTCCTGATCCTTGGAATTTTCTTTCTTTTATTCTAGAGCCATCACCAAAATTAGCCCCACAGATATTAGAAATAAAGACACAGAGAGCCAGAGGGTGTGGGGGAAGAGTGGGGTGGACATTCCCCTTAGCACGGTTGAAATACACCCTTGCTTTTGAGGATAATACTAAGGGAAATAAAAGAAAATAATTATAAAACATCCCAGCAGTACAAGTTGCTATGTTCCTACAGAACAGTTCCACAACTGCATGTTCTTTAGTAGGTGTGTAGGCTTGACTACACCTGCCACCTGCCTGGGAATCAAACAATTCCTTTTTTCTTCCCACATCTTTTTTTCACTCCTCCTCCCTCCTGGAATAGGGGTTGCGACATCTGCACATAGACCTCCCTAGGAAGGTTAGGAAGTTCAAGTTTTAATTGCAACCAAAACCCTCATCCTTACCTCCCTGTGAATTGTCACATAAGGAAACATCCCAGGCACAGAGATGCCCGTCTTCCTCCAGGTCAAGTTCTTTTCTTGTAGTTCTTTTCTAGCCAGTTTTACCTTAACAATAGGAACTCAAGAACGAACCTCGGCTGTGTTTACCCCCGGCCTGAATAGAGCCCGGTTTACATTTCTCTGGGTGTGTGATGGGGAAGATGTGGCCTCCTTGAACGCAATGACCTATGGCGTTTCCATTAATACACAATCCTTCTCCTGCTGTAACTGAGCACCAGCTCAGCTACAGTGGGCTTGGGGGGTTCTGCTGACGGTCCCCAGTGCGTGACACGGAGTACACACCTACAGAATTATCTGCCTCGCGCATCTTTTCTAAGAATCTATTTCCTCCCCACCCCTACTCTCACAGCTCTTCCTCACCTACATTTTTGCCACAGAAGCCACTATATACATAGGTAAGGGCCCAGGTCCCTGGCTGTTGTTAGTTCGGCCACAGGTCAGCATGGGGCTTAAGTTGAGCCACAGTCCTTCTTTGTGGCTGTGGCTTTGCAATTGAGGTGTAAGTTGAAGCATCTCTCTCTCCAGGGGCTTCACCCTTACTTATAAAACCCAGCTGCTTCTGGAAAGTATATATTCCACCAAGTGGAGAAGGCCAGTGAGAAATGAGAGAGAATGATGCCAGCCTCCAGAGCGGCACGTGAGATTGAGAAGAATCCTGACGTCGTCCTGGTCCCTGGGCTTGAAGCATGCATGACCCAGCTGCACCTCTGCTCTTCCTGTAGCTGGTTATTCAACACTTCCTAGAAGTCTACGAAAAAAAACAACAACAACCCACCAGCGTCCTTCCAATGAATGCCCTTTCTTACATAAGGTAGTTTATGTCGGTTGCTATCATCTGCCACCAAAAGATCCTCAAAATAACTTAAGGCAGCACCCTTCCGTGCCACTGTGTACTGACAACCGCGTCACCTGGTTGCTGGGAGGATTAAGTGAGATGGTTACCGGAGATTGCTTTGTCATCTGTAGAACATGATACATGTCATCTGTAAAACAAGAATGCACTTCTGCAATCCTTCTATTCAATTAGCTGGGAATAAAAAATTCTACTTAAAGACCAAAAGTTTTGTCATGCTTCAGAATTTTCCTACTTTTTCAAACTTCTTGTATTATATTATCACTTTCTGTGACCTCAAGCATTGCCAATATGAAGTCATCTTTAGATTAATAGAACTCTGAGTACAAAAGCAATGCATGCCACATAAGCCCAATAATAGCCTTTATAAGATGGCCTTTTGGACATCTCAGTCTGTAATACCTGAATGCTTAGGGGTCTGTGAGGCCATTTTAAATATTTTTAAACTTCTAAAGACAACTGTACATGTGCCATATATTGATGTACACAAGTTAATTATAAATCTTATTTCTTTGTTGAGGGCTAGAATTATATCAATGCAGTCTGGCAACTGACTAGCTCATGTTGTGCAAAAGTTCTGATTGGCTGTTAAAGATACCATAGGCATTCCTGTGATGAAACTAGGGGTCATACTGTTATCAGGTTGTAATATCCAAACTGAATACCCAGAGCAGAATGCACCCAGGGACAAGTACAGCTTGACAGCCAAAATGAAGGACTACACAGGAGTGAATATTGCTTATACATTCCTATGCTTATATAACTCCATTTGGCATAACTGTGAGTGAAATAAGCTTGATTTTATTTACTAGAAAATGTGTTCAAAACATGAGATAAAAGGAGAAAACAAACAAGGAGAGTCCTTGGTAAAAACTATTGTAACTTCTGATATGTAATATAACCTGATACAGTGTTTCCATAGATGTGTCTCCCAGAATACTAATTCTGAGGTATTATAATAGAGTTATATTTTTAGAAGTTATATTTTTAAAAAGGATCCACTGCATTTGGGCAACACTGGCTCAAACAGACTTGTTTGTTTAGCTGCATGATTTCTCAGGGCCTTTAATATCTCTGCATTTGTGACTCTCCAAGGTGTCTCCTTATCTGACCAGGTATCTCCTTATCTTCGTTCTTGGGGCATTTTACATGACTAGTATGCTATTAAGCATCCTTTGGGAAAAGCTGGTTTAATAAACTCTCATCAAATCATTCCTGTTTTTTATTACCTGGTTATACAGAGATTTATAAACAGAGCTGGCCCCATCAGTTGGAAGAATACATAAAATTAGAGTTGCTTCAACCAACCAACAAAAGACCTGTTCCAACTCCCATCAAACCACCTTCATTTTTCTTACTAAAGTGCCATTTCTTTGGTTCTTGAATAATTGTTGCTATTCCCAATACAGATGCTCCTGAGAGCAGAAACAACGTAGGCCAAATTTCCTCAAGCGCTTCCAGGAAACCACCTCCAATAGCAGAGCAGGAGGAACCAAGAACTGAAGTGAACTAAGCATGAAGCAGCCCAAAGCTCAACATTCATATCAAGTTTCCTGTTGGACTTAACAAGAATACAAGTTTTACATCCTACACCAGTGATGGCGAACCTTTTGAGCTTGGCGTGTCAGCATTTTGAAAAACCCTAACTTAACTCTGGTGCCGTGTCACATATAGACATTTTTTGATATTTGTAACCATAGTAAAACAAAGATGTATATTTTTGATATTTATTTTATATATTTAAATGCCATTTAACATAGAAAAATCAACCAAAAAAACGAGTTCGTGTGTCACCTCTGACACACGTGTCATAGGTTCACCATCACTGTCCTACACCATAATGTACCCAAGTTTGCTTTAATATAAAACTTTTAAATTGCTTGGCAGCCGGTAGAATGGGAACTGTAAGAAGATGCCCCACATCAGAGCTTGCGTCTGTAGATGGCCCAGAGAAGAAGCAACCCCTGGGGGAGGGGCATTGGTAAGACCCCAGGGAGGAAGGCAGAGAGAGGAAGACTGAGAGTGTGGTAGGTGAGTACCAGAGCGATGGGCAGGCTCATCCACGTGCTGTGGTCCCCACATCCTTCAGGAAGCGGGAGAAGGGGGCAGGGCTGGGAAATGGTGCTGCGGAACCGATAATGAGGAGGCAGTCCTGGTTCTTCCCCGGGGGGCGCTAGTTCCCTTTCCCTTCTGATCAGGAAGGCTGCCCTGTGCCCACAGTAACCTCCCCCCACTTCCCTTTCCTCTTCTGATCCTCACCTCATTGTTGACACCCCTCCACTTGTTTTCTTTATTCCTCATTCACATTCACCCTAATCCAAATGTAAGGTTTATTAGTGTCTCTGTGTTGAGGGGTGGGGAGTAGGAGGGACCAGGATCAGGGCTGTGCCCTCTCTTCTAAGAGAAGGCAACAATTTCAGTTCCTTTAATTTCATGCCACAAGGTCTAAATGGGTGTGAACACAGTGGGGCTGGGGAAAAAGAAACTCTGCCACTCTTTTTCCACTCTGTCCTAACCGGTAAGAGTGCCAATGTCAAAAGTGGCTTTCAACATCATTGACTTTCAGCGATTTTCAAGCTTTTGAAATTAAAAAACTCTTTTTCAAATCAACTTATTAGGAGCAAGAAAAAGTAGTAGTATTTTAGATGTAACCATTATGTCCAATATTCAGGACCCATGAAAGGTAGCAGAAAACAACTTTGTTCTTTCTCCCCACGGCCCCTGCCTGCCCATTCTTTGGGGCTGGTGTGCCTTTTCCTTTGGATGTGACTTCGTGCCAGCCTTTTCTGGTCTTTCTCAGATTTACCCAAAGGAATGGAAAGTCCTCTGCTCACTGTATTCTTCCAAACAATTCAGTTATTAGTCTGAGCACCTTTCAAAGTCGATGCGTCTCTCCTTCCCCGTGGGACTGCTTTAGGCTGGGCCCCAGCGTGGGAAAGGGCATGAGCTGGCTGATCTTTAGCTTTACCCACCTTCTTCTCCTACCTGGTTTGCCCCAGCTAATTAAAGGACTAATGGGTCAGGAGGACTGGAGGTTAAATCAATCGCCAATGGCCAATGACTCAATCCATCATCTACGCAATGAAGCTTCCATAAAAACCGGGAAGACTTTGGAGAGGCTCCAGAGTGCTGAGTGCATCCACATGCTAGGAGAGGGGTACACCCCAGTTCCATAGGACAGAAGCTCCTGTGCTGGAGACCTTTCTGGACCTTGCCCTCTGTCCCTCTTCATCTGGCTGTTCAGCAGTATCATTTATAATATCCTTAATAGTGAACTAACAAACATTTAAAGGCAGGGGGGAGCTCAGGAGGAAAAGGGAAGGTAAAGAAGCAAGAAGGGTGTTACTCAACAGGTGCTGTCCTGGGTGGCGCAGGGGCTCAGCGGACTTAGCAAGTGTTCCAAGTTGACTGTCTCTCAAGAGGTGTTGTCATAGGAAGACTGTCCACTCTGCGGTCATTTGCTGTTCCTGTGACAAAGGTATGTGATTGTCTTCAGATTGGTTTCTAATGAGTCTTCCATCAGTCCCACCTCCAGCCTTGTTCAACTGAGATCTCACTGAGATCCTAGGTGGCTCTCTCAGGTGGAATCTAAGGCAGCCCCACACTAGCGCGTGCTCTGTCTTAGCCTGCACCTGGCCCACAAGAAGCACACAGCTTTGACCTTTCATTCACAGGGAGTGCAGTAACTTCCCAAGCCACCGTCCTCCGCTCCAGGTGCAGCGCTTCAGCCAGCGGCGTGGCCTAGGTCTCTCCTGGGGCAGTTGATACAGATTCCGGGAGTCTCCTCAGACTGCAGGGGTGCAAATCAAGTCCCTGAAACCTTGCTCATGACCAAGTACTCCCTTCACCCTCCATGGACAAAGGATACTAACAGCATACTGACAGACGTCTCTAAAGAAATCTTCCAATTTCCATCCATTCTTGGCCTCTTCAACTTTAATCCGTTTGTATTCCATAATGGGTGAAAGGTAAAGTTTGCAAAACTAGTTTTCAACATCTGTTTTCTTGGTTCTGTAGAGGGATGTGGTTTCTCCTACAATACATTTCTAACATTCAAAGTAAGAGGCTGTTTAGATGAACTCAGAAATTTGAAAACAGGAGTTAAGAAGGGTCAGAGGTCAGCCTCCACCTCCATGAAGCGAGTCAGGCATTTGCAGGACCTTTGAAAGGCCTGCAGGCAGCCACCGACCAAGAATGAACACTGGTGTGATCCCGCTGTTCCTATTAGAAAGGAGGAACCTGAGGCCTAGATGAACGAAGAGATTCACGCTGGGTGACACAATTACAGGCAGCGAATGACAACTACATCACAGTCCCTTCGTGCTACTCCTGTAAGCTATCCCCACCCCATCTTGGCTCGCTCCTATGCCTCTCGAAGGAAACTTGAAGAGACTGAGCAGCCTTGGTGGCTCTATTGTCAGAAGTCTGGCCTCAAATCCTATTCCTCATGTACACTTGAGGGATCCTGGGCAAACCTCTTGTCCTCTCTAAGCTTCAGGTTTCTATCTGTGAAATGTCATTGATAATGGGATGAGAAATATAATGGGTAACTTATAGCAAAGTTCTTTCCAAAATGCTGGGCCTTGGGCAAACGTTAGTTGCCATTATTATTATGAGATTGGAGTAGACGGTGATCACAGTTTGTTCAGGATAACCTTAGTCTTAGAATTCTTACAAGATTTATTACAAGATCTCTAATGTGTGGTGGTGTCTGGTCATAAGAAATGCATGAACTAAACAAGTTTGGAACGCTTTTTACATAACCCTTATGTAACTAAGTTTATCCATTATCTAGCCTGATATATATATATATATATATATATATATATATATATATATATATCCCACGTTCAAAGGCTGTTAAATCATGTTGTTTACCCATATCTTCAGAAAAAAATCATTTCTACTGTCGTGGTAAACAACCTGCTTCCCTATTTATAATGGTCTGGCCCTCTAGCAACTTCAGGGCAAAATTATAGCTAATTTGCCTACAAACGTCAGGTAGTCATAATAATGTGGCCACTCAGTGTATATATATTTTTAAGAGAATAGCACACATGTTATGATAATGTTACAGTTGTTAAAGAACAGCAAAGGACACATACATTTCATCTTTATTCAAGAGCTGTGAAATCATCTTGATTAACGGAGATTATAAAGCACCTGGGACAATGGCACAGGTGTCACCACAGGCCTGGGCAAACTGTGTCTGGAGCACAAGGACTTCGCCTCCCAAAACTATGGAAGAGGAAATGGAATCATTCAATCGCAGACCAGGAAGCACCCTCCCACTCTGATACTGCGTGGTGCCTGATAGTATTTCTAACATCCAGAGGAAAAGTACACACCAGCCGCCTCCCCCCACTGGAGTCTCTGGACCTAATCAAAGTCAAAGGCACTGAGAATGTCAGGGCAGGACAGGGAGCTTCTCACAGAGACTGGAGGGAAGGCTGCTGGCCTCCCAGGGCTCCCCAGCAGGAAACCCTGCCCTTTATCCTGGCAGGATCTCTTTGGATTGCAAAATAGATGCAGTGCTCTTGTGTAACCTAAGAGCCTTTGAGAAAGAGAGAAAGGGGGTGGGGAGAGGAGCACTCAATGGGGGAAAATACTTTCATCTTCATTGTTACCATTTCTGAGAAAAGCCAGGGAGATTAAAGGGCTTGCCTAGACTGGGAAACTCTAGTAGTTACCACCCAATCCAGCCTTCCTATAGGGGATTAGAGGGCCACGCTTACATTTGTTTTTATTTATGTTTGTTAAAAGCAAGAAAAGCAAGTTTGGGATTAACCCTGTGTAGGTAACAGCACGGATGTAAATGAGCAGTGCGTGGGAGGCTAATGCCTGGTGTGCCATGGGGCCACGTAACACCCATAAACCAAAGGGTGTGACAGTCTGAAATTGCTCCAGCAGGCAGCCTGGATCCATGCATTCCTGCTATATCGTTTTGCACATTGTGTCAACATAATCATACAGGTACATGCTAAATCACTTGTGTTCTCTACTACAATTTGAAAGACCATGTTCAATGGAGGCCCACCGACTTTACCTTTTATTTGCTAAGTCATTTTTCCTTCAGTACTAGTTTAGAGGGGCTCTGAGCACCATCACTCTACTAGTCTAGGGTCTACAAGTCGAGTCATCTGCTCTGAACTGGGCTCAGCCCTGAAGAGATCCTGTGCAATGTATTCAGGACATTTGGGAGACTCTTGAGCATCCGAGCAGGATATGATTACTGGGATTGAGTGGGGGGATGGGAAGAGCAATGGTCATTCTTGGGACGTGGCCTTAAGAGATAAAATCTGTGTTCAGTCAGCATCCATTTGCCAAGTTGGGGCCAACTCTGGTTACCAAGTTTACTGAGCCACTGTCTCCCTTCTATAACTATGTGCCCTCCACTGGAGAGACCGGCCCTTAACTATCTATGTTCCCACAGAGAACAAACAGCCTCATTTCTGGAACACAGCACTGGCTCAATAGACATTGAACTATATGATCATCAAACCCTAAACATATTTTTTATCTAACCATTCCCTCTTCATTTACTTCTTATTTCCCACAGGGATTGGTGCTATACAGGCAGGAACTAGTGAATGAATGAATGAATGAATGAATGAATATGTTCATGAATGTATATTGTCTGATTATATATAAAAGCATTTGTATAGCCTGTGAATGTGATAGTGTTTTTCTCCTAATGGTGTATGCTTGAATGTGGTGCCATTATTCATATTATGATAAATGCATCTTTATACTGTAAGACTGTGTGCTATTTATAAAATGCTTTCACTTGCATTATCTTATGTAATCCTCACAGCAGCGCTGCAAAGTAGGCATTATTATCCCCCACTTTAGATAAGATAGGTGATTTGTCCAAGGTACACTAGCAAGCACAGAGCTGAACCTGAACCAAAGTTTCGCCACATATACTCAGCAGTCTTTCCCTGAGTTGGAGGGTGAGTAGAAGGCAAAGGTTATGTCCATTTGTAAACGGACACTTGTTTCTGAAGATGTAACTCCTGACAAGCTCTAGCACCAAGCACCTGGCTTGCCGCTGGCCACAGCTGCTTTTGAAGGCACAGCTGGTCTTACTCCGGGTCACTCAACAGGACCTACGTTTAGTTATAGCTACTTAATACTAAAATAACTGGCAAAAAGGGGGGGAAATTCAGAGAATTAACCAGTTATTATTTTTGTCTACTACACAATGACAAACAACCTTTGGAGTAGATTTTTGTCTTTGGGTTGAGTTGCTATATTCATGGAAATATCACAATTATTTCCTCTCCAGCGAAATGTCAGCCCCCGTAACAAGGAAGCCAGGAGGCTTGAACAGCAGGAGTCAATATAAAAAAAATAGAACAACTAAGCCTCAAACTGTGGCCTGCTTCCTAGGGCCCCTGGTGCTCTTTTCTGTGCTAATGACCTGTGTTGTTGGCATTGCTGCTACAGACACTGAATGTCCTGGAGCTGTCAGGACCTGGGCAATCATTTAGTGTGGCAGTTTTCAAACTTTTTTTCATTTATTTTTTATATTTCAGAGAGGAAGGGAGAGGGAGAGAGAGATAGAAACATCAATGATGCCCTAGCTGGTTTTGCTCAGTGGATAGAGCGTCAGCCTGTGGACTGAAGGGTTCCAGGTTTGATTCCGATCAAGGGCACATGCCCAGGTTGCAGGCTCGATCCCTAGTAGAGGCATGCAGGAGGCAGCCAAACAATGATTCTCTCTCATCATTGATGTGTCTATCTCCTATCTCTCCCTCTCCCTTCCTCTCTGAAATCAATAAAAATAATTTTTTTTTTTTAAAAAAAGATGAATGATGAGGGAGAATCATTGACTGGCTGCCTCCTGCACACCCCTACTGGGGATTGAGCCCTCAACCCGTGCGTGTGCCCTGACTGGGAATCAAACCGTGACCTCTTGGTTCATAGGTCGATGCGCAACCACTGAGCCACGCCGGCTGGGCGTGTTTTCAAACTTTGAAGAAATGGTACTGAACACTTTACTTACATGAAATGTAGCATTGAAGCCCAAAGAGCAAAGCAACCCAAGCAGACTGGTGCTGGTTGAAGAGTAGATTGTGGTAAGTCTGCGAATGATGACCCTTCCTGACAGGGCTCTAAATGCAGGGCAGCCCATGGTTTTACATGTGGGGAAGTGGGGCCCAGAGAGCAAAATGACAAAGGTAAAGAATTGGGAAATCCACCAACTTGGTTCTGCTACTCTTTGAATTTCTCTGTTCCTCATCTCAGTTTAACTTCCATTTCTGCCTGAATTCCAGTCTCCTCCTCTAGCCCATCCTAAGTCCATCCAGTTGTGCCTGCTTACTGCCCACAGAGCCACCCCAGGTTCCAACTTTGCCACCACTGCTTGGAGAACATCATGTTTCCCAAGGCGCCTGGTCCAAGAGTTAGCAGGAGCCCTTATTAAAATGCAGATCCTTAGATCCGCTTCTTCGGCAGATTCTGATTCAATTGGCTTGGGATGAAACCCAGTGACTCTTTTTGCCATTGAGTTTGGGAAACACTTCCTGGATGGAATGGGCCAAGGATGTTCTCCTGCAGGGAAGGCAAAGACTATACCTAAGCGGGCCATTTATCCCCTGTAAGCCACTGAAGGTCTGTGTATCATCAGGAATGTTTTCTCTCTTCCACAATAAAAAAAAAAGTCAATTCTCAGGCATAAAGGGATATTTTCAACCATTGATTTTTAGAGAGAGTTGAAGGGAGGAAGTAGGAAGGAGGAGGGGGAGGAGAGAAGGAGGAGGAGGAAGAGGAGGAGGAGGAGGAGGAGGAGGAGGAGGAGGAGGAGGAGAGGGTGAGAGAGAGAGAAACATTGATGTGAAAGAGACACAAAGATTGGTTGCCTCCTGCACACAACCTACAGGGTCAGGAATAGAACCTGCAACTCAGGTATGTGCCCTTGACCAGGAATTGACCCTTCAGTGCATGGGCCAATGTTTTTACCATTGAGCACACCAGTCAGGGCAAAAAATTTAATCTTAAACCACCATTCCCATCCTCACCTGAAGACTAAATTGCCATTTGACAACCCTATACTAACTCCACCCAAGAATAGATGTTATTAACCTTATTTTCAGATTTTCTTTGATAACTAATACTAGCAAACTCATATAGCACTAACTATGTACCAGCACCATTCTGTGCAATTTTCACATATTAACTCTATTCATTCTTCAACTCTATCAAGTAGGTACAATTGTTTTTCCCATTTTACAGACAAGAAAACCAAAACAAATATATTTTACATGCTTATTAGTAGACAAAATATATTGGAGCAGGTGTAGAAAAGACCATCTTCTAGAGACTTTTTGGTGCCGGAACACTGAGTGAAGTGTGAGCATTCAGATTTTCCCTTCCACCCAAAATCAAACTCCCCTGAAACTAACCTGCTTCCTCAGAGGGCAAAAATAAATTACTTGACTGTGTTAAGCCTGTACCTAAAAGTCAGATTATTCTCAGCTGGATCAACTGTAGTTCTGTTCAAGAAAATGGTATCTTCATTGTGTATAGAGCACATGTCAGTGTTAAAATTTTTCATCGTTTGTCCATCTATTTGTTATCACTTCACAGTTGTTGTTTTTCCCTTAGAACATCTGGTTTGTTACCATATATAAATGTCTGTAAGAACTGGAATACTAATATCGAGTTTTGTTTTAGGAAGAAAAAGATTACTTATAATTCAAAATCGGTACTTACTGAGAATCAACATTTAATAAAGAACCCACAAACAGTACATTGGATTTTTGACCACTGCAGTCCTAAGCCAGCTCTTCCCATGGAATTTACTTATAACTCCCTGTTTTCCTTGAATAATTCCAAAGATTTTTGTTTTTAGTATGAAGACAATCCTATTGTGTTATGTCACCACACTATTTTATAGTACCCCATCTACCACTGAACTGTTAAAATAGTTTTTTGCTTGCCAATTCAAATTTGGACAATTCAAATTGCATTTCTTCTTTAAATAATACTAATTTGGGTCTATGCTGTCTGTGGCAAAAATTCATAATTTTCTCCATTCTTACCATCTTCCATTTGGAACAGCAAAGTGCCTTTAAAAAAAAAAAAACCAACGGACTAAATTTCTTAACAATATCCCCCTGCTAATAGAAGTGGCCATGTGCTCTAACCCATGAGATATAAGTGAACATCACTGGGTGAGAATTTTAGGGAACTTCTTTAAAAGGAGCACACACCCAGCCAACAAATGTTTTCCCTTGCCTTTTCTTTTCTTTCTTCCTGGAAAGTAGACGTGATGCTGGATGTGGTGATGAGCTTGGGCTCATGAGGCAACAAGCATCCACTAAGGATGGCTGAATGGAAGCACAGAAGGAACCTGGGTTATATCGGTAGCAGGGAGCCACCATACCAGGCCTGTGGTGCCTCGCTCCAACATCACGTAGTGTAAAGAAAATAAAAGCCTTCTGTTTTTCTGGTTTCTGTTACTCACAGCTAAGTACAATTTCTAATTTCTAAATGATCAGATAAACAGTGCCAGAGGATATAGAAGTTTTCAATATCTTGAAGCTTAAAAATTGGGATAGGTCTACAAAGTATGATTAAACATTCTGTTATATAGCCATTAGGTATTTTCAAACAATATCTAAAATTCAATCATCTGTTGGTGAATAAGATCAATCATTTGAAAATATGATCCAGTTATTAAGAAAGAAAGAAAAATATCAATGCTACCATCCACCCTCCATTTATTTCAGTAAAATAGATCTGGGCATATAGAAAACATGATTTTTGAATTATGACACTGACAGGAAATACATAAAGTTTTGGGTTTCTTAACATGAAGAATTCTTGTGCTCAGAAATATGCATATATGTAGTTGTTCACACAGGCAAATGGACTTTTAGCTTTAACAATGGAAGCAATAGGAACCTCTAAATTGTAGAATTTTAAGAAGTATGAAAATTAATGAGTGTTTTTCTATATGTATGTGATAATATTTACTATTTAAAATATGCTAATAATGGGCCAAGTTCTGTAGTAGATCCTATACCTAAAGAAGAGAGGTATTTAGTGGATTCATTCATATTTTGTTGACTCTTCTGTTTGTCCCATATCTCTGAGAAAGTCTCCATTACTGATGCAAATACAAAGTCTAAGATTTGGAGAGGCATTTTATGTGATTAAAGTTCTCTCAGTGATAGCTCCTGACAACCATGTTACTTTTTTACTGCTATAGATCAAATTACTGATCACTTAGTGACTTAATACCCATTCATCACCCTATACTTTTAGCAGGTCAGCAATGCAGTAGGCGTACTGGGTTATCTGCTCAACGTATTACAAGGTTAAAATCAAAATGTCAGTCAAGCCATATTCTCATCTGTAGCTTGGACCCCCTTCCACACTCACTCAGATGGATGGTAAAAGTCAGTTCTTTTCAGTATAGAACCAAGGTCCCCATTTCCTTGCTGGCTGTTGGCCAGGGTCTTCAGGTTCTAGCCCTGTGCCCTCTTTCTCTCACAGCTTAGCAATCTGCTTGTCTTCCGGGGTACTGATGTGTTCCTTCTTTTAAAGAGCACATCTGATTAAGCCAGGCCCACCCAGGATAATATCCTATTTGATTAATTCAAGGTCAACTAGTAACTTCATCATGGGAGTGGTCTCCCACAAGATTCACGCCTCTCCCTGCCACACACACATATACACCCCAGGGGAGGGAATTTCAGGGGGTATGTATATCAGGGGACAGAATCGTGGTGCCATCTCAGAATCCTTCCTACCACAACAATCTAAAGTATTTTGTTACTGAAGAAGTAGTTATAATGGTTACTTTTAATTCACAGCTCTGAGGAGGGAGGCAATGCCCATATTCTTACCTAATTACTCGAAAATGTAATTGTCAGCACTGCATTGTCACCACTCTTGGAACTAGGTATTCAACACTTTAGGATGACTATGTCTTCAAACCAGAATAAGAAGAAAGAACTATTCCTATACATTCTTTTGTATATATGCCCTAGCAATGCCCTAGCAATGCCCTTCCAGGCTTCTGCCTGGGGGTTTGGCACCCGGGAGGTTTCCCCTAGGCCAGTTCTGCCGCAGGGTTCTGGAGCTGGCAGCCGTGGAGGCCATTCCCTCAGTAGTTCTTCAAGGTGTCTCTAGACCAGGGGTGGGCAAACTTTTTGACTCGAGGGCCACAATGGGTTCTTAAACTGGACTGGAGGGCCGGAACAAAAGCATGGATGGAGTGTTTGTGTGAACTAATATAAATTCAAAGTAAACATCATTACATAAAAGGGTATGATTTTTTTTTTTTAGTTTTATTCATTTCAAACGGGCCGGGCCGTAGTTTGCCCACGGCTGCTCTAGACTTTACTTTTGGAAATGGAGCAGCTTTCTCTGGCCTTTCCAATTATCCCCTGAGCTACCTAATATCCTTTATTAAATCTATTTCAGCTAAGACTACTAAGAGTAATTTGTGTTATTTGCAAACAAGAACCTTAACAAAGATAGGGATTAATGGAAGAGGAAGAATGGACAACAACCCTTTCAGAAAATGAGAATGCGTGGCTTGCTTACCTGTTGGGACCAGGTTAAAAGGCAGCAGTGGAGAGAGAGTTACTTAAATGATCACGTGGTTGTGTGGAATGAGAACCCTATCTTTGGCAGGACTTTCAGGGACAAGGGATGGCAGTTGCACAAGAGTAGCAAGGTGTGTGGAAGAAAAGACTGAAGATCAGTCTGGATGCTTCTAATTGTTACACGTTAATTTTATATGTCAGCTTGGCTAGACATGGTACCCAGATATATAGTCAATGTATGCATATATGCATAAACACACCATCACAAACACACATCCTATTGGTTCTGTTTTTCTAGAGAACTCTAATAAATACAGGCTTAACATCTGTAATAATTTCAACAATAAAGATAAATTAAAAATAAATAAATAAATGTTAAATAACTAAAAAAAAAGAAAATACAGGCTTAAAGTTTGACCATGACCTGGATCAAGTAATAGTCAGAATGCTGTGTGCCCTAAAAAGAATGTCTTAACAGTATGGTGGTTACCAGAAGGGAATGGGGTAGAGGGGTGAAGAGGGCAAAGGGACCAAATATATGGTGACAGAGGAAACTAGACTTAGGTTTGTGAGCACACAACATACAGATGATGTATTATAAAATTATACACCAGAAACATATAATGTTATTAATCATTGTTACCCCAATAAATTTAATTTTTTAAAAGAATGTCTTATTGGTGTTATAACTGAAAAAAATAACATGGTGTTAGCCCATAGATTGTTGAGTTATATCAGCTGATTTCATAGTCTCCTTGCTTCTCTTACATGAAAATGAAGGTGTTGCTTAGGGAATACCAGTACCGGCATTCTGTCTCCTAATTAGAATGGGGCATATGGGAGGAGTCGGATGATTCACTGTACTCCAAAGTCCCTAATTTCACTGAGCCTTCCTGTGCCAGCTGAAGCAGCCCTCCCTGATCTGTCTGATGAGGCTGTTCCTGCCTTTCATGATTCCATGTAATGGCCTAGAGTAGACACAGGCAATTACTTTGTAAAGGTAATCTACTTCTCCTCCCCCTCCCCTGAGAATCCTCACTACCTAGAGGCTTATAATTAGAAATTTCCAGAGGCCTATTACAAAGGCAAACCAAGAAGGGGAAAGCTTACCTACCTGCAGGTATAAATGCGTGCAGGCACACAAGTAAGCAAGAGCTTGCTAATTTATATCAGCAAAAGCCTAGGGTGTCTATGTGGGAATGGATTTTGAGGATGCTGGTGGTATAGATTTCCTAATGATGATAGACCAATATCTCCCACAGCACATGCTCCTCTTGGATGTTCCTCCCATCAAGAATTGATGCCTCTTGTTCCTTCCCCTTGAATCCAAGTGGGCTGTGACGGGCAGAAGTAAAATTACGTGACTTTGAGGCTTGGCCATAAAAGGCAATAGTTTCCTCCTGGCTGTCTTTGGGATGCTCACCCTTAGAATCCAGACACTCTGCTGTGGAGTCCAAACAACCACATGAAGAGGCCACGTGTAGGGCTCTGAGCCATGCCCTCAGATGAGATCCCAGGCAACAGCTAGCATCAATTGCCAGGCAGGTGAGTAAGCAGGCCAGTCAGCTTCTCACCCCAGTTTCAAATCTTCCCAGCTGAGGCCTCAGTTGTTACGGAACAAAGACAAGCTGTCCCCATTGTTCCCTTCCTGAATTCCTGATTCTCAGAATCCATGAGCCTAACAAAAAAAAATTTTATGGCACTGAGTTTGGGATAGCTTGTCACACAGCATTGGTAACTGAGCCGGTACTCAGGCCAATGACCATAAATTTAGATTAGTCAGAGTTATTGATGGGAGTGTGCTTCTAACAGACTCTGGGGTCCATATGGTAGGTCCAGTAGTTAGTTTTTAAAGTTTTGTTCAATTAGTTCCCTGAAACCTGCATTCAGTGTGGTCTTCCCTAAATGAAGATGTAAAAAAAGTTGTCTGATATTGTTAACAGGAAAAAAGATTTGGGATAAATAAGAAAATGTTGGTGATTATTTATAATTTGCAAACCACTCATACACACACACACACACACACACACACACACACACACACGAGAACCTAGAAGAAGATCCTTTCACCACAACATTAAAAAACAAAACAAAACAAAACAAAACAAAACATTGGAAAGTAGTGGGCCAGTATCTTAAAAAGTGCTCTTGTCTGTGGGCACGGAGGCTGCCATGGAAACGGGCTCTCTGATGAGCAGACCTTTGGCTGACAGTGGCTCTGAACTCCAAGAGACCAGGTGCATGGCTATGGTAACAGGTAATGGGCCAACACAATTATCAGATGATTCATAACAAAGTGATCTCTGACAGTGCTAACTGATCCTGCGGTCCCCAGGACAAAAATATCGGGGCAACCCACCAAAATCCATTTTGATAGAAAAACAAAACAAAAATAAACAGGAACAAAACAAGAAAATCTGCTATTTCTAAAGAACAGAGGCATTGAACAATGGAGTAAAAAACCCAACAACCAATATCCAGACAGGAGTCAGTTCACAGACCCTAAAGCCCAGAAAACCCTTGAGAAAAGGCCCTAAGATGACATCACATGTAAGTAATGGCCTTCTCCAATGGGCTCTGTGGCCATTTGGCAAGGATGACTGTGCACTAGTGGTAGGACAACACTTTGGGGATTACTGGACACTAGCTCTGAGCAACAGGTAATCCATGGAAACCTGGGCTTTTACTATGGCCCACTGGTCAGCATGGCAGCTAAAGGGGGCCATGTGATAAGTGAGTTTTGAGAACCTACTCAGGTTTAGCGTGCTTCCACAAAACCATCTTGTTTATATTGTCCCAGTTCTCAAAATAGAATCTGAATATAAATACTCAGCAAATGGCAAAATCTCCATGCTGGCCCTTGACCACTAAAATCAAAGTTTAAATTATGGTAGAAATAGCCAAATGTTAAGTCCCTCCTAGGGCTAGCTGCCCTCCCAAAATGTTAAATCAAAAGCAATACCACACATTGGATACACATAGAGATTAGCACCACCATTAAAGACTTAAAAGATGCATAGCTGATAACTATTATATTTTCATCTAATTTACCTGTATGGCCTCTGCAAAAGAGAGATGGGTCTTGCAGAATGAAAAAAGGATTATTTTATATTTAATTGAATTGTCACATCATAAGGATGCTGTCATGTAGTAAAAAAATCAGGCTAGCCCCCTGGATTGTAGCTGGAATGTATCTATTGACTTAATCAACACATCCTCTGTCCCAATAAATTATTAGGCCTAGAAAAGATTGTACTAACTAGTCTTAGAGCTTAGAGTCTCCTTGTCTGAGGAGAAGGTGAGGTTTTTTCATTGGTATGAGAGAATGCATCCTTATTTGGTGGGAACATAGTTTTTGTTGCTATTTTTGTTTTCAGCTTGGAAAATGAATGTATGTCCAGATAAAGAGTGACATCGATGTTTTGTGACTCCTCAAAATATTTTATTTTAAATATATATTTTATTGATTTTTTACAGAGGGGAAGGGAGAGGGAGAGAGATAGAGAGCTAGAAACATCGATGAGAGAGAAACATTGATCAGCTGCCTCCTGCACACCCCCTACTGGGGATGTGCCCACAACCAAGGTACATGCCCTTGACTGGAATCGAGCCTGGGACCCTTCAGTTCACAGTCTGACACTCTATCCACTGAGCCAAACCAATAAGGGCCTCAAAATATTTTAAATACTTTTCTGGCTTTTGATTGTTTCTTGTTTTGTAGGTATTTTCCCCAATTGGAATCCCCAAAACTTCATTTTTACAGACTATTTTACAAGTAGTGCAAGCACTTACCTGGTTTTTGCCATGTGAGATTATAGGGTCTGCGTGGGAAATTCATTTTTTGATGATGTGAATGTCACCAGAGGTAAAGGTAGTGATGGAGGCTTCCTCTATAACCCATGAAATATGATTTTGGAGTCAGTGGCAGCTTCCTCCACAGCACAGATCTGTGGACTGGCTCTGGAGTTCATGGTGATGACAAATGACAGCTCCCTCATTAGTCCAGTTCTGTGATATGTCACAAGGTATTGCTCCTGGAAGCTTAACTTTTTTTTCCAGCTCTCCCAGTGATCCCATGTAGGGGACCATATAGTTTATCATCTATATATATATAAAAGCCTAAGCGACCATTACGACCGAATGACCAGAACAACCAGTCAACCAGTCACTATGACTCACATTGACAACCAGGGGGCAGACGCTCAATGCGGAGCTGCCCCCTGGTGGTCCGTGCACTCCCACAGTCAACCTCCTACAGCCCCTCCCCCTAGTCGGCTCCCCCCCCTCCCCCAAAAGGCCTTGATCACCGGCCAAGCCAAGGGACCCCACCCATGCACGAATTCGTGCACTGGGCCTCTAGTTTGAAATTAGACACATTTGGGAGTGAATGGGGATGCTATTAATAATGTCAGGGATAAACTAGAACTGCACGGAACAGATGGGACACATAGTAGCTCTAATACTGTGATTTACTTAATACATTTTGCAGCTTAAATTAATCAGAATAGATTTACTTGTTTTTTTTACTAAAATCCCTAACCAAAATACCATCATATTTGTATGATTATAAAATTAGTTAACATAAGCGGACCCTGTGTATTATATTGTGCCCATAACACAGGAGAGAATATTTTATTCTACATATTTATAAAGCAAATTCAGATTCACTCAAATTCATAGAATCTATTATATCAATATTAGTTGACTTAATGTAGCCATATGCTTATTGCCTAAAGAACCATGACTCAGACGGATGTTGTCCTTAATGAAGCCTAGGGGATGGAAACAAAGTATCTTGTCACAGTGTTTTATAAGTAGTGATTCACATCGGTGCGTTGAAGCTGTAAATGAAATATTACTAGGACAGAATATACACTTTAAGAAATCTTTAACTTAGAGTGCATGTTAAAATTATCCTCTTATTTCAATAAAGTTTTATTTTATGCTAAAGATATATAGCTATATGAAGATTGTTCTATGTTATAGATATATTATGCTATATTACTACCAACGTTAGAAATCCAAGAAGAAAGACACATCAGTCTCCTTCACCGTTCCAGCATCTTAATTCAAACACTAGCACTGAACACTGACGGGCATTCTACTTTCCCATTTACCAATTCGTGTTGGCACTGGGCTAGTAGCTCAGAAAACAAGGCTGAGCAAAACAGACATGATCCTAGGGACATAGGTCCAGTAGCTCAAAAGGCAATGCAGTAATAAAATTATAACAGAGAAATATGCAGTTACAAACTGTAAAGAGTGCTATGAAGGAAAAGTATCCGATGCTCTGGGACCTGGGCAATGTAGGGACTCAGGGAAGAGCTTTAGGAGGAAGTGATATTTGAACAAACACCTAAAAATGACAAAACAATAACTAAGTGTGGGAGTTCGTGTGGGCAGACAGGCTGCTCTAGACATAGAGGAAAGCACATAAAGGGCCATGAAGCAAAACTGGGCATGAATTTCAGTTCAGAGCACTGGAAGGAGACCTGTGCAGCTGGGGCTGAGAGCAGAGGGTGTGGGACCACAGTGGACTCCAAAGGCAGCTGCCTCCACCACAAGGCCCTGCAGATAGGAACAAGGCCCCTCCCCCATTCTGGGAAATTGGATAGATCAGTAACAACTTTAAACAGAACACCAGGAACAGAAATTCGGAGAGGATAGCCAGTGCAGAAATTCTCCCTGAAATTGTAGAATGCAGGAAGAGATGGAGAGGGAAGCCCACGTCCTTGTGGGAAATCCAAAAATTAGGAGTCCAGACACCAAATCATCAACACCAAAGACAAAGATGACCTTCAGATAAAGACGACAGACGGAACTCATACATCTACCTATCCTTTCTCTCCCAAATTCCTTAGCCTACTTAAAAAAAAAAAAAAAGTAAGTTTCACTTATAAAGGATAATTGTGCTGAAAAACAAACAAACAAAAAAATTGTACCATCACCTGACCAGAAATTGGAGGAAGAAAACACAGTAGATGGGGAATTGAATGGAAATAAGAGCCAACAAACAAAAATCTCACCCAGCCTAAAACACAATCAGGAGAAAAGTACTTGAGTAGATCTGTGTTTTACCAAGAAAAATTGTTTATAATCAAAATTACCATTGAAATGGGCTTCATTTTCACTGCACTCTGTTGTAATTTAAAGAGTGCAAGGATTGCATGAGGAACCGTTTCAGGAGGCCAGGGTCTGCTAGGGGGTTAGAACACCTGGAAAAACAGCCCTGGGCAACTGACCACCAATTGGTCCATTCTTATAGGAAGCACTGAGGAATGTGCGGAGTGGTCACGAGTTATTTGCATCTGGTGGACATTAAAAACAACCAGTCTCCAGAACAGTGGAAAGTGATCAAGAGGGAGTAAAAACCCCTGAGCACTGGCAAAGAGAACTCTTCAAAACCTTGAGTTCTCTCTGTCAACAGGCAGTGCTACCAGCAGCACAAAAGGCACAACACCCATGTGGGAAGTGACAGCCAGGGGAGCTTCCCCATCAATAGGGATATTGCTATGAGCATTTTACCCTGCAGAGCTGTCTAGATGTACTAGGAGCTACTTAGACTGTTTCTATTTCCATATGAGGAAGTTGTGTTATATATCTGAAACTTTATTGTCTTCCAGTCAACAAGATCATCTTCATAAAAACTTCACAATTACCTGTTTTTTTTTTAAAAAAAATAATCAATACAAATTATCCTTGAAAAGCTCTTGAGAAGACAGACAATCAAAATATTGCTCCAGTGTTCAGCGCAAGTTATTTTTCCTTAACAGTAGAGTAAAATAATATTTCTTTGGTTAAGCACCTGAGAAAATGTTTGGCTTACATTTAGAAAGTATGCTATAAAGGACAAAGCTGTATCTTTCATCATGACTGGCATACTAAATGTGGTGGGTGCTTGAACGACAAGAGGTACATGGATGCCAAATATGAACAGCAGATTTACATCTCCCTTCTTGGATTTGCTCATTCTGGGACACAATTTATAGAATAGAATGATAGGTAAAATCAGCTGCCATATTCTAAAAACTGGTTTTTTTCCTTATGTTTTCCTTACAACATAATTGAATTCTGAAAAATTAAGTATGAATATAATATAAGTCCACTGTAAAAATTACGTATGAATATAACTCCACTGTAAAAATTAAGTATGAATATAATATAACTCCAGATATATGTTAAGATGAGATTCAATAAAAAAGCGAAGTCAAGTAGCTTTGGCACAATTGTCACAGTGACTCATTAAATTGTGGCCTTGGAATAAGCAGCATGAGTCAGAGATTTTCCTCTTCCCCTAAGAATCCTAAAGGGTAGCTATTGTTGTCTGTGCCCCTTTCCCCAAAAGCAAACAGTGTGCCTGGAATATTAATTAGTGTGCTGAGTGTTGGAGTGGGAGATAGAAGAGCAATGAAATAACTCTGAACTTCCATGTTGATAGGAGAGAAAAAGAGAGGAAATGCAATAGGTAAATCAGCCACTTCTTTCAGTATAAATTTTATGATATTGTTCTCTAAGGTGGGTTTTCTGACACAAGTAGATCTGAGACCAAACAAGCAGTAAAACATGGTTGATAATTTAAGATCCTAAAGAATGAGAGGGAATCCTGCCCTCTCGTCCAAAATCAAGCTATTCACAGACCCTATCTAGTCACATGTCACCCCAATCCCCCAAGATCATTGAGAATCACAAAACAATTGGGGGAATAGTTATTAAAAATCAATTTAATGAAAATTGCTATTCAAACAAATAAAAAAACCTTATAGGTTAAAATATGTCTCTAGGAATGTTCCAGATATCTATTGCTATGTAATGAACTACCTCTCTTATGGCTAAACCCTACCATGTTACTACATTGAAATACCTTATATTTCACCATTTTTGGGGGGTCAGGGAATTGGGCAGGTCTACCCTGGGTGGTTCTTCTATTCCTGTGTCATCAACTGAGGTCACTTGATTATACACAGATAACAGATAAACTGGTCTAGAGTTTCCAAGACTAATATATTCACATGCTTGGTGCCTTGGTGGGGATGGCTGTAAGAATAGACTTAGTTGGAGCTATCATCTACAAACCAAAGCATCTACAAGTTGCCTTCAGCATGGCCGTCTCAGGAAATTCATACTTCTTACATAGTGGCTGGCTCCCCCAGAGTAAAGATTCCAAGAAACCCAAGTGGAAACTACAAAGATTTCTAATCTTAGAAATCCAAGAATATCACTTCTGTCCCTGTTCTAATTAATGGTCAAGCAAAACTAAGGCCAAGCCAGATCAAAGGTAGAGAACGGGAGTCCACCTCTCAATGGGAGGAACAGCAAAGATTTGTGAGCATGTTGACTCTACCACAGATGGAGCGTTTCCACTACGGCCATGATGGAGTAACGAGTACCAGAAAAACCCCACTGCAGGAAACAACTGGAAAATAGGAAAAGTGTATGAAACAATGTTCAGACACTAGACAAAAGGCATGAAAGATTATGATCTCTGAAAAAAAGGGACATAAATGAGGTGACCCCAACATCACCTGGATTTTTGTCTAGAGACACTTCCCGGAAATCAGTTCAGGGAGAGAAAACCAAACAGAGCACATCCATGTTGATGAGCTGGGAAGACAGAAGTTGAATTTTGGGAAGGCGGAGGTGACTGAAAATTGCAGAAAAGAGAGCAAAACAGAGGAGAAAAGCATGCATACAAAGAGTCCCAGAAAGATGCTTAAATTGCTATTCAAACAAATAAAAAAAAGGGAACATTGGCTAAGTCCTAATGTCAGAGGATGGGAATCTACCACATTGGACAAAACTAAACTTCTCAGAGAAGTACAATTTTCAGGGGTCAGTGGGATAAACAACTACTAAAGCAAATACAAAGCAGAAAGATCTTTGACCGGTTGCAAAAGAAAAACTTTGTTAAATACCCAAAACATTGGGTAGAAGTTCCAAGAAGGCCATGCCTTAATGAGTAGGACTAAATTAGCTTTACAGCAGTGGTTCTCACATGGGGATGATTTTGCCTGCCAGGGGACATTTAGTAATATAGAAAAATAGTTTTATTGTCACAACTGCTGGGAGAGGGCTGCTATTTGCAACAAATGGATAGGGGCCAGGGGTTTTGCTAATAATCCTATACTGCACAGTACAGTCCTACAAAAGTAAAGAATCATCAGGTTCCAAATGCCAATAGGCCTGAGATTGAGAAACCCTGATTAGAGTAAGACTACTTTAGATCTGACCTATTTTAGATCTGACCTAATACAACCAATAAATTAATTTAGCATCACAAAATACAAGGTCAATATGCAAAATTTACTTGAATTTATATGTACTGGCAACAAATAATTGAAAATGCCATTTCAGATAGCATCAAAACATCTACACTAATAAAAGAGAAACATGGTAATTAGTGTACGACCGCTACCCTTTTCATTGGCTAATCAGTGAGTATATGTAAATTAACTGTCAGCCAAGATGGTGGCCGGCAGCCAGGCACTGAAGCGAGCATGAGGCTTGCTTGCTGCAGACTCCAACGTTCCCCGCCTCACTTGCCGGCCTCTCAGCTGCAACTCTAAGCAACTATGTACTATGTTGCAAATAAGAAGCTAAACAAAACACTAGAAACCAGCTGGACTGAAAGCCAGCGGACCGAAACTTTGTATCGATGTTTTCAGCAGCGAGGCCTCAGAGCTAAAGCTGGCCCAGAATAAAAAAAAAAAAAAGAAAAGAAAACAAGGAGCGGTTGGAAGCTTCAGTCACTCGTTTCCGGAAAACAGCCCTCAGCCCCTCACCCAGACTGGCCAGGCACCCCAGTGGGGACCCCCACCCTGATCCAGGACACCCTTCAGGGCAAACCAGCCGGCCCCCACCCGGGCACCAGGCCTCTGTCCTATATAGTAAAAGGGTAGTATGCCTCCCAGCACCGGGATCAGCGGAGCAGCGAGGCTCCCGGCACCAGGATCAGCGTGACAGGGGGCAGCGCCCAAACCCCCTGATCGCCCTGCGGCTCTGTGAGTGACAGGGGGCGGGGCCACAACCTCCCTATCTGCCCTGCTCTGTGCCTGATAGGGGGGAGCTCCCCAATCCCCTGATTGCCCTGTGGCTCTGTGTTTGACAGGGTGCAGTGCACTAACCCCCCTAATCGGCCCTGCTCTGTGGGTGATAAGAGGGTGGCACCCCAACCCCCCTCCACGGGCCTTGCTCTGTGTGTGACGGGGTAGAGCCATAACCTCCCCATTGGCCCTGCCCTGAGTGTGACAGGGTGCAGTGCCCCAAACCCCTTATCCGCCCTGCTCTATGTGTGACAGGGGGCGGTGCCCCAACTCCCCTATCGGCCCTACTCTGTGAGTGACAGGGGGGAGTTCCTCAACCCCCTGATCGGCCCTGCTCTGTGCGTGACAGGGTACGGAGCCCCAACACCCCTGATGGGCCCTGCTCTGTGCGTGACAGGGGGCAGCGCCCCAACCCCCTGATGGGCCCTGCTCTGTGCGTGACAGGGGGTGGCATCACAACCTTCCCATCGACCCTGCCTTGAGTGTGACAGGGGGCGGTGCCCCAACCCCCCAATCGGCCCTACCCTGAGCATGACTGAGGGTGGCATTGCAACCTCCTGATCCGCCCTGCTCTGTGTATGACGGGGCGGCGCCCCAACTCCCCAATCAGCCCTGCTCTGAGCCCGACCAGGGGCTGCACCTAGGGATTGGGCTTGCCCTCTGCCACTCAGGAGCAGGCCTAAGCCAGCAGGTCGTTATCTCCCGAGGGGTCCCAGGCTGCGAGAGGCACAGGCCGGGCTGGGGGACCCCCCTCCCCACCCCCCCGAGTGCACAAATTTTTGTGCACCGGGCCTCTAGTATAAAATAATTAACAAAATGTATGCAAAGCTGTGTGCTGAAAACTATATAAAACTCTGCCAAGAGAGATTAGAGAAATCCCAAATAAATGGAAAGATATACTATGTTGATGGCTCGTGAGACTAAAGATCGTTCTGCTGTAAATTCTCTTCAATATTGTTTATGGATTTAAAGTAATCTCATTCAAAATCTCAGAACATTTTTTTGCATAAATTGATAAATTGATTCTAACCTTATGTAAAAATTGCCAAAGACCAAAATTGCCAAAACAGTTTTTGAAAATAACAAAATTGACATGTAATAGAATACTAATCTATAATAATAAAAGTGTAATACACTAAATAGACCAGACATCCTTCTGGACGTCCTTTCTTCTGGCCGCAGTGGGTGGGGGCCCAGGCAGAGGCTCCCTGGCCACAGCGGCGGCGGGCGGGGGCCAAGGCCCTTGCATGAATTTTGTGCATGGGGCTTCTAGTCAGAAATAAGAAGGAACAAACTACTGCTATATGCAACTGATACTGTTGTAGTAACATGGTTATTATTTAACAGGAAAGGGGTGAAAGGGGAGACCAAATGATATAGGCATGCCATTTACACAGCTTTGCCAAAAAGCTACATTTAACATTCTCCAAGTCTATTCCTGCTAATTGATGGGGGAAGAGACTAGACCAGTGGTTCTCAACCTTCCTAATGCCGCAACCCTTTAATACAGTTCCTTATGTTGTGGTGACCCCCAATTTCATTGTTACAAATTGAACATAATTAAAGCATAGTGATTAATCACAAAAACAATGTGTAATTATATATGCACTTTCCGATGGTCTTAGGTAACCCCTGTGAAAGGGTTGTTCGACCCCCAAAGCCGGGGTTGCGACCCACAGGTTGAGAACCGCTGGACTAGACAAAGGCAAAGGCAATTCAGAGGCATGCCCAGTAAGGTCTGAGTGACTATGGTAGGCTAATTGCTCAACAATTACACCTGAAAGCAGGCCAGGTTGGGCGTGGCCACAGCAAGCACTCGAAATCTAAATACAGTAGGGCCTTGACTTACTAGTGTCCGACTAATGAGTTTTTTGAGATACCAGCTGTCTCTCCACCGATTTTTTGCGTTGAGTTGATAGAGTAATTTGAGTTAACGAGCTCCTTAACGAGCTCGGTCTCGGAATGAATTAAACTCGTAAGTCAAGGCCCCACTGTATATGGTTCTACTTAGATAAAATTCTAGAACATGTGAAACTAATCTATAATGATAAATGTTAGATCAATAGTCGCCTGGTGTGAGGAGAATGGGGGGAGAATTGACTATATTGAGGCCCAAGGAAACTTGGAGATGATAAAAATGTCCAAATTAGAGCAGCACATTTTCTATATACATGAGTGTATACATTTGTTACAACCCATCCAACTACTTAAAATATGGCTATTTTGTTGTATGTACATTATACCTATATAAAGTTTTTTTTTTACAATAAAACCTTTATCTGATAAATCTGAAAAAAAAAAAAGGGTCTCTGAAATTAAAAGTTCAATAGGTGGGAAAGATATGGAAGACTCAATGATCAAATCAGTAGCTAAAAGGTCAAAAATACATGTCTCTCAGCCCAAAAGGACAATGCTATATATCAGGTATTATTGAATAGTTGATGTTTTGGATAATTAAAAAATCTCAACAGCTCTATGAAGAAGAAATGGAGAGGAAAAATAGGGAATTTTCTAGAAGACCAATACAATTTCCCAGAGCTAAAGAAAGTCTAGGGGCTCCACACTACAAGTACCACTGGCTGCAGAGGAAAGAGGACAAGTGGAAAAAACAACGTTTAAAATACTGATGAAATTTCAGGATCTCAGAAAAGCAAGAAAATTCTAAAATCTTTTGGACACAAAACAATCTACAAAGAAACAAGGATTGATGAGAATCAGATTTTGCATTAGCAACACGGATTGTTAGGAGATAATGAAGCATCTTTGGTATTCTAAGAAAAAAAGCCATTTGTAGTCTAAAAGTTTGAACTAAATCAAACCAGCATTCATTTATGAGAGTAGAAAAAAGATATTTTCAGACATACAAGAACTCAGAAAATTCATCCTCCTGAGACTTTTCAGAAATACTCCAGTCTTTCCACTTATTTCCATCTCTAGTACTTGGTTTATGCTGTCTAGTCTCTCTGTTTCTGGTCTTGCTCCCATCCCAAGCTTTAGTTCACTTTGCAGCTAGCTGGGATAATCTTTTTGAAAGGCCAATCTTGCTTACTTCCTTAGTAAAACAAAAGCAAAAACAAAAAAAAACTTCAGTGAATGTCTTTACTCATCTGCAGCCATTCTCCTTCCCTCCAGCCACTTCTGACCTGCTGAGAATTCTTCCCTCCCACTTCCCTCTGGGCTAATGTCTCTGAGTCTAGACTAGAATCACCGTGTTCCTTCCCGATTGCCTCACCCTGAATGCTCTCCTCCCCCTGGCTCATTCTCATCTTTCTTCAGGTCTTTCTTAGTCTTCATATTATTTCCTTATAGTAGTAATTGTATTATACAGCTATAAATATAACTATATATTTGTATAATTGTTTATTTAATGAATTTTATTCCTAATAGATAATAAGACCTATAAATGTACTTTCCTTTTACCTACAGCTCTGTGGGTGTGAATGCTGTCTGTCCCCAATATTTGTTCTCTACTTCTCTAGTAACTAGACTAGATTTTCCAGTCTTCTTGGCTGTGTGGCTACATTCTGGCTAATGGGGTGTGAGCAGAAACAACATGTGCAATGGATTGTGACCTTAAAGGAAACAGGTTTGGTCTTCACTTCTCCATTTCATCTTCCTGCTGGCTAGTAAGCCATCATAAAAATGACTAAGGTCAAAACCATAGGGACAGAGGATCACTAAGGCAGGAACAAGTATCCCTGACTCTGAGGGGCCACCTCATACCAGTCCTGGAATGATATTCTTAGACTGTTACATGAATGAATTAAGAAAAAAAATACTTCAGATTCAATTGCCAGACCTCAGACTCTCCTGAAAAATACTACCCCTCTCACCAAAGAAAGAACTCTAGAATTGCCTGTCGTTCCACTTCTGATTTCTTATATGCTTTCTTCCTTTCACTCATGGGTGCCGTAAATATTTATTATATTCAGTGATCTATTCATATAACCTTTCAATTTTTTATTATCCGGTTATCCAGATGACCTCTATAAGACCCAGTGCTTCCACATTATCAATCTTAAATTATAATGAGGATAAAAGATACAACTGCAAAATATCTTCTTACAAGTTATTATTAGAATCCTAAACATGTCCTCACCTTAAGGGGAGATAAGAAATCCATGCCAAAACAACCAAAATTTAAGTCAGTATGAAAAGGTCTTACTGTATCTTGAGTTTTGTACAGTGGTATTGTCAAGGACAGCGTCATGCACAGGTGAGGCAATCAGCTAGGCAAGCATAAGCATCTATGGATGATGGCAATAGCATCCTAATTGATCTCCCACTTCCCCTATGAATCCCTCAAATCTGTCCGCCAAATGATCTTTCCAACAGGAAAATCTGGTCATGTCACTCCCCCTGCTCAGGGTAGTCGCTGGATCGTCACTGCTCTTGGGATAAACACTGAAATCCACAGTGTGGCTTGCCAGTCCCTGAGGTTCCTCTGCCTGCTTCTCTAACCCTCATGCTTCCCTCTCCCATGCTCTCTGCACGACAACCACATTTGCTTTTTTCTTCAGTTCCCTCCAAAGCACCATTTCCTTCCCCCTATGAGCCTTCACACAGGTTGTTCATTTTGCTTGATATAGTCTCCTCCTCTATGCCTCCCTCAACCTACTTAACTACAACTCATATGTCACATTTTTAGGGAACCAAGCCTTTCCTGAATCTTTAGACTTATTCACATTTCCCATTCTATGCATTTATACTATTACACTTTTTCACAGAACTTAGACAGTTATAATTAACTAGAGGCCTGGTGCACAAAATCCATGCACGGATGGGGTCCCTCTGCCCGGCCTGCACCTTCTCGCAATCCAGGACCACTGGCTCCTAACTGCTCACCTGCCTGCCTGCCTGCCTGATTGCCCCTAACCACCTCTGCCTCAGCCCCTGCTGCCGTGGCTTCATCAGGAAGGATGTCTGGAATGACATCTGGAAGGTAGTTTGGATGTCTGATCTATTAGCATATTACACTTTTATTATAGATTTTTCTATGTATTTGGTTCATGAGAGCAAGGGCCTTGTCTATTTTACAAACCATTGTACCTCATGGCTTATGGGGGGACTTAATAAATATTGGTCAAATAAAATGAACACATTAATGAATGTGATATGATTTGTAAGGTAAGAAGCCACCCCCACTTACCTTCTCCATCTACCTGCTATTAGGGTCCAAAATTCTCCCTGTTGTTTAATTTAATGAAACAATGTGGTCTGGAAAACTTATTAAGGTTTCTGGAATTTGATTGTTGAGCCTGAAATATATGCTTATCGGGCTCTATTCCCACCGGTAAATACCGACCAGCAACAATGTGAAAGAGCAATGCAACTTGTGGGGATTTTGGGCAAAGCCCTACTTATGTACATAACGTTCTGGGGTGCAGACTCAGTGTGGGAAGGAGAGGGAGAGGTTTGCAGGAGGAGTGGTAGCATGGTGTGGTGGTTATGAGCTCAGACTTTCCAGCCAACTCTCTGGTTTTGAATCTCTATCCCGTCACTTATGAGCTACTACTCATAGGCAGTTTTCTGTCCTCTCTGTGCCTCAGTTTTCTCAACTGTAAAATGGAGCAAAATAGTATGTGCCTCATTGGCCTATGTGGATTCAATGAGCTAGTATTAGAAAATTGCTTAGGAGAGTGCCTGACTGAGGACAAAGGGGAGATAAGTGGGTAAACATGTAGGTAAAACATGTGACACCCGGAGATGCTGTTCCCAGAGAGGCAAAAACCTACTACTAGTCACAACAGTCAAGTGTGTATAAATGCAACCTCAGGGGACAGAGGTCAGATCTGCCCCCTTCTCACCATCCTCAGCACATTGCTTTGTGCCCCTTAAGAGTTTCTTGTTATATACAGATGACTTCCAGGAACCGTAAACAGGGAGCTATCTGACCACATCCAGTCTTAGCAAGTTCTAAGTGCAAAGCCTGGGATGATTCATTTTAGTAAACAGAGGCTGGAGAAACGTCATTCATTCGATCTAGCGAATATTTACTGCAAACGCAGAGGCTGGCTAGCTAGTCCCCATTACTTGTGATCTAGCCCTCCTCAGTGCACTGTGGCTTGCATGACCCAGGCCTCTGGCATCCAGGAGGAGAATGTGAAAATCTCTCTCTGGTGGGTGGTGAGCAGAGTGATGGGTGGTACTTTCAGACCAGGACAGTTAAAAGCAGGTGTTTAGAATTAAGAACTTCTGAGGTAACATCAAGCTTTTAGATGCTATCGTATTTTTTTCTCAAGCCAGTAGTAGTAATAATTTGTTGACAGTTTTACAAAAAGAGACTGCGTGCAAATAATACCACCCAATAAACTCTTCCTACAAGTGCTCAAAAAAAAAAAAAAAAAAAAAAAGGTGTTCTGCTCTGCTTTATCCCTTCTCTCTTCCACCGCCCTCCCTGAAATTCAATCCAAGGTCTCTCTTTGTTCTTGAATTTAAGTTGGAGCCTAGGAGTTATATCAATGAAGCTTGATGAATGGTTTTATAATTAAAAAGAGCTTTTATACTGAAGCTATAGATTCATTTTAGACTGTTATGTGAGCAAGAAATGGTGTTAAATCAGTGACACTTGGGGGCCATTTGTGATGGCAGCTAGGCTATTATGACTAACACCCAAGGTCTGAGCCAGACACTCTGATTAATTTATGTAACTCAGTTTCAACTGAGGTTTCCCTGTCCCTTGTCATCCAGGTAGGCTGTTCAGGTCTCACAAGAGTACTGTCACATCTGAAGTTGTATTCTTTTTAATATATTTTTATTGATTTACGAGGGAGAAAGAGAGAAATACCAATGACGAGAGAAAATCATTGATCGGCTGCCTCCTGCATGTCCCACTCTGGGGATCGAGCCCACAATCCGAGCATATGCCCTAATGGGGAATTGAACCGTGACCTCCTAGTTCACAGGTCGATGCTCAACCACTGAGCCACACCAGCCAGGCTGAGGTTGTATGCTTAGGCTCACCCCTGACACTGATCTCTTGGTTCTGCAGAACTAGAAGAGCTTATTCATGCCATTTCCCAAGTGCTTTCTCTATTTCCAGCAGCAGCAACTACACATGAAATGCAACCTCTACTCAATTTCCACCTCCCTCCCCCTGCAAATTCCACTCTCTCAATGCTCTTGTTATTCGGTTGACTTTACTGAATGTGGGAGTGCAGTGACACAGTGGTGGTGTTTACTTTGCACCATCCCTGAACTTCAAAGAGAAGAGCAGACATTTTTTCCTTAGAAGTCCTTCACCTCTCCTCCACCCAATAAAACTACAAGAAATAATCCTCAACCTCACTAGGATCCTTTTTTTCTTCTTAACCCTCTGCCTTAGACTGCCCCTAATGTGAGAAC
This sequence comes from Myotis yumanensis, assembly GCF_028538775.1. Lineage (NCBI taxonomy): Eukaryota > Metazoa > Chordata > Mammalia > Chiroptera > Vespertilionidae > Myotis > Myotis yumanensis. Next base: position 180,677,009 of record NW_027223753.1, read on the forward strand.
ACCAAGTTTTTTCCCTTATAGTAGGTAAGTCAGCAGTTTTAATTTCATGAAATTCACTCCTATACCCAAATTCACTTCCAGACCCATCTTTGTGATACTAAACCCTTAACCTTAACGGTTAAGGTCATCTTCTGAGTAAGAGGGCTCGTTGTGTTTCAGGATCCTTTTCACAAAGACAACAAAAAATATATGGTGGCTCCCACAGGAGGTGTAGAGACCCATGGAAAAGATAAGGCAACTACACAAATAATTATAAATCAGAATAGATGATTAGACTTCAATAACCAGGTTGCTTCCTTTACACTCCGCATGACAGAGAGAAAGGAGCAAAGCGGGCATGTGTGGTTCCTTTACAGGCCATTCACTAATGAAGTCCTCTAAGCTTCGGGAGAATTAAAAATCTTCCCCCCTCACAATAGAGGAATGATCTTTGGTCTACAGCTTTTTAACTTCTTGAGAGTCTTCTCCCTCCCCCATGGAGAGAAAATTGAATCCAACCTATTCACTCCAACCCCTCAAATAGTAAATTGAGGCTATAAAAACAATTCCAATTCAAGGTTCTTTTTGTTATGTAAGTTTAAATTGGAGCCCTGGAGTTATTCTAATGATACTTTCTTTGCTTAACAGTATTATTAATGGTTTTATATTTAATGCCAGCTTTGTTATTGAAGCTATAGATATATGCCTTTCAGTGACAGTAACCTTTGGTGTCAGTTCTGGGCTATTACATTTTAAGTAAAGTACAGTGCAGAAAACAAGGCAGCACCTTAAAAGTCTAGAATAGTTTGATTTCATCATGTTACTAATTCTGGGCCAAATGGTTTATTGCATCAGTGACATAAATTGGAGTTAGAGTGCAGAGGAGAATATTGAGCAATTATAACCATCCATTGCAGGGCTGATATTTGATAGAAAGTGTTAATTTATTTTCATTGTTAAGTATTCACTGGAAATGTAGATATGATGGTAGTAGTATGATCTCTGAATAAAAAGGCTCAGATTTTTATTAGACTCTCATAGCTAAATGTATCTTAATTGAAAAATTGAAGTAATAAAGATTTCTTCACTTCAGATTATCCATTTTTAGGCCTCAAAAATCCTTGTTTTCTCTTTTTTTCCTTTAAACGTTATTAGATATAATCTTCATTTTATTGTAGTCATAAAGAAAAGTCAAATTCCATTTCTATTTATTTTAAAAATATAATACAGACTCTAAGTTTCCTCTCTGAATCACTAACTTTATTCCTTTTATGTGGAAGATGTAAAGATTAATAAGAAACTGAGGTAAGTTAAAAATATTTGTCCTGCACTTATTTATGAAACATAAAAATACTACATGATTTCTAAGCCTTCTATATTAGCTCCATTGAATTGATATTTAAAACCAGCTGAAAACAGATCTTAGATAAACCCCGTGTTCTAAATTATAATTGGTTGACTTACTGTACCTTTGAATCAGTATGTTTTACTCTCCCAGAAATAGCTGCATTTCCATGTACCTTTTATGTTAGCATGTTCCCCACAGAGATAGAGAGTTGGACCTGCCAACTGTGTGTATAGTTTTCTAGCGTCTCTAAGACCGTCTGAAATAAAACCATAGATTTTCAGAACTGCAAGTGACTCTGGACTCCTCAATTATAATCTAAACACCCCACTTGCCATTTGTCAGATGGCATCTGTTTGAACAGGAAAAACCTTAATCAGGCTTTGAAAAAGAGTAAAACATAACTTTTAAAAGCCACCATTTTAATAAATTAAACAACAGGTAAGCTAATGAGAAGTAGAAGTGAGATTATTTTATTATCTTGGTTTTAATTTGCTTTTTAAAGATGATTCAGGAGTTTTGCTTTGAACTGAATCCCCCTTTGTTTTTCGCTGTGATATTATACACAAGCTGCCTGGGCTGCAGGGAAACAGTGTGGGGCCTGGGGGGCTAAGGATGGGAACAGAAAGGATGAATGACCTGAGAGGTGACCTGGTCCAGTGCGTCCCAGCCTGCAATGCATCAGAGGCACTTGGGGAATTTTTGAAAATGCTGATTCCCAAGTTTAGATTCAATAGATACAAGTCAAAACCCAGGAACAAATACAGGGTGTCCCCAAAAATGTATACACACACTTTGAATAATTATAAAGGAAGTGTTTATTAAAATACATTTCATGTTCATTTAAGCTATCAGCTGTTAAAGTGTGTATATATTATTCTGGGACACCCTATATATAAAATTTGTCAGGTAATTCAGATGATCAGCTGACCTGTTGCACCTCGCTTTTAGCCCAGTCCCCTCATTTTGCAGACTACCTGAAAAATGGCTTTGACAAAATTAATTAGTAATCAGAATTGAGTTGAACTACAACTATCCATATGCCATGCATGATAAGTAATTATTCTAATTAACCACTAGAATTGAGATTGGAATCCACATCCCATGGATTCCCATATCCATGTTTCTCCCATGTGACTATGCTTGAGGATGAGAAGAATGAAGGGACCATGGGCTGAGCCTGAGAAATTTTACCTCGGAGTCCTAGCATCCCTTCTGAAGGATCTGAGTCAGCAATCCCACTAGCGTTGTGACAGTGGGAAGTTGGAAACAACTTAATTGACCAACAAGATGCATAAGTTATAACACATAGTTATAGCACAAGAAGAAAATATGTGGCCTTTAACAAAGATGATGTGGATGTATACTTTAGACATGGAAATATATTCTCAATATACATATATAGATACATTTATAGAAAAAATATGAAGAATATACATCCCTACATTGACAGTGGTTTTCTCAGTGAAGGGTTTTTTCTCAACCGGAGGCAATGAGATCATAGGACTCTTTTCAAAAGTTTGCTAACCACTTTTCACATATTTTGTCAACAATCACATATTGATTATAATCACCATATACATACAACACACTCACATACAAACCCAGAGGTGTTATGGCTTTGGAGGCAACATGTTATATAGTTCAGCTATTCTACAAAACCAATGTTGAGCCCAAACAAGGATAAAGATGATGAGGTTGCAGGTGTTTTTCCTTGATATACTTTTGTGTGTGTGTGTGTGTGTGTGTGTGTGTCCTAGAAAACAGCAATCAAATACATAATGTGTATATTTAAATTAATGGTGTACTTGTCGAATGTGTATGGTTATGTGAAGACTCTTCCCATAGTTCCTAGCATATAAATGTTTGCATCCAATAAACGTTAGTTTTTTTTTTCTCTTAGGAAGGTGACTGGTGGTTCAGAAGGGGCTATAATAATACAAATGTGAAATAGTTTTTTATAGGAGGAAAGAAGTGGGATTCTGTAATTGACTTAATATTACATCTATAGTTCTACCAAAGGTCTTGCCTTGTACAGTGTTTATTAATAATTTAGCTATAGTGGAATACAAAGAAAGTGGTGTGTGTTTACTGAGAAAATACTGAAACCTCCATTGAAGATAAGGTAATACAGTCTAGCAATAAAAATGTGTGCATGTGTAATATATTACTATCTCTTCTGTGTAGACTGGAACTCTAGTAAGTCAAAGGTGGTTATTTCTTTTATGAGACAGGGTTGTGATGGAAAGAGCATTTGCTGATTTCATGATTCTAATCTCATCTCTGCTACTGGGTTGTTCTGTGATCTTGGGTAACAGATAAATGTTAAGTTCAGGGTCCAGAACAAATATGACACCCTCTTCAGAAAGTGTCCCATTTATATTGGTGTATATCTAAACCAGGAGTCCTCAAACTATGGCCCGCGGGCCACATGCAAATACAAATTCTGTATTTTTTTTCCCGTTTTGTTTTTTTACTTCAAAATAAGATATGTGCAGCGTGCACAGGAATTTGTTCATAGTTTGTTTTTTTAAACTATAGTCCGGCCCTCCAATGGTCTAAGAGACAGTGATCTGGACCCCTGTTTTAAAAGTTTGGGGACCCCTGATCTAAACAATAGTAAGCATATGTTTATACATGCAATGTATCCATAAACTAAATAAACAAAGTTCTCATAATATATTCTTAACCTAAGAATTTCAGAATCCATAAACTAGACTTCTCACTCTTTTATAGGCCATTCAAAAATAGATTATTCTCTTTTGTTAAGTCAGATGCTCTGGAACATTAAATATTAAACATTAAAACTAGAGGAATGACAACAGAAGGTACTTTTCATAACCCCTGCTTCTTACTGCCTTGGGACTTTTCTGCTCGTTTTCTAATGGTGAGCACACCATGCTGAGGCAAAGTGATGGGCTGTGGTGGGAGTTGGTGATGTTGGATCCATGTTTTGAGAGTATAGCTCTGTATACCCTTAAAGCACCTGGGTGTTTTCCAGGCCCATGGTCCCAATAGTGATAATAACTAATTATTCGCTGGGTGCTTACTGTATGTCAAGCCCTGTGCTAAAAATTGTACATGTATTAACTCATTTACTCTTAGTTTTCTTGATGAGAAAATAAAGCACTGAAAGGTTAATTAACTTGATAAAGGTTACTCAGCTAGCGACAGGCAGAGTCAGGATTCAAATTTAGGGCATCTGACCCTAAAACCATACCCTTAATAATTCCCTGCCTGGCCTCTTTATGGGATTATTGCCAAGCCCCATGAGGGCAGAGACTGGGTCTCTTGTATTCTCATTTTATTCACAAAGCCTGGTTCTGGGTATGCATTCAATAAATATACCTAAATACGAATAAATAATATGGGTATTTTGCAAATCAGTTGCAAAGGTGTATTTTTTTAATCCTCATCTGAGGACATGCTGAGAGAGAGAAAGAGAGAGACATCGATGTGAAAGAGATGCTTCTATTGGTTGCCTCCCACACTTGCCTGGACCAGGCTAGGATCAACCTGCAACCCAGGTACATACCCTTGACCAGAATCAAACCAATGACCCTTCAGTGTGTAGACCTATGCTCTAACTACTGAGCAACACTGACCAGGGCATCACATTAATATTTTTTAATGTGGCATGACTTTGAGCAACTGGTAGATTGAAATATGAAGAATTCACTGTGATATTCTGCCTATTAACAGTGTTGTGACATTGGAACAGTAAAGAAGGAAATACATCGCCCTGTTTATCTCTGCAGTGAACAATATTTACATAGTCATGATAACATACATGATATTTCTTACTTTTCATCTTTTAGTATCAGCCTACAAAGCATTAAAGATTTAATTAAGGTTATAAAACATTCAAAAAGTTACCAACAAAAAATCATTACAAACTCTAACTAACAATCCTATATAATAAAAGGCTAATATGAAAATTGTCCCCTTGACCAGTTCTACCAGGAATTCGATGAGGGGGTGGGGCCAGCCCGCTAACTGCCCACGGCCCCTCCTCCTGGCCCTCTCTGCCCTGATTGTCCCCCCCCCCCCCCGACTGGGGGCAGGACCACCCGGCCAACCTCCCTTGTCCCCTCACCTCGGCCGGCTGGACCCGATCGGCTCCGATTGGGGTGGGTCGGCCAGACCCCACCGATGCACGAATTCTTGCACTGGGCCTCTAGTGTTACAATAAAAGTAACAGTGGCCTAACCTAGTTGGTGGAAGGAGCTGGGGAGCAAAATGGCAGCAAGGGTCAACGTGCAAAGGGCCTTATTTCCCAGAGAAGAGAAACACCATCAGGGGCAGTATTCTTTCAAATTCTTGTAATGTAAATGCACTCATATATATATGTTTGTACTTGATAATAAATTTCCATTTTTAACTTCAATTTTTTAATAAAAAGACAGCAAAGTTTGAGAATAAATTTTGAAAGCCCTTGAAGACCTCTCTGAACATCTAATTATATCTATCAGTGAATTTTAAACCAAATTATCTGGAAAATTATTTCTCTTTCCCACTTTAGGTGTGTAGAGTCAAACATTTTATAAACATTTCCTAACATATCCCTATAAGAATCTAACGTATCCCTCCTTAACTTTCCATTCAGATCAATGTGTATTACATAATACCCTGAAATCCCTATTATATGGTATTAATACAAAATCAAATGAGAAAAATAGAACAGAAACATCACTCTAAGATTATTTTAAAAGCATTTGATTATTCTCTTAAAAGCATTAATTATCTCTTAAGTCCCAATTATAATATCTTATTATCCTTACTAAAATGCCAGCTGTCTTGAGTCATAGATAAATGTGGTGACGTAAAAACAAAAACAAAAACAAAAGCCTCCTGGTCTGATAGTCAACACCTATTTACTATTTTAAAAACCTTGGTGTCCTCTAAGTTGCTGTGCTAGGTTGCTTACAATAAAAAATTAAAATGGCTCAGAGGCGTGGCTCAGTGATTGAGCGTCAACCTATATTCCAGGAGGTCCCAGTTCTATTCCCGGTCAGGGCTCATGCCCGGTAATGGGTGTGGAGGAGGCAGCCAATCAATGACTCTCATCACTGATGTTTCTATCTCTCTCCCTCTCCATTCCTCTCTGAAATCAACAAAAATATATTTGAAAAAAAATTTAATGAAGGGCAAGTAGAGGCATAAAAGTGTGTTAATAAAAGCTTATTTCCACTCTGACTTATTTGTCCCCTCTATATCTTCCCTGGGGAGCAGGATGGTGCCTGCCATATCCTTCCACAAAGCCTGAAAGAGCTTCTGCCTCCCAGAGTCTGGGGGCTGCTAGAAACCCTGCTGACTTCATATCCCTGAGTCCCAGGGAAGTGGAATGACAAAGGTTGTCCATCACCTTTGGACAGAGGAAAGCAAGGACAGCTGGAAAAAACAAGGACATCCACAGAGGAAAAAGCAAGGACAGTTGTCTTCTCTCTTCCTTCCAAAGCTCTCACCAATACATCTGATTGGTATAGCCCAAATTTTATCTGAAACCCTACTGGCAATGAAATATGAGAAATGTTGTTCCCAAGTTTCTAGCCCCTGCAAAACAGGAGAGATATCTATACTTATAATAGGGTAACATGCAAATTGGTTGGGACACCGTCATGTAATGACTGATCAGCAGGCTGTGTGCACAGCAGGCACAGGTAGGCGGGGACTACCATCACCAGGAGGGCCTTTGCATGGTCCAGCCCAGGGTGGCCCCTGGAGGAGGCCGCTACAGGCACCTGCACCTTCTCCCCCTTGGCAAGTCTGGCGGATACAACATGTTTGGGTGGCAGCACTGTCAGCTCTCCCAGAAGATGCTTCCTCTAAGCCGCCGAGAAGCAACCTTTCCCAGGGATCCAGAGCAAGAGGCTGAGCATGCTGCCCTCGCCTCCGCACCGCCCTTCCCCACCGCGCTGCGAGCCCGAGTCCTCCGCAGCCCCCAAATCCTCCCGAGCACCTGAGTCCTCCAGAGCCCCCGGAAAACCTCCTTCGAAGTCAGAGCCCGGAGGTCCAGCAGCTCCTGTGCGGAAATGGCCAGAGCAGTGACCCCTCGCACCTTACATCACAGAGAAAGGCGGTGCTCCTCCATTCCGCACACCCACCCCCTCCACCTGTCTTGGCTCCTCTAGCGGCTCATTGCAGAGAGTCTGCCTCTGGACAAAATGCCTCCCCAAGATCCTCGCTTCCTCCCTGGACCTCTAATCATAAAGGTCACACAATCCATCATCAGGAGGGCCTCCACGTGGCTCAGCCAGGGACAGCCCCCAGCGGAGGCCGCCACAGGCACCTGCACCTGCATGTGTCCCCGCCCAGTGCTGACATGACGCTGCCTGTGTGCATCCCTGATGTGCTGCTGCCTGCGTGTGTCCCCGACCTGGGACCTGACACTGCCTGCGTGCATCCCTGCCCAGCGCTGATGTGACGCGGTGGGGAGGCGGGTCTGGGCCAGCATTTGCGATGACTATTAATAAATCACAAGGACAAACTCTAGACAGAGTAGGAGTATTCCTACCTGAACCCGTTTTTGGACATGGTCAGTTATATGTTGCTTTCTCTCAAGTTCAAAGAGCATGTGGCATTAAAGTTGTAAATACTTCATCACAAAGGGAAATTAGTCAAGCGCTCTGAAAGTGTTTTCACTCTTAATGTGGTGTACAGGGAGATACTAGAATAAGTTTAATCACTTTATCAGTCACTGTTTGCATCAATGTTGTTTTCATATCATGTTTTTGTTGTTTTTATATCATATCTTTGTTGTTGTTATATTATGTTATTGTTTATTTATTAGTAAATTTATATATTATTTTCATATACATTTTACTAATTTTCTTTCATATCTGACATCTCTATTATAGAGAAAGGGCAAATAGCAATATTAAAATAGTTTCTCTATTAATTCCCTTTTAATGTGCACAAATTTTGTGCACTGGGCCACTAGTAAGAGTATAAAAGGGGCCAGATACCTATAGACAATATGGGGTCCACTTGTGTATTACCAAGTTAATATGAGTAGCCCTGTTTCACTAGAATGGAAGCATCAAACAGGTATAGAGAAGACTGATTACGGGTTGGAGAGAGTAGGAGAAGGGGAAGCGAAGGGAGAGAAAGCTAGACCTAAGGATGAAGTGGGTTAAATGGACATTTACTAGAACTCTATCATGGTCCTTATCAAGGAAAATTGCCTCATTAAAGCAGCCTTTTGGGACAGTGGCATCACTGATGTGATAGGAAGGACTGTATGTGTATGTGTGTGTTTGGTGGAGGAGTAGACAGAAAGGAGGAAGGTAGAGACGTGAAGTACAGAAACCTCTTCAGAGACAATTTTAGGAATCCCCAAGTGAGGTTATGGAAGTTGTGGATTGGGATAGAAGTGGTGAGAATGGAGACAAAGGACACATGTCAGAGAAGGTCCTGGGTTCAGAAAGGGAACCTTTTCCCTAAGAATGTTCCAGCGTCACACAGTGTGTCACCTAATGAGCCTGTGCCTCCAACCTCTGTCTCCTGGAGGAGCAGCCGGCAGACGAAGGAGCCTGCCCAGGGCCACCTCACAGCCTCACCCCCCAGCCCATCAGCAAATCGCCCTTTTCTATGGAAGGATCCAGGTTTGCGTCTGCACTTCTGTCTCCTTTTTCAATTTCTTTGGAGTAGTTACATTAAATACGGAGATAGGAGGTACAATTAGTTGAGAAACTCCATCATGTTCCCTCTCTTCCCCACTGCTTAAAGAACTCCAAACTCTCTTGTCTCAAATCCAACATTCTTACAAATGATTGCATTTTCTACTCCAGCCCCACTGGGCCTCTGCTATGTCAGGCTGATCTTACCAGCCATCCATCCATTCCTTCACTCATCACACGCTCTTCTGCCAACAAATATTTTTGAGTAGCCACTCTGTGCCAGCGTCTGCTGAGGATTTTAAAGTTAAAACGATGACATTAACAACAAAAATCCCTGCATCGTGGAACGTACATCCTAGTAGAGAGAAGCAAACAAGAAGTAAAATACAGAGTATGTGAGGAGGTAAGTGCAGGGAAGAAAAATAGTAAAATGCCCACCTTCACAGAATTCTCTACTTTTATTTTTCTGCCTTCCCAAACCCAGCTACTTTTCAAGATTCAGAGCAAATTTTCTTCCCACTCTGTGCTTTGCCTGACTCCTTCAGCCCACAACAACTTCGTCTTGTTCAATGCCTCTTATTGTCTCATGTCTTTGTGTACTGTTGATGCATACAACACTCCCCTCTTCTGGGGAGCATTGTACAGAATAGAGGTGTTTCATGTAAACATAGGGGCTTGAGAATTTTTCTTGTAAATGTTTAGTGAGAGCACATGGCTTCTATAGCAAGATGATAATGTTGTATAGAAGTTTAATTGCTGTATATGAAATAATGAAGTAAAACTTGGGGAAAAAAGACATAATGACCTATATTGGAAATTGGGAGTTAGGCAATAAAAGGGAAGGGTGGAGTCAAAGCTGGATTGGGACAGATTTACAAGAAATGAAGAGGTTTTGTAATGAAGCCAAGGGGACAGGAGGAGAGAGGGGGTAGAAGTAACTTACCTGGAGTAAAACACTTTGAGGGAACAGTATGAGAGGAATAGTTAAGGGAAAGAATGTGATGCCCAGCTGGTGTGGCTCAGTGGTTGAGCATCGACCTATGAACCAGGAGGTCACGGTTCGATTCCTGGTCAGGGCACATGCCAGGGTTGTGGGCTCAATCCCCATTGTGGGGTGTGCAGGAGGCAGCCGATCAATGATTCTCTCTCATCATTTATGTTTCTATCTCTCTCTCCCTCTCTCTTCCTCCCTGAAATCAATAAAAATATAAAATCAATTAATCAATAAAACAATTTCTTAAAAAATACACATACATGAAAGAACAGGCTCACTTTCTCATTAGGGAGTAGATGAGGGCAAGTGTGTAAGGATACTGAACCCTAGAATCTGAGTCTGAGGATGAGTTCTAGAAAGGGAATAAAACAAAGAAAGTTGCCCCTTTAATGCCTGTGCTATCCAAATCAGAGGGTATTTGCCCCGGGTAAGGCAACATTAACTTGCTCTAACGGGATATATGTTGTAACTTCACATTCCCTTAACAAAATACAAAATTGGCACAAGCAAGGTATAATAGTGACAACGGGGGCTTCAGCTCCCAGGGCATCTGTGGGAGTCTCAAAGCAAAGCATCTGATAAATTAGTAACTTGTTTTTCTGAGAATTTCTATCTCTCATAGGGTAAAGGAAATAACCAGACGAACTGCTACTTTGTATTGAGAGAGAGAGAGAGAGAGAGAGAGAGAGAGACTAGTTGTGAACTGAATATGGAGTCCGAGGAGAAAGTGCCCAAGTCACCTTAGATTGTGTGATATCCAAAGATGTCAAATGTGCTTCTAAACTCCAGTAAATGAGATTTTAGAAAGTTGAAGAAAAAGCTAAGTCAGATGCAAAGGCCTAAAGCTCTAAAGGACAGATTATTTTGAAAGCCTTTCAAAAATGAGATTTTCAACTCAACAAATATTTATTGATCCCCAGCAACCTGGTACAATTTGTACCGGGGGTGGTAATTCTTTTTTTTTTTTTTTTTAATATATTTTATTGATTTTTTACAGAGAGGAAGGGAGAGAGATAGAGAGTTAGAAACATCGATGAGAGAGAAACATCGATCAGCTGCCTCCTGCACATCTCCTACTGGGGATGTGCCCGCAACCCAGGTACATGCCCTTGACCGGAATCGAACCCGGGACCTTTCAGTCCGCAGGCCGACGCTCTATCCACTGAGCCAAACCGGTTTCGGCGGTAATTCTTACCCTTAGAGAATTCATGGTCTATGCAGGGAGAAAAACGAGATAAGCGCTCAAATGAGTGGCTACCATTTGCTGAACATCTGTGAAAAACAATGTGATTAACAATTTACATATAATATTTTAAATATTTACAAATGCTCTGCAAGGTAGCCTCAGTTAACAAAGAGACTAAATGCTTCGACTGGTTAAATAAATTGCTCAGCCTGGCCGGTATGGCTCAGCGGTTGAGCACCAACCTATGAACCATGAGGTCATGGTTCAATTCCCTGTGAGGGCACAAACCCGGCTTTCGGGCTGGATTCCCAGTAGGGGGCGTGTAGGAGGCAGCCAATCAATTGATGTTTCTCTCTCTCTCTCTCCCTCTCCCTTCCTCTCTGAAATCAATAAAAATGTTTTTCAAATAAATAAATAAATAAATAAATGGCTCAAAGCCTCATAGCTCCGAGGAAAGAAGCTCCAGCCCTACCTCTCCTACATTTATTGGATGAGCCTGATCCCAGGGGCCTCCCCTCGTGAGGCAAAAGGAAGCTTTGCTGTCTTCTGCTTTTCTCCCCTGGGTGTTCAAGAAAACCAAGAATTCATCTGCATGAATTTGGCCCCTAAAACTAGTAGCTTTTAACAACTGACTACAGAGGAATACAATTAGTTCCATCTTTGAAATTGGAATATCCGCTAAGCTTCTAGGTGAATTCATTCCTTGAATGAAAGACCACCATTAATCCTTCTATATTTAAATCCTTCTCCTGAACTGTCAGGAACTTTGGTCAATCAGCACTTAAAATACAACTGCTTAATGACAGAATGTGTACAAATGGTTTATCTGAGCATTCAAAGAGGAGTTCTATCTTTTTGAAAAACAGACCAACTCTTTACTGCTGAAAATAACTTAGTTGTGCAATGTGTTTAGAAGCCTGTTCAGAAGTGGATACCAGCATAACAGAGTTTTGCTTTAAACATTTAATGAGTTATATATAGATTTAAATGATTGACTAAAGAAAACTGAAGACTTGACCAATTATATACCAATCAATTCTGTCATGCATACATACATTTCAATTGGAAAGAAACAAGATAAACACTCATTTTCTTCTCTATTGCAGTTAATCCTTGACTGAATTCTTGGAAAATTAAATTTACACTAACATTATTTACCTATGAAAATTCAATAGACATCTTTTAGGTAAAAATAAGAAAACCAATGAGACCACTAGATGTGAGCAGTCTAAGATAATGTCTTCCCAGGGCCACTGACCCTGGTTAAGATACCAGCAACAAGAGGCAGTGACAGCCAAAGAACTTCACTGGATTGAAAGAGACACATAGCCAACCACACCCTCTTTCCTGTATATTCCTGGAAGGGGGAAATATCCAATAAACCCTCATGAAGTTTACATTACAGCAGCTTTTAGCATACACAACGTCAGTTTTCCTGGAAGTCGAGGGGAAAGGTGTCTATGCTTTTTTCTTAGTAGCAAAAAAAAAAAAAAAAAAAAAAAAGAGTATGTTTAGAAGTAAACATGAAGTCTGATTCACATCTCTCTATATACAGAGAAAAATCACAGAACATATTTAATCATTTATTTTCTTTGTACAGAGAAATGCCTATATAGGATATTTCAAAATCCTCTCATTATCTATAGGGCTGCCGTGTTGCTAGAAGGGCCAGCACAAGTGGCATGAGTGGGTGTTAGCATCTAACCCGCTTCCTCTGGCCACGCCTTGGGCCTGCACTGTGTGAGGTCTCAGTGGAGAAAGGTGTACCAACTTCTAATTGGTCCACTCAGAGGGGTACAAAGGACCTCGGTGTGTGGCTGAGGCCCTCAATGGCTCTGCTCTTATGAGTGAGAAGGACAAAGGAGGTAGCCTAAAAAAAGACATTCTTATGGCAATGACTAAGTGAATAAATGCAACTTGAACTGGGCACTTCTGCATTCTGGACAGCACAGATCTGAGGCTGCAGGGCACAGGGTCACATCATTGGTGCTTTGATAGAGGGAGCGGGATGGACCTACCCCTGCACATAGACATGCACTTCTCAGCCAGAGGGGTTCATATAATCCTGGTGCTCTCAGAGATACCTTATTTGTCTGCTGAAAATCTGGCCTCAAATAGACCCCTGGCCAAGACTTTTCTATGGCTCTGATGGGAAAAAATATTCAATACTTTGCTCTCTTCCCTCCTTCTGGTAGTCCGCCCCCCCCCCTCCCCGCCCCCCGTGGACCGTAATTACTCCTTGACCTAGAATCCAGAGTGTTAGAAAGTGAAAGGTCCTTTGAGATCAAACCCAGCAGCTTCTTGCTTTCTGCATGATAAACTGAAACACTTCGTGCCTTCTGCCCTACTTAATTCTTCTGATATCTGCTTACATTTTGTATCATTCACAACTCCTGGAAAATATGAACTAAAAATTTTTGCTCACTGCAAATCTTGCTCTGCCTAGTTCCAAACCAAAACTAGAATATGAGGAGAGACAGAAAGAAAACAAGAAACCTACATGCTTTCAACACTTAAAGCCTATTAGACACTGAAATGAGTTATGGCGATTCATTATAATGTTGATATTCATTATAATATTTGTGCCTCATACAAAGCTTTTATTTTATTAGTTTAAAACTTCTTTGAGAGTAGGGGCTATGTCTTTTAAAGTGTCTTTTGAAAAAATATATGTATTCTATTATATATTTATTGATTTCAGAGAGGAAGGGAAAGGGAGAGAGAAATAGAAATATCAATGATGAGAGAGAATCATTGATCGGCTGCCTCCTGCATGTCCCACACTGAGGATCGAGCCTGCAACCTGGGCATGTGCCCTGACTGGAAATTGAACTGTGACCTCCTGGTTCATAGGTTGATGCTCAACCACTGAGCCACGCCGGCTGGGCTAGAGTATCTTTGAATACCTATGGAATGTGGCAGAGTATCATGAATTCCCAGGAGTTTAATAAATATTATTTGTTAATGATGAGCTGGTCTATCCCCTGGCCTACTCACAGTATCCCACATAATCATCCCAGACAGAGGAGAATCCATCCTGCTTTTACAGACCTCCAGGGAGGGAGAGTCAGAACCTTCTTCCATAACTCATTTCAGTGTTTAATAGGCTTAGTGTCTGCTGGAAGATTCTTCCCAAGAAGGAAGCATTTAGGAATGTTGCATAGTAAATGCTGGACTCCTCCTAAGGCCGTGGTCGGCAAACCGTGGCTCTCGAGCCACATGCGGCTCTTTGGCCCCTTGAGTGTGGCTCTTCCACAAAATACCACGTGCGGGCGCGCACGTACAGTGCGATTGAAACTTCGTGGCCCATGCGCAGAAGTCAGTATTTTGTGGAAGAGCCACACTCAAGGGGCCAAAGAGCCGCATGTGGCTCGCGAGCCCCGGTTTGCCGAGCCGCAGTTTGCCGACCACTGGCTAGGAGGAAGTGGAAGGACAGAGTTGGGGGGAGACTAAGGACTGAAGTGAGAAGGGCAGGCCTACTGAGCTATCTGCGTTAGAAGGGATGAAACAGAGCTGTGCCTCCAGGAAAATGGGTTGGCAAGATCCAGCTGAGCAGTGAGTTTCAGTCTAGTGGTTGGGATACAGGTCAGGGCTTCCATCCACCCTGTGCCCTTGCCCTAGGCTGATGAAGGGCCACAGGAGTGCTGTGGTCAGAATACCTGGGCAGAAGGAAGATGGCCTGCCTCCTTACTGGAAGATTGAGATGAAATTCAATGGGATGAAGTTGGTGCTGCTGGACAGATCTAGGGAAATATTCAGATGGGGAACAACCAAAACAACTTATTACAAATTCTGTTGTTTCCTGATTGTTTGGAGGGGAGAACATGCACCAAACTAGAAGCTTGCTCTGAGGTAGCTGAGACCAGGCAAAGTTGGGGTACATAAGGCCAGCAGAGAGAATTGGTACCGCAATAACAATCAAGTAGTCACTTAGAAGAATCTAGGTGGGTTTGGGTGAAAAACCCAAATTCCTTAGCCAGTCTTTCTCGGGGTCTCCACAAACAGAAGGCAGTTGATTGGAGACCAGTAGGAAGCAGTGGAAGTAGAAACCTAAGTGGCATTAAGAGCTTGAAGTGTGGGTGGAAGGGAGTGAGTCATAAATAGTGGTTTATATGCCTTCTAAGGACTGTCAACCCTTGGAATAGAACAAAGATTCCACACATTTGTTCCATCCCCTATTTCTTATTAACCCCCACAAGTCGTTTTCTTTAGCTCGGCAGGAACCTCATGTTATTTTGCTCAAATTGTAAATGATTTACTTTATGAATACTGAATCACAGGACAATGGTTAAAGAAAATAGCCTCCACATGTAAGAGAAGAATTCCTAATCTGCCCCCACACTCTTCTCTTCCTCCCTCACTCCGTGTGTGTGTGTGTGTGTGTGTGTGTGCTCGCGCGTGTGTGTGTTGTGTGCTGGGATGGCTGTTCCAGACATGAGCCCTGAGATTGTCCTGAAAGCACAAGTTTTGAGGAGCTCTCAGGTCAAAAACTGGTATTCAAATACAAAGCTGACTAGAGCCCTAAATACCATTCCTGCTTTTCTTGGCATTTTCCAACTACTCCAGCATGTACTTGTGAAAAATAATGACGTATCATAAATTAACATTTTTGGTTATAGTGGGCCTTTTGTACATTTTTGCTTAGATGTTATTATATACCTATTTTACATTAAATCTAGCCAGGGCAGTTCATTGAAAGTGTCTACCAAATGCCAGTTTGATGTACCTATGATAACACTGTGATT
This sequence comes from Myotis yumanensis, assembly GCF_028538775.1. NCBI lineage: Eukaryota > Metazoa > Chordata > Mammalia > Chiroptera > Vespertilionidae > Myotis > Myotis yumanensis. Next base: position 180,692,877 of record NW_027223753.1, read on the forward strand.
TATATAATACTCAACCAGCTCAAATATTTCCTCTGTGACCTCCTAGTTCACAGGTCGACGCTCAACTACTGAGCCATGCTGGCCAGGCAGGAAAAGTGTTTTATAAATTCACTCCCCTCGCCCTCCTTAAAACTGAGGAGAGCTTTAGTGATTAGCAGCTCCAGTTAAAGGTGGGAAGACTGTTTTGTGTAGGGGCTGTTTTGTTATTAGAGGAGAATGAGCTGTCCCTCTAATAACAAATTATATGAAAATGCTTGGTTTTACAGCTGAGCTTCCTTATTGCATAGCTGGGTTCTTTAAAGCAGACATTACAACTGAGAGTCAAGTTTACTAACAGGTACAATTTCTTCCTGCTGAGGGCAGGCTATGCTCTTCCCAAAGACACTGAGACATTCCATTTTGGGGTACTGAGAGGGAAAGGCTGCTGCTCCATTTTCCCTGAAGTGTAGTATACACACTGAGTTTCATTGCTCTGCAATATTGTTTTAGGCATCAGTTCCCAAATGGAATGTGGCATGAAACATAATTCTTGCTGAGTTGCTCATGTGTGCAGCTGTGCATGGCATAAAGATCCCCAGAGCAGACTTTCGGTTGCCAGACAGGGTTAGTCCTGAGGCAGCTCTGTGGATTCAGATTCACGAAGTGTCACCGGAGGCAGGACTTTATGCCCCTTTCCCTGTCACAGTGCCCCTCCAACTCTTTGCAGGGCCCTAATTTGAGTTAAACGCCAAATGGAGAGGAGGGCAGGGTCAGACTCAGGTAAATGGTACGGTTTAAAGATTATTTCTTTAGAGCAGAAGTTGGCAAACTGTAACCACAGACCATATCCAGCCACAGCCTGGGGCTTCCAACACATTTTTAAAGGACTGGAGGAAGCAAGAACAAGGAGGAAGCTACCATGGCCTACAAAGCCTGATGGTTACTATCTAACCCTCACAATAAAAGTTCGCTCCCCCCAGCTTCAGCTGCACCCCCTTCTCCCCTTCTCTGCTCTCACTCCTTAGATTCCTCATTGACTCCTGGGTAGAAAGGAGTCTGGGCCCAGCCCTCAGCTCCAGGTTTATTTACTCAACAATTAGAGCTAATCCTCCCACCCAAGGCAAACTCTTTGAACTGGCTGCCTTTTCCCAGCTGGAGGGAGGCCTGCTGTTCTGCTTCTTTCCCTCCTTCTTCCCCTCTTCTCTGTCCCCTCCCCCCACCCTTCCCCTGGCTTCCACTTTGCTCTTTGAAATGAAGCTGCCCCTGCTCAGGCTGTGGGTATCCCAGTTCTCAATGTCCTGGGGCAAGGGCTCCTGCAGCCAGGAGCTTCTGGAAACCCAGGCCTTGGGTATCCTCTGTAAGAGCAGTGAACAGGTCTGCTCCTTGGGACTCCCTTGGGCTATGACATCTGTGCTCCTAAGAGAGGCTTCCCAGGACTTTGGGCTCAGCATGTGACCCATAATGCTCTGGGCTGCCAGCTTTTCAGCGGCACCACCCCCCCTCCCAAAACACACACACACACACACACACACACACACACTCAGATCTGTTTGCTGTATGGATTGGTGGCTAAGGGCATGAACTCATCCGCCCCATGAAAACCCAGAAACCCAGTTTGACATTTACTAGTTAAGGAGCCTCCAGCAAGTCACTGAATCAGCCGGAGATTTGTTTCCTCATCTGTGGACAAGGGACAGTAATAGTTCCTCCCTCATCCGGCTGTGGCGAAGATTAAATGAGTTAATCTGCATAAAATTGTTCTGAACGAGGCCTAACACAAGGTAAATACTCAATAAAGTGCTAGCTTTTACCACTATTTGATGTTCTGAGGTTAAGCTGTGCGGAGGGCTGGTCTTGGCCCAGGTCTCCACTTCCTCAGGCTATTGCTCAAGGTAATGTGACACTCAGCTCTCAAACTCAGGCCATCCCCAGAGGATAGGCAAGACTGTGAAACAGGTCAAGTGTGTGTGTGTGTTTGTGTGTGTGTGTGTGTGTGTGTATGTGTTATGTGTTTAAGAGACTTCCTACTCCCATATTCTCTCTGCTTTTTACCATAGAGAATAATCATGACTAAAAGTACTTTGCTTTTGTATGCAAGTTGTAATCTGCTTTCAGAAACATCATTTAATTTGCTGCATCCAACAGCCCTGTAAAATAGTTGGCACAAGGTATGTGCCCATAAATGAGGACCGAGTGAGGGAGATGAGGTGTGAGCCAGCCAGTAGGCAGAATGATGGGGCACGGCTGACCAGTGGCAATGCACAACAGATTCATATTTTGAATCCACGCTGAAACAGCTAATGTAATCCCTATTTTATCAGCGAGGACTCCGAGTTTCCTAGCTGGTTGATACTTTGTCTAAGATCACACGGCAATGAAGGTAGAATTACATCGAGAACACAGATCCTCTGGTCTTTAAACTAGCCCTGTGGCTGGTATGCCTATCACTAAATATGCATGAAATCAAGTTGGTTTTATTTGGTTCCAATAATAACCTGGGTACTGACATGCACAATCCTCCCGGCTTTTTGCTAATGAAGAAGTATTAGAAGGCTGATAAGGGGAGGCTTCTCTGCCTTTATCTCAGAGGAGTGACTTACAAGATTGTGGGAAGGAAGTGAAGGAGCACAAGGCGCTTGCTCGGTGACTTCCGCTCTCTTTTTTGGAGGGGGCTTGCCTGAGGACACAAACGCCCTTTGTCCTTGGGTGAGCATTTTCCCTGCAGGGAAGGGCTGTGACTGTTCAGTTCTGCCTGTGGCTGGGGTGAGATAAATTTGGGGGAAAGGTAATTTTAGAAAGCCCATTGGTTGTGTATCAAACACAATATACCAAACAATGTTCCACAGAATACTTGCAAAATTTTCAAAGTTCAGTCTTTTAAAAGGGGATTCCATGGGTGTATGAGACTTTCATACTGCAAGGTATCTCAGCCTTTTAATATGCTAATAAACACTGAAAATCTCCAGAAGGTGAGATTTCCCAAACTTCTTGAATGTTGGAACCTTTTCATCCCCAAAGCACAGGTTATGTGCCCATGATAAATGGAACATGGTTTGAGAAATCTTAAATAAGGACATGATAGTAATTGTAAAAAAAAAAAAAAAAGAAAGAAAGAAAGAACAGAAGGAAGAAAGGAAAAAGAACGCTACCTATCAAAAGACATAAAGACTTTTGGGACATTTTTCTGATAAAGTGAGGTGGGCTCACTTTCTAGTGGCTATATAGTCATGCATCACTTATAATCTTATATAAGACAGTGGTCCCATCCTATATAATAAAAGCCTAATATGCTAAGTGTCCAGTCATCAGGTTGGCCATTCAACCAATCAAAGTATAATATGCTAATGAATGCTAAGGCTGCTCAACCGCTCGCCAGGGCATGCACTGACCACTAGGGGGCAGATGCTCCTACTGGTAGGTTAGCTTGCTGCTGGGGTCCGGCCAATAAAGACTGAGCAAGATGGGCCAGACACACCCTGGAGCTCTCCTGGAGCCCTCCTGCGTTCCCTCCCTGGCTGGTCAACCTCCTGTGTCCCTCCCTGGCCCCAACTGTGCACTGGTGGGAGCCCTTGGCCTGGCCTGCACCCTCTCCTCAATCCAGGCTGAGGAACCCCCTGCCCCCTATGAATTTCATGCACTAGGCCTCTAGTAACATTATAATGGAGCTGAAAATTTCTATTGCCTAGTGATGTCATAGCCATCATAAAGGTTGGAGTGCATTACTCATGAGTCTGTGGTGATGCTGGTGTAAGGAAACCTACGGTGCTGCCAGTCATATAACAGTATAACCATACACTATGTACAGTATAAAATACTTGATAATGATCATACGTGACTATGTTACTGGTCACAAATACTTACTATTGTGCTACCATTCCCTACAGTATTCAGTACAGTAACATGCTGTATAGGTTTGTAGCCTAGAAGCAATAGGCTATCATACAGCCCAGGTGTGAAATAGGTTATACCATGTACGTTTGTGTAAGTGCACATGATGTTCACACAACGATGAAATTGCCTAATGACTTATTTCTCAGAACATATCCCTGTCAAGTGGTGCTTGATTGCAATAAGGTCTGTGTGTGTGTGTGTGTGTGTGTGTGTCGCGTGCCCCCAACCAAAATGGCAGAGCCAGTCACAGATGTGAGGGCATACTCAGTTAATTTCTATAAAAATTATAGCCCCATCAGAAGAAAAAATGAAAACAATTCATAGTAAAATGAAGTAGAATATAAATTGGTTCAAATACAGCTATGTGTCAGTAATCTACCAGGAGGGAGTGCAAATTCAAATCATTTGAAGAAGTAGGTTAGCCAGAATCCATGAACATGAACGGTGAACACTATCCATTTGAAGGCAAGAGCTTGGCGTTCCCTAGCCCAACTGGCATGGCTCAGTGGTTGAGTGTCGACCTGTGAACCGGGAGGTCACGGTTCAATTCCTGGTCAGGGCACATACCTGGGTTGCGGGCTCCATCCCCAGTGTGGAGCGTGCAGGAGGCAGCCAATCAATGATGCTCATTCATCATGGATGTTTCCATTTCTCTCTCCCTCTACCTTCCTTTCCAAAATCAACAAAAATACATTAAAAAAAGAAAAGAACTTGGGGGTTCCCATTGGCTGGTCTTAAGGATGGGTCAGCATGTCTGATCAGCTGCGAGAAATACCACCCTGATGTCTGCATCTCCAGCCAGAGCCTCTCAGTACAACGACCCATTCAACCCACTGGAAAGGTGTCCCAACTCACCTGAGTCAGTAGAACTGTTTACTTAGCATGCATTTCTTTTAGCCTCAGGAAAGCATAAAGTTACATGAAGAGCTCTAGTAAGCTCAGAATAATATTTTAATTTTATGTTTAGAAATAACACGCATACCTTGCATTTCGTATTTTAAACATTTGCAATGTTTAGTTTCCTGAAGATAATTTTACATTTTAGAATGTCTAAGGGGTTATCCTTGTAATGCCAATTTAAAATATCTAAATGAGAGCTATAATTGATTTAGATATGTGATTTCAGTTGAAAGGATATGAGAATTTTATTAAATATGTAAACCTTTTTTGTAATGTTCAAGAGAACTTAAGATTCATTATATTTTATAATTAGTTTATTATATTTATGAACACTGCTTACCTACTTGCGATTCTTTTGTTTGTTGAGCAACTGAAGTATTATTTATTGTTACAAAAAAATACTGAATACATTAAATGTATAAATGCAGTTTAATAATTCAAGGGAATTTAATTAATCAAATTGTAAACATTCTCTTAAAAGGGAGAGTTAGAGCCCTGGCTGGTGTGGCTCAATTGGTTGGGCAACATCCATGTATTGATGTGTGTGGGTTAGATCCCAGGTAGAAGGCGTGCAAGAAGCAGCCTATTGATACCAATCAATATTTCTCTCTCTCTCTCTCTAAAAACCAATGAAAAATCTTTTTTTAAAAAGAGTTATATTTGAAAGTTAAAATTCAAAGCTTGAAAGAAAACTAGATTATCAAATTTGTAATAAGTTAAACTGAATTACTGTATATTGTCATCTTTGCCCACACAACCTGTCTTTAAGAACTCTCCATGCCCAAATTGCCCTGTGATGGCAGGGGTTAGGGCAGGGGTGGGCAAACTTTTTGACTCGAGGGCCACAATGGGTTCTTAAACTGGACTGGAGGGCCGGAACAAAAGCATGGATGGAGTGTTTGTGTGAACTAATATAAATTCAAAGTAAACATCATTACATAAAAGGGTACGGTCTTTTTTTTTTTTTTTAGTTTTATTCATTTCAAACGGGCCGGATCCGGCCTGCGGGGCCGTAGTTTGCCCATGGCTGGGTTAGGGGGTGGGGAGGTGGTGGTGAGAGACAGGGAGAGTGGGACAAAGGTCTTGCTTGTGTAATCAGTAGATACACTAACAGTATCAAAGAGTACAGCATGATTGATTGTAACCCTGTCTATATTCAAGAAACATTTTTAAGATTCTGATCTAGGAAATGGGGTCATTTAAATGTAATCAAGATGGGGTTCCTCCCCTCCAGCAGTTTTTCCTTTTGACCACTTTTGCATTTCTCTGCTCTCCTCATTCAGTGGAGGACTTTCCAGCAAACACTTTCACTTTCTGGCCTTGACCTGCTTACTTTCACTTAGTGGAAAAAAACAGACATTGCACTCAGACAACCTTGAGTTCAAATCCTCATTTTGCCATTTGCGGCATGACCTTTAGAAAAGCTATTTGGTCTCATTGCTTTAGTTTCCTGATACATCAAACTGAGATAACAGTATTATTTACCTCTTCAGGTTGTTGAGAAAACCAGACAACAAAAAATAAAAGTGCCTGGCAACATGCACAGTAAAGGGTGGCAATTAATCCTGCCTATGGTTTCCATCAGTGTGCATGCAGAGACAGCACGGTAGCTTACGTTCACCTATGATAAAATATGTTTTAGGTTTCTGACCACAACAAGAGTGGACGAGCGTTGGTAAGAAAACATTTGGGCCAGCAGATAATTGGAGGTAATTTTCTCCACTCCTAGCCTTTGTTATCTCAATAAGTGGCAACACCGTTCTTTCTCTTGTTTGGTCTAAGATCTTGGAATCATGGTTGAGAACGTACAGAGTGCAGCTTCTTCTAGCCAGCTCCTTCCACCATCACCCTCCTTGGGATTCCTGCACTGTCCCCCTGACCAGTAGTCCCCCTTGCACTGCTGTACCATCACATTGGGTCCTCTGCAAGGTAGGGGAGTCCTTTTCAAACAGAAGTTGGATCATGTCACCTTTCTGCTTTCAAAACCTTCCACTGGCTTTCCATCTTACTAGCAGAAAAAGGCCTTTCACATCTGGCCCCTGAGTCAACTGGCATTACTTTTATTCCTAGAATATGGCACACTGGCTTTTACTTCTCTTCCTTTGTGCTTGATATTCCCTCTGCCTGGACTGCTCTTTTATTTTTTAATATATTTTTTTTATTGATTTCAGAGAGGAAGGGAGAGGGAGAGGAATTAGAAACACCAATGATGAGAGAGAATCATTGATTGCCTGCCTCCTGCACGTCCCCTACTTGGGACTGAGCCAGCAACCCAGGCATGTGCTCTGACCAGGAATCAAACCCTGACCTCAATAGGTTGACACTCAATCATTGAGCCACATTGGCCAGGCCGGACTGCTCCTTTTTTGATATCAACACACTCACTCACTCATGTCATTTAACTTTTTGCCCATATTAACTGAGCAGTCTTCTCGAAAATAAGGTACACTTTCAACCCCCACCCCACCTTATTTTACACAAGCTTGGTACATGTGGTTTACCTGACTTGCTAGCAGCTGAATATATAGTCAGGTACTCAAGTTTTGGCCAATGGATAAGTGTGAGTGACAAGACAAGTCCTGAAAGAGAAGATGTACGCTCTCAATTTCTCATCCTTTCTAGCCTGGTGACTGGAATCTGAATGCAATGGCAGGAGCTAGAAAAGCCAGCTTAGACTACCAGATGGAAGATGTGTGTTGAGACAGTAGGGAAATCTGCGCCCTTAATACCTCGTCAACTCCGGAATGCTTACATCTGAATGGTCTCCTACGAGAATACACTTTTGCCTTGTTTAAGCCATTTTCTTTTTCTTTTTCTTCTTTTTTTTTTTTAATATTTTATTGATTTTTTACAGAGAGGAAGGGAGAGAGATAGAGAGTCAGAAACATCGATGAGAGAGAAACATCAATCAGCCGCCTCCTGCACATCCCCCACTGGGGATGTGCCCGAAACCCAGGTACATGCCCTTGACCGGAATCGAACCTGGGACCCTTCAGTCCGCAGGCCGACGCTCTATCCACTGAGCCAAACCGGTTTCAGCAAGCCATTTTCATATTATTTTTGTTATGGAAGTCAAACTATAGACTAATACAGAGATATATATTTTTTGAAAGTCTGACTGCCCTTCCAACCCCCACCTGAGAAGGGACTGAAATGTAAAGTCCATGAGAATGAAAGCTCTGCTTGGTTCACTGTAAACAGCTTCTTGAACAGGGTACCCGAAGCATTCAGTCAATGTTTGTTGAATGACTGAAGGGCAAAACCACCAATATAATGGAAGGCCTTGAGGGATGCCCTGAGGAAGGACATGGCTGGTCAGTATAAGTAAGTGATCTGTACAGACAGCACTTAGCAATCTGTGTGTGGTTGGTTTTCTGCTCCGACAGTATCACATAGGCAGGATACAACCTGCTATTCCCGTTACCCGAGAGGCATAAATACTTGCAATATGGTTGTACGTTTCTTTTTGTAATTTAAATGAAGACTCCCAAGTAAAGTTCATGGTTGTAATGAAACTGGGCCACAGAGTCATGGAAAATTGTGACAAGGTTCCAACTGATGAGGAAAGGTCACAAGTAGCATGCTAAGCACAGATGGAGAAAAGGAACTTGTGTGCTAAGAGCTTGAGATGTGTGGCCAAGATGTGCATCAGTGCAGATGGCAAAAGCTGATAGCTGAAAGAACCACAGACAAAGATTGCACAAGCTGAGTTAGAATGAAACAGAGACATATCACAGGGTATCAGTAAGACACTTGAGGGCAAATGCTGTAGACGTAAAGCCACTGAGTTCCTGGGTGAGTAAGAATATAAAGAGATTTATAGGGCCAGGATAACATTTTTGGTATCAAATATCCTTTTCATGCTATTAAGTTTGTTTTGAACATCTTAATTACATAGATCAGCTAATGCAAACAACTTAAACCATCATGGTGGCTTTAAAAATATATACAGGAATGAGATCCTGTAGGCCTGGGATTAAGTCACCTAAGCTTTAAAATGTTCTATTTCCTGAGTGATGAAAGTTGCAGAGGTTTGGGCTATCTTGCCATACCACACCCCTGGGTGTAATATTACTGAAATAAAACAAGTCAAGATTTGTTCAGTCATTTTACAATATATATGTAACTTCTGGTAACAGTTAGTGGTATGAGGTTTCTTTTTGTTGAATAATTAGGTAGAAAGTTTTCTTCTTAATGTGCCTCTCTGCTTGAGAATTTCTTAGTAACAGAGTCATTTCTCCTTTCTAGAAACATAACACACACTCATAGCATAAGAACAGCTTTTAGATTAGGACTAACTGAAAGTTAGTAACAATAGTTACTTCTTTGTCCTCTACCTCATTCTTGTGCCTAATCATTGCTTGAATTTTGGTGAGGCCTCTCATCTTGTATAATGGATATATCAGACTGACTGAAGAGTAGGGTAACTATATGTGCTGCCTTTATATTGTGGCTCATTTATCTGAGGATTTCATGTTGCAGCCACTCCAGCATTTCAGAATGGGCACCAGAATACAGCAATCAAAGTGATCAAAATATGGTTTCATTTAAAACTCCTTCACAAGGGGAATCAAGGCTTTTCCACATTTGGTGCTTTTTTTGGTCCAGAGATACTTAAAGTTTCTTTTCAGTGAGCATGGCGGGTGAGGTGCCCTTTACTGGAACTAGTTGATGGCACAGGCCCCACCCCACCTTTGGTGATTTTCATCATGATATTCAAATAAAGTAATTTATGCACAGAAATATCTTGTAAACTACAGGTATGTATAAAACATAGATTATTGTTATCATTATGAAAGACGGCTGCTTGGTATAGGCCAGTGGTTGGCAAACCGTGGCTCGCGAGCCACATGCAGCTCTTTGGCCCCTTGAGTGTGGCTCTTCCACAAAATACCACGTGCGGGTGCGCACGTACAGTGCGAAGTTGATTTAAAAATTTAAGTAAAGTTTATTAAGTTAATTTTAGGGAACGTTGTGGAGTGAAAAAAGATGTAGTGTCGAGGATTGAGAAAGGTATGTTGAGATAGTTTGGACATATAGAGAGGATGAACGAAAGGAGATAGACGAAACAAGTATACAAGACGAGTGTGGATGGGAGAGTTGGAAGGGGTCGACCTCAGCGAACGTACCTCAATCAGATTGAGGACGTTTTTTAGCAAAGGCCAGCTTAGGAGTACCTTAATTAAGTTAATGACAATGTACCTACCTATATAGTTTGAGTTGAAAAAATTTGGCTCTCAAAAGAAATTTCAATCGTTGTACTGTTGATATTTGGCTCTGTTGACTAATGAGTTTGCCGACCACTGGTATAGGGTATAAGAACTTCAGGCTAGAAGCCTTAGAACCTATGAACCTGAAGAAGGGTGGGTTCCCCCTTGTGGAGGGAGAGAAAGGGGTCATTTTGAGGGAGAACAGTGGGAGGCCCTGGTTTGAAGATGACCCTATTAAGAATCATGTAGTCGGGAAGTCCTCTTTCACTGGAAGTGCTTTGGTTTGATAGTAGCTGCTGCCTGGAGAAGATCCATGCATTGTGAAACTTCAAAAACAATCTAGGCCAGTGGTTCTCAACCTTCCGGCTCTTTAAATACAGTTGCTCATGTTGTGACCCAACCATAAAATTATTTTTGTTGCTACTTCATAACTGTAATGTTGCTACTGTTATGAATCATAATGTAAATACCTGATATGCAGGATGGTCTTTGGCGACCCCTGTGAAAGGGTCGTTTGACCGCCAAAGGGGTCGCGACCCACAGGTTGAGAACCGCTGATATAGGCTAATAGATTTGTTTCATTGGGTGGATCAGATAATGAGCCTTATTGTCCTGAGAGTTTACTTATTGAAAAGAGGATTATGTTTAGTAACCTATGTATGTCATTTATCAACTCTTTAAAAAATTTAAAAACATAGAAAGCTCCCTGGCCAGTGTGGCTTAGTCTGGTTGGAGCATCGTCCCATGCCCCTAGGATCTCATGTTCAATTCCTGGTCAGGGCACATACCCAGGTTGTGGGTTTGATCCCCGGTTGGGGTGCATACAGGAGGCAACCGATTGATGTTTCTCTCTCACACTGATGTTTCTCTCTCTCTCTCCCTTCCTTTCTCTCTAAAATCAATTTAAAAAAATGTCCTCAGGTAAGGATTAAAAAAAAAATCATAGACAGCTACTGTATTCTCATCACTTTTGAAGTAGTCTTCCCAGAGGTGCTAGTTCTGCAGTAAATAAGCCCCGGCTTTAGAATCTTACCAAAAGGCAAAACTTGCTTTCCTTGTGCTGTTTTCCTGTACACTGAAGCCAGTGTTTTGGAAACCTGCAGTTATCTAAATTCCCATCGGGTGACATTGTTTAATCTAACATGCCCTCTTTCATATATGAAAATAGCTCCAAGGACATCCACTGCCCTGCTTTGAACTCTCTTAAAGGTAGTTGGGAGGGAGTTTCCAACCCCACTCCTTTTCCTCTGGTTTTCCTGCCCCTCCCCCCCTTTCCCTGAGCTGGTCCAGAGAGCCTCTGGCTGCTCCCCCCGCAAGGGCTAATCAGGGGAAAGAGCCTCTGACCTTGGCTATAAAGCACCTGTCTAATCACTGAGCTTATTAGGCCACCCGGAGTCCAGATGCATAAGTTACTGCAAATAAACATTTTTGGGGTGTGTGTGTGTGAAAATTTAGGTCTCTGATACTGAGAGGAAAAATCGATTGCTTTAAAATAACAACTACACCTATTTCAAATATTGTAATGAAAGTATGCAAAAAAACCAAAACACAAACCCTCACATAAAAAAGGCTGCAAAAATGTTATTTTCCTTTGAAGGCAGTAATAACTGAAAATAACAGGTTTCTTTCAGGCCACATCCTAAAAAGATAGCTGCTTTTTTTATGTCTTAGGCCTATACAAAGGTCTTCAAAGACCCCTGACCCCTGCCTTCTGAAGATTTTAGGCTAACACATTTGTTTTAAAAACTATGAGGTGCCTAATTTTTAAAAAACAACCGGCCACACCCCCTTCCTCAACCATATTGTCCCATCATCCAAATTACACTTTATGAACAGCCTTGATGTGCTCCACGCGTGCAAAAAGTACACAGCGTGGGTAAACTACTTTGCCTTAGGAGTCTATATTTAGTCATCACTTCGTTACATTATTTTATTTTTGTGAAATGAGAACTGATCGAGCAAACCTTTCCAACAGACCCACCAGACGATAAATACCACCATATGTTTGACTCACAGTACATTTGGGCACAAACACTTCAATTACAGCTTTGTGTTTAGTATCAGAACCCTTCTCTTGTGCGCGTGTTTTCGCTACAGATCCCTTGCTCTGCATCCCATTCTGGAAACCGCCTGTGACAGACAGAGCACCTTCCCAGGTACGCTCCCCAGCAGCAGATGTGTTTATGCACACAAAGGTGTGCGCGCACCTTTCCACGCACACATGTCCCCGCGCCGCGCTCCCAGCACATGCCCGCCGCGTGCGTGCGGCCGCGCACCGGGTCCCGGCGCACAGGCGGCCCCGAGCCCGCGGGAGCCCCGCCCGCCTCCCCGGCCGAGTGAACCGGCTGCACCGGCTGCGGCGCGAACCTCCCCACCCCCACGGGGGAGGGGGAGGGGGAGGGGCGGCCAGTGCCGGGAGGCGCCTCGGAGCGCCAGCGGGTCTTTCTTTTATTTTTTAAAAAAGACTGCGCCGCACACGCCCGGCCCCAGCGCCGCCGGGGCAGGCGGGAGGGAGAGGAGCGAGGCCGGCAGAACCCCCCGCACCCCCTCCCGGAGCCGCCGCTGCCGCCGCCGCCACCGCCTCCCGCTCCGCGGCGCCCCTCCCCCGCCGGCCCCTCCCCCGCGCGCCCGCCCGGCGCAGGCCGCTCGGGTTTGTTTTGCTGCGCGGCCGCCGCCGCCGCCGCCGCGGGCCTCCCGAGCTCATTTTTGCCTGGCTGGTCCCCGCTCCGCGCTCCCCAGTGTGGAGTGTCTGAGCCGTTGGCTGCTCCGAACCGTTTGGCTCTTTCCCTTAGTAACAGCTTTCCCCTTCTGCCTCAATTCCTCTCCCCGCGCGCCCTGCCCCCGCGCGCCGCCTCCCCCCGCCGCCGGCCGCGTGCGCCCCCGCCCCTCCCCCCGCGGCGGGAGCACCTCCGCTCGCCACCTGGGGACCCGCGCCGCGCTCCCCGCCCCCGCCCGCCCGGCGCCCATCCCCCGCGCCCTCCGCTCGCCGGGGTTATAATTGCCTCGCACCCCCCGGAGGGGTTATTTTGGGGTGGTTGGAGGCGGCGGCGGCGAGGAGGGGAATTTCCTTGTGCCTCCATTCCCGGGAGGGGGGAGCGGCGTCGGAGGCCACCGTTTCCAGGTAAGCGCGGGGGGCCGGACCCCGGGGTGGGGGCGGCCGCGGGCCCGGGTGGGGTGGGGGTGGGGGGCCCGGGTGGGGTGGGGGTGGGGGGCGCGGGCGGAGGCGGCCGGCGGGCGCGGGGCCGCGGGGGAAGGGGCGCCCCCGGAGCAGGCATTTTTCAACTTGGCCCTGTGGGCAGCCGGGGGGAGGGTGGGGGAGGGGACGGCTTTTCGGGTGTCCCCTCCCCCCCCCTTTTTCCTCGCAGGCTGCTTTGAAAATGCTCACGTGCCTGCCCAACCCCGACCCTTTCCTGGTCTCGGGGGATCCTTACCCTGATTATGTTGTCCCCGAAAATGTGCACCTCGGCCTGCTCCCCCTCGTCCAGCCTCGGTGCACGGACACCCCCTTTGAGTGTGTATGTGTGGGGGGCGGCTTTCAGGAAAGAATGTGCAGCAAATTGGATCAAGGAGCCATCATGAGGCCGACTCCTCGGGAGCCTATTTTTAGCGGAGGAGCGGGCTCTGTCGGGGCACGGTGCTGGGTCGGTGCTCCGGCGGCGATGGGAGTCTGCTGCCCCCTGGGGCGCGTCCGCCGCCCCGGCCCCGGCCTCGGCCTCGGCGTGGAGACCCGGGCCGGGCGCGCGGGGCCGGCGGCGGCGGCGGCTGTTGGGGCCGCGGTCCGGGCGGGGGCGCCGGCGGGGGAGGGGCGCGCGGCCGCCCTGGAGGACGTGCTGATTGGGAACTTGGTGCTTTTTTCGCGTCCGAAGGGGGCCTTGGGAGTCACTTTGAAGTTGGGTTCAGAAGTGTAGCGTTGGCAAAGTTATTGCCGGCTTCCTGGTAAGTTTGGGGTGGCGCAGAGGCGCGTTCTTTGGTGACAGTGTGCAGGCCACGTTGTGAGGGTGGTTTCTGGGGAACTTCCTCTTTGCAACCGATGTCCGTTTCTGAGCAGAAACTGACTTTTATTTCAGCGGAATATTCATCTTCAGCGGCAGCTCGAGGGAAGCGGTGCATGTGCCAGCAGGTCCAGTATTTTGGGAAGTTCCTAATTTGCCGAAAACAGGCATCACTTTGCAGTGGCCACCGAGATGGGATTGTAGGCTGTGAACATGGTGTGTTTCTTGTAAAATGTGGGTCGTAGTGGCTCTTTAAAAAGGCGCCTGCTCGGTTGTCTAGTGACCGTCCCTAAAGTAATTGGGTGATCGTCAGTGACCAGGGTTGGAACCTGGTTGAAAACTAGGTTTGCTCAGTGTCTGGAGTTTCCTTCCCACCATGGGCTGGGCAGGCACCAAGGTGAACAGCTTTGGTACCTCCGTGATTTACAGTTGACTTGGGGAAGTTTACTATTGGTTTTCCTGTTTTCCAGACAAGAACTTTATGTGGCTCTAAACAAGCGTGTGAATAAACGATGGCGGGTGAATTGCGGGCTATTTTTAGTCTACATGGTCTGCCCGCCCCTCCCCCCAGGTCCTGAAATCATGATCTTCCTTCCCTCTTTTTTCCTAAAGACTCTTTTATCCCATTGGGAAATAGAAGACACCTGGTGGTGTTTTCAGCCACTCACCTAAGACAAATTGTAGTAAATATCCTCGCTACACATTGAAGGTGCAGCGAGTGACTTTTTGGCTACCCCAGTGTGTGTGGTGCATTTTCATTTTTGTTGAATCAGACCTCTGCTACATTCGTGTATTTTAGTAATCCTGACTTCCTGGGCCTGTATGTTCTCACCGTTTTATTAAGCTGATAGTCTAGGGAAATGGAGCAGCTCTGTCTCCATGAAGACGGTGTGTATGTTGGATTGTATCATGGGAGTTCATGGCAAGCAAGCCTCGGAAATGATCAGTGAGGGTTCTAGCAATAGTGAGCATTTATCTACCTGTGGAGGAGGGGCGGCAGATAGAAATGTGGCCGAGAGTGGTGAGGTGGGGGTTGCGTTGTTTATACTTCTCCCTCTTAAATTGGGGTTTTCTTGCTTGTTTTGAATATAATATTTTCCAGTTCTTTTATCATGCATTGTCTGATGCATGTAATCACAACCATTAAATCCATAAATAACTACTGTTTTTGCCATTTGAGTAGTTAGAATCAGACCCATAGGGGAAAGCACTAAACTGTACTGGGGCGAAACAATGTTTACATGGAAAAAGTTTTTCTTACTATGAAGGAACTTAATTAAGGGACTCGTTACTGGCTTGAAAATTGTTACTTAGCTCACCATTAGTTAATGGAGGGACGTTTGGTTATTCAAGTGATGGAGACACATTGTAAATGAAGTGGCCCTTGGTGGAGGTTGTATTTTTGCATTGGGTGCTTCAAGGAAGTGTTCAGCATTTTAATAAACTTCTTACGTGTGCCCAGGAATCTTTCTGTTGCTTGTGTTCTCAACATCTAATTAAGGTTTATCATGATTACCATGATGCTTGCTTACAGGAGAACAAGACATAACTGCTTCCTGTGTGCTGGGAGCCTTCAAGCTAATGTGCAGGAGGGGTAGACCCTTCATAGAAACGTAGGGGCTACTAATGAAAAAAGATGTGAACTAATGGACTTTTTGAACAGCAACCTGTTGAATAAATACATGTTTGTATGTTGCAATGAAATATAAGCACAATCTTGTGAAATGAGTAGCTGACAAAGGAATCCGCCCACAATTTACTACAGCATTATTTCTGACTGGACACATTTTGATGAAGTTCATAGAAATAATTTGTTGAGTTTGTTCAGTTTCTGTATTTATGTAAAAAGAATTGAGTGGAATGAGGATGGTGGTAAGTCAGGGGAGAGAGATGGCTAAATATTGACATGTCTGGGATTTTGTATTTTTCTAATACAAGTGAATTTGACTCTTCACAAATAACATTTACAGTATGAAATGCAAAAAAAAAGCAGCTAACATAGAGACATTTATGCATTCCCATAAAACAGAAGAGGTAGGCCCTCAGGGCTATGTAATGAAGAATTAATAAGAGTATGGTCCAGCTTGGAGACCACCATGGTGGTATCTCCTGTTCTATCACCAACAACTTGAATTTAAAACAATTAAAAAATAAAATTAAAAAAGCTGTGTGAGAGCTGTTGTTGGAGAAGTTCCCTATTCACCACCTCTGGGATTGGGCTAGTAAGAATACAATGAATTGCCCTGTTAAGAAGAGCCAGAAGAAAGGGACTCAGCTGGGGCTGTGCTCTAGGAAAGGTGAGAGAGATGCTTTCTGTGCCATTTATACCTCAGGCTAATCTTGAGATGGGTAGTATTGGGGTTTTTTTTGTGGACTATGAAATAGAAGTGCAGAGAAGTTAATTCACTCATCCAAGGCCTCAAAATGATCAAATGATGCACTACAGTCCACCCTATCCATCATGTTCTTTCTAGATGGCTGTGGCTGCGCCAAGTCTTTCCAGCTGTCTTGTCTTTTCTCTAGATATCCTTGCAAAAACTAGTGTTTCTAATCAGGTTTAAATTTCTTCAGTTGTGTGTCTCTACTAACAGGGTCAAGTGATTGCAGGGATAAATGAAATTCATGGGATTCAAACATCATTGTGCTTAAATCTCCAGAACTGTTTAGTAAGATACAGTCTTGGCAACTGCTGTATATTCTATCTTAAGGTTGACTGTGGTGAAGGGCCTCTCCAAGTCCTACTGCCTGCAGACCTGCAGAAATAAGAAAATGTGGTTCCATGCCTATAATTAAGAAGGAAAAGCAAATAAAAGTACCCTCAGAGTACATATTCCTTGAATAAGAAACATCCGTATTTTGTGTAATATAGTGATTCCATCAGAGATCCTGGAGGCCAGCTGCCTGGGTTCAAACCCGGGCACTCTCCCGTACTACATGTGCCCGGAGGGAGTAACTCCTGCTGTACTCCGTTTCCTCCTCATGGGGACAGTCGACTTTGTAGAGTTCAGAGGATTGAGAGAAGTGTATGTGTAAGGTGCTGAGAACAGTACTTGACATACAGCAAGCATCATGGAAATGTAAGGTGTTGGGGATGATGATGATGATGGGTTTGGATTTGAAGTTTGCTTCTTTGTATTACATTTTATTTGCTTGTTACTTGTTTTCAGTGGAGGCATAATGTCATAGAAAGCATTTGGCAGCTTTATTTCCTGAGTTCCTTGTCAAAGTATTTGAAATAAATTTGGCTTAATTTATTTACTATCAGTTGTGATTAAGGCCTACCTTGAAGAATTAGATTGGATTTTAATAATATCAAATTATGTGGTTGGTGTAGGGACAGTGGTGCATCTTTTGCATGCCTTTGTTGCTGTTCTGTCACTTGGGCTTGGACTTTTTAAATCCACTTGTACCATTTTAAATATTTTCCCAACTTTAAAATTTTTGTTTGTTTTTCAATGCCGTATTCGGTAGTACCGAGGATCTGCTTTTTTTGATTGGAGTGATTACTTCAAGTGGGTTATTGTTTCTCCAGCCTTGACCTTTCATCTGTGTTCTTGCTCCATATTTCAGCTGCTGTCAAGACAGTTCTCCTTGGAAGTTCTGTTCCTCTGAAATATCTGTGAGCCTTGTCTTATTTTCACTTCCCATTTTTTACTATTCTTAATTCAGCGATAATGCTAACTACTGTTGGAGTTCTGAGTCAGGACTACCCACATGCTTTGACAGGTACTTGTGACAATCTGAGTGGGTGATACCTTGGTTTTTAAGCGGAGAAACCAAGGTTCAGGGTATATATAAGTGGCGTTAGGCCCAGCATGTCTGTGGTGTAGCTGGTGTTCTTACTAGCAGTCCACTGTCTTCTCAGTGAGTGAATGAAAAAATGAATGAGTGAATGGTTTTCAGTCTGGGTTATTGCATTAATTTTCTAGTAGGTTGCTTTGAGCAGCCTTTCTTCTTCATCCTATCTTCTGTAACTACTGACAGTGTAATTTATTTAAAATACTGACTTCATCATGTCACTTCCCCTGCTGGAGAACCCATAATGGCTTCCCTTTGCCAACTGGATTGCGTTCATATGCTTCAGTCTGGCTTTTAAGGCTCCATTCTACCTATTCAGCTTAATTTCCCACTCCTTTCCAACTGGGATTCTTGCCTGCCTATCAAATACTGCAGTTTTCCATACTCATTACTCTGCTGCTTTTGTGCATGCTGTTCCTTCCATTTGTCCTCTGGATGGCCTGATTTCAGTCCCACTTCTTCGATGAAGATTTTTCTGGCCATTCTGACTCAGGATATTTCTTCTCTGAGATTCCATTGATTTAGTGACTATCACAAACTTCATAATTATTCATTGTTTTATGAGTATGTATCATATTAGCCAACTATACATCATATTTCTTGGACTTTTCCCTTTTATAGTATTTCTTTTATAGTATTTTAAAAAAATGTTTTGATTGATTATTTTAGAGAGAGAGGAAGGGAGAGGGAGAGAGGTACATTGATCAGCTGCCTCCTGCACGCCCCCTACTGGGGATCGAGCTGGCAACCCCAGGTATGTGCCCTCACCAGGAATGAACCTGCAACCTCTTGGTGCACGGGACAATGTTCAACCAACTGAGCCACATTGGCCAGGGTGTTGCAGAATTCTTGACTTTATCTCACACCATCTTCATGTTAAATGGATTGTTTCTACAAGGGCCAATGCTAAAATACAATGGCAGTCCTATAGATATGGCAGAAACTTCTTTTTGACTTAGGCCTTCAAGGTTTAGGTGTACGATAGTCAACATTTAATTGTTAATTTTGAATTAAAAGAAAACAGTGAAAACTTAGAGTGAAATGAAAATGAATAATTTTGTCTTAATTCAAGAATGGTAGCCACATTGGTGAAAAACCTACTCTAGTTGGGAATCATGTCACACTAAGTTGGTTTATCTGGTTATCTTTATGCCTGTTTTAACTTAAGATTTTGGACTTTATGTATTTATTTTTAATCTCTCAGGCTTTTTTGCTTATTATTTTCTTGGTGGTGTGCCTAAATAAGATTTTATTTTTAGCTTTCAGTATGTTTGACAGCATTCTGACCACATTGGAGTCCCATTTGAGCCATTGCTATGAATGTTTTAACATTTAGTATAGGATGTATCTATTATATTGTGTGAGTGAGTTTAATTTAACAGAAGAATGTCATTGTGACCATCTCCCTTCAGTAGGATTTTATGGTAAGGTTGTGCCGTATTACTAGTAGTTACAAACAAAACTGGGTAATTTATTTGAAACACAGCTAATTTGTTTATATCCTTCTGAAATTTTTAATGTTTAGAGTTCTAAAATCTAAGTTTTTTAAAGCATGGTTTTTATTTGCATCAAACAAAATGAGTTGGACATTACCCTGCTTTCTGAGGGATTAGATTCCTAACTCAGAATTGATATAATCAAACTATAAGGGTCATCCTGAAAGATCAACAATTAAATTCCAGTAAACATAGAAAGAGTATTCAGATTAAGGAAAAGATTTGTGTGAAATGAATAGTTTGAAGAATGAATGAGGAAGAATAGGTATTGAATGTTTAAGCTGGAGGTTTGCCACCTGTTTTCTTCTGTAGCTGTGAAAGTTTCTTTCAGGAGGTAGAATAAAAAAAAAAAAAACAACCAGAAGAGAAACATGAGGAGCACAGGCCAAAAGATGGTCATTCCAATATCTTAATAGAATAATTCTTATGAAATGGTACTCTGTATTCTCAGACTTTTTTTTAAAGATAAAGATGTTTAACTTCTTTTAATTACCTTAAAACAAAAACAGTGAAGAATTTTTACTCTTTAGGAACTAGATTTCAGTCTACTTCTTGATATCTTTATTTTGCCTTAGAACAAAGGTGGTACCAGAACTTTTTTTTTTTTTTGCATTGAGTCCTTTTTAACACTGAATGATAAGACGTTATAATGAAATAATCAGTGACTGTTTTTATTCTTACTGCTTATCTACTTGCATGATAGGAAGCATTTTAAATTTTAACTTGTGTTCACTATTACGCAAATGATTTTTTATCAGTTTTTGTTAAAACTGTGGGTTTTAGTTATGTGGGTAAGTGATTTAGCGTCTAGTAATATGTATTAAGAGGATCACATGAAATAGTAACTAAAGTTTGCTCATTCAATCAATTTCTGTATTAAAATTCTCAAATTCTGTCACTTAATTTTATGTGATTTTTTTTTTTAAATATATTTTATTAATTTTTTACAGAGAGGAAGGGAGAGAGAGAGATAGAAAGTTAGAAACATCGATGAGAGAGAAACATCGACCAGCTGCCTCCTGCACATCTCCTACTGGGGATGTGCCCGCAACCCAGGTACATGCCCTTGACCGGAATCGAACCCGGGACCTTTCAGTCCACAGGCCGACGCTCTATCCACTGAGCCAAACCGGTTTCGGCAATTTTATGTGATTTTTAAAAGGAAGATCTGCATGGAAATTTGCTTAATTTATGGTTTTAAAGACTAAAAAAATCTACAGCCTTGTGTAGAATAATAGTCAGAAAGTACTTGACATTAGCATGAGCAGACATCTTGCTAGAGAAGTTACAGTGATAGCCTATTTTGGTGGTTACCTTCAAAATAGGTAATAAAACAAAAATTATGGGTTAGAGAGAGGTGTTTTATGCTTTCTCCTTCATTTGAACAGGCTAATTGTGTACTAATTTTGTTCCATCTCCATTTTGATGCTATCAGATGCCATTAACTCAGACTGTAAGGCAATGCTTTGGGTTTTTGAAATAAGGTAGTAGGAATAATGAATGATTTTCCTTAACATCTTATTTTCTGTATTTCTACATAATTATCCCCTTATGGTATAAAATTTATCGTATGTGTGTAAATTTTTAGTTGTTGTTTGTAGCTGTGGCAATGTTCTTTGGCACCTGTTTATATAAAAATGTAATATGCTATATAGTTAAAAAATTTTTCCTTCACTAAAGTGATGTATTTTATCTAAGTCACCTTTCTCTGGTTTTCTTAGTAAGCAATGTACATTTGTGAGATCATATACAGGTTAGGAGTGCAGTCTGTTACTGTGTCAGGGAAATAGTTTTTCTATTTAGTTTTTCTATTCTTGTGCAAAAACTAACAGACCCTCCCAGAATTATTTTTTTGTCTTTGGACTTTCTTATGTCCTGCCAGCAGAGGTCACCAGTTTTATTACCTGGTGAGAGATGTTTTGTGTGAAGTGAATTGGTCTTTTACAGGTTTGTTTCAATTTGATGTTTATGACTTTCTTGTTAGTGTTTTTTATAGAGTCTTCTCAAAGATACCTTTAAATGAAAAAAAACAAGGAGGCAAGAGACCTTGTGTAGTCTGTTGCCATTTTAGCTTAGAAAGGGGGAGAGGAGTGGAAAGGACACACATGATAGTGGGGTGTGTTATGATGTGTATGCATGCTTGTCTTATGTGTTTAAGATGTCTCCAGAAAGATGCACAAGTGACTTCTAAGAGTGGTTTTGGGGGCGGGGTTGGGGTGGAGAGATCAGGAGGTAAGATGTGGGAGAAGCTTATTTTTATGCATAATCTTTTGAACTGTTTGAATTTTGTGTTTTACCATTTCAAAAAAAGGAATGATTGTGAAAAATCAAAGCTTCCAATTAAGAATTCTTAATCTTTTCTATTCCTTTCACTCTGGACAGTCAAAAGAAGAGAAACTATGTTAATTTCTCTCATGCTTTTTAGTCAATTTTTAAAAGAGCTGGAACACTGTATATTCCTGCATGCAGTTATTTTTATTTCTAAAATTTGTTGTCAGAATTAGAGCCAGTGAGTATGATGATAAGTTTTGGTTTTGTTTCATGATTGAGTCATCAGACAAGTAAAAGTATTTAGTGATAGTGACTGGTGATTTTTGAATCCTATCCAAGGTTGATCATTAGAAATTAATTCATTGCAAAGTTGAAAAGATTTTGGTTGTGTAGAAGTAATGGTGCCTGATTTCAAAGTGTTGTTTTGGAAATTAGGTGGAAATTGGAGTGCTCATAGTTTAGCAGTTGATTTTAATAATTATGATAATCTTTAATAAAATGGGATTTGTGGAACCATATATTCTGACATTGCATGGATCCTAACATGATTATATATTATTGACTCCAAGGAGACAGATAACATTAGACTTTGATTTCATTTTTGGTTGCAGTGGGTGTCACTTGTAATTGTACATTGGCTGTTTAGTTTACCCAAAGGGTTGCCTTCTAGTTGTGCTTACTACTTTTAAGTTAAGCTGGAACAACCTCAGAGAAAGGTAGCATCTGTTTTTGTGTGCATTTAATTCTGCTGCTCTGACTGACACTTGTGTTTCCTGAGAGCAGTGCCTCTTTTTAGAGCTAAGAGGATGAAGTAGGGTCTGTGCCTGATCTTTGGCAGTAGCCCTGACTGTAGGGTGTTAATGTGGTAAAGAGCTCACCTCTGAAGCAGGCATACCTGATTTGAATCCTGTCACCCCTATTTATTAATTTGTTATATGGCTTTGGGAAATTATATAACCACTAGCGCCCCGGTGCACGAAATTCATACACGGGGAGGGGGTGTCCCCTCAGCCCGGCCTGCACCCTCTCCAATCTGGGACCCCTCGGGGGGATGTCCAACTGCTGGTTTAGGATATCCCTCTTGCAATCCAGGACTGGCAGTTGGACATACCTCTCGCAATCCAGGACCGCTGGCTCCTAACTGCTCACCTGCCTGCCTACCTGATTGCCCCTAACCACTCTGCCTGCTGGCCTGCTCACCCCCAACTGCCCCCCCTCTCCGCTGGCCTGCTCACCCCCAACTGCCCCCACCCTGCTGGCCTGCTTGCCCCCAACTGCTGCCCCCGCTGGCCTGCTTGCCCCCAACTGCTGCCCCCGCTGGCCTGATCACCCCCAACTGTCCTCCCGTCCTGGCCTGATCCCCCCTAACAGCCTCTGCCTCGGCCCCGCCACCATGGCTTTGTCCGGAAGAACGTCTGGAAGGTCTCCCGGTCTAATTAGCATATTACCCTTTTATTAGTATAGATTCCAATTGGTTTCCACTCTGAAAAATGGGAGTAAAGGGTAATTAGTACTTTTCTTCATAGAGCATTTGTGGGGATTGAAATGTGGATGCATGTAAAGCAAATTATTGTAGGGCCTGGCACAAAGGAAGCAATAAATGCTAGCTACTGCTTGGTACTTCGTTAGCTGCAGGAGGAACAGCTGTAGAGACGGCAGAAAAGTGACACCCCTCCTGTAAACCTGTCAAGGCTTCTTGTGGCAACTGCAGAGAATGGGATGGTTAGAATTCCCAAGTTAGAGAGAGGGCTGAGACCACCACATTTGGTGACAGCTTTTATTGCTCACTCTGAAATGATACTGTGTACTGTGGAGCTTTGTTCTTCTGATACATATGCTGTCTTACAGTGATATTTTATGTTGAATTTGGTCATATCTTTGATATGTTTCAAGGAAAAAAGGTTCCTACCTTTCTTAAAAAATAGTCTTCTTGCTTTCTGGAACGGAATCTTGGCTCCTTTATCCAGTCTTTGGGAGATCAGACACTGCTCTGCTCTCTGTGGGTACTGCTTATGGACAGATCAGTCATTTTAAATAGGCATGTTACACACTATGCAAACTTTGACTTGGACTCTCACTAAGAAATACTATGACCTAACACAGGATGTGTCTATGTGCAAAAATACTGAAAGTTTTCAGAATGATATTTGCTTTAATGCAGGGTACACATTTTCAGTACTCTTATTTTTTGTTTAAAAACATGCAGGGTGAGTCGAATATACAACATTAGAAAAGGGATTCATCCTTTTCTACAAATTCATTGACCCTTGAACTCATTGTGTTCGTACTGTAAGAATTGTGAGGGTCCGCTTGCTAACCCAGCATCCTGCTGTACAGCTTTTGGAGTCTGCAGAGACAATGAATATACTCAAAACCTAAGTTAAAAGAAACAGAGACTTTGACCAGTTAAATTTGACTTGTCCACGTGTTCCCTGATACTCATATAGTCTTTCTAGTTTATTTCCTTTTGGGTCCCTTCCACCCCATTAGAACCCTGGCCTTTACCTGATACTGATAATGTCATTTTTGCCGGACTTTTAATCCCTTTGATCTTGGCCTTCCCGAAGGGCTCAGAGCATGCACACTCCATGCCTTTTGTCTCTTTAAACCAGCCATTACTGTACCCGGTACACGTGGTTCTGTGGCCCAGGTTGACTCTTAATTCTGAATTCTGATCTACTACTACCCACATTCTAGCATGCGAACATCCTGTACTTCCTGTATTTTTACTGTTGAGTGTAGGTTGGCAGTGGCATGAGATTTTCATTTAATGATAAGTGGTAATGAGACAGAGTTAGAAGATAGAGGAGGGTCAGAGTTGGAAGAAATAGGGGTAGGTCATGGTAACACTGTCAGGGTGAGCTGGGACAACATCTGCTCCTGGTTACTGGTGAAAATATCTAGGACAATTTGAGATATTGGGTGTTTGGAGTGGAGGTGTGGGGATAAGAAGTCTTGGTATTATTATTTGGAAGATGACTTTTTTCCCCCATTTTTTTTTTTTTTTTTGGTTAATCCTCACCCGAGGATATTTTTCCATTGATTTTTAGGTAGAGTGGGAAAGGGAAAGACAGAGAGAAACATCAATGTGAGAGAAACACATCGATTACTTGCCTCCTGCACAAGCCCCTACCAGGGCCCGGGCCAGGGAGGAGCCTGCAACTGAGGTACTTGCCCTTGACCGGAATCGAACCTGGGACCCTTTGGTCCACAGGTCGACGCTCTATCCACTGAAGAAAACCAACTAGTGCTCCTCCATTTTTATTGAGGATTTTTTTGTCAGAGGGAGATAGTTGTCAGAAGGGAGATAGTTGAGCTGTCCTCTGGAAACCAGAATTTGCTATAAGGGAAGATAAGATTTTCAGTTTTAGAGCTTTGAACGAAAATCATTGCCACAGCATTTTAGTGATATTTTAAGAACTATTTATAAATAAAAATTTTACAATTCAGGTAAAAAATTACCAAGCATAGTATATTTAAAACATTAACATTTTCATTTTTCTCTGAATGTTGTTAAAACAGGCAAGGCCCTGTTAAATAGGGACATGAACAGAGAATTTACAGTATATTAGAAGCTTTTGTGCTTTTTTTACTCTGTTTATATGTCTGCTGGAGTGGACTTTTAAGTAGATAACTTCATCTTTTGTATCGCTGGGCTCTCTGCTTCTTGCATGTGGGCATGTTTTCTAATTTGTTGTTTCTCTACTTGGTTTGTTCCATTTTATTGGGTCATATACTCTCATGAATAGCTGGCTGCCTTGTTTCCATCTAGTCTCATTTGCCTTTCTTGCATTTTCTTCCAGATGACTCATGCTAATAGATAACATTGGTTGGTTGGTTCCTTTGGTCTGACAAATCAACGTATAAGTGATTCCTACAAGTGAGAACTGGTAGTAACAGGAAAAGTGGCTTTTTTGTGTGTGTGTGTGCATAACAGCATACTGATTTTTTGGTAAATTACTATGATAAATGCTCACGGTATAATTTACATGAATGCATATGTGGCTTTATAGAGTCCTTAGGGAAAACACTTATACATACTATTTTGTCTGGCATTATATAAGGTGCTCAATAAATGCTAGTTTTCTTCCCTTTAGTCTTCTTCTATGGGTTTTCCATCGTACTCAGTACAAAATTTAAATGCCTTTCCTTAACTCCCACCATGTGATCCTGTCCTTGGACACTTCACAAACCTTATCATATTTCACAGCACCCTCCCCCTTGTTCCAGCCATACCAGCTCCACCCCCACTGAACAAGCTTATACCTGTCTCCGTACCTTAATTGCTTTGCTCTGTGCTTCAGGCTTGGCCCTGAAATTGTCATATGGCTAATTCCTTTATGTCACTCAGATTTCACTTCCAATACCACCATCTCAGGTCACATCGAGAGGTCATAAGCTGCCCATTTCTTAGCCATTTTTGTTCCCATAGCCATTTTTAGTCACAAGACCCTCTTATTTTCCTCATAGCACTAGAACATTTACACACACACACACACACACATTATATATATATATATATATATATAAATTCCTGTGTTCTGTAAGGATGAACCAGTAGTTTAAGGCTTTCAGCTTGTCATGAAAACATTTCTGAGAGAATGAGTCACTTAAATATATACATATACTAGAGGCCTGATGCACGAAATTCATGCAAGGGGCTCGGCCTCACAGACCCTCGCAGCCTCGACCGGCCCTCGCAGCCCTGGCTTCGTCTGGAAGGTTGTTCTGCTGTTTGGTCTAATTAGCATATTAGCTCTTTATTATGTATGTATTTATTTTGTATGTATACATAGTTTTAACTCACCTCTATAGTTTAAGCTCCATGAGAACAGGTATGGGCTCTGTCATGTCACTCCAGGATCTAAAGCCAGGACCTGGTACGCGTTCAGTAAGTATTTGAGAGAATTGTTCTCAGGAAGGTTTTCATGACCAGCTGATAGGCTTAAACTGGTTCATCCTTACAATAGAACACTGGAAATAATTCATTGAAAGACCAGCATTTAGAGGAGGGTTGGAAGAGGCTTTATTACACATTGGTATATACATTTGGAGGCCTAGGGAACATATATGTGTGTACCTCTCACTTTTCTTGGAGGAATGTACTTAGAGGTGGTATTAGAATCAATCTGAAGAAAATAAATGGATGATTGATGAAATTTGAAAATGTGCTTGTATTCATCATAACTGCTAGATTTAAGAGGTTAACACTTACTTTTTCTTAAGTTAAAGATTCATATTTCATTTAAGTAATATGCTGAGGGCTAGATACTCCATTTATGTTTTATATAGGTTCTGGAAGTTTTGTAATTTGCCTTTGCTTACATTTACTTGTGATATTGTCTTTTCTTATATATTTTTATTGATGAGGGAGAGGGAGAGAGATACAGAAACATCAGTAATGGGAGAGAATCATTGATCAGCTGCCTCCTGCATCCCCTACTGGAGATCAAGCCCGCAACCCAGGCATGTGCCCTTGACCAGAATTGAACCTGGGACTCTTCAGTCTGCAGGCAGCTCTATCCACTGAGCCAAACCTGCTAGGGCAACTTGTCATATTGTCTTGATTAATCATGGTCAACTTCTCAAAGTTGTATATGAGTCAGAACTCTTAGTTGTGTGATAGAAACTCAAAGTTAGCTTAACCCGAAAAGGAGATTTATTTATTGGCATATGGAGTCCAAAATGGATTGAATAACTCAGCTATAGGAAGGGCATTGAGTCAGCCAGGCTTTAGGACAACTAGAATCAGACCCATTTGATGCTACCAGAAATTTCTGTTTAACAATTTTGTGTGTGTGTGTGTGTGTGTGTGTGTGTGTGTAGGTTAGTTACATTCTCTCATAGTAGATTGGCATTCTTTACATGGAGGAAAACGTGACTTGCCAGTGCCAGAGTTTCTATTGTTTTTACGTGCTATAGAGTAAGGACTACCTCTTTCTCTATTTTGTTTGGAAAGCTCTTGAAGCACTGATGAATTTGGTTTGGGAGAGTTTTCCATGGCCAGAGGCCACATATAAACTACTAGAGGTCCAGTGCATGGATTTGTGCACCAGTGGGGTCCCTCGGCCTGGCCTGCGGGGATCAGGCTGAAACCAGCTCTCTGACATCCCCCGAGGGGTCCCGGATTGCGAGAGCGCGCAGGCCAGGCTGAGGGACCCCACCAGTGCACAATCGGGCCCCGGGAGGGACCTTGGGAGGGCTCCAGGGTGTGTCCGGCCCATCTCGCCCAGTCCTGATTGGCCAGACCCCAGCAGCAAGCTAACCTACTGGTTGGAGCGTCTGCCCCCCCGGTGGTCAGTGTGCGTATAGCGAACAGTTGGACACTTAGCATATTAGGCTTTTATCATATAGGACTAGAGGCCCGGTGCACAAATTTGTTGGCTGACCCTGTCCCTGATTGGAGTGGGGGGGCTGATTGGGGGCGGGGCTGGCCAGGGGAAGGGTCCACGGGCGGTCAGCCCCGCGCCCTGGTCGAACTCCTTGTCAAGGGGACAATTTGCATATTAGCCTTTTATTATATAGGATGGCTGTTCTAAGTACTTGGTGGGAGTGGGAGGGGAGCAGTGCGAATGACAGTTGAGTAAACAAGGAAACTGCTGGGCAGACAATCTCTCCCCCTCCCCCCTCACCCCAAAATGTGAGTTCATTTATTTATAATTGGGAAAGTTGTGCCTTTCATCCATGAGAATAGTTAGCGTAAAATTCTCCTTTAACTAGAATTGGCACCTTTTTTTTTTCCTCTGTGGTTCCCGACCTTTTAAAATACAGATTCATTTTTAAAATGAAAAGTTGAGGTTCCTTATGTGATAGTAATTTTATGTACCCTGTCTCTTGCTAAATTGGGTATTCAAATGAATTTGATTTCTAAAAATGAGTTATGTAGTAAAAATATTGATGCTATTTATTTTTGTTTTTAACATTACTTCTAATTTAACAGATAATGGAAGCCAATATTTGAGGCAGCTGTTAGAAAATTATCAACAGGTTAATTATACATATATAGGGGATATTTTAATCTCTGAGGAAGATAACCACCTTCATCCTAACCACACAGTTACGGTAAACATTTTTTTAGCATGTAACAAAATTAATAAGTTACATATTCCTAACAGTGGTTATATGAAGCAATATTTTATTAGCTCACTAAAATAAGAAAATATCCATGTACGAAAAAGCCTTTTGTGACTCAACTTATTAATTTTTCTGGACTTCATTTGCTTAATCTTTAAAACTTTGAACTGGGCTTCTGATATCTCTTCTGGATTGAA
Source organism: Myotis yumanensis (assembly GCF_028538775.1). Lineage (NCBI taxonomy): Eukaryota > Metazoa > Chordata > Mammalia > Chiroptera > Vespertilionidae > Myotis > Myotis yumanensis. The sequence continues at coordinate 180,721,685 of NW_027223753.1, forward strand.
TGCTCTTTGACCCTATGATTGCACATGTAATTTAAATATTAAGCCAGTATTCAGCCAAATTAAGTGGAAAATGTACAGTACTGATCTCATCAGGTTAATCATTACCTGAACTGATTTTCCTAACAAAAAACAAAACAAAACATTTTCATTTCTCTGACACCTCAATTTTGAACAGATTAGCTATACAAAAAATATTCTTTAGGAATCTTAAGAAACTTCTGTTGTTTTATCCATTAACCTCTGAGTTCAAGTGCATTTGTTATATCCATTTCATTGTAGAGAAAATTAAAATAACATCAAATACATTTTTGAGATGATTGTTTCCTTTAATAACTTTATTTTTTAAAGAACAGTTTATTGATTTTTAGAGAGGAAGGGAGAAGAGAGAAACATGATGTGAGAGGGCAACATCGATCGACTGCCTCCTGCAAACTGCCCACGGGGGATCAAGCCTCCAACCCGGGCATGTGTCCTGACCGGGAATCGAACCAGCAACATTTCAATGCATGGGAGGATGCACAATCAATTGAGCCATACTGGCCAGGCCTAATGCCTTTATTTTAATTGTATGATAGCTGAATGTCAAAGCCAATAATTTTTTGGTACTTTAGGTTTTATTTTAGTTTTGATTTTGCTCTGTGTTCTACACTTATGAAATTGTACCAAGTCTGTATCTCTTAAGTATAATGAAATGATGTTCACATTCATAATTTTTAAAATATTAAAATAAATTACAAGTGTTGTCCATATTAACGGAGAATCTGTGTACATATATTGAAATAATTTACAATAAAAATAGGTATGTGAGTGGTATAACGGGAGGAGAGGAATATTTATTAGGGCATAAAGATGCCAAACAGGTTGATCTTTTCTGGCAAACCGTATGCTTTATGTGTAGGCTATGCTTTGAAAGTTGGACGGTAATGTGAATGGACAGGAAAGGTAAGAAGGGATCATATTATCAAGTGACTTTTTTGCTGTGATAAGAACATTCTTTTGTAACAGGGAAGGAAGGAGACTTTAAACAGAACAGCAGGATTATGTTTCAATCCTGGATATAGTGCATGATGGATGAGATTATGATTTGGGATAGAAAGGGTCTTAGCTTTGGACAGAAGGGACAAAGTTGAGCTGGTAGTGCAGTGGTTCTCAACCTTGGCTGCACATTAGAATCACCTGGGAATCTTTTTAAAATCCTGATTTCTGGGCTTCACCCTCCGGAAATTCTGTTCTTTGTTACTAATATTGTGGTCCTGCCCCATAACAAAGAAACAGAATTTCCGGAGGATGAGGCCCAGAAATCAGGATTTTAAAAAGATTCCCAGGTGATTCTAATGTGCAGCCAAGGTTGAGAACCACTGTGGTAGTGCAATAGGTGAGAAAGACATTGCATCATTATTATAGCATTGCACCCTGGTCCACATTTCTGAATTCTAGAAAAATAAAAGCAATTGGAAATTCAGGAGTGAATGTTATTGAAAAGAGCTAAGCATCCAGGTTTTCTTCTTTTCAGCTTGCTGCTGCTCCTCATTTTGAGGTACATAGGGGTGTGAAGATTGGGGGCTTGTGGGGATGGGGAATTGATTTCGTTTCCAAATACTTACTGGACAAAAGCAAAAGAACAAACTGGAGGAGGGGGGAATTGCTGCATGGGAATCCCCTTCTACATTATGATACACTAAACCGAGGGATAATTAAATTAGTTATTTGAGAATAGTCACAAGAAAAATAGACTGATAAAGTGTAACTAGTTAATGAGGTTTCTAGTGGGTATAATTTGTATTCTAGGACACTTTTTCATGTTATTTCAAAACTTTTCTAAAGATTTTACATTAATATAAAAGTCATCAGAATCTCAGTTTGATAGAGTTGGAAACAATCTGAATTAAGCACTGTTTAATTAATTAAAATTTCATAAATAGTATAATTCTTTGTATTTCTGTGGCATCAGTCATCACTTCTCTTTCATTCTTGATTATATTTACTTGGATTCTTTTTTTTTCCCTTCTTTTTCTTTTTTTCTGAGTCTGGTTAAAGTTTTATCAATCTTGTCTGTCTTCCCAAGAACCAGTTCTTGGTTTCATTGATCTTTAGTATTGTTTTGTTTTAGAGACTATTTCGTTTGTTTTCACTCTGATCTTTATTATTTTCTTCTTTCTACTCACTCTGGGCTTTGTTCTTTTTCTAATTCCTCTAGGTGTAAGGTTAGATAGTTTATTTGAAAATTTTATTGTTTTTGAGGTAGGCCTCTGTATTACTATGAATTTCCCTCTTAGAACTGTTTTGGCCCATAGATTTGAGGTTGTTGTGTTTTCATTATCACTTGTCTCAGTGTTTCTTTTGATTTCTTCTTTGATCTTGTTGTTAACCCATTTATTGTTTAGAAGTATGTTATTTATCCTCTGTGTATTTGTGTGTTTTTCAGTTTTCTTCTGCAGTTGATTTCTAGTGTCATACTGTTATATGAAAGATGCTTGATGTGATTTCAGTTTTCTTAAATTTATTGAGATTTGTTTTGTGGCCTAACTTGATATATTCTGGAAAATGTTCTATGTGTGCTTGAAAAAAACGTATATTCTGTTTCTTTGGGGTGAAGTATTCTAAAAAATATCAATTAAATTCATCTGGTCTAATATGTCATTTAAGGACACTGTTTCCTTGTTCATTTTCTTTCTGGATGATCTATCCATTGATGTCCCCTACTATGACTGTATTACTGCTGATCTTTCATTTTCTGTCCGTCAATATTTGCATTATATATTTAGATGCTCCTATGTTGGGTGCATAAATGTTTACAAGGGTTATATCCTTTTGTTGGACTGATCCCTTTATCAAAATGTAAATCCTTCTTTGTCTCTTAATATAGCCTTGGTTTTAAAGTTTATTTTGTCTGTTAAAAGTATTGCTACCCCAGCTTTTTTGTTTGTTTGTTTTCCTTTTGCATGAAATATCTTTTTCTCTTTTCAGTCTGTGCATATATTTGATCTGAAGTGAGTCTCTTATAGGCAGCATATGTATGGGTCTTGTTTTCCTCTCTATTCAGCCACTGTCTTTTGATTGGAGCATTTAACCTATTTGCATTTAAAGTAATTGATAGGTATGTAGTTATTGCCATTTTCTTATTCATACTTCTGATCCTTATTTTTCTTCTTGAAGAAGTCCCTTAATATTTCTTTTTTTTTTTGAAAAATTTTTATTTTTTAAATATATTTTTGATTTAGAAAGGAAGGGAGGGGGAGAGAGAGATAGAAACATCAATGATGAGAGAGAACCATTGGTCGGCTGCCTCCTGCATGCCCACTTCTGGGGATCGAGTCTGAAACTTAGTCATGTGCCCTTGACCGGAATTGAACTCGGGACTCTTTGGTCCACAGGCTGATGCTCTGTCCATGAAGTCAAACTGGCTAGGCCCCTTAATGTTTCTTACAATACTAGTTGGGTGCTGACAAAGTCTTGTAGCTTTTTCTTGTTTGTGGTCACTCAGCAAACTTTTATTTTTTTATTTTTATTTTTTAAAAATATATTTTATTGATTTTTTACAACGAGAAATGGAGAGGGATAGAGAGTTAGAAACATCGATGAGAGAGAAACATCGATCAGCTTCCTCCTGCACACCTCCCACTGGGGATGTGCCCGCAACCAAGGCACATGCCCTTGACCGGAATCGAACCTGGGACCCTTCAGTCCGCAGGCCGACGCTCTAGTGCCTCAGCAAACTTTTAAAAGATATCTATAGGGTGTCCCAAAACATGTATACACACTTTAACAGCTGATAGCTCAGTGTATGTTTCTTTCTTTTCAGCCTTATCTAAGTTTTGAACAAAGGAAATCATCCTAAAATGCTACTGAAAATTTGAAAATGCAGTTGAAGTACAAACATTGCTATTCAAAGTGTGGATACATTTTTTGGGGATGCATGGTGTCCAGAGGGTGTGATAACTCAGTTTTCACTCCTTTTTAGGTTTAACTGATTTGAAATAATGGGTGAAGCCAGACAAGGTTTGAACAAAGAAAATTTATCCACTAGACTTTTTTTATGGGTGATACATAAAAAATAAAGTTTACAGTACAAAACTGTAACAGTTGATGAAATGAGGGCTCACAACTACCAAAGGAAATGATCTTGATGCTTGCGATTCCATTGCTTCACGTTAGTGTCAGCAGTGCCTGGACCAGAACAGTCATTAGTTTGAAAACAGGTGTTGACAAATTATTCATATCTGTAGATTTTTTAACTTTTGAAAATGAACTATCCTATATAATAAAACCCTAATATGCAAATTGACCAAATGGTGGAACGATCAGTTGCTATGATGTGCACTGACCACCAGGGGGCAGACACTCAATGCAGGAGCTGCCCCCTGGTGGTCAGTGTGCTCCCACAGGGGGAGTGCCTCTCAGCCAGAAGCTGGGCTCACAGCTGGCAAGCGCAGTGGCAGGTCTGGGAGCCTCTCCCACCTCCACTGCAGGTGGGTGGTAAGGAGTGAGGGGTCCCGGACTGCGAGAGCCCCGAACTGCAGACTGCAAGAGGAGTCCCGGACTGTGAGAGGGTGCAGGCCAGGCTGAGGGCTCCCCTGCCTCCTCCCCCCAACCCCCGCCCGCTCAGTGCACGAGTCCATGCACCAGGCCTCTAGTCTACACTAATAAAAGAGAAACATGGTAATTAGTGTACGACCGCTACCCTTTTCATTGGCTAATCAGTGAGTATATGCAATTTAACTGTCAGCCAAGATGGCGGCCGGCAGCCAGGCACTGAAGCAAGCATGAGGCTTGCTTGCTGCGGACTCCAACGTTCCCCACCTCACTTGCCGGCCTCTCATCTGCAACTCTAAGCAACTATGTACTATGTTGCAAATAAGAAGCTAAACAAAACCCCAGAAATCAGCTGGACTGAAATCCAGCCGGACCGAAACATTTTATCAATGTTTTCGGCGGTGAGGCCTCAGAGCTAAAGCTGGCCCAGAATAAAAAAAAAAAGAAAAGAAAACAAGGAGCTGTTGGAAGCTTTAGTCACTCGCTTCCGGAAAACAGCCCTCAGCCCCTCACCCAGACTGGCCAGGCACCCCAGTGGGGATCCCCACCCTGATCCAGGACACCCTTCAGGGCAAACCAGCCAGCCCCTACCCGTGCACCAGGCCTCTATCCTATATAGTAAAAGGATAATATGCCTCCCAGCACCGGGATCAGCGGAGCAGCGAGGCTCCCGGCACCGGGATCAGCGTGACGGGGCAGCGCCCAAACCCCCTGATCGCCCTGCGGCTCTGTGTGTGACAGGGGGCAGCGCCCAAACCCCCTGATCGCCCTGCGGCTCTGTGTGTGACAGGGGGCAGCGCCCAAACCACCTGATCAGCCCTGCTCTGTGCCTGATAGGGGGGAGCTCCCCAATCCCCTGATTGCCCTGCGGCTCTGTGTTTGACACTGTGCGGCGCACCGACCCCCTGATCGGCCATGCTCTGTGTGTGACAGGGTGCGGCGCCCCAACCCCCCCCCCCTCCCCCCCCGCCCACCACGGGCCCTGCTCTGTGTGTGACAGGGTAGAGCCATAACCTCTCCATCGGCCCTGCCCCGAGTGTGACAGTGGTGGCGCCCCAACCCCCTGATTGGCCCTGCTCTGTGGGTGATAGAGGGTGGCGCCCCAACCCCCCTCCACGGGCCTTGCTCTGTGTGTGACAGGGTAGAGCCATAACCTCCCCATTGGCCCTGCCCTGAGTGTGACAGGGTGCAGCGCCCCAACCCCCTGATCTGCCCTGCTCTGTGTGTGATAGGGGGCGGTGCCCCAACTCCCCTATCGGCCCTACTCTGTGAGTGACGGGGGAGCTCCTCAACCCCCTGATGGGCCCTGCTCTGTGTGTGACAGGGGGGAGCTCCCCAACCCCCTGATCGACCCTGCTCTTTGCGTGACAGGGGGGAGCTCCCCAACCCCCTGATCAGCCCTGCTCTGTGCGTGACAGAGGGTGGGGCCGCAACCTCCCCATCAACCCTGCCTTGAGTGTGACAGGGGGCAGTGCCCCAACCTCCCAGTCGGCCCTACCCTGAGCATGACTGAGGGTGGCATCGCAACCTCCCGATCCGCCCTGCTCTGTGCATGACGGGGTGGCACCCCAACTCCCCAGTTGGCCCTGCTCTGAGCCTGACCAGGGGCTGCACTTAGGGATTGGGCCTGCCCTCTGCCACCTGGGACCAGGCCTAAGCCAGCAGGTCGTTATCTCCCGAGGGGTCCCAGACTGGGAGAGGGCACGGGCCGGGCCGGGGGACCCCCCCCCCCCCCCCCCAGTGCACAAATTTTTGTGCACCGGGCCTCTAGTCTATAATAATAAAAGTGTAATATGCTAATTAGACCAGACGTCTTTCTGGGAGACCTTCTGAATGAAGCCGGGGCTGCGAGGGAAGCCTGGGTCCCGAGTGCCTCCTGGTAGCTGGAGGGAACCCTGGGTCCCAGGTGCCAGAAGGAAGCCGGTGCTGGCAGCCGGGGGAAGGAAGGCCTACTCTTGCACAAATTTCGAGCATAGGGCCTCTAGTATGTTAATAAACACTGACTTTGTAATCATTCAAAATGTGCCTACATTTTTTTGGGACATCCTATATGTGCCAGTATTCTTAGACATTGGGATCCATGGACAAGTAAGACGTGGCCATTGATCCCAAGACATCTAGATGTGAGAAAGACAGGCCCTCTCCCCAACATTTTATTGAGCGCCTATTATGTGGCAAGTGTGCTATAAGTTAACAGGAAGTAATAAGAATTTGATGAGGAATGCACAGGTTGATTTTAGGAGTCAGTGTAGGGTACTTATTCCAGGGTTAGACCAGGTGGAGTATGGAACAGGTTTTAAAATGGCTTGATTTTAGCTATATGTGAGATTGAGTGGAAAGAGGAAGGGGAGGGAAGCCATTCCAAGAGGTGGTTAGCAGTGCAAAGACCAGTAGGGATAATTATTTATGAGTTAGGTCTAGAGATAAGTGTCTGTGTATGTGTGTGTGTATGAAATGCTGTAGGAGGAAGTCGCAGGATCCACGTCATTAAGCCCTTTGTGGGTAAGCCAGGGCTTTGGAAAGTTGAGGGACCTTTTGAAGGAGTTAAGTTGAAGGGTAATGTAGTCAGATCCTGACAGCACCTTGGAAGGTATTGCTATAATAGAGGTGAGAAGTGCAAGTCTTAGCTAAACACTGCAGCAGTAGTTCCCAGGCTTTATTGTGGATCACCTGGAGAGCTTGTTAAACATGTTTCAGCGTTTCTCAGTTCCACCCCCAGAACCCATTTTGATGCTTCACTGGGCTGTGATGAGAGTGAAGAGAAGTGGATTGATTGGTGGAGGGATTTCAAGAGGTGGCCATTGTGGATAATAAGAGATACCCCCTAATCTTTTTTTCAGTGCTCCTATCCCATCTTGATCTACGTCTCTTAGATTTTTAGAGCTGCTGGCTTTTGTGATTAGTGAAGAAAGGGTGGGGATCAGTTTTTGCAAACATTTACATGGATAAATGTTCAAAAAAATTTTTTTTATATTACCATCTGAAAAATTGTACCATCCTTCTATTACTAGAAATGTTTGCCGTTTCTCTGTTGAGCTCATATTTAATAGCCACTGGTTTTACAGTGGTATTGCCTAGTATGCATGAAATGACTAGTTTCCAAAGTGTTTTAATGTGGCAGAATTATCTTGGGTAGTTTTTTATTGAGCATATTTGCCCTTACCATACTTTTCTTAGCTTTGACTCTTTAAGGATGTCTCCTGCAAAAATGTGACTGAAACACGAATTTGATTTTTTGAAAACTATGAATCGTAATATATTTAAATAGTGTTTTTTCAAAGCATGAATAGTTCTGAAATTTGGAAATCTAACTCTGTGTGTGTGGCTGCCAGGTGGTTATAATAATAATATTCATGAGACTGATGATTCCACAAGTTGTAAATGTAGATTTAAAGTCTTCAAAGAAATCAGTATCCATGGGATTCAGTCTTTACTGATTTTTGAACATACTGAAGTGATAAATTCTCTTTTTTTTCTCTATTGATTAATGAATAATATTATCTAAGAAAGTAGTAAAAAACACCATCACTGCTATAACAACTGAAATGGAACTTTTATTTTGTTAAGAGAATAATGCAGTCAAATTTAGGGATTCAAGAATCCTAAACTAACAAGGGAAAGTAAATCGTAGAAGGTTAGAGGACAGAATGATTAAAAAAAAAAACTTGCTTAGTTTGATATGATTGACTGGTTATTGGGATAATTGGATTGGTAAGGGAAAGGCAGAGAGAGTGGGTTAATATTGAGTTTTTTTGAATGATAATGATTTTAGAGACCATATTGTATTTTTATAGCTTTAGTTTTAGAGGTGGGGAGATATGGCCTTTTAGTGGCCACAGTAGTTTAAATGTGGCCCCTAGGATGGATGTTCCTATTCTTGATTTATATTGAGTGGTGTGTAGAAAAATGATATTTATTTAGTATTACTGCAGGGAAGTTAATTTTTTGGGCTTACACAATGTTAAGGTTGTTAGTGGTAGTCCAACTTTCTTTAAGCCAGTGGGGCAAAGTACCACATGATTTCCTAATCACATCCACATACAGGTCAGTCGGCTTCTTACCTCCTCTTATTAGTAGTTACTGCTTCTGAACTTTCTCTCGCCTAGAAGAATGTCATAGCGACGCACAGGATTTTCAGTCCTTAACACAGCATGGAACTTAGGGATGTACTACTTGCCAGAGTTGTGGTTATGCTTTAAATTCCCATATTTGAACTGGAATTACCAACAGGTTTTACTTTAGAAAGAATTTTATAAAAAGTGGTTAGTTTTTTTACTGGTGAATATTATTTCCTTCCTAGTCATAGATTGTTTTTCTGAAGACTGCTGTGGTGGGAACTTAATGTATATGACAAAGATAGATTAGAGAACTGAGGTGATGAGCAAGCATGTTAAAAGCCTTTGGGGGAAAACAACTAAAATAACAAAATACCTACTAAAGATGTTATTTATGATCTTTAAAATAAAGTGTTCTAAGGTGTATGTGACATACAGTGAGTGAAATCTATAATTCATTGAATTGTGACAAATATGTATGCTTGTATAACACAATTCAAGTCAAGGCTTATATGTTCATTAAAGAAAAAATTCCCTCGTTTCCAACTGCCATCACTCCTACTCTTCACCTCCATCCCAGACAATCACTCATCTGCTTTCTAACACTAAAGGTTAGTTTTGCTTTTTAAAAAATCTCATATGAGTAGAATCAATCCATCCCCCTTCCTTCCTTCCTTCCTTCCTTCCTTCCTTCCTTCCTTCCTTCCTTCCTTCCTTCCCTCTTTTCCTCTCCCTTTCTTCCCTTCTTTTCCTTTCTTTTCTTTCTTCCTTTTCTTTCTCAGAAAGAAGACTCCTTAAAGATGTCCATAGTCTAATCCCCAGAACCTGAATATTTTATCTTACGTAGCAAATACAGTAGTTGTACCAGTTTACATTCCCACCAACAGTTTCTCCACCTTAGAATTTTTAGCCATTCTTAATCTTAGCCATTTTAATGGATGTGTAGCAGTGTCTCCTTGTGTTTTAATTTTCTTTTCATTGATGACATTCATTTATCTTTTGTGAACTGTTTAAATATTTTACAGTTGTAACTTTATATATTTTAAATATCTCTGTCAGAATTACATAGAATATTTTTTCCAGTATATGGCTTGCTTTTACATTTTTTTCAAGGTTTATTTTTGGTAGAAGTTTTTAAAATTCTGATCAAGGAGCACCAAAGCCCCATCGAAGCAAGTCTAGCCCCAGAGGGGTGTCTCCAGCACAGAAGTTCTCCCACTGCAGACACAGCTGATTCTCACAGCCAATTGGCCTGGAGGTCAATTCCTCACAGTGATAACTACAACAATCAAGGCTTAACTACAACAAGACTGTGCACAAAGCCCACAAGGGGTTGCACCAAGAGTGTCTACCTCAGGTAATTGGGACACTTAGCACAGAAAGGCACTCTTATCGACACAGCGAAGCATAAAAAATGCCGAGACAAAGAAACAGGACACAAACGACAGAATTGGAGGAAAGCAAACTGTTGGATATAGAGTTCAAAACCACAATTTTAAGGTCTTTAAAGAACTGTCTAGAAGCCGCCGATAAATTTAATAAGGCCTTTGAAAAGACTGGTGAGACCGCCGATAAATGTAGTGAGATCTTCAAGAAGACGGGTGAGACTGTCGATAAATGTAGTGAGATCCTCAAGAAATCTAATGAGATCCTCGATGTTGTGATAAAGGACCAACTAGAAATTAAGCATACACGGACTGAAATAAAGAATATTATACAGACTCCCAACAGCAGACCAGAGGGTCGCAAGAATCAAGTCAAAGATTTGAAATACGAAGAAGCAAAAAACACCCAACCAGAAAAGCAAAATGAAAAAAGAATCCAAAAATATGAAGATAGTGTAAGGAGCCTGTGGGACAGCTTCAAGTGTACCAACATCCGAATTATAGGGGTGCCAGAAGATGAGAGAGAGCAAGATATTGAAAACCTATTTGAAGAAATAATGACAGAAAACTTCCCCTACCTGGTGAAAGGAATAGACTTCTAAGCCCAGGAAGTGCAGCGAACCCCAAACAAAAGGAATCCAAAGAGGACCACACCAAGACACATCATAATTAAAATGCCAAGAGCAAAAGACAAAGAGAGAATCCTAAAAGCAGCAAGAGAAAGAAAATCAGTTACCTACAAGGGAATACCCATACGACTGTCAGCTGATTTCTCAACAGAAACTTTGCAGGCCAGAAGGGAGTGGCAAGAAATATTCAAAGTGATGAATACCAAGAACCTACAACCAAGACTATTTTATCCAGCAAAGCTATCATTCAGAAGTGAAGGCCAGATAAAGAGCTTCACAGATAAGAAAAAGCTAAAGGAGTTCATCACCACCAAACCAGTATTATATGAAATGCTGAAAGGTATCCTTTAAGAAGAGGAAGAAGAAGAAAAAGGTAAAGATACAAATTATGAACAAATACACATCTTTCAACAAGTGAATCTAAAAATCAAGTGAATAAATAATCTGATGAACAGTATGAACTGGTGATTGTAATAGAATCAGGGACATAGAAAGGGAATGGACTGACTATTCTTGGGCGGGAAAGGGGTGTGGGGGATGCGGGAAGAGATTGGACAATAATCGTACACCTATGGATGAGGACAGTGAGTGGGGAGTGAGGGCGGAGGGTGGGGTGGGAACTGGGTGGAGGGGAGTTATGGTGGGAAAAAAGAGTAACTACTGTAATAATCTGAACAATAAAGATTTAATTAAAAAAAAAAAACCAAGAAAAAAAAAAGAAGAAAAAAACAACAACCTTGCCTTAGCTGGTTTGGCCCAGTGGATAGAGCGTTGGCCTGAGGACTGAAGTGTTCCCAGGTTCGATTCCAGTCAGGGGCACATACCCAGGTTGCAGGCTCAATCACCAGTGGGGGGTATGCAGGAGGCATCAGATCAATGATTCTCTTTCATCATTGATGTTTCTATCTCCCTCACTCTTCCTCTCTGAAATCAATAAAAATATATTTTAATAATAAAAAAATTATTCTGATCGAGTCCAGATTACAATTTTTTTTTTTTTTTTTTTTTTTTTGGTGATTGTGCTTTTTTGTGTCATAGGAAAATTTATCCTAGGTTGTATTTTAGAAGTTTAGAGTTTTAGTTTTTACATTTAGATCTGTGATCAAACATTAAATTACTTTAATTTTGTATATCATATGAGCCCCTCCCCCTATGTGACTAGTTCTATTAGTACCATCTGTTGAAAATGAATGAATTACTTTAACACTTTTGTCAAAACTTAGTTTTTTGTAGAATTAGATTTCTTAAGATCTTTGTATGTATGTGGTCATGTCTGTGAATAAAGACAATTTTTCTTTTTTCCTGATCTGCATGCCTTTTGTTTCAACTGGCTAGGGCCTCCAGTTCAGTGTTGCATAGTTGTTGGTGATGCAGGACACATTGCTTTTTAGCAGGAAAGCATACTGTATTTCACCATCAAGTGTGGTGTTAGCTTCAGGCCTTTCATAAATATCAGATTGTGGATGTTTTCTATTCCTGTTTTACTGAAATTTTTATTATGAATAGGTGTTGAATTTTGTCAGCATTTTTCCAGTGTATACTGAAATGATGAGATATGTGTTTTCTCCTTTATTATTTAACATTTTCAAATGTTAAATCATCCTTATCTTCCAGAGTCATAATGTGCTATTTTTTTTTATATCACTGGTTTTATTTCCTAATATCCTAAGGATTTTTCCAACTGTTTCATGAGGGACATTAATTTGTAGTTTTGTTTTTTGCTCCTGTCTTTGTCTGGCTTTGTTATTGAGGTAATGCTGATTCCAGAAAATAGTTGAGAAATGTTTGTCTTTTTTTTCCTTTCCTAATTTGTATAGGTTTGGTATTTTCTGCAAATGTTTGATGCACTTCACCAGAAAAGTCATCTGGGCCTGGAGTTTTCTTTGAGGGAAGGTTCTTAATAACATCAAGTTTCTTTTATAGATATAGGGCAGTATTGTTTTTTTCTCTTCTTGAGCCATTTTGGTAATTCAAAGACAGACTTTTATGTCACTATTTTCCTCTATTTTGTGTCCATTTTTGATTGCATTGATTTCTACTTAATTTCCTCCCATTTACTAAATGTAATTATTGTTTTTTCTAGTTTCTGAAGCTTATATTAGTAATATCAAACCCCAGTTCTTTTGTAATATAGACCATTTAGGACCATAAATTTCTCTTTAAGTGCTGTTTCAGCTGCATCCCCAAATAAAAAGATAAGCTCATTTTATTTTTCAATTACAAATGATTTCTAATATTCCTTGTGATTTTTTGACCCTTTGCTAATGTTAGGCATGTGTTGTCTGATTTGCAAATATTTAAGAACTCTGTACATGTCTTTTCTTTGTGGTCAGAGAAAATACTCTGTTGCAACTTTTAGATTTATATTTCTTTAATAGTTCTGCCTATTGACTGCTGTAGTGATGTCCTGTTTGTACTTTGTTTTGATGGATGGTATCCTATCTAATATGCAAATTAACCATCACTCTGTCACAGAGATGGCGGCGCCCAGTCCTCTCAGCCCTGCCGGAGTCCCCCAGTCCGGGGGAGGTGGCTGCTGAGAGCGGGCAGCGTGAGCGGCCTGGCGGAATGCTTGCTTCGTTGCCGAGGCAAGCGTTCCGTGTCTGGACGCGCATGGGCTTCTGGGCTGCGGAGAGCCTCAGGGCAGTGGGCGCGGAGCAGCCAGGCCCTGCAGAAAGCTACTAGCGCACGGATTCATGCGCAGGGCTACTAGTTTCCTATAAATGTCTGTTTGAATCAAGTTGATTAAGTGTTCAGATATTCTATATTCTCATGATTTTTATATTTAGTTTTATCATTTACAGAGAGAAGAGTGTTACCAGCTCTAAATGTGACTTATTTATTTGTCATTAAGTTCTGTAATCTTTCATGTTTTATATTTCCAGGTTATGTTGTTAGGTGCACACATTTAAGATTTTTATGTTTTCAACTAGAGGCCTGGTGCATAAAATGCGTGCACAGTTAGGGTCCCCTCACCTGGCTGGTGATCAGGGCTGATCGGGGCCTTCTGGCTGCCGGCAAGGGCCTTCCTTTGTTCTGCGCTGCCCCCTGGTGGTCACTGCATATCATAGTGAGTGATCAAACTCCCAAGGGGTCACTGCATATTAGCCTTCTATATATATACTAGAGACCTGGTGCACGAAATTCATGCATGGGGGGAGGTCCCTTAGCCTGGCCTGCACCCTCCCCAATCTGGGATCCCTCTCGAAATCCAGAACCACTGGCTCCTAAGCGCTCACCTGCCTGCCTGCCTGATGCCCCTAACTGCTCTTCCCTCCTGGCCTGCTTCCCCCTAACTGCTCTCCCCTCCTGGCCTGATCCCCCTAACTGCCTATCTGCTCTCCCCTCCTGGCCTGATCCCCCTAACTGCCTATCTGTTCTCCCCTCCTGGCCTGATCCCCCTAACTGCCTATCTGCTCTCCCCTCCTGGCCTGATCCCCCTAAATGCCTATCTGCTCTCCCCTCCTGGCCTAAACCCCCTAACTGCACATCTGCTCTCCCTTCTTCTCCGCGCCTTCAGACCCCAGCACAGGAGTGCTGAGAGCTCTTTGCCGAGGCCCAGCCCCTGTCCCGACACCCCCTCCGGATGGGCGGTGCGGCGGGCCTGCGCGTGCCTCCGCTGGGGGGGCCGCCCCCAGTGGCAGCCTCATGTTCCCTGCCCCCGTCCCCGCCCACCAGCTCCTGCCTGCGCATGCCTCCGTCGGGAGTGGCCTCTGCCTTTGAGGCAGCATTACCTTAGCGCTGGGCAGGCCTGTGTGCACCTCTGCTGGGGGCAGAAGTCTCCGCCACCATTCTTGCCCACCAGCTCCTGTGAGCATGCAGCCTGTTGACCAGTTGTGACTGGGACACCATTAGTACTAATTAACATATTACCTCTTTATTATATAGATAGATGGATTAGCCATTTTCTCAGTATGAAATGTTCCTTAGTTCTTGTCACAAAAGTAACAGGTTTCATACTAATGTGACGACTGCAACTCTTTTATACCTAGTTTTATATGAATTTTGTATATTGTATCTCTGGCGCTTTTCGTTCTTTTGAGATGAAAGTTTTTACCTGTTTGTGTTCTTTTCTTTCTGCTTAAGAACTTCCTTCAACATTTGTACTGTTCTGTTGGTAAGGATTTCTCACAACTTTAGTTTGTCTGATAAAGTCTTTTTCACTTTTATTTTTTAAAGGGTATTTTCACTGGATATAGAATTCTGTTTTGTCACCTTTTTATTTATTTTAAAAAGACTTTCCATTATCTTCTTCCTTGCATTATCTCTGAGAAAGCTATAGATTAAAAAAAAAATACTTTTATTGTTTTCAGAGAGGAAGGGAGAGGGAGAGAGAGATAGAAATATCAATCATGAGAGAGAATCATTGATTGGCCGCCTCCTGCAATCTGGGCATGTGCCCTGGAATGGAACCGTGACCATAGGCCACTGAGCCATACCATCTGGGCTATCGTTTTTTTTGTTGTTGTTTCTATGTATTTAACTTTTTAAAAAAAATCTGGCTGCTTTTATGGTTTCTCTATACCACTGATTTTCATCAATTTGATTATGGTGTGTTTATACTTGTGTAATATTCTGTTTATTTTGCTTGGGTTTTGTTTAGCTTTTTAGATTTGTATAATTATACTTCAATAGAAGTTTTAAAAAATTAAGATTTTCCCCTCCTTCAGCAACTTCAGTTAAACATATGTTTTTGACTGTCATTATCACACAGATTACAATGGCTTTTTACTAGGTGTACCGGTTATTAATGGCAGATTTTGTAATCAAAGAAAACACGATAATTTCAAGAGAAACATCAAAAGTGCTTTATTCAAAGTAATGCCCATCGCTAGCTACACATTTCCCCCATCTTTAGGTAATTTGTGGATACTGTCCCAATAGAACTTTTCTTGTTTTGAGGCAAACCATTCAGAGACCCAATTTTCCACTCTTCGTACGTTTTGAAGTGCTGCTCAGAAAGTGCGTGTGCCATCGATCGGAACAAGTGGTAATCTGAAGGAGCAAGGTCTGGTGAATACAGCGGGTGGGTTAATAACTTCCCAGGCAAGATCTTTTAACGTGTCTCTAACTGGTTTTGAAGTGTGTGATGGTGTGTCGACATGAAGCAAAATTACTTTGCTGCGTCTTCTGGCACATTCTGGTCGTTTCACGATCAAAGCATGATTCAAATTGATTATTGAGAGCTAGAGATATCTACATAGAAAATAGAAATATATAGAAATATGTAGAACCTTGTCTGAGTAGGTGAGGGAAATGACTATGGCTACAGCAGCTTTCTGCAAAAGCTTAGAGTGGTGCCAAAATTAGTCATTTGGCTCTGGAGAAACCAAAGAGGTGAGACAGTGGTCTGGGAGTGAAAAGTAACATGCATGATTCAGTGTTAGAGAAGTCTTGACTGAAAAAGAAGGGTGATAGCTGGGAACATCTTGGAAGTAGTTTTTAACACTGCCAGGCCAATTGAATAGTCTTAAAACTTTTAATTTGTTATAATTGTATTTAATTTATTCCTGAATTTCCCTCACACTGTTATTAATCTGAATCAACTTGGAATAAATTATTTTTAGCAGTGTTTAGGACAAAAGAGTACTGTATCAAGTAAGAAAACTTCTGTTACTTTTGGGTGGTGAATAATTATTGAGATTTTACCAAATAAGACAGGGATATATTGCAGGTATTCTGGAATACAGCTGGTTTCACACTACTTCATTGTGTAAGCCACCACCAATTAATAGAATCTCATACAGCTTTTTAAATATTTCTTCTGATGTACACAGATAATGTTAAGCTATATTGGTGCTTTAAGTATATATACTTAAAAGATACTTCATAAGTTGAGGTGGTGTAATTGGAAAGTATGTGGCTTAAAGTGGCATATATCTGGCTTTCTTCTGAACTTTGGTTTTTACATACTACTAGAGGCCCGGTGCATGAAAATTCGTACACTTGGCGGGGCAGGGGGTATCCCTCAGCCTGGCCTGCACCCTCTCCCAGACCAGGAGCCCTCAGGGGATGTCTGGGCCTAAGCTGCTGTCTGGCCTCCCTCTGTGGGAGGCGACCCGCGGGCCAAATCGGGGGACGGCACCAGCTGCAAGTGGCCGGCCCTGCCCCCCACCCCATCACCCCTCTGCCACCGCCGGGGTTGCCACTGCCGCTCCCCAATCGCCGTCCCTTCCCTCTGCCCGCTGGCACCCGCCTTGGCTGGCCTGGCACTGCTTCCTCACTGGCCCCGCCCCCCACCGACCTGTCATTCTGCCGTTCGGTTTATTTGCATATTAGGCTTTTATTATATAGGATGGTAATTCTGGGCACGTGCACCATCATTCTCTTCACCAGAACTGTGTTAATATGTAAAATAAAATAAAGCCATTGAACATCATCTTTAATCAGTATCTATCATGTTCTGTGATCCTATGTTCTTTTTTTTTTTTTTTTTGCTTATTATCTCTTCTGAGCTATCATAGAAACAAGTATATTATATAAAACCTTATTTCCAGGAGAGCTTGAGTTTTAAGTTCTTAACCAACTCACGTTCCAAACCTTTCATCAGTAGTGGATTTGTATTATTATATGTGATAGATTCTCACAAGTGATTTTGTTTTGTATCCTAATTTTTAAATGAAGGTAAATTAAAAACCTTTGTGACTATTTCTTCTTATTTATGAATGCCAACCTCTACTCTGTTCTCAGCTTACCTTAGCTGGGATTATGTCACGTTGTCCTTACTTTCTGTTAGTGGCCTTCATGGTACTTGAACAAATGGTTATATATGAGTTACAAGTTTTAGATCCACACAGAAAAGTCATTTTGGGGCTTGGAGATAGTCAAAGCTGAGAATACTATGAACAAATGGGGAAAAAATTTTCTGGAACATATTAAACTACGTAAAGGGGAAAAACAGTGTTTGAATCTGTGCCTATCATTGACAGTGAGTTTCCTTTTTCTTTTCGCTCATTTTGCTTAGTTTTAAGGAATTGAGGACTCTTATCTCCTGCTAAATGTCAACTCCTTTGATTGACAATACATTTATTTATCCCTCCTCTGTATTCTTGAATTCTGCCTCGAGCCCCCCCTTAAAAATTCAGTGCCAGTTTTTTTAAGTATCTTCCTTACTAGCATCCTGAGTGTCCTAAAAATTAGTCTTTTTGATACTAACTTTTAGTTTGACATGTTCACCCTTGCTATAGAAGCACAGGTAGATGAGAAAAGAGAGGGACCCTCTTTTGGTTTAATTGTGGGGCAGATCATGCTGTACTACATGTCTCATGTTCTCAAAGTAGATAGTCAAGGATGATAGAAACACATAGAAACCTATTTTAAGATTTATTTACATTGGCATTTCTTCAGTTATTTTAGAATAATTTTAGCGCATAGATTCTTTAAAGAGTCAGGTAGTAAATATTTTAGGCAACTATTCAAGTCTGCTTGTTGTAGTGGGAAAATAGCCATAGCCAGTATTTAAATGAATGGACAGGGCTGTGTTCCAATAAAATTTTAGTCATGATAGACACTGAAATTTGAAGGTCATATAACTTTTACATTTCCTGCCACCCCACCATTTAAAAATGTAAAAAGCAGATTAGATTTGGCCCATGGGCCATAGTTTGCCAACTCCTATTTTAGAACCATGATGATACTGCCCTGTACTATTTAAGTAATTAACAGTATAATATAAAATTAGCAAACCTAAAAAAACCCTGATATCAGCAGATTACTTAGCCATTTTAACCTCAGGTTTTTTATATGTAGAGTGGGAATAATGCAAGTATTATAATTATAGTCTTTATTATAAATAACAACCCTCCCTGGCTATTGTAAGCAGAGTAGGGATTATTAAAGAATAATAAATAGATCACAGAGTCATTGGAGAGTGCTCGAGATAGAGACTTCAGCCCAAGCTCCTGGGCACATCTCCCAGAGCCATATGACAAAACTAGGTTTGAGAAAGCCAGTAATGCTGAGCACTAAATGTCAGGTTCTCATCTTTACTGCAGGTCCTGTTAGCTCTGGTGCTCTTTCAGCAATGGGAACTTCAGGTTGTAACCACTGGAAAACGGCTAACGTTGCTGATGCTGCTTCCATTAAAAAGAAAAAAAAGCCAAATGTATCTGCTGCCCTGAGCTTAAACAAAATTGGAAGTTCTATTCATTGCATACTTCCAAATCAGTCTCTCGATGGTTTAATGTTGGAGATAGAATACTATGCTATGTCCCTAGCTGTAGAGGAGGCTGGGAATTTTAAGTCCTCATTTCTAAATTAGAAATTATGTTAATGAATTAAGTGGTAGATCATAAAATGTAGGAATACCCACAAGTTAAAGTCTGGTCAAATTTTTGGTCATGATGAAAATGGTGGATGGCCACAACAGCAGACACTTAACTTTTTCCCATTAGCATAGACACCACATTTTGTACTTAAACTTCAAAAAACTGTAACAAGCTCTTACCTAAAAACTAATCTAATAAAAGACAAACATGCAAATTGACCGCACCTTCGCTACACCTTAAGCCACGCCCACCAGCCAATCAGAGCGACTATATGCAAATTAACCCAACCAAGATGGCGGCTGGCAGCCACGGAGCTGGAGCGAGAGGAGGCTTGGTTGCTCCAGTGATGGAGGAAGCCAAGCTTTCCGCCTGCTGCGGCCGGCTCTGAGCTCCACTGAAGGCAACAAAGTTTCAATTATAGAAGGTAAATAAATCTCAGAATAAAAAGAAAAAGAGGAGAGGCTGAGAGCTTCCGTCGCCAGGGGGCTTGGCCAGCCTGAAAATAGCCCTCAGTCCCTCACCCAGACTGGCCAGGCACCCCAGTAGGGACCCCCCACCCTAAAGGTAGTGTGGCCAGCCTGAAAACAGCCATCAGCCCCTCACCCAGGCTGGCCAGGCACCCCAGTGGGACTTCCACCTTGATCTGGGACACCCTTCAGGGCAACCAGCCAGCCTCCACCCATGCACCAGGCCTCTGTCCTATATAATAAAAGGGTAATGTGCAAACTGACCCTAACAGCAGAACAGGAATGACTGGTCACTATGACACACACTGACCACCAGGGGGCAGGTGCTCCCACAGGGGGAGCTCTGCTCAGCCACAAGCCAGGCTGATGGCTGCCAGTACAGCGGTGGTGGTGGAAGCCTCTCCCACCTCCTCAGCAGCACTGAGGATGTCAGACTGCAGCTTAGGTCTGCTCCCCGCTGGCAAATGGATATCCCCCGAGGGATCCCGGGCTGCCAGAGGGATGTCTGACTGCCAGCTTAGGCCCAATCCCCCCGGGGAGCAGGCCTAAGCCAGCAGGTGGTCATCCCCCGAGGGGTCCCAGACTGCAAGAGGGCATAGGCCGGGCTGAGGGTCCCATCCCCCCCCTCCCCCCATGTGCACAAATTTTTGTGCACCAGGCCTCTAGTAATTTATGGGAGGTTTATGTTCTAAGTTGGTATATGAGTTGCTTCTTAGAACCTAAAGCTTATACAATCTTCAAAACAAGGTTATAAATAATGGATTTGTTTCCAAGGTAGCCAGAATAAGGTTGTTTACAAAAAAGGCACATGTCTATTTTATAGAGATAAGTTCCTTACTTATAGAAAGATTCTGAATGTTATCAGCTTGCTACCAGGTGGCTGTTTATTCACTGTGTAGTATGCTACAGTTTGGTGTGAGGTAAGAGGAGATACATAGTTGCTGTTATGATAGATTATCTTATTCAAAAACATTTGCTTCTTTACTGGGCCTTTCTCTACAGGGTCTTTGCCCATAGGAGGAGTATTTCCTTCTTCCCATTAACGTCAGGCTTGGCCATGGGACTTGCTTTGGACAGTGGGAAATGAGAAGTTCTATATGTCATGTCTAAGCAGAAGCTTTAGGAGCCAGTGCATGAGTTGATTTTTGCTCATTTACCTCTGCCACAAGAGAAACAGGTAGCAGATAAAGGTATTTCTTTTGCCAGGATCCCAGAATGAAAGAGATACCCGGAGCCAACCCAAAGCCAACATAACAAAAAGAATGAGAAACACATTTTTGTTCTAGTAAAACAGTTCTCAAAGCATTGTTTATTGAACCTCAGATCCTTTCAGGGTTAAAACTGTTTTAATGAGGTAAATACTAAGTGCCCTTTTCTGTGTTGACTTTTCACTGTGGTTCAAAAGTGATGGTGGGGAAAGCTGCTGGTGCCTTAGGAAAAATCCGGCAGTTACTTCATATTGTTCTTTCATCAAAACATATTTACAACCAACAAAAAATATATACTTAATATCTTTGTTGAAGCAGTAATAATACCTTTGATGAAGCAGTAAAAGTTATTAGTTTAAAAACTTGATCCTGAGTATACATCTTTATAAAAGTCTTTGTGATACAGCAGGGAGTGTTCCGTGAAGCACTCTGTATGCTGGAATATGATGTTATTGCAGGGAAAGTGGAAATCTGCCTAACTCAACGGACCAATACTTAGGGTTGACTAGTGATTCTGCATGGGTAAAGATTCCATTCATATTGCTAGAGCAATGGATTTTCATGTAAATATGAAAAGTTAATTGATTGGGTTTAAGATTCCACACTTCAGTGACCCTCTAAGACACTGTTATTTGTTGACTTTTGATATATAATTAAAGAATAATATTCATAGCAATTTGAAAAAATTATGATCTATTTCTTCCTTTTCAACTGTAGGCATACCTGATTTTATTACACTTTATTTACTGCACTTCACAGATGTTGCATTTTTACAAAGTGAAGGCAAGACCCTCCACCAGCAAAAAGATTATGATTCGCTTTATTGTGATACACACTTTATTGAGGTGGTCTGGAAATGAAACCATAATATTTCCGAGGTATGCCTGGACATTACCATGTGAGTTTGGATTTTCTTCATATATTTCAACCAAAACAATATATTGCATCTGATTGGATGCAGAAACAAGGTAATCTAATCTAATCTAATCTAATCTAATCTAATCTCCTCTATTAAGGCAGGTCTTAAAGAGACTTGTAAAAATATAAAACACTTAGAATTTTGTTTTGTGTTTTT
This sequence comes from Myotis yumanensis, assembly GCF_028538775.1. NCBI lineage: Eukaryota > Metazoa > Chordata > Mammalia > Chiroptera > Vespertilionidae > Myotis > Myotis yumanensis. The sequence continues at coordinate 180,743,304 of NW_027223753.1, forward strand.
TGAAAATATAGTTTATTTAAAAACAACTTCATTTGTGTTAACATGTAACTGGTTTATTATTTTTAAAAGGAAATAATAAATATTTTTTCTTCCCTTCCCTTCTTTAATGTTGAACCTAAGACCATTTCATAATGAAGTTTTGTATGCTAACCCACATATTTTAAAATTAAATTTGTTGAGGTGACATTGGTTAATAAGATTATACAAGTTTCAATTGTACATTTCTAGAATACATGGTCTGTACATTGTGCTGTGCTCCCATTACCCAAAGTCTGATAATCTTCCATCATCATATATGTGGCCCCTGTTACCATTTACTACTCTCCCACATGATTCCACATAATAGAAGTCTCCACAGCTAGACTTTTTGGTGAGCCTTTACCTGGGACAGAAATATTTTCACACTTGGTTAATTCTAACAGGTCCATCCATGTATCTCTACCTTAAGTTAGTCGTTGGACCTTTTTCCTGTGAACACCTGACCAGAAATCTAGCCACATGATTACTCTCCTTTCAAGAATTGGTATGGACCTCACTTTGTTTCCCTTTCTTGACAGTGTGGACCACAAGATGCACTGTCCAGGGGGAGGAGTGCTCTTTTTAAAGCTTTCTTAGTAACTGTTCCACAATGGAGCGGTATGGTTGAAAGTATAGATTGCTGGGTGATACCTGTAATCCAAGCTCCTATTTTCTCTACTCAGTTAGCTGGTCATAGAGAATGCCCTATGTAGTGATAGGCCTTGTTTGAGGAAGAAATAGCAGTGCACCAGGAGTAGGCACACTGAAAATGTGAGCCACCTGCTCATGTCTTACAACCAGCCTGAATCCTTACTATCTATAATAATAAAAGTGTAATATGCTAATTAGACCGGACGTTTTTCCAGATGACCTTCCGTACGAAACCGGGCCTGCAAGGGAAGCCTGGGACCCAAGTGTTAGAGGGAAGCATCGGGCCTCCAGTGTACCATACATAACCACTTGGTCAAGTAGTGTTTCTGTCATATCTGCTTTGACTTGGTGGATCAGATTATGATCATTCCTGATGGGCAGGTCAGGTTTTATAGTTTATCTGTTGTTAAATGTTTATTCCCTACCAAACAGAAGGTACAGGAATTATTTCCAAAAGAGAATCTTGGTTTGATAAAGAAAGCATGACTTCGCCCTAAAAACTCTTAGGGATCTCTGCTGTGGTTGTCCTAGACGGGTTTGTCATTGACTTCTTATGGCATTGATCTGTTGACACTGAGCTTCATTGTAATCACATGGTCATCATGGTCAGGTGGCAGAGCTACTTGTACTGCAGCCTGGATTGGCAAGAGAATTTTCTCTTTTTCTGGGCCACTCTTAAACTGATGGATTTCAGATTACTCAGTAAGAAATAGAGCAGCACACCCAAATTGTTTCCAACATCCAAAGAGGCCCAGCAAGCATTCTGCTTCTCTCTTTGTTGTAGAATGTACAAGATATAGTGATATGTTTTTCATTTGGAGAGGTTATCTTGACTTGCCACACCCCACTGGCTTTATGAACTTCATTGTGGTGGCAGGAACCTGTATTTTCTTGGGACTTAGTCTGTCTTTTGGCATACATGTCTTATTAAGGCAGCAAGAGTACTGCTCTTGCTCCCTCACTAGGTTCTGTTGGCTTAATATTATCAGTGTAGTGTCCAGTGGTGTGGTGAAATAACTAAGGTCATATGAAAGGTAGGAACTTGACTTCGCTTGAGGCAATGTAAGTGAATATGTACTGCTCTCCAAGCCAGATGAAAGCACATTGTTTCTGGAGTTCTTTGTAAAGATAGGAACTATTTGCCAGAACTATAGCTGCATACAAGGTAATTCATTAAGGAGATCAATTTTGGATTATCAGCTATGCTCATAGTCATTAAGTTTAAAATGCTGTCATTCTCTAAAAACATTTGTATGCTCTGCTTTAGCCAACAGTTGTATTAAATGAATATCTGCTAGGGATTGCAACCCTTACATCTTTGAATTCTTTGATAATTCCCAAGGAATGCAGTATTTTATTTGGAGGGAGAGCCCCAGGGGTTTCTCCCTGACCTTCCTTGATACAGTTCTGCCCTCTGCTCCACCTGTCATGGCATTGATGAGGGACTCTTGTCAGTTGGTAGTCAGCTGAGACTACTCTTTTCAACTGTACATTTAGCATCTGGGGAAATAACCATAGATAGGAGGAATAATCCACTCTAATAAGTGAACTTGGTCCAGAACTTCATATATTATTTGACTACTATAATTCCTCATCCTGACATATATATCGCGGTGGTGCTATCAGTGTCCTCAGAGATTAGTGTAAGAGTTAGCTTTTATAGTTCCAAAAAGGTTGGGTTATTTCCCCTTCCCAAGTGTATGGTTACCCTGAGAAGTGGCTGTTGATCATTTGTGGAAAGCCAAGAGGAAAATCACAGTACTTAGGATGTAATCACAGAGCCGATGAAGGGTACTTTGCTGTACCTTTATTCTGCAGGCTCTGGGTCTGGGAACTTTGAGAGGATGTAATTTTCTATTTTCGTGGCTTATGTCTCCTCTGCCTGGCCTCTCTGTGTGCCATTTCTAGAGCTGTTCATTTGTATAGGTTAGGAATCAGCAACCCCTTCTGTAGGAGGCCATGTGTTAAATATTTTAGGCTTTATATGTTCTACAGTCTCTGAAAAAAATTAACCTAGCACAGTCATTGCAGTGCTAAAATAGCCATAGGCAATCCTATATAATAAAAGAGTAATATGCAAATTGATCCTAACAGCAGAATGACTGGGAATGACTGGTCACTATGACACACACTGACCACCAGGGGGCAGGTGCTCAATGCAGGAGCTGCCCCCTGGTGGTCAGTGCACTCCCACAGGGGGAGCTCTGCTCAGCCACAAGCCAGGCTGCCGGCTGCCAGCACAGCGGTGGTGGCAGGAGCCTCTTGTGCCTCCTCAGCAGTGCTAAGGATGTCCTACTGCAGCTTAGGCCTGCTCCCCACTGGCAAGTGCACATCCCCCGAGGGCTCCCGGGCTCCCAGAGGGATGTCTGACTGCCAGCTTAGGCCAGATCCCCCCAGGGAGTGGGCCTAAGCCGGCAGGTGGTCATCCCCCGAGAGGTCCCAGACTGCGAGAGGGCATAGGCTGGGCTGAGGGACCCCCCCCACCCCCCGAGTGTACAAATTTTTGTGCTCCAGGCCTCTAGTATATATCATAAAAGGCCTGTGGTCATGACGCTGTAATGGCATCAGGACCAAACGAGCAGTGGCTCTCCCAGTGGGTGGGGCATGAGCTACTAGCTGTGGAGAGCTATGAGCGCTTATGGCCGGGGCAGCCAGCTGAGACAAGTGGAAGCGAGCTACTTGTGCACGATTTTGTGCGCGCTGGGCCTCTAGTACATAAATAAATGGAGTATGTGCGTTTCCATAAAACTTCATTTACAAAAACACAGTGGGTCATAGTTGGACCACAGGTTGTACTTCCTATACCTCTGGTACAAATCATATGGGATTATGGTGGGAGGTCCTAATGTGATTTTAGGGACTTTTCAAGATTCTTCCAGACAAACCAGTTTGATAACCACTAGGTTCCTGTTTCCTTAACTCTGCTTGGTGTGTACCACTTGATGTTATTAAGCAATCAACAAAGTCAGACTATGCCTTTTGGTCCTGACAGCACTAGAGTGGAGGTTGGCAAATGACTGCCTGCAGGCCAAACATGGCCTATACTTGCTTTTTATGACCCACAAGCTAAACATATTTTTCAGTAATTGAAAAAAATTAAAATAATGATAATATTCTATGACAAAAGAGAATTATGTGAAATTTACATTTTCATATATAGGGATTTATTGGAACACAGCCACATTAATTTGTTTATGCATAGTTTATGGCTGCTCTCACTTCACAACAAGAGTTGGGTAGCTGTGATACATACCTTATGGCCTTGAAAATATTTACTGTCTAGCCTCTCATAGAAAAAAAGCTTGCTGATTCCTGCTCTAGAGATTGGGTAGAATTATTTTGTCATATTTAGTAACTGCCTTGTTCTTTGTCAGTGCCTTGGGTCAAAAATTTGCCCAAAGAATGTCACTTACTTTTTTCCGACCTTTCCAAAGCTGTTAGAAGCAATAGACGTGGCACTCCACTGTCCTTGTCCTCATGCCCTTTATAGCTTTCCACTACTGTCTCCAATTGTCCTCAAAGCCTTGTTTTCAGTAGGTACTTCATTACAGAAGACCAGAGTTGATAATTTAATTTTGTCATAGCCTGAATGAACTGCCTGAGGCTCATCTTATATAATTGTGTCTTCACTGCATTCAACCCAACCAGGGTTAGATAACATGCTCAAATATCCATTACCTTGAAGGTTTGCTCATCATCTCACTGAGTGATTGTAAGAATTTAATGATATAAATAATATTAGTCAATAATTTATTGAATTTTTACTGTATGAAGGCACTGAGCTAAGTGCTGTTCACACGTAAGAAGTAAAGTGCTTAGTATAGAGCCTGTTGAATAAGTATTCAGTAAAGGTTAGCTGATATTTATTTTTTAATTTAGAAATAAATGACTCCCTCCCCTTCATGTACTGTACAAAACTATTAGTTAAACTATTAGTTATTAAAATACTTTAAATCACATTAAGGATAATTGGAGTGATTAACATAAATTAATACTTTTTGCCTATAATATTCCTCCTTTTTAAAAACTTGTAGATAGTCAGTTCTCATTATTCACAGTAGTTATGTTTATAAAGTTTCTGTGAACACTGAATTAGCAAATATTGAACTGTTGCTCCTAGGGGAGATACAAGGTTAGGTTCCTGTGAGCCTCTGGTCACATTTTTGTCAGCTGATCAATAATAAGCTTGATTTGTGTTTTTGTTTAAAGACTCATTATTTACTATATATTGTTGATTCATTAGCATTACACTCCTGGCCAACAGCATTATGATTCCTACATGAACGAAACCCATCTCCCACATTTTCTCCATAGTGCACAACACAGTCTTCTTGTGCTTAGGGAGCACTAGAAAGGCAGCCTTTCTGCACTATGCGTGGGGCTATTTTAGAGTGAAATCAACAAAAAGCAGAGATTAACAATGGTACTAAAGGGACCATACAAAGGACATTTATTACAGTATGGAGCTGAAGTAAGGCAGAGTGCTGTCTTATGTGCACAATAGGCAACTCCGTTTTTGCTCTTCTGTACATGTCTGAAGATGCAAAAGTGCCACAAGTGTTAATTTTGGGGTTACATATAAATTTTAGCATGTAGGCAGATTTCTCAAATATGAGATCCATGAATAATGACAACAGACTATCTTTCTAGACGTCGCAGTTTATAATTACATTGTAGATAAATAATTTGGTGTTTAGTCATGCCCATTTACCCCCTGATTTGTTTTCTCTCTACATCTTGCTGCTCCTCTGTGCTGTTAGGTTTCCCCATATGTTTGATGCACCTGGACAGTTGAAATGTGTCTGTCTGTAATATTCTCTTCAGTTTTGGTGTGATGGGGTCTTTGAAGTGAAATTAAGTGTAGACCAGCAGATCAGACCTCCTTCTAGGGAGTGTGGGTGAGGCGTGGGCAAAGTGGCACCCTTCTCACTTGTCTAACTGGTGTCTTTAGTGCTTTGACATGTTTCATTCCTTTGGTATTAGAGTTTGTTCCCTGTCTCCCCTTTTTCCCCTGCCCTCTCCCCTATCTATTTTTATCTTTGCATTAGAGCAGCGGTTCTCAACCTGTGGGTCGCGACCCCTTTAGGGGTCAAACGACCTTTTCACAGGGGTCGCCTAAGACCATCGGAACACACATATATAATTACATATGTTTTTGTGATTAATCACTATGCTTTAATTATGTTCAATTTGTAACAATGAAATTGGGGGTCACCACAACCTGAGGAACTGTATTAAAGGGTGGAGGCATTAGGAAGGTTGAGAACCACTGCATTAGAGGGTTCATGTGCCCTTCATCTTTATGTTCTGCTTTTCTCTCAGGCCTGGCTGCTCTTATAGGAAGCTTCCAGGTAGAAATGCCTACTTTATAGAGACCAGCTCTCTGGCTTTCTCCCAAAGGCAAAAGCTGCCACCACCAGCATCTCTTCACAAAGTGAGAGAAGGAGGGGGTCATCTGCCCAGAATAAAGTCAGTCATGTAGTGCCCTGGTGAAGTACCTTAATTGTTTCCCCCTCCTTATGGTGGTGGTTAGTTGGATTGTAACTTAGAACTTATCTAGGGTGTCCTTGGAAAGCCTTTGGCGTCTTATATGTGGTTTTCCTTTTTTCCTTTGTGAATCTACTTTTCTGCTTTTTGTATGCCCAGAATTCTTGAAAATTTATGATCATCCAGTGATGTCTTTTCTTGTTTTACAATAGTGCTATCGTTTCATTTTGTTTTAAATTTTGTTTCTGCCATTTCAATGGAACTTGGGAAAGGAGGAGAAGAGAGGACAGGAAAAAGGAGGTAAATACATTTATTCAGTTTGCTGCCTCGAACTGGAATTGACTAATTTGTGACTGATTTTAAAAGGTAGATAAGTTTCCAAGCACATCTCTCTCTCAACATGAATGACTCCTTTTGTGCCTCAGAAGAATTACTAAATCTTCTCTTTTCCCCTAGTAACAAAGACAAAGAGTGTTTTAATTTCATTCTCTGCCATGATGGTCACTGCTGCTGTCTGGGCATATGGCCTCTTGTGGAAGAAAACAATACACAGCCACAGTGACATTGCTGCCCATCATCTTCTGAGTGCGCCCTCCCCCCCCCCCCTCATTTGTATATAAGGTCATACATGTGAGTGAAGTTATCTTTTTTTGAGAGCATCTATATTGGATAATACAGGATGTACCCCACAAAAATGTATACAGACTTTAGTAGCTGCTAGCTCAGTTTTGAAAATTAAATGTATTTTGCCGAAACCGGTTTGGCTCAGTGGATAGAGCATTGGCCTGCGGACTGAAGGGTCCCAGGTTCGATTCCGGTCAAGGGCATGTACCTTGGTTGCGGGCACATCCCCAGTAGGGAGATGTGCAGGAGGCAGCTGATCGTTGTTTCTTTCTCATCGATGTTTCTAACTCTCTATCCCTCTACCTTCCTCTCTGTAAAAAACCAATAAAATATATTTTTTAAAAAAAGAAAATTAAATGTATTTTAATAAACACTGCCTTTATAATTAGTTACTAAAGTGTGTGTAAACATTTTTGGGGGGCACCCTATGTCCATTTACTCATGAAAATGGTCAGAAAACTGATAAAATTGGGTTGTGATCTCTAGTCTCAGCAAAGAAAGGGATCATTTTTCAAAATGACTTACTTAGTAAAAGCCTGGGGGGAGAGAGTGAAAGAATGGCTAGATCATTTTTGTTCTTAGCCATCTTATATGGGTGTGCAGTGTAGTTTTAGCATTTTGCTGGAAGGGGAAAAAATATGGTACTTATGTTCCAAACACCTTTTTATCTAACACCTTAAACCTTTTGTGGTTGCTCAAGTTGTTGTAATGCTTTTAGGATATTAGGTGAGGGATTTTACTGCCCCTGTGTTTTAAAGCATCAGGCCATTGATAAAAAAATCAAGTTATATCAGTGTATACAACCTTAATAAAGACAATGCTTATGTTGTTGGCTTTTAGACTCCTGTAGCTTATGGTCCACAGTAAGATTTAAATCTGCAGTGCTGCCTTGTGTGTTTAACACTGAAATCTGTGAATTTCGTGAAACAGTATTTGCCCTTCATGTGATATACTATATTCATATTGTGTATTTCATGAACAAAAAGGATATGCCCCACTAACTTTATTTCATGATCCACTGGTTCAGCGGTTCTCAACCTGTGGGTCGCGACCCCTTTGGGGGTCGAACGACCTTTTCACAGGGGTCGCCTAAGACCATCGGAAAACACATATATAATTACATACAGTGGGGCCTTGACTTACGAGTTTAATTCGTTCCGTGACGGAGCTCGTAACTCAGATTACTCATATGTCAAATCATTAAAGTGAACGAGTGAGACACGTGATGCTGGGCTGATGTTGTGGTGTTCACTGTGACATTCGCTACGCCAACTAGCGGTGGGGTATCTGAAGCTGGCTCGTAACCCGATTTTTAGCTCGCAACTCAAAGCAAAAAATTGGCCGAGAGACGGCTCATATCTTGAAAAACTCGTTAGTCGGGACACTCGTAAGTCAAGGCCCACTGTATTGTTTTTGTGATTAATCACTATGCTTTAATTATGTTCAATTTGTAACAATGAAAATACATCCTGCATATCAGATAGTTACATTACGATTCATAACAGTAGCAAAATTACAGTTATGAAGTAGCAACGAAGATAATTTTATGGTTGGGGGTCACCACAACATGAGGAACTGTATTAAAGGGTCACGGCATTAGGAAAGTTGAGAACCACTGCACTAGTTGGTTGTGACCTGCAGTTGGAAAACCCTTGATTTAGATCCTATTCTCTTAGAATAGTTGGAAGATGGAAGGATTTGAATTCAGGTGGTTCTAGCTTAGTGGACCAGAGTCATTTCCTTCTTTGAGTCTGTTTCTGCATCTGTAAACTGGGAATAATGATATCTTGTTAGTGTAATTGTGAGGATTAGAAATAAATGTAAACTAGGAATTATGTAAATATTTAATAGTTGGAGGTTTTTTTATTATCATTGCTATATGCCACCTGTCATACTAGTAGGCACTAAGATTCAAACATTCTTGTCTTTAGGGAGGTAGGTAACACTTTATCATTGTAGAGAAACATAGACATACCTGCCCTACAGGAGGTAGGTAGAGTACATAAGAGGTAAAGTAACCTAAAAGAGGAAGTCAGAGTTGGGAAATTATAGATGTGCCCCCCCCCCCCCACTTTTTTTTTTTTTTTAACTTTTAAGGAACAGTGTCTCTCAAATTACCTCCAGCTAAATGGGGTTTTACTTCAGGGATGCATGAGATATGTTAGGAAAAACAGAAATCATTTGGAAACTGCAAAGCTAGGCATTTCAGAGAATTATAGTACTATTTTGACCATAGCCGGTAGTTTCATTTTCTGATTTCGTGGATAATTGGTGAATCTAGACTTTAACAGTCATAGGGACTGGACTGATTCTCATGTTTCCCTTCAGTAGTAGCAGCATTAGGCTCCGCCTCTAGTATTCTGCCATCATATCTGCAGTTCTGCCTCCCACTAGGTCAGGTTCTCCTCCCATGCTTTGTGATTGCTGCTGCAGTGTGACTTCTACTGATTCTGTCACACTCCTGGCTTCTTGACTCCTGGTGTTTTAGTTGTAGGCAGCATGCATAGATTCTAGATAACAGAAGCAAAAAAGAGGAAAGATGTGTTCATTGAAGAAAAGAAAAAAAAAGAACAAGAAATCTAGTCACAGAAATCAGTGGGCTGAGTTGGCAGTGGTTAATAATCAGTCTGGTTATTTTTCTTAATAGTTTTTCTCTCTTTACATTCAGATTTTTAGATTTTTAGGAGTAAATCTGATATGCCTAGTTGGAGTTATGTTTCCATCCTTTGGCCAGAGTAAGAGAGGACACTGATTAAAAATCCAATGAAAACTCTCTAGCAGAAGCTGTGTAAAGCAAAATTAGAGTGCTTCTCCAGGAGGGGACTGGATACTGGAAGCCATACACAACAGATGTCCAATACTGTGTGTGTGTGTGTGTGTGTGTGTGTGTGTGTGTGTTTGTGTAGGGGCAAGTTAATTTTATTCAAATTCCAGAGAGAAGATATATGTGGTTCTTAATCATTATCTAGAGTAGAGTATGTTTATTGGGCACATACCTGGTGTAAAAAGTGAACAAAACTTTGGAGCAGTATGTGACTAGGGTTTAGGGCATATATCTTAAAACTGATAGGAGACAGATAACAAGCAAAGATAATGTCATCCTGAAGATTTCAGATTCATTTATTTTAAGCTATCAATTGCTTTGATTATATTTACCTTTTAGAAAGTTTAATCTGAAGGCATTATAAAGGTTGGAGTGAGGGTTAAGGGCTGTGTGAGCAAGTAGAGGCAGCAAGAAAGCTGTTCTGTTAGTTAAAATCTAAATTTATAAATCCCTTTCTGTTCTGGCCCCTCCTGTCTCTCTGATTTAATTTTCTATTTTCCCCTTGCTCTCTAGCACACTTAGCTTTTGTTCAAATCAAACTTGTTCTCACCCCCGAGCCTGTCCATTTGCTTGGGATTCTCTTAACTCTGGTTGTCAGTTGCTTGGATTTGTACCTTAACTCACGTATCCCTTCTTTCTTTCCTGGTTATTGTTCTCTAATCCCATGGCCTCTATGGCATTTTGGCACAAACACCATAAGCTTGTTGGACCCATGGTTTCAAAGCAACAGTATTAATCAGTGTGTGTTTTGTTTTGACCAGGCATCAGTGCCAGGCAGGTCCTGCTCTTATTTCTGGAATATACTCAAGCCAGTTTCAATCACATCTGTTGGAATTAATTCACAGCATGCTTTTTGTTTACATGTTTATTTATCTTTCTCTTCCAGTAGAATGTAAAGGCTACTACAGCAGGAATTGTGTCTGTGTTGGAAGATGTTAGTGATGATGTTAATGTGTTTATGATTTGGCAATGGGCATTCAGAATGACCAAAAGTATCTCTTCCATTTAGGTTTTTTTTTTTGTTTTTTTTTTTTTAACTTTTAGGTTTGAGATCTAAGTATCTTGGGAAGGAGCAGGCACTTTATGTAGTGTTGAGGTCAGGAGACAGTAAGTAATAAGGAATGTGAATAAAAGTGAGCTCGATTCTTATTCCTTCATCTTTCCTTGACTCCTCCTTAATGGTCTTCATGACTAGGCAAATAAGGTAGTTTCTCCGTTTGTGTTCTCTTCGAACTGTCCCCGGTAAAAAAGAATTGTAGTATCTTTACAAACAGATGAGGCAATAGTAGCTACTTTTTTTGAATACTTTTTATTCACCAAGCAGTGTGGTGTTGTGTTGTTGTTGTTTGTTCTTTTAAAAACATACATTATGTCTGATGCATATGTTGGTTACTGCCTGATTGTCTCCATGGAGTTTGTAGTAATGGACACACCTACCAGCAATCTAACACTACAAATTGTTATAACAGTTTCTATTGTCACCAAACTGGTAGATGAAAAAATGCTCTCTTGTATTTTTTTTAATGATTTGTGTTTATATAAAATACATAATACATTAAATGGCACAAAAATATACCTTGATGAATTTCACAAATGGGAACACCTGTGTAACCACTATTTTGGTCATTGCTTCATCCCCTGTCCTGATTTATATCATCAATTCATTTTTTTCATACTTGGTTTAAGTCATACAGTGTGTGTCCTTATATATGGATTCTTTTGCTCAGCGTTATACCCGAAATTCATCCAGTTTGCATCAAAAGTTCTTAGTGAAATCATAATTTGCATTTCTCTTATGAGGAGAGAATCTTTTCACGTTTCAAGCTTTAACTTTTTATGAGCATCTTTTCATGTTTGACTTTAAAATTTTTATTTTCTGTCAGCTCTGTATCCATGAATGGAGAATCATTTTCTTATGGATCTTTTCGTATATAAAGGGAGTGAATTCTTTAGCTGGGAAGTGAGTTGTAACTATTTTTTTATAGTTAGTCATGCCTTCTGATTTTGCATATGGTGGTTCCTGCAGAAGATTTAAAAATTATATAAAATAATTAATTTTATGGCCATTACATTTCCTCCTCATTATATTACTTGTTTTCTCAATAGGTTGGCTGTCTCCTGAACATTACATAACTTTTATTAAACCACACCTTAATGTCAGTAAAAATGAAAGTGCAATAAAGAAATGAAAAGTGATAACTCTGAAAGTGAAATTTGAATAAAACGTAAATGGAGTTCTAGAAGAACAGAATGTTCCCACAGTCGCTGTTCAAGAGACTCTAGATATGCACTCAGAGGAACTTAATGAAGGCGCACTTTATAGACAAATGAGGAAAGTGGTGTGATGAAAAGGATGATGTCCCAGAGGAAGTGACCCTGACAGAGAACTTCACACTAATGCAACTTGCACAGAGATATTTTCTGACATTGAAAGTGCAAGGGATAAAATGTTCTAAGTTCCAACTTAGAAAGGAGTATGACAATTCCTGAAGATGTATAAAATATAAAAGATACTCTGGCCCTGACCGGTTTGGCTCAGTGGATAGAGTGTCCACCTGTGGACTAAAGGGTCCCGGGTTCAATTCCGGTCAAGGGCATGTACCTTGGTTGCGGGCACATCCCCAGTGGGGGGTGTGCAGGAGGCAGCTGATCGATGTTTCTCTCTCATCGATGTTTATGACTCTATCCCTCTCCATTCCTCTCTGTAAAAAAAAATGAATTTTATATATATATATAAAATATAAAGATACTCTGTATGATAAGTTGTACATGAGAGGAGATAAGTGCTGTTGAAACTAATGAATAAGTTATTTACAAGGAAATAAAGCTTTTCACAATGAGTTAAATATATTTTACTATATATTTTTTTTCCTTATAAATTTTTAACTAACAGAGTTTTTATTGTAACAATAGTAAAGGTGATGGAACAATTCCCACTGATTAAGGTCACTTTCCTTGGCTTCATCTCACACGGTCATTTTTGTGTTCCACACTACTGTTCAAAATAATGAGGACTGGCTATATATGTTTAAACAAACGAAAAAAAAAAAAATTAAAACACACCCAAACTTCTTAAATTAAAATGATTTCAGAAAGGAATCCCTTCACTTTCTTTTCTGACCTTTGACTCCACGATAAGTTTATAGAACTCCAAATATGGGATGTTTTTCTTGTATTTAAGACTTGAGTTCTTGAGCTGCTATGGATCTAATTTCTTCCCTAAATTGCCAAATGTAGATACTAGTAGTCTCATGAACTATAGGAAGAAGAGTGTGTACGATCATGAAATGCAACAATGGCTTTGTGTATTTCTTGAGCACCTGATACATTTTAGGCATTTGGGTATTGGGGTATAAATAACATTAGGTCTCCCCCTCCCCCCCCCCCCCTTTTTCCTCACAGTCAATTAAGGGTAGGCAGGAAGATGAAAGATGGATATAATGGAGTTCTGTAGAAATATCACAGAAGATTATAGTTCATGATATGGGAATTTCAGATAATTTCAAACTTTTAAAAAAGGTTGTTGAATTCTCTGCTATGTTCTGTAATGTTGGAAATACCACAAAAGGGTTATTCTTTCAAGGGAATTGGTGGGAACTATATACAAGTTGAGCCTTTTTATATTGGTCAGGTGATAGCATGTTTATGTTATAACAGATATTTCTAATATAAATAATAACATTATGGAAATAATTAATCCTTGGTCAGCAGGTCCCAACACTGATTGTAATCTGTTTATGACATTGATCTTTAAAACAAATAGCCTGATTTGGGATAGTGAATGCATTTTTTTTGGTCAGAGTAGGTTAATTGACCAAGTCAAGGGTTATATTGTAAATTATGGTTGAAGCTAGGTTTTGAATCTCGAAATTCAGGTTATTTCTGAACCTATACCTAAATTGTTAAATAGTATAATTTAATATTATGCGTAGTCCTTTTTAAAAGACTTGGTTTTGACTTCATTTCTCTGTAAAAGCTTGACCTACTGTGCCTTTCTTTTTTTCAGTGATGAAATAAAAGATATTGACTCTAATTATTGTTTACTGAAAAGCATTTTTATTTAGTACTTTTGGAGGGCCTGAGCTAAGAACTCTGAGGGATGTGAAAATGTCTAGCTGTTGCCAACTGAAACTTATTAGTTTAATAGTGAAATAAGTCTGAAATATAAGTAGCTAAACAAATAATACAATCCGGCAATCATTGTCTTATGGGTGACACAAGTGAGGACTCAGCTTCAAAGGAGTAAGCAGTTATTTCCAGCTGGGGGAATCGAAGAAGACTTCATGGATGCAGTACAGCTGATCAAGGGCTTGAAGGGTGCCTCATGGTTGTGTTCAGGAGCATGTACCAATTGGAGCAAACACCATTGGTTAAGTCGTGAAGATAAAAATGCTTTTCTGATGTGTCTTAATTTTACTACATAATCATGCTTGGTAAATGATGTTTGACAAGTGATTGTTGGATCATTAATATTACCAATTTTTGTTTAAAAAAAATACTGGTACATGATTCAGGATTGAATAGTATAGTAGTTCTCAAAGTGTAGTCCCTGGCAGCATCAACATCTCCAGGTAACTTGTTAGACATGCAAATCCTTGGTCCTACCCTAAACCTAGCAGTTGAATCATAAAGTCAGGGATGGAACCTAGCAGTCTGTGCTTTAACATTTTTTTCATAGTCACAGGCATTCATAGTCTTCTATTACGGTATTTATCAGCTTTGATAGAACTTATTTTTTTTTACATGGTTTTTCTCTATAAGCTGTTAATGATTAGTCATTTATAACTGATTAAAAATCAGTGCTCTTCAGCTTAGAATTTGACAGTAAAAACTTTGTCAGCTTGTATGGTAATTTTCTTGTCTGAAAATTTGAAAATCCAGAAGTTGAATTTAGTGAGCTATTTTATTTATAAAAATAGTGATACTATAAAGAAAATAGCTAGCACATCTCCTTGGTACAAGTATACTGACTGCTTTATTTGCCACCTAGAATTTAAAAATAGGTTATTGTAGTGATTGGTGATCTAATCTAATAAAGAGGGAATATGCAAATTGACCTTCATGCCATCACAAAGATGGCGGCACCCAGTACCCTCAGCCCCGTTGGAGTCCCACAGTCCTTTCAGCCCAGCTGGGGGGAGGGGGTGGTAGGTGCATGGTGCGGCTGGGCCCGCCCTCAGCTGCCCAGGGCTGGTTTGAGGTGTAGGCAAGCTGCAGATGGTGGCTGGCCAGCCACCTAGGTCTGCCCGAGGCTCAGGTAACTAGGGCCGGCTGAGGCTTGCGCTGATGGCAGTGGCAGCAGCAGAGGTGTGATGGAGCATTGCCTTCCCCTGATCGCCGGGTCGCCTCCCACCCCTGAGGGCTCCTGAACTGTGATGGGGGCAGGCCAAGCTGAAGGACCCACCTTCCCCATCCAGTGCATGAGTTTTCATGCACTGGGCCTCTAGTATATGTATAGAAAGGAAACATGTTCTGATGTAGTTTTTTCATTTTATGAAATCTTTTAATGACACTAGTAAGTTTTTACACTAAATATTTTTTGAAATTATTATAATTCATTGCTTCTAGCGCAATTCTAATTATTAAGGAGCTGCCAGACTTTTCCAAGGTGGCTGCATTTTACATTCCACAAGCAGATTATAGGGCAGTGGTCGGCAAAATCATTAGTCAACAGAGCCAGATATCAACAGTACTTCTTCAAAATAGACTCGCCCAGGCCGAAAACCGACTTCTGCGCATGGGCCACGAAGTTTCAATTGCATTGCACGCAAGCCCGCACGTGGTATTTTGTGGAAGAGCCACACTCAAGGGGCCAAAGAGCCGCATGTGGCTTGTGAGCCACAGTTTGCCGACCACGGTTATAGGGGATCCAGTTTCTTCACATCCTGTACAACCATTCTTGTCTTTCTGTTGATAGCTATTTTTATGGGAGTAAAGTGGTATGTTGTGGTTTTGATTAGCATTTCCCTGATGACTAATGATGTTGAATGTATTTTCATATGCTTATTGACCATTTCTATATCTTTTGTGGATTACCTATTCATATACATTCCCCATTTAAAATTTGCGTTATTTGCCTTTCTCCTATTGAGTTGTAATATTTCTTTATGTATTCTAGATACAAGCCTCTTCTTAGATGTTCCATAAAATTGTTTTTCTATTCTGTGGGTTGCCTTTTTACTGTCTTGGTGTCTTTTGAAGTGAAAGGTTTTACATTTTGATAATAGCAATTTATTATATAGTTTCTTGGTGCAATTGCTTTAGATATGATATCTAAGAAACCATTGCTTAATCCAAAGTCACTTAGGTCTTTGATCCATTTTGAATTAATTTTTTTGTATGGAATGAACTAGGGTTCTCACATCATTCTGTTGTATGTGGATATCCAGTTGTCCCAGCACCCATTTGTTATAGTGAGAGATTTTTTGAATTTTTATCTGTACTTTCTAGATCTTGTTAGCGGTTGAAGAGATTTTGAGTTTCACTGACTACTCCCACCCCATTCTCTAAAATAAGAATACATTTACTAAGTATTGAAAAATAAATGCTATGAATAAAACACTGTGTTCCATCTCAGGAGTCGTATATTTTTAGGACACAAACTAGAGCAGGTTTGTAATTGTTACGTCACAAATTTTAAAAATAGGAAATAGAACACTTGGGAATGAGACTGTGAGAAAGTCCTTCCAGTACTTAGCAGTTTTCATTTGGGGCAGAGGTAACCTTGTTCTGTGGAGCTCTGGAGACCCTAAGTAGAAGTTACATTTGAATCCTAGGGTAGCGAGAACTTTGAAACAATTAGGGCTATCTAATAATTTAGCGAAACGGTCCCCTTTGCAGGAAAGTACTCATCATTGCAGGAGCTCAAGCAGAGGTTGAGTCATTTTGTCATTAAAATTACAGAATGGATTTCTGCATAAAACAAAGGTTGGTGAAGGGTTTCCATTTTCCTCTCCTAATTTGCTGTCATGTTTGTGAAGAGTTTTCAGGGTTCATTCTTTTCCAGACCTGTCAAGTAGCAGAAGTTGAGTAAAAATAGGTTATTGTCTTGAAGGATTAAATGATAGAAGTACTCCAGTTTTTTGATTAGCTGACATTATTATGCATTAACCTAAAAATTGGTCCCATTGCTTGAGCTAGTTCTTTTCTTTTGGCTTTTCTAACCTTGTTGGAAAATAATCAACAGTAGGAATGAGGCACTGCAGTGAGAGTTTCGTTCTTGATGAGAACTAAAAATTAAAGTATTAGTCTAACATCACATTTGTGCATGGTTGTGATTTGTAGCTTGTGGATTGAAGAACGCTTGCATAACTTGCAGGAAAACATAATTTGTAATAATGTAAATGGAATTTCATTTTTATCCTTTCAGAAAAATCTGAAAGTTGCCTTTCTTGATTCAAGGAATTATGCTTTTACTTTGTATATAGTTCACTAAGAGAACATATTACCTAAAGGACAATAGTAGTTAGTATTTATACTTCTATGATGATCAGTGTATGTATTTTAACTATATGTTTTAAGGCTTAGAAGAAGCCTGATTGTTATATAAGCTGATTGAGGCAAGTGAATTTAAATTCCTAGCCGTTAGAATAATTTGAAGATCTTTAGGTGCTAAGAGTCTGATATTATATTGCTCAAATAGAATGGGAACATGAAATAATTTGATGCCTTTATTTCTTTGAAGTGAGGTTTTGGGATGATTTCTAAAATAGAGAAAAACTTTAGAGCTTAGCATGTTCCAGGTTATAAACATTGATCTTCTTTGCTCAATTTTAGGGGCTTTTCCTTTTTTTAAAGATTATCCCAAAAATCTTAATTTTAAGTGTAGCCTGGATCTTGGTTGGGAACAATTGATTTCAAACAAAAGCTTTATTTCTGTGATGTTACTGTGGGCGTGCCTCAATGACAATGGATGCAAATTGATAAAAATGAACTTGTCTTTATATAATTGTAACTTTTTAAGGCTTAAATGTAAGATTTTTAAATGTCTGTATTTTTTATGCTTAAGAAGGTAAAAAACTTTTTATTGAATATGAATATTCCCTTGAAGTTACTATACATTAAAAAGTATTGCTCTGGCTGGTGTGCTGGTTAGAGCTTCGTTCGATTCCTGGTCAAGGGCATGTGCCTGGTTTGCAGGTTCGGTCCCTGGCCCTGGGTCAGGGAGCGTGCAGGAGGTAGCCAAACAGATGTGTCTCAAATCTGTTTCTCCACACCACCACCCCCAACCTCTCTCTATCCCTCCCTCCCTGTCTTTCCCTCCCTTCTTCTACTCTCTGTGGAAGTCAGTGGAGAAAGTGTCCTCAGGTGAGGATTAACAAACAAAAAAAGTTCTATTAAAGTTTATGATCAAAGTTCTCTTTCTCTTTGGCTGTTTATTTTTTAAAATAGGTTTTTATTGATTTTAGAGAGAGGACTGGAGAGGAAGAGAGAAAAACATTAATGTAAGAAAAATCGATTGACCAAGGATAGAACCTGAAACCCAGGCATGTGCCCTGAATGGGAATCGAATCAGTAACCTTTGGGTGCATGGTTGATGTTCAAACAACTGAGCCACACCAGCCAGGGCCCCTTTGCCTGTTTTTGAATGGACCACCTTCCAACAGTAAAATTTGCTACTGTTCACAGGTCTCTATCCATGGTACTACCAGAAGTTAGTAAAATATTTAATTTCTCCTCTCGATAAATATAAGACATATGTGCAGTACAGGATAGAATGTGGGGAAATACTGCAGAGCAGGATGTTTTCCTATGGCTGACTTGGCTTGTAATGTTTAACAGCCCTATTAAATTTAGAGAGGGATTCATTCAACTAGAATTAGCTGTATTGTACATAAATGCTATTGGAGTTGGAAGATGAAGACATTGTTGATGCTAATTATTTGGTATTTGCGAATAAGTGAAAAGACTGAAATCTGACCCATCAGTCCTTTCTGCACATATGTATGATCTGTGCTTTGATTTGCAGCTATTACCACTATTTAAAGAACCTGTTGTTCTTTGCAACTGCCTAATTTAGCTCTGTCAGCCTGAAGCCATTGATCCAAGAGCTCTGCTTTTTCTCAAACTTGACTGTAATAGCTATAGGAAAGCTAGCCCAGCACAATTGAATTTCCAATAATGTGGCTTCACTCTCGGTGAAAGTGCTGTATTTTAGGTTCTAACATTTCAGGTCAGAGATCTTGTCTTTAAGTACACAAGAGTTCAAATTAGAATGTATAGAGCCAAATTGGACATCTATGTTAGAGGCAGATCTCATGATAATAAGTAAGGGCTTTGGGTCAGTACTTTGTGCTTTTCAGAGGACAAGCTATTCAGGTTCTGTCATCTCCCCTCTTGTGCTACCTCATCCTGGAGGGATAGTCTTATCTGCATTCCTAGCTGGATGCATTGACATAGGCTTATAGTGTTCACATTTGTCTTGTATAGCAGTTGCATGTCTTTATAGATCCTACTTTAGAGTAGGAAGAAATATTTAAATTCTTCTATACCTTACAGTACCTAATAGAATGTATTTGACTTAGTAGACACAATAGTATGGCATAACTGAATTTGCTAGTAGTGCTCAGAAGCAGAATTTTGGTGAATCTGTCAACATGTACAGATATACTGTAGTTATAAGTCTATCTTCTAATCCAATAAAACTTTTTACATTAATATTACTATAGTTTTTTAATGCACTTCACGGTTTTGACTTCATATGGATTAATTGGAATTCTGGGGTTACCTTATTTCTTCATCTGTGGGATTGTGGTTAAGGGTTATTTTTGTATTGTAATGCCTTCAAGCCCTATCTCATTCTAGGTTTTCAGTAATCTTTGGCTCTTAAATTAGTTGCAACTTCCATGGATTTTACTTCTTTAGTTAAGATAAAACTTCAAAGGTGTGTCAGATTTAAAGGTAACTTTGCTAAAAACAGCAGGCTTGCCTTCCTTACACCTCACAATATAAAGGCTCAGTGGAGTTGTGAAAGTTTCATTTCCCATGTGCCCAAAGCAGACTTCAGTTCAGAGCCAATGGTGAAAGTTGCTACATCATCCTGTTAGGCCACCAAATTTATGTAAATAACCAGATAAGACCCCTTTCCTCAGGCACTTTAGAATTTCAAGAGATAGTTAATGCATGTAGCATGCAATCTAAATGAATTTAATCTGGTTCAAAAATTTGCACATTATTTGGAAGAGAGGTTAATAATTGAAAGAAGAAAGATGTGTAAAGTTAAATTGGGGCTTTTTTCTGGAGGTGTTAGTCTGGAAGGGAAGGAAGAGTAACATACAGGAAGATTTCCCAGCGAAAGGTTTTATGTTTAAACTTTACTATGAGAAAGTTCATAGCATGTAAAAGAATAATATAAATACCTTATGTTCCCATTGCTTAGCAACCAACAGTTACCAACACATGACCAGTCTTTTCCATCTGGATCCTGGGTCAGCAAATGAAGGTCTGCTTTTTATAAATAAAGTTTTATTGTAGCATACCTCGTCCATTTGTTTATATTATTGTCTGTCATCTGTTTTTGTGCCACAGTGGCAATAATGAACATTGAGTAGTTGTGACAGGGATTGTATGCCCCTCAAAGGCTAAAATATTTACTGATTTACTGTCTGGCCCTTTACAGAAAATATTTAGCAATCTCTGATCTATATGTCTATCCATTACTCTTAACAGTACTTTTTTTCAGTTTGTAAATTTGAATACTCTCATACCTTTTACATAGATTTACCAATTTTTGACATTTTTGCACATTTGCTTTTACATTCGTATAAATCTCTTATTTTTATTTCATCTTTACTTTAGCTAAGCCATTTGAGGATAATAAATGTACACATTATGATCCTTTACCTCTAAATGTTTGTATCTGTTAAGAACAAGGTCACACTCTTACATAACCTCAGTGCAGTGATCAATTTTAGGGATATTTAACATTGATACAACACTATTATTTAATATATCCCATATTCAAATTTTTGCCAGTTCTCCTAATGACATCGCTAGCAATTGTTTTGCCCTAATTTGGGACTTAATTCATGCACTGAATATTCTGGCACAGTCAGCCTTCCTTTGTGTTTTATTACATTCACATTGTCAGCTTTAAAGAAAGTTTCCCAGTTTGCATTTGCTTCCTCAGGACAGATTCAAATTATGTTAAGGAAGAAAAGAATTGCTTAGCCCTTCTCACTTCCTAGTTTTCCGTGTGTAAGTGCGAGTGCGTGTTAAGGAGAACAGAAATTACAGTGTGCTGTATTTAAACAGCGTAGAGTTTGTATAAAAGTAAGCAAATTACTAAATATCTAGGACCATTCATTGAATATGGCTAATATATTTCTGCCTTTTCAAGTTGTTTTAGGGGATTAATTGAGATAATACATGCAAAGTACAAAGATGCTATACTGTGATATTTATTAAAATAAAATAAATCCGGAAAAGAGGAAAATCAGTATGCGTTGAAACTGTCAAAAAAATTTGAATGGATAAGATTGTACTTGTTCTGATATGCAAAGGATGGGTTGACTTTGGAGAAAATATCTAGGCGTGCAGACTCCATTGGAAATTTTAAGTGTGAAGGCTATGTGGTCAGGTTAGTGTGGGAAATAATGTTAGGTTGGAAGAACAGATACATCTTGGAGTTTGAGTTTGAAGGTTGTCAGGATTATAGTCCAGCCGTTGCCCATTGGCTAGTTGTATGATTTTGGATAAGTTATTTAACGTGCCTGGACTATATTTTCTAAGCACTATAAAATGACAGGTATATTGTTAGCATTCTTCAGAGATAAGAAACAAAGGAATTGAGCTGGATCTTGAAAAATGGATAGGCTCTGGAGGAGAAGGAAAGGGAAAGCCATTAGAACAAGCATGTTAAATTAAAGAAGGCACCATTGGAAATAAACCTATTGCATTACAGGTTAAGGAGTGATGCATGTTGGAAACTAATGAAAAATTAAGGATATAAATTCTGAGCACTACCAGTAGGGTCTTTATAAGCATTTTGGGTAGTTTGCTGAGGGAGCCAGCCTAGGGACTTTTTATTATAGAGTGATACCTCTCCTACCAGAAATCTGATGTAAGAAATATTAAAACTTAGAGGAAATATCAAAACTTATTGGTAGGAAAGGGCAGTGTCCGCACGCACCTTGAAGAGAACTTGGGTGAGGTTGTGGATACAGAGAACAGACAGATAGATGGTTGCCTGATGGGAGGGTGGTTTGGGTGAAAAAGTGAAAGGTTTAAGAAGTACAGATTGGCAGTTACAAAGTAATCATGATCTGAAGTATAGGGTATATAGTCAGTAATATTTTAATAACTATGTATAATGATGCCAGGTGGGTACTAGACTTACCAGGGCAATCACTTTGTAAGTTAGAGTAAGTGGCCACTATGCTGTACTCCTGAAACAAATGTAATATTGAATATGAACTGTAATTAAAAAATTAAAAGAGAAAGAAAAGGAAATGGGTGAGGTTGAAATATAGGCCAGTGATTTGATGTATAGGCCTTAGAATTCTTTAGAATGAACGTTTCTGAATGTCAGTTGGTTCTGGAGCTTCTGCAGACCCAGCCATGCAAATGTGGCCTTTGATCTTGGAGGAACTGTAAATGCTTGGGGAAGTATTAACTGAACAATCTACAGAATTGGTAGTCAGGATCTAGACCAGCACATCACCATGCAGTGAATGACCATTATTTATCCAGAACAGATTTCAGCAGCATTATCATGGGGCAGTAAAGAAGACTGTGCATGAGTAACTATTCTTTGTAGATCTTCTCTGCCTGAGGGTTTAAAACCTTTCTTCTGCCAATCATTCATATCTATTTACCTATCTACACTAATAAAAGAGAAACATGGTAATTAGTGTACGACCGCTACCCTTCCCATTGGCTAATCAGCATATCCTTATGCAAATTAACTGTCAGCCAAGATGGCGGCCGGCAGCCAGGCAGCTGGAAGCGAACATGAGGCTTGCTTGCTGCAGTGACTGCAGACTCCAACGTTCCCCGCCTGACTTGCCGGCCTCTGAGCTGACAGTTTGAAACATTCTAACAAATATAGGCCGGGTCTCAGAGCTGAAGTTATACATTGTTTCAATTATAGAACTGAAACAAACCAGATACCTGCTCTCAGAGCTAGAGCCAGAGCTAAAGCTGGCCCAGAATAAAATTTAAAAAAGAGAAAAAAAAGGAGCGGTTGGGAGCTTCAGTCAACAACCGCCAGCCTGAAAGCAGCCCTCAGCCCCTCACCCAGACTGGCCAGGCACCCCAGTGGGGACCCCCACCCTGATCCAGGACACCCTTCAGGGCAAACCAGCTGGCCCCCAGGCCTCTATCCTATATAGTAAAAGGGTAATATGCCTCCCAGCACTGGGATCAGCGTGACAGGGGGCAGTGCCCAAACCCCCTGATCGCCCTGCAGCTCTGTGTATGACAGGGTGCGGCCCCCCCCCCCCCCTCGGACCCTGCTCTGTGTGTGACAGGGTAGAGCCATAACCTCCCCATCGGCCCTGCCCTGAGTGTGACAGTGGCGGCGCCCCAACCCCCTGATCGGCCCTGCTCTGTGGGTGATAGAGGGCGGCGCCCCAACCCCCCCCGCCCCCCACAGGCCCTGCTCTGTGTGTGACGGGGTAGAGCCATAACCTCCCCATCGGCCCTGCCCTGAGTGTGACAGTGGCGGCGCCCCAACCCCCTGATCGGCCCTGCTCTGTGGGTGATAGAGGGCGGCGCCCCAACCCCCTGATCCGCCCTGTTCTGTGTGTGACAGGGGGCGGTGCCCTAACTCCCCTATCGGCCCTACTCTGTGCGTGACAGGGTACGGAGCCCCAACCCCCCTGATGGGCCCTGCTCTGTGAGTGACAGGGGGCAGCGCCCCAACCCCCTGATTGGCCCTGCTCTGTGCGTGACAGGGGGTGGCGTCGCAACCTCCCCATCGACCCTGCCTTGAGTGTGACAGGGGGCGGTGCCCCAACCCCCCAATCGGCCCTACCCTGAGTGTGACTGAGGGTGGCATCGCAACCTCCTGATCCGCCCTGCTCTGTGCATGACGGGGCGGCGCCCCAACTCCCCAATCGGCCCTGCTCTGAGCCTGACCAGGGGCTACACTTAGGAATAGGGCCTGCCCTCTGCCACCAGGGAGCAGGCCTAAGCCAGCAGGTCGTTATCTCCTGAGGGTTCCCAGACTGGGAGAGGGCACAGGCCGGGCTGAGGGACCCCCCCCTCCCCACCCCCCGAGTGCACAAATTTTTGTGCACTGGGCCTCTAGTCTATAAATAAAATCAGTGGAAGTCCTGATTAGTATGAATCCAGCCATTCATTGGAGAAATAAGAGAGATGGGACCATATTTGATCACAAGTTGTTGAAACAGGTTCTAGGAACAAACTTCACTGGGTAGGGAGGAGTATTCTTGATCCATAGAACTGCTGTGGTTTCTTATTTCAAAACCTGACTAACCAGGTTTTTCTGAGTGTATGCAGTCAATGAATCTGAATGATTATGGTACTAAGATGTAAGTATCTCTTGCTTTTATTAAAATTAGGTAATTGAGATAAGACAGTCGCCAAATATCTTACTGTACTCATTTTGTTTGTCCTCCCCTACAAGAATTAAACTTCAAGGATTTGTTCTTTAATACTCTTCCCCTTAGCATCTAAAATGATACCTGCCATGATTAGTAGATACTTAATACACAGTAATCAAATGAATGAAGAACACACCATTAAGCCTAATAAACGAATTCACAAACAGATTCTTTCAAAGTCTTCCTAAAGTCTTTCTCCTTACTCCCTTTCTCCTTCCCCATTGGTTTATGGGCTTTCCTTTGATTAATGAAAGGGTATGACAGGTCACATTTTAATTTTGTCTAGGACTCTAGTCATGCCTTTGAATAAACATTTTAGCCTTAATTAGAAAGGACATTTAACATCTTTTAGCAGGAGCTAAAAAATGTATACCAGTGATTAAGTTTTAAATCTTATGTGGCAAAATTCCATACTTACAATATGCCTATCTAAACTCACGTGAAATCTTTTTAGATTATCAAAGATACCCAGTGATGGGGGTGTGTAAAAGGCATGTGTAGTTAATATTTGTTTTATTCATTACAGAAGTGTGTTTACATGTCCTGGCTGACCTAGGAAATCAGAAATTTCAGCCCCCCCCCCCCCCCTTTTTTTTTTTTTTTTACCATGGAAGTAATGAATGCATTTAATAAAATGGAAGAAAAAAAAAGTGTCTTCTTTACTAGCCCCACCCTCAGGTTAGGGCTGCAACAATAGTTCTTTTGGTGGGTAACCATTATATGTTTATTTGTGTCTTTCTTGATCTATTAGCTTTAGACACAATTTATTGACTTCCTTCAACTCTTAAATAAATTGCCCTTGATAATATCTTAGGGAAATGCATGTTCTTTGAATAATCACTTGGGGGAGAAAATTGTTGTAGACCAGTGATGGTGAACCTATGACACGCGTGTCAGAGGTGACATGCGAACTCAATTTTTGGTTGATTTTTCTTTGTTAAATGGCATTTAAATATATAAAATAAATATCAAAAATATAAATCTTTGTTTTACTATGGTTGCAAATATCAAAAAATTTCTATATGTGACACAGCACCAGAGTTAAGTTAGGGTTTTTCAAAATGCTGACATGCCGAGCTCAAAAGGTTCGCCATCACTGTTGTAGACTGACATAAAGAAAACATGGGAACACAATAAGAGGTTTATTGGGCAAGAGAAATATTAAGAATTGTAAAAAAGAAAAGCGCATACCTTTGTTTTTCTTTACATAAAGTACTTCTTATCATCAAATGCGTGGTAGTTTTTTATTCTCTGCAACACCATCTGGGTATCCAAGAAGTCAGTTCAGTATTAATACTATCTACTTGGAGTTAGCATCAGATCTCCCAAGTCAAGGGTTCACTTCAAATGCCAACTGCAAGTCCCAGGTTGTTGCTTCTGAGTGACTGTCTATACATAAAATCAGGGTTCTCGTGATCATCCCCTCTTTAGGTTTGATAATTGGCTGGAATGGCTCACAGAACGCAGGGAACCACTTACCCATTTACTGTAAAAGACATGACAAAAGATGCAGATAACCATCCAGATGGAAGAGATGTGTAGGACAAGGTGTGGGGTGAGGGTGGGTGCAATGCTTCCATGCCCTGACTGGGGGCATCACCGTCCCAGTACCCCCATATATTCAGTGATCCTGAAGCTCTCTGAACCCCCTCATACTTTTGACATTTTAAAGGAGGCTTCATCACAAGGCATGTCAGTTCTTAGCACAGTGACCAGTCCCTCCCCCCTTCCCAGGAGATTGGAGGGAGGTGGAGTGGAAAATTTCAAGCTTCTAATCATGGCTTGGTCTCTGATGACCAGCCCCACCCTAAAGTAGTTACCAAGGAACCCACCAAGAGTCCCCTCACTAGAAAAAATGACCTGCACATTCCAAGGAATTTAGGAGCTGTGTCAGAAATCAGGGTCAAAGACCAAATATTAGAACAAAGGTGTTCCCAGTGCTCTTACTGTTAGGAAACTACAAGGGTTTTAGTAGTCTGTGCCAGGAACTGTGGGCAGAAACGAGAGAGAGAGAGAGAGAGAGAGAGAGAGAGAGAGAGAGAGAAGGAGAGGGAAGGGGAGGGAAGGGGAGGGGAGGGGAGGGGAGGGGAGGGGAGGGGAGGGATGGGATGGGATTTCATAACTAGTGGATCAAATTAGCTAGTAGGGTCATTCTAGATATACTTTGAATGAAAGTCTGCTATTCTCTCTGTCCTTGTAGTTTTAAACTCTGTCTAGGAATACATGTCTGAGTTGGACTTCAAGGAGAACCAGCTTCTGCCAAGTCATTTTCCATTATGACAGTTCCTTTGGGACTAGGAGCTTGAAGCAATTCCATAAGTTTTTGCATGTGTAGTGTGGTTATAACTAGACCATTTTCCCTCCTTTTACAGTGTGAAAGTCCATGTATCTTAAATATGCTGTGAATGAGTGAGTGAATAAATATTCAAGAACACTTTAGAATTTGAAGAGATCAGTGATTTTGAAAGAACAGACCTATGTAGCCTGGAATGGAACCAGTATCTTAGAATGTGGCTTAACAGTAATCATGGCTTGAACACTCTACAACTATGTTCTGAATTTCTGGCTAAGAACAGTGATAAAATAAAAAAATAAAAAAGTTAAATTTATATACTGTTAAGATGTATAACCATTGACCCTAGATTTCTATGAAAATTGGCAAATTGATGGGGTCAGAGTTCAGTGGTTCTTGGTTGACATTCATCTTATACTGAACCCATTCTGCTCTTCAATACTGCTTCTCTGCCCTTTGAATGAAATTTTCAGTTTTACTTTATATATTTTCCAATCAGTGACATGGAAATAAAGTGGAATTTATTAAAGCTTCAAGTGGAATTTGCTGACTTGCTTTTAAATTAGAAAATTAGTCACTGTAGTAGTGGCATTCGAAGTTAGACTGAATCAAACTGTTAACTTATTATAACAATAGAGAAAGTTAATATTAATAGAATTTATAGAGCTCATTAAATTGTCCAGGGTAGCAAACATCAGGGAGAACTGAGAGCTTACACTCCCTGAAAGGAAGTTCTAGGAATGGGAAACTGCAAGTAATTTAACAACGTTTTAAATTTTTTTGATGTTCTATCTAGAAGGAACGTAATTTCAGACTACACAGATATTCAGTAATCTACATGACATTCAAAACCAAAATAAAGGTACTATTTTAAAATACTACATAATTATGGAGAAGACTTAATGAAGCCTTATTAAATTTATCCATTATTTGCTATCACTTAAAAGTAAATCTTACCTGGGAATTCAGTGTTGCAGTTTTAGGCATTAGTTTCATTGCTTCTCAGCTACTATTTGGAAGCGAGGGAATAATAATAATAATAGTAATATTTGACTGATATTTCTTTAAAACATGGACATTTGATTAATCTAATACCCAATATAGATTGGTTGTGATGTTGATTAAAAATTGGTATTACTTCTTAAAGGTCAAAAATCTTGAACCACTCTTTTTCCCTCTCCAGTAACCCTTTTTCCCCCTCTAATTTTACATCCTATATTTAATCCAGAAATGATACCTTATTTTCAGAATGCTAATAGCAGTCTTCTTAAAATCAAAGTTGCATTTTTTTAATAAAATAAAAACATTCATGAAAACAAAATATTCTAGACATTTAGATTGGTTATATTAACCACTTCATTCAGTAAATCTGTGGTTCTATTAAAGGACAGCTCAGTGTGTTCCATCTCACACACACAATCCAGTAAAATAACAATGGCTATCGTAAACTGCTTTTTTATATCTCAGGTACTATTACATGTTTGATAGGTATTAACTTATTTAGTTGTCATAACAACATCCCTCTGTGAATAGTGTTAAAATTCTCACTTTACAGATGAGGAAACAGAAGTTTACAATAACCAGCCTAATGTCTCATGCTCCTTAAGTGGTGGAGTGACAGTATTCTTAGTAGTTCTATGTAGTTTTTGGTAAAAAATGGATGAAGCTGAGAATGGAAGGCAATGTAAATATTAGTAAGGGCTGCACTAATATAATTGAAAAAATTGTAAAGAACCAGACATTTGTTTCTGGCAATTGTATTTTGTAAGGTTTACACATGAAATGGACTGGCATAGGATTATTAAATGTATGTGGAAAAGAGGGAATTTGGTGTGGTTAGGGCAGAATCAGGACATATCCATGAAATGTTCACATTATTAGGAGAGAGGAAAGAAAGAAAGAAAAGTTATAGGAGATATGATATAGGGATATAATTTCATAGTAGCCACCAGGGAACCTGTAGTATTAAAATGCCGGTAGAGCACATGTGTCTCTTTCTTTCCGGGATCTTGGGATCAGATTTGATGATGAAAGGAGTCCCTGCCTATGGTTGTTATGGGTTGGCTCAACGAGATAGACCACTGACTCAGAATTTAAATTGGAAAGCCTTTTTATTAAGCTGGCCAGCTGACCACAGCCCGTACCTTCCCCCTCTGGGAAGCCTCGCGGCATGTGGCAAAGAGCAAGTGTGCATTATGATTTTTATAGCAAAACAGTGTTACCTTAGAAGTTCACAGAAAGTTCATAAGCACAAAAGGGGGGGGGTGGTAAACAGAGTCACACCTGACTGGTCTAAGACAATCTAGCAATTTTTCTTCCATGGTTCCTAACCCTGCAACCCCCCTCCATACGTCAGTCCCTCCTCCCAGCACATACACAATCCTCATATCCTGGCAACACAATCCTTCTCCATACGTCAGTCCCCCCTCCCAGCACATTCTGTAACATTCTGTAACCCTTCCATGGCGCAGTCCCTCACCCTAGCACATTCCCTACTGGTCTTATGCCCGAATCAAATCTTTGATTCAGCGCCCTCCTCTACGATATGAAATTGAGGAGGCATTTGGCAATGTAGGGGTCGAGCCACCAGGGAAGAGTCCGGCATTTGATGGTGAAGAATTGGCCAGGGTCTCGGCCACTGACAGAGTCTTAGTTCCCATGTCTTTCTCCTTCCCATTGGTCAGTTCACCAGGCGAGAGGCATGAGGAGGACGGGGTTACAATTTCTAGTGCCTCTTTCCTGCGACTTTGATGGCGGTTGGAGTGCTCAGCATCACCTGGTAGGGTCCATCCCATCTAGGTTTCAGGCTGCTAGGGTCATGGCGCTTCACCCAGATGAGATCACCCAGAGAGAAGACAGGCTGTGTTGGACTGGATCTCAGCACATCCTCCTCCTGTACAGCTCTCACCACCCGTCGTGCTGACGTGGCGCTGCTCTGCAAAGCCTGTAAAGACTTAAGCAAACTTCGGGTAGAGAGACGGGCGACTTCCTCCTTTCCCAACCTGGGCACCAATGGCAGCGGTTGCCCAAACATTATCTCAAAAAGGAGTTAGCCCTTGGATGTATGGGGTGTACCTAGCTCTGAGGAGAGCAAAAGGAAGGAGACTTACCCAGTTTTCGCCAGTCTCTAATTTTAACTTAATGTTTCCTTTAAGATCCAATTTATCCTCTCTACCTGTCCAAAACTCTGTGGTCTATAAACACAATGCAATTTTCAAGTAACTCTTAGGGCCTTAACTATGGATTGTGTAACTTTGGCGATAAACGCCAGGCCATCGTCGGACCCCATGTATAGTGGCAGGCTAAACCGGGGGACAATTTCAGTGAGGAGCTTTCTAACTACTACCTGTGGTGTCTCTGCCTTGGTTGGGTATGCCTCAGGCCAGCCAGAGAAGGTATCAGTGAAAACCAGCAGGTACTTATACCCTCCTTGTCCTCCTGGTATCTCGGTGAAGTCCACTTCCCAGTGTTTTTCGGGGTTCTGACCTTGGAATCGCTGTCCTGGTGCGGCCACAACAGGGGCCCTTGGTTCACCTGGGCACACACTTGGCATCTTCTAGCCAACTCTGGAGATATTTTCTGGAGGGATGTAAAATTCTCTTCCCAGTAGTTCTGATAGCTTCATTCCCCTCAGGTGGGTGCTCTGGTGGGTCTGGAAAGCGATGGTCCGCCCCAGGGCTTCTGGCATTATAGGTCTCCCATCTGGCAGAATTAGCCATCCAGCCTCTCCTTCCCGGGCCCTTAGTTTCTCAGCTAGCCTCTGCTCCTCTGGCAGATGAGCAGGCTTCTCTGGGAGCCTTCGTGCTGGCAGGGCTACGAGAACTTCTAGGGGCCCTACTGGTCTTTTAGTCAATTCCTTGGCCCCTATATGGCTGCCAGGTGGTTAAGTATCTCAGGAGCTTTTTCCTTTCCTCCTGAGGTCAGGAGACTTCTTTAAGGTAGCTCCCGTGTCCTCCTGTAAGGGCAGTGTGAGGAGATAAATCCCTGCAGTCCCTGGGTAGGTCTGGCAGGGCAAGGGCCGGGGCGCTTATCAGAGCTTTTTTCTAATCCTGGCAGATTGTAGATCTCCCCTGGCTCCTCCTCATGTCACTACTGCCGCTCCCCGCATACCGGGTACCTACCTCTACGAAGCTGCTCCCCGTCCATGTAGAGGGTCTCATCCAGATTCTGTAGGGGCTGGTCCACAAGGTCCTCACGGAGGGAAGTGAGGGTAGTCAGTGTCTCCTCGCAGTCAGGCAAAGGGGCCTCTGCCTTCTCGTGAGGGAGGAGTGTGGCAGGGTTCAAGGCAGCTGTTTTCAGGAAGCTGAAATGTTTACTCTTTTTCCCTTTCCCTAACAGAGGGCCTGAGTGAGTGCTATGAGTTCCACAAGGAAGTCCACCTTTTGCCCCCCCCCCCCCCCCCCCAGTGTCAGGGTTATTCTGGGCTCCTGGGGGCCAGCTAAGCCCCAACAATCCCCAATCCACCTCCTCCACCAGCATGGGAGGGAGTTGGTTCCCCCACACGTTCAGGGCACTTCCTTTTCCAATGCCCTTCCTTTCTGCAAAATGCACACTGATTTTTCCCAAGCCTGGGTTGGACTCCTTTTCTTCCACGAGGCTTTTCTTTGCTCTTGTCTCTCCGGCCCCTTGGGCCTTCCTCCTCGTTTAGGGTCAGGAGGACCTTGGCCATCCGGGTGTTTAAACCTGCTGTCGGGTCCTCCTGATTGTTAAAAACCTTCTGGGCCACCTCAACCAACTTAGAGATTGATTTCCCCTCAAAGCCTTCTAACTTTTGTCATTTTTTTCCTAATATTTGGGGCCGACGGGGAAACAAATGCAACATTGACAGCCCTCCGACTTTCTGGCGCATCAGGGTTAGGCCCCTGGACTGTCTCTGTCACCTTAGAGAGGTTTTTGGGTCTCCAAGCAGCAGCTCGGATGCCCCCTAATAGAGTCTGGCGATACCGATCGAGAGCCTCCTTTCCCCTGTCACTATAGGGGTTCCAGTTGGGTTGCCTGGAGGGAAACACAGCCTTCAATCTGTCTCTTATTTGTTCTTTCAGAATGAACTAAAGGAGCTTTATTTCCCTACAGGGTCTTATATGTCACAGGACCTCACAGGGTCTGTAATTCCTGTAACAGAGAGCTAGTATTCACCACTTTATTAACCCCCTCTGTTCTAGACAGGCCTTCCCCAGTTTCCTACAATTGAGGTTTTGTGCCACCCCTGACATGGGCATGGTCACACAGGCCTGTAAGACAGTATACAGGTTGCTAACTGTCAACTGTCTCTCAATACAGACCAAAATTTAATGGGTATTCTTCTTTGCCCACCTGAGCAACTGCCCTCTCGGCAGCTAGACACCCTATACTTTTTGGGTTCATTCCACATAGCCCTTTTCCAGGACAGTTTACACCTAGGCCAGTTCTTTCTAGCCACAAATACAGTTTGTCCAATTTCCTTAAAATGTATTCTGGCACAGGAGAAAGTTATTTTGCTGTACATAGGTAGTTTAATCCCTATACAACTGGGCTTGGACCTCTGCCTAGGAAATTGCAGTCTATAAGTTCAATGTGCAGCCTCCGGTCCTTCTAACCCAACGAGGTTTCGGCTAGTCTCTGAGTCAGACTTCTCCTCTCTTGGAGAATTTCAAAGTCCTGATGGCTCCCAGGCCTAGGGAGAGTGCCCTTTTCTTAACTCTGTTTATTAGTTACAGGGCCCTGCTTTCCTTGTCTTCCCACCAGTCCCCTTTATGGCAGAACAGTGACCAGGCCTCCTTGAAGGGAGTGTACTAGAAGGGGATATCAGCCCCTCCTCTTCCAGCAGCAACAGGTACTAAACCCTTTCAGTACATTTGCAAGCAGGGAGCTTTTACTAATTCTATCTGCAGCTTTCATAGATCTTAGGCTTGTTACTCTATTTCTGGGGCTGTAGGAGAGCTGGTACCAATCACTGGCTTATGGTTTAACTGCTGTAGCCTGCAAGCCAAAGGCCTAAGTCTTGTATTGCTTATTATAAAACACTCATTTCTCACTGGGCAGCAGCAGTGAGGCAGCTCTAGTGTCAGGTAAATTTCTGCTGTTCTACACTTTCTTGCTGCTGCTGCTGCTGCTGCTGCTTTCTTCAGGGCCACTGCAGGCAGCTCAGGCATCCAGCCCCCCTTCTTTGATCATTTACTCCCCAATCTGGTCTGGAGCTAGGAAATAGCGTCTCGATCTGCCTTGCTTCCCCAGAGGGCTGCTTGTTTGGCCCCAGATCTATAGAGGGCCTGCCTGCCATAGTGGCAACATAGGAACTGCAGGACTGGCGGATGTCGCAAGGTCCTGCAGGTCCGTCCCCCCCCTCCCCTCTCCCCATAAGCTGTCCCTGTCTAGTATGGGACGGACTGAAGGGGTTGAAGGACGACAAAGCCCCTCCCGTCGGTGGGTCCGGAGGGAAGACAATTGGCATCGGGGGAGGCAGGGGCTCCGGGTCAAGAGCTGGTGCCGTGGCCTGGGCTTGAGGCCGGGGCTTACCCGGATCCGGCGCCTAGGGACTTAGGGGGCGGCCGGCTAATGGGTTCTTCCTGCTCTCCCTGAAGGAGCTGGGAAGCCTTTCCCTTCTGGGGCCCGGCCAAAAGAATTGTCTGTCTCTGTCCCAATTTTTCCCTCGGGAGGCAAGCCCTCATTTACCAGGGTTTCTTGGACAATATGTGAACCTAAACCTGAATATAAGGAATTTGATTAGGATGCCCTGGGTGGCCGTGTATGACATAATGGACCCGGTAGGCAGTGGTCAGATCAAAAGACCCTGCATCCGGCCACCCCTCCTGGAAAGTGGGCCACTCCCATTCACAGAATCACTGTAAATCAAAAGCATTAACATTATAACCTTTAAATCTACCCTAGAACTTCAGTTTAATACAGTAAATTACAACCTAGGTAAGAGCAGCTGATAGAAATCTTTATTAACTAAGTGGGCTAATTCTCCTTAACAGTGAGCAAAAGACTCTGAGAAAAATAATTCTCGCAGCTGCCAAGAGACTATTTGCAGACTGCTAAGGGGCCAGCCCAAACGTTCAGCCAAGCGTATCAACAGAAAGCAGAATAAATCAAAGTAGCTCTTACTTTACACAGACCAATAATGATTTACACTTTCTTAATAGACCAGCCCAGGCTGGAGCTGTATCCAGTCTCTCTTCTCTGTAGTAATTTGGCCAGTCCCACACAAACAAACTTTGTCCCGACCCCATGATGATAGGTGGCGAGAGACAGACAAGGGAGGTGGTGACCTGTTTTCACAGATCCTCACGCAGATGCCCGCCTGGCCGCGTCCCTTAGGAACTTAGATTCGTCGTAGCTAAGGTGCACCCGTATAAACCCCGGGCCTGGTCACCTCCACATGGGGGTGAGTCACTGTTATGCCATATGACGAATCGCGGAACCGCAGGTTGGGGCCCACTCGGACTCCGTAACCAAAGTCGTGGAGCCACATAAAGGAGAGAAGAGGGCAGGCCCCCTCCCTCCACACTCACACACTTTCACCAGACATTCACTCAGAGTTTAAACAATCCACCCAATTCCTAACAAATTCCTAATTCCTGAGGGAGCTCTATAGCTTCCCGGGAGGTGATCAAGCTCCCCTTCCACTCACCCGGAGTGGGCCTGACTGATAGGGAGTCGACAAAGATGACTGACCCTATCTCATTTGACAAAGACAAAGACAACAAAGAACAAAGACAAATCAGCCAAATGCAACCTAAGGTTGCCTGGAACCTGCAGCTTGCTCCTTGAAGTCCTGAAAATTTTCAAAAAACATTGCAGCAGGGTGTAGACAGAAGCAGACAACTTTTTGACAACAAATACCAAGACAAACAAATACCAGACAGACAAACCCAGTGCAGCCTACAGCCGCACGAACCAGGGACCCCGGCCACCGTCATGGCCGCGGGTCAGGACCAGGAGTACCACTGCGTCCAGCCCTCCGTATAGGTCCTTCCGTGGGACGTCCCAATTCCAGTTTAACGACCGGTCCCTTACCTCTCTCGAGAGTCCAGGTGGCTCGGTTTCCGAATTGAAAGTTTTGGGTGGACTGGAGGCCTCCTTGGTAGTCATTCTCCACAGGTGTGGGGTATCTCGCTGAGTGCCCGGCGACAAGTGGGGGAAAGCCTCCTGCCTTGAATAGGGGGTCCCTCTCCTCCCTGCTGGGGGAGAGCCTCCTGCCCTAAACAAGGGGTCCCTCTCACCCCTGCCGAGGGAGAGCCTCCTGCCTTAAATAGGGGGTCCCTCTCCTCCCTGCCGGGGAGAGCCTCCAGCTCTAAATAAGGGGTCCCTCTCCTCCCTGCTGGGTATCTCGCTGGGGCCTCCAAATGTTATGGGTTGGCTCAATGAGATAGACCACCGACTTTGAAAGCCTTTTTATTAAGCTGGCCAGCTGACCACAGCCCGTACCTTCCCCCTCTGGGAAGCCTCGCGGCATGTGGCAAAGAGCAAGTGTGCATTATGATTTTTATAGCAAAACAGTGTTACCTTAGAAGTTCACAGAAAGTTCATAAGCACAAAAGGGGGGGGGGTGGTAAACAGAGTCACACCTGACTGGTCTAAGACAATCTAGCAATTTTTCTTCCATGGTTCCTAACCCTGCAACCCCCCTCCATACGTCAGTCCCTCCTCCCAGCACATACACAATCCTCATATCCTGGCAACACAATCCTTCTCCATACGTCAGTCCCCCCTCCCAGCACATTCTGTAACATTCTGTAACCCTTCCATGGCGCAGTCCCTCACCCTAGCACATTGTAAGCTGTCTGATTTTTAGGAGTAGTCTGTTTAGTTTTTTGTCTGTAGAACAATGAAGGAAAATAGCAAAAATCTCTTGCTCCTTTCTCAGTGAGCTACAGGCTGTTCTACTTGTTTTTTACACAGTTCTTGGCCTTCCTTCCCAGTTCCTCTACACTGGCCTAAGGGAATCAAAGGGATCAAAATCAAATCACACCCTAAAAGAGCAAACAAAGGAAATACCTTTAACAGCAATTGCATTTGTAGCAGAGTAGCAGTGCATTAAAATGCTTTTAAAGTGTTCTACCTAGATGCAATAGTTATGAGAGCATGTTTGGGTCATATAATATTTCAGCGATAAGCTGTTAAATAATTGGTCATAGTTCTTTTCCTTTATCTTTTCAACCCAATAATACTTCTAGTTTTCTGAATTTCAGGTATGGTTTGCATCAGATATAGTTTGCATTTGCCCCAAAATTGATTTTATGGGGGAATGAAAAGGAAACCAACGATTTCGTCATCGGTTTTTATAATACCTGTATGGATAAGGTCTTTATTGTAACAGCTAGTCTTTTTTTGAGAGGGATTCATTTTACTATGTTTTCCATGCTTTGCTTTAGGCATCTAGTATTACAAAGATGAATAAGGAATCTTTCAAAATGCATACTTTTTATTGAAGGGAGACAGACATATAAAATGAATATCTGTAATGGTGGTAGAGCTTAAGTAGGATTTAGATGATCTAAATTTTAGCTAGAGGATATAAGCATATCCAAAGTCATAAAGGTCTGGGGGCTTGGAGGACTAAAAACATATTAGAGATGGAATGTAATGGTGTTTGGCAATTGATTAGCTATAGATGATGAAAGAGGAGAAAGAGCCATTGTTTTTAGCTGAGTTAGTGGGAGGATGGAGCCATACACAGAGGTAGAGAATATAGGAAGAGGAGCCAGTTTGGAATGGGAGATGAACTAAGTTTATACAGATTAAGTTTGAAATGCTTTGGGGAAATATATAGGAATATAGGTGAGGAAGAAACTTCTCTACCCTCAAGGTTCTTTTAGATGGTCTAATAATTAAAATTATGTGAGAGAGATTAACAAGAGAAAATAACCAAATTATAGTGCATATATATGGATGAGAACCCCACATACAAGTTAGAGACCCCATATAAAATGAATGAGAGAGGTTCAAAGACAGAGTAAGACTGAGGTATGTAAGGCATTCTGACTAAGGAATGAGGTAAGGTTCCTTGGGGCTTGAGAGGGGAGGAAGGTTTTTGCAAGAGATAACAAGAGCAGATGTTCAGTAATTATTAGTTTGCTCTGTCATAGATATGGGTAAGGCCCCTAATTTAAATTCTTTAAGTTACAGGAGACCACTATTTTACACAAACCAGTGTAGAGGCAGGAAGTTGCTATTGTTTACTCTATTTTCCTT
The DNA here is from genome assembly GCF_028538775.1 of Myotis yumanensis. NCBI lineage: Eukaryota > Metazoa > Chordata > Mammalia > Chiroptera > Vespertilionidae > Myotis > Myotis yumanensis. The sequence continues at coordinate 180,779,944 of NW_027223753.1, forward strand.
AGTGTGAGGACTTCCTTCAGGCTTCTTGCCTCAGTGGAAAATGGCAGCTCGTGGTGGAGCCTGTGCAGGAGGAAGTGCTGCACCTGCCCTCTACTCTCAGGACCCCTCCCAGGAGCCGTGGCCCCTCCTCCCTAGTGTCTGTTTCCTAGGGCTCCCTCTAGCTGTAAGAAAGGCTGGGAAAGTGAGTATCTGGACATGTGGTTGCTTTGAATAAAATTGGGATTATGTAAGCAAGAAAGCAACTAATAGTTGTTATGTAAACGATAACTAAGCAGTGATCCAACAAAGAAACCCACTATTGCCTCTTTCACTTCAAAATTTAAAAAAGGAAAAGAAAAAAGCTGAATTTTCAGATCATCAATTTTGGGATGCATGGCTATTACAAGTAATTGGGGCTTTAGACTTCATCAAAATTACAGGGGAAGTGGATTGAGGAATGTCGATGGGATTCAAGGGGCAGTGTACATTGATATTTATAAAGAAGAATTGACAAAATTTAGTGGTTGATATGGCCAACAGAGGAGAGCGAAGGAAGAGCCAAGAAAGATGACTTTCTGGCTAATGACTTGGGTAGTGAATATTAAGCCGCAAGTAGCACAGAATTTGCTCCAGCAATGGCTGTGGTGCTTCTGTGCCTTCCAGTACTTTAATAAACCTCCAAAGGCAGGAGGATTACACTTTCTAAAATTCCAGGCTCTCTTATGAATACTTGTTATGCAAATTAAATAATTTAACCTTACTCCCATCCAGTGAAGTCCCTGATTTCTGAATGTATTAAGTTTTTTTGTTTTTTAAAAAACCAACTAAATCTACATAGCACTTCAAGAACTAGTTAGTTGTATGAAGCACTCTAGGTCAAATGTATTTGGAAGGTGGGGGGGTGTGGGGGGAGGGTAGCAAGTAGTATTTATTGGTTGGTGGATTTATACTAGCCTCTGGGTTGCCCACCATCCTTACTATACTGACTCCATCTTACCTTTGCAATAAGAGAATGTAGATACAAATCTAAAGAGAGTATAGATACACATCTCTTTCTCCTAAGTAAAGTGATACTTGCTTTAAAAATTCTTTTTTACGTTGGAATAAGAAAACTCTTTTGGAAACAAAGACTTTGAAGAGAGATTCAGAAGACCTAGAGGGGAGTGGTTAAGAATTTGGCACCTGATGGCCACTTTTCTGCCCTTTATCAGCTATTGCTTTGAGTCTAGAACGTCTTTGAGACTTTGTTAACTTGTTTTTAAATAGAGGCAATAATACCTACTGTACAAGCTTGTTGTGAGTTTTAAATGATACTGAATGCACAAGCAATGCAGAGTTTAATAGTTAATTACTTCTGGTAAGAATATTTAACCTCTGTTACTCAATTTTTTTTATAAACCAGACTGCTTTACAAAACTTTAACCTTCAGATCATCACAACGGGTTTTCTAGGCTACTTATAAGATACTAGTAGCCCGGTGCACAAAAATTTGTGCACTCGGGGGTGTGGGGGGGGGGCGGTGAGGGGTGGGGACAGACCCCTCAGCCTGACCTGCACCCTCTGTCATGTTCTGACACCCCGGCCACTCCTGGGATAGGCACAGGCCTACAGGTTTGGGGCGGCCTGGCTCCTGAGGCCCCATTTTATCAAGAGAACAAAGTCAGCGTTAGTTACAGCCCTCACCGAACCCAGTACAGTGCATCTATGCGTACAACTGCCTCGTTCATGTGCCTGCTTCGCCCTACTGAATTACTAACATCTTGAGGACATAGCTCTGTCTTATCCTGCTTCAACTTCAGTGCCTGGCCTGGTGCCAGGGACCTGAGAGGGTTTGGTGAGTGAGTGAGTGAATAATGAGTGAGTGAATGAGTGAATGAGCAAGCAGCTACAGGGCAGGAACTTCTGCCGCATTGCCATGGCAACGCGGCAGAAGTTGCGGCCCGGCTCCCGGCTGCCTGATGCCCACCCAGGGAAGTTCCCGCCCTGTTCCCAGCGGCCAGGTGCCCCTCTCCTGGCTGTATAGTTCGCGCTCCGCTCCCGGCTGCCTAATGCAAACCCCGGGAAGTTCCCGCTCCGCTCCCAGAGGCCCAGCACCCCTCTCCCAGCTGCATAGTTTGCACAGGGCAAAGGCGGCCCGGTTTCTCCGCCTTTGCCCTGCCACCCGGCTCTTGCCTGCCGCCTGGGTTTCCGATCACCGTCAGCGGCAGGCGGCTTCTTCCATCCTTCTCCTTTCGCCTCCCATCATTGTGCCTACGTGTGCAACCATCTTTGTTGGTAGTTAATTTGCATATCACCCTGATTAGCCAATGGGAAGCGTAGCGGAGGTACGGTTAATTACCCTTTTTGTCTTTTATTAGATAGGATAGGATATAGGCAAGAACAGATCTTTCAGAGAAAAAATTGGAGTAATTGAAACATAAATGACCTATTTTGTGAATGTGAATGTTCTAGGTACTAACACTTAAATGACAACCTCAAGATAAGGCACATCTGCACCCATGACTGCCTGCATACATACAGAACAGAGAATATGCAATAGCTTCCTGATATCTTGCCAGCTCTCCTGTTGAAATACAAACCAGTTCTAAGCATTCTACTTACTACTGCAGCCTGAAGGCACCACTCCTCCTTCCCCGCTCCGCTCTGGAGTCCCCTCCCCCTACTCAGACCTTTACTTTTTTTAATAGCAGTTGTCACCACCTGTGTGCTACCTAATTCTAAATTCTCCTGGAATTTAAACTGGGAAGGCAAGGGTCTTTATTTACTGACTAGAGGCCTGATGCACGAAATTCTTGCAAGGGCCTTGGCCCCCACTGCCACTGCGGCTTTGTCCGGAAGGAAGAACATCGGACTAATTAGCATATTACGCTTTTATTATAGACTAGAGGCCCAGTGCACAAAAATTTGTGCACTCGGGGGGAGGGAGGTCCCCCAGCCCGGCCTGTGCCCTCTCCCAGTCTGGGACCCCTCAGGAGATAACGACCTGCTGGCTTAGGCTTGCTCCCAGGTGGCAGAGGGCAGGCCCAATCCCTAGGTGCAGCCCCTGGTCAGGCTCAGAGCAGGGCCGATTGGGGAGTTGGGGCGCCGCCCCATCATGCACAGAGCAGGGCGGATCAGGAGGTTGCGATGCCACCCTCAGTCACGCTCAGGGTATGGCTGACTGGGGGGTTGGGGCACCGCCCCCTGTCACACTCAAGGCAGGGTCGATGGGGAGGTTTCGGCGCCACCCCCTGTCACGCACACAGCAGGGCCAATCAGGGGGTTGGGGCGTGGCCCCCTGTCACTCACAGAGCCGGGCCAATCAGGGGGTTGGGGCGCTGCCCCCTGTCACACACAGAGCAGGGTCAATCAGGGGGTTGGGGAGCTCCCCCCTGTCACTCACAGAGCAGGGCCGATCAGGGGGTTGAGGAGCTCCCCCCTGTCACTCACAGAGTAGGGCCGGTAGGGGAATTGGGGCACCGCCCCCTGTCACACACAGAGCAGGGCGGATCAGGGGGTTGGGGCGCTGCACCCTGTCACACTCAGGGCAGGGCCAATGGGGAGGTTATGGCTCTACCCCGTCACACACAGAGCAGGGCCGATCAGGGGGTTGATGAGCTCCCTCCTGTCAAACACAGAGCCGCAGGGCAATCGGGATTGGGGAGCTCCCCACTATCAGGCACAGAGCAGGGCTGATCAGGTGGTTGGGGTGCCTTCCCCTGTCATGAACAGAGCAGGGCGGATAGGGAGGTTGTGGCCCCGTCCCCTGTCACACACAGAGCCGCAGGGCGATCAGAGGGTTTGGGCGCTGCCCCCTGTCACGCTGATCCCGGTCCTGGGAGCCTCGCTGCTCCGCTGATCCCGGTGCTGGGAGGCATATTATCCTTTTACTTTATAGAATAGAGGCCTGGTGCATGGTAGGGGCTGGCTGGTTTGCCCTGAAGGGTGTCCTGGATCAGGGTGGGGATCCCCACTGGGGTGCCTGGCCAGTCTGGGTGAGGGGCTGAGGACTGTTTTCCGACTGGCGAGTGACTAAAGCTTCCAACCGCTCCTTGTTTTCTTTTTTTTTTTTTTATTCTGGGCCAGCTTTAGCTCTGAGGCCTCGCTGCTGAAAACATCGATACAGTGTTTCTGTCCGGCTGGATTTCAGTCGGCTGGTTTCTGGTGTTTTGTTTAGCTTCTTATTTGCAACATTGTACGTAGTTGCTTAGAGTTGCAGCTGAGAGGCTGGCAAGTGAGGCGGGGAACGTTGGAGTCCGCAGCAAGCAAGCCTCATGCTCGCTTCAGTGCCTGGCTGCCGGCTGCCATCTTGGCTGACAGTTAAATTGCATATACTCACTGATTAGCCAATGTAAAGGGTAGCGGTCGTATGCTAATTACCACGTTTCTCTTTTATTAGTGTAGATACTAGAGGCCCAGTGCACGAAATTGGTGCACAGGTAGAGTCTCTGGTGATCAGGGCCAATCTGTGGGGCGACCGGCGAGGCAATCAGGGGGCTCCCGCTGGCACTCACCTTGGCCGGCCTGGCACTGCCCACTTGCCAGCCCTGCCCCCCCCACCCCCCCCCACCAATGGTTGCCTCCCTCTGCGGGGCGACCAGTGGGGCAATCAGGGGGCCCCTCCTGGTACCCATGTTGGCTGGCCTAGGGCCTGTGGGCTAAGGGCAGCTCCTGCATTGAGCGTCTGCCCCCTGGTGGTCAGTGCATGTCATAGCAACTGGTCATTCTGCTGTTTGGTTGATATGCATATTAGGCTTTTATTATATAGGATATTTTAGTAAATTTTGTTCTGTTGGTAAGGGGCTAACTTGTAGTATTAACAATGTTTAATAGAGAGGTTAATAAAACATTTTCCCTTTTTTTCTACCTTCCTCTTCTCTTCTATCTCCTTTCTCTTCACAGTTCTGTTTGTTGCAGGATAAATACTACAGTCAAGAAAAAAGAAAAACCCTACTATGTTAGCAGGCTTTAGATTACATTGCTTCCTGGCCTCCTGAAGAAGAATCTGGCTTTTTCCTACCTAGGTTGGCATTTTCTTGTGTAGTTAATGCACAGCTAATGGAGAGAGTTCACTTGTAGTAGGCAGGTCCTTTGTTGTGGTTGGATTCTTTGGTTGTTTTGATATTAGAGAACTTAGAAAAGATAAGAGAATTAACATTTTGTTTGATGTGTAAATTTGTCTATAGGTTTATGAGTTTGTTTTAAGTTAATTACTAATACATAATTAATGTGTTCATTCCCAGATTTATCTGTGAGTAATATTATGATTTAGGATTGTTAGAAAATGTGAAAACATCTTTTGCAGTTAAACACTTTAGTTTACATTATGGAAGTGATTTTTGTGTCCAGTGGTCATCAATCATATCAGAAAGCTAAAAGATAAGCTCATTTTCTCTTAGTTTAAAATATGCATAATTACTTTCATTTCTTTTTACCCACTATTTGGTGAACATTGGCAAGGTAATGGCAACATTTATGGCCAACAGTTTTTGTTACTTCATTTGCTCTGGCCAAGAGGATTCATTCCCAGAACCATGCTATTCTGTGCCTTCGTTGTTTTCTGTCTTTGTTGGTTGTCTGTTTTTTTGTTTTGCTTTGTTTTTTAATACTTCCCATTGCTATTTTTATCATGTCATGGTAAGTCGTAAACAGTTTTTTGCTTAGAACATTATTTATTTATTTAAAATATGTTTTCATTGTTTTCAGAGAGAGGGAGAGAGAGAGAAACATTAATGATGAGAGAGAATCATTGATCGGCTGCCTCCTGCACACCCTTTACTGGGGACTGAGCCTGCAACTCATGCATATGCCCTTGATCAGAATCAAACCCAGGACCCTTCAGTCCTCAGGGTGACGCTCTATCCACTGGCTCATACTGGCTAGGGCAATTCTTTTATTTTTTTAATATTAGCCTATTTTTTACACTTTTGTTCCCTTTTAAGCCATATAAGCGGTTATAATTAGCTGGTATTTATTGGTATTCTGTGAGAAAACATCTTTAGGGATTTCATAGGGTTGCTGCTCTTATTTTTACATCATAGATTTTTTAAAAAATAGCCAGACTGTGTATTCATGTTGTCGAGCCATCTAATATGCCAGTGGTTCCCAACCTTCTGGCCCTTTAAATACAGTTCCTCATGTTGTGACCCAACCATAAAATTATTTTCATTGCTACTTCATAACTGTAATGTTGCTACTGTTATGAATCGTAATGTAAATATCTGATATGCAGGATGGTCTTAGGCGACCCCTGTGAAAGGGTCGTTCGACCGCCAAAGGGGTCATGACCCACAGGTTGAGAACCGCTGTAATATGCCATCTCTGCAGAGAGGAGGACACTGAGTGCTTCCTTGTGGTTATATGGGTATGGCATGACAGAGCTGAGTTTTTAATGAGAGAGGATAGAAATCCTTTGTTCTGTTTACTTCCACTGTCTATTTTTTTAAAACATATTTTTATTGATTCAGAGAGGAAGGGAGAGGTAGAGAGAGAATCATTGATTGGCTGCCTCCTGCATGCCCCCCACTGGGGATCAAGCCTGCAACCCAGGCATGTGCCCTTGAGTGGAATTGAACCTGAGACCCTTTGGTCCCCAGGTCAACGCTGTATCCACCAAGCCAAACCGGCCAGGGCTCCACTGTTTTTTAAGTGTCTGAAAATGGCAGAGAAATACTTAAGTTTTAATGCTCTTTTTTTGATAGAACCTCATTGTTATATATAGTACCAAATAAGAATAATTTTCTTCCCATAGTATGTGTATATAGTTTTAGTAGAGAATGCTTGAATACTTTTTTTTTTTAAACTTAGTCTGTTACTTAAAAAAGATATATATATATCTTTATCTCATTTAACCTAAAAGTTTCCCCCTGGATCTGTAGAAGATTGGGAGGTCTTGGGAATTACTTCATGGCCAAGGAAGTATTGCCTGTTTCCCTTTTGTGTAAGTTTGTGAATAAAGTTTTATTTCAAACAGTAATATACATTCATTTATGTATTGTCTCTGGTTGCTTTGCACCACAATAGCAGAGTTGAGTACCTGCAACAGAGACCATATGGCCTGCAAAACCAAAAATACTTCCTGGTCATAGTTTGCCAATTCCTAGATCATTGCATAAGCGATGGCTGAAAAGTGGGATGGAGTAGTAGGGTTCATCTTGGCTCAGTCAGTGCTTTATTATAATTTGGGTGGTGGGCACAGAGAGGAGTAGTGTTTTGTATTGAAGTAAATCATTACTTAAGAAAGGTTGTCTTCTTTCTTTTCATGACCCCTGAAACAGGGATGGGGGTGCGAGCATGAGCCTCTGTCCCCCTGTGTTTGTGTGTCCTGAGTGAATCAGGCAGACCACACAACTTGTATTTGCTGGTTTAAATGTTTCATTTTAAATTTGGTGAAAAAGCTAAATTGTAAACAATTTGGCAGCCCAACCATTGGGGCTCAGTGGTTGAGCATTGATCTATGAACCAGGAGGTCACAGTTCAATTCCTGGTGAGGGCACATGCCTGGGCTGCGGGCTTGATCCCCAGTAGGAAAGGGCGTGCAGGAGGCAGCTGATCAATGATTTTCTCTCATCATTGATGTTTCTATATCTCCCTCTCCCTTCCTCTCTGAAATCAATAAAATATACACTGAGTGGCCAGATTGCTATGACCACCTGACATTTGTAGGCTAATTAGCTATAATTTCGCAGTGAAGTTGCTAGAGGGCCAGATCATTATAAATTCTGAATAGCACAACATACCTAAGTATCGTTGCTGATCAAGTTCATCCTATCATGTTGATGGCTTATCCCAATGGAGATGGCTTCTTCCAATAAGACAATGCACCATGCTACGGTGCTCATACTGTGCAGCAGTGGTTTCAAGAACACGAGGGAGACTTTACCTTGCTTAGGTGGCCCCCACAATCACCAGATCTCAATCCAATTAAGCATTTGTGGGACAAAGTTAAAAGAGCCATCAGGCATCTGGTTCCACAACCATCAAATCTCACAGAACTGGACAGTGCTATTCATCAGGCATGGTGTCAGATTCCTCACGTCACCTTTCAACATCTTGTGGAGTCAATGCCAAGAAGAATCGCCACAGTTTTGAAGGCAAAAGGTGGCCCAACGAAGTACTGATGGGGTGGTCATAATAATCTGGCCGGTCATAATAACCTGGCCACTCAGTGTATATCTTAAAAAAAGAACACAACAATTTGTCAGACCAACATCAAGTGAGAATTTGGCATTTTAAAAAATAATTATGAATATGTCATTTTCTTATATACTTAGAATGAATTATGTTAAAAGACAGGCTATCTCTGATTTCTTAAAAGAGTATGTATTTTTGACAGCAAACATGGTAGTTAAATGAGAAATTTGTTTGAACTTACTGCAGGTAAAGCATTTGTTGGCACTGTCTAAATTATACCAGTTTTAAAAATACGAAGTCAAAGCAACCAGTTTTTAGTTTTTTCATGTAAAAATCTGTAAATAAATACTCTTTTTAAAGACATGTAAGAGTGTCTTGTTTGAATCTTCCACTAGTAGATAGAAATAATAACATTTAAAATTCTGAACTCAACACCTACTTTAATGTAAATATGTTTTTTTCTCTTTGTGTCCTAAATACTTCTGAATGACAATTTTCATTTTATTAATCATCTGCTGGTATGTTCTTAGTGTTTAAAAAAAATTAAGCTTATCCTTTTCTAATACAAAGTGAAAGCTGAAGATGGCAGAGAAATATTGAAGTTTTTCAGTAGATAGTTTTTCAGTGTAATTGACAGGCTCTCTGCTTCAGTGAGAGGTCAGGTGTGGTAATTGTTACACTGCCATGTTTGGGCACACTCCAAATATGTTATAGTTTAAAAGTAGTATCAGTGATTAATCTTTTCTTTGAGTAGTTATGCTATTATGTAAACTCCCAAAAGACAAAGTAAGACTGGACACTATAGTCATAGTAGCACACAGCTCAGCAGAATATTAATGGGCAGTTTGTGTCTTGTACAGAAGTGCACAGCCAGAGACAAGTGGTGCTAACATCCAGGCCACCCGCTGTCCACCAAGCCATTGCCCTGGCAGTGGACTGTGTCCTCTCACAGGAAAGGGCTCCTTTTCACTTCTGTGTATTATTTTACAATGATCGCATTGGAATCCTATGCCAGGCAGTGTTTAGCACTTTATAAATTCAGCTCTCATAACAATTTATTTTACAGATGGAAGGACTGAGGCACAGAGAGGTAACGTTAGTGTTAGATCTTGGTTGTGAGTGAAATCCAAGCTGTGTGGCTGCACAGTTCAGGCTCTGAACCCCCAGCACTGTAACATGGCTTCTCTTTTTTCCTAATGTGTCTTACTGGAGTCCACTTCGCACAAAGGTGCCGTAGGTGCTACTGGTGGCCCTATCGTGATGGCACACTGGAACGCCGATGGAAGGAATCAGACAGGGCACATACACAGCCCTGTATATTCCACTGTAATAACTTTCTCGGTGAATGATAGAGATCTGGGTTTTGTTTAAATATTTCCATTGATTTGCATAACAGTTTTTCATTATATCAAGTAGAAAAAAAATCTTCCTATCATTTCTACTTACTACTTGGAGTGTTGTCATACAGAGTTCAGTCTCATTTGGTCTTTATGTGTCTCTTATCTAAATGTAGGTACCAGTAATGCCCCTTTTGTGCTCTTTTATTATGATAACCTCCATTTTGTGATCTTATGTCCTCATTATTACCTTTTCTAATTCATTTTTGGGGAGGGGGATTGAGTTTATCTTTTGTTTCTTATTGCTAATCTTAAAATCAAATTAATAGCATTTAATTTGCTTTGTACAGTATGTTTCCCACTCTAATTCTGAGAAGCACTCACTTTGCAATGCTAATATTTGAAAGAAGTGATTCTTTTGGGCTTCCTCACCCCACAAGAATAATAATTAGAATCTGACTAGTAAAATTCCTTATTCTTCCTTTTCCTGCCACATATTCCAGTGGTTCCCAACCCCCATTGGAATCTCATGGGGGAGCTTTAAAATGCAACCAATGTACAGATTCTACCCTAGACTGATTAAATCTGAGTGTCACGGCTAGGTTAGAATCTGGGAAGGGATTTCTGTAGGGCACAGTTAACCAAAGACCCATCATCCCTGCAAGAACTGTTTTTGTTCCTGCTGGGAGTATACTAGTATTGTTCAGCAGAATGATTTCTGTCTTGTCCTAGCCTAATTAGCTGTTCCAAGTTCTTGAATAGCCGATATCTTGAATCAGATGTTTAGCCCTTGGGAAGAGTGAGAAAACCTAAAAAGATTTGGGAATTATGTCAGTTTTTTCTTAAAACTTAAGTGCCAAGGTACTGCCTATGTAGTGTTAAGCAAATTTGGAAAAGGCAAAGTTTGATTTTGTTTTATCCTATAATGTCCTACATCCTTATACTATTCCTACTACCTCCCCTCACCTGTCTCCTTGTTTCTTCCTCCCAAATCGCTTTTATGAATGTTTAGCTGCCATCAGCTTTGTGTTAAGAAAACAATGTCATATCTGTCATATTTCTAAGGCATAATAAATTATAAGTCCCACCATTAATTTAGTGACAGTTTTTTGGATGAGAAAAAGAAACTAGTTACAGTTACACATTGTTGATGTACCACTTTTTTTTCAAAGTAACTGACAACAGTGTGTGCTTAGCCAAACACTTCTATATCACCTGTCTAATATCACAACTAACATGTGAGTCTAAGCCTTTTCTCCATGCTCAGTTATCTATCATTGAAAGTTAGTGAACTAGAAACTTTTGATTGGTAGATGTTAGTGCCTAAAAAATCAATTTAATTTTTAATACTTAAAACTGCCTAAACCAAACTTTAATTTTAAAAACTTTGTGTCTTAGTATAAGAGAATGTGTGGTTTTATTGTTTTTCATTGCATTGCTAATTCTTGGACAGGAACATTTTTGAGTACTAGTACTTTTTTGTGTTATTCCTGCACAATCTATTTTTTTTATATAAATCTAATATAAAATCCAACTACAGGTGATGAAACTAACTCAGCTGAAGTAATAATTGTATGATTAGACATCAATGCATATTGATTTCATTTATTTTTTAAAATGTATGTTTAAATTGTTTTTTATGTGGATTTGTGCTCTTATATCCAATTAGAGGCCCAGTGCATGAATTCGTGCATGGGTGGGGTCCAGCTGGCCTGGCTCCAATCAAGGCGGATTGGGGCCGGGCCTGTCGAGAGGAGGAGACAGCGGGAGGTTGGCTGGACGACCTGGTCCCGATTGGGGTCGGGCCGGCTGTGGGGAGGGGTCGTGGGCAATTGGCCGGTGGGCCCCACCCTTGATTGGGGTGTGGGAGGGGGGTGATTGGGGTCGGGGCTGGCCATGGGGAGGGGCTGCAGGAGGTTGGCCGGCTGGCCTGCCCCCTATTGGGTTGGGGGGGGCAATCAGGGGCAAGGCTGGAGGGGGTGAGGGGCTGCGGGCTGATCAGGGTGGTGAGGGCCCATTGGGAGCAGGGCCAGCTGCGGGGAGGGGCCGAGGGAGGTTGGCCAGCTGGCCCACCCCCTGATCCGGTAGTTTTCTGGCTGCAGTGGGCGTCATAGCAACCGTTCGTTCAGTTGTTAAGATGTTCTGGTCGCTGGCGTTTTATATATAGATTAGAAAATTGGGATCATAATATACAACTCTTGAATCCATTTTACCTAAGTCACTTAAATAACAAAGGAAAGTGAAAATCATAGCAGATGATGGTGAACTTGTGTTTGGTCTGACTACTGGGCCTTTGAATTTGATCTGATGTCTCTGTCAGTTTCTTTAAGATATCCCTTCTGTTACAGCTCCTTCCCCTTTTCCACTGGCTGTCTAGAATATTGTGTAGGTGTGTGATTGAGAATGGGATGAGGAGAGCATAGGCTATAATGTTTTAGAGGCTTTGATGAATGCTTAGTATGATATTAGATATTGCCCAGTTGAAGAAGGCAATTAGTAAGTCTTTTGTTAAATGGATCAGTGCAATTGAGAAGATTTAGTTGAAACTTCAGTGTACAAATATATCCTTCTCTTAGTTGTTTCAGTTGAAGGTAATCACTATTTGTTTATTGTATTAAGCAATCTTGTGCTAAGCAATTTATTTTGGACTTTTTATGTGACCTTTTTGTTTTTTTGCTCCCAAGTTCATTTAATAAGAAACTTTCTAAGCACGTTAATTATGGCAAGATAATGTTTTTCTCTTAATTCTTGGGATGATTTCCCCAATTTATATAATTCATTTGTACCTTTTATTTCTTAAGGATATCAAGTACACTTTCTTGAATTTGTTATTGACCACTAGGTTCTAGATTAGATTATGCCGCAATATGTACCTTTTCTTAGGAAAAGGATCTGTAATCCATTACCTCTTCAAAGAGATCTACGAGTCAAATAAATTTACTTCTAAAGTCTTTACGGTAGTATTTTTAAAGATCAGTCAAAATATACTGTTGAACTATTTTATAGACGTTTTGCATATTAAAAAATCCTAATTATATGTAGGTGGAAGATTCTGAAAGATGTCTGTCTGCTGAGTCAGCAGTGTCTATTTGAAAGCCTTTTCCAAAATTAATGTCATTTTAGGTAAAATGTTCTGAAAGCAAAGCTTTTTGCTTAGAAGTAAAACCAAAGCCTACAAACATTAATTTCAGTACAAAAAGTAAAACAAATAGGTATAGTGTATGTAGAACAAAATAGTTGTTTTATGTTGATTTTATGTGGTTATATGCTCATGAATTTGTTTTTTGTTTTGTTTTTTCTTTTTAGTGGCAGAAGGTTAGCCTTTATTGGTTACTTCCTATAAGTATTGGTATAGCCAGGCTTTCCTAAGCATTTCTACAACAAACAAAAAGTTGAGTAGTTCTTCCTAACCAATATGATTCGTTTGCTATAATCCAGTCTCTACTATGTTTTATTTTCAACTAGAGGCTTGGTGCACGAATTTGTGCATGGGTGGGGTCCGGCCAGCCCGGCCCCGATGGGGGACGATAGGGGCTGGGCTGTCAAGGGGGTAGCGGATGCGAGAGGTTTGCCGGCTGGCGCCACCCCTGATTGGGGTAGAGGAGCCTGACTGGAGGTGGGGACATCTAGGGGGAGGGGCTACGGGCAGTTAGGGCGGGGGGTTGATTGGGGCCCAGCTCGGGCCGGTTGGCCGCTGCAGTGCGCATCATAGTGACCAGTCATTCTGGTCATTCCGCCGTTCTGGTTGCTGGGCTTTTATATACATACTGGAGGCCCGGTGCATGAAAATTCATGCACTGGAGGGGGTGGGTCCCCTCAACCCGGCCTAACCCCTCTCACAGTCCGGGAGCCCTCAGGGTCGGGAGGCGACCCAGCGATCAGGGGAAGGCGACGCCCATCACACCTCTGCTGCTGCCACTGCCGGCAGCACAAGCCTCGGCTGCCCCTGGTGACCTGAGCCTCACCCGAGGCTTGCCTGCGCCTATGGCTGGCCCTAGATGGCTGGGCAGCCGACATCCGAGGCTTGCCTTGCCTACGGCCGGCCCTGGGGGGCTAAGGGGACTGGGGGTCTCTGGAAGCAGGCACGCGGGCCCGGCCTTGCCATGCGCCTACTGCCCCAGCGGGGCTGAGGGGATGGGCGCCGCCATCTTGTGGTGTAGGTGCCGCCATCTTTGAGGGCGTGGCAGTCAATTGGCATATTCCCTCCTTATTGGCTGTAGGCGCTGCCACCTTTGAGGGCGGGACAGCAATTAGCATATTCCCTCTATTGGCTGTGGGCACTGCCATCTTGAGGGCGGGGCAGTCAATTGGCATATTCCCTCATTGGCTGTAGGCGCTGCCACCTTTGAGGGTGGGGCAGCAATTAGCATATTCCCTCCTTATTGGCTGTGGGTACCGCCATCTTTGTGATGGCGTGAGGGTCAATTAGCATATCCCTTCTCTATTAGATAGGATATTAGTGTTCTGGGGCATGGATTCGTGCACATTGAAAGGAAATTAATTAGAAGAAATATTTTAATATCACTATTCGCCCTTTCTCTATAATAGAAGTGCCAACCAAATTCACCATCGATAAAGACAGATCGAAACACATGCGTGCTATTGGCACCAGCAAGAGCTGTATATGTATCGTGCATGCACGAGTCAACTTAGCCTTTTATATATACAGAATAAACTTGCTTAATTAGACCTGCTTTCTGATTTTTAGCTAAACTTTTTCCAGCCCAGTGAAACACCCCAACTTCTCTTTCAGGTAATTGTCAGCAACACAGCAGTAAATATCAACATGAAGCAGAATATTATTATAGATCACTCAGGGAGAACAAAGGGTAAAATATTTAACTGTAGCAGTGTTTGACTATATTCTGTGCAGTGAGAAAACCTGAAGTCATTTTCAAGTTCCACCATTTCTTACTTTTTTCCAGTTGGGTCAAGTTTCTAAACTTTCTAAATCTCTGTTTTCCGGCTAATGAAAAGGCAATAGGATTCTACCAAGTCTCCTCTCTACCTACTCCAAGACTTCTGTGAGGATCAAATGAGATGAGGCATGGGAAAACGCTTCACAGACATTTGGTTAAACTGTAAAATGTTTGAACCTGGCTATAAAGCAAGTCTGGTTCATGGGCTGAAGAAATTCCAAGGAGGCTAGTTGCTAAGGAGAGGAAGCCAGGCATTGCTATGTGATGTCATTGCCTGGTGCCCATAGTGACGGTTTCTTTGGGGCTGGGCTGTGGGCCTCATTTTGTACCATGGGGTGGGGTGTCGTTCTGGGGTGGTGGCGGGGCCTGTGTCCCACTTGTGGGAAGCCAAGTGTTGGTTTGTTGGCACCAGGTCCGTGGTGCCGTTTATTTTTAAATGGCCAGTGGGTGTCATGGCAGCTCCTGCATTGAGCGTCTGCCCCTTGGTGGTCAGTGCACATCATAGCTACCAGTCGGACAGACAGATGGACACTTAGCCTTGATAGATAGATAGACAGACAGATAGATAGATAGATAGATAGATAGATAGATAGATAGATAGATATAGATTATGTATGCGCTTAGTTTTACACATAGAGATGTTATAACATTACACATAATGAATACATACATATATCTTAAGAACTATGTCTGTTCAGGGCACTATTCTTAGTTCTGTGGTGGGTCAACAAGATGAGCGATCAATCTCTGGTCTCCAGAAGTCTGATAAGGGGATGCTTAATGACAGAATAAGGCACTACAAAGTTGTGGTAAGAGAGGTGCAGATTTCTTTCTCCAGAAAGTGGTGTACAGCCAAGGAGGAACCTGATTTGGGCTGAATCTTGAGGGGCAGAACCAAAGTTAAAGCACATTTCTGGCGAAGGAATGAGCAATGTCATGGCAGCCAGAGTGCAGAGAACAGAGAGAGAGGACAATCTGCTAATGGTGAAAATAGAGGAGATTCAGCAAGTGAGATTAAAAAGGCAGATGTAAAGGATACACATGATTTTGTTTTTTGGACAACTTGAATGACTTTAATACAGATAGTTTTAATATACATTCTGTCAGGTTACCTTAAATACACCTTAGATTTTTGTAAAAGGCATAATTATATCTTAAAATTTGGATGTTTATCTTATAAGATGAAGAATTGTGTGTTGTTTTTATAAATGCACAGCACAATGGCCTGGAGCCTAGGTAAATGAGTCGGCTAGGAAAACATCTAATATAGAATCCAAAATAGAGCCCTGTATATGTTTATGTTTTTTAGAAATTCCTCACTTTTTCAGGTTGTATGTATGTGCAAATGGGCAGGCCTATTGACCCATTATTTCCCACAGAGTAATACAAACTTCAAATTGTAGACTTAAATATTTATTAAGTCACTATTGTGATTTTTTCCCTTAAGGACAATAGTCTAATAGGTAAAATTAAATGAATGAATGAAGAAAACAAGGTAGAGAAAAGATAATTAGAGAAACTGAGATTCGAGGCATATGAGAGTAATGAGAGACTCACTAATAACAGAAAAGAGAAGAGATCCAGGAAGAGGAGGAAAAAGACTAATAGCTGGAATGATCTAATTAGTATTTTCCAAAGGTAGATGTGTATATTTGTGTGTTGTGTGTGTACATGTCCCAGTAGTAAAAACAAGTATCCATTGGGATACAGTGCTCTATTAGTCTATTTATGTTCATTTTACATTGAAAAATTATTTATATTTAATGTAGGGGTTCAAATTTATACCCCTATTTGGATGTGATATCAGAGTCATGTATAACATATGTACATAATGGTTTTCAGAAGAGTAGGGGATTTCCACAAAGCAACAGTGGCACTCCCATTCATTCATTCCATTTCTGAGATTTGCCATGTATTTGAGATTGCTACTGTCAGTTTGTTTGTGTTTGAGTATGTAGATTTATGGATTACATTATGTAATTTAAACCAGACTCCACAAAAACCTAATAACTTAAAAGATCCTGCAAAGAAACTGAGTATAAGAAACATTAGTAAGAGTAAGAAACAAGCCTGGCTGGTGTGACTCAGTGAATTGAGCATTGACTCGTGCACCAAGAAGTCACTGGTTTGATTCCAGGTCAGGGCATATGCTTGGATTGCTGGCTAGATCCCAGGTAGAGGGCATGCCGGGGGCAGTCCATCAGTGTTCCTCTCACATTGATGTTTCTATCTCTCCCTCTCCCTTTCTCTTTCTCTAAATCAATAGAAATATATTTAAAAAAAGAAAAAGAATAGGAAACAAGAAAATGGTAGAGCTGATACTACTCAAATGAGCTTTCCCCTGTCATGATCTGATCATTGGAGAAGATGGCTGAAAAATTGAGATTACCGTATCAAGAAAGCTATCTGACACATAGGCATACATTCAATATTGGTATTGACAAGCCTTGCTCTAAGAGTAAAATGTGCCTTGAAATATTAGTTAATAATGATATAAAATCATCATGATTAAAAAACATTTAAAAGTTAAACTAGAATATTTTAAACAATACTACAGCATTGTAAATAATCCCCTTTAAAAATGGTTTTGTGTGTTTTACAGTGTACATAATTCAGTAGCACATGTTAATTATCTATAGTAATAAAAGCGTAATATGCTAATTAGACCGGACGTCCTTCTGGATGACCTTCCGGACAAAGCCTCGGCGGCAGGGGCAGAGGCAGAGGCGGCCACCCCAGTGGCGGGGGCCGAGCCCCTTGCATGGATTTCGTGCATCGGATCTCTATTTTATAAATAAATAGAATGAATGTATGCCCAAACTTCTTTTCTGATAAGGGTACTCTGCCGATTTGGGGATAACAGGTCATCCTATATGGCTTACAGCTCAAAGGTTCATGAAAAATTCATAGTAAAATAATGGATGTTCATAACATGACCCTGAGGTAAACAGAGCCTAGCTGTGATATAAGTATTGTTTGGACTCAATCATAATATCTATAGAACATTTCTTCCATTGGTATAGAAAGGATCTACCAACTAGCTCACAAGTGTCTTATCAAAAAGCCTTGGGCTCATTCCTCTCTCTTGAAACACCAGAGGCTGGTGGGATAGCTTATGTTGATATAACCATCTGTAATTCTTAATTTCTAGATTTCCTTATAACTTAAGTTATATAGTAGCACTAAGGTTTTAGACAGCCATGGAGCTGTCAATCAGCACAAATGAGAGTTCCAGTCCATTACAGATAAAATCTGAGGGGAACAAACTTCAAGGGATTAAATTCTGAGTTATTCATATTCAGTGTATTTGCTGCATAATGTTTTTGGTATTTGTTGACTTAATTTACCTGTAAGGTGTATCAGGTAAAGCTCCTACATTGCTTTCTGTGGCATCAGCTTGTGTTCTCACAGGAAACTGTGCTCTGCTCTAGAACCTGCACTGGCCAGTGTCTCTCCCGAGAGTCACCACTGACAGGTGGTGTGAAAAACGACTTGTATTTACAAATAGGGTTCATGGAAGATAATATGCTGGGACTCAGCAATCGAGAAGACTGGGAAACTATACAAAATGTAAACTCTGAAGAGATTAAAGTTTAATAAGTTTTCATAGAAATTGTTTCAAAACCAATCATGTATTTCTCTTTATTATTAAGCAACATATAGAATATAAGTTTAGTACCATTCTTTATGGCTTGTGATTGTAGATTATTAGCATACTCTGTTGGGCCCTTTTACAATAATATTTGCATGAATTGAGCTGAATGTGGGTCAGTTTGTGCAGATTCATCTCGAGTCTCATTTTGTTCATTGTGCCAGTCTTAGGAATGTTATACAGATTCACTGCTTGCCGTTTCTTATGCATTCAGAAATTTATGCTATTGTTTATGATTATAATTGTTTAGGGGGAGAAAGATAGTCATTGGTGGAGAGCTTGAAGACATAAATGAAGATTATTTCATACATGTAGAATTTGGCATGAGGAATCTTTTAAACTGAATTTGTTTTAGGGCACACTGAATATTTTACTTTCCTTTTTCTCAGCATCAGCAACAGCAACTTGTGATTGGTGGTACCGGATATTCAGTTGTACATCCCCACATCAATGCACTGCCAATGGTAAGAATTGCTCCCACTCTGAATGTTAGAGTGTTTTAATGCTCTTTTTAGTATTCACTTATTTTTAACAATCTATTAAGGAAAGTTTCTCACATCTCACAAAATATACATGTGTTCCCAAACTAAAGAAATGTTTTTAATATGTAATTTAACGCACTTAAAATATTTTTGATAACTTAATCCTATCTAATAAAGAGGGAATATGCAGATTGACCATCACAAATATGGTGGCGCCCAGCCCCTCAGCCCTGCCGGAGTAGCCCAGTCCTTTCAGCCCTGCTGGAGGGGTGGCAGGCGTGCGGTGCGGCCAGACCCACCCTCAGCCCCCAGCCACGCAGGGCTGGCCGAGGCTTGCGCTGCTGGCAGTGGCAGCAGCAGAGTTGTGATGGGGGCGTTGCCTTCCCCTGATCGCCGGGTCGCCTCCCGCCCCTGAGGGCTCCCGGACTGTGAGAGGGGCAGGCCAGGCTGAGGGACCCCCCCTCCAGTGCATGAATTTTCATGAATCAGGCCTCTAGTATAAAATAAAAAGGCAAACCTTTACTTTAAAGATTTCTATTATCTGTAGATTTTATAACTTCTTGGTTATGGTTATCAGGATGAAAAGTATTATTATGTTGTGATAATACTGTATTTTAACAAGTAGACTATTTTGGGAATAGAATTTCCATGGTAAACTTAAGTTATAGTGGCAGTAATAACTTGTGTTTTTGTCTGTCATCTTATAGAATAGCCTGATTTTGCATATTGCATTTATCCTAATACAGGGGGTCCCCAAAAAGTACTTGATAATGAAATGTATTTTAATAAATACTGCCTTTATAATTACTCAGAGTGTGTATGTATTTTTTGGGACACCCTATATTTATAATTAAATGGCTGAAATTCTACCTGTTAGCTAGTGGATAATCTTCAGGAGAACCATTTTTATCTATTTAAAAATTTCACTCAGAAGCCTTGTGGAATAAAAGTCTGTCAGCTGTGTTATACAGCAGAAAGACCACTGGGCTCTGTAGGAGTTGGGATTTGCTTGCTTTCTTGCATGTGTCTTGGGTGACTTTTGTCAAGTACTCATAAAATTTGATGATAGAATTGGACTAAATTTCTAGCTGTAGGCAGAATGATCTCATCACTGTTGATTAGAATTCAGAATGATTCTCCCTTACAAAAAGTAATTCCTTATCTAAATGGTATTGCTGTGTATTTGGGGATCAATAAATAGGATAATTAATTTTTACCTTTTGTTTTTAAAGAATTACTTAAACAATATCTTCCATTTCAAAATAGTGCATCATCAAAATTTTTAACAACTTTTACTTAAATGTCTACATTAAACATTAAATCAGGGAGCTATGGAAACTGATAAAGGTTTATAGGATTTTGTGGGAAATGGTAGATGCATCAGTATGAAATTAAAAATTAACTGAAACCAGGATAATAGGGTGAGATAAATTATCTGTGAAAATATTCCTAGGAGATGATTCATTTTAAAGATGGATTTGTCAGTGTGTTGATAAGAGGAGGATTTCCTTTGTCTCTAAACTATATTTTGAATTCTTAAAAATGACTTCTCTCTCCCACTATGTCCCTCCCCTCCCCAGGTCTCCCCTCTCTGTCTCGTAGCAGTTAATGGAGAATGTTGGGGAAAACGTAATTTTTTTTTTTCTGTCTTTACCTAACTTGAAGGAATACATGGTTCATCATTAATTTATGAAACACTTGCTGGGTTCTTTAGGGTGGTTGGGTGACTCATTAACCATCATTAAATCTGCTATTTCCTCTGGAGCACTATAGAGTTTCTATTGTAAGAAGCAGCTCCATGGTAAATCATCTTTGGCATTTTGGACTATCTGCCCTTGGCGTTTTGTGTGAAGTTCACATTTGAAACCTGTTAGTTTACTAGGTAGGTTGTTGGAGTCTTAACTATTTGTGACATGTCTCCCTTGAGAATCAGTTGTGCAGGCTTTTGGACTCTGAGATGTAGGTGCCTATGCAACTGGCTGTCTCTTCTAAGTGCCTGTTCTTAAGTGAAGTTTTAAATGTGCTGCTCACACAAGATGTGTATTGTGTGTTTTGTTTTGTTTTTTCTTTTTGGAACAACTCTTAGACTGTATTTTAAATCAGATCATCTCACCTTTGCCAATTTTGTTGAAAATCATTTTTAAGTCACGACCACAGAAATTTACGTTTATGTATGTTAGTGTGTATTAGAAATGAAGGGCAAAATTACAACAAATTTGCTTATAATCTAACTGAGGACACAAAAGCCATTCCTACACATTTGCATATGAAATTTGCACATTTGCTTGTAAATTTATAGATATTGGCCCGAATGATGGTTTTCCTCTGGACCTGAAAAATGCCATACTGTTCAGGGTTATGCCTGCGTTGTGTAGTATCTTATCTTTTTTTCTTCTTCTTCTTCTCTCAACATGCCATAAAGGAATGCTTTGTGGGAACAGTTAACTCTACCACCCCCACACCCTCCCTCAACTTTGTTCTTGATATAATAACCATGAGGGATTCATAACATTCATTTTTGTCTCTTTCTTGACTTGCCTAGGTACAAGTTATTTTAACTCTAATTGTAACTTAAGTCATGATGATTTATAGCTACCTTCCTGTATTAATGATTTATACTACTTTCTATAATTATCTTATTACATTAATAGAACCCATTGGCCAACAGATGTGTATTATTATTGTAACTTTTATTGTGAAAAATTTCAAATATACACTAGAGAGAATAGCACAATAAACTCCCAGCTGCAATACTCATCAGTTTTGTTTCATTAATCATATTGTTACCATTAACAACCCCCCCCCACCCCCCCCGCACACACACACACCTGATTATTTTGAAGCCAACACTTATATCACATGATTTCATTCATGAATATTTTATTATGTATCTATGGAAGATATGGACTATTTAAAAATATATACCAAGATGCAATTATCATACTTTAAAAATCGAGAGTTTTTTCCTTTTTGAATAGGAATTTAAATATGCTTTTTAAAAATTGTGGTAAAAACATAAAATTTATCTTAACAATTTTAAGTGTGCAGTAAATGCAGTGTTAACTGTATTCACATTATTATACAACAGATCTTTCAAACTTTTTCATTTTGCAAACCTGAAACTCTGTACCTATTGAACCACAGCTCCCAATTCTTTCTCTTCTCCAGCCATTAGCAACAAGTTTACTTTTTGTTTCCACTAGTTTGACTACTTTAGCTACTTTTTATAAGTACGTATGTTTCTTTTGTGACTGGCTTATTTAAAGCATAATGTGCTCTAGGTTTATGCATGTTATAGCACGTGACCGGATTCTCTTCTTTTTAAAGGCTGAATAATATTCCATTGTGTGTGTGTATCATATTTTCTTTATTCATCATCAGTGGACATTTGCGTTGCTTGTACCTTTGACTATAGTGAATAATGCTGTGATGAACATGGGTGTGCATATATCTTGCTTAGATATTGCTTTCAGATCTTTTTGGCTATATAACCGAAGTAAGATTGCTGTATTATGTGGTAGTTCTAGTTTTAATTTTTTGAGGCACCTTTATATTGTTTTCCAAAGTGGCTGCATCATTTTATATTCTTAACAATAGTACACAAGGGTTCTGATTTCTCCGCATTCTTCCAATACTTGGGATTTTCTGTGGGTTGTTTTATTTTTTGGATAGTGGTCCTCCTAATGGGTATGAGATGATGATAGTAATTTCTTTTTTCTTTTTTTTTTGACAGTAATTTCTTAGTATCATTATTTAACCATTTGTTTGTTTCCTCACCTGCTCATAAATAGTGTTTCTACAGAATCACAACAAAATCCATGTATTTGGTTGGAATATACAGCTTATGCTTTTAACTATTTATTAATTTTTCCCTTTTAGGGGAAAAACCTGTACGGTTTTCTCATTTTGTGTTTCATTAATTGCATTCCTGTAGTAAATACCTCTTTCCCTTGTATATTTTGGTAAATTGGTAGTTAGATCCAAAAGCTTAATCTGATTCAGGGTTTTTTGCTTTATTTGGAGGGCATCATATTTCATGGGTGGTGCTATGTAATTCCTTGAAGAATCACCTAGTATTTGGTTGTCTCTAATTGTTATATTAGGTGGCCACTGCTGATCATTGCCTTGATCCATTATTTCCATGAGTGTACAGAATGTTGACATCCTAATTGAATCAAGTCTTTATTATCTGTAATATTTCTACAAAGAGAAACTTCCCTCATTGGATATTCGATTCCCTAGTGGCACAGCAAAGGCATACTAAATGCTTGATTCTTTCCTTTAATTATGAATTTAAAATACTGGGTTGTTTCCTAGAATCCTGGAAAAGTAGACCAATGAGGATTTTAAGATGTCATTGTGAGCTTATGGATTTAAATACTGGATGTTTATTGCATATGTAGTTTTTATTTTTATTCCTATGGATGCTTCATTGTCTTGGCTGAAGGAGCCTTTTTGACAGTGGCTTTCCTAAAAAATAAATATTTGTTAATACATCAACTTGAAATGATACATAACATCTACCATTTTTTAGGTACTACCCAAAGTAGAGATGGATATTTATTTCAAAACCAGACTTTCTGCGCTCTTATCTCCCTGCCATGTAACAAGGCAGACTTCATTACCACCACCAATATGGGGTGTGTGTGTGTGTGTGTGTGTGTGTGTGTGGCAGATTACTCATTGAGACACTGTGGCCCTTGTTTGCTGTTGCCTCCCCTCCCCTGGCCCTTCACCTCTACATGTAGACCTGTGATCTATAGTGTGGTAGCCACTAGTCATATGTAGTTGTTGAGCACTGGAAATATGACTAGTCATAATTGAGATGTGCTGCAAATATAACATGCATGCTGGAATCTGAAGATAATTTTTAAAAAGTAAAATCTTGATTATAAGAAATATTTTGACATATTGGGTTAAATAAAATTTGTTATTAAATTCAATCGCCATCTTTTCTTTTTAAATTTTCTTATCTATAGAAAATTTAACATTTAGATCATTTGCATTGTGGCTTGCATTGTGACATTATTGTTCTAAACTTTGCTAGTCTCAGCTACCTGCCCTATATATTATGCTTATTTGCCAGAAACAAGTAATTAGTACAATGAAAACCTGGCTAATGCTAAGATCTGGGGAAACTAGAATGACCCTCAGAGGGTTCCTAAAATTAGATCATGGGACTACATTTTACAGCTAAATTGACATTACTCATTGAATGGGCCCTCATTTTGCAAAGGAGATACTAAGGCTTAGAGAAATGATGCCATATCACATACTTTGTCAGAGTTACAGACCAAGACTTGAACCAGATCTCCTCATTTGCAGTCCAACACTTAAAAAGAATTGTCATACAAATTATACAGAATCTGGATATTCTTCAAAGGTTAATCATGAGCTTCCACAGGACCTCTGGAGGAGATAGAATAGGATTAAATCCTCTTGGTTAGAGATCTCTAGACCAGCGGTGGCCGAGTGGTCCGCGAGGTCTGAAAGGTTGACGACTGCTGGTTTAAGGAAACCTTTTGGAGCAGTGGTCGTCAACCACTGGTCCGCGGACCACTAGTGGTCCGTGAGGTCCGAAAGGTTGGCGAACACTGCTCTGGACGTTTTCGTTACGGTTAAGAACTAAAGATGCAAACTGTCAGGAAAAATGTTTTAAATTAAAACTAGACTTCCCCCCCATATATTTGAATTCTCTTATTCAGAAAGATGAATTATTCAGTGTTGGCTCTCCTCTGTCTACATTTATTATCTTATAAAATCATTCTCCCTCTCCCCTCAATTTTTCACT
This sequence comes from Myotis yumanensis, assembly GCF_028538775.1. Classification (NCBI taxonomy): domain Eukaryota; kingdom Metazoa; phylum Chordata; class Mammalia; order Chiroptera; family Vespertilionidae; genus Myotis; species Myotis yumanensis. Next base: position 180,804,216 of record NW_027223753.1, read on the forward strand.
TATAAAGTTTTCATTTATTTCTTTTTATACTTTCCAGTGTGTACTTTATCTTGTGGAGAGTGGATAAAGTAGCTACCGTAATGTCTTTGATCATTCTCATCTCTGGATCATATCAAAATTGGTATCTGTTAATTGCCTTTTTCTTTCAGAATTGTTCAGAATTTCCTGATTCTTTGTATGTTGTGATTTTTTATTGTATCCTCTTGGGAGCATGATTATTATTTTTTTCTTCTGATTAAAGCAGGTGATCAGTATGGTTAGGTTTAAACTACAAGTTCTGTTACTCCAGTGGTTCCAAAGTTTGTTGGTTCATTTTTCAGGCCTTTGCTGAGCTGCTTTGGGTCTGTTCCTCATATATATCACTTAGGATTAGTGTGGGACACAAACAGTGGCTGACATCTTTAGTTCTCCAGATCTTTGCCTCTTAGGGTATGTTCTACATCAGTGGTTCTCAACCTTGGCTGCACATTAGAATCACCTGGGAATCTTTTTAAAATCCTGATTTCTGGGCCTCACCCTCCGGAAATTCTGTTTCTTTGTTATGGGATGGGGCCACAACATTAGTAACAAAGAAACAGAATTTCCGGAGGGTGAGGCCCAGAAATCAGGATTTTAAAAAGATTCCCAGGTGATTCTAATGTGCAGCCAAGGTTGAGAACCACTGTTCTACACAGACACCCCAAGGTGTCTTGGGACTTTGTTGGTTCATACGCAGGAGTACAGGATCCTCTCCTTCAGCTTTCATACTCTCCACCTGACGAAGGCCTGTTTTCCTGGTTTAGTTTGTTTGTTTGTTTTTTGATTGAAGCGGCTGGCTTAATCAAGCTTTTGAGAGGGAAAAAAGCCAACAACCCCAAAATAGGAATATCAATTACAGTCTTGAGCAAGTGAGTTCAAGGGAATAATAGGGAGGTGTAGTTCAAAAAATGAAGAATTGGCTTTCATCAGACAAATGCTTCATACACCCTGACCACAGTCTCTGGATAGTGATTGAAATAAACATTATGAGGGCACTGTCAAACAAACAAAAACAAGTAGACGCTGGACTAGCCTTGGGTGAGTTTCCCGTCTTAATGGTTTTGCCTGAGGAAAGGTTCCTGTTGGCTTGTTGGCAGTCATTGGCTTGAGGAATCCAAGACAGAGTTCAGAACTACACAGCAGCTGCAGAGTAATGGAGACAGCAGGAGGAAGAGGGAGGAAATCCCAGAACCACAGAGGTAGGGCACCAAATACCCTATATAACCTCTGCCAAAATGGGGCCGACTTCTCACCTCAGAACAGTTCAGGTGTCTGTCAACAGGAGAATACATAAACAAGCTGTGCTGTCTTTGTACAACAGAATATTACTGAGCAATTGAAAGGAACAAACTATTTATTGATGCCTATAGCAACCTTGAAACATGCTTAGTGAACGTAGCCATACATAAAACAAGACATTCATGTATGATTTCCATTTATATGATGTTCGAAAAACAAAAACATGCAAATTTCATCTGTTTAAAAGATGGGGTGGAAGAAGCAGAACTAAATTATGTTGGAAAGAAGTAGTCGTCATGGCTTAGAACTGGATGCCTGGGTTTTGGGGACAGGAACTAATTGGGAAAGGGCGTGTGGGAACTTTCTAGGGCACTGGTAATGTCCTGTGTTCTCTTAGGAAGAGCATATGCAAATCAAAACTGATTGAATGGTACAGCTGCCTTGTATTCATTGTTTGTGTAAATTATTCTTTAAAAGAAAAACCATTTTACTTTGCTATAGTTAATGATAGGCAAGCTGAAGAATAATATATGGGGAATTATACTGAGGCCTGCAACTTCTTTTAAAGTGCTTCAAAAATTAAGACCGGTTAATAGATGTGGGAAAACAGATACAAGGTAATATTAATTTTAAAGTCTTGTTGGTGGCTCTGCAGTTTTTTCATTTTTTTCTGTATGTCTGTACATTTTTATGATAAAATGTTATAAATATACTAGTAGTTAGTATTTCTCTAAAGCAGATTCCTCTTAATATGTTTTTAATGGTTTCATCAAACTTGATATTATTTCTTTAAATTTGAAAATAGTTTGAATTGATCAGTGACATTTTTCTGCCTGTGCACTGAGCTCTGAACTGTTTAGATGCAGAAAGATATAGGAATATAAACAATAAAAGTGAGAAGACAAAACATATCCACATAATAATTTGATTACCTCAAAGTGACACAGCAAAGACTCATTAAGATAATTTATAATACATAAATTCTGAGGGAATGGATACATAATTAGTATGCTCAGAGTCAAGTATGATTAATGGGAGATGGACTCCCTGGGGTTGCTTATTTTGAACAAGTTTTGAAAATGCTATTAGAGAAAATTACTAGATTCTCTTTCCATTCTTTTAATTGACCAATTGTCAGTTATGAATAATGGCTTAGAACACATTTTTTTAGTGTGATGTATTCATTTTTCAAAGAAGGAAGTCTGCTTAATTTTTATGCTAGAATTGTTAGCCAAATTGGGTGATTAGAATTTGTTTTTAAAGATAATCTATTTTAGGAATATGGTTAACAGTATATTAATGAGTTTTGGAGTTGAAAAACAAACAATCATTGTTCCAGCATTTTGTGGTTCTTTATAAACTTTTAAGAGACAAATATAGTGCTATTATAAGGTATTGACATAATATTCGATATTAAGTATCCTATATAGTAATAGAGGAATATGCAAATTGTCTGTTACACTGCAACATCACGACCAGATCAGCAGGCTGCGTCCCCGCTCTCTTCTCAGGCAGCTGCAAGGCCCAGGGTAGGAGAGGATAAGAAAGGAGAGAGAGAGGAAGGCAGGCCTGCATGCAGACAGGCCGAGAGGAGAAACAGAAATACAGAAAGGTAACAAAAAAAAAGACGCAGGAATGGAAAAGGGAAGGAAACGCGTGGCTGCACACGCGGGTGGGGCTAGGGGAGGGGACGGCGGAGCAGGTGCACCTGGCGAGGGGTGGGACACAGGTGGCGTGGAGCGGGGAGCCCCACCCAGACATGAGAGGAGGGCGGTGGCCCCAAGCACGCGGGCCATTGGCTGGCCCCGGGATGAAGGCTGGACGGTCTGAGGCTTTCTGGGCTGAGGCGCTCCTGCTTCGCAGCAGCAGAGCCTGGGCTGTACGGGCCTTGGCCACCCTCGCTGGGCTGGGCGTCCTGGGCAGGGAATGGGAGCAGGACGGCGGTAGGGAGGCTGGGGCAGGGGGAGCAGTGAACACCTGGCCGGGGCTGAGCCCTGGGCTGGGGGTTAACTCCCCCTCCCTGATCCTCCCCCACCCCATGCCCTGAACGGAAGCTTTAAGAAGGGAAGGAGGGAGGGAAGAACTTTATAAAGGAGTCAGTAGAGAGCAGAGTTAAAGAAGGAAAGAGGATGTATGAGTGAACTGTAGGAGCTATAATGAAAATCAAGTATAATTGTGTACTGGGGACAGATTTTAAAAGTAGGAGTCAGAAAAGAAAACAGCTAAATGATAGTGAATAATTAGGCAGGTAGATAGATAGATATTAAAACAGCAGAAGTAAGTAGAGAAGAATGTATGGGAAAGGTAGGATGAGAGAGAAAGAGGGAGGGAAGAAACGTTTTAAAGGGGAGCCAGTAGAGCTTTAAGGAGAACGGGAAGAAGGAAGAAATGGAGGGAGCAAGGCTTGTCTGAGGGAGGAAGTGAAGACAAAAATTAAGGTGGGAAGGAAGGAAAAAGGGAGGGAGGGCGGGGGTAAAGATGAAAGAAGGAATGTGGGGAGGGGAGGAGGGTAGGAGAAAGATGGAAAGAATGATGACGGAACAAGTAGGAAATAACTATGATGATGGAAGAAGTAGGAAATAAGGAGGAAAGAAAATTTATAAATAATGAGTCAGTAGGAAAAAGTGTTACATAAAGGAGGGAGAAAAATTGTGTGAGAGGGAGAAGCCAAAAAGGAAGTCAAATACAATTGTGTGTAAAGATGGTAAAATTTTTTAAAAAAGGTAATAGCGGTGACCAGGCTGGCAGGGGAGGGCAGTTAAGGGGATCAGGCAGGCAGGCAGAGTGGTTAGGGCAGGCAGGCAGGTGAGCAGTTAGGAGTCAGAGGTCTTAGATTGTGAGAGGGATGTCCAACGGGATTGGGCCTAAACTGGCAGTTGGACATCCCCTGAGGGCTCCCGGATTGGAGTGGGTGCAGGTCGGGCTGAGGGACCCCACCCCCCAGGCACGAATTCCTCCCTCTAGTAATATTTATAAAATAATAATTCATTTTTTCTCATTTAACTTACTTTTAGGAAATCTATTCTGATAGGTTGAATGTACATATCAGAGTAAGTTGAAAGTGGGTGAGAATGAGAGAAAAATAAAATTAAAATGTGAATTGTAATTATTAGGGGTGATATTTTAACCATTAATCTGATGATTTTATTTTTTCTTCCCTAATCCTGAAATGAGAACTTCCAACAAAATTAAGCAGTTAATATATTTTAGAAAATGAAAAGTTACATATAACTACTTAACAGTATATTGACTTCATATTTTTCTAGTAACCTAAAATAGTCAGACTTGAACTTGTTTTTGGTCTTTTGTCTTTTTTAAAATTTAAATGTATTTTTATTGACTTCAGAGAGGGAGAGGGAGAAAGAGGTAGAAAACATCAATGATGAGAGAGAATAATTGATCAGCTGCCTCCTGCATGCCCCACACTGGGCATTGAACCTGCAATCTAGGCATGTGTCCTAACCAGGAATCCTGGTTCCTGGGTCGACGTTCAACGCCTGAGCCACTGTCTTTTGTCTTTTTATGTTTCCAACTAGAGGCCCGGTGCACAAAATTCATGCACTTGGCGGCGGGGGGGGGGGGGGGGGTGTCCCTCAGCCCAGCCTGCACCCTCTCCAATCTGGGACCCCTCGGACATCCCTCTCACAATCTGGGACTGGTGGCTCCTAACCACTCGCCTGTCTGATTGCCCCTAACCGCTTCTGCCTGCCAGCCTGATCACTCCCTAACCGCTCCCCTGCCGGCCTGATTAACACCTAACTACTCCCCTGCTGGCCCTATTGCCCCCAACTACCCACCCCTGCCAGCCCGGTTGCCTCCACTGCCCTCCCCTGCTGGCCTGATCACCCACAACTGCCCTCCCCTGCCAGCCATCTTGTGACTGTGGGTGCCGCCATCTTTGAGGGCAGGGCAGTCACTTAGCATATTCCCGCCTTATTGGCCGTGGATGCTGCCATCTTTGCGACGATGTGAGGGTCAATTAGCATATTCCCTCTTTATTAGATAGGGTAGTATTGTAATAATAAAAAGCATTACCATTTTTCCTAGGTATTATAATTTCCTCTAAGCAAATGGGCTGGTATGTTGTGCCCGGCTCTAGTCATTTTTATTGTTCCAGGAATTCTGTATTATTGATATCTGAGATATTTTGGTCTTAGAGAAGATTATGTGCTGACTTATATAAAGTGGTGGAAAGAATTACAGATGTACTTATTTTCTAGAGATAGAAATTTAGTGAGGGACAATCTATTGGGCTTCACATGACATACCAGGTAGTTATTTTAAAGATCACATTTTTCTTTAACTGTTTATCTTGGTACCAGAACCATCCTAGAGGAGAGTATTTTACCCACGACAATAATCCTAAATTTTTGCAGGAGTTTTTTTACACTGTAAAAAATTGGCTAAAACTGCTGCTTATAGTATCTTATCATTAGTAATAAACTAATGTTTAAACTAACATTTTAATGTAAATAAGCTACTGTTTAAGTCTCTGAAAAAGTCATGGGGGAGGTAAGGGAGATGGAGAAAATTGCTGGGTACAGCTGATACTCAGAATAGAGCTCTGCATGTCCATCCTGATTTCTGTTGTTTGCCATTAAGTTTAAGGGTATTTTAATAACAAACTCGTTAGGATTATAAATCCAAATACCCAAATTAAAATGGAAAATATATTTAATATAAAGGAAAATCTTGTTTCACAGATTTTCTCTTTGAGACACATATATGTCACAACCATGAAGACTTTTATTTTTGCCTCTGTTTTTACCAACCAGAGAGAAATTTTATTAGTGATTCTGAATAACATATTAGGTACCATATTGCCAAGGTAAAATGTTGAAATTAATAATTAATGGAATTGTGTGGATGTCAAGTTATTTTATAATGTCAGGTAATTTGCATAAAATAAGCAAGTTTTTTTTTCTCATTGAATGTTTCATTATATCTTTACTAGAGTTCCGGTGCACGAGTTTGTGCATGTGTGTGGTCCCTCAGCCTGGCTGGCGATCAGGGCTGATCTGGGCTGCGGGAGGCTGGCCAGCAGGGGGAGGGGCCGTGGGAGATTAGGCTGCTGCCCTTATCGGGCCAATGGGGCTGGCTGGCCAGGGGGAGGGACCGCGGGAGGTTCAGCCAGCGGGGGTGGAGGGGGGGTGGGGGGGGACCGAGGGAGGTTGGCTGTGGGAGCGCACTGATCACCTGGAGGCAGCTCCTGCATTGAGCCTCTGCCCGCTGATGGTGCGGGCGCATCATAGTGACCAGTTGATCAGTCGTTTGGTTGCTTAGACTTTTATATATAAAGATATCTTTTAAAGATAGACATTGTATCCTTTAATAGAGTAGATTTCTGAAAGAGTTTGGATTATTGAGATATGCTTATTGTTCTCATGTTTCTAGAGTTTTAAGTTTGCCAGGTCAGAAGCATAGCATCAACATAAGCAAAAAATAAATAAACATAGAGTATCAGCTGACCCATGAACTTAAAACTTACAATTCAATTTATTAGACCTTGGAGGATTAGCTGGGACCCAGGCAGTTAATTGTACTTAGGGAAGTACAGTTGGAAAACCACTGTTTTTGGAGGCACCAGAGCCTTTCTATCATTTGTTACTGATAGAAGCTTGATTTCTTTCAGTATAGAAACTTTAAACACAAAGACACCCTTTTTTATGTTTCTGTGTCACCCAGTGGGGGAAAAAAGTCATTTCAATTAGCCTTGTTGTTGGAAGGAAAAGCCAGGTTCTATTTGGAGACCTAAGCAGAAAAAAATGATTGCTTAGGGAACATACACTCATTAACAAAGAAGGATATCACAAGCATAATAGTTATTTTATTGCATATTGAAGTTAAATAATTGTTTAATTATTTTTCTTGTCATTTTACTCTTTGTTCAGTTACTTAACTGAGGATAGTTATGAGACACTTTGTAACTTGAAGTCATTACTATGCCAAAGGTGTTCCTGTATTATTTTCTAGATTTACTTGGGTGGTCTGGCTAACCAAAGGTGAATAGGTTTTTTCAGGACATAATTTGATCACTCATTACTAAATCTAGTTTATACAGTAATACTATTAAGGCTGGTTTATCATAAAAACCTTTACAGCAGTTATAAGTTCAAAGGTAATTGCCTTTTGCAGTTCAAAATTTTACGAAAATTCTTTTCATCTGTTTCCACCTGCTATTTCCAATGTAAACTTCACTGTTAAGAAGTCTACATTTTATTGCTTCTTCCTAAATTTGTCCATAGAATCCCTCAACATTAAAGCTAGAGGAGCCCTTCCAGATTATCTAATTCAGCACCCTCATTTTGCAGATCAGGAAATTGAGGCCTTGGGCTAGAAACTGAGTCCTCGCTCAGTCTAGGACTCTTTTTCTGTTCCATCATGCTGCCTGAGGTTTATTATGCAACTCAGCAACATCATACACAGGGTGAGCTTTGTTGTTGTTTTTAAATGAACACACAAAGTGTTTGCTCCTCTCATCAACTGCTGTTCATTATTCCTGTCAAACATTCCATTTTCATTTTTTGCCCATACCTGTTTTAGTCCATAACATAGTCTAGTTACTCGTGACCTTTTATTTTGCTGCTACTTCTTGGCATTTGATCATTATTTTTGAAGTTAAACTCTTAGTAAGAAGGTTTCTTATCAGTAACTACTGAAGCCTTACCAGGCATTATTAGCAATAGTAGATTAAAATTTAAAACAGGAATGATTTGTAGAGTCACAAATTTAGATTTAAAAAATGAATTACATGTAAGTTTAAGAGTGTGGCTGTCAGATCTAAGAGTAGACAGGATACTAAATACGATTGCATTTTTTGTGTGAAATAAAATGCCAAGTCAACAGTGTGACATGTAATTGCAGTAAAATTGGTTTATCTTATGACCTCATGGATTTTAACACATTTGTGTTTTAGGTTATTGAATTATTTTCTCTATTGATGCTCAAACTGTCTCATTTTTGGCTAGTGATCCCCTCTTTAAGTTTGTTCCTATGTCCTTTAGACAAGGTCCTGGTAGGTTTAGGTAGCTTTCTTGCTTCCTGACTTAACAAAATAGTATAGACTTACGTGGTTTTCAAGAGTAACTCAAGGACTTTCAAGTTCTCTTGGGTTATGATTTCTGTATGACCAAAAGAATCATTTCCACTCTCCTTCCCCTTTTTGTTTTTGAATTTTTGTAAACATTGCCTATAACTACTTTTGCTTTTGTAAAAGAGTAAGAAAAAAAATCTTTCAGTTTAATGAAAATTAACATGCTTCTCTTGTATGTTTTACTTTTTAAAAATCTGTTGTTTTATGTCACTGAAATAACCATGATATCAACCTTTAGACTTTTTGAATTTTAAGGTGCATGACTGCTTCATTATGAATTCTGATAAATTTGTTCGATTGGATAGCATACCACCATCACAGTCACACAGACAGACACTTTTGACTAGTTATTTATCAGCGATTTAAATGGTTCCTATCTTCCAGTTAACTAATCATATTTCAGGTGAACTAAATAAGAGGTGTAGATGTATTACATGGCAATAACCTTTGAGGAGAAGGGTTGTAGATGTTTTATTTTGATTGAGGCATAATGGTATATAAATTGTGCTTAGATTATATTTCTTATGCTGGAGCATGAGAGCTATTTTATGATTTATGAAGGTTTTAAAAAATATTTGAATAGCTACTATGTATTGAGTATTAAATTATAAAGAACAGACTGCCTTTTAAATGCTTATAATTTGGTAGTGGCTGAAAAAGCAAATACGCATAATAAAAGGTAATGTAGTAACAATGTTAACACAGATTATAAAATGGTTTTTCATGCATTTCTATCTACCCATGAGGTTTATAGATTAGATTTTATTGTACAGAACAAGAAACTGACTTAGGAAATTTAAAATGACTTTGATTTATGCATAAGCACTAAATTTGAAAGAAAACATCAACATTCTGTTTGGTAGTCTAATCTTTTCTCTATTTCCCAGTTTTGAAAAGAATAAAAAAAAAAAACTCCACAAAACTATGCTTTGGGACCCAGGAGGGAAGTTCCAGCCATCTTTAATGTTGGTATTGGAATAGGCTTCATAAGGAGATGGCTTTAAAGAAGAACAGAAGAATTTCAACAGTTGTAGTTGGAACAAAGAGCTAAAAAAGCAGGAAAGTGAAAATTTGTGGGATGTTAGAATGACATATATATATACAGATGGTCCCAATTTATGATTGTTCAACTTAAAATTTTTTGACTGCACAATGGTGTGAAAGAAAACAAAAGCATTCAGTAGAACCTGCACTTTGAATTTGATCTTTTCCCAGTCGGTGTGGCATCATACTCTCGTGATGCTGGACAGAGGCAGAGGGGTGATTATGCCCATTTGCAGGCACCTGCATGTAAGTGTTCTGAGCACATTTAAGGTAGGCTAGGCTAAGATAATGATGTTTGGCAGTTCAGGTGTATTGAAATGCATTTTCTACTTACTGTATTTTCAACTTACTGGGACATAGCACCATCGTAAGTCCAGAAACATCTGTGTTCATCAAAGGGTAGGTTTAAGGAAGTGCTCTGTGGCTACATAGATACTTTGAGAGTATAGCCTGGAGAACTTAGATGCCTGGCTGAATATAGTAGTGGTTCCCAACTTTTTTTTGGCCATGCCCCACCTAAGCATCTCTAAAATCCTGATACACTCCCCCCCACCCCCCCCAACATGGCATATAATTCTTATTATTCAAAAAGTGAATTCCTATTCATGTGGAGGAATCCTAAAAGGCCGTTAATTTGGTCTAAATAAGCTTCCAAAGAACATGGCATCCATGAAAGAGAAAAATAAAAGAACAAAAGGACAGTTGAAGTACCAAGGAAGAAATCACTAAGAAATTGTTAAAAAACTAATAATAATAATAATAATATGAAGTGATATGAAAAAAATAGCAAGTAAAGTTTCAAAATATAATAGAGAACTGAAATGCATAAATGCGTCACAATATATATTTATATATGGTATATGAGGCCCCTAGAACCATAAGAAATGCAAAAAATTCACTGTTAATAACTCATTCTCGAATTGCCCCCCTTAAACATCAAATTGTTGTGTGTCTCCCCCCCTCCCCCCCCAGGGCATGTGCCCCACGTTGGGAACCACTGGTTTAGAGTGAATGTGGAAGGTGATAGGTAGCAATAAATATCTACACTAATAAAAGACAAAGATGCAAATTGACCGTACCTTCGTCACACCTTAAACCACACCTACCAGCTAATCAAAGCGACTATATGCAAATTAACCCAACAAAAATGGTGGCCAGCAGTCACGGAGCTGGAGCAAGCAGGAGGCTTGGTTGCCCCAGTGATGGAGGAAGGCAAGCTTCCTGCCTGCCGCGGCAGGTTCTGAGCTCCACTCAAGGCAACAAAGTTTCAATTATAGAAGATAAATAAACCCCAGATACCTGCTTTCAGCTGGCCGTGGCCACGGAGCTAGAGCGAGCAGGAGGCTTAGGTTGCCCCTGGCGATGGAGGAAGCCAAGCTTCCCGCCCACCGGCCCTGGCCGGCTCTGAGCTCCACTCCAGGCTACAAAGTTTCAATTATAGAAGGTAAATAAATCCCAGAATTAAAAAAAAAAAAAAAAGAAAGAAAAAAAAGGAGAGGCTGAGAGCTTCCGTCGCCTGGGTACTTGGCCAGCCTGAAAACAGCCCTCAGCCCCTCACCCAGACTGGCCAAACCTCTATGGGGTGAGGGTTCCCACTGGGGGGCTTGACCAGCCTGCAAACAGCCATCAGCCCCTCACCCAGGCTGGCCAGGCACTCCAGTAGGGACTCCCACCCTGAAGGGGGTGTGACCAGCTGCAAACACCCATCAGCCCCTCACCCAGGCTGGCCAGGCACCTCAGCGGGACCCCCCACCCTGATCCGGGACACCCTTCAGGGAAAAGCAGCCAGTCCCCACCGGTGCACCAGGCCTCTATACTATATAATAAAAGGGTAATATGCAAATTGACCCTAACAGCAGAACGACTGGGAAGACAGGTCACTATGACACACACTGACCACCAGGGGGCACATGCTCAATGCAGGAGCTGTCCTCTGGTGGTCAGTGCGCTCTCACAGGGGGAGCTCTGCTCAGCCACAAGCCAGGCTGATGGCTGCCAGCACGGTGGTGGCGGGAGCCTCTCCCGCCTCCTCAGCAGCACTAAGGATGTCCAACTGCAGCTTAGGTCTGCTCCCTGCTGGTAAGTGGACATCCCCCGAAGGCTGCCGGGCTGCCAGAGGAGTGTCTGACTGCCAGCTTTAGCCCGATTCCCCAGGGAGCAGGCCTAAGCCAACAGGTGGACATCCTTCAAGGGGTCCCAGACTGCAAGAGGGTATAGGCTGGGCTGAGGGACCCCCCCGAGTGCACAAATTTTTGTGCACCAGGCCTCTAGTATGACATAATTAGTTATGTTTTATGTCTGGATCTCAAGATAACAGGAGGAGACTAGGAGACTTTGAGGCTATTGTAGTATGGGGTGATAGGAACTGTAGAAAGGAAAACATGGCTGAAAATGGTGCTGCATAGGTATTAGAAGATAGAATTAAGATTGCAGTTAACAGCTGAGATAGGAAGTTAAATCCAACATGAAACTAATCTTTAAAGTGTGAGTGGTAGAATTAGTGATAGTTATGGGCAAGAGGAGAAACAAATTTGGGGGCTTAATACCCCTGAATTGCCCCTGAATACGCTTAATTATAAGATTCTGAAAGGAGAATTTGTGTCTCAGTCAGCTGGAATACTTGGAGTGGGAAAGGTTGGGATGTGTTTGAGGGGCCATTTTCTAATTCTTCAGAGTGTATGAGATCATCAGTAGGAGAGAAGAGTGAAGATCACAATGCTAAAAAGAAGTCAGCTCTACACATATTAGGGCAGGAAGAAAAGTCAGAGATCGATAGGTGAGAGGAGAATCAAGAAGTCAAATGGAGGTTTAATGACTGTTCTTTTCAGCCTTTTCAAATGTTGAAAATGGCAAGGGGTGGGAGTCAAGGAGTGTGAAAACCCTTTGAATTTTTAGGTAATTAATAAAAATATTTAGAGTCCATAGATCAAAAGCCAGATTCACAATAACAAAAATATTTTTTCTTCTTTACACACATACATATTATTTTACTTAAATGCATGAATGTGATTATACTTTTTAAAAACATTTTTATTGATTTCAGAGAGGGAGGAAGAGGGAGATAGAAACATCAATGATGAGAATCATTGATCTGCTGCCTTCTGCACGCCCCCTACTGGGAATCGAGCCCGCAACCTGGGCATGTGCCCTTGACCAGAATCGAACCCAGGACCCTTCAGTCCACAGACTGATGTTCTAACCACTGAGCCAAACCAGCTAGGGCTTTACTTTTTTTAGTGTACTCTTTTTCTTCCCCTCCCCCATCAAAATTAATGAATATTATTAATGTACGACAACCTTATTTGGTACTCCCTTTTTAATGGACTTATTTTATTCCTCTTCTCTCTCTTTTTCTGGGAGGGAGGGATGGCACTAAAATACAGTGTTCCTAAAGTAAACATCCTTAGGAACTTTGTTTTTTGTTTTCATACATATATACACACACACATACATACACACACACACACACACACACACACACAGAAGAATGTTGCCATTGCTTGTAGTCCGGAGTGCATTCTCTTTGGAAAATAAAGGCTGTTAGAGACCAGCTTCATGGTTCAGTTGGTGGCAAAGGGATCACAGCCCTTCGGAACCTTACCACTTAACACAAGTGATGAGGCTGGACAAATCTGCAGGACAGTGTGGATCTGCACTGTTAAGAGAAGGACATGTGCTATGACAGTAGTGCTTCTGTACCACAGCCCCCACACCTTTTCTACAGCTTTGCGTAGTGGAATTTGGTAAGAAATGGAATGCAATCTGTAATTTGCCTGCGAAGCCTATTCTTCACAATATCATTCTTTCTATTAATGGAGTTCTATATTATTAGTGTTCAGGGCCTAGACCAGTGTCAGGCATGGGTTAGCACTCGGTAAATGTGTGTTGAATGAATGATAAATTAAATTACAGTAAAATTATTGAATCAAGTGGGTGTATCTAGAAAGAATCAATTTATAGAGGTGGTCTCAAGAACAATTACAATTTTCTAGTAGATTCTATATGTTTTATCAAAACTAGAACTTCTGCATGAGGATGTTTATCTTCTAAGTACCATTTTTTTTTTATTAGGCATAAATTTACTGAATATCTTATATGTATTCCAACATGAACGTAATAAAAGCCATGTTACTATCTGAACAGTATTGTGGTTTAAGAAGTCTGTTTCCTCAGGGGAAGATTGCAAAAGAGATTAACACTAGTATTGCCAAGAGGAAATACATTTTTAGACTATCAGGTCTCAAACATTTTGGTCTTAATACCACGTTATGTTCTTAATTTATTAATGACTCCGAAGAACTTTTGTTTATGTGAGTGATAACTATTGATATTTGCTGCATCAGAAAATAAAATGAAATTTTGTATTACTAACACATTTTAACATAACAGTAAACCTATCCATATTATATTTTATGAAAAGCAGGTATTTTTCAAAACGAAAATTTTCATGAAAAGAGTGGCATTGTTTACATTTTTTAAATCTCTATTAATCGCTGGCTTAATCCAAGACAGCTGGGTTCTCACATCTGCTTTTGCAGCCACATACTGAAATATGTTATTGTAGTTGAAATATATGAAAGCTGGCCTTACAAAGATAAACAGTTGAAATATTTCAAATCAAAATAAAATTTTATTTTAAAAATAAATTTGGATGTTCTTCTTTGATACTATACCAAATACTATACAAGCAGATAGTTTCCTAAGGGTTAGTTTTTTGTTTATTTGTTTGTTTGTTTAATCCTCACCCAAGGATTTTGCAATGATTTTTAGAGAGAGTGTAAGAGAGAGGGAAAGATAGAGAGAAATACTGGTGTGAGAGAAATGACATCAATTGGTTGCCTCCTGCATACGACTTGACCAGGGCCCAGGCTGGGAAGGAGCCTGCAACTGAGGTACATGTCCTTGACCAGAATCAAACCTGGGCCCCTCCGGTCAGCAGTCCAACTCTCTATCCACTGAGCCAAATCGGCTAGGGCAAGATCTGAAATTGTATCAGTGAACTTTTTGTATTCCATTCATTAAATGCCATAGGTCTCTCTTGAACTTTTATAATTTTTTACTGGTCATTGGGAAAATATTTGTTCACTGAGTTCTGCAGGTCTTCCATATGTTCATTATGCAATAAAAAATCAGACTAATTAATATATCACCATTAATCTCATAGAGTATTGGGAAGTTCTCAAATTCATGGTGGCTGATAAAATTTCCCAATTCTAATGTTCCCTTAAAAGCTTAAGTTTTACCCTTGCCAACATTTACCATTAGTTGTTTTATTTAAAATGACAGTTTCACTTTATTTGCAAGAAAATGTCTGTTAAATTCTAATCTGGCCCTAGCTGGTTTGGCTCAGCGGATGGAGCGTCGGCCTGCGGACTCAAGGGTCCCGGGTTCGATTCCGGTCAGGGGCATGTGCCTGGGTTGCGGGCGCATCCCCAGTGGGGGACGTGCAGGAGGCAGCTGAATTCATGTTTCTCTCCCATTGATGTTTCTGGCTTGCTGTCCCTCTCCCTTCCTCTCTGTAAGAAAATCAATAGAATATATTAAAAAAAAAAAATTCTAATCTGAAAAGCCATACTTTGTAAGTTGTTCTTTAAAGTAAAAGTGGCATAAGGTGATTGCGGGCAGGGCGAAGGGGGCGGTGGGAGGTGGAGGAGGGTAGGGAGGGGATAAATGGTGATGGACAGTGAACAATTGACTTGGGGTGGTGAACACACAATACAGCTGCAGAAATGTGCACCTGAAACCTGTATAGTTTTGTTAACTACTGTCACCCTAATAAATTCAATGAAAAGGAAAAATATGTTAATAAAAGTAAGCATTTTGGTTTTGGCTGTTTCATCAAGGAAATTCTTCAGTGAAGAATTTTTGTGGATCATGGTAATGAAGAGTATGACTGCTAATAAAATAAGGTGTTCCTGCCTTGATTTACCACTATTATAACATCAGTGCAAATGTCAATTCAGTGAAAAAGGCAAGTAATAATGTCTTAGTATAAAAATAATTTTCACCCTGAGGACCCCTTAATAAAATTCTTGGGAACCCCATGGGTCTACAGACCTCACTTTGAGACCTAATTTCTATCCTAATCTAATACTAGACAAACATGGTAATTGACCATACCTCTGCTATGCTTCCCATTGGCTAATCAGCAGGATATGCAAATTAACTGCCAACAAAGATGGCGGCCAGCAGCCACACAGCTGAAGCGAGCAGGAGGCTGCTTGCTTGCTCCAGTGATGGAGGAAGCCAAGGTTCCCCGCCTGCCGCGGCCCAGCTCTAAGCTCTGGAAGCAACAATGTTGTAATTATAGAAGCTAAACAAATCCCAGATACCTGCTTTCAGCTGGCTGCGGGCTCAGAGCTTAGAGCGCCAGTGATGGCAACAGAGTTTCAATTATAGAAGCTAAACAAACCCAGATACCTGCTTTCACCCAGCCGCAGCCTCAGAGCTGGAGCGAGCAGGACAGCAACAATGTTTCAATTATAGAAGCCAAACAAACCCCAGATACCTGCTTTCAGCCAGCCACGGCCTCAGAGCTGGAGCTGGGCTTCAGAGCTGGAGCCGGCTCTCAGCTCCAGTGACAGCTATAGAAGGTAAATAAATCCCAGAATAAAAAAAGAGGTTGGGAGCTTCAGTCGCTCGCCAGTCTGAAAATGGCCCTCAGCCCCTCACCCAGACTGGCCAGGCACCCCAGTGGGGACCCCCACCCTGAAGGGGGCGTGACCAGCTGCAAACAGCCATTGGCCCGTCATCCAGGCTGGCCAGGCACCCAAGCGGGACCCCCACCCTGATCCGGATTACCCTTCAGGGAAAAGCAGCCGGCCCCCACCTGTGCACTAGGCCTCTATCCTATATAGTAAAAGGGTAATATGCAAACTGACCCTAACAGCAGAACGACTGGGAATGACTGGTCACTATGACACACACTGACCACCATGGGGCAGACGCTCAATGCAGGAGCTGCCCTCTGGTGGTCAGTGCGCTCTCACAGGGGGTAGCTCTGCTCAGCCACAAGCCAGGCTGATGGCTGCCAGTACAGCAGTGGTGGTGAGAGCCTCTCCTGCCTCCTCAGCAGCGCTAAGGATGTCTGACTGCAGCTTAGGTCTGCTCCCCGCTGGCAAATGGACACCCCCCGAGGGCTTCCAGGATGCCTGAGGGATGTCTGATTGCCATCTTAGGCCCAATCTCCCGGGGAGAAGGCCTAAGCCAGCAAGTGGTCTTCCCCCGAGGGGTCCCAGACTGCGAGAGGGCACTGGCCGGGCTGAGGGACCCCCTACCCCTGAGTGCACAAATTTTTGTGCACCGGGCCTCTAGTCTATAATAATCTATAATAATAAAAGTATAATATGCTAATTAGACCAGATGTTCTTCCGGACGAAGCCAGGGCTGCGATTGAAGCCCAGGTCCCGGGTACCTGCCGGCAGCCGGAGGGAAGCCCAGGTCCAGGTGCCAGAGAGAAGCTGGTGCCAGCAGCTGGGGGAAGGAAGGCCTACTCTTGCATGAATTTTGAGCATAGCGCCTCTAGTACTAAATAAAAAGCAGATCAACTGTGACTCAGGCTTGACAAAAATAATAACTCTGGTTTTAGTTTTGAGCACTTTAAATAGTGTTAGCAGTGAAGTGTATTTACTATGAAATGTAAAGTATCTTTTTAAAAGATACTGCTAAAAATAGGTGTTAGTAGTTCGCGAGTCTATAACTTGACTGGATTGATTATTTACAAAGGAGGACACCGCAGGACCTCCTTTGATTAAGGAGTGTTGCACTTGATTTGTTCCTACCTGCTTTTTTTTTTTATTAAAAAAAAATCTAATAGGATAGTACTGCTGTTTTTTCTTACACTGTGAAACTGAGCTAGGAGACATTCATCGTTGATTTCCCTCATTTTTTCCCCAATAAAACTTGAAAGCCTACTTCAATTCATGCCTGTCATCAGTTTCTACTCCATTTGCTTTTGCCTTTGCCTTTGCCCTCCACAGTTACTAATAGCTGGTGTGTCTGTGTGTGCACGTGCATGTGTGCTCATGCATGCTTGTGTGCCTGCGCGTGGGTGTTTACATACTCATGTGTTTATCAGTCTGTTATATGAGGATTAAACTTGGTTTAAATTGTCTTCACTTGATTTGAGCAGCTTTGATTGCCATTGGAATGAATGTTGATCTCTTCTTTACGTTTTTCCTCATACTTGGGACACTTGATCTATATTAATCAAACCTTTCTGCTACCAGAACAATCTTCTGCATATTTTTACTTCTGCCCCAGAGTTTGCCTAGTATAACCAATTTATGGACACTTGTTTTGATTCACTAGGGTCCACTAGTCTTCATTTTGTCTACTTAGTTTTTTCTCTTGAATCAAGGAATACCTATTTCTTACCTAATAAACTTTTATAAAGGTAGTTCCAGGTAGTTTTTATTTATAACTCTGAGTTTTTTACATCTGGTACCCTTTTCTCTTTATTTTGCCTATATAATTTCTCAGTTTTAAGCAGAGTTTCCATCCATTCATGTGATTGTCCTTTTAAAGTTCTAGCTGTTTCTTTCATATTCTCATAGCATATCTGTTCCAAAGCTAGAATAAGTTTGTTTTAATCGAGAAAATTTTGTTATTTTTCTTGTTTCTTCCCAAACTCAGACCTTTTCCTTCTAGTGGTAGGGGACCACCTTCTTACTTTATTTTCATACCTGACTTGAGTTTCTAGACTTTTCCTTCAGACACTGACAATGGTTTACCTTAAGTCCTATGACTCATTGCTGCTCAATAATTAAAAAATATGTGCCAGAAATATGATCTACCTCTGTTCCTTTAGTGTTTTGATATCTTGTCCGTCTTCATTCCTCTGTCAGTGTATCTTGACTATAATTTTATTTAATCATTCAACATATATTTATTGCATCATGTAGTTTTATATTTTAAAGGGATCTTAGAAGACATCTGAGTAAACAACCACTCCTTTATATGTTTGGGAAGTTAAGTTCACATCTATGGGCAGTGAGGCAGCTCATCAGAGACCTCTGGGTATGAAAGGAAATAGGGCAGTAGTTAATGTCAGTTGAATTTAAATCAAGAGTGATTTGGATTGGTTGCTAGTTTACTGTTCTCAGTATAGTTTTGCTGAGACTTACATTGCCTAATTGAGATTCAGAATTAGTGTTCCCTTTGATCAAATCAGTGGCAACTGTTCTGTTAAAAAATGTTCTGTAAACACCATTTTTGTTTTGTGAAAACCACAAGGTATTGCTGGCTGTACTAAAATAGGCGATTTGACACATGGCCATAGTTTGCAGAACCCGGTCACAGGTGAAACAAATGATTGCCATCAGGAGTCTATTGCTAATGAATAATGATTTGAGATACACCTTGCCTGTGATACACCTTGCAAATGATATACATTTGCCTATGTCTTTATGTAAGTCACTGTTTATAAATGATAGTTTGTCCTAATAAGCATCATACGTAATAAGTACTTAAATGTTTCTTAATGAAGTGGGCTCATTTGTTTTCCCTTTCCCTAATTCTGAGCTCTGACAGTTTTAAAAATTTTCTAATGTACTTCTGTAGGTAAAGCCTATTAAAATGCTTATTAAAAATCGCTATGTGACCTGGTACTCTGTATTGGCCTGCAAGGTTCATATCTAATACCCTATATACTTGTACTGACTAGAATCATTGAAGTTTAGAAGTGAAAGAGATCCTCTACTTCGATTTTTTTCATTTCATAGATGAGGAATAGGCCTAGAAAATTTATGATTTGTCTAAAATCACATAGGCTACCTGAGATCTTGTTTCTCTATTATGTTATCTTTAATTTATATCTACAAGCTCTGGATTACAATGAAAAAGTGAAGGAAAAATAATTTAGAAGTTAATCCCTTCCAAGTTATAAGCATACTTGAAATTCGTAATATTTACCAACTTTGGACTTTTGATGATCATTAATCTGATAACAAAGCAAAATAATCAAAAGGAGAAATTTTCACAGCACAAAAATTACTATAACTATTTTAAAAAAAGAATAATGTTGTTATTCTTTACATAAAATGTCCACATTGCTAGGCACACTCTTAAGAAAATTATTGAGCCCTAGCCAGTTTGGTGCAGTGGATAGAGCCTCTGCCTGTGGACTGAAGGGTCCCAGGTTCAATTCCTGCCAAGGGCACATGCCCAGGTTGCAGGCTCGATCCCCAGTAGGGGGTTTGCAGGAGGCAGCCAATCAATGATTCTCTCTCATCACTGATGTTTCTATCTCTCTCTCCCTCTCCCTTCCTCTCTGAAATCAATAAAAATATATTTTAAAAAATTATCAAAAGATGCTCATGTGTCAAAATTGGAACATTAAAACCTATGCCAGAGTCTGACCATTTTCCTTCATAAGCTATTTTGTCTGCTTTTTATTTAAAGGTGCATATTTCTCTTTGGGCAGGGTTGTGCTATAGATTTTTTATTGGGACATAATATTCAAATTGTTAAACATACCACCTTAAAAAACTTACTGATTTACTATAAAAGGATATATTCTCCTATATAATAGTGTAAGAGTTATGAGATTGGGTCTTTAAAAATATAGCTTAAATTCAGCATTTATCCTAATGTTAAGAAGGGTATAATTTTGTTGTTGTTATGAAGAAATACACTACTTTGCTTCTCTTTGGACTTAATGTTACAGGCAACCATGAAAAGATATTCTTAAAATGCTTGACAGATAAACCATAGTTGTAGTTTAGGGCTAATACACAAGAAAAGTAAATAAGCTTTTGTTATTAATGTTTTAAGATATCAGCCAAATAATTTGATTTTGTACTGTTTTTGTTTTAGTTTAATTAGTATTATATTAAAAATAAGCTGAAATATGTATTTCATTTAGAGTTTAGTGTTTCTTCTCGAGATTATCCGATTGTTTCTAAATCCTAATGTTGTAACTTTACAGTTTACAAAAGTAATTTGGTAAACCTGATTTCATTTAGTCTAGTAAAATTTTGTACAACCTTATAGGATTTAGCATTGCAAAAATTGAGAATGTATTTTATGCACATTTTAAGGTATATTGCCAAAGACTTCAAAGCTAAGTCTTAAAATATACCTTTCTTCATTGTGCCATATTTTATACACACAAAAGCATTATTACCTAACAGTGGTAGAATTTTAATTACTGTTTTTGATGAGGTGGTGGATTAAGGATAATGCATTTTTGGTACTGCTCCTGAGAATGTTTTGTGGCGGTGGGGAGAATGGGGCAGTGGGGACAGGGCAGAAGATTATAAAATAACATATTCTGTTAATCTCATCATCCTTGATAATTACCGAACAGGATGGGTTCCTAAAGATAGAGAGAGGCAAATTGAAAGGAAGATCTTAGCAACTGTGAACTTAATAATTTTAAAGGTCTCTAATGAATGATCAAACAGAGCTTTTAAGAATTTGTGATATAAGATGGGTGTGTATGAGTTTGACAGGGCTGCCATAACAAATGGCCACAGATTCGATGGCTTAAGCAACAGAAATTTATTTTCTTACAGTTCTAGAAGTTGGAAGTCCAAGATGAAGGTGCCAGTGCGTGTGGTATTTATTTTAAGGCCTCTCTCCTTGACTTGCCGATGGCTGCCTTCTCTCTGTTGTCACATGGCCTGTCCTCTGTGCACATGCATCCTGGTGTCTCTTCTCTTATAAGAGCATCATTCATATTGGGGCCATATTCAGATTGGCCTCATTTTAACTTAATCACCTCTAAAGATCCTATCACCAAATGAAGTCCCATTCTGAGGTGCTGGAGGTAAGGGCTTCATAATAGGAATTCTGTGCAGCCCATCGAGTTAATACGCACCATGTCTTCCCCAGTGGATAAATTGATTTAATCTCTCTCCTCACTCTTATTTCCCCACCACATACACTTTTTGTTGTTGTTATGATAGTTTGGTATTTTCACAGTGTGTTTTGGTTTTAACAAGACTATTTGACAGTTTTTTATAACTCAGTAGGTTGCAGGGCAGCAGCTGAACTATTATTTTGCTTCAGATCAGATTGAGAATTCAGCCCCAACAAACAAAATAAATTTGTGTTTAGAAGCTGTTATATTTAGCAGGGTATTGTAGTGGTCTGTTTGTGACTACAGAGACTGGCTGCCCAGTTAGGACTGCTGTTCATATCTAACTCTGTGCCGTTGGCAGTTTATATCATAACTTGGAATTAGGAACTTCTTAGGCCCTTTTAGTGCTAAGAATTACTTTATTTAGCTGTGTCTTCAACATCTATCAGAATACCTGGCACATTGGAAGTCCTGAAATGAAGTATTGACTGAGTGAATAAAATAAATCCGTTAAAAAAATAGTGCTTTAATGCATTTCTCCCCATCATCTTTGTTAATAACATGACCATTTTAGTGTTTACTTTTCACTGGTCACTACCTCACTCCATAAATGCATCTGATCAGCATTTATTTGGATTGGTTTATTACCCCAAAGTGAAGTAAGTACTTTAGCCCCCGCATTATCCACGGTTTCACTTTCCATGCTTTCAGTTACTTGTGGCCAACCAGTCTAACAATATTAAATAGAAAATTCCAAAAATAAACAATTCACAAATTTTAAATTGTGTGCCATTCTGAGTAGCATTATGAAATCTCATGCTATCGTGCTCTGTGCTGCCTGGGATGTGAATCATCCCCCTTTGTCCAGCATCTCCACGCTGTGTATGCTACCTGCCCGTCAGGCACTTCATAGCCATCTTGCTTATCAGATCCACTCTCATGGTATCGCAGTGCTTTTATTTAATAATGACCCCAAATTGCAAGAGTAATGAAGCTGGCAATTCAGATGTGCCAAAGAGAAGCCATAAAGTGCTTCATTTAAGTCAGTGGTTCTCAACCTTCCTAATGCCGTGACCCTTTAATACAGTTCCTCATGTTGTGGTGACCCCCAATTTCATTGTTACAAATTGAACATAATTAAAGCATAGTGATTAATCACAAAAACAATATGTAATTATATATGTGTTTTCCGATGGTCTTAGGCGACCCCTGTGAAAGGGTCGTTCGCCCCCCAAAGGGGTCGCGACCCACAGGTTGAGAACCACTGCTTTAAGTGAAAAAGTGAAAGTTCTCAATGTAATAAGCAAAGGGAAAAAATCCTATGCTGAGGTTGCTAAGATCTATCCTAAGAATGTATTTTCTATTTGAAAAATTGTGAAGAGGGAAAAAGAAATTTGTGCTACTTTTGCAGGTGTGAATACAGGGTTTGGTACTATCTGGGTTTTCAGGCACTGAAGTTCTTGGAATGTGTCCCCATGGATATTGAACATTCAGGTGATTAATTGTACTCTTTTAGTTAATTTTTTTGGTAAAGTCCCTTTCTTTATATCAAGATAGTTGTTACTCTTCCACCATGGTTTCTCATCTCAGTAAATAGAACTACCAGCCATCCAGATGTCCTAAAAGAAACCTTTGAGTCTCCCTTTTCCTCATCCCTGTGTCCAATCAATCACCTTGAGTCGACTTCCTAAGTACCTGGGGAATCCCAGTACTGCCCTCCAGTTCCAGTATAGTCCAGGTTTCTTGGTCTTCAGCTAGATTTCTGCAACCTATCCCTTTGCTCCCTTTTCCAGTCCAGTTTCCTTCCAGTCTATTCTTCATATCACAGCCAGGATAATCTTTTTAAAGTTTAAATCAGTCCTGGCCAGATGGCTTCGTTGCATGGAACATCGTCCCATGCACCGAAAGGTTGTTGGATTGATTCCTGGTCAAGGCACATAGCTAGGTTGTGGGTTGGTCAGGGCATGTACCTGAGGCAACTAATCGATGTTTCTCTTTCCATAGATCCATCCCTCCCTCCCTCTCTCCCTCCCTCTCTAAAGTAAATGAAAACATATCCTTGCGTGAGGATTTAAAAAAGTAAATCAGGTCATTCACCTACTGTCTTACAACCTTGTCAGTGCATTCGTTTTCTCTAGGTGATGCTTTTAAGGCCCTTCAGAATACGGGTTTTGTTTCAAGCCTCAGTTCATGTTTTGTTACTCTTTCCTCACCCAGTCCTTTCCTTGACATTGGTGCTCACTGAATTGCTTCCATTCCTGGCTTCCTCACCAAAACTTTCCTGTTCTCCCTTTGCTCCTGTCTGTCCTTCAGGTTGAAACACCAGTGCCACTTTCCCTAGGCTGTATTCCCAGACTGCTAAATCGGTTAGGGTTTCCTGTGTGCACCCACTGGAAAATTCTTCCTGCCTCCTTGTCTTTCTTCCTTTCTGAGCTACAAGCTGGATGATGCTTGGTCACCACTCTTTCCACAATGTAGGGCAGTAGCAGTTCCTGTCACGGAGGAGCTTACTGAAATGTTTGGTTAATTTGTGATTTTTTAAAGTATCCTGTGAACTCTGCCTCATGAAGGATCCATGATGTGGCAGAGCAATCTGCATGGGCCCTTAAATGCTTGGAAACAAATCAAAAGAAAAATATTTTATGACAACAAATCATATAACATTGAAATATCGGTGTCACTAAATAAAGTTTTATTGGAACATAATCACACTCATTTGCTACTGCTGTTGTGCTATAGCCGCAGGGTTGGGTAGTATGTTTGTGTGTTGCAAATCCTAACATGTTCACTATCTGGCTCTGTACAAAGAGAGGTTGCTGAGTACTGCTTTAGGTAACTCTGTGACCTGAGAATGGATAAGTATAGTTAGCCATATTAAAGTTATATCTCAATTTCCTTTTTCCCCTTTCTCTGGGTTCTAGGTTTAAGGATGTACATTAAGATAAAAGCACATCATTTGAGTTTTCAGAATTGTATTCCAACCTCACTGCCTTAAAGACCTAGAGCTTTTGGAAACTTGAACATTACAGATTAGATGTTGACAAAATTGAGACTTCAAATCCTATGAAATTATGTAGACACTAGAGGCCTGGTGCATGAAATTCGTGCACCTGGGACGGGGGCGGGGGGTGTGTGTCCCCCAGCCCGGCCTGCACCCTCTCCAATCCAGGACCCCCTCGAGGGATGTCCGACTGCCAGTTTAGACAGTCGGGCATCCCTCTCGCAATCCAGGACCACTGGCTCCTAACCACTCGCCTGCCTACCTGCCTAATGCCCCCAACTGCCCTCCCCTGCCAGCCTGGTTGCCCCCAATGGCTCTCTCCTGCCGGCCTGGTCACCCTCAATGGCCCTACCCTGCCAGCCTGGTTGCCCCGAACTGTCCTCCCCTGCAGGCCAGTTCGCCCCCAACTGCCCTCCCCTGTCTGCTTGATTTTGCCCCCAACAGCCCTTCTCTGCCGGCCTGATCTTGCCCCCAACTGTCCTCCCATGCCGTCCTGATCGCCCCTAACTGCCTCTGCCTTGGCTTTGTCTGGAAGGAAGTCAGATGTCCAGAATATGGCCGGTCGACCTTTTCTAATTAGCATGTTACCCTTTTATTAGTATAGATAGATTATGTAGGATAGGATTGCTTAAATGGGGGGGGGGGGGCTTTTTCAGCAGGAGGAGATGCTCTTGGCAGACAAAAATACGTAACCCCTATATCTGGACTGATAGCCAGGCATATGCGCTATACTGCCAAACTGGTTATAAAAAAATTGAACCGCTTTCTTACACCTTACACCAAACAGTTGGCACCCTTAAAACCTCTCCACAGCCTCCACCTTAGGTTCTGCCTTTGCAGTTCACCCAGATTAGGTTCTGATTGGTCAATTTCTATGCCAGTTAGCATCAAAAAGTCCACCTTTTAGGCAGCCATTGGCTGCTCGCAGTTGACCCAGATTTGGTTCTGATTGGTCTGTTTCTGTGCCAATCAGCGTCAAAAGCTCCGCCTCCTAGGCAGCCATTGGCTCCTCTGGGAAATTTAGAACAGCTCCACCTTCACATTGGCGCCAGCCCTTCAGTCACTCCCCAGTCCGCTACTGGGTGTATCTCTGGCTGCTCTGAGAAGCGGCACCTCAGGTCTGTGCTGGTGACAATTTTGAATTCTTATCCCTGACCTAACCTTCTTACAGTGCGAGCTCTGTGAAGGCAAGCATTTGTCTTTTCATTCTTAGTTCACTCATAGACTTTACCTGTGCCTATGCATCTATGCTAGCACCACATGGTGACTGGTCCAAAGGTCGTTTCTGTCGTCATGGTTATTGACTATATATATATATATATATATATATATATATATATATATATATATACACACACACACACACACACACACACACACACACACACACACATACTAGAGGCCCGGTGCACAAAAATTTGTGCACTCGGGGCGGGGGGGGCCTTCAGCCGGCCTGTGCCCTCTCACAGTCTGGGACCCCTCGGGAGATAACGACCTGCTGGCTTAGGCTTGCTCCCGGGTGGCAGAGGGCAGGCCCAATCCCTAGGTGCAGCCCCTGGTCCAGCTCAGAGCAGGGCCGATTGGGGAGTTGGGGCACTGCCCCCTGTCATGCACAGAGCAGGGCGGATTGGGAGGTTGCGATGCCACCCTCAGTCACGTTCAGGGTAGGGCCGATTGGGGGGTTGGGGCACCACCCCCTGTCACACTCAAGGCAGGGTCGATGGGGAGGTTGCGGCGCCACCCCGTGTCACACACAAAGCAGGGCCAATCGGGGTTGGGGCGCTGCCCCCTGTCACGCACAGAGCAGGGTCGATCGGGGGTTGGGGAGCTCCCCCCTGTCACGCACAGAGCAGGGCCCATCAGGGGGTTGGGGAGCTCCCCCCTGTCACGCATAGAGTAGGGCCGATAGGGGAGTTGGGGCACCGCCCCCTGTCACACACAGAGCAGGGCGGATCAGGGGGTTGGGGTGCTGCCCTCTATCACCCACAGAGCAGGGCCGATCAGGGGGTTGGGGCGCCGCCACTCTCACACTCAGGGCAGGGCCGATGGGAAGGTTATGGCTCTACCCCGTCACACACAGAGCAGGGCCCGTGGGGGGGGTGTTGGGGTGCCGCACCCTGTCACACACAGAGCCGCAGGGTGATCAGGGGGTTGGGGAGCTCCCCCCTATCAGGCACAGAGCAGGGCTGATCAGGGGGTTGGGGTGCCTTCCCCTGTCACGAACAGAGCAGGGCGGATAGGGAGGTTGTGGGTCCGCCCCCTGTCACACACAGAGCCACAGGGCGATTGGGGGTTTGGGCACTGCCCCCTGTCACGCTGATCCCAGTGCCGGGAGGCATATTACCCTTTTACAATATAGGATGGAGGCCTGGTGCATGGGTAGAGGTTGGCTGGTTTGCCCTGAAGGGTGTCCTGGATCAAGATGGGGGGTCCCCACTGGGGTGCCTGGCCAACCTGGATGAGGGGATGATGGCTGTTTGCAACTGGTCACACACCCTTCAGGGTGGGGGTCCCCACTGGGATGCCTGGCCAGTCTGGGTGAGGGGCTGAGGGCCGTTTTCAGGCTGGTGGGTGACTGAAGCTCCCAACCGCTCCTTTTTTTCTTTTTTTTTTTTTTTTTTTTTATTCTGGGCCAAGGCCTCTGCTGCTGAAAGCAGATATCTGGTTTGTTTCAGTTCTATAATCGAAACACTGTATCTCCAGCTCTGAGATCCCGGCCGGCTGAAAGCTGGTTTCTGGGGTTTTGTTTAGCTTCTATATTTGTTACAATGTTTCAAACTGCCAGCTCAGAGGCCGGCAAGGCAGGCCGGGAACGTTGGAGTCCTCCTTCACTGAAGCAAGCAAGCCTTATGTTCGCTTCGAGCTGCCTGGCTGCTGGCCTCCATCTTGGCTGGCAGTTAATTTGCATATCGCCCTGATTAGCCAGTGGGAAGGGTAGCGGATGTACGGCTAATTACCATGTTTCTCTTTTATTAGATAGGAGATATATATATAAAACCTTATGTAGACACAATTGGCTCACTCCCTAACCCATCCCCAGCCAGTGGTCTAGAATCTATCTTGTCTAAATAAATAATATTCTGATTCTTAAAATTTACTATTTTTACAGTTAAGGAGAATAAAGGAACAACTTTTTATGCTGTTTGATATAATAATTAAAATGTGATGCTAAAGCCCTTTTATAAAATTTGAATCATTTTTGTCAGTATATTATCTTGCAGAAAAATAGACCCAGCCTTGTTTTGGTTGTATAATCTATTACTAACTGTTGGAAGTAACTTTATTTGTTAGGGTTATTATGAGGCAATATAGAACCTTCTTTTTTTCATCATTTAATACAATCAAATGGTTTTTACAACATTGTTTACATTTTGTTTAAAAATATTTTATTGAGAAAATACTTAATTAACTTTGTTTTATTTTTAGGGTTATATCCTGTGTTGTGACCTCATGGTTTAAGTGGGAATAAAGATGAGTATAAGCAGTGATGAGGTCAACTTCTTGGTATATAGATACTTGCAAGAGTCAGGTGAGTACTTTCATAAAATAAATAGGCCTCCAATTATTTTAATATTCTCAAAATAACCTTTTATGCATTTGAAATTTGTATCAGTCCAAACTGTTGAACTTTGTATGTTTCCTTAAATGTCTGGACTGCCATTTTAAAGCTATGTGTTACTGCATGGTTTAACTCTCTGACTCTTTCAAATATGTTGGCATCATCTCAGGCAAATATTGGTAACAAATGGTTTGGCTTTCACTGTTCAAATACCATTTTTATAATTTGTTATGAAGTGAGATTATTGTATACAGAACATATAAACTCTCAGATGTCATCAATTTACTAATGTATATTTAGAATTCTTAGCTAAATGTTTTTGGTCCTAATTGTAGTTAGTATTTGAAAAGCTAAATTAGACATTTTTTCAGAATGTTTTCATAAGTATTATCCCAATTGATTAAGTGTATCTTTGACCTGAATTCTAACTAAATGTATTTATTGAGGGATAATTACTAAATATAAATCATTGAAAGTCATTTGTAATAAATATTAAATAAATAATTAAGTTTTCTAGACAGATTAATAGATGTTGTTATAAATAGAAGGAAAACTATAAGGGGAGATACGAGATGTATTAAGCAAAAAAAAAAAGTAACAGTCTAAGAAGTTAAGCTTGGGTTGGATGGGTCATAGGATGGTGGAAAAGATTGACTGCAATGTAAGTGCAGATTGTTAGCATGAGTTGGAATTATTCAGGGTTTGAATATGTCACACTGGAGTGGTTGAGTTTTAGAAATTATAGCCTAAATTTATTGCAAGGTTTAATAGTAAAGTGTGGTGTGGTATAAAAAATACAATTTTTGTAGTTGTGTGTGAGGGAAGATAGAAGGATTAGAATAGGACATTGAATTCACAGTTTTGGTTTTGAAACTCATTATTCTTCTTAGGGCTTAGGTAGTTGTCCTTCCTTGTATAGGAAGTGCAAACGTGGGCTCAGATCCTAGATCCCACTGCTTGCTGAGATGTTCTCAGCTGCACCCTGGTTGTGAGCTTTTTCTTATTCTCAAGTACCACCACTGTGCCTCTCTGGCCTGGAACAGCTGGGAAAGTGATAGCCAACAAGGGCAGGGAGGAGAAAAGGGAAAAGAAACGAAAGGAACCAGCTGATGCAAAATAACTTGCTATGAAGCGCTGAAATTAATAGATCTTGTTTTGTTTCGTTTTTGAAGGCAGATCCAATGAGGACATCCATATAATATTTTGAATAAGATAAAAATGATTAATAAAGTGGGAAAAGGAGCGACCTAGTGAATGTTACATATAAACATGTATGCACATGTTTGGATATTGTTATGTAGTACTTTTGGGATAAAATGTAAAGAAATTGTTGGGCCAAAACAAACTACTTTTTATGCCTTTGAGTCTGACCACTATTTAAGCCAGAGTTTTGAGGCCTTGGAAACTAAAGCAAAATACATTGTGAAGGATCAGTTGATGGGACATATATTGCAGTGGCTTGTTAGGTGGTTTGTAAAGGCGGTTATTTAGGCTGAACCATATGAAACTGCTGTTTCAAGAGATCAGGAACAGTGGAATAGTGCAGCAGCACCCTGTGGTTCCACCCGTGTTGGTGAAATAGGGGAAAGTGAAGTTAGGGATGTTAAGGAACACTCACATCTTCCTGCTTCCTCATGCTGCTACAAGAAAATTCAGCAAGTAAAGGGGACAGTAAAGTAATACTCCGGATTAATTTCTGAAAGAGTACCAAGTGACTAAATATTACCAAGTATTCTTAAGAACAAAAAAAGAAAAAAAACTTTTTAAAGTTGCTGATGTTCTTAGAGAAAACCCTTATAAATTCCAAGTCTTACAATGTGTTATGTTGCAATAAAAATAAGGCAAGAATTATATTTTAAAAAGTTTTGTAAGATAGACTGATAGTTATCATATTAAGTCCTTTATAATTGTTTACTGTATTCTTAATTATTCTTTATGTATTCTTGAAAAGGTTTTATACTTTATACAGCAGTATACTGGTGATGAAGTATGATGTTAAGCCACATCTCTGAAAATGTGAAACCAGTCCTTTCATAAAATTTGTAACTTTATAGGAGAAAATGAGACTCAAATGATGACATTTTTTATCCTCACCTGAGGCTATGTTTATTGCTTTGAGAGAGAGAGAGAGAGGCATTGATCTGTTGTCTTCCATATTCACGTTGACAAGAACTAGAACCCACAACCTTTTGGTGTATGGGAAGACACTCAAACCAACTGAGCCACCCTGCCAGGGCTCAACTGATGACATTTTGATTTACTGCACTTTTTCTTATCATAAATTTAAGAATCGCCTAGACCAGAATTCTAAAGTTTGATCCTTGGACCACCTGTATCAGAATCACATAGAAAACAGTGAATGGGGCCCAAGAATCTGCATTTTACGAATCTGCAGGTGATTCTAAGGCAGTGATGGCAAACCTTTTGAGCTTGGCGTGTCAGCATTTTAAAAACTCTAACTTAACTCTGGTGCCGTGTCACATATAGAAATTTTTTGATATTTGCAACCATAGTAAAACAAAGATTTATGTTTTTGATATTTATTTTATATATTTAAATGCCATTTAACAAAGAAAAATCAACCAAAAAAATGAGTTCGTGTGTCACCTCTGACACGCGTGTCATAGGATTGCCATCACTGTTAAGGCATAATAAAGTTTGAAAGCCCCTGGTCTATATTAATTAGTTGTAGGACAATTGGAACTTGACAGACAAGTATGTAGCTGTTCACAATATCTTGAAAGAAAAATTATATCTAGTAACCATTTGAGAGAAAATAGAAACCATGAAAGGTACACATTGAGATTTGGAATGTGAGACTATCTCCTGAAGAGGTAGCTGCCAGTAAAAGTGGTGTATTTGTATTTGTAGGTAAGGTTTTCCAGGAATGATGAGGCATGTTTATATCATAAAGGATACTATCAGACTTCTTTTGAAATTACTTCTAGAAATAGGAGATGGGAAAAGTTTAAAACATATATAGTTCTGTCAGGTTTCTGACAGAGCTCAGAATCTAACCCATCTCAGGACTCCCACTGCTCCAAAGGCTTGTTCTTGGTTCCGATTTCCATTTGTATATAAAAATTGCCATGTTTGCAATTGATTCTATCTTGGAATCACATAGTCCAGAAATTCCTTTATCACAAAGGATACTTACTGAGACTTAGTCATTAAATATGTAAGAAATATGATGTAAATTACTTTTTTAAGCCATAAATATTTCTCTTAAAAGATTTAAAGCAATATAGAAGAAACTAGAATCTTGCTATTTCCCCATAAGAGAGTACTGAATTGGATTAGGAGATATGAAAAAAGAAATCATGACAAAGACAGTGTCTGTGTAAAGACATTAAATAACTGGTTTGCAAAGACTTACCACAAAGGAAAATAAAATTTCCTTCTTCTTTGTCTCATTCTCTAAAAGCAATCAGTCAGAAATTCCAAAAAGCACCTTATGAACATTTGATTCTGTTTTGCTAAAGGTGGGATTTAGAAATTTTTCAGTAAGAACGTCTAATATTTGTTCTCAACAAGCAGTGTTTAACTGACTGGATGATGGTATCCAGCTCCAGAGGGGATAAATTACCTGAATTGTTCTCATCTTAAATACTTTCTGTGGTGAGCATTTTACTATTGTGACTCTTATCACCATTAGAAGATACACTTTGTTCAAAGCCCCCCTCTTCCCCCCCAAATTACTTAATTTCTCAGATCTTCAGTTGCCACATCTATAAACTTTGTTGCTTGTTAAAAAGGGATTACATTGTGATATATGACCTCACATATATTATAGACGTCTGTTTGAAATAAGCCATTCTCCCCTATTCATTAAAACGAGTTAAGAGAAAAGTCTGTTCATTGTAGGATGTTTATATTAAGGGTTGCCACTTTTTATTTTTCTCAATTTTACCTCTAGAAAGTTCACCCTAAGCAAATTACTTTGCTCATCATCATTCTGTACTTTTGTGAATTAGAGTTATATATTCAACAAAGTGAAAATATTTTACATGTCGCACTGTGAGTACGATTGACTTGATTCAGTATGCTCCTTTATTTAGTGCTCACCCATGAGCATTAGTAACTTGATTGCCCTTAATAACTCATAAACTAGAAACCATATGCAGAATAAATGCTAAGTAGTACACACTAAATTATATCTATATAACAGCTCCTAATACAGTGATACTTTTAGAAGAGCTAAACTGGTTTGGACTTTTTTTAAGCCCCCCATCTCTCCCTCCTTTGCATTTTGTTGTTTCCCTGGACTCTGATGTAGTTATTCACGGTTTTAGTTTACTTTTTTCTAGAGAAGTTGTTCCTGGCAATTATTTGTGAACTTTGTGGCACCCCCCTTTTTTGTTCCTTTGTGTAATATATAATTTTATTTTGCCTAAATTGTGTATTTGGTTTGGGGGAGAATTCTTCATTGTAGATTTAACTGTTGTCTTTTGCGTGTTTGTTTATGATATACTTGAATGTTGGATATTATGAAGAGTTGTATTTGAAGACTAACTGGAAAATGCAAAAACAGCATGTCCTTATTACTGAGTTATTTTCTAGATTGTGATTCTGAATACTATTATTTTGTTTTAATTCCCCTGTTTTTAGAGCTGAGGTTCATCTTGCCATACAGTCTCTATGAGAAAGTAACGATATATGTAGGTTTAAAGGGTTTGGTTCATGGAAGAGCATCTTGTCTCCTGCACCCCACTCTCTGAACTCTCCACTGTGTTCTGCCCTTTACAAAGGGATGGCGCATTTCCCGGGATATAGGCCTTGCACCACACCACTTTTTCTGAGATGGTGCTTACTTCCCATGTCCTATTTGTTTATAACGGGTGGGGAACGTCTGGCCCTCGGACCGTATAAGGCCCGAGAAATCATTTGGTCTAGCCCCGCCAAGGTATTAGGGGTGAGTTAATTAAATGTTTGAACAAATATAGCAGGCTAATTTTTAAGTTGTTGATTTTGTATAACCCATGAATAATGTTATAAATATCCAAATGGCCCTTGGTAGAAAAAAGGTTCCCTACCCCTGGTTCATAAGATCACCCATACACACTTAATTTAGAAAGAGAGAATCATTGATTGGCTGCCTCCTGCACACCCCCTACTGGGGATCGAGCCCGCAACCCGGGCATGTGCCCTTTACTGGAATTGAACTCGGGACCCTTCAGTCCATAGGCTGATGTTCTATCCACTGAGCCAAACCAGCTGGGGCAATAATTTAATGATTTCTGTTTTAACCCCTGCAATGGCTAGTAAAATGTCAGCAATCAAGTGACAGTGTGGTTTCTCTTGGCTCAGATACAGGTAACTGGGCTAGATTAACATTCCTGTCCACATACCCTCCTGCTGGTGCCATTTATAAACAGTCTGGACCACCAGACAGGATGGAGTCAGATGAAACTGGCTATAGTAATGTGCCTCTAGCCATGAAGAACTGGAGTGAGGAAAGCTCGGATCTGGAATATCCACCTTTAATCTTTCTTTTAATTTAAATGAGTAGTAGAATGGTCAGCTACAAAAGAATAAGTAGTTACACAGTTTTGCTTTATAAGCAAATAAAATATGCATTAACATTTGACATATAGTTGTTGTATACATGGCTAATTAACAATAAACAGCAAACAGTTGTCATAAATGTTAGCAGTTACTGTACTTTTATACTTCCAAATCAGTTCTTTTTTGTCACCTGAATGACTATTTTTCTCTGATTGATAGAGGAAATTTCAATTACGTGTTTCCGGCTGATATACTTGTTAAAAGACAACTTTAATAGTTGCCAAACAGAACTTGTCCAATCTAAATAATAATCTTTCTGTTTTTCTTTTAAAGAATATCCAGCATAGTGAGAGTATAAGGAAACAAATTTTGATGGCATTATACATTTGCACAATTTTGGGGGGAAAGCAGTTTGGCAATCATGAAAACTCCTTTAAAATGCTAATATACATCCCTTTCAACTTTTGAGGGAGTCCATCCGAAGGAGAAAAGAAATTATACCTGGCAAAAACCTATACACATATTGAAGCAAGATTCTTTTTAATAGTGAATATTGGAAAAGTCCAACTGTCCAGCTTTGGGATGAATTTACTAAATTTATTGGTTGAATATTATAATAATAAAATTATTTCAGAAAATATGATTTAAACGAAATGTTTATAGTTGTATGTATGTTTAAGAGCAAAATTAGGGCACAAAATTATACAGCCAATGTATTATAATTTTTTTTGGGGGGGGGAACAATATGTAAAGAAAAAAAGAAATATAAACATATTAATAGTTGCATTGGGTTTTGGTATTGTATTATTTTTTTCTTCACATTTTCCTCTATTTTGTTTTTTGTAAGTGCTGAGTCTAACTCTTCAGCATCAAAGATCCCCTATAGGATGATTTCCCCTATTTTCTTTTACCTTTTCTGAAATCTTCAAGCATTTGATTGTGGAACTTTGTTGTTGTTGTTCAAGAATGTTTTTATTTTTCTTGGACAATAAACCCGTGAGAGGAATTGATGGATCATATTGTAATTCTAACTTTAATTTGTTTACTTTTCAATTGCAGTTGATATACAATATTATATTAGTTTTAGGTGTACAACATAGTGATTAGACATTTATATGACTTCTGAAATGATCCCCCAATAAGTCTAGTACCCACCTGGCACTATACGTAGTTATTACAATATTTTTTACTGTATTCCCTGTGCTTTTACATCCCCATGACTAATGATTGTGGAACTTTTAGAGTAAAAAATTCTGGGTCTGTAGGACATAGGTGGAAATGGATTTGGGGTTAAGGGTGTGTGTGAAGTTGGGAACAGGGATAGCATTATTTAGGGTTTTCTGACCTGAGGCGTAAATATAGAACCTTGTACAAATTAGATTTTCCTTCCAGACTATGGCACTGTATTGTATAATAGCTAAGCTTTGCTCCCCCACCCCCTCTGGTTTAGATACCCAGTATCATAGCCATGAGGATCAGGGCCCATTTTCTTGTTCTGTCTTCTCTGTCTGTAGAGTGGCCGACTCCTGAAGACTAACTCTGCCTTTGAGAACACAATCTCTGTCATCCCAAGGGAGGGCACCCCCTGAAATAAGCAATATTCAGAAAATGGTGGTTTTGTGATCTCGTTTCTCACATGGGAATGGTGTGTGGTCTCATGAATAACCACACACACCCCTGCCACTGCTTGTCTTTGTCACTGAATTACTATCATTCTACTCTGGAATCTCCTTTTTACTTCCCTAACCTGAATTACCTTAGTGAATGTGTGGAGTACTTAGTTCAGAGATAGTCTTTATATCAGACTTGCTCTTACCCCTGAAAAGAAGGGATGCTATTTAGGCTGTCAGGCCAGACAGACTTCAGTATTGCACAGATTTAGGTTGATCCCTTTTGCCTTCTACTTTGTGAGTCAGAAGCTGTCCCTGAAAAAATATTTCCTACATATACATTTACAGATAAATGGAAATATTTTCTAGCATAACCCTGGTTTAAGTTCTATTTTTGTTCTTCCAGGAAGATTTAAGTCATATGCTTTTTCTGGATTCATAGATTTTCTGATATGTCAAGATACATTATAGTAAAACTAGAGGCCCAGTGCATGAAATTGTGCGCGGGGGGAGGGGGGGGAATCCCTCAGCCCAGTCTGTGCCCTCTTGCAGTCTGGGAGCCCTCGCTCCTTACTGGGAGCCCTCTCTTCTTACTGCCCGCCTGCTCCCTGCTCCTTACCACTCGGCTCACTGCTCCTTAGTGGTGCCGTGGAGGTGGGAAAGGCTCCTGCCACCGCGCTTGCCAGCCGTGAGCCCAGCTTCTGACTGAGCGGCCCTCCCCCCGTGGGAGTGCACTGACCACCAGGGGACAGCTCCTGCATTGAGTGTCTGCTCCCTGGTGGTCAATGCGCATCATAGCGACTGGTCATTCTGCCATAACAGTCGCTTAGGCCAGTGGTCGGCAAACTGCGGCTCACGAGCCACATGTGGCTCTTTGGCCCCTTGAGTGTGGATCTTCCACAAAATACCACCTGCAGGCATGCACGTACAGTGCGATTGAAACTTCGCGGCCCATGCGCAGAAGTCCGTATTTTGTGGAAGAACCACACTCAAGGGGCCAAAGAGCCACGTGTGGCTCGCGAGCCGCAGTTTGCCGACCACTGGCTTAGGCTTTTATTATATAGATTGCATTCTGATTTAACAAATATTTACTGGGCACTGGATAAATTAGTAATGTCTTCTTCCAGAATGGAAAGATTAGTAGACATAAATCCTTCCTTCAGGCAGCCCAGCACACCCTTACATAGAACCATAGACGCACACAGTGTGTTAAGTGCTATACATATGAAAGGATTAGCACAGAAGAGAATGGTCAACCTGAGGGCAGTGAAAGGAAGGACTTCACCTCCATTTAGTTAGGAGAAAAGAGCATAAGAATACATAAGGCCCAAAGGCATGAGGTAAGAGCATATTCGAGGTGTTACAAGTAATGTTAACCTCTTAAATGTGCAGTGGGAAGAAGTGTAGGGGTGTGGAATTGGGGAGATGAATCTGGACAGATAAGTAGGGTCAGATTACAACAGTAACTGTGGCATACTTAGGAGTTTGGCCTTTATTATGAAGGCCAAAGGAATTATCGAAAGTGCCCAAGTAAGGAGTGATATGATCAGTTTTTGTTTCCAAGCAGTATTCTGTGATGTGGCAGATGTACGAATTGGAGAGGAGAGGAAAGGAACTTATGACAGGAATAGTGCAAGGGATCATGGAACTAAACTCCAGGTTTTGGCAGAGAAGGAAAGCTGATGACAGAGCCCAGAGAGGTAGGATTGATAGGATTTGGTGAATGCTGAAACGCCAGCAACAGGGTTGGGAGTGAGGGTGTAAAGTCAGAAATTTCTAAGGAAAAAGAAGTTTTAAGAAGGGCCAAGAAGAAAATTAATTTTGAACATGTTTTTAAGCTATCCTGTAATGTTATGACTACAAATAAAGAGAAAATGATAGTTAAGTCCAGCATTTATATACATAGAGGTTTGCGTGTGAACCTTCTTTAGAGTAAACATTAATGAGTGCCAAAACAATGCTAATGACCACTTCAGGGTTGTCTTCTGGCCGTTTGAGAACACTCTAAGTGCATGCGCAATAACTTGAGATAGATATAAGCACTGGTGATAGCTTCTGTCCTTGGCTGACAGAACAAATTAAGGATATATGCAACATTCCAGCCAAAAATGGACATCTGTTGGATATCCACCTGCAACTTTTAGGATATTCTTGGACATAAGCTTGGACTATGTCATCTAATTAATAGTGTTTAAATGTAACGATTTTTATTTTTACAAATTGTACTTATGAATTAGTGCCAAAATCATGGACTTTGCTACAGTTTATAAGGCTTATGAAATCAAAACACTTTTAAAGACTTGCTAATAAGGTGTCTTAATATTTCATGCACTGCTATCACCACTTTGTAACACTTTAAGCTGAAACAGAAGAACACTGATGTGATTTTTTTGTGTACTGTTAGTGAGCCAGAAGCTCACTCTGCCTTTGCTTTATTTTTGACCATATTCTAACTGTTCGGTAGGAACAATAGAGAGTGTAGTAGTTAATGGTCTCTGAATGAATCCTTACTTTCTTAACAGCTGTTTTTACATTTGCTAATTTTGATAATAAAATAATACAATTATATATGCATGGTACCTGGTGAAGACCCTTCATAAATACTATTTAAGCCACTTGGCTGTTTAGCTTTTTTCCTATTCATGATTTACTGCAGAATTTATTTAGGGAGGAGTATGTAATGAAAAACAAAATCTCCTACCTCACTGCTTATTGATTTCAGAAGAAAATCTCTCATCCCTTCTCCCCATCCTTTCTAGTCTTCATTCTCCTAATTCCACTCATATTCAAGTAGTTGTGAGTTTTTCCCATTGGTAAGTTTCTAGCCATCTCTGTGAGCTTAGATTAAGCTGAAAACTATAAATGTGATTGCCTGTTGGAAAAATCATGAGGTTAAAATGAAAGTCTTAAAAGGTAACATCTTTTCACTTCTCACTATGGGTAGTGTCAGGAATGGAAAGGTTAGGTGTTCCAAAGAGGGAAGGAGCCATGAGGAAAATTAACTTAGGTATCTAATCATGTCTGTCTAATTGTTTAATAACAATTAAAATATTTCCTAGGTACATGCTCTTTGTGAGCTCACAGTACTTTACTATAGATGGTCCATAAGTGCCACATGGAGCCTAAGAGTGGAAGCATAAAATGCAAAGAATAAAAGACATGGACTAAGGACTAAAAACCTGGGCTAGACAACAGTTATATAGGTTAAATCCATTTAACCAAGACCTCAATAAGCCCATATTCATTTACTTTATTTAGTATGAAGGTTTCTCAACATTCTGTATTATATGCATAATTTAACTGTTTAAAATACATTAGTGACAATTGCTACTTAGTGATAAGCTCTGATGGATATTGTCTAGAATTTTTTAAAAATATATATATTTATTGATTTCAGAGAGGAAGGGAGAGGGAGAGAAAGATAGAAACATCCCACACTGGGGATCAAGCCCGCAACCCGCGCATGTGCCCTTGGCCGGAATCGAACCCGGGACCCTTCAGTCCACAGGCCCACGATCTATCCACTGAACCAAACTGGCCAGGGCTATTGTCTAGAATTTTACTTTTCACTTTGAACTTGGCTTGCATTAAAAAGCAAGGCTAACATAAATTTTGTTATGTGAGTTTTGGTTTTAAGTATTACAAATAAAAATTAAAGGACTGCTAATGGAGACAGACTGGATTTTCACTTGCTAACTCATTTTCTAACACTTTCATTTAGGTGGATTATTGCTAAGTGGCAAAGAATTAGTAATTTTTGTTTAGCATTTAATTCATACACTGGGTTATAAGCATGAAGTTATTTTTCATTATTACATTTCAATTTTCTTATATTATTTTTAGTTTGCTTTTTATTTCCTAAGTAGTTTCTAAAAACCTACAAAAGATTGAATTTTTAAGGTGTTTGACAATTTGTATGTAGAGATTTAAATATACTATGAAAATTTATTAAATATCACTTAATTTATCTTGGCCTATATTATCTTGAGTGAAGCACTTGAGTCACATGGTTTCCAAATGCTTTCTTCAAACTTTAAAGTTTGATGCTATTTGTAGAGGAAATTTGTGCTGCAGCTAAATTTTACATATACTAGAAATTTTAAATAATAGTACATTACATAATTAAAGGAAAATAATAAAGGTTAACATGTTTGAATTTTGATATTTCTTTTGTTTAAAAACATACACTTGACCTTAACTAACAGTCTGGGATTTTAAAGGTGTGGGATGTGATTTTGAAAGATTATAGAGATCTTTCGTTTGTGTCTTACAGCATGCTGCCACTAGGAGAATAACTTCTTACACCTTTTCTTTTGCTTTTAGGATTTTCTCATTCGGCGTTTACCTTTGGTATAGAAAGCCATATCAGTCAATCAAACATAAATGGTGCCCTTGTCCCACCT
This sequence comes from Myotis yumanensis, assembly GCF_028538775.1. Classification (NCBI taxonomy): domain Eukaryota; kingdom Metazoa; phylum Chordata; class Mammalia; order Chiroptera; family Vespertilionidae; genus Myotis; species Myotis yumanensis. The sequence goes on from NW_027223753.1 coordinate 180,843,491, forward strand.
GCTGCATTGATTTCTATCATCCAGAAAGGTCTACAGTATGTAGAGGCAGAAGTTAGTATTAATGAGGTAAGGAAGATTTATTTCAAATAATTCTTAAATCTGATAGCTTGTTTGCTCATTTGTTATCTGACTTCAGCTTCTCTGGGTTAACAATTGAGAGGTATTGTTTCTAACGTAGGGGTCAGGCTGCACAGGAAAGGCATGTTGGCTCCCAAAGGTGAGGACCGCTATCTGTAGCTTATTTCACTATAAATGGTTTTATAAGTAAACAGTAAGAAATAATTTTCTTTAAAACAACAGCATTGATGGTCTGAAAAAATCAGAAAATTTCAGATTATTTGGTTATACCTGATGTTGGAAGGCAGTTCATAATTAAAGCTAATTCTTGATATTAGTGCCTATTTAAGGCCCATATACCAGTATCGGTAGTTTAACTCAGGTGTCAGCCAACTTTGTCCCATAAACCAAATCCTGTCTCCTTGTTTTTGTAAAGTTTGATTGGAACACGTTCATGCTCACTCATTGACATATTATCTGGCTAATTTAATGCTACTATGGCAGAATTGAGTAGTTGTGACAGAGAACTTATGATCTGCAAAGCCTAAAATATGTACAATTTGGTCTTTTATAAAAAATGTTGCAAACCCTGGTCAAGCTGAAAATTTTCATATATGGACAGGATTTATAATATGTGGAGCTTTTACCTTATTTTCATTTCAGAGATTAATATGTTCCCCTTTCCTTTCGCAAAAATATGTGAACAAACATTTTAACAAATATTTTTAAAACTGAAGCATCCATGGTTTCTATATCAGTATTTATTACTGTAGTTACATAGTATACTAAAATTGATTTCATTGTCTTTGTTTTCCTCATCTCTAACTGATAAATTTGCTAATACTAAATTAAACATGTTCTGTCTTTTAGCACTTTCCCTCCAAAAATATCCTTAACAGAGGGTGATAAACAATTTCTAGCAGTAGCCAGAGATGAAGTCTCATTTTATCCGAAAAACCTTGTGTAAATTTAATATAGTTCTCCACAATGTGTCTGTGTCAGTTTTAATATTTATTTTTAAATTACTTATAAATTAAAATACTTTCACCTACTCCTCAAATACTCCATTACACTCGACAGCTTAGAAAGATGTGCTGTGTTTGCAGCCTGGAGCCCCGGTCACACAATGCAGGTTGTCAGGAGTATGTGGTCATCTGCTTCACATACATATCACCTTGGCTAATTTGCACTGTTGCTATTTCCGACTTGCTCTGTGTTTGTATCTCTCCTTGTGCTCACTGGAGAACTTTTATTAATTGTGAAGCCCCTAATATCCATGAGAGGAGCTTTGGAAAATTACAGCAAGTCCATAAAATTAAAGAGCAGCAGCCTGTGAGTTAGGATGCTTCTCAACTGGTAGAACACATAAGACTTCCCCAGGGAGCTTTTTGAAGCAGTTCCTGAGCTCTTCAGAGATTTTGATTCCGTAGGTTTAAATCTACATTTCTAACAAGTTACCAGGTAATGTGCTCCTTGCATCACACTTTGAGTAGCACTGGTTAAGAGATGCCAGCTGCTGTTGACCAGTGTGTAACTTCAAGTCTTTAAACCTGACTATGCTTGCTTGCACTCCAACATTAGTAAAATGAAATGTCGTATGGCATAATATATGGAGTCTTTCTGTTTTAATCAAATCACGAGAAACTTTAAAGTCCAACAAAGCTATTTAAAAGTTTTTGGTTTTAAAGAAATATTTTCTATACTGTGGTACCAAATCTCTTATTGTGTGAATGATTTTATTTTGGTCATTGCTTTTGACTAACAGATTTTTGGAATATAATTAATAAACCTTTTTATTATCTGGGCCTACTTTTATTATTCCTTTCAGTATTTCAGCTTTATATATGCAACATACAACACTAAGAACCAGGTGAGAAGGAAAACTTAAACAGTTATTTGCAGTTGCTTCTTCAGTTTCCTTCTGATTCCTTTCCTTCTTACGCACATTCAGAAAATTGTCTTAAAATATTTTGTCTTGGAATGAAGCTTTTCATTTCTGCTGTGGACTTGTATGAATACAAATTACTCTAAATATGGCACCTTTGATTTTTCTTCTTTTCCAAATCCAGGATGGTACCTTGTTCGATGGTCGACCAATAGAGTCTTTGTCACTGATAGATGCCGTAATGCCTGATGTAGTACAAACAAGACAACAAGCTTACAGAGACAAGCTTGCACAGCAACAAGCAGCAGCTGCAGCAGCTGCCGCAGCTGCCACGAACCAACAAGGATCTGCAAAAAATGGAGAAAACACAGCAAATGGAGAGGAGAATGGGGCACATACTATAGCAAGTGAGCTGAGATAGAATTTTTAAAAATTCCTTTTCAAAAGAAATGTTTGCTTCATAGGGATATCACCTCTTTGAAGCTGAAATAACACCATACTTATCATTTATGCCAACTTGTTCCCCTAACTCTTACCACACAGTTCAGATTTTCATTCCTAAAGCTCAGAAAGTGAGGTTTACATTAATGGATTTTATTTTGTTTCAAAAAAAATATTTAGGTAATTATTTTTCTATGGTTAAATGAGTTTTGTGTCTGCATTTGATTTCGAAATAAAATGTGTGACACTAGTCATTAACAAATACAGTGACGCTCTGACATGGAGCTATAAAGGCAACTCTCATGTTATAGGAATGATATCAGCAACCCCTACTGGCGGGAACTCAGAATAGTATTGGCATGGATTACATGTTCAAATCTTTTTATCACTTTAGTCATGTTTGTGGATCTAACCTTTTTGCAGCCCTTCTCTACCCTCATCCTCTAACCCCCACCTCTAAACACACACTCAGATATATATATCTTGGTCATACTTGACTACAGATAAGAATTCATTCTCCATGTGATAAGTACTGTGTAGTCAAGTTATACTCTATATTATAAAGGAGGGATTTCCCCAGCATGTTGCAATATTACCTGACTGGAATTTTCCACTTCTTTCCTGTGCTGCAGATAATCATACTGATATGATGGAGGTGGATGGGGATGTTGAAATCCCTCCTAACAAGGCAGTTGTGTTACGGGGCCATGAATCTGAAGTGTTCATCTGTGCCTGGAACCCTGTTAGTGATCTCTTGGCATCGGGGTATGTTTCTCAAAGTGAAACTAAAATGGATTTTAAAAAATATCTTACTAAACCTATTTCATTTTATAAGTACATTACTTATGTTTTTTAGGTTTCTGTTGTTGCTTATTAGTGTTCATTTTGCCTCTATAAATCTTCAGTCCTTCATAAAGTAACCTTGGAAGTTTTCATTCAACTCACTACTTCAGGGGTTATTTGGGGCCCTCAAAATGGAGACAGAGAAAAAATACTGGAAATGGAAATTCCTGATATTCTGGTTTTATTTGCCTTAGTAATTTAGGATATAAGTATGTTGGTGTTTTTTGTTTGTTTTTAATTCTGGAATACTTGAGAATATTAAGAGGATTTAAAATATATTGCATACTTTCTAGGTCTGGAGACTCCACAGCAAGAATCTGGAATCTTAGTGAAAATAGCACCAGTGGTTCCACACAGTTAGTACTTCGACATTGTATACGAGAAGGAGGGCAAGATGTCCCCAGCAACAAGGACGTGACTTCTCTAGATTGGAATGTGAGTATCACTGTACTGTCCATGGTGGATGTAATTACTAATTCACTTCTTTGAGCCTTAAACTGATGGCAGGGGCTTGTCCCTTTTTCAGATATTTTTAAATCTCACTAATGAGAACAACAAAGTAGGCATCCTCCTTCCCAAATATGTTAAAAACAAAGGCTGGCCCTTGAGCAGTCAGACCAAGATTCAGCTTCCAGCTCTTCTGTTTACCTAACAGCAGAATCTTCATAAGGTTGGAGGTCGACCGCTTGCTTTTTTTTCCTCATGTGTATAGGAAAAGTGTGGTAATGGTAGCTACATAAATGAGGAAATAGATGAAAATCAATAGCAGGCGCATACTAAGTCCTTAGCTAGTAAGTCCTGTGCCGGGGTTAAGAGAAAGCTATATAATAAAAACATGTTCTTGTTTTTCTCATTTTGCTGTGATCTGATGAAAACTTCATTGCTAACTAACTGCCTTTTAGGGACCATTAGTCTAGATTACTTCCAAGCTTTATTCTAGCTGTAGTACTCTTATAATTCTTTGATTCAATATATGATTTAATATCTTTTAAGGATAACGTAACTATTCTGACTTTTATTGTTGATAAAGCTTCACCCCTGTACTTTCTAATACATGGTTAACATTTTCTTTTTTCCATTCCTATGATTAATATGTGGAAAATTCGCATTTGTAAGGTTCCTGTATATTTTCTTTTGTTCCATGTTGCTTTTTAACTTTGCATCCAGTTTTTACCTTTCTTCCTCCGGCCTCCCCTCTGTCCCCCCCACCCCCCTCCAAAGCCTGTTAGACTATTTCAGTGTTTCCAAGAATTTTAGGGGTTGGCTAGTCTTTCCTCAGCAAGTGAACATCCTTCCTCCTCTGGCTCCTGCTTACCAGCTTTGTGTGGGGCTTTCCAGGGACCTTACAAATGTTATCCCAAGGAACGAGGTCTATTCTTAAAAATGATTACTCCACCTAAAGTTCTGTTTGCATAAAATTCTTCCAGAACTCATAACTAGGGTTTTTTTCTTGTTTGTGATGTTTTATTTTGTTCTGTTTTAGCATTCCTTTCTAAAATTCCCAGTAATGTATTTACCTTTCCCTTACAAAGTTGACAGTTGTAAAAATGAAAAGAGGTTTTATCATATTGCAGTATTATTTGGTGGTTGTAGGGCCATGACTAATATCTTCTTAATATGTGACCTTATATAGCTTATGTCAGAAACCTTATAGCATCCTTAAGCTATTTGGCTCAGAGACCATGTTAATTTAATGAATTTTATAGTTTACACTAAAAAAGATGGTAAACCAACGTTCATTTGTTGAGCTTGGTGATTCTGAAATGCAAATTAATTTTAAAACATGGACTTTCTCAAAAATATATTATTCACTCTGTACTTGCATCTTCCACTAAAAGGCAAAAACATTAGCCTTGATTAGTGGTTCTTTCTCGTGACTAAAGCAAGAGCCGGACATATTTGATGGTTCAGACATTTTTTCCAACTTTAGTGTTCCATGAGCTAAAACATTTAGGGACTAAAACATTTGGGAAACCTCCCACCCAGCTGGTGTGGCTCAGTGGTTGAGCATTGACATATGAACAAGGAGGTCACAGTTTGATTCCCGGTCAGGGCACATGTCTGGATTGCTGGCCCAATCCCCAGTAGAAGGCATGTAGGATACAGCCGATCAGTGGTTCTCTCTCATCATTGATGTTTCTATCTCTCTCTCTCTCTCTCTCCCCCCCTCTCCCTTCCTCTCTAAAATCAATAAAAATATACTTAAAAAAGAAAAAGAAAAAAGAAACTTGCCACTGTGCAGAGCCCGGAAATAAGCTTTTGCTATTGGCTTCAACATGGCTGCTTCTTCCTAGGGCAGAACCATAGGGGTTTTTAAAGTCCTGGCAGGTCTGATTCTACAGCCCCCAGACCTAGCTTTTGTCTGTCACTTACCTATACAGCTAAGTGGCCTGAGAGGTCTGAAAAGGAAGATGCTGTTTTTGGTTCCCTTACCAAAAAGCATCAAGAAAGTACTGGGTAAGACAGGATTTCATTCTGTGTCTCCAATAAGGCTTACTCATCCTAGCAACAGTCTGTTCCATGTACTCTGTAACTTGCATGTCCATAGAATGTTAGACTGTCCTTCCCTTGTGCCATTTGTCAAGGCATACGAGATTAGAGAAACTGGAATGTTCTCCTCCTAATGAAGTGGTTCCAGGAAACTACTCAACTTCTTTTACTGTCAGGTCACCTATACTCTTCTCTGACCCTTTTTCTTGTGTTGCATTTTTATTGGTAAGGATTCATATTGGGAAAGAATTAACAAAGGAGAGAAACATTCAATGATATTTAAGAATCTGATCATCTGAAACAGCAATATTGTTAGTATCATGCAACATACTTTATTTAGGCAGTAAAAGATTTAAAGAGGGTCATGTAAAACCTTTTAATCATAATGAGATATTTTGGAAGATTTTGCTTTTTACTTACATTGAATCATTAAAAGATGATGATTCTGATGTCCTTTCCAGTCTACCAGCCTCCCCTCTTTAGTCATGTGTGCCTCTGAGGATGCAGTAGACCTCAGCATGCAGGGGAGTGGTGTGGTCCTGCTCCGGAGCAGTTCCTGCTTTTTGAGATTTGGACATAGGCTGGGTAGGTGCTGCCAAAGCTCCAGTTTCCCAGCAGTGAAGGGTGTTTCCTAGCCTGGGTGGCGCTCCCAATTGGGCAGAACTAAAAAGATTTGGTAGCAGAGAATGTCAAGGATCTGCCGTACCTAAGATTTAAACATGAAATGTTCTAATAACAATTAAATGCCCTTTCTGGATTACATAATTTAAAGAAGTGTGTTTCTCCAACAGAGTGAAGGTACACTTCTAGCAACTGGTTCATACGATGGATTTGCCAGAATATGGACTAAAGATGGTAAATGAAGCATTCTTCTTTTCACTTGTTGTTGTTGGTTTAAGTTATAAAGATGAAGTAATGTAATTTTTTTTTTTTTTTTAATACTAGGTAACCTTGCTAGCACCTTAGGGCAGCATAAAGGCCCTATATTTGCATTAAAATGGAATAAGAAAGGAAATTTCATCCTAAGTGCTGGAGTAGACAAGGTAAGAGAACATTAAACTAAACCTATATATATATAAGGTTAATGTAATAAGGTAATATTTTTCTCTTCTAATAACATAAGCATTAAAATAATTATATTTAAGAAATTGCAGAATGAATTTATGATAGTAATAGAAATACTTTCTTAGATTTTCTGTCGGCTCACTTCTGAACCTACAAAATAAAATGCCTTTTATTCTTATCTGTGTGACTACACTCCTTGTTTTTGCTGGAACTTGAGCTGTAATGAATGTCACACTTCCCATATTTTTTGCTTCCCTTCTAAAGTTTCTAATTTATCTCATCAGTGAGTGTGGCTCTGGAGTGATTCCATGGGAAATCTTAGAGCCAGTCTATTAGCTGAACTCCTGGTGCTTAATTGAAAATGTAAGAAATGCAGGATCTTTCTAGCTTTTTTTACCTACTTAAGCTGGTAAATACCCACAGGCTGAAAATATGGCCTTCTTTCTCCTTTATTTTCTTAGATCATCCCCCTTCCCATGAACCTAGGAGAATACATGCTTGTAGGTAACTGGGTGCATTGTCAAAAGGACGTAGAGAGAAAAGAGGAAAGAAAAGTGAGGGAGGCCAGGAATGCGAGGGAAAGCCCTGTTAATAGTCGCTGCACTGTGCAGCTCTCCATCCCCAACGATATAAACTCAGTGGTGGGGGAGTGTGAAAAGGAATGGTAAATACAGCCATTAGGTGCCACACTTTGATGTAATTAATATAAAGACATTGTTTTAAATATTGTCAAATTTCAAGCTGCCTTTATATATAAATGTGAGCTTTAAAAAAATCTTAATACTGAGAATCAGCTGACTCCTTTGTAAACCAAGAATTTTTCTCCATATAGCTGAAGAACTATGAAAATCTTACATTAAGTACTCTATTGCAGTGGAATTTTTTAAGCAGTCTAATATAATGTCTGGTACATTGATGACAAACCAATAATTGTTATTTCAAGTGAGTTGACTGATGAAAAATCATCAGGGAAAAATTAAACAACTTAATAGTCATATCTCCTTCCCCCCAACCCTGAATGTGGAGTATAACCTGGTTGTACTGTTGCGAAAAGTAAATGTGAATAATTAATTCCACTCTGACATTTCATATTGCTTTAATATAGTTAGGAATCTAAGGCATGCCTCTATAATAAATTCCTTTAAACTTCTTAACAATATATTTTTCTTCTCTATTTAATCTCAGACAACCATTATTTGGGATGCACACACTGGTGAAGCCAAGCAACAGTTTCCTTTTCATTCAGGTAAATCTTTACAATTTACATTAGAACTGGATTTTTTTTTTTCTGTTTTTCTAATTATACTTTTAACTGCTTAAATTCATTTAAAATCTTGAACTATCAAGTATCAGTCTGGTTACTAGTTCTTTGAAGGGTTGATATTCCATGAATTTCAGATTGTTAATTGTCAGGATCATCAAAAATTTTTGTGAAATATATCATAACGGAGCATTTGAAGCCAGATTGGTATTCTTTAATGGTGACATAGATTTTTGAGTCGGCAGGGCTAGGTTTGGATTTCAGTTTCACCCCATTTAACAAGCTTTAAGACTGAGCATTTCACCCCAGCCGGTTTGGCTCAGTGGATAGAGCTGTGGTTGGCCTGCGGACTGAAGGGTCCCAGGTTCAATTCTGGTCAAGGGCACGTACCTCAGTTGCAGGCTCAGTCCCCATTGGGGGCCATGAGGAGGCAGCCAACCAATGATGTTCCTCTCTCATCAATGTTTCTATCTCTCTATCCTTCTTCCTTTCTTTTTGAAAATCAATAAAAACATATTTAAAAAAACAAAAAAGACTGAGCATTTCACTTAACTTTTCTGAGCCTCATTTTCTTTATCTGTAAATGAAGGATAATAATGCCTATCTGTTATGAGGATAAGACTAAGTAATGTACGTGAAAATAACGTATAAACTTCTACAACTTTAGATACTATTTCTCGTTTTGGATGGATGTATGTAAATCAGTCCACCTGTGTACATAAAATAAAAATTAGGCTTTCCCAATGTTGTTGGAACTTTGGTGCTATAGGTGGATTTTTTTGAAGAAATAAATTGATACTTAAATCCATCGATCTGACCCACAAAATATTGTGCTCCATTCTCCATGACGTATAGCCACACAGCAAGGTGTAGAACAAGATGAGTGGAGAAAAGAGTTTATTACATGGGCTCTTTTGCAGCCTAGAACTTTTGTGCCTGCTTTCAGGGAGTTTCCTGATGACAGTAGCTGATATTAAACTGGAACAAGATGCCTAATAACTATTAGAACAGGAGTTTTAGTATTGCCCGATTTAACTGCTTCTTTCAGGGTTTTGATCTGATTAAGAAGAGCTCTCAGTAGGAGGCTGACTAAAGTAGTAACTGGTTATTTTAAAATCTTTGTCACATCTTTTTCACAGACATAACATGTACCAACTCTGTGCTAGAGATGCTGCTCTTAGTATACATGATCCCATTTAGTCCTCCTTTTGCCCCATACTATTTCATAGCTCTCTCCTTTCTAGTACTCTGTCCTATGAATTCTAGCTGCCTTTGCCTTCTCAGCTTTGGCTGTTCAATTCAAGAATGTCATGGATCTTGGTCTAGGGAGGTTTCTCTTTCCTATGCCATGACGGGGACATTTTTCCCCCCAGATTATAAGCTCAGACAATTTTGAAGGCACATTGTGTGTTGGGTTTCCCTTCTCTCAGGAACCACCGTCCTTTGTTGCCTGATGTCCAATGTCTTGAACTATTATGTCATAAACAGCATCAGTTTTAAAACAAACTTACAGCTTCTGGCAATTTGTTTTTCTGTCTCTATTTAATTTGACTAAATCCAATAAGGTACAGAATTATTTTTCTGTAGTATCTGAGGAACATAATTTTGCAAGCATAATGTTAAACAGTTCAGCTTGTTTACAGTTTACCCTATTAGTAGACATTTACACATCAGTTTTTGTTCACCTTTGCTTCTAGTCTTCACCCAAATAGAATTCTTAGGCCTCTGGCTCTTTGCCTATTAGTTTCTCCTGCCTCCCCAAAGTGATGGCAAATTGAAATAAGTAGGCATGCGGTACTGTTACTAGCTACTACATAGCATGTACCAACTTTGTGTTAGAGATGCTGCTCTTTGTATACATGATCCCATTTAGTCCTTGTGACAACCTGATGTGGTAGATGGTATTAAAGTCATTTCACTAGTAAATGATATTTTTACCAATGGTATTCTTTCTTGCCAGGCCTTTTGGTTTTTTTAAACAGCTTTATTGGAGTATAATTGACACCCACCCTACTCCACCCCCCAAAAAATACAGGATAGGGCAAAAGTAGGTTTGCAGTTGCTTGTATGGAAAATAATATGATAATTATAAATAATAATAATACAAATTGTTTCATATGATTACAACTGTAAACCTACTTTTGCCCCACCCTGAACACATATTTAAATTGTGCAATTTGGTATGTTTTGACATATGTATATACCATTGAATTCACACTCCAGACATTGAAATACATCTGTTGGATTCAGATGTTTCTTCTTGCCCCTGTGCTATCTCTCCCCACCTTCCCCAGGCAATCACTGGTAGTCTTCCCCTCACCAGAAATTAGTTTACATGATGTAAACGGGATCACAGAGTATGTACTCTTTTGGTCTGGCTTGTTTCACTCTGCATAATTATTTTGCTTTCCTTTCAATTGATGAGTAATATTCCATTACATAAATAAGTACCACCATTTATTTATCACCTACTGAAGCACATTTGGGTAGTTTCCAGTTTTTGCTTGTTACAAACAAAACTATCAACATTCATGTACACAAGTAATCTTTATATGGATTTGTGCTTTCATTTCTCCTGTGTGAATACCTAGGAATAGAATGAATAGATCATACAATAGGTATATGTTTAACTTGTTAATAAACTGCCAAACTATTTTCCAGAGTACATTTTTAAAAATGGAGTTACATTCTCACCAGCAGTGGGTAGTTCTCTGTATTCTTCCAGCACTTTTTTTTTTTTTATTTAAATCTTTATTGTTCAGATTATTACATTTGTTCCTCTTTTTTCCCCCCATAACTCCCCTCCTTCCAGCTCCCACCCCCCCCTCCACCCTCACTCCCCACCCACTGTGTTCATCCATAGGTGCATGATTTTTGTCCAGTCACTTCCCGCATCTCCCACACCCCTTTTCCCCCCAAGAATAGTCAGTCTATTCCCTTTCTATGTCCCTGATTCTATTATAATCACCAGTTCATTCTGTACATCAGGTTATTTATTCACTTGATTCTTAGATTCATTTGTTGATAAATGCATGTTTGTTGTTCATAATTTGTATCTTTACCTTTTTCTTCTTCTTCCTCTTCTTAAAGGATACCTTTCAGCATTTCATATAATACTGGTTTGGCAGTGATGAACTCCTTTAGCTTTTCCTTATCTGTGAAGCTCTTTATCTGACCTTCAATTCTGAATGATAGCTTTGCTGGATAAAGTAATCTTGGTTGTAGGTTCTTGGTATTCAGCACTTTGAATATTTCTTGCCATTCCCTTCTGGCCTGCAAAGTTTCTGTTGAGAAATCAGCTGACAGTCGTATGGGTATTCCCTTGTAGGTAATTGAGCCTCTTTCTCTTGCTGCTTTTAAGATTTTCTCTTTGTCTTTTGCTCTTGGCATTTTAATGATGATGTGTCTTGGTGTGGTCCTCTTTGGATTCCTTTTGTTTGGGGTTCTCTGCGCTTCTTGGACCTGTAAGTCCATTTCTTTCTCCAGATGGGGGAAGTTTTCTGCCATTATTTCTTGAAATAGGTTTTCAATATCTTGCTGTCTCTCATCTTCTGGCACTCCAATAATTCTGATATTAGACCGCTTAAAGCTGTCCCAGAGGCTCCTTACACTATCTTCACACTTTCGGATTCTTTTTTCATTTTGCTTTTCCAATTGGGTGTTTTTTGTCGAATCTTTGGTTTGATTATTGTACTCCTCTAGTCTGCTATTGGGTATAATATTCTTTATTTCAGTCCGTGTATGCTTACTTTCTAATTTCTTTATCGTAGCATCGAGGGTCTCATTAGTTTTCGTGAGGCTCTGCACAAATTTATGGCAAGCCCTCAAAATTGCGATTCTTAGCTCCATATCCTCCATTTCTGTCATGTTTTTTTGTCTCCGCATCTTTTATGCTTTCTTGGTGCACCCCCTTGTGGTCTCTGTGCGCAGTCTTGTTCTAGCCAAGCCTTAATTGTTGTAGTTAACACTAGAGGGATTTGACCCCCAGGCCGACTGGCTATAGGAATCAGCTGTATGGAAAACGTCTGCCTTCTGGGGAGGCGCTAATCCAGCCTTTGCCTGAGGCGATCGGCAAATGGCTGTGCGCAGGCTTTGGGCGGGGCGGGCTCAACAGGGCGGGCGGAGGGAGCAGTTATGGCCACGCTCAGTCCCGTTCCCAGAGGCTCTGCTTCTCAGAACCCCGGCAGCCGCTGCAAACCTCGGAGAGAAGGCTGCCCTCAGGTTCCAACTGATGCCGGATAATCCCGCTTCTCCCGTTTGAGTCTGGGTCCCTAGAGACTCGCCCGGATCTGGAGCCCAGAGTCTGAGACTCACTCCCGACAGAAAACGACAACCGCGCCCTCAGCCACCAGCCCGCTTTGCGCGCGCACCTCGGTACCTTTGTATTTTCCACACTGCGCCGCCTCTGAGCCTCGATTTGCTGTTCTCTTTCCTTCTAGTTGTAGAGTCTCTCTTCAGCCAGCCTTCCTGTGGTTCTGGGTGATGTCCGTTCAGTCTTTTAGTTGTATTTTTGAAATGGTTGTTTGCGGCAGCGGTCTCCGGCGTTTACCTACGCCGCCATCTTGGTCTCCCCCGAATATACCCTTCCAGCACTTTTTACATGGTCAGTCTTTTTCATTGTAACCACTCTAAGATGTGTGTAGTGGTATTTCACTGTGGTTTTAATGTGCATTTCCTAATGACTAATGATGTTAAGTATCTTGTCATGTGCTCATTTACCATCTTTATGTCTTCTTTGGTAAAATGCCTGTTTCAATCGTTGGACCTTTTATTTAATTATGTTTTCTTTTTATTGAGTTTTGTGAGTTCTTTATGTGTTTTGGATGCAAGTGTTTCCAAATAGCGTCTCGCAGTCTGTGTTCTTTGTATTGTTTTAACAATGTCCTTGGAGATCAGAAGTTATTACTATTGATGAATTCCATAATTTATTAACTTCTTTTTATGTGTCATGCTTTTGGAAGTTGAGGTCACTGAATTGAGACCTTTCTGCTTTTCTAATATAGGTATTTAGTGGTGGATACAGGCACTATTCGCAGCCTTGTGCATCAGGCATTGCTTCTTCTAATCTTTTTGAGTTGTGCATTCCCAGTCTCAGGTAGTATCCTCACACATTAGTGCTGAACATGTGAGTAGGACTGACTGCAGATTTTTAGAATTCTCTGCATAGCTCTCTCCTTTCCAGTACTCTGTCCTATGAATTCTAGCCGCCTTTGCCTTCTCAGCTTTGGCTGTTCAATTCAGGAATGTCATGGATCTCGGTCTAGGAAGGTTTCTCTTTCCTGTGCCATGACGGGGACATTTTTTCCCCTAGATTATAAGCTCAGACAGTTCTGAAGGAACATCGTTTGTTGGGTTTCCCTTCTCTCACTGTCCTTTGTTGCCTGATGTCCAATGTCTTGAACTATTATTTCATATACTAGAGGCCTGGTGCACGAAATTCGTGCACGGGGGTGGGGGTGGGGGGTGTCCCCTCAGCCTGGCCTGCAACGATGCAAGCATTCCGCGCCCGGCCTGGCCAGAGGCCCTCCGCGGCTGGGGTGGAGCGCTCGCCTCATTGCCGCGGCGACAAAGCAAGCATTCTGCCAGGCCACTCACACTGCCTGCTCTCAGCAGCGCCCCCCCCCCCCCTCCCCCCACTGGGGGACTCCAGTGGGGCTGAGAGGACTGGCCGCCACCATCTTTGTGATGGAGTGACGGTTAACTTGCGTATTACCCTTTTATTAGATAGGATATTGTGAATTTTTTTGGTGGTTTGGGGCAGGAGGCAAATATGATCCCTGTCACTTCATCTTGACCAGAAATGGAATTATCTGTTTTTTAAATTACTACATTTTAATTTCTGTACTAAATGTTCCTCTATGTACACTCTTGTGTAGTGCATAAATCATGATTCTAGATCAGGGGTGGGCAAACTTTTTGACTCGAGGGCCACAATGGGTTCTTAAACTGGACCGGAGGGCCGGAACAAAAGCATGGATGGAGTGTTTGTGTGAACTAATATAAATTCAAAGTAAACATCATTACATAAAAGGGTACGGTCTTTTTTTTTTTTTTTTTTTTAGTTTTATTCATTTCAAACGGGCCGGATCCGGCCCACGGGCCGTAGTTTGCCCACGGCTGTTCTAGATGAATGAGAGTGAGTTACAACTTCAAACACAGGACAGCTATGAAAATAGCAATGTTCATGAGGATGTGGAGAAATTAGGACCCTTATACTTTTGTAGTAATTATGTAAAATGGTACATTCATTGTGGAAACCAGTATGGCAGTTACTCTAAAAGCTAAACATAGAATTACCATGTGACCTAGCAATTCTACTCCCAGGTCATATTCAACAGAATGTGATCTATACTACAATTTATTATTTAGCCATAAAAAGGAATGAAGTTCTGACACATGCTACATCATCAGCTAACTTTGTACACATTATGCTAAGTGAAGTAAGCCAGATACAAATGGACAAACAGAATGATTCTCCTTATATGAAATAACTATAATAAGCAAATATCCTATATATTAAGAGAGAAATATGCAAAGTAGGCCCTGACATCACGACCAGCTCAGGAGGCTGCGTCATGACCAGCTCAGAGCACGCCCCCAGCCCCAGCAGACACACACCACACACTAGGGCTGGGGGTGGGCTCCGAGCGGCCGCGGCGTGACTCGGCGCCCACCCCCAGCCCCGGTGCCACCCAGCTCAGAAGCCAGTCCCGCCGGGGGTTCGTGGGCAGCCACGCCGCGCCGTCTGCCTTGGGAGCAAGGCCCCCCAGTGGACCCATGGACCCGCCCAGGGGGGCGTGCTCTGAGCCACCGCAGCCAGACTGTGGTTTAGCCCCGCTCCCTATGGGGAGCGGGCCTAAGCCGTCAGTAGGACATCCCCTGAGGGCTCCCAGACTGTGAGGGGGGCAGGCTGGGCTGAGGGACACCTACCCAGTGCACGAATTTCATGCACCGGGCCTCTAATATATAGATAAGAAGTAAAGATTAAAGGTTAGCAGGGACGGGGGGGGGGGGGGGGGGAGGGGGCGTTGGGAGAAATGGGGAGGTGTTGCTTAATGGTTAGTTGCACAACAGTATGAATGTAATTAACACCACTGAATTTTACACTTAATAAAATGACATTTTATGTTACATATGACCACAATATTTAAAAATTAATGTAATATATCAAAAATCATTGAATTATATACTTTAAATGGGTAAATTTTATGGTATGTGAATTATATATGAATAAAGCTGTTTAAAGAAAAAGCAAATGAGTAAAGAATGCCTTTCTTCCCTACCCTCATAGGTTTGTTCATTACCTTTTTAACTTACAAAGGATGCATAGTTTAACAAAAAAAAATCAGAATTGGAGGACACAGAAATTTGAATCTCAGCTTCAAGATTTTAAAAGTGTGTTACCCTGGGCAAATTAACTTTTCTTAGACTTTCATTATGCATAAAATGAGGCCAGTAATAGTGAATACACCTCTCATCTCTCACTTACATAAAAGTACATTTTATGTTAGAGGTCTATTTCTATCCTAAAGAACTTGCGTTACCTGGACTCATTTTATTTTAGGAATAAATATGAAGTAAGGAGGTATGTGTTCTTAGATTGCACCAATCCATAACCTTTGCACCTTACGAGCCAGTCGTATGGCAGACGCATTAATCACCCAGCTCATGTTGCAGCATTCCCGAGCCTCCTTCAGTTACCTGTACCTGCTCATACACTGTTTTTGTTTTGAACCTAACAGTATTCTGTTTGAATACTACTTCTTATTTTCATCTGCTAAGATTTTGTAGACGGCTCTGTGCCAAGTTAATACACTTGTGCATCAGAACAGATACTTGACCTTCTTCATAGCAATTTATTAGAATTAATTTTATTTTTCACTTTTTTTCTTTCTTTCTTGAACAAATTATTTACCTAAGTATCATTTTGTTAAAATGGTTTTTGAAATAACTTAAGTCATATATTTAATGACAAAAATGAAAGTGTAGTGTAAGTAGTTACTCAGATTCCAGGCATGAGAGCAGACTCTAAACCAGGTATTCCAAGAAAGGGAATTTAATACAAGGAAATAGTTGCAGAGGTGTTGGAAGAGTGAAAAACAGAGGAATATGAGGTAACTTGGAGTTTAACAACTGCCAGAAACCTAAGACTTAGAGAAGGCAGCAGGAGCCAAATGCTCTGGCCTTAGAGGAGAGGCTGCCTGGCAAACACAGGCAACATGGAGTAATCCCAGCAGCTGCCAGAGTCCCAGCCTGAAAGAAATGGGAACAAAATTGCTGTCTTCTTTGTTTCTGCTGACCTTGGGGCTCATGACTGTGTCCTCCACAGTGGGAACTCTGTAGGCACAGGATGCTGTACTATGTGATTGGAGAAGTCAGCCCCAAGGTGCGGAGCACAGGAGGGCAGAGTGGAAAGGAGTGGCCTGAGAGTGGGTGACACGCCAGCAGTGTCTGTATTACTCTGAGAATCGTGATGCACGCAGATGGCAGCAGAGTTCACACACACACGGTGCCAATCAAAGTTGGCCTGTAGTTTTATTTCCTGGCTGATTTAATTGGATTCTCTCAGAAGCAGACCTGGAGCCAAGCATTTGAGTGAAGTGATTTATTAAGGAAACCTTCCCAGGAGAGACAAGTGAGGAGTGTGGGAAGCAGGATGGGAAAGAGGAAGGGC
Source organism: Myotis yumanensis (assembly GCF_028538775.1). Lineage (NCBI taxonomy): Eukaryota > Metazoa > Chordata > Mammalia > Chiroptera > Vespertilionidae > Myotis > Myotis yumanensis. The sequence goes on from NW_027223753.1 coordinate 180,860,207, forward strand.
CCAGGAAGGGAAGGTTTCTGGTGAAACATCCCGTGTTCAGCCTCATCAGATATGGCTCTGGCGGGTGTGTTTACACCTCAGAATTTCTCTCATTTGAGCCAAGGGTGCTAGGGTGTTTTTTTTTTAACCTACCCTTTCTCCCGGCCCCCCCGCCCCCTCGCCATCCCCAACTACATACCACCAGCTATTGGGTACTAGCCACATTTGGGGTAAGTAGAAGCAACAGAGCAGTGTGGTTCTCTGAAGAAGTTTGCCCCTGGGAGGAGCCCTTAGCACCCAGGCATCCAGAAGCTGAGGACTGGTGAAGAGGTTATACTAGGGAGGGAGGAGGCCAGGCCATCCTGAGCAGTTGTCTTATGGCAGTAGCAGTCACTGCCATACTGCCATTCACGCCACTTGCCCACTCTAAAATTGTGTCTTGTTCTTGTTCTTTTTTTTTTTTTTTTTTTTTTTAAATCTGGTGGGAATTCTTGTAATTTGAAATTTTTGTAGGTGAATTTATGTTAATATTTTTTTATATACCACTGTAGTTTTCATAAGGTTGCTTGGGGAGAGGATTTAATACCTCCTGCATAGTAAGTTTCATAGTAAGTTATTTTTCCATCTTGTAAGTATTACTTTCCTTTACTGACTCAGTCCAGGTAGGTTCCTGATCCCTGTTTTTTTATTGTGGAAATATACCCGAAGCTAGTTCTTCAGGAGTGTCTGGACATGTTACTACCATTAGCTTCCCTGAGCTGCACTCTAGATTTTAGTGTTTTACCTGATTAGTCTATAGCCAGTGAAATTAGGTTTCACTGTTGTCCTTTGTCTTTTTAAAAATGTATTGCTATATATAGTTCTCAAAATCCTGAGTAAATATTTCTTTGAGTCATAAGTGCTTTAATTTCTTCTTCTTGTGATTCTTCTTGTTCTTCTCCTTTCCATAGTTGTAAGCCCGCACACATGATGTACTTTTTGGATTATTAATCTAAGTGCTCAAAACACCCATTTATAATATATCTAGTCTCAATATTGCCAATTACTATTATAATTAGATATATACAGAGTGGCTTTGTTTTTCCCTTCCCATAGATACCAGTTCCAGCCTCCTTTATTAGATCTTTTATATCTCTAATAATGAGGATACACAGCTTAAACTTGACCTTTTCTGTTTCCTAACTGGTAAACTTGTTCTATAAAGGCTCAGAAAATCACTTTTAGGTTTGGTAAGCTGCAGGTAAAAGCAGCCATATGTAATCAAATGAGTGTGGCTGGATTTTCATAAAGCTTTATATGTGAATTTGAATTGCACATAATTTTCACATTCCTAGGTCTTATTTTGATGAGATATAGTCTTTTGATTTTTTTTTTCTTCTCCCCAGCCAATTGAAATATGGAAACTGTTATTGGCTAATGGGCCATAGTATGTCTATCCCTGCTCTAAATCCATTGTTTTTGGTATGCTCCTATTGCTTAACCTGATTACTTGTTATCATACCTTAATCTGCATTGCTAATTATAGAATCGTTGCAACTTTCAGCAGGGGACAATGAAAGGGAAGAATCTTTAATCATAGTAGAGCTAAAATAAGTAATAAATGTAGCCAGCTTCTGGACTTCTGAGGTTTGAAATTCAGTGACATAGATTTTAAGAGATGATTTTAAGAAGTAATTGATGGGAATCTCTTAGAAGAAAATTTATTTGTGAATCATATGCAATTTTACACTTATCAGTTGAGTAGATGCTGGGAATGCTACTTATTCAGTGTAACATTTGTCTAGCTTGTAACTTACCAAGTACTTTCCATAAATACCTCTCACTTGATTTTCACATTATCCTTGTGTACTAAGCTTAAAGGTTTTATTCCCATTTGTTTAGATGAAGAAAATACCATGACACGTTAAGTGGCTTGCTGAGAGCCCATTACTAGTTAGGGAGTGGCAGAACCAAGGATTCTTGTTCATTGAACACTCACAGAAGTTTAGAAATAAGAAGTGTAGAATTACTAGCACTGGGTAGAATGTCTCATAGTTTCTGAGTATGCCCTCAGGAACACTGACCTCCTGATCACCAGGCCAGTATCCTTCCTTATTAGCCTGTGTCTGACATGGAGGCAACTAACCTGATATTTGTTAATATTTTTTATATTTAGATATAATTTATAAAATTCCACTTTTAAAGGTATAAAGTAGAATTTTACATTTCCATTAGCATGCTTAATGCCCAACCATGGTTTAAAGTGAAGGCTCTTAGGTAGCAGTACGTGTGGAACGAATGCTGCTAACCTGGCCTTTTTCTTTTCAGCACCAGCATTGGATGTTGACTGGCAGAGCAACAACACCTTTGCCTCTTGTAGTACAGATATGTGCATTCATGTCTGCAAATTAGGACAAGACAGACCTATTAAAACATTCCAGGGACATACGGTGAGAAACGGGTTTTCCCCTCTTTGAAGTGATTATGATGAAAGTATGTATGTTTAATGACCAAAGAGCAACCTGATCTATAAAATGAAAATATAAATATTTACTGTTATTTTTAGAATGAAGTAAATGCTATCAAATGGGACCCAACTGGCAATCTCCTGGCCTCTTGTTCTGATGACATGACTTTGAAGGTAATTTGGATAGCGGGGAGAAATGGGGTGGAGATGTCATACAGTGTCACTGTGCAGGCCATTTGAACACTATAGAATGTCTCATAGTTCATTGAGTGCTTAATCCTTGTTCTTTATATTTTCTTTTATGAAGTATTTCAAATGTTTGAATAGAGCAAATAAATTTCATTTAAAAGGATGGCTGCATGATGGAAATTATGGTACTTAGAAATGTGCTGTTATAAATTGTCTTCACTATTAGAAAGTCTTATATTGGTGCAATAAATGTATTTGCACATGTAAAGATTTGACTACTAAGAAACGAAGATCTCTGTAGCATTCATGAATTTGATTGAGATCTGCAAACTATTAATTTTGCTATGGTGGTAATGTGTGTCACCCTTGCCTGGAAACTGGTAGATTGCGGGGAATCACTTAATCGGTGAGTGAGCCTAGTTGACATGCCGTATTCACATCTCAATATGAATTTACTTTTTTCTTGTTGTGTAACTAAAAGCAGAACTAACACCTATGTATATCACATACCACAGTAAGAGGAAAAGACATTTTGATATAAAGAACAACCTACTATTAATCTTCAAATTAATGAAGCCTTTTCTGCAATACACTAACTACTGAAAAGAATGTTGTTCTTGACTCTGCAATGCCAGCGCCTGCAGACATGGTGACCTTTATAGCTATCATGCTCATTAGGGAACACTACTCCTTCTCCCAGAAACAGACTAAATGTAACCTTGGTAACCTGGGAGTTTTATTTCCTTAAATACCTGCTGTTTTTAGTTTGATGGGTGTTTTTTTGTTTTGTTTTTCTCAAGCCTGGGCTTCCTTGCAAACATTGCTAATAAAAATGCTTTTCTATCAGTATAATTTTTTTTGCTGTTGAGTTGGAGGAGTTCCGTATATGTTTGTGGAAATTAGCCCTATATTGGATAAGTTTTTTCTCCATTTTGTAGGTTGCTTTTTTATTTTACTTTACTGATTGTTTCCTTTGCTGTGTGGAAGCTTTTTAATTTTATTAGTCTTGGTCTCTTTTTGCTTTTGTTGCCTATGCTCTGGTGTCATACATGAATCATATTTTATTTGTAAGTTGCTTATCTATTTTCTCTGTGCAAAATGTTTTCTTATTTTAAATTCTAAGAGCAATTTAAAATGTTAATCTTTTATTTAATGGACAGCATAAAACTAATACGTAAACATTTTAGAAACATCACCTAAGGAGTTTATTGAGTTATACCATCTGCAGCTATCAAAAGTAATCTTAGAACTACAGTTAATTCAGTCCTGAAGCCTCACAATAGAGAATATTTAGAAAGAATTGTCATTTTTAAAAGATATAAATGTTAAATGTATTCTACATTTTAGTTTATTTTCAAATAGTCCCTTGATTTCTATATAAACATTGTTTTGGTTATAGCACTTATATTTTGAATTGTCAAGAGAGTGTTTTAAATGTACCTTTTGTATGGAAAAGTAATTTCATACATATTTCTTTTTTACTTAGATATGGAGTATGAAACAAGACAATTGTGTCCATGATTTGCAAGCACATAATAAAGAAATTTATACTATCAAGTGGAGTCCAACAGGACCAGGGACAAATAATCCAAATGCCAACCTTATGTTAGCAAGGTAATATTTATGTCTTACTCTTCCTTTTATGAGTCTTCTACAAATGCAACTTCTAATAAATATGACAGAAAATTAGGGGAGATATATATACAAAGAATGAATACATATATATATATATATATTTAAATGGGAACTTTTAAACAGAGTTTTATTATTTCAAGTCATAATGGATTTTTTTGTCTGGAGATATCAAATATTTGCTGGTGATTGTTACCCAAGTAATTGAGGCGCAGTGCAATAAAATTTCTTCAGCATTTAAAAAAACTATAAAGTTAAAAATATAGTCAATACAGTCAAAACCCTGGATTAATATAAAGGAATTATTTAAAGAGCAAAAAAATAGAGTGAATTAGTTCATTTATGTGCTTCAATTCAGGGACCTGGGGATGCCCTGAAGCTGCCTTTTCTCATTATAGATGGGTTTTGCGAACACTTTCTTTTAACAGCCCAGCCTACTTCTCATGAGGAATTTGTGCTGGCTGTTAGGAATGGATGAATATTGTACATTGGGGATGGGCTGAGAGTATTTCATTACTTATAAATTCACATTTTTTCCTCCCTGTCAGTGCATCCTTTGACTCTACTGTTAGATTATGGGATGTAGACCGAGGAATTTGCATCCATACCTTGACAAAACACCAAGAGCCTGTGTACAGTGTAGCTTTCAGTCCTGATGGCAGGTATCTGGCAAGTGGGTCTTTTGACAAATGTGTGCACATCTGGAACACACAGGTATGTCTATATGTCTGTATAAGAATAGTCAAATATTCTCATATTCAATAGGAAGCATTAGCCTGTACAAATAATTTCCTTTTTGGTTGTCATTTCTTTTGTGCCCTGAATTCAGTTCTTGTTTTTAAATGAATACTTAAAAAAAATTACAGCTAATTAAAGATGGAAACCAACTGAAGTTATATTTTCATGATATGGACCAGATTTTAGAAACAACTCTAGATTCTTCGTTTTATTTTTTCCAGTACTTTTGCAGACCTAAAATGTGAGAGTTTAAGGTGCATTTATTAAATAATATAATTTTTTTGTTTTCTAAAAAGATTGTCTTTGAATAACCTGTATGAGCAGTGAAAATGTACTAAAGGATAGATTTTATGACTGAACACAATGTAACAAACTTAAGCCTCTACTACTATTTTAGGGACAGTGCTGTAGAGAGTCTTTCCTAAACGTGGAGAAAATAGCCTGTTTGTTGCTTTCCTTTTTTTTTTTTTTTTTTTTTAATCTTTTCAGTATTTTAGTTTTTATTCTACATATACTGGTTTTTTTTCTGTTACTTTTTTAAAAATTGATTTGAGAGAGAGAGAGAGAGAATCATCCATTTCTTATTCCACTTATTTATGCATTCATTGATTGCTGCTTGTATGTGCCCTGACGGGGGATCAAACCCTCAACCTTAGCCTATTGGAGTGACCACTAACACCTGAGCTACCTAGCCAGGGCCATACAGTTTCTTTAATAGCAGTCACTTGACTCCCATGATCCAACTCTTCACTGGTTGTTGTACAGCCACAGTAAGTTATTATAGTCTATTTCTCTTTGTATTACTCTCCATTGCTTCTGGTCAGACTATTTTGCTTAAATCATCATTTTCAAGTGTTCTGTTTTTGTTTTTCCTTATCCAAGGATATGCTTTTTATTGATTTTTAGAAGAGAGCGAGAGAGAAACATTGATTGGTTGTTTCCCATACATGCCCCGACAGGGAATCAAACTGCAGTCTTTTGGTGTATTGGACGATGCTCCAACTAACAACCACCCAGCCAGGGCTCAAGTATTATTTTTGATGAAGTTATTCATTCAGATGGTCTTCCCCCCAAAAAACAAAACATTGTAAAAGGTATACACTGAGAACTTTTGCTCCCATTTCTGTCTTGATCCCCTACAGGCAACTATTTTTATTAGTTTTAGTTGTCGTCTTGAGGTTGTGTGTGTGTGTGTGTGTGTGTGTGTGTGTGTGTGTGTGTGTGTCTAAAAGCAATATGATTCTTTCATTTTATACTTTTACTGTTTTGTTGTTACATTTATATTGTTAACTCCTTTGGGATTGGTTTTTTATATATGGTGTGAGCTAGAGTTCTAATTTTATCTTAGAAGATGGATAATCAGCTATGTCAGTACAATTTATTGTCCCTTTAATGTTTCATAATACCACTTCTTTCATATACTAAGTTCTTATGTGATTTATTCATAGGTGCTCTTGTATATACCTGTATCACTAGCATAGCTTTAATAACTATAACTTTGTAAGTCCCTCTAATTAAGTATTTTTTTTCCCTTCAGTAAGATTTTATCATTTCTTTATAAAGTCTCCTTTTTCTAAATTTATTCTGAGGTGTTTTATGGATTTTATTGTTAACCACAAATATCTTTAAAAAATATATTCCTTTTACTTACTGGTTGTTGCTCGTGTTTGGAACGTTATGAATTTTGGCACATTGCTGTGCTCTTTCAGTCTACTAGTTACATTTCCCCTTGGCTTTCCTTTCACATTACTCTTTCTGTTGTGACTGAATAGCAAAGGCTTTTTAGATACAATCTATGGATAATTTGTCTGTTGTATACCTTTTCAATCACTCATTTACTCCATTGTGAGAAAATCAATTTCAATGAAATTTGGGTATAGGACTTGAGAGTTCTAATGGCAGATACTGATTGGTTTTTAAGGGCATTTGAGCAGCTATCCGTGCTGTTTTGTTGTATCACTATTATGTACCAAAAATTACATTTTACTTTTTTTTTAAGTTTGAAAATAGCAAAATGCGTCTAATGAGTTTTTAGTGTAGGAGACAGTCATTATCCTTTTATCATATATGCATGTAGTTCTTTTCTTTCATTACTTGGGTGATATGTTACCTAAGCATGTGACAGGTAAATTGTTGAAGTCTGGTCTGAATATACATATAGATTTGAGTAGATGCTGATGATCCATTGACTCTGGCTTTTGACCATGCTATTTTTGTTCAATTATAGCTTAATTCAAGCTTAGAAATTGGTCAGTACTTTTAAAATAAAGTTTTTGTTTTCTTAAACCCCAAAGTTGACTGTCCTATAGATTTTACTTTTTATGTATCAGTAGATTTTAGATTTTATTGGTGCCACTTCTTTCTCTTCTAATTACTTGTAGATATTCAAGACCTGTATTCATACTTATTAATTAATCTCTTAAATTGTTAGACATTTTAGGTAGGAAAAGAAAAATTAGGAAGCAGTAGAGCCTTCCCAGTGTGATCAGCTGTGGCAGTGCATTTGTGGTTTCTGAAGTATTTCCAGACACACTGTGAAGAGGAAAGCAAGGAAAAACAGACTTTGTAGTGATATACTCGGGTTAGCGGTCTGGGAGGTATTCACCAGGTATATGTCTGCTGACATGTTCTGTTTAGGAAGGCCTGTTAGGCTGCAACAAAGCTGATAGATACCATCCTGTTTGTCAGGGCAGAACACCAGAAGCATATTTTTCATTGTCCATTTCCTCCCAGCAGAACCTCTGACCTTTGCCCTATTTAATGACTGGTTTCTTAAGACAGTACATTTTTTGTGCTGAGTTTTACTCAGTGGCAGCTGAATGATTATTGTTTCTCTTGCTGAAGGAATAAAATAATTTAATTATACTTATGATTCAGCTAAATTGATAATGAAATTATTAGTGATCCTACTTACACTTTTTTAAGAATTCAAGAATTATGTATTTTTTAGCTTCTTTCATAACTCCTATAGCTTAGGGGTCTATTCTAATTTTACTTAATATGGAATACCTAACAGACTCACACTACAATTGTCTTTACAAGTTGGCCAAACTCGTGCAGTTTTTAGTAACATCATCAAAAGTTTAAGTCATAGATTGAATGTTCACTTCTGACCATTGTTAATTGTGTCAGAGAGGCCAAAGGTGCCTTAGCTGAGAATGGTTATCAGTTCTGGAGAAACTAACTGTGTGGATGACCTGTGGAGAGCAGATTAGTGTTCTCTTTTTATGAAAGGATCCTCAGATCACACTTCTAGTATTTTAGAGCTTGTATTTGTTTTGGAGTTAAACCTAAATCCTACCTTTGATTGCTAGAAATAAACCTTATAATATTTTACCTGAGGATGTTAGTATTTATAAAATTTTGTTTTTCATATTTTTAGACAGGTGCTCTAGTTCATAGCTACAGGGGAACAGGTGGAATTTTTGAAGTTTGCTGGAATGCAGCAGGAGACAAGGTTGGAGCCAGTGCATCAGATGGTTCAGTAAGTATAATACAGTGTTTCCAGAGGGGGTGTGTGCGTAAACATAGAGAATACATGTGGCTTAGTGTTCTCTTCAAAATAAATTTTATGATATGGTATTGGTCTTTTTACTGAAAACTGTATACTTTTTATGTTCATTTCATTCAAAAAAATGTAAACAAAATTTGTGCTACCTTTGCTAAAAGAGTGTGTTCATAATCAAGAAATTGACAGTTATTTTTAAAATCAAGCTTCCTTAGTGACATTAGGAATAGCAGGATGCCACGATGAGAGATTTGAATTTTCATTGCCTATTTCTACTTTCTCTTCCCTGCAGAAGAGTGTTGGTGGCCAGGGAAGGGGTGACAGAGGCAGTTGAGTCCTGCATTTGAGGAATATGTGATGCTGAGAGGCTTTTCAGGGTGAAGTGTGTCAACTCTTTACAGAAATACGAGTTATGGCTTCTAAAACTCTGAAAGCAAAGGGAAGGTGGAAAGGGTACAGCCATTAGCTGTTTACTGAGGCTGTAGTTTAATATAATCTGTAGTATGTTTTGCTAAGACCCAAAAGATAGAAAAGGGCTTATTTTGAGCATTTTCTTAAAACTTTTTTTTTTTTAATTTTTATTTATTTCAGAGAGGTAGGGAGAGGAATAGAGAGATAGAAACATCATTGATGAGAGAGAATAATTGATTGGCTGCCTCCTGCACGCCCCTTACTGGGGATTGAGCCTGCAACCCAGGCTTGTGCCCTTGACCGGAATTGAACCTGGGACCCTTCAGTTGGCAGGCAGACGCTCTATCCACTGAGCCAAACTGGCTAGGGTTAATTTGAACATTTTTTTACTTCTTAAGTTAGCAGAGAGTAAATCTTCAAAATGTTAGCCATGGTCCTGCTTCTGTAATGTTAGGCCATCGTTGTTTCCTCCAGCTGGATTAGACAATGTATTTGATTTCTGTTAAGTGCCCGTTGCCATGATTACTATTGCTTTACCAGCTTTGTGAACTTGGAACCAAGAAATAGATTCCAAATTATACTATAGAAAAGTTAAGTTACAATTGTATAATGAAACTCTTAACACACTGGTTGATTATTTTAATTTCTTACAGGTTTGTGTATTAGACCTTCGGAAATAGCGCTACTAGTTGGAAGCCATGGACCGACTATGAATGTGTACATAGCCAAAATGACTGTCCCTGACCCATGTACTGCTATCGTCCCACTTGAACCATGGCCAGTCCACTACAGCCAAATCTAAAAGAAGTATATACACAAAATTGCACCCTGAAGATGGCAGAATTTTGTCACAGCTTGTGAATTCTGTTCACCAAGTGCTGGAATCTAATCTGCTGTGCCCCTAAAATAGCATTTAGAAGTTTTGGATATGAAAAACAGAAGAAAGAAATATGCATTATAAAAGCAGACCATACATGTACCAGTTTTTGGATACTAATGACAGCCTTGTTTCTCCCCTTTGAATCAGCAGACACCATGGATTATATTCTTTTCTTTCCTTCAATAGTTGAGCAGTTTGTATGTACAGAGAAAATGGACTTACAAAAACTTGCAGCAGTAGTTTGTTCTTGCTTTTAAACTTTTGTTTTTGGTTTAGTTTATGAATGCATGAAGTAAGGGAGTGAATCAGTTTCTTGTTTATATTTTTTTCACCATTTACAAAAATTATTAAAAAAAATATTTTAATGCATTCTTTTGAAAAGATAAATGTTTGGTACCTTTTATGGCTCCCAGAGCATATATTCAATTGGTGCATGTTGTGGAAGGAGAAATTGGAAATTAATAAAAATATATGACTTTGGTCATGTCAATCTGTAAGACACATCAGTAAAAGGGTATTATGCTCTGTTTTTTGTTTTGTTTTGTTTCATTTTGTTTTATTTTGTGATGTGGCTTAAATGCAGTAGTTTCTATTTTGGGACATATTTCTGCCAATTAAAGACTAGGAGGGCACAAATTTTTTTAAGAAAAATACCATAGAGAAGATGCAAAAAAAAAAGTCTTCTGATGTTTTGTAGCCATAACTAAATTATGGTTAAAATGTGCACTATTGTAAAAGGAGCAAAGTAGGTTTGGGGTTTTTGTTGTTTGTTTATTTGTTTGTTTTGCTTTGTTTTTTAAGAGATTAAAATGTTTCTGGATAAGGATTAGCTTCTCAAAAGTGTCCATCATTCTGTGTAGAAGCTTAAATATGTAATATAACCAAACTCCAGTATTAAAAATCTCTCGTGTAACTTTTCTTTATACAAAGCAAGATAACGGCATATAACACTGCCATTACGTGGCAAAATGTTAGCTATCTTAGTTTAAAAACAATCTATAAAACAAGACTTGCTTCGAGGTGTTTTTAAATAGCAGTGATTCCTATTTTCTTTTTTAAATGTATTACTTGCACTAACTTCCCTGCTGCTCTGATTCTGCATTTGTGGTACTTGTGACTACATTTTTCTTCAAATATAGATAGCTGCTATTTTTTTTTTTTTTTTTTGTCAGTAATCACTACTATATCATGTCTTTTACTATGTTTATAATATCAAGTATTTTCTTAAGGATGTAGGTATCAGATCAAATCTCCTCTTGTGCTCATGCAACTAAAAGCGAAAATTTAGAGAATTGACAAATGATAGCATGGGGCTATGTTCATATGTGTGATTAACAAGTTTGTTGTGGTTAAGGTGAGAAGCCAGAACTGTCAGTTTTGAAGAGAACAGTTGTCAAATTTATCTCCCAGAGACTTTAATTAAGGAATCGCTTAGCAAATTTGTAACACTATTTCCATTACTAAATATTTTGAGGCCTTTACTACTAAAATTTTAACCTCTGTTTTAAGTACAAAGTGATTTAGTCCAAGTAATGCAGCTTTGATTTTCAGCATTTGTTGTTTTGCTATATTTACATAAGAGCATTGATTGAAGCAAGTCTTGGTTTTACTAAGGTAGGATAGCATTTGCTATTGTTAAAGAAAATAAATACACTTAATTCCATAATACATTGTTATATGTACCCCAGTTGTTGTTAGTGGGGACTATGATACTGTAATAATATTTTTAAAAATTTACATCCAGAGAGGCAGTCATTTATGATGGTTTTGTGCCAGCTGTTTTTAGGGTTTGGATCACATTATACATACTTAGAACTATTACCCTGTGACTTATGTAGGAAACCTAATATGCTGAGTATCTGGCACTTGAAATCCTGCTTTTTGCTGGAGGTCCACATCTGTGGTTAACCTCTGTTGTTGTTTTAAAAAAATAAATAAAAATAAAAAAAATCTGTGCAATAATTTTTAAATGTGCTCCCAGGAATAGACACAAATGTTTTACGTATGTTTAAGCTGCATTTTCCTTTAGCGATGCATTTGTCAATTGCACTGAATTTAAATCTGAAAGTCAGAGGTGATTATTGATAGTACTTTTGTATTTTGATATTGACAGTTTATTCATTTGCATACAGTTATTGACTTCCCCCCCTAGCTAATTAAAAGACGGTCAAGTAGTTCTGCAGTATAGCTGCCAAAATAGACAGCTACATTTTTATGGTATTGCCATCTTTTCTGTTTCTTTTTTTTTTTTTTTTAATTTTTAGCTGTTTTACTTAAGCATAATAGCCACAATAGAACATATGAAAGATTATAAATACAGAGCTTTATTATCCTGATGTCTTGGGTCTTTTAAGTGTAAACTATCTGGAAGGTATCCATTTTGTAGGCTTGGGTTCTTCGTGAGCATACAATTGTTTATTTTTGCTGCTGTTCTCAACATCATCATTGCCTGCTGATGTGCCACGATGCTGCTCCAGTAGATAAAAAGCAGATTGCCTCTAATTTGAGCAGTAACATGATTGTAAGAGACCAAGTTTCACAGCAAGTAAAGTTTTATATTTGAGGTTCTTGCTCATTTTTTTCTGACAACTTATTCCTAAAGTTCACCTGACTCCAGTAGATTTTCTGTGGTATTCATTATATATCATTGTTGTTTAGGCTACTGTTAAGAAGCTTATCATAAGGAAAAATAGAAAGGAAAACTTGAATGACTAGAATATTCACTGATTAAAATAGAATAAAGAGCAGCTGTCACTCCTAAACATCATAAGGGATCTTACTTCTTCTCCATGTAGGAAATCCCCTAAGCTCTTATAATTTATCCAATCCCCATTTCCTGTTGTTGATCAGGTACCATCATTGACGTTCAAATGGCTTTTAGAAGTGGTAACTTTTAATTTCCTGATAGGTCTTAGAGTGTATTGAATTCTGTTTTAATTATTCTCTAAGTATGTTTAGGATTAAACCCCTTTTATAGATACTGAAAGTGCCTCCTTTTGTGATGTAAAAAACAAATATGGTGCAAAAGTAATCATAAGATTGAATTACATGAAGGGTGTTTTTTTTGTTTTTGTTTGCTTTTTGACATATAAAAATGTCAAGAGAAAGGCCAAAGATTTGTACATTTTCACTTATAAAGCACTCCTTTTTCCTTAAACTTCTTTCTGTCAAATTAGATTTAATGAGAGAGTACTATTTTTAAGGAGCTGTTTATGTAGAATGATTTTGTTAAGAGTAATGTAAACTATTGAATAGAGGCCTGAAGAGGAGTATGCATTTTTGCTATTTAAGGAATCACAAATGATAATCCTTATGTGAACAGGAAAAATAAATTTCAAATGTAGTGCTGTTTACCTTCTCAAAACAGTTCATTTCCGTAAGTGCATTTGTACACTTGGATAGAACCTGCATTTATTCTCACATGCTAAGGGTGGTACTTGCATTTGGTGAGTTACTGTTGACAGTTTCCGCAGAATCCTACTCAGTGGACCATCATTGTGGCATGGCAGCAAATGCCAACATTTTGGGGAATAGCAGCAAATCTACAAGAGACCCTGGTTGGTTTGTGGGTTGATTTGTTTTTTTCCCTTCTGAATCAGCAGGGATGGAAGGAGGGTAGGGAAGTTATGAATTATTACTCCTCCTGGTAGTAGCTCTGAAGTGTCACATTCAGTATCAGTTTGTTTGTTTTAACATGATTCTAGTTAATGTAGAGGAGAGAGAAAACAGAGGAAGCATTCACTTTTTTAAATACACTGATTTAGAAATTTGATGTCTTATATCAGTAGTTCTGAAGTATTAATAGCATTCTTTATTTCTGCCTTTATGTTGACAGTGTTGAAGCAGGGTGAATAACTGAGGCTTTTTTTTTTTTTTCTAGTAAGCTATTTCATGATGTTTTCTTCGGATTTTTGGATAAGTTCAAAAAAAAAACATTCTGCATGTTGTATCTAGTCTGATGTACTTATCCATCTCACTAAAAACAAAAACACAGACTGCGTTTTGTAGCTCTGTAATCCCTAAGTACAGATATGATTTTCTTCTTTCCTGACTTTGACATTGTAGCTGTAATGTTCTAATTTTGATTTTTACAAATCCTTTGGGTCTAATTCTGTGAGCCTACCTATAGCACTGGATTAAAATGTCTGCATCATTTCTTTAGTTATCCAGTTAACTTTAAAACTGTTGTAAAAGTGTAAACCAGCCCATGACAGTTTTTTGTACATGTTGAAGAACTTTATTGTTCAGTTTTCATGATTATTGTGTAAGGAAGACTGATTATAGATGTTCTATGCTGTCCTGGACCATGTCAGTTACACTTACGATGTATTTTGGTTCCACATCACAATGATTTGTCCCCAATGACCCTTTATCCTTTCTAGGCACATTTTTTGTTGTTGTTGTTGTTGCAGTTTCCCTTTGCATTGTATTGCTTTGACAACTGTAATTTGAATCAGATCTGAAAGAGGTCCAGAATAAAATATATTTTGATATTATGTTGGCTGTGTACATATATAAAACCTTTGATATCTATGTAGTTTGTATAGACTATTTAGTCAAGTCAAGAGAGGGATGCTATTTCTTGTTTACAATTTCTTGTTTACACTTTAATTGCATTTACTCCTCCAATGTTCTATTGTAGAATAAATTTTTTTGCTCTGAGTTAGCCTTCATAACATATTACATGTCTGTTCTCTCCCATACTGGTGTTTCTAATTGTAACAACTGCCATAAGAACCCAAACCACTGTTTTCATAAATATATTGTTTTCTAAGATACATAGTTACAGTAAGCCCATAGATAAAATTACAAATTTTACTATTTTATTACTTCTCGCCAGAGATAAGATTTTTTAAATGAAGGGTTATTTACTATTTTTATTAAAGGAAAATAGAGCATTTAATCAGCTAAGGAATAATTCTGAATTATTTTGAAAACTAATTATTGTACTTAAAGGACATTGTTTCACATAATCAAACTAAAAGAGACCTCAGATTCATTTGCTTGATTTTTAGGACAGGATGCTCAACTTTCTTAATGACATTTTTTCTGCATATAAACCTATCTAGTAACTTCCTCTTTAGCTAGTTGCTTATATTGCTAACAAAACTTATAATCTATAAGGAAAGATACTAGGCACCTTCCAGTTTTAATCCAATTCCTTTTAGAGACTTAAAAAGAATCATGGGTCATATTTTTTGTTTTGTTTTGTAAAAACTTGTATTCTCCCCAGCCTTTTACCTGTCCCTTCCATTTTTTTAAGGAGATACTAATACAGGTATAGCCTTGTCATGTTTTATTAAATGATAAGCTAATGCAGTTGCTAGAACTTTCCGACAGCCTTTTATTTTCAAAGGGTTAACTTTTATTGCATGGCATAGATTGTTAATATTCTGCATTTTACACTTTTTCAAAAAGTGTTGGTCTACTAAGAATTATAATCTGTAGAAGCTTGAGGTGAAGCTGAAATCAATTTGAGTATTCACAGAAAGGGTTATTTTTTATTTCATAGTTCTTATACTTTATACAGTAGGTCAGATTTCTTACCTGTGATGATACATAGCAGATCAGGCTAAAGTTCACTCTTTCCTCAGTATATTCATCCACAGATGCAGTGGAGGAAAAGCAACTGTGGATAGTAGTTTCGTGGTACTTTTTCCAGAGCACTCTGTCAACAATGAAATGTTAACCCTATGCTACTTTTTCTGCATGTTCTCAAATGTCATATCGCAATGCTTTGTCCTAACTTGTAATATTTTTGTATAAAATTTTTTAGGAGTTCCTTGTAATTTCTTTATAATTTAAAAATATATTAAACACAAAGTGTTTAGTAAAGTACAGAAGACAATTAGTAATGTTTCTTGGTTGTTGGGTTTGTATGATCAATTATGCAAACAACTCACATTTTAAGAACTAGAACCAGTGGGGTGGAATCTACATAGAAAAAGATACCACAATTTTATTTAAAAAACACACAAACAAAAACACCTTAGTAATAGTAAGTAATCCAGTGTCAGAATGGGCTCTACCAGAAAAATCTAAAGCAGAGGTTGGAGGGCTACTGGATAGGACTCTTTTCATTCAGGCACTGAATAGAAATGTCAGGAAGTGAAACTCTTGCAGTAAAAATCCAGTCACACTGAACTCAGTCTGAGATCAGACATTTGAAAACATCAGCTTCCAGAAATGCATATGTTCAAATGTAGGGGGTTTTGAAAAATCTACACATTGTCAGATCCTTTTCCATATAAGCTTTTTTTGACTGATGGAAAGATTTTTAAAAGTAAAAGGAACTCAGCAAACAAATTCTTAACCCTAGGTTAATTATCTGATTTCCCAACTTGGCGAGCAGTATCCCCAAGTAGGAGACGGAAATAGAGAACTGCACATTCGGCATGGATAGCATAATAAAGGTCTACCTACAGTCCTAAAATAATGTGAGTTTAATGTGACATAAAAAATGTAGCTATGTACTATGTCTTTATTTCCAGTGAAGTGGTTGAAATATTTTAGCATATGGAAATAAATTTGAAGTTGGACAAATATGATGTTGAAATATCTCTTATGATGAATCAAGACTAAATGAGAGGTAAGTAAATTTTACTTTTTTAACAATCTCGATAAATCTAGAGTTCATTGAAACCTTTTTTAAAATAAGGTTCCTGCCCTACAAGGTATGTGCACTGCTCTTCATGCTTGTTTATATGCCATAGAAGTGCATGTATATACAGAAATTGGGAAATGATAAATTCCCATTTCCAAGCTCCCAATTCCTTCTCAGTTGTAACCACTGTCAATATGTGTCCTTCCAGACATTTTTAATATGTGCTTTTTTTTAAAAAAAAAAAAATGGGGTTGTAGTATTTATTGATTTCAGAAAGACTTTCGTTGAAATTGTCAGGGGCTTTTGTCCTATAAGTACAAGTACTTTCCTATACCGCAAAGCAGTGATCTTCAACCAGTGTGCTGCAAGAATTTTTAAAACATGCACTACCTGATTATTTATTTAGGAGCACTGACCTCTTTTCCCTTAGATTGTTATTTTAAAAAAATGACAACAGCCAACACAATGATAGCCATCTGGTGTGAATGATTCGAGGTGAGACTTGTTAGATTGGCAAAATATGTACTTTTGTGTGGGCTGCAGAATTTTAGTAACTAGTTTATGTGCCATGAGATCAAAAGGTTGAAAATCACTGTCAAAGAGGTTAAGAGCATGAATTCTGCCTGATTGCCTAGTATGGGTCCCAACTCCACTACTTACTAGTTATTTGACCTAAGGAGTTACTGTCCTGACTTTCCTGTCTATAGAATGGGACTAGTGGAATGAGGTAGGAGGATCAAAATTGTTCATATACCTGTATTTAAAGCCCTTAGGGAATAGTGTCTGGCTGTGTAAAGTGCACTATATGCTACCATAATTTTGATTTTTAATAGTTGTGTTGTCTCCTATTATAAACAACTAGTGTCCTGGTGCACAGATTTGTGCACATTGAAAGGAAATTAATTAGAAGAAATATTTTGATATTGCTATTCACATCTTGCTAATGAAAAGAAAATAGGATTCTGCCGAGTCTCCTTTCTACCCACTCCAGGACTTCTGTGAGGATCAAATGAGATGAGGCACAGACATTTGGTTAAACTGTAAAACAATTGCACCTGGCTATAAAGCAAGTTGTGTTCCTGGGCTGAAGAAACTCCAAGGAGGCTAATCGCTAGGGAGAGAAAGCCGAGCGTTGCTATGTGACATCATTACCCGGGGCCCACAACCACTGTCTCTGGGCTGAGCTGTGGGCCGCATTTTGCGCCAAGGGACCTCTGCAGGGTTGGCTGCGATTTGGTGGGGTGTTGCTCCAGGGTGGTGGCGGGGCCTGTATCCCACTTGGGGGAAGCTGAGTGTTGGTTTGTTGGTGCCAGGTCCACGGTGCCGTTTATTTTTAAACTAGAGGCCTGGCGCACAAAAATTTGTGCACTGTGGGGGGTGGGGGGTCCCTCAGCCCGGCCTGTGCCCTCTCGAAGTCTGGGACCCCTTGGGGGATAACCACCTGCTGGCTTAGGCCCGCTCCCCGGGGGATTGGGCCTAAGCTGGCAGTCAGACATCCCTCTGGCAGCCCGGGAGCCCTCGGGGGATGCCCACTTGACAGCAGGGAGCAGGCCTAAGCTGCACTCGGACATCCTTAGTGCTGCTGAGGAGGCGGGAGAGGCTCCCACCCCACCGCTGTACTGGCAACTGTCAGCCTGGCTTTTGGCTGAGCAGAGCTCCCCCTATGGGAGTGTACTGAGCACCAGGGAGCAGCTCCTGCATTGAGCATCTGCCCCCTGGTGGTCACTGTGTGTCATATTGACCAATCATTCCCAGTTGTTCTGCTGTTAGAGTCAATTTGCATATTACCCTTTTATTATGTAGGACTAGAGGCCTGGTGCACAAAATTTGTGCATGGGTAGGGTCCCTAGGCCTGGCCAGCGATCAGGGCCGATCTGTGGGGCAACCAGCAGGGCAATTGGGGGGCCCCCACTGGCACCCGCCTTGGCCGGCCTGGTGCCACCTGCTCGCGGCCCTGCCCCCCGCCACCACCACCAGTCGCCTCCCTCTGTGGGGTGACCGGCAGGGTAATCAGAGAGACCATGCTATCACCCACCTTGGCTGGCCTGGGGCCTGTGGGCTGGGGGCAGCTCCTGCATTGAGCGTCTTCCCCCTGGTGGTCAGTGCACGTCATAGCGACCCGTCTTTCCACTGGTCGTTCCGCCATTCAGTCAATTTGTGTATTAGGCTTTTATTATATAGGATGGCCAGTGTGCATCATCGCAGCTCCTGCATTGAGTGTCTGCCCCCTGGTGGTCAGTGCACGTCATAGCACTTAGCCTTCCTATAAAATAAAACCCTAATATGTAAATTGACCTACTGGTGGAATGACGCACACTGACCACAAAGGGATAGACACTCAAAGCAGGAGCTGCCCCCTGGTGGTCAGTGTGCTCTCACAGGGGAGTGCTGCTCAGCCAGAAGCCGGGCTCAAGGCTGGAGAGTGCAGCAGTGTTGGTAGGAGCCTCTCCTGCCTCCGCTGCAGGTGGGCAGTAAGGAGCGAGCAGTCCGAGACTGTGAGAGGGCGCAGGCTGGGCTGATGGGACACCCTCCCCTCCCCCCTGCCCTCCAGTGTGCACATTTTGTGCACCAGGCCCCGTGTGTGTGTGTGTGTGTGTGCGTGTGTTTATAACAGATATTTGTTTGTAGCACAAATTCACCAGTTGATTATGATGCACATCCCTAGTTAATAGGCACATTCAAAGAATTGCAACTCACCCATTTTCTGGCATTAAATTAATCTGTTATTTCAAGAGGAGTCATTTAGGAATTTGTAGAAAAGACATTTCGTGGGAACAAGAGAATAATTTAGACCAAGAAATGATGACCATTTGGCAGGAGTGAGGGAAAACAACTGATTTTTTTAAGCCTATGTTACTAGTCACTAAATGTTGAAGCTATCGTTAAGTTTTGGTAAATATGGAAGACAATATTTGCCACAGTACATTATATAGGTTAAGTTTAATTGTGTGCTTCATAGAAGTACCAGAATACTTAATGGTCTATACTAATATTGGTGGGAGCTAAATTTCTGGTCCATGTGCAAATGAATAGACATTCTTTTTAAAAAATATATATATATTTTATTGATTTTTTACAGAGAGAAAGGGAGAGGGATAGAGAGTTAGAATCATCGATGAGAGAGAAGCATTGATCAGCTGCCTCCTGCACACCCCCCACTGGGGATGCGTGCCCACAACCAAGGTACATGCCCTTGACCGGAATCAAACCTGGGACCCCTCAGTCCCCAGGTCGATGCTCTATCCAGTGAGCCAAACTGGCTAGGGCAGACATTCTTTTTTTACTATTTTTACACATTTCACCCTCTCAAGTCTTGGGGCTTTTTTTTGTTACTTCCTAAAGCAAATACTTGTTGGCGATCTGGTATGTCCCAGGTATGTTTACCAGTGTAAGTATGCCTGGTGTGTAGGCCTCCTGGGAGATTAGAAACTTGGCTGCAGTGAGAGGGCCTGTGAAATGGGTTAACGGTTATGGTTGTCAATGAGAATTCGTAGCAATGCCTAGGGGTAGGGGCTGTGGAATAGAGGCTGGCAGGAACTGGGTGTCTTCCTGATTAGTAACTGAATTGAAATGGCTGAGGAAGCTTTGTCTCCTACATTCAGTCACATTCTCATCTCTCCAGACTGAGATACCTGCACCTCCTGAAAGGTGTCTTCCCCTCTATTCATGTAATCACCTCCTCCTAATATGCCTTCTTCCCTCCCTCATTTTCTTAATCCTTAATTGTCAGGTTCAATCATATCAAGTGCTTCTGGGGAAGAAGGCCACCCACCAACTCCTTGCCCACTTCCTTCCTCTGCCTTCACTGAGAGTGAGGTGTCAGCGCCTAGACATAGCTCTGCTTATAGAATTGCTTCCTATCTGCTCTGATATTATTAGACTGAGTTCCTGAAGGGCAAAATCTATCTACTGTACTTCTCTCTGGATCCCCAGAGCCTAGAACAGTGCCTGGAAAAGAGTAGTTGTTGGATTCATTTGAGGTGGTGGTAAGAGTGGGAAGGCATTCCTGGAGAGTGAATTTTAAAAATCAGAACACAATTATAAAAAGCACCACCTCTTTCCTATAGATGTGAATGTGAACAGTTCCTTTACATCTGAACGTCAATTTCTTACCTGTAAGAAATATCTATCAGTCTTTTTTTATTCCAGATGAATTTTTGGAGAGTTTGTTCTAGGTCTGTGAAATACCAGATATTAAGCTGTATTACAAAGCCACTGTCCTCAAAACTGCCTGGTACTGGCACAAGAACAGACATATAGACCAATGGAATAGAATAGAGAACCCAGACATCGACCCAAACCACTATGCTCAGTTAATATTTGACAAAGGAGGCAAGAACATACCAGTACAATGCAGTCAAGACAGTCTCTTCAATAAATGGTGATGGGAAAATTGGACAGATACATGCAAAAAAAGAAAAAAGAAAAAAAATGAAACTAAACTACCAACTTACACCATACACAAAAATAAACTCAAAATGGGTAAAGGACTTAAACGTAAGATAGGAAACCATAAAAATATTAGAGGAATCCACAGGCAGCAAAATCTCAGACATATGCCAAAGCAATATCTTCACTGATACAAGCTCCTAGGGCAATGGAAACTAAAGGGAAAATAAACAAATGGGACTACATCAAAATAAAAAGCATCTGCACAGCAAAAGAAACCATCAACAAAACAACAAGAAAGCCCACTGCATGGGAGGACATATTTGCCAATGTTGTCACAGATAAGGATTTAATCTCCAACATTTACAGGGAACTCATACAACTTAACAAAAGGAAGCTAAACAACCCAATCAAAAAATGGGCCCTAGTCGGTTTGGCTCAGTGGATAGGGCGTCGGCTGCGGATTGAAGGGTCCCAGGTTTGATTCTGGCCAAGGGCATATGCCTGGGTTGTGGGCTCGATCCCCAGTAGGGGGAGTGCAGGAGGCAGCTGATCAATGATTCTCTCTCATCATTGATGTTTCTCTCCCTCTCCCCTCCTCTCTGAAATCAATAAAGAAATATATTTTTTAAAAAATGGGCAATGGATCTAAATAGATACTTTTCAAAAGAGGACATAAGGAAGGCCATATGAAAACATTCTCAAAGTCACTAATCATCCAAGAGATGCAAATCAAAATGACAATTAGGTACCATCTCACACCTGTCAGAATGCCAATCAACAAAACAAACGACAAGTGCTGGTGAAGATGCAGAGAAAAAGGAACCCTCGTGCGCTGCTGGTGGGAATGCAGACTGGTGCAGCCACTGTGGAGAACAGTATGGAATTTCCACAAAAAACTAAAAATGGAACTCCCATTTGACCCAGTGATCCCACTTCTAGGAATATATCCCAAGGAACCAGAAACACCAATCAGAAAGGGTATATGCACCCCTATGTTCATAGCAGCACAATTTACCATAGCTAAGATTTGGAAACAGCCTAAGTGCCCATCAGCAGATGAGTAGATTAAAAAACCATGGTACATCTACACAATGGAATACTACACTTCGGTAAAAAAGAAGGAATTCTTACCATTTGCAACAGCATGGATGGAACTGGAGAGCATTATGCTAAGCGAAATAAGCCAGTCAGAGAAAGATAAATATCACTTGATCTCACTCGTTTGTGGAATATAATGAACAACATAAACTGATGAACAAAAACAGATCCAGAGACAGAGAAGCATTGATCAGACCATCAAACCTCAGAGGGAAGGTAGGGGAGGGTGAGGGTAAGGGGGAGAGATCAACCAAAGGACTTATATGCATGCATATAAGCCTAACCAATGGACACAGAGGGCATGAGTGGGAGAGTGAGGGGGAGGGAATGGGGGGATAAGGACACATGTGTAATACCTTAATCAATAAAAAAAATTATTTTTAAAGAGAAATATCTATCGGAGATATCTTGCTTTTGAGGTTTTAAGGATTCACAGTCATACAGATTATTTAGCCCTGTAACTAGCATAATGAGGCTCTCATACTTGGCATGATTATTATTGTTACTATTTTTACTGTTCTAAACATGCCAGAGAAAACAATTGTTTCACAGGGTAATTTGTTGAAAATAATCCTATATAACAAAGAGCTAATATGCTAATTATACTGGACGGCCGAATGACCATCTGGATGGCCTTCAGGACGAAGCTGGGGTTGCTAGGGCTGAGACAGCCGGGGCTGTGAGGGCCGAGCCCCTTGCACGAATTTTGTGCATCGGACCTCTAGTGGGTTATAATTACATGTACAAAGCACTATTACGGGAGTGAATGGGGAAGTAGTTTATTGAACAAGCTATTATTTACAATTATATTTTGTTAGGATGGGACATCTTAAAATATGTTAATTGTTTTTGCACGCAGCCTCGTTAAATGGTGATGATGATGTATGTGTCATCAGTTCCCTGTGTTACTTTATCTGTATTTTTGGTGTGTCTTGCCCTTAGTCTACTACATTTTATGATTTTTTTTAAGTTGTCAGGAATTGGGAAATGCACTTTTAAAAGCAACTCTGTGCCAAACATCCATTTTGTAATCTATTATTTATAGAAAAACATTAGAAATGGCATCAATATTAAGAAACAAGGTTCTAAAGGCATAGCGTTTCACATTTCACTTTTTGGCTTTTATTTCAATAATCTCACTTTGACCTCAAGGTCAAAATAGCAGTCCACTTTTGTGGGTGTTTGGTCACCTCTGTTTTCAGGCATAGAAGTTTCGGTCTAGGTCATTTACTTCGATGGTAATAATACATAGTAATTTTAGATATTTTTAAAGTAAAGAGGGTGTGTGTGTGTGTGTGTGTGTGTGTGAATGAGAAAAATTACAAGTACAAGTTTTATCTAGTTTTAGGCATGGTTCTTAAGTGCTGCTAATTATAGGCCTTTCAGCCATTTCAGGAATGGCATCCCACTCACCCACGTGGGGTGTGCAGCATGAGGAAGAAAGAGAAGTGTTGCCTAACTCACTGATACTGTGGAGTTGTTTGTTCCGGTAGCATACTCACTCTCCACTCCTACCTCTCACCTACCTGGACATAGCCTCTGTTAGTTACATAACATTCACACTGCCAGGCATTTGTAAACAAAACCGCTAAGTTTTATTTTAACATAAAGGGGATTATGCTCTACTTGTTTTTGTGTGGCTGATTTTATTTCACTTAATATATTAAAACGTCTTTCTCTCATTCTTTAAAGAAACCTTATTGAGTTCTAATTGACAAAGTACATATTTAAATTGTCGTTTACATATTGACCTGTGTATACACCTGTGAAACAATCACACAGAATAAACCTGTCACCTTAAGTTTTCTCATGCCCCTTGACTATCCTTCTCTCTCCACCTCCTTCTCCTGCTCCTGCCATTCTTGGGCAACCACCGATTGGCTTTCTGTAACTATAAGTTGCTTACATGTTCTAGAATTTTGTAAAAATGAAATCATTATGTACATTTTTTGGTGGGGGAGGCAGTCTAGTTTCTTTCACTCATGTTTTATAAATGAATAGTTTATTATTTTTTATTGTTAAGTAATAGTATGTTGTATGGATATACCGTAACCTGTTGATGAACATTTGGGTTCTTCCACTATTTGGCTATTGCTAATAATGTTCCTATGAAGACTTGTGTACAGACTTATTTGTGTATTAGGCATGCTTTCATTTCTCTTGAGTAAATACCTAGGAATAGAACGGCTGGGAAATATTATGTGTTTATTTTTCTAAGAAACTGCCAAACTTTTTAAAAGTGGTTGTATAATTTATTGTTTTACATTTCAACCAGCAGTTCATGAGAGTTCCAGTTGTTCTGTAAACTTACCAACGTGGAATGGTCAGTCTTTCAATACAAAAGTCTTTTAAATAATTTTAGATTTACAGAGGAGTTGCAAAGATAGTATAGTAAGTCCCTATATCCTTTACCCAGAACCCCCTGGGAGTAGTATAGTAGGCATACTTATCAAACTAAGAAATTAACATTGATACAATACTTTTAACAAAACCAAAATTTATTCAGATTTCACTGCCCCCTCCCACTCGCCCCCCCTCCCACATCCAGTCGAGACATGGCTCAATGCCATCATGTCTCCTTGGTCTCCTCCAATCAGCAACACCGTCTGTCTCCCTGTTTTTCATGACCTTGCCATTTTTTGAGAAGCCTGGTCAAGTATGCTCTAGAATGCCTCTCAAGCTGGGTTTATCTGATGTTTTCTCATGATCAAGCTGGCATTTTGGATTTTGGGAAAGAGTATAACAAAGTTTAAATGTAATCACATCATTACAAGGAGTACGCCACATCAACATGATTATTATTGGTGATGTTAACTTTCATCATTTGGCAAACACAGCGTCTGCAAGGTTTCTCCACTGTTAAGCTTCTGGTTTTCTTTTCACATACTCTATTCATTAGAAGCGAGTTACTGATTCCTCGCTGTAGGGGAGAGAAATTAAGCTCTACTTCCTGAAGCTTAAAATAATCTGGACGTGTTTTAAAAAGCACTGCAATAATTCATACTATTAGGGGGATAACGAGGCCCTGCAAGTATCCTGTATTCTCCTTTAAGTTATGCCCTCCAATTTTTACAATCTTCAGTGGAGCTTGCCTGTGTCAGTTACTACTGTGTTTTAACGGTGATTCCTTATTTTACTCATCCCTTCTACATTATTTGGAATTCTGTAAGGAAGATCTGTACAGCCCTTTTCTCATGTTTACCTATCTAATCATTTATTTATATCAGTGCAAAGTATGGTAATCCCAGATACCAGCCTCACTTCTGACATCGACTACAAATTTGGGGATCCCCAAGACTGCCTTCCGATTTCATCATTCGCTGGGGGGACTATTAGAACTCAGCAAAGCCCTTTTACTCACAGTTAGGTTTTTATTAGAGCAAATTAAAATCAGCCAAGGGAAGAGGAGCAAAGGATAGGGTTCATGAGAATTTCCATTTATTTGCCGTCCACCAAAATACCATGAAGAAACTGTTCTCTTACCCTGAAAATTCCCCTGTACAGCCACTTCATAGTCAACTCCTCAATCCTGGATCTGTTTATCATTCCGATAGTTTCATCCTCTCCAGGATGGCAGATAAATGAAATAACATATGTAGCCGGACATGATGTATCAAGGAAGGGCCCTGCTATAAACAGGCGGCAGGGGTTGGGGGTGTAGGCCTAGGTTAGGTCTGAGTCAGGAGGCTATACCTCTGGACTGTGAGCTTTTCCCTGCCTCCTTAGGTGGGACAGGATGGCCCAAGCCAGGACAGTTAGCTATTTCCCTTCCCCGGATCAGTTAGGCTCTGTGCAGACCCCAGCGGGTTAGGCTGTGGTTAATTTCTCCTGAGGGCAGCCTCTTAGGAAGAAGAGTGTGGCTCATTTCAGAGTGGTTCCTTTCCCCTCCTTCCGCCAGAGGCACGAGGGCATTGTTCTCAGATTTTAAAAAAAATTTATTTTTATTGATTTCAGAGAGAGGGAGAGAGAGCAGTATCAATGATGAGAGGGAATCCTTGATGGGCTGCCTCCTGCACATCTCCACAGTGGGGATCAAGCCTACAACCCAGCCATGTGCCCTGACCAGGAATTGAACCATGACCTCCTGGTTCATAGGTCGATGCTCAACCACTGAGCCACACAGGCAAGACTGTTTTACTGTGAGCACCTGGTCCAGCTCCTGTAGCTAAAACTCACAAAAGTGAACCCCCCCTGCCCCCCCCCCCCCCACTTCTTGTGACTGAGTCTCTCTGGACTTTTAAACTCTCAGACGTGTCCTCACTAAGCCTCCAGCAATTCACAGTTACAGTTCAGGTTTTCCTATCCCAGCACTGGACCCATGACTGTTTCTACTCTTGAGTTTCCGCTTCTATAAACCATGATTGCTGTGTCCACCCCATCTGTCTCTCCATCTCGGAGGCAGAGGTTTTCTCTGAGTCCTCATTTCCCTTCCGGATCCAAGAGAATATGTTGACTTTTTAGTCTGCTCCGGTTTTTTACTTGTTAAGACAGAGCAGTAGATTCCAAGACCCACTCTCCTGTCCAAGACCCTTACTTGTTGGACAGGAAACCGGAAGTTGTCTCCCACCTTTCGAGGACCCTTTACTAACACGGGACCTACTTGAATAATCGAGGGTTATCTATTTCAAGGTCAGCAGATAAGCAACTTCCTTTCTGTCTGCAGCCTTCATTCTTCTTTGCCATGTGGCAGACTACCGTGTTCACAGGTTTGGGGGTGGACATCTTTTGGGATGTCATTGTTCTGCCTATCATACACCACTATATCTCTTTTTTTTTTTCAAAAGTCTACTTTAAAGAAGATGAAATGTTCAAGAATACAGGGTTAGCAATCACTCCTGCTACTGCTAAGCAGCTCTTGTTGCTGAATGACATGTAGAGAGGCTGAGCTGTCCACCCCTTCCTTTCATTCCAGCAGGTGTTACTCTGTGCATTGCCCAGAAAAGCCAGATGGCAGTGCAGGAAACCAGTGCTCTCCTGTTTTCCTGAGTTCTGTTACTCAGAAGCTCAGGTTCCTCGGAGAACTTAGTGGACTTTCGGTCACATACGAGTGTTATAAAGAAACATGAAGGAAGAGAGATTTCTCTCCAGACTTCATGGGTGGTGGCAGGGGCACTGGGAACACAGAGGAGAGAGACTAAAAGAATGAAAAATCTGTGGACTCCAAGGGCAGAGAAGACCATTTCCTGCTTTCAGACAGCACTACTGTGTAGTTCAAATATTCTGAGAGGAACAGCACTAAGGTGTGTCTAGGCATGTGGGACCTGTGCTGCCAAATGATGTTCATGTACCACCCAGCCAGTGTGGCTCAGTGGTTGAGTGTCAACCTATGAACCAAGAGGTCACAGTTCAATTCCCAGTCAGGGCACATTAAGGTTGCAGGCTCCATCCCCAATCTGATGCAGCCAGTCAATGATTCTCTCTCATCATTGATGTTTCTCTTCCTTTTGCTTTCTCTCTGAAATCAATCAAAATATTATATATATATATATATATATATTTCCAGGGACCAAGGAGTACCTAGAAGTAGCAAAAAACTCGAGTCCTAAAGAGGCCATACATTTACGAAAAGCGCTCTAATCTCTTGCACCAATAAAGCATTATCTGAAGAATACCTCCCTCCCATGCTTTGACATACAGGGGGAAGGTGGTGGGAACTTCATAAAGTACTAGTGCATTTTCTTTTTGACACTGTGTAATGGGGTAGACTGGAGAGTGGCTCAGAGTCAGAAATTACACTTTATCTTTTTAAAAAATTCTATTTCTTTAACACTTGGTTGAATGTCATTTATGCCTGGTGCTTTGCAATTAATTTACCTGAAAGTCATTTATTCTGCTCAAGGTCACATAGTAAATTTCTTCCATGTTCAACTGTATTGAGGAAGAGTAAGAATAAGAATTGCTTTATGTATAAATATATCTTAGCAATCCTATGACAAATGAAACTTAGTACAAATTTTTTAATTGCAGAATATAATAAAAGCTTAAATATAAATTATACTTTGGCAATCAATTTGTTTTGAGACATTTTAGGCAACAGTTGTAGTCAGTTCCGGGGAGGATTTCATCTCAATCTGCTTAAAAATTTCCCCTCTAAAAGTCCAACATTGTAACCTGATAACATTTTTACAAATTCTTTACTATCCCTTAAAAGAAATTCACTAAAATTGCTTCTTGACAGGTAATGACAGCATTTTAAGCAAATAGCCTGAAACTGGTGTTGCTTCATTTTCAATTCTGTGTTTCAAAATGAAATTAGGGTTCTTTAGAGTGAAGACTATTTCTTGAAGAGTCAAATTGAACTGAGAGAAAATAGAAACATCTCAGCAGATCTGAACAGAATGATTTCAAAATCCTTGTGTCGTCCTCACTCTGTCCTAAGAAAGGCAGTCGATTGAAGGTGCTCTCTGAGGCAGGTGCTTCTATGTGAGGTGTTTGGATGACATGACAGTTACAATATTGAACTGACTGCCCTTCCTTTCCATTTTATATTTCTAGAATGTACTATGTGTCTTGAATGAATGATTGCCTGAGTAACTGACTGAATGAGTGAGTTGGACTCATTTACTTTGTGTCACTTATATTTAGGAGAGTCCTTGGCACATGGTTGTGTTGTTGGTGGAAATGGGGCCCATCCACAGAGCTGCAAGAAAAGCATTTCCGGACCCACGCGTGAGGATGAGGACTGTTCCCAGCACCTGGTGTCGGTGTCTCATCCATGACCACGTGGCTCAGCTCCATCTCACTGTGGGAGAAGTCCATCCTGGTCTTCACCAAGCCCAGAGGAAGGGCAGGGTCCAGAGATGCTGTGCCATGGCCTGGCATCGACAGAGATCTGAAGCTGCCATAGTTCAGTTCAGTCTATGCCAAAGAGTGGTCCCGCTCAGCCTCCCTTCCTGTGCAGCTAGCTTAGCCTCTGCTCCCAAGCCCATGCTTGGAGCCGCGTGGTGGCTACAGGGGGAGAACACACATGAACAGGAAAAGGAATGGGCAAAGGCATGCTGCCCAGAGAGGCCTTTGTTAAACTCTGATTATGATCCCTGAGTCCTGGGGGACAGAGGCTTTTCTTTAAGCTAACCAATCTCTTTTCTAATCTTCCATGGGCTTGTGTTGCCTCCTCCCTGGAGCTTTGGCTGCCAATTCTTCCCTAGATCTTCAGGGTTTTGTGTCCCTTATCTAAGCTGATTCTTTTCCTAGCTTAGACACCTTCCCTTTTTGGTGCCATCTTGGCTTCTACTGCACGTGTCCAGCAAAGGAATTTCCTCCATCACTGTCCCCCACCCCCTTCTGTGGGATGGATGGTGGTTCCCTGGGGAGAGGGGACAGCCAGTCCTCCTCCTCCTTCTTCTTCTTCTTCTTCTTCTTCTTCTTCTTCTTCGAGAGAGAGAGAGAGAGAGAGAGAGAATATGTTTGTGTGTGTGGTGTTGTGTCTGAAGTTATAATTCCAGATGGGATCAGGCTCAGCCAATCTAGCTGTCTTCTGTTAACTCCCAGCTGCCTCCACTAACAGTTGGTACTCAAACATCTATTTGGGTTGAATGAAGGAAAGAACAAATAAA
Organism: Myotis yumanensis; assembly: GCF_028538775.1. NCBI lineage: Eukaryota > Metazoa > Chordata > Mammalia > Chiroptera > Vespertilionidae > Myotis > Myotis yumanensis. The sequence goes on from NW_027223753.1 coordinate 180,889,640, forward strand.
GGAATGAATCATGGTAACTCAGGATTAGTAAGGTCCAGTGTTTGCTCTCCTCGCAAGGGTTAAGAAATCTGTACAATCACACCTGCCCCAACTGGGTGTCTAGGCTGGGCTGATCCTTACCAGTTTCCCTTGCCCTGGTCTTTGAATGGAGTAGAGGAAGGAATGTCTGGGTTGAGTCAGCGGAGCTCTGTGCGTCTCACCTAACTTCTCCCTCATGTGCCATGTGAGAACCACAGTGCAGGTTTAACAGACTGCTGGGGGATGACCAAATCCTGCAAGGAGGTGACACACTGCAGATGCTAAATATCATTGTTTGCCGGGGAAAGAAAGGTTCTGGGAGTATGATAATTACTTTTCTTAGAAAAAAAATGTATAAAAGTACCTAATAGTTTTGTTCTTGCACCTGATGTTTAATTAATTGGGATCAGTTATGTATTTACTAGGTTATATGATTTGGCAGTTACTGCTATGCATATTCAGAGAATTATGTGATCCTATAAATCCAAACCGTGTTATTATCAGTGTTATTATAAAAAAGTGTTCTTTTGTTACCTTCAGGTATCTCTTATGTAAAGGCATTTAGCTAACTTCTTGAAAACTTTGATAATGGGGAAAAATGAATCATGGTTATCATCAAGATAGGTGAACATAATTGCTTATGGGACTTCAAACCAGCCTCCATTAATAGCTTCTCTGTGCATTTACTAAGACAATGAGAACAGTAAATTACAAAATAATGACAATACATCAAGGAGGAAATTAAAAATACATTTTGCATAAATATTTGAGATTATGAACCTAAATGAAATGTCAAGATTGTCAATTTAAAGATCTAAGAAGAGTTAATGTTTGAAAATTTGAAATGTTTTGATAAGAAGGTTAAGATGACAGGTGATATTCTAATGATCTTGACATAAGAACTTTAGAATTTGGAGGGAATAGCAAGATAACCTTTAAACCTAACTATTGAGTGTGTGTGTGTGTGTGTGTGTGTGTGTGTCTTAATAGATGAAAAGACTGAGGTCATGAGAGGTTAAGTGAAGGTTATCCAAAGTTTAACAGCTGCAAGTAAATATTCAACAGCTGTTAATAAACATTGAATTGAAGCGGTGGTACAGGACAAAACATGTATTCTGGAGAGCTGGGGCTAGACCTAAGATATATACGCTAATGTTTTGTTACTTCATACATTGAATCAGTGAAAAAAGATACACATATTAATATTTGGACCCAGTTAACATTTTCTCCAATTCATTACTCACAGAGAGTGTGGTGGTGCAGTAGAGATCTGGCTCTGAAAGTAACAACTTGCATAACCTCAGGCAACTCTTGTGATCTTTAAAATTCTGGGGTTTCCCCCTTTTAGTCTGTAGAGTGGAAATGAATAAGGTGCATCACCTATATGGTGATCACAGGTATAGACAGAATCACTTGGAAAACAACTAACTTACGTCCAAGAAGTAATTTTTGCATTACCAACACCCTACTAGAAGATTGCTCACCTGCTGGGCCACGTGACCATGACCTTAAGTGAACTGGCACCTTGTGAGGCATCTTAATGTTTAGTCCTTCTCCCCATATCCAACTGCCAGCATTTCCTCTCCCGGCTCAGCCCCAAACACCTGTACTGTGATGATGAATTTATATGTAGTGACAGTTCAATGACCACAAAGATGGAGAACTCAGTCTCAGCTGAATGATTATAAGAAAGATCTTCTTAAAAACTGCTTTTGCTAGGGTGGTTGTCAAGAGGAGGAGCTCTTGCCCTGCCCCTGGAGGCCCTGGGGGGATTGAGGTGTTGTCCCAGTGGCTGGATGACACGTGGTGTTTGGTTAGTGCTGACACCTGACAGCGTGTCCCACAGGGAGGCCCCGGCTCCCACAGTGCAAGCAGGTGACTCACTCCCAAGAGTGTCTTCCTCTGACGAAGAGCGGAGCAATGGACCTACTACTTTTCTGAGTCCTGCTTCACCCAGATGGAGACCGTGCACACAGTGCCCAGAGGTCTCTGCCTGGTGGTTTCACACAACAGCTGGTTTTGACATGTAGGTCAACCTCTTTCTCTCGGGGCAACCTTCGGCAAGTTCGTAAATTCTTTAATGCTGCCTTTTCTCCTACTTATAAAGCTGTGATAATGCTACCTTTAGGGCTGTTGTAAGGATTAAATATGCCCACATGAAGTGCTCAGTGCCCACTAGTGCAGAACGTGTTAGTTCAGTGATTTTCAACCCGTGTGCCATCCAGCGTGTATGAGACTTTCTGAACCTCAGAGGGAGGGTGGGTGGGAGGAGATCAACCAAAGAACTTGTATGCATATATGCATAACCCATGGACACAGACAATAGGGTGCTGAAGGCCTGGAGGGCCAGGGGCGGGGGCCGGGGGTGGGCTGGGAGAGGTCAATAGGGGAAAAAGGGGGATATATGTAATATTTTCAACAATAAAGATTTCAAAACACACACAAAGTTTTATACCCTAACTTCCATAGAAAGCCAGGTGAAGATAAAATGTTTATTATGTATATATGAGGGCATACTTCCCAAATAGCAAAAGACTAGAGTGACATTAACAGGATCAAAATCATTATCATTATCCTCTATGCAAATTTCCTTAAATTCTGCCTTTTTGCCCCCCATGATTAGGACAAGGTTGAATATCAAGACTCAAACATGCTATTTTGTGCTTTTGTCCAGAAGAGATTTTGTTAAAGGCTGTTTTACATTGCAATTTCTCAAACTACTTGATTCAAACATTGCTTTCCACACACACAGAAACAATTGTGCCATTGTCATCTATGTTTGGTGTGCCCAGCATTGCAGCGATTAGTTTGTGTGCCATGAGGTGAAAGGGTTGAGCATCACTGTGTTCGTGTCCTTCTTTCCAGGCAGGGAGGTGTGCAGTTGTTCCCGTGGATACCGGCCCTGGACAGAGACGGAGGAGGATGGAACCGTCTGCAAAACTGTGGAGACACGGTTACAGTCCCCACGGGACCCCCTTGGCCTTCCCCGCAGGATGGCGGCTGTCCGCTGTGTTTGGGAAGTAGAGCAGGTGGAATTCTCAGGATCCAAGGTGGTTTCTGTGGCCAATTTGGAAAGGTCCTTCTCTCCAGGGTGTGGGCAGTTCTGCCACAGATGTGGAGGTCCTGGCTTCCCTTTCTCAGGGTGCCAGTGCGCCCCACAAATAGTGAGGTTAGCGACCAGAGCAAATAAAGGGCGGTGCCCTCTGCCAGAGCAGAACTGGGAGGTGGGGCGGGGGGTGGAGAGCCCAGGCCACCCTGGGGGCCCATGGGGTCAGAGTCAGGCCATGGATTGAACACACATCCCAGCCAAGGCGAGGGTGAGACCTATATTCTGAAGGACCCTGAAATCTGGACTAGCAGATGTTTGATGCAAAACAGAGCCTTCACTGGCCGCAGAATAATATCCAAATTGCTTCAAAGGACCCTTCATTGCCTTGTAGGGATCTGACCTGAGACCACATGAGGATTAGAATTTCTGTCCTTTATCTCAGGGCTTGTCCTTTATCACCTGGCCACACCCCCAACCTGGCCACATTGGGACAGTCCCAGGAAATGCACTCCCCTCCAGGTGTCCTTCCCATGTGCTTTTATTGTATTAAGGAATTAATAAAACCAGTAATTGTTTAGCTCCCACTATGTAATAAGTATGAATATTAATCCCTCAATTCAGAAACAAATACAACTTTATTTTTTTAAATGTTTTTATTGATTTCAGAAAGAGAAAGGGAGAAGGAGAGAGAGAAACATCAATGATGAGAGAGAATCATTGATCGGCTGCCTCCTGCTGCCCCCCACTGGGGATAGAGCCCACAACCTAGGCGTGTGCCCTTGGCTAGGAATCAAACTGTGACCTCCTGGTTCATGGGTTGACGCTCAACCACTGAACCACACCAGCCAGTCACTACTTTATTTTTTAACTAGAGGCCCAGTGCACGAATTTGTGCACAGGTGGGGTCCAGCCAGCCTGGCCCAATTGGGGTGGATTGGGGCAAACCTGTCCTGAGGAGGAGATGGCAGGAGGTTGGCTGGCTGGCCCGCCCCAACTGGGACACAGTCAGGGCCAGGCTCACCTGGGGGAGGAGCCATGGACCATTGGTGGGCGGGCCTCTCCCCCAATTGGGTTGGGGGGCTGATTGGGGGCAGGGCCAGTCATGGGGAGGGGCTATGGGAAGTGGGCCGGGTAGCCCCACCACTGAATGGGTTGAGGGGGGCTGATTGGGGGTCAGCAGCTAGGGGAGGGACCATGGGAGATTGGCCGGCCAGCCCTGCCCCTGATCAGAGTGGGGGCGGGGGGCGATCAGGGGCAGAGCTGGCTGGGGGGAGGGGCTGCAGGAGGTTGGCTGGCTGGCCATTCCCCCTATTGGGGTAGGGGGGCAATCTGGAATGGGGAGGTTGGCCGGCCGGCCCCTTCCCCTGATCGAGATGGTTTGCTGGCCACAGTGGGGAATCATAGTGACCGGTTGTTCAGGTTGTTACGGTGTTCTGGTTGCTGACTTTTTATATAGAGAGAATATACAGATACTCAACTTCATATGTGGCTTTGAGCTCTAATTCAGATAAACTAGAGGAAAAAGTTAACCTCAGAACTTTCCAGACCTCTCGTCAGGAACCCATCCCCACCCCAGGGTTAAGCTACAGTTCTAGAATTCAAATATGAGGTGGGGTGGGTGGGGTGGGTGGAGAGCCCTGAGGTCCTTGGTTTTTGGTGCCCAGGTTGTTCTTGGGAAGCTATTGTCCCTGCCTGTAAGGTCCCTCCAGGCCTAGCTTCTCCCTGTCGCTCACATGCTCTCAGGTACAAGAACCCTGTAAAGCTCACTGGTCTGGGAGTAGGGCAAGGGCCTCTCTCCCATCCCCAGAGCACTTCTCCCTCCTCCATTTCCCCAAGCTCAGAGGAGTCGCCTGTAGATCTGGAGGGGGCAGTCCCAATCCTCCTCCTTCACTATTTCTCTAACACAAACTGTTTAAGTGTGATGTTCTTTTCCATCCTTTACTTTCTTAGCAAAGTCTCTAAATTCTCTAAGGGGCTTAAGCCTTTTGGGAAAGGGAAGAATCCTCTCCTGAGGCAATGAATATACAACTGACTACCTACTTAAAGGTTGAATGCAGAGAAAAAAAATAAAGGGGTGAAAAAAGCCCCCTAATATCTCAAAACATTACCCAGCCACAGCTGTGTGCTTGCTGAGCCAAGGGAATAGGCCCGAGTAAATATGCAATTAAAACGTACCCACATCCTAGGAAGAATCACATGATGTTATAATTATTCCATTACTTTTACTCCAGTATTTATTTCTGGGCAGCTCATGTCCCTTGCGACTTTTTCCAAGATCCTTTAAATGCCTCCACAACAGACCTGTTTGGACAAAGCATATTTCCAAATTGGAAGGTTCGAAATAATGGCACGCCGGGAAGCAAGTCAAAGCGGTGTTCCTTCTTCCTCGGCTAGAGAATAGGCATGGGTTGCTTTACCTTGTCTGTGAAAGGACGTCCTATTGCAAATCAAGATCTTGAATAATTTCAACTTGTACCAGCAGAGAAGGGTATTCCCCCCTCCCCCACATTCTTTGGTATTATTATTATTTTCCATTTTCCAGAGAGGAGAAAGCAAACAGCAGTAAATACATGCATTTAAAAGTAGGTTTCATTTCTTCTTAAATTACACATTGTGTTGTTTTCAATCATCAATATTGCAGTGTATAAAGTTCTTTGGCTTTTTAGGAAAAGGTAATCACTTAATGCACTTCATTTGTCTGTTCGCGCCCGCAGCCTTGCTCAGGCAGCTGTCAGAGGCAGAGCCCTTCCTTGGAGGCACTGGTCTCGTGTTTATGTGCATATTAATGAAAGCCTGCAACTTGCCTATTCTGACTGTAACATGTTGCTGCCTCTGCCGTTGATTATGGCCCCGGATAATTGCCACGTGGGTCCCGTATTTAGTGGAAACAAAATGTATTGATGACAAACATGCATCCTATCAGGAAGCCAGAGAGATGGATCTAAATTCAGAGTATGCAGTAAAAACAAGTATGTAAACTCATTAGGTAGACAAGATGCAAATTTACAGAGCCCGGGAGAAATGATGAGACAGCTTCCAATCTGGGGCAAGAGGCGGCGGCAGGCCTCATTATTGTAGAAGCATGGCTGAAAAATAGATTTTTCAGGGCACGCTCGTGTGGAGGTGAATATTAAACCATTCTGTCCCCTGGGAGGCGGCAGAGCACATGCCCAGGGACTGTGGTGGAACAGCTAACGGGCCGAATCGCTGTGATCAGGATGGTCATCCCCGGTGCTTGAATGTCAGTCCTGACTAATCAGAAGATTGAATCAACAATGCAAGGCCATGGATTTTCCCTTCATATGGGCTAGGTGGCTGTCTTGATTGTTTGGGCTTCCATAAAACACATACACACACCCCAAAAAAGCAACAACACCACAGACAGGGTAGCTTAGAGCAAACAAACCTTTATTTCTCAGCATTCTGGAGTCTGTGAAGTCCAAGATCAAGACGCTGACAGAAGCAGTGTCTGGTGAGGGCCGCTTCCTGGTCCTCCCACGGTGGAAGCAGCAAGGGAGCCCCTGGTGAGGACTCCACCCTCATGACCGAGTCATTGCCCAAAGGTCCCCCTCCAAACACCTATTCAACATACGAATTTGTGTTGGGGGTGGGGGTGGGGTGGGGGGGTGGGAGGAATACAACTTATAGCAGTGGATTTTCAGTCTAAAAAATGATTCTGTTTTTATATTCTGTTTTTATCACCTAACCTCAGTGATATGTCCCATCCATACAAGTGTGTTAGCCCAAACCAGGTCTTCAGGACTATGGAGAGAGCGAGGGAGAAGAGAGAGAGAGAGAGAGAACACACAACTAACTCTTAAGGATCTCTAAAGTCCTACTTGAAAAGTGACTTATGTGGTAGGTTGAACAATGACATCCCACAAGATATCCATGTCCTAATTCTTGGAGCTGGTGGAACCTACCTTATATGACAAAAACAGAATTTCGCAGGTGTGATTAAGTTAAGGGTATTGAGAGGAGAGATTACCCTGGATAATCCAGGTGGGTACAAAATGGCATCACACAGGTCCTTGTGAGAGGGAGGCAAAAGAGATTTGACACAGAACGGGGGAAGGTGACTATAGAGGGAGAGAATGGAGTGATGTGGCCACAAGCCAAGGATTACTGACAGTCACCAGAACAAGGAAGGGTTGTCCACTAGAGGGGATGAAGCCTGCAGACACTTTGATTTCAGTCCAAAGGGACTGATGTTGGACTTCTGGCTGTGAAAGTATACATTTCAGTTATTTGAAGTTACCCAGTTTGTAGTAATTTCTTCTTTTTTTAAAAAAATATATTTTATTGATTTTTCACAGAGAGGAAGGGAGAAGGATAGAGAGTTAGAAACATCGATGAGAGAGAAACATGGATCAGCTGCCTCCTGCATACCCCCGACTGGGGATGTGCCCGCAACCAAGGCACATGCCCTTGGCCGGAATCGAACCCGGGACCCTTCAGCCTGCAGGGCCACGCTCCATCCACTGAGCCAAACCGGTCAGGGCTGTAGTAACTTCTTACACCTGAAGAGCTACCCCACTAGCATAGATCAACCAGGATGTTCAGTGAGAGAGAAATAGAAATTCATGTATTTGAAGTCACTTATTTTTGTGTCTTATTTTTACAATGTCATTCTTATTCTAATACAGATATTAGTATTTATCATTATAAAAACTTTAAATATGTGGCAATGCCCTAGATGTAGGAAACGGCCAATGAGAAAAATGGAAGTTGTAGATATTGCATAGCTGATGAACTTTGTAATGTCAAGGCAACATTTAGTCAAATGATCTCCTGCAGCTGGTTGGGAGACAGACCCCATGTCTGTAGAATCATTAGCCCTAAAGAGAGCAGTTGGAAAGAGCCTGGATATTTGTATGTTGGCTAATCTTTGCTGCTTTCCACAGGTTATTACAAAAAAGAAATGAACCCAGGTAAGAAGCGGCCAGTTTGCAAGAACTGGAAGATAATAGAACCCCATGTGGTTGGAAAAATCAACTGCTCTGCATCCCACCAAGGCAGAAGACAAGGTGCTACTAAGAGAGTTTTTCAAAGCCCTGGCATTAAAAGATTCTCACCCAGACAAAGGAAGTTAGACCTAGCAGCAAAGATCAGATGAAGTCTGTGTGTCAGTGGCCACAAAAGGAACTGCCATTTCTGTGGGGCCAGAGTGATGGCTCAACTCTGCAGTAAGGTAAGTTTAAGAAATAATGCCCAGCAAAGAGTTCTGGAAGGTTACTGACACATTAAATCATACCAGGACCAAATAGACGAGAAACCATGTATTTGAACAAATTTTAATGCTAAACAAACCACGGGCCTGGGATTGTTCAATACTCATGTCATCCTCAGGCTCCTAAAACTGCAGCGTCTGAAAAGACTGGGCTTCCTTGAAGGAGGGCTCAGGGAAGAAATGTCTCCAAACTCAGATGTGGTCTTGAGGGACAATGGTCAAGGGAGAACCACCTGGGCAATGCCACAGGCTTGGGGGACAATGAGTAAGGGAATTCCTCCCAGAAACCAGAACCAAAGTCTTACCAGGGAAAGACTCCAATTCCAGGGCAAGACTATAATTACTGCCCAGTAAGACTCTGTCATTCTAAGGACCTGTGGTTGCTGTGTATTCTGATTCTTCTCTTTTCTGAGGAGAAATTCCTATTGTGCATATGTTGTCTTATTCACCATTGTTCATTGAGGATGCTGTAGGTGAAGGGATGGGTGAGGCGGGGATGGGGACGGGAGGGAACAAGCTGGTTGCTTGCCCACTAGGAGACACACCCAGATCTGGTGGGGAGACTGCATGTTGCCCAGATAGCTTGGATTTTAAGGTGGGTGCAATAGCTGGATGGAACCTTGACCGGTCTTTTTTAGGGGAGGGGTGAGTGTGTTTTGTGTGAGGGAAGAAAAGGGTATACACTCAGATATTTGGGTTATCAGAGGGTGGGCTTTGGGAAATTGCTACTTATTTCCAACTTTCTTCTCAGCTAGGTGTGAACATGTGACTAATTTTTGGCAACTAGAGAGTGAGCTGAAGTGGTATGTGTAACTTGGAGATAACTTACAATTTAAAGACAAGCATGTTTCCCTGGATATTGGCTTTCCACCTCTTACCATAGGCTGTGGAGTGGATGTTGGGGCAACCTAGCCATACCAGTGTGGATGAGGGCAGGCCCTTGGGGATGGGAGAACAATAATTAGCAAGAAGCTGTGTCCCTGAGCTGCATAAGCCTCTCCAGCTCATACTGCACCATGGTGTTCTTTTTTCTTCTTTTAAAAAAATATATTTGTATTGATTTTGGAGAGGGAGATGGAGAGAGAGATAGAAACATCACTGATGAGAGAGAATCATTGATTGGATGCCTCCTGCGTGTGCCCTACCAGGGATTGAGCCCACCACCTGGACATGTGCCCTGACTGGGAATCAAACCATGGTTTCCTGGTTCATAGGTTAACACTCAACCATTGAGCCACACTGGCCTGGCTGGACATGGTATACTTGAGAGAAGCTTTTATCTTATTCAAGGCACTTATTTGGGATCCTTTGTTATAGCAGTTTCATCTTTATCCCAACTAATATATACCTCATATAGGCCTCATGTGTTAATGTTTAATTAGTGAACACGTGAAAACTATTTTGAATTATATATACATGGGTAGTTTCTAAAGAGTTAGATGTCTAGATTGCTTAAGACATGAATACTTTTCTTACAGTCTTACCTGAGTGGCCATTGCCCCAGGCAAGACAAAGTAGGTGTCAATCCATTCAGGTTGCTACAGCAAAATACCACAGACTGGATAGCTTATAAAAAATAGGAATGTGTTTCCCACAGTTTTGGAGGCCGGAAGTCGGAGACCAGGGTGCCAGCATGGTCGGGTGAGGGCCTTCTTTCGGGTTGCAGACTTGTTGTTGGACCCTCCCATGGCAGAAGGCACGGGGAGCTGTGTGGCCCTTTTATAATAAGGGCACTAGTCCCATTCATGAGGGAAGAGGTCTCATCTCCCAATCCCATCACCTTGGGAGTTAGGTTTCCAACATATAAATATTGGGGGTGGGGAGAACACAAGCATTCAGACCATGGCGATAGGTAATCATTCTTGTACAGGACTCTGGAAGCCCATCTGGGAGCGCTGGGATGAAACTGAATGTTGAGGAGGTCAAGCCTCCTGGTTCTCATGTCTGGGCAATGATGTCGGGCTGAATGGCCATTCCCGCGGCTTTCGCAATCTCGACTTTTTCCTTTTAGAGATCTTAATTTAGTTCCCAGTGATTCCTCCTGCATATCGCAGTAATTTGCAAGCATAATGGGAAAGATCAATGCGAGATCCCCCGTCAACCTCCAAGCCCTCCAAAACATGTCAAAGATTCGTGAGAAGACATCACTTAAAACCCTGCTTGTGCTGGCGCTCTCTCCGATTACCTTTCTTCCTATGTCTCCCCATGGGAGCTGTACAGTATGGTGATATCCATAAACCCCGTTGCCAGTAGAGAAATCAGTAGATCACAGTCTAAAAATATTTCCTTATTTACAATTCTGTACTCACTTCACTACCCTTATTTGCAAGGAGGTTTCCTGATGATGACCATCGTAGGGAAGTAGGTGGGCTTCCTGTGTGGGTTCTAGCCAAATACTTCCCAGTTTCATTTCTCCTTGTCCTCAGAGTACCTCAGGCACTTTTTTCTTACCTTTGCTTTTAAGTCTGAGACTATGTCGTTAATTAGTCTTTGTTGGATGGGACCCTCCTTGAATGTGTGAGGACGGTGACCTGGAATGACTACCGTTACACATACCTCAAGTCGCCTTTCTGTAGGTGACTGTCACTTAAGAAGCCTCATCCTGAGTGTGAAAGAAAGTCACTGGGCCTCTAAAAGCTTCTCATTGTGTTTCTGGTTCTAATTTTTAAACAACCTTGAGTGATCTTAAAGCCTTTGAAAGGAGATTCCAGTGATCTTATTCCAAAAGAATGACTTGAAACTTAGGGTATCCCTGTCATCTTGGGTTTTCCCCTGAGTAGATTTGTAGAATGGGGCTATTTTCACATTAAACCAGACCCTCTTTCTTTTACTTGGTTTAGGTTAGTATTTGACTTATATTGTCCCCACATTTGACTCCTTGTCCATCCCTACTGTGGTTTTTATCACTCCTATTTTGCTGACAAATATTTGTTGAGGTCCCAACTCTTCATGTGTTCAAGTGAACACTCCCCTCTGATCTTTCTTTTGCTATTTCCAAATAAATACATACCTGTACAATCATTTGGTATTATGCTCTATATCTTTGGATGACATAATTTAATTAAAAATTTTTTTTATTGATTTCAGAGAGGAAGGGAGAGGGTTAGAGAAATAGAAACATCAACGATGAGAGAGAATCATAGATCGGCTGCCTCCTGCAGTGCCCCACACTGGGGTCGAGCCTGCAACTCTGGGCATGTGACCTGACTGGGAATCGAACCGTGATCTCCTGGTTCATAGGTCAACGCTCAACCACCGAGCCATGCTGGCTGGGCATAATTTAATTTTTTATGCTCACATGCTAATAAGCATTATCCAATAATAAAAAGTGGTAGATGTACTTGAATAAAACACTTTGATAATTATACAATCTTTAAATTAATTAATGAGCCAAAGGCAGCTAAACATTAGCATTTAGAAAGATCTCTACAGCATTAGCTACTAATGAGTTCATTTAGATCCATCGTGCAACCCGTTTTGGAAAGCACAGACCATATTTAATCAAATTCAATCAGATCTAATATTGAAATTCTGAACACAAGGCATTGAGTGTGAAATTACCATAGAATTTTAATTGTTAAACACATTTCTTGTTGGTACTTATAGATGAATGATAATTTGATGAGCAAGTAGGTAATCTGTATCCAGTGGAAAGTTTAAGGAATAATAAGGAATTCTAAGGTGTCCTGGCTAAAGTTGATCATTCACAAACAAATTCTAAATTTGTTGGCCTCAGCTGCTTCAGAGGCTATACTGCCCTCAGGTAAGAGGGTGCACTTTTGGCCTTATTTTTCCCTTTAGTCTGTCATTTTTATTTTGAGAGGGAGAATGTAGAAAATTTTAGAAATGTATTATTTTAACAATTGATTCATATTATGCAGTTTAAATTGAAATATAATAATAATACAGAAATATCCCCCCAACCTGACTTCTTTTCAGTTACTACTCACACTCTTATCCTGACTTCTAACAATGCTGAAGAATTTTGCCTGTTTTTGTATTTTATATAAATGGAATCATACACCATGTATATTTTGGCCCGACTTCTGCTTAGCATTGCATTTGTAAGATTTATTCCTATTATTTTGTGGCCTAGGTCATGCTTTTCTTATTGCTGTGTAATATTCCAGTGGGTGAACAGCCCACAGTTTATTCATTTTACTGTTGGAGGATATTTGGTAGTTAGTTTCCAGTTTCTGGCTATTATGAATTGTGCTACTCTGGACATTCTATATAATAAAGAGGTAATATGCAAATTGACTGTCACACCCTCCCACAAGATGGCCGTGCACATGTGGTTCAAGATGGCCACCACAAGATGGCCGGCAGGGGAGGGCAGTTGTGGGCAATCAGGCTAGCAGGGGAGGGCAGTTAGGGGCAACCAGGCCAGCAGGGGAAGGTGCCAGAGCAAGAACCCCGGGATTATGTTGCTAGGCATCAAAGGAATTAGTCTGCAATAAGTTTCTTTCTGGGCCAACAGTTCTTAGAGTCCCAATTTCAATGTCCAACAGTTTTTTTATGTGTACATGCCAGCAATAATATTTCAGTTCTGGATGGTAGGCAAACAGTGGCAATGCAGGTCCAACCTTTTCTGGTTTGGTCATGGGCAACCTGCAGGAGGGCAGTTGGAGGGGACCAGGCCTGCAGGGGAGGGCTGTTGGGGGTGACCGGGCTGGCAGGGGAGAGCAGTGGGGGGACCAGGCCTGCAGGGGAGGGCAGTTGGGGGGAACAGGCCTGCAGGAGAGGGCAGTTGGGGGGAATAGGCCTGCAGGAGAGGGCAGTTGAGGGGACCAGGCCGGCAGGGGAGCAGTTAGGTTTCAATCAGGTTGGCAGGGGAGTGGTTAGGGTGTGATCAGGCTGACAGGCAGAAGCAGTCAAAAGCAATCAGGCTGAGGGCAGTTGAGGGGACCAGGCCGGCAGGGGAGCAGTTAGGTTTCAATCAGGTTGGCAGGGGAGTGGTTAGGGTGTGATCAGGCTGACAGGCAGAAGCAGTCAAGAGCAATCAGGCTGACAGGCAGAAGTGGTTAGGGGTAATCAGGCAGGCAGGCAGGCGAGCGGTTGGGAGCCAGCAGTCCTGGATTGTGAGAGGGATGTCCAAAGGGTCCCAGATTGGAGAGGGTGCAGTCTGGGCTGAGGGAATCCCCCCACCCCCCAGTGCACAAATTTCGTGCTCTGGGCCTCTAGTGTTTTATATTTAGTTGTGGAAACTATACGTAACAGAAAATTTACCATCGTAACCACTTTTGAATGGTTGGTGGTGTTAACTACATTCACACTGTTGTGCAGCCAATCTCTAGAACTCCTTTCATCTTGAAAAACTGAAGTTCTCTGCTCATTAAACAGCAACTCCTCATTTCCCTCTTCCTCCACCCACCGGCAACCACTGTCCTACTTTCTGTTGCCCTGAGTTAGACGACTCAGATGAGTGGAATCACACAGTATTTGTCTTTTGAGGACTGCCTTATTCACTTAGTACAATGTCTTCAAGGTTCACCCATCTATATAGCAAGTCACAAGTTCCTTCCATTTTAAAGCTGAATAATATTTCATTGTATGTATATACCATATTCTAGTGCATGTTTTCTATGAACATATGTCCACATTTCTGATGGGATTACATGTGGTTGGGTCATAGAATATGCAACGGTTCAGCTTCAGTAAATTTTGCCAAACAATTTTCTACAGTGGTTGGATCAATTTACACTCTCACCAGACACGTGTGAACTAGCTACATTTTAATGCAGTAACATTGTTTCTTCTAGCTATGTACATTACAACGACCAGATGCTATTATAGGAAAGAATACATAGGATTGTATTGAGTACATTTTCATTTTAAATACTCATGCTATTAATTAAGAAAACATCAACTTCTGCTGTGGACACAGCTCATTTCTAACTCACCAAACAGTTCAATGTGGGTGTTCCCACTGAGGCAGCCTCCTCACCTCTGAGAAGTGACTCAGGAATTCTGAATTCTTACATTTTGTGGCTCTACCATATTTAACATGTGGCTCCCAGTGTCATCCTAAGCTCTGAGATCCAGGTAGAGTGTGGAGCAGGCACACCATCTTTTTAATCACCTCAGCTAAGAAGTGACATATATTCTTTCTGTTCACCTTCCCTTAGTAGGAACAAGTCTCATGGCCACATCTAGATGCAAGGGGTGAGGGTGGGAGTAGGGGTATACTGGGCAAATCTTTTCATCAACAACTCTACACTCTGGACAAGGAGCACAAATATTTGTTAGACAGTTATCTGTGTTTGCACATATGCCTTTGCATTTTTGTGTACCACCCCCTCAAAACCATATTTTCCTCAGGATCCCTGGATTACAGCCGTGATGCCAGAGATCAATGGAAAGATCTTAGAATCAGTTTGTCATGGACAAACATGATCCGTTATTGAGACACAGCTGGTAGGAGAAATCTATATTAATAAAAGCATAACATGCTAATTAGACCAGACGTCCTTCCTGACGTCCTTCTGGAAGACCTTCCAGATGAAGCCAGGGCTGCGAGGGAAGCCCGGGGTCCTGGGTGCCAGAGGGAAGCCGGTGCCGGCAGCTGGGGGAAGGAAGGCCTATTCTTGCACGAATTTCGTGCATCGGGCCTCTAGTGTTTTATAAAATGCTTATGTACAGTAAGCCCCTGTCTGCATGGTAACATCTTACATCATTTCTTACTGTTTGAAATCTTTCTCATAACTTTAAACTGTAAGCAGGGAGAGTGATTTGCAGGGAAACTGAGAAGAGTCTGTACAAAGACACATTTTAGGACATGTATCCTCTACAGTCACAATCAGAATCTTGGTAGATTCCTGATAAGCACCAGACGTGCAGTATTTTGAAGTGCTGATCTGAATCAAGGCTTTGGATCTCAACTATCTGGAAAAAGCTTCAGGTCATTCAAGTCTCAGCCGCGTCCAATATCTACAGATTAAGCATAAGGCAAGAAAGCAAATCACATACATTTACGGTGACAAATGAGAGGAAGGTGGAGGGCTCAGCATCAGTGGTCATAATAATTTTTGTTTTACAAGATAAAGGGGAATGCAGTTTATTAGCATAAGTAAGGAAAGTAGCAAAATCTCTGTCCAAGGTGATAAAGAGAGAGCTGTCTGACTGAGACCAGTTTGGAGTATCTATCTTTCATCTCCAATCCATAACCAAAGTGATCTGTGCACATTGCCTGTTGCAGTAGCTTCCTTTTCACCTGCTTCCTAAAATGTACCTATGTGTCTCAGTTATGTTATGAGGCTGTTTCAGTGGAATGAGTTTTAAGGTTTTAAAAATGAGTAAGTTGCCTTATGGCACATGAAGCAGTACATATAAGGGATGGTGTTGGGTAGCAGGGGGATGGAGAAGTCTCCAAAGATAGATAACAGCTACATTGTTGTATTGAATCTGAACAATGTGCAATGGCTATGTGCTGCACACTTTATGGCACCGGTCCCTTTAGCCTGCACATGGAAGAAGAAACCAAGGTTCAGAAAGGTGACCTGCGCATGGTCACTTAGCTAGTAAAAAGAGCCATAACGTGAACTGGCTCTGACTCCTAATCACAGGCTCCACAGCCAAGAGCAAAGAGGTCCTCCGACAGGGCGGTGCTAGAGATCCCAGAGGAGATAATGGAGCCCGGATCATCCTCGGAGTCACACATAGACTTGCCTTTAATGAAACTGACATCCCCTTTGACAGTGAGGACTCACTATCATTTACATGCACCACTGTGACCTCTCCCAGTGGTGGTTAGAGCTTTTCGTAAAAATAAACAGAAGCTAAAAAGCAACCGCAGTTTTCTGGTGTTTTAATGTCTAAATATTCTTTTCATTTTAACACATTTCGAAAGTTTGCAGACAAGCCAAGCTTCACAACCATTAGAAGCACTGGGTTAGTACAATAAATACCAATACAAGATACAATTGCTCTAGGGAAACAGTGGATTTTTTCAAAAGGTGGCTTTCTGCCTATGTACTGTATGTCAGGTTTGTCTTAACATGATGATATATTGACCAGTGAGAGAAGCAAATTAATTCTGAAGTGTTGGGGAGGGGAGCATTTTCCCTCTATCTGTCCAGGCTGGTCTAATAATTAAATTGACATGAGACACATTAATAGGAGATAACAAAATGCAATTCATATGTACAGAGGTCTCATAGATATAGGACCTAAAGAAATAATCAAAGCAAGCAGCTTTTATCCTTTTTGGATAAAGAAACAATAAATTTGTGAAGAATTGACAAGACAAAAATGTTTGGGCTGGGGTAGTAAATTAGTGAAGAAGAAACAGGTTTTCTTTATACAGACTTCTCGGCCCTACATCCCCTTTGTCTAGTGATAAGGATGTGTCTCTCCCTCCTGGTGCAGGGAGGGTACCTTTTACCGGGGAGATTTATTTTCTGTTTCCAGGGAGACAGGAAAGGAAGGTCAGAGTGTCTTTCTTGCACATTTTTTTTTCTCCAGTAACTTTAATTCAAAATAATTAATATGCCAAATTGGCATATTTTGGGGTGGCAAGTTTTGCTACCTTATAGTATAATACTGGGGGGTTTAATTTGTTACCTAGTCAGAAAGAAACTGGAAAAATCATACTGTAACTATATCAAGGGTATCTATTTTTTATGCCTTACTTTGCTTCCCAAAGCACTGGCAACTATTTGACCTATGATAAACAGTACTACCAATTTAGGGAACATTTACATTTTTCAATTCCTTCCCATCTGTTTTCAATCTCAGCTCTCAAGTGCTTTATTTAGTGAAGTCCATAACACATTTAAACTAATTAGACTTAGTTTGCTAACAGTATTAGAATGGGTTAAATTAAAAATTCAATTCCTCAGTTGTACTACCCATATATCAGGAATTCACATGTGGCTAGTGGATACCATATGAGAGAGCTCAGATGTAGAATACATCCATCATCTCTGAAAGTTTATCCGACTGTCTGTCTTCTTCATCTACCTGGCCAGAGGGGAAAGGAAGTGTAGAGGAGGCAGACACTTCTCTAAAACATTTTGGCCTGGACAAGGCACACTTTTGCTTATTTTTTACTAGGGGCCCAGTGCACAAATTCATGCTCCTTGAAAGAAACTGTGGGCCATGAGGATGCTGTGGGCACAGGGGCAGGTCTTGGCCTTTCCTCAGTGCCCCTACCTGGCCCTCCCACCATGGCCCTTGGTCCCCCGTCTGCCTGCAGCCCCACTCGCAGGCTGTGCAGAGCGATTTGGGCCAGCGCCAGTAGCGGGTATGAGCAGGGCTGGTGCTGTCAATGGGTGCGAGTGGCGGCTGCTGCCCTGATCACCCCTCAGGAGCAGGGGGAGGTGGAGAAGCCCTCAGGGGTGATAGGGGCTGGCAGCTGCTGTTCACACCCGCTGATGGCGCTGAGTGATTTGGGGCCAGCGCCGGGCACCAGCAACAGGTGTGAGCAGTAGCTCCAGTGCCAGCAGCAGGTGCGAGTAAGCTGGGGCCCTGCCTTGGTCTGGTGCCCCCGCTCACCTGCTCCACCATCTCGCCGTGGCCAATGCCCACCATGTTCCCCTTTCTGCCACCTGTTGCAGACACCTGCCATGTTCCGCACATGCCCCATGGTGGTCAGCACACGTCATAGCGACTGGTTGTTTGGTTGTTCTGCTGTTCGGTCTATTTGCATACTAGAGTTTTATATATATAGATTGGTGGAAATAAGTCTTTTGGACTTCTATGCAATGGAGTCGGGTGTCTTAGTTCATTCGGGCTCCTATAACAGAACTACCATAGACTGGGTGGCTTAAACAACAACATTTCTCACAGTTCTGGAGGCTGAGAAGTCCAAGGTTAAGGGGCTAGCAGAATCTGGTTATCCTGAGGACCCTTCTGAATTTGTAGATGGTCCTCTTCTCACTGTGTCCTCACATAGTGGAAGGGTGAGCGAGCTCTCTGGGGGTCTCTGTTATAAGGGCACTGACCCCATTTATGAGGGCTCCACTCTCATGATCTAATCACCTCCCAAAGGCCCACGTTCAAATGCCATCACAATGGAGATTATGGTTTTAACATATAATTATCACTTTTCATGTCTTATAGTTTTATATATTTTATATATTTTTGTGATTTCATCCAATTTTGTTATAGTATATGGAATGAGGCATGGGCCTAAATGTATTGATCTCCATGCCTAAGAGTAGGGAGCCCACAAACTATGGCTTTTGGGCCAAATCTGGTCTGCTGCATGTTTTTGTAAATATATTTACAAAATATATATTACAAACTTTATTCCAACATCATAAAACAATGAAGAAAGAAATAATAAAACCATAGGGACTGAATTTTAGTAGGCAGATAGCCATTTCCATTACACCAGACAAATTTAATAATGCAAATATGGCCTAGACTCGCAGTGGTTCTCAACCTTCTGGCCCTTTAAATACAGTTCCTCATGTTGTGACCCAACCATAAAATTATTTTCGTTGCTACTTCATAACTGTAATGTTGCTACTGTTATAAATCATAATGTAACTATCTGATATGCAGAATGGTCTTAGGCGACCCCTGTGAAAGGGTCGCTCGACCGCCAAAGTGGTCGTGGCCCACAGGTTGAGAACCACTGGCCTAGAGGAAAAGCCTTTGGCAATAAATTTGGGTCTAAGTCCTTTTAGAACCCTTGTGGGTTTCTGCCATCACAATGGCCTCCGAACTGTTTGACATTGAGGGAGTCAGACACCCTGACTCAGATTCCTTATTTTTAAAAGACACCAATGGTAACTCAACCAGCATGACTCAGTGGTTGAGAATTGACCTATGAACCAGAAGGTCATGGTTTGATTCCTGGTCAGACCACATGCCTTGGTAGCAGGCTCATTCCCCAGTGTGAGGTGTGCAGGAGGCCGCTGATCAATGATTCTCTCTCATCATTGATGTTTCTATCTCTCTCTCCCTCTGCCTTCCTCTCTGAAATTGATAAAAATGTATTTAAAAAATTAATAAAAGACACTGATAGTAATATCTAATTCCTAGGGCCTTTGTCAGAATTACTAGTAAATATTAAATGTGTATAACATAGAACTGCAAACATGCTTTAACGTTTAAATATATGTATTTGTGTGATAGATTGTGTCATAGACCCCAGCTCCTTGGCCCTCCCAGCAACCTTATCTTTTGCCATGAGACTTTGTAGTAGAGCTTCCTGCCCCTTGAATCTCGGTTGACCTTGTGACTTGTTTTGGCCAATAAGATGAGGCAAAAGTGTCACTGTGCCAGTTCTGAGCCTGAGCCTTTTAGAACCCTTGTGGGTTTCTGCCATCACAACGAGGAAAAACTACTTGGGGGGGCCAGTCCCAGGAGGAGGGTGATGGACATGTGGAAGGGTGGTACCAGTTGGCCCCTCTTGGATCATCCAACCCAGAGCAAGTGCATGTCCTAAATAAATGCTTATGATTGCATGGCAATGAGGTAGTTAATGTCGTTGCTTGTCCTAGACCATTATATAGTGACAGTAAACAACCACAACTAGTTTATTCCTCTATAGCTATTCACTTGAACAACTTAACATTTTAATTAATATAACCCATCTAAAATAGAAATAACAAGTGAGATAAAACAGTGCAAAAATTCATATGGAATAAAAAAGGACCCCGAATTGCCACAGCAATCCTGAGGAAGAACAAAGTTGGAGGGATCACAGTACCAGATATCAAGCTATATTACAAAGCCACTCTTCTCAAAACTGCCTGATACTGGCACAAGAATAGACATATAGACCAATGGAACCCAGAGATCGACCCAAGCCATTATGCTCAACTAATATTTGACAAAGGAGGCAAGAGTATACAATGGAGTCAAGACAGTCTCTTCAATAAATGGTGTTGAGAAAATTGAACAGATATATGCAAAAAAATGAAACTAGACCACCAACTTACACCATACACAAAAACAAACTGCTATTTGATTCTTAGCACGTGATGTGTAAGCTACTCCACTGTTGATGGCACCAGCACTAGCTTTCTTTGTATGGGCAACTGTCAGCACTGCCACAGAACTGCTGTGACACTATTGTGGGGGGGAGGGAAACATGGTGGGGACATCTGAGAGTACCGCCCTTTCCAGTCTGCCTCCTGAGGCCATGTTCGTTCCATTGTCTCCTTATCATTCCCAAAGTCTGAAGTATGTCCTCCTCCTCCCACCGCCTTTCTGCTCCTATAGTTTACTACTCAAGGTGTGAGCTATTCATGGTCAGTATCCATGGGCACTGTGATGGTTCATGTTATGTGCCAACTTGACTGGGCTAAAGGATGCCCAGAAGGCTGGTAAACACTATTTCTGGGTATATCTGTGAGAGTCTCTGGAGGAGATTAGCATTTTATTAAGCAGATTGCATCAAGAAGATTGCCCTGGCCAAGGCAGGTGGGCATCATCCAATCTTTAGAAGGGCCGAATAGAACAAAAAGCTGGAGGAAGGGTAAATTCTCTCTCATCTTGAGCTGGGGCATCCATCTTCTGCTCTTGGACATGGAACTCCTGGTTTGCTGGAAGCTATCCATTGTCTACACGATCATCAAAGTGCAACAGGGAACTTGGAAGGCTGATGGACCTTGAGCTTTAGCAAGGGCTAAAACTATGCACTGATTGTTCTGTCAAGACAACAGTGGCTCAAGCAATTTCCTGACCTAATAGTCTCAAAGTAAATCTTTACTAATAGTTAGTGACCTTTAAGATAGTCTGTCTGCTACCGGAATTGCCTGCCTAACTAAGGTCAAGATGTGTATTCTAAAATTGAATAAAAGCTAATAGGGCCTGGGCCCCAGTGAAGCCTTTCCACTAGAGAAGGGTTTTCTGCCTGGTCCCCCATGATTTATAAATTCATATTTTTTGTTTAGTGTCTTCATTTGTGTGGGGCCCTTTTCCAGATCCTGACCCCTAGCCATGCTGGTTGCAGATTCATACTGGTTCTCAGGTCTTTAGACTTTAGACAGCCCCCAACCCCAGACTGGGAGTTACACCATGGACTCCCCTGCTACCTTCGCCTACTGACAGACTGAATTACACCATTGGCTTTCCTGGTTCTCTAGCTTACAGAACCAGATCGTGGGATTCTCAATATTCATAACCGCGTGAGCCTATTCCTATACTAAATCTCCATTAATAAATATCTCTACATTCCCTATTGGTTCTGTTTCTCTGGAGAACTCTAACAATACAGTCATATGGCTACATAAATACTGTGAATAAAGCATTCATATTAATAACATGTAAAATGAATGGGAATCTATACAGATAATATATATGTATTTTTAACTTTATTTTTATTATTGACGTTATTACAGATGTCCTCATTTTCCTCCCTGCCCACCTCCACCCAACTGCCCCCCTTCCCTCTGGCTATCACCACACTGCTGTCTGTGTCTATGGGTTATGCATATATGTTCTTTGCCTAATCCTTTTACGTTCTTTCTTTGTAAATCCACTGAACCAACGATTACATGCAAATTCTACATCTTCCCTGTCCCCTGCGGGATGGAAGGCAGTTTCTGGCCCTTCCTCTTTTGTCCAGCCCTTTCATGTGGCCCCTGGGTGTTGAGAATCTTAGGAAAAAAGAGTAGTTATTCTTGCCAAAGGAGGAACTTTGAAATCAACAAATGCTGCAGGCTTCTAGCCAGAGATTGGCTAGCGGTTAAAAACTTTTGCCTAAAATGTTCATTTTGTAAAAGAAATTTAAATGACAGTTCTAATAAAACTCTAGAGAAATAGGCTTTGAGAGGTGGTATTTATCAAATGGACCATAAACAGATTGGGGAATATGACTTTGAAAGCTGCACAAGGTGATAGTTGTACTCAGTGGTTTTAAGAAATAATCATTTTTTTTCTTTATGTCACTGGCAATAAATTTTCTTTATATGAAAGAAGAAAATTCGAATCAGTGGGAGGTTGAGAGTCTGGATTGTGAAGGTAGACAAGCTGAGTTCAATCGCAGCCCTGCCACTTACCAGTGTGACCTTGGGTGGGTATTGTAACCTCTCTAAGCTCAGGTACCTCATTTGAAAAGAGGGAAAGTAATAGTAGCTCTCTCAGGGGGTTTCTGTGAATATGAAGTGAGGTCGTGCTTGTAAAGTGCTTAGTATGCATAGTGAACTCTCAATTAATGTCAGTTATCATTTTTATTACCCATAATCCCACTGCTTAAAGATCGGTGCTGTTCACATTTTGATGTATAGGGGAGTCCTAATTATGTGAGAATATTTTCTGAGCACAGCAGTTACAAAGTTGTTAGAAAATAGCAGCATAAAAATATTCCCTAATTAACAGGCCCATTATACCATGTCTGCTCTTAGACAGCTTGCCCTGCTTAATCCTAGTAGCAAGACCCAATGTTCTGAGGTGAAAGCTAGGCACATTGAAATGTGAAGCTGTGAGTCTCACCAAAGTTGTGAGATTTCCTGGAAGTGATGCTGGGGGACTTACACTGAGAAATGAGGACCTGGCAGAGTTGGACCAGTTAACAGTGGAAGAGTGAAAAAGCAGCCCTGATGGTGGCAGGAGAGGCCCTTTGAAAAAGAATGATTTGAATATCAAAGGACTTAGAGAGGCTCTTAGGAGGACTGATGAAACTCTCAAATATTTCTGCAAAAGAGACCCTTTACCCTTGCCTTTGAGATGGGAGCTTATGTCTGTTTCTAGGCAGATGCTGTTGCTAGACAGATCCTGTCTCCGCCCTGTAGTTGCAGATTGCTATGCCCAGGACCATCAAGGTGTGACTACTAGCGTGAGTTCTCCGACATCCACAAATCCTGTAAATACTGATTCAGAAGACATGGAGGTCTGCAGTGACACCCTTTTGTCCTCCCTTTATCCCAGACAGGGTCTTAGATGACAAAGCAGATTGTTAACTCTGCAGAAACATGGCCTATCTGTGAAAAAGGTCAGATCTCTTTGCCTTTTTTGCAATTTGGTAGCAGAGCTCTATGTTTTTGGTAGTAGATCTCACTGAGAAGCTGATGACAGTTAAGGATGCTCCTCCCAGAAAAATGCACATTGGTACCCACTGTGAACATTTTCATACAGTTTGAAGGGAGACCCAATGAAATCCATTTATAGATCACAGGTTAAGAAACCACATTTGATTTGTCATATTTGAATTGTTACATGTTGTTATCGATTTGAATTGTTACATATTTAATTGTTTTATATGAAAATATGTATGCCTTCCTAAACCGAGACTTGCGTGAGCTTTAATTCAGCAAGTACTTATTGAACATTTGCTTTTTGCCTTCACCTGTAGGGGATAAGGGAGAAATATTGGACATAGATTCTAGGTTTCAGTTAGACCAAGAGGAAATCCAGAGGGTATAGGCAGGATGTGGTGAAGTAGGAAGACCGTCAGTCCATGTAGGAAGAATTATCCCAAAACATCACCCGCAGAAGGTGTTACACATCAGCCCATAACATGGGGAGCGGAGTGTTGGGGTCCTGCAAAGTCTCTGTGCTCCCGGAGATCAGGACATGAAAGGTGTGTGGATCAGATACACAGTTTAGAGAAAAAGGAAGGCCCTTGAGCCAAGGATTCCTTACACGTTCTCATTCGGGGCTGGACTGTTCTCAGGTTTTTAAAGGAGTGGCCTTGTCAGGCAGCCTACTCATCTGTCAGCACAGCCTGGGCACTTGTATGGGGACTGCAACCTGAAACGGTTCTTAACTTTGTAATGAATATAAAACCCAAGAATAAGTGCAAATACATGATCAAAAAGCTCCCAAAGGTTGTTTACTGAAACAGTACATCCACACGGGTGTACATATGTATATATAGGGTCTAAAAATAATTTACAGGTGCAGCTCCTGGCTAGGTGCTGGTTGTCCTCACTGGGATACTGAGGAAGCCATCAGCCAGGCAGCGTGGCTTATGTCTTCACACTTATGTCTGTCCTGGAAGGTGCGGCGCTCCTTACTGTAAATTCACTGCACAAAACACTTGCTATAAAATGAATTCTCCTGCGTCCCTCTATGGCTGGTTGGGTCTCCTAGGCCATGGTAGCTTTTAGCAGTGAAAGGATTGACTGTTACTTAGAAGAATCCTTCTTTGTGGCTTTATGTCTCCTTCTTCTCTCTCACTATCCACTATCTACTTTTCCCTCCTCCTTTTCATGGTCACAGCAAGAGTTAAAAGGATTCAGCTTGTTGTCTTGCCAAAATGTTGCTGTTTTAGATATTTCGTCTTCAGTACAAATGGATCCCATCTGCAGATTAACACAGACACACCTGGCTTGGCTGAAATAAGGAAGACTGAGAGGAACTGGGAGACAAGACCAACAAAGTACAATTAGAAGCCAATATAAGACAGTGCATGACCAAATGTTCAATTATGTGATAATTTAATACAAACAGAATCATGGGGGAAGGCTTTATAACAAAGGGAGATGTGTGGATGTGGGAAGGAGGATGGGGTGTGGAGATAAATATTTACTAGGAAGGCAACATGATGCAGAGCACGGAGCCTGGGGCATACGATTCTTCCAGGGCACAAACATTTATTGAGCGTCTACGTTATCTGTCTAGGCAGAGTAGGGAACAAAAGGCCCCCTCTCAGAGTCACAGGTGCTAGGATGAGACTTGTTGGGAGTCTGCCTCCACAAATTACCAGTATTATCTTGTTCATAAGGAGAAAACTACTCAAGCTTTTTGAGCCTCGGTTTCCTTGTCTATACAGTGAATTTTAGTCATTCCTTCACAGTTCAGTTAGGAATAGGAAAAGCCAGATAATGCTACTGAATCATTTAGTAAGCTATACAACTCAATGCCAAACTTAGTTCCTATGCCAACTAGTGAGTGACAGGATACATGATTTTTATCTTTTTTAATCTATCCCCAGAAGAACAGAAAGTTGTCACTTGGCTGGTGAGATCCAGTAAGATGCCAGCATGGAGCTCACCTGCCTCTCCTCTATCTGAAAACGGTGTCCGGGACCACAACTTTGGCTCTGGGGAGGATTAAAGGAGAGTGAGCAAACTGAAAGGAGATGGGTGGCTCAGCGTAGAGTGACTGCAGATGATGAATATGATGAATAGGACTCTACAGAGGAGGTAGCTGTTTCTACCGGGTCATGTGGGCAATCCACCAATCAGGGGAAAGATGTCACTTAGCGTCAAATATAAGAATTTGATGTGCAAGTAGCTCATGGTTGAGGTTGAAAACAATATGTTTTTTTTCAGAAAGTTCATTATTAATAGAGCTCTGATTCCTGAAGCCCATGGTATTTGGGACCAATCGCACACATTATATTTCTTCCTAAGAGCTTAGGGTTGAAAGCTATGGATTTCTTTCCTTTGTGTCTTTAACATTTTCTGTATGGTTTATTGGTTATAGTGATCTAAATACCTTCATCAAGCCACAATTAAGTCCCTGGGACTGAGCCCTGTGCCTCTACAGGAGGTAATTATAAAAGCTGGAGTAATTTGCCATTGAATTATTTATGTAAGCATAAATATTGCAGAGGCAATTAAACCTCAGGTATTTCGGAAGGTGGGGCTAAATCAATTCCCATTGTGTTCCTCTAGTTCATTTCAGAGGAAATGTTTGACAGGAAATAGAAATCTTTGTCAAAAGGCGAAAATACGCTAAGAATCTCTCCCTCCATTAATTTTCTTTGCTCTCTAAACATACCCTGTAAAGTAATTTCGTGTGTTATTGGAATTCTTTCCAACTGCCAAAAATAATAAGTCAAAAAACATCGAGAGTTCTCTCTTGTCAATACCAGGAAGTCAATCTTCTGTCTATTCTGTTGTAATTTAGCGCAGTGAGAATCAACTGATTTCACAGATATTAACTTTATTGAATATACAAACGGAAGTGTTATAGGGAAAATAATTTCTCACTGAACAGCAGCGATAACTTAGCAATCAGGAAATGCAATCTCCTTCTCGTCTCAAAACTTACTCAAAGGCTGGAGCGCGCCTGGAATCCACCCCCTGCTCCCCCACAAAGCAGTGATTTACAGAAATGAAACCTGCGGGATACACATTATGCAAACGCTCTAGGGAAGTGAATCATTGCACATCCAAACTAAAATTGATGGTGCTGCAGTGAAAATAAAGTTATTAAATTTGTGGTGAAGGGGAAATGTAAAAGGTAACACTTTAACGGCATCTCATATATAAAACCAATCAGCTCTTTCCGAAGTCATTATTTGCAGCCACCACATCCTCTGCCCCCACCCCATCATATGCTTCCAGCCTCCATCTGAAATTTTTGGCCCTTTCTCATCACGCTAGTCAAGCTTTTAGATCCTTTATTCTTACCCCAGCTTCAGATTCAGAACTGCATCTTGTATCTTTTTTCTTCTTCTTTCTTCCTTGTATACAGGGCCACCAAGCCAGCTCACCACCCTCATTCAAAGCCACCCTCATGTAATTTAATTCAGGTGCTATCTTCCAGAGCAATTGAATATGGGACAAATCTAAGTTATCTTTGTCTCGATCTTTCCTCTGGTTGGACACATGGAAGTATCCTCAGTAGAGAAGTTGAAGGATTACAAGACCTTAACTGAAGTGAACAAGTTCATTTATTCTCGCACATTAAAATAGAAGGTATAGGAAGGGCGAGGCTTCTCTTAGTACTGATTCAACACAGAAAATAATTTTTGATTTAAATTGGTGCTTTGCATATCGTCGGTGAGCTGTAAAGGATGCGTGCCAGATTCTTAGGTGCTGGGTGCATTGCGTGGGGGAGGCCGGAGGAGGAATGGAAGGAGGAGGAGACAAGGAATATGCTGTAATCGGAGGCTCTGTGGGAGCCAGAGCACCAGGCCTTCACCCACCCTACCCTCCTCTGTGACACAGAGAGTGTCATTGCTGCAATCCAGAGCATTTCTTGGCTTAATATACATCTTTGGCTTCCTACTGCTCTTGGTATAAGGGACCCAATCCTTACTAGGGATGGACAAGGCCCTGCATCGTTTGGTCCCCATCATCCTCTCAGATTCCATCTAGCTTTGTGCTAAGGCCAGGCAGCTGCTTCCTTAAAAACACCGTGCTTCCCCTGTGCTGGGCGTTGAGCCTGCCTTTTACCTGCCTGAATACCGCTCACCCCTCCGTAGTCTCCTACCCATTCTCCAGATCTCAGCACAAACTCCATTTCTTCAGGGAAAACATCTCAGATCTTCGTCATGTGGGGAGACAGATCCCTGCGGATTTCTTTCATTCCTCATGGGCCCAAGCCTTCCGAGCAAAGGACATGCTTGAATAACCAACAGCCTTGGACGCTGGAGATAGAGAGATTCAGAGACATACCTCTCGGGAGACATCCTGGGCAGTAAAGTCATCTCCTTTCCCTCCCTGGCGACATTGCAGAGTCGTGGGGCTTCCCCTTCCCCTCCGGAGGAGACTAATTCACATGAACCTCTCCCATGGATCTCTCCAGAGGCCTGGCTGGTGAATGCAGCCTTATAAGAGCCAGTCCCTTAAATACAAACTTCCTGCTTCCCTGTGGTACACCCCATTGCAGGGGCAGGTAACATCTGCCCCTGGTCCTCGTGCCCTGTGGAAACTGGGGTGTGGGACAGCCATACAAGATACTTCCCTTGGCCGGCTGGCATGGCTCAGTGGTTGAGTGTGGACCTATAAACCAGGAGGTTCGATTCCCAGTCAGGACACATGTCCAGGTTGCGGGCTAGAACCCCATCTAGAACCCCATTGTGGGGTGTACAGGAGGCAGCTGATCAATGATTCTCATCATTGATGTTTCTGTCTCTCTCTCCCCTCTCCCTTCCTCTCTGAAATCAATAAAAAAAATATTAAAAAAAAGATACTGCCCTGGCTGCTGCTTTGGTATGGGTAACACACCACCTGTGCTTCTGATCCAGGAATCTTGGTTAGTGTCCTCTGTCATATGCATGTGAAACTGGTAGCCTATCTTTTTACCTTTGCAGTTTCTGACTTATCACACACGACAGGTCAAATCCCCTCTATTCTAGCACCACGTGCCACTCAGTTATGGCATATATCTCAATCAACTTTACTTGATGCTTTGATTATCTGATTACTGTTTATCTCTCCCAGTAGAAGAGCAATATGTTGTTTACCCCTGTTGTATATCTTGCCTCTAATACAGTGCCCTGCATTCACTAGACACTCAAATATTTATTGGTTGAATGGGGAGAGAGAACTTAATTTTAATTTAGAGGATGAGAAAAAACTTCATAGAGAAGGAAACATTTGAAGTGGGCCTTGAAGTGGGCAGGAAGAAAAGAGGGCCAGAGCAGTGGGTGCTGGGCATGGAGCACTATGGGTCTTTGTGACCAGTTCCTAGTGGCTTGAGTGTAGACCAGTGCGTGTGGGGTAATAATGAAGAGGGAGTCATTTTCTTGGCAAATGCCAGTCTATTTCTGAATGTAATAAAGTGTAGGAAATCCTGAAGGCTAGCTGAAATGGGAGACTGATGTGTTTGTTGAGAATTTCAGCAAGACCCAAGAGAATCAAGAAGTGAAGGACTTTAATGCACCTAGGGGTGTGTGTGTGTGTGTGTGTGTGTGTGTGTGTGTGTGTGTGTATTTTTTAACACGGCTAGTGAGGAAGTAGATTTATATCTTAAAAATTTTTCTTTCCTTATGGAGTTGATGGAAGAAGGAGTGAGATGTTAGCTGAAGCACACTTTGTTCTTTTGAGTTTCTAGCTGAATTTAATTAATCCTACGGCATTTTAGGGCCAGGAGAAGCAAGAAAAACATTGGGACCCAAACCAAAACAACACAATGGACTCTGGGAAACAACATTAACTCTAGTTTATAAATGAGAAGGTGGCGCCTGGGGGTGATGCTGTGGGCTGTGGGCTTTCCTATTGACAGCCCTATTTCTGGATTTCTGAGAGTCAGGTTTCCTTACCGATATGGGATGCAGGTGTGTTCCTTGGAGAAGGTGAGGCAGCTGTGCATTAACTCCTCTAGGTTCAAAATGAATGCATGGATTGAGCTTCATTTGAACATTTCTGACTGAATTAAGAATGCTTTTGTGTTTTCCTTATTTTTTCACTTATTTAATGCAAAGATGAAATTGGGAATGAAATCATCTCTCGGGGATTCTCTCAAGGAAAAAGTACAAGAATATGTAATTATGTTTCAAAAACCTATGAAAATATTTTCTCAGAGATTATCTTTAGCAATAACATACATAAAAATTATTTTAATGGGACCATTATAAATAAATCTATATCCTTTTTAATATTTTAGAGTCCTCATCAATTCTTGAGTTATGAATTTAGTGGGAATCTCTAGGTTTTTTAAAAAGTTATATAATGATGCTTTTTACTAAATGTCCACATACAGCTGTGCCTCTAGAATGTACTAGAGTTGACTTTTTATGACTTTTCAATTTCGGTTGCTGTGGGTGTGCCTGGTTTGAGTCTAACAGTATTTCCCCCTTTTCTATTGTGTTGTCATTAATCTTCCTTGAAGGAAAGTCCAGATGAAACAGGCTGGTTAAAATGATGTGTAAAGCAAAGGTAGTTCAACTATGAGTGATGGCCCAGGAAGTTACATTAGTTAGGATCAGGTTGGGATGCACATAATAGAAAAATCCATAATAAAAGTAAAGTTGATTGGCTTAAACAAGATAGATGTTTGTCTCTCACATAACATAAATCTTTAAGAAGGTAATTCTGGGCTTGTATAGGGCCATGGCAGATTTTACTTTTCAAAGATGGCTGTCACAATATCTTCTGCTCTCCTTAAATTATGATCTTGCCATTCCCTGTCCTCCTCTCCCAGAGGTCACTCTGAGACTCCTTTCCTTGAACCTGGGCAGAACGTGTGATGACCTCAACCAGTAGGGGGCAGCAGAGGTGGCACCATATACCTTCTGAGGCTAGGTCACAGTTTCTGGCTTATATTGCAGTTGAGATGCCAGCCAGGAGTCAGCATGTGCCCTCACATAGGAGCGAGGAAGTCGACAAGAAGGCTCCGGTGCCACATGAGAAATTCTGAGCCAGAACTGCTTCGTTGAGCCCCGTCGAGCCTCAGAACCATGAGAGAAAATTACAGTACAAAGTAGCTGTTGTTTTATGCCACTAAAATGTCAGTGGTTTGTTACTCAGAAATATAAAATTGGACTCAAGAAAGTTACTGGTGACTCAGCTCCTTCCAGCTCTCTGCTCTGCTATCTCTAGCATGTAACTATCATCCTCACAGCTGAAGATTCTGCCAGAGCTCCTCATCTGTATTCTGGCAGTGGATGAAGGTCTGAAAGAAGATGTGTATACTTCTCCCTTTTGGGGAATCTCCCTGAAATCCCATACAATCGTTCTAGACTTAGTGGCCAGATTTTAGTCTCCTGGTCACTTAGCATCAGGTAAGGCTGAATAATGAATCTTTCCTTTGGGGTTGTAGTGTACCCCAGTAAATATTGTGTTGTTGGATGAGGAAGAGCAGAATGGCTATTGGATCAGACACCTGTAGTTTGGAGGGCTTTCTCATGAGCCACATGCATGGGCCTAAATGCATAGGAACTGGTACTATGTTATTATAGCCTCAGTATCCTTGCTTGATGGTTAGATGAGTTCTATGGATAACTTTTGCTGTAACTGGAATTTCAGTGTGCTTATTTTGGTATTTCTGCATTGCCCTGGTAGCTGATAAGCAATCCTGCTAAGGTTTCTTCAAATTTCCTATTAAAATACCCACAAATAACTATAAAAAGTTGACACCAAAGCCATAAACTGAAGAGAGAGCAAAAATAATTGAGCACAGGTAGACTTTTGCTACAACATGGTTGAGATTAGATTTTGAATAGTATTCTTTGGTGTCACACACTCCATTCACTGAACCAAAATATTATGGAGAAAGGAGAAGACTTTGATGAAGGCCAATGATCTCCCTTAACTCTGGGATTCTGAGTCCTCCCCAGTTAATAAATCAGGTAACTGTCTTTTGCTTTCATAAAATCACCTTCTAAGCCAACAATATCTGTTCTATGTCCCCCAGATCTCTTGTGCTCCCCAATGACTCCTCCCCTCTGACATCCATTAAGAGGTCGACATGTAGACTACAATTTTCAGGATTCAACACAGCTAGTAGGAAATCTCAGAGGACGGACCATAAGGAACTGCATTATGAGATATTTCACTGTTTTAGAAAAGCCCTTATGTAACGGCAGAGCTGGGAAAAGGAAAAGAAGCCAGAGCAGAGCAAGCTGGGGTGGGGTGGGCGGCTTTGCTGAAGGACTCAGAACACACACAGAAGATTCAATTAGAATTAAAGGAATGCCTGTAAGTTCCATAGCTGAGCAAGAGGCTGGGCACACTAATCTCTCTAGGTGTAGATTATATACAGAAAAGTATCTAGTCTTCAAATGGATGGAGCGGGGAGGGGGGAGTGCACATCACCCTCCTCCACTGTGAAGAGAGAGAGAGAGAGAGAGAGAGAGAGAGCTCATATCATTTAGAGATCAGTAAATAAAGTTCCCCTAAACTCAACCAGGTGGAGAAATTGCACAAACAAAAACCTTACCAAACTCATATCAAATATTTATTATTTTTTTAAAGGGCAAAGACAAAAAAAAACAAAAGGTATTTGGGAGTATCTCAAGGCCATTAAAGATTCTGTCTAATCTGTTGCTCTCCCACAAGTACACCTACAGGCCTGTGTGATGAGAACTGATGTTCAGCATGAGAGCCCACAGACACTGCAAGATTTTCAATCATCAGATATTCAATTATGTACTCTGTGTTCTATTTACTAAAGCGGAGAAGCAGACATTTAAAAAATGGTTTTCCATAATAGGAATTGGCTTTACTTTCACAGACACTATACTCTCCTGGTTGCATGTTTGCTATTATAATTTAGACTCCCACCAGCACTCAACCCAGACAATGCCAAGTACAGGTAGAAAATGTTGAACATTTGTTTTGGGTGACTTAGAAACAGAGTAACACACACACACACACACCCTTTTTAACTGCTCTACAATCTTTATTTATAACCTTACAATCTTCTACCTAGTGACCTGTCTGTTTGTACATTCATTTATCATTATTGTGTGTGCTACCTTTTAATATGGATCGGTGGAGAGTAACCATCATAGTATTTACTGCATTATTCACAATAATGTATGATGTCAAACATTTTGTTATGGACTGAATGTTTGGGTTGCCCCAAAATTTATATGTTGAAGTCCCAACCCCCAATGTGATGGTATTTGGAGATGGGGCCTGTGGTTGGTAATGAGGGTTAGAATAAGTCATGATGGCAGGGCCTTCTGATGGGACTAATGGCTTTAGAAGAAAAGAAAGGAATCTCTCTCTCTCTCTCTCTTCCCCCTTCCTGCCATGCAAGGACATAGGGAGGAAGTGGCCATTTGCAAGCCAGGAAGAGAGCTCCGACCAGAAACCGAATTGGCACACACCTTGATCTTGTTTTTCCAGCCTTGAGAACTGTGAGAAAATAAATTTCTTCTGTTAAGCCACCAGTTTGTGATGTTTTGTTATAGCAGCTCAAACTGACCAGTACAGATCTCTATTTAATGATGATGACAGGGAAGATGGATTTAGCTAACATTTGGATTTCTGCCATTTGCTAGACTTTGTCTTGGACAATTCACATGCATAGATGCTTTTAATCTCCACCTCGACTCTATGGGTTAGGTATCATTAATTGGTCCCGTTTGATAAGTAAGGAGAGGTTAAGTTATTGGACCAAGACCCTGCAGTCAGTAAGTGATAGAGCTGGGACCTGAAACCCAAGACAGAGTCTCCAAAGACCGTGTCCTCTTCCAATACCAGGTATAGCACTTCAGTTCTGAGACGTGTCAGTTAATTGTAGCTAGTGTTCATATTACGCTTTGTGTTTTTCAAAGTTTGTCTGTTTGCATCTACTTCTCCCAACATGCCCAGGAGGAGGTATTATTGATCTTGGTCTCAAACATGGGCATCCTTGGGCCACATCCAGTGCTCTTCCCACTGGGCCTCATTTGCCACTTCCCTGTTGTGTCTCTCAGGTCTTACCATGTCATTGTGGGTCAGCTGCATTCAATAGCAGGAACTCATCTCACTCGCTGAGGGCTTTTAGTGGCTGCTGGAGCCCATCTGCCTGCATGCCCAGGAGGCCTGAATTGCCAGGTATTCACACCCTCCTGCTCCTCTACGGTGACTCTCAACCAATGACTGATGGGAGTTGGTAAGTGCCCTGGGTCCCTCATGTTGAGTAGTTAATTCTGAGGTGTGTGTTCTTCACAGGCTCCTGGATTTTCCTCTGTTATGGGGTTAAGCTCCAATTGCTCGTGGGGGTAACATGCTTAAGGACACAGCCTTTAGTGTTTGCATTCTTTCCTTGTTTCAGATCCTCACCCCCTACAGCTGTTTTCTCTCACTCATCTATCAAAGGAAGTACTTGCCCTTGGATTCCTTGTCTCAAGTTCTACTTCTTTTTTTTCTTTATTGATTAAGGTATTATATATGTGTCCTTATTCCCCATTGCCCACCCCCCAACTCATGCCCTCAACCCCCTGGTGTCTGTGTCCATTGGTTAAGCTTATATGCATGCATACAAGTCCTTTGGTTGATCTTTCCCCCTTACTCCCACCCTCCCCTACCTTTCCTCTGAGGTTTGACGGTCTGATTGATGCTTCTCTGTCTCTGGATCTGTTTTTGTTCATCAGTTAATGTTGTTCATTATATTCCATAAATGAGTGAGATCAAGTGATATTTATCTTTCTCTGACTGGCTTATTTTGCTTAGCATAATGCTCTCTAGGTCCATCCATGCTGTTGCAAATGGTAAGAATTCTTTCTTTTTTACCGCAGCGTAGTATTCCATTGTGGATGTACCATGGTTTTTTAATCCACTCATCTGCTGATGGGCACTTAGGCTGTTTCCAAATCTTACCTATTCAAGTTCTGCTTTTGAAGGGATCCAAACTATGACAACTGTGTCATGTGACAGTCATTATACACTTTATCAGGCATTTTAGGTCTCCGTGATCTTATCTCGTCTTCTCAGCATTGTAAATGTGTAAATAATATAGTTTTCCTTCATAGCACCTACTCTTGTGTTTTAAATTAAGGGGATGTTAAGGGAATTGACCAGCCATTTCATGAGCTACTCTGGAGCCTCCCAGGTCAGGGTGGGGCTTGTGATGCAAGCTCACTACAGGGTGCTGTGGTGCCTCAGGTATCACTCATTCTGATTCTAAATCACAGGCTCTCTTGAGATGCTTGATGATCTTTGAATGTAAGCTTGGCCACCCATCGAGTGGCTTCCTCCCAGAAGCTGATTTTGAATTTCCTTTGGTCCTGGAACTTTCAGAGGTGCTTCCAATATGCTTATGTTTGCAAGTGTATATACTGTTTTGATTTGTAAGTAATCACACACATGCTAGGTCTTTCTCTTTAATATCTGTGTCACAGCTGGGATAGTTCCCACTGGGCCTCCCTGGCTGGTTTGGCTCAGTGGAGAGAAAGTCGGCCCATGGACTGAAGCGTTTTGGGTTTGATTCTGATCAAAGGCATATGCCTGGGTTTCGGGCTCGATCCCCCCAGTAGGGGGCGTGCGGGAGGCAGCCAATCAATCATTCTCTCTCATCATTGATGTTTCTATCTCTCTATCCCTCTCCCTTCCTCTCTGAAATCAATAAAAATGTATTGAAAAATTCTTAACTTTTTCAGCTCCAAGTTTGTATTAGGACTAAATTCAGACTGAAGGTGATCTTTGCACCATGTCTTGTGAAAAAAGGGGGCCGATTAAGTTTGGCATAAACAGACTTGTCTCAGAAATGTTTATCTACTTAAGAGAAGCTTATTATTATTATTTAAACTACTCTTCACATACATTTATGAGGTAAGCAGAAGCACATGGAGGCTTGGTTTGTTACAGTTGCTATGAACCATTCTCATCCATTCACTAATGCAGAAGTTTACCAGGTGGCATTGGTGACTGAGTGAATAATTACAGGAATTGGTTCACTGGCTGGGGTGCATGAAACACCTCTGTACTCACTTTGGCGTCATGCTGGGCTGTCCTACTGCGATTTGGACTCTGTGGGGCCATTTTATCGGTGTGTGTTCTCGGTAAAGGAGGGAGAATTGCTTAAGCATGAAACTTCCCATCACACTCATGGGTGGTGTAATGGACACTTTCTGGGTGGCTGCCCAGCTCTCAGTAATTCAACCTGCTCTGATCCAGAGGCACGGACTCCTCGGTGCCATCTGCCGTGTCTGGTCTGATATGACCCTGCCTGCTTGGCAGGGGCTAATTTTCTCAGTGGTATTCTCTGAATGTAAACAGGGCCGCTTGCATTGTCTCTCCTGGAATTTTTAGAATTTTGAGCTAAAGACAGTGGGTTGGAAAACAAAAAGATGGAGTGGTATTAAATTCCAACATTTCAGAGGAGTAGTTCTGACCCTTAGTCATCCACTAAGATAAGCAGGAGGGCTTTTTAAATATACTTATTCATGGGCCCCACCCACAGAGATTCTGATATAATTTGAATAGAGCCAGTGCATGGCTTGTTTTTCACGTGTACCCACATGATTTTATTATGTAATTAAGGTTAACATCAATGCTCTATGGGAAATGGCCATTGAAACCCCCGGAGCATCACAGAATCCTGCCAATGTCCTTGTAATAAATTCTCTCTGTTCCTCAATGCCTCTCTGAATCTAGACAGAGTCAGTGTTTATTTCTCACTGCTAGAAAAATCTTAATATAGATGATAGCAGTGTCGGGATTATCATCTTTGCTTTTTGTTGTTGTTGTTGTTCACGAAACTATAACCATTAGCCACATAACTCCCATTTTGCTATTCTGCATCTGGGTTTTAAAAAAATTCTATTTTTGGTTTTTCCATATTTTCTTAAAAGATTATGCATATTTCTCCTATTATGTTCACTAATTCTAAATGCTTTTTTTAGCTCCCTATTTTTATGTCTTCCTAATTCTTGTAACTTTGGGAAATGAACAATAAGGATAGAACACCTTGAATTTGCATTGGGTGAACTGAAGTTTAAATCTAATCTCTTCACCCCCTACAGCCCCCGTGTGTGTGTGTGTGTGTGTGTGTGTGTGTGTGTGTGTGTGTAAAATTGCAGTGCCAGGCGGTCCTCAAACCTTAAAGATTGTAAAATATCTCACTTACCTTTTTTCTTTTTCTGGCTTTCCTTCCTTTTCCTTATTTTCTCCACATGATCCCCAAAAGATGAGAATCTTATATATTTGAGCATTTTGTGTTGTTTACTGTCAATTTGAAAAACATTGCCAACAGACTGTTTGGGGTTTGTATCATCAAATATACACAGACTCACACACACACACACACACACACACACACACACAATCAAA
The DNA here is from genome assembly GCF_028538775.1 of Myotis yumanensis. Taxonomy (NCBI): domain Eukaryota; kingdom Metazoa; phylum Chordata; class Mammalia; order Chiroptera; family Vespertilionidae; genus Myotis; species Myotis yumanensis. The sequence continues at coordinate 180,926,217 of NW_027223753.1, forward strand.
TGTCAGTGTAATCAAGTTGCCAAATATGTCTTTGGCATGGCTGCCTTGTCGGTGACCAACTGAGACCTCTGGTACAGAACTCAGTATGGCTCTGCTCCCAGCTGTACTGCCCAGCTGGCAGATGGCACACGCTGGCACAAGGCCACTGTCAGTCAGATCTGCACGCATGCCGTGCCACCCAGAAACAGGCCAGAGGGCCAATTTCTCCCTCTACACTGTCGGAGAAATGCCCTTTCAAAATGGCTTTGGATAATTTTGCAAGTGTGAAAAAGATTCATTTATTAACATTCCTTATTTACAGTAGCCTTATTTAAAGTTGAGAAAACCCAATCATGTTTAATTGAAAATATTGGTTGCAAATTGCTATGAGATTTAATAAAGTTTTTCCTGTCTTGAAATTTCATCACAGAAGACTGAGCCAGTGAGCTTTTGTGAGTCACTTGGGTTCCTTTCCCGGCCCGCAGCACCTTGGATTTTGAATGGCTCTGCTGCCTTGAACCTAGGGAGGCACCCCCTGTTCTTCTCACCTCTGGCATGTGACATCCTAGTCTGTTTCAGTGTGAGGGATGGTCATCTGGGCTGGGAATCAAGAGAAATATTTGGACTGCATTTCCACCTCACGGGGTTGTGTGACCTCTGATTTAAGTAGGCTGAGACTTGATAATAATTCACTGAAAAATTTATTTAGCATTCATCACTATGTCACAGCCTTCTGGAGTTATCATTCCTTTAATGCTTACAAGCAAACAAAGCAAAATACACTCAAGGGCCATCCCACATGTAGGTGGGAATCTCAGGATCTTCAAGAGGTGGGGTTGGGCACTGTACTTCCTAGCACACCTTTTCTTGGTTTCCTGCTTCCTGCTTATGCTGAATTCTCATCTGCTTCCCTGTAGCTCACCTCCTGGCCTGTTTCTTCCCTTTTATTTTTCCATTAATTCTTACATGGAAGAAAATTTTGCCTTTAATTTTCTACCATTTTTCTTTTATCCAAGACAGTGTGCCTAGCAAACTTTTACTGAAAGTCTGGAAGAAAAGTGTGTGTGTGTGTGTGTATGTGTGTTATGGCCGAACTGTGCTCCCACCCCCAATTCATATGTTGAAGCCCTAAGCTCCAACACTTCAGAAGGTGACTGTATTTGAAGACTGGGTTTTTAAAGAGGTATTTAAGTTTAAATGAGATTATTAGAGTGGTCCCTAATGTAATAAAAGCCTAATATGCTAAGTGTCCGGTTATCCGTTCAACCAATCAAAGCACAATATGCTAATGATATGCTAAGGCCACTCAACTGCTTGCTTTGACATGACCACCAGGGGGCAGACGCTCTGACTGGTAGGTTAGCTTGCTGCTGGGGTCTGGCTGATCCGGACTGAACGAGATGGGCTGGACACACCTTGGAGCTGTCCCATGGTCCCTCCCTGGCTGGCCAACCTCCCACATCCCTCCCTGGCCCCGATCATGCACCAGTGGGGTCCCTGGGCCTGGCCTGCACCCTCTCACAATCCATGCTGAGGAACCCCCCCACCTCCAGGGCATGAATTTCATGCATCAGGCCTCCAGTATCCTTATAAGAAGAAATTAGGACAGAGACACATGCAGAAAAAAAGACCATCTGAAGACACAGGGTCCAGATGACCAGCCAAGGAGAGAGGCCTCATCCCTCAGAAGAAGCCAGTTCAGCAGACATCCAGCCTTTGGAATTGTGAGGAAATACATTTCTGTTGTTTAAGCTACCCAGACTGTTGGAACTTTTTCATGGCATTCCTAGAGATGAATGCAGGGGGTTACATCAGAGCAAGCACGGCACAGGAAACAGTTTACAATCGAATAGCAGCCATCTTTACTTGAAAGGTTTCTTGGCTGTCCTCACTACAGGAAATTTCTGGTGGGCAGCTTGTCTGGTTATGATCTGGTCTTGTATTTGTTTTAAAGATATATATATTTTTATTGATTTCAGAAAGGAAGGGAGAGGGAGAGATAGAAACATCACTGATTGGCTACCTCTTCCATGCCCCAACTGGGGATCGAGCCCATAACCTGGGCATGTGTCCTGACTGGAAATCAAACTGTGACCTCCTGGTTCCATAGGTAGACGCTCAACCACTGAGCAACACCAGCCAGGATAGTCTTGTATTTTTGTTGTCAGTGCCTTTCTTTCTCTTTAGACCTCTTTAACTCTCTCCATTCTACCTCTAAGGGGAGGAACTCTGAATTTGTCCAGGAGAAATGGAATGCTTAAGGAAACCCATGGCTAGGCAGGAGCCCGTGGGCAGATGGGCCTGACAGTCCCTCTGTGGGCTCCACCCCTTCCCAGCTGTGAGGTGTGGGATAGATTACGAAACCTCTCCATTCACCAGTGTCCTTAGCTGTGGATGGGGATAGTGTCGGCACCTACATTATTAGAGCTGTTTTGATGACTAAATAAACAGTGCACGTAAAGCACTTAGCAGAGTGCTGAGCTCAACAAATACAAACTATTATTATGTCACCATCTCACCAAATGCTGCATTAATGGGTGGAGAAAAAGGATGATAAATTGATGCAGGTGTCCAACTAGCCTGTGTTTAAATGTTAAGCAAGGTCACATTTCCTTTGATATACTAATGCAACAGGCAGACTCTTCTCTTAGAAATAGTGTGTCTCTTCTTTTTTTAATCCTCACCCAAGGATTTATTGTTATTGATTTTAGAGAGAGGCAGGGAGAGAGAGAGAGAGGAACATCGATGTGACAGAGAAATATCAATTGGTTGCCTCCAGTGCACACCCTGACCAGGGCCGGAAGCCGCAACCTAGGTATTTGCCTTGACTGGGAATTGAACCCTCAACCCTTTGGTGCACAGTATGATGCTGTATCCCACTGAGCCACACCATTCAGGCTGCATCTATTCCTTCCTGTCTTCTCTTCTTGGGACTCCTGATCAGGCACCATCAGATTCTCTGAAGGCCTGATAGCCCCAGAGTGGGCCCAGGCGAAGGAGCCAATGAACAGGGTTCTTGTTTGCCTGCCGAACAGGGGCCAAGATTTCTTTTGGTTCACAGAACATCTAGTCCAGCTCATGGGGTAAAAGAACAGAAAGGAGTTTGGGCGAGAAATCCTCATTAATAATAAATAATGTCTTTGTATGTTTGTGTGCATTTCTCTTGGGACCTTGCATGGCTGTAAATAAAACAATAAAATTGAGGAATACAGAGATCTGGCCCTTGTCATTTTTACCACAGCCAATAGAATTGTGTGTGTGTGTGTGAGTGTGTGAGTGTGTGTGTGTGTGTGAGTGTGTGTGTGATTGAGGCACACGCAGAAGAAGCACATGCTCACTAAACTGCGGATAACATCTCATTGCCAGGTAGACCCACCTGCGCCTGCCATCCCAGGACCGGGAGAGAGCCCCGTTCGTAGGTAAGAAATGGTGAGGGAAGCTATCAGTAAGAAGCCAGCAGACAGCGTGCTCCCACAGAAGAGCAAGAGGATTCCCAGCTGACACCAATCCGTGGCCGGCGGGAAAGAAAGCTGTGTAGCAGGGTCACTAGGTTCTGGCACCGAATCTTGGCTCCATCTCCTTTGCAAGCTTCCCCTTTTCTGTGTAGTTAATAAAAGGCTTCGAGGAGAAAGCACCATTCAGGCCCTGACTTTTTGTCTAATGTGCATCCTTACAATGCCTCACACAGAGCTTTCAGGGGGTGGTTATTAATTACACACAATATGGATTATACAATCAATATGCCTGAATTCCTCTAAATGATCCCATCATTTGATCACAGAGTCACTTTGTTAACAAGGCAGAAATAACTTCTAAACGATGTCTAATTACCACCCTACCCACCAGATGTCAGTTTTTAAGTGCAGGTCACATCAAAAGGCATTTTTTTTTACGATTGTGGAGGAGGAGCAGCGGCTGGTGAAGGAAGTCCAGCAGTCACGGCACACGGCCCCCCAGGGAGTGTGTTTGGGGACTGGAGCTGAGTGGCGGGAACTTTATTCCTTTTGGACAATGCCAACTAAGTGATGGAATGCACGACCTGTGCTTCATACAGTCACACTCAGGGGTGACCCTGCCAGGTGGATGTATGCCTGGGCCCAGAATCCAGCATAACAACTCCAAGTGTGTGCGGAGCTGAGTTGAACACCCCGTGGCAGTGCTGTTTGCAGGTGGCAGAGGCAGCTGTATGGCGTCTGTGTAGTGGAGGTCAGAGAGGTGCCTTGTTTTCTCTCTCTCTAAGCAGAACCGTCACACAGACTAGCAAGCAGCCCAGGGACTGCGTGACCTTCTGCAGAGCCCTTCCACCCAGTTCCAAGATAACAGCCTCCCAGCGCTTCTGCAGTATCACTTCTCAGGTGTGTCCAGATACTGACATTTCAGGGGCTTATGAGCAAGGCCATTTCTTCATTGTCATAATTCTATTTAATAAGTAGATAATCGAACATTTGAAACTATGCATTCCTTTCTCACCAAAGATGGCCCTCTCTTTGGGATGAGTAAAGCTATTTTCATTTGTATCAAAGAGGATGCAGCCTTGTCATGCATGTTTTTGTTTTTCTAAATTGGCTGCCCAGTACCAGTTGGTGTCCAGCTTGACTTCCAGGCTCTGGTGTGTGGAAATTGCTCCATTTCAAAGAGGCAGAGAGCCCTCAGTGGTTGAGCATCAACCTATGAACCCGGAGATCATGGTTTGATCCCCTGTCAGGGCACATGCTGGGGTTGTGGGCTCAATTCCCCAGTGTGGGGCATGCAGAAGGCAGCTGATCAATGATTCTCATCATTGATGTTTCTATCTCTCTCCCCCTCTTTCTTCCTCTCTGAAATCAATAACATATATTAAAAGAAAAATCAAAGAGGCAGAGGAGTGAGGTAAAGGTGTTGTGCCTTTGAAGTTGTGGAAATTTCTAGTCACAGATTTGCTACGTTTTTTTTTTTTTTTTTTTTTACTGCGGGCAAGATAACTTGAGGCTACAATGTGGGTTATGCCACCTCTTTCCTAGAGTTATTGGAGAGATTACATGAAATATTATAACCGAGTGCTGGCACCTGGCAGGTCCCGGTAACCCGTAGCTATCACATCACCCAGCAGCAGCAGCAGTAGCAGCGTCGTCCATCATCGTAACTACTTTGTCTACTCATAGTTTCATAAACATAGTAAACCAATTCCTGACCTCTGTGTTGGCTTATCCCCCTGCCCCATTAAATTCCCTCTTTTAAATCATCCCTGTTCTTCTGGGTATGGCTCGAATCGAACCTTCCCCTCCCCTCACTCTCCCTGCCCAGGACACTCCTCTGTTCCACACGGTGAACGTGTGGCTACTGTTTGCTGGCCTGTTTTCTAAAGTTTGATTTCACCTGCCTTTTCTCCCCAGTGAAGATTCTGAAAGGCAGGAACTTGCCTCATGCTTGTGTTTGTCTAGTCAGTTCCATACCCAGTAGAGCCCAGGTAATAAGAACTCAATACTTAAATGATAAATAAAAGCATGTGCGAATTGTTAAGCACATTCACGTAACAATTGAATGGATTGTTAAGTGAATATGAATTCCAACACACAGAGTGTAGAAGTTGGAAAATACCGTCAAACTCATCTACTCCATTTTTCATAAAAGAGATGAGGAAACTGAGAGCCTGAGAAGCAATAGGCACTTGTACTCACAGAGTTTTAACCTGTGTGTTCCTGTTGCCTGAACTCTATCATGTTCAGTAAACATATACAGAACTTTTATGTCACAATAGAACTAAATATGTGACATTTCTGTGGAAGCATATTAAACTTTTGTATGTGGAATTCCGGAAACTATCACCTTAACACAATTTTCAAGAATTAAAAAAAATAAATCAGTTATAATTCAACATACTGATATTTGATTTCACAGACCAGACCTCTATATCTCTGTGTGTGTATTGGAGCAGTGACTTCTAGCTGCCTACCATGTGATATCATCTATCACTAGAGTCCTGGTGCACAAAATTCATGCACTCCAGGGTTGGGGTCCCTCAGCCCGGCCTGCGCTCTCTTGCAGCCAACAGTTGGACATCCTTAGCACTGCTGCGGAGGCGGGAGAGGCTCCTGCCACTGCCGCTGAGTTCGCCAGTCGTGAGCCTGGCTTTGGCTGAGCAGCACACCCCTTGTGGGAGCGCACTGACCACCAGGCAGCAGCTCCTGCATTGAGCATCTGTCCCCTGGTGGTCAGTGCGCATCATAGCGATTGGTCGTTCCACCGTTTGGTTGATTTGCATATTAGCCTTTTATTATATAAGATTGTCTCTATTCTCTCCTTGTTCTTTTCTAACAAGCCTGGATTTGGTATTGGCTTACTTCTCACCTTCACGCAGCCCATGATGCTTAGAGGAAGCTGAATCAATTTGGCTCCAGGCAAGGATTATAATGGATCTAAAACTAAACCACTCAGATTAATTTAATTTAATTTTTTATTTATTTTATTTTTAATATATACTTTTTATTGATTTCAGAGAGAAAGGGAGAGGGAGAAAGAACTAGGAACATCAATGATGCCAGAAAATTATTGATCAGCTGCCTCCTGCAAACCCCCTACTGGAGGTGGAGCCCACAACTGGGGCATGTGCCCTTGACTGGAATCAAACCCAGGACCCTTCAGTCTGTAGGCTGACCCTCTATCCACTGAGTCAAACCAGCTAGGGCCCAATCAGATTAATTTTAGAGGCAGCCAGTATTTGACCAATGAGTCAAGAGAATGTGAAGAACATACCATGAGGCCCAGATGTCCACTGGAAGCAGTTTAGGGCCACAAGAGGAATTATCCTCAGGATAAAACAACATTGTGGACAGCAGAGCATGACATGAAGAGAACATAAGATCTTCATGATACCGTCCTGCTGGGAATCAGCAACAACGATACTTCTGGATCTCGTGTTACATTACACATTCCTTAATGTGTAAGCTGATTTTAATGGGGGTTCTGTTGCTTGCCTGACATTCTAACAGAAGCACTCATGAGTAGATATTTTGCTTCAAGTAAAAAAAATGGTTTCTGGGCAGTTAACAATGTATAATATTGGCTGTAATATTAATTAAAATCCTGCAAAACCCATCAGAGAGTGCTGAACTATTCAAGTGCCTCAGAGTATGTTCAGAGATTTCCAGAATAGTGACTTTTTAGATATCACACTGCAATGCCTAACCACTCCAAGAGCCTATGACTACCTGAGTGCTAGAGCATGAGGGAGATCAGCTTGGAACCAGCTCTTGGGGGAAGTGGAAAATTTTGTGCGTCTGATATAGGCTGGGAGTTGACTATAAGAATAATGAAGAAGAAAGAGCTCTTAGAATGTGTAATGGAAATAAAACTCCTAATGCCTTTATTAAGTTTCTGACAAACCCGTCCGTTGAGTTATAGAATTTAATAATGGTCATAATATTATTTTTTTTATGTACCTATTCTGTGCCAAGTACTTTATAAACATTTGTCCATTTACTTATTCGAACTACCTTAATGTTATTATCCTTAATTAATAGGTGAACAAACTGAGACTCCAAGAAATTAAGAAACATGACTAAAGTCTAAGAGGGGATAGAAAAGGGAGCCACAGTTTCAATTGCTGTCTGTCTTTAAAACGTAGTTTACACTATACACTATATTGCCTTAAAACATAATTTTGCTCATTTATGCAGTGAACATGGGGTAATCATTAAGTGCCTGGCACCGTTATAGACCCAGTAGAATACATTAGTGAATAAAATAATGTTGCTGCTTTGGTTGAAATTACATTCTGATAGGTGGAAATCGACTAAAAAAATATGTGCACAAACATGTATTTTTGTATATGTAATGCCGCGCAAAGTGAAATATTATGACAAAAGCCCAAACTCCTTTTGTGTGACCTTCTCGCAAAGATATTAACATGTAGTGAGGCAAACTGTACATCTAATGAGCAAAACCGGTGCAATTTTGGCTACAGGGGAAAACCCTGTCATGGTTAGGTTGCAAAGATGAAGTCTGTGGGCTCTTGGTCAGGTGTTGCAATTTTTAGTGTTTACCAGTAGGTGGCACTCATGTCCTACTAACACCAGAGACACAAACTTGATTGGCATATACAGCTTACACCAAGACTTAAGTTCTTTGATTTTTATAACGCCAGAGCTTCCTGTGCTATCTAATTATCTCTGTTGAATGGGTTGGCTATATGAAAGACGTAATCAGTACAATTTGGAACACAGGTAATGGGGCTGTGTAATTTTCAGTCACAATTTATACAACTCTTATTTTAAGGTAGTCCTAAAAGTGTACCACATTTTATAGAAGCCTGTGGGTTATATTCATATTCAGGATGAACAATTGACTGCATGATGAAAATAGGCTCACGGAAGTGCAGCATTCTGTTAAATTACCTGGTCAGAACACACTTCGAGTTGAGAATCTAATAAAGGTTTTCACAGAGGAAAATGTGACTGAAAAATAAAACCCATTCCTTGAAATTGATATGCCTCTTAAACTTGCAAAGCTGTTTTGATAATCTGCATGGAATCTGTGCTATTTTAAAGGAAGGCAAACGTTACAACATTCTGGATTTAGAAAGAAAACACATGCACATTTTGAGCTCTGATTAAAGACCTTTTGGTACCATCCCTGCCATCATCCCTGTCATTTTTCTTCCAAAATTAGATTGAGGGGTTAAAACATGTACAGGGGCACCATGGTGTCCTTTCAAGCAATGTTGCTTTGTGCAGTAAGTGACTGAGACCCCTGTTGGGCAAAACCTGAGATCTAGGGGTGAACAGAATTTTAAAGGGTGCCCTCCCAATGTTTGCAGGTGCAGCCACTGGCTCTCCAACACCTCCTGCTACTGGCTAGTACACTTACTAGTCTGTAGTCTATTGCATTTGCCAAGCAAGCTGTTTGCTAGCTGTCAGATTTACCATTTGAATTGCAAGGCAACATCTTATTTTAAAAACTCAAGTCCCTTTTTGTTGCATTGTTAGGAAGCTATCAGTCAATTATCCACTAAAGAGATCTTGCTGCTGATGTCTGCAGCAGCCCACGAATGTGCGACTTAGTTGCTTTTTATGCGAGACCTGAGGAGTCTAGTGGCTGCTCCTCTGCATTTCATTTGGAAGAAGCTGCATTTCAGGATGTTGCTAGACTTTTGTAAAGGAAATACCAACTTGTTTTATCCCAAGTTTCAACTTCCAACCTTGCATTTTGCCATCATCTTACTCTGAAGTTAATGTGGGTATATTTAGTTTTTGTTTACTTTCTTTTCCTCTTTGGGTATGTGCCTATTAATCTTAATAATAATAATAATAATAATAATACATCTTCTTGATTTAAATTTCATTTATGAAGTGCAAACCTGTCCTTTCCCTTTTTCTTGGAGGATGGCAGGAGAGTAGTAAGTTTTCAATCCCCAAAGGGACCTTGAGTCTCTCTTCTCAGATCCTTTCCACTAAGTTCAGCAACTCATTGGTCTAAAGTTCCTGGTCCTGAAGCTTAAATTGGCTTTAATCCAACTGCTCACCATGCTGAATTCTTCTCAACAAAACCAGGTTCAATGTCTTCTACCTAAACTAAACCTTAGAGTTAAAAAAAGTCCGGTTTGTACATGATAGACTATTTATAGCCTCACATTTGTTTTCCTTTTGCTGAGAAACCAAAGGAAAAAAACTGAAGAAACCAATGGACTGGTAATAACAACCTGTCTTTAGCTGAGGTGAGATGGGAACTCTAAGTGGTAAAATTGTGTATAGAAAAACGAAGTCTTTCTTGGGTGTTGATTTATAGTGATAGCACTGAAGGTTTGAGCCTAATGATACTTAGGTAAGAAATCTCTTTCAGAGCCTATGAGGACTCTCTCAATTTCAAAATCTCTGCATACGTCAATTCAGTGCTGATCCTGGGACTCTGTCTGCAAGTACCAGGGACATATTTTCTCCAAAATGTCTGGGTAAAGGGTGAGTCAGGATGGGAGAGTCCGATAGAGCAGAATTTAAGAGCTTCAAAGGCAAAGCACTTGTGTAGTGTGGCATTTCAACAGTGTGACAACTGAAGAGGCTAGTTCCTACTCCCTGCCCTTACTAAGTGAATCTTTCTTGGGATAAAAGAGGAAAAAAGATGGAGAGAAAAAAATCAACTTTGTTTATGGCTTGAAAGAAAACCTTTTACGAAGCCATCGAAAAGTGGGGACCCAGTGCAGCTTTCTGAAGTGACTCAGCAAAGGCAGCATGGCTCACTGCTTCTAAATTAGATCACACATTTTCTGGCTGATGGCAGCATCTCAGTGCTCACCCTTAAGGCAAAGATCTGAGCAAATTACATTTTAATATCTTGGGTTCATTTATCCCTGCTAGGATCACACAGAAGCAAAGAAATACATATACTTGGAAATCCAATAGGCCCAAGGGACTTGGCAGCAGGCTGCACATGGAAAGAGGGCAACAGTTCTAGTGAAATAGACCCCTGCTTCTGCGGCGGGGAATACACCCAACTTGACAGATGACTTCAAGGGCGTGCACCCCTCTTGGATGAAGAGGGGAATTACGGATTTAAGAACTAAACTTTGCTTAATGAAATGTTCCTGCAGTTAAGTGCTTAACACCTCACTTTGTTTTTTTCCTATGCAGAGGAAAAAATGCTAATGTTGACATAAGCCTCAAAGGAAAAATTTCTTTGAGAATATAATAACTTTGGAGGATAAAAGCAGGAAAAAGTAAGATAAGATATGACCAGGCTGGGGGAAGGCTTTGCAGGCTGGGCTGAGGAATTTCATCTTTATTCAATAGGTACTGGGATTCATAGGAAGATTTTGAGAGTGGAGGTGATTCATATGGAAGAGGCATGTATTATACATACAGATAGCGAAAAGGAGGAACATCATTTAGATACTGTTGCAATGCTTGCGGCAAAGAGAAGCAGGAGCTAGAAGGATAATGGAAGTAGGGATCGAGATAAGAAAATGAAAGAAAGGGTGGTTATGAATTTGCAAGCTAGGCAACTGCTTGGGCACGGCAACCGAAGAGGGGGAGGAATTCCAATCCTGCGAGGTTTTGACATTGGGTCACTATTAGATGTCGTTCTGCGGATGGAAGCAGGATCCATAGAAATGCAACCAGGTTTGGGAAGAGGTGAGAATTCAATGTTCAATGTGGAGTGTGAGGATCTTGTGGGAGAGCCATATGGAATCGCCCATGAAGATACTGAAAATGTGAAGCAGGAGTATTATGAGGGCCTGACCTAGCATTGTTTGGGGATGGGAGAATTAAGGCATAAAAAGCAATTTTGGGGGAAAATTTATACTTCATCTAAAAATTCATTTTAATTTTGCATTTTGTTCTTCAACATATATTTATTTCTTAACTTTGCTTTACAACTGAGCTTGACAAATATTCAGGTAAACGAAAAAATCTTAAGTGTACAACTTGATGTTTATACTTGTTTTAATGTGATAATATGTTTTAATTACAATCAAGAAACATCAATATTTCTGGCTATTCTGCTTGCACTCTACCATGGACCCCAGGAGTATGCAATTAAGCATTTTATTTCAATTGTCACTCTTAGAATTGAAAGGGATTGTCAAAAGAGAGAACTGAGAAAGGGGATACAGAGAAATCAGGACAGAAATATTGGGGTTAAATCTACATTTTAGAGGAAGATAAGCTCAAGAGGATGATCAGAAAGTTCAGAGAATTAGTGTTGCTAGTACCGAGGGGAGGAGATTAAAACTTGGATACTTAGCTTAGTCAAATGTTCCATAGGAGAATTCAAGAAAGAAGAGAGGTCTTTAGATCAGGAGGGAAGGTTGAGGGAAAAGAAATTCTAGCAGAGCAACGAGGATGGGAATTAGATGGTAAGGGTTAAGGAGTGAGTGGGTAGTGTAGACATAGAGGAAGGTGAATTTAGAGTGAAAAGACTTGCATGTTTGCAGGCGGGTGAAAAAGAAGTCATTTCAAAAGAAAGATAGAAAACCCAGCGAGAGAAAGGAGAGCTGTCCTGGGGGAGGCAGGTGGGGTGGAAGGAAATACTAAGTCCTGATGAATCCACAAATGGCTAGGTCCGGTTCCTTTTATGTCGGGCAGAACGACAGGAATTCAGGTTAAAAGAAATCTGTTTAGTAAAGGCATGGCATATCCGAGTTAAACAAAAAGCAGCATTTATTTTTCAAAAGGGAACAAATTGTGGGGAATCCAGTGAGTTTAGATGGTCTTGTTGCATGCTGGTGAGGGGCAAAGCATTCTAGAAGCTTTCTCCTTGCCAATCTGGGGTGATTGAGATGCATCTGGTGCAATCCAATGACCAGATCCGTCTTGTTTCTACCATCCACTGGAGGATATTCTAGGCCTTACAGGCGTGCTAATTTAATTATTGCTATGCTTGCTTGGAGATGTTCTCTAACATTCTTGGGCTGAAGAACCATAATGGAAAGCATGGGTTAGGCTGGCATTTAACTCTGCTAAAGTGCCAGGATTCCAGGGTTCCTGGGGAAAATGAAAACCTACTTGCCAAATTTGCTAATGTTGCACAAAACATTCTTATATCCATTAGAGATTGGGCGTACATTTCTCTTGCCAATTTGGCCAAAGCAAGCAATCCCACTTCTTTTCCAAGTTAAAATTGTGAGCAGACTTTACCCAGATCCCTAGAGGGGCAGCTCAGCACGTCAGCTCGCTGCTCTCACTTGTACCTCTCATCAAACATCAGTGTTAATTATGACTGATTAGAATAAGTTGGATTTGTTGACAGAATATGTAATGTACCTAATCAACTCCAATTTTTTTCAAAGTTAATTTTGTAAATGTATTCCAACTGAAGCACCATGGGGTAAGAACTTTCCTTGTTACAGCTCTTGATCTATCAAAAAGAGAAATAGGAGATAACCTATTGTTTTGCAGCTCCCTTAAAGTGCTTAGGCTTGTGCCCGAGAAAAGCAAAGAGAGGAATTCCTGGAGACACAGACCAGTCTCAGAAGTTGTAAGTGAGGTCTTTGGGTGTATGTATCAACGGACAAATTGTTCTCAGATTTCATCTAGCTCAGGATTCATTCCTCAAGAATGCCTCATTTGAAGCAATGAATTTCATTTAAGGCCACTTTCCCAAAAGTATCATGTTTGAAAATGGAGATGCAAATCCATTTGCTTGGGTGAATTAGCAACATCTTTTTTTGGCAAGATGTTGAGATATTGATGTTGAAACTTGGAACTAACAGGAACATCTTCATATCTATGAAAGCAGAACTGTAAACTTTAACAATGAACAGCTTCCCTTAGCAAAGGTAAATATTCTGACCTGACAGTGTAATAGAAAATTAGCTTAAATCTAATCTCTCTGTTTTACTTCTCCTCAAAGTCACCTTTATACTTTTCTTAGAGATGAGTTTTTCATTTTCACAAATCCCATCTCCCTTCCAAAGGTGCTATTTGAATACAGTCTCCCCTTGACTATTAGGGATTTGAGTGGTAATTTTTTTTTTTGTGTGTGTGTGTGTCAATGGAAATGCCATACCTCAGTCTTCAATGACAAGAGATATAATTTATATTAAATAAATACAATAATTTATATTAAAAAAATTCAAGGCATTATTTACATGATAGCTCATTTTTTCAAAATTTTACACTTAAAATGACATCTATTTTATACATATCTATATCTATAAAATAAAAGCATAATATGCTAATTAGACCAGACAGCTGAGTGACCTTCCAGATGTCCTTTTGGACAACCTTCTGGATGAAGCTGGGGCTGTGAGGGCCAAGCTCCTTGGCCCCTTGCATGAATTCTGTGCATCAGGCCTCTAGTCTATCTATATCTATATCTATATCTATATCTATATCTATATCTATATCTATATCTATCTATATCTATATCTATATCTATCTATCTATATCTATCTATCTATCTATCTATCTATCTATCTATCTATCTATCTATGCCTAAGCAACCATCGCAACTGAAATAACCAAACAGACGACCAAAGAAGCTGTGTGGGGCGACCAGGCTGGCAGGGGGGTTAGTGAGGGACGACCAAATGACCAAGTAGTAGGCTGCATGGGGTGACCAGCCTGTAGGGGGGGCAGTTGGGGGCGACCAGGCCAGCAGTGGGGCAGTTAGGGGTGATTGGGCAGGCAGGCGGGTGAGCAGTTAGGAACCAGTGGTCCCAGATTGTGAGAGGGATGTCCGACTGCCGGTTTAGGGGATCGGGCCTAAACCGGAAGTTGGACATCCCCCAAGGGGTCCCGGATTGGAGAGGGTGCAGGCTGGGCTGAGGGGACCCCCCCCATGCACAAATTTTATGCACCAGCCCTCTAGTATGTATATGTGTGTGTGTATATATATACATATGGTCTCATTTACAGAAACCCAACCATATGACCTCAAAGGTTATCATTAAAATGCTTATTTCATATATATATATATATATATATTCACAGGAGATATTGAAAGACCAAGGATTTCCATAAACTTCAGAGGTTTGACTAAACTTGGTAAAAAGCCTATGAAATATGTGAATTTAACCTTTGCCTGTTACCATGTAAATCATTTAGTTCCAGAATGTTTGCCCTCAAATGAGTGAAGGTTTGTATTTTTTTCTGTCAAAATGCCCATGAACTGGGAGTGAAACAATGATGTTTGCAAATGTCAACTTTAATGCCTGTCTGCTGGATCCCAGGCAGCTGCTTTTAGTACTGAAGAAATTTGAACCCTCTGGATGTATTAGCAGTATGTAAAGGTGGTTCTTTATTAAAAACGATGACAGTGGATAGCGATCAGAAAAAAATGTGAAGACTCAATGTCCTTCCTGCTTTACTTACCACCAGAAAGCAGGTAAAATAAAGGAATTATATCCTTTATTTTTCTCTGAAACCATTTCAAAATAAACAGTGTTTTTGAGGTATTTTTTTTCTAGCATTGTCGCAATGTCTTCTTTCCCATTGCTATGTTTACAGCATGGCTAACTGAGATTTGAGATGTAATTTCTTCCAGAAAACTTAGAAGCTTTGGGTTATGATGGTGATCTCATTAGGAACACATTCTACCCATAATTACTATTGGTTTCACATGGTAAAAACCAGTTATTGCTCTCAAAACAGCAGATGACAGAGGAAAGGTTAAAACTCTTACCACAGTGCAGCCTACTCTTCCAAGAAAGAATTCTAATATGCTTGTTCATTGGACTTCAATAAAACTCTTATTAGGGGGACACATTTTATAAATTTGGGAGAAATGAAATGACTGGATTCCATTTTAATGTGGCAGAAAGAAGTTGTGGAGGCTATACTCTCTGTTAGGACCTGTTCTTGGAGGTTCCCACGTGTTATCTCATTTGATCCTCATAAAAGCTCAAGGCAGCAGCTGTCTTTGTTATTCCCCTTCTACAGATGACTCAGCTGAGGTGCTCTCTGAAGGTTTGTGTCTACACACAGTGCCTACAAGTGAATTCAAAGATATTCCAAAAGTTTGCTGAGTAAAGATTATGCTTAAGCTTAATTCTTTCCCTTAGCTACTCTAGGGATTATTTCAATCTGAGTTCCAGGTTTCCTGACGTTAATAAAGAGCCTTTCCCAGCACTGCCAGTGGGAGGATAGGAAAGATATGACTGATGGTCACTGAATGCCAAGGGGCAGGTGCCTAATGTGCACTTGGTGGGTGAGATTCATTGAGGCTTTCAGCTGGGAGGGTGTGGGATTGTGAGGTTACCCCTGTAATATCTACCAGCTCCTCTTCTTTGGCAGCTGATGTCTGCTGCAATTGCAACTTCAAGTTCAGAGCAGACCGCCACCTTTAGGCCCCTCTTACATAAAATTCTGGAGCTTCCATCTGCCTGGGTGTCTTGAGTGAAGTGATGCTCAGTCTTTGGGTGAAAGTGGGCAACACATGGAAAGTAAATACTGGGAACAGAAACAGTAAGTGTGGCCTGATGGGAACCAGAAGAGCAGAATGACGCGGCAGTCGAGACTGTGCGAAGACTCCAACTGTAACAAACAACGGATGCAGGATGGCGAGAAGGAAGGACAGAGCTGGTAAGGATTTGTAACCAAGGCAACAAAACCCAGACAGGGAGTCAATTCAGGAGGGAGCCCCCAATTTTTCAATGATGAACAAAAAGCAACTAAGCGAAATAGAGATGCTGACCTAGCTATTCCTGTTTAGAAAGGATTTATCTTTCTGTCTGAGAAGAGATTAGCAGTCAAAGCTAAAATCACACTTCCTTTATTTAACTGAAGGATTCTATTTATTAGAACAATTACTTCAATTAAAGATTTGGCAACCACACAATAAATTTTCTTAAAGAAATCTTTTTGGGTTCTAAGTTGTGATTAAAAACCATAGCTAATTATTTTTTTCTTTTTTAAATTAATTATTTTATTTTTCAATTGCAGTTGACATTTGATATTATATTAGTTTCAGGTGTACAGAATAGTGGTTACACATTTATATAATTTATGAATTGATCCCCCAGATAAGTCTAGTACCCCCTGACACCATACATAGCTATTAAAATATTGATGACTATATCTGTATTCCCTATGCTGTACTTTATATCCCTATGACTATTTCATAACTGATAATTTGTACTTCTTAATCCCTTCATCTTTTTCATCCAACCCCCTCCCCCCTCCCACCTGGCAACCATCACCGTTTGTTCTGTGCATTTATGAGTTTGTTTCTAGTTTGTTTGTTTTGTTTTTTAGATTCCACATATAAGTAAAACCATATGGTATTTGTCTTTCTCTGACTTATTTCACTTAACACAATACCCTCTAGGTCCACTCATGTTGTCAGTATAAATAGTAAGACTTCATTCATTTTTATGGCCAAGTAATATTCCATTATATATATGTACCACATCTTTATCTAATCATCTACTGATGGACACTTGGCTCTTATTTTCTTATCCATTCAGCCACCCTACGTCTTTTGATTGGAGCAGTTAATCCATTTCAGCAGTTCTCAACCTGTGGGTCATGACCCCTTTGGGGGTCGAACAACCCTTTCACAGGGGTCGCCTAAGACCATCGGAAAACACATATATAATTACGTATTGTTTTTGTGATTAATCACTATGCTTTAATTATGTTCAATTTGTAACAATGAAATTGGGGGTCACCACAACATGAGGAACTGTATAAAAGGGTCGTGGCATTAGGAAGGTTGAGAACCACTGATTTAAAGTAATTATCGATAGGCATGTAGTTATTGCCATTTTATTATTCATACTAGAGGCCCGGTGCACAAACATTTGTGCACTGGCAGGGGTGGGGGTGGGGGTGGGGGGGTGTTCCTCAGCCCCACTTGTGCCCTCTCACAGTCTGGGACCCCTCAGGAGATAACCACCTGCTGGCTTAGGCCTGCTCCCTGGGTGGCAGATGACAGGCCCGATCCCTAGGTGCCTGCCCGGGTGGAAGATGGCAGGCCTATCCCTAGGTGCCTGCCCCACCTCCCTGGGTCCTGCACAGAGCAGGGCCAATCAGGGGGTTGGGGTGCCGCCCCTGGTCCTGCACAGGGCAGGGCAGATCCAGGGGTTGGGGCCCCGCCCCGGGTCGCACATGGGATGCCTGGGTGGGCCGGCGGATCGCTGCTGCCCTGCCCGGCCGCTCCCGGTCTGGTCACACATGGGACCCCCCCTAACCCCCCCACCCGCCTAGGATGGCAGATAGCAGGCTCGGATGGCGGCAGGGCAGGCGGGATGGCGCTGTCCCGCCCTGCCTGCAGTATGCAAATTAGCCGCCATCTTTGTTGGTGGTTAATTTGCGTATTGTGCTGATTAGCCAATGGGAGGCGTAGCGAAGGTATGGTCAATTACCATGTTTGTCTATTATTAGATAGGATATTTTTTAATCTTCTTCTTAAAGAAGTCCTTTTTAACATTTCTTGTAATACTGATTAGGTAGTGATCTACTCCTTTAACTTTTTTTTGTCTAAGAAACTCTTTATCCTTCTTTGATTCTAAATGACAGCCTTGCTAGGGTAGAATAATATTGGTAGTAGGTCCTTGCTTGTCAACACTTTGAATATTTTGTGCCAATCCCTTATGGCCTACATGGTTTCTGTTGAGAAATCAGCTGACAGTCTTATGGGAGCTCCCTTCTAGGTAACTAACTATCTTTCTCTTCGTGCATTTAAGATTCTCTCTTTGCCTTTAACCTTTGGCATTTGAATTATGATCTATCTTGGTACACCTGTGCCTCTTTGGGTTCATCTTGTTTGGGACTCTATGTGCTTCCTGGACTTGTATGTCTATTTCCATCATCAGGTTAGGAAAGTTTTTTGTCATTATTTCTTTAAATAGGTTTTTAATCCCTTGCTCTCACTCTTTTCCTTCTGGTAAACATTCACATCCCTATGATGTGGATGTTGTTATGCTTGATGTTGTGTCTGAGGTCCCTTAAACTATCCTCATTTTTATTTTTGTTGTTCTGATTGGGCATTTTCTGTTATCTTGTCTTCCAAATTGCTGATTTGATCCTGTGCTTCATCTAATCTAGTATTGATCCCATCTGATGTATTCTTCATTTCAGTTATTTTATTTGTCATTTATGACTGG
The DNA here is from genome assembly GCF_028538775.1 of Myotis yumanensis. Lineage (NCBI taxonomy): Eukaryota > Metazoa > Chordata > Mammalia > Chiroptera > Vespertilionidae > Myotis > Myotis yumanensis. The sequence goes on from NW_027223753.1 coordinate 180,944,716, forward strand.
TTCTCTTTTATGGTTTCTATGTCCTTTTTTGTGCTTACTATCTCTTTTTTGAATTTCTCACTAAGTTCCTTGAGCATCCTCATAACCAGTGTTTTGAACTCTGCATCTGGTAGATTGCTTGTGTCTATTTTGTTTAGATCTTTTTCTGGAGTTTTGTCCTGTTCTTTCATTTGGGATATGTTTCCTTGCCTCCTCATTTTGGCTTCCTTCTTGTGTTTATTTCTATCTATTAGTTAGATTTGCTACATCTCCCAGCCTTGGCAGGTAGTAGGTGGCTTAGGTAGTAGGTGTCCTATGGGGTCCAGCTGCACAGTCTCCCTGGTCACCTGAGCTGGGCACTCGAGGGGTGTTCTTTTTGTGGGTTATATGATCCTTCCTGTTGTAGTTGAGCCTTGATTGCTATTGGCACGTCAGTGGTTGAAATCAACCACTGAGGAATGGCTATGACTACAGCGGACAAGCTATTGTGTGAGGGCTGACCCCAGGAGTGAGATTCACTGTAGCAGGACCCTGGTGCCAACTGAGTCCATCCTCTTGGTTTGTCATTTGTGGAGCTAATTGGGTGGTTCTCTGATGTAGTCTAAAGCCAGTCATTGGGCGTGTTGGTTCTAGGGCCTCTTGGGAGGGGCTCTGATGCAGGCCCTGGTCAGCCCTTGCCTGTGCCTGGCCTGGGGCCATCTGGTAGGAGGTTTAAAGTGTTCTGTGGTCACGCTAGGTTTGAAGGCACCTGGGAGAAGCTATGCTGGAACCAAGGCTGGCTGCTACTAGTCCCAGGCTAAGGTCCACTTGCTTGTTTTGTTCACGGTTTGTAGACCTTTCAGAGATCTTAAGGATGTCCACAGCATGGGCCCAGGCCAGCCGCTTGTGAGTAACAGCTGCTGAAAGAGGTTTGGGCTTGCGTGTGAGTTGGATGGGATGGGTTCTCAGGGAATCACCAGAATGGGGCAAGTTTGATGGAAATCATAAAGTTTGCACCTCAATACACCTGAAGAGTGGGTTGGGGGAAGGGTCAGCAAAGGAACAAAGTGGTGGAGAGCATGTGCCTCTAGCCCTCATCCTGAAATCAGATAGTTCAGTTCCTCCCAGATGTCTGTGTGTGGATCCTTTAAAAGGATGCCTGGGACTCCAGCAGCTGTCTTACCCAGATGGAATTTCTGATGATTTATAGCTAGATCTTGTGGGGACTCCTCTTCCTGGCACTGGTGGTCCAGGCTGAGGAGTCCACTGTGGGACTGGGACCCTTCACTCTCCTGGGGGAACCTCTGCTGCCTGAGGTATCCCTTCAAATTCTTAACCTCCACACAAGGTGTGGGATCAGCCTGCTTTTCTTCCTGTCCCTCCTAACAATCTCAATGTGGCTTCTTCTTTATATCTTTAGTTATAGGAGTTCTGTTCAGCTAATCTTCAGGTGGTTCCCAAGGGTGGTTGTGCTATCATTTAGTTGTAATTTTGATGGGAGGAGGACAGCACAGTGTTTATGTACTCTGCCATCTTTATAGGAAGTCCATAGATAACTATTTTTAATCATATCAGATTTACCTGAATCTGACCAATGACTCTTTGTTTATTGCATCTGTGTCTAGTCTGAGAAAGACTGTCCCTGATCGTGTGCCCCTGATCTCCTACCTTCTTGGAAGATAAGAAAGAGGCCCTGAAAAGGTAGTAAAGCAAAGCAAAGACTTGGATTACGTTCTCATATTGACTGTGAAGAGCTGCAAGTTACTGTTTAGACAAGATTGTATTCCATTTGCATGAGTTGGGGCAGATAAATTTGCTGGAAGTGTGTTTGTTTAATGTAGCTGTTGGAGTCTCTGGCTTACACTACTTAATTTCATAGCAGTCACTTTGTCTCATGGGAATGTGGTATTTCCAGTAATTTGCAAGAATATGTGAGCTAAGCATTGCCAGATCTCATGGCAGGGATGGAATTAACGCATATGATCACAGTATTCCACTTGAGGCCCTTAACCCATTAGGATCAGAATACTAAATTACCTGTTTAAATATGCTCTGTTGGCTATCAATTTATTCTACAAACTGCTTTAAAAATTCAGGAATATTATATATATATATATATTTATATTTATAGATATATATGTAAAACAATATGCTACAGAATTAAAAAGCAGAAAAACCCAAATACAAATCTAAGTCGTCTCTTTCCAGATAAGCTTTACCAAAGGTATTTATTTTTTCTTCCTCCTTCTATTTATAGTCTGTGTTATACTTAATTACCCCAAATATTCATAAGTTTAGAATACTAATGCCTGTTATATAGTTTCTTGTGAAGTGCATTTGTTATGCAAATTATTATAGTGAACCATCATTCATTAACTATTTATGTTTGCTTTAATAGGGGAAGAAGTACCCTCTCTCATGCCATATAAATTCTCTTTATAATCTATTAAATACAGAAAGATGCCTGAGAAGAAATAAATGTTCTACTAATACTAGTGAATGTATGATGAGTAAACATTACAGTGGTTTTCTGGCATTGATAATTATATTTCTCCAATTGCTCTGGGAATTGGTGACAAAGATGGGGGATAGGTAGCACTTCAGGCTGTTGTCTCTATGGTCCTTTGTCCCACTCATAAAGATGACTTACTTTATAAGGAGACACAGGTTGGTACAGGCAGTCCTCGGGTTACTTCGGATTCAACGTATGTCATTTCGTGGTTACACTGCCATCTCCCATTTATTTATAAAAAAAAGTTCCGTCATTTTGACGTATGTACCTATGTGCTTTATGTTTTTTTGTTATTTATTTACCACAAGTAAAGGTCAGGAATTGTTATCTTTCTTTAAATTTTTTTTTACTGTTTCGCTTCATTACTGCTGTGTAAGTGCTCCATGTGAGTGACGTAGGTGCTTATGTAGGTGGGTTCCGACTTATGGCGAAAATCGCGTTATGTCGCGCCATAGGAACAGATCGCTGATGTAACCCAAGGACCTACTTACTGTAAACAGAAAAGAAAAGCACGAAAAGGAAGTGGATATCCAGGATAGAATGAAGCATTTCATTTCTTCGTTTACTTAAGGTTTGTTAATGGTCAGTAACCTACTCTGTTGGGGACGTAAAGCTGGAAGACATAGTTCCCACCTAAAAGCACTGAGAGTCTAGTGGCGGAACAGTCACCTGAGAAAATGAGTGTTTCTTGCTATTTTCCCTTTTCCTTAACTCTTGCTACAGAGCAATATTCCTTGCTCTTCTGTAAGGATGCATCTTGGCATGATTACCTTGGTTTTAGGCTACACAGCTTTCCTGCATCTCTTCTTCTTAGGACGTGCTTTCTTCCAGACACGAGGAAGGACCATTTGGCCTGGTGCTTGTTACACTGTTTGCTTGGTCCATTTCAGGTCTGTAAGAGCAGCAACATGTCTTCTATGAGTGAGAAGGACATCTTTTCTGAACACTAAAAACCCTTCTAACTCTGGTCCCATCAGATGATGGTGGTGGTGATAGCATTCTAAATACGAACAAGGCTCACCCTAGTTGGTTTGGCTCAGTGGATAGAACATTGGCCTGAAGACCCTAGGGTCTCGGGGTTTGATTCTGGTCAAGGGCACGTACCTGGGCTCAAGCCCTGAGGGCTCGTGTAGGAGGCAACCAATTGATGTGTTTCTCTCACATCGATGTTTCTCTCTGTCTTTCCCTCTCTCTTCCACTCTAAAAAATCAGTGGAAAAATTATCCTCGGGTGAGGATTAAACATAAATAAATAAATAAATAAATAAATATGACAAGGCTCCTAGGATTACTTATGGTAGCTCCCACTGGCCTTTTAAATGGATTTTTACATCCTCATGCACTTAACTTGCAAACAGGAAGCAATTTTTTTTTTTTTTTTTTTTTTTTACTTTAATAACTCTGGCTCATGGTTGGTTGTGATGGAGCTTAAGGGTATAGTTTATACAAAAACAATGATAGTCTTGGGCTAGACACCCCCTAGGTATAGGCATCTAAAGAACTGGTTCCATTTTAATTTTTCCATTTTAAGTTTTAAAATATTTATTTTTTTATGATGAGAGAATTTTCTAGAGGTAGATTTAAGTATTGGAGATTCTGTTGGATAAGCTTATAACTACTGACATATTCTTTAGATTAGGAATTCTCACGTTTTGGGGGCTTGGGTTGTAGGGCAGGTTGTGACACAACGTAGAGGTTGTGCAGTTGTTTGTAGATGGTGTAACTCCGCTGTAGATGTGAATACTAGTAAATATAGGGCAACACATATTATACTTCTGATAAAAATAAATCAAAGCAGCGTGAACACTAAACAGTTGGTAGGATACTTAGTATTTCTAGTTCAAGTGGTGATGACACTGTTTTCAAGATAATTGTCTTCCAAACATATGAAGTTGTTAATTATGTAGGGGTGTCTGGGGAGAGAGAAAAAGAGAGAGAGCGAGAGCGAGAGAGAGAGAGAGAGAGAGAGAGAGACTGGTGATGGTGAAAAGGCCATGTTTATAGATCTGTTTTTAAGTTTATTTTCCTAATGATAATATACATAGAAATCTTTTTATTTTTGTAGCATTGAGATAGAAAAGGAAAAACAGGTTTTTAAGTTAAACATACCTGGAATGAAATCCAAGCTCTGTGATTGACTGGTTTTGTGATGTTGGTTAGATAAACTTATCTTGAGTGTCAGTTTAATTGCCTGTAAAATGTGAGTAAAGGTACACTTCTTGAAGAACTGCTATGAGCTTTACAGTAAATCATGTGTGTTCAATATTCAGCCCAGACTTGCCATAGGCGGGCAGGTGATCAGCAAATGAGTACAACCTTAATTGAGCTAAGAAGCTTATTAGTAAGTGATACATTACCTTTGTGAACAATACAAGACTGTTTGCTGAGCATCTTTTAGGTGTGTCAGACTCTGGGCTAAGCCCTGGGGCTATAGGAATGCTGAGCCCCAGGTGCTGTCCTGAAGGAAATCACAGTGGACTGGGATGTCAAGCCCTCACACCAGTGTCATAGTACACTAGAGGCCCAGTGCATGAAATTCTTGCACTTGAGGGGTTGTCCCTCAGCCTGGGCTGTGCCCTCTTGCAGTCCGGGAGCCCTCCAGGGATGTCTGACTGTCTAAGCCATCAGTCGGACATCCTTAGTGCTGCTGCAGAGGCGGGAGAGGCTCCCACCATCACTGCTGCACTCACCAGCCATGAGCCTGGCTTCTGGCTGAGTGGCACTCCCCCTATGGGAGTGCATTGACCACCAAGAGGCAGTTCCTGTGTAAAGTGTCTACCCCCTGGTGGTCAGTGGGTGTCATAGTGACCGGTTGTTCTGCCGTCTGTCCAAAGCCAGCTCTCCAATATCTCCAGGGGGGTCCTGGATTGCGAGAGGGTGCAGACCAGGTCAAGGGACCCCACAGGTGCACAATTGGGGTGGGGAGGGACGCAGGAGGTTGGCCAGCTGGGGAGGGACTGTGGGAGGGCTCCAGCAGCAAGCTAACCTACCGGTTGGAGCATCTGCCCCCTGATGTTCAGTGCATGTCATAGCGAGCGGTTGAGTGGCCTTAGCATATCATTAGCATATTACGCTTTGATTGGTTGAATGGCCAACTGGACGATTATAGGATAGTATGCAATAAGAATAAGAAAATGAGGCACAGCATTGTGGCAGCATGAGGAGGGTCAGCTAATTTAGAAAGGGGGGCCCTTCTGGGATAGCTTCCCAGATGGAGTGACCCTTGAGCTGATCTTGGAAGGACAAGTATAACCAGTTTGATTTGTTCAGTAAGGGAGTGAGGAAGGAAGAAGGAGCTGAGAAAAGACCACAGGGGCCTGAACTCAACCAATTTCTTAGTTTTAGGTGGAAGTTGTATGGTTTCAAACATTTGTCCTTTATTCTGTGTGTGTAGAATTCCTGTATTCTTCTTACTCTCCCTCTCTCAGTACAGGAAGATCTAGCAGGAGGAGGAAGATTGCAGGCGCACCACTGTAGAGCTAAGACTCTCAATTTCTCTATTCCAAATGGACTCCTTGGGGAGGCCATGGTGTACTGGTGATTTTCCATGCCTGGGCAAGCCTTGCTGTCTATTTATAGAGGGTAGCAAGGGGGAGGGCAGGGCAGCTTGGCAGTGGTGACTCCCACTGCCTTATATGTGTGGCGGGTGCATCAGCAAGTAGCTGCATGCCATTGATGATCAGTGTGCACATTCTCTGGCAGATACGTGGGAAAGTGTTTGATGTAGCAAGAGGGCTCCTCCAGCCAATGTCCTGTGTCACAGTGACTCCCACCTCTTTCCAAACCACCCTCTCCCAACGCTCCATGGCAATTACAATATTTTCTGGGAAACCCTCTTGTACCAAAAGTACTGTTAATTCCATCACCAGAATGCAAATCACTCTATGGCATTCCTGAGTAGGTGGAGTCTCTGAGGCTTGCAATTACCAAAGTTATGTAAACAGATTTCCTTGGAGTACCTGCTGCGCAGGGAGGAGATGATGCTTTGTGAAAATTGAGCATTAAAATTGCCTTGAAATAAATACGTTTATAATTGCATATAAAACAAAATGTGCATGTGAGCTGTGTGGTTCTATTTTTGATTACCTGTTTTTTAGTAAAAATTCCACTAAGATTATAAAAAATAAAATCCCAGGGCCTCATAAATGAATAAATAAAATATGAGGCATAATAAAATCAGATGATGTAATGCCATGAAAAATAGGACAAGAGGAATATAAATAGAATATATATATATATATAGTCTTGTAAAACTAGTATTGTGATAAAATGTGAAATAAAGATCTCTGGAACATTATAAGCAAACAAATTTTAAAATTTAGAAGTACACTCCATTATTTTATCCTAGGTTTTATGTCTAAATATTAATGTATTTATGTTTCTTTTTGTTTTTATTAATCCATCGAAGCAGCCTTCAGCGAATTCCCACAATCTAAATGTAGTCCACAGATGCTATCTTTTAATAAAGAAAAGGATACATTTGTATTTCACGATGTGGCTATATTAATTTCAATGAGAAGAGTTTTATTGTATTAGATTTTCCCATTCCAAGGTAACAAAACAGTCTCAAAATCGATAAAACATCAGCACAAATAATAAATAATATGTATAAAGGTAGGTCACTCTGCATCAATTCATGGAGAAAATAAGTCGGCTCACACACTGGTCTGAGAGGCCTAATTAGTGTTAGTCACTGCTTCATGCCGAAAAGCAGTTACTACTCATTCCTGGCCTTTTTTCCTCCCTCGCTTCCCAGACTCTTGTGTCAGCAAACACTGCAAAAGCAAAAAAAAAAAAAAAAAAAAAAAAAAAAAAAAAGAGTTGTTTTAGTGGTTCTGAGAGACATGGCTAAAGTGAAGGTCTGGGGTTAACGTGACTGAGTTTCCGAGTGGCATCAGCCAATGACTGCGAGGCATGGAGGGCTGTGAGGAAGCCGTTCTCCACCTGGAGCAGCGGAGCTGCTGCCTTATCCTCTTCCCCTGAGGAAGTTGAACTCCAGATAGGAAAACAGGAGGCTCATCTGACAGTCACAACTCCCAGGTTTGTTGCTGACATTTGTATCTCTTGAGCCAGTACAGTGGGGCCTTGACTTACGAGTTTTTGTTTTTGTTTTTTTTTTAAATTAAATCTTTATTGTTCAGATTATTACATTTGTTCCTCTTTTTTCCCCCCATAACTCCCCTCCTTCCAGCTCCCACCCCACCCTCCACCCTCACTCCCCACCCACTGTGTTCATCCATAGGTGCATGATTTTTGTCCAGTCACTTCCTGCATCTCCCACACCCCTTTTTCCCCCAAGAATAGTCAGTCTATTCCCTTTCTATGTCCCTGATTCTATTATAATCACCAGTTCATTCTGTACATCAGGTTATTTATACACTTGATTCTTAGATTCATTTGTTGATAGATGCATGTTTGTTGTTCATAGTTTGTATCTTTACCTTTTTCTTCTTCTTCCTCTTCTTAAAGGATACCTTTCAGCATTTCATATAATACTGGTTTGGCGGTGATGAACTCCTTTAGCTTTTCCTTATCTGTGAAGCTCTTTATCTGACCTTCAATTCTGAATGATAGCTTTGCTGGATAAAGTAATCTTGGTTGTAGGTTCTTGGTATTCAGCACTTTGAATATTTCTTGCCATTCCCTTCTGGCCTGCAAAGTTTCTGTTGAGAAATCAGCTGACAGTTGTATGGGTATTCCCTTGTAGGTAATTGAGCCTCTTTCTCTTGCTGCTTTTAAGATTTTCTCTTTGTCTTTTGCTCTTGGCATTTTAATGATGATGTGTCTTGGTGTGGTCCTCTTTGGATTCCTTTTGTTTGGGGTTCTCTGCGCTTCTTGGACCTGTAAGTCCATTTCTTTCTCCAGGTGGGGGAAGTTTTCTGCCATTATTTCTTGAAATAGGTTTTCAATATCTTGCTGTCTCTCATCTTCTGGCACTCCAATGACTCTGATATTAGACCGCTTAAAGCTGTCCCAGAGGCTCCTTACACTATCTTCACACTTTCGGATTCTTTTTTCATTTTGCTTTTCCAATTGGGTGTTTTTTGTCGAATCTTTGGTTTGATTATTGTACTCCTCTGGTCTGCTATTGGGTATAATATTCTTTATTTCAGTCCGTGTATGCTTACTTTCTAATTTCTTTATCGTAGCATCGAGGGTCTCATTAGTTTTCGTGAGGCTCTGCACAAATTTATGGCAAGCCCTCAAAATTGCGATTCTTAGCTCCATATCCTCCATTTCTGTCATGTTTTTTTGTCTCCGCATCTTTTATGCTTTCTTGGTGCACCCCCTTGTGGTCTCTGTGCGCAGTCTTGTTCTAGCCAAGCCTTAATTGTTGTAGTTAACACTAGAGGGATTTGACCCCCAGGCCGACTGGCTATAGGAATCAGCTGTATGGAAAACGTCTGCCTTCTGGGGAGGCGCTAATCCAGCCTTTGCCTGAGGCGATCGGCAAATGGCTGTGCGCAGGCTTTGGGCAGGGCGGGATCAACAGGGCGGGCGGAGGGAGCAGTTATGGCCACGCTCAGTCCCGTTCCCAGAGGCTCTGCTTCTCAGAACCCCGGCAGCCGCTGCAAACCTCGGAGAGAAAGCTGCCCTCAGGTTCCAACTGATGCCGGATAATCCCGCTTCTCCCGTTTGAGTCTGGGTCCCTAGAGACTCGCCCGGATCTGGAGCCCAGAGTCTGAGACTCACTCCCGACCGAAAACGACAACCTCGCCCTCAGCCACCAGCCCGCTTTGCGCGCGCACCTCGGTACCTTTGTATTTTCCACACTGCGCCGCCTCTGAGCCTCGATTTGCTGTTCTCTTTCCTTCTAGTTGTAGAGTCTCTCTTCAGCCAGCCTTCCTGTGGTTCTGGGTGATGTCTGTTCAGTCTTTTAGTTGTATTTTTGAAATGGTTGTTTGCGGCAGCGGTCTCCGGTGTTTACCTACGCCGCCATCTTGGTCTCCTCCCCCATGTTTTCTCGACTTACGAGTTTAATACGTTCCGAGACCGAGCTTGTTAAGGAGCTCGTTAACTCAAATTACTCTGTCAACTCAATGCAAAAAATCCGCCGAGAGACAGCTGGTATCTCAAAAAACTCGTTAGTCGGGACACTCGTAAGTCAAGGCCCCACTGTATAACCGCAACTTGTGGTTTTCATTAGACTCCTCGCTAAGCTTGCCTTTGGCCCTGTGAGAATCATCTGCCTATTTATGTTGTTAGTGGTGAAGTATTTTTACTTATGGAAAATTCTGACATGTAAGTCAGTGTACCTAGGGCAGAGGTTGCAAACTTGCAGTTCCTAGGCATATTTTGTTTAGATTGCATAGTATTATTATTATTTATATATACTACTATATATATTTTTTATTGATTTTTAGAGAAAGAGGAAGGAAGAGGGAGAGAGAGAGGGGGAGAAACATTGATGTGAGAGTAAAACATCAGCTGACTCCTGCACGCCCCATACCGAGGACTGAGACCACAACCCCAGTATGTGCCCTGACCAGGAATTGAACCGGCAACCTTCCAGTGATGGGATGGTGCCCAACCAATGGAGCCACAGCGGCCAGGGCTGCATAGTAGTATTTTTTTTGTATTATTTTCCAACATTTTAAAATTAGGAGATTTCATGTTAAAAATATACAGATTTTTGATATTCTGATCAAATCAGAAAATCTGCCGACAAGAGGCCCCTGTTACTTCGTGGCAATGACTGCCTGGAGCTGAGTGGGGACAGTTCTCATGGAACACATACCCACGTGTGGTTTCTGGCTTCCAGAATGCTCCTAACACCCTCTCTGTTTCACTCATTTTTATTGTCCACCTTTTTTTGTTTTGGGACCAGGGATTCTCAAAACTGACTGTATATTTGAATCACCTGGAGGACTTTTAGGCCTCAGAGGCACCCCAGTGATTTGAATGCATTGTTCTGGAGTGGGTGGTTTTACCCCATCTCGGGTAATTCTAATGTCTGGCCAAAACAGAACAGCTGGCCCATGGAGGATAGAGAGTAGACACATCATTTTCTCATGAAGCTCTCAATGGAACCATTGCTTGGCCTGGTGATCTCCATTAAGGAAATTATAAGTTTCTTAGTTCTTCCAAGGAGAATTGATCTAATTTTCTCTTCCTTAAAATTTTGTGGTGTTGAGGGGATTTATTGGGTTTCATGAAGTTCCCAGATTGGTGTTGCTGGCAGAGAATGGACCAAGGATCTTGTCTTTTAACAGTTGCAAATGCTGAGGATGACACTCTTAGTTTTTGGATTTTCCCCTCTTACAAAGCACAGTGTGGGGTATCCTAGTTTCCTCCCCAATATCTCTTCCTCCCTCCCTCTCTTGCCACCCCTGCAGTGCTGTGCACAATGGGGACTTTTTGGCTGTGCAAGGTGGGCATGCATCTGCGGCCTATGTCATGAGATCAACCCTCTTAATGCCCATAAAAAGACAGGATGTCAATTTAAAGCCTCATCTGTCACAAGCATTTTCAGTCTTGCTGTGATTTATGAAATATTGTAAATTGCAATCACACCGGCCCATAAAATCCTGGCAGCTACTTCACTAGCAAACCTTGCATCCAGAAATGTAACCTATAGGTGGGATAGAAGTTTCAGAAAGGGAGTGCTGTTTAACGGACAGGTGCTATGATGCCCTACTGACAACGGAAAGTTTTCTCACTAAGACATTTTCTTTCCTGCCACACCAACCACTCCCTGTACAAAGCACGGCCAAGGGGGATGCTGTCTTGCCATTTTCTGTGCATCTTATGAGCAAGAAAATGTTCAAGGAGTAATTGTCAGAAAGGGCAAGAGGAGAAGTGACACATTCATTTGAAATGAACTATCCAAGGTGGTCTTCACTGTTCTCTATATTTTCACCTGCAGACAAACATTCCTTGCACAGTCCCATGGAAGAAGACAGAAGGCTGTGCAGAACAGTCAGGATGGGCCAGTTTGATGTGTAATGGATGATTTAAAAAAAACATCTCTGAGTGATGAGAGAGATATACTAGTATATTAACACACACAGAGAGAGAGAGAGAGAGAGAGAGAGAGAGAGAGAGAGAGACTGGCAGAATGACAGCGAGGGGGAGGGGGAGGTAGCAGGGAGAAGGGGAGGCAGGGGCAGGAAGATCAGTTGGAGTGTTCCAATGAGTTCTTGTACAAAAACTTTCATATGAAAACACACTGACTTCTTCAAACCTTGTTGACAGAGAACATACTCTTGGATCCTCAGGCGAAACTTAAGATTTAAAATTCCTAAATTGCTTTTTGGACGTGAATTTGATGTCACTTCAGACTTAATGTCATCAGATTATACACACAACTTCACCTCAGCAGGGATCTGTGGATAGTGGGGGAGACCATAAACTCAGAGTCCAAGACCTGCATGCAGAAAGGAAGAGGGGGCTCACCAGCCAGGGGCCGAAAACTACTTCATCCCAGTTTTTTTTTTTAACACATCAAAGTGGCAGGCTTTCTTTTATACTCAATTTACATTCAAGTTTTGCCTCTTGGTTAGGTGGGGAGAAAGGGCTTTCTAACACTCAGGTAGGATAAAGAAGACAAAGGGACACTTAATAGGGAAAAAAAGGTGATTTCATAAGTTGCCAGACTTCCAAAAATCTACTTGAAAGGGATATATTTAAAAAGGGTGCTGATAATATACATTTGAAAGCATGTCAAATATACATTTGAAAAGAGGTCAAATGCACACGTGAAAAGAAAGGAAAGCATAATATTTGTTCTGGAGAACAAAGAAAATTATGACATTGAAATTCTATAAAGAGGTCATGATTGTACAAGGGAGTAAAATCTTAAGGATATTTTTGGTAAAGTGGGCTTTTTAACAAGACAAGAGGAGCCAATTTCTTCTAATACAGTATCTTGATCATCTTGATATTTATTCCCTTTCAGGAAGTCTGACCCAGAGTAGGTGCTCAAAGAATACATTTTGATGCCCTGGCTGTGGTGGCTCAGTTGGTTGGAGCATCTTCCCATACACTGAAATGTCATGGGTTCAATTCCCTGTCAGAGCACATACCCAGGTTGGTGAGGGTGTGTGTGGGAGACAACTGATCAATATTTCTCTCTCTCTTTCTCCCTCTCCCTTCCTCTCTCTCTAAAATCAAAAGCATGCTATATAATAATAGACAAACATGGTAATTGACCATACCTTCGCTATGCCTCCCATGGGCTAATCAGCACAATATGCAAATTAACCACCAACAAAGATGGCGGTTAATTTGCATATGCAGGCTCCAAGCAGCGGAGGGAAAACTGAAAGTGAGCTGGAGCAGCGAAGACGGAAGACTGAAGGCAGCTCCGGCCGGAGCGAAGGCCTGGGTCCCGGGTGCCGGAGGAAAACCTGTGCCAGCAGCCAGGAGAAGGGAAGGCCTATTGCATGAATTGCTTCCTGCAACAGGCATCTAGTGAAAAAATAAAATAAAATCAAAAGCATGTCCTCAGGTGAGAATTAAAAAAATCTAAAAGAATACATTTTGATAGATAATGTTTTCTTCATGGACAGAAAGAAGTTACATTTAATTAGACTTTTGAAAGCACTTAATTATTTGATGGAAACCACTGTGGGAGATCAATTTTGTTATATCCTCTGACAATGTTAAGCTTTATTGAAGCCATGTGCTTCCAGAAAGCAGTGACAATTAAGAAACCCTATCACGTATCAGAAATGGCTAACCTTGGTCAAAGAGAAAAAATGCCACTGGATGGAGTTAAACAGTCAAAGAAGGCTTTATTCAAGACTATTTCAATAGGGGTCAAGACTATTTCAACCAAGGAGGGAAATTGAACTCATCTTTAAATATAACAGGACAGCTAGGGATTTACAGCCAACAGCCAGGGTGAGAAAGTCAGTGGATGGAAAACTACTATGAGGAACATGGTTAGCCATCAAGCGTGGGGGAGATTATTACAAAATTGGCTTGGCAGGATTCTAATGAAAATGGGTCAACAGGCGAAGGAGATCTCGTTGAGAAGAGGGCTCAAAGGAATCTGACTGAAGTTCAGTTGAGGAGTAGTCCTTGTCACCACAAAGAACCATCTTGCTTTTGTCTGTTCTGAGGTAAAACCCATCTCATCCTCCCTTATGACTCCCATAAGATGTTATCATCATAATGATAGGAAGAAAGCAAAGGGAGGCCAGACATTATAAACATGGCCATCTGGGCAGCTTCACTAGGAAGCTGCAACTCCACACTCTCCAGGGAACCACCAGTCCCTTCCCTGCAGATCACGGGGAAAGGGGTCCAACAAAAAGGATGACGGATGCATGTGCAGTGAAGTTGAGGTGACGTAGAGAAGGTACTTGCCTGTCAGTCCAACCTGGAACAGAGATAATTGCCTAGGGCAGTGGTTCTCAACCTTCTGGCCCTTTAAATACAGTTCCTCATGTTGTGACCCAACCATAAAATTCTTTTCGTTGCTACTTCATAACTGTAATGTTGCTACTGTTATGAATCATCATGTAAATATCTGATATGCAGGATGGTCTTAGGCGACCCCTGTGAAAGGGGCGTTTGACCGCCAAAGGGGTCTTGACCCACAAGTTGAGAACCTCTGGCCTAGGGGGTGGAGCCACTGTAAGCACAGGAAATCTTGGAAGGGTGAACTCCCCAAGACAAAGAATTCTCTTTCTCTTGCCTCTCTCCTGTCTTCTTGCACTCTATTTCTCCCTTGCTCCATGACCCACACTCACTCTAGGCCAGTGGTTCTCAACCTGTGGGTCGCGAACCCTTTGGGGGTCAAACAACCCTTTCACAGGGGTCGCCTAAGACCATCGGAAAACCCATATATAATTACATATTGTTTTTGTGATTAATCACTATGCTTTAATTATGTTCAATTTGTAACAATGAAAATACATCCTGCATATCAGATATTTACATTATGATTCATGACAGTAGCAAAATTACAGTTATGAAGTAGCAACAAAAATAATTTTATGGTTGGGGTCACCACAACATGAGAAACTGTGTTAAAGGGTTGCGGCATTAGGAAGGTTGAGAACACTGCTCTAGGCAGTGGTCTTAATTCTAGCACTGCTGGAGACATGGCTGGACTTTTTCCATGGCGGGATGAAGGGAGACAGGACCTTGGGAACCCAGGGGCTTCATTCCACACACATAAATATCACTCATTCACCTGTGGGTGTCTCAGAAAATTCCTTTTCTTGTGACATGGCAAGAAGTCCACCTCCACCAGCAACAGGGGCAGGGGATGCACCCAGGGGGGAATTCCACCCCACTGGTAACAAAGACAGGCAGATGACTCTCCTGTGTATCTGCTTCTATGAAACTCCAGACTCCTTTCCTTTTCTTGAGGCAGTCCTCATTAATGAATCTTCTCCTTATTGTAATAGCCTGAATAAAATCACCTCTTTAGTTGGCTGGTACAGATTATCTTTCACAGTTTTGGTGCTGTGTCTTGGTTAGAAGTGAAACTCTTTTTTTTTTTTAAGGTGTGATAATTTTTTTATTGATTAAGTTATTACATGTGTCCTTATCCCCACCCCTCCACTCACACCCTCAACCCCCTGTTGTCTGTGTCCATTGGTTAGGCCTATATGCTTGCATATAAGTCCTTTGGTTGCTCTCTCCCCCTTACCCCCACCCTCCCCTACCTTCCCTCTGAGGTTTGACAGCCTGATCGATGCTTCGCTGTCTCTGGATCTGTTTTTGTTACCTTTGAAACACTATTTCCTCTTCCCAGGTAGTGAGGTCTTTTGGAGCCCTTTGTGCTCAGTTTCTGACTGGGGCTTGGGGGACTCAGTGGTGGGTCAGACTTGTCTTCTCAAAATTGAATCCTAAATAAATCTTTCGCATGTAAAACTGTCATTGCAAATTTGCAGAAAATGTCTAGAAAATCATAAAGAATTTGTTCTTTTATCTTTTAAGATATCATTTTGATAGTTGATATTTGTTTACAATGAAGATAGATGTAATAAATAGGTAAATACAGATTTTTGACTTGAGAAAAGGAACAGATTAAGGCTGCATCCTAAATGTAGATGTATAGAGTCATCTGAATATCAGCATAACATTTTATTTTGGGTGATGGAACTATGTCTTCTGCTGGGGTCCAGCCCCATGGGGTCCAGGGGTTCCCAAAGGTGTGGACGGAGTCGGCGAAGAATGTTTTACACAGAGACAGCGTTCAGAACTCTCTAGCTTTCCTTATTCTCTGTGGATCTTCCCTGTGCCTGGCTGAGGCCACAGAAAAAGATCCCAAGGCAAGCTGAGCCTTTATTTTATAGTGAGTGGTAAACAAGGTAGTGGTTTCCATGGTTACACAGTTCTTGTGAGTTTCACTTGTTTACACTGTTCTTGTGAGTTTCACTTGTTTTTGTTCTTGGGAGTTTGACTTGTTTTTGTTCTTGTGAGTTTCACTTGTTTTTGTTCTTGTTGCACTTCCCTCAGCCCATTAGCTTCCCTAGTAAGATCTAGGGAGCGTTATAAGGTCAAGCCTAATTATGCTAAGAGGACTGTGCCCTCTAAGCTGGGAATTGTTTATGACTTTGCCCACAGGTCAGTCTGAGGCTTAACCCTATATCAGCTCCCCACAGTCTTCCTCTGATGAGATATAATGTCCCCACCCTAAAACCACTAGAAAAGCAGTCACACATATATACAAACACTCAATAACTGTCAAATGTGAACTACACATCAAACACTGATCAGTGCTAATGGACAATTGAATGGACAAGTTTAAATTCTATTGGTGAAGACAGACAATAGACAAGTGATCAAAAATAAATAATAGAGTTATAGGTGATAATAATTTTTACAAAGAGAAAACAGGATGATGTGATGAAGAATAAGAAGAATGGTCAGGAGGATCATGGGAGGCTTTCAGTGGAGGTGACACAAACTGAGACTGGAGGGTCTGCTGAGCCAGTCATGCAGGCAACTGGGAGATGACCTCTACTCAGCTTACATGCTGGATTAAACAATGATTTCCATTTGCTCAATAAAATTTTTTTTGCATGATGCGGCTAGTAGTCTACTCTCAGAATGCATTGAGCTTCTAACCACTTTTGTCTACTGATCAAGAATTAGTTGTTATCAAATTACGTGTGGACAAGACAACAGAATGGGAGAAAATATTAAAAATATGAAAGGATTTTGTACTTAAATGCTTCACAAGAGTCTTTATATTTTCTCACCAACCAAAGAAATTGAAACTGGAAATATTTGAGAATGTAGTACATACTGACAGAAGATATAGAACTCTAAAAGGTGAACTTACAACCCACCCACCCCCAAAATTAATCTTGGCCTTTTAGCCAATGTCTGGTAGAGGAGTGTACAGTTAGGTTTTAGGTTAAATAAAATGTTTTAAAAAACTATATATATTATACTTTTTATGTTTTACCACTTGAACTTGTTTTTTTCTTTTAACTGACCAACCCACTGACCTGATTAAGACAATTTAAAAACGACAGTATTCTTCTCACAAACATGAGATCATGCTACTCATATTGTTTTGTAACCTGCATTCCCACTTATTATGAACACCTCTGTGTCAGTAAATATATTTCTATAATATACTTTTAGATGCCATAGTATTTAATTATGTGAGTGGATCATAATTTTTTTGCTAGCTATTTACAATGGTCAGTTATTGAAAGGGTTTGAGGTTATCATTATGATGATCATCCTTATATACACATCTTTAATATTTTTCCCAAGATAAATCCCTAGGAGGTGAATTTCTGGCCCAAAGGCAGGCACATTTTTAAGATCTTTGATGTTTACAACCAAATTATCCTCCAGAAAGATGGACTGTCACCTGTTTTATTTTGTTTTGTTGTGTGTGTGTGTGTGTGTGTGTGTGTGAAATGTTTCTGAAATTCCCTGAATATTTCTGAGGCAATTTGATAATCAGATGCTAGGGTATGCTTTTAAAGGTTATGTGCACATGTAGGGATACTGAATTCAGGCCACTCAAAGGACAGAATGAATAAAACAACAAAAAAACCCCAAAAAACAATAAAACATAGAATAACAGCCAATACATACCCAGCCAAGTCACCATCATTGTGTGAAAAGCTTGCTTTTGCCAAGTAAAGCCTTTATTTTTTGAGTGACAAAGAAAAGGTAATAGAATCTGAACCATTTTTGTCACAGTGGTCCTCCCACTCTCTTCCTTGAAAGTACTTATTGGCTACCTGTACTTTTCAATTTAAGGACTGCCTGTCGAGCGGCAGCGTTGCTTGAAGAAGCAGCCTTCTTTGTCAGCACACCTGGCTCTCTTTTTGATGCCGTCTGTATAAAATTTGTTACTTCCTTTTCTTTAATCTACTCTGTGGTCACTTTACTAGTAAATGTCATTCTTTGAAATGTTCCTTAGAGACAGCCCTTGAGGAAAATAATTGCATTAGTTACAAACACCTAGACGCAACACAAGCCCCGAATGACACACCAGTCAGATCTAACACCCTTTCCTCCCATAGCTGTCCTGGATGTCTTTCAGGCTGATAATTAGGTTTTCAGGGTTTTCTTTCTCATTAATGGCCCTGGGCCTGTCAAAATCCCCACTGAGAGTGAGATTTATTTAAAGTAGAAATTAAATTCCATTGCAAAGAACAGAGCCAGGAATCCCCACCACACCATCCAGTGATAAAGGCACCTCTCCCCACTGTGTCCTGAAACGATTTAATAAGGGCTTCTGTCTTGTTCCAAACACAAATAAGGACCTCCAGATTTTTTAAAAAATATATTTATTGATTTTTTTTACAGAGAGGAAGGGAGAGGGATAGAGAGTTAGAAACGTTGATGAGAGAGAAGCATCGATCAGCAGCCTCCTGCACACCCCTTACTGGGGATGAGCCTGCAACCAAGGTACATGCCCTTGACTGGAATTGAACGGGGGACCCTTCAGTCCCCAGGCCGACGCTCTATACAGTGAGCCAAACCAGCTAGGGCAGGACATCCAGATTTCAAGTTCTCTGTGTCAGTTTAATTTAGTTTCTTCTTTACTTACTCTGGAGCTTTGGAAATAAGTACTGGGTCATATTCTGGAGCCACATCTCTCAAGCAGCGTGGAGAAGGAAGACATCGATACTTTCCAAAAGACTTTCCCTTTTCTGGCATGGGGAAGCTGACCCAGAGATGGAGCCATGAGCATGAGGTAATGTGCGTGAGTATCAAGGGGGGCATGAGGTTCGGTGGAATCACAGAGAAAGCGTTGATCTAATTTCTTCTCGAGATATCTGAACAGGCTCTGGAGAGGAGGTGACCCGGGCCTGGAGAAGGGGTAGGATTTAGAGAAGATGGGCATTCTGAGCATTGCAGGTGGAGGAGGGCAGGGTGTGTATGAGGAAGTGCAATGGGAAGACCACAGGGTAGGGTTGTTTATGGATTTGATTTGCCCTTATGCCTCTATTCTTGCCTGCTAGTACCTTCATTAAATGGTCATTTAAAAATGGTAAAGTCCTTTTTGTTCTCTATTAAAAGGGAGAAATGAAGAATAGTGGTGTCATTGAGTTTCCTAAAGGGACCCAAATCCTGTTCTAGAGGCTTACCTATAATATTCCATTCAGTCCTTACAATGACCCGCGGGGCTCATCTTGCTTACTGCTACCAGTTTTGGGACAAGGAAACAAGCTTATTTGGTGAGTAGCTGTCAAAGGCCACATCCTGGTCAGTCCTCTAAGGGTGGATCTTTCAAATGTCTCAGCAAAGGCGCCAGCCAGGAGGGGAGCACACCATGCTCGGGGCTTAGGGGTGCACCAGAGGGCAGTGCTGTGTGCCCCACAGGAAGGATGCCTGGAAATGGGGGTAAAGAGGAGACGTAGAAGGAAACCAAAAGATCTTGTCACAAATTTCCCAAGTGCATTTGCTCACCTATCTCTTATTCATTTAATGAATATGTCCATTGAACATCTACTGTGAGGCAGGCAGTGAGCCAGGCATTGGGGTGACAGGGGGCGCTAAGGCAAGATTGTTACTCTCAGGGAGCTCACAGTCTTGTGAGATGTGGAGATCCAAGCAATTACAGCTCACTGTAGAAATGCTCACCCAATGTAGTGAGGTGATAACTCTGCATAAAAGGGCCAGGGGAATGATGTGGGGATGATCTTAAAGGAGCACCCTGGGGTTCTCTGTGGGAGGCAAGTGGGGAAAGGCACTTGAGGCAGAAGGTCCCGCGTGGGTGAAGGCATCAATTAGTGAAGGGGAACTAGGTATATGGAGAGTGGGCCACTCATGGTGGTAGAAAGAGGGTGAGGACATGCAGTGGAAATAAAGCTGGGGATGGAGGCTGGGGCCAGGTTGAGAAGTAGATTGTCTCATACAATCATTATCATCTGTTTACAGGTTTTATAAGAAGGAACTTGAAGTCTCTCAGGAGGAGTATATTAAAAAGCAACTCCCAGTTAAAAGGAAATAACTTTTCTTTTGCTAGCTCTAGGACATGGGGAATGCAGAGGGGCCCCTCAAAGGCCTCTGGGGGCCAAAGGCTCCTAGACATGCTTGAGGGTGAGCCTTTCGAAGAGAAACTCACCCAGCCCAGTCTGGGGGCCAGCAGCCTGCGGAGGTGAGTCAGGTGTTGCCCATCTTCTTGATGAGTTTCACCTGCTCACCCATCTTCTTGATGAGTTTCACCTGCCCATCCAGGAAGTGGTTCTCCAGGAAGCTATAGAGATGCAGGTTAGTGCAGGCAGAAGCCAGGGCACGCAGATCCACAAGGGCCTGGTTCAGGTTCCTCTCCAAGGCCCTGGTGGCTTCCATGACGTCCTGAGTTTTACCTCACTCTTAAAAAGGTTTCTGCTCATCGTGGGAGAGGGCGCAGCCACCCTGTTGGTATTGCATCCCCAAGAGAGACCTGGCTTCCTTGAACTTCTCCACTTCTCTGCCGCCAAGTCTCAGAAGTGGCCCTCGCCCTCCAGAGCCACATCGTGGTTGAAACAGAAGCCCAGAGAGAGGTAGGTGTAGGGGGCCCACAGATGCAGGCTGGCCAGGCAATTGACTGCAGCCTCCACCTCGGTGGAATAATTTTGACAAATTTGGGAGCTCAGGGTTGTTCAGCAATGAGTTAAGCTCAAAGAACAGTATTGGCTGGTCTCAGAGACTGAGGACGGCTGAGGTGGTTCGGAAGGTGTTGTCTAGAAAAGCACCTGGAGGGTGGTCAAAGGCTGGAAGAAGGGGCGACCCTGGTTCTGCTCCATCGAAAAACTGTTGAAGCAAGAGACTGATTCAGGGACCCACTGAGGCAGTGGTTCTCAACCTTCTGGCCCTTTAAATACAGTTCCTCATGTTGTGACCCAACCATAAAATTATTTTCGTTGCTACTTCATAACTGTAATGTTGCTACTGTTATGAATTGTAATATAAATATCTGATATGCAGGATGGTCTTAGGCGACCCCTGTGAAAGGGTCTTTCGACCGCCAAAGGGGTCGTGACCCACAGGTTGAGAACCGCTGCTGACTGAGGGCATTGCCTAAACATATTTAAGTACCTTTTATCCTAAGGGAATTTCATGATGGGTGGTGCCTTAAACACTTTCAAAGGAGGCCTGGGAGGAGTCCTCTGACACCCTTCTCTCTCTCTCTTTTAATATATTTTTATTGATTTCAGAGAGGAAGGGAGATGGAAAGAGAGATAGAAACATCAATGATGAGAGAGATTCATTGATTGGCTGCCTCTTGCACTCCCCACACTGGGGATGGAGCCAGCAATCCAGGCATATACCCTGACCGGGAATTGAACTGTGACCTCCTGCTTCATAGGACAATGCTCAACCACTGAGCCACCCTGGCCAGGCAACACCCTTCTCAATGTTAAGAAAAAGAAAGAATAAACACTCTAAACCTATGTGGTGAAAGAAAAGCATCATTAGGGCTAAGTAGAAACCTCCCAGAGACACTGTTCCTTTCTCAACTTGGATGTGGGATATGTTTCCATCTCCGCCCTGGCTTAGTATACAGTGTCCACTATCTTAATATGTGTGAACAACAGTGTCCTCTCGTTGCCTTTGCCACCAAGTCCATGGGTTACTGTGGTGGCCTTGGCGTGCTTCTTTATGGACTGGGTTCTAGGACACATCCTTCTTGCCTGCCTCTAACAAGCTTTCCCTTGTGAGGAAATGTGGTTTGTGCTGTAAAATGTAAACTTAATTAAGCTCGGTGAGGCACTGCATTCCTTGTGAAAAAGGGAAACTGGAAGAACTATATAATAAAGAGGAATTGGCCTAGGCAAACATTTGTGCTATTTTTCACTGGCATTTCTGGAAATTAAGCTATTAAATCAGGAGAGCGGGTCAGGCCAGTTTGATATTTATTTTTCATTCCTTGACTACCAAATAAAAGGCTTAACTTATACTGACATAAAATCAACACCTACTGTGTTCCATTAATTACTTCTGGAGTTCCATCAAACACATCTTCCAGATTTGTCTAATGTGATTTTTTTTTCCCTTTCATAAAAGCCTGGAGCACATTAGTAATGATGCCATTATAATGTAGAGGTTTTAAAAAGATTTTTATAATTCTTCTCATCCCCTGCCTGGTATGTTTTAGTGAGAAAACAAAGCTGGGTACATTAGAAGGTTCTGTGGCTTCTGAACATGTCTTGGCATTTCTTCATAGACTTTGGTGGTCTCTTTCCAGTATTTTAAGAAAATTGTAAATAGTTCACTAAAGGCATGGGACATATTTAACTCAGAGCTTCTTATTTATTTTAGCTTAAACATTACAAGGGCTTATTTCAAAATAATATTTCCCAAAGTTCGTTATTTTCCAACTATGCACATTTTTTCTTTGCCATTAAAAATTATATGTATTGGATTTGTCTTGTTCCCATAACATTTCTATGCTAGAAGATATTTCATCTTGCTTTCCTTTCCTTAATTTTATGCAAACAGTTCTCTCATTTTCTTCACTCAGATCATATAGCCTTGTTGAGGGAGAAGTGTCCAGACTATTGGTTCATTGATTTGGACACCAGTGAAAATGGAGCACAGTCCATGATCCCGCTAGAGTGAAAGCTTCTTAAGATGGGGGTGTGTTTATCTTCCTTAGCCCATTTCCTGCATCCAGCAAATGCTCCATATCCATTTGTTGAACTGATCTGAAAATAATGGGTCAGGAAAACAAAACTTCTTGACTGGTACTTACCAACGCTATATTTTCAGAAAACTAGTTTGATGTAAAGATTTAAACAAATTGACTTCACTAAATGTTTATTTCTCTTTTAAGGTAGGCATGTGATGGACACCATCTTGTGAGTTGATTTGATCTTCTGCTCCTCATGTTTTTCATGTGAAGATGTTAAAACCCAGTGAAAGGAACCTTTTTTTTTCTTCGTGGCTTACAGTCATGGGACTGAAAGGAGAACTGTTCTTGGGTTTCTGAAACCAATTTATACTCAGAATGTACTCTCCTGCTCACAGTTTCCATGGTTGTTAAAGAGGCAAATCTGATCCCATTTCTAACCACCTTTAAGCTTCCCCATTGCTCTAAGATACAGTCAGGCTCTCTATTCATGTCTCACAAAGCTGAAGATGTTTTGTTTTCTCCCTAACTTCATCATCTCACCCTCACCATTAATAGTGCCAGCACTGCACTTCATGCTTTGTTAGATGGAACTCATTTTATGTTCTTGAATGTGCCTCGCTAACTAGTCCTGCTTTCTAAGATACCAGATTGTGGTACTTTGTTATGGCAGCCTACTATTTACCATGTAATGTTCAGATGCTCAGCCTACATCATTTAGGAAAAGAAAGAGCACTACTCTTGAAGAACTTACATTCTAGTGGAGAGTGATGGATCAGAACCATAAATGCATATTACAATGTAGTATATACTATGGAAAAAAGAAAAAGTACAGAACAGTACAGTGGATTAGAAGTGGAGGAGAGGGGCAGTGTAGTCCTTATTGAGAAAGTGACATTTGAACAAAGACTTAAAGATGATAAAAGAGCCCTAGCCAGTTTGGCTCAGTGAATAGAGCATCGGCCTGCAGACCAAAGGGCCCTAGGTTTTGTTTCAGTCAAGGGCACCTACCTTGGTTGCAGGCTCCTCCCCTGCCCGGGCCCTGGTTGGGACCTCATGCAGGAAGCAACCAATCGATGTGTTTCTCTCACATCGATGTTTCTCTCTGTCTTTCCATTCTCTCTAAAAATCAATGGAAAAATATCCTCTGGTGAGAATTTAAAAAATAAAAAAGAAAAAAAAGATGGTAAAAGAGTTATCCAAGGATCATTGGGGGGTGGGGGGGTGGGGGGGGGGCAGTGTTCTGGGCAAGAAGAGGAGCTAAACCTATATCCCTGCTGTGTTGGAGGGGACCTAAGGAAGTCAGCATGGGAGAGTCCAAGGTAACAAACAGTCCTAGGGGTGGAGGAAGGATGGTGTGAGTGGATCCAGATTAAGGGGAGCTCCTTAAACCCCGGAAAGTGCTGGCTTTTACTCTGACGGAAAGCAGAAGCTCATGTGGGTTTCAGATGGGGGAGTGATATGATCTAATTTATGTTGTAAAGGGATCACTCTGGCTGCTGTGTATTAGGGCAGATAGAAGCAGGAGAACCATTTCCAGTCTTTTGCAGTAATCCCAGTGAGAAATGGGTCTCACTTCACCAGGGCAGTGGTAGTGAGTGAGGTAAGAAGTGGTCTAATTCTGAATAGGTTTTGAAGGCAGAGCTTTAGGATTTGCTGACAGATTGGATATGGAAGTTTGTCAGAAGGAGAAGGAGTCAAGGAGGATTCCAAAGTTTGTGTCTTCAGCAAATGAAAGATGGCATTCTCTTCTATGATAGTCTCTTCAAATTATTCTCTCTTATTTGGCTGAGGATATTAACCAATTTTTGGTGAACTGGATTCCTTCCCTGTTTGCAGCCTCTATTTCTTCTGGTTTGCTTTTTTGATGGATTTGTTTTCTTTAGCATAGAAATCTGCCTTTTATTTATTTAAAAAACATTTTTTTTTATTGATTTCAGAGAGGAAGGGAAAGGGAGAGAGAGCTAGAAACATCAATGATGAGAGAGAATCATCGATCGGCTGCCTCCTACACGCCCCCTACTGGGGATTGAACCTGCAACCCAGGCATGTGCCCTTGACCGGAATTGAACCCAGGACCCTTCAGTCCACAAGCTGACGCTCAATCCACTGAGCCAATCCAGCTAGGGCATCTGCCTTTTATTTTAGATGGTTTCCTACAATGTCCAGTCATCCTGGACTCTTTGCATTGAAGAGTAGGGCATAAAAAACCATTTGGAAGTTCTAGGTGTGTAGGGAAGGTGGGGAATGCTTGTTGATTGTGGTCTTCACTGCAAGGTGACCTTTTGCCATTTGATTAGGGAACCCCCAATGATAGGCTACTTTTGCCTTTTCTCTTCAATTGTTGAGATTCCTTAGAAAAGCATCTTTCCGTCCTCGAGAGTGTAAGTCTATGTTTAGGATGCTAAGTGGTTCAAGAGAGCTGGGGCTCTCTGCTGGGGGCTAGCCCCAGCGGTCCAGGGGTTCTCAAAGGTATGGACGGAGTCGGCGAAGGATGTTTTACACAGATACAGCATTCAGAACTCTCTAGCTTTCCTTAGTCTCCGTGGATCTTCCCTGTGCCTGGCTGAGGCCACAGAGAAAGATCCCAAGGCAAGCTGAGCCTTTATTTTATAGTGAGAGGTAAACAAGGTAGTGGTTTCCATAGTTACACAGTTCTTGTGAGTTTTACTTGTTTTGGCCACTTCCTGCACCTCCCTCAGCCCATTAGCTTCCCAGATAAGATCTAGAGAGCCTCATAAGGTCAAGCCTAATTATGCTAAGAGGACTGTGCCCTCTAAGCTGGGAATTGTTTGTGACTTTGCCCACAGGTCAGTCCAAGGCTTAACCCTGTATCAGCTCCCCACAGCTCTCCAGTCAGTGTGAGACCTTTTTCGGTAAGGCGTCCCAGGCTGTGCCATGTGTCTTTAGCCCAGAGACTTATTTTACTTTCTCCAAAGGAAAAATCTTTAGCAACTTGCCAGGGTAAGTGATGGGCCGATGCCAGGCTGGGCAAAGTGAAGGAGGGGATCGAAGCTCTTCTTAGCAGAGTTTCACTCAGTGCATTTATTTGAACACCATCTTCACCCCTGCTTCCTTAGGTACAGAGTGCTGCCATTTCACAGCCTCTGTGGGGGTCAGCAGCATAAATGGTGTGGCTTTCTCATAGTTCCCTCTGCTGGCTCAGAGTCAGTGTTCTCTATTCAGCCATGTCATTCTCCACTTGCCAATCTGCTTGCCAAATTATGAAATTTCTTGTTGGTATCGTCTTTCTCATTCTCTTTGCCCCTGTAGTCTTATGTGTTCATGACTTCTTTAAAAAAATATTGTAGGGACTTTTCCAATCTTTAACCAGAAGTCCTCTCCTTCCCCCAGCTAACCACTGCACATCCTCTATCCTCAACTTAGATGTCACTTCTCTCAGGAAGTCTTCATGTTTGAGTAGGTGCTCCGTTACTGTGTTTGGACAATTTTCTGTATTTCCCTATCACAGTTCTTTACACAGAGCATTGGAATTGCCTTGATCACCATCCATCTTCCTCAACAGACTCTAATATCTGTAAGGGCAGGGACAATGTCCATTTAAGAAACCTTATATCCCTAGAACCTGACATAGAGTCTGGTACATAATAGGGATTCCAAAATATCTGTTGACTCATTGGTTAAACGACCCTTTACTGAACTCTGGCCATACTTCTTGTTGAGAGAGCCTGCTGCTACTCGCTAGTTCCTTTGACAGCGTATGTACACCACACCCCCAGGAGTGTCAGTTTCGCTGACCTATCACAAGACAGTTTGAATTCAACACAAGAAGCACATTTCCAACAAACCTGCTGGGAAGAGAATAATGCTTTGGTGGAGAGCTTTCCGCAGCTGTATGACAAATCTCCAACGTGCTTTTCTGTTTCATGTCTTCTCCCACAGGATTCTTCATCGCAAACACTCTTTGAACAGCCATCAAAACCCCCAAGTCTTCTTCCCAGTGTGCTATATATAGATTAATAAGTCATCTACCTTCAGCACACCAGGTTTTCAAATGCTAGCATCTCAACTTATTGATTTGGATCTTCTGACAAAACGCACCACATCAGTGGTTTCATTCTGTGCCACAGAAAATGCTTTGCTAGGGAACACTTCCATTAAAACCAGCTTCAGGCATCTGGGAACTTACAGCCTGGAGGCCTGTAGATCAAAAGGAGAATGATATGTTTGAAAAACTCAGCTTTCTTAATTAATAGTACATTCTGTAAATTAAGAGAACAGTTGACATGATAAAAAGTATTATGGTTTCACAAAAGTTATTTCTCCTTTTTTACCTAGTCTTAGACTTTTTTTGAAAGGAGTATTTCTCCCCAAGTTTTAACCATGCAATTATTTGGCAAGGGAGAAAGAAATGCATGTGCCACAAAGACAGTGAAATGAGACATCAGGAACCAAATAGACACAGGAAATGGAAAGATCTGATGGTTATACCCAGGAAATGATAGTCTTCCCTAACTTCCCTTCTCCAACCTCAGCTCTATCCTACTACTTGCCCCTCTATGTTAGGTCAGCCTACACTGGTTTCCCATGGGAAACTTTGTAGTACTGACAGCCCATATCACTGTTCAGTGCTTGTCTTTCCTACTAGCTGTGACCTCCACAAAAGCAAGGATTATTTCTAAGTTGTCTAATTGCTGTTCTCCTGTGGCTAGAACAGTATTTAGCATTCGGGAAGCATTCACAAACTTAGAAAAAAAAAAACAACCCAAAAGATGAATGAATTATGATACAGTAAGGGGGGGGGGTGTACATTTTTTGCAAAGATGGCTGCAGCAATTCCTCACACCCCTTTGCAATATGACTTTGCTGCTCTTTACATCAAGAGATGGAGTACATCCCTTCCTCTCTTGAATCTAGGCTGGCCTTGTAACTTGCTTCGACCTATAGACTATGGCATAAGTGACATTGTATGACTTCTGAGGTTAGGCTTCAAGAGGCCTTGCAGCTTCTGTTGTTACCATCTTGGAACCACCCTCCATTGAGGAGGCCCAGGTAGTCTGCTGGCTCAGTGGAGAACTGAAGTACCAGGTCAAAGCCCCACCAACATTGAGGTCCCCAGCGAGAGCCAGTCCTTCCTCTCAGCCACCTGATCACAAGCATGTTAGTGAGCTCAGCCAACACCAGGTGGAGCATAGGTGAGCCATCCCAACTGAGCCTGCCCAAATTGTTGACCCAAAGAATGAGAGCAAATAAGCAGTCGTTTTAAGCCATTACCTGTTGGAGGTGATTTGTTGTGCAGCAACAATTGATACAGGAGGGTTTTTCAGGATTTTCTCAACATGTGAGTTCTCCTTATTCAAACTAGAGAATCTGAAAAATCTGTCCCATCCCTCAACCTCTGTCCATGGCTTCACTACAGACTCAGGAGGTGAAAACCATTCCTGGGTAGGTGAAAGCAGTTATAGGAAGTTGACAAAGAGAAAATCAAACTAAATTCCAGATTAACACAGATCTGTCATACAGAGGGATAAAATGTAGTTGATGAAGAATCCTTTTTTTAAAGAAAATAATTATTTTTATGAATTCACCTTGATTATAGAAGTGATTCATGCTAATTATGGAAGATTTGAAAAAAATCAGATAATTATAGAGAAATGATAAAATTATTTAAAAATTTCAAAATATGAATAATGCTACTAATAATATCTTATTGCTAACGTGTAGTGGTGTGTTCCAGATCTTCCAAATGCCATCGTAATCTTCCCATTCAGGATCATCAGACTGTCTCTTACTTATTCTAGTCTTCTTTTGTATGTCTCAATAAGGCTTTCCAGGTGTCTACATCTTAGATTGGCATATGTCATATTAGGGTTATGCTCAGTAGCTTTTAAACAGATTTTTTAATAGTTACTACAAACAGATTTTTTAAAAAAGTTAAATATTACATTTCATGTATTAGTTATCTATTGTAATAATTCTGGTTAAAAAACCCCACAAAATCTAGTGGCTAAAATAATAAGCACTTGTTTTGCTTGAAATGCAGTGAGCCAGCTAGAGCATTTGTCTGGATTTACTATGGGTCTGTGGTCAGCTGTGGGTTGGTGAGCTGGCCAGGACAGGTAGCTCTCATTTGTGCAGGGGTCAGATGGTGACAGCTGATTTGAAAAGGCCTCTGCTGGTATGAGGAGGCTGACTCGACTCAGCTCCATGAATTTCATCTTTTATCAGCATAGCCTGGGCATATACTTTATGGCAAAGTCAGAGATGTGACAACTCACAGAGAGGAGGAGGCATGAGAAGGAGGAACTTTTTCAAGATTCTGATTGTGCGAAGTTTGTTAGTGACACATTGGCCAAAGAAAGTCATAGCCAAAGCCAGAGTCAATGCAGGCAGGCACCACCAAATGGCATGGAGACAAGGAGTTCCACTGGCATAAAGGAAAGCAATTGATTTTGTACACCTGTCTTTTAAATGATGACTGTATTCACTCTCAATCACATGTATATTGCTCAGTAAACATTTAACTTAGGCAGTTATTCTGGTTGAAATAGGGTCTCCTACCCTCAATACCTGACTTCTGACCATCAGAAGCAGGTAGGACATCACTAATACTTCCTAACTCTGGTCCTGTTTCTGCACTGGGGTTTTTCTTTCTAGGATGTCATTTATCTAAATGATAATACATGTTGATTTCTGAACCAAGGTCTCTACTTGGATGCAGGAAAGGAGATATTAACTAAGAGAGAAACCGGTATAGTGACTTCAAACACAGTACCCATGGCATTGACCCCAGTTGATTTGGACGATAGGACCTTGAGTCCTGGGGGCAGGTAGAGGGCGTTGGAGGGAAAAAGCATCTCCCTCTCTTTGTCAAGAGTAATATGCTCCGGGTCAGTATCAAATTGTGCATTTTCTCATTAGTTTTGATTTTGAATTTTTTTTCTATAGGTTTTATAGTTTGTGCGAGTTCTTTTCAGATTAGCAAACAATGTCTGACATTCTTAGGCGTTCCGTTAGGTATTTTTATTTTTTTAATTTTACATGTTTTTCTATGGGATGTTAAAAGGTGCACTGAGGTCTGCGTTTCAGATGCCACATAAAAACTAAAGTCCACAAACCCTGTAAGCTTTAATGAGTATACAATCCTGATTTAGAACAGGTTTTGGGTTAATAACAGCCTGGAACAAAGGAGGGGTTTAGTGAGGGACACAACCATGTAATAAGGAAACCACGTAAGAAGGGATCTGGAAAGGAACAAGACAGATGTTTTCCTTAGTCATTCCTGGCCAAGTGTTTTATCAGTTTCTTAGTAGAAACTGGAAGTTAATATGATATCTATTCTATAAATATACCAACTCTGGTCAATTGACGGTTAATGTGTATCTTAAAGAGAAGCGTGAGATCATGTCTGGGCTCAGCCAGAGATTGAGAGCCAAGAACAGTTAGGAATGGTTGCTGTAGTGTAGGGTGTCTGTGCATTTACAACAGTAGTAGTAATTTATCTCTAGATTAAGTACTACAGTATATTGTCATTGTGTCAATTCAGGTCATTTGAGAAGCATATATCAACAAGGGATTATATAGTATTGAGATTTTCTTTTTTTAATACCAGTGAAGAAAAAAGGGGGGAAATAGGAATTAGTAAGTAGAGTCTTTAGGTGATGATGCTAGCTTGGGACTTCTGAAAGGAGAAGGGAAAGGAAGGATTTGGTAAAAGGAGTCTCTGACTACTGTGTATTTCTGATAACGTTTTGACCAGGCAGAGGGAACATTCTTGAGCAAAGACTGCCTGTTGGAAGAGTCCTGCTTTAGACAGTAATGGGCCGGCTGTAGTATGCCCATCAAGCTCAGTCGCTGGCTGGGAACAACAGGAGGAAGAGTGGCCTCAGCATGAACACTGTGGTGAGTCCAAAGGGTGGCAGCTGGAAGCTTCAGTCTCATTAACATCTGCCATTTACAGAGTGCATACTATGGTCCATGAAATTTTAATATTTAATCTATAAAACAAACTTGTAAGGTAAATGGTATCTTCCCTATTTTATGAATAAAGAGACTTCAACTTGGAGAGGCTAAATGAGGCTAAATAATTTAAAGTCAACTAATCATTAAGTGGCAGTGCCAGAATTTGAACATAGATCTATAGTTAGGATTTTTGTGATTGAAAGCAATAGAAAAAAAAAGTTTTAAGATAAGAAATTTATTTTCAGGACACAGGCACAGTTGTCACACAGAGCCCAAGGGTGGACACCCAGGAAGGCCTAGAAGTAGAGATTGACATGGGCTCTCTATTTCTCACCTGTGATCCTCCTGGTGCATTTGGTTATATATTCTCTGTTGCTAAAGAACTAGTTTTCCCCTTTTTCCTCCTCCTCCTCCTCCTCCTCCTCCTCCTCCTCCTCCTCCTCTTCTTCTTCTCCTCCTCCTCCTTCTCCTTCTCCTTCTCCTTCTTCCTCTTCCTCTTCCTCTTCCTCCTCCTTCTCCTCCTCCTCTTCCTCCTCCTCTTCCTCCTCCTCCTCCTCCTCCTCCTCCTCCTCCTCCTCCTCCTCCTCCTCCTCTTCTTCTTCTTCTTCTTCTTCTTCTTCTTCTTCTTCTTCTTCTTCTTCTCCTCCTCCTCCTCCTCTCCTCCTCCTCCTCCTCCTCCTCCTCCTCCTCCTCCTCCTCCTCCTTTATGCAACACATGGACTTTAATATAACAGAATTTGGCCTTTATAAACTAGCTTACACATAAACAAAGTTAATCTTTGCTTACCTGACATAACCTATTTAGTGTTGCCAAAATCTATCACAGAATTTTGAGATACATTAAAACAAAGTTTGATGAGAAACCTGTGTGTTCTTTTGGTCAGCACTCTAGCTTTCTATTGTACTACTTAGGTAAAAGACTTAAGAGTTGCCCTTATGCTATTTCTTGTGTTCTATCTGCTGACACGTTATAACTGGTTTTCTTATATAACACAGAAAAATGGCTGCTGACCACTGTTGAGTTCAAGACAACATCAAAGACTAAAGCTGGGATGACTTTCTCAGGGGAAGGGTTCTGCATCAGCTAGGATTAGGTGTCCATTTTCAGCTTGATTAATTAATTTGACTGGGAGCTGGGATCTAATGAGCAGATTCTTTTGCAGTGGGATGGGGGTCTGGGTGATACTGTGTTATCATGTAAATGGCTGGGAAAGGGGAAAGAAGTTACCAGAAATGGAAGTGTTGGATGTAAAACGTAATAGGTGTCCACTGCAAGATCGGGTTGAACCATAAATACAATTATAGTGAAATTTCTGTGCATATATGCAGGGTGGTCCCCAAAAATGTATACACCACTTTAACAGCTGACAGTTCAATTGATACTTCTTTCCTTTCAAAGTTAACCCATTGTAATGAATAATTATTCAAAGTGTGTATACATTTTTGGGGGCACCCTGTATATTCAAAGACCAGTAATAACACTTTATAGAGACCATTTAGCAAGCTATATTTCTGATTAAATATGAATTTATTTGCATAAAGATAACTAATTGATTATCTACAATAAAATGTTCCATCAGATTCATTATTTTTGACATGAATGAGAAATATGTAACATACTGAAGATTGTGTAGAGAAATAAAACATGAGTTTTCATTATCCTAAATCCTTGAGAAGGAAGAAGTTAAAGCAACTGGCCCAGATCTAATTCTCTCCAGCTTTCTGGGAGGATGCTCCCGAGGAAATGAACAAGGCAGGTGACCAGGACTAAGCTTCTTGTAAACATGTGGATAGCTGAACCTTCGGGTAAATAAATTAATTATGTTTGCTAAGAAGAGAATACTTATGCCCTTAATCCAATATGACTAGTGTTCTTATAAGAAGAGGAAATTTGTACATAGAGGTAAGCAAGAACCATGTGATTACAGCCATCTACCAGCCATAGGAGAATGGCTTCAGAAGAAACCAGTTCTGCTGATAACTTGATATTGGATTTCTAGACTCCAGAGAGGGTGAAAATAATTTTCTGTTCTTTAGACCACCCAGCCCATCGTGTTTATCATGGGAGCCCTAGAAAGCTACTAACGATTGGGAGGGGAATTGTGTCTCCTTTTCCTTTTTGTTCACTCATGTAACCCATGCAGGATTAGCCTTATTGATTCGTGTGTCTTCCTTCTAGGACTCTCCTTGGTACCTAAAATTCCTTACCTCTTTAGTGTTTTTAAAATTTTTTATTTTATTAAAAATTTTAAAATCTTTATTGTTGAGAGTTTTATGGGTGTCACCCCTGGGGTATCACCCCTTTTCCCCCATTGCCCTCCTCCACCTAGTTCCCGCTCTGCCCAGTCCTTCACCATCCTATTGTCTGTGTCCATGGGCAATGCATATATGCATGTAAGTTCTTCGGTTAATCTCTAAGGTTAATCTCTAAGTTGAGCATTCCTTTGCATATTAATAATAATGGGTTATTACAAGGAATAATTCATTTGAAGTGGAGGAATTCTTTTGAATATGCTCTTTATTATAGCATTTTGTTTATGTTGCTAAAACTCAGGTCAAACTTTGTATCTATGATGAATGGAGTAATCTTGATATTTTGCAAATATGATAAAATATGGAAAAAAGATAAACAATATGAGCCTAGAAATTTAAGAGTATTTATTTTGCTATGTGATTATTACTGGAGATTCTGAAGAGTTTTCCTTGATTTAATGAATTTCCTTTTTTTTTTCTCTCTTAGAAGCTAGAAGCTTTGCAAATTGCTAACTTTCTAGTATTCTCATGGACTCTACCCTGGTTATTACACAGGCAAATGGAGATTCTACTATCATTTTAAGTGGAGACGTTTCCTAGAGTGAATACTAGGAATTTAAACTGTATCAGTTAATGCCTTGATTTGGAAAATTTCTGACTTCTTCCCCAAATAGAGCAGAGGGGAGTACCTCTACTGTTATGTTCAAAGGACAAGGGGGAATCTAAATAATGAATTAAAAATATATTTTTTATTGATATCAGAGAGGAAGGGAGAGGGAGAGAGAGATAGAAACATCAGTGATGAGAAAAAATTAATGATCAGCTGCCTCCTGCAAGCCCCAAACTGGGGATTGAGCCCACAACCTGGGCATATGCCCTGACTAGTTTGGAATTGAACCGTGACCTCCTGGTTCATAGATCAATGCTCAACCACTGAGTCACACTGGCTGGGCTCCAAATAATTAATTTTCATCTCACTTTTACCCAACTTGCTAATTTGCATGATTCAGCTATTTGGAAGCATATAGAAATGAAATTTTTTTGACAAGGTATTCTCATTTTTCTTTCTTTTTTTAAAATTATTGGTATAATTTTTCAAGCAGCTTTGCAATAAAAGGGTATTACTACTAGTCAGTACCTTTCCTTTATCAGTCCCCACCTTCATTTCCTGGGCTCAACTGAGTGCTCAATCAAGTTAAACAGTTTGCTATCTACCCACTTCCTATCTCCTGCTTATATTCTTAAGGAATAATATGCAGTAGATTATGGTTAAAATTTTTTAAAGCTGTGAGAAGCTATTTTTCCATACTGACTGAGAAGTCTAGTGAAAACAGATAGAAAAGAGGCAGAAGACTAATTGAGAAGTGGTTGTAGATTTACTTTTTTGTGATTACTGTGCTAAAGTGAGCTAAAGCGATCTTTGAACTAATGAGAATTAGTTTGGTACCAACATTTGAACAGAAGAGGGCAGATGGTGAGAGAAAAGGGGCCATGTAATTGGCTTCCTTGAAGGCAGTATGAGTTATCAGAATTTAAGGGATATTTCCTAAGGGAAACTCTAAAGGCCTTTATTTCCTGTGACAATCTACAAGGTGTGTATTAGGGCAGAAGTGTGTGTTTAAGCCTGCAAGGTATTTGTCTTCCTGCCTGAGGCCCTGCCAATTATGTGAGCTATCAGTTCTCTCTGTGCTTCTCACCTCAGGTGACCTCAGGAGGTGTTTACTGGTTCCCTGCAAACCTCCAGGCCCTGTGCCAGTGTTCAGGAAGTCTGGAAAAGGGACTGCATCAAGATGAGTAAGGATTTTTTTTCCTTCCTTTGAAGAGTTTACACTTTTTTAAAGGAGAAAGCATAGAGGTACAAGGCTCTTTAAACTCTATCTGGTTAGAGGTAATGAGTCATTGCCAGTCTGACTGGAAGAAATAATCAAAGAAAAAAGGGAGAAGGAAAGAAAGTTTTAATGAAGAAGTGAGAGATAAAAACTACTGGCCAGTGGCAGATTCTGACACAGGGGAGAGTAAGGAACATATGCTTTGGCTTGAGTGATACTATGTGTATGGGACCTTCCCAGAAAAGGGGAATTGGATCTTATGAAGAAATGGTAGCATGCCATGCTCCACAGAGCAATCAGTAAAATTACTAGGTTCTAGCCTATGCAGGTAAGCCTGTTACAAGGTCAGTGAAGGAGAGATGCTTAATTGTGGTTGGTGTTTTCTCATTCAGGCCATACTGCCAGTTCTATGAAAGTAATTGTATATAAACCTGACAAGAGAAATTGGACAGTGCTCTGTTTTCATGGAACAAGTGGATGAAATGTGACACAGAGTTCTCACTAATATATCAAATCCCACCAATCATGATCTTATTCTGTTGACTCACGTGAGGTTGAGTGTGTCTATCAGAGAAGACTTATCTATATATATATAAAAGTCTAAGTGACCGAACGACCGGTTGACTGGTTGCTATGACGGGAACTGACACCAGGGGACAGATGCTCAACTCACAGGGTTGGGCTCCCTCCTGTCTGGAACGGGCCTGTGGGGATCAGGCTGAAATTGGAGATCCGACATCCCCTGAGGGGTCCTGGATTGCAAGAGGGCACAGGCCAGGCCTAGGACCCCACTGGTGCATGAATCTGTGCACCGGGCCTCTAGTATATAATAATGTTGTAGAAGTTTTATAAGAATTGGAAGACCTTGGATACACAGAGGGTATCCTTATTGCTTCTTGTCTGGGGATGAAACTATAGACAAGTATTCAAATGACTGGTTTACTTATTTTAACACATTCATTAGAGGATGGGGACATTGTCTATCTGTCCACTATTGTAGCTCCAGTTATTACCATAGCATGTTGTACAGAGTGTTTTCTCTGTTGAACAAATGCATGAAAGAGTAAAATGTTCATGTTGAATGGATGGCTATGTAGAGGTGTTGCTGAAATAGAATTTAGATTTTTTTTCAGCCATAACTAAGACCCCATAATGGTGAGTTTTTGGCGAGGGTGAAGATAGATCACAAAATTATTTGGTTGAGACTTAATTTAATATGAAGGAAAATAAGACAAATAATCAGATACACTAATGCATACTATGATTTTGGAAAATGAAGGAAGTAACAAGGTATGTAGGAGTTGCTTAGTGATTTGCATAGAAAACCAGGAATGGTAATAAAAGCCAAAATTATGGACTCTAACACTTATATACCTCTGCAGACCATGAGAAATGAAAAAGACATAGTGATATTTTAATACATAGTGAGATGTTTAAATAATTTCATAATTATCATTGAGATTCATTGAGATGTACTTCAAAATGGAAAGATGGTGATATTATCTTTTATTTTTTAAAAATTTGTACATATTTTAAAATATATTTTTATTGATTTCAGAGAGGAAGGGAGAGGGAGAGAGAGAGATAAAAACATCAATAATGACAGAGAATTATTGATTGGCGATTGGCTACCTCCTGCTCACCCCGCACTGGGGATTGAGTCCACAATCTGGGCATGTGCCCTTACCTGGAATGGAATTGTGACCTTCTGATTCATACGTCAACACTCAACTGAGCCACGCTGGCTGGACTGTGATAGTATCCTTTAAAAAAAAACATTTTGTGATGAAAGTTTAAAGAAGTAGTTATATATCAAGGATACACTGACCAGTGTAGAAACCCATGATGGGGGTAGACTATTGCTGAGGAAAATTAAGAAGGGAATCAGAAATTATATTGTTGGAGAACTGTTCTTCAAGCTTCCTACCCAGATAGAAGAAAGAGATATTATGCTTTTGATAGAGATTCAAAAGATGACCTTGTGTCAAGGCACAGTTATGATTGAGGGATTTCAATTGTTTAAAAATCTGCTAGAATTTTCAACCTGCTAAGAATCTGAGTGCATGCAAGCTCATGAGGTCTTCTAAGTCAATAACAATCTCCTGTGCGATAGGCCATTTGTTCCTCTGCCCACCTCATCAAGTTGGCCTTTGTACAAGATCTGTGGGATATGACAGATCCCTCTCATTTAGGGACTAGCCAGGTTAGGACCTTGCTCTTCAGACCTACCTAATTTTGGAAGCCCTCCACATTACAAAATTACATACAAGATTATATGAAGTCTCTAATTGGGCTTTAACTTCTTATTTCCCCTTTGTTTTTAAAATTGTCGAAACAATATCATTTTTACTAGACTATTTGTTGAAAGGTGAAAAACATGAAAAAGAAATAAAAGCTAATACTCAACACATGTTAAATATCACTACTATTGAATATTTGAGTTATTTGCTTATGTAAGGAGAAACTTTACCCAAGCTACTACAAATAATTTAAAGTGATATTGCATAATAATATTACCCCAACTTTGGAATTAGAGTAACATACTTTCTGATTATGTAAGATTTCTCAAAGAAATCCAGACATAGTGTAATGTCTCCTCAGGAAAGGTTGTATTAAAAGATATTTTTAAAGTTCTCAGAAAAAAATCAAAGTCGTATTTTACATCTGATAAAGTGTTTCTTGAATTTGAAACGCAATGCTATATATTTTTATCATCTGCTCAATTATGAGATGACCTTGGGATAATATCTTTATAAAAAGAAAAAAAAACATTGCTTTATCATTTCTTGGATATGGCACCAAAGGTACAGGCAACAGAAGAAAAAAAATAGACAAATGGGACTTTTTTAAATTTAAAGTTTTGTGCATTAAAAGACAACATCAGCAGAGTAAAAAGGCAACACACAGAATTGGAGAAAACATTTGCAAATAATATATATGATAAGGGATTAATAGCCAGAATATATAAAGAATTTCTAAAACACAATAATAATTTTTAAAAAGATAATTCAGAAATGGGCAAAGGACTTGAATAGACATTTCTCCACAGAAGATATACAAATGGTCAATAAGCACATACATGAAAAGATATTCAACATAATTAATCATTAGGGAAATGCAAATCAAAACTATAATGAGATATATCTCCATTAGGATGGCTACTATTAAAAAAACCACACACACACACATGCAAAACAGAAAAAAAATCAAGTGTTGGTGAGGAGGTGGGGAAAATGGAACCCTGTATAGTGTTGATGGGGATGCAAAATGGCTATAAATGGTACAGACGCTATGAAAAACAGCATAGCAGCTGCTCAAAAAATAAAAAATAGAACTATCACACAGCAACTCCACCCAAAATATACACTCAGAGAATTGAAATCAGGGTCTCAAAGGTATATCTGCATATTCCTATTCATAGCAGCATCCTTCACAAAAGCCCAAACAGGGAAACAACCCAAGAGTCCATAGATGGACAAATGGATAAGCAATGGAACATTACTCAGCCCCCAAAAGGAAGGAAATTCTGACATACTGCAACATGGGTGAGTTCTGAGGACACCACGTTAAGTGACATAAGCCAGTCACAAAAAGAAACAAATAGTATTATTCCACCATGGGGCAAACATTTGAATGGGAAATGCAAACTCAGTACAAATAAGGAGATGAGAGAGCATTAGCAATTCAAATGAATTCAATCTTATGAAGCAAATGAATGACACCTTGGGGTACTTAGTAAATTCAAACAGATGAACTGAATCCCTTTTTGTTATTGCAGAGAAATTTGGAAATTAGACAAGATGTGGGAGACAGTGTCAGGCAATTATTCTAAAAATTTTTTAAATGAAAAGTGATTTCTGTAAACACAATACTCATTTCTGTTAACATTTAGCTATATGTATTATTAATTTATTGCAACCATTCCCCATTTTTGCTGATAATTTTAACACAATCTCAGATATCATGTACTTCTTTGTTAAAATATATCAGTATTTATTTAGAAAAAGAAAAAATGTTATTTTTATGCATAACTACAATACCAGCAATGGTGACTTTTTAAACAAAGATTTGTGATCTATCAGAAGTTGAAAATGATCATTGAGACATAGGTTATACTAGCCTAGTTTTATTTCTTTCTTTAATGAGATTTCTGGACTTGTTAAGGCAATGCAGCCAAAATGATACTATATATCTGCACTTTGTCAATAAACTTTTCAAAGTCCCCTAATTTGTGGACAAGATGGACACATACAGATCAAATTCCAATATTTAATTGAAGTCATAGATTTCTCTTCAACTGGAGGAAAATTTCTGTTCTTAACTTTGTCAATATTTCATATTTTTGCCAAGAAATTTGAAAAAGATATAGAAGGTCTATTCATCTAGGTTGTGGATAACAGAATCTATAACAAAGAAAATCTTTATTATTTGGAGCATAGATTGAATAAAAAATGCTAAAATTTAATGTTTGAATAAATGGTCCTTTATTAGTTTCTAAATATTCTAAGAGACAGGAGGTTTCAGCTGGCATTAAGATGAGGCTTTCAAAGAAAAGAGAATGTGATTTGAGGTTGTAGGAATACACATGGATATCTAGAAAGAGAGTAGTTATAACCTTCTTCCCTCTATGCCCCAGTGGGTCATTTTAAGATTATTTAGACAGATTGAGTAGTCAAGAGATATAAAAGAGAGTAACTGTTGTGGTTAAACATGTCGTGTAAACAATCTGTTGAAAGAAATGAGAACTAGTATTCTGTAAAAGAGAAAACTCGGGTGATGTGATAATCATCTTCTGATATTTGAAGGGTTGTCATGTGAACGTATAATTAGATTTTCTGCGTAGACTTGAGTTAGCATTTTAATCAATAATAGAACTTCTAGGGAGACAGTTTTGGCTCAAGACACAAAAATTTTCTAATGGTCAGAGCCATCTAAAGTGGAATATGTGATCCACTTTTAAGTCATTGGAAATGTTCCAGACTGGCAGCATCATTTTCTTGGGATGTTATACCAGGCATCCAAGCTTTGGATGATTAGTTTTTCTTTCTTTTTTTTTATGCTTGAATTTTTAGCATTCTATGAAGTTGTTTTCAGTTTACTTGACTTCAAAGAGGCTAATTTCCTGGTAATCCAATCCAAGATAATGATGTCTTAACCCTAAAGGGACGATACAATTTAATAGAGATCTTGCTGTCTCCTTAACCTTTTGCCTGATTCACACTTAAGTGGCTTCTGACTATAATTTTGTCTTCCTGGAAAATTCCTTCCTCTTTTAAACTCAAGCTTCTTGTATGATGCAGGTATCCAAATCACCTATTGTTTTCTAATTTTTAGTTCTGGTCTGATGGAGAGGCTCTGTGACATTTTATTGGCATTAGTTTGGTGATAGACCCTCTATAAGACTCATGAATATTCTAGTTATTCCTCTCCTAGGTTATTACATTTGACCAGATATAGAACTTTCTATGGAAACTCATAGTCTTTATACAGTATTAAGTTTACAGAATAGCCATAATTTAACTCTAGACATCATAATGCCTGCATCAAAGTCCTTCTCTCACAAATGAATTTATTTAAAAACCTATTTGGCTTGTGAGAGGGTTTGAGGTAATGGTGGCCAATGCAAGTAGAGATGAGCTGAGATATAAGGAGACAAAGTTAGAGGCTAAGAGCTGGAGGAGTTTATATAATGGATAGGTTGTTTAAAGAATGTGCAGAGAGAATAATGGCAATTTTAGCTCTGAGATAGCTGTTTGTTCCTGGTATTCCTCCAAGTGTGCTCTGTTAGACAGGAAACTTAAATTTATTTAACACTCAGACCAAACATTAGACTAAGAAAAGAATAAAGGAAAATAATGTTTATACTCTTTTGTGTCATGGCCGGTGCTAGGTACTTTATGTTATCTCATTCAATTCTCAGAACAACCCTTGGAGGCAGGTGGTAAAGGATGCAGGTAATGAAACAGTTCAGGAAGTTAAACACTTGCCCCACTACACAAAGCTGGTTAGCTATGTATAGTGGTGATTCACACCGACTTAGGTTTGCCTTTTCTACCACACCAAACTGCACTCTCTATTATAGAGATGAAGGTGGGGGTCACAAGACACAGTATGTAGCAATGGAGCAATGACATCATAATTATCTTTACATCATTTTAAGCAACAAATGGTTATTTGTTTTTAATGGAAAAGTTACAAGATTAAAATATTGGATTTCTGGGACTTTCTTGAGTTCAGAGCAGACAGTTCATTTTAAGAATCCACAAAGCTCATTCAAATTTGTTAACCATGAAATACATCAAGCATGTAGCCCAAAGCATTCTGTAAACGATGAAAAAGCAGAGGTTGTTTTTTTTTTTTTTCTCCCTAAACATAATTCTATAGCTGCCTCTGGAACCAATGCGGCAAATCTGCTCGACCTCAAGTGTTTCAGGTAACAAGATTAAATCAATATGGGGAAAGGTTTCTTGACCTCCAAATACCTTGAGTTTAATGAGATTTGCTTGAGAGGAATGCAACTCTAGGCTCAGGGCTGTGGGAAGCCTTTGGCAGCTGGTGACATGTTGGAGGAAGGCTGTGATAATGCACTCCCCCATCAATTCCCTTATCTCCTGATTACACCGCTTTTTAGAAGCTATCCCTCAGGGTAAATCTCCTCAATTGATTTTGCTGTCAGGAGGCAGTTCCAGTTCACATAGGAAAGGCAGATTAGTACCTCACTGGTTAAGTGCTTGAACAATTTGCCCTACATGTGAAATTATGGGCTTTATCTGCTCAGAGCTGCTTAATTTCCAGAGCAGGGTGAAAATGATACCATTTGGGCCCACCGTTGATCTTCACATATCAGTCCCCGGGAAGTTTGGCAGTTTAAACTTCTCTGTAACTTTAGTAAATCCTCCAAGTTCTGGGACTGATTTTTCAATATCACTGACAGTGTCTGTTTCACTTGATGAATTGTGTGGTCACATTACTGTGAATTGCTATAGAGTCTGACTCCTCTATCTCTTCAAATAAGTATAAGAATTTGCTGGAAATGATCATAGGATTGCTAGTGTTGGTACCCAATTTGTGATGTGGCATGCAAATAATGCAAAAACAATAACATTACAGAGAGCAATGACAGAAAAAAACACAGGCCAGTTCAATATCAAAATGTTGGAATAAACCACAGTGATATTCCCCAAACTGCACTATGTCTATGAGAGCAGAAGGATATTTCATTTCCTCCGTTGTCTTTGTTACCTTTAGACAGCCCTCACGGAAACACCTAGAAACAAAAACCCCTTTCTTCTATCCATCAAGTATTTCACCCCCCTGAAGTCTCCTTGAACTTCTGTTACATAACTAACTGGACTCCTATTTTGCAAATCAATTTTTTGAAGGAATGGGAAAGGTTTCTAGTGACTCATCTTACCTAGAGTTTGGAAGAGGCTTGGTGATAGTTTCCCTTACTTCTAAGTGTTTAAAAAACAACAACAGATGAGCATTATGTTCACAAAATAATCCATATATATAAAAAGCCAGGGGCCGTGACTACCAAAACAACTGGACGACCGAACAGCAGGCTGTGTGGGGTTACCAGGATGGCAGGGGAGGGGCAGTGAGGGATGACCAAACGACCAAACAGCAGGTTGTGTGGGGCGACAAGGCCAGCAGGGGGGCTGTGAGGGGCAACCAAACAGCAGGCTGCATGGGGCAACCAGGCCGGCATGGGGGGCAGTGAGGGGCAACCAGGCTGGCAAGGGGGGACAGTTAGGTGCGAACAGGCTGGCGGGGGGGGGGCGGGCAGCTAAGGGTGATCAGGCCGGCAGGCAGAGGCAGTTAGGGGTAATCAGGCTGGTGCAAGGGGGGGGCAGTTAGGGGCGATCAGGCAGGCAGGCAGGCAGGCAAGTGAGTGGTTAGGAACCAGTGGTCCAGGATTGTGAGAGGGATGTCTGACTGCTGGTTTTGGCCCGATCCCTGGGATTGGACCTAAATGGGCAGTCCGACATCCCCCGAGGGGTTCTGGATTGGAGAGGGTGCAGGCTGGGCAGGAGTGGATCCCCCCACCCCCATGCACAAATTTTGTGCACCAGGCCTCTAGTCCCTTATATTTCCTCTGAACAGTCGACTAGTAGATTTACTCCTTGACTTGTTCCTGATCTCCTTGGCTTCTGACCATTTTCTCTTTCCTTGTATGGACTTGCCCAGAGCCTCTCATATTTCCTCTGCCTTTCCCACAGCTGCCGGTTGAACAACATCTGCAAGGTGGTTCTGGCTGCCTACAGGTGGGAAACAAGTGATATACACCATGCACATGGACATAAGTATAGGGTATTCGTTTATTTCAGTGTTGAGAATTCAGAAAAAACTTTCTGGAAGAAATGTTTTTAAAACTGTGATCCAGAGGATGGATGCATAAGAACAGAAAAGGAAAAAGAACAGAGACAAAGCTCCTAAAATGAGAGAGACTGATGTGAATGGGGGACCACAAGTGGTTTCATATGGCTGCAGTGATAGGTGCAGAGGGGAAGGAGGAACAGGTGAGGTTGGAGAAGGAGGCAGAGCCAGGCTATGAAGAAGTTTTCCAGTTTCTGTTTATTTTCTAAAGAGTTTTGTTTATTCTAAAGGAAGCAAGGGCATAAGTTTTTAGTCCTTGAGAAAATGTGTAGTTCCTAATACCAATGATTTGCCTCCACATTTCAAACAGATATTGCTCTTTGTCCCTGGGATGAATAGAAGTGAAGATAAAGATCCTTCTTACTGTTTTTTCGTTGTGTGAATCCTTAGTACTTTTAGCTTCAAACCTACACCTAACAAAGAATTACTTTGAGATTAGTTATCTTTAAAAATCACATTCCTTATATTTACAGAATATCCTACATTTCCCAACTAAACCACTTGACTGGATCATTTCCAAAGGCAAAACATAATTACATCACCCTGCCACCTAAAACCATTTAGTGGCTTCTCATGACCATGATCTGCTGGGTGCTCCACGGTCTGCTTCCCTGATGTCTCTTCAACTTCATGTGCTCTTTCTTCTCTTCAGGCTCAGAGATCAAGTCTCGCTAACTTTCTTTTGGGCCCTAGTCCCTCCTGCCATAGAGAATTTGCACCTGATAACCCCTCTTTTTAAATATTGTCTCATTTTCTTCTCACCCAGCTAACTTTCATTTCTCCTTCAGATCTCAGCCTCATCATCACCTTCCCAGGGAAATCTCTCCCAACCCCTCTCTGTCCAGGGGTGATTTCCTTCAATTGTACTTATTTTATGCATTACTGATAGTCCTGCTTCCTAAAAGTTAGTTCAGGCCGTATGATCTGCTGAATGGGTCCAGCGCTTTTTCCCTTTGGTATGTGTTTCTGAAAATTTCTTGGTAAATAGAACAATCCACCACAAACGTGTTTTCCTTATTGCTTCCTGAGACAGCTCTTCACCCTCTTTTTTGGTTCGATATACTCAGTTCTCTCCCATTTCGTACAATGACTTTTAGGTCTATTCCAACATCTTCAACCACTTCTTATCAATCTTCTTTGTAGGCTCCTCTCCCTTCTCTGTGCCTTCCATGTAGATATTCCTCAGGGCCCTGTCACTATTCCTAGTCTTTTCTTTCCATATAAACTTGCCCTAGGTTATCACACCTACCCTCATGACCTCTATTGCTACTTAGGCTCCAGTGAGTCTCAAACCTTTTATCAGTATTTCTCAAGGATCAACCTCTCATTTGAGCTCAATTACATTACAACTGAACATTACCCTTTGATGTGTTGAAGACACCTTATAATCTATATGTCTGATGTAAACCTCCATATGTTTTCTACCATTAGCAATGCTCCTTCTCCTCTGTTCCCCAAGCTAGCTATGTTTGAATTAGTTCTGATTCTTCCCTCTTTTTAATTCCTTTCACGCATCTGACCAGCCTGTGCTGTGAGGTTCACCTCTTAAATGTTTCTAGAATCTGGCTTATCTATTCCTATCTTTCCCCAAGAGGATAACTACCTACTCTTCCCCACCTAAACCTCATCTCCAATTTATCCATCAATTGCTTGTCCACAATATTGTCATCAGAGTTAGCGTTCCAAAACAAACAGAAACTTGATCATTCAATAACTCTGACTAAAAAACGTTGGTCATTATACATTCTCTACAGGATGTTGTTCAAGATCCTTGGCATGACATTCAACATCAGACCATCTCTTGTTGCTTTGCCCATAAATTGTTCACTCTGATCACACTTATCTTCCCCATTCTCTACACACTTGCTGTTTTGCTCA
This sequence comes from Myotis yumanensis, assembly GCF_028538775.1. Classification (NCBI taxonomy): domain Eukaryota; kingdom Metazoa; phylum Chordata; class Mammalia; order Chiroptera; family Vespertilionidae; genus Myotis; species Myotis yumanensis. The sequence goes on from NW_027223753.1 coordinate 180,989,443, forward strand.
TGTTGATTAACCTACCATCAGTAGAGGAATCTCTGTTTGGGTAAATTTAATCTTCAAATGTCACCTTTCTTGAGAAGTTTCCCTGGCAACTCCCTAGTAAGAATGAGTGACTATCCCTTCCTTGGTGTTGCTACAGCATTTTTTACATGCCTTTGTCATAATAAATAAATAAAATACACATTTGCACATATATAATTTTAGTTATGGGTATACTCTCCTCACTAAGTAGAAACATCATGAAAATAAGGACAGTATGTTAGTATCATCTTCATATTTACATTCCAGAGTTTAGTTCCATGCTTGGATTTAGGCCAATTAGTAAGGATTTGAAAACTTTTTGTTAAATTAAATTTAGCAAATAGTACTGTGCATTGGATGAGCATTTTTCTAGTTAGAATATGGGCAGAAATTGCTGTAAAAGGGTAACTATCAAGAAACAGATAACAAGTATTTTTTTTTTTTTAGTGTTGAGTGAACTGTTCGATAAAATATTAAAAGGCAAAAATATGGTTGACATATATTTGACTTAATGTACGCTGCAGGTATTAATTACCCTCCTTTTAGAGAAGAATAAATAGAACCTCAGAGAGGTTAGATAAAGAAATCAAGTCCTCTGTTTTTGTTTTCCTTTCAGGTTGTCCACAGGTAGGAGAGATGCGGCAGAGCTATGAATGCAGTATTTTTAGGCTGAAGCAGAGGAAAGGCCTCACCATGGAAATTAAGACAGGTCCATTAGGAGACATACTGGTTGTAGAGAAGATAAATTAATCCACAATAAAGTCAATAGAGGAGCCATTTCAGAGGTTATCCTGCAGTTGGGGAAAATGCTTTTACTTGTTTCAATTAACGGTATTTTCTGTTGAATGGTGAAATTAGTATTCAATGATAAATGCATTTTTTTGGGGTAAACTCAGTATGTGCTTGGCTCATTGGCAGTCTGATGAGAAATTTTACTGCACTCCATGTCAAAGGTTAGGAATAAAAGCATTCCATTCTGAAGTAAAATCTATTTCAATCAAATAGATTGGAAATAATTACATTGTAGGACCAACTCACAATTTTCAGTTTTAGAAATGGCAGAATTGTAAATGAAATTGAGGTTAGAATAGGAGTGTAAAATAATGATATACAAAGAATGTTACAGCTGAAAAGACTTTGCATGCATCTAATTTACCAAGAAAACGAGGGCTCTGAAAAGTCAAGTGATTTGTCTGAAGTCAAATGAGTTCATGGCCAAGTCTTGACCTAACCCCAGTGAACTGACTCCCTGTCCAATTCTCTTCCCATCACTACAGACCTGATTCCCCCATAAGAATGAAGGCACATTTCTAAAATTATCTTGTATTGGGCCAGTGGCTTTAATTTTTAGAGCTTTGGAAGTTTTTTTGATAGCTTTGATGCAGTAACCATTCTTGGGGTGAAGAGCATTTATCTAAATAGCTATACTTCTCCTTAACACGTTAAGCACCCAGCGTGTTTTGTCTTCCTTTCTGTTTCAGTCACCGGTGACTGACATGGCGCTTAATGTGTTGATATTCAAGCACCTTATAAAATAACAAGTCAACTTGGGAAAGACTTTTTTGAAAGTACCTAATGTAAGATAGTCCTTGCAATTAGCCAGGAAAAAGTAGTTCCTTGTTCAGGCAGTTGAATTTAGTATAGGTTTGTACTTTGTTCTTACAGAGTCGTGTTTGATGTGGAAGCGTCATGTCTACCTCTCCTATTGCAGTCTCTAGAACTTTGCTTGATAGAGTGTTGCTTTCTTGAATATTAGCACGAGCCCTTAAAACTTTCTTCTCTTAGTGAAAGGAGGTAGAAACTGAGAAAAAAAAGAAAAGGTAGAGATGGGGTACTAGATGGCTGCAATCAACCCTCAAATCCTTCTTCAACTTTCCTAGCCTAATATTTGCATAGTTCTGAATTGATAACAAAGTTTCCACATATTTTAGCCATCTTATTTTTACAAAATCCCTCTGTGTTATCATTGTGAACATCACTGTATAATGAAAACTGAGGTTCAGCCTGGCCGGTATGGTTCAGTGGTTGACCATCGACCCATGAATCAGGAGGTCAGGGTTTGATTCCTGGTTAGGGCACATGCCTGGGTTGCAGGCTCAATCCCCAGTAGGGGACATGCAGGAGGCAGCCGATTAATGATTGTCTCACAACTTTGATGTTTCTCTCTCTCTCTCTCTCCCTTTCTTTCTCTGAAATCAACTAAAATAAAATAAAACTGAGGCTCAGAGGTGCTAGATAATTTTCTCCATGTGGCACACCAGTTGCAGAGCTGAGACCTGGCTAAGATCTGAAGACGCCTGGCCCAGAGTTCTTTCCCCTCTCCCAGTTGTCACATTTTTAGTTTGGAAACCCTCCAAAGATAATTCCATTTCAACCCCTCATAGTGTTCTTCTGCACAATTTTATTGGACACTTGAGCACTGGGTTTGAAAAATCAATAGCTTAGTCTTTCAAGGAGATTTCACACACACTTTTGTTTGAATTTTTCCAGGATTCTGATAATCTTTCAATAGGAGGACTTCAATGATGTTTGTGGAAATGAAAATCACAGCCTTTACCAAAGCAGTGTGTCAGATTTGTCCAATAAGAATCCAAGTTTCTCAAGAATATGGGTTAGATTGTTTTGGTTTTTAAAAAAAATCTGTCTTGCCTGGCTGGTGTGGCTCAGTGGTTGAGCATTGACCCATAAACTGAGAGGTCACTGGTTTGATTCTCAGTCAGGGCACATTCCCGGGTTGTGGGCTTGATCCCCAGTAGGGGGTGTACAGAAGGCAGCTGATAGATGTATCTCTCTCATCTCACCGGTGTTTCTAACTTTCTATCCCTTTCCCTTCCTCTCTCTCTAAAATCAATAAAAACATATTAAAAAATCTGTCTCATCCCCATTTTCACAATAGTTACCAGCATAATATTCTACCCAAAGAGAGAGCTCTTTGGTTATTAATTCTGCAGTGATACTAACTTCCAAACTCCCATTTAGTTCTAAGACATTATAATTCTATGGGTCTATACAATAGAAAAGAAATTTATAATTTTATATATATTGTCATTCCATTTCAGAAATTCAATTATATTTATGTGTAAGAATATTAATTACACATAATTATATTATGTGTAAGAATATGTAAGATGCATAGCTCTCTCAAAATGTCTACACTTTTCTATACAAAATTCAGTCTTTATGTTATGAATTATCGAATTGAAAAAGTTGTATACATGTAAATGACAGGTGTATGTGTGTATATTTATGTGTGTGTGTGAATATGGTTTGCATGTATGTGTCCATGTGTCCAAATTCTATATATCAACCTCTCACTGTATCACATCAGGCCTTCTCGCTATTGGTGATGCTAAGCTTGACCACTCAGTTAAGGCAGTGACCACCAGAGCTCTCCATCGTAGACATACATAGCCTCTTTGTAATAAATAAATAATCTGTGGGTGATGCTTTGGAGCCATGTGAGCATTTACATAATTTTCTTTCTCCATCTATGGATAAAATGGGCCTATGCTACTCTCCTCCATGATCTGTTTTCTACTAACTCCACTCCATGCAATATCCTTTTAAATTTCTATGTTGGAGGGTCTCCAAACCATCCTCAGTTTTGATCATTCGCTGGGACTCACAGAACTTAGAACAACTGTTTACTCGTGGTTACAGTTTGTTGCCGGAAAAGAATACAGGCTAAAATCAGAAAACGGAGAAGATACAGAGGGCAGAGTTTTGAAGAAGCCAGGCTCAGGCTTCCACTTGTTCTCTCCCAGTGGAGTCACATGAACAGCTCTTAATTGTCCCAGCAATAATGTGCGACAACATGTATGATGTATTGTCTATCAGGGAAGCTCACCTGAGCCTTGATTTTAGGCTTTTTATTGGGTGTCAGTTAAGTAGGCATGGAGTACCTATGCAGTTTCTACCTATCTCTCCTCCACCCTGAAGGTCAAAGTAACACAGCATGGCCTAGGGGCCCAGGAGAACAAAAACAGGCATTCACTATAAATCTCATTATTGGCATAAACTATCTGGTGTGGTCCAAGGTCTCAGGTGTACAAAGGCAATCCTATTGGGCTGGACATTCCAAGGGCTTAGAGCAGTGGTTCTCAACCTTCCTAATGCCATGACCCTTTAATACAGTTCCTCATGTTGTGGTGACCCCCCAACCATAAAATTATTTTCGTTGCTACTTCATAACTGTAATTTTGCTACTGTTATGAATCGTAATGTAAATATCTGATATGCAGGATGTATTTTCATTGTTACAAATTGAATATAATTAAAGCATAGTGATTAATCACAAAACAATATGTAATTATATATGTGTTTTCTGATGGTCTTAGGCGACCCCTGTGAAAGGGTCGTTCGACCCCCAAAGGGGTCGCGACCCACAGGTTGAGAACCACTGGCTTAGAGGTTATTTTCCAGGAACCAGTGAAAGGCCAGTCCTTTCTTTGGAATGTGCAGGCTTTGAGCAACCCAAGCTTGCCGAGGTATTCCTTTAGGGCACATTTATACAAACATCTTCATTAATTTTTACATTAACAGTGGCTTAAGAAAAAGTTTCCTTTCTTACTTCTTTGGCCCTCCTTTCTCTATTATACCTATGAGTCCTAAAATGTCACTAATTATAGCTAAAATGTTGTGTATAATATTAGGGTACATGTACTTCTTAGAAAGGGGATATCATAATTTCTGGAGAAAATTTAGATGTAAAAATTAATCAGTATCATGACTTCTAATAGTCTGTTGAGAAGCTCAATAACAATTTCTAAGCTTTTTTTCATCTGATGAAACTCATTTGTCCCCTTAAGAACCAGCACTCACACTGAATAAAATTTTTCTTAATTTCCTCCTGTTTTGTGTAATCACTAGTTTCAAAATGTGATAGTTTTTTTGTTTATTTTTTTATGGCAACTTTGTGGTATTTCTGCTCCAGTAAAACTGATAGAATGTGCTTTGGGATGGCTTAGGAGCTCAATCACCACTCAGAATGCTAATATTCTGTACAAATACAATCAAGGTCCCAACCACTCTGCTACAAATTAACTTGGGAAAATGATTTGCTTATAATTTATGATTGCTGTATTTACTTGCCATCTGAGGTAAAGTTTCTCTTTTTTGGTCCAATTTATAGATATTTTTTGCATAGTTCTATAAACCATTTTTAAAAAACATACAAGGCTTCATTCTTAATCCACAGTGAATTTTCAGGGTGCTGGTGGATTATTTCATTCAATGATTGTTTTCTGTTTACCTCTAGAATATTTCATAGATTTGTAAGATATGTTAGCAGTCAGAGTTTTTATAGACACCCAACAGAATCCACTGTGGCTTCTTTAAGCAGAAGAGTATCTAGTCAGAAAAATAAATAAAGAGCTCAGAGTTTCATTGAGAACCCTGCGGAAGCACACCCTAGCTGAAAACTGACAGAACCCCAGTGGAGGGCCAGCCTACCCATGCAGCTGCTGCCTCTGCCTGGGGATGAAGCTGCGACTCAGGCAGCTACCAACATAGTTACTGATACCAGCGCTCATCAACCCTGCCAGCCTCAGTGCCAGGACAATAGGTGCCCAGTGCCTTGCTTTGTGTAAATCTATCCCCGGTCATGAAAATCCGAAGTGAGCTCTTTTCTCTCCAAATGACTCAGTTCTGAATTAAGGTCTTGCACAGGAATACCTAGCTGGTGGCAGCTGAATAACATGAAGAATTCTGGCTGCAAGAGAGACGTGGGAACACAATTTTCCAGCTTACCTGCTTTGGCAGGCCAGAAGGGGGTCGAAACAGGTGCTGAACCAGCAAACTCATCATCTGTCATTGGAAGAAGGGTATAAGGAGTGGCTAATGCACTTATTTCTCTCAGTTCTCCCATCCATCAAATCAGATGTTGAAAGGATTACCTGTAGCCAGGAGAACACTTGACACCTAATAGCAAATGCTCTCTTTTTCTCCTATCAGGACCTGAACAGAGAGCAATTTCCTCAAATATATACAGCTCCCGTTTTCAATTTCGTTTATACTGGTATGGGATTTTCTGTTCTCCCTGAATAATAGCCAGGGCTGTCTGGGATCATTACTGATAAAAGTTGCTTTAGAGGTGAAGGGTTGGGGCATGGATGATGGAGTCTCTCAGATAAATACACTGGAGGCTAGAGAGTGAGGTTTTAAAAATTATCTGAGGAGACGGAAAGATTTATCCTACACCACAGGCCTTTGGAATTCTTTTAAAAAATGTTTTTTATTGGTTTTAGAGAGAGGGATAGATAGAAACATCGATGATGACTGCCTCCTGCACACCCCTACTGGGGATCGAGCCTGCAACCGGGCATGTGCCCTGACCAGGAATCGAACTGGGGACCTCTTGGTTCATAGGTTAATGCTCAACCACTGAGCCGCACAGGTTGGGCACCTTTGGAATTCTTAAGAACCCCCTTTTCCATGCCACAATTTTGCATATTTCCTTCATCCTTTAAATGGCAATCGGTGTTATTTGAACATTTTCCCAATTTTTATCCTTATATCTCTATAGCAAAGCCTGGTGGTACGCTGCCTAATTTGTAGCTCCCACACTCAAACAGTTTGAAAACATTAGGAAGGGATTTCCCTTGTTTCTAATTGTGTTTAAGTCTTCATCCCTCGAGGAAAGGCCTTACTGTGCCTATTTGTTGTCTTCAATATTGAAGAGTTTTGGCAACTTATTTAAATTCCCTTGTTACCGATTTCTACTTGGTAGCAGCTGAAATGCCCTGAAAGTAAGTTGGTCACGGGGGGACGGTTCAGAGAAATGAGTATAATTTCTGCACTACCACAGGACCAATAGTAAATATATGTATTAAACATTATAATGAATTCAATAAAATATCCAGGAAATTTTGGGAACTACAATAACATATTATTCTTGGATTCCATTTCTGGGTCTAAAAGTTTTACATAGCTAAAAATACAAATCACCATGCCAGTTTTGGCAGATTTATCTCCAGCCGTTGTTTGTATAAGAAACACATATCCAACTGAGCTTCACAAATAGACTTGAAGTAATTTAGTTTAGAGACAACATTCCATTTAACCCAGAGAGCTGCTGTGAAGGGAAGAAGTTCCCCGGGATCCAAGTGTTCTCCCGCTGACATTTGCACTCCTGGAGCTGTGAGCCCTGCGCCGCCTTCCCAGCCCAGCTGCAGACATTAGCAATGACTTCCCAAATGAGCTTGATTATTCAAGTAGAATTATGTGTTCAACTATAATTCCCCTCACTGTGTAATATTTTTTTAAAAAACGCGGCACTGGATGAGTGGAGAGGCATATTATTTGAAAAGGAAGTCATAGCCAAAGGACTGAAAGAGTCTGTCATGCATATCAGAGTTAACCAGGAAACCTTCTTCAAGGTTTTGTTTTCAAATAATACCCTTCACACACTTCCATGCAAATGACATGGTCAAAAGGAACTCACACATGTTGCATCTTTAGCAACTTAGTCTGGGTGGCATTCCTTGGGCTGTTTTTCTAACAAAAAAAAAAAAATAGAATCATTTTTGGATGATGGTCATTTCAACATTTTCTCACCACTTACAGAACTCATCACCTCAATGAGAAGGTAAATAAAGACTTTTCTTGTCTCCAAAGGTGGTACACTTCCTCCTGGGTTAGACTTATTGTTTGGAATGTGTCTCCTGTGGGTGGCTGACATGTACACAGGTAATCTGGCCTTTGCTTTTCCCTTCCCATCATGTGAGTGGCAAAAGCATTCTCAGAAGATGAGCCCAGAGGTTCACTAAAATCAATATTCAGCTATTCATAAGTGATTCTAGGTTTAAATTTAGTAATTTGGTTCATTATCCAACCCCCCCCCCCCGTGAAATGTTTACACTGAGAGAGGGTGATATATTATGCTTATTAGTGAAGTGAATGTTATGTGTATCTGAACTTTTGTGCATTTTGAATAACATTTAATAGAACTTGGTAACACTGAGGGATTTACTCTAGCTGATACCAAGATTTGTTACAAAGCTCTAGTTATCGAAATAGTGTGGTATTGGCAGAGATACAAATAACTAGTCCTATAGTCAAGAATAAAGAATTTTGAAACACATCCATGCAAATGGAGAAGTCTGTAAAGCTGACATGTATGGCTTTGCTAGTTAGTGGGGGAAATATGCAATATTAAAAAATTATGTAGAATCATGATCTATGTGGAAAATCAACTTGTAAACCTATTTCATACTATAATAAACATATACCAGGTGAACTTAAATAGGAAAGTTAAACTTTAAAGTCTTTAGTAGTAAACACAGAATGCCTTTAAGACTTTGGGATAGGAAAAGATCACTTAAGGCAGTGGTTCTCAACCTGTGGGTCGCGACCCCTTTGGGGGTCCAACGACCCTTTCACAGGGGTTGCCTAAGACCATCGGGAAACACATATATAATTACATATTGTTTTTGTGATTCATCACTATGCTTTAATTATGTTCAATTTGTAACAATGAAAATACATCCTGCATATCAGATATTTACATTACTATTCATAACAGTAGCAAAATTACAGTTATGAAGTAGCAACAAAAATAACTTTATGGTTGGGGGTCACCACAACATGAGGAACTGTATTAAAGGGTCGCAGCATTAGGAAGGTTGAGAACCACTGACTTAAGGAGACAAAAAGTACATACCATAAAGGGAATGAAAGATAAATTTATCTCCATTAAAATGAAGAATTTATCTTTATTATAAGAACACTATAAAAAAAGTAACAATCCACAAACTTGGAGAAAACATTTGCAAAGGGAAAAATTGAAAAGGACTTTGTATGCAGAGTATACAAAGTATCCTTCAAGTCAATCATAAAGAAACAATACAATAGAGATATTGGCTAAAGACATGAATAAGTATTTCATAGAAGAAGGCTCAAAAGACCTGTAAACACACAAAAGGATGCACAATCTCATTACTAATCAGGGAAATAAAAATTAAATACATGATGTGATAAGCCCTTTAAATGAATATGAGGATGCTATTTTGGACAATAGAGTAGACTATGTTAAAAAGCATTGTTAAGTTCAAAATATTCTTTTTTATTTCATATTTCTCAATCAGTATTTCTTGAAAACTGCAATTATAATCATTCAAGTAATTTATTATTTTTTATTGTAAAAAGTTTTTTTCATATTCAACAAGGATGAGAAACAATGCCCTGAGCCAATTTTCTAATCCATTCTTTTTCTTAATGCAGATAAAGAGACTATGGTTGAATGAACTGGTTCAATTTCTACATCTAGTTAGTGAATGAATAGGGAATTAAAGCCAGGTCTCCTGACTCCTAGCCTGGCTGATAGTTTTACTGCTGTACAATTAAAGAAAGTCCTAACTCCTATGTGTACTTGGAAAGACTGTACATAATCTCTTTCCAGATGGTGTTTCCAGTCTTTTTTTTTTTTTTTAATATATTTTATTGATTTTTTACAGAGAGGAAGGGAGAGAGATAGAGAGTTAGAAACATCGATGAGAGAGAAACATCGATCAGCTGCCTCCTGCACATCTCCCACTGGGGATGTGCCCGCAACCCAGGTACATGCCCTTGACCGGAATCGAACCTGGGACCCCTCAGTCCGCAGGCCGATGCTCTATCCACTGAGCCAAACCGGTTTCGGCATGGTGTTTCCAGTCTTAACATCTATTAATCTTATACTCCATATGCGGTTTTCGCTCAGCTAGCCTCTCCTTCATCTGTTGACTGCAACTTGCACGTTTCTCCCGGGCTTTTCTGTGTCACTATGTAAATTTCACCTGCCCTTTAGGATTGGGTTTTGAACTCTCCCTTCTTAATATTACCTGTCTGAACTTCCCCAATCCAATGTAATTTTTCCCATCTCCGAACTTTCACAGACATTTCTAAGTCATTCTAAAAGTGATTGTTGTGTAACATTGTGCATGGTGTACTACCTAACTTACATTAATTTGACAATTATTTATTGAGTCCTTAATGTGTTTGAAAGACTCAGGAGTCATTGGTAATCAAGAAATACATGGTCTCCTGTTTTGGAGATTTGACAACCCAATACATTTTATTTATTCATTTTTTGAGATTTTCCTGTTTCCTCTAGGTTTTTGCAAACGCCTCATGTGTAGAGACTTTATTTCTGTTTAGAATAGTGTTGGTGTTGAGTAGGCTCAAGAAATGTGTTTCAAATTATATTCTCAAGAAAAGAAGCAATTACTTATTATTATTTTTCCTTAAAGATTTCTTGACTTTATTAGAATAATGTGGCTTTCTATGAATGAAAACTTTTGGGTGGTTCAGCTGAAACTGTAGCACCAATTTAGTACCTTAAAGCTATTTTTAATTACCCAGCCTATGCTATTGGAAAGGAAGAAATGGGAGAAAACCTGAAAAAAATGAGCCATGAGTGGTGTTTTATATCAAACAAATGCAAATTCTGATAGTAGGAAGCAGAAAAAGGTATCTCTTTGCTATGCTATGACCCTAAAAATGAAGCAAGCTAATAGCAGCAGAGTAATCTTAATGAGAAAGCTGTATTGAATGGCTCTTTGAATTACAGGCAATTATTTTAGTGACCATTTGAGTAATATGTGTGGTATACAGTATACAATTATGGTGACAATGAAAAGACTATGTAGCTTTATTTTTATTTTTTAAAATATATTTTTATCGATTTTTTTACAGAAAGGAAGGGAGAGGGATAGTTAGAAACATCGATGAAAGAGAAACATTGATCAGCTGCCTCCTGCACACCTATTGGGGATGTGCCCGCAACCAAGGTACATGCCCTTGACCAGAATCAAACCTGCGACCTTTCAGTCTGCAGGCCAATGCTCTATCCAATGAGCCAAACCAGTTAGGGCTATAGCTTTAGTTTTAAAAGCTGTAGGAATGTAGATAAAAGCTGTCTTTTGTTTTTGTGTATGCTGAGATTCCTTATATCTTCTGTGCTGCCAATGTATTTGTAGTTTCCCCAGAGAGTGGTATTTGTTCATTTGTACTTCAAAAGATGCCAGAATGTGCTTATGAGTGATGATCTCTGGTACATAATAATTGAATGATTGCAAAAATAAGCAACGAGAAACAAAACAGTGTCTTCCTTTTCCCCATGTTATAGTCACTGCAGGGAAAGTTACTGGCTTTGCATATAGTCCAATGAAGGTGACCTTAGCTTAGGTGGCAAAAGGGCTGGCCTCTGGATGGTATCATTCCATGGAAGTCTTTTTGTCATTACACATTTCCCCCTCACTTGTTTGCGGACACCTGGATAATTTATTTGTTTATTTATTAAACAGAGGTTCAAACCTGTCATTTAACATTTATGTAGGAATGGCTTAACATGTGGGTTTCTTCAAGAAGGACACTAAAAATAGGAGAGGCAGTAAAACTCGACTCATCAGAATTTTGTCCTGTGTCTTAACCAGGGATCATTTCATTGTAAAGCACAAAAATAGCTCTAACTAGACTTATAAAAATAAATGAGGATGTGTTAGAAAGATATGGCAATGTCTTATAGAACTTAGGGGTGGGAAGTGAATTTGGTATTTACTTACTATGGCAGTTTCAGGGAGAACATTTATAATCGGTACAGAGGTGAGATAATGGGATTAGAGTCTACAAGGTTATCTCGAGACCATGTATGGGCATTTGGAGAACATACATCCAGTTTTCTTGGGACAGACATGGATTTTGTCTTTTATCCTTAAAGAATTATACATTGGTCCCTCCTTTCACGCTCAAAGGTATGCTGGTGTGGTAGGTAGAATAATGTTCTCCCCCAAATATTAGGTAGGTCTTATGCCTGGAACCTGAAAATTTTACCCCTTAAGGAAAAGTTTCTTTGCGCATGTGATTATTGAGAATCTTTGTATGGAGAGGCTATTCTGGATGCTCTCAGTGGGCCCTAAATGCAGTCACAAGTCTCCTTATAAGAAGGAGGCAGATGGAGACTTGGCGCCCAGAGATCTGAGTGGTGTGGCTGCAAGCCAAAGAATGCTAGCAGCCACCAGAAGCTGGGAGAGGCAAGGAACAGGTTCTCCCTTAGAGTCTCCAGAGGCAGTGTGGCACTGCTGCTGCTATGATACTGATTTCAGACTTCTGATCTCCAGAACTGTGAGAAATAAGTTTCTATTTTATTAAGCCACCAAGATTGTGGTAATTTGGCAGAAATATATTTAATATTAATAAAAACCCTAATTTCCTTGAATATCAAATCAATCATATAATCTTCCTCTTATAAAATTAAAAAAGGATTTCTTTATGAATTTTATTGGTCTGTTTGCTTTCCATTATGTCATCATTATTAACTCTCTGAACATTATTAGCCATTGGGAAATAAGAAATTAACACGCCTGGCTTAGAGGACAAATGGTGTGGTTACTCTACTTATAAAGGAGGTGTCCCAGAGCTTTGAAAGTTATGTGATCTGATGCAGCACTATTCCCATCTCTTACATTTTGCAGGCTGGCTTAGTCACTACTCTCTGGGCTTATGCTTCATTCTTTTCTCCCAGTGGAACAGGGTAGAATAGGCTTTCCTTTACTTAATTTGTTAGACCTCCCCAGCAAGACTATCTGGCTCCAGCCCTAACCGGTTTGTCTCAATGGATAGAGTGTCAGCCTGCGGACTGAAAGGTCCCAGGTTCGATTCCAGTCAAGGGCATGTACCTTGGTTGTGGGCACATCCCCACTAGGGAGTGTGCAGGAGGCAGCTGAATCGATGTTTCTCTCTCATCAATGTTTCTAATTCTCGATCCCTCTCCCTTCCTCTCTGTAAAAAAAATCAATAAAATATATTTTAAAAAAAGACTATCTGGCTCCCAATACAGGTGAATTTGGAAAGTCTAGTGGTAAGTCCAGTGGACCCATTTCTCAGTGTTCCAGCTCTAATTCCCTAGGGAAGAAAACGAGATTGACTCAGATATGTCTCCAGGCTAATTCCTCAAGTATTAGTTGTATTTTCATTATCTGGTCATTTGTGATATGTGATGAGAAAAGATTACACACTAGAAACATGCTTGAGAGGCCCATTTCTTTGAAGATGCATATGATTGGTGATTTTTCAAGAGAGGAAAGCCCAGGCAAATAAAACTCCTCCAAAAGTATCCACTTGTTAAAACACAAAATCAACCCAGTAAATATTAGGCTTTCCAATGTTTATGAATATTTATTGCTGCAATCAAGAGAAGTCTTTAGATAAAAAAGAAAGGTTCCAATTAAAAATTCCTCAGTGGTATGCCGAAACCGGTTTGGCTCAGTGGATAGAGCGTCAGCCTTCGGACTGAGGGGTCCCGGGTTCGATTCCGGTCAAGGGCATGTACCTGGGTTGCGGGCACATCCCCAGTGGGAGATGTGCAGGAGGCAGCTGATCGATGTTTCTCTCTCATTGATGTTTCTAGCTCTCTATCTCTCTCCCTTCCTCTCTGTAAAAAATCAATAAAATATATTAAAAAAAAATTCCTCAGTGGTATTTTTCCTTATATATTTCATGTCCCAAGTTTTCTGAGTTGAAGTTTAAAGAAAAACCCTAATTTCCTTGAATATCAAGTCAATCATATAATCTTCCTCTTATAAAATTAAAAAAGGATTTCTTTATGAATTTTATTGGTCTGTTTGCTTTCCATTATGTCATTATTATTAACTCTTTGAACATTATTATCCATTGGGAAATATGTTAGAAATACATAAGTGACCTTCAAAACTTCTTGAACTATATTTCCTTTGAGACAATATAGCTATTAACTCCTTTTATTAGTAAGTGTTCAATAAATGGAACATATTCCTGTTCAGGTCTTCCTAGCACCTTTTCAAAGAAGTCTTATGTGCTGAGGGAATATGTGTGTGTCTTCACATTTTGCTCTGACATGTGACCAGTGTTATAACACACGGTATCCCTTTTTTAATTGTGTCTTTCTTTGTTTAATCTTATCTTTTTCTCCTTGCTCTACCCATGTTAGGATTATGCCAAATGAAGTATCAACATCTTAATATTGCCTCAGAGGACCCAGAATTTCTAGAGGACTCATGCCAAAACCATGCCCAATAACCTTAAAAAAATATTTTATTGATTTTTTTACAGAGAGGAAGGGAGAGAGATAGAGAGTTAGAAACATCGATGAGAGAGAAACATCGATCAGCTGCCTCCTGCACATCTCCCACTGGGGATGTGCCCGCAACCCAGGTACATGCCCTTGACCGGAATCGAACCTGGGACCTTTCAGTCCGCAGGCCGACGCTCTATCCACTGAGCCAAACCAGTTTCGGCTAGTTTCATTTTTTAAATATCTTTTTTATATGTAAGAATCCAATGATGGATTTTCATGCTATATATTAATGACCAGGGAAATAAAACACAAAATCTAAATCACCTGGGTATACTTAATTGAATTCCATCTCATTGGCTATCAGACCAAAAAGAAAGAAAGAAAAAAGAAAAACAATAATAATAACAGAAAAAATTAGAACAAACAAAAAAGCTAACTTATATTAATAGAAGTTTGAGTTTTAATAGGTAAGGCACTCATGAGTCAAGAAGAAATACATTCTAAAAGGTGACTAGGGTTATCTATAAAATGGGTAAGCTCCTTATATTTCCATACAAAGAAAAAGTTTCTAGGATTCTTAGAGCCTTATATTTATTTGTATAGAACTACATGCACTTTTAAAACTTATTTTGTAAAACCTCTTGAGATATTTCAAAGTACTTCACTATCTAGTAGGCATATTTTAAGTAGAATAAAATTTTTCTTTAAAGTGACAGGAGGTTATACTAAATCTAGAAGCCTTATACTATTTTCAGAAAACAGCTCTGTCTGCTGAATTTTGGGACCTGAATTGTATCTCTGGTTCTGTTATTATCTGGCGGTGTGACCTTGAGAAAGTCACAGGATTCTCTCTGAGCCTCAGTTTCTTGTCAGCTGAATGAGGAGGTTGTAATAGATTTTTCCATCCTTAACATTCCTTGTTTTCCTTGGACCCTAATGACTTCAGGGTTGATATTGTCCTGAATAACTAGCAGCCTTAACAGTTGACGTTAAAATAGAATGTTCTATCTTTACAGTTGTTGAAGGTAACCTTGTCACTTCAGGAAAAGCAAAAAGATAACAATAGAATGGTAATGACTAACTTGTTACCCAAACCCAATGTAATTAATGATCCATGTACTATCGAGGCATAAGTTATGTGGGAAACAATGAGTTTAATAACATTAATACTCTGTCAACTAGGACCTAAGGAATAAAGTTTATGCCATTACTTTCAGTGTGAGAAATGTGGCAGTTTTCCTGTTCTTATAATGAAATGGTGGCCAAGCTGCAGGGTTTTGTATCCTCCATTAAACAAGCATGTCAAACTTGAGCCCCGCAGGCCACATGACTCATTTATTTGGCCCGTGTTAGCCTTTGAGTTTGACATGCTTGGCCTACAATGTTAGTGTTCATGCTAAGGAATGTTTTGAATAGTTGATTCCCAAACATTAAATTATTATCCACAAGCTGCCAGTCTGCCCAGAAATTGTCTTCCTTGAGCATTGCCAGTCTTTTGTGTTTGAAATTCTTGTAGATTGAATGGTGTATCAAGTTATTGCTACAGGAAATCATTGACATTGATCTTTAGTGATGGGGAAGGCTACAATTTCAGTGGTCAGCTTTGTTTGCTTCCGAGTTTGCTTTAGGTGATTTATATATGATCAAGACAATAGATATAGAAAAAAGACATTTGTCAAATTAAACAACCATTCTTAATATACACTCATGGAAAACAAAGAATTGCAGATCATTTTCTCAAACTGATAAAGGGCTGACATCATATGTAAGGGTGAAAGACCAAATGCTTTCCTCCTATGATCAGGAACAAAGCAGGAATGCTTGGTCTCATCATTTCTTTCAGCATTGTTCTTGAGGTTCTTATCAGTGCAGTAAGGGAAGACAAAATAATAAAGCACATTCAGATTGGAAAGGAACAAGTAAATTTGTCTTTATTAAAGGATGACATTCTTCATACGTAGAAAATCCCAAGTGATTACAAAAAGCAAGGTCACAGGATACAAGGTCATATGCAAAAAACTATTTCTATATACTGTCCATATATTTTTTGTCAATAGGAAATTAATAATTATTTGGTATAGCATCACAAAACATGATATAATTAGGGAAAAATTTAACAAAATATGTAAAAGACTGTACATTGAAGACCATAAGATATTGTTAAAATAATTAAAGGATAAAGCCTTGGCCAGGTGGATCAGTTTGATGGAGCATTGTCCCAAACATCAAAAGGTTGCGAGTTTGATTCCCAGTCAGGGCACATACATAGGTTGGAAATTTGATCCCCCTTCAGGGTATGTACGGGAGGCAGCTGATTAATGTTTCCCTCTCACATTGATGTTTTTCTCTCCTTCTTTCCCTTCCTCTCTCCAAAAATTAATAAAAACATATTCTTGGGTGAGGATTAAAAATCAATTAAAATATATAAATAAATGAAGATTTATAAAATTTTTATGACTCAATATTAAGATGTTATATCTTCCCAAACTGATAGACTCAGAATAGACTCCCCCAAATAGACAGTGCATTTCTCACTAGTATGCCAGCAAGTCTATTTTTATAATTTGACAAACTGATTCTAAAATTTATATGACAATCCAAAAGACTCATAGTAGCCAAAACAATTCTGAAAAAGAATAAAGTAGTAGAACCTACCCTATATAATTTTAATAATGCTACAATAATCATTGCCATGTAGTTTTGCCATATGGTGAAATATACAGTTTAGTAGAACAAAAGAGATGCTTGAGAAATAGACCACAAATATATGGTCGATTAATTGCTAACAAAGATGCCAAAGCAATTCAATGAGAAAGAAAAGTATTTTCTTTTTTAAAAAAATCTTTATTGAGAGTATTACAGATGTCCCCCATTATTCCCATCTACCTGGTTCCTTTCCCAAACCAGGCCTTTACCACCCTATTGTTTGTGTCCATAGGTAATGCATGTATGCATATGTTCTTTGCTTAATCTCTTTCCTCCTTTTCTCCCCGCTACCCTCTAAGATTTGTCACTCTGTTCCATGTTTCCCTGCCTCTGGTTCTATTTTACTCATCAGTTTATTTTGTTCATTTGATTTCTTGTTCATTTTGATTTTTAGATTCAATTGTTGGTAGCTATGTCTTTATTGCCATTTTATTATTTCTTCTTCTTCTTCTTCTTCTTCTTCTTCTTCTTCTTCTTCTTCTTCTTCTTCTTCTTCTTCTTCTTCTTCTTCTCCTCCTCCTCCTCCTCCTCCTCCTCCTCCTCCTCCTCCTCCTCTTCTCTTCTTTTTAAAGAATACCCTTCAGGACTTGTATGCATCCTTATAAGCATAACTAATGGACATAAGACACTGGGGGGTAAGGGAGAGCAGGGGTTTGTCAAGGGCGGGGGAGGGGGAAAGGACACTTATGTAATACCCTTTGTAATACTTTTAGCGAAAAATTAAAAAAAAAAAATAAAGAATACCCTTCAACATTTCATGTAATACTGGCTTGATGATGATGAACTCTTTTAGCTTTTTCTTGCCTGTGAAACTCTTTATCTGACCTTCAATTCTAAATGATAGCTTTGCTGGATAGAATAATCTTGGTTGTAAGTCCTTGATATTCATTACTTTGAATATTTCTTGCCACACCCTCTGGCCTTCAAATTTTCTATTGAGAAATCAGCAGACAGTCGTATGGGTGCTCCCTTTAGGTAACTAACTGCCTTTCTCTTGCTGCTTTTAAGATGTTCTCTTTTTCTTTAGCCTTTGGCATTTTAATTATGATGTGTCTTGGTGTGGGCCTCTTTGAGTTCCTCTTGTTTGAGACTTTCTGTGCTTCCTGGACTTGTAAGTCTATTTATTTTACCAGGCAGGGGAAGTTTATTTTCTTTATTTCTTCAAATAGGTTTTCAATATCTTGCTCTCTCTCTTCTCCTTCTGGCACTCCCATGACTCAAATATTAGTACTCTTGAAGTTGTCCCAGAGGCTCCTTACACCAAGCATGTCAAACTCAAAGGCTAACATGGGCCAAATAAACAAAGTTTAAGTTTATGTGGGCCACAAAAAAACAAAAGCTTCAATTTTCATAGAAACATAGGTTTATTTTGAAAAGAATAGTACAAAAAAAGAACAAGAGCAATGATAAAATTAATATTTTCTCTCTGACACAAAACTTCTCTTCTCTGCTACTATCTTTCCTACTTTGGGGAAAATCTTGTTGACAGTGATTACTTTCAAAACTGACCCAAGGTGAATGTCAGTAATTCTGGATCATATAGGAGACTTATTTCCTTTCATAATTGTAAATAACTGCTCACACTGTTATATTGGCTGGGCTTCAAAAATATGTTTTGTGGACCACATGTGGCCCACGGGCCATGAGTTTGACAAGCTTGCCTTACACTATCTTCATATTTTTTGGATTCTTTTTTCTTTTTGCTCTTCTGATTAGGTGTTTTTTTGCTTTCTCATATTTCAAACTGCTGATTTGATTCTTGGCATCCTCTACTTTACTGTTGAATCCCTGTAAATTATTCTTTATTTCTGACTGGTCCTTTTTCATGTCTTTGACGTTCTCACTAATTTCTTTGAAATTCTCACTAAAATCCTTCAAATTCTCACTAAGTCCTTGAAGCTCTCATTATGATCCTTGAGTATCCTTATAACCTTGTTTTGAATTCTGCATCTAGTAGTTTGCTTGCTTCCATTTCATTTAGTTCTTTTTCTGGAGAATTATTTTGTTGTTTCATTTGTGACATGTTTCTTTGTCTCTGCATTTTGGCTGCTTCTTGTGTTTGCTATGTCTCCTGGAATTGGTAGAGTGGCTTTGTGTAGTAGGTGTCCTGTAGTACGCAGTGGCTCAGCTTCCCCAGTGACCTGAGCTGGGCACTCTAGGTATTCCCTTGTTTGGACTCTGTGTACTGTCTTGTAGTTGAGATTTGATTGCGGTTGGCATCACTGGGAAGAATTGACCCGCAGGCCAATTGGTTGTGAGGGCCAGCTGTGACTACAGTGGAAGAGCTGCTTTGCAGAAGATACTCCTACGAAGCAGGACTTGCTTCACTGGGGCTTTGTTGCTCACTGAGTCTGCCCCTTGAATGTGTCACTGGCGGATATGTAGAGTTGTAATCTGGCATGGTTTCAAGCCGTCCACTTGGTGCATTGGCTCTGGGGCTCCTCTGGAAGATGCAAAGTCATCCACTGCCTGTGCTGTGCCTGGGGCACCCTGTCAGGAGCTACAGAGTGATCTGAAGATGGCTGATACTTGTGGGGCTTGGAAGTGCCCAGGAAAGGTCAATCTGTGGAGCAATGCAGGCTGCTGCTAGTGCCAGGCCTGTGGCTTCTTATTGAGAGGAATGGGGCATGCTGACACTAGCTGCTGCTTGTTTGAGAGACTTTAGCAAAGTCTGAAGCCTGAGCCAGGACGAGCCATTCATATGGAAAAGCCACTGCAAACAGCTAGGTGGAGCTGCAGCTTGGGTGAGGTGGGATATCAAGGAATCTCCAGGGCAGAGCAAACGGTGTGAGCCAGGCGGATGGAAACTCAGATATGGCACTGCCAGTCAGCTCTGCAATCAGAGAAGTCTCAGCATAGGAACAATGATTTCTGACAGCACTTTTGTCTGGGAGAAAGCTACTCTTGAGTTCTTTCCCCAGTGCCAGACAATCCAGTTTCTCCAGGTATATCCCTGGAATCCCCCCCCCCCCCCCCCCCCCCCGCCCCCAAGCCACTGCCCCAGAGCTGGAGCTCTGAGGGAGCGAGTCTGAGTAAGTCTGTGCACTGGCCCTTTAAGAGGAACTGCATGGGACTCCAGCAGCATGTGTCACTCATCCCCAGTCCCAGCTGGTTTTTATAGCCTGAAATCATGGGTATTTCTCTTGCCAGAACTGGAACTTTGTGCTGAGGGGTCTGGTGTGGGGCTGGGACCCTTTGCTCCTCATGGGAGGCCTCTGCAGCCTAGATACCTCTCCCGATTAAAAAAAAACACCCACAAAAGACCCTGCCACATGTGGGTGTCAGACAAGCCCATTCAGTGCCTCCACCCCCTTAGAGTCTCAACGAGCTTTATTCTTTACATCTCTAGTTGTAGGACTTCCATTCAGTCAGATTTCAGGCAGTTCTGAATGATGATTGTTCTGTATTTTAGTTGTAATTTTGATGTGGTTGTGGAAGTGGTGAGTACTGGCATACCTATGCCATAATCTTGGTTCTCTCTACCAAGAGAAGTATTTTCAATAAATATTGCTGGATATCCATATTTCAGAAAATGAAACTGAGTTCTTAATATATACTATGCACAAAATTAACTTGAAATGAATTATAGAAATAATATAAGAGCTAAAATTCAAAGAATTCTAGAAGAAAACATAAAATAAAACTTTATGACCTTGGGTAGGTTATTTCTTAATAGTATACAAAAGGCACAAATTATAAAAAAATTATAAAATTGAAGTTCATCAATTTCTGTAATGAGTAGATAGTATTTTAGCCTTTGTAAGCCACATGGTCTGTGTTGCAACTGCTCAACTCTGCTGTTGTAATGCAATAGAAGCCATGGATGATATGTCATGAACGGGGGTGGTTGTGTTCCAATAAAGCTTTATTTACAGAAGCAGGCAGTGTGCAGGGATTGACGCATGGGCTGTAGCAGGCGGACACAAACTCTATCTTGATACTCAGTAAGATGAATGATTTTCCCAAATAATAAAGTGACTTATTGGAAGAAACAGGACCAAATCTCAACCCCTCCACCCCCAGTTTACCATGTAATCTCTTTTTTATAGATAAATTTGAAGGCAAGATTCTCTTCAGTGCATAACTATGTAATTATGCAACTGTAGATACTTTAAGAATTGGTTCATAGAGTTGCTCTTTTCTATGTTTAATACTTTGATTAATGCCTTTATTCTGGCTAGAAGAAAGAAATGAAAAGTAAATAATTTTGTATTGCTTTTTCCTTTGTATTATTTGAAAGCTCATCCTCATTGCTGCATCATTCACAAGAAGATCCAATAAAATGACTTTATATTCATGTGACATTTTATTTAAAACTGTTAACAAACAAAACCATGGCAGTTATTCATTGATATTTTGATGTGATTATTGCTGAGAAAATCACTCATCTAAGTTATTACATGAAAGAGAACATGGCAGGCATGCATTACAGGATCTTTTTTCATCAAATGAAGATTTCAAAGAGAAAACAGAAAAAGAGAATCAATATGCCTTTGCTTTGTGTTACTTAAAAAAATAACCTGACATGTTCAATGGAAGCAGAAATGCAGGACTGGACCACTGCACTGTACTATAGGAAGGGAAAAATGTATTTATTGAGACTAGAATATGCCAGATCCTATGTGAGGTATTTTACTTATATATTATCATTTTACCTGATCAGCATCATTTGCAGGTGCATTTAATTGTCCTCATTATATGGATAAAGAAACATATTCCAGGAATTTTAGTGACTTTATATAGAGTTTGTTGCAGTTGGGAGAGGTATGGAGTTATCAATTCAAATCCAGATCTAACAGATCCTGAATCTGTTCCTTGAGGTTTGTAAATCTGGGAAAGAAAATGAAAACAACTGGGAAAGTCCTAGATACAATTGCTAAATATGGTCACAACATTAAAGAATGAATCCAGAATAGGTAATTGTATCCCAAACACTTGCAATATTTTTTCTTTCATATTATCAGGAATTAGGAAGAGACTGTACTCTGTGAATTCTTTTAAGCCTATATTAAGGGGAGGGGAGAAAAGTATAGCTATCTTCCTTATCTGAAGGGGATACATCTCAAAACTCCCAGTGGATGCCTGATACCAAACCCTATGTAATACTATAGTTTTTCCTATACATACAGTACATATGATAACATTTAATTGATAAATTAGGCACCATAAGAGAGAAACAACAATACTTAGTAGTAAACAATAATAACATCATACTGTAGTAAAAGTTATGTGAATGTGGGCTCCCTCTCTCTCTCTCTCTCAATATCTTATTATGACCAGTAACCTTCCTTTACTTGTAGTAGATGGCTTTGTGTCACTCATTTCAGCGGATCCTTTGCTGAAATCTTTGTATAGACTCAGTGTTTTCTGGCACAGTGCATTGCTGTCAGTAGCAACATGTTTTCTGTTCATGTTTCCCACACACAAATTTAATGTTTTTGTCATCTTAACTAAGCACTTAGCAGTGCACTTGCAATTGGAGGTGTGACAGCAAAATAAGTATGGATTTCTTTTTCCTTCTTCACAATTTCACAGATGGAAGACACATTCTTATGGTAGATCTTAGCACTCTTGGGATATAATTTTTTTCCTTCAAGTTGTGAACTTTCACCTTTTCACTTGAAGAAAGCACTTTACACTTCTCTTTGACATACTGGCATTGCCAGCATCACTACTCTTGTACTTTGGGGCCATTATTAAGTAAAATGAGGGTTCAGGTGAACATGAGCACTGTAATACTGAGACATTCGATCTGATACCTGAAGTGGCTACTAAATGACTAAAGGGCAGAGAGTGTGTAGAGAGCTTAGGAGGCTGGACAAAGGGATGATTCACATCCCTGGTGGGACAGAGAAGGATGGCATGTGATTTCACCATGCTTTTCAGAACAACACATAATTTAAAATGTATGAATTGTTTATTTCTGGAAGTTTCCTTCTAATATTTATAGACCATGGTTGACCATAGGTAATTGTGGAAAAATGAACCTGAGAATGGGGGGAGGGATACTGTACAATCACGTGTTGCTTAATGATAGGAATATATTCTGAGAAACGTGTCCTTAGGCAATTTTGTCATTGTGCTAACATCATAGAGTGCACTTACACAAACCTTGATGGTATAGCCCAGGGATGGGCAAACTTATTGACTCGAGGGCCACAATGGGTTCTTAAACTGGACCGGAGGGCCAGAACAAAAGCATGGATGGAGTGTTTGTGTGAACTAATATAAATTCAAAGTAAACATCTACACTAATAAAAGAGAAACATGGTAATTAGTGTATGACCGCTACCCTCCCCATTGGCTAATCAGCATATCCTTATGCAAATTAACTGTCAGCCAAGATGGCGGCCGGCAGCCATGCACTGAAGCAAACAGGGAGGCTTACTTGCTCCAGTGACTGCGGACTCCAACGTTCCTCGCCTAACTTGCCAGCCTCTCAGCTGCAACTCTAAGCAACTATGTTGCAAATATAGAAGCTAAACAAAACCCCAGAAACCGGCTTTCAGTCAGCCGGGCTTCAGCCAGCCTGACCGCAACATTATATCAATGTTTTCAGCAGCAAGGCCTCAGAGCTAAAGCTGGCCCAGAATAAAAAAAAAAGAAAGAAAAAAAGGAGCGGTTGGGAGCTTCAGTCACCTGCCAGCCTGAAAACGGCCCTCAGCCCCTCAGCCAGCCTGGCCAGGCACCCCAGTGGGGACCCCCACCCTAATCCAGGACACCCTTCAGGGCAAACCAGCCGGCCCCCATCCGTGCACCAGGCCTCTATTCTATATAGTAAAAGGGTAATATGCCTCCCGGCACCGGGATCAGCGGAGCTGTGAGGCCTCCTGGCACCGGGATCAGCGTGACAGGGGGCAGTGCCCAAACCCCCTGATCACCCTGCGGCTCTGTGTGTGACAGGGGAAGGTGCCCCAACCCGCTGATCAGCCCTGCTCTGTGCCTGATAGGGGGGAGCTCCCCAAACCCCTGATCGTCCTGCGGCTCTGTGTGTGACAGGGTGCGGTGCCCCAACCCCCTGATTGGCCCTGCTCTGTGTGTGACAGGGTGCGGCGCCCCAAGCCCCCCCCCCCAACGGGCCCTGCTCTGTGTGTGACGGAGTAGAGCCATAACCTCTCCATCGGCCCTGCCCTGAGTGTGACAGTGGCGGCACCCCAACCCCCTGATCAGCCCTGCTCTGTGGGTGATAGAGGGCGGCACCCAAACCCCCCTCCATGGGCCTTGCTCTGTGTGTGACGGGGGAGAGCCATAACCTCCCCATTGGACCTGCCCTGAGTGTGATAGGGTGTAGTGCCCCAACCCCCTGATCCGCCCTGATCTGTGTGTGACAGGGGGCGGTGCCCCATCTCCCCTATCGGCCCTACTTTGTGAGTGACGGGGGAGCTCCTAAACCCCCTGATTGGCCCTGCTCTGTGAGTGACAGGGGGGAGCTTCTCAACCCCCTGATGGGCCCTGCTCTGTGCATGACAGGGGGGAGCTCCCCAACCCCCCTGATGGGCCCTGCTCTGTGAGTGACAGGGGGCAGCGCCCCAACCCCCTGATCGGCCCTGCTCTGTGACAGGGGGCAGCACCCCAACCCCCTGATTGGCCCTGCTCTGTGTGTGACAGGGGGTCCGCCGCAACCTCCCCATCGACCCTGCCTTCAGTGTGACAGGTGGCTGTGCCCCAACCCCCCAGTTGGCCCTACCCTGAGCATGACTGAGGGTGGCATCGCAACCTCCCGATCTGCCCTGCTCTGTGCATGACAGGGGGCGGTGCCCCAACTCCCCAATCGGCCCTGCTCTGAGCCTGACCAGGGGCTGCACCTAGGGATTGGGCCTGCCCTCTGCCACCTGGGAGCAGGCCTAAGCCAGCAGGTTGTTATCTCCGGAGGGGTCCCAGACTGCGAGAGGGCACAGGCTGGGCTGGGGACCCCCCTCCCCCGCCACGAGTGCACAAATTTTTGTGCACCGGGCCTCTAGTCATTACATAAAAGGGTACGGTCTTTTTTTTTTCTTTTTTTTTTTTTAGTTTTATTCATTTCAGACGGGCCAGATCCGGCCTGCAGGCTGTAGTTTGCCCACGGCTGGTATAGCCTATTACACTCCTAGGCTACAATCCTGTAAAGCATGTTACTGTACTGAATACTGTAGGCAATAATAACACAACTAGAGGCCTGTTGCACGAAGAGATTTGTGCAATAGGCCTTCCTTTCCCCTGGCTGCGGGCACCAGTTTGTCTCCAGCACCCGGGGCCCAGGCCTTCGCTCTGGCCGAGTTCCGGCCTGAGCCGGCCCTGGAAATGTCAGGCTTCGCTGCTCCGCCAGCCCTGGGGCTGTGAGGCCTTGCTGCTCCACTGGCCCCGGGGCTGTCAGGCCTCACTGCTCTGCTGGCCCTGGGGACGTCAGGCTTCGCTCCACCACTTGGAGCCTACGTATGCAAATTAACCGCCATCTTTGTTGGTGGTTAATTTGCATATCACACTGATTAGCCAATGGGAGGTGTAGCGAAGGTATGGTCAATTACCATGTTTGTCTATTATTAGATAGGGTGGTAAGTATTTGTGTTTCTAAACATATTTAAACATAGAAAAGATACAGTAAAAATATGGCATAAAAGACAAAAGTGGTATACCTGTATAGGGCACTTACCATAAATGGAGTTTGCAGGACTGAAAGTTGCCCTGAGTGAGTCAGTGTTGAGCAAATGTAAAGACCTAGGACACTGCTGGACACTACTATAGACTTCATAAACATGGTCCCACAAGCCTCCCCCTGGTTCCTTCTGACAGGGTCAGAAATAGAACATTCAAGCTGTCAGTGCTTCTCCATGAGGGATGTGGGCTGCATTGGCTAGAAATATTGAGGAGAAGCTGGCTGGGTAAGGCATAGATCACCATAACAGTGACAGCCAGGAAGGAGTGAGAGGTGGTCTGAGTGTCAGTAGGAATAAGAAATCAAGATGGAGAGATAAAGGAACATAGTGGATTGTCATGGCAATGTAGTTTTGACTTTTGGATGTTGGAGCAGAAGACAACAGTGGAATTTACACAAAAAAGAGGGTGTTTAATATGGAGAGAGTATAGAACTAAGGACTCAATATTTTCTTATTTTTTTAAAAAAATTTAAATTCTTCATTGTTTAAAGTATTACATATGTTTCATTTCCCCCCCCATTGACCTCTCCCTGGCTGCCCTCATCCCCCAGCACAAGCCCTCACCCCCCTACTGTCTGTGTTGATTGGTTAAGCTTATATACATGCATATAAGTCCTTTGATTGATCTTCTACCCTCTTCTTTCTCACCCTCCACTGCCTTCCCTCAAGGCTGGACAGTCTGTTCAATGCTTCTATGACTCTGATTCTATTTTTGTTCATCAGATTATGTTGTTCATTATATTCCACAAATGAGTGAGATCATGTGATATTTATCTTTCTCCGACTGGCATATTTCGCTTAGCATAATGCTCTCCAGGTCCATCCATGCTATTGCAAATGGTAAGAGTTCTTTCTTTTTTTATAGCAGCATAGTATTTCATTGTGTAGATGAACCATAGTTTTTAATCCACTCATCTGCTGATGGGCACTTAGGCTGTTTCCAAATCTTAGCTATTGGAAATTGTGCTGCTATGAACATAGGGTTGCATATATCCTCTCTGATTGGTGTTTCTAGTTTCTTGGGATGTATTTCTAGAAGTGGAATTACTGGGTCAAATGGGAGTTACATTTTTAATTTTTTGAGGAAACGTTATACTGTTTTCCACAGTGGCTGCACCAGTCTGCATTCCCACCAGCAGTGCATGAGGGTTCTTTTTTCTCCACATCCTCTCCAGCATCTGTCGTTTGTTGATTTGTTGATGATAGCCATTCTGATGGGTGTGAGATGGTACCTCATTGCTGTTTGGATTTGCATGTCTCTTGGCCTTCTGTATGTCCACTCTTGAAAAGTATCTATTTAGGTCCTTTGCCCATTTTTTGATTGGGTTGTTTATCTTCCTTTTGTTAAGTTGTATGAGTTCCCTATAAATTTTGGAGATTAATCCCTTATTGTATATAACATTGGCAAATATGTTCTCGCATGCAGTGGGCTTTCTTGTTGTTTTGTTGATGGTTTCTTTTGCTGTGCAGAAGCTTTTTATTTTGATGTGGTCCCATTTGTTTATTTTCTCCTTAGTTTCCATTGTCCTAGGAGCTGTTGTCAGTGAAGATATTGCTATGACATATGTCTGACATATTCTTTAAATATATACTTTATTGATTTTTTATAGAGAGGAAGGGAGAGGGATAGAAAGTTAGAAACATCGATCAGTTGCCTCCTGCACACTCCCTACTGGGGATGTGCCCGCAACCAAGGTATATGCCCTTTACCGGAGTGGAACCTGGGACCCTTCAGTCTGCAGGCCAACACTCTATCCATTGAGTCAAACCAGTCAGGGCCATATGTCTGATATTTTGCTGCCTGTGGATTCTTCTAAGATTTTTATGGTTTCCCATCTTACATTTAAGTCCATTATCCAATTTGAGTTTATTTTTGTGTATGGCATAAATTGGTGGTCTAGTTTCCTTTTTTGCATGTATCTGTCCAATTTTCCCAACATCATTTATTGAAGAGACTATCTTGACTCCATTTTATGCTCTTGCCTCCTTTGTCAAATATTAATTGAGCATAATGGCTTGGGTCGATATCTGGGTTCTCAGTTCTGTCCCATTGGTCTATATGTCTGTTCTTGTGCCTCTACAGTTTTGAGAACAGTGGCTTTGTATTATAGCTTTATTTCTGGTATTGTAATCCCCCTAACTTTGTTCTTCTTTCTCAGGATTGATGTGGCTATTCAGGGTCTTTTTTAATTCCATATGAATTTTTGGGGAGTTTGTTCTAGGTCTGTGAAATATGTGGTTGGTATTTTAATGGGGATTGCATTGAATCTATAGCTTGCTTTGGGTAGTAGGGACTTTTTAATGATGTTGATTCTATCAATCCATGAACACCATATATTCTTCCATTTGTTTGTGTCTTCCTCTATCTCTTTTTTCAACATCCTGTAGTTTTCCAAGTGCAGGTCTTTTACCTCCTTACTTAAGTTTATTCCTAGGTATCTTAATTTTTTTTGTTGCAATGGTAAATGGGTGTTGTTTTTTTCCTCTTTCTGTG
The DNA here is from genome assembly GCF_028538775.1 of Myotis yumanensis. Classification (NCBI taxonomy): domain Eukaryota; kingdom Metazoa; phylum Chordata; class Mammalia; order Chiroptera; family Vespertilionidae; genus Myotis; species Myotis yumanensis. The sequence continues at coordinate 181,017,323 of NW_027223753.1, forward strand.
AGTTCATTATTGGTCTATAAAAAGAGCATACATTTCTAGGTATTAATTTTGTATCCTGCTACTTTGCCGAATTCATTTATTAAATCTAGTAGTTTTTTGATGGAATCTTTAGGGTTTTCTATGTACAATATCATGTCATCTGTGAAAAATGACAGTTTTACTTCTTTTTCAATTTGGATACCTTCTATTTCTTCTTCTTGTCTTATCGCTATAGCTAGCACTTCCAGTACTATGTCAAACAGGAATGGTGAAAATGGGCATCCTGTCTTAGGGGAAATGGTTCCTGCTCTTAGGGAAAATGGTTTTAGTTTTTGTCCATTAAGTATGATGTTGGCTGTAGGCTTGTCATATAAGGCTTTTATTATGTTGAGGTATGATCCCTCTATTCCCACTTTTTCTGAGGGTTTTTATCAAGAAAGGGTGTTGGATTTTGTCAAATACTTTTCTGTATCAATTGATATGATTATATGATTTTTGTCTCAATTTATTTATGTGATGTATAACATTTATTGATTTGCGGATATTGTACCAGCCTTGCATCCCTGGAATAAATCCCACTTGATCATGGTGTATGATCTTTTTAAAGTAATACTGGATCTGATTTGCTAGAATTTTGTTGAGGATTTTGGCATCTATATTTATGAGGGATATTGGCCTCTAATTCTCTTTCTTTGTGGTGTCTTTAACTGATTTTGGTATTAGGGCAGGGGTGGGCAAACTTTTTGACTCGAGGGCCACAATGGGTTCTTAAACTGGACCGGAGGGCCGGAACAAAAGCATGGATGGAGTGTTTGTGTGAACTAATATAAATTCAAAGTAAACATCATTACATAAAAAGGTACGGTCTTTTTTTTTAGTTTTATTCATTTCAAACGGGCGGGATCTGGCCCGCGGGCTGTAGTTTGCCTAGGCTGTATTAGGGTAATGCTGGCTTCATAGAAAGAGCTTGGAAGTATGCCTTCCTCTTGAATTTTTTGGAATAGTCTGAAGAGGGTAGGTTTTAGCTCTTCATTGAATGTTTGGTGAAACTCCCCTGTGAAGCCGTCCAGCCCAGGGCTTTTGTTTGCTGGAAATTTTTTGATTACTGCTTTAATTTCCTCCACAGTTATTGGCCTATTCAGATTTTTTGATTCTTTCTTGTTGAGTTTTGGAAGATTATATTTTTCTAGGAATATTTCATTTTGTCTAGGTTGTCCATTTTGTTGGAATAGAGTTGTCCATAGTATTTTTTTTTTATTTTTTACAATCTTTTGTATGTCCAAGAGGTGGGTTTTTACTTTACCTCTTTCATTTCTGATAGGACTCAATATTTCCACTTTGGAAATTTGTTTTTGGATCCATTGACCCTTTCTGGCACAAAGGGACTTCTCTGGCTTTGAAGTGATGGAAGAAATAAAACATATCTAAGCTTTATCATTACAAACTGAAAATATTTCCAAAGCATGGGGATAGGCTGGCTCCACACTACCACAGAAAGCTTTTACTAAGGTAGTGGTGGCACTTCCTACTTGTTAAGGTAGTTCCTGTGGTCTTATGTCTTATACAGGATTGCAGGTCCTCAACAAAGATTTTACAGCAATGTACTCGAAGAGCATCAGGCTAGATCTGGGGGGTTGTAGACCCTCTGAATAGATAGTGCTGGGGAACCAGGCTCTTCTGGGCTGAAACAGGTCAGTGGATGATTTACTGATATGTAATCGTGTGCACTCAAAATTGAAGCGTTGTGATTGAGAGGCAATCTATTGCCAAGCCCTACACATATTGTTCCCATCAGAGAAAAAAATATTCCTCCTTAACTACATATCCCACTGTTTCTTATAGGAAACTCAGCTTCATTATGATTTTATGGGACCACCATTGTATCGGTGGCCTGTCATTGACTGAATCATCGTTATGTGGTTCATGGCTGTAGTTAAGACAAAGTTTAATTTAATTCTCAGGCATATGTGCACTGGACCATTTTTTATTTGGATAAATCATTGATACAATCACTAGGATCCTGCAAAAGTTAAGGAAAATGGTTTGAAGTAACCTCTCCCCCTGCTTAATTTTTATCATTTTAATCTACAGTGAGTAGGGTTATAGCTTTGGCAACAATTAAATTGCTCCTCTGGAGACATGGATTTCTAAAAGATTTTGGTGGTTTTTATTATTAAGTTAGAAAAGTTCATAAAATCTGTTCTGGGGCCGAGAGAATGGAATTATGTGATTGTTGGTATTAGGTTGACCCTAACTTAAATTCCCCGCTGATGTCTCTGCAAAAATCTCGGCAAAAGCTGTTTCCTTTTTAGACCTCGAGATCTCTCTGGGACTATTCTAAGATGGCATAAAAAACAAACAAAAAAAGGCAAATGGTTTTTCATTTTGTAAATAAAGATGGCCTAGGAATGCCATTTTTAATTATGCTTTTGCAGGAGGTTTGACAGTAAGCCTTTTGGCTGGAAAGTTTAGGGCAAGGAGAAGATGAAACCAGTAATTCCTGGAGCCCGATGGGTTTTCCCCAAAGAAATAATGCAAAGCCGTCAAATAAATCACAGTTTCTGAAGTCTTCACAACCAACAATGCCCGAGTCTTGACAGATGGGGCATTGCAGGGGCCACGTGGCATGGGAATTTCCACGTTTCCACTCTAGTTTTATTTCCTTTAAAAAAAACTTTGGCAGCTGAACTTGCCGCAGCTGCTGCCCTGGGGGAACAGGAATGTTGGAACACAGCATGCGGTGCAGCAGGCTCTTTACTTTGTAAAGGGGCTGTATATGGCGCTGGAGAGCTCATGCTCAATGAGGGGATGTGAAGAAGACTGACTTCTATGAGGCTCTACCATTTCTTTTTATATCTTCAAGGCAGCAGCCTGGAGTGAGATCTGAGACCTAGTTCTACCACTGACAGCTGTGTGACTTTGGTCCACTTTTCAACTTCTTCAAGCCTATTTCTTCATCTGTCAACCCTCCCCTCCCCTCACCCCAACTTTCAGACTTGTTGTGAAGATTAACTTTGATATATTAAAACATCTAGTACAGTGCTCAGCATAGCTTAGGCCTCCCTAAAGGCCCTAACTATTTAACCCAATGAAATTCTTGTCATGTTTCCTTATTTCCAGAAATTCAGTTTCCTAACCTAGAGGCACATTCACAGGGCTAGCATAGTGCTGGGAGCTAGAAGATACAAAAGTGAATAAACCTCATCTTAGCTCTTAGTCAGCACATAGTCTAGCAGGGGAGAGAGAGATAAATAATAGAACTGGAGGTAAAGTAAAATACATAACAGAATGCGGGGAGCCTTTCAGTGTTTTAAATGATTGAAGTCAATATGTAAACAATTTAAACTGAAGCTCGAGGAGCAATGACTGTTCCGAAGGATTAGGCTGGCAGGGTTTTTTGTCTCCCTCCTTATTTGAACACCTCTCATAATCTTTAGTTCTCTTAGAGTTCTTTCAACTAATGAATTAGCTCGCAGCCCTCTGAAATCCCAAATGCTGAGAAGCAGCCCCAGAGCTTGACACGTGGTTTCATCTTTCATTGTGCCTCATTCAGTACTTCTATACAGCTAAATGGAGGATGCATAATTAACAAATTCATGAATGCTGATCTATTAAGCCTTCTCGAACAAGAATCATTATTTTTAATAAGAAAATCTTTATTTATTAGGCTAAATATCATGAACCAAGGAGTCAGACGAAACCTTGTTGGCTCCCACAGTTATCACGGACATGTTAAATTCAAACATAGGGCTCTCGGCTTAGTCACTCTTCTCCATGTTGAGTTGAAAATGCAAGGCATATGATTTTGATTTTCCCTTTGATTAGATAAATTATATAGGACATTCATTTTTTCTTCTAAATTTAATTTTACTTAGAGATTGTTAAGATGTCATGATTCAGAAGCCACATGAATGAATAGCAATGCCTTTTATCAAGACACGTGGACATCCACACCCTCAAATAGTGAAGATCTAGCAAACAAATTTTGTCACTATTGGTCAGTGGCAATGAAAACAAGTAAGTCTCACCTAACATGTATCCTCTGCAGTTTTAGTATATCAGACAAATTTAGTCACACCTGTTATGTGATGGAATTTCTAAAGCTGAGCAGAGTGTATTTACCATTGTGTTCACTTGGGAGTGTTGGAGGGTGAGCAAGTATGTACGTATCTATAAGAGGCTCCTATAGCTAATTTGGCTATGCTCATTTTACTGCAGCAACAACACTTCTTGTAGGAGGGGCTTTCAGGTGGCAGGGAGGTTGGAAGAGGTGAAGGTGGCTGGGAGACTCTCCCTGAAGTGGTACTTGCACAGCCAGCACAGTGCTCTTACTTACATCATGTGTTTATGGACACTGTTGTGGGCAATGTGTGCTGAAGCTTATCGTGCTGCCTCCCCTTGATGCAGCGCTGTTCAGGGAAGGTGCAGTCTTGGAGTGCTTTGCCCTGAGTGATAGAAAATGATCAACTGGTGGTATTCAGTGAATTCTCACCCACGTGCTATATCACTGCCTGTCTGTATCTGTATGTGCACATAAAGCCATGGTGTATGGAGACAGATTCAGGTATGAACTTTAGCTCTTGGACTTATAAATTTGGTAATGTTTTGTGAGTGAAACAAAATACTTACTAGGCACCAATCACTAGGCAGCACTGGGGGTGGAGGGTGACATCGTACTGGTTCCATCGAGTTCATGCTTTTAGAGGGCCTGAATTGCATTAAGATTCCCTCATTGATGATGAAATAAGGTAATAGTGATTGTCTTACAAGGTTCTTCTGAAGATGAAAAAAGATGTTGTCAAAATAACATGTCCAGAGCCTATCCTGTGGTGAATGCTCAGTGAATGTTTATTGTCATGCTCATCAGAGTGGGAGAAATTCAGGGAGGGGCAAGACTCCTGTGGACTGAAAAAGTCAACGAAGGTATAAGGATGAGATAAGGCTTGATTAGGCACCGAGGATAAAATTTAATGCTTGGAGTGGAAGGGACCAGCACAAAGAAAGGCCAGATGCTGACGTAAGGAAGAACGTGTCAGTAGGATAATGAGGTGCCATCACAGGTGGAGGTGTGTTGGAACAGCTGTTGGGCCAGGCAAGGTTAGGCTGGATTTTGGGGGTCCCTGAGAGCTGGTCAGACTATTCCAAAGCAATAATGGTGTTCAGAGCAAAGGGCTGGCATGGTGAAAGTAGTCTTATAAAAATTGGTTCAATGGCAGAGGATATGGGAGAGATAAATGGTGATGGCAGGAGACTTGACTTGGGGTGGCGAACACACAGTACAGTGTACAGATGATATACTGTCGAATTGTGCACCCCAAACCTACATAATTTTGTTAACCAGTGTCACCCCAAGAAATTTAATATAAAATCCCTCCCCCCCAAAAAAGAAATTGATTCAATGGCAACAAGCTCAACAGATTAGTTCCAAAGAGACTCTGGAGCCAGGGAGGCCACATCAGATACCCAAGCACTAGACGGAGGCTCTTGAATTTAAAGAGCTATTTAGAACGTCAAATTTGATGTTTTCTTAATTTAATCTTCATTTTGAGCCATAAATCCAGCACTAATAAAGAGAATTGACTATTTTTGCTCTCTCAGGATGTTACATGGAATCCCAGCAAATGGAATTTAATTTCTACCTAAGTTGCTGCCTAATACCTTTTGAGACTCCCAAGTCATATTTCTGCTCCTCTCCACTTGATCTGACACAGTGACAACATATTTTTTTAAAGCTGTTTTAGCTGCTCAGGGAAAAAGTGTAATTGACCTGATACTGAAATGTTCTCCAGTTTGAAAGATTGGGGAAGACAAAGGTCTCCAGAATGTCCGTCCTGATAAACAAGAAGAGAGTCATCATCATTTAAATGTTCACTCCTCTGTCAGGGTGTAAGACTCAACAATTATCAAAACAGACTTGGAGGATACATTTCAAGTGTTCCCTTGAACTGTACTGACTCACAGAATTTGTAAGCTCATAGCTTTGATATTTTTGTTGTTGTTGAAAGTTAAGCTTATACTGCCAATCTAAGTGTCAGATCAGCCCACAGAGAAGTGTCCGATCCTCAGGTTACTTAAGGTTAGGGAACCAGAAGTCCAGGTATAAATACCCATTAGACCTGGCTGGAGTCTGGCCCAGCACTTCATCATTATTGCTGCTGGTCTGACAGCAGTGTCCTCGATCCGATTCTGTGAACAGACTTGGACAGGATGGGGCTCTAATGGTGTCTACCAAAAAAGGAAGGCAGGTGAATATTAAATATTTTTGATTGATTGTTTCATTAGGAAAATAGTGATCACAGAAAGCCTTCTGGGATAGATCCACAAAGGAGATGTTGGGGTAAGGATGTCTACCTGGCAGGCCGGCTTCACAGTGTGCCCGTGTATGAGAGTTGGACTGAGGGGCTTGACTTATTTACAGATTCCTCCTCTCCTTCTGCATTCTCTTCACCCCCAACTAATTAGTACCTTTTCTGACAATTCTTCTCCGGGTTCACCACAGGCTGTCACTGATAACCAGGAGAACTCTAAAAACAACATAGGACTTAAACCATATAGCTCCCTGGGTGCATTTGGAGCAACCCATCTTTTAATGACCCACAATTAACCCCTGTAATGAGTCCTTTACTAAGCCTTTTAACCTTTTAATTTTACGATTTTAAAATCATATATTTTTTTTGGTAAAAAAGTCTAGAAAATATGGAAAGAAGATGAAGTAGAAAAGAAACTCATCATAATTCTGACATCCAGATATAACTTTTGCCGTATTGATATATGTTCAACATATTACATATGTAAAGTCCATGCCTTGCCCTTTTACTGACATTTTTATTCTGAGCACTATTGCATATCATTCCCCTTTCTTTAAAAATATGCTCTTAGTGGCTTCAGAGTATTTTGTTGAAATACCATAAGTTTATATAATTATCACTAGGCTTTAATCAATTATTTAATCTTTTTTTTTTACAGAGTCAGAATTTCTTCACTGTGCCTTAGGATTAAATATATCTGCATGAACATAAGACCACTGTATTCAGCTAGAGCAACTGACACTCCCTTAGATACTCGTGAAGATATTTTGGAATTTTGTTTTATTGTAACATGTAACGGATAAGGAACTACCTCCTATTGGAGGTATGAGAGCTACCTAAGGCCAAATCTACTACCCAGAATGATTTTCCTCCTGTCTAGATCCCCTCTTACCTTTTTTCCCCTGATTTATCCCCACTTCTGTGGTTACCACAGAGTCATCATTGTGGACAATGTGACTTTACCCCTGGCCACAGTCCATAGTTCCAGATGTGGGAACCTGATCAAAACTGGCCCAGTCAGCATCTTGTTCTAAGACTGTGGACTAAAACTGAGAAGCACCTTCGATGACGATCTGATAATCAACGCAGTAAGATATGCTGCTTCAGAGCTCCTGGTGGCCAGGTTTACTGCCATGTGGACAAGAGAGACGGAGAAGGAAATTGAGAGAATAAGAAAGTGAGGGTGAGTGAGTGAGTGAACAACAGGAAAGAGAAGAAATGGAACAGATATGTGGGGAGTAGCAGTGATGAGCTATGAGAAATGGAGAGAGAAATGTTGGCATTTAAATAACTGATTTGAGCCGCTCCATTGACTTCGGGTCTTATGAGAATACTAAGAATTATTATTACAAAAGCCCCCCCCCCCCCCCCGCCCCCGACCTCTTTTATTTGGTTTTCTCTCACCTGAAATCAAAGTGGTTTTAACTCTTACACTGACAGTGATTTTAAAACTGCCCAGACCCAAGGGACTGTTTCTGCCTGTCCTTTCTCTTGCAAAAATTCTCATCTGGAGCCATTTTTTATTTTTGGTTGATTTTTAGAAACATCTTTTAAATTTATCTGTTCTGGAGAAGCAGCTTAGGAAAGAAATGAAATAGGTATATAAAACACACCTTTAGAGGGGGGCATTGAGATCTGTGAAATTATGGAATAAAAGTCTTAACTATCAGCTTGCCTATTACAGACCTAGAGAATGCTTTGTTTGCCAGGTTAGCCCAGAATATTCCCCACAGGAGCCTCACAATTATATCTCCTCATGAGATATGGTATCATATTCTAATGGAGTCCTTTAAGTATGCTGCCTGGAGTCTAATAAGCCATGCTGTTAACAATGTCTGCCTGAGAAGGATGCTATGACACTGTGAGTACCTACAATGTGCTCCCTGTCCTAGGTGAGCTGAAGGATAAAAAGGAACTTATAGCAAAAACATCGTGTGCTCAGCCACGGTATGTTCTACTTTTAATGCAGAACTATTATGTACACCTGCAGAACATGCTTGCACACCTGCTTATGCTATGGAGTGATACCACACAAGGTGCTTTACATTTATTTCTTATTTTTTCCTTACAACAACCCTTGTTGGACTATTTGTAGAAGAGAAAACTGGTGCTTATCTAGGTTAAAAATGTACACAGTTGTGAGTCTGGGATTTGAGCTCAGCTCTATATGTCTTCAAAGCCCATGTTCTTTGTACTATTATATACTTTCACTGCCTCATGCTGTTCCCCATGTCTGATTGGAAATAAAACACACGCACCTGAAAATTAGCCATACGAGAAGACAGGTACCTCATGCTCAGAACCAAGGTAAGAGATGCAGAAAACAAATCTCCCCTTACAGAGGTCCAGGGTCGAGTGAGTCTGCTGAAGTGAGGCAATTATGGACTCCTCTCAGGCATGAGGTGGGACTTCAGTTAGTCCATAACGAAGGGGGTGGGATTAGATATTAGAGAAAAGTGTGCAGAGCCCTCTTACGTAGTGGAGGCTGCTAGAAATATTGTCATCAGTTGGAATTATATCAATCTCACAGTTGATTATTGGTTTAGCCAGGGCAGGGCCATTGATCACTTTTTGTAGAACCAACAAAACCAGCTGCTGGTGGGTTTATTTAATCATCTGCCCATGTAGCCTGGGAGATTAAGACATTCTGGTGAAACACACACAGATTTTAGTTTTTGTCTGCAAAGCTGAGTAGGTTCTTCTCAGTGAATTAAAATTTCAATTTCCTTATACACCCTAACTCATCTTAAATAATTGCACCTTAATTAATCATTAAATAATTGCAATTTCAATATCTTGAAATACTTCAGGACTAAAGCTCACTGCATGTTTTCACTCATTGCTTTGCTCCTAAGAACAATGTAAAGATTAAAATAATTGGTAGATTGCATTAAACATAACAGAAGAATATAACATAAGTTTGCTGTTTTGATTGTAGATCTCAATGGATATATGTGGCATAAACTTCTCTGTGATTACTCTTCTAGGATGAACTGTTATATAGATAGTTAAAGGTGAATCTAAGCAGAGAAACTGTGCTTTGAATGAGATATTTCCCCCCCATTTGAAATGTAGAAGCCTTTAAGAGAATATATATTTTTGATCAAATCTCCAATGTGCTAATGAGCAATGACCTAAATTTAGGTCCTTGGAAATTGACACCCATGGGATTTATTTTATGAAGTAAGGCATTGAGGCTCTGCATTAAATTAGGTGGTAATCAACCATTAAACTAGTAAAAGACATAGTATAAAGTATGAATATTTAGCTTCTTAGGTCTGAATTATACAAACTCTGGAATGTAACAGGGACTAATTAAACGTTAGATTATCCTCAGTGATACATTGCCCCACTCATTTGCCAATTAATCATGGGCAGCCTTGTGCCCTTGTTTACCCTGTTTTCGTGTTGTATTGATGCAGTATAGAATAGTGGTTAATGTATGCCCACATAGAGTTCTGACTTTGCCTTTTATGTGCTGTGTAATTTACACAACCTTTCTAAACCCAATTTTTCTTATTTATCAGTTCCAGCTCTACTGAGATTTATTGATATTTACTGTGACTAGAGAAAGAGAAGTCTCTGGAACTCAGTTTTGGAAACCAACCTGCTCTTTCATTGAACTACTCTGCTGAGCCAGCTTCTTGCTAAGCCCCCAAAGCCAACTGAAAGAATAGGGAAGTGATGGCGAACCTATGACACGTGTGTCAGAGGTGACATGCGAACTCATTTTTTGGTTAATTTTTCCTTGTTAAATGGCATTTAAATATATAAAATATATATCAAAAATATAAGTCTTTGTTTTACTATGGTTGCAAATATCAAAAAATTTCTATATGTGACACGGCACCAGAGTTAAGTTAGGCTTTTTCAAAATGCTGACACGGCGAGCTCAAAAGGTTTGCTATCACTGGAATAAGGGGTGGATGTGGAGGACGTGAGCCTCTGGGACTGTCTGGATTTATCTCTGTTCAGTGAGTCTACAGAGAGAAAATTGGTGGGTGCTTAGTTTCCTAAAGTTAAGGAGATAAAGAGTGTTCTCACTTTACTATTTTGGGAAGTTCAGTTTTTCTTGATTTTGATTAGTTCCAAACAATAACAGGAAATACTTGTTTCTACAATATGCCTATCTTATTTAAGTTTGCTTGGAGCATCCTTCATGACTTAAGTTCCTCTCTTTTATTTTTTTCACCATCCTTTTCTTCTTTCCTTTAGTTATTCTTCCCATATCCCAAAATGTTAGTCAATAGTAACAAGAGGAACAAATAATCAGAGTTGATAGATATTTGACTGACCCTTCCTTCCTTCCTTCCTTCCTTCCTTCCTTCCTTCCTTCCTTCCTTCCTTCCTTCCTTCCTTCTTCCCTCCCTCCCTCCCTCCCCCTCCTCCCCTCTTCCCTCCTTCCCTTCCTCCGTCCCTCCCCCCCTCCCTCTTTTCCTCCCTTCCTTCCTTCCTTCCTTCCTTCCTTCCTTCCTTCCTTCCTTCCTTCCTTCCTTCCTTCCTTCCTTCTTTCCTTCCTTCCTTCCTTCCTCAGTTGTTTCTGACTTTCCTCTGCCTCTACTCATATCCACCCTAAAATACTGCAAGAGATTTTAGTCCTTGAAATACTGAGTTCTTTCATTTGCTGAGTATTTTTTAGAAGTAAAAAAAAGAGAGCATGCTAAAATACTGTATCGTAATTCTGCCTTATTGTCACCAAAACTTATTGTCTAATATTTTTTCCAGCAGTACAATTATGAAAATCAATGAATGCATTTTTCAGAAAGAAATAAGAATTTTCAATAATTATTCAGCAATGCCAGATTATAAATTACAGTCAGAATTCATTGAGACATTAAATTGAGTTACCAAATTATACTTTTTACCTTAAAGTATATTTATCAAAAATTGTAGGTCAATTTGTTTTCATTGACTACCTGGCTTTTCTCTATTTCTTTCACCCACATGGACTGTATCTCTTTCAAGCCCACTTTAGTCTGTTCACAGTCCCAGTTTCTTTCCCGTATTTGAGAAAAAGTTCAGGCACATAAAAAATGTAATTTTTGGAAGTTTATTGAAGATTTTTGGAGTCAAGATCTGGGATAAAATTCACTGTTTACATTTTATCCTTCTCCCCACTTCTGCAGATGAGCTCGGCTTTGACTTATCAAGTCTGGGACTAGTGGGGCATGGCTCCAAACTTCTGATTAGGGTAAGGTTAGCTCTAGTTCTTATTTCCTGTGGCCCAACAAGAAAGACAAGGCAGAATGAAGAAAGAACAAGTAGAAACATGGGATGCCTCTTAAAGCCTAGTGGCAGATAAGGCACACTGTCACTTCTGTCCACATTCCTTTGGATAAAGCAAGTCATTTAGTCAAACCCAACATCAGTGGGACAGAGAGATAAACTGCCTCTCGTGAGAGAACTGCAGAGTAATGTTATATAAGAGGTGAGGATAAAAGGAGGAGTAAAATTTTTTTGCAAAAAGAATGCAACCTACCAGAAAGGAATTCATCATATTAAATCTGTGGGGGAAGAAAGATAATTTCCTTATGCCTTTAAACAAAATTATTGATTTCAGAGACAGGAAGGGAGAGGGAGAAAGGGATAGAAACATCAATGATGAGACAGAATTATTGATCAGTTGCCTCCTGCATGCCCCCTACTGGGGACTGACATCGAAACCCGGGCAGTGCCCTCATCGAGAATTAATTGAACCATGACCTCTTGATTCATAGCTCAATGCTCGACCACTAAGCCATACCACCTGGGCTTCTTATACTTTCCTAAATTCTTCTGGACACGAAACAGATTAACAAGAGAAAATAACCAAATTTATTACATATGTACTTATGGGGTTTCCCTAAGAATATGAGACTAGAGGACAAGTCAGCAGTTGAAACTTTTATGTCATCTTGAGATAAGGAGAAGGGGAAAAGGTTGGGACTTCAAAGGGCAGGGAGGCAATTCACATGAAGATTGAAGAGCAAATGTTTTGTAAACAAATGTTTGTTGGGCCATGTTTAACAATGAGACACAGAGAGGACTTTGATCCAATAGGCCTTCCCAGCTTTCTCCTTATCTATCACACACTAGTTCATACTAAATTATAGTTATCTGTGACACCATCTCCCATCCTGGAGCAGGTCTTTTGTTTCTTAAAAATAACCAGTTAAAAATAATTAATATCCTAAAAAGGCATAGTTTGGGATGGGAAACTCTGTTTCCCCTCAGTCTAAAGCAAAGGTTTTAAAGAGGAGTTCAGTGAAAACTATAGTAAATTTTACATCTGCTGTGTATGATGTACCTTACTGATATCTACTTCACATTGCTAAGTCCTGGTTTACTCCTTCAAATGAAACTTAAGATAAATTACATGGTATCTGGTAACTAGTGGACGGGAGTTTTAAAAATTGCCCCTGGTCATCTAGAGACTTCTTTGTTTTGTGTGGCTTAGGTAGTCCCCACTTGTTGGGTGTTAATTGCTACATGCATTTCTTTCTGTTATAGAAATTTATCTTTTTTTTTAAATGAAAGCTTTCTGTCCATTCCTTTCTATTTGCTTAAGGAAAGCAGGACTTGCACTAAACCCATGAGACAGCTGAGCAAGCTGAGGAGAAACTGTTTTATTTTCTTGTAGGATTTCTAACTTGAAAGAGTAATGATGAATTCTGATGCTGCCTCTTAATTTCAAATAAAATTTTATTTTGCTATAAACCAATAATCCCATGAGACCTCATGTAGTGTGACATGTGTTTTATTTATTTGTATCTGACACTGCATTTACAAATATATATGCACACAAATGTACACACATACATTCTCACCCCCTTATTGTACAATATGGGTAAATGGCAGGAGTCGGATGTGTTGAGTTGTGCGTAGATTGAGTTTTTCTGTATTTTAAAAGTGAGATTAAAAAAGCAAACATTTTTTTTTAGCAGTAGCCTCAGCAGCTTTCTCTTTATCCCCACACAGAAAAATGCCCAACATTCAAGGAAATCAAGCCTGATAATACTATATACAGTGTAGCAATTCCCATTTTTTATTTTATTTTTAATGTTTTTATTGATTTCAGAGAGGAAGAGAGAGGGAGAGAGAGATAGAAACATCAATGATGAGAATCATTGATTGGCTGCCTCCTGCACGCCCCCTACGGGGGATCGAGCCCACAGCCCAGGCATGTGCTCTTGACCAGAATTGAACCTGGGACTCTTCAGTCTACAGGCCAATGCTCTATCCACTGAGCCAAACGAGCTAGGGTTGCAATTCCCATTTTAAATACATCACACCCATCTTCAAGTTGTTCAGAGGCCTTCGCATGTTTAGATCTAGAGAGTCCCCAAAGAATGTGAGAGGCGCCAGCACTGGTTTGGCTCAGTGGATAGAGCGTCGGCCTACGGACTGAGGGGTCCCGGGTTCGATTCCAGTCGGGGGCATGTGCCTTGGTTGCGGGCACATCCCCAGTGCGGGGTGTGTAGGAGGCAGCTGATCGATGTTTCTCTCTCATCGATGTTTCTAGCTCTCTATTCCTCTCCCTTCCTCTCTGTAGAAAATCAATAAAATATGTTTAAAAAAAAAAAAAAAGAATGTGAGAGGCTCTAGGTCCTGAAAATTTGGCCCCTAAGGAACATAGCTTCTTCATTCACTAAATATATTTTTAAAAAACATTTTTATTGATTTTTAGAGAAGAAGGGAGAGGGAGCAAGATAAACATCGATGAGAGATTGGCTGCCTCCTGCCTGTCCCCTCTCGGGATTGATCCAGCAACCCAGGCATGTGCTCTGACTGGGAATTGAAACAGCAACCTTTTGGTGCATGGGATTACACTCAACCAACTGAGTCACACCATCCTGGGCAATCACTAAACCTTTTCAACAAATACTTTTTGACCATCTCCTATTTTTCCAAACAAAGATATATACTGGGTATTGCAAAATTGAACAAAGCATCTTGAGGGTCTTACATTTTAATGGGGAAGTTGGCTAGAAAAGAAAGTCACAGATAATGATAATGATTTTTTTTTTTAAGCATCAAGAACAAAACTCTGGCTATTAAAACAATAACAAGACAATGCCAATTCAAAACTCAAAACATTTTAAAACTTAAACATAACATTTTTAAAACTAGTAAGAATAATAAAACAATGGCAATGCAAAACAGTAATAAGTGAGTTTCTGCTAAATGAAAGTTTCTTTTGCCGATTTACTCAGAGTCCTCGGACTTGGTTGAGAGAGTAGCTTCCACTTCTTGCTTTCTACCATCTGCTGGACCTCGGTTGTTAACTTTTTCAGCTGACCCCATGTTGGCACCTCAGTCCCTTGCATAGCCTTCCTTTTCTTCTTTTTTTCTGCTTTTCTGTCATCAGGGCAACTCTAAGTCTTTGGAACGATGGGACAAGGAGCTTCTCTGGGTCCATTGTGGTGACGCATGTAATGTTCTGGTACCCAAATTGTCTGCATTGCTCCTTCTAGGGGAATCGATAAGGATAATAATTTGATATGCTTTATTTCATAGGTACAAAACAAGTGCTGTGAAGCAACAACTCTGGAAGAGTTGTAGAAGTCTTTCCTGCCTCATTTTCCAGGACTCATAGGTTGCCTATGAGGAGAAGATAAAAGAGATGCATTATAACTGTGATTCAATGGAGAGAAGTGACTGTAGGCTGGATCTGGGGAATTTTTTTGTGGTAAGTTCTAAAGAGTAGCTTCCACCTGCTCAGAATATATTAAGCATAAAAGGTAAGGCAATTTATTCATTCAACAAATATTTACTGTCTGACTATTATGAAGTAAGCATCATTCCCATGCTTGAGATACCTCAGTGAGCAAAACAAAAATCATTCCCTCCACAGAACTTAAATGCTTGTGGGAAGAGGCAGACAATAAGCAATGATCATAAGTGAGAAAGCATGTTGGAAGGTATTCCTCAAGGAACGACTATTTGGGATTATAATTTCTCAAAGACCACAATAATTGGAATTACTTCCAATTGTCTAGTTTGGCTAGAATGCACATTCCTTGATACAACAGAACATGGAAAATGGACACCGTGGTGCTCCAGTTATATTCAGGTTACAGATTTTATAATATTGTTTACATATCTTTTTCCCCTAACTGTATTACAGGCTTCTTGATGGCAGACATTATTTCAGTTTTTATATTTCTGGAATCCTTCACAATGGGTACTAAGTAAATTTGTGATATTTATAATGAGTTTTAAAGAATGAGTGGGGATATAGGTGCAGTAAGCACTGATGGACTAGAATTCGAAGGGGTGGAAAGAGAACATGGAGTGCTTGAGAGACAACAAGAAATTTAGTGAAAGTTGAACTCTAGTTTGATATGTCATAACATTGCTGTGATGTAGAAAAAATAAGTGAAGTAACTATCTTATAAATGGGAGAAGTTAAGAATGAAATAGGAAGCTATCTATTTAACATCACAGTGACTCCCATAACTCATAGTGGATCCTTGTTGCTATGAAGAGGCCAGTTGCATGAGTTTATCTATCACTGTGCAGACTTAACTAAGTACAATACATCTTGAAAACCTGGAGTTTACTTAGCAGTTATGTCCAACAGGATAGGCTGTACATGAAGGAACCTTTGCCTTTGAAGTCCTTGAAACAAAATCTAAGATACTAGTATTGTTTGCAATAATTGTCACTCATTCTTGGGTTTGGTCAAGTCCATCTGGGGGTGGGGTGAGGAACGACTCTTACAGTTATGGTGGTCTCTTGAAGCTTTGATCACATACATGCTTCTCCCTTCTGGCTCTTCAGTTATTTAACTTTGAAAGGCATTACTTAACATCAGGAATGTTTAATTTCAAGGAGGGGAAAAACAATTCCTGTATTTTTTTTTTTTTTTTGAGTCTGGGGTGCTGGAGGATGGAGATACTATCGATAGGGACAGGACATTATTATTATAACTAGAGGCCCGGTGCACAAAAATTTGTGCACTCGGTGAGGGGGAGGTCCCTCAGCCCGGCCTGTGCCCTCTCACAGTCTGGGACCCCTCGGGGGATGACCACCTGCTGGCTTAGGCCTGCTCCCCAGGGTATTGGGCCTAAGCTGGCAATCAGACATCCCTCTGACAGCCTGGCAGCCCTCGGGGGATGTCCACTTGCCAGTGGAAAGCAGACCTAAGCTGCAGTTGGACATCCTTAGCACTGCTGAGGAGGCAGGAGAGGCTCCCACCACCACCGCTGTACTGGCAGCCACCAGTCTGGCTTGTGGCTGAGCAGAGCTCCCCCATGTGGGAGCACACTGACCACCAGAGGGCAGCTCCTGCATTGAGCGTCTGCCCCCTGGTGGTCAGTGTGTGTCATAGTGACCAGTCATTCCCAGTCTTTCTGCTGTTAGGGTCAGTTTGCATATTACCCTTTTATTATATAGGATAGAGGCCTGGTGCATGGGTGTGGGCTGGCTGGTTTGCCCTGAAGGGTGTCCTGGATCAGGGTGGGTGTCCCGCTGGGGTGCCTGGCCAGCCTGGGTGAGGGGCTGATGGCTGTTTTTCAGGCTGGCCACAACCCCTTTAGGGTGGGGGTCCCCACTGGGGTGCCTGGCCAGCCTGGATGAGGGGCTGATGGCTGTTTTCAGGCTGGCCACAACCCCTTCAGGGTGGGGGGTCCCCACTGGGGTGCCTGGCCAGCCTGGGTGAGGGACTGAGGGCTGTTTTCAGGCTGGCCAGCGACTGAAGCTCCCAGCCTCTCCTTTTTTTCTTTTCTTTTTTTTAATTCTGGGATTTATTTACCTTCTATAATTGAAACTTTGTTGCCGTCACTGGAGCTGAGAGCCAGCTCCTCTCGCTCCAGCTCTGAGGCCACGGTCTGTTGAAAGCAGGTATCTGGGGTTTGTTTAGCTTCTATAATTGAAACTTTGTTGCTTTTGGAGCTTAGAGCTGGGCCACGGCAGGTGGAGAACCTTGGCTTCCTCCATCACTGGAGCAAGCAAGCCTCCTGCTTGCTTCAGCTGCGTGGCTGCCGGCCGCCATCTTGGTTGGGTTAATTTGCATATCTCGCTGATTAGCCAATGGGAGGCGTAGTGAAAGTACAGTCAATTACCATGTTTGTCGTCTGTTATTAGATAGGATGAGTGAGGGTGTGGATGGATACAAGTGGGATTCGATTTTGTTATGATAAAAATACAATCAGTGAAACATCTGTAGCCTAGACAATGCATCTAGAGATGATTACACAGAAGCTGACAGGAAGGCAACACCTTGTATTATACAGGGTCCTGGAGGCCCATGGAATGGAGATGGCAGCCCTTCTGTGAGAGAAGTAGAAGGAAGTGAGATAGCTTGCTATGCGAGGCAAAGAATGCTCTCCTGTTGAATGGAAGCATTGAAAATGCAAAATGCTGGGAATGCACATTTTCCATCACTGTAGTTTCAGTTTGAATACATTTGAAACTTTCCCCCAAGCACCTGCTCCTTCCTGCCTTTCCCACTGCCTGCCCAGTGTGGAGAAAAAAGGCCCAAACAAGACACTGAGCACACTGATAGGAAACAATTCCAACAATCAGATCAGAACAAATAAAGGACTAGCAGAGTGAAGTCATCTATGAACATGTAACGGAACAAAAGTGGTAATTTGGAAACAGCAGGAATGACTGAGTTTGTGAGTAGAATAAAGAGAAAGTGGAATTCATAAGGAGAGTATCCAGGGCTTATTTCCACATAACTGTCTTCTTGGTGAAATGATTTTGGGAGATAAATCAGTGATAACTCAGACATTCTTAAGATCTTCTGCTTTTGTGAGGTAGGGTGGAGGAAGGTGAAGGGTCAGGCTGCATTTCCCTTAAGGGCCAACTAATGTCACATAACCCTTATTCTGTGTCATCACAAGACATCTGGTCTTGCCTTGAAAAATGACTGAAAATCATTGGGGAGCACTGACATGTTCCACAAATCTATCCTGGACGTTGTTGCTTCTCAGATGCCTGCTCTGAACTTCTCCCTTGATCACTCCAGCCCACTCTCTGTTGCTGCAGGTCTCTCTACCCATACTGTGCTCCGAGAGGGCCACCCTCCCCCAGGTGTCTAACAATGCTTCACTGAAGATGCGAGGACAGCATAAGGGAGTTACAGTGCCACAAGTTTAGGCATCACTTTTCTTAGGCCCTTAGCTGTTTTTCATAGAAGGTCCCCCTGTGGGTATCTGGACTTCTTAGGAACCCGACACCATCCTGCCCCCTCATCTTCCATGTTCCCACTCCCCTGCTTCTAGACTGGTTTCTCCCCTCTAACCCATCAGAGGGAGCAAACCTCAGTTCTTATCACCATATCTCTTGAGCAATGCACTTTGCCCATGGCAAAGTCAAATATTTTTTGTATTAAATAGAATATTCAACATATCATGATAAATCTCCTACATTTGGAATAAACCCATTTAGTTCAAGCATTCCCCAAACCTATTGTAGGTGTTGCCTTTCATTAACCAGACAGGCTCATTGTTACCAGGCTTTGTAGAATATATATCTCAGCATCTACCTTAAAATGCAAAGGCTTGTTTTCTCTCACTGACATTTCCAGCTCCAACAGTATTGAGATACAAATGCATTCAAAAAGCCAGTTTACTCAAATCACGATTTTAATAGTTCTGTTCTCCAGGACTGTGGTCGTGTGGCGACGGTTACTAGGAGTGAGAATGTGACCACACAGGCAATTCTTATTTCCATCACATTCCATTGCAACAGACCCTAAAGCCATGAACCTCAATGACACCTGTTCTTGGAGTGTAGAAGCTGGATTCTGTCGTTATTATCGATAGGACAATGAACAGCTCACTGACTGCTGTTGTGTGGCTTTGCTGTGCTAGCTATGTAACTATGGATGGTGTCCCAAATAAGCTTCTATTTTTATATATTTAAGGCCCGTCACCTATGTCGAGGTACGGAGGGTTCCCATATAGGTGCTGCTCCTAAGTGGGACGTGCACAGGTGGTCTGGACCATCCGCTTGAGGCTTGTGCCAATACCTTCTGGTCAGACACTTTCACAGAGACGGCACCGAGATCTGAGCTGAGCCGGAGAAATTACACACAGATAAACAGGTTAGATGCAAGCACACAGGGGGTTTATTTACCAGTTCCTGATGGGTCTCAGACGCTGGGAAGGATCCACCCGGCGATGCTCGCTGACACACACAAAGGGGTAGACAGTGCCGTTGGCTGCTGGCTCCTTCATCGATCGACAGTTAATTGGGCAGAGTTTCGTGCTGGGAACCGAAACGTGAGCACACACAGGTCCTCACGCTCTGGCGACAGGAGAGCTATGCGCTGCTGGGTCGATCAGACTGTCTGATTATATACCCCTCTGTAGACGTGGTCTTCGTTGGTGTGTGTGTTATCAGCGGCTGCCATATGTGGATCCACCCGGGGTCTGCTAATCTATGGGTGTGTACAGGCTTTGGGCGTTCCCATCAGATAGGTTGTTTACCAGTACTAGTGGGGTTACAAGGGTGCATTCTTGGGTCTCACACAGAATTCCTATATCTAACATTATGTACTATGATAATTACTATAACAGTCCACACAGGGTTACATGCTTTAAGTCTTACATTCTAAGGTCCTAAATTAAGTACCATAATGATTACTATAACAAATGGGTCTTTGAAGGTTGGGTTTCTACAAGATTTATATCTACATGTTATGACTATATTGTTATGCAATAGTTCATTTGTCCCATTCATTTGGCAATTTATGCACAGATCAAGTCGACAGGTTATATGCAATAATGTTCTTGGGTTCTGCAGTCGTAAACAATTTTATAGTAAGGAAAACTTGGGAAACTTGTAAAAGGCTTCAGAAGCTGATGATCAGGTAATTGATTTCTTGCGTTCCAGTGAAGTTAAGAGTGTCCTGATGGCCCCCGCCAATTAAATGCTGTGTGAGATATTATAATTGTGAGTGTGTCTTTAGACACCTGGAATCATTTTGAATAGAGTAGAAAGAATTGTGATTAGTGTTTAGAAAGCATATTGGATTATCTTACGGTAACGCATATTACTGAACAACATTTAACTCTCATTTACTGCAAAATTAACCCTGACACAAAGAAGATAGTCCTTGTGCGGTAAGATGTAAGTTTGCATGGGAGAGTAGGTCATTTGAAATAAAACAGGTAAATGGAGAACAGGCATATGTAAATTATACAAGCTGGTTGAGTTTTATCTGCTGTGATTGACAAAATAATGTAAATAGTAATAAGAATGACAGTTCCATTTCTGAAGATGTAGCAGGTATCTGGCAAAGTGCAAAGCAATTACCTATACTTTCTTATTTCATTCTAACAATGAATGCTGTGGGAGGGATTGGTAACCTGCTTCTCATGGGAACACCCCTACCTTTTCTCTGTTAGCCTTTTTCATGCTTTCAGAGCCTGTCGCTGTGGCTGACACATAGTAACAATCTAATGAATATTTAGCATTTTTTGATAAATAAGTAATTGGAGGAATAAACATTGATTATTACAATGTGAATGGATGGGCAGTGTTATGAAGACAAATTTTAATTGAATATTTGAAACAAACTATGGGTCTCCTGAAAGCCAAAACTAAAAGACAGGGAGAGTGTGTGCTAAGCACCGTATTCACTAATTTAAATACTATATCATATATTGATTACTCAGTGGGAACTAACATTTTTCTAAGTTCATTATATGTAAAGTAGACAGATAAAATACAGAATGCCCTGTTAAATTTGAATTTCAGGTGACATATAAATAATATTTAGTATAAGTATGGAACTATTATTAATTTTTTCTGTAATTCAAATTTCATTGGGTATCCTATAAGTTTATTTTCTAAACCTGACAACCCTAATTATAGGCATTATTATCTTAGTCTGTTGGGCCGTAATAACAAAATACCCCAGACTGTGTGGCTTATAAATAATATAGTTTTATTTCTCATAGTTCTGGAGGGTAGGAGGCTTAAGATCAAGGTGCCAGTGGATTCTGTGTCTTGCTGTGTCTTCCTGGTTCTTGCTGTCTCTTCTCATGGTGAAAGGGGCAAGGAAGCTCTGTGTGTCTCTTTTATATGGGCACTAATTCCATTCATTAAAGCTCTACCCTCCTGACCTAATCATCCCTCCAAAGGCTGCATCTCCTAATACATGCATAGGGGTTAGGTTTTCAATAGTCAGATTTGGGGGGAGGGACATTTATTCTGGAGAAGTTATCTTCATAATGCGACAATCCCAAGAGGTTCATTTTATAAATGGCAGCGCTGAGGTATGAGAGGCCGTGCAACTTGTTCAAGGTCTAACAGCTAGTAAGTGGTGCACCAAGATTTAAATTCAGTAGAGGGGCCTTTCATCACAGTGCTATCTCCCAACACCCCTAGAGGCAGGTATAATCATCCCTATTTTATACATCCAATATCACAGTTAGTGAAGTCAGGAAAGTGGTGCCATGTTATGAAGCTAATAAGAGAGGCAGAGCTGTGATTCAAACTCAGGGATGCCTGTCTCCAGAGTTAATACTTTTAATCTCTATCTTAAAGGTAAAAGCATATAACTGGACTTTCTCAAGGTAAGGGACCAATGAGGCTTTTGAGTTGTAAATATTTTCTTCCAGGGTACTATGAGACATAGGATAATGAAAAAGAAATAACCAGGAGGGCCAGTTAGTGTCAATAAATTATAAACAGTTGTCACCAAGATTCCTTTTAGAGAAAGGATTTATTTCACTATTTCTAATAGCTTAAGTGTTGGCATTAGAATATTTCTGTAGCTAGAGGGTCTGAACTGTAGAGAAGCTGATTCATCTTTTAGCATTTTACCTTATGCCTGTGTTAGTTCAGAGGATTTATTAAACACCCACAGCATAGAGACCTTCAACATGATTGTAGTGAAAGTATTTCCTAAATATTGCCCTATCTACTTCATTGATCCTCAGAATTAGCAGTGACATGTTTCAATCCTAAAGAAATATGCAAGACAGTTCTTTGAATTTACTCATTCTCATTGTGTCTAGCCTGACTCTATTCCAACACAGTAAGTAGCTCAGGGCAACTCTATGACACAAGGCAAATATGGGCTTACCAGTAAAGAGAATTTCTTAAATAAGCAAATCAGACCATTTTAACTTTTTAAAAATGTGTTCATTTGAATCAAACAAAAATAAGTCACATGGATACATTTCCAATGACAGGCATAGAAATTATGGTCTCAGAATTAAATTTGCCCTCTCTCCCTGTTATTTGAGACAATTGACCATTTGTGTGAAAATCAAGTCATTCTATGCATCACGCTTTTTGAAAGAAAGGATGCAAAGAAAGGGGAAAACCCAAGTGTGGGCCACCTATAGATAAGAACATAACTTGACTGATCTTTGAAATGAGCTGCAAATGTTACTATTACACATCTCCTGGGTGACTGGGTGATTTCTTTGAGTTCTGTATTCTAAGCTTGAGAATTATTCTCTTCTAGAGATGGAAAATGCCGGGTTAAGTGCTTGTGAAGGGTCACCACATAAGACCTTTGTTAGGAGGCTCATGATTTATTGCTAAACTTCCCTACCAGGGCTAGATGTGCTTGCTGTGGGAACCAGTAAAATGCTAACTAAACGTCCACCAGCACACTTATCACTGTACATTAGAATTACCTGTTTACTTGCCTTTTTCCTTCAGAAGACTGAAAACTCCCTAGCACCAAGCAGAGTGTATGGCACATAGAAGGCAATTAATAAATTGCTTATTGAATGGTGAATGGTGAAGCCCAAGTAGAAATATCCAGCAAACTGTCAAAAAATGTGAGCAGTAAGGAGAATTATTTTTCCTTTTCCTTCTGAGTGTATAGCAGATAAAAATATATTCAAATGCAAATTTGAATATTTGGTCATCAGTGTCAATTTATCTGCTTCCTTGACTTGAAACTAGGCCTGTGATTTTGGCAGCCTTTCTGAAAAGATTTTGTGCTTAATCAAAGCCCATTTGAACAATTCTCTGATGGAGGGCATTTTAATTCTTATCCACTCCTTTCTACCTCCAGGAATCAATGGAGCAGCAAGACAACAGATCTTCTTGCTCCCTCATTGTTCCTTTAGGTACACACCAATTTTCTACCTTCAGCATATCCTAGCAAATAATTGTTTGCTTCTGAAATAAAACTCTGACTGCCATAGTGATAGGATATCAGGAGGGCGATAAAAATGAAGTCTTAATGCCTCCGATGTGAGTGTGCCAGGCTGGCAGGATGCCGGAGGTGGTGAATGGAGCCTGGGCAGAACTGCCTGAAGGTCCAAGTGGCATCATAAACGATTTCCACAAGTGGTGTCACAGAGTCTTTGCTGTCGTGTGTGCTGCACTGAAAGAAGGGGAAAGAGTCTGCTATTCCTGGCATGAAACGGACTTCTTTTTATGTTGCTAACAAAGAGGAGCCCACTGGCAATGCACACAGTGGCATTTGGGTTTTAAAAACACGCAGCTCTGCCTGGTTGGAAAAATTGAAATTCTATGTGGCAACTGCCTGTGACTCATGTAGGGCAAGTTATCCTAGCTCGTTAATGATGTGACTAAGAGAAAAAGAAGATCATCTCGCCCCCACCTCGGCAAAACAATATGTGGGCCAAGCAGCAATGTCACAAAAGGAATAAATGGAATGGGAAGCAGGAGGCTGAGTTACAATAGATTATGGTCTCTAGAGATAGACCAGGATTGTGACATTCTGTGTGCTGGTTTCCTTCTTTTACAGTGGGGACAGTACAACTCTCTCCATGGCATCATGAGGATTAAGCCAGGAAATATGCCCAGCAGAAACAGGGCACATTTCTTAATATTTATTGGGGTTCTTGTCCCAGCACCTAGAAGGGTTCAGGAAATCTGGAGAAGGCTGTGTGTAGATTAATAAAGAGTCCGGAGACGAAGCATAAATTTGAAAGGCATTTGGGGGTCAGAGGAGCTTAGTTTAAAGGAAACTAAGTTCTAAGATCTAAGGTCTTAAGGTTTAAGGTCTAAGGTCTAAGGTCTAAGCAGTGGTTCTCAACTTTTCTAATGCCGCGACCCTTTAATACAGTTCCTCATGTTGTGGTGACCCCCAACCATAAAATTATTTTCGTTGCTACTTCATAACTGTAATTTTGCTACTGTTATGAATCATAATGTAAATATCTGATATGCTATATGTGTTTTCCGAGGGTCGTGACCCACAGGTTGAGAATCACTGGAAGGTCTCTAGGTCCCCTCATCCCAGGACCCCATGCTTTGTATTAACACAATTTGTCCTGAGGCGAGGCAGAGATATACACTTCAAAGGGTATACACAAGCATTGTCAGAATGGGGGGAATTAGCCTACGGCTGTTCGGGTATTTGACCAGTAGGAGGCAATAACATGTAGATTAAGATACCCTTTAGCTGTCTGGCAGCCAAGAAATCAATTTAATGTATCCTATTCCAGTTTGGAGAAATGCCTTCAGCCATTCCAAGATTCAGCCCTGCTGTCATGCTGGAATTGGTTTCCGGCAGGTTCTGTTAAATATGATATTTGCTGGAACACTGAGTGAAGCTGTTAAAAACAATTCAAGTCTTGAAAACTTTTTAAAAATGGAAGTAGTTTGACTCAAGCACTGGTCCACACATGTCTTATGAAAGACATGTTGTACTGAAAGTTTTCACCACCCCTCCCTTGCAAATAGGAAAACAATTAGAAAACAGCAGCCATGGCAGCCTGAATCAAGTCTCCTACCCTGCCTATCCCCACCCCAGACTTTGCATGTGTGTGCGTGTGTGTATGCGTGCGCACACTATATCTCTTTTCAGTGATATTCAACTGGAAGGGGATGGGAGGTGATACTTTGAAAATCTGGAGACCCCATCAACCTAAGAGTGAGGAGAAGTCAGTAAATTTATCTATTATTGTGTCTAGGTCTCTTTTCTTTAGATTTCAGGGAAGCCGTGGAAAGAAGTGAAATCATACAGAATCTGACAGTCACAAGGAATACTGACCACTTGCTAGGTGGTTTTATGGGTAGCTGTACTTTGCAGTTCACTTTTAGATTTTAGGTCAAATTGATTTCACTAGTTGATTGGAATTATGGGTCAATTTAATCAGGAAAAAAAGAAAATAAAAAGGAACTAGCCATATTTGTTGAGTATATAAGTCCACACTTAGTGTTAAGGAGTGAAAGCAGTAAGGTGTCTCTGAAAATTACCTGGGACCGGGTGTCTCTGAGAATCCTTTCGGGCCTTGTACAAATGACTCAGATATGGCTGGGCGATCCAGGCAGCAAGTGGCATCTAACTACTATACAAAGTACTAGAATCTGGAAATGGCAAATGACAGCCTGGGGAGGGAAACAAAGAAAAAGACATTGAGATATTAAGACCAAAAATCCATCTTGGAGGACCCATAGGATGCACGTGGAATCTGCCCGCAGTGCAAAGAGTGACGAAGAGAGGCCCTTGTAGGAATCAATGCGGGGAATCCTGGAGAGAAGAAATGCTGAGAAGAAAGAGAGGAGAGGCCTCTTGGCAGTGGAAGGTATCAGTATTTAAGAAACAGACCGACCTCAGTCCAAATGCAATGTCCCCCCTTTGGACTGAGAACCCATCGATCCTATTTGAGGCTGATTTTCCTCATTTACAAAATGGCAAATATTAGCATTGACTTTGCAAAGCTTTGGGAAGATAAAATAAATACCAAAAAAAGGCAAAACCATGTACTAGAAATTATGGCACATCCTAGGGCTTAGATGTGAGCCATTATTATTATAGTTTCCCAATGAAAAATAATTTTAAATCCTGGCATAAAGTTGGTGGGCCCCTTGTATTTAATTCTCACTTGAATTTGGCGGAGCACTCCCCAGAGGCGCGCCTTTGAACTGACGGGGTTAAAATTTCATAGCCTCTTCTCTGCGCAGAGGCTGCAGGGAGGCAGGGAGGCAGGGAGGCAGGGCGGTGCTCCTCCGAAGCAGCCTTCTGTTCTTTGAGATGAAAGAGGCATTGAATTCAGATAACGGGGTCGGACATGTCTGGTTTTGATTGTTGATAAATATTTCATTTTACATTTTAAATTTATATGGGCCACAAAATCATTGAAGATGAAAAAGAATTCAATACTAGGCCATCCCTTTGCAGGGCTGCTTCTTAAAACACTCTTGTTCCCGTTTTGTTCAATTGAGAGTGAAGCACCTTGGCAGCCGGCCACTGACAGCTACTTCACAGCTGTAGAGAGCAGCACACCATGGGGATGAGTTTCCTTCTCCCCGGCCGGCGAGTCTAAAATATCTCCTTCCAGGATGAGCTAAAAAGCAGTCATTACTGGCCTAGCTATAGGCTTGATTTTTGTATTATCTCAAAAATATCATCTTGGGGTTACCAATGCGCCATGTCTACGTGTCTTGCATTAGAACGTAGAGATGTGTAGCTATTTTGTTATTTTTTAGATTTAATGGCAAAAGAAGGGAAGCATCTTGGAACTAATTACAGGGTGAGGTTTTAATACATACATGAAAATGGCATTCGATGAGGACAATTCTGAGAACAACTGAAAATGGCTAAGAGCACAGATATTTACATGATTGTATTACTATCCTGATGCAGTCAGTTTCTGGGGGTGGGACTGAGCCTTCCTCTCTCTAAATTTCAATTATATTATTAGCAGTGGGCCATCTTCACAGTAATTGGTACACTCACTTTACTTAATGGAGTATTTTTCATCTAATTGACTGCAAATTTATCATGTAAATGTCAGAGCCAAATTTCCCTATAATAACCCATTTTCTCTGCAGTTCTGGCTCAGTGCACCCACAAGGAATGGCATAATAATTGTCTTTGGCAGAGTGAAGGACAGCAACTTAATTTCCCTACCTGTGATGTGCTTGACAGCTTACTTCTCGGAAAAGAAGACTTTTAATATGTTTTCTTAACTTTGCCACATTTCTCAATCACAAGATATGACTTCATCCTACTCTAAACACAGGAATGGATATTTTCGTTGAAAGAGCATTACCAAGACAGGAAGGTAGATGCAAACAAAGAACAGGGCCAGGAAGAGGAGGTCTGAATGCCACTTTCAAATTGGATGACTTGGGGCAAATAACTTCATCTCCCTGGTTCTTGTATATCAAATGAGAAGGCCATCCTAGAATAGTTGTTTCACAAACTTTGGTTATTTATGTACCCCCACTTCAAGGCCTTTATCTGTTTGCATACCAACTGTCCACTTTTGTACCTCAACTAACCATTTTGTTTTAAAAAAAATATGTGTTTATTGATTTCAGAAAGAGAAAGGGAGAGGGAGAGAGAGATGGAAACATCAATGATGAGAGAGAATCATTGATTGGCTGCCTCCTTCCTCTGTACTGGGGATTGAGCCCACAAACAGGGCATATGCCCTGACTGTGAATCGAACCATAACCTACTGGTTGGTAGGTCGACCCTCAACCACTGAGCCATACTGACTGGGCACAATTGACTATTTTTAATTATCTCAACTAACTTGTAAAAAATATATTTGAAAAGGAAATTTAAAATAAGTAACAAACAGAAAAGCACCACCATTTGCAATAAATGTAGCCCGAAAAATGAATTAATGAATATCTATGTAAAAGCAATGTTCTTGTGGACCACCAGCAAAAACTGCACCAGGAACTGTTTCCATGATCAGGCAGTTTCCAGAATTTATGCAGTTTGCAGTTTGTACCACTAACAGAATGTACATCTTAGTTTGAGAAACATGGGGCTACAGGATTTTTGGGGTATTTTCCTGCTCTACAAGTCCATGATGAAGTTACTTAAGAAAAGGCTTTTCTGGTGTATATTTCAGAAGAGCCGCTCTGTCCCAGAAATCCTCTGGGTTATTCCTATCAAGAAATAGGATATTTCTAGTCAAAGGATGAGATGTGACATACTCTCTCGTTCTCAGAGGAACCAGCATAAACATGGAGCTCATGGGAATGTCAGAGTGAGAGATCAAGTAGAAAAAAATCTATTTTTCCTTAGGGAACATTAAATTCATGAAACTTAATGTGACCTTAATTAAGACAAAAATGTAAGGTATTATTTAGGATATGCTTTTAAAATTGGCAATGCTTCTTTCCATCTCATGTTTTTGTGTACAAATCATGTAGCTGTGTCCATATGCAGAACACACTTTTGTGTATAGTCTAAGAGTTTAGATGTCAACATTTTCCTAGTCTAAGAAAAGATGAGAACCTGGAACAGGGCCATTATTATTTCTGGCTTCTTTGAGCTGAGTATCTTTTTAGTCTAACCCAGTGATGGCGAACCTTTTGAGGTCGGCGTGTCAGCATTTTGAAAAACCCTAACTTAACTCTGGTGCCGTGTCACATATAGAAATTTTTTGATATTTGCAACCATAGTAAAACAAAGATTTATATTTTTGATATTTATTTTATATATTTAAATGCCATTTAACAAAGAAAAATCAACCAAAAAAATGAGTTCGTGTTGTGACCTGTTTGGCTCAGTGGATAGAGTGTCGGCCTGCGGACTGAAGGGTCCCAGGTTCGATTCCGGTCAAGGGCATGTACCTTGGTTGCAGTCACATCCCCAGTGGGAGGTGTGCAGGAGGCAGCTGATCGATGTTTCTCTCTCATCGATGTTTCTAACTCTCTATCTCTCTCCCTTCCTCTCTGTAAAAAATCAATAAAATATATTTAAAAAAAATAAAAAATGAGTTTGCGTGTCACCTCTGACACGCGTGTCATAGGTTCGCTATCACTGGTCTAACCCCAGAAGTGCCTATTCTTTGAAACAGAAATTTATAAAGATGTTTATCGTTGTGATTTTTGTAATAGTGAAAGAAACATAAATAATCAACATCCAATTTATCCTTAAACACATCAGAACATAACACTTTGATGGAATATATAGTCATTAAAATAATATTTATGAAGAATTTTAATGAAGTGGGGTTATGCATATGATATGATGTAATATTAGGCAAAGTCCTATGGTCAAAATCATCCAAATATCTTAGCATAGTCTACAAATTCACTCAAGCTCTAACCTCTGCCTACCTCTCTTGTCCTATGCCTCTAACACTTCAGCTGTACTGAGGTGCTGGTTATTCTTTAAACACAGCAAGTTCTCTCATAGTTCCAATTATCTTTAATATGTATGCCATAAACATGCTAGATTTTCTTAAAAAAAACCAAAATTCTTTCTTAAAAAAGAGATTGAGATGAATATTGAGTTAGAAAAAGGGGTAAAGAGAGTTGGTAGAGAGAGGAAAACCAAATTTCTTGCTAGAGTTGGGAAATTAGAACCTCTTATTTCAAAATTGCTGGGTGATATAATTCCTTTATTATTATCATTTCTACACCTTGTCAATTTAGTTGTAAGTAGAATCACAGTGCAACTAGTACTTTGATCAGGTCCCCAGCTTCTGGGTATTACTCTAACATTGTTTATGAGATAGAGAGAAAGAGGGGTGGGGGAGAGAGAGAGACCCAGTAAAACCTATTTGTCTCTACCTACCACTGGAACTAAAGAAACTTGTCATGAAGAAAAGAACAGAAAGAGTGTCTTCAGGGCCAAATGAGGAATTTTGCCTTTCCTGTTACTCTGCCTTCAACAGCAACCCAGTGACCCCTTCCTACCCTTCCTACTCAAACCCTTTGAATATAGAAATTATTTGATATTTACTACACTTAAAGAAAGGAAACATTTTCCCACTATACTCAGTTGATTTTCAAACAATATCTTGAAGATACATTCCTTTAGGCCTGATAACGTTCCTAAAGATCAAAACAGCTATTGTAAAAGGAATTCTGGTAGGAATTTGCAACTGGCCATTAAGACTTTAAATAGAATGGACCTCTTGGGTTCATTCCAGAGAAGAAAAGAAATGGAAAGGATTTGACATATCTAAAAAATATGTAATATTTTGAAAGAATTGAAGAATTTGAGTATGTTCACTTTAGTAATTTGTGGCACTTATTAGTGAAGCTACATTCTTTGACATATAAATATATATTGCATTACTCTCTTAGTGTTTCATGCATGTTTCTGTTTATATCATAATATTTCAAGTTCCTTGGAGGTAGATTGGACTTGTAATAAGAGTGCATTGTAAATTCCTGCTTTGAATTTTCTCTCTGCTCCAAACATAAGCAATAATAGATAAAAATTAAAAAATAATTTAAAAGACTAACATAAACTAAATCTCTCAGGATGGTTCAGGTATGACTGCAGTAGAAAATAACACCAAAACCTTAGTGGCTCAAAACAGATAAGTTTATTTCTTGTTTGTGCTATGTTTCCATTGTGATTTGACTCTAGGCTTTGCTCCATGATGTCTTCACCGTGACATTTAGGTGAATGACAGAATCAGTGCTTGGGACATTGCTTGTTGCTACTGCACTGTGGACGAGGCATAGTGAGTCATGCACTAGCTCCTTACAGCATCCATCTAGGCCAGTGGTTGGCAAACTCGTTAGTCAACAGAGCCAAATATCAACAGTACAACGATTGAAATTTCTTTTGAGAGACAAATTCTTTAAACTTAAACTATATAGGTAGGTACATTGTTATTAACTTAATTAGGGTACTCCTAAGGCTTAGGAAGAGCCACACTCAAGGGGCCAAAGAGTCCCATGTGGCTCTCAAGCCACAGTTTGCTGACCACGGACTAGGGGAGACATATGCCATGTCCACTCACCTTCACTCACCAAATCAAATCACAGGACCATGTCCAGGTAAGAAATAAAATCCTAGTAAGTGTTTGGAAGGAAAAGTGGAAATGTTTGGTAAGTGAAACTATTTTTTTTAAAAATATATTTTATTGATTTTTTTACAGAGAGGAAGGGAGAGAGATAGAGAGTTAGAAACATCGATGAGAGAGAAACACCGACCAGCTGCCTCCTGCACATCTCCCACTGGAGATGTGCCTGCAACCCAGGTACATGCCCTTGACCGGAATCAAACCTGGGACCTTTCAGTCCGCAGGCCGACGCTCTATCCACTGAGCCAAACCGGTTTCGGCGGTAAGTGAAACTATTATTACAATAGCCATGTTGCAATCAATAGCACCTTGGCTCCAAATTAGAACAGAAATAAAAGGCCACAAAAAAGAAGAAAATATTATAATATCCTCAATAATAAAGATTAAAAAAAAGCATGCAACAGCATGAATGGACCTGGAGAGTATTATACTAAGTGAAGTAAGCAGTCAGAGAAATACAAGTACTATATGGTTTCACTTCTATGTGGATTCTAATGAACGAAAAACCCCCTAACAAAACAGAAACAGACTCATAGATACAGAGAACAAACTGTCAGCTGTCAGAGGGGAGCAGTGTTGGGGGGGCTGGATGAAAAAGGTGAAGGGATTAAACAAAGAAAGAAAACTTCATAGACACAGACAATAGTACAGTGATTACTAGAGGAAAAGGAGGGTGGGTAGAGGTAGAAGAGGGTAAAAGAGGGATAAATAGTGATGGATGGAGACTTGACTTGGGGTGGTGAACACACAATACAATATGCAGTTGATATATTGTAGAATTGTAAACCTGAAACCTATATAACTTTATTAACCAATGTCAACCCATAAATTCAATAAAAATGAAAAGAAAAAAAAAGCCTGGTGAACAGAAGACTCCAGGGCCAGAGGTAGGAAGAATTAGTCAGGTGTTCAGTTCTGTTGGGATAAAAAATTCATAAATGTCTATAAAGTTGTGTGCCTAGGTAGCTAATATTCCTGACATAGACTAGTAACCAGCATTCAAGATAAGCCACCTACTATACTAGCTCAGTGGCCCCATCAGTGATATCCCTCTCATCTTCATAGGTCAAGAGTCCTATGGGATCTGTTTAAGGACCCCTGGAAGAACTGGTAGAAGTGATAGCAAAACATCTAGTCAGAGATATGCAAGCCTGCAGAGAGTAAGAAAAAAATACTTAATGTTCATGATAAATCTCCAAGTCAAAACTTTAAATCAAAGAAAACTAATGTTAAGATAGCCAAGACAATCAACAATTAGAAGAATTCATTTCACTTGTAAAACAAATGATAGTATTATTGGAAAAGAATTTAGGTTTATGTAGGAGCTCCAAAGGATTAAAGAAAGAATAACACTTAAAAAAAAGAGAAAAATGGGACATTTGTAATACTTTCAATAGTAAAGATAAGAAGGGAAAAAAAAAGCAATTATGACACACACTTGGGCAGAAAGGGAAGAAGACCATGCAGATTCAGGAAAGAACCCCTCTGAAATTTTGAAAATAAAGAAAGTTAATTAAAATAAAAAAATCAACATTTAGTATTGAAGATTGGATACAACTGAAAAGATAATCAGCTAATTAGAAGTTGGTGCTGAGGAATGCTCCCAGAACATGGAATAGTGTTATAGGAAGAATGAAAAAAATAAAAGAGTAGTTAAGGGATATGGAAACATGACTAAGAAGATTCAATACATATTTAGTAGGTTTTTTAAAATAAGAGAGTAGAGGGATTTGCAGGGAAAAAATGTGAAAAAAACTGAGAATTTTCCAGGATTATAAAAACATTCCTATATTCTCTGATAAAAGGGCATTTCAAGAACTAATAAAGAAAAATAAATAATATCTAGGTGCATCATAATAAAACTGCAGGAGATATACATAAATTAAAATCTTAAAAGCTGCTGGTGGGAAAAGCAGATTACATCAAAATATGAAAATTGGACGAATAAGCTAAAACAATAGATGACAGAAGCTAATGGAGAAATGTTTTCACCTGTCCAAGGGAAACAAATGTGTCATTCTGGGATTCAGTTGCTAACTACCCTATCATTCAAGAGAGAGGGAGAAATAAAGATACTTGCAGACCTATAAAGACTAGGAAGTGCATTCGATACCCTGAGCCATTATTGAAAGAACCAACCATATAAGAAGAAATTACCTCCCCTCGCCCAAACAGAGAGGTTGATGTTTAAAATATGGTAAGGTTGTAGTCAGGAAGATGAGACTATTTAAAAATTGAAGGGTAATAACTAAAAACCCAAACTACAACTTAGAGTTTCTGTATCAGTAGAGAGAAAAGGAAAACATAGAAGAGCTGTACCTTGTATTATTTTGATGTCTCTTTCTCCCTTCTCCTAAAACATACAAGAACTAAAAATGTTCACCAAATTAAATGGAATATGGATTCTGTTGAGATACACGGAAACATTCTTTGGAGTTGGACAATTGGGCTAACTTTTATAATATATTAGGACCTGTACAATTATTTAAATTCCAAGATAAATGCAGGAAAGATTGAATTATGCGAAACCACTAACTAACCCAAATGACTTTCGCCCTTAACTTTAGGGGAAGGAAGAAAACCACAAGGAAATAATCAGTATACGTTAAAATTATATTTTGTTTCAGGTCAGTATAGATTTCATCTAGTCACATGCAATTTTTACAGTTCCATCTACCTCCCTCTGCTATGATCACTCAGCTGGAAAATGGCATCTTTTAGGCAGATCTGTCATCAAAGAGAAGTTCAGTTCTTGCTAATGTACTTAATGTGCAAGGATAGACATCAGATACGTATTTTGAGAAACGTTTTTCTAAATAAGATTTTAAAAGTCTAAAATACCAGGAAAAAATTCTGGTGATTAGATTCAATAGAAACTTTATTGACTCTAAGTAACAGAGGCAGGTGTGGCATCCCAAAGAGCATGCCAGAGAGCTCAGAGTTCTGGTTTCAAGTCTTTGCTCCATGGCTAAGCAGCTGTGTGGCTACATATAATGTATTTAACCTGTCTGAGCCTCATTATCTTTATGCATAATATAAGGAGTTCAATGAGATGAACTCTAAGGTCCTTTGATGCTCTTTAGGTCTGATTCTAGAATATACCGTATCTATTCTGGTTAATCAAGGTTTCAGGCTAAGCAAAAAATCTTTTTTAAAAAATATATTTTTATTGATTTTAGAGAGGAAGGGAGAGGGAGATAGAAACATCAATGATGAAAGAGAATCATTTGTCAGCTGCCTCCTGCACGCTCCACACTGGGGACTGAGCCTGCAATCCAGGCATGTGCCCTTGACCAGAATCAAACCTGGGACCCTTCAGTCCTCAGGCGGTTGCTCTATCCACTGAGCCAAACCAGCTATGGCAAAAAAAAATCTCTTTTTGACTAGTGGTGTGAGTCTCTCAGACCCTGCTTTGTCAGATAGCTGTGAGGCAGGGCAATGCAGCATCCTGTCCCATGCCGTCTACAGAGTGAAGTGCTATGGGATGGTGAGCGCTGTGAGGGCTGACAGGTAGAATAGGAGAATGACTCCAAATAGTGAAATACACAGGAAAGACCTATCAGCCAATTCATAATTGGCATATTTATACAAATATTGGACAGAGAGTTTCTAAGTTTGAAAAGGCAGTTTCTATGGTGCCTTTGTCTACAGAAAATGTGAACAATGAGAGGCATGGTTCAAGGAGATGGGCCAGAGCTGCGATAATGGCTTTGGCACTGGACCATTTTTTCATCTGTGACATTTATCACGAAGCAATATTCAGGATCTTGATTGGAGGCCCCTGCTGTGAAATACAATGAATGTAATATCTAGAAAACAAGGGAGAACAGATGTAGCTGAGTTGAATAATCCAGCGTGACACTCATTATCCTTATGAAAGGAATAACTATCAAGCCGGAAAGACGGAAAATAGATGCAGCTAAGGTGGTCAGAATTCTGCCTGGTTTTAAAAGATCCCTGTGATTTTCGTACCTGGGAGTTAGTCATTATGAAGCAAGATGTCATTATGCCAGTTCTTACAGCACACAAGCATCCCTTATAATAGGCTGTGCAGCCTGACTATTCTTCTATGGAAACGTTTAATTTTGCTCAAATGATATTTCATGGTGAACAAAGGAAAGAACAGAGTGAGGTGGTCAGGAAATGGTTTTTCAAAGATACAGACTCCTGTTTTCAATATCTTACTTTAGGATGATTAAAGTACAATATACAAATCCTTACGAGTAGGAGAGAATGGAAGATGTTTGCAAAAGCATGTGTCATTATTTTCAATATGTTTGCACTGTTTAGAAACTTTTTTCTCTCTTTTGCGGGGGGAGTGGGATGTTGTTAGACTTTGAAAATTGAAATAAGCTGCTGAAATCACATTGACATAATGGTTTGTTCCATTTCTAAGCCCTTATACCCTTTGGTATTTGAGTTTATAAAACCTTTTGCAGTATTTCATATAAAAGAGTAATTTTGTTTCTCTCTGCAGTATGCTTTTATTATGAAAAATGATGAGTGTTTGGGGCTTCCTCTCTTTGCTGTTGCTGCAGGAGTCAGATTACTGAGAGAGATTACAGAGACTGAATGTAGAGAAAGGAGTTCCCGAGTCATACATTTGGTTAAAAACCAAATAATAGAAGAATCTTTAATGCTTTATTCTCTGGAACAAACCAGCAATCTTTTGCAGATACTCAATATCAAAGTTTATTTGTTTTGTTGATAGAATGCTGTGACTCTCCTTCATTACAAATGTTTATCTAAATCTCTTTTCAGATGTATATTTTACATGGTTTATAAGAATGCCCTTATTTTCAATGTACCTATTTGACTCTTTTGTAAAAAATATATTTGACCTCATTTACTGTTACTTTCTATTTTTAAACTAGGTACTCAAATCACTTCTCAAATGAAATTTTTAGTGTTTTAAAATTCATTTTCTTTTTAAGTATCAGAGGGCCCCTTTTCTGTGGATCCAAAAACAATTCCCAGAAATGTGTGGAATGAAGGGAATCTCAGGATGTACTTCCGCATAGAACATACACAGTGGCTGTTAAGGTTTAAAGGGACACATTCACCAGAAGTCTGGTAGTTGCTGCCCTCGGTTCTTTCTGTGTGCAGACTTTTAATTAAACGGAAAAGTCACATTTGCAAATATTCTGGGACTGTTTATTTCCAAAGAACATCAGATACCAGTTCTTTAGTCCTTTTCTGGGCTTCTGTGTTAAACTTCGCTTTGCTTTTCCATATGATGCTGGGTTCAACAGGTACCTCCAAATCCATTTTACTTTTCTCCCACAAATTCTAGAACCTACCTGGATGGAAAACTCGTGGCTCATGGACAAACTCCAGGTACTTTCACAGTTAAAGAAATAAATATCTAAATACCTTTAGATGGGCATGTGTTATCTACTTCTCAGATCCCCTCATTTCCTACTGTCTGTCAGCAGGCCTGCACTGAGATTCTTGGACTGGCACCTGTAGAGTCTGAATTCATGATGCTCTGCCAGCAACAGTTCTGGGGCCATCCCCCTGCATTCTAAGCCTGGGCTCTTTAATGCACATGGCACCACCTATTCGGAGAAACTTTCTCTGTCTGTCTCCCTTCCCATCACTTCAATGCCCTCTCACATATGCTTTATTAAGAACCTTCTGCCTACCTTGACATAGAAATTGACTTTTCCTGTGTAGTAGTGTTGGTTTGCTATGTGGCTCTCTAGAGTCAAGACAATTCAAACAGAAGGTGGCCACTCCAAATCACACCTTCACACCTTCTCAGGTAACAGGCATCCAAAGAGGTAGGACAAGTAACCTCTAATTAGAGTCTTATCCATTACCAAATAATAAGTATAAAAACCTATAATTAAAATTTAAGTTTTTTTTGAGATATATCTTTAGACTTATAGAAAAAGTTGTGAAACAAAACCTTCTCATATATCCTTCACTGAACTTTCCCTAAGGTTAATATTTTATATGATCACAGTATAATGATCATAATCAGGAACTTAGCATTGGTATTGATATACAGTATTAACTAAACTATAGTACTTATTTGAATTTTATCAGGTTTCCCCTACTAGAGGTTCTACCCTCTGGTCTTGTTCCTTCTCCAGATAGGGAATGAATTTAGGAACAAGGCTGTGTTGGTCTTTCCATTCTGGCACCATAAGTAATCAGGTCCCTACCTTTTGCTATATTTAGTCACTGCAAATAAACAAACAGATACCTCTCCATTTTCCTGGTCTCTGTAAATACTGACCATGACTTCTCATTCTGTTTTCCTACTAGTTCTTTTCTTCCAAGTATCAATTTTGTGACTCATTTTTCTGCTCACAGCTCCAACTGACCTTTTTGTTGGCTTTTAATTCTAATGCACTTCTGACACCACTCCTCCCATTTATTATGAATTGAACTTCTAATCATTTGCTTTGTAGTGAGAAGTAGACCACCTATATCTACCTGTATAACTGAACTCTTAGGACTAATACCTAAGGGTACTTATGTCTGCAAATGTAACTATTTGTTGCAGGAAATTTTTATTTAAGAAAATAAGACTAAACCAATAAATAAGCCCACTGTTTATTTCAGGAAAGTTCTGAAAATTAATTTATTCAGGCAAATAATTTGCTAATTTGGGTAAACAGCCTTCCTTTTCAGCAATAGACCACACACTTGAGCAAGCAGCTCGCTTCTCACGCAACAGCTTACATACCAAGACTTTTTTTTAAGGCATTTGCTTTATTGTGTCCACCAATCAGAAGCTATTATGTCACAGATCTTGCCTAATCCTTATCTATTTTATGCCTGAGAAACCTACCTTGAAACATTTGAGCCCAGACCCCAAGACTCTTTTCAGACCTTCTCTTCCTGATACACTGCTCAGACTTTGTCAAGGTGGTGTTACTAACAAACTTAGTATTCTTTGCTCAACAGGTTTCTCATGGTCTTTTGAAGAGTTAATAGGCAATAGTGGCTAAATACTTCATGTGACCAGACTAGCTGTATTGATGTTACCATTGGGTTAGGTCTTAAGTAGTTGTATTTGATTGACAATAAGGATAGTTCTCCCTTCTGATGTGAGATGCTTAGAAGAGGATAGAATTATTTTTATTTACAATTCACATATAGGCTAGTAGTTTTCAGCTGGTGGTGACAGGATAAGGAGAGGGAGTCTTAGCATTTGATTCATCTGGTGAGGGTGATTCAAATTACACTCTCATGAAGATTCTAATAATCAGTCCAATATTCCTTCCCTCTCCTTCAAATCAGAAGTGAGAGCCACTAGTCTAGATATTTGCTCTTCCTAACAAAGTGAATGACAGAATGTAGGTCATTGTCTATTAATTAATGAGTAAATACTGAATACTTTTCTTAAAACATGCAAATAATTAAGGCAAAGATTTCCACTTTAGTCATTTTATGTTGCAAAATAGTGCTTTTTCTTGACCTTTTAGAGGCTTATTTTTATAGCGAGGAAACAAAAGCATATTATCTCAAGCCCCAGAGGGACACACAATTATGCCAGAGAAATTGAGTAAGACAGGATTTGTTCAGATCAGGTCTTGGTTATTTTAGAAATGTTTTCCATTAGAGCATGAGAATTTTTTGTTTTTAACATGGGAATTGTTTTTTCCTTATTAAATGCTCACTAAATGTTGTTTAAAATGTTTCTGTTTATTGATAAAGTTTCATTTTTCCTACTTAATATAAACATACCATCCTCATAAATAAGTCTAGAAAACCTTTCTATAGGAGGTAAGATTTTAGTTTCAACAAGTGGATACCTGGAGAGGGAGGGCTGACAGAGAGTCTTCAGTTGGAGTGGAATGATGAAGAAAAGAAGGTGAAGAAAATCTGTTACTGTATGTCGGTTGCCATTTCACTCTAAGTGATGCTGTGCATAGCAAATCTTACCCTCTCTTCTCTCACTGGAATTTTTTGGTGATGACTTACCAACTTAATATACTATCTACATTCTCTTTTATGGTTCCATTACTGTAATTGCTTTTTCCTCCAGGTCTTCTTTGCTGTCAAAAGTTTCCATGGTTCCTACATATTGCACTTTTGATGTTAAGTCTTCCCAGGATTCATGCTGAAAATTGTTTCATAAAATTTACAGATATTCACTTTTTTACTTTTATCTTCAGAATATTTAAAGTTTTAAAAAATTTAATAGTTATTTTAATATTTCCCTCAGCAATAAGTCATACTGATATTGGACAGATAGCTCAAATTATATCATGCAAGAACTCTGTCCAGGATATAATGAATTGTTCAGGCAAAAGGTTGACCCTATTCTTTGTATTAAAGAAAAGTGTTGGGAGGAAACTGTGGCACCTAAGACTTTTTTTTGAAAGAGGGCTCTACTGCTATCAGATACTCAATTCTGTCCTGGCCTCATTTACACTATTCCTCAAGACCTACTCCTTAAATCCACAGATGAATCTGAAAGAATTACTTTTTAGAATCAATGTAATAATAACTTAAAAGGTATGGTACTTAAACTAAGTAGATATGAAAAGTTATATGCATCTTAGGTGGTTTTTTAAACAAATTTAACTAGAAGTCATTTTGAAATTTTAGCATGTAATGCAGTCAGACAGAAATATGTTTTTTTTTAAAAATTCTATGTGATGTAGGGGTATATCCTTTCTAGACATTCTTATGTAATGATACATAGAAGGGAGTTCTTAGTGTCTATGCTTCACCATAAACAACATTAAAATACTCTCTGACCCCTTTCTCACACTTACCAAATGCAATCCATCAGCAAACACCGTTGGCTCTCTTTGAAATGATATCAATCTTTCATCACCTCCACCATTCTCATTGTACTTAAGCTATCTCATCTAGATGATTGCAATAGCTTCCTACCAGGTTGGCCTGCTTCTGCCTTATACTATTTTCCACAGTAACCATAGTAATTTGTTTAAAATGAAAGTAAGATTATGTCACTTCTCTGATCAAAACTTGCCAATGGCTTTCCTTTGCACAAAGAATAAAATTCAAACTTTTTTCTACCATGATCCGAAAGTCACTGTCATCTCACCCCTGGCTACCTCTCCGATCCTGTTTCTTACAACTTTCTCCTTGCTCACTGTGCTCCAGCCCCACCAGCCCTCTGGCTGCTCCTTGAACACACAAATTCTGCTCCATCCTCTGGGTCTTTGCAAGTGTTAATCTGCCTGGAACACACACCTGTATTTTCCCAGACACCTGTATGGCTGCTTCTCTCATGTCCTTCAGATTTCTGCTTCTCTGTCACTTCATCCTAGATGTCTTATCTGACCACTGTATCTCAAGCAACATCCCCAACCCCTCTCTGTCCTCTTACTCTGCATACAAGTGTGCATTGATTTATTGTCTACCTCCTCCCACATATTACAATGTAAGCTCCATGACATCTGTTTTGTACATTGGTCTGCCCTAAGACCTACAGTGATGTGTAGCCTATAGTTAAGTACATCTACACTAATAAAAGAGAAACATGGTAATTGGCGTACGACCGCTACCCTTCCCATTGGCTAATCAGCGTATCCTTATGCAAATTAACTGTCAGCCAAGATGGCGGCCGGCAGCCAGGCAGCTGGAAGCTAACAGGAGGCTTGCTTGCTGTGGACTCCAACGTTCCCCGCCGGCCTCTGAGCTTCAGTTGGAAACATAGTAACATTTATAGAAGATAAACAAAACTCCAGAAACCTCCTGTCAGTCAGCCGGGATCTCAGAGCTGGAGTCGCAACATTGTTTCGAATACAGAAAACAAAGGCCAGAAACCTGCTTTCAGCCGAGCCTCAGAGAGAAAGCCGGCTCTCAGCTCCAGTGACAGCCATAGAAGGTAAATAAATGCCAGAATAAAAAAAAAAGAAAAAAAGGAGAGGTTTGGAGCTCCAGTTGCCCGCCAGCCTGAAAACGGCCCTCAGCCCCTCACCCAGACTGGCCAGGCACCCCAGTGGGGACCCCCACCCTGAAGGGTGTGTGACCAGCTGCAAAAAGCCATCATCCCCTCATCCAGGCTGGCCAGGCACCCCAGTGGGGACCCCCACCCTGAAGCAACAAGATGGCGGCTAATTTGCATACTGAAGGCAGGCGGCAGCAGGCAAGGCTGTCTGCGATCTGGGACCTGGATCTGTGACCCTGCCGGGCGGGAGCAGTGGAGCTGCGAGGCCTCCCGGCACC
Source organism: Myotis yumanensis (assembly GCF_028538775.1). Classification (NCBI taxonomy): domain Eukaryota; kingdom Metazoa; phylum Chordata; class Mammalia; order Chiroptera; family Vespertilionidae; genus Myotis; species Myotis yumanensis. The sequence goes on from NW_027223753.1 coordinate 181,058,442, forward strand.
AGGATCAGCGTGACAAGGGGCAGCGCCCAAACCCCCTGATCGGCCCTGCGGCTCTGTGTGTGACAGTGGCGGCACCCCAACCCCCCCCACAGGCCCTGCTCTATGTGAGACGGGGTAGAGCCATACCTCCCCATCGGCCCTGCCCTGAGTGTGACAGGGTGTGGCTCCTCAACTACCCCCCCCCCCCCACGGGCCCTGCTCTGTGTGTGACAGGGGGCGGTGCCCCAGCTCCCCTATTGGCCCTACTCTGTGCGTGACAGGGGGGAGCTCCTCAACCCCCTGATTGGCCCTGCTCTGTGCATGACAGGGGGGAGCTCCCAAAACCCCTGATTGACCCTGCTCTGTGAGTGACGGGGGGAGCTCCTCAACCCCCTGATTGGCCCTGCTCTGTGCATGACAGGGGGGAGCTCCCAAAACCCCTGATTGACCCTGCTCTGTGCGTGACAGAGTACGGAGCCCCAATCCCCCTGATGGTCCCTGCTCTGTGTGTGACGGGGCAGCGCCCCAACCCCCTGATCGACCCTGCTCTGTGCGTGGCAGGGGGTGGCGCCGCAACTTCCCTATCGACCCTGCCTTGAGTGTGACAGAGGGCGGTGCCCCAACCCCCCAATCGGCCCTACCCTGAGCATGACTAGGGGTGGCATTGCAACCTCCCGATCCGCCCTGCTCTGTGCATGACAGGGGGCGGCGCCCCAACTCCCCAATCGGCGCTGCTCTGAGCCCGACCAGGGGCTGCACCTAGGGATTGGGCCTGCCCTCTGCCACCCAGGAGCAGGCCTAAGCCAGCAGGTCATTATCTCCTGAGGGGTCCCAGACTGCGAGAGGGCACAGGCAGGGCTGAGGGACCCCCTCTCCCCACCGAGTGCACAAATTTTTGTGCACCGGGCCTCTAGTAATAAATATTTGATAAATGAATAAAAAACAAATGAATTAACCAAGAATGACAATATGACCACACTCAGGCTCTGTAATGACTAAAAGCTAGAATTTACTATGAGCAATGGGCCATCATAGCTGTAGAGTATGTTTTCATATTACTCTCTGATTCCTTCTCACTGGGTGATAGCCTTTAATCAGTAGTTTTGTCTAGACCGAGGGAACTTCTTTAGGTCATGTTGCAAAATCCTAGACCTTGCTTATGTTTTTGTACTAGGCAGTCTTTACTTGGAACTCTAGGATCATTGACATAATGTCAAATCTTTGTTTTGTGTTAGAATTAATATTTCTCCTCTGGTGATGTTGTTCTGTATTTGGAAGATAATTATTTCACCCCTCCATGTTGTGATAATGAATTTTTCTCTTTTTATAAATTATATATTTGATAGGAGTTTTTTAAAAGTATATGATATTTTAGAAAATTTGAAAAACTCAGAAATATATTTAAAAAATAACTTATCCTTGTGATTTAGTATTTGTCTAGGATTTTTAGCTAGTTCTCCTGGGCTACAGTACACTCTTGAAGTTAGTTTTGGCCATTTACTTGCTCTTTCAGTGAAATAGAATGTTAGTGACATGTACCAGTTCCAGATAGAAGTTTTGAGAACTGTGCACATTTCACAACAGTCTTCTTCTGGTCTTAATTATCATGGAAGGATGTGTGGTGATGAAGCCTTCATGAGTCTGAGTCTCTAACGGACTCCATGAGCAGAACATCCCTGCCTATATAAATAAATAGGAAAGAAATAAGCTTTTTGTGGGACCATGGGATTGTTTGTTACCACAGTATAATGTCATCTGAGCTGATGAATATAATCTCTATATATAAAAGCCCAGAGACCAGAACGGCGGAATGACCAGTAAGACCAGAACAACAGGTGGCTATGATGTGCACTGTGGCAGCCAACCAGCCTGATCTGGCCCCCGATCAGCCCCCAACATCCAGATTGGGGGTGGGGATGGCTGGCCAACTTCCTGTGCCCTCCCCCCCCCCCCCCCAGCTGGCCCCACTCCCAATCGGCCCCCAACACCCCGATCGGGGGCAGGGCCAGCCAGCGAACCACCCACGATCCCTTACCCCTGCCAGCCTGGCCTGATGGTCCTCCTTTGGGGCGGGCTGGCAGGACCCCACCCATGCACAAATTTATGCACCAGGCCTCTAGTTAATTATGAAAAAATTGGAAAATACAGAATTATTTAAAAATGAAAAAAAATTATTATTCTAGTATCTTAGCAAATATCCTCTGAAATTTTAGAAGTCTATATATGCACTTTTTATTTATAAATTTATATGTGCTTATTTATAAATTTATATATGTGCTATTTTATTTATTTTAGTTTTCTAATTTATTAGCTATAATATTTCCTTTTTTATTTTTTTAAATATTTAAAATATTTTTATTACATTTTATTGGAGTGACATTGTGATATTTTAAAGATAGGGCTTATGCTCAATATTTTCTTATGTGATCCTTTTTTTCACTCACTAGTAGTAAAATATTTTCTATATCATTTAATATTTTTCAGCCACCTGATTTTTAAATATCTACATAATAGTATATCATTTTCTTTTCCTATGAATCTATTCACTTTGTGTGCTATGCATTGGAAAACTCAGAAATATATTTTTAAAAATTAACTATTAACCTTTGGTAGGGAAAGGCTTTTCTGACTGGTGACTTTACTACAAAGGAATCATGCATTTGTGCTGCATCTTGACACTTCGCAACCAACTTGATTAAACAATTTCCAGGAGACAGTAGCTCAGAGGTCATCATTTAAACATTTACTACTTAATATTAAACAGGTTACATAATACAATTGAAAATACTCTGCAGTAAATCATTTCTGAAGGCAAGAAATTTTTTTTTTGGTAACAATAATCAGTTCCAAATCTTTATAAATAAGTTTTTTATATGTTAGGTTTTATTATAGTGGGTCACATCTGTTGTAACCAATATCCATACATTAAAGTTTCTGTAGCTCAGTGCTGTTATTATTAATAAGAATAAAGCTTTGCCATTTAAAGTTGAAAGCAATAAATGGAAAATGCCAACTTGAATGTAAGAGTTACATCTATGTCAGTCCTGGGAAATTCATTTCATTTCAACAGAGTGAAATAATATTGGCCACACAAAATTTATTTCTTGTATTTTTATCTTTAAAAATTTATTTTTTTTCTGATATATTGCCTTGGGCAAGGGAAACAAATAAAAACCCACACAAATGGGAATACATCAAACTAAAAAGGTTTTGCATAGCAAAGGAAACCATCAACAAAATAAACAACCTACTAACTGCGAGAACATATTTGCCAATGATACATCTGATAAGGGGTTAATTTCCAGAATATATAAAGAACTTATACAACTCAACACTAGGAAGACAAACATTCTAATTAAAAAATGGGCAAGGAACACTTGAATAGACACTTCTCCAACAAGGACATACATATGGTCAGTAGATATATGAAAAAATGGTCAATGTCACTAATTATCATAGAGATGCAAATTAAAACGACAATGTGATATCACCTCACACCTGTCAGAATGGCTTTCATCAATGACCCTGCTATTCCATGCCAGGGAATATATACAAAGGAACCTGAAACACTGATTTGAAAGAATACTAGTATATGCACCCCTATGTGCATTGCAGCATTTTTTTTACAATAGCCACAATTTGGAAGCAGCCTAAGTATTCAGCAGTAGATGAGTGGATAAAAAGCTGTGGTACATTTACACAGTAGAATATTACTCGGCTGTACAAAAGAAGAAAATCTTACCCTTTGCAGCCCCATGAATGACCTGGGGAGCATAATGCTAAGTGAAATAGGCCAGTCAGAGAAAGGCAAGGAATCTAATGAACAAAATAAACAAACAAACAAAATAAAAACAGACTTATAGATATAGAATAGACTGACAGCTGTCAGAAGGGAGCGTGGGTGGGGGGCTGAGTGAAAAAGGTGAAGGGATTAAGTAAAAAACCCACAAAAAATCTCATAGACACAGACAACAATATAATGATTAATGGGGGAAGCGGGGGATTGGGGGAGGTGGAAGAGGATATAGGAGGCATAAATGGTGATAGATGGAGACTTGACTTTGGGTGGTGAACACACAATACAATATACAGATGATGTATTATAGAATTGTACACTTGAAAGCTATGTAATTTTATTAATCAACTAGAGACTCAGTGCACAAAATTTGTGCACTGAGGGGGGGCGGTGTCCCTCAGCCCAACCTGCACCCTCTTGCAATCCAGGACTGCTGGCTCCTAACTGCTCACCTGCCTGCCTGCCTGATTGCCCCTAACCACTCTGCCTGCCTGCTTTATCATCCCTAACCACTCACCTGCCTTCCTGATTGCCCCTAATCACTCTGGCTGCCTGCCTGATTGCCCCTAGCTGCCTCTGCCTTGGCCACCGCAGCTTCGTCCAGAAGGATGTCCGGAATGACATCCAGAGGTCGTTCAGCTGTCCAGTCTACTTAGCATATTACACTTTTATTATTATAGATATCACCCCAATCAATTCAATAAAAATAAAAAAAGAATCTATTGTTACTATTACAAAAGGATAATTGTTGACATGTAAGATTTTGCCTTAAATTTTGTGTGGTTCAGTTAGTTGGGCATCATCCATGCACCAAAAAATTGCTGGTTTGATTCCTGGTCAGGACACATACCCAGGTTGCTGGTTCAATCCCCAGTAGGGGTGCATGCAGGAAATGTTTCTCTCTCTCTCTCTCTCTCTCTCTCTCTCTCTCTCTCTCTCTCCTTTCTCTTTTACTCTCGCGTAAATTAATAAAATAAAAACAAAGAAAAGAGGATAGTTTTTTTTTTTTGGGGGGGGGTCACCTCTTAAGCTGCTCATTCTCATTCTAATCCTCTGATCTGGACTGACATGAATGAGCTCCATGGTCCCTGTCACTTTCAGTTTCTGACTCACACCAAGGAGATTCCTGTGTGCCTGCAATTCCAGCTGGAGTCATGGCTTCTCATTGGAGAACAAGTCATCTTCTGGTGGTTTTGTTTAATCATTAATAGTAGTGGTGTTGGCAGAGAGTTTTATTGTCTACCATGTTTTTTTTTCTGGAGCTTACAATGAATGTGCTGAGAATTGGACATAAATCCAAAGCCTATCTTATCCAGGCTGCATCTATTCTAGACAGTAAAAGTCTGAATTTACCCGGGTATTGTTATGCATCTTAAGGTGCATTAGTGTGAGTTCAGGTCCTCTAAGGAGTAAACTGTGAGATGGGATTAGACCTGCAAGAGGTCTATTGGGTAAAACACCCATGAAGCATAAAGGTGCGGGATCAGGAAGAAACTTCAGACTGCAGTGTAGGTCCACCAGTGTAGGACCCCTGCACAGTTCTGAGAAAGTTTCAGCTTCACCAATGGGGCTCCTTGTGGTTAGGGTGCTCATTAAAGGAATCCCATATTGACAGAGAATTGGCCTGGGTTATGTACCACTGTGTTCATTCACTGGCTGGGAGCAGCTGGGCGAAGTATGGTGTGAATCTGCAGTGGGTTCAAAGGTATGGCAGACAGAGGTGGTCAGTCATGTGTTCTCCTTGCTGCAGGTTCTCCTGAAGGGAGAGTAAGCACGTCCATGGCCCCACAGCACTATGACAGAAACACTGCAGAGCCCAAGGTAGAGCCTAGACTTAAGGGCACTTTGGTGTGGGATCACTGTTCTGGGTTGAAAATTTGGCTCCATTATAGTTAATTGTGAACAAGTCACTATACCTCTAGAGCATCAGTTCTCAACCTGTGGGTTGCGACCCCTTTGGCGGTCGAACGACCCTTTCACAGGGGTCGCCTAAGACCATCCTGCATATCAGATATTTACATTACGATTCATAACAGTAGCAACATTACAGTTATGAAGTAGCAACGGAAATAATTTTATGGTTGGGTCACAACATGAGGAACTATATTTAAAGGCCCAGAACGTTGAGAACCACTGCCTAGAGCAGGGGTGGGAACCCCTGGCACATGTGCCAAACATGGCACGCCAGTAACTTTTGCTGGCACGTGAAACCCTCTCTTATAATCTTCCATTTACAATTTTTTTCTTAATATCGACTTTTTTATTTTTCAGATAAATTCAGTGAGGGTGCATCTTAGATAAATAAATAATTTTACATAACAAGTTATCTTAAAGGCCATAGACATGGATTGACGAGAGAGGGGAAGAGCAATTTCTATGCCTCTGCCTTAACTCTCCCTGCCTTCCTAGATCCGACCAGTGTTTTGGTTTCATCCACATACGCTTGTGAATCTTTGTTCTCAGTGATGAATTTTGTTAAGTCTCGTAATAAGAGTAGCCTGACAGATGACAGTAGTAGCTCGTGCATATCTCTGAAGGTCACGAAATATAAACCTGATGTAAAATCTCTGTCATCAGTGATGCAGCAGCAAAAGCCCCACTGATAATATCAAACGGAGTCATAAAGTTTTCTATCGGACTATCAGTGTACATGTATACATTAAAAAATAAATGTATTTTTCATCATCATATACTGTGTTTTTGTCGCTCGAATGAATTTTATTATTTCTTCAAGGTTCTTCACATACATACACCTTAAGAGATATCAAGTAGGCATAACATGTTCTCAAAAAATTAGGGTTGGCACGCAGAAGAATTTTGAGTCAGAGATTTTGCTGGTTTTGGCATGCACTCACAAAAAGGTTGCCTACCCCTGGCCTAGAGCATTGCTTTTCTCATCTAAAAATGATGTTGATAATAGTCACAAAGCAGGCTGCTGTGTTGATGAAATCAGTTTGTGATGTGTAAGTTCCTAGTAGACAATATGTGTTGTCCTGTTATTCTCCCTTTTTTAATTAGAATTTTATTTTTTCAATTATAGTTTAATTTCAATATGATTTTATAATGGTTTCAGATATACAGCATAGTGGTTAGATAAATACAAAGTGTTCCTCCTGATGTTTCTAGTACCCATCTGGCACCATACATAGTCATCGCAATATTATTGACTATATTTCCTATGTGTACTTTACATCCCCATGACTATTTTGTAACTACCAATTTGTATTTCTTGTTCTTCTCCCATTCTTTCAACATTCTTTACTTCTTTCTTGTCAGTCTATCTCCCTCTTTCCTTTCATCTTTCTCTTCCCTCCCTTCCTCCCACCTTTCCTTCTTCCCTCCCTCCCTCCCTCCCTCCCTCATCACTGATGACAGAGATTTTACATCAGGTTTATATTTCGTGACCTTCAGAGATATGCACGAGCTACTACTGTCATCTGTCAGGCTACTCCCTTCCTCCCTTCCTTCCTTCCTTCCTTCTTTCCTTCCTTCCTTCCTTCCTTCCTCCCTCCCTTCCTTCCTTCCTTCCTTCCTTCCTTCCTTCCTTCCTTCCTTCCTTCCTTCCTTCCTTCCTATTTCCTTCCTTTTTATTCCTCCTTTCATCACTTCTTTCTAAGTTGAAAGGTGATTTAAGCCAAGTAATTTCACATGGGGAAAAATTTAGTAGATGAGCAGTTTGACAACCTATTCTTTATCACTAGAACACCAATCAAAACCTTGTTTCATATTTTTGATATCTCAGTAATGTTTTTTTTCCAAACAAAAGTTTTATACAGCATTATATAAATAGAACACCTTTTTTTTTTTTTTAACAATGTGGTCCCATTTTTTTAAAAAATCTTTATTATTCAGATTATTACAGATGTCCCTCTTTTTTCCCCCCATAGCTCCCCTCCACCCAGTTCCCAGTTCCCACCCCACCCCAGGCCCTCGCCACCCCCGCTGTCACATCCATAGGTACTGCATACATGCATATAAGATCTTTGTCCAATCTCTTCCCGCACCCCCCACACCCCCTTCCCCCTGAGAATTGTCAGCCTGCTTCCTTTCCATGCCCCTGATTCTATTACATTCACCAGTTTATTCTGTTCATCAGATTTTTTTCATTTGATTTTTAGATTCACTTGTTGATATATATGTATTTGTTGTCACTTTGTTGTTCATAATTTTTATCTTTACCTTTTTCTTCTTCTTCCTCTTTTTAAAGAATACCCTTCAGCATTTCATATAATGTGGTTTGGTGGTGATGAACTCCTTTAGCTTTTTCTTATCTGTGAAGCTTTTTATCTGACCTTCAATTCTAAATGATCGCTTTGCTGGGTAGAGTAATCTTGGTTATAGGTTCTTGCTATTCAAATATTCACTTTGAATATTTCTTGCCTCTCTCTTCTGGCCTGTATAGTTTCTGTTGAGAAATCAGCTGACAGTCTTATGGGTACTCCCTTGTAGGTAACTATTTTTCTCTTGCTGCTTTTAATATTCTCTCTTTGTCTTTTGCCATTGGCATTTTAATTATGATGTGTCTTGGTGTGGTCCTTTTTGAATTCCTCTTGTTTGGGGTTCTCTGCACTTCCTGGACTTGTAAGTCAATTTCTTTCACCAGGTAGGGGAAGTTTTCTGTTATTATTTCTTCAAATAGGTTTTCAATATCTTGCTGTCTCTCTTCTTCTGGCACCCCCATAAGAATGTTGGTACGCTTAAAGTTGTCCCAGAGGCTCCTTACACTATATTCATATTTTGGACTCTTTTTTATTTTTGCTTTTCTGGTTGGGTGTTTTTTGCTTCCTCGTATTTTAAGTCTCTGACTTGATTCTTGGGATTCTCTAGTCTACTGTTGAATCTCTGAATATTACTCTTTATTTTAGTCAGTGTATGCTTAGTTTTCCATTTTTTTTGGCATTCTCATTAAGATCCTTGAAGATCTCACTAAGTTCCTCAGAGGTTTCTAGAAGATTCTTGAGTAACCTTATAACTGTGGTTTTGAACTCTATATCCAGTAGTTTGCTTTCTTCCATTTCTTTCATTTGTGACTTGTTTCTTTGTCTCTGCATTTTGGCTGTTTCCCTGTATTTGTTTCTATTTATTGGGTAGCTGCTAAGTCTCCTTGAGTTGATAGAGTGGCCTTGTGTAGTAGGTGTCCTATAGGGCCCAGTGGCTCAGCTTCCCCAATCACCTGAGGTGGACACTCTTGGTGCACCCCTTTGTGGGCTGTGTGCACAGACTTATAGTTGAGCCTTGATTGCTGTTGGTATCACTGGGAGGAATTGACCTCCAGGCCAATTGGCTGTGGGGACCATCTGAGACTATAGTGGGAGAGCTGCTGTGCAGGAGACACCCTTACAAAGCAGGACTTGCTTCAGTAGGGCTTTAGTGCTCACTGCGTCCGCCCCTTGAGTGTGTCACTTATGGATGTGAAGAGTTGAAATGTGGTATGGTCTTGCACTGACCACTGGGTACACTGGCTCTTGGATTTCCAAGGAGGTGCAAAGTCAGCCACTGCCTGGGGCTACCCAGCAGGAGCTACAGAGAGATCTGCAGATTCCTCCTCTTTGTATCAGGTTTGGAAGTGCCCAGAGGAGGCCTAGCTGTGAAGCAAGGCAGGCTGGTGCTGGTGCAGCCTTAGGCCTTCTTTTGATAGCTTTGGGGCTTCCTGACCCAGTTGCAGCTTTTTTGACAGGTTTTAGGCTGAGAAAGGACAGGACACTCATATGCAAAAGCCGCTGTGCACAGCTTGGGTGGGGTTGTAAATTGGGTAGGGTGGGGTCTCAGGGTATCTCCAGGGCAGAGCAAATAGAAATGGCTGCCAGTCAGCCCTGGGACTGGGGTGTCCCAGCACAAGAACAATGACTGTTGCGAGCACCTCAGTCTGGAAGAAAGCCTCCCCTGCATTCTTGCCCCAATGCCAGACAGTCTAGTTTCTCCCCATATGTGTCTGGGTCTCCCCCGAGTCTCGCCTGGCATTGGAGCTCAGAGCAAGTGGGAGTTTGTATCTCCCTCATTATTAAAAAAGTGGCACATCTGGGTGCCAGCCCATTCTGCACCTCCTCACCTCCTACCAATCTCAATGCACTTTCTTCTTTACCTCTCTAGTTGTAGTACTTCCACTCAGCCAGCTTTCCCATGATTCTGGATGATAGTTGTTATGTATTTTAGTTGTAATTTTGATGTGGTTGTGGGAGGCAGCAAGCACAGGTGTTTACCTATGCTGCCATCTTGGTTATCCCCAGTAATGTTTTTAAAAAAATATATATTTTATTGATTTTTTACAGAGAGTAAGGGAGAGGGATAGAGAGTTAGAAACATCGATGAGAGAGAAACATCGATCAGCTGCCTACTGCACACCCTTTCCTGGGGATGTGCCCACAACCAAGGTACATGCCCTTGACTGGAATCGAACCCGAGACCCTTCAGTCTGCAGGCTGATGCTCTATCCACTGAGCCAAACTGGTCAGGGCCCCAGTAATGTTTTTTGTATATGCCACACAATCATACATATATCCTAGATTTACTTGTTATTTAGAAATATTTTCCTATATCAATATTTCCAAAAAATTATAAGCTCAAAAAAATATCTGATGACTTATTAGGTATTGGTCCTATGCATGTGTGAAGCTTCAGCAAATACATCCTGAAGGTGAAAGTTAAATGACATTTTATTCCATATTTCACTAACTCTATTAGAATATTTTGAATCATTATTTTAAATAGGTGCCATTAACTGGGGATTTAAACATTTTGTTTTCAAGTATTTTCTCATAAAAAAGGTGTTTAATATTCATTTAAACATGATTGTTTTCTTTTTATATCTTCTTTCTTTCTCCCTTCCTTTCTCCCTTCCTTCCTTCCTTCCTTCCTTTCTTTCTTTCTTTCTTTCTTTCTTTCTTTCTTTCTTTCTTTCTTTCTTTCTTTCTTTTTTCCTTTCTTTTATCAGACTCAACCTCCTCATTCTGGATTTTAAGACTACCTACAGATCCACCCCCAACAGTCATTTAAAAAATCTTTCCCATGGGCTTTACTAGTTCTCATCAATCAGATCATTTTAGCAATTGGTACCTGTTTACACTGAATTAGAAATTCCATTGGGCCCAACTAAAAATGAGAACCTTCTCTCCCTTTATCCTTTTTGGAATCCTATTCAAAAATCCATGTTATACAAAATACTTATCTCACTTTTAAAGTCTAGTGTGGGTGAAAGGACTGCTGCTTTTCTTTCATCAATTCTCAGAATTGTTTTTCACCCAGCTGTCCCATTCATTGACAAAAACAACAACATAAAAGAGGAAATAAAAGTACTATTAATGTGCATCTAGATTATAAAAGCTTTATGTCAAAAAGAATGAGTAAACTACTTTGGAATAAACTACTAGGGAAGAAGGAAAAAATTAGAATTTCTGCTTCACATTTCTGGAGAGAAAGTTAAAGTGTTTTTACTACCTAATTATTTTAATATGACTGGATCACCCTTTATAGTTCATACATATGTATATACGTATATATTTATCATAGGCAGAACATGGATGTTCAGAAGGGAATAGCAGCAGGAGACATCATTACCTCTTGCTCTTGATCCTGGTGAAGTCCTGGTTAGATAGAACCTGAAGCCAAGGTAGATTTTTAGGAACCTTTTCTCTGTTAGCAGGTGTACAGCTAGCTTGATGTTAAATACATTGTTCAAATGGTATCATCAAGGATGCCAGAAAGGCTGGTCTGTAAATAAACCAATAAAATAAAAATAGTTCTCAAAATGTTCTTAGAAAATTCATGCGCAAACTCTGGACCAATGTACGAGTTAGGTGTTAGGAGACTTGCCAACTTATCTCTTTAAGCTTTAGTTCCTCAGTGATCAAATGATCACATCTTTCCCCTATCTTGCCTTATTGGGAAGGAAGAACTATCACTTTTCTTATGGATCATTGCTTAATCAATGAAACAATCACTCAATTAACAAGTCAACCACCCAACAGACATTTATAGGGCATCTCTATACAAAAGATGTTTCTTCTCTGTATAATGGACTATGAGGACTTCACATATGTAAAATAATGTTTACACTTTTAAAGCTAAACAAATGTTAGGCATTGTTATGATTAATAATAAAGATACCTCCCTCCCCTTGTTCATCCTGATCTGATACCTAAAGTCAAAGTCTATCCAGAGCATTGTTGAATAGCTAGCACTCTGGATGTGTTAGGGATCATCAGGCTATCATATTCACCGTCTACAACTTGACTCATTCTGCTTTGCTTAGTGTTTGCCAGCCTTGCCTCTGACCTCTAGCCTTATCTCCATGTCTCTGAATGCACTAAGGGGAATGAGCTCTTGATTCCTAATATTATTATAGAAATATTCTGATTAATATGGCTGCTCACTTACCGCATGTTCTCATTCCTTAAATACATCTATCTTCCAGGCACTTAGGCCACCACTTGGGCCAATTCCTTCATGGCCCCTTGGGTTCTACCTTAGTTCCAGTCTCAATAATAAATATATTTCCCCAAATATCTTCCTGACTGAAATTCCCTCCTCTGTGCCCCCATAAAATGCAATGTTATCCGAAAAGAGTGGCTCATCAAACCATCATAAAGTTTTAATACCTGAGCTAGAAACATTGCCAGATTACCCAGTCAGCATCTTGGAGAAAAGTGAGAAAATAGAACATGCCGAAAATGTGTTTTGAGAGGGTGGCAAGGAGTGGTGGTGGGACAGAGTCTGTCAGAAAATGGTCCAGAATGTGGCAGATTTCAGTGGAAATCCATGGGGGGACTTCTTGAGAGTAATGCAATAAGGGAGAGAAAGAATATGGCAACAGAGTTAGAGGATAACAGAGAATGCAAGTTCAAAAGGGCAAATAGGGTAGCCTGTGTCTAAGAGCTCCTGCCATCCTTTATTACTGCCTCTGACATGGCACTCATCTCATTGAGTTGGAATGAGCTGTGCACAGTTTTATGTTCTTTATAGAATCATGAGTTCCTTGAGGTCAGGTACAATGTTTAAATAACCTTTTATTCCCAGTACTTGGTAGTGTACCTGGAAATATTTTAGGTACTCAATGTTACATTAGGAAAAAAAAAAGCCAAAACATTGATTTTGCTGCTGGGTAATTCTGCCTCAGAACTCTAGTCTTTTTCAGAGGCAACTCTTCAAGATGCTAAGTTCCTTGTTTCATGGTAATTAACTATTAAATATCTGATACATGGTTTGTTATTTTAGTTGTGTAAGAAATCAACTCTCACCCTGAAGATATGAGGGAGAAGAGTGGGAGATAAGATCATTGAGAGAGACTGGGGATAGATACACTGGGGAGAACAGTACACTCGCACTTAGTTTACAGGAAATGAAGGGTTACAAGAAGATTTTGACCAGAAAATGAAATTCAGGGGTGTAATTTAGGAATATTAGGGTGCCAGAAATTTGGAGGCTGAAATGGAGTCATGGAAGGTGATAAAAATGGCCTAAACTGGCAGAAGAAGTGAGGAATGTAAAGGAAGCTAGAAATGTAGAATGCTATATATAAAATTAAAAATGGTTTTAAAGGAGAAACAAAACAAAGACAAATATTTCAATGTCATATTGGACTGGTGATATTAATAGCAACAGAGAAGTCAGTGATAAGAATGTTTAGGGAAAAAAGTTTTCCTGGTAGAGAAAAGAAGCAGGATGGTCTTACAGAAAAATGGTGGCTGTGAATTGGACAACCTGGATTTAAATTCCTGCTTTGACCTTGGTTAAGTCACTTCTCAGAGTCTCAGCTTCTACAATTATTAGAAAAATATGAATTTTGGACCAGAAGAGCTTTAAAGACACTTCTAGCTCATCACTGTGGAATTTAGGTCCATTTCTTTAGCTGCTTTATTATTTGGGCACTGAAAGGAAGCTGGATGAGATAGATATGCGATAATTCCTAAACTGAGTATAAAGAACTGGTAATGGATGGCTATTTCCAATCACAACGGAAGAGGGTGTAGTACCTTCGTGTTTGGGATGCCTACTGTAAGAATCGACTTCATAGTAGCTAATCGTTCTGTACCCTGAGACTCTTGCTTTATCAGTAGACTTATTGACTTCTGTTGTTTTTTGCTTGATTCTGGCATTGATCCCCAGTGTGACACCTCATGATGGAAATAGCTGTCCAACTCGGCAATATTGAGAGGGCCCAGAGCCTCTGAAGGAGAGATGGCTGTAGGGAGCCCGTCAAGACATTGCCGTGTATAGTCTGTGCATCCAGACCTCAGAATAAGGAGAACCATGGCAGCCAATGAGAATGAGAATGAGAATGTGCTTTGAGAAGGAAATAGATGGAAAGCCAAGAGAGGACATAAATGAGTTTCAGGGCAGGTTCTTTCTAGTGGCTGTCTGGGAAGGGAAGATGGAGGGCAGAGCGAGTTGATTGGAGGGCAGGAGAAGGATTGATTTGGAGGCAGGACAGCAAGGCTGGTTTATTGACTGAGGGAGGCTACGAAGAGGCATAGAGCACTGGCAAGGCGGCAGAGATACTGCATCAAGCTGTAGACCTGGAGAGCTGGACATTACCTGGAGTGAAGATCACAGTTGAGGCAATAAATAGAACTCCATCAGTTTCAGTCTGGCGCTGACATTAACCTAATTTTCTAGGAAAGTCATATTTTTCAATTTTGTGAAATTGTGCTACAAGTGGAGGCTTTGCTCTTACCTTCTCAGGAGAAATGAGTTTCACTGTAATTGCTTTTTATTTTCATCACTGAGTAAAATACTTCAGTGTCCCTAACTTCCTATCAGTGCCCCAGGCTTTCATGTGCTCAACTTGTTTTAATTCTCATCAATAGGAGAATAAGCCCTGAAGAGAACATTTAAGGGTTTGAACTGATTGCATCCCCAAATCAAGCAAAGCGTTTCCAGATGCTGCAGTGTGCTGCATAAATGCAATGAAAATTGCCATGCACATCAGCATCGCTGCTATTCTTATGGACATGAACAAATTCTATCTTTCATTGCCCATTTTGCTATAGTTCTCTGACTTAATGATTCCCCATTTCAGAGAGAGACTCCATTAGCATTTGCAGATGTCAATGTAAATGCAGGAGGAAAATGCTTTAGAACATGACCTAATCAGGCAAGACCCTAGATATCTTGCTGCTTGGAAAAAAAAAATCAGAAGGAAAAAACTAGTTTCCATTGGATGAGTATAAAAAATCCTAGAAAAGTAACAATGGCCCAGTCAGCATGGCTCAGTGATTGAGCATCGACCTATGAACCAGGAGGTTATAGTTTAATTCCCAGTCAGGGCACACATGCCTGGGTTGCAGGCTCAATCCCCAGTGTGGTGTGTGCAGGAGGCAGCTGATCAATGATTCTCTTTCATCATTGATGTTTCTATCTCTCCCTACCACTTCCTCCCTCTCTGAAATCAATAAAAAATACTAAAAAAATAGAAAAAAGAAAAGTAACAATGAAAGCTTTAGTTACTCCTTATGTTTTATTCATTCATTCATCCATTCATTCGCTGCCTCATTCTGCAAAGAATTTGAGGAGGCATATCACAAATACACATGCAAAGAAATAAAAAGTAGAAGGAGATTAGAAAATTAGGACAGGGAAAATGGAATAATATAATTATGGCAACTATAAGTAGACTTCTTATTTGTTTCTGTGCTTTCTGATAGCAGGAAAAAAATGAGGTATATAATCAGTGATAAAGCTCTTGTTATTGGAAAGTTCTAAGCATGTTAGTTTCCTAAGAGGAAATTTTTTTTCTAGCACTGAATTAATTAAAAAAAGAGAAAACCTCATATGGAACTTTGTAAAGGGTCATTGAGTAATGTAATGTGTGATGGCCTTAACATTTTTATACTGATTTCAGTTACAAATATCAGATGTTTGCTTCTGGCAATGACCTTTGATAGAAGCTAAGGGAATATTAATAACTGTAATGTGGCATAAAAGCAGTTCTCAAGGAGCTTAATTTTCTGGAAATGAATGCCAGACTATTGGAAGTCCGGCTTCATTCAGGCAGATAGAACAAGTCTGTTTCTCAAGTTTGAGGAATGTATAAACCTTTGATTTAGGAGTAATTGTTCAGGGTATTCTGGTTCCACGCGAAATGGAGGAAGCACAGCCCATTCTGTATCTCCCAACGAATGCAGCTATAAAACAGGGGCAGGATTCACCGAACAGCTATTTAAAGGCTGAACAAAGTAAATAGCCTTGAGAAAAATGAGGATCAGGAAGAATAGAAAAATTCAAAACACCACCAAACTGGCAGTGAGCTTCCCATTTAGTTTACTTCAGCTTCCCCTGAGTGGAACTCGTTGCAGCTGAAAACCTAGGAGTGGCCACTAGCATGGGCAGAGAGAGTTCTAGGAGAAGCCCTCCAATTCTGGCTTATGAAGCAGTAAAGTGATTTTCTAAAGCTAATAGAGAGTGCAGAAACCTCTGTCACCTTAAAAAATTATTAATTAAGATTTTTTTCTCTCTCTCTCTCTCTCTTTTTTTTGCTTCCTAATCCTCAAGCAATCCTATGGAAGTGGCAATAGCAAAGCCAATAGGAACCTGCAGGAGCCAAATTACTAAAGGTACTGTCTTAGTTTGTGCTACTATAACAAATTACCATAGACTGGGTGGCTTAAACAACAAACATTCATTTCGCATAGCTCTGGAGGGTGAGAAGTCTAAGACCCAGATGTCGGCAGATTTGGTGTGTGGTGAGGGCACCTAGTTTGCAGATGGCTGCCTTCTTGTATCCTCTCATGTCTGAGAAAGAGAGTCCTAGTTTCTATATCTTCTTATAAGGACATAATCCCATCATGGGAGATTTCACCCTCATGATCTCCCCTAAATCTAATTATCTACCAAAGGCCCCACCTCCTAATAGCATCACATTGGGGGTTAGAATTTCAACACATGAAGTTGGGGGTAGGGAATAAAAACATTCAGTCCTTAATAGGTAGGCAAACATCCTCTCTAATCAGAGGAGCTATGATCATAAAAAAGAGGGATGCACTAACTCCCAGTGGTTTCCCCCTCCTTTTCTGCTGTTCTATAGTTTGATCTGAGATGTAGGCACAGTGTGGGGTAACTAAAACCTCAGTGTTCTGCCAGATGACCAAAAGGGGAACAACAGGGAGCCAAAAAGTACCGAGGAGAGCCTGGTAGGAGAGGACTTGAGAATGCAACCCGTTAAAGTTATAAATGAACTTCTAAGCTCATCCATGAGCTGCACGGTGTGGATCTAATCCTGAAAAACATACGTAGACTTTAAGAACTGAACTATGGGATATATCAGTGCTCAAGATCCAAACTGACTTATGGGATTTCTTAACTAAAGAATGACTGAAGGGATTTCTTGAGTCAATAGGGAAATGATACAAAAAGAAAACTTGTAACTTTTGGAGTGAAAGAAGAGTACTAGAAGTGGTAAATATCTGGGTAAATATAATGAACTATTCACTTAGTGAGTACTTTAAAATGTTTGATAATTTAAAGCAAAAATATTTCTGATAGTGTTTCAATGTATGTACATGTAATATATAACTGCAACATAAATAGGAGAGGGTAAGAGACATATATGGTGGTAAGATTTCTACAGATCACTCAAAGTCATAGAATATTGATTCTATATGATCTGTAAAAATTATGTATATATTACTTAATCAATAGAGAACCCCTCTCCAATTATACTAAGAGATATAGTTAAAAACAAAGTAACTTAAAAGAGAATACTAATGTTAAAAATAACCTGAAAAATAATTTAGAATAGCCAAGACATATTTAATACATATAAAACTACAGTAACCAAGACATTGTAGCATTGGCAAAGAGTGGGCACATAGAATAATAAAAAGGAGTCCAGAATTAGATCCACACATGTAACTCATTGATTTTGACAATGATAGAAAGTTATTCAAAAGCAAAAACATTTCTGGCAGGTGTGGCTCAGTTGGTTGGGCATTGTCCCATGCACCGAAAGGTTGCCAGTTCCATTCCTGGTCAGGGCACAGGTTTTGGTTGCAACTTGAGCCTCCTTGGGAGGCGTGCAGGAGGCAGCCAATCAATGTTTCTCTCTCACATCATGTTTTGCTCTCTTTCCCTTCCTCTTTCTCTAAAAAAAATCAATAAGAAAATCTTTAAAAAATGGTGTTGAACAGATACCACAGAAATAAAAAGAAACATGAAGATTACTTTGAACAATTACATGCCAACAAATTAGATAACCCAGAAAAAATAAGCTCTTAGAAACATACAACCTACCAAAACTGAATGATGAAGAATTAGAAAATCTGAACAGACCAATGACAACTAAGAAGATGGAAGCAGTAATAAAAAACTTTCAATAAAGGAAAGCAAATTAAAACCTCAATGAGATTTCATTCCCCACTTATTAGAATGGCTGTCATAAAAAAGACAAGAAATAACTTGTTGAGGATGTAAAGAAAAGCGAACCTTGTACACTGTTGCTAAGAATGTAAATTGGTTCAGTTCCTATGGAAATCAGAGTGTATAAAGATTCCTCAAAAAACTTAAAAATAGAACTTCATACTATAGACTGGAAGAATATATACAAACCACATGTCTCACAAGGGGTTTATATTCTAACTATAGAAAAACTCTCAAAAGTCAATGGTAAGAAAACAAACAACCCAATCAATAAGTGGGAAAAGATTTGAACAAATGTTTAACCAAAGAGAATATCTATGAGGTGTACAACATAATGATTTGATATTTATGTATATTATAAAATGATCACCACAATAAGTCTAGTTAACATGTTGTCATACATAGTGCCCGATATTTTTCTTGTGATGAGAACTTCTAAGATCTACTCTCTTAGCAACTTTCAAATATACAATACAGTATTATTGACTATAGTCACCAAGTATTTTATTACTTTTTATTGCTGAGTAATATTTTGCTTAATGATTATAATTTGTTTACCTTTTTTTTTTTTTTTTTTTCGTTCTACTATATTTTATTCTAAATGTAGGTCAAATATTTTATTTTTTTATTTTTTTATTTTTTTTTTTATTTTCCTCTTAAAGTATTACAAAGGGTATTACATAAGTATCCTTTTTCCCCCCCCCCCGCCCTTGACAAACCACTACCCTCCCTTACCCCCCAGTGTCTTATGTCCATTAGTTATGCTTATATGCATGCATACAAGTCCTTCGGTTGATCTCTTACTCCCCTCCCTCCTGCCCCCCAACTCTCTCTGGCCTTCCCACTGCAGTTTGACAATCAGTTTGAGGCAGCTCTGCCTCTGTATCTATTATTGTTCAAAAGTTTGTAATGGTCTTTATTATCCATGAATGAGTGAGATCATGTGGTATTTTTCCTTCATTGACTGGCTTGTTTCACTTAGCATAATGCTCTCCAGTTCCATCCATGATGTTGCAAATGGTAGGAGTTCCTTCTTTTTAACAGCAGCATAGTATTCCATCGTGTAGATGTACCACAGCTTTCTAATCCATTCATCTACTGATGGGCACTTAGGCTGTTTCCAGATCTTAGCTATGGTGAATTGTGCTGCTATGAACATCTGGGTGCATATATCCTTTCTGATAGGTGTTTCTGGTTTCTTGGGATATATTCCTAGTAGTGGGATCACAGGGTCAAATGGGAGTTCCATTTCCAATTTTTTGAGGAACCTCCATACTGCCTTCCATAGTGGCTGCACCAGTCTGCATTCCCACCAGCAGTGCACAAGTGTTCCTTTTTCTCCACATCCTCTCCAGCACTTGTCGTTTGTTGATTTGTTGATGATGGCCATTCTGACAGGTGTGAGATGGTACCTCATTGTTGTTTTGATTTGCATCTCTCGGATGATTAGTGACTTTGAGCATGTTTTCATATGTCTCTTGGCTTTCTGAATGTCCTCTTTTGAAAGGTGTCTATTTAGATCCTTTGCCCATTTTTTGATTGGATTGTTTATCTTCTTTTTGTTAAGTTGTATGAGTTCCCTATAAATTTTGGAGATTAAGCCCTTATCCGATATGACGTTGGCAAATATGTTTTCCCACGAGGTGGGTTTTCTTGTTGTTTTGTTGATGGTTTCTTTTGCTGTGCAGAAGCTTTTTATTTTGATGTAGTCCCATTTGTTCAGTTTCTCTTTAGTTTCAACTGCCCTAGGAGCTGTATCAGTGAAGAAATTGTTTTGGCATATGTCTGAGATTTTGTTGCCTTTGTATTCTTCTAGAATTTTTATGGTTTCCTGTCGTACATTTAAGTCCTTTATCCATTTTGAGTTTATTCTTGTGTATGGTGTAAGTTGGTGGTCTAGTTTCATTTTCTTGCATATGTCTGTCCAATTTTCCCAACACCATTTATTGAAGAGACTATCTTGGCTCCATTGTATGTTCATGCCTCCTTTGTCAAAAATTAATTGAGCATATTGGTTCGGGCTAATTTCTGGACTCTCTATTCTATTCCACTGATCTATATGTCTGTTCTTGTGCCAGTACCAGGCAGTTTTGAGAACAGTGGCTTTGTAATACAGCTTGATATCTGGCATTGAGATCCCACCTACTTTGTTCTTTCTCAGGATCGTTGCAGCTATTCGGGGTCTTTTTTTATTCCAGATGAATTTTTGGAGAGTTCGTTCTAGATCTTTGAAGAAGGCCATTGGTATTTTAATGGGAAGTGCGTTGAATGTATAGATTGCTTTGGGTAGTATGGACATTTTAATGATGTTGATTCTACCAATCCAAGAACATGGTATGTTCTTCCATCTGTTTATGTCTTCCTCTATCTCTTTTTTCAACGTCCTGTAGTTTTCTGAGTAGAGGTCTTTAACCTCTTTAGTTAAGTTTATTCCTAGGTATCTTAATTTTTTTGGTGCGATGGTAAATGGGATTGTTTTTCTGATCTCCCTTTCTGAAAGTTCACTGTTGGTGTATAGAAATGCCTCAGATTTCTTGGGGTTAATTTTGTATCCTGCTACATTGCCAAATTCATGTATTAAGTCTAGTAGCTTTTTGATGGAGTCTCTAGGGTTTTGTATGTATAATATCATGTCATCTGCAAATAAGGACAGTTTTACTTCCTCTTTTCCAATTTGGATGCCTTTTATTCCTTCTTCTTGCCTAATTGCAATGGCTAATACTTCCAGTACTATGTTGAACAGGAGTGGTGAGAGTGGGCATCCCTGTCTTGTTCCTGTTCTTAGGGGAAATGGTGTTAGTTTTTGTCCATTGAGTATGATGTTGGCTGTGGGCCTGTCATATATGGCTTTTATTATGTTGAGGTATGATCCTTCTATTCCCACCTTTCTGAGAGTTTTTATCAAAAATGGGTGTTGGATTTTGTCGAATGCTTTTTCTGCATCAATTGATATGACCATGTGGTTTTTTTCTTTCAATTTGTTTATGTGATGTATCACAGTTATTGATTTACGGATGTTGTACCATCCTTGCATCTCTGGGATGAATCCTACTTGGTCATGGTGTATGATCCTTCTGATGTACTGCTGGATCCGATTTGCTAAGATTTTGTTGAGGATTTTGGCATCTATGTTCATGAGGGATATTGGCCTGTAATTCTCTTTCATTGTGATGTCTTTACCTGGTTTTGGTATTAGGGTGATGCTGGCTTCATAGAATGAGCTTGGAAGCGTTCCTTCCTCTTGAATTTTTTGTAGTAGTCTGAGGAGGGTAGGTTTTAGTTCTTCCTTGAATGTTTGGTAGAACTCCCCTGTGAAGCCGTCTGGCCCTGGGCTTTTGTTTGCTGGAAGCTTTCTGATGACTGCTTCAATTTCTTCCATAGTTATTGGCCTATTGAGGTTTTTAGATTCTTCCTGATTGAGTTTTGGAATGTTGTATTTTTCTAGGAATTTGTCCATTTCCTCCAGGTTGTCCAGTTTGTTGGAGTAGAGTTGCTCGTAGTATTGTTTAACAATCATTTGTATTTCTGTGGGGTCTGTTGTTATTTCGCCTCTATCATTTCTGATTTGGTTTATTTGGGACCTCTCTCTTTGCTTCTTGGTGAGCCTGGCTAGGGGTTTGTCAATCTTGTTTATCCTTTCAAAGAACCAGCTCTTGGTTTCATTGATTTTCTGTATTGTTTTTTTGGTCTCTATTTCATTGATTTCTGCTCTAATCTTTATTATCTCCTTCCTTCTGCTCACTCTGGGGTTTTCTTGTTGCTCTCTTTCTAATTCTTTGAGTTGTAGAGTTAGATGATTGACTACCATTTTTTCTTGTTTTTTGAGATAGGCCTGTAGAGCTATAAACTTCCCTCTCAGGACTGCTTTCATTGTGTCCCAGAGGTTTTGGATTGTTGTGTTTTCATTGTCATTAGTGTCCAGGATGTTTTTAATTTCTTCTTTGATGTCATCGGTAACCCAATCAATATTTAATAACATGCTATTCAGCTTCCAAGTGTTTGAGTATTTTGGGTTGTTTTTATTGTAGTTTATTTCTAACATTATGCCATCGTGGTCTGCGAAGAAGCTTTTTATGATTTCAATCTTCTTGAATTTGTGGAGACTTTGCTTGTGACCCAATATGTGGTCTATTTTTGAATATGTCCCATGAGCACCTGAGAGGAATGTATATTCCGCAGCTGTGGGGTGAAGTGTTCTGAAGATGTCAATTAAGTCCATCTGATCTAGTGAGTCATTTAGGATTGCTGTTTCTTTGCTGAGTTTTTGTCTAGCGGATTTATCCAGTGATGTCAGTGGTGTATTAAAGTCCCCTACTATGATTGTATTGTTGTCGATCTCTCCCCTGATATCTTCCAGAAGTTTTCTTATGTATGTGGGTGCTCCTGCATTGGGTGCATATATGTTTACCAGGGTTATATCTTCTTGTTGTATTGATCCCTTTAGTATTATGAAGTGGCCTTCCTTATCTCTGGTTATGGCCTTCACTTTGAGATGTACTTTGTCAGATATAAGTATTGCTACCCCAGCTTTCTTTTCCTTTCCATTTGCGTGAAAGATATTTTTCCATCCCTTCACTTTCAGTCTGTGTGAGTCCCTTCTAATGAGGTGGGTCTCTTGTAGACAGCAGATGTATGGGTCATGTTTTTTTATCCATTCAGCCACTCGATGTCTTTTGGTTGGAGCATTTAGTCCATTTACATTTAAAGTTATTATTGAAAGGTATTTGTTTGTAGCCATTTCTTTTTGTGTGTGTGTGTGTGGCTGTTTTCTTTCTGAGCTTGATATTTCTTCTTTTTACACCAGTCCCTTTAGCATTTCTTGCATGGCTGGCTTGGTGGTGATAAACTCCCTTAGCCCTTTTTTGTCTGTGAAGCTTCTTATTTCCCCTTCAATTTTGAATGATAGCCTTGCTGGATAGAGTATTCTTGGATTCAGTCCTTTGCTTTGCATCACTTTGTAGATTTCCGTCCATTCTTTTCTGGCCTGATGTGTTTCTGTTGAGAAA
Organism: Myotis yumanensis; assembly: GCF_028538775.1. NCBI lineage: Eukaryota > Metazoa > Chordata > Mammalia > Chiroptera > Vespertilionidae > Myotis > Myotis yumanensis. The sequence continues at coordinate 181,081,572 of NW_027223753.1, forward strand.
TCATTTGATAATCTAATGGGAGATCCCTTGTATGTTACTTTCCGTCTCTCTCTTGCAGCCTGTAAGATTCTCTCTTTATCCTGAACATTTGCCATGGTAATTATGATGTGTCTTGGTGTGGGTCTTTTCGGGTTCACCTTGTTTGGGACTCTCTGGGCTTGTGTGACTTTTTTCTTCCCCACCTCAGGGAAGTTTTCTGATATTATTTCTTCGAATAGGTTTTCTAATCCATGTTCATCTTTCTGTTGTTCTGGCACCCCTATTATTCGTATGTTGTTTCGTTTCATGTTGTCCCAAAGCTCCCTTAGGCTCTCCTCCTGTCTTTTAATTTTTTTCTCCATTTGCCGTACAGTTTGAGTGTGTTTTGCTTCCTTGTCTTCTAATTCACTAATTCGGTCCTCCGCTTCTCCCAGTCTACTGTTGATACTTTCAATGGAGTTTTTTATTGAAGCTATGTCACTCTTCATTTCTTCTTGGGACTTACTTAAGTTGTTGATTTTTTCATCTGTTTCTTCTAGCTTCTTGCATAAGTAGTTGAGTTTTTCATCTGTTTCTTCTTGCTTCTTGAACATGTGGTGCATGTACTCTAGGAACCTTATTCTGAATTCTTTTTCCGTCATGTTGCATATCTCTGTCTCACTTAGCTGCTTTTCTGGCGAGTCCTCCTTTTCTTTCCTTTGGGGGTTTCTTTGCCTACCCATGTTTGATCTCGCTGACATATGTAGATGTTGAGGTGTTCAGTGGCTGCTCCCTGGGTGGCAGGGGCTCCTTGGGTTGTGGTTGCTGCTCAGACGGTTGCGGTAGCAGCTGCTTTCCAGTTGGCAGCAGCTCCTCTGGTGGGTGTTGTTCACAGCTGTGTTGGCTCTTCTGGCTGGTGGGGGGAGGCTTCACGTACAGTTGCTGTTCCACAGACAGAGGGTGTGGTGATCAGGAGGCTGTGGTGATCAGGAGGCTGCGGTGATCAGGGGGCTGCTGTTGCTTGGATCTGCTGCGTTGATTTAAAGGCACAAAATACAACAGAGCAAGGCACAACGTACCAGGCACTGAACACAAGTATATTCACAATATTAATAACTCCAAATAAAGGTGACCAACCGAATTAAGAGAATTAGGGGATAAGGGAGAAAGAAGAGAAGAAGATAAAAGAGAGAACAGAAAAGAAAAATAAGAAAAAAACAAACAAAAAAGGAGTGCAAAAATAGAATTGGGAAAAAAGAGGGGGGAAAAAAGAGAGCGAAAAGAGAGAATGAAGTAGAAGTGGGGAAGAGACTCCCCGTATGAGGAGCAAACTCCAATAGAACTGCCACTAATCTCAACAAATTCCAGCAACAGATCCCTGGAGATGAATGCAAACTACAAACCACCAATAATATCCAGAGGGGTAAGGGAAAACAGAAGCACAAAAATAGCTGGGGTGGGGTGGGGGAGGGAAGGGAAAAACCAGCAGAAAAAAAAAGGAAAAAGAAAAAGAAAAAGAAAAACAACCTCACAACCAGTCCTAAAAAAGAAGAAAAAACACAAAACAAAACAAACAAACAAATTTAAAAAAAAAAAAAAAAAAAAAAAAAAAAAAAGCCCAATATATTCAACAATCAAGAAAACAATAGAAAGATAAGAGAGAAAAAAAAATGGTTGGAAAGTGAAGAAGGATAAAGAATAGGTGTATAAGGATTTAGAGCAGTAGATTGGAAATAGGATATATAAGTAGGGTGGAATTAGACAGGGGGTAAAAAGAGGGAATTGGGAAGGTCTGGAGCAGGAATAGGGTAAGAGAAACAGGACACCAAAAGGGGAAAAGTAAGGAAGAGGGTTTTAGCAAAGAGGTGGAATTGAGATAGGGAAAATTAATGCTAAAGGAACGATGAAAATAGAATGGAGAACACTAATCCCAAAAGAAAATAAAGAGAAAATAAAATGGCACTTTAAAAAATGGTAAAATGGTAGGAGTAATAATACTGGTTAAAAATAAAAATGTGGTAATTGAAAGGGTAAAATCAGGTGATGGAAAAAGAAGAAAAAGAGAAAAAAAAATTGGTTTCTTAGTAAAAAGGTGAAAAAATTAAAAAGAAAAAGAAAAAGAAAAAATTTGCAGTAGTGATGGTCTTTCGGTTCTTCTACTCTTCAGCCTGGTTCGCCTTGGTCCTGCCAGGTATTTAGGAGAGTGTTGCCTGCATTACACTGTTCCTCCGTGTTGTAAATCACAGTCCTGATTTTAAAGCAGGCCGTATTTGTGATCCAGTCTGCCTTAATTTGTATTCCCCTAAGAGTCAGTTTGTGGCTCAACCTCTGGGTGGCAGTGTTTTTGGGTTGGCCTCTGAGGCTATACAGCTTCTCTATCCTTTTTTAATCCTTACCCTGCTCTGTGTTGTTGGTGGGACTGAAAATCCCTCTATAGGCCAGACCCTGGTAACTCCCAGGGACTAATCAGCTTATTTTAGTCCTTTATCTCATACAGGGTGGAATCTGGGTGTGGCTGTGCTCCTTGCCTGGGGGGCTGGGGGGAGGAATTCCACCCTCTGGAGGAATGGCTGCCCCAGTCCTGGGCCCAGGGGGGTCTCAGCACTCAATTCGCTGCCACCTCCTCCGGCTCCCCCTCTTTCCTCAGCCTCTCCCCAGATTCCCCTCGTCTGCACCTTCACCCTCTCTTCAGCACAGGTGAGTGTCTGTATCCGAACTGTCCTATGAGCAGGGTTCAGTGAAAACAAAGAAACAGACAAACGCCGGCCGGCCGCGGAAACGCTCCTCTTACCGGTCTGGGAAACGCTCCTCTTACCAGCACTGCATGGTCTGGGAAACGCTCCTCTCTTATGGGCACTGCACGGTCTGATCAGTTCCTCAGGATGCCCCCTTTAGTCTCAGTTCTCCGCAATCACAAAATCCAAATCTCAAATCTCCTGGCGCCAGCAAACCCGCGGAACTCCTTACCCTGGTCAGGGTCTGTGTCTGTCCCAAGAGACGCGGCTGTCTGCCATGCGGTCTCCCTCCGACCCTCTGGGCTCAGGTCTGGCAAACTTTCCTGCCCAGATCCCTGGTTTTTAACCTTTCCAGGGGAGGTCTGCCCTTCCAGGCTGCAAGCCGTCTCACCAGCTGAGTAAATTTGCCAATTCGGGGTGGGTGTTATTAGTTTCAGCTGCTTACTCCGTTTGCTCCGGGACAAGACCTGGGACGCGTCTGCCTATATCGCCGCCATCTTGCTCTCCCCTGTTTACCTTTTTAACATTAGTTTATTTCCAGTTTTTTTTTTTTTTTTACTACAGCCATGCACCACTTCATGATGGGGATACCTTCTGAGAAATTCACCTTGTTAGGTGATTTCATTATTGTGGAACTATCATAGAGTGCACTTATACAAACCTAGATGGTATAGCCTACTACACACCTAGGATATATGGTAGCGTCTGAGTGATGTGTCATGCTATGACATGATGATGGCTATAACATTACTAGAAGATAGAAAATGTTCAGATCCATTATAATCTTACTAGAGGCCTGGTGCATGGATTCATGCACTGGTGGTGTCTTTTGGCCTGACCTGTGGGGATCGGGCTGAAACCCACTCTCTGACATCCCCCGAGGGGCCCCGGATTGCAAGAGGGTGGTTCTTGGGTGATACACCCTGGAATCGGCTCCCTCCTCTCTGGTTCCAGGTGCGTCACCTGAGAACCACTGCTGCCAAGTCACCACAGCTCAGCAGCTCCTGCATTGAGCATCTGCCCCTGGTGGTCATTGCATGTCATAGCTACCGGTTGGACGGTTGAATGGTTGGATGTCGTTTAGGCTTTCTATATATATAAATGGGACTACTGTTGTATATGAGGACCATCATAGACCAAATGTTATTATGTGGCATATGAGTACTACTATATTATGAATAAAGCTGCTTTGAACATTCCATATATTTATTTGTGTAGATAAATGCCTTTTTTTTGAGTAAATAGGAGTGTATTTTCTGTTTTGTATGGAAAATTTATGATTAACTGTATAAGATGTAGCCAGACTGATTTTCAAAATGGAATAGTGTATTTTATGTTTCCATTAGTGATGTTTGAGAGTTCCAGTTGCTCCATATCCCTGCCAAAACTAGATATTATTAGCCTTATTAATTTAGCCAGTGCATATGAAATACCATTAGTATTTCATTTTGGCCTTGATTGTCATTTTTTTTATGAGCAATGATTTATAGAGTGTGTTTGATTCTGACATTTCTTTAAATGGGCAGTTTGTCTTGTGATTATTGAATTGTAAGATATCTTTGTATATTCTGGCTACAAGTCTTTTGTTAGATATATGCATTGTGTATGATTTCTCCAAAACGGTGGCTTCCTTTTTTATTTTAAACAGCATCTTTTGAAGAAGTATACTTTTGCATTTTCCTGGAGTTCAGCTTGTGAATGTTTTCTTTTATTATTTGTGCTTTTCATGTGCCAGCTAAAAATGTTTTGCCTACCACAAACTCATGAAGTCTTTTCTTCTATTTTTTTTTAAAAAAATGTTGAAGAGTTTCAATTTTTGAATAATACTGATTAGGTATATTGTAGGATTCCCCTCTATTTATTGGAATTTGCCTGATGTCTTCTTCATGATTAGGGGGGTTATGGATTTCTGGGAAGGAACTCTCTGAGGTGAAGTGCAATTTTATCACATTGTATCAAGGGTACATACACTCTACCAACTAGATTTATCACTATTGATGCTGACCTCTTTTTTTGCCTCTTTCCATACTGGACTCTTCAGAAAAAAAGTCACTATGCACAGCTTGCACTTGAGGACAGATGACTTATGATCTCCCTCCTTTAAGGTGGAGTATCTACATTATTTATTTAGAATGTTTCTGCATGGGAAATTTGTCTCTCCACTGTCATTTCTTTATAATCAATCTGGACTAATGAATATTTATTTTATATGTTGGGTTATAATTCAATACTACTTTATTTTGATGTTCAAATTGTTCAAGGCTTTGACCATTCTGAGGTCATTCAGTTGGCTTCTGTACCCCTTTGATATATCCCATCAGTGTGTGTGTGTGTGTGTGTGTGTGTGTGTATGTGTGAACACTTCCTTACTTGATTTATGGTACTATGAGAGGCAATGGCTCATCTACTATAACTCCCACTCTCATCATAAAATCAGCCATTGCTCCTGTTTAATGGAGAATGGCATAGGAAACCAGGATCTGGGTGTTATATGTACTTATTACTACTAGAATTTTATTTCTTTTAGGACCTCTCAGATGACAAAGCCAAAAAAACAGTTGTATGTAGACTAACCAGTGAATGTATCTAAATGTATCTACAAATATTTCTATACGAGAGGCCCAGTGCATGAAATTTGTGCATGGAAAGGGTCCCTAGTGGCTGCCAGCTGTTGGCCAGGGTCTTCCTTCATTCCACGCTGTGCCCTGGTGGTCAGCGCATGTCATTGTGAGCGATCAAACTCCTGGTCAGTCAAACTCCTGAGGGGACACTTTGCATATAGGCTTTTATATATATAGATCGAATCATCTGTATCCTTTTAAGTTGACCATTCAGTTGGTTTAATACCACATAGATTATTCTAGCCTGTTCCCTTGGTTTGCCTGAAACACCCCTTCAACAGTGAGAACAGTGATGGTTTTAATATTTTTATTAATATGGATCCTGAATGCTCATGTGACGTTTCTGGAGCAGAGAAGATTGATTATTATTTACTTTACAACAAATAACAACTATGTGGTTACCCTGTACTCCAATGCTTAGCCCAAGAACAACATGATCAGAGATGGATGGACAAACCTACACACAGAATCCATATTGTAGGCGAGGAATCTTGAAAACATGAATCTGGGTGCTTACCTACATGCTGTTTCTCTCTCCTGAAATGAAGCAGAAAAACCTTTGTTCTTCCAGAAGATTCTGGATTCTTACTCTAATCCCTTGAAATGTAACTACATCTCTTATCTCTAAGCAAAAGATAACTATTGTTTCCATCTTTATAGCCAGGATGTCTTCCTTGTCCCCACTTTCAGCCTTTCTTGAAATGTAAACATGTACCTCTGAGAGAGAAATCTCTCTGGAGTTCTCTCTAGCTAATCAACTATAAATTACCTTTTAATGATTGCTTTGACATCCTGGTTCCAAGTTTAGTAAAATTTTCTCAAACATTCCTAACTCTGCTGAAAAATAAAAACATTTTCTCAACTACCCGACATACAGATGAGGAGAATGAGGCTCAGACAGGTTAAAAACATGCTGAAGTTAGGGGTGTTGAAACTGGGATGTAAAAATATCTGTCATAGCCCATGTTTCTTCAATTAGTAGCTTAATTCTCATCACCTCGCTAGTACCAGCTGTTCCAAGAACCTACTTAGCTTAGTCCTTTGAGCTTTTTTTGTTAATATTCCTTTCTTGGCCCAACCATCTCATATTTCTTCATTAGTTAGCTCTGCAGAGTTTTGTTTTCTATTTAATTCCAATATTTATTTAGTAGCAACTTTGCATTTTTGGTATTTGGATGCATTTCTTATTTTTAAAAATACACTCTGCTTTCTAGAACTTGACAAGGATGAAATGTCTTCTTCAGATCCTAGCGTTCTTAGGAAAGATTAGGTAATACTGGAATGATGCTCTGATAAGCAAAACCATTATGGCTGTCTTTGGAACAGATTTTCTGGTTTAATGTGAATAAATAGCTCATCTTCCATTTTAAACATACCAGCAGTTTTCCACATATCTTTCTTCCTTGATACTCCAATACATTTCATGCTTATTCTAACTTCATATTTTGTTATTCATGTTTCCTTGAATGGTTTGTTGTTAATGCAACAGCAATGCTCAAGGTCAGGGTGCGAGTCTGTGAACAGTTATTCAGAAGAGTGTAAAAACCCCAATGGTATTTCCAGGTAATGAGGTACAAGACAGACTCTACAGTTGACATTTTTACTAGTGCAATCTCTTCAGTACTGTTGCCATATAGGGAACCCAGGGAAACTCTGCAATGTCATGAAGTTTGTAACATTGCTTCAGAGGGTTTTGTGCATTTCAATTATGACTTGGATTCAGCACCACCATTTAATTCTTGACAATTGCTTGGGTCTGACAATTCCTGATTTAGCTGTTATCTATTTTCCTGTGCTTTCAAGAATGGGATGATGCTGCAGGCTCCTTCCATAAAATACAAAAAGGCTCTGGACAGTTCTTGTAAATGTTCACCTGCATGCTTAATTTCCTGCAGTTGCAGCATTAGAATCAAAGCCCAGGAGAAAAGAGACCACTAGTTTAGTGCATTCCTGGAGTGTGCTTTGTCAGAGGACGTCAATATGGACCTGTCACGGGCAGAGTTTCCCTTCCTGCAAGTGAGAATGGCTAAGGGGCTCCGGTGGAACAGGAAGTCCTTTCAAACAGTTTCCCCAGGCTCCCCGAGGTGACAGCCCCTCTGTTAGCTGCAGTGGCTTTGGTGCCTGTAGTTAACACAGTTTTGCCCTTTTGGAGCTCAGCCATTTAGAAAGCTGCATGAAGCCTTTACTCCAAGCAATCTTCAGTCACTGAACACTGTGGTTGTGCGGCTGCCTTTGCTGCTGTTCCCAGCAGCTGCCATGCTGATGGGCCTCTCCCTGGCTTACATTCAGTAGAGTACCACCAGCAGTATTTTGATAGTAAGTGACTTCTTGGTATTCTTTGAGTTTTCTGACTTCTTCCGGCTAAGATTTGACTACACTCCATTGTCAACTGAATGCTGACTGCCAAAGATGACTGCTAATTTCAGATACATTTTACCTATTTACCTATAGGCATTTTATTTGAATATCTCACAGTTGTTTTTTTTTTTAATCTCACAGTTGTTGAAGGCACATGAAGCATGAGTGGTTTTCCCAATTTAAGTCATATAGGGAGGTAGAGTAAATGGTTCTTTTAAAATAAACTAAAAATCATTATAACATTAAATGTATCCTTTGTGTAGAATAGGGCTTCCTTGGCTGACAAAAATCTACCCTTCTTCCTATGAGTTAAACACATGATAGGAATGAAGATGATTTAGGAATTTAAAAAACTGGCTTACTTTGTTCACAAATCAGTAATAACTCAATTTTATTGTAACAGCTTGAAGGAACTCTGCTAGTATAACCTTTTGGCTAGGGAAAGGATAAAACCTTTGTCCTTATTGCTCATTCATTTATTCACCAATCAATAAGTTCTAAAGGGAAATGCATGAGGCAGGAACTGGGCTGGTCTCAGCCTACAAAGAAGATGAAGACATGGTCTTTGCATTTAAGCATACTTCAGTGTTCATGGAACAAACAGTTGGATGAATGCATGAACAAATAGCTCCTTTCTCTCGTTCTTTCTGGTAATTAATATTTTGAATATTGGGAGAAGGAAATATTTCATATCCCTTTAGGATAAGCATATCAGAGCTTATACATTGTACAGTAGCAACTTCTACATTATTTCTCTATGAGTTTATATATCTACAGAATCAGAAATAATTTTATTAATAATTGTAATGACACCAGCAGCAAATGTAAGAGGTAGAAACAGTCTAATAAGACCTGTACAAGTAAAAACTTTTTCAGAGCTGCAAACTGATACATTTACAAAGTTTAAGCTGTCACTTTCCCATCTGCTGCATAACTTTGAAATCTTAGGATATATCCAAAGAGTAAAAGCATTGTTCTTGATGTCTTTATGATTTTTATACTATGGTGTGTTTTTTCTCTACTGGAACTAGGCATAGGAAATGGAGTTTTTCAGTTGTGCAAGGAGTTTACATTTTTATTAGGCAAGTTGACTATGTATAATCCAATTATTCTCAAATATTTTTGAGGATGTCTTATGTGTGCTCTGCTCTGTGCTCTGGGGGATACAAAAATGGACAACACAACAAGCACAGTTAAGCAGGGAAAATATGAATGTGCACAGGTGTGTGTAATACAAGACAATTCATGCTTTGAATAAGCAAGGCCTGTTGTGATACAGAGGAAAGGATATATATTCCTGGCTTATTAGAGAAGGGTTTATGAAAGAAGAAACACTGATGAAATTGAGACTTTTTAGGGTTTATTTAGTTAGAAATGAAAGTGAAGGCAATTTGAGGTAGGGTAAATTTATCCTTATAGATAATTTATTAATCAAACATTCATTGAGCACCTACAGTGCATAGTTGCAGTCTACAAGTAACTTGCAATCTACTTAAGAAGATAGATACTTACCCTAATAAATAAAATGAAATGTGACAAATTTAATAAAAGTGGTATGTACCGAATATACTGGTAGCACAGAGGAAGAAGCAATTTACTCTGACTAGAGAGGGAAGGAGATTACATTTGACTGGGGCCTTGGGGAATACATAGGAATTTTACGGTCAAATAGAGAGAGAATAGCATTTCAGAGAGAGCAAAGATCATATATATGCAAATGGTCCAAACTAGTGTTTCTCATAATGTGATTCTCAAGCCTCCTCCATCAGAACCAACTGGTGTGCATATACATACAGATTTCTGGTCCCACCCCAGCTCTACTGAATTGCAATATCTTTGAATAACTCCTAAATATATTTCCAGTTTTTGACTCCTAAATATATTTCCAAGCTTGATAAAGGTTGAAAATTGCTGTTCCGAGAATAAAATGATGTGACTACTTTGGAGAATTGAAAGTAGTTTAGCATAGCTCAAGAGGCATGTGTGTGTGTGTGTGTGTGTGTGTGTGTGTGTGTGTGTGTTATGGATTTTCGGTGTAGCAAGAGTTGTAAGAGATAAAACTGGAATAGTGGTTGTGCCAAATCTTGGAGGGACTTAATGCATCAGCTGTGTTCCTCAGATTAATGAGGAGCCACTGACGTTTTCTGAATAGGTGAGTGAGCATATACAATACACATGTGACAATCCAAGAAGTTTCCAAAGTTACCACCATGTTTTTCAAACAATAGACACTTAATGCACAGTTGTTAAGTTGATTGCCTTTTCCACCCACACAGACACATACATTTTTAGAAAGCATTTTAGAGAAAATCTAAATCCAGTGTCTTACTTTGGGTTTGTCAGTTGTGATTTTGGGTGTTGCCAATAAACAGATATATCATAGATCTTTTTGCAACATGTATTTAATGATTGCAATTTTGACTATTTGGAGCATGAGCTGTATCAGTCTGTAAATTTAATGAGGTGATTTTCAGTTGCATGTGCCAGGTAGAGCTAGCCGATGGAGCAAATTTGTCTTTAAATTGATGGAAGGACCCACCTGGCATGACAGTGTGGCTCTGTGAGCTTATGACTCTCCACTCTTTTTGTAGGGGATACATCTCCACCCCATGAGGCTTAATCTATGCACAACCAAACAGTGACAGTCACTCTGCAGAACTCTAGGTCTGTGAAGGGGGCTGAGAAAGCAACATAAGACTCTCCTAAAGTCTTCAAACTATGCCTTGGTTCACCTTTATAGTTCTTTAAAAATTCCATTTTCCTTAAAAAAAAAAGAAGTAAAGGGAATAAGTGTCCATTACTCTTTATACAGCAGTCCTGATGGCCAGTGTATGGGCTTTCCTTTGACAAGTTTACATATGTATGTTGGCCTGGCCGCACAATGCCTGTTTACCAAAGCAAAGTGGGTGTCTTTGTGGGCCTGTTGTGGCATGAGTCTCTGCTCACCCATTACAGAAATGCTTGCCTGCTGATGAGGGTTGGCTCTAGGAGACACGAAGAGTGTGTTTCCCCTAGGCACACCTAAAGGAGAGAAGGAAAGAGGGAAGAGGATGCCAGGAGACAGGGTGGGTGGATTAAAATTTGCCAGGATAATCCACATGAGTAATTGAGCTTTAACCTTAAGTGCAAAGGTTCTGTTCTTCATTATGGTCTTTGATAAGGCCGTAAGAGGGGCAAGGCCAAACAACAGGCCTCTGTGAAGATGGGGAAGTTGTGCTCTGAATGTGGCCTAGAAACATTTCTGCCAAATCATCTTGAGAAAAAAACACGCTCATTTTACAGTGCCTGGAATGTGAAGATATCAACTTAAAAGCAAAATACTAGGCATTTGGGGTAGATAAGTCTCTAATGACATGGCCCAAACTTTAAGTGAATTTTCTTGCATTTGTAAAACTATTGAAGTTAAGAGTGGTTTCTTATAATTTAAACTTTCCAAATGTTGTATATATACAACAAATGTAAACAAATAAGAAAATAGGCAGAGGGATCATTTATTCTCATACCATACTATATCATACTAGAGGTCTGGTGCACAAAATTCGTGCACTCGGCGGGAGGGGGCCATCCCTCAGCCCGGCCTGCGCCCTTTCGCAGTCTGGGAGCCCTCAGGGGATATCTGACTCACAGCTTAGGCCCGCTCCCCCCAGGTCTAAGCCGGCAGTCGTACATCCTTAGCACTGCTGGGTGGTGGGAGAGGCTCCCGCCACCGCCGCTGTGCTCACCAGCTGTGAGCCCGGTTTCTGGCTCAGTGGTGCTCCTGCATTTAGAGTCTGCCCCCTGGTGGTCAGTGTGTGTCATAGTGACTGGTTATTCCGCTGTTTAGTTGGTTTGCATATTAGCCTTTTATTATATAGGACAGTGATGGCGAACCTTTTGAGCTCGGCATGTCAGCATTTTGAAAAACCCTAACTTAACTCTGGTGCCGTGTCACATATAGAAATTTTTTGATATTTGCAACCATAGTAAAATAAAGATTTATATTTTTGATATTTATTTTATATATTTAAATGTCATTTAACCAAGAAAAATCAACCAAAATAATGAGTTCGCATGTCACCTCTGACACACCTGTCATAGGTTCACCATCACTGATATAGGATATTATGTACCATATGTAATCATATTTATATATATAATAAATTTCTAGTTCTTGTGTTAGGGATATGTCTTTTCTCCTTTGTATTTTGAGAAGACATCCCCTGACAATTGTTTTCCTTTGGCACTAGGAGCCCTTGTGTGGAGTGACGGAATTTTCTGTCCTCTCAGGGCTATTGTTGATGCAACCCAGGCTCGTTAAGGGGACAATATGGCTGGGTAATCTTTTTTTTTTAAAATATATTTTATTGATTTTTTTACAGAGAGGAAGGGAGAGAGATAGAGAGTTAGAAACATTGATCAGCTGCCTCCTGTACATCTCCTACTGGGGATGTGCCCACAACCCAGGTACATGCCCTTGACCGGAATCAAACCTGGGACCATTCAGTCCTCAGGCCGACGCTCTATCCACTGAGCCAAACCGGTTTAGGCATGGCTGGGTAATCTTAAGGGGTAAGGAACTGAAGTAAGAATGAAGCAAGAGCACTAACCAGTTTGGCTCAGTGGATAGAGCATCGGCCTGCGGATTGAAGGGTCCCATGTTCGATTCCAGTCAAGGGCATGTACCTTAGTTGTGGATACATCCCCAGTGGGGGATGTGCAGAAGGCATCAGATTGATGTTTCTAACTCTCTAACCCTCTCCCTTCCTCTCTGTAAAAAATCAATAAAATATATTTTAAAAAAAGAATGAAGCAAGAGCAAGGAGATCATGTTGAGGGAAGGTATATTCCCAGGGGGTTCTTAGTTGAACTTCTGTGAACAATGGCCACTCTGTGATGGGGTCTTGTTTGTATCTGAATGAAGATGGTGGGAAGGGCCAGCCAGGAGCTGCCTCATGAGCATCTCCCTTCCTAAAGTGGAGGCCATGCAGGCCTTGGGGATGGGTCATTGCAGAAGTAACTGGTGTGCAGATAGCACTTATATGGACATTCCAATCTATTTGTAACCCTTGATATCTTTTCAGGGTTCTGGAAGGAGAATGGAAATAGGGATGGAGCTCCAGTAATGACTGGGAACATCACATTTCCTCTCCATCCCACAGGCTGAAAATGAGGGATTAAATTTGCTTTAGAAACCAGGAGGAAGTGGGGCACTTATTATACTTGGATGTGTGGAATTCACACACACTACAAATGTATATAGGACACAGCAATTTACAAAGAACATTCACAAGTCTGATGCAACAATGACTCACAAAAAACCAGGAGAGCATTATCCCCATCTTAAGGTTGAGCAAAGAGAAACTCAGAGGAGTCAACTAACTTTGCCAGGGTCATACAGGTAAATACCGGTCCTACCCAGATTGTCTGACTCTAAATCCAAGGTTTTTCCTACCACATGGGGCTGATGTTAATATAACACATTACAATAAAATACAGCACTTTTCAATGTGAGAAGAAAATAGCCTTTGCATGTTAGTAACTCCCTTGTTTTATCAGAGTCATTACCCTTCAGGGTACATTTCATATGGACTCTGAAAGGTAGCTGTGAATCTAAGAATGTTAGATTTGAAAATTGCTACAGGTAGGGATCATCTCATATGAGAGATGAGGGAGGTGGAGCCCAGGTAGATGAAGTGACTTGACGAAGGCCAGCAGGCTGGTTAGAGGCAGAACCAGCGCTAAAACCTGAACATCTTGTCTCCTAGCTCAGGAGTCTTTCATGTCACTATGCAGTCTCCCATCACAGAGGAGGCAGCGCAAGACACACTCCACAATCAAGAGGGTCATTGAGCAATATCAACAACAATAATGACAAGTAACAAAACTGCTGACTGGGTCTGCCAGAAAGTCCGTGGTTCTCTTCATTAAACAAACAAAAAAATTACAGTAAACATTTCATTCTAGAGGTTCATAATTATTTATAAAATGAGACAATGGCATAGCTACTTGCTTTGCTAATAATGCCTGTGCCATTAGGACACTCTAAGGAGGATGTGTGGTCTCTTCAGATTGGCTGGCCAAGTTGGCTAATTCCTGATTTATTTTACAGTAAGATGCAGTATTGATTTGGGCTCTCTCCTAATACTTGTCACATTAAGACACTTCAAAGAAAAGAGCACTAAATTAGGACATCTGGGGTCAAATCCTGGCTTGTCACTAACTTGTCTAAGTTTAGGCAAGTTGTTTACCTTTTGGAGCCTAGCACCCTCTTATCTGACAAACGGGCATGTTGCCCTCGATGCCCTGCCCACCTTACAGAGGGCATATACTATATTGCCTACTATAATACAGAGGAACAGGCCTTTTAATTCTAGTTTTAAGAGGAATTATTCAGAAATTCAATAATATTCTTTATAAGGGAAAATGAAAAAGATATTAGGGGAAATGAAAATGACAAAGCTCAAACCGGCCATCAAGGATCTACTACTGAGCTGTCCTTTAAGTTCAAGGCTCTGTGCTATGTTTTTTTAATGCACGTTACATAGAATTCTTTCAATAACCCTGCGAAGTAGGTGTCATTACTTCAGTTTTACAGTCAGAATTTGAGAGTAAGGTATGCAGTTGGCCACTAGGCCACCTGGTAAGAAAAAGAGTTGAGATTTGAACCCAATTTATTTTGACTCCTGCTGTTGAGCAGCCTACTGTCCCACCTCTCAGAAGAACCCAGGCGTCACCTTTGCCATTGGCAGGCCTGTGGCATTATTCTCCTACAGGCAGAAGAGCACATTCGTGAATAGCTGACATGCTAACACAGGCCGAGGTGCTGTTTGCTGCAGTAGTCCCGGGCTCAGTCAGGTCCACGCTGGGGACATTTCCACTTGCCTCTGCAGATTGCACCTATGTTTCTCCATTGTTTTCTCACAGAGCCTGGTGATAAAAGCCTCTCTTTTATAGCACCTGTGAAATAAATCAAAACACAGTGTTTACAAAGACGCTCCACTTGATCAGGCTGCTGTGGCAGCCTTTGAGTGCCCCCGCCCTGCAGACGGCACTCTTCCTAATGACCCGAAGGAAAGAACCTCTTAGGAAGATCAAATGAGACATCTGAAATGAAATCTGGATTCTGAGTCCCTTGGGTAAGAAAAGTAGCTTTTACATTTGGGTTTAAATTTTGAGAATTGTTTGTCCCTTCAGGCTCCAGGGAGAAGATAAGATTTATGTTGGAATCCTGCCTGGAGATGAAACTGCATACTGCTAAGGTAACTTCCTGCACTGAGGAGGGCAGGGCTGCCTGGTGAGGTCAACTTTGGAAAGACCTGGATTCCCATCCTGGCTGTGCCACTTACAAGCTGTGTGATCTTGGAAAAGTGAACTAACCTCCCTGAACCTGTTTTGAACCTGTTTTCTTCACCTACAAAATAGAGATTATAAGTCTGTTACAAAACTCAGGGTTTAGGGAGATTAATCCATTTTCCCAAGGTCACATAACACACACACACACACACACACACACACATCTTTACAGGGTATATTGAGAATTCAAAGCCAACAAACTCTTTAGCTTATGAACTGATTCATAGTAGATTATCCATTCCCCTGGACCTGTATATAGGTGACCATAATTTTGTTCAGAAAATTGGTGTGTGACATTGGGAAAATTCACCTTATTTCTCAAGGTCTTTGTTTCTTAATTGGAAAGCATGAAGAACTTGGGCCAGAATTTTTCTTAAGTTCCTTTTAGCTCAAGCATCCTATGAGTCTATAACTGATCATTTGTAGCCTGATAACCACAAGATTTTCAGTGCTTTTGGACTCGACTTCCCAAGCATTACAATGGTTAATGACAGTGAACGGGCTACACTGAACTCACACTCTTCCCATTCAGAATTTCTCAGCAACAACCAAGCCTGAGTCTATATTTTGGGAAGTATTACATAGGTATAATGCTTGTATGACTACCTACCCTTCCTCCTATCCTCCTCTCTTTTGGCTCAAATTCCTTCAATAGCTTCCTCTTTACTACAGTATGAAATTTAACCACCACCTGGATTTCCCAACTCTTTATTTTGTATCATATTGGCTTCAAATGGTATTGCCTGTATCTCTCCAACATACTACATTTTTTTTCCTGTACATATAGTAAGGAAAAACTGTCAAAGGTTTGAAAACTATTTGGTTATTTTGAGGTTATCATTCAGTAATTCAGAACTACCTGATATTCTAGGGAGAGCTGGAGAAATCACAGGCATGCAATGTTGTGTTTTGTTTTTGAGAAGAGAGAAGCATTCAGGAAGCTTCCAATGAACCACCAGAGACAACAGTTTGAGTGATGCAGATTTAGTGTTTTACTGAAACAGATCCTGGTTATTTCTGTGCACTCCCCAAAAGGAGCATAGATGTTATTTAAATGCAGACAGACTTTGTCATTACAAAGGATGACAAAGTACTTGACAAACTCTTTGTGGTCACCATGCTACAAAGCAACCAATGGGGAGATAAAAGAGTTGCATGGACTATTAGCCCTTGAGAAACTGAACAAATGTGTAGAGGAGAAAAATGTTGACTAGTGACACTAAGAGCAACTCTACTTTCCTTAAAAGAAACCCAAGAGATCTAAGATAAAAGAACAGACTAGATTTTGATGTTAAATAATTCCTGTTCTCATTCATGGAACAATTTTTTTGAGCATTCACTATGTGCTTGACAGCATTTTAGCACTGTGGGGAACACTGAGGTGGATAAGACAGAGTATCTGTTTTTACAGTTAGAAGAACAAAAAATAATACCCCTTCCTTCTCTTTTTATCTTTGTAACCAATGGAAAATAAGAGAAGTCATCTGGCAATCAAAATTGTAGCTTTATTGATGCCCTGCCTGGGTGGCTTGATTGGTTGGCATGTCATTCTGTGCACCAAAAGGTTTGCAGGTTCGATTCCCAGTCAGGGCACATGCCTAGGTTGTGGTTCAATCCCTGGTGCGATGCCTAGGGATGGCAACTGATGTTTCTCTATCTCTCTCCCTTCCTCTCTGAAATCAATAAAAATGTATTCTTGGGTGAGGAATAAAAAAAATAGTAGCTTTATTGCTGATAATGCTGATTGGAGAACATGGGCAAATAAATAGACTTGCTGATTCTAGAGCTTTGGACACCCACTCTAAAAAGAGTTTAGGTTGGCAGAGCTGACACATACAGAATTAGTATTGTCTAATTGTTCTTACCTTTGGAGCTCAAATTGTAACTTTTTAATTGATCAGCTCCACATTGTAAGATTCATAGCACCTACTATTCAGATAAAGTAATTCTCTGATCATTGGGAAAAATGAGTAAGGAGCAATATGGAGTGAGACCCAAGTGTTATATCAGTGGAAGTAACCTCCTGGAATTTTTGAGGTAAAGGGAATAAAGGTCAGTTAATATACTCCAGCCTTTATTCTCCTAACCCATGGTCTTGATCTCTATTATATGGTAAAATGAAAGTGTATTTGTTTCTCTAAGCAGAAGAGATAGTCAGTATAGCAGAGAAGCCTAGCACTAGTTACTATTTTATTTTTGGTACCTTCTTGGAACCACTAATGGGAAGTTCAGTTTTGGTCCTTACATGGCCTTTGAAAAAGGTTAGTACTTTAGACTAACATGTGCTTCTTATTTTATATCTTTTACTAGAGGCCTGGTGCACAAAATTTGTGCAGGGGGGTCCTTCAGCCTGTCCTGCACCTCTTCCAATCCAGGACCCCTCAGGAGATGTCCAACTGCCTCTCGCAATCCAAGACCACTGGCTCCTAAACGCTCACCTGCCTGCCTGCCTGATTGCCCCTAACCCCTCTGCCTGCCTGCCTGATCACCCCTAACCACCTCTGCCTGCCTGATCGCCTTTAACCACCTCTGCCTGCCTGACTGATTGCCCCTAACTGCTCCCCTACCTGCCTGATCAACCCTAACTGCTCCCCTGCTGGCCTGATTGCCCCTAACTGCCTCTGCCTCACCCCACACCCGGGACCCAGGATTCCCTCTGGCTGGTCGGAGGCACCCGGGACCTGGGCTTCCCTCCCTCTGGCCGGCTGCAGGCACCCAGGACCCAGGCCATTTTCGCCTGGGCCGGCCACAGCCGCAGGAGACAGTGGGCAGGCGGCTTCACCTGGGCCGCAAGTGCTGGTGCCTGGAACCATGGAACGGGCGGCTTGTCCCTCTCCCAGGCTGCAGGTGCTGGTGCCTGGGACCGGTGGGTGGGCAGCTTGTCCCTCTCCTGGGCCGCAGGAGCAGCCGCTGGCACCCAGGACCATGGGGCATGCGGCTTGTCCCTCTCCCGGGCTGCAGCTCCAGCCATTGGCATCCAGGACTGTGGGGTGGGCAGCTTGTCCCTCTCCCAGGCTGTAGCCTGGCTGGTCCCTATTCCTCTCTCCCCAGTGTTGAGTGTCTGAGCCGTTACAGTGTGAGGGCATGATGACCATTTGCATATTTGCTCTTTAATATATAGGATTAAATTGCCTTCTCTCCTATTGTCCAATATCAAAAGTTATGAAATAAACCCAAATAGCCAAAATCAACATCATGGAAATGTCCTCTATTTGGATATAACTCTGCTCTCACAACTAAATTCATAGGGATAAATAAAAGTACAAAAATCGCATTATCTTTCCTCTTAATATAGTTTAAATTCACTGAAGACCACAAATATGCTTAAGGACTTCAGTAGGTAAGATTTGGAAGTTGTGATCATGATGTGAAAAGAGATGACTTCTAGACTTGTACTTGCCTGTAAAGATGTCTTTATACATCACCCCTTCATTTCTACCAGATGGTCAATTTGTGACTTTTTTTCTAATGAGTGGAGTGGAAGTCAACCTAGCTAACATTTACCGAGTACTTTCTATGTACAAGTTAAAATGGATAATGCAGAGATGACTAAAGACATATCTCGTAAACTGGGTAAAATGGAATAGTAGGTTGGCATACAAAGACTTCTCTATCTGGTTCAACCTCAAACACAAATATAATTTCTCTCTCTCTTTTTTTTTAGTTCTAGACACAGTCTTCATATGTTCTCAACATAGTATGCTTAATAACATCTTTGTGTCATTACATCTGTGTTTTCTTTCAGAAATAGCCCCCTTTCTGCCTTTTCAGACACACAGCTTTTAAATACCAATTTAATTGTTACTTCTTTTATGAAAACTTTGTTGATTTTCTGAAAGGAGGTATTTAGAACTTCTAGTGAGCCCCCATAGAACTTTTTTCCCCTCCATTATAGCACTTACCCTTTGTTATAAAATAAGAGGATCTCTTCTTGTTTGTCCATTCTTCTATGGTGGATTGTGAGCATGGCTTTGATTCTTTACCTTTCTCTAAATTGGCATCCTTTACCATGTGACTTGAGGATCCTTCCACCAGGAGGCAGAGTTCATTTCCTTGCAGTTTGATTCTGAGTTTGACTGTGTGACTTACATTGGCCAAAGGGATGTTAGCAGTCACGACACAGTCTGAAAAAAGTACTTGGAGTATTTTTGGTTGTGCTCTTATGCTTCTTTCATTCCTTGAGAATATACCCATGCTAGCCCCTTGGAGAATGAAAGACATGTGAAGCCAAATTCTACCAGCAAAAGCCAGCCTGGATCAGCCAATAGGCAGCTGACACTTAAACGTGTGAACAAGCTCAGCCAAATACAGAATAACTGCCTTACATACAGCCTGGACTATATCACTGACCTTCATGATTTTTACTTTATGTCATTGGGTTTTGGGGATTAGATGTCAGATAGCTAGTTTGTGGAAATAATTAACTCATCCCTCTTCTATTTCTTCTATTAGATTGCAAATTTCCTGAGAGTGAAAATTATCTTAGATTATCTTTTTTTTTCTTTTCCAATACCTAGCATAAAAAAGATATATTTGTTTGTAGAATGAAAGATATTATAGAAAAATAAATGAGTATTATACACTCAAATTAGAGCTTCCTCCAAAGTTGATTAGATTTAGCTTTAAAATATAAAACAATCTTTTATCATTGTAGCCCATTTATTTTTCTAATGTTTTCCTTAGGCTAACATTTATGATATCTTTATACCTTATATCAAAATTTGAACAAGAGTAGGCCTCTAAGAAATAAAGAAACAAGAGAAAACAAGTTGGGAATGAAATAAAATTTCATTATCAACCAGCTGGCTGACCATGTGAAATAAATAATACACTGATCCCAGTTGTCCCCCTTTAATGTAGCTATCAACCATTTTTATCCTGTCTAAATGTCTCTGGTCTGACACTGAAGTAGTTCAAGTTATTAGTAAGGTAAGTCCACATATTTAATTTCTGCTTGCTTGTATGCATTTTAATGCGCATAGAGTTGCCATTAAGGAAGCAGAATCAAGTAGTTTAGTATTTGTCTGCTGGTCTCCTAGTGATGAGGTAAGTTGCTGAAAGTTGGGTTTTAGGGACAATTTACCAGCTTTTCATAGAAGCTGAGTCATAAATAGGGTGTTCATTGGAAAATTGGGAGATCACTAGGAAGAGGAATCAGTTTTGAAGAATGGGTGTAGCCAGTAAACCAGGAGTCCGATATTCCCTGCAATGTGAGCTTCCCTTGGGTCACAGCCCTCCTTCAGCTGTCTGTCACATACTACACTGGAAGAGTGATATATTCATTCTGAACATGCAGTGCAAACATAGATCCTACAGGTTTTGGGAAGATAATCAACAATGATCAGTTCCTTCAGGCAAACAAACTCCTTTCCATTTGGCAAACACTAAATAAACATGCTAAGTTAAGATACTTCTAATCTAGAGTGTCTTACAAGCTAGGGAAAAAGAGAGAAAAGGCATTTTTTAAATAAGGTGTTAAGAAATATGAATTAGGAAATTTAACTAATACGTTTCTTACCTATCTAATGTTGTCATGCTGCCGTGAAATGTTCTGGTCTGACAAGTATGAACTTTTCAATATAGATATTCTTCTGAATGTTAACAGAAAAAAGCACTGGGCCCTTAAGGTACACATCTGGTCTTTGTGACTCTCTAGTGGGCAGAAAATCATAGTGTGCATTGGCATTTTTTCCGAGTTTGTTTTTTCATACTCCTAGGCCATTTTATAGTGAGATGATGCCCTGTACCTTAACCCACTTGTCAGAATCATAAAGTGAATCCTGTGATTCTCATGGAAAAGCTAAATTTACTTCAAGGTTTTGGTGGAGTGCATTGAAACGCTCATCACTTATTTGTGCTCAGAGTCAGTCAAGACCGTTATTTCTATGTCTTGAGCTGGACAGAGTCAAATATGAAGGCAGCCTTCTGGGAAGAGACCTGGCTTCATCAAAGGAGCATGGGTTTCAGGATAACAGAGCTGCATTCTGTCTTCGCTCTGCCACTTACTAGTACGAATGATGTGATCTTGGCTGGTTACATAGCTTAGCTGAAGTTCGTTTTTCTTATTTATAAAGTTGGGTTAATATGAATGTTATGGTATAGCACAAATGAGTCATATGTGGCAGGCATTCAAAACAGTTAGAATTCTTCCATTATCCTATAGTTCTTTTGGTTTCCTCATGTTCAGGTCCTATAAACTGGAGTAATTCAAATAAATCGCTGGTTGTGAATAAAGGAAGGAAAGCCCAGAGCCCAGAATTGGTACAGACTCATTAACTTTGCACTGAGTGGGACCATCTATACACCTTAGTTACAGTTCTGGGCTCTGACTACTGAGGTGCTGGGGTCCAGTTGCTGAGAATGAAGCTCAGAGGTACTAACTCATTAGTAATCTCCTCAGACAGTCAAGCCTTGCACATTGCTGTTTTTGCCTCTTTAGGCTCAAGAGGTTAATGACATTTTTTAAAAAAATGAGTTTTCAAGTGCTTGATGATTTCACGTGAGCTGGGTATATAATCTGCCCAATGAAATATGAAATGCAGAAATGTAGCATAGTGATTTAACCCCAACTTTCTAAGAGCAACTTTCTAAAACTCTCTCTCTCTCTCTCTCTCTCACACACACACATTTTAGTTACTAGTATTTACATTTGAGGAAACAATTTTATTTTCAATCTGAGATAAGTGCTTTTAAATATAACTTTATTACCCATTCCATTTCTACTGAACATTGAGCTCCAGAAACAGTGTTCAGGGAAATGGTAAAATCAGTGTGATTTGAAGGAGAAAATGTGCCCATTGTGGAAAATATGAAAGGGAGTCCTCACAGATAGGAGACAAAGGATTTTTTGACTATCAAATTTTGTAGGGTAAGATGCAGATCTAATTTCTACCTATTACAGGTCACGAGACTAAAAACAATAAGAATAAGGGGTGATTGACTTTTTCCTCTCCCAAAGTGTTGGCATGGGCTCTGGGGGGCTATCTCTGTGTTGACTGCCACCACCTGCAATCTATGAAGTTCCACAGAGTTCCATGCAGGTAGCTGATCATCTCGCTCTTCCCATCTGTTTGTGGAGTACTATGAGACTTACCAGAGGTATTATGGCCCCAGGACCTGAATGAAGACAGAAAAGGTCTCTTTGCAGAGGACTTTGGTCATGGGTGAAATGCATTTAATTCTTGACTTAAATCGTAAGAAAACCAGTAAGGGGTGAGTAAGGAGAGCATGCAGGGAGAATGGTGAAACGTACTGGTAAAGTATGGTTTTCTTCTGCAATAGCACAGGTATGTCAAAGGGAATGAACTTTTCACTCCAGTATAAGCTAATTCTTCCAGCACAAATTTTCCTGATACAAAGCAAGAGAGCCTCAGGAAAAGGATTTAGGACTAAAAAAGAAACCCTCACATGCCATTTTATTCACTCTGTTTTTATAGTAATGTCACATTAACTTTAATGAGGCAAAATGTCTATCAAGCTTTAGACATATCTGAGAAATTTTAAGAAGAATCATTATAGATTCAATTCAGAAAAGATACTCTGGATAGTTAAATCTTTTTCTTTTTATGAAAGCTGACTTTTTAAAAAATAGGAGCTCTTTATATTTTAGGTTATGTGACATAACCTAAAGAATACTTAGAAAATCCTGTGATCAAATTTTAAAGTGAAGTGTTTTGAGAGGTAAAAAAGAATATGATGTGAGAAATCTTTTGACAGAAAGATGACAGGCAGGTAGACAGAACTTCTGCATGCTAGTTGAAGAAAAAAAAAAACTACCCCCAAAATGATCCATCACATAACAATGGACTGAAATGAGTCATTTTCTTTTTATTTCTTAGGTAAAATATACTTAATGATTTTAACATTTATCCATTATTTTTTCTGTTTAAAGTGTATTTCAAAACGTTATATCAATTCCCACCAGGTTAAGACAGGTATTTATTTTAAAATGAAAAAGGCTTACATATTTGCAGCCATATAAGTCATAATACAGACGAGATGTATAGTTGGAGACTTTCTGGGAAATGTTTTTTGTGCCATTACTCCTCTTGATGAAGGCTTGGAATGATGATAAACCTCTGTTCCTACCAGGGAAGGAGAGCATTTCAGAACAAAGGTAGAAATTTTCTTTCAGGTAAAAGCAACCAGTTCTGTAGTTTAATTCTATTCTAAGCCAATGTCTGGAATTTCAGGGGCAAGGTGAAAAAAAAATCCACGGTGTTCAGAAAATTGGTTTCAGAATTTTTCCTAGGGAGGAGGGGTGAAAGGCACTTTCCCTTAAGGGGAAAGATTTAAATCTAAACCTTTCTTACCACCAACTTGCTTGAGTTTGTGACAGTATAGAATGGCATAGGAAAAATGGTGAGGTGGCGTCAACTGTTCATGGACTATTATGGTGTCAAGATTGCATATTAGGAAAAATTCTCCATAAAGGAAAAGTGTATTTATCTGTCATGATGTTGTTTATCAAATTATATTACATTATTCAAACATCTATTTTTGCAAAAATACCTAGGCTCTTTCCATGATCGCAGAGGATGTGCAAGTTCAATGGCCATTCAAAATGTGATGTGCTGACAAGGAAATTAGGACTCAGGGACTTTGATTTCACAATATGCACCGGACTATATCACTTTTTTTCTGATTGTAGGATTAGAGCCTTACAATGGATATGAATAACGGAGTTTGTAATTAAAATATGCACAGAGGTCTCAATATTAGGCTGATTAAATGTCCCGTTTATTATGTGGTAATAGTTTGGTATCTTGAGAGCTAAAAGTTATTCCAAAACTGCCCGGCCTGCACGCCTCAGTCAGTGGTTGAATATTGACCTATGAACCAGGAGGTCACAGTTGGATTCCCAGTCAGGGCACAAGCACGGGTTTCCGGCTTGATCCCCAGTGTGGGAAATGCAGGAAGCAGCCAATCAATGATTCTCTCTCATCATTGATGTTTCTCTCTCTCTCCCCCTCTTCCTACCTCTCTGAAATCAATAAAGAAAATATAAAAATAAATAAAAGTTATTCCAAAACAATAAAACTGATCGGCCCCAGTTTCTTTCAGAATGATCACCCTGTTATACCAGTCAGTTACCAATTACTAGGCATTCTGATAGGCTCCATTTCCTTCTGGTATCTAGAAATGAGAAAACAGAGATTTTTAGGAATTTGCCCAAAAATCATGCAGTTGGGTCAGGATTAAACCCAGGTCTAGAGTTTTTCAAAATCTCATGATGTTTCACTACATCACACTGCCTTCTAAAGTCAGAAAAAAACTAATAGTTGTTTAGCTCTTCCCATATAGTACAAATATTAGTAATTAAAGATAATTTTACTGTTTTTGTCATAGTCCAGATTTACATGCGAAGATCTGTATGGCAGCTCATGGTTTTGGCTACTCATGCTCTTTCTATCAAGTTGCTCTGCCATCACTAAGGCATCTTGTCCTTGTCCCTGTGATTCAAGAGGACTTATGACCTTGTCTATCTTCAGCTCATGAAAAGGAGGCAGGGGGATGTAGAATGGAAGAGAGGACATGGTGTTTTCCTTTAAGAGCATAATCACTACTACTCATATGTCACTGACTTGAACTTACTCATATGGTCATGCCTAGTTGCGAAGGAAGATGGAATAACCATGAGACTAGATAAAGCTAGGAGGTTCTATTATTGCGGAAGAAGGGAAGAACAGTTATTGGAAACAAATTAGGGACTATCATAGGGACTTTTCATTTGTTGGAGTTGACCTGTTTTATCTTAGTGACGATTCTAAGTTCTGGAGAGACTATGTAAATTAACTGAGATTATACACAAATTGGTGACATAACAAGTCTAGAAACCAGTTTTCTTGACCTTCAGACCTGTGCATTTTCTACCACATCAGATTAGCTCTACATCTTTACTGCTGCTGGTTAAAAACAACAACAACCCTGACCAAATTGGACCATTGCTGTATGAGATATGTTCATTAATACATAAAACATTTCCAAAGAATTGAAAGATGCTTTTCCTCTTCCATGAGTTAATTTGAAAATACACAAATATTTGTATATGTTTATATTTCTTTGAAGATTTTTTAAAAAGTTTTTTTGTTTGTAGTTGTTGTTAATCCTCACCTGAAGATATTTTTTTCATTGATTTTTAGGGAGAGTTGAAAGGAGGGGTGAGGTAGAGAGAAACATGGATGTGAGAGAGACACATCAATTGGTTGCCTCCTGCATGTGCACCATCCAGGGATTGAGCCTGCAACCGAGGTACAAACCCTTGACCTAATTGAACCCAAGACCTTCAGTCGCGGGTGGCTGACGCTCTAACCACTGAGCAATCAGCTAATGCTAAAAAAGTTTTTCATTTAATTCTTTATTCTTTAAAGTATTACATGAGTCTCCTTTCCTCCCCCACCATTGACCACTCCCCAGCCATTCCCACCCCTCAGCACATGCCCTCACCCCCCTACTGTCTGTGTCCATGGGTTATGCTTATATGCATGCATGTAAGTCCTCTGGTTGATCTCTTACCCACCTCCCCTCCCCTAATTTTAAAAAGCATTTCTGCATAGCTATAGAAATGTAGTATGAAGGAATTTAGTGCCATTTTCTAATGGGTAGAGAAAGTGATTAAGTTCTGAAATTTATTATACTGAGCATTCCACTTAGATTGCCTGACAGATCATTGGAATTTAATTTTAATTAAAAAATATGGCACATCATAGTCTAATAATCTATAGCAGCTATTTTCAACCTTTTTCATATCATAAACTAATTACTAAAATTCTGTGGCACACCAAAAAATATATTTTTTGCTGAACTGACAAAAAATAGGTATAATTCTGAGTCATTCACAACAGACAGCTTTGTTGTGTTGGCTGTTGTCATTTTCTAATTTGACAATCTAAGGGAAAAGAGGTCAGTGCCCCTGACTAAGTAATCAGGTATTGCATGTTTTAAAAATTCTTGTGGCATGCTGGTTGAAAATCACTGATCTATAGTCTCACACTGCTCTGCATTTAAAAAAAAAAGCATTTGGAAATCAAAGTTGGAATTATTTTTTAGTATTAAAATAATTATGTGTTCATCCCATAGACCAATTTACAATTTAATTCTGATGCTTTGTGAGCACATTGGTTAAGAAAAAAATTGAATTTATTGTGACATAACAGCAGCTAAGTGCAAAGCTGCCTCCCACCCCTAAAGGAGCGGTTGAGTAGAGAACAGATTGTGCAGACATAGTGAGCAAAAACAACAACCGAAGTGGGACAGAGGGCTAAGCGTTCCAGCTACTGCAATCAGCTCTCCACTCTCAGATGCTTTTATGCTCTGAAGCATCCCTTGTTTGATCTTGCCTGAATGTCTTGTGTAAAGGTTCATCAATACCAATAGCAATATTTCCTGTGTATACTGTGTTTTATGCTTAAAGTGCTTTCCTTTCTGAGATGGCATTTCATCTAAAAAACAATCCAGTGATATAGATGAAGGCAAAGTAATGTCTCCCATTTGTACAGATAAGGAAATCCGTCCTAAGAGAAGTCATTATGAGATATGTTGATTGTCGCAAAAGCAACAAAAGGGAGAGTTATGCTTGATTTTGAGTTTAATGTTTGTCTTTGAGACAGGGTGGTTTGTGTATATAAATGTGTTTCTGGGATGGAGGGCAGGTAGCAAAGTTGGAGCCATCCTGTGACTATGTCTTTGGAAATGAAAACAGGATCCATTCTCATAGTTGAATGTTTCGTGTAGCTAGACTTTTGGTTCTGATTGTGAGTTCTATTTTTTTAACATATGAGAATTTTTGGCAATTTTCATCCTAGGAGGCTGGAGTATCCATGTTACATTTTACTTTTCTACACTTTCTTTCTGTCAGCATCTTTTACCATGCCCGGAGCTCTTGCTGTCCTGCTGTTTCTTGTTGTAGTACTTTATCTCTGCACTCGTCACCACTGCTCCATTTTCTGTTCAGCTTAAGAACCCTACATTGTCATCCTGTCTGCTCTTTGAAAGATTGCGCATGATCAGGATATATAGATGTAACTACAGATATAGACAGATGTAGACACAGACAAATATTTGGAGACTTTTCATTGGAAGGTCACAGTCTGTGTGGTAGTGTGTCCAATACAAGATTTTCCCTTTATGATATGGTAAAGAAAGAGGAAATTTTCCATTTTCTTTATACCCATCTTTTTTTGACCTCTCAAGAGGTCAAACTTAACCATATCAATGGCACTGACTAAATTCTATTTCAAACACTCTGAGAATGAATTTGCTAGTACTTTGGCTACTCAGTGACCAGTACTGACCCTATTCTAACTTTTTTGTCCCCAACATTTTTGTAAGCTGAATGCTTACATGGATTATGCCTTCACTTTGGATCATCTAAGTCCTCTTTGGCATGATATCTCAAGACTCTCTAAGTTTGGTTTGATACCAGACTCTAAGGCTAAAGAAGTAAGAACTGTTTATTAAATTTTAGTTGTAGCCTTGGACAAAATTACTAGCTTTCTATCCACCATTTTCTCCATGCTCATTGCAGTTCAAAGATTAGAGGACAAAAATCATTGTTTCATCTCTGTGTGCCAAAATCTTCCATGGTACAGTATACACTAGGTCCTACCCTCACTTTGGAGTTGTTTGCTGGCTGGAATTCAGCCTTCATAAGGGTCTTCAGTGTCCTCAGACTCTCAGGATCCTACTGGTCATGCCCCTACTTCCCCAGTCAAGATCTTAGTGCCCTGAAACTACCATTGATTTGCTGGTGATTTTACTCATTAATCTTTGGAGAGAGTGGTCTGTGTTCTGCTCTGCTTTTTGAGAGGAGGTTACTTGTGGACCTAAGCTTGGCTCATAAAGGAAGCTTTCCAGGTCACAGCTGAGCTTTGAAATTGACATTCTGGTAAGACTTTCATGCTGGAAGGATTAAAATCCATTGTATAAACATAGAAGAAATTCTCAGGGTGGTTGAAAACCTTTGCTGTCTTCTTCAAGCTACCCAGTGAGACTGGCATGGACTTAAGTCATAGACTAGGAAAGAGAGTAGTATTTTAGAGTTACAATGTTTCATCATGAATGGTGAGTCTGAGTAAAAAGTACAACCTGAACAACGGCACACTTTAAGGATTACTTGTAGTGGGCTCTTCCTTAAGAATAAAAATCAAAAACTGTAACAAATATAAGCAAGCATTTTTATGCACTGTTATTAGAGCAAAAGAAACCCTGAAATAACTTGTGTTGTCTCCATATTGCACCATAAAAATCATAAATATAGGGCTTTGTAATAAAAGGTGACATATTTCTATCTTTCATTATCTTAGTAAATTTATGGGTAGAGAGTGAAAACTCTTATAGAATTATTGCACATCTTTTGAAATTTAGTTCAATGATTTTTTTCCCCTCTTTATTTCTGAGGACGTGTCCTATATGATCAGCTGCTCTATTGCACATCTCTCCAGACACTTTGTAAAGTGCAATCTAACAGTGGTGTGCTATTTACATCTAATGATTCTAATTAAGCTTGACAAAAAGCCAAGATTGAGAGCTAGGAAACTTGCCTTCAAATCTGATGATGAGAAATCAATTTATCTCAGCTTTTGTTTCCTCACTTATAAAATCAGGGGCTTGAATATCAATGCAGTAAGCCAATTCTTTCCCTCAAAGTGTGGACAGGGAAAGCGGCATTGGAAATGTGATGCACGCCTTACCACCTGCACAAAAAGGCACAGGGTGTGTAGAGAAACCGTGGCTTTGAGGCCCTGGAACAATAGTTCTGACACTTTAGTGTGCCCATGAATCTATTCTTGGGGAACTTATTAAAAATGACATACTGCTGGCACCCACTACAGAGATTTTGATTTGTGAGGTCTGGAGAGGTTTAGGAATCTACATATTCGGCAAGTGTCCAGGTGGGTCTGATACAGAATATCTGACACTGTCCTTTGGGAGTCACTGACTTAAAGACTATATGGCTATGGCGGGAACAGGTAAGCACTCACAAGCTATCAGTCGATAAGATGCTTTCCCACAAGTTCCGGAGCTCAGCAGATTTTGAGCTTAGTAATTGGTTACATTTCTGCTGGGTGTGCTTTTGGATGAAGTTTAGCTCCCGGTGGAGAATACAGCTCCAGGGGCTATGTTGTATCACCTAGTTCTCCTTAAGGGCAAGTGCTCTTGTGATTTCCTTCGAGGGGAAGGTTGGCTGTCACTTCTTAGGATGTGATTCTTCCCATGAAAATCTTTTTCTTATCTCTTATCTCTTATCTTTTTCTTAAAATGGGGATAGTATAATACATTTTCCATAGTGGCATTACATAAGAACACATAAGAAATGCATAGAAAGCAATGAGCAGTGTGCCTGGAATGTAGTAATGCTGAATAAATATTACTATTGTTGTTAAAGGCAACAGATCACTTTGGCTTAGTAATCAATGTTTAGTACAGTTTACCCTTAAATTTGTAATTCATTGTTCAAGTATCTATTACTTATTGATTTGCCATGAACATAGCACTCTGATGCAGTGGGGTTGTGTTATATGTAGAGAGGAGGCAAATCGGAAGGTGACTTCCAAGGGATGTGCAGACTAGCCTTGGTATGCTGACCTCAACTAGGCTAAGGGCCTGGGAATTCTGGGAAGAGGAGGGAGGAATTCAGCTTGGCTTGAATCTAGAAGTGTCTGGCCTCAGTTCCAAACTTAAGCTGATGATGAATCTCAGGTCTGAATCAGCCCTAGTCCAGGTTATAAGGAGGGGGTGCCGGGGAGCTTTCAAGAGTTCACTCATAAATTTCCAAGTAGTAATACGTATCATAATGCTATGATTTTCCCTGTCAAACACCAGTGGTTAATCAACAAAATGTTTTTAAAATAAAATTAAATTGAAGAATGATCTTTCTCTTTTCATTTATTCGAGACATTTATTAACCCAATTTTGAATAATCAGCGGGGATAAAGAAGCAAAACACCTCTTCTCCTTCTTCTTCTTCTTCTTCTTCTTCTTCTTCTTCTTCTTCTTCTTCTTCTTCTCCTCCTCCTCCTCCTCCTCCTCCTCCTCCTCCTCCTCCTCCTCCTCCTCCTTCTTCTTCTTCTTCTTCTTCTTCTTCTTCTTCTTCTTCTTCTTCACATTCTTAGCAAGGGTAGGCAGTATTATCTATTTTCCTAACTGGGATTAAGGATTTCTTTGAATTTACTAGTACGATGCTTTCTGAGCTCTTGCTGGCAGGTCTTCCCAATGAGAGAACACTTCCTCTGACAGACTGCTCGATACCTTTGCAAAACATACAGGAATTACTACCTGGGTTAATGACATAGACTACATAGAAAATTCTTCCTGAAAAAATAATCTTTTCTCTATGTCTTTCAGAAGTCGCTGGTGGAAGGGGAAAGACATTAAAATAAGGTTAACTATATCTGAGTTTTATGATGCCTGCAAAAATCTGCAACCCAGAGATAAGGCATTCACATTTTGTTGTAAAAAGACACAACATTGGCTAAAGAGTAGACACAATTACTTCAGTTAGAAACAGGTGTCCTCAGAGAGAAAGAAAGGGAATCAGAACCGTCACTATTTCCTGGCCACAGCTTCGGCCTGCTTCATTAGCAATGGGCAGCATACCACTTCTAATTAAGAAGTCATTTAAAATAATTTGCAAAGAGCAGGGACATGTCAAGTGTGAAAAGTTCCTCATAGAGGAGCACTTCAGGGCTGCTGCTGCTGAGACTGACAGCAGTTTGGGACTGAGGAATCTTACTCTGGCAGCTTGGAAGGGCACCTAATGAGCACCTGTGGTTCTCTTAAAAGTCAAATAAAGGAACCAATAGATGGTCTTAGACCAGGTAATTATGTGTGGCAAAAAGCCTTCACATGTTCCAGGAATCCTGCCATTCTAAATAAACTAATCAATAACAAGGGCAAGTTCTGTTTACAGAGAAATGAATAACTCAACTGAAATTGCAAAGAGAAATAGCTCCAAAAGCAAAGGAAGTGGCCAGATTTTCATATAGTCATGTGAGCCAATAGCAGGAATTCTCCAAGATCAATGTGGATTTCTCTATTTTGGCTTGCTAAAGAATTTACACTGGTGCATATAATGTACTGTTTGTTATGGCTAAGCAAGGCACAGTGGCCAAGCACTTCAGTGTAGTCTCATTGGAAGGACTTGTGAGTCATAATGAACGTTTTTAATTTGCCACTCACTAAGTGAATGATATTGACTCTTTTTGAAAACTTATCTAAGCCTCATATCCCTCATCTGTTGGATGAAAATATTAATGCTAATTTCACATAGCTATTGGGAAGATTGGTTATGATAGATGGTAGGTACTAAAAATTGTAGCCATTATTATTCATGTTTTCTAACCTTGGGGACTCATTCACTCAACAAATATTTCTTGAGTGCTCATTGTGTGCTAGTCTCTGGGTAGGTTCTGAATGGCTCTGTCATAAATATCTGTATTATAGTGCTTTATCCTCTAGGTGAGCGGTTCTCAACCTGAGGGTCGTGACCCCTTTGGGGGTCGAACGACCCTTTCACAGGGGTCGCCTAAGATCATCAGAAAACACATATATAATTACATATAGTTTCTGTGATTAATCACTATGCTTTAATTATGTTCAATTTGTAACAATGAAAATACATCCTGCATATCAGATATTTACATTACAATTCATAACAGTAGCAAAATTACAGTTATGAAGTAGTAAAGAAAATAATATTATGGTTGGGGGTCACCACAACATGAGGAACTGTATTAAAGGGTCGCAGCATTAGGAAGGTTGAGAACCACTGCTCTAGGTGATAATCAATGAACAAATGTGTAAATGAGGATGGCTGTTAAATTTAATAGTCCAAGAAGATATTGTTTTATGGAACCTGTGGAATTGGTGAAATTTTTCAAAATATGGCAAATATCACCATATTTGGATGCTCCTAGCACTCATGATCCCAAATGAGTCTTGGAAGAGTAGAAAATGATTTTCATCATCAAAGAATAAACCTTTATTAACCCCAAGGATATTGACTTGCATGTGCCATGGGTTATGAAGGAGTTCTCCAAAATGAGTTCTCAAATTAGGCCAGCCACGATCCTCTCATTGAAATAAATATAGTCTTCTGCTTGTTATTTTGAGCAAACAGTTTTTATAACCTGTATTAGATTTCTATATTCTGCGTTTGTTTACTTAAAACTCAGACTCAAAACACACCTCACACTATCAGTGTAATTATGGGCAGAGGCTCTACTCTGATTTTTATCTAAGTAGGAGGACTTGAGAAGCAGATGACTGTGT
Source organism: Myotis yumanensis (assembly GCF_028538775.1). NCBI lineage: Eukaryota > Metazoa > Chordata > Mammalia > Chiroptera > Vespertilionidae > Myotis > Myotis yumanensis. The sequence goes on from NW_027223753.1 coordinate 181,113,847, forward strand.
ACTAAATACAAACATGATGATTGATAGCTCATTAGGACTTTTGCTAATTTTCCTGGCAAGCAAGACTTGGTTATATTCTGCTTTAATTTCTTCATTGACAATTGGGAAATGATTATCTTGTACATACTAGGATTCCTGTTACCTTTGTTTTAATCGTACAAAAATAATACTCAGCTGTGGTTCTCAAACTTTAGCTGAATGAGAATCCCCAAGAGGACTTATTCAAACAGCGATTTGGGGGCCCCACCCTCAAGAGTTTTTGACTCACTAAGTCTGGGTGGGGCCCGAGAATGTGCATATGAGCATTTTAACCAGGCGCTGCTGCTGGTTTGAGACCACACTGTGGGGACCACTGGATAAGAGTAATCTAGTCTAGTTTTGTCAGGTGCTACAATTACACTGGGCCAGCTGGTACTTGGATAATACCTGACAGCAACATGCTTTCCCTCTCATTTTATCCTCCGAGTAACCCTGGGATGAAGGCATTATTAGATCTGATTTATAGATGAGAACTGTACTGTAACCATTTCCTAATAGGCTGTGAGTTCTTTGAGGCCAGATTTCATATCATATTCAGTTTTGTATCCTCAACAGATAGCAGGGGTCTGGCAATAAGTGTTTGTAGAATGAATAGAGTGATTGGCTTTGAGTCCACAGGGAGTTTGTGGTAGAGCCCAGTTTTGAACTTGGACTCCTTAAATTTCAGTCCAGTGCTTTTATACTCTTAGGTATAACAATCAAAAAGCAAATTTGCTCTGATACTTGAGAAAAGGTAGTAGTTTTCCTGTTTTATCCTAAAACCCTGGGCTTAAAAACTAGCTAGCCTAGGTTATTACATCTGTTTTGAACTCAACTGCTAACCACTGAAATACAATAGACTAGTCATGTCTTACACATTTATCCCTTTTTCTTTTATCATGACTTCTTTACCAAATACAGGCAGTCCTTACTCTGTACAGTAGTTCAGAACAGCACAAGTATTTATGCAAGCTAAAACCATGAAAGGTGATCTTAATAATCAATGGGGAAAATTACATGAATTTTTTTGGTTATAATATTAAAGATTCTTTTACTGTTGGTTATAAATGTATAGGAAAATGAAAAAAAAAGACTAGTATTCATTGAATACATTGCAACTTAGAACATTAGAAGTATTGATAATTAGTTAATTGAGAATTGTTTTATTTCTTTGTAATTGTTTATCAAGCAAAGTTTGAATAGTACTTGATTTCTTATCATATAACTTATGATATGAAATGAACATCTTTTCTAATGCCTTGGAAAACCATCAGATCATAATTCTTTCTCAGTTTGGGTCAGTTTCCAACATTTTATCCTTTGCACTTTCAACACTGTAAAGTATCTCTGAGATTTCTTTTAATGTGAAGTCTTTTGCTAATGTCATTTCCTCTGGGACATTGTCATCCTTTTCATCTCAACTTTCCTCATTTATATTGACACACTAGAGCTCCGGTGCACAAAATTGTGCAAGGGGGCAGGGGTCCCTCAGCCTGGCCTTCGCCCTCTTGCAATCCAGGACCCCTCGAGGGGATGTCTGACTTCTGGTTTAGGCCCAATCCCTACAGTTGGACATCTCTCTTGCAATCTGGGACCCCTCAGGGGATGTCTGACTCCTGGGCCTAAACCAGCAATTGGACACCCCTCTCACAATCTGGGACAGCTCGCCCCTAACCACTCACTGCCTTCCTGCTTGCCCCTAACCACTCACTTGCCTGCCTGCTCATCCCTAACTGCTCACCTGACTGCCTGCTCAGTGCATGTCATCGCGACCGGTCATTCTGGTCATTCTGCCATAACAGTCACTTAGGCTTTTATATATATAGATAGATTCTCCTTCATTGAGTTTCTCTGGCTGCATAGCCAGAGTCTCTTGAATGGTGACAGTGTCAACATTTTGGAGTCAGCTCTTTATACTGTCTCACCTTTGAACTTGGGTGTAAATTTCACAAAGGCATCTTTATTTGAGCTATAGCTTCACCAGATATCTTAACACTAATCAATTCATGCCAACTTATGAAGCAATGAAACCAGTCTTTATTGACAGTTAAAAATTCTTCAGTCTCCTAGTAATTATAGTTTTCATTCAATGTGGCAACTAATTTCATTGCTTTGGTAGTCAAACTGACTGAGATTTGTTTTTTATTACAGTCTTCAAGGAAAAGTAGAAGTAAGCACATCACATCATTTCAAGTATAAGTAGCGTTCTATTCCTAATGCAATTGAACTCTAAGATGTTGGAGTGACTTTACCTTCATTTTTTTATATTTATTGAATTTTTTCAATATGGGTTATACTGCACCTTCTTATAGGCCTAGATCTTGCTCTATCTTTATCAATATTTTCTAAGAACATACAATTTTACTTTTCTTTTTTTGCTGCACTTTTATCTTTGTCAGCCAATCCCTTCTTTTGATGATCCATTTTTATATCTTGTGGGTTTATTACTTGTCAACAAGGAGGCAACAAAACCACATGCTTTACTGACTATTTGTGATCTGAATAGTGAATGTGATGACAAATAACTGACAGACTCTGAAAGAAGTGATGTAGTCAGTTATTGATTGTGTTGCTTATTGGATTCCATGTAGTGGTCTGTGGATTAAAGAGCCAGCAGAGAAGTTTGTACTTTCTGCTATAACTATACTCAGAGTTAATATTCTGTGTTTAAGATGTAAATGGGAGATTAATATTATTTAACTAAACCATGGTAAGCAAATTTTGTGCATTTTGGAACTATGCAATGTGAGAACTGCCTAAGATAAAATATTTTTTTCTGTATATTAGATAAAAATATTTGTATAATTTCAGAGCCATTACTGTAAAATAGTTCTACCCCCCAATATTTCTAACTTGTTTAAAGAAACAACTTTCTTTTGTCTCCAGATGGACTGATTAAGAAATGCATGCATATTCTAATATAGTTTAAGTATATCCTGTATTTAAGAGGGAGTAAAAAAGAGAGAGATCTATAAACTGTTTTTTGACAATTTAACATAACAATAGAAATTCAATACATCTGTAGAGGTAATTTAAAATGTGGATGGAATATAGGAAGACTATGTTAAGATTTGATATTTATGTTTTGTGCTACTCTAACCTTCTTCCCATGATGGTTCTTCCCCATGATCATTTCAGTGGTATGAATAAAATGGACAGAGTTCTCAGCCAGACTAGGTGGGCTAGGCTCTTTGAAGGAGGGGGAATTTGGACTCTAAAAGATCATTTGTCTAAATCACTGAGTTTCCTTTTTTTTTTCTGTGCAAGGATTTTATTCACTGGGCTGTGCTCTTTTGTGATCGAAGAGCTGGAAAGGATTTTAGGCATTTATTCATTCATTCACTGCCTAGAACAGCACTTGGCACATAGTTGTCATTCTATAAACACATATTTTAGTGAGCCCATACTGGGCCCTGGGAATGCAAAGGTAATTCTGACATTATCCTTGTGGGCACAGAATAGAGCTCTCTGTACCACGATTTTCTGCTGAGTCACCAGTATTGTGTGATGATAATACTAATGGAATTTCTAATTTATGCAATGTCTGCAGTGTACTGGCAACTCTATTAGACCTTTGCTGACATCCTTGCTGTAGTTATCTGAAGCCAAAATTGAAGATGGAGGGTCTACTTTCAAGGTGGTTCACTACATGTCTGGCAAGTTTTGCTAACTATTAGATAAGGGCCTCTGTTTCAATCTGTGGGGCGCCTCTCCATGGGGTTACTTGAGTGGCCTTACAATATGGCCACTCAATCACCCCCAGAAAGGGTGATCCAAGAGGTCAAGACAGAAGCTGCAATATTTGTTATGCCTAGCACTAAAAATCATACATTGTCACTCCCTCAGTATCCCATTGGTCACACAGGGCACTACACAAGGGTATCCATACCAGGAGGGATTTATATCTATAATATATAAATTATTATCATCCTACTTTACAGATGGATAAACTGTGACACAACTAGTAAATGGCAGAATGAAGATTTGAATGCAGTTTTTTTTTTGTTCCAAAGTTGATATTCTTAACCATCAAGCTGTCTTATAAATTATACTTTTATATTGGCTATCGTTATTAGAGATTGTTCCCATATTTGCTGGGTATTTTTGAGCTCCTTATTCTCTTTCTTTATTCTATGTTTCATCCCCAATGCAGCAGTACCATGTTGTTTTTATTACTGTAGCTTTATAACTTTATATCTGGGCTGATTCCTTCACTTTACCCTTCTTTATGAGATCTATAGCTATTCTGGATCACTGTACTTCTATATACATTTTAGAATAGTCTGGAATATTCCATGAAGAGCTGTGTTGGTGCTTTGATTGGAATTGCAGTGAATCTATAGATCAATTTAGGAAGAAATGATGTCTTTAAGATACTTTGTCTTCCTATCCTCAAACACTGGATTCTTTTTTTTTTCAAATATATTTTATTGATTTTTTTTTACAGAGAGGAAGGGAGAGGGATAGAGAGCCAGAAACATTGATGAGAAACATTGATCAGCTGCCTCCTGCACACCTCCCATTGGGGATGTGCCCGCAACCAAGGTACATGCCCTTGACCGGAATCGAACCCGGGACCTTCTAGTCCTCAGGCCGATGCTCCATCCACTGAGCCAAACCGGTCAGGGCTCAAACACTGGATTCTTGAATATGGTATACTAGTATATGTCCATTGCCCACCCTATCTTTCCACAGATCTGGTGTCTTATTTTCTGTGAATTCCCCCAGGACAGTATGTGGCTAGTTTAGCTTTGTTATTGCAGCAGTCACTTCATCTTGGAAGAAATTGTTGCCACTTTATTCTTTTGCTTGTCCTAGTTTCCCAAGTTAGAAAGAAGTGTTGCCCCACTTGTATTTTGCTTCATGGTAGCCTGTAGTTCTTAAAAAATTCCCGTCATCCTTACTTTTCTATTTTTTACAGCCCTTTGCATACAGAAAATACTCTGAGATCACTTCAATTTTTTACTTATTATATCTCCCAAGCCTAAGGCTCCTTCTTACCTTTCCAGATTATTGGGTGTTTTAAATATGTTTTGTCAGATCTGCCTAGAGGTAGAGTGAGTAGAGAGTAGGGGAAGGAAGAGGGATGTTGAGAAGGTTCAGATATGATGAGTGAAGAGGTAACAAAAGCTGTTTGGTTGAAGGGCTTTAAGCCAGTGACTGTTGCCAGGAAGGTTCATTTGGGTGTACAGCCTGAGTATCTTTTATCCTTGGAATTCATACTTATCAAGACTCCCCACTCATCTCACAACTTTCAGTCTCCTAGAGTGCATAGAAAAACAAGGATGATGACCACATATGCATTTTGCAATATGTGTTTCGGTTTCACTTTATATAAATGATCTAACATTTTTCCTTAATTTGTTGACAAAATATGATAGGTACAATTTTTTGAGGGTACAATTTCTTATGTATTATAAGATTTAATAAATAAGAAACCCAGCTTTGGAGGAGGGGGGCTAAATCCTTAAGTGACATTAATGCTGTAAACTCTTAGGGATCATATTGGTCTCAGCAGGGGGTTATTTAGTATACTAGAGGCCCGGTGCACGGAATTTGTACATGGGGTGTATGTCCCTCAGCCCAGCCTGCACCCTCTCCAATCTGGGACCCCTCGAGGGATGTCCGACTGCCCATTTAGGACATCCCTCTCACAATCCAGGACTGCTGGTTCCTAACTGCTTGCCTGCCAGCCTGATCACACCCTAACCACTCCCCTGCCAGCCTGATCGATGCCTAACTGCTCCCATGCTGGCCCGATTGCCCCTAACTGCCCTCCCCTGCCCGCCTGGGTCCCCCCCAATTGTCCTCCTCTGCTGGCCCAGTCATCCCCAACTGCCCTCCCTAGCAGGCCTGATCGCCCCCAACTGCCCTCCCTTGCAGGCCTGGTCCCTCCCAACTGCCCTCCCCTGCTGGCTTGATCACCCAAAACTGCCTTTCCCTGTCGGTCATCTTGTGTCCACATGGGGGCGGCCACCTTGTGTGTTGGAGTGATGGTCAATTTGCATATTACCTCTTTATTAGACAGGATAAAACCTCAGTGGACTGAAAGAAGCTATTTAGATTCAGCAAAAACTTTCTGAACTCTTAAATCTGCCTCATTATTTATCATATATAAGAAGTCCCCAATGAAAGGAGTCTCTGTACACACAATGCTAGGGTATTTTAATCTTAATTTTGCAAGGGCTCTGATATTAACAAGGGTATTTAAAACTACATATTAGTAATGAAATCCAAATAACCTAGGGAGAAGCCTATGGAGTTCTAGCAGCGTAGTCATTGTGGGCAAATCTTCTGGTGAAACTTATACTGGGAAACGCACTGAACGCTGTGTCCACTGAAGTGGAAAGTTCTCACTATGTAAATTTACTCATTGCTGTTCAATATTTAGAAGCACTTGGGAACAAATATTCCCTTGTATGTGTAGAGCCTCATTTAGAGCCAAACCATTCTTCAAATACTCCATTCATAATCAAATTGTAAGTGGAAATATAGCAATTCCCTTAAAGGGCAAATTCTGTGTATATTTGGGAGTATTTTCTGAGTTTCAATGTTTTTTTTTTTTCCATGAGCATTTTTTTTTACTTCCTCAGTCCTTTTCCCCCCTGTTTAGTTTATATCTTTAAGTGTCTCTCTGTGAGACAGAAAAGATAGAGCTAAGAAACAGATCCCAATTTCATACTTTTGGTTGAATAATTAGCATAAAAAAGAACTGAAATGTTCATGTAGTGTTTTGAACATGGCTTTCATAAATTTGTGTGATTGGGATCAGAGCTGAAAGTTCATCCAATGCAAATTGTATCTCTTCTGCTTTTCACTTTTGGGACATGGCCATTGGGTAGATAGTGTGCTGGGGATTACCTTCAGTTTCAATACGTTTACTTGAAACTCTTTCCCCTCCTGGTATCTAGAGATTTTTCTTTTGAGAGTCCTAATGAGATGAGTGAGGTACCCCATGCTTCAAAACTATACCCCCTAAATGTTTTGCAGACAGAAATGAGGCCTAGCTCTGCCTACTGGTTCATGCATATGCACCAGGGACCACCCTGGGAAACAAATAACTGATCACTTTAAGTGAACCCCTTTGTGGGACATTAAGAATGGGCAGGCGGTTAGCTTCTGTTCACTCCAGAAACTCATCCTCATTTTTTCTTGTGTCCTTTAGGTAAGAGATTCCGTGATTCAGACCTACGATGTATTTCATGGGCCACAGTCAGCTTCTTCCCTCCCTTCCTTATTTCCAAAGGAAGCAGAAAGAGAGACAGAAAAAGAAACCCGGGTAAAAGGGCCAAGTGTGTGATAGCCAGACTGGTGGAAAGAATGTGGGGGAAGGCAGGCAGACAGATTTTGTGGGCAGTGAAAGATATGCCTTTATGTAATGCTGTACAAGTCAGCTAACCCTTGGCCTCACTGTCCTCATAAACAGATTTAGGGTTTTAAATTCTGGTCCTTCCTAGTCTAAAAGTGTATGGCATCTTCCTAGGCTTCTCTCAATTGTCTTTTACAGCCTTACCATGTCCAACATCATGTGTGGACCTGCAGAATGGGCAGCACCCTGGAGCTGGTCAGAAAGCGAGATAGAACTGCTCCATGTGGGCAGAATCCGAATCTCCATCTCACCAAGTTTGTGGCTGATCCCTGTGCTTCCTGCAGTTTCAGAAGCTCCTCTGTAGAAAGTCTGTGGTTCCCTTGTTTTAGGTTAAAAACAAAGCAACAAACACCAACTAATCAATCAAACAAAAGACCTTAGACATTCACCTTTCTGAGATTTCCTTTGTATCGTGGGATCTTCAGACAGTGGGAAAATATGTTTGAGTGTTTATAAATATTCAGTATGCCCCAGTACTGTTTGTGTTGGGTTTAATGTTTATCTGCCACCTTAGTGAAAGCCTGTGAAGACTGGTCTCTGGTTACTTGGTTCCTTTGACCTCCTCAAAACAGCACCAAGTACATAGTGTCTCACCCTGTCTCCCTTTTATGGCACGTCACATTAATGAACCTTTTATGGCTTCTGTTTTTCATTGGAGCCCAGAGCAGGAGACAGGCAGGTACTGCTACTCCTAGGCCTAGAGCTAAGAGCAAGGTCTCTGAAGGTCAGGGCAGCTGAATCGATGACTAGAGGTCCTGTTCTCCACCTCTGAGTCCTGGGCTCCTCCCACCTCGAGGTTGCTGTAGCATTTACTGAGAGCTCAGACTCCATGTAAAACCCTTTTCCTTAAGAGACAAGCAGGCTGCATGCCTACTGTATAAGATCTGAGACACAGAGACTATGAAGACAAGCATTAAAACATAGGCTCCTGAAAACCCCAGGTCCCTGGGTAGCTGGGCTGGACCACAAGATTGTTCTGTCTTGTTAATAAGCACCAGATTGGGGTGGTGGGGGCGGGGGGGGTAGACCACTCAGCTTATGCTCCCTGGGGCTCCCCACCCAGCTCAGCTAACCTGCCAGCCTTGGAACTGGTGGTGAGGAAGTTGCTGTTTTTTCCCCCCTCTCAACTTGTTTTTCTTTTATCCTCTTTCATATTATGAGATATAATTCCCTCTCACATATGGTTCTTTCCCAACTCCACATATTTTACTTGTTTTAAGAAGCTAGAATCAGTATTTTGCTTCCCACTTGTCAGGCTGTGAACACATTTTTATTTCCAGTTCTTCCTTTTAGGATTCTTTACGGGGAGGGCTCTAAATATATACACTTTATTTTTTTTTGCACCAAGAGGAGGAGCAGTCAGGGGTGCCCTCTGTCTGCAGGACTGTGGCTGCGATTCCGTCCTGCTCCTCGGGATGGAGGGGTTTGCTGGGCAGAGCAGCTGGAAACTGGCCAATTAACTGGTCATGTTGGCAAGATGGTGAACCGTGAATCATCAGCAGGTTTGCTGATCTTCTGACCCACATCCCCTCTAAATGCTGATTAGAGAGCTATTTTTGGTCCGCTTTGCCTTTGTTAAGGCATACATTTCATGCCTCCTAAATTATGACAATTATCTGTCAACATGTTGAAGCAGAGTTGAAGTAGGAAGGTTATGTCAAATTTTTGTGCCTGTAAAAAGCAATAGCAAGCTTCCCTTTGAGCCAGTGTGAAAGCCAGTAGAGGCTATGAGGGGTCTTCTCAAAGGAGAGCTCATGAAATTCCTGCCACATCTGAAGAAGTTTTATTGCAATCAGACCCACCAAACGGTCCCAGCGACTTGATTTTGTGGTGAGATATTTGCTGTGACACAGAGGGTCCTTCTGTGGATGAGGAATAGACACTCTATGGCAATTCAGTCTGATTTCCCCTTAAGACAGGTACAGGCAGAGGCAGGAAAATTCTGTTGGTACTCCCTTTGCATGTGTGGCCTTGAGTTTTAGCAATCTGTGGGTAATATTGCTTACGTATTTGCCTCAAAAAGATAAATTCAGTGCTCTGTACACAGTGGGAATTCTGGAAATGCTGCCTAATGATGTAGTTTGTTTCTGGGGCCAACTTTGGAAAGGAGTTTTGTTAGCAGGGATATGCTATCTAAAAATTATTGCAGGTGTTAATAAAAATGCCAGGAAGCTAAGCCACTTTGGGACATTATCTGAAGAAGTTGGTAGAAAAAAGTTTTCTTTCAGAGAATCCATAGATGGACTAGTTTTAAATAGCTGCTAGCAGGATGTTGGTATAGAATGAACCAGTAAAACAGTGGGGTCTCCCTATCTGTTTCTAAGGTCAAGAACTGGTATATAGAGTGAGAAGGGAAGCATATTCTTTGGCAGTATTTTATTTCAGAGTTTTTAATCCCCCTCCCCTCCCCCCCGCCCACTGCTATCTTTGCAATTCAGGTAAAATCCAAATTCTGTAATATAGCCCAGTATGATTTGGTGTCTTCTTACTTTGCAACCTCCTTTTATACATCTTTGTCTGCTCACTTACTCATTTCAGTATTGGCCTTATTTTCACTCCTTGAATGGCCTCAGAACCATTGAACCTGCTATATTTGTCTTACTTTGGGATGAGTTACAAAGACATGTGTGCTTGTGGTGATATTCCTCACAGGGAAATCATGCTTGGGAAGTGTGAGAATGCATATCAGGGCACTGGGGCACAAGAGGGCAGTAGGCAGAGAGGAGTGTGGTGCTGCTTGCTACATTGACTTGCTTTCCTAATTCAACTCATAGCCAGCCTGGTATAAAACAGGGCGTTAACTACCTCACAGGTTATTGTAGGAATGTAATTAGATTAGATGTATCAAGCATGGTACTTAGTTGGTATTCAACCAAGTCACAATTTCCTTCAGAGGGTTGGTCTGGAAAATTCCTTCAAAAAGCCATTTCTTGAAAGAGTAAAGCAATAAAATACTTCAATTTTGGTGTAAATGTGAACCTTGTGGGTGAAAATGTTACATCGCACTGCCTTTGTGGATAGCAATTTGGTAATATACCCTAGGATGCTCAAAAAGTTTCATACCATTAGTTCCTGTGATTGTAACTCTGAGGATCCATTTTAATTTAAGATGTAGGAACTTTTTATATTTGATTATATTATCACATTTTACAGTTATAAATTGAAAAAAATTAAATGTCAATCAGTAAAGAAATTATAAAATGTGAAGTGTGTTTGCGGAGAGGAATATTATTCAGCCTTCACACATAATACTTTCAAGGAATATTTATATATATTAATTAATAACATAGGAAAATGATAATGTTAAAAAGAGCAAATTATAAAATTATGAATGACTCCTATTTTATACTAAAAATGAAAGATATCATGCTAAATATGAATAAGAATCTCTAGGCATTTGTGAAAGACTTACTATTTGCTGTACTGTGCTAAGAGATTTTACACACACTAGCCCCCAAACAGGTACTATTACCATTCACCTATAAATGTGAGGAACTCATAGTTAAGCTTTATTAGTGATTTTCCCATAGATTCTTAATAACTAGAATTGCAGCTGGAATATGGACTACTAATTGATCTTTCTACATTCAAGCATAACACCTCCTTGCCCACCCATTCACTCTCTGTCCATACCACAGCAGACAAATCACGTTGAAATATAAATCTGGTTAATTTGATTTCCCTGTTCTTTTAGGATAAAGACCAAAATTATTGTCTAACTATAAAGCCTAAGCTCTTAACTACAACTGCTCATTGTTTCTCCAGATAATATGTTGTTTTCTTTGTTTCCCTAGTGGGGAATTTACAGATGGTTTTTATTTTCTTCTTTGTATTTATCAAGTCAGTGAATGTATATTGTGTTTGTAATGGGAGACAGGATGTGTTTAAAGATAATGGTGGTGATGGTTTCTAATAAATCATTTTTATTTTTTGAAGACAGAAAATGCTGAGTAACACCACTGTGCTTTAGAGGGCCTTGGAAGGTGGTGTTGAATCATCTACCAAGTAGTGGGAGTACAAGGGGTCCTCTGGGTACTACAGCTTATGGAAGCTACAAATATTTCACTACAGCTATAGCTTCACCTGTAAGTAAAAACAAACAAACAAACAAACAAACAAACAAACAAAAAACATCCAAAAACTGGGCCATCCCCATTGCTGACAAGACCAGCAGCTTCAGGGAAGCCTCTGCAAGAGTACCTTCTAGAAACTATGGATGGAAAGTATCCTGGGGAGAGCAAAAATGGTGTCAGGTTAAGGATACTGCATTGTTGAAGTCTCTCTCTCTCTCTCTCTCTCTTTCTCTCTCTCTCTCTCTCTCTTCCTCTCTGCCTCTCTCTCTGAAAGGGTATCCAGATCCATCAAAGCTTAACTCCCTGATAGTGTTGCATGGCCCCGATATGCAGAAATTTTAGAAATCATCCCAAAGTGCTCTTTCTTTTGCAACCCTTTACTCATTCAACAAATATTTATTGAGTGAGTTCAAACCTGTCACCAATGTCTAGATATTTACCTTTTAAGTGTCTCTTGCATTAGTCTATTACTCTCCATTTCATGGTAGCCATTTCAGCCCAAATCACCATCTACTGGATACTTCAGTAGTCTCCTAATTGACCTCCCCATATCCAAGTATGCCACCTCCTCGCCCATCTATTCCTTCTCTGTCCCTGCTGTAGCAGAGAGATCATCTTGAAACATAAATTTGATTATTTGATTATAGTTTTCCAATGCTCCTGAGATAAAGAATAACATTCTTGGTTCTACAAGACCTCTTTTAGGATCTGGTCTCTGCCATCTCTCTGTCCCCTGCTCATCATGTGCTCCTGCTTGCTCTCTCTGCTCTGTTTGCAATAGCCTCATTCTCAGAACATGTGTGCTATCCTCTTGCCCACCCCACGGACATTTGCCTGCAGTTTTCTGCCTGGAACACACTTCCTCATTCTTCAGAACTTAGCTCAATGGCTATTTCATTAGGAAACACTGCTTGCTCTCCCCCACCTTTCTCCTAAAATATTTTCTCTTTATTCTATTTCATTGTCCTCTATTGTATACCCTGAACACTCCTCACCATAGTAGTCACCACTGTTGATTTTTTTAAGTTTTTTAAAAATTTCTATTGATTAAGTTATTACATATGTGTCCTTATCCCCCCATTATTCCCCATCCCCCCTACTCATGCCCTCACCCCCCTGTTGTCTGTGTCCTTTGGTTAGGCCTATATGCTTGCATATAAGTCCTTTGGTTGATTTCTCTCCCTTACCCCCACCCTCCTCTACCTTCCCTCTGAGGTTTGGCGGTCTGATAGATGCTTCTCTGTCTCTGGATCTGTTTTTGTTCATCAGTTTATGTTCTTCATTATATTCCATAAATGAGTGAGATCATGTGATATTTATCTTTCTCTGATTGGCTTATTTCACTTAGCATAATGCTCTCTAGTTCCATCCATGCTGTTGCAAATGGTAAGAACTCCCTTTTTACAGCAGCATAGTATTCCACTGTGTAGACGTACCACAGTTTTTTAATCCACTCATTAACTGATGGGCACTTAGGCTGTTTCCAAATCTTAGCTATGGTGAATTGTGCTGCAATGAACATAGGGGTGCATATATCCTTTCTAACCACTGTTGAATTTTGACATTGGCTCATTTTGCTGTGATTATTTGTTTGAGTATGAAACATGGAAAGGTATTCCCACAAGGGTGACAAGCCCAGCACAGGCTGTGAGGACTCTTTATCTCGTGGTGAGGAAATATTTCAGGTCCACTCAAGCCCATTATCTCATGGTGCGTGGAGATTATAGGACCGCACAGAAAAGACTGCTTTCCCCAACAGAATGATGTCACCATCCCACACTGATCTATTAAATCATTATTTTAAGCATGTTGTTATTGATTTTAGAGCGAGAGGAAGGGAGAGGGATAGAGAGACGGACACATTGATAAAAGAGATATCAATTGACTGCCTCCTGCAGGCCCCCTACTGGGGATAGAGCCCAAAACCCCGGCATGTACCCTAACCAGGAATTGAATCCTGTGACCTCTTGGTTCATGGATGGCTGCTCAACCACTGAGCTACACTGGCCAGGTTATTGAGTCATTCTTGAGAAGAATTCACTATCTTTCCGGGAAAACCGTTTTTCAAAGACTGAAAATATCTGAGAAGAACTTGCACTTTAATTAACTGATTTCTGATGACTAGAAAAGGGTCTTTAGGTATTTAATCTGTATAAATGAAGTTTCATTTTTATTCAAAAGTACATGTTGGTATCCAAATAAACAAACATATCACTCTCATAATTAATTACCCTCTCAAAATTGCAAGTAATTGGAAAATGAATCAATCTCTATACATTAAGTTTGGTCTGGGTATAACTGCAGCAAGCTGTATCTACCATCTGCAGTCTTTAATGATATCAGCTCTGATGTCATGTACAATTTCAAATAAACTAGTTTTTCCTGTATTGGTATCAGAATATCAGAGAACTTGACTCCTCCAACTGTGCAGTGATTAAAAGCATAGACTCCAAAGCCCTATCTCCAAGATTCAAAGCCTGGCTACACGATTTAAAGGCAGCAAGAGCTTAGGCAAGTTATTTAAACTCTTTGTACCTCAGTTTGCATTACAGCGGGAAGAGTAATATCACCATTTAAGGCTGTTATGAAGTAAGTTAATATATGTAGGTCTCTTACCACAAACAATGCTCCAAATAAGCTTTATAAATATTTAAGTAAACAAAAACTTTTGTCAAATTTTAAAGGTCGTGGACATTCCCACAATCACAAGTTAAAGGCTAGAATAAGTGTCAGTTATGTTTGTAATATTTGCATGGATTTCAGGTTAGCCAGTCCTCTAAAAAGAATGATTGAGAAAACTAATAAAATTGAGTTCCAGTATCTCAAAGTTAGCTGAGGGGGTGAAGACTGGGTGAGAGCTGGCAGAATAGCAACTCTTCTTGGAAAAGGCTGAAGAAGCATGGAGATACATGAACTGGTCTCATGTACGGATTGGTCAGAATTGCAGCTCCAAAGCATGTGCTGCCTGCCTTTGCATCCCAGCATAATCTGTGCATGCTGTGTACCAACAGTGTGCCCATCGCTGGACACTTGAGATGATTAAGGTGTGGTACCTTAATTTTGTGGGGGGAACTTTAACATTTCCATAAATAAAAATTCTAAACCACATGCATACATTGAAAAAATGTTTTTATTGATTTTGGGAAGAAGGCGGGGGGGGGGGAGGGAGAGAGAGAGAGAGAGAGAGAGAGAGAGAGATCCATTAGCTGCCTCCCACACACACTGAGGCAGGGAATTGAACCCACAACCTGGGTACAGTTATGTGTCCTGACTGGGAATCAAACCTGCCACCTCTTGATGTACTAGACGACTCTCCAACCAACTGAGCCACACCAGCCTGGGCATAGATTGTGTTACATTGTGCTAAGCTATAGTTAAAAGCAATTTGCTGGTGATATTAATTCTAAGGTGCAGGATTTGAGAAAGCTCTTTGTAAACCCATCACTTGGGCTCACCTTACTTGGGTGAAGGAAGAAGAAGATTTCAGTAGGTACTGTCATGAGAGGGGGACATTATTAATAGAGGGAACAGCTGAGACCAAGGCCTGGTGGCAGGGACTTGAACAAATTCAGGGAACACAGGGTAGATCAAGCAACGAGACTGTAGGGGTGAATAAAGTTACAATCGTTTGTAGATGAGGAGAGTCAGGGATCTTGGTGTATGGTTATTTATTCCTGGCACAGGAGTGCAAATCTCACTTGCATAATGAAATCTTGACTCATGTATCTCTTTCTTCTTATCATCCGCCCCATTCTGTTTGTCCTTTCTCTCCCTTCAAGTTTATGCTTCCCTGGCATACAAATGGATTGTAATTCTTTCCTAATAGGAGACAACTGGGAACTGGCAAGGAGGGGCTAAATGATGGTGAAATCAAAGGCAATAAAAAGGTTCATTTGAATGGGTGTGTAGCTCAGAATTCCCACAGTGTGCTCTTCCCAAATACAGAATGATGCATGGCTCCTCTGACGTGCCGGGCGACGTCCATTGTCCTGTCTGTCTTCTTCTATCACTCAAGTTTACTCCATGGGTAACCAGTATTTTTAATCCATCTTTCTTTACTAGGACCCTTTTCTTTCTAACAGGGACAAAGGAATCTAAGCTTTCTTTACTAGGGACAAAGGCATCTAGGCTTTTAGCTTCCTGCGAACAGCATGAAAAGCTTTTAAGTTACACAGCGTTGATGGATTTTTACCCCCTCCTCTAAATACAATACATATGCTATCCCTGGGGTTCACTTAAAGCTTCCTGACTGATGATAAAACCGCTGCTTGGCACAGGCAAGGGCCCAGCTCCCTGCATCACTGCTCTCTTGTTCACACTGCAGTCTAACCAGTGAAGCCGAAATGGACATTTTAAGCCCCCAATTCTGGTGGCACAAAGCATATTAAGTGCTGTTCTCGTTAATATTTCTCCTCTTGAATGGCAAATACATGGCTGCTGCCTCCAGATCGCAGTGTCCTAAGTGCTTGGGTGACTCTGAATTGTGTACCACAGACAAGCTGCAGAGGGCTCAGGGGAGAGGCTTTGAAAGAAAGAAAGGAAAAGATGTGAATGCTGAAATGTTCCACCTATGGGAGAGTCCTTAACAAGAGAGCCTGGCCTCCTTGAGCTAGAAGAAGGCATTCTTTGGCCTGCCCGATTATGAAAACAATCCTAGCAGCCAGTCTGTGGGTCATATGCTGGTTTCCTGTAAAACTGTATGTATGAGAAATTGGACAGGAAATGCTATTAAATGAACACAAGGACCTTGAACTGGATTGCTGAGAGCTGAGAAAAGAAAACAAAACAGACGGAGAAAAGTAAAATGTATTGTGTCACAGGCTATTCTGGTACCTGCCTGGACCCCTTCCAGCGGTGTTTGTCACATCCCATAGTACAGTGATTTACAATTTGGAAAATGCTTTCACCCACTTTACCTTGTGGAAATCTTGCAAACCGGTCAAGGAGAGAAGCCAGGCAGAAATATCATTTTCATGGGACCAGTGGGGAAACTGAGGCACAGAAACACATGTGTGGTCTAAAATTACATGGATAAGAAGAGGCAATATTATACCTAAAACTTAGACCTTCTCCTTTAAGTCCTAGATCCATTGATCACACTCCCTCCCAGTTAAAACAATATGCCCCATAGGGACATTGTAGAGATAAAAAACCCTTCCCAAGTCTTCTGAGAAATCCTCCCTGCCCACAGTAAGCCCCATGCCTGGCCCCCATATTCATATGTGAACCACCAAACTTGGCAAATACTGTAAATTCACATATTTCCTATTTTAATATAATTATTGGTGTTGACTTATTAGAAAACTAGAGGCCCAATGCATGAAATTTGTGCAAGGGGCTCAGCCCTCGCAGCCCTGGCTTCGTCCGGAAGGTCGTCTGGAAGGTCATTTGGCTGTCCAGTCTAATTAACATATTATGCTTTTACTAGTAGCCCGGTGCACGAAATTCGTGCACTGGGGTAGGGGGCGGGGGGAGAAGGGGCCCCTCAGTCTGGACTTCACCCTCTCCAATCTGAGCCCCCTCAGGGAATGTCCAACTACCTGTTTGTGCCCACACTTTTAACAGATAACAGCTCCATTGTTGTTCCTTTCTTATGCTTAAAACCATTGGAATTAGTAGGTATTCAAAGTGTGTATACATTTTGGGGGGACACCCTGTATATCTCTAGTTAGTGGTGAAAGAAACCAACAGCAGATTTGGAAACCCCAGACAGGGAACCTTGCTCATTCCCCACATGTCTCCCCACTTCACTTTCCACCTTCGTGGGCAGCAGGAGAATCAATGTTTTCTCTCATTAATTTGGAAAAGCACGACCTGTCACCCGTTGCCCGGCAGGAGTGTGCTAGGCCTCAAGCAAGCAAGGCTCAGTCAGGGCAGCCTTCACTCATGGGTGCTGGCACCCAAAGTGCACATTCCTCCTCTACAGTCGCCCCGACTATCCCACTGTTTCACTGAGAGGATGGAATTCCTCTCTGCCTCTGGGCTCTTGATCTTGAACGCTGACCGAAGGCACCTCAGTGAAGGCCGCCCGTGCCCACCAGGTGTGTCTGTCTGCACCTGCTCCTTCCTCAGCACCTGCATTAACTCCCCAGAGGTGATCTCGTAGCTGCACCGGCCTCTGTGGGAACAGGGCATCACCACTCCGCCCTCTCACTGTCATCTCACAGGCACCCACTCTCAGCACCCAGAACACCCAGACACTCTCCAAAGGACGTGAGCACATCAGAGGGAATGTGTGCACATCCTGTGGGGGTGTGAGGCATGCCGGGTTGATGGAAGTGCGGTGGAGAGGCGGGGGGAACTTGTGCACGCCTTGGTTTGTAACTGTTGCAGGCGCGGGAGGGTGACAGTGTGCTGGGGGATGTTCGCACGCCAGGGGGGTATGTGCACACCGGAGGCCTCTGGCTTTGCAGATCCGCAAACCCCCGTGGTGCGGCCAGGAGGACGTCAGTCTGGCCCGCCACGGTGGCTGTCCCTGCGATCCTGCACCTTCTGGGCCAGGAGGCGGATCTTGCGCAGTCACTCCTGGGCGCTCATGGCTGCCTCCCCACCGTGAAGGGTCACAGATCCGAGTCCCGGGACCGTGCACAGCCTCAAGTGCTGCCCCCGCCCGGCAGGGTCACAGATTTGGGTCCCGGACTGCAGACAGCCTCCCGTGCTGCCCCCCTGCCCACCAGGTCACGGATCTGGGTCCCGGGACCACGGACAGCCTCAAGCACTGCCACCCGCCCGGCAGGGTCACAGATCTGGGTCCCGGACTGCAGACAGCCTCCCGCAGTGCCCCCCGTCTGGTAGGGTCACAGATCCAGGTCCTGGGACTGCAGACAGCCTCAAGCACTGCCCCCCGCCTGGCAGGGTCACAGATCTGGGTCCCAGACCGCAGACAGCCTTGCCTGCTGCTGCCTGCCTTCAGTATACAAATTAGCCGCCATCTTGTTGCTTCAGGGTGGGGGTCCCCACTGGGGTGCCTGGCCAGTCTGGGTGAGGGGCTGAGGGTTGTTTTCAGGCTGGCGGGCAACTGAAGCTCCAAACCTCTCCTTTTTTTTTTTTTTTAAATTCTGGCATTTATTTACCTTCTATGCCTGTCACTGTAGCTGAGAGCCAGATTTCTCTCTGAGGCTCAGCTGCTGAAAGCAGGTTTCTGGCCTTTGTTTACCTTCTGTATTTGATACAATGTTGTGGTCTTGCTGGCTGAAGCCTGGCTGACTGAAAGTAGGTTTCTGGGGTTTGGTTTAGCTTCTATATTTATTACAATGTTTCAAACTGCAAGCTCAGAGGCAGGCAAGGCAGGCGGGGAAGCTTGGCTTTCTCCGTCACTGAAGCAAGCAAGCCTCCCTGTTCGCTTCAAGCTGCCTGGCTGCTGGCTGCCATCTTGGCTGGCAGTTAATTTGCATATCTCCCTGATTAGCCAATGGGAAGGGTAGCAGATGTATGGCTAATTACCATGTTTCTCTTTTATTAGATAGAATTATTATAGACTAGAGGCCCAGTGCACTAATTTGTGCATGGGTGGGGTCCCTCTGGGTGACCTGCAGGGATCCAGCCAAAGCCGCAGTCCAACACCGCCTGCAGCTCCTACTTGCCACTCCCGCTCATCCCGGCCCCACTGTACTTGCAACAATCAGTCCAGATCGGGAGAGGCTCACGCTATTGCAGCAACACTCGCCAGCCATGAGCCCTGCATCTGGCACCCTCCCAAGGGGAGTGACCTGCAGGATTGGGCTGAAACTGGCTCTCTGACATCCCCCTAAGGCAGCGGTTCTCAACCTGTGGGTCGCGACCCCTTCGGGGGTCGAACGACCCTTTCACAGGGGTCGCCTAAGACCTTTGGAAAACATATATATAATTACATATTGTTTTTGTTATTAATCACTATGCTTTAATTATGTTCAATTTGTAACAATGAAATTGGGGGTCACCACAACATGAGGAACTTAAAGGGTCACGGCATTAGGAAGGTTGAGAACCACTGCCTTAAGGTATTCCAGATTGCGAGAGGGCGCAGGCCAGGCTGAGGGATGCTACCAGTGCACGATTGGATCTGGGAGGGACTGTGGGAGGGCTCCAGGGCATGTCCAGCCCATCTAACTCAGTCCCGATGGGCCAGACCCCAGCAGTAAGCTAACCTACCGGTCAGAGCATCTGCCCCTGGGGGTCAGTGCACGTCATAGCAACTGGTCAACCAGTTGACTGTCTGTCCCCTGATGGTCAGTGCACATCACAGCGAGCGGTTGAGCAGCCTTAGCATATCATTAGCATATTACGCTTTGATTGGTTGTTTGGTTGTTCTGCTGTTTGGTCTATTTGCATATTACCCTTTTATTATATAGGAGAAGCTTCCCAAGAGCAGGTATGACATTGTTGGACACATAGCACGCATCTAATGGATACTTATGAACTTCTTATATGTTTTTGTTATTATAGTGAAAACTGTGTTTGAGCACATAAAGAATGTAACTTTACATTGAGTAAAGTCATGTATTAAAGTGATTTTTTTTTACACATCCCCCATCTCTTTCATTCTCTTTACTATCTTCAACATAATGGAATACATTTCCTCATATGTCCAAAGTGAAAAGAGAAATACAATTTGGATAGTTGCTTGTATCTTTTTGGGGCTTTGAACAACTCTGAACATCTAGTGAAAATTGTGTTTGTGTGCCAATCCAGGATGGAGACAAAAAGAGATCGGTGGAAGCCCTTTTTGGACCATAACTAAGGACTCCTATATGAGAAAAGAATCATATTGCTATGTTGCCTGACAGTGGTCATTTCCAAGCATAATCCAACTGCAACAACAAAAAATAGAAACACCTCACCTTCCCTGAGATTCCCTTTGCTGTTCAGGCAGATAGATATTCTACCGCTGCTTTCCTTTTTGTAACTTGCCCAGTCCCCTCTACCCTGTTTTTGGTAAGAGATAATAACATTCACCTAAAAATTCTTCGTCGGACAGTGCTTTATTATGTATCTTCCTCATGCCAAACACTGTGGTGGCCACAAAAAGAGACACAAGTCTCTTGAGACAGGTGCCTTGTCTTCAAGAGGTCTAGTCTAGAATGTGCATAAAGAAACTGCAAATTCTGCTTGGGGGAAAAGGATGAGACTTCATGGTAATCTTAGACTTGGGGGATCAAGTAAGTGGCATCCTCCAGGTGGAGAAGGGAACCATGTTTGGCATCCCAGCAAAGCACTCACCAGCTCATGCTCAAGTTCAAAGACACTGCAGAACACAGTTCACTCAGGGCACAGCGACATGTTCAATGTGTGCTTGGAGTTGAGTGCTGGGTGAGGAGGTGAGATGGTGGAAAGGGGTCAGGGCTCACATGAAAATAGGTCTTTGAGACCTAAGATGTATGCTCTTTGATCTACCATTGCAAATACCCAGATGGGGGAAGTTAAAATCTGTTTAGAGATCTTCTCTATGTGGCATAATTAGAGTTGCCACCACTTGCTACCGCAGGGAAGGTGAGGTGTTTCTATTTTTTGTTGCAGTTGGGTTATGCTTGGAAGCGACCACTGTCAGGCAACATAGCAATATGATTCTTTTCTCATATAGGAGTCCCTAGTTATGGCCCAAAAAGGGCTTCCGCCGATCTCTTTTTGTCTCCATCCTGGATTGGCACACAAATACAATTTTCACTAGATGTTCAGAGCTGTTCAAAAGGAATTATTGGCTCTAGTCATAACCCAGAGGCTGCAAACACAACCACCTGAACAAAAAGACCTGCCTGTCCATTGCTGGATAGATGAGCTATAAAAGCTCTTCAGTGCAATAAGAACATTTTCTTAGATTCTGAAAATGTTAGCACAGCTGTTTATAAACACTGTCATTCCGCAAGTAGCAGAGGGGGGAAGCCACCGAGTAATTTATCTGGCTGCCTGAGTTTTAAAAACTGGTGACATGGTAGATTGACACTCCTGCTGATAATTTACGTGGCATCCAGAATCTCCTTGCAGCTGAATGGGCATATAGTCTTTATCTCTGATTACTTATGATCGTATGGCTGTGCTGAAACCTTGCCATTGCCTGTTTAATTCAGTGAATGTGGTGGAACTATATTCTTTCCATTCACTTATTTATTCTCCAACATTGGTGGCAGGTCCAAAAGCCAATGCCTGCATATCAAAGTATGGTGGGTAAATGGGCCTCACTTCCCCTGAATCACGTCATCGGTGCTTCTCTCTATAACTCGCTCCAGCATCAAGTTGCTACACATATTCAGGGAATGAGTTTTGTTCCCTCACCAATTAACTGCCTTAGAATTTGGGGCATGTGAGCTACCACTGTAGCTTCTTATATTTGAGGACACAAGATTATTAAATTGATTTACCATATCTTTCTGGAGACTATCAAACATGTCCTGGGAACCTTGCCTCTCTACCAGCTGATTCTGGGGTTAATAGAGTTCTTTCCGGTGAGAAAAATGGTGATATAAGATTAATGATTTGGCTTCTTTAGGAAAGATTAAGAGGAAATCTCAAGTGCTCTGTGTGGTGGATCCCAAACTAAGAGGTCATAATAAGTAGAGAGGCTGCTCTGCATTATGTCTGGGGTGAGTCTCTGCAGCCAAGATGTCACAGATGGCAGAGTAGGCAGTGGCCATAACCCAGGCCAAAATGCCAGATGCTTGTTCTATTTAAATTAGCCCTACATTTAGTCTACAGGTGTCAGGACTGGATTCAGCTCTCTGGGTGCAGTATCAGGAGGCATTTTGTCCCAGATATCACTCTTTTTTTTAAAATTTGAGTTTTTTTTTATTATTTTAAGTATCCCAGATATCCCTTCTTGATCTGTTTGTCAAACTTGTACAATATCATAAGGCAGAGAAACCTCAAAAATATTATCTATTTTTTTATCCCATCCCCTCTTTTTAAAAATCATATTGAAGCCATATTAAATAAATTGGATGCTATTCTCTTCTGCAACTCAACTGAAAAGGGTCTACCTTGGCAACTCATTCTAATATCTCCCCAGCCCATGAAATTTATGTTTCCTCGGATAGTTTGTGAAAGCCCCACTTGATGTGCCCCGTCACCAATATGTTGTTAAAGGTGTCCAAAGCCAAATTACTTTTAATTTTCCTCTCTGGTTTTGTTTTCATTTTTGGATATATTAGAATTTAGCATTTACTAAGTATTTATTAAATGCTCTGCCTTGTGGTAAATACTTTAATATACATGATCTTTTCTACTCTATCAATAAGTAGATACTCCTTTCCCCACCTTCCCCCTCCCCCATTTTCAGTATGAAGACACTGAGGCTTAAAGAAGTTGAATAACTTGTTCAGAGTAACAGCCAATGAGTGGTGGAACCTAAACTTAAATTCAGATCTGTTGCATTGCAGTCCCTGAATTCTAATCCTTATTCTCTATTACCCTTCAGCCATGTGGTTATTCACCAAGTATTATTGTACATGTTTTGCTAATACTTTGCAAATTTTTTAAAAGTAGTTTTTTTTTCCAAATCATGGTTTTTAGCTCATTAATGGTTATGACCAGCATTTTTTAAGGGAAACGGACCAGAACAGAATATTAAAAAAATAGAAAATACCAGAAAACATTGAGGGTAGTGATGATAGGTATATTTTTGTGAACCATTTGCTTTAGGCATGCATAAAAGTATATAGGTTTATATGTGTAACGGAATCACAATGTAGAATGTACATATTTTTGTGAGTCATGATAAATTTAGAGACATAATGCTATGCCAGATATAAAAGCAGTCTGAGTTCTTTGCTGTCAAAATACCTAGATCTCACAGGAAAGGAAAAATGTGTATGTATTAATGTCAGCAAAATACACAGAAGTAGATTATTAAAAGCTAAAGCATACATCTATAGATAATATTAAAGTCATAATCCTCTTCTGATAATCACCGTCTGCTGAGTTACTGTGTGTAAGAAGGACCTGCCTTAGTGTTTCCATTGCTCAGTGCCTTGAGCAGAGAGGGTATTTCATGAGTGATTATCAAGTGGATGAAAGGAGAAATAAGAACAACTAGCCTCCTGTGTAAAGAGCATGATTTAAAAATAGCACATCTTCACCTTGGCTTGGTAGCTCAGTTGGTTATAGTGTCATCCCAATATGGCAAGGTTAGGGGTTTGATTCCCCAGTCAGGGTACATATAAGAATCAATGGATGCATGAATAAGTGGAACAACAAATTGATCTCTCTCTCTCTCTCTCATCAATTTTAAAAGTCTATATAAAAATACCACATCTTGAGTTTGTGAAACTTATAACCAACTCTCTTGCTTTGTGCCTGTTTCTTCCTTTTACAAATGAATCACTTTCTATTATATGTGAAAGAAGCCGAATAAGCCACAAAAATTTCCTGAGGAAGCACATAAGATAGGAATTGTCATAGTGGCTCTTTGTCTGTCTTGACTCAGTTGGAGGCCTCTTTCATTACCTTCTCCAAGAATACGATACAAAACGTGATTATAAATAAATTGGGTCAAATTTACCAAAAAGAAAACATGCTGGACAGATGCCCTATAGTACCTAAATTATTTAATCCTACAGCTTTGTGTCAACCAAACCACTGGTATTAAATAAAAGCAAAGCTAACACTTTTTGAGTCACAAGACTTTGCAAAAAATGTTTGCTTCTGTCCTCTTTAACAGAGTGAAATTCAGTTCCTTTAAAGTTCTCATGATCTTCCCAGAAATGATCTCATACAGTTTTTGCCTTAATATTTGCTATTTATATTTGTGTCAAGGGAATGATTCAATCAAAGCTGCATAAATAAATCTTAAATTTTAGTTTTCTTTTTGGGCCAAAGGTTGCCTTTTAAAAACTAGTATAAAAATAAGCAAGAAGGAGAAGTGAGCTATGACTCAGGGGCTACAGTATCTGGAAATATTGAAGAATAACATTTTGAAATTTGATCTTAGATTATTTAATTTATATCTTGCTATCTAAAAAGTTATCTTAAGTGACTTTATTTTTTCAAATTGAACATATTTTCTGAACAAATTCTTCTTATTTTCTAGATGTATACCATACATCGGGCTACAGTAGATGCTGATGGGTCAATGCTAAATAAGATGCACACTCGCCCTCGTGGTGCTGGGAGGAAGCAGACAGGTGAAGGGCAGGTCAGGTCTAGTACAGTGGGTGTCATATCAGCAGTGAGACAGCTTCAGGAGTGGAGTGCTCATGGGGACACTCCCTCTGACAGCAGTGTGTGTGGCTGCCTCTCAGAGGATGTGAGATTTACGTTGAGAAGTACAGAAGGAGTAGGGGAGCTCACTGAGGCCAGAAAGGGGCAACTTAAGCTGCAAGGATGAGAGAGGGAGGGATTAAGAAGAGAGAGAAAGAGAATGTGAGGTGAGAAAGTGGAAAGATGTGGCTAGAAGAGAAGGGTAGGGATAATGCATTTTCTAAACCATGTTCTGGGGTTTTTACTAAATCCTGAGGTGAACGAGGAAGCTTTGAAGGGTTTTCATTAGAGGAGTGAGAGGGCAGTTAATTCAGATAGAAAGTGACAGTGCTTTGCCCCAGACCTGGAACCACCTCCCCTCTTTCACTCTGTGGGAGAGGACAGAGCAGCGGAGCCTTTCCCTCTACCTTCTTCTGCAGCTGCTTCTCCCTGAAAGGCTGCAGGAAAGGATCAGGCATCACACCTGCTAGACCTGGAGACTCTGCTGCTGTAGGCAGAACAACCACACTTCCAGTTAAGTCTCTTAGCATCCTGTCGAACTCTCTGACTTCCTGAAGAAAACTGTTTTTCTTTCTCACTCTTACAGAACATGAGAAATGATAAGCGAGCAAGAATATGTACAGTCCTGCATGACAGATGGGGAGCAGTAAGCCCATGGGCCTTTCCTTAAAAACTCGTTCTGTGATTATCAAATATTATCTCCACCTTCATTGAAGGTGGTATAAAAAACAGTGAGCTTATATGGCAAGCTCGTTCTTTGTCTACACACCTGCCTAGTGTTTCTGCTTATTTCTGCCTTTAGGTTCTGTGTTAGTCACCATAGACTTTTGCCCCAAGGAGAAACATAAAATTAGACTCAGGTACAAATTTTTTCAACTCCCGGCATCTCTGATGTGGCCTCCTGTTTCCTTTATTCTGCTTCACCTGCTGCTTTGGATCATGTCTTCTTTATTTTCATAGGCCTTTGCATTCCTGCCTTTATCCATCATTCTTTAAGCATCTTAGAACCTTTCAAAAGTTATGTTCAGGTGTATCTTCAGGATGCTTAAAAATCATTAGAAGCTAACAGTCTTTAAAATGCTTTTTGCTACCCAGCTCATGTGGCTCAGTGGTTGAGCATTGACCTATGAACCAGAGGTCATGGGTCAATTCCCAGTCAGGCATGTGCTGGTTTGCAGGCTTAAACCCCCATAGGAGGTGTGCAAGAGGCAGCCGATCAATGATTCTCTCTTATCATTGATGTTTCTATTCTCTCTCCCTTTCCCTTCTTCTCTGAAATAATAATAAAAAAAGCCCCTTCCCTTCTCCTATCTCTGTGCACATGTTTTTGTGAATCTGTTTGAAATCTCAGACACATACAGATCACTATGTGTAGGTCAATGAATGTTACTTAAATAACAAGACAAAGACACAGTTCTCAACACTTGTTAATGCAAAAATACAGCAATACATGATCACTCTGGGGAACAAGAAAAGGTCTAGGTACATCGTTCCGGCAAAGATTCTCACATACACACAAATATAGTATCTTACTTAAGGAAAAAAGCTTATGTTAAGTGACTAATTTCTAAAAATTTCTGGCTTATATGACCCCTCAATATCTGACCAGCTACTTGTCATGTATCCTGCTACTTCTGCTTGTCCTACATCAGCTGTCCACTCGCTTTAGACCTTTTGACTTATAGAGAAGAAGCTACATATTACCCATAGAAGACCCTGAGATTATCAGATTCTGGTCCTTGTCTTAGGTCTGATCTGTGCTTGGGCTACCTGTATGATCTTCACCTTCAACTCTCCATGATTTTACTCCTAGCCCTCTGCCAAAGGTTTACCAGTACCCATGGTTCTAGTGTTAATGTAGTAGCTGAGTCTTCCTAAGGGCCTGAATAGGGATTTTCTAGGCTCTTTCTGGCAATGCTCTTTCATTTTAATTCCCACGTATTCATAAGGCTAACTCCTTCTCCTCATTCAGACCTCATGTCCTAAAGGTCCTAAATGCCATCTCCTGTGATCTCCTTGTTATTTCTGTCTCGAGCCTTCGTCACTTAGTTTGGGGAAGCTAAGCTGCTATTTAAAAAAGGACCCATGATGATGTTTACTTATATTTCACATAATAAAACTGATATATTTGCTCCAGGTTATGGGAAACTCCATGAGGTTGTTCATGTGTCCAGGATCCTCCCATCATATTGTTCTGTCATGCCCATAGTATTGCCATCATCTGAATAATAAAAGCTAGGCTGTTGCTATATTCAATTTCTAGCCAATGGGAAAGGGAGAGAGAGAGCATGGAGGAGTCATGCTTGGTATCTTAAGAACCAAAAGTGGCACACACCATTTTCTTTCTTATTTCACTGATGAGGTCATGGTCACATGGCCATGCTTGCTGCAAGGGAGGCTGAGAAATAAAGTTAGCTACTTGGATTTAACAATTGTTAACATTTTGCCATATTTTGTTCATCTATGTACCTATCTCTATCCTATACCTACATCTATGTATATATCTATGTTTATCTACATATACCTCTGCAAACGACTTCAAAATAGGCTGTAGGTATTATGACACTTGCCTCTAATTATTTTAGAGGCAGCTCCTAAAACAAACATTATTCTGCATCACCATAATACCATTGTTGTATATGAGAAAATGGCAATGATTCACTAATGTAATACCTAATTTGTATTCAAATTTACTCAATGTTCCCCAAAATATCATTTATGCATTTAAGATTGCCAACATGTAATGGCCAGGTAGACTAGCAGGATCTATGAGAGGGATAGAGAAGTAAGGGTCTCAATAAAAGGAAAGGCAGGAAAGCCTGGTTGCAGGGAGGCCCAAAGAGATGTGATTTCAAGAATGCAAAATGTGTAAATACTAATGTCCCTCTGCAGTTAGCTCTTCGCCTTAGAAAAGCAGGGTCTAGGGCTATTTGAAAGAGGTTCAACAGCAGGTTTATTGATATCCCTTCAGACTAATGATTTATGATAAAGTATGGGTGCTCATATTCCAATTGGTTTGGTAAAGAACTAAAGATGAGAGGAGATAAAATTCAATGTTATCTGGAGAAGGATTGTAAGTTGAATCTTGCCTATTGACTTATATTTTATCATTCCATTTGGTATTTTTATAATGCTTTTCTTCTGGGAACTGACTCAATTTCAGTGATTTCTCTCCTCTTTAAACTTTTTACTCCCTGCAAGTCCAAGTAAAGATGCCATTAATTTAATGTTATTTATAATCCCAGTTTTTTACTCCTCTCACCAATTAGAAAACCATATAATTTATCTTTCATGCTTTATCTATGCTTTTTAAAGTAAAAGGGGCATCATTAACAGTGACACAGAGCTACAGGATAAAGTGGACTGTTTCAGGCAAACCAGTTTGCATGATCACCCTACCTATGGGTAAATCACTTTTTCCCATTATTTCCTTTCTCTCTCACTCCTTCCTTTATAATGGGGGCCTCTTAGCATATCAAGAATGGAAACCCTCCAGGATACCATTTGTGAGAAAGCAGACTAGTGTTCAAGAAGTCATAGAATAAAATGCACATAACCACAACCTTTCAAAATTTTAAGCATTTTTAAGTGGTTTCTAGTAACCCCATACTTTTTCTAATATTCTGATTTCCAAGGGTTTTCTCCCTTATACATTTTTATTTAGCACCTCATTTATCGAATTGCTTTATAATTGTTTTACTTTACAAGAGTCTCTACTAAGCCCTTCACTAAAGAGTATAAAATTAATGCATATTTTAAATATCTATCACCTGATTTCATATAACTGAAGAGATTATACCCTTTTAGTAAAAGAGGAAGTTGATGTAATGGACGCACAATTGTCAAATGTATTTGAAAATACCTTGCACCTAGTAAGCTACCACTAGCAATTTATTGAATGAACAAATAAATGAGTGAGCCAAATTATAGTGTTTTAGTTTGTTCCTAAATTGTTAGAATAGTAGACTCAAGTCTTTCCTTTTATTTTAAGTATGAAAAGGTAAAGTTGAACACAAAGGAAATTTAATTTTTCCTTAATCCTTTCTGCCATGATCACTCTTTAATTTGAATCAAAATAAGTATATGGTAAGTATATACTATGAATGTCTAAAGCAGTGGATTTTATTTTGGTTTTCCCTAAAATAGGATTTAAATGAATTATAATATTACATTCTATTTTGAAACATGATTTTGGTAGGTCAATGTAACTTGATTTTTTTATTTTGTAGTTTTTAGCTTCTTTTCTTTCCTTTCTCTCTCTTTCAAAGACTTTATTTTTTTAAGAGCAGTTTTAGTTTTACAAGAAAATTGAGAGGAAGGTACAGAGATTTCCCATATACCCACTGCCTGTACACATGCATAGCCTCCCCCATTACCAACCTCACTTAACAGAATGGTCTTTCTTTCTTACGGAAGTCTCAGAGACTAACATTCTTCTGAGTTTCTCCAAAAGGGGCATAAGCTTCACAGATTCTCTCAGGTGTTTGAAGAACTCCCTTTTCCACAATTTTGTGAAATTATATTCTGCAAGACTTGTTTTAGAATTGGTATAGACCAAAAGATTGAGATGGAAGAAATTACCTTTGGATTGATTTTTTTTTTAATCCTCACCCAAGGATATCTTTTCCATTGCTTTGCTGAGAGATAGTAGAAGGGAGGGAGGGAAGAGAGAGAGAGAGAGAGAGAGAGAGAGAAAGAAAGAGAGAAACATTGATGTGAGAAGGAGAGAGATACATTGATTGGTTGCCTCCTGCACACAACTGAGGTCAGGGAGTAAACCTACAACTCAGGTAGGTGCCCTTGACTGGGAAATGAACCTGTGACCCTTCAGTGCAGTGCACAGGCCCACACTCTAACCATTGAACAACACCAGCCAGGACTGGATTGATTTTTTAAAACATTGCAAAATAATAGAGATAAACTAATATGCTTCTCATCTCCTTTTTACCATTTGAATGATAAGATGTGATAACTCATACATATTCCTCACAAGTAGCTATGGCAAACAGCGCACCTCTCTGAGCCTCACTAGGTTCTAAATCAAATTCCCAGCGACTTCTTGCTCCCTTCATTTCTTAGTAGAGTCAGTGTGGGGAAGAAACCAATCTGTCACAACATTGGACTTGGTTAACATCAGGAGAGCCTTTTTTTCTGGTCTACCAATCAGGAGGTGGAATATAGAATACAGGGATCTTTAGGGAATGAAGGCTTCTCTAAACAAACTCTACACTAATTAAGCATCTATAAGTGTAGGGTGCAATGTAAGGGTTGTGTGAAGTGGGTAAAAGTGTGGATGGCAAGCTCTCTTTTTTTAAATCACCTTCTTTAGATGAGCCCTAGTGTTCTCTAAGGACATTCTGATTACATTTTCAATTACTAGGATAATTTCCCTAACCATAAATCTCAATTCCTCACTAGTATTCTCTTTGTGCAATTTAGTTAATTAATTAATTATAAACTAATTCAATAAATATGTATTACATGCCTGAGAGGTGTTGTTTACTGTGATGGGAAATGCTGAGAAAGAAGCAGGCATAGGGATGCAGAAGAACAAAAACTTCTGTTCTAAACAGATCAAGCATGAGATTCTTTATTAGATATTTAAGTGGCGATGTTAAGTAGGCATTGGACATAAAAGTCTAGAGTTGAGGTACAATTTGGGTCTGGTTATATACATTTGAGAACCATCAGCATAAAGATAATGTTTAAAGCGTGGGGTGGAGGACATAATCTAGATATGTAGTATGGATAGAAAAGAGAAGAGGTTCAAGAACCAACCTCAGAGAGCAAACCTGCATTCAGAGATCAGAATGAGAAAGAGGTTGCAGCAAAAGAGGCAAAGAGAAGTGGCCAGGATCTTGGAAGGAAGAATTAAGAGTGTGCTGTGTTCTGGAAGGTAAGTCGAGATGGTATTTCAGGAAGGAGAGGAAAGTCATGTCAGATGCTCTGGAGTTGAGTAAGATGAGGTCTAAGAATTTTCCATTGGATTTGGCAATGTTGGGGCTTATTGGGGATTCTGAGGAAAGTAGTTTCTATCTATAAAGGAGACGTCCTCTGTATATTGCAGCAGTGGATGATATTGTATAAATTGCTTTTCAAAGGTGGAAGCCATACTGGCTTCAGCTAAAGTTTGGCCCCTTGTTCATATAGTTGCCTTTGGATCAAAGCTACTCATGTAGTTCATATAAACAATTTGTTCTTTCCTTGGTGACTGCATGTAGATGGACTAGAGATGAAATGAGTTTGTTTTTGTGGTTAGGATTATTTTTCTTTAATCTTTTGATTTAAATTTGGTCCATGGACCCAGAGGCTATGGTGGATATGTCATGAAAATCTGTAAACATTTGAAATGAAACATGATACCGAGCTTTGTAAAACTGTTTTTTTCCTTCATTTTAATGTGGCTTTTCTTTGGCACAACAGTACCAGTATTTCTTGGTGGCTATTTTCTAGTTAACATTGTGCTCACACAGTAGACTTAATTTTATATAATTTTATATGATTGTTTTGTATCAAGATGGCTTTATATTTTTCTCATTTTTTTATTCTGGAATTTGATTAAAAAAGTCACAAGAAGACTAGGGTAATATGGATACTATCATGCCCATTCCTTAGTCTCTAGACAGACCATAATTAAGGAATTAGAGTGAGTTAATTATACATCCTAATATTAAATATCTCCAGGAAAGCAGATTAGAAATGTTCTAGAGAATTGTAATAGCTTTTCCTGAAACATTCAAGCTTTTTCTAATAAATATTGTAATTTCAATTTGAAATGAACTGAGGTCACACTGAGCAGTCAAAAATAGTTATTACCATTTGTGTATTTTACATTTTTCTAGTTCATATTTTAGTCTGTGTGTCAAAATGGAGAAAACCAGTCAGGTTGTTTCTCCCTTTCTCCTTTCTCTCTCTCATTTTTCTTTGAAAATAAACAGCCTGACAATGAAGTAAGCTTTTCAACATCAGCATGCTAGGTGCCTGTTTCTTTATTTGCAAAACACACTAAGAGTTTCCTCTTTGCTATGTCACCTGGATGTTAGGCAGTCTGATTAGATTACTAGACATGTTAAGTAAATTCCATATCAGTTGTCTTCTTGTACTAGGAGAAATACTTTTTTCCTATTTGCTATTTGAAACCTATTAAAAACTATTTGCTGTATTTGTTATTTGAATTCTGTGAGGAAATTTACGTAAATACCTTGGCTAACTTCAAGAGAATTTGGTATTAGGTGCAAAGCTTGACTCTTAATGTAACCAGCTAAAAACCTCACACTGATATTTGCTTTTTTCCCCAGCTCCTTAACACTGATCATGGTACAGCGTTTGAGTAAACCCCTAATGCAGTTACCAAAGATAAAAGAAGCTGTGACAAAGTTGACCTAATGCATTAAATTATTTATTTATTTTGTTGTGAACTGTGAGATTATGAGATAAATTTGCAAAATAGCAGCGCCTGGTAGTATAATCAAACAGGACTGATTTTAGACACACACATTTTCAACCTCCTTGATTTCTAGTGTTGATTGCAGACATATTTTTAAAGGAGTAGTGGAACTTTTTCACTTCACATCCTGTAGATGGCAATGTTGCACTTGAAAAATAAACAGATACGTGTCTAAAGAAAGTCTATGCTTCCCAGATGCAGCTTCCCTTAAAAACCAGTGAATAGCGGCAGCTTTAATGCCAATTCAAGGTATACTCAGAACATATATTTCAAATGTAGAGTACGGATGGAATAGATAGATATCTATAAGTGTCAGCATTTACATTTAAAATCATGGGTGGTTTTAAAGAATGTTTTGTTTAACTGTCCTCTTTCCTCTGAGTGGTCTCATTTTTCCTTTAAAGAATGTCTTATGTTAGGTCTCATACTTAGAGTTGCTTTCACCTTGCTTAAGATAAAGAGAAATTGTCCTTGCTGAAACCTACAGATTTTAAAAATTTACACCACTCATTGATTAACCTAGAATCAGGAAGACAAAGAACCGAGGGATGGACATATTGGCCTTCTCCTTGCTGTCCAAGGGCATTATTGCTCTCTCCAGCAACCAGGGATTGAGGCAGGAGGGCAGTGCTTCTGCAAGCAACAACCTCTGTTGTTCTTATTCAGTGCATTTGATTTCAAAAGCAGCCAAGAGAGCCACATGAGGAAGTCTGAAAATATAAACCCTCAAGAAGGCAGATATCCGAAATCACTTGCTTTCAAATCGAGATGAAAAATTCAAATGTATGTAAAGGTATACTGCAAACTTTCTGCATAAAAATGTAAACTGAGAATCAACTTTATCATGCCATTTTGGGCCTAAAGGCATCATTTTCCATGAACTGAAACGCAAGGCACATGAAGAAATGGAATCGTGGTCTTGTTCTGGCCCATTTTCCTCCTTAACCATAAAATCCCTGACAATATTATTATTGCTCTGTAGGATAAAAAAGCTCTTGCTCTTCGGAAAGCATGGGAGAACAAAAATGGATGGAAACTGTGGGAAGAATTTTAAAAAATTATATAAAAATATTGATACAGTTTCAGATAAAAAAGAAAGAACTCTTACCATTTGCAACAGCATAGATGGACCTGGAGAGCATTATGCTGAGTGAAATAAGCCACTCAGAGAAAGATAAGTATCACATGATCTTACTCATATGTGAAATCTAGTGAACCAAATAAACGGATGCTCAAAAACAGACCCAGAGTCATAGAAGCATGAACAGACTGTTGACCCTCAGAGAGAATGTTGGGAAGGGTGGGTGGGAAGAGAGCAACCAATGAACTTGTATGCATATATGCATAACCCGTGGACACAGACAATCGGGTGGTGTGGTCCTGCGGGGTGGGGATGGGAGTGGGCTGGAAGAGGTTAATGAGGGACAAAGGAGGACCTATGTAACATTTTCAACAATAAAGATTTTAAAAAGAGAATAGTCCTACTTAGGGATAGGACATAAGCTAGTTTTATTTTTCTCCCTAAAACATGCCTTGGTTACTGAATATTATTTTGAGCTGTTAGAAACTTCCAGTCATATTCCACTTTATTGTGTATTTATGTTCTGGGTTCCCTTGTTTTATAAGTTCATTGACAGCCCCAGAGGAGGCGCCCTGTTGAGCACAGTGTTAAGGGTGGACAGCCCTGCAGTAACATGTGGCTGTGCCCACCTCAGCCTGGTAACTTGGTGAAAGTCACTTGATTGTAATGGACTCCAGTTTTACTTGCTAAAACGGTAGGAATATCTGTACCCATCTTTTATGTATTTTGGCTCATAGTAAGTATTCAATAAAGGATGGCTTTTATAGCTTTTTTTTCCCTCTGAGAAATGAGCTTTTCTCTCATCATTTTTCTCCTCTTGGCAAAAGAAAAATTACATAGTAACTATTCAATAAATATTTGTTAAAGTGAATAGCTGAAAGTGAATTAATATATTATTGAAGAAAGTTTGTTCAGTGACACATATCAGAAAATTTTCTTCCACATCTCTCTCTAGACTTAAGCCTAAGAAAGAGAGTAACCATGTCTCCAAGGTCTGTGATTAAAAAGAGAGAAAGGAAAGCAAAAAGAAAGTCAATATATTTAAAATTTTATTATGGCATGTCAGGCAGAATCATAGAATTTTTTCCATTGAAGAGAATTTCTAGTGAAGTTCACATTGGACTTTGCACTCTTTGTTTCATGAGTGGGAGCCAATTCTAGCTTTTGCATTATGACTAGGAAAATAAACAAGACCTCAAGGTCAATGTCAAAAGAAAGGTTAATAATCTGCTTGTTTGCTTATTGTATGTATGTGTATGTTTTCACTTTAAAGCAAATAAACTGCTGGGGTTCTGTTTTCTGTTTTATATAGTAACTTTGCAAAGCTTTACAGGACACAGAGAAAACACTACTGAAGTATCCCAAAGCTAAATGTGTAATAAGATTTCAGAGGATGCAAATCTTTGTAAATTAGTTTTTTACTATGAAGTGAATGTTTCAGCTAATGATCACAAGTAAATCTAATTCTATAAAACTTGTGGCCCAGCTGAGAAGTGTGTGATTAAAAATTGGATTCTAGATATAAACTCCTCTTCTTTTCCTTGGTTGAATGTCTTTTATGAAACCATCTGCCAATAAAATATAACGCATTGGGATCACTTGCTTTTAAGGCAAAAACTGAAGGCAGACCTGCTAACTTTTATTTTAGGCCTGTTAACTTAAAAAAAAATCTTTATTGTTGAAAGCATTACATATGTGCCTGTTTTTCTCCCTGACCTCTTCTTACTCTCCCCCACCCCCACACCCCAGTCCTTCACCACCCTATTGCCTGTGTCCATGGGTTATGCATACTAGTATATGCATACAAGTTCTTTTGGTTGTTCTCTTCCCACCCTCCCACCCCCATCTTCCCTCATGCTTCTATGTCTCTGGATCTATTTTGTTCATTAGATTCCACATATGAGTGAGATCTTGTGATACTTGTCTTTCTCTGACTGGTTTATTCCGCTTAGCATAATACTCTCCAGGTACCTCCATGCTATCTCAAAGGTTAAGAGATCCTTCTTTTATACTGTTGCGTAGCTTGTTAACTTTTGATACAAAACACTTTCTCATGTACGTGCCTAATGTTTATAATTCATTAATTCCTATCAACAAAGAGCATCGAAGGTTTCTAGCATTGAGGAAATACTTACCAGATATCTGATATTATGTTAAAAAACTTACATCATTGATCTTTCAATGGTTATCTTACTATTATTAACCTTGTTTTAAAGAGGAATATAATGCTAGAGAGATTAAATAACTAGCCTACTCTTCCCCACCAGGAAGTGATAAGCTTGGGCGGTAAATCGAGGCTGACCACAGTCATAGTAGAGACTGGACTCTTAAACACTAGTCGTCTGTAGCTACCTTTCTAGAAAACACCTTTCTGTGGAACTCGTGTCAAAACTCTAGCTGAGAGAGACTCTTCAACAGAAGTAGCATGAATCTATGTTTCTTAGTCTGGGGTATGTTTGTTTCTCTGGTTATGTTTCTTGTATCTCTCTGGTTCCATGTTCTGTAGTCTGAGACATATCATTGCTTCTCCAGAAGTTATGTTATGACATAAAAATAAATATGACATGCCTCCTGAATGAGTCATTTTACTTTTACTAGTACTGTGAAACATTATTATTATTGCATGTTTATAATGTGAAATTATTTCCAATGAAAGCAGTTGAAAAACACTTGTAATTAGAAAGGTTCTCATCCTCTATTTTAATATAGTTTGAAGACCAAAAAGTAACATAGCTTTACTATATCCTTCTGGTACTCTTTTGAATGTTATTATTGAACTCTATTTAAATATGGTATTCTCACACCTCATAGATGGTCTGATATACTAGGAAACATTTCTGTGCCATTAAAGAAAAAACAACTGCTGTTGAGGTTTTCATTATCTTGTTCAAAGCTTCTTGTAAAAAAATCCTTGTGAGGGAGTCCTCCAAGAACTTAGAACTTTACTATTGGTTCATATCCTACTTGATAATGAGAGATAGGCAATCCCTTGTGTTGTGCTTTTTTTTTTAAAAAAATAAAATATATTTTATTAATTTTTTACAGAGAGGAAGGGAGAGAGATAGAGAGTTAGAAACATCGATGAGAGAGAAACATCGATCAGCTGCCTCCTGCACATCTCCTACTGGGGATATGCCCGCAACCCAGGTACATGCCCCTGACTGGAATCGAACCTGGGACCCTTCAGTCCGCAGGCTGATGCTCTATCCACTGAGCCGAACCGGTTTCGGCGTGTTGTGCTTTGATATGCATTGCTAGGACCTAGAGCGAAGGGTTGAAATCACTTGTAATGGTTTTCCCCAGTCAAGATTTCATATAATTTTTCTCTTTAGTTTTACTCCTACTATTTTAAAAAAGTATTTTATTATGAGTTAATAGTCTTGAGTTTACTTATGTGCTTTTATTCTAAGTTGGCCCAAATCCTTTATGGAAATGAAAGGGTACAAAAGGGATAGCAAGAAATATACATAGGAAGAAACATTGTAAGGTATATATTTATTTTCTCAATACACATAGGTAGAATTTTCTTCAATAGAGTGAAGGATGTACTAAAATTTCAATGTGTGCTTGACACCTTCTTGTTTGCTATATTTTATTTTTGGTGCATAACTATTATGGCTATTAAATGACCTTCCACAAACCAGATTTTAAAATAAAAACATTTTTAAGGTATATTAAGATTTTGATAGCTGTTTATAGGTGATATTGAATAGTGGGACAGAATCAGCATGAACTAGACATATTAATTCTAAAAATATTCTAAAATTATGAAAAAAAGAAAGAGAGATTATTTTGTATTCTTTATTGATCGTGAAGACCGTATCTCATTCTAGTAAGTGCTTTCTTTTAAGAAAGCATCTATAACTTAAGGGTGTGACCTAGTTTCTACACCATTTCCTTAAGTAAAATCTGAATTTTTTCACTCAAGTTATGGAAAATATGACATTTTTATAATGTTGATCAGATACTTGTTTTCACAGCTATCAATGAGATAAAGGCCAAAACTTTTGCCTTTTAAACCAACTTGCTTTCTGAACTCCTCATGATTCAGTTATTTCCCAATTATTATTTATATGTATATTTATTTAATTATAATTAAATTCTACTTTTTTCCAAAGTCTTGAAGATAGTGATTTTCCACTTGTTACTCAAATTGTATAAGTGTACATTGTTTAGAAAAAGTTGTAAAAATGCAAAATAAGGTAATTTCAAAATGTGCAACAGGTAACAGTTCTAAAAGTATCATGACATTGGGGATGTTTGAGATAAGTTGGTATTTATCTGTGTCATCAATGCTTCCTGAAACTAGTAGAAATATCTATCCAGAAAGTCAATAAAGAGTGCTGAGAGCATTTGTGAAATGCCATTGACTTTTGCAATTGCAAAAAATCCATCTCCCTAAGCATGAATTGTACTATGCCTGCGTGTCTTCCAATAAACATCTCCCCATCAAATAATTTCAATGTCAGTAAATAGAATGAAGTATAAAAATCCCTTCTATCTCTTCTTTCTTTCAGAACAAGAACTCTGACCTTGCTACAACTATAAAAAGTGAATATACATGAAAAAAAATCAATACAGCTCTTTTGGTGAGAACTGTAGCTTTAGTTTACACTTTGGAAACTATTGCAAAGGTAATTTGACATCTGATTTAAAAAATCACATTATATTAATAATTGCAGAGACACGTAAATGAAGTAATCCTTTCCAATCAAATCCTTGTGCTTTCATGGAATGCTTATTTTTTCTTTTTTCTTATTTTGTCTTTAATGAATTGGAACCACTTATCTCTTCCTAGAGAGGATATTATGCTTTTGTTAGATTGTGATTTTGCCCCCTTTGTTGTTTCTTCCTTTTCTAAGGGACAGAAATGTCCTAAAAAGAGAAAACAGAACACATTGATTCCTTTTTCTCAGACTATATTGTCTAGAGCAGTGGTTCTCAACCTTCCTAATGCCGCGACCCTTTAATACAGTTCCTCATGTTGTGGTGACCCCCAACCATAAAATTATTTTCGTTGCTACTTCATAACTGTAATTTTGCTATTGTTATGAATCATAATGTAAATATCTGATATGCAGGATGTATTTAGGTGACCCCTGTGAAAGGGTCGTTCGATCCCCAAAGGGTCGTGACCCACTGGTTGAGAACCCCTGGTCTAGAGCATCTTTGTCATATGATTTTTGTTATTATCTTTACTTAGGATAATATTCTTTCATCTTTATTATGTGTTTATTCCTCTCAGTACCTTTAGAAATTGGGAATGTTCGTTTCTTTATTTTGTGGGGAGAGGACATGAAGTTACAGAAAAAAGTATTTAGAATTGTCTCCTATTACCTTAAAGTATAATTGCAGAACATATGGGTGAAAGGTTCATTGTAAAAGAGATTTTGGACTTGGCTATCTTGGAATTTTCAGCTCCTGGGAGAATGTAGTAAAGAGAATTCAAGTATCAGATTGGAGGTATTGAATATTCTACTCCTATGTCTAGAAGACCCCTTCACTAATTCATGATCCTTCACAGATCAGCTTGAATTTCACCCACATTAGTTTACATGGATGTTTCCTTGGACTGTCTCCTCCCCCTCCCATCTCTGTGCTCCCATGGAACCATGTATTCCTCTGTATCACAACACATGCTACTTTCTATTGATTGTTAAACTCATATTTGTGACTAGTCTTTAGTGACTTGAATGTAGGAATCATGATTTATTTGATTTTCTATCTCTAATATCAGCACACTTTCTAACAATAGTAAAGTTGAATGAATTAATGAAAAATTTTGGACTCAAATATGTGATTTGAAAGGATATTTGAAGAAAATCTATCTGTAGTGTTTTAGAATCTCTGGTTTCATTTTTTTATATTTTTAATTTTGTTTTATTGCTTAAAGTATTACAAAGAGTAGTACATATGTCTCCTTTTTTTCCCCCCTTGATCTTCCCCCAGCCTCCCCTACCCCCCAGTGTCTTGTGTCAATTGGTTATGCTTATATGCATGCATACAAGTCCTTCGGTTGATCTCTTACCCACCCCACAACTCTCCCTGGCCTTCCCACTGTAGTTTGACAGTCTGTTTGATGCTTCTCTGCCTCTGTATCTATTTTTGTTCATCAGTTTATAATGGTCTTTATTATCCATAAATGAGTGGGATCATGTGGTATTTTTCTTTCATTGACTGGCTTATTTCACTTAGCATAATGCTCTCCAGTTCCATCCATGCCGTGGCAAATGGTAAGAATTTCTTCTTTTTTATAGCAGCGTAGTATTCCATTGTGTAGATGTACCACAGTTTTCTAATCCATTCATCTACTGATGGGCACTTAAGCTGTTTCCAGATCTTAGCTATGGTGAATTGTGCTGCTATGAACATAGGGGTGCATATATCCTTTCTGATTGGTGTTTTTGGTTTCTTAGGATATATTTCTAGAAGTGGGATCACTGGGTCAAATGGGGGTTCCATTTTTAACTTTTTGAGGAAACTCCATACTGTCTTCCATAATGACTGCACCAATCTGCATTCCCACCAGCAGTGCAGGAGGGTTCCTTTTTCTCCGCATCCTCTCCAGCACTTGTCGTTTGTTGATTTGTTGAT
Organism: Myotis yumanensis; assembly: GCF_028538775.1. Lineage (NCBI taxonomy): Eukaryota > Metazoa > Chordata > Mammalia > Chiroptera > Vespertilionidae > Myotis > Myotis yumanensis. The sequence continues at coordinate 181,153,596 of NW_027223753.1, forward strand.
GATAGCCATTCTGACAGGTGTGAGATGGTACTTCATTGTTGTTCTGGTTTCATTTTTATGCCTCTACAAATCATACACAGCATCCTGTGACACAGAGTAACATATGTGTACAGTTAGTCTAAAAGCCAATTTATTTGATAATCCCTTAATTGATTATGGATGCATCTCTTAGGATCGCAGGAAAGGTACTTTGCAAGTTTATTGTTGTTATTATTGAAATTTATTTGATGTCCATTTTATGTCCATTTTATTTCTTATAGTGCCAAATATTTGAGTGGTAGTAATATATTTTTTTGCTTCACTGTTTCCATTGAGGATTTAGGTAAGAGCTTAACAATTCATTGAGGTAAACTGAAAAAGACAGAAAATGCCAAGTGTTATTGAGGATGTGGAATAAATGAAACACTCGGGCACTGTTGGTAGAAGTATAAATTGCTATAAGATATTTTTGAAACCTGTTTACTAGTATCTCTAAAGCTGAATATATGCATGGCCTATGACCTAGCAATGCTACTGTTAGGTGTATGACACATTCATCAAAATATTTAGATAAGAATGTTTATAGAAGTCGTATTTGTCATAGCTCTAAATTGGAAATAAGTGAAACATCCTCAACAGCAGGAGATATGATTGTTGTGTATAAATTAGTGCAATGCCTATACAACAATTAAAATAAATGAAGTGCAGCTACATGCAATGTCATGGATGAATTCCCCCAACAACAATAATATTGAATGAAAGTATTCAGAACAGAGAGAGTAAATATTGTATTTTCCATTTATATAAATTTCAAACACTGAAAAAACAAATTTATGGTGGTAGAAGCCAGGAAAACTTAGGGATTGGAAAAGGATAATATAGGAAGGGGGACATGAAAGAGAATGTTGCCAATGTTCAATTTCATAACCTGGGTGGTGGCTATCTAGTTGTGTTAAAATACATTTTGAATTATGTAACTATGATCTGTGCAATTTTTATGTATGTTTATTAAAACTCACTAAAAGTTTAAAAATAAAGTTAGAATAAAAAAATCAAAATTATGATTTAGCAATTAGTAGGTACTTCCCAATGGATATTTTCTGTTTTGAATACAACTTTCATGATTATACCATTCTTTTATTAAAAGTGTAGAATTTGGCTATGTTAATGCAGTCAAGGTTTCCTGAACCCTTTAGACTTTGGGTGTTGCCATTCCACGTACTGACAAACATGAACGTGTGAAGCCCTTGGATAGTAGTGTTAAATACAAGACAACAGGCCCAAACTGTAGTCGCTTATGCTAAGCTTCATGTCACCAAACTGAGACTTTACTTACTTAAAGTTTTGGCTGTCCCAGAAAGAAAATTTTAAACCCGTCAATCAGGAATCGCCTAATTAGCACCAGTGAGGTAATCTGCCTGTAGACCCTTTACATTCTGTAAAGGAAAGTGCCTTGGTGATAATCACCTGCTTTTTTACCTGTATAACTTCCCATTGCCCCTCCCTTCTCCCTACAAAAGTCTTTCAGTTTATACAGCTCCTTGGAGCGCTTTTCTTCTAGACTGGATACTGCTTGATTCATGAGTCACTGAAAGAAGCCAATAAGATCTTTAAAATATATTCAGCTGAATTTAGTTTTTTAACAGTAGTGCTAAAGTTCCCCCTCCTTGCCACCAAACAATAATAAATAAAAAAGGGTAGACAAATATCTTACAGAGTATCCAGTAATTTCTGATCTTTTGGACTTATCACTTCTTCAAAAAGTCTTCAAACTGTTACACAAGGGACCTACTGTTCGTGCTATGTTATTAATATGGTCTAATTGGTGATGCACTTTAACATAAAAAACCATTGAACTTTGTGTACATTGTAAATTGATTTGTGGGGTTTTTTTTTTGAGAATGTGCATATTACTTATAGGTTTCCCTTTTTTGGTGTTAATCCTCACCTGAGGATATTTTTTCCATTGATTTTTTTTTTTTTTTTTTTTTTTTTTTTAGAGAGAGTGGAAGGGAGGGGGAGAGACACAGAGAGAGAAGCATTGATGTGAGAGAGACACATGATTGGTTGTCTCCCGCATGTGCCCCCACCCACTGGAGATCGAGCCTGCAACTGAGGTACCTGATCTCGATCAGAATGGAACCCATGACCCTTCAGTTCACAGGCTGACACTCTAACCTCTGAGAAAAACCAGCTAGGGATATAGGATTCCTTTAAAAAAAATAAGAACTTATTCCTAGTTAAATAGAACACATACATGCTATTTTCCCCCAAAGTCAAATTTCTGTGTTTATATTTTATGGACAGGTAGCAACTAAGAAAACAAAGTTGTAAAGTCTGATCACCAATAAAGAAATTTATAACATTTGTCCTTTTAACTACAAGAAGAGGAAAGGGTAATCAATCTGTTACTTCCTTGTTTATCAGGGTCCAAGGAAGGAAGTGTTTTCATTAGCTTATTTGTCAGGCAGATGTTAAATGAGGTGGAAAATACATAGAACAACTAGGAGCAATTGGGACTATCAAGTTTAGACAGAGCTTAGTTGGCTTCGATGTGAAGGTTAGAACTGCAAGTTGGGGGAAATTATGAAAGTGGTAATGTGAAAAATAACGATACAATCTTTGCAATTTAGCTTGGCCTTTGAGATGTGCCATATTGCATGATTTAGTTTTGAAAGGTCATTTAAGCAGAGTTAATTGCTTCTATTTAATTAGATAGTCAACAAGGTTTGTGCAAATGCTTGGTGCACTTTGGGCCTCAGAAGTAAAACAAAGAATTTAGTCCTTCTTAGAACTGTCCTGATAGACAGGAGTCATAAATGCTTTCAAGTGTTACAACACCAGACTGTTAAGAATAAACATCCAACAACATAACCTGGTAAAATTATCAAGGGATGTGAGTTAAAAAATAACTAGCATTATAGTAGTTTTGTAAAGAGAGAAAGAGAAAAAAATACAATTATGGATTCAAACTTCTACACAAAATACTGTGTTAGATGCACATTGTATGATGTTTGTATTTCCTAAAGAAATTCTCTGTTCAATTTAAGTTAAGTTAAAATTCTCTGTTCAATTATGTTGAGGACTATTGTTTCAACTACATGACCCTTGACTGCAAGGCATATGTTCAATTCTGTTATTGGTTAGCAACACAACAATTTATATGTTTGCCTATATTAGGAACAATTAGTATGCCTAATATATATTAAATACATGAAATGTATTCATAAAAGTCCTGAGTGATGGCAATTTAAAAAATTAGTTTTAGGAAAATGTGTGTTGAATAGAGACTACTTTCTATTATCTGTGAAAATGAGGATTTGGTATCCTATAAAAATAAAATCCATGTTTTAGCCTATGGTTTCAGCCTCTTTACTAATAAATTTTTACTATAGGCACAAACAAGTGACAGATTGTGTTTGACTCATCTCCTTCCTCTTTTCACTCTAATGAGCAATTAAATAACCTGAAGCAGAACAATCAAAAGGTTTAAAAAATCCACATACCAGGTAATCTGTTTTTGAATAATTGAAAGTTAGTGGTACTTGGTTCCATTGTTTGTGAAGAATTTCCCAAGTGTCTTTCTCACTTGGAACACCCCATAATAGTATAGTTTTCAATAGAGGTACCATAAACCCAGTCTATAATTTACCAGTATCTTTTGAAAAATGTTTTAAATGGAAGTATGTTAAGGCATGCAGTCATAAATGCTGTGCTATTTGAGAAGACCTGGTGAAATTCTGGTATTCTAAACCAGCTTTCCTATTCAAGCATTATGACCCTTCAGTATTAGTGGATTCTTTCTTTGGGTAGTAATTCTCTTTAGCATTTTCTTCCTTCCTCTCACTTCTCCTTCCCTCCTTCCCCTCTTCCCATTTCTCTTTTACTCCTCCCTTTCTTCTTCACATATTTATTGAGTGCTTGTTATGTGTCATACACTGCTGGCTATAGAGATATGATACATTAAGACAAACATTTGATATAATACTCAGTTGGAAATTAAAATATGAGAGGATAAAAAAGCTGTGGTACAATTACACAATGGAATACTCCTTGGCTGTAAATAGGAAGGAAATCTTACCCTTCACAACAGCATAGATGGACCTGGAGAGCATTATGATAAGCAAAATAAGCCAGTCAGTGAAAGACAAGTACCCTATGATTTCATCATATATGGAATCTAATGAGAAAACTGACATAACAAGCAAAATAGAGACAGATTCATAGATAGAGAACAGACTGACAGGTGTCAGAGGGGAGGGGGGTTGCAAGGTTGGGTGGAAAAAGTAAAGTGACTAAGAAAAGCAAAAAAAACAAAACAAAACAAAACAAAAATAAAACAACCTCAGACACAGACAGCAGCATGCTAATTACCACAGGGAAAGGAGGGTGGGCGGAGGCAGAAGAGTATTGAGAGGGGATAAATGGTGATGGAAGGGGATTTGACTTGGGGTTATGAACACACAATACAATATACAGATGATGCATTGTAGAGTTGTACACCTAAAATCTATGTAATTTTATTAACCCCTAGTAGCCCTGCGCACGAATCTGTTCGTGAGTAGCTCACTGTCCCGCCCTCCTGTAGCTCTCTGCCGCTTGTAGATTGGTCGTGACATTATGGCATCCTGGCTAGTTTGCATATTCCTCTATTATTATATTAGATTGTCACCCCAATAAATTCAATTTAAAAAAAACAAAAAATATTGAATAAGAAAAAAATAGTATAGTTACAAAGTATCATGGCTAATTGAGAGATAGATGCCTGGTACTTGGAGGGGCGTACAGGAATGGCAGGTGATGGAAGATCCTTCCAGGCAAAGAAGATGGCTAGAGCAAGAACAGTCACCTGAGAAATAGCAGAGTCTATGAGTGAACAACAGAGGGCCAATATTTTTGTAGTGTTGAGTGCAGGTAATGGTGTGGCAAGGAATAAGTTGGGAAAGAAGGCAAGAGACTTATAATTCATACCAGAGGCCCAGTGCATGAGATTCTTGCACTCTGGGGAGGGTCCCTCAGCCCTGGCCTGTGCCCTCTCTCAGTACAGGAGCCCTTGAGGAGTGGGTCTAAGCTGTCAGTCAGACATCCTTAGTGCTGCTGAGGAGGCGGGAGAGGCTCCTGCCATTGCTGCTGCTCTCACCAGCCATAGCCCAGCTTCTGGCTGAGTGGTGCTCCCCATGTGCGAGCACACTGACCACCAGGAGGCAGCTCCTGCATTGAGCGTCTGCCCCCTGGTGGTCAGTGTGCATCATAGCGACAGGTCGTTCTGCTGTTTGGTTGATTTGCATATTAGCCTTTTATTATATAGGATTAGTGAAATTAGAATTTTTCTTATAAATTTCAGGAACTCACAGAAGGATTTTAAGTAAGGGGCTGGAGGGTGGGAATAGAATCACCTGTGCTTTTCAGATTGGCATTGTGGCCATATTGGTAGAGACCACAACCAAGACAAGAATGATGGCTGGATTGTGATTAAGAAGCTGATACTGTAGTGCAGGTTCTGACATAAGACTGACCAAAGAACTTGAGCATCTGTGCATTTTGGTATCTTCAGTGATTCCTGGAACCAATCCCTGGATACCAAGGGACAACTGTATACATTATTTGGAATTCTTCTGCACAGTAATTCACTAAGTTTATTTATTAACTAGAGGCCCGGTGCACAAAAATTTGTGCACTGGGGGGGGGGGGGGGGGGGAAGCGGGGTCCCTCAGCCTGGCCTGTGCCCTCTCGCAGTCTGGGACCCCTCAGGAGATAACGACCTGCTGGCTTAGGCCTGCTCCTGGGTGGCAGAGGGCAGGCCCAATCCCTAGGTGCAGCCCCTGGTTGGGCTCAGAGCAGGGCTGATTGGGGAGTTGGGGCGCCGCCCCCTGTCATGCACAGAGCAGGGCAGATTGGGAGGTTGTGATGTCACCCTCAGTCACGCTCAGGGTGGGGCTGATTTGGGGGTTGGGGCACCGCCCCCTGTCACACTCAAGGCAGGGTCGATGGGGAGGTTCCGGCGCCACCCCCTGTCACACACAGAGCAGGGCCGATCAGGGGGTTGGGGAGCTCCCCCCTGTCACGCACAGAGCAGGGCCCATCAGGGGTGTTGGGGCTCTGTACCCTGTCACGCACAGAGCAGGGCTGATCAGGGGGTTGGGGAGCTCCCCCGCTGTCACTCACAGAGTAGGGCTGATAGGGGAGTTGGGGCACCGCCCCCTGTCACACACAGAGCAGGGCGGATAAGAGGGTTGGGGCGCTGCACCCTGTCACACTCAGGGCAGGGCCAATGGAGAGGTTATGGCTCTACCCTGTCACACACAGAGCAGGGCCCGTGGCGTGGGGGGAGGGGGGCTTGGGGCACCGCACCCTATCACACACAGAGCAGGGCCGATCAGGGGGTTGGTGCGCTGCACCCTGTCACACACAGAGCCGCAGGGCGATCAGGGGATTGGGGAGCTCCCCCCTATCAGGCACAGAGCAGGTCAAATAGGGAGGTTGTGGCCCCGCCCCCTGTGACACACAGAGCCGCAGGGTGATCAGGGGGTTTGGGCGCTGCCCCCTGTCACGCTGATCCCGGTGCCGGGAGGCATATTACCCTTTTACTATATAGGATAGAGGCCTGGTGCATGGGTGGGAGCCGGCTGGTTTGCCCTGAAGGGTGTCCTGGATCAGGGTGGGGGTCCCCACTGGGGTGCCTGGCCAGTCTGGGTGAGGGGCTGAGGGCTGTTTTCCAGCTGGTGAGTGACTAAAGCTTCCAACCGCTCCTTGTTTTCTTTTTTTTTTTTATTCTGGGCCAGCTTTAGCTCTGAGGCCTCGCTGCTGAAAACATCGATACAAAGTTTCGGTCTGCCTGGCTTTCAGTCCAGCTGGTTTCTGGAGTTTTGTTTATTTTCTTATTTGCAACATAGTATATAGTTGCTTAGAGTTGTAGCTCAGAGGCCGCCAGCGCAGGCGGGAACGTTGGAGTCCGCAGCAAGCAAGCCTCATGTTCGCTTCCAGCTGCCTGGCTGCTGGCCGCCATCTTGGCTGACAGTTAATTTGCATATAATCACTGATTAGCCAATGAAAAGGGTAGCGGTCGTACAGCAATTACCATGTTTCTCTTTTGTTAGTGTAGATTATAATTGACTTGCATCAGTATGAATTCATAGATATAGTTTTGTATTTTGGGTTATAATTCAATACTTCTTTATTGCTCTAATTGTTTCAGGTTTGGCCATTAGAGCTCCCTCAGTTGGTTCCTGTATCCCTTTGACATACTCTATCATTGTGCTTTTGTTTCTTTGAGCATTTTCTTACTTTCTGGTAATGCAAGATGCTTTAGGCTTATATTGTATATTTCCTGCTCTAATCTTAGACTGAACCATATCTCTAAGGAGCCCTAGTTCCCTTTATTTAAGAATGGTATTATAAATCAAGATTTAGGTGTTAGATTTACCCTTTGCTACTGGGTGTCATTGCTCCTGGGCCCTTTCATCTAACAGAACAAGAACTGTGCATGTATACTAATGCCTGTGTATCTTTAAACATTTCTATATGTACCCATCTTTATGTTAAACTAATCATTAGTTCATACTGATGTCTCTAATTCATTACCATAAGGATCATTCCAGCCTCCTCCCGTTGCTTACCTGTAACCTCCCACTCCATCATCCACCTGGCTCCCCACCATCCTGAATCCATCTACGGAATTCTTCAATCCCAGTTTACTTGTACTAGAGAACAGGTCTAACCAAAGTTTCTTCTGCCTTTATTACTTCTAAAGTTAGAACAGCATTTATTTCTCCACCCTCTTCAGTGAGGTTGATTCCATCTTGTGATCCTTGACTACCTAAATGATTTTTTAAAAAGCAGGAGCAGACAGGGGGCTGGAGCCTACAGTGGGAGGGGCTGGGCAGGGTCACGGAGGATGGGTCGAGATCTTCCCCTGTGCCCACTGTGGCCTTGCAACCCACAGTTCCTTTCAAGGTGCATGAATTTGTGCACTGGAACCCTAGATTTAATTATATAAGAAACTAGAGGCCCAGTGCACAAAAATTTGTGCACTTGGGGGGGAAGGGGGTTCCTCAGCCCATCCTGTGCCCTCTCCCAGTCTGGGACCCCTCGGGAGATAATGACCTGCTGGCTTAGGCCTGCTCCCGGGTGGCAGAGGGCAGGCCCAATCCCTGGATGCAGCCCCTGGTCAGGCTCAGAGCAGGGCCGATTGGGGAGTTGGGGCGCCGCCCCCTGACACGCACAGAGCAGGGCCCATCAGGGGGGTTGGGGCTCCATACCCTGTCACACACAGGGCAGGGCCCAACAGGGGGTTGAGGAGCTCCCCCCTCTCACTCACAGAGTACGGCCAATAGGGGAGTTGGGGCACCGCCCCCTGTCACAAACAGAGCAGGGCGGATCAGGGGGTTGGGGCGCTGCACCCTGTCACACACAGAGCAGGGCCAATCAGGGGGTTGGGGCGCAGCCACTGTCACACTCAGGGCAGGGCCAATGGGGAGGTTATGGTTCTACCCTGTCACACACAGAGCAGGGCCCGTGGGGGGGGGGGGGCGGTTTGGGGCGCCACACCCTGTCACACACAGAGCAGGGCCGATCAGGGGGGTTGGGCACTGCCCCCTGTCACGCTGATCCGGTGCCAGGAGGCCTTGTGGCTCCACTGATCCCGGTGCTGGGAGGCATATTACCCTTTTACTATATAGGATAGAGGCCTGGGGGCCGGCTGGTTTGCCCTGAAGGGTGTCCTGGATCAGGGTGGGGGGACCCCACTGGGGTGCCTTGCCAGCCTGGATGAGGGGATGATGGCTGTTTGCAGCTGGTCACACACCCTTCAGGGTGGGGGTCCCCACTGGGGTGCCTGGCCAGCCTGGGTGAGGGGCTGAGGGCTGCTTTCAGGCTGGCGGTTGTTGATTGAAGCTCCCAACGGCTCCTTTTTTTTATTTTATTCTGGGCCAGCTTTAGCTCTGGCTCTAGCTCTGAGAGCAGGTATCTGGTTTGTTTCAGTTCTATAATCGAAACAATGTATAACTTCAGCTCTGAGATCCCGGCCTATATTTGTTAGAATGTTTCAAACTGCCAGCTCAGAGGCTGGCAAGTCAGGCGGGGAACGTTGGAGTCTGCAGTCCCTGGAGCAAGCAAGCCTCATGTGTGCTTCCAGCTGCCTGGCTGCCGGCCGCCATCTTGGCTGACAGTTAATTTGCATAAGGATACGCTGATTAGCCAATGGGAAGGGTAGCGGTTGTACGCCAATTACCATGTTTCTCTTTTATTAGTGTAGATTATAAAACTGTCTTCCAAAGCAGTTGCAAAATTTTATTTTAGTCATTCTAACAGGTATATAGTAATATCTCACTTTTTTTTGTTTTAATTTACCATTCCTTAATGAAAAATTATCTTTTCCTAAGCTTATTTTCTATCTGTATATATTATTTGGTGAGGTTTTTATTTAGATCTTATGCCCATTTTTAATTGAGTCATTTGCTTTCTTATTAAGAGTTCTTTGTATGTTTTGAATACAAGTCATATCAGACATGAATTTTGCAAATTATTTCTCCAAGGCAGTGGCTTCTATTTTCATTCTCTTGACAGTGCCTTTCACAGAGAAATTTTTGATTTTAATAAACTCCACAATTTACCAATTTTTCCTTTCATAGATTATGCTGGTTGTGTTTTTATTTAACATCTCATCACCAACTCCAAGGTCATATAGAGTTTTCTGCTATGTTTTTTTTTCCCCCCAAAATTTTATATTTTATAGCTTTGACTTTCACATTTAAGTTTATGGTCCATTTTGAGTTCATTTTTGTGAGAGGTTTGAAGTCTGTGCATGTATTCATTTTCTGGCATGTGAATGTTCAGTTGTTTCAGCCCCATTTTTTTAAAAAAAGGAAATCCTTTCTATGTTCAATTGCCTTTACTCCTTTGTAAAAAAATCAGTTGAATTATATTTGTGTGAGTCTATTTCTAGGCTCCCTATTCTGCTTCATTGAACTATCTGTCTATTCCTTTGCCAATACCACACTGTCTTTATTACTGTAGCCTCACAGAAGTCTTGAAACTTGATAATGTGAGTACTCTAGGTTTATTCTTTTTCTTCAGTATTATATTGGTTATTCTAGGTCTTTTGCTTTTCCATATAAACTTTAGGATCTGTTTGTTGGTTTCTATGACAAAATTTTGATTGGGATTGTATTGTACCTACAGATCAAGTTGAAATGGATTGACATCTTTCTAATATTGGATCTTCTAATCCATAAACAGGGAATATCTTTTCAAAGGGTAAAAGGGGGTTAAATATATGTGACAGAAGAAGATTTGACTTTGGCAGGTGGGCACACAATGTAATAGACAGATGATGCATCATAGAATTATACACTTGAAACCTATATAATTTTATTAACCAATCTCACCCCAATAAATTTAATTAGAAAAAAAAAGGAAACTGGATTGTCTGGATGGGTCCAATGTAATCATTAAGATCCTTTGACTCATTTGTTATTTAAAAATATGCTGTTTGATTTCTATGTATTTTGAAATTTCCATCTATCTATTTGTTACTGATTTATAGTTTAATTCTATTGTGGTCCAAGAGTAGACATCCTATGATTTATTTTCTTTTAAATTTGTTAAGGTGTACTTTATGGCCCAGAAGGTAGTTTGTCTTGGTCAATGTTTTATGTGAGCTTGAGAAAAATGTGTATTCTGCTGTTGGGTAAGTAGTCTATAGATGTCCATTCTATCCAGTTGATTGATGGTATTGTTGAGTTTAACTATGTCCTTACTGATTTACTGTCTGCTGGATTTACTTCTGATAGAGGGGTGTTGAACTCTCCAACTATAATAGTAGGTTCATTTATTTCTCCTTTCAGTTCTATCAGCAGTTCTCTGTTGTTAAGTGTATACCAGCTAAGGACTGTAATGTCTTCTTGTAGAATTAACCATTTTACCATTATGTAATGCCCTTCTTTACACCTAATAACTTTCCTTGTTTGAAGTTTTCTCTGTCTGAAATGAATATAGTTATATCTGCTTTTCTTTAATTAATGTTAGCATGGTATATTTTTCTCCATCTATTTATTTTTAATCTATATGTGTCTTAATATTTAAGTGAGTTTCTTATAGACAGTATGTGGTTGAGCTTTGTTTTTTGATCCACTCTGACAATTTCTGTCTTTTTATTGGTCCATCTAGAAATCTCTGCCCTTGAAGTTTGAACTGAAATATACTGGAGAGGAAAAAAATGGTCAAATCAAAATTTTAGTATACATGTACTACAAATTCAAGTGTTAAGATCCAGGGGTTATGTGAATTTGGAGATATATATATATATATATATATATATATATATATATAATATTTACAGTTTTTGCCGGTAATTACAATATTGTTTATGCTCAAAACTTTGAATACTACACTCATTAGTAGACTTACCACTTGATCTTATTATTTCTTATATTAATGAAAAAACACATATGTAATCATATCACACACTTGTTTGAATTTTTTTGCTAACTATATTTAGATATAATTGGTTTCTTTTTTAACTCAATTTTTATCTTATAAAACAAAAATTATTCTGAGGTGGTATGGTAAGCAGAATAATGGCACCAAAACAACCTAACTCCTTATACTTGTGAATTTGTTACCTTGCATGGCAAAAGGGTCTTTGGAGATATGATTAAGGTTAGGACCTTGAGATGGGGAGACTAGTCCAGGTTATTCAGATAGACCCAATCTAATCATAAAACTCCTTAAAAGTGGAAGAAAAAGGAAGAATATTGGGTAAGAGAGATGTTGACATGAGAAGGACTAGACCTATTGTTGCTGGCATTGAAAATGGAGGAAGGCAACCATGAATCAAAGAAGGTAGTAGAGAAACTATAGACAGCAAGAAAATGGGGATCTGATTTTACAACTTCAATGAGCTAAAATCTTCCAATAAGCCCAAATGAGTAGAAAACAGATGATCTCCATGAATGGATGCAGCCTGCCCACATCTTGACTTGAGTTTGGTGAGACCTTTACTGGACTTCTGAGCTACAAAACTATAATTAAATGTATGTTGTTGTTTTTAAACCACTCAGTTTGTGATAATTTGTTACAGAAGCACTAAGGGATCTCCATGTTTCATTAAAATTCCAGTGGTATCCATGACTCAAAAAAAAAAAAAAAGGTTAAGAAATGTGCTGGTGTTTAACTCATTATTACAGTCCCCAAATCTTTTGAAGGTTAAAATCATGGAATAAAATAACTGATGGTCATGAAGATACTCCAAATTTGGGCACTGAAAATAATAATTCTCTCTCTGCTAATAAAGGCAAAACAATTATACTAATCTTCTCCCTTCCAATTTAGTTCCTTTGTTTCCTAACTCCAGGTCTATGGCTGATTACAACTATTCAACTCCCCCTCCGCCCCTGATATTATGTTGTATATGTAAACTTAGGCATCTAACCAAAAGATAGCTTTTAAGAAATTGATTGTCACAAGCAATCAATTGAATATAAACTTATATCATTGAAAAATGCATGTGGGTGGGAAGATTGTGCCAGAAAAATCTAATGAAGAAATTGATGTATTAGAAAAGTAGAAGAGTAATGACTTGTTCTGAGTATGCTTCTCAGGTTGGAATAAATTATGTCTTGTTATAATCTCAGTATCTGTTGGTAAGAGTAACTATGTAGGGCTAAAGCAGCATCACTGTGTATTCTTTATGAGAATGGATTTTTTAAAAGCAATAATCAGAGGACCACAAAATGCTTTATATACCCATTAAAATTAAAGTAGTAGAAACTCAATTTGTAAGGCTTCTGGAATATTGCAATATTTTTACCAGGTAATAGAGAGTCTATAGGCAGTTATGTGAGGAGACAATACTTAAAAAAACAGATCTTGGACTTTTTATTGGAATATACTTTTAATTAGTTTTACTACAGCACCTTCTTTTCTTATAAAGTTTGATAAAATGTACTGTATCTTTTATTCATAGCTTTTAGTCCCTAGGACTGTCCAAGTCAGCTTCTTAAAGACCCCAACAATATTGCCTTTCTAAGCATTTGCTTCTAGAATTGGCAAGTTTAGGTGAGAAAAGATGCCATGCCATTAAAAGTGACATCTTTTCACCTTTCAGTTTTCATCTCAAGGTAAGTTTCCACTCACTCTACACTATCCAAATAAAGGCTTACTTCTTTAAGATGTTTTGCAGCTTCATCCCTCTGTGGTTTGCTTTATTCTCAAATGTTAAAATCTCAAAATGTTTGGCATCTTATAAATGTTAACTTGAGTCTCATTCATTCAACTCTATCTGCCCTCCATTCATTCAACCCCATGTGCATACCTGCTGTGTGCTAGACTCAGAGCTAAATTCTGCAGATACAATGGTAAATGGGATTCTGACCACATCCTCAATCCTATGTAAAAACAGATAATTAAAGTAAGCTATGCATCGCTTCTCGGCCTTTTGGCTAAGATCAAGTGTAAAGTAAGCTATGATAGCATTATAATATAACCTGTAAGATTCTATAAAACAGGTGTGCCCTCTCTGGCTATTACTTAAGTCCCTAGAGCAACATTGTCACTCAGTATTTACCACACTAATCTGCATCCTGTTTTTTTTTTTTTTTAAATATATTTTATTGATTTTTTACAGAGAGGAAGGGAGAAGGATAGAGAGTTAGAAACCAATGAGAAAGAAACATCGATCAGCTGCCTCCTGCACACTCCCTACTGGGGATGTTCCTGCAACCATGGTACATGCCTTTGACTGGAATTGAACCTGGGATCCTTGAGTCTGCAGGCTGACGCTCTATCCCCTGAGCCAAACCGGTTAGGGCTGCATCCTGTTTTTAATTAAGTTTTCTTTAAAAAAAAACATTGTTTCTCTCTTTTTTCTTTTCTTTTCTTTTCTTTTCTTTTCTCTTCTCTTCTCTTCTCTCTCTTCTCTTCTTTTCTTTTTTTTCTTTTTCAGCTCCTTACTGTGCCGAGGGAAAAGGCATTTATCCTTCATCAGCCTAGTACTATTATTTTGAGTTGGTAGAAGTGGTGGTAAAAAATACAGGCTTTGGAGTCATATTACTTCTATTTGAATCCTGACCAGGACATTGGATAGCCTTTTAAAACTAGATAAGTTATGTAAATTCTCTGTGCCCACATTTTCTCATCCACAGAAAGGGGATAATATAGAACCCATCCCAAGAGAAAATATATGTATTAGAGGCCTGGTGCACAGATTCGTGCACTGGTGGGGTCCCTTGGCCTGGCCTGTGGAGATCGGGCTGAAACTGGCTCTTCAACATCCCCTGAGGGGTCCTGGATTGCAAGAGGGTGCAGACCAGGCCAAGGGACCCCATCAGTGCATGATCAGGGCTGGGGGGGGGACCACGGAAGAGCTCCAGGGTATGTCCGGCCTGTCTCGCCCAGTCCCGATCTGCTGGACTCCAGCAGCAAGCTAACCTACCAGTTGGAGTGTCTGCCCCCTGGTAGTCAGTGTGCATCATAACGACTGGTCAAACAGTCAAATGAACAGTCAGACACTTAGCATATTAGGCTTTTATTATATAGGGCATATATATATGTATATATCATATATATATATATGATATATACATATATATATCTTACCTAATAATAGACAAACATGGTAATTGACCATACCTTTGCTATGCCTCCCATTGGCTAATCAGCGAGATATGCAAATTAACTGCCAACAGAGATGGTGGCCGGCAGCCATGGAGCTGGAACGAGCAGGAGGCTTGCTTGCTCCAGTGATGGAGGAAGCCAAGGTTCCCTGCCTGCTGCGGCCCGGCTCTAAGCTACACTCAAAGCAACAAAGTTTCAATTATAGAAGATAAATAAACCCCAGATACCTGCTTTCAGTTGGCCGTGGCCACAGAGCTGGAGCGCAGGAGGCTTTCCCTCCCACCCGCCCTGGCCGTCTCTGAGCTCCAGTCAGACAACAGAGTTTCAATTATAGAAGGTAAATAAACCCCAGATACCTGCTTTCAGCTGGCCGTGGCCATGGAGCTGGAGCCTTGGGTTGCCCCTGGTGATGGAGGAAGCCAAGCCCTGGCCAGCTCTGAGCTCCACTCCAGGCGACAAAGTTTCAATTATACAAGGTAAATAAATCCCAGAAGAAAAAAAAAGAAAAAAAGGAGAGGCTGGGAGCTTCTGTCACTGGGGTGGCTTGGCCTGCCTGAAAACGGCCCTCAGCCCTTCACCCAGACTGGCCAGGCACCCCAGTGGCACCCCAGTGGGGACCTCCACCCTGAAGGGCAAACCAGCCAGCCCCCACCCATGCACCAGGCCTCTATCCTATATAATAAAAGGGTAATATGCAAACTGACCCTAACAGCAGAACGACTGGGAATGACTGGTCACTATGACACACACTGACCACCAGGGGGCAGACGCTCAATGCAGGAGCTGCCCCCTGGTGGTCAGTGCGCTCCCACAGGGGGAGCTCTGCTCAGCCACAAGCCAGGCTGACAGCTGCCAGTACAGCGGTGGTGGTGGGAGCCTCTCCCGCCTCCTCAGCACCACTAAAGATGTCATACTGCAGCTTAGGCCTGCTCTCCACTGGCAAATGGACATCCCCCGAGGGCTCCCGGGCTGCCAGAGGGATGTCTGATTGCCAGCTTAGGCCCAATCCCCCGGGGAGCAGGCCCAAACCAGCAGGTGGTCATCCCCCGAGGGGTCCCAGACTGCGAGAGGGCACAGGCTGGGCTGAGGAACACCCCCCTCCCCGTGCACAAATTTTTGTGCACCGGGCCTCTAGTATATCTACACTAATAAAAGAGAAACATGGTAATTGGCATACGACCGCTACCTTTTCATTGGCTAATCAGTGAGTATATGCAAATTAACTGTCAGCCAAGATGGCGGCCAGCAGCCAGGCAGCTGGAAGCTAGCATGAGGCTTGCTTGCTGCGGACTCCAACGTTCCCCGCCTCACTTGCCGGCCTCTGAGCTACAACTCTAAGCAACTATTACTATGTTGCAAATAAGAAGATAAACAAAACACCAGAAACCAGCTTTCATTCAGCCGGGCTTTAGCAACATTGTATCGATGTTTTCAGCGGCGAGGCCTCAGAGCTAAAGCTGGCCCAGAAAAAAAAAAGAAAACAAGGAGCAGTTGGAAGCTTCAGTCACTCGCTTCAGGAAAACAGCCCTCAGCCCCTCACCCAGACTGGCCAGGCACTCCAGTGGGGACCCCCACCCTTATCCAGGACACCCTTCAGGGCAAACCAGCCGGCCCCCACCTGGGCACCAGGCCTCTATCCTATATAGTAAAAAGGGTAATATTACACTTTGATTGGTTGAATGGATGACCAGATGACTGGACAATTAGCATATTAGGCTTTTATTATATAGGATGTTACCCTAATAAACTTAAGTTAAAAAAAAATTGTCAAAAAATTATATTATGCTGATATTCCACATTTATTCTAAAGAAGTATCAAATAGGTTTGATTTTTTCTCTCAGTGTTATCGTACCACGTTGTCTGAAATTCAAATATGATATTACAGTTTTAAAAATGCATGCCATTTAGTACTTATACTAAAGGAATCCTGTTGATATTAAGAATCATGCATAGGGATGTAAAGATAAGGCAGAATTCTGCACAGTGGCCTTCTTACACTGGTCTTCACCAAAGGGCTTTGGTTGTTGGCAGGGACTCTTTCCAACAGTCTCACCTTCCTGTATGCCCACAGCCTTGACTTTGAAGGCTGCAGGAGAGTTAGGCTCCCAGGTAGCCCAAATTTAGGGGAAATCAGACAACCAGCGATATGGGATATAGTTCTGTATTTAAAGATGTGATCGGGCTTTCTTTTCATTATTTTAATCGCTCAGAGGGATTTGAAAATGAATTGAATGCTGGTTTGTTATTTTTCCCTTATGGTTCTTTGTATGTCTTTTTAATGAGCACAATGGCTTTAGAAATCCTGTTTCCAGTGATGTTTATTCCTTTTCTATTTGGGAAGCATTCTAAGTCTCACAGTGGTACCTGTGGCACCCCATCACAGCTCCCTACACCACATCCTCCCCTCTACCCTGATGTAAAAAGAAAGAAAAGAAAAAGCACCTGTGTGCTCAGAAGCTTTGTCAAGACACTTTAGCACAATTTAGTGTCTGCAAATGGTGTTCAGAAGGACACAAAAGGGCATTTGTCAAATCCGGAGAACGCTATTCAACCGAGGCTCTCATTTCCAGCTCTCCACTGTGGAGGTTCCTAGAGAATGATTATGAGTGAGCACTGTTTGGATTATATGGAGGCCTGGCCAGAGGAAGAAGATTCTGCGAATAAACAGCAGCTAAGTAGCACAAGAGCCAGCTGTCTGTTTAAATAATGCTTTGTAAATGTCTACAAGTAGCCTGACTAAACTCTGGGATTTTAATTTCTTCATGGCTGCTAACCACCTCTCTGTACCACTGAACTGTGGAGAACAGCAGCCTTGGTTGTTTTGTTTTTTCTTTAAACAGCTTCTCCTTCCTCCCCAGCAACAATTACCACCACAGTGTTTTTAAAAAATATCATTTTATCTTTCAACATTTGTTGTGTGATTAGTTTTCTTTCATTATTTGCTAGTACAAATGAATCTGGGACATATTTAATTATTCAAAGTGTGCATACATTTTTTGGGACAACCTGTATTATAAATCTACTAGAGGCCCCATGCATGAAAATTCATGCACGGATGGGGGGTCTCTCAGCCCGGCCTGCCCCTCTCACAATCTGGGAGCCCTCAGAGGCAGGAGGCGACCTGGCGATCAGGGGAAAATGACACCCTCATCACACCTCTGCTGCTGCCATTGCTGGCAGCACAAGCCTCAGCAGCCCTGGGTGGCTGGGTGGCCACCATTCAAGGCTTGCCTGCACCTCGGGCTGCCCCTGGGAGGCAGAGCAGCCACCATCCGAGGCTTGCCTGTGCCTTGGGCCGGCCCTGGGCAGCTGGGCAGCTGACTTCCGAGGCTTGCCTGCATCTCAGGCCGGTCCTGGGTGGCTAGAGGGCTGAGGGGACTAGGGGACTCTAGGCTGTGCATCTGCCTCTCTGGCAGGGCTGTGCATCTGCCTCCCTGGCAGGGCTGAGGGGACTGGGTGCCACCATCTTTGAGAGTGTGGCTGTCAATTAGCATATTCCCTCCTTATTGGCTGTGGGCGCCACCATATTTGCAATGATGTGAGGGTCAATTAGCATATTCTGGCTTTATTAGATAGGATATCAATACATTAGGTTTGTTTTGTTTTGTTTTAATCCTCACCTGAGGATATTTTTTCCACTGCTTTTTTTTTTTTTTTAAGAGATTGGAAGGAATAGACACACACACACACACACACAGAGGGAGAGAAACTTTGATGTGAGAGACACATTGATTAGTTACTGGGGATCACCCAGTACCTGCCCTTGATGGGGAATTGAACCCAAGATCCTTTGGAGCTTGGGCCAATGCTCTAAACTCTGAGTACACTGGCCAGGGCTAGGTTTGTGTTATAGACAAATCTCTTACTTTTAAATCCAAATGACTCTAGCTAGAGTCTCAGTCTTCACTTATCTGGAGATGAAGGAGTTGTAAAGACCACAGTAGAGATGTTTCACTTGGGTTGTGTGCTGTTAAAGGCTAAATGTTGAAAGATGATATAATCATGACTCGCATACAGATATAAAATGAATTCATGTCAAACATTTTATTCAACTCTATAAAGGAACTGGAAAAGATGTTAAAACTAATCAGTACAAAGTAGAATCTAAAGAGCCGCCCAACATATAAACTCATCAGAAAGGCTAATTTAAATTTGCTTAGTAGAAGCAAAATTGGCTTCTTCAACAGTGGCAGCAGGAAAGTTAGTTGAAGCTCCACTGGAGAGAATTTATTTACACACCTATAACCAAGGATTATTTGGATTATTATCAGTTTTCTGCAAGTCAATGCCTATTTGTATAGGATTACAAAATAGCTAAAGAAAATGAAGGGCACAAAGTCCACACGACTGAACCCTGAGTGTGTTGTCATTCATTAAAGGTGCCCTTTAATCTTTTGGTCCACTTAACTAGCTGTCATAATTTCCCTGCAGAGTGCCTTCTTTTAACTTTAATTCTTTTAATGGTTTTGGGGGAGATAACACTCCTATTTATATTTCACTATGATTTTTATGATCTCTGTCTAACTCCACCATGATCCTTTTCCTAAAGGAATTTGTCTTTGATGAGAGAATTTCAGGCAAGAAGGCTGATGGACAGGAGAATAGTTTAGGTTAGTCCCAAATCATGCCATTTAGGCAAATCTCTCCCTTTGTCAACATGTGGCTAATATTATCTCTAGTGAGATCTCCACACATAGCATTCTTTTTTTTTTTAATATATTTTATTGATTTTCTACAGAGAGGAAGGGAGAGAGATAGATAGTTAGAAACATCTATGGGAGAGAAACATCGATCAGCTGCCTCCTGCACATCTCCCACTGGGGATGTGCCCGCAACCCAGGTACATGCCCTTGACCGGAATCGAACCTGGGACCTTTCAGTCCGCAGGCCGACGCTCTATCCACTGAGCCAAACCGGTTTCGGCCACACACAGCATTCTTGATGTTATCAAGATAAGGACATTTGAGGTTGCTGAGATATAAAATACTGGCTTCAGTCACTGCTCTTCAGGATTTCCCAGTGACCTTTTACCATGTTTCTGAGTCTGATCTAAGGCACTTTCTGTATAACAACAGCCTGAGAAGAACCACAAAAGCATTGTGTGCCAGGATCTAGGCTACGTACTTTGTAATTGTCATCTCATTTAATCTTTAAATTAATCAGCAAAATAAATTGAATCGGTTGTTATCTTATTTAGTCCTATGGAGTAGGTGAGACAATTATGACTGTAATTATACAGGTAATGGTTAAAGAGTTAAGACAGGAATTGACGTCTGTCTGAATGCACAGGTTGTATTCTTTGCCACTAAACTGTGTGGCCTTCAAATTTAGAACTAACATGATGAGAATAAGTCGGAGTTAATGAGTGTCTGTGTGTGTGTGTGTGTGTGCATCAAGGTGAGGTTTTCCCTATATCATTGCACAATCAAGACAAAATGCACATTATCTATTTTTGCTGAGCTTTAGACTTCTACCATCCAGGCTTCTGTTCAATGAAATATTGCATAGTAACTCTAACAATTGAATCAATACTTCTATTAACTGCAACAAGCAATTTGAAGGTTCAGAAGGTGATTGGATTATGTTTGGTAGATTTATTATCCTCCACTGGTGGATTCTATGTTGCTGTAGAGGGACCAAGGAGTTTTCGAAATGTGTCCTGACTGCAGGGAGGTCATGAAGTCATCCACACATTGGCACCTTGGCCCTTTCACCCACCCCAGCCCCAAGGGTGCAGAAACAGGTGCTGTCTGAATGATCAAGCCTTTCTATTAGCAGGATAGCCTGGTATTTTTCTTTTCCTTGACTTTCAAAATTTTTAATACCTTAACATTTGATTTGTTCCCTTCAGAATTTTTCCTCCTAAAATGTCTACAGTTCTACTTTCTTTAGTTTTGCTTTGAATTTTGAACTCAGTATGCTCTTTTAAAATTATTTCCCTCCTTCTAATTAACCTCACTCTATTATACACACAATCCCTATTCTTAGCTTCATTGTATCATCTACATAAATTACTCAAGTTCTTTCAGCTTTATCTCAGACCCCCTTTAACATCCTCAGAGTTCTTGGTTTCTTACCATTATCCTTGATTAGTCTAACATCTCTCCTTTTTTTCTAGTGATGTCCTGGCAAGAAAATAATTTAGGTGTTTCTTTCACTTAATTTAATTCTTTTTACAGATGGGCCAGTACCCTTAGATCAGTGTCACTGTGAATTCTTTTGATTATATTTTTTTAATATCCCACTAATTGTGAACTGAAAGTTTTAAAAAATTGAATATGTAGGAAACTAGAATAAATGCTAAAAACTTATATATCCTATATAATAAAAGCTAATATGCAAATGGTTGTCACATCTTCGTGCCCTTGCACCCTCATGCCTGGGCTGGGGGGACCTGAGGCCGGGACAGAGGACCTGAGGCTGCACCCCCTGCCCCAGCCCTGGGGACCTGAGGCCACACCCCCTTCCCCAGTGCCAGGTTGGGGGACCTGAGGCTGCGCCCCCTGCCTCGCAGGGCTTTACAGGGGTGGGGCCAACTGGGTCTGGGTCTCATGTGATTTTGAGGCATGCGCTGGTGGGCGAGGACTTGACTCTGGGTCCTGCGGTGTGCCCCAGACTCTGACAGGAGGGAGATTTTCATATACATTTTACTAATTTTCTTTTGTCTCTGACACTTGTATTATAGAGAAAGGGCAAATAGCAATATTAAAATATTTCCTCTAATTAATTCCCTTTTAATGTGCATGAATTTCATGCACTGGGCCACTAGGATTATATACAATTCTATGTAACCTGTAAGATATATATTATTCTAATTATTTACACTTTTTATAGATAAGAAAACGAGATAGATGAGGTTGAGACAGTTTCAATGTCACTCATCAAGTAAGTGGCAGAATAGGAAAATGAACCCAGTTCTACCTTTTCACTATGCTATGCTATAAGATTAGGAATTGGCTTCTAACTCAGAGCTTTGTAAATGAGTTAATTTTGGCTATGATCATTTAATAATTAGTTACATTTTTTCCCTGATATATTTTTCTAGATCTAGTATACCTCATTTGTTTTCAGTTACCCAATCACACTGCCTGGGGTTTCTTTTCTCCCTGCCAGCTGGACTCAGTTCTGACCTGAGCCACTGGGCTCCCCACCACCTTCATGATCCCTGTACATCTGGCAGGAGCTGTGCTCTATCTTCCTCAGTTGCCTGGCTTGGCTTCAGCATCCCACCTTAAACTTCATTCTGTTAACCCTTTGGCTGACCTAATTACCTCTGTAAATTTGACAAAAGTTTCTTCTTGGCTTTCTCCAGAACTATGCCCTCTTGGGGTGGATATTTATATTTATAGGTAGAATGAAAATACTCTGAGCAGGGAAATTTATGTAGAGGGAATTTTTATTTCCTCAGTTTGGCAATTTTTAGTTGGTTTCCATTTCAGTGAGAAGGTAGGGAATTGGCAGATGGAAGGAAGAAAATAGAAAACAGAATAGAATTCAGTGGGGAAACAATATTTTTATCATTTATCTGTATTTCCTTACCTATGTAATTTATAGCTTTATTTTTTATTTATTTACATATTTTATGGAGGAATTGTTTGTAATGAATAACACTGAATGTAAACTGTAATTGAAAAAATAATAATAGCTAACATATAGGAATTGCTGTGTCAGGCACTATTATTACAGCTTTAAATATATTAACTCATTTAATTTCAATAAATGCTACAAAGACAATTGATTAATTTTTTTAAAAAGAGCATGAATAAAATAATGTTAGTGAAGAAACAAAACAAAAAATCCAGAGAAAACCTAAGACAAAAGTATAAAGTTAAGTCAAGAGAAAAAAAAGACATGCATATGCAAGTAATAAGGATTTATCAGGTTGTAAATTCCCTTTA
Organism: Myotis yumanensis; assembly: GCF_028538775.1. Taxonomy (NCBI): domain Eukaryota; kingdom Metazoa; phylum Chordata; class Mammalia; order Chiroptera; family Vespertilionidae; genus Myotis; species Myotis yumanensis. Next base: position 181,176,087 of record NW_027223753.1, read on the forward strand.
AATTGAACTCTCAGTTTCTTAGAAGTAAATTTGGGAAGATATAGTCAGTGACACAATTCTTGTTATCAGAAAAAGGATACTTATCCCTCTCTTAGGGAAAGTCGGGCTTCTCTCAACAATAAGTCAGAAAATATGTTTCTCAATTGGCCAATTGGAGGACAGTGTCCAAAACAATAAAATATTCAACATATTTTAATAAAAATAAGGTAGATGAAATAAAATATTAATCACTTACAAAGATAAATGTTATCCTCATGAGATTACAAGATAACCAAATAAAGATGACTTAGTGAATGATTAAGGCAATAAATACGTTAAAATCTGTGGTCATCTCATGTCTATGATGTAAACATAGCAATCAACATATGCCAGAATGACAATACATTTTAACTTTTTTAAAAAATATAACTTTAACCAAATTTTCAAGTACATGGATAATTTTGGATTGTTATATTATCCAATGAGGCCTTGGAATGATTATATTTGGAGTTATTTGTTGAGGGTGCACAGATTTTAAGAAGCTGTTGAGTAGCTGCCATCTCTGGATCAAACTGAAGAACTTAACTAGAGTACAATTTTTTTTTTTTCTGGGAAAAGCATGATATGGACACAAGCCCAGTAAACTGCTAACAATGCCTCCATTGATAAGAGACATCGGGGAAGGGGAGGAAAGATTGTAATTTCATTTTATAGTTTTTTCTACTACTTGAATTTTCTTTATGGCTGTCTACATGGTGGGATCATGTTCACTTCTATTTTTTTCTTTGATTTTTATATAGTTAAAAACCTAGCAAATGTTAAAATGAATGAATTAATCTAAATAAAATAGGTTAAATCAAATAATGAGGATACTGAAGACACTTATCTGGCTGGCGACGCTTCCCATTCGCACAGTAGGCATGTTATCCTAGGCATTACCTGGGTGGGGAAAACAATACTAGAACACAGCATTCATAAAACTGTTTCACCCTAAAAAAGGCATCATCAATGTGCCATATAAACAATTGTACTTTAAAAGCATTGTCTCTAAAGAAAGCTCATCTCAGTTTACCACAGTGATTGCATGTTTACTAGGCACTGGGACACAAGAGAAAAGATCAGATTCCATTTTAAAATTTTTCAGAGGACTTGCATCATCAGTCTTACAGAGTAGGAGAAGGCCTGCCTATCATACCCCAGAGTATACCACCTACAGGATCTCAATGTCCCAAGACCTCACATGGCTTCCTGGGTCTCGTCAATCAGCTGCCTTACTCCTTAACCTAAGCTGAAGGCATCTGCTCCAAGGTGCTCTCTCCTATTACAATTTCCCCTCCCTGCTGCCTGTGCTCTGCACTGTCCACACGGTCTCTGGAACCTCTGAACATTGCTTTTTACCTTTGCCTTAATGAAACCAATTCCCTCAAAGATAAGGCGCTCTCTCATTTGGCCCCTTAATGATTTTTCTTCTCTCTTGGAAAAAAAGTTATAATGTTTCTGTTAATTATTGTTTTTAATAAGCTACAGCAATATTTGTGTGCAGCTTACCCTAAAAAATACGCTTTACATGATTGCAAACGGAATGGAATGTTTTCAATGGTGTGTCATGTTTATTTATTTCAATTCAAATTGAATGTAATGTTTATTGAATGGAATATGTTTTCAAAGTTCCTGCAAGTACTTTCTTTCCCCAAATTGTTCCAGCTGGCTGTTTAATGTGGCACCTGACCAGTAAACCCATGTCAAATGACGTAGGGAATTGTGACTCTACTCACCACCCTCAACAACTTATGCCCTGGGAGAGGTAAGGGCATGAGCAGCCCTTAACACTGGAGGCACCTGTTCTCAGTGCCACTTTCCAAAGGGTGTTGGGTGGGGAAAGGTCTGGATCTGCTTAGATAGTTGAAAAAAAAATAGAAAAAAAATCTAACAAGTAGAATGCTAAAATCAACATGAGGAAATAATAAAAGGTGTGCAACTTGTGAATGCATTTAGCTCCAAATATAAATCCAAGATTTTCTAAAATCTACCTAAAAGACCTACATTAGTAGGCATTTATTCTCATAAAAAATATCCAGTGTTGGTGAATTTTTCTGATATCGGTTCAGTCGCTCAATTATCCTCAGAGACCAGGGTGCTCTTCCTCTTCTGCTCTGCCCTCTGACTGTGTTGATTTTCCTTCTCCATTTGCTGTCTCTTGACCACAAGATGGCTGCTCTGTGCCAAATTTAATGGTCACCTTGACAGAAGCAGAGGAAGAGCAGCCAATCCCATTTATCTCTTCTCACCAGGAAAACAGATAGTCACCAATTTCCTCAGGGCAACTTTTATTTCTGCCTCTTTGGCTTGAGCTGTATTCTGTGGGCACCTCTAAATGTAAGAGAAGCTGGGAGCTTAGGGAGTTGTGACTGGGCACATGGCCACATGAAACAGGGGTCTAGTAGATGGGGCCAAGCAAGAGGTGCGGGTGCAGATGGAGTTAGAGGTAGGCAATCAGGATTGATGGCAGAGTAACTGTCTGGCTGGTTTCTAAGCCTCTTGGAATCCTAGAATGTCCCTGCTTGTTTTAAAACTCCCCTAAATTAGGCTCAGACTAGAATATGGAGTCACCATTGTGCCTAAGATTATTTGACTATGAGGGTTTTAGAGATGTGTAGAAAGCAAATTCTTTATTCAAACAAATGCTTCTCTTTTAAGCTGTGGGTCTCCTTTTGCTAAGAGCCGTGGAGAAAGTTGATTTGAGGTGTTACAGCTTATTTCTTCCTGATTCTGGCCTGCTCAATCCAAATGCCTTTCTCCTATTGCCATGGGAGGGTGGTGGAAAAGGTAACTCACTCCTGTTATCAATGATAACTCTAAACTTTGTTTTAATGTATGTGAGTTAAATTTTCTGTTTTTACCTGACATTCTGAAGAAAAATCTGTGACCTTGAAGTTCTCTTCCTCATGCAAACATAAAAGAAGCTAATTTAGTTAAAAATTGTGTTGATAGAGATCAAACTTAAAAAGTGTTATGTGGAAGAGGCTACTCCTGAACAGATAATTTAAAACACTTAATTAATAATATTTAAGATCTAAGGTTGAAACATAAAATTCTCTTTTAAAGATTTTGATTGAAAGATGAATGGGTGCTAGCCCCGGAGAAGATGAATACATCTTTGTGAAAGGTTAGAAAGCTGAGATCTTTATCATTTCCAAGATGCATTCCCACTCAGTGGATTAAAAGGCTATCATGAATCCCATCTTCAGCATCAGAATATGTTTAAGGAAACCTGCCAAGACCAGAGGAACTATCCTTTTTTAGCCATTATCTAATTAATGAATTGGGTGTTTTGGAAAGCAGTAAGACATACATTCAGGTCTCTAAGAGAAATCAGTTAGAAGAGATAGAGACTTGTTTTTATAATTACTTCCATAAATTAGAGCCATTTTGGAAGCACTAACTCATGGAAGTAATTATATTCTCTCTTAAAATCTAGATGATTGACAGTGAGTGCATCCATTGATAACTGTTCTTATTTAGAGCAATGAGATTGTGGGAGCTTTTTATGAAATACTTTAAGCAGCAAGCACATATATTTTTTTCCTGAGATAAAAAATATATAAAACTTTTTCAGAATATTATACAACTTCTGAAGTTGAATAATTATGTCTTATGATAAAAGAGGGCCTTGTGTAGTTCCACATGTCAGAAACATCTATTCAAGGCCAACTGAGCGTTTCTAAGTTGGGGAGCTGGTTTGCTAATCTTTATTGAACATTACTGTGCACACCATTACTCCTCCACCCAAGTAACATACTCCTGCCCTGCAAGGCTCATGCCTCTGGTCATACTCTCTAGTTTCTGTATTATTGTCATCCATGAATACCCAGATGCCATTCAGTAAAGTCTTAAGCACTAGAATCACAGTTGACATCTCCATTCTATGTCCTCTCATCACCCTGGCTCCATCTCACTGGCCAAGCAGTCCTAGAATGTCAATGACTTTTTGTCTCTGCCTTATTTCTGTCAGAATTGGGTCCACACTCAGTCCACATATATTTTACACCTCATTCAGGTTTGTTAGACTTTCTGTATTCTAGAATCTACTCTCTCTCTCACCATCTCCATCTCTCTTTTTCTCTTTGGCATCTATGGCACTTTCTGGTTTTCTCCTGTTCTCTGCATGGCTCCCCTTAGTTTCTTTTTAAAGCTCCTAATTTCCCCCACTTCCTACAAATATTGTTCTTTAGCCCATCACATTCTACATCCTTCCTTGGACCATCACCTGTATGTCTTCAGTAGCATCTAGATACTGTTGAGGACAAAATCTACAGCACTAGTTCATAACTCTATGAAACTGCATACTACCTCTCTCAATTTGGAAGTCTAAGACAGGTCCCAAACTCAATGTGTTCCTCCTGCACTCATTTCCTCCCACAATGCTGTTTCCTGGTGGTACTTAGTATTCTTGTTGATTTTCCTATCTCAATATTGACATCTGGTTGCTCAAGCCATAAACCTGGAATCTATCTTTACTCTTTCCTTTCCTTCTCGTTCCTTCTATATAAAAATCAATCAAACCCTAGCTGCTTTGGCTCAGTGGATAGAGCATTGGCCTGTGGACTGAAGGGTCCCAAGTTCGATTCCAGTCAAGGGCATGTACCTTGGTTGTGGGCACATCCCAAGTAGGGGGTGTGTGGGAGGCAGCAGATTGATGTTTCTCTCTCATCTATGTTTCTAACTCTCTCTATTACTCTCCCTTCCTCTCTGTAAAAAATCAATAAAATATATTTTTAAAAAATCAATCAAGTCCTATTGATTCTCACTCGTAAATATCCCTATTACATTTCTTCACTGTGCATATTTTTTCCTGTCTCTTCTACTATTACCCATTTTTAGTCCACTACTATTTCTAAACAAGGCTAGTGCAATAGGTTTTGCTGTTCCAACCTCCATGTTATCTAAGCCACTCTTTCCATCAAAGCCATTACAATATAATTATGTCACTCTCTTTCAACAGTGTCCCATTTTTCTTAGCCTAAATTCCCAATTACCTAATTCATTTACAGACCCTTTGTGACCTGACCCTTGCTTACTGGCTTTATTTTCTGCTGTTCCTTTCCTTGGCAATGCTAAGTCTCAGCCCAGGTCATTCTGTCTGCTTAGAAAATTCTTCCATTGTTTTTTCCTCCATGCCACTACTAGCTGTGCCTTTAAGTGGTTGACTTCTACTTACCTTTCACTTATTTATTAGACATCATTTCTTCTAGGAAACATCTCTCACCCACTTTCTGTTTTCATAATATTTGGACCCATGCATCTCATATAATCCCCTGATTGTAGCACTTAGTACTCAGTAACTGCCTGCTCATTTGTTTTTTCTTATACACATTACATTATAAGTGCAAGTTCTTTTTCCACTGTGCTCACCATTACTTTCTCACTGCTCATAAAAATGATTGGAATGTGGTAGGAACTCATTAAAAACAAAGAATGAACTATGTGTTGGAATTCCTTCTCCACTCTAATTAGTTCTGCGACATTTGAAACACTTATTAATTAATTACATGTATATATAGTGCATTTCCTCTTGTCATCAACCACCCTCATGGAATGGCCATGCTAATGGGGAGATAGATCATAAATGAGTAAATAAATATACCCAATGATAACATGTTAAGAAAGTGCTATAAAGAAAATGGGATGGAGGGTAACCATGAGGGGCAAGGGCGATGAGTGAAAGTTTTGTGAGGAGGTGACATTTAAACTGAGACTAGAAGAGGAGGAGGAGCCAGCCACGTGAGGACTAGGGAAAGAGCTTCCAGGAGGAAGGCATAGCAAGTGAGCGTTCCTCAGAACTTTGTGTTTATCCTCCCTCATCTGTGAATTAGGACATAAATAGTAACTATCACATGAGATGACTTTAGAGTTGGAATCAGGTTGATCATATAAAACATCTATCCCATTGTTTGGCTGATAGTAAGCACTAAAGAAAGGTTTGTTTGCAGTATTATTGAGTGTAAAGTTTTCCTTTCCTAAAGGGAGACATAAGTTATGGGTATTTTACTGTATACACTGACCCAAATGTACTTATATTATCAAATTAATTCAAACAAATTATTACTGAGCACCTACTATGTGAAAAACAGTTGCTATATGCTATGGGAAGCTAAAGGAATGCTAAGAAACTGAGATTCCACTTTTATATTCTACACTAGAGCCCAGTGCATGAAATTTGTGCACTGGGGGGGTGTGTCCCTTAGCCCGGCCTGCGCCCTCTCGCAGTCTGGGACCCCTCACTCCTTACTATCTGCCTACTCTCTGCTCCTTACCACTTGGCTCGCTGCTTCTTAGGACTTTTGCAGAGGCAGGAGAGGCTCCCGCCACCACCACTGCACTCGCCAGCCATGAGCCCAGCTTCTGGCTGGGCAGTACTCTCCCTTTGGGAGTGCACTGACCACCAGGAGGCAGCTCCTGTGTTGAGCGTTTGCACCCTCATGGTCAGTGCGCATCATAGTGACCAGTCGTTCTGGTTGTTCTGCCATAACGGTAGCTTAGGCTTTTATTATATAGATGTCTCTTCTGTTATTTATTACTGCTTTGTCTCACTATCTATTCTAGAAGCTACTTTTCCAAGTGTCTGTGTGGGAGTGTGTGGATACTTGCTCTCTCTCTCTCTCTCTCTCTCTCACACACACACACACACACACACAAAACCACCCCTCGCCTTATATATTTTTTTCTGTTTGGCTACTTGGAAATTCAGTATGTGTAGCTTTTCTTGAGTGATGACCTTATAAATCATTTGAATCACAGTTGGTATTTTGAGCATTTGAAATGCTCATGGCAAGGAAACCTTCACATTTCTGAAAGAAAGGCTGCCACAAATACTGAACTTTATTGAAAAAGGAGCCAGATGCTAATGGAAAATAAAAATGTTATCCAAAAAAGTTTTGCATTTGTATATTAAGAATATTTTTGTACCTAATAGCTACATGTGGCTACATTTCTTTTCTTCATGTAGGTGTCCACTTTCAAGAAAATGATGACTGAAATGTTAGAAATGCAAAATTAATTAACACCTTGTATAGTTCATTTGGCTCCTGCAGATTCAGTAATAGCTTTATTTGTATATAACTGTGTCAGTTGCTTATTTTTGACAAGTTTGGACAAAATATCTTCTCTACACAATTTCTGGGTTTCTGATGCTGCTGAGAGTAAGTGCAAGAATAAGAAGTACTGAGAGGAGAATGAAAGGTTGTCAAATGTTACTGTGAGGGATTATACTTTTATTTTCATTCATTATGTGCCAATCCTGGTTTTTTATTAAAAGTGAGAGGATATTTTAAGACTAATGGCTTTTTTTACAGCAATAAAGTTAAAGAAAATGACTTACTTTAATTACAGTTTTCCAAAAACATAAAGATTACACTTTTAAAATTGTTTATTCAACTTTATTGTTAAAGATAATGTCCTTCAAACATGAAAAACTGATCTAAATATGACATCTGAACAAAAGGCCATAAAAGCTTCCAGTTACTGTATCTATTATTAAATTATTCTTTTTATCTCAATTAATTTTTTCTCTTTAGACAAATATCCCAATCGGGAGGAACCTGTTCTTTAAACTTAAGTTTTGCCTGACAAAATGCCTGTATGATATAAAATAAAAGAACATTTTTGCCAAGTAGCTGTAGGGCAGATGCAAAACAAATTCATCAAGTTTATTGCTTGGTGATGCTACATTAAGACTTATTTCTCTGATATGAGAATGACTTCCTTTTATATGTACATATATATGTGTGTGCATAAATATAAGTGTTTGTATATTTGTGTACATAAATATATATGTTAATGTGTGGTATTTATGTGCATTTAAACCTTGAGAAGCCTATTGCTTGTTTGTAGGATTTCCAAATTATTTTTAAGTGGCATTACTATTAGATTTCAAAAGTTTTAAGTTGGAAATATTTGAGAAACAAGTTGGTTGATGAAGTATTATAATTTAATGTTCAATTTGAGTGAATTACTGTGGGTAGTTGTTTTTAGAAATGCAATGTGTTAATAAATCTGTTGATTGATCCTGAGAGCATTATAAGAACTTGGGAGAACAACTAGTGTTTATCAATTCAATACTTATTTAGCACCTATCAAGTGCCAAATACTGTGCTAAATTGTAGTTGCTCTGGTTTTCAGCTGCCTGTCACAAGATCATACTCCCTCTTTCTCTCAGTATCAGCATGCTCTCTCTTTGCACAATTTCCCTCCCTTTTCTTCTGTTCCTGGTGGACCTATGGTCATAAAGCCAATATTCTCTGTGCCCACAGTGATAGGTATTCAACTTAGATTGAGCTAATCATAGTGCTTGGCATAGTGATATATTAATAGATGAGGCTATGACGCATACAAGGATTAATCTGTGGATGTTTGAGAAGAAAGCTTTGATTTGCTTTGAAGTCCCTAATCTGAGATCACATAACCTAGGATCCACAGTTTCCCAGTAGTTGCTCTATTAGAACTGGATTTCTATCTCTCATAGTCAAAAGTCTGGATTAATAAAATTGTGGATATAGAGACATATCTATTCCAGCTTTCAGTAATTCCATTCTGATTAGACAAATTTATGAAGCAATAGTTCCAAATAATATGAAGAGAATTGTTTGTGGTATGCACACAGTATAATGAAACCAGAGAGGAGAAAGAAACTTGGCTTAAGAAGGCTGGTGAAGATTTCAGAGAATGTTGTCTGGGCCAGGTGTAAAATTATTACTGGATAGTCACAAAGACCAAATGAAGGAGAAGTGCTTACTAAAATCAAAGAACTATCATGTCAAAGCATAGAAGTCAGAAAATACATGGTATGTTCAAGTGTTGTAAGAAGTTCTATATTTCTGCTGTTCATAAACTATTAAAAGTGGAAGACAGATGAAGTTAGAGTCTAGGTGGGCTTTAATAGAATTTGAAAGGTAGAAAAATCTGCCCACTCCCAGACATAACAACAATAATATTGGGAATTAAAAAAATGTTGATGTAATGAAGATTTTTATAATAGCTAATATTTGATTTTTAAAAATTTCCCACCACTTCTTTACCTACTGTATATGTCAGCCAGGCTCTCAGACTTTGCTTATACTGATCAGAGTATTGAGCGAAGCAGAAAACTAGTAAAGGCAAAATAGGATGAATTATAAATGATAAAGAGATAACTAAGGAGCAAAGACTATATCTTAGTCAATTCAAACTGCTGTAACAAAAATACCAGAGATTGTGTGGTTTATAAACAATAGAATATATTTCTCACAGTTCTGAAGGCTACCATGTCCAAGATCAAAGCACCAACGAAGTTGGTGTCTGGTGAGAGACTGCTTTTTGGGTCAGGTCATGAATGGCTGTCTTCTGGTGTGACACCACATTGTGCAAGAGGAGAACTCTGGTCTCTCTGCCCTTTACAACAGCATTAATCCCAATTCATGGCTCTTATGGCCTAATTACCTCCCAAAGGCTTCACCTCCTACCACCATCACATTGGGACTGAGGATTTCAACATATGAATTTTGAGTAGACAAAATATGCAGTCCCCTCTGGAAAGTAAAAGAATGGATAGAAAAAGAAGGGGAAAGAGAGAGAGAGAGAGAGAGAGAGAGAGAGAGAGAGAGAGAGAGAGGTGAACACTGAGTTTTGAGAGCTTTTAAGGGTTATAAACACATGTGCCTAGAAGCTGGAGACCAGAGACTGAGGTTAGCTATGATATTGTTAGTGAAAAAATATTGGGAGATTGTATTTAAGCCCAGTAGGTGTTGCTCAGTGGTTGAATGTCAACCCATGAACCAAAAGGTCACTGATTCTATTCCTGGTAAGGGCTCATGCCCAGGCTGCGGACTTGATCCCTGGTAGGGGACGTGCAGGAGGCAGCCAATTGATATTTATCTCTCATTGGTGTTTCTATCTTTTTATTCCTCTCCTTTCAATAAAAACAAAACCAAAAACAAACAAAAAACATTGCTGTGTATTTCGAATGTAGTTTCCATTTGCTGCCTCTTCTAGAGATACCTGTATTAATATTTTTAAACTAGAGGCTCAGTGCATGAAAATTCATGCACTAGAGCATGGGTCCCTCAGCCTGGCCTGCCCCCTCTCACAGTCTGGGAGCCCTCAGAGGTGGGAGGCGACCCCATCATACCTCTGCTGCTGCCACGTCTGGCAGTGCAAGCCTCAGCCGGCTCTGTTTACCTGAGCCTCAGGTGGCCCTGGGCGGCTGAGAAGCCAACATCTGAGGCTTGCCTGCATTTCAGGCTGGCCCTGGGCAGCTAGGGGGCTGAGGGTGGATCGGGCCACACCGTGCGCCTGCTGCCTACTCAGCTGGGCTTAAAGGGCTGGGGGACTCTCGTGGGGCTGAGGGGACTGGGTGCCATCATCTTGTGGCAATGGGCACTGCCATCTTTGTGAGAGCATGGTGGTCAATTTGCATATTCCCCCTTTATTAGATAGGATTAGTCCTTTCATTGTTATTGCATCTATGTTTCTTTTGGATGGGATAGATAATAAGGCTGTCCAATTTTTACTAGCTTATATAAATATAAGGAACTTTTCTATATATCTTCAGTTTTGAAAAAGTTCAGTATATATTTAAGTCTTTAGTTTAGTGGGGCTAATTATATAGAAGTATGTGATGGTTCATTGTATGTGTCAACCTGGATAGGAAATGGTACCTAGATGTGCTGTGAAGGTGTTTTTAGATGAGATTAACATTAGAAGCAGTGGACTTTGAATAAAGCAGATCACCACAATGTGGTTGGGCTTCCTCTAATAAATTTAAGAGGAAAAAAAGACTGAGATCCCCAGAGGACTTGTGAATTTTCTCCAATGCTTATACCCTAAGCTCATTCCCTTTGATTTTATCACTCTGATGGGGAGAACAATCAAGATGAATATTCCAAGGGAAATCTCTGTAAGGGAACCTGGGAATGTTTTTCCCCAAGGGCCTTAGTAGCTGGTCTAAGCACTTTCTGAAGGGGTAAGACTCTCCTGAGAATAAAGTAGACCCAGGCCCACTTAAACAAACTGAGAAGAGAGAATCAATAAGATGAGCCCAAAATGAGGGTAAACCCCAGGGAATGGGCTATCTCAATTTAAATGATTCAAATACCTTCTCCCCTAACAAGAAAAATGAACCATAGGAAATATAGTCATAATATTAAAATAACTATGTATGGTACCAGCTGGGAACTGGAACTATCTGAAGGAACATTTTGTGAAGTATATGATTGTCTAACCACTGTGCTGTACAATGGAAACTAATGCAAAATAATATAGAATCTAAACTGTAATTAAAAAAAAAGGTAAGGGTAAATCCTTAGTCCAACAATGTCATTATTTTTAATCTGCTCACTATTAATGTTTCTCTCGGGTTCAGTTTACTGGTGGGTTCAGGAGTGTGTGAGAAGGAAGGTTTTGTATCCCTTCCAGATTTCAAGGTAAAGTTTAGATACTTGGAAACTCAGTGTGTATCATCTGCTTTTCTAAAAATTCCATGCTTTTGTAATGCTCTAACAATTTCTTTTGATCCATAACAAATTTTTCTTTATTGCCTATTACTATAATTCTCCTTAACAACTTGGCAAATAGAATGGGTCAGAAAGAACAAAATTTTGGCACAGAAAGAAGTATTGAGCATACTTCCTGAATTCACAGAACAGTTTAAAGTTTTTTTAGGCTATGTCTCAGGTCTTCTAAGAAACTCGAATCAATAAGCTAACATTACCAAATGTCTTTGAGATAGTTGCAGAGGTGCACCTAAGGCTATTTGTAGATATACTAGAGGCCCGATGCAAGAGTAGGCCTTCCTTCCCCCGGCTGTCGTCACTGGCTTACCTCTGGCACCTAGGACCCGCTTCCCTTTCAGCCCCGGCTTCATCTGGTCTAATTAGCATATTATGCTTTTATTATTATAGACTTAAAGCACAAATATAAAGCAAAATGTAAGCTGTGTGTAATTTGTGACAATCAAGCTGGATCCAGTATTGAACAAGGAGTAGAAACAGACAGGAAAAGAGAGCCAGCCTTCCAGATTTGCATTATTCATCCTTATATCTACCACTGCACTTAACACAAACTTATGCCCATATAGGTACTCAGGTATTTTGAATGAAACTTCAAAATAAAATAGTTCAGAATTTCAAGATGATGGTCATTATACTGATAAGGAGAGCTATCTTCTGATAGCACTGTGTACACACACAGAATTTTACAGTATGCTTTTAATTAAAGTAAAAGAACATTTTCTGTACTCTTTAATGATGTCTGGAATTAGTGCATAGGCCACCCACTCTCTGCCAAGCTGGAATGAGTGGCTTTATTTAGGAAAGTTCCTGAAGCAATGCTGACCCTTTATGACTTCTTTGAAAGTGAGGAACAGCAAATCTCTCTGGTTTTATTATTAGGGAGGAATACTGGTGAGGCAACACAGCAGACTTTCTTTTCAATGAAAAAATAGATGCATAATTGGAAAAATGTTTTGGGTGTTGCTGACCCTACAAAAGATTGAAATTAAATTCTGAGGTAAAAAGGACTCAAATGAGACAATACTTTACAACATTTTGTTTTTCCCATTTGCAATCAACGTTCTCATAGACCTACTATAAATGCTACAATATAATTATGTTAGTGACAATCACTTTACTTAAATATATAACAACCAAAATAGAGATAATAATCTCTGTCATTTATGAGTATAGACTGTGTGTAGGAAAGTGTTAGGCCCTTTAAATATGTAATCTAACTTATTGCCCTGGACAGTTATATAAAGTAAATTTTATTATCTACATTAAAATATTAGAAAACTAAGGAGTAGTAAGGTTAAGTAACATACATAGAGCTGTACAGCTAGTAAATTTATAGGACTGGGAATTTGAACCAGGTCTGTGACTCCAAAGGCTGTTCTCTTTAGTCAGTACCCATTTATCATCCCCACCATGCTTGACATGCAAAACAAACATATGAACAAATTAATAGGTAAAGCAAAACAAAACCTATATGTAACACGATATCCATTTGTGTTTATCTAACAAGAAAGACTATGCATTTTTTTAAAAAAAAATAAGTTTACTGGAAGTTCCAATGTATAAAAACAAAAAAACAAAGCTACATAGGTAAACTTAAGTCTTTTACTTTGGGTACACTGCTGGGGACTTCCATTCTGTAAACTGACACAAAATAAAAGACAGATCTGCAAACCTTACTTTTATGAAATCAGAAAACATTGGATACTAGTATTCTGATAACTTTGGGCAACTTCCCTCCCCCCCATTTTTAGTTGATTCTTTTATCTTCTGAGCCAAAAAAGGGAATGTTTCTCTAGAGATATGGGAGTCTACTGTATTAATCCATGCTTGTCTTCTAAGTGGGATCCGATTTTATATGCTGCTACTGTATTTAAAATTCCTGCTAAAATTCACTTCAAGCTAAGCAGTTGGAACTATGTATAGTTGGGCAAGCTATATGACCACACTAATGGGTATTATATATAGACTTCCCTTCATCAAAATATATTTTAAATTCCACAGCAAATAGAAGACATACCATGGCAAGAGGGTGCTGTTGAATATCTCAGGCTTGCAGAGGTTATGGTTCATTCATTTATTCTCATGCACTCATTCATTTAATAAATATTTATTTAGTAACTACTAGGTACTAGGCATTGTCATAGCCACTAGGTTACAATAATGAACAAAATATACTAAAGTCTCTACTTTGTGAAATGTTCCTTCTGCTAATAAAATGTCTTAAACATGCCAAACTCCTGTTTAACATGTGCCTAGACCAGGGGTCAGCAAATTTTTTTCTGTAAAGGACCAGTAATAAATATTTTAAGCTTTACGTGGCATATAGTTTCTGTTACAACCACTCATTGCAATGTGAAAGGGGCCACAGGCAATATGTAAACAAATGTGGCTATGTTCTAATAAAACTTTATTTACAAAAACTGGCAGTGGACCTAGACTATATATGATCTTGTCTAGGCCTCTGACTATGAAAACTAGGAAAAAGCAGACACACAAAGATATATAATGGGAGTAATCACATTAGGCGTTAATTCTGTCAATGCCTTTATTTGATAGGTGAGTTAAATGAAATCCTGAGAGGTTGAGTGATTAGCTTAAAGTATCAAAATAAACTAGTGGCAAAACCCATACTCAAACCGGTACTTTCTAATGTACTTTCTTTTTACTTTGCTATAGTGCCTGTACTGTGCTGGAAGTAATAGGACTTATTATAATACTAGAGGCCCAGTGCACAAATTCATGCACAGGTGAGGTCCCTTGGCCTGGCTGGCGATTGGGGCCAATCAGGGGCAATCAGGGACAGGAGTAGTTGGCTGGCGGCGGGGAGGAGCCATGAGAGGTTGGCTGGCTGGGGGGAGGGGCCGTGGGAGGTTGGCTGTGGGAGCACACTGACCACCAGGGGGCAGCTTCTGCATTGAGCATCTGCCCCCTGGTGGTCAGTGTGAGTCATAGCGACCAGTTGACTAGTCATTTGGTTGTTCAGTTGCTTAGGCTTTTATATATACAGATTATTGTAACATGTGTAAAAGAACATTTCTCTTTGGTTTCATGGGGTGCAGATACTATTGGAGTTATAACATCCAGCTACACACTACTACCTGTGTCATTGCTACATACACCATAGTCTCCACCTCCACCTCCGCCATGACCACGAACAAGACCACCACAACTACTACCACCACCACCACCACCACCACCACCACGTCCACCTCTACCTCCACCATCAACATCATCACCATTACCATCATTATACCCCCAGACACAAGTAGAGATCCTCAGCAACACATCCACAGTTACGAAGTTGGGTTTCTTTAGGGTAACGTAACAGTGTCTGAGGATCCCTTCAAGTGTAGTCATGAAAGCACCTCAGTGAGTGACGGGAGGAGCTTCTTACAGAGCTTGGGTTTGTGCTGATGGCTTAGGATGGATTTTATAAAGCAGAAACACGTTCTGGATTGGGTGCCACGAGGAGCAGACAGCTGGATGACTTGATTACTTAATCTGTTTTATCTAACAGGTGAGAGGATGAAAACTTCTAGTTGCACTGGTAAAGACGTTTCAATCACTCAGGTTAGTCAGACTCTGGGCAACTAGTCATTTTGGTGGTTGTGAGTGGCCTTGTCAGGATCTCATTCCAAGCATTTATTTTTTCACTTTTTTACTTGCATTTTCTTATTTCAATAGCAATACAGGTTCAATGTGGAAAAATTATAAAATTCAGATAGGAAAAAGAATAATATGAAATCCAGCATTCAGAGGTAACCATAAAAAACAACAGAGTGTCTATCACTTTTCTTTTTAGAAATGCACAGGCATACATTTGCACAGGAAATGGGATTGCATTGTATATTCCAGTTTAAGCAAAAATTTTCACTTAATATATAATGAGCAAGTTTTTCTTAAAAAATCATCATTTTTATGATCTGCAAGATATTTCAATGTGTGATTATGTCACAATTTATTGAACCAATTACTTTTATTATATATTTGGAAGATGATTTCCAGTGTTTTGCTCTTTAATCACAAATGCAAATCTTTGTGTATATCCTAAATGCTTTTCCTGAGATTAATTTCTAGAAATAAGAATGTGGGATCAAAGTATATGAACATTTTTAAGGCATTAAAAATTGTATTAAATTGACATCAGGAAATTTGTATAAATTTTTACTCATACATCATAATAAAGAACTAATATGCAAATGGTCATCACACCCTCATACCCTAGCGCCCTTGTGCCAGGGAACCTGAGGCCAGGCTGGGGGACCTGAGGCTGCACCCCCCACCTCAGTTCTAGGCTGGGGTACCAGAGGCTGCATTGGGGAACCTGAGGCCATGTCCCCCACCCGGTGCTGGGCCGGGGGACCTGAGGCCACACCCCCTGACTGGCGGGGCTTGATGGGGACCTGAGGCTGTGCCCCCTGCCCTATGAGGCTTGATGGGAGTGGGGCTGGCCGGGTCTAGGTCTTGTGTGATTTCAAGGCACATGCCGGTAGGCAGGGACTTAACTCTGGGTCCCATGGCATGCCCCAGACTCTGACAGGAGGGAGATTTTCATATATATTTTACTAATTTTCTTTCATCTCTGACACTTCTATTATAGAGAAAGAGCAAATAGCAATATTAAAATATTTCATCTAATTTATTCCCTTTTAATGTGCACGAATTTTGTGCCCTGGGCCACTAGTATTTATATAAAAAGATTCCTACCCCCATCCCACCCCATTGTATTTAAAACTGGCTGCAGCATAATGTCCTAAGAGCAAAATTTTGCTTAGTTCTTATTATGTACAATTCATTCACATTTTCAGCCAGTTCAGTAAACTTTTATTGAGTATATATGTGGGTCAGTCACTGTGCTAGCCACTGAATATACAAAGAAGAAAAATCTGTGATTTTCCATAAAGTAGGCATCTTGTCATTCTGGATATATGGCCACCAGCTGCTTTTATAGAAAAAAAGAGAGAAGGTTTGTAGATCCAATAAAATATGAGCTTTTTGGAGGATACAATTGAAGGATAGTTTTATGGCACCTATTGCAATTAACCTATTGCAAGTAATTTATCATCATCTTGAGTAGGTAGAAAAAAAAGAATTAAGTTTTCCTCCAATTATTTAAAGACGTTTTTGAGATAAATGTATGTAACTTTTGTCTGTTGTATTTTTACCACAAATATTTTTGGACTCCTAGGAGAGTATTAGTGATCCCCATAAATGTTTTACTGGCTCAGGGGCAAACACTGAACTGATTATTCTGGACAAAAAAATAAAGTGTTTGTTTTAAGTTATAAATAGGCTCATATGTCAAATTGCTACTAATGTTAATATGTGAGATTGCAAAGGATATTTTCGAACATACCATCAAACCTCAGAGGGTCCTAGCTGGTTTGGCTCAGTGGATAGAGTGTCGACCTGCAGACTGGAGGGTCCTGGATTCTATTCTGGTCAAGGGCATGTACCTTGGTTGCGGGCACATCTCCAGTGGGGGGTGTGCAGGAGGCAGCTGATTGATGTTTCTCTCTCATTGATGTTTCTTCTCATTGATGTTTCTAACTCTCTATCCCTTTCCCATCCTCTCTGTAAAATATCAATAAAATATATTAAAAACACACACAACTAAAAACCTCAGAGGGAAGGCAGAGGAGGTGTGTGTAGGGGGGGAGGGATAAGAGATCAACCAAAGGACTTGTGTGCATGCATATAAGCATAACCAATAGACTCAAACAGTAACTCGATGAGGGCCTGTGCTGGGGGCAGAAGTAGGTGGGGAGAGGTCAATGGGGGAAAAGGAGACATATGTAATACTTTCAACAATAAAGAATTTAAATACAAAAATAACACTTCACTTTTAAGTGTTAAGGCAAAATTAAAATCAGGGTAAATAATTGCAAAGTAAGATGATTTTTCTAAAAACAATTGTATTTTCTGCTTTACTTTCTGAAATTGGGGAGTGGCTCCATTATTAATCTGATTCTTGCTTCCCACTAAGGGTAAGCTTGGGCAATATGCAACTCTCTTGAAATTGAGCCAAATATATATGCTCTTAATTTTACTATATCTCATTTTTTTAATTCAGTGCATGTCAATAAATACTAACAGACTTTTGTGCTATTTTTAATTGAAATAGATTTATAAATGTTTATACTTTATAAGAGAATTTTATTTGATATTTTTCTATATTTATAAATGAAATATGTTCACTGATATCACACTTAGATTGTTTTCTTAATAGTTTCTTGGTTTTTGAATGTAGTTGATATTTTTCACATACAATTTACTTAAGCTATAATAAAATAACCTGTTTTTAAAACAAATCATTAGAATGACTATAATTTATATTCTTTATAGGTAGTTTATTTATTTTTCAAAGTAGAATTGAATCATTCTACAAATATTCTTCAAAGTAGAATTGAATCATTCTGCAAATAAAATGTAAAATGCACTCAACACATGAAATATTATTTATTTGACATACTTTCATTTTATCACTTTGTTCTAAAGCAGCAGTTCTCAACCTGTGGGTTGCAACCCCTTTGGCGGTCAAACGACCCTTTCACAGGGGTCACCTAAGACCATCGGAAAACACATATATAATTACATATTGTTTTTGTGATTAATCACTATGCTTTAATTATGTTCAATTTGTAGCAATGAAAATACATCCTGCATATCAGATATTTACATTATGATTCATAACAGTAGCAAAATTACGGTATGAAGTAGCAACGAAAATAATTTTATGGTTGGGGGTCACCACAACACGAGGAACTGTATTAAAGGGTCCCGGCATTAGGAAGGTTGAGAACCATTGTTCTAAAGTAATGCTCCATATTGTATGTTCATCAATTATAATAAATATGAATTTTATTATACCCAGAAAACAATCATCATACCTAATATGTATAATTCTTACTCTTCTTTTTATTGTTATATTTAAATTGCTACTTTATAACTTTAAGTGACAATAGGAATTATCATTGACCATCCTGAATTTTAAATATGCTAATAAATCAATTGAGTTAATTTTGTTACTTTTGTGTAACTTTCCAAGTTTGCTGTTTATAGAGTGGTAAAAGTTCAAAGATCTTGATCTGAATCATTACTGCGACAATTTATGAATGGCATTAAATTATTTAATTTTGGTGTTTATATTTTGCAAATGAAGTTAGTTTGAGGTAACTTGTAGACTCTGCTGTTCTCATTTCAACTTAACAAATGGTTATTGAATGCTTGCTCTGCACAAGGCATTCTATGAGGAAAGGCCCATGCTTTCTATACTTTTACATAAGATCTGTCTTTTGGCAAAATCAACCTCTCTCTCTTCCTCTCCTTCTTCCTTCCCCTGCCTTTATACACACATAGGTACACACACACAGAATTTATTGTGTTAAGTAGATATACCTGATCACTTAACATTTTTTTCATTTAAAAAATTTATCTAATTCATAGTAAACTATTTTTGGGGGTTGGTATATTACTATAAGATTTACTAATACATAAAATCTTGTGTCTACCACCACATCAAGATACAGAGTTTCATCACGAAAAGCAAAAACAACAAAAATATTTTTTCTTGGGATGTCTCTAACCCCTGGCAATTGCTATCTGTTCTCTGACAGATGGTTGTTGCCTTTCCCAGAATGTCACATAAATGAAATCATCCAGTGTTTTCTTTGGGTGTGTCTTCTTTTGCTTAGCATAATGCATTTGGAATTTATTCCTGTCGTTACACATATTGGTAGTTTATCCCTTTTTATTGCTGAATGGCATTACATTGAATGTTGTACAACATTTTTTACCAACCGAGGGACAGTTTGTTTCCATTTTTTAGCAATTATGAATAAAATGCTTTCACATTAGCTTAAACTGTTTTTTGTGAACTTGTTTTCATTTCTTGTATAAATATCTATGAGTGAAACTGCTGGGTCTTGTGGCAAGTGTATGTTTAACTTTATAAGAAATAAATCAAACTGTCTTCCTTACTGGCTAAAAGAATTTGGGAAGGCCGTGTAATTCAAATACCAATTTCCTTACCTGTAAATTGAAGCTAGTATTTTATGAATGAGAAGATTATCATAATGTATTACATATAAGGCCTGGCTCTCTGCAGTCTTTCAGCAAATCTCTGTTGGTGGTAGTGGTTGGTAATGGTGGTTGGTAGTGGTTACTATTTTTATTGAAACCATGACCTGCTTCTTCCACTTTCCTTCAGTCACTGAAATCACATCACTATATAACAGTCTAGGAGCTGACAATCCTCTCCAGTGCCTGCTGTTGACCACTGACTCAGATACATCACAGTGCACTCTACCTGCAGGGATTTCACCCTCCCAATGACCTCTCTGGTGACGCTCTTCACCAGTCCTGTCACCAGATACCATATGCTCTAGACACTAAATTCCACCTGCCCAGTCTCCCACTCCAACCACCCACTTTGCCCTGATGTTCCCTCCAAGATAATGCTCATACCTAATACCCAGGTCCTCACTTCTCTCGAGTCACCTGAACTCCATACTCCAGTTATGAAACTGTCTCCATACATTTGCTTTGCCTCTTTCAAAGATTTTATTTAAGTTGTCAATTCTTTTTAAAAAAACTTCTTAATTAAAAAAGAAATAAACCCAACATATCATAAACTCATCATCACTTTCTACCTTCTCAGAGTAGCAAATCTCCCACTTAGTCTAGGACAGGGGTGGGCAAACTTTTTGACTCGAGGGCCACAATGGGTTCTTAAACTGGACCAGAGGGCCGGAACAAAAGCATGGATGGAGTGTTTGTGTGAACTAATATAAATTCAAAGTAAACAACATTACATAAAAGGGTACGGTCTTTTTTTTTTTAGTTTTATTCATTTCAAAGGGGCCGGATCTGGCCCGCAGGCCATAGTTTGCCCACGGCTGGGTAGGAAGTTCTTAACAGACCATATAGGTAAGCCCATCCCCTCTTTATTTAAATGGTTTCTCTGAAGGAAACTTAAATTGCTTAACGTAAGGTATTTTCACCTTTGATTTTCAGTTAAACTAGAGGCCCAGTGCATGAAATTCATGCACGGGGGCAGGGGATGTCCCTCAGCCCGGCCTGCACCCTCTCCAATCCAGGACCCCTGCGGGATGGGGCCTAAACCAGCAGATAGACATCCCTCTCACAATCTGGGACCGCTGGCTCCTAACCACTCACCTGCCTGCCTACCCGCCTGATTGCCCCTAACTGCCTCTGCTTGCTGGCCTGATCGCCCCCTAACTGGTGCCCTGCCAGCCTGGCCACCCCCTAACTGCTCACCTGCCAGCCTGATTGCCCCAATTGCCTCTGCCTCAGCCCCCGCCACTGTGGCTTTGTCCAGAAGGAAGTCGGACGTTCAGAAGATGTCCGGTCAACCAAGTCTAATTAGCATATTACCCTTTTATTAGTATAGATGGGATCAACGAAATTATGGGTTGGCAATAATTTGACCACAATGTGTACTGAAAAGCTTCAAGTAGCAGAAATGTGTGTGTTTGAAGGCAAAACTTAAACTATCTACTTATATAAAAACCCTGGGTGTAACATCACGACCAGAAGTGTGACCAACCAGAAGGAAGTCAGTTCTGCAGGGGTCATCTTGGAAACGGCTGTGCCCTCCCCCAGCTGTTTCCTGGAGGGCGAGGTTTCAGGCAAGAACCCGCCCTCGGAGCGGAGTGTGGAAGTGAAATGATTTGTAGTGGATCTATTATTGAAGCTACCTTTGGAAATACTATATCAATAGATCAGTGGTTCTCAACCTTGGCTGCACATTAGAATCACCTAGGAATCTTTTTAAAATCCTGATTTCTGGGCCTCATCCTCCAGAAATCTGTTTCTTTGTTACTAATGTTGTGGCCCCACCCCATAACAAAGAAACAATTTCTGTTTCTTTGTTACTAATGTTGTGGCCCCACCCCATAACAAAGAAACAATTTCTGTTTCTTTGTTACTAATGTTGTGGCCCCACCCCATAACAAAGAAACAATTTCTGGAGGATGAGGCCCAGAAATCAGGATTTTAAAAAGATTCCCAGGTGATTCTAATGTGCAGCCAAGGTTGAGAACCACTGCTATAGATAATATTAAAAATATATCTAAATGTGCAATTCTTTGTTCAAAAAATTAGCATGCTCAAAAATTAAATGAAGAAAATTTGGATGTACTTGATGGAGATTTTCACACATATTTGAGTGATGATTCCATTGATTTCACAGATGATGCTGAAAAGGAAAATTTTCCCATTGAATTTCTTAAGAGTATTACTCCTTTGGGAATGCTGTGTCATAAATTAAAATTGAAAGTGGGTGCAATCATCATGCTATTGAGAAATCTTAATAGTAAAAGGGGTCTTTGTAATGGTACTAGATTTATTATCAAAAGATTATGACCTAACATTATCAAAGCTGAAGTATTAACAGGATCTGCAGAGGGAGAGGTTGTTCTGATTCCAAGAATTAATTTGTCCCCATCTGACACTGGCCTCCCATTTAAATTGATTCGATGACGGTTTCCCATGATGCCAGCATTTGTGATGACTATTAATAAATCATAAGGACAAACTCTAGACAAAGTAGGCATATTCCTACCTGAACCCATTTTTGCACGTGGTCAGTTATATGTTGCTTTCTGTCGAGTTTGAAGAGCATGTGACATTACAGTTAAAGTTCTAAATACTTCATCACAAGGGAAATTAGTCAAGCACTCTGAAAGTGTTTTCACCCTTAATGTGGTGTACAGGGAGATATTAGAATAAATTTAATCATTTTATCAGTCATTGTTTGCATCACTGTTGTTTTTATATCATGTTTTTGTCGTTTTTATATCATGCCTCTATTGAAATATCCTTTTGTTACTGTTTATTTATTAATAAATTTATATATTATTTTCATATACATTTTACTAATTTCCTTTCATCTCTCATACTTATATTATAGAGAAAGGACAAATAGCAATATTAAAATATCTCCGCTAATTAATTCCCTTTTAAAAAAATATATATTTTATTGATTTTTTACAGAGAGGAAGGGGGATGGATAGAGAGTTAGAAACATCAGTGAGTGAGAAATATCAATCGGCTGCCTCCAGCACACTCCCCACTGGGGGTGTGCCTGCAACCAAGGTACACGCCCTTGACCGGAATTGAACCTGGGACCCTTGAGTCTGCAGGCCGATGCTCTATCCACTGAGCCAAACTGGTTAGAGCAATTATTTCCCTTTTAATGTGCATGAATTTCGTGCACCGGGCTACTAGTTTTAGATATAAAACCAACTGTTGAACTGTATAGAGGTTTATTGTCTCAGGTCACAGATGATTTTGTGAAAGGTCTTTTGTTTGGAGATTTTGCTTACATTGCTCTGTAGTGTTTTGAATGACACTGTTTTTGCCCTTTGTAAAGATAGGAGTTTTCTGCATGTTTTGAAGTCTGTTTTCATCTTTCATCTCTTCTCACTCTCAAAACTAAGTTAAGGATGTGAGAAATGTACCATCTCCTTTTGCCTCCCCACCTAAGAGCTGCAACTCTTCAGAGGAAGAGATAGAAGTGTCCTTTGATTATTGTGAAAGGTCACTTGTGACATCTTCCTGGAAAGTTAAAAATAGGGAGAGATCAAATGCTCTTGTTTGAAGTCCATTGTGTGTGTTCACAGCACATGTAAGAAAAATGTAAAATCAAAGCAAACCACCTGTATAGATCTGAACTAAAATCCAAATGATAATAGAACTAGAGCAAAATACAATAGACATTTGAGGGAAAAATTACATGCCCTCAACTTTTGGAAGGTGGATGCCAGTCATTTATCATCAAGTTTGTTGATACGAACAACAACAACAAAATACAGCCCTAGCCAATTTGGCTCAGTGGATAGAGGGTCGGCCTGTGGACTGAAGGGTCCCACATTCGTTTCCAGTCAAGGGCACATGCCTGGGTTGCAGGCTCAATCCCCAGTAGGGAGCATGCAGGAAGCAGCCGATTAGTGGTTCTCTCTCATCATTGATGTTTCTATCTCCCTCTCCCTTCCTCTCTGAAATCAATAAAAATATTTAAAAACAAAACGAAACAAAAACCAGCTAGAATCTACTTCTTAAGCTCTTAGACTACCATTTAGCTAGCTCCTGCCTTCAGTTACCCAAAAAGTCTCTTTTTGAACCATCTGCTAAACTGTTGGGTAAAGGCGAAGTCAAAGTGAACACCAGCCTCCTTATTGAGTTAGTGCTAATGGAGTGGCAAGGCATCATATTATCAGTCCCACTGCTTACTAAATTCATTCATTCACCTCCTATGCTAGGGAGAGTTATAAAGTGAATTTTAAAACAAAATTGTGCCCAATCTATTCAAGTCTTTGGTTAGCCCAGCATGGCCTGGGCTGCCTTTCCATCTGTTCTCCTGGGCAAGGCTCTGATCACCCCTCAACATCTTGTGTTCTCTTCCACTTTGCGCTGTTTTTGCGATTATGAGACCATTTGAGCTATGATTTTTATGATTTATGTTACATTGATATTCATCAAAGCCACATGCTGGGGAAGTAATATCCTGGTGTGTGGATGAGAAGAGCACCTAGCTCTATTTTGGGAATTTCTTCATTGCTAATGACTCAGGAACTATAAAGAGCCCTGAAGGAGGTAGGAACAGAATGAGAACCACCATTCCATTGGATAAACATCTTAAAATTGAAGTAAAGTCACAGGTTCTAGTTCCTGCCTCTTGTGATAATGCCTCAACCCCTTCGGATGGGTTGTCAGTTGTGAAGGATTTGCAGATATTTAACTTCTCCTGAGTACTGTGTGCCAAGTACTATCTAAGTGCCGTATATGCATAAGTTCATGTAATCATCCTATGAACTCGGTGAGGTTAATACTATGCCCATTAAATATTGTATTATTTAGTTCAAAAGACACACACACAAAAAGATAAGTATAATCTCCTAAGATTTTGCTGGTAACACTGAATCTATTCTCCATACTTTTTAGTTTAATGCTCCAGGGAGATCATGTTTAATGAGATGGGTCACAGTCCTAATAACACCCTACCCTGGGTTGGCCCTTTCCTGAATCTGTCAAGGTGGCAGAGCTTTCAACTATGCTGCTTCATAAACATGTGCTCATAGGAACAGGCTGAGGCAGAGGCATCACAGGGGGTATCGAGGCAACCTTGTATCCCTGGAGAAAGGCATCTCATTTGTTCTATCACAATGATTAAAGAAGGAACTATGTGCGGGAATGCATTAGAATGGTCTATGGCTTATTTGTCTGTTTCTTCTACCCATGACCCACACAATCCACTTTCAAATACCGTTATTTTGTTTCACCGTCTGACTCCCACCCTTTCTTTGTTTCTGTTCTTGACTCTGACCTAAGAGTGATCGCTGGCTCCTCTGACCTTTAACGTGGCTTTGACACATGACTTGAGATTTCTGCCTCAACTGAGTAATGACTTTAGCCCCTTTTCATCTGATTGCTCTTAGCTGATGCTGCTGCCCTCACATGTAGATGCTCCTGGAATCGAAGCCAAGCCTGGTATACAGCCCTGTGCTTCTAACACTAGTCTGTCATGGATGTTATGTTTTATATTTTGGCTAAAAACACAACAAAAAAATGTTCACCAGACTTTAACCGTTACCATTAAACTGGCTTTCATGTTGTGAGCTCTAGAGGTCACAGTTTGATTCCTGGTTAGGGCATATGCCTGGGTTGTGGGCTCGATCGCCAGGATGGGGTGAGCAGGAGGTAGCCCATCAATGTTTCTCTCTCATCATTGATATTTCTCTCTCTCTCTCTCTCTCTCCCCCTCTCCCTTTCTCTCTGAAATAAATAAAAATATATTTAAAAATAAAGTGAGGTCATGCATTTTTAATGATTAGCAAATCTAAATAGTCGTGTAAATTTTCTCTGGGTGTGATCAAATCATCAGTCTAGGTAGGAGGAGCCAACTTCGGGATGAAGCAGGGTTGGAATTTTATTATACAGGTATGATAACAAAATCAAGCAATGAAAGTAATTTTGGGAGGAGGGTGGCTGAATAATGTGTTACAGTAACTTGGCAGGATAGGGGAGAAGTTAAGGAGGGGTGGAGATGTAGGGAACAAATGGGAATGAGATCAAGGACCAAGAAGTCCCAGAAAAATGGAAAAACAGGTATAACAGGGAAACTTAGCAAGCACACAAAAGGGGTAAGGCATTGTGGTCAGGCTGGTTATATAATACTTTGGATATACGACAGGTATAGTGATAAATTATTTATAGAGTGTGGCCAGGGGCTTAAAGTTTGAAGTGGAATGGTAGTAAAGGTAACTGGAAATGAGATGGTGAAGAGACTGAGCCTGAGAAATGTGGCTTAGATAGCAAAAGTAAATGAAAATACTAAGGAAACAGTGGAGGGTTTCTTACTCAAGAATTAATCAATCATGAGTAGCAATTTTGACATATGAAATAACTTCATAGGAACCTGGTACATTTATTTCAAAGGTACTTTTGTGGGTTCCTCCTTTTACTTGGAGCCTAACGACTACTTCTTCCTTGCAGCCTGAACAGTGTCTGGAATTGTTTGCTAAGGAACTACATGGTTGCAAATACTCAATTACTAGGAAAGTTAAGTGTGATACAAAAAATTCAGATTCATACATGCAGACGGTTTCATGCTCAGAGGAATGAGTTAAAAGGCAGCTAGAAGCTGGAAGAGGAGTTGGATTCCCAAAGACAGGAGAGAGTAGCATGAAGAAAAAAACATTGTTGAGGAGGAAGATGGCTTTTGGTGAGGCCAGCACAGCACAATGCCCATTGCTTAGTTGGCCTGTGCCTGTGATTCTGCCCAGGCCCAGACCCCCTGAAGATCCATCCCACATAGACAGTGTCCCACACGGACTTTAAGGGCATATTAATTTCTCTCCCTCCCACCCTCGAACATCTGCCCATCCTAGAACGGAAGGTGAAGGGCCTAGAAAGGTGATGGTCAGATGAAGAGAGAGTCTTACTCTAACTAACCAAATTAGTGTAGTCTAACTAATTAAATTAACTTTGTCTTTTTCTTCAATATTGTGGAGATCTGAAACTCACAAGATCCTTGCAATCAGAATTATTTTAAAGGGTAATTTTAAGAAAGAGTTTGGGACTATACTATAGAAAATCTTAAATTTCAAGATAAAGAATTTAAACTTCATTCTAAGGCTCTCTAAGGTGCTTTTTCTTTGAGACAGAAAGCTAGCATGTTGGAAGTAGCACTTTTAGAAGATTTATCTGGTGTTGATGTGTGGATGGTTGTGTATTTATATCACCTTACATCAATGGGGAAATCATTCTTTGTCCTTCATAGCTTCGCTATCAACAGATCTTGCAACTTCTTTTAAAATGTCTTAAATATGCTTCCATTTTCTTGCAATTTCATATTCAGCCACTGCCATTTTATGTTTTTCTCTTATTTGCTTTCAGAATCTCAGCTACCCTTCTATTATTCCTAAAATGCCATAGTTAGTTTTTCCTCCCAGTAACTTTTGTTGTTAAAGGTCACCCATTGAGCTACTCAAAAGCCTCTCTTGGTGTTCTCATTTTAATTAAATCAAAATCTCCAAATATGAGTTCAAGGTTCTCTTGTCCCTGCCATATTTTAATTTCTTAGGATTGCCTCTTCTACTATATATTTTCCAGTAAGAATAAGTTTTGGGCCATTTTCCTTGTTCATGTTTCTGCTTTCCAAATTCTCAAACAAAAAGGAATCATATGCAGTGACTTTCTCATAGTGAAATTTCAGCTGGTCTCTAGCAGCCCATGATAAAAAAAAAAAAAATCAGCCCAAGACATGCATATACACGGGTCTATGCTAGCAGAATAAGAACTGTCAATCCTTGTGACCAGAAATGACCCTATCTTGCTGTACATTATTAAAAGTCTACTTCCACAGGTATGCTAGAATAAACTGGGCTGAAATGAGAGATCCTACTTGTGTTCTCTAACTTTCACACTGTCTGCTGAGGTAAGGTTTGAATATACATGTCTGTGTCTAAGTTTTAAGTGTTTGACTGTTGGAAGTCCACCGACACGTCTATGAATGGACCTGGGAAGGCCCGTGACTGACCTCTTTAAAATTGAATATAAAAATTTTGTTTATGGGCATTTGTGGCATTATTATTTTTTTTACAAAATAATCATCCATGCTTTTTAAAAAGGAATTTTCCTTTTTTATTGTTGTGACCTGACACAAGCTAATTTGGCTATACACATCTCTTAGGTTCTTTGGGTTGGGAATAGTAGCAGACAGTGAAGTTTATGTGGCAAGTATTAGCAGTGGCCTTCAATTTAACTACTAGGAGATACTGAAAGGAATTTCAGACCAAATTCTTCCACATATAAAAAACTTTATTAAACAATCAACCATATATAAGCAGGCAGTACACAGCTTATATAATTTCTCTGTCAGCTCAATGAAGTCCCAGTTTTCTGTTCTTTAAAGGCTTTGACCTCTACATTAGATGAAAAATTTGTGGAGGTAGGATTTTGATACTCTCATAATAACATTGATTTATAATGGCTAGACATAGGGCTGCTTGTTGACAAACTTTGATAATGCCTCTACCAATTCAGGCTAAGCACCACTGTATTCTTATGTGTTGTTCCTGCAAGAAATTGGAGGGAGGAGTGTTCTCAAAGCATTTTAGCCAATGCATATTTCTTGACTATCATGAATTTTACCAATGAGAGCTTGATTCTACCATGAGGTATGCCAATTAACAAACCTATTATTACACCAATAAAAATATTTTTCTGGTATTCTTTATGTTCAGGTAATGACCATAAAATTAGAACAGAAGTTTCTGAAATGTCCACGTTTGTTTTATGAACATCTGATAAAAATCAATATAACCTTCACTGGAGTATCCTATATAATAAAAGGGTAATATGCAAATTGACCCTAACAGCAGAACGACTGGGAACGACTGGTCACTATGACACACACTGACCACCACGGGGCAGGCGCTCAATGCAGCAGCTGCCCCCTGGTGGTCAGTGTGCTCCCACAGGGGGAGCTCTGCTCAGCCACAAGCCAGGCTGACGGCTGCCACACAGCAGTGGTGGCGGGAGCCTCTTCTGCCTCCTCAGCAGCACTAAGGATGTCCGACTACACCTTAGGCCTGCTCCCCGCTGGCAAGTGGACATCCCCTGAGGGCTTTCGGGCTGCCATAGGGATGTCTGACTGCCAGCTAAGGCCCAATCCCCTGAGGAGCAGGCCTAAGCCAGCATGTGGACATCCCCTAAAGGGTCCCAGGCTGCGAGAGGGCACAGGCCGGGCTGAGGGACCCCTCGAGTGCACAAATTTTAGTGCACTGGGCCTCTAGTCTATGTATAAGTAAGACTGTCACTAGAGTGAAATTATAAACTAATTTGGACCTACATATGATATATTGTCTATACCAGTGATGGAGAACCTATGACACAAGTCTCAGAGGTGACACGCGAACTCATTTTTTGGTTGAGTTTTCTTTGTTAAATGGCATTTAAATATATAAAATAAATATCAAAAATATACATCTTTATTTTACTATGGTTGCAAATATCAAAAAATTTCTATATGTGACACGGCACCAGAGTTAGGGTTTTTCAAAATGCTGACACGCTGAGCTCAAAAGGTTCGCCATCACTGGTCTATACTAAAGTATTTTAAAGTTAACTACAGAAATTATAACATTTATGCATATAACACACACATATATAATTTTAAATAACTCAGAGATGTCATCATAAGTATTCTATTTTTAGTGTAATCTTTTGTTTTTATTTTAGTTCTTTGTTATTCTCTTCACTTTAATTATTTGTTTTGCAAAAAAGGTAAAAAGTAGTATCCTGTTTGTCTACTTTTTTACATCTTTTTCCTTTTTAAAATGAAAATATGATAGCAATTAATCACAAGTGACTATTTAAATTTTTAATACAAAATTTTAAGACAATATAATTTATACACCATAAAATTTAGCAATATTAAGTCTATAGTTCAGAGATTTTTGTAACTTTACTGAGTTATGCAACCATCACATAATCCAGTTTACAAGGTTTTCATCACCTCAATATGATCTGTCCTGCAATTGATAGTTATACCCATTTCTACCCCTGGCCCTAGGTGGTCAACAACCTACTTTCTGTCTTTAGATGGATTTATCTATCTTAGTCTTCTTAATATTGTGCAATAGGAATCCTTCCAAGTAAAGTGATGAGTCTCTAATTCCTTGTTTTGAATTTCTACATATCTTTTCATGTACATAACATACAATCCATACTTTATATAACATACACAGTAATATATTCAGTTTTTCCCTCTATTGATGATAACCATGGAATTGAGCATGTTTTCTATTTTTTAGGCCTTTGATGTCTTTTCTGTGCATGTTAATTTATATGCTTTGCCATTTTTTTCTGTTGGTTTGTCATTTTGATGTAAATATATAAGAGCTCTTTGCATATTATTGTATTTTGTCTATTGTCTGCTTTATATTTTTCTAGATTTATTAATTTCTAGAAAATCAATTGTGTTAGATTATGCCCAGAGAATGCCACTTGGTCTTTATTTTAAAAGAATTTTGTAAAGATAATGTTTGTGAACAAGATTACCTAGTATTGTAAATATTCCATGAATATACATCTACTGAAATTCTCCTGTTTCTTTTGAGGAATATATAATTCTGTACATATATTAACTCACATAAAATGAATTATATTACTTACTTTTTACACAACCCAAATTTATGTCCACTAGATCTAATTTTGACAGAAACATATTGAAGATTCTCACAATAATTGCAATTTTTTTAGGTGACCAGGGACTTAAAGAATTTTTGGCTTTATGAGTTAGCTGCTGTGTTGATTGTTACATACAGATTTATGACAGCTACATACCTAAATATTGTTTTCTTTTGTCTTTATCATATAGTAACTGATTATATTTTCTATTTACATTATATTGGTTTTTATCTGATTAGTGTATTTAATGTTAAATTCTGCTTTGACCTTTGCCTATTCCCTTCCTGTCCCCAATTTTCTTTCCATTAGGTTTCTTTTACTTAATATGTCTTTGCCTATTCTTTTATTAAAATTACTTTAAAACATCCTGCAGCTGGACTTTCCTCTTTCAAACCAAAGTTAGAATCTCTTTATTGATTACATTCAATTTTTATTTCCATGTTTTATTTTTTTATTGTTTCTGCTTTGATCAGGTTTCTATTCAATCTTCCCACTCTCCCCCTTATTAATTTGAAAGTTCTTTTCCATCCTCTTTATTGTTACAGTTAGATTGGTTTCACAGTTTCCTGTCCTACCTAATTACTTTATTTTTTGGCAAGATAATGTAGACACAATACGGCTAATAAATAAAATTTATGGATCTTTTCCTTGATTATGACATTTTCTCCAGTGTTTTTCTCAAATGAAGTACATAAGTAATATATTTTCTGAAATCTTGTATATTCTAAAATATTTTTCTTTAACCTCAACCACTAATCAAGAAATAGTTTGGGTTTAGCATTCTTGTGTTATATATGGTCTTTTCTTGTCAGTTATCTGTGGATGTTATTATTCTGCAGATTGAGGATGAGATGTTTGGTACCAGTCTGACTTTAATTTCTATTTTAGCTAAGCTATTCTTTCTGCTAGAAAGTCTGTAATTTTTTTTACAAAAATGTCTTAAGAGTGCAAGAAGCTTACTAGGATGTGTTTAGTTGTGTATCTTTTCACATTAACCCAGCCCTTGGTGAGCCCTTTGAATCTGCAAACTCAGGTCTCTTCCCATCGTGGGGAAATTTTCCTTCTAATATTTACTTATTTGCTTTTCCTCCATCTGTTCCTGTTTCTCCTGTGGAACTAATACTATTCTCATGCAAGCTTTTCTGAATCTATCCTTTAATTCTTTCATTTTATTTTCCCCTTGTGATTTTCATGTCTGTAGTTTGCTCTGTACTTTAAGATCATTTGAGGTTTCTCACAATTGACTTGCAAGTCACTAATTTGGGTCTCAATAGTGCCTTATCCTTCAACTCATCTGTTAAAATTTTAAATTGGGAAGTATTATTTTTTAACTCCCAGAAATCTTTTGGCTTCACTTGAAAAATTCTTCAGTGCATGTATTTTTACCCAGAGCTTAATTTGTCTCCTCTAGTGGTTGTGTGTCACAGGATATCTGTTCTGCTTGTTTTGACTGATCGTCAACTCTAGATTTTCAGTCTCTTTAGCTGAGTTGACATTTTGCGTGGAATTTCTGGGCTCAGGTCTATCAATTATAGTATAGTACCTGCATTATTAGAACATAATTGTGTAGGTTGTCAGGCCCTGTTTGATTGCTGATAGAAATCCCCCTGATCTCTGGTCCTCTGCTCTCTTCTCATTTCAGGGGTTACCTTTTATCTCTGGGGCTTCAGAAGTAAGTAACCCAATATACTTGGGTGAGCATATGTAGATCCTTCTTTTTTAGAAGCATATAATTTCTGATAGTCAATCTCTTTCCAAGACCACACATTTTTGTCTTTGGTTCTGACCTTTGAAGCTATTTTCAGATGCTTGTCCAGGCATAGGGAATCAAGTTCTTATCAACTAGAGGCCCGGTGCACGGATGTCTGTACTGGTAAGGTCCCTCAATCTGGCCTGCGCCCTCTTGCAATCTGGGACCTCTCAGGGGATGTTGGACAGGTGGTTTTGAGACCAGCAGTCTGACATCCCCCCAGGGATGTAGCAGTGAGCAAAGCAGAAGGGGGCCAGGCACCCTGTAGCTTCCGCTCATCCCGGCCCGCTGCACCTGCCTCCCGCTGCTGGCTAGCACTGTCATGGAGGCAGGAGAGGCTCACGCTGCTGCAGCTGTGCTCACCAGCCATGAAACTGGCTTCTGGCTGAGCAGCGCTCCTGTTGTGGGAGCACACTGACCACCAGGGGGGCAGCTCCTGCTTTGAGTATCTGCCCCCTGGTGGTCAGTGCACGTCATAGTGACTGGTTGACTGGTTGAGCAGGTCAACGGTTGTAAAGATCGCTTAGGCTTTTATGTATATAGATTCTTTCTATTTGCGACACAATAGAGTTCAAATATTATTTAAGCAAAACTATCTGTATGATTTAACAGGTTTGAGACCAATTTAGAAATGACTTGGATTTTCTGAAAATCAATAATTGTAATATCATCATTAGTGGAACTCAAACTAATTTATCCACATACTGTTAAGACTTTAATGAAAATGAGTATACTGTAAATGTTGTAGAGTTGGAAAGTCATGAGAAATGAACTACTGCCATGTGCCTTGTGTTTACAATCCCATGTACATTGCTTTTTTTGATTTTTAAAGAAGTCCATATAGTCCATACAATAACTGCTTCTTCATATAATTAAAACTTAAACTGATAAAGCCATGGTTCTCCATATATTTAATGCATTTTTCTAGGAATGACTTTGTATATAGATGACAATGACAATTTACAATTCAAAGTACTGTTATCTGTCCATTCTAATCTAACAGACAGTTGACTGTAATTTCTACTCATTGTAACTGATTTTTTTTTCCTGTAGTGCAAAACATCATAAATCCAACTTACTCTATGGACTCTGCCAGGTGCTTATCCCTTTTTGGGAAAAAATCAAGTACATTTTAAGCTCTCTGTAAGTCTTGATCTTTAACCCTAATGGTGTAGCACTATAAAAATTGATAAAACAAAAACAAAAATCTAGTAGAAAGGCTTTGTATTTGTTAACACCTCTGATTGTTGAAAAGAGACTGTTATTTTAAAAATAAATCTTAGGATTTAAAGAAACTTAAAAAAAATTTTAGTCTAATTTTTCATTAATGCCAAGTGGTTAGTTGGATTCTATGTTAACTCTCTGGAGGGTGTAACCCAATACCCTGTGGGAAGCCAATCCATTTATTGAAAAATTCCGATTGTTGAAAAGGTCTTGATATATTGAGCTTGGATCTATCTCTTTGTAAACTATGACCATTGATCTCTGTTCTACCTTTATAATGTCTAGTTTGTAGAATAATGCTAACCTTATAAAAACATTTTATATTCTAAAGAAAAGCATATGTGTTTACAAAGTTTTTATGGAGGTATCTGTACTTAAATGCTATTTTAAGTGGAAGCTTAAATGCTATATTGACCTTTCACATAATTTCAACTTTAAGTATTCCAAACCAGTTGGCCAAGATAGGCATATATCCTGATTCTAGTCTTAGACATTCTTATTATGAAACCTAGGTTTTTAGTGTTAGAAAGAGCTTTGCACATATACCACCTAGCCCATTATTTTTATTTTACATAGGATGAAATTAAAGTCCAGATAAGTGAAATTTCTTTTAAAAGTTAAGGCCAATGAAATTCAAATCTCCTTTTCTCTCATGTAACAGTTGAAGAGAACAATAAGTGATAACTAGAAATTAAAATGGGACTCAGTAGATGTTAAAAGGTAGATATCAAATGCTAAAATATAATAATTACAACAATATTATTTACAGCAGAAAAACCAGTTACTGCCCCAAAAAATAATACTACTTTTAAAACATGTCCATGCTGAATAAATTCTGTCCATAAGAAATTTGCAAACTTCTTACAGAGATAAAACTCAAGTAATTACCTCATATTTGGTGCTATGTGGACTTTGTAGAAGATGAAAAATGATAGAGAAGTAATCTTTTCAAGTTCACTGTGGCTTGGAAATCAATAATAGTACTAAAATGACTGAGCTGCTCAATTACTAATTTTTTGACAAGAAAGAAAATCTAATACAAAGTTAAAAATAACTAATAAAAAGTTTCTTTTAAGAAAAAATAGGTAAGAAACCTTTTGAATGTAAATGAATCTTAATTAGTGATTCCAGATGACATGTGCCAGGCCATTAAGGTTATTTGCTTGTTGTATTTTTTTTTTTTATGGGTGAAAAATCAGGAAGTGCCAGAGAAGACCACAAAAGAGACTGGAAAATATAAGACAAAATAAAAAAATTTTCCTTTGCTTTTGGATATGCTAAGGGAAGATAATTCAGACTTCATTTTCCTTGGTAAAGATATTACTCCTTTTAATATGCTTAAGGTTTATTTTTCCTGGTGGTGGTTGGATAGGCATCTAATGGAACACTGGGCCCTTCAACAGAATTGTCCTTTTTTGATGGATTGCGAAGTATGTCTGGTCTATCAGCCTATATATGGTGACATACAATAATACAAACTCAAGGCTATTAAAATAGAAACACACAGCACACTTTGACCAAAGCAATTCTTTGTTTTGATTTTTTTTTTATGTCACTGTTGAAGGATACAACAACCTCTGGATTATAATTCCTAGGGGGCTAGACTATGTTTTATTTATCTTTGTATTTCTACTGAAGCATCAGATGGAGGCCATACTTTCTTTCCAGTCCCCAGCTTTCTTAGGAGCATTTGAAGAAGTACTGGCCAAGTCTCAATATTTATTGGAAAAAAAAAACAACTGAAAGTAATAAAAATGAACAAAATACTTGTATAAGGTATTACCCCACATGGCTCATAAACAACATTTCTCCCATAGTGAATGTAATATTTTTACCATGAAGAGGCAACCAATTGCAAAACTATTTCTCAGTTATACTAGTAGGTATAAAAGTACCATGTGATTTTATTTCATCATTCAGTGGACAAAGAAGAATTATTGTTTCTTTTACTTTGAGGCTCTGGTGAGTCCTCAGGAAGTGTAGTTGAAAAATCAATTTTCCAGGCTGAAGTCTTTGCTGGTCACAGTTCAGGGATTAGAGGAATCCAATTTGAGGAAAATATTGGTCTGCCTGAAGGCACCCTTCGAGCTTATCTCTTTGAAGTGCTAAAATGGCTTCCCTTTTGCATGAATATACAAGTCAGGATTTTCATCTGTCAATATAGAACTTCCCCCTTGCTCCTAATGTTATAGATGATTAAACCTATGGATTTCCCCCTTCATTCGGAAACAAAGGGCATCCACGCTTCACTAGAGGTTTAAAATATGTCCCACATGTTATGCAGGTCCTGCTAAGACCTGCTGATAGATGTTCTATTTGAAAAATCTTTGTCTAATGGACATATACTCCATCTGCTTGTCTAGGAAGACTAGTTGCCATCTTTGTAAAATAACGTAAAATGTAGCCTACTTGATCCTAAATGTCTGTGTAAGACCAGATTCTGGAAGGGGATCAAGGGTAAGATTGACTTATTAGTTTTGATTATTCTGAGCATCATAGAGAATTCTGTAACTATGCCTGGAGGGAACTGGTTGACCTCAATAGACCTCACATTCTTAATGCAAATTATATGTAGGTTACTGTTCATATAAGCTGTGTTGTCCTTGCCAAGTAACTAATAATTGTCCAATTTCTCTCCGAGATAAACAGAGCTTCTAGTGTTAAGATACACAGGGCTGTATCAAGCTAGCACCTAGCATAGTATCTAGCCAAAGAAGTTGTTCAATAATTATTTGTTGAATAAAGAAATATATCTTAGCATGGGTTCTATAAACACTTACCACATAATTGGTGAAAGAGTTTTTTATTTTATTTTCATATGCTATACCCCTAAGGATCCACTGGTTCTATTCTGAAATGGGTACTTGAATCTAATGCAAGAATATTAGGCACAAGCATGTAGGAAATCCAATGGCATCTTAGCATAGGTTTTCCCCATAACTATAGGTTTATTTAACTGATCTGGGTGTATAGTATAGCATTTTGAAGAACAATATAGCATTGTTCTCTTAATTTAAAACCTCTAATCCCTCAGGTGAAGGGTGAAGTTATTAGCAACAAATGATCAGGGTGGTATTACAGCTCCTCTTTTTGCACATTCTGGATTCTACCTGTCTTATCTTGCCTGACCTGCATTATAACTGTTTTGAGGTCTGGAATAGACCAATCACATCCTGATTTTACTCACCCTGCTTCTTTCTTTTCTTATCCTGAAAATGCTTTCTCAGTCATTAAAGGATTTGATATTCCCCTTACAACATTAAAATTTGAACTCCTTTTCCTTTTGATATTGGAAGAATTTGGGTGAAGTAGGAATTCTGCTTGTGCTGTGC
Source organism: Myotis yumanensis (assembly GCF_028538775.1). NCBI lineage: Eukaryota > Metazoa > Chordata > Mammalia > Chiroptera > Vespertilionidae > Myotis > Myotis yumanensis. The sequence goes on from NW_027223753.1 coordinate 181,212,632, forward strand.
AGTGACATCAAGTTGGTAGCCCTTGGAGCTGTCCATATGTCTGTATGGACAAACATTTTATAGTTGGCCATGGTTTTAGCAGGGAACATGAATATCTTCGGGGCTAAGTAATTCCTAGGAGGCTTGCTTCCATTGCTCAATACTGACTGAGAAGAAGGGGAGGGTTGTTTTTGGGACTATGGCTTAACCAGATACATGGCAGATTGTTGAACTCTTTTGTACTCACATGTCCAGTTTGCATGTATGTATTATTGTGTGTGTGTGTGTGTGTGTGTGTGTGTGTGAAATAAGTGCTCCACTTATAATCTAGAGAACTAAGAGGATGAAATCACATCGATGACAATAATCAGAATTGTAATCTGCTTTCGGGCTGGCCATCCCTCCATGGTCCTCCGTTTCTCAGTGTTCCATAAGATACACCACAACAGAGCCGTGGTACTCTCTCTAAGATTTTTCCAGATGGGAACCATCTGGAGCTTTGCTTCTGCAGATTCTAAGTATTGCCCATATTTCCTTTGGTTTCTCAGTTAGGGATTTGCCTTCTCTGCTCCTGCCTCTGCTGCCCTCTGCTGGAAAAGGCGTAAAGCCCAATTTTGATCCCACTGGGTGTTACCTTTTTTTGCAGCATTGCCCACAGAAACTGAATTACACTCCAGGGCCAGGGAAATTCTGCGGAAGCTCAGTTGCTCTGATTACACAGAACACCTGGGAGCTTTGTAGCCCTTCACCCAGTGGGATGCTCATCCTCATTAGCTTTAGAAATCTCTCCTGACCTGGCCATCTTCTTATTTCTCAAAAGCACGTTGGGGCGTTTCGTCTCCAAGGAGGCATCTATATTCCTCATTCTGACAAGACACAGCAACTCTTTCTCATGGCTCACTAGACTTTCAGTGACAAGTACTGCTATTTTCTGAGTTTCAAATAAAGCCGTGTCCATAGGAGCCCATTCAGACTATATGTCTTCAGCCTGCTTATAATTTCTTTGCAATAATACTTGCTCCACACTAGACTACCCAAGGACGCACAACTGGGGATCAGCAGGATAAAAACTAGAACCCAGCTCTCTATTAATTTATAGCTCTTTTCATAGCAAATAAGGCCTTGGCTGCTGGCAACAACATTTATTTAATATATGGACATAAATTACACTCTCAGGATATATGAGTCATAAAACAGGAAAATGACAGAAAGCATCTGGTTTATTATGTTTCTGTATTGTTCGGTTTCACTGAGGATTTTCAGTTTTTGAAAGAGAGACGTGTTGTTGAGAATCCACAATGAAGAGATAATTTTGCTTTGTGTTTTGATTGAGCTGAAACATTCATCTACCTTGATTTTAAGCTCAAAAGCCCCTAAAGTGATCAGCAGCTGTTTATTCACGAGGGTACCTCCTCTCTGAATACGGAACAAAATATAGTTGTCTTTACAATTTCACAAAGGTAATAGGAGAAACAGTGGTTCTTTGTGGTAAAACAACACATCCCAGCATGAGAAATCCGATTAGCACAGCTTTGCTGAGCTGTCTTAATAATCAATATGCCTCATTTCATAAATGATATGGCTCCTGAATTCCATTTTGTAAATTGTTCTCAATTCACCTTCTGATCCATTTTATCATAATGTTTTGTAGATACTGATATTGACCACAAGCTTGTCTTTAAAATCTAGTATAATATATGTAGTATAAGAAAGAGAAAACATAACTGGTTTCTTTTTCTCCCTTATCTAGGATAGTACCAAGAATATTTGCTAAAAGGAAAAATTAATTTATCTTAAATATCTGATGAATAGTGTTGGCAGGAATTGCCAAATTGCAGCCACTGGGCAAGTTTGGAGCAATGCTTTTTTTAACATTAAAAAAACTTAAATTGATTTTAGAGAAAGAGATGAAGGAGAGAGAGAGAGAGAGAGAGAGAGAGAGAGAGAGAGAGAGAGAGAGATGGATTTGTTGTTCCACTTATTTATGCATTCATTGGTTACTTATTGTTTGTGCCCTGACCTGGGGTCAAACCTGCAACCTTGGCATATCTGGACAATGCTCTAACCAACTGAGCTGCCGGACCAGGGCTCTGATGCTTACTTATTTATTTATTTAATAAATAAAGTGTTACTGAAACACAGCCATATTCATTTGTTTATTGTCTGTGGTTGTTATGCTATAGTGACAGAGTTGAGCAGTTGTAAATAGCTGTATGGTGCACAAAGTTAACCTTTTTATTATCTAACGCTACAGGAAAAGTTTGCTGATCTCTGGTATAGAACAGTGATTCTTATAAAGTATTGTGTTTTCATTGACATAATATCAGTCTGCTGTCATTTACTTAAACATCATCTTTTCTTTAAACTGTTAAATGACTGCCTAAATAGAAATGACTTCAAACTGTAGATAATGCCTATTAACTATAAGTTAAACATTCCAAGCTATAAATAATTCCTATTAACTTATTTTTGTATTCTTTTGACCAAAAATATAGGGCTAATCATCACAAATAAGGCACATTCTGTGCTTTTTGCTACCAACTACATGAAGTAAAAAAAAAAAAAAAAGCACATTTAAGAACTGATTTTCCTAGATTGTGTACAAAATATTATAACTGATTAAAAATATACCTTGTGGTATACTTTGTGTTGATCCAGGTCCAATGAGGTTAGTGATTAGCCTCAAGTCACACAGAGGAAAAGGCCAATACAAGTGCACCATCTTCCTAGTTCACTTATGGGCTGAGTCGCCAGGCATTTGTGATTTCCTTCAGTTTGTTCTCTGTGGAGACAGACGTGGCATCTTCTTTTATGGCTGTGAGGATGCTGTAAGAAACTCATGTCAGAAATCTGGGCATGTTTGTTTAGAATGTTACTGCAGGATTTGGGAACAGGCCCAGTGTTCACTCCGCAGCACCCTGTGCTCTGCCAGCAGGACTCAGTGGGCACTGTTGGAACAGTTGTGCTCCAAGGATGTTTACACGAGTCATTGAATATTTATGATACATATTGAATGTCTATTCACTTTCTCTTTGCCAATAAATTTAGAGTGTAGCTGATGTATTAGGTCTGCAGGTGTGATATTTCTCAGAGAGCATTTAGATATGTGTGGAAATAAAATCACAAATAACAATGTTGTCCCAACTTGAATGTGATTTCCTGTGAAAAATATTTAATGTAATGGATATTAGCATATTAAAAATGTAAGATTCTGTGTATTCATGCACTGTCTATAAATAGGAAATACAGTGTAAAATTTGGAAGCAAGTTTAATGTTTTTGATACCTAAACTCCGCATTTCAGATATTCAGTGTTGTCATTTGAGATGAAGATCAAATAATTTAACTCCCTAAAAATGATTTTATACATTTAATGTTTACTAAAAGCAGCAGTGATTTTTTTTAAAAGACCGTATATAAGAAATAAGAAAAACATTGATTTAGGTATGGTTTTTAAACTCCCAAAACAAACCAAAACCAAAACAAGCTCCACATAATTAATACTGCTGGTCTTTATGGATATCAACTCTTGAACAGTCCTTAACCTAGTAGACATACAAGACACAAGTAGACATACATAGAGACAAACATATGTGTGTTTGGTTATACGTACATTTTAAGGACAAAGTTAAATACTCTCAGGTCCATGCTTCATTTTTCCTCCACAGGGTAATCTTATATTTGGATTTTACATTGAACCTACTTTTTAAGAACTGTGAGGATTGCCAAATGGAGGTTGATTCTATCTTGTGGGTGAAATATTTAAAATATAGGTGATGAGACAATGTGGAAAAATTCATTCTAGTGAAAATGGAGGCAGAAGACAGCAACATATGGAACAAGAGATTTATGACACAATTAGTTTAGGCTTGGATTCTAATAATATGTTTTAATGAATATAATGAAACAGGTGATATGCTAGAAATTATTAACCAAGCTTATGAGATTCTGATTTCTTCAAGGTTACAGTAAAATTATTATTGCTCTGGGTCCAAGATGAGGGTCTTTCTGTCCCTGATATACTAACTCTAATCCCTGGCATTGACTTTTCATTCAGTTAATAATCTTCTTGTTAGGTGGTAAGAATGACCATTTCTATAAGTAATGTGGCCTACAGAAATTTGATCTTGGTTTAAGAAGATAAAGATTATAACTATCTTATCTGGTATCAAAACTTTGAAGTTTTATTACTATACTTAGATAGTAATTTTGGATGAGGGCAGGAAGGAAGGAAGACTACATTGGGTGAGAGTGTTGTCTTCATGAAGATAAGGATCATTGCACGTTTTATTCAGTGATGTGTTCCAGTCACACAGGATAGTGCCCAGTGCATTGTCAATAATATTTTTATTTTATTTTATTTTATTTTATTACCAGAAACCAGGATGGCATTGTTTAGCTTGGATTCACATGTGTGGATTCTAATTATGATAGCACTGATTCAACATATAGAGTCATAGAATTTCAAGACTGCATAGTACATGATAGGAAATTATCACACAATCAAATATCTTTATTTAGTGTTTGAGAAAAATGAGTGGTTATAACTTGGTACAGATAACTTATAAAGTTAGTGATAGAGCAAGGAGTAGGACCCAAGACAACTAACTCCCCATCCAGTATCTGTTCCCACATGTTGTGTTATCATTTTTATTATTTCTTCAGATGATAAAAATAATAAAGACTCTAACTTGTTTATTTGTCTGTTTAGAGAAAGAATTTACATAAAATTTATTCTCTTCTAGTATATGATTCAGTAGCTTTTAGCATATTCAAAATGCTGTGCAGCCATCTTTACTATTTAATTCAAGATTATTTTCATCACCCCAAAATAAAATCCCATGTCCATTAGCAATCACTTTCAACTCCTCACAACTGCCAGTCCCTGACTACCATTGATCTACTTTCCATCTCTATGTCTTTGCCTATGCTGAATATTTTGAATAAATGAAATCATAGAATATGTCATATTTTGGGTCTGTCTTCTATCATTTTAATATGATATGTTCAAGGTTCATTCACACTGTAGTATATATCAGTACTTCATTCCTTTTTAAGGCTGAATAATATTCCATGGTATAGATATACCACATTTTATCTGTTCATTAGCTGATGAGGACTTGTGCTGCTTTCACTTTTTGACTATTAAGAATAATGTTGCTACATTATAGAAAAAAGTGTGGAGGTTCCTAAAAAAATAAAAAAATGGAATTTCCATATGATCTAGCAATTCTGGGTATACATCAGAAGAAAGGCAAAACACTAATTTAAAAGAATAAAAGCAATGTTCATTGCAGCATTATTTACAGTAGCCAAGATATGGAAGCAGTCTAAGTGCCTATCAATAGATGAGTGGATAAAAAAAAGTGGTGGTACATATATACAATGAAATATTACTTGGCCACAAAAAGAATGAAGTCTTATCATTTGCAACAACATGAGTGGACCTAGAAGGTATCATGATAAGTGAACTAAGCCAGACAAAGACAAATACCATATTATATCACTTATATGTGGAATCTAAAGAAAAACATAAACAAAAAATATTGAAACAGACTTATAGGTACAGAAAAAAAAAACTAAAAGAGACAAGAGAAGAGAGGTGTTGGGGGGATGAGTGAAAAAGATGAAGGGATTAAAAAGTACTAATTGGTACTTATAAAACAAGCATGGTATGTAAGGTAAAGCATAGGGAATATAGTTAACAATATTGTAATAACTATCTATGGGGCCAAGTAGGCACTTGAATTATTGGAGGGAATACTTTATAACCTATAAGAATCTCTATTTGCTATGCTATACACTTGAAACTAATACAGGATAGTGGTGAATGTAAACTGTAATTGAAAAAAAAAAAGAATAATGTTGCTATGAACATGCATAAACAAGTTTTTGTGTGGACATACGTTGTCAACTCTTTTTAGTTTATATAGGACTGGAATTTCAGGTCAGATGGTAATTTTATGTTTAACCATTTGCAGAACTCCCAGATTGGTTTTCACAGTACCAGTTTTATACTCCCATGATCCATTATGGTTTCAATTTCTTCACATTCTTGCTACGTTCTTCCCCAGACTTTTTATTTTAATTTAATTTTATTAAATTGATGTTTGCCTCAACTGTTACTAATCTCAGCAACTATGATTTTAAACAATGCTGCTGATTGTTTTTGACAAACATGCCCAGAAAAGGCTGTTTTCACGGGGTACCCGGGAAGCTCTAAGCGAGGTGAAATGAAGACAGCTTGTGAGTAGGGTTTCCCAAAGAACTGCCAGACAGGTCAAATAATTACAGTTTTCTGAGATTAGGCTTTGAAAGCACTCCAGCCCTAGTCTGAGTCTTCTAGTGGCCGCTAAGCTGCTGATGTACGTTGTAGTCGTGGGCAATTGACTTTTGAGGCCACCCCAGTGCTAAGAAGAAGATAATGGTAAAAGGACTAGATAAAATGTCACAAAGTGAATTGCTATTACCAAGATTCAGCCGTTCTTCTTCAGTACAAGCTCTCTAGATGATTGGAAGACTTCAGTTAATTTCCAGAAATCTGAGAGGTTTTGATTTTGACAATTTTTTTGCTAGTGTTTTAGTTGCTTTTATAAGAGACATAAATGCTAGAGGTCCTCACTCCACCATTCTGACATCATCCCCTAACTTGAATGTTAATCTCTAAGAAGTTAAGTCCTCCCTGCGGGAAAACAAAGAAGGGGATTGACTAAGAAAAGCAGGGAGAAGGAAAAGGACTTATTTGGGAAATTTGAAAGAAGCAAAAATGTGTGCATATTTTGTTTACAGAAGATACCAAGTACACCCTCTTTTATGGAGCTATGCCTGAAGGAATGCTAAAATATACGAATGGCATATTTTATGAATCTTTTGCAGATTCATACTCGCAGGGCAAGTCTTTCTATAATAGCATGTGTTGAATGTGTGAAAAGTAAATTCAGCCAAATCTTTTCTGTCTCTTCCCCTTGCCCCACCCCTTACAGCTATGTTTTTAAGGAAGAATAAGCACTCCAAATGAAAATACTGACCAAGTTAAACTGTACTTTATATATTAAAATCTAAGCAAATGAAACAAACTGAATTCAAAACTATGATTTAAGGACAATTATTTTAGGAGAAGAAAATACTTTCAAAGGCTGGGCTTTACCAGAAAGCATGATTTCTACCTTCTTTCTATACTTAGAATCAAAAGGTCTAGGTCTCCCTAATTTACAACTCAAATATCATCTTAGAGCTCAGCTTACTGCCACCTTAGAAAGTGATCTAATAGACTAATTCCTACTGGGTTTTTAATTACCTTTAATTGTCTGATGAAAAACCATTAAAGGCATAACCCTTATGGCAGTATATTCTTCTGTGAATCACACAGGAAATTAATTTCAAGGAATATTGCCTTTGATGGCATGCATACCCTCTACCCACCCTGTCCTCCTATGAGTATTTAAAATATGGGACAAGCACTGCTGATACTTGTTAGCATTTTAATCACAAGGTTAGTGGAGGAAAACAATTAACAGGACATAGAACAGCAAAAGTAGCATAGCTAATAGAAAGAGATGGCTTTAAATTCACATAATTCAGATCTAACTCTCACCAACTATATGCTTTTAGGAAATTTCTTAACTTCTCTGAACCTGTTTCCTTGCCTTTGAACTGGAAATAATACCTACTGCATATGGTTCTGGGGGAGGACTAAATGACATCTCTTGTACAAAATTACAAGAAACTAAAGAAAAGCATTTGTTAATAGGGCTGTTAGTGAGTATGGCCATAGTCATGGTCATGGTCATCATTCAAAGGCACACAGAGCCTGACATTCCACATGGGCCAGATGGCATTAGAATGTCATTTACTTCATGTGAACCGTTAAGGAGGCCATCTTCAGGATTCCTCTGTCTTGGGGGCCTCGGTTGTATGGATGTGTGCTCCCCTTGCATGGTGCTCTCTAGCAATCACCAGAAATGCCAGTGAGGGAAACACCCATTCTTCTAAGTGTCTTCAGTTAATCCAGCAACACTGGGGCATCTTCAGTTGAGGTCTTAGAAACCTGAATCACATTAAAATCCACCATCATTACTCATTTCAGTTTTAATTATGGGCACATGGAAGAGACATATATATAGATGTGTGTGTGTATATATATATATATATATATATATATATATATATATATATATCCCAGTGCATGAATTCGTGCACCTTAAAAGGATCTGTTGACCGTGAGGCTGCTGGTGAGGCTGCTGTAGGCACAGGGGCAGATCTCAACCCATCCTCCATGCCCCCGCCTGTTCCCTCCCACTGCGCGCTGGTTCCTTGTCTGCCAGCAGCCTTGCTCTCACTGCTGCTGCTCCCACATGCTGATGGCACTGGCCTCACTTGCACCCGCTGATGGCATGGAGTAATTGGGGCCAGTGCCAGCAGTGGGTGTGAGTGTGGCCAGAGCTGTCAGCGGGTGTGAGTGGCAGCTGCTGCCCCGGTCACCCCTCAGGAGCAGAGGGAGGTGGAGAAGCCTAGAGGGGCAATCAGTGCCGGCAGCTGCTGCTCACACCTGCTGATGGTGCTGAGTAATTGGGACCAGCACTTGGTACCGGCAGTGGGTGCGAACAGCGGCTCCAGTGCTAGCAATGGGTGCAAGCGGGGCCGGCAGCGGCAGCAAGTGCAAGCACCGGGTGGGAGTATGGCATGCAGGAGCAAAGAATTTTCAGTAACCACCAGAGCCTCGCCCCATTGACTGCGACTGGCGCGCCACCTTGGTCTGGCACCCCACTCACCTGCTCCACCATCCCACCATGGCCAACACCTGCCATGTTCCACACACCCGCCCTGGTGGTCAGTGCACATCATTGTGACCAGTTGTTTGGTTGTTGGGTTGTTCCACCATTTGGTCTATTTGCATATTAGCCTTTTATTATATAGGATGAATGTAAATATGTTTTATATATTTATGTAGGTATAAATGTTTATATATACATACACATAACTGTTCATATATGTGTAATTTCTATATATTGTATAGTATGTATATGTGTGCATGTATACACATGCATTTCTTTTCTCTCTCTTTGCAAATCATTATCCTATATAAAAAGGGAGAGTTAGCCCTGATATAATAATTAGCTCTGATATACTAATTAGTCACGACCAGTATGCAAATTGACTATCACTCCAACACAATAATAAGAGGGGGATATGCTAATTAGCCATGATATGCTAATTAGTCACGACCAGTATGCAAATTGACCACCACTCCAACACACAAGATGGCCGCCCCCATGTGGACACAAGATGGCCGCCACAAGATAGCCTGCAGGGGAGGGTAGTTAGTGGCAATCAGGCCTGCAGGGGAGTGGTTAGAGGGCAATCAGGATGGCAGGCAGAAGCGGTTAGGGGCAATTAGGCAGTCAGGCAGGTGAGCATTTGGGAGCCAGCAGTCCTGGATTATGAGAGAGATGTCCGACTGCCCATTTAGGCTCCATCCCAGTGGGGGGATCCCTCTAGGGGTCCCCGATTGGAGAGGGTGCAAGCTTGGCTGAGGTACACACACACACACACACACACACACACACACACCCATGCACACATTTCGTGCACCAGGCCTCTAGTTTTGATATATAAAGGCAGAGGAAGAAACTGGCCTGAAAGAGTCATTTCCAATTGCCTTTAGTGTTTCCCTGCCATCATTGTGGTTGTTATGAGGTCAAATCATGTGCTGCCAGTGACAAGCTGAGGACAGTCTGCCAGTGCGCTAATTCTAGCAGTGCAATTTGAATTCTGTAATAGAAAAGTATTTACATTCTGGAAAATTATACAGATGAAAACCTTAAATCAAAGGTTTTAATAGGAACATTTCACACTCAATTGCTTTTGGTTAGGGGATCCCCCCATGTTTCTCTGTCATGCATGTGATACTTGGCCTATCTTTGGTTGGGGAAGAGATAGGGATCTTCTCAGGATTTGGAGTCTGAACCAAAGATATAAGGATGGAGATATAGAGGATGGCAAGGATCGAAGAGATAATTGTTGTAGAGCCAAAAGCAAACTGTGTCAGGGTGGGGGTAACATTAGGGGCAGGGAAAATCAGAAGTGAGACACTCACATTTCTGGCTTGGAGTAGCAGGTGGATTTTTCTATCCCTCTCTATGTGAGATAGGTACTAAATAAAGAGAAGTAGGTATAAAGACAGGGAAGATCATGAATTCTGGACACATCCATAAAATATTAGGTAGATCATCTTATTAAGTCATTAGAAATAGAGATCTGCTGTTCTGAGATGTAAATTTATGGGACAACAATGTATATGTAGTATTTGAAGCTAAGAGAGTGGATGAGATATTAAGGAGATTCTACTCGAGAAATGGACGGTTGATGGAATCTGAAGGAACATTAATGATGAAAGAGGTGCCAGGAAAAGAGGACAAGCAGGAAAGATTCAGATGGGCACATGAGGATATGGCAGGACAATCAAGAGAGAATCATGCTGTGACACCAGGAAGGAGGAAGATTTCAGAAGAGAGAGGTTGAGGGTGACAGCTGCAATACCTTCCTAAATGGTCTCTCTGCCTCTAGTCTCTTCTCCATGCTCTCCAGCCTCATTCTTCTTCCCAGATGTTTCCTCCTATACACAAGCTGACAGTTATTAGATACCGATAGCATGCAACATTTCATACATAAAAGTGTCACCTAAGCCTAACTCATAACCTAAGCCAAATTGGCTATTGAAAGACCAGTTCTGGGTCTCATACCCAGAAATGCTAATTTAGGATGTCTGTACCCAAGAATATGCCTTTTACAAAAGGCCCCCAGATGGTTCAGATGCAGATGGTCTATTGATACCTTATAAAACAGTGGCCTAGGGGATAAGTTTAAATTCCCTTGTATAAGATGCATGTTTTTTTGCCTTCTGGCTCCAATCACCATTTTTTCTCCTCGCTACTCCCTTCACTTTCCACCTCGGATCCATCATGAACTCTATATTCTAGCATTGCTAGAATTTCAAAGATGGGTTGGGATGGGGAGAAAAGTCCTTTTAGGAAAGGAGACGGGCCTAAAAAAAGGGACTAAGGTGAGTCAAGAGTTATGTGAGAAAATAGGAGAACAATCACAGTAGCTTACTGTGAGAAAATAGGGAACAGTCCAGTTTGAATGATCATAATATAAAGACAGAAATACATCTGGAAAGACAGGTCAGGCTAGAGTGTGGAGAGAGCCTTGAATTTCAGACTGGGGAATTTAACATTGTTCTACAGTAAACTGGGGTGCTTGGCTCTTTCACACTTTGTCTTGTTCATCTTTTTCCTTTTCTATCCTGGATATAGGTATCAGCTCCCTCTTATTATTGTTGAAGCTGTGTCTTTACAGTTATTTTTTTCCCCATGAGTCTGGACTTTATAGGAGAATAAAAAAAATAAAGAACTGAGTTTTAGATGAGGAAATTTAAAATTTCTGGAATGACAAGAGGGTTTTGAATAATCTAGACACATTTAGTCATAAATTACAAGGCAATTAATCAACTTTCAATTTTCCTAAATTGCATAAGAGGCAGGTAAGCCACTGTGATTGTTCTCTTACTCTTTGTCAAAGGAAAAAAAAAAGCAAGACATACTGATAGTTCAAGTAGCTGGAGTTTGGACTCATCACCATAAAACTGAACACCATGTATTTTTCTCCAAGGGAAGATTTCAGCCCAATTGGGTCCAAGAGAACATACGAGCACCTTATGCTGAACACAAACTTAGAGAACTGGATGGGTTTTGCCATCTGCTAAGCCTCACATAGCCTCCAGTTAAAAGTTGAAGTGATGTCAGAAACTGATTTAAGCAGCTTACATATGTTGCACTGCAGGAAAAACATTGGGCGTTGGGGACTTGGAAAAACAATGCTAGGCATTTGGGGTCCATAAATGTTTAGTGTTTGTGACAAATATGCCCAGTAGCCATAGGGCAATGCTTTTTCCCCCTTAGATTTAAGTGTAGGCTTTTCTTCTTTGCTTAGTAAAAGAATTTTCACATTATCTTGTGTATTTGCTGGAACTGCAATCATCACTCATTCCAGCAGGTAAGATTATTTTACTTAATCACAACCTTCTTTTGTTGATTAAAGTTTGACAGAAAATGCCAGTATTATGGCATACTTTAGAGAATTATTCTATGGGCTTTCCATTATTGATAATGTTTTGGAAAAATCTAGATGCATAAAAAGTGGATAAATTTATAGTAACTGACCTTTAAAATTCTTAAGGGTTCTACAACATGCTCACTGAGCATTTGCAAAATTACTCAACTGGTCCTCAAAGGCCTTCTATGGTATGACTGTACCCACCTTTCTAGCCTTATTGTCCCCTCTTTCTGTACAATTACAATTCTTCAAATACATTTGATTTTTTTTATCCCTAACTGCATCTACTAATGCTGTTTTTGTCATCTAGATTTTCCTTGCCTCCCTTTTTTGCTTTTCCCCATCATCTCTCCCTGTTGTAACTTATCTATTAGTAAGGACCAACTCAAGTCTCCTTCTTCCATGAAATCTTTTGTGATCACTTATAATTTTCTCATAGCACTTAGCATGATCTACATTGTTTCATAGTTATAATATGAATATATTAAAGATCTGCCTTTAATGGGACATCCTTTCCTTTATTATATAAATAGAAATCCATATCCCCATTATGTGAATTTAATATCCCCTCTTGTGTGTCTTAGGAAATTCAGAAAAAATTTCAAGGCATGAGAATCAGCAGTTGCAATAAGAAAGGATATTAATTTTTTTCCATTATTTTGTAGCTTTTAAGAAATGAGTTCTTCATCATTTAAACTCAATTTTGGGATTTCCCTAGATAATTTGTAGATCTATATACTTTTTAAAGTTATATATATATATATACATATATATATATATTATTGATTTTAGAGAAAGAGAGAGAAAGGAGGAGGAATAAAAAGATAGAAAGATCAATGATGAGAGAGAATCATTGATCGGCTGTCTCCTGCATAACCCCCCCCGCCCCGCCCCCCCCCCCCCCCACACACACACACACACTGGGGATTGAGCCTACAACTTGGTAATGTACCCTGGACAGAGATCATACTGTGATCTTTTGGTTCATGGGACGATGCTCAACCACTGAGCCACATTGGCCCAGTGATTTAGACACTTTTGTATAAAGAAAACAACTGGCTAGTGACATGTATTGGCCCAAGTTTAGAAAGAAATAAACACTCCAGGTTCAATGGAATCCCTTATCATTTCTATTTTCTACCCCAGTCCCTCTAGGCATATAGTGTATAGTTGTGATTCTCAGGGTTACATATTTTCCACACCCATCCTTTTGTTCCTGGACACATTTCACTCAAAATTTCTCTGAATTTCTCTGCTAGTAACTTTTGCCACCACATAATTTCTACTCCAGGCTTCTGAACATATTTATTCAACTCTTTCATTCTTTCATGGACAGTGTTCTGATAAAACTTTCCCCAAGTATGAAGTAGGAAACTTTACAACCGGATATCTGACATTTTAGTTCTGGGATCTGTTATCTATGGTCTTTGCCAGAAATTTACCTGGACCTGCCAGCAGCTTATCAACCCTCTACTGGGAAAACTTCTTATTCTCTTCTCTGCTTATATCTCTTCTCGAAGAGTGGTAACAAAATAACAACAACAAACAGTTCAGAGAATATCTCTGTAGAATTGTACACTTCTCCCAATGAAGTTAGCTTTACATTATGAAATGGAATGCTTCAACATTTCTTCCTTATTTGAAGGATTGCCCAAGAATAATGGGTAAATGTTTGCATTACTAATGATTAAGCTACTCATCAAAGTGATGAATGAGGACCTAAGACAAGGCTCTCCAAGGTCAAATTTCTATCTTTGAAATATAGTAGTTTCTTAGAATAAGGTAGGTTCATTCCAATGAGTGAGGTTGAATATTTTATTACTGAAATTTGTTAGAATGGCTAGTGCATGGTGATAATAAAAAGAATATTGACTTTTTAAAATTTTATTATTGTTTTTAAATATGTCTACAGACAATACACCCTCTTACTGCCGGCAGAGGGGGAAGAGAGGAGATCATGAGGGCGGCTGCTCCCACTACTTCCCCACTCCCATGCTACTACTTAAAATTTCCCACAATGTCAACTGTCTTTGATTTAATAGCTTTAAGAACAAGGTTCCATCTACAGAAACAGTGGAGAAACAGGTCCTGAAGCACATTTGGAATAAAAGAGGATGACTAAATATTTGGTTTCATATTTTCCTAATTTCTAGGATTATATGTTTCATTTCTTCAAGACAAAAATTGATGTTCAACTGAATTTCTGTACAGTCTTGCATCTAGAAAGCACTTGGGCAAATGTGTGCTCCTAAAGTGAGTTGTTGAGTTGAATTGAGTATTTATTCTCTGTTTAATTTTTTTGCCTAGCAAAGAAACATGAAGTATTTTTTTCAGGATTTCCTGGGCAAACATCCCCTGCATATTTAGTGGACCTTTTTTTTTTCTGTTAGGAAAGCACAGAGTTAGAATAGAGATTTGGGTCAGAACACTGTGAATCAGGCTACATTTCCCATCCAAGGCTAACCTGGGCAAAGGTTTTACACCAAAGATAAGAATGAGAAGAGAGCTTTGGAAATAGACTATCTGGGTTTGACCCCGTCTCTACCACTACCAGCTATAAAACTGGGAAGGTCACTTAGTTCTCTGTGTCCTACTTTCCTAATTTGCATGTTGGAGAGAGGAATACTCTGCATTTCATTAGAGTTGTGCAGGTAAATAAGATGAGTCAACTAAAACTCAACAGGATGTGGGGACTAGAAATACTTGTATACTGTTTGTAGTGAAGAGTCTGGTACAAACCAGCATGTAGAGTACGCTGGCAGGACTTAACCAGATGAAGTATTTAAAACCACGCACATTAACCTAGTGATTCCACTCATAGGAATGGATCGCAGGGAAATTTTCACAAGACACTATAAGAAGGTAAGTCAAGTTTCTCCAGTTGTTAAGTGAGGATAGAAACTAAAACTTATGGAGTTCCTATCATATGCCCAAGATGCTACATAGGTTGCCTCTTTTAATCTCCAAGACATACTTATGAGATTATTATAATATCTGTTTAATAATTGAGATAAATGATTCTCAGTGAGGTTCCATAACTGAACAAGGACACCACTAATATTAGCAAAAGTTGGGTTTCAAACTCAGGTGTGTCTTTTATTTCATTCAAATATCTCATAGAGTATCTGAAAAAGGTAATTATCTCTCTTGTGTTTTCCTCACAGACTGTTGTGTGGATACGTTCATGTATTATATCACATGATTTTTCTACTTTGTCTTTCTGCCATCTTCTCTTTTTCTAATTTTATATACTACCTTTCTTTCATTATATCCCTTTTTGCCCTTTTATACTTTTTCCCCCACTTCAATGAAGATATTTAAAGTTACTTTGCATATATATATGTATATATGTAATATATATATGTAGTTAGCATAGTGAAGCTAAGAAAAAATCAGTTATACTAACAGTTACAAATAAAGAGATTGGAATGTTACCTATTATTTAAAACAAAACAAACCAACTGCCTTTTCAGATGTTAGCCAGGTCAAACTATTAAATTCCTTTTATTTTAAGTTGAGTCTTCTGGTTTTTTTTTTTTTAATAAGAGGGCTTTAAGAACAAGGTCCAAGTTCGTTGACTCATGTTCTATCCACCTATTTTCTCACTTACTTAAAAAATAAACTGTGTTTTTTAACTTTTAAATGGAATTTAAATGTTCACCTATTGAATAATTTCCACCCTTAGTTAAGGAACATTTGTCATATTTACTAAAGGATTTGTCAGTCTGCATTGAGTTCCCTGGTGGCCTTAACTTTCCAAACATATATGATCTGAAGATGGCTTAGTGTTGCCACAGCCCCGGGGACTGCTTGCAAACAAACAAACACCCCATCCTTAGGCGTGGTTAGTTGCATATATTAGACATTTAATGACTTGCAGGTAATGGCACAGAGGAGCACACAAACTGGTTCACAATGAGTTTCATTATGGAAGAATAATGCTCTGGACAAAAAAAAGGAAGAATGGATTAATCACCCATGCTATTCATTTGTATTTGGTGCTGGACGCTGTGGATTATTTATGTTTCTGGGCATGGCCTGGGAAGTATTTCAACGAAACCTAATTTGTCAAGGTTACTTATACTTTACCATATTTTTTCCCAACTATATCTTTCTGGATGGGCCCATACATAAATATTTTCATTGTACTGTGCATTTATTTGCAATATTGATGGCACTGTAAAAAGTGGGATATTAGCACCTCTTTAAGCAACGTCAGCTGAGGAATTAAGATCGGATACACCAATGCCTTCCTTTTAGAAATATGGAAGTTAACTTTGATTATTATTCAGCTTTTGTGGCTGATGAGCCAGCGATAAGTCATACTGTGGAAAATTTAGTGTCTGGAAATCATGCTACTGAATATTTTATCTTACTGGAAATGTGCTATAAAGGGGCTGCATCTTTAATCAAATACATGATGATGTTGCAAGCCCTTGGTTGGACTGTCATGTTGGAAAGTCGAGGATAAGCAAAACTAAAGGCATAGCTTTGGGGGAGAGCAGTGATTGTCAATGTGTATGTAGTTATTATTTCTCTGAGAAGTGGTTTTATTTTAAACCCTTATGCTGCAAAGGCAAACTTTGGCTCCTTGTAATGTTCGGATCCCAGTTACACCAGGTAGAGAAGCATGAGTGACAAGACAGGGAGGAAATAAAGAGGAGAAGCTAATAATGGTTGTTCAAGTGTTTGCAGTTTCTATCTCTGATATATGTTCCAGACCTCACAGAATCTGGGGAAATTTCCTGTTCATAGGAAAACAACTGTTTTAAGGGCAGAGAGAAAATGTCCAGTTGGTACGCGGTGGTGCCTTAAGGGTGTACTTACTCTAAGTGCCTGGCTGGTGTGGTTCCACAACCCCGCCCCCCTACTACCCTACACCTGGATGCTTGCTGCTTTGTGGTGTTGTATTGGGCTTTGTTTTGTTTAGACACTGGGGAGAGGAAATGATTGTTCATTGTTGGATCTGATTTTCAGTTCAAGCCTCTTATGACACTCTGTCCGGATGCTTTTATTTTTTTCTGAAGGAGATGTCTCAGCTAATCTGAAAAGACTAGCTGAGGAAAGATCTATAGGAAATTTGAAAACACTACTGAAATATTATCAAACTAGCATTAAGCTTGTCTAGATCTTGTTTAGCTTCTTTTAGTGTCAATCTTACTGTTCTTTTTATAGTTTTCTCCCCATAGCCAATTTACCTTTAAATATCTGTTTCCCTATAGCCCCCATAACCTGGAGGAGGCTGCTTGTGTATTGCACAAGATTTAAAAGCACTTTGTTGAGACTTATAGTTGCTAGATCATTCTATAGAATTGATATATAAACCAGTACTGTTCAAAAGAGCATTTTTGATGATGAAAATAATCTGTACTGTGCTGTATGACACAGTAGCCACTAGCCACATGTCACAATTAAGCATTTGAAAAGTGGTTAGTGTGCCTATGAAACTAAATTGTTATTTAAATTTAAATAGCCACATCTGACTATTGCCTACCACATGGAAACTGCATAGCTTATATACATATATTCAGGATACTGTTGACACTTGCTTTCAAAAATTTAATAGTCATTAAATTTTTAAAAAGTGAGATGATTTATTATTGCATTAAAAATCTACATACACTCATTTTTGTGTGTTTATTAGTGTTGGGAGAAGTGAGTAGTATGTGATATAGAGACTACTGTATTTCTAGTTTATATATAATTAAAAGAATCCTACATGGCAAGCACTTTTGAGGACATATATTTTACCATTCAGAACTTAGGAAGGGCTCCGTTTGGTCCAACTTTGGGTCAGCCCATCCCTAGATCATTCAGCTACAGCCAGGATGGCAGGGTCATCTCATAATATGCTATCTTCACAATAGGCTTGTTTTGGGGAGTGGGGCAGGGACATAATTCCCAAAATATCAGGGTTGCTAGGTGGATAAAATGAATATCCTTTTTATCTCAATTTTTTTCTCTCCCTTCTTTTCCAAATCCAATGTATTCCAAGTCCAGTGCAAATGCCACCATAACCACAATATTACCCCTCCAAAAAGCTCTCTAGGAATGTCGGAGGAACATAGTTTAGACTGATTTAAGTTCAAGTCCTGGACAAAATATTTACTGCTACTTACTACTTTGTGACTTTGGCCTTATTTTTTTCCCCACCAATGAGAATAAAGGGATGAAAAGTTAATCGGGATAGGATTGCACAACTTTAAAGGCCATCTAGCAAAAGACGATTAATATAATTTTTTGAACAAGAAATTGTAAGTGGTATTTCAAGAATTGTAATGTGGCAGCTGGTGTAGATTGGGAACTTTATCGCCAAATTCAGTGGTTGTAAAAACCATCAGGATAATGTTTAACATGAAATCTAATCAGATAAGAAACCCCTAGGAGACACAGGATGTCATTTGATCTTGACAATAAGCTAATGGTTAGATGGTTGCCTTTTTGCTTCATATCTTAGCTCTCCCATCATCTTTTCCCCTTCATGCACTATACTTAATTTCTGCCTTTTGCTGACCAAACCAGCCATTTTTTCCTCTTAACTTCAGAGCTTGGTAGTTGCTTTTCTTTTTATCAGATCACTGCAGTTTATTTTTTAACTCTTAGCTAAGCTAGGATTTTTAGAGAGAAGATGAAGTGAACGAGACAAAGCTGAGAAAATTATGAATAATTATTGAAAATATCTAATAGATTATTGGAAATAAATTCAATTCAATAAATATATTTTTTATTATCTACTACTATCAAGATGGTTTTAGTCCAAAGGACTACAGGATTACTAGATTTGAAAACTGAAATCAAGAAGGGATACAGATTAAGGAATTACTAGTAGGTTAGTGATTCTCACTTTGTTTGGGTAGTAATAAACCAGAAATTCATGAAGCTTATTGGATAACTAGAGGCCCAGTGCACGAAATTTGTGCACTCGGGGGTCTCTCAGCCTGGCCTGTGCCCTCTCACAGTCTGGGAGCCCTCAGGGGATGTCCGACTGATGGTTTAGGGAGTGGGCCTGAGCCGTGAGTCCGGCATCCTTAGCGGTCCCGCCACGGCCACTGCATTCGCCAGCTATGAGCCCAGCTTCTGGCCCAGCCGTGAGCCCAGCTCCTGTGTTAAGCATCTGCCCCCTGGTGGTCAATGTGAATCATAGCTGCCAGTTGTTCCACAGTTCGATCGATTTGCATATTAGCCTCTTATTATATAGGATAAGCAAAACTTATAAAATATTACCATAAAAAACTTAAAGAGAATATATGTACAATTGGGTACTTAATCAGATATTATCTTTTGACAGATTTTAGCAGAGATAATCTTTAATATCTGTCAAAGACTTAGAAATAATTCTAGGAGTAAATCTTTAAATCCAGAACATGCTATCCTATTGGCTTAATATTGTCTTCTGAATTTGATGTTAGTGGTGACATATTTAGATAGTGCTCAGTGAGAACATGATCTGAGAACCAGTAAATTAGAGCTCAGGCTTTGAGTACGCTCTCCAAGGGACACTAGGGTAGACTTCATCTCAATGTGTATTCTTTCCTTCCTGCTTCCTGCCTCCAGTTCCATGGAGTTTAAGGTAAATGGCCTAGCACTGCATACAACAAAGGGCCAGAGGATCTTAACTCTGGTTATAGTCTAGAATCACTTGGTGAGCTTTCAAACAAATGTAGATGACAGAACCCACCCTAGACCAATTCAATTAGGATCTCTAGGGTGACACTTGGGCATCACTTAAAAAAAAATGCTCCCCAGTTGATTCTAATATGCAGATAGTGTTGAGAATTACTGATGGAAGAGATGAAAGAGGATCATGAATGTTCTAGTCTAGCAGTCAAGAATTTTAAATCATTATTCACACTTTGGGTAGTGAAATGCAACTATTTTATATCTCAATTTCCTGGCTAGAAATGAAAGGATGAGACTAAAAGACCTTATGTATTTTTCTAACTCTACTACTCTTTAGATGTACTCCTGGATATTTGTATACAAATAAAATTTTATGGAAATAGGGCCAATATAGTTAAATAAATTCTACAACAAATTCTTTAGTCATGAGAACAATATGTGTATAATGTATACGATGTTTTTGTATATAATTTAATGAGATCAAATTCAGAAATTAAATCATTTATTATTTCCCTGCCACAGATACTTCAACAAATTTAAAAAAAAGATTTTAATAAGACTAGACTCTCCCTTATCAACATCATTTAGAGAAAAATTTTATCAGTTCTAACAACTCTCTACTATTCGGTGTTTCCCAGTCATTCTCTATTAATTTCTCAATGTATTTTTGAGAATGTCAAAGATATAATTACACCAGGTTGCTGGGCCACCTGAACAATGTTTTAATTGTCAAAGGCCAAGAGACCTGTAGAATCATTTACCCATTTTTTTCTCCGGAGGTTTAACCAGTGTATGTCAAGGGGTTTAGCATGGATGGGCATAACTTCAGAGTCAAATAGTGGATAGAATTACTGCTTCACTTGAACTTTTATTTCTCTCTGATTCTCACACTTTCTCTCTCATAGCTAATTTCTGACTTAATGTAACTGCATTTTATTGTCCTCATTTCTGGATAAAGAAAGTGAGAGCTGGAAAGCTGTGTGCTTTTCCTAGGCTTCCCAGCAAATACAACAGGGAATTGGTATCAGGATCTTTTATTTTATTTTATTTTATTTATTTATTTATTTATTTATTTATTTATTTCAAACTGAGCAGCTTTGTGTAAGCTCCCACATGTTAAATAAAGTGTTCATTTAATAAACATTTAAGGAAAATAATTTGTGTTCATGGAGTTGAGGGTGATAGAAAGGTAATGAGATGAAGTCTCATCAGGATTCCTCTTAAGAGAAGAGAATGTAAGAGATTTTGGTAACATGATTTGATTATTGCTCAGGATGGAGGCTGAGGTATGAGGTCTGGGTAGAACTGTAGGGCTGGGTAAGAGAGAACTTCTACTTGTTGTTCCTGAGGAGGAGGGAGAGATTAGAGATGATGAGAAAGAGAGACCAGGTAGAACTGAGAGATGATAGGAGATCATGCCCTACCTCAACCCTAGTAAGTCTAGCTAGTCTTGAGTTAATTTCACATGGAAACTAGTAAAAAAGACTTGGTTTTTCATCCAGAATGTCCCAGTATAATTGGAGATGTATGGGGAGGCTATGTCCAGAGATATATAAAGAAGAAGATGGCCCAGCACTTATAGCTCAAATCATGAAATTGGATTCAGGACAAGTTTAAAAAGATGTCTGCAAGGCAGCGAGTGGGTATGGGGGTAGGGAGAGTTAGCTGACATGTGTTATCCCCAAATGAATAGGCTATGACCCATTATCTTTGGCCAAAAATATGAGACTGAATAATTTTAGAGACAACAGTGATGTGAAAATGATGTATTTATACTTTACTAAAAAGTAATTGCCAATGGCAGAATATCCCCTAATGTTTAAAGATATGTAAAGGATTATCAAAATCTAAAAGTATAGAAGTATCACAAATAATGGTGGCATCTTACATTATTTCCTTAGCTGAGGAATGCATTGTGCAGAGGTAAGAATGCTGATGAAGACCAACATTTGCATG
Organism: Myotis yumanensis; assembly: GCF_028538775.1. NCBI lineage: Eukaryota > Metazoa > Chordata > Mammalia > Chiroptera > Vespertilionidae > Myotis > Myotis yumanensis. The sequence continues at coordinate 181,234,300 of NW_027223753.1, forward strand.
ATTATAAAAGACTTAGAATTCAAGGATTTAGTTACATTATTTTGTTTTCCCCTTAGACACAGCATTTCATCGTGTTAGGCTTATGAGTATGTGTGTGTGTGTGTGTGTGTGTGTGTGTGTATCTATGTGTATTTTTAATGGAATCCACCTAATTTTTTAATCTGTGATTAGTTTTCTCAGTGTAAAATTGCTATAATGGGCTTTATTACATTCACTGTATTTGAAATCACTACTGTAGCCTGCTTTATTATTGTTGGTGATGAAATATTGCTAAACTTATCAGAATGTACCAACACAATGAGTTGGACAAGTGAATCACATATTTACATGATGTTCTTTTGTTTAAATGCAAAAGGAAATCCTAAATTATTTTAACAGAGCATATGCCTCTGTAATAAGTCAATCTTGAAAATTGTTTGTAATGAACATGCCCGTTTCTTTAGAAGACAGATGATTCTACTGGTTAAAAATATTAAGCAATTTCCAAAGCACTTAAATTCAATTTGGTTTGACTAGTTCATTACAGTTTTTCATTTAAGCACAGACAAGAGTCCTCAGAATAATGAATCCAGCCTCCAAACTTTCATTCTAAATTTAGGTCAGGTAATTAGTGTGTGTTTCCCACAAGAAACAGGTAATTAAAATGGTAAATGCCCATCTACCTGGAAGAGTAGATATCTTATTTGTGTGTTTTAATGACACTGGAATAATTTAAAACCAAGCCTGAACCACAACTTTTAAAATCTGGCTTTCTCTCTTTGTGTAAATTTGTCATACCTATTTCACACCTTCCTACAGAAATGGCACTTGAGCTAAATGCTGCCTGTGTTCACCTTGGAAGAAAATCAAATGGTATATAATCCGGTATGAACGTACAGTACCGTACTAAATTATATTTTCTGGCTAACGGAGACCAGCAAAGATATTTTAGGCATCAGTAAATGAGAACCCTGCTTAAGGAATTTGTGTTCTGCTGTGTCTGCAGTTGCATAATCACTGGGGATCTGATTAGTTCCAAGGGTGTCTTTTCTCATTTATCATCTAACTTAGATTCATATCCAAATGAGAGTTAATAGGGCCATGATGTGGAAGTTGTCATAATTCCTTAGAGATATTACTTCCCCACACCAAAGTATAGTAATTAATTTTTTTCATGATAAGAGAAACACTTTTTCCATTTAGGTTTCTGGGTACTTTTAAAAATAATTAAAACATACATGATCTTCTTATGAGTCATTGAAAATGAATGTGTTCAGTACAGTGATCATTTTAAGCACTACAGACAAAAAACAACAACTGGTCTTCTGGTTTGACTCATAAGTATTGGAGAGCTTTCTTGTACAGTAAGCATATATGAGCTTCTAAATTTCAGTGTGGTGAGCCAGAGCCTGGACTTTGGGGATTTCCTGGGATAAATGCTTCCCAATAAGTAACTTTTTGAAGATAACTTTTTGTCTGTGCTGGTGGCTTTTCTGCTTCTTCACACATCGCTGCACCTTTTTTTTTTTTTTTTTAGAAAATCTCTCCATCATGCATTCCTCCCACCTTTGTCTGAAGTATTCATATGTGAGCAAGTATGAATTATATTCAACTATTGTCATTGATCCTCAACATTATTTCCCTCTTGCATAGAATGATTACATTACATTTTCTCATTCAGCTCATTTGTTTTGTTTAAAAGCTATGCATTAGATCTATTATAAGAATGTTCTATGTTGGTTACTACTTAGATCCAAAGCAGAAAGAAAATGTACCTTAAGGAATGAATGAATGAATGAATGAATGAATTATTTTAAATGTTTCTATTCCTATTTTTACCCTAAAATATAATTGAAAATAAATTTCTCCTGCCAAATCCAGAAGTAGAAAGTTCTCAAAAAAGGATAGCATTGAATGGAGTTTGTTCAAGAGAAGTTCAATAAAATCCAAGTTATTGATTTTTAGGGATTTCCCCCAAAGATCATGTATAAAATGACCCGGTTTCTTTTCTTTACATCTAAACTATTTTCAGAAGATGTTCTACCCATGATAGATCTTTGATGAGGCACATAAAGAACTGATGTAGGTAGACTGATAAGACAGATGCCATCAATAAATGCCTTCACAAAAATACTTGCCTGTCACAAGTTAATTTGATGCAGTATTTTCTGTCATGAGGGTGGATTAATTTTGTCCATTTTCTCCTCTTGTCGTAATTCTTGTCATGCGAATAAGAATGTATTACAAAGGAGAACATACTAGACATTATAGTTCTGTGATAACTCATTTTTGTGACAAAAAATATAATGAGACCAGACAATAGTGCAAATTCATCATATTCTTACAGTGAACTTAATATTGACTTCCTGGCTTCTGCTCATGATTTTGAGGGCATGTCACTTATGATTTTATACCAACCAAATGATTAAAGAAACCACCATTGAAAGACTTGTGCTGATTACATAAGTCTTTCTACAGGGAAATAATAGAACCATTTTGATTTTCTTTCTTTTCCAGCTTAAACACATATTTAATGTATACTTGCGATTTCATTTTGATGAAGACTCATTGATTTGATAAAGTTACTCAGAAAACGTTATAAGCTTGGAGATTAGACTGCATTTATCATTGAGGAAAGAGTGAATTTTCTCAATAAATCACTATTATAATTCATAAAGGAAAAACAAAGTTTTATAATAAAGAGCCTTTCCGAAATGTTCCTCATATTTTGTCCCAGTAGCTAAAGCAGCAGAGCAATGATTTTTAGTATGGTCTGTAGCACCAACCAGAAAACCCTGATTCAGGAAATACCTCCTCATTAAGCAGACTAGTAGTTTTTAATTGCCTTTCATTTCTACTACCCCTCTTCTAACTCCATGTATTCTCTCATTTCTTATTTTCATGTTGGAACAAAGCAAAAAGCAATTATCCACAATCCACCATTCCTTTTGTACAACTTCAGGAAAATATTTAAACAGAAATAAATATAAGTGATAGAATCTATAAAGAATATTAGAGCTAGAAAAATAGTCCTACAATAGGAATGTCATCTAAGTAACACATTTACTACCATTCTTACGCTCCTTGTGATCAGTGAAAGTAGTACACAAGTACTCTTTCATTCTGTGTTTAGATTGCTCTTCAGAACCCTTCTTTTATTAAAAAAATGTTTTGTTTTGTTTTTACTGGTTTTAGAGAGAGGGGAAGGGAGAGGAAGAGAGAGAGAAACATTGATGAGAAAGAGAAACATCAATCAGCTGCCTCCTGTACACCCTCTGCTAGGGACTGAACCTGCAACCCAGGCATGTGTTCTGACTGGAATTGAACCTGTGACCTCCTGGTACATGGGATGATGCTGAACCAACTGAGCTACACTGGCTAGGCTCAGTGATGGCGAACCTTTTGAGCTCGGCGTGTCAGCATTTTGAAAACCCTAACTTAACTCTGGTGCCGTGTCACATATAAAAATTTTTTGATATTTGCAACTATAGTAAAACAAATATTTATATTTTTGATATTTATTTTATATATTTAAATGCCATTTAACAAAGAAAAATCAACCAAAAAAATGAGTTCGCGTGTCACCTCTGACACGTGTGACAGAGGTTCGCCATCACTGGGCTAGCGCCTTCAGAATCCTGCTTAACACAGCACTAGAAATGAGCTGCTGATAATTGCCTTTGTCTCAGGAGTTGAAGTCTACTAATACTTTTCTTTCATAAAATTCACTGTCTACATGCCTGGCATATGGATAATGTTAAATAAGTGCTCACTGAATGGATGATTAAATGTTTCAAATTTATAAAGAGAAAAAAAAATCCTACATCTACATAGCTGGGGTTTCATTTCTCTTGTGACATAAAATAAATGTGCTTCTGTTAACAAAGTTCTTTGTGATTTGACTCTCCTAATTAGAGAAGGTGAGGGTCATACATAAAAATGCATGTGAGGAGTTATTTAGGTATCTATGTTCATGCACCTGAAATCTATACATTTTTTAGTACAAACATTAACATAAATTCACTCAGAGTAATGTGTTGTGGAAAGTCTGTCACAATTTGCCTTGCTTTTCCCTTTCTATGACCTTGGGTCTCAATTTCCTCAGCTATAACATTCAAGCAGTGGATTTTTTTTCTTTCAATTCTAGCCTTCTACGTGTAGATGCAGGCCAGGCTGAGGAACATACCCTCCCCCATGCATGAATTTCATGCACCGGGCCACTAGTCATAAAATAAAAGAATAAATTTCACTTGACCTGATTTTAAGGACTTATTTATATCTTAGATAATATTAGGCATTTTTCTTTAATTTTCCCCAAGGGCCTTTGATGAAGCTGTCAAAACCCAATGGCTGGTTTTCCTTTTCCTAATTACAATTACCTATAGGAAAAATAGGAGATAGTATTATTTTCTTGTTAGAAACCAGGTATTCTATTCTGGTGTTGAAATAATATCTCCAGCCTCTTTGAAGTGAAGCACAAAGAATAGTCTTTGACTGAGGCTGAATTGATCCAGAGAGAGACCCAGTCTTTTTTTTTTTTAAATGTTTTTATTGATTAAGTTATTACATATGTGTCCTTATCCCCACATTACCCCCTACCCCCCCCCCCCCACTCATGCCCTCACCCCCCTGTTGTCTGTGTCCATTGGTTAGGCCTATATGCTTGCATTTAAGTCCTTTGGTTGAACTCTCTCCATTACCCCCACCCTCCCCTACCTTCCCTCTGAGGTTTGCTGGTCTGATGGATGCTTCTCTGTCTCTGGATCTGTTTTTGTTCATCAGTTTATGTTGTTCATTATATTCCACAAATGAGTGAGATCATGTGGCATTTATCTTTCTGTGACTGGCTTATTTCACTTAGCATAATGCTCTCCAGTTCCATTCATGCTGTTGCAAATGGTAAGAACTCCTTTTTTACCACAGCATAGTATTCCATTGTGTAGATGTACCACAGTTTTTTAATCCACTCATCTACTGATGGGCACTTAGGCTGTTTCCAAATCTTAGCTATGGTGAATTGTGCTGCTATGAACATAGGGGTGCATATATCCTTTCTAATTGGTGTTTCTAGTTTCTTAGGATATATTCCTAGAAATGGGATCACTGGGAGTTCCATTTTTAGCTTTTTGAGGAAACTCCATACTGTTCTCCACAGTGGCTGCACCAGTCTGCATTCCTACCAGCAGTGCACGAGGGTTCCTTTTTCTCCACATTATTGCCAGCACTTGTCGTTTGTTGGTTTGTTGATGATAGCCATTCTGACAGGTGTGAGATGGTACCTCATTATTGTTTTGATTTGCATCTCTCGGATGATTAGTGACTTTGATCATGTTTTCATATGTCTTTTGGCCTTTCTTCTGTCTTCTTTAAAAAAACATCAATTTAGGTCCGTTGCCCATTTATTGATTGGGTTGTTTATCTTCCTTTTGTTAAGTTGTATGAGTTCCCTGTAAATGTTGGAGATTAAACCCTTATTGGTAATAACATTTGCAAATATGTTCTCCCATGCAGTGGGCTTTCTTGTTTTTTTTTGTTGATGATTTCCTTCACTGTGCAAAAGCTTTTTATTTTGATGTAGTCCCATTTGTTTATTTTCTCTTTAGTTTCCATTGCCCTAGGAGCAGTATCAGTGAAGAAATTGCTTCGGCATATGTCTGAGATTTTGTTGCCTGTGGATTCCTCTAGTATTTTTATGGTTTCCCACCTTATGTTTAAGTCTTTATCCATTTCAGTTTATTTTTGTGTATGGTGTAAGTTGGTGGTCTAGTTTCATTTTTTTTTTTGCATGTATCTGTCCAATTTTCCCAACACTATTTATTGAAAAGGCTGTCTTGACTCCATTGTATGTTCATGCCTCCTTTGTCGAATATTAATTGAGCATAGTGGTTTGGGTCGATTTCTGGGTTCTCTATTCTATTCCATTGATCTATATGTCTCTTCTTGTGCCAGTACCAGGCTGTTTTGGAGAGACTCACTCTTGAGTCTTCTGGAAGATCTGCTTCCTTCTGAGAACAAAAGGCCCAATCTGATTGGATTCTTGCAAAAGGTACTCACATAGGAAACCTCAGTTGACCAATGGGGAAGCAGCTATTTGGCCAGGCAGTCTTGGGATGAATTTAGCTGCTGGTTGGCAGGTGGGGGTACATGTAAAACACCACATCCAGGCCACACAGTAATTTGTTTTTAATTACCATATTTGCTTGGGAAAGGCTGTGAGGTCCACTGCTCATGTTGGTGTGCTAACTGACTGTTTGGAGATTTACTAACTGGGTTTTACACAGTGTCCTTTCCATAGCCTGTGGTGATCCAAATAGCATGTCATTTATTTCATTCTTCTAAAACTTTGTCTTAATATCTCAAATAAAGATAAAAGAGAAAACGTATCTCTTATTAAATCCCTCAACTTTAAATAGTCAAGACTAAGAATGTATTACCCTTTAAACATGTCTTTGATTTCATTTTGTTTCCTGGCTTACAAAATGGAATATTTTTGTGTGAAATGTTTATGAGTGTCAACAAGTAAATGCTGATTTATGTGCATGCTCTTACAGCCAGGGAGGTGGGACATGGGAGAGGATGGTGAGGTGGGTGTGAAGAGAACAGCCAGGGCACAAGAGAAGCCAAGCAAATGGCTAGCCAGGTGTCTGCCCAGCAGGTAGCGTGCCCAGGGGCAGAACCTGGCAGCCCACGGTGGGTCGGATGGAGTTCAGAGGAACACAGGTGCTGGGCAAGTCCACGCCCACAACTGGGAATAGTCATGGCTCAAGCTGGGCTGGATGAGAATAGGCAGAGAGATGACCTACATGAATGAAGAAGAGGCAGTCAGAACTGGGTCAGGGACACATTGGAGTTAGTGAATGAGAAGGTGAGTATACATGTAGAAGGGCTGTGTGAAATTCTACTGGCCAGAGAGGTAGTTCTCTTCAGATGCTGAACTAAGAGCAGAGATTGTATTATTATAATTATGTCTCCAGGGCCTCAAAGCTGTTGGGGTGAGGATAAGAGAATAATATAAATTATTAGTGACCTAAGAAGGGTCTGATTGTCAGTGCTTGTTGCATTTGTATTGATATAAAATTCCTGATACAAGTTTAAAAAATGTAAAAATCCCATTTGCATATTTAGCCAGTCTTTGATTCCTGAGGTTGGGGGTGCAGTTTTTGTTTTTGTTTTTTAACTGGTTGTACTCTAGTCCAGCCCTTCAGGGTCTAAAATAGTTCCTGATGGATAATTGTTCCTTAATAAGTTTCATGTAATATTTATCAGATAAAAGATAATTTTTCTTTCTGTAATGTTTTAGCCCCAGATCGTAAAAATTAAAATCATGGCTCTGTGTCCACAAGAATTCAACATAAGCAGAATGAAGTTTAAAACCTTTACCTAAATAAACCTAGGTACCAATTCATTTTGACTTGTTAATCTAAATATTTTTACTTTGTTCTTTTTGGGAGATGGGTATAGGTTATGCTTTCTGCATAATTGCCTGAATTTTAAAATATATTTAGTTATTGTCAATACTGTAGAAGTCATTATTGTATTGGAGTGCTATTAATATGATATTTTATGGTCAGGGATTCAGGAATTCTGAATCCTGGACCCAAAGTACCCACTATAAATAGAAAGATGAATGTCTACACCCATGTGCTCAATAATATTTATCTTTTTAAAAAAATTACACTCTTAAAATCATGGCTAAATGACCACTTCTCCAACTGGAACCACACCCTCTTCCTTGGCAGTGATGGGGTGGTGGGATGAAATAGATATTACATAGGGTGTAGAGCAGCAAGTCAGATTTTTTGGGATTTAGTTCATTGGATTTAATTCAGGTTCTCTACCACTTACTAGTGTTATGATGTGGTTCAAGTCATCTCATCTATAAATGGGAGCAATAACAGTACTTACTTAAATCTGACGATTGTATATGCTCATATATGTATTGCATTTAGGACACTGTCAGAACCACACAGTAAGCACTATATGTGTTGGCTATCGTTAATACAATTCTGACTAAAATAATTATTAATTTTGATTCATATTTTAGAGGAGGGAAATGACTAGAAGTTAGAGAGAAGAACTTTGACCTCTCTTAAAGGCCAACAAATATGGTGGTAGGCAGTATGAAAATAGAAACATTCATTAGAAAATTGGAGCAATTTTCGCTCTACCTAGACATTTAACAAAGATTTTATTTTCTGTCCAGATGTTTGATAACATGGTGGGCATGATGTATACATTTTTTTATGAATAAAGATGATAAAGTCATAGATCACACTAGAAAAGAATTACTTATATACAGATTAATTCTTTGTGCTTTTTAAAGCTGTGCTTTCATGACAAGTGTAATTGTGAGATAATATTGATAGAGAATTCAAGGCATGCAATTAACACAAAATGGTAATAACCAAGCATACTGTAATCTACTGATAATGATAAAACAAATTTATTTTATTAAAACAAGAAAAGAGTTCTGACATGAAAATATACATGGAGGAACCTGAAAGGTAAAGCAAAATTTGGATAGCCAAGTGATTAAAGTTGATCATCCTAGGATAATCATGACTCTTATAAAAGTTGTTACCAGAACTTTGCTGAGCGATGTTACTCCAATGCCCAATTGTGACATCAAAATCAACACACTCACCTAGATAATTTTTTTCCTGAGATTGCCTTCTGTTGTTTGAAATCACATTTAATCCTTCCACAATAGGAGGCTGATATACAATTGTGAATGCCTGAATCACACTGATTTACTCCCTAATTTCACTTGAGAAAACCACTTTATAAACTAATATTCAGATTCTAAGCAGAAAAGGAATAGAATACAAAATAAAATGTCCACAGGGGGTTTTAGCATTTCATTTGGGGTGTCTTATTGAACATTAAAATGCAATGTAATAAAAAAATGTTTAGAAGAGATGAGATGATGGTGTCCTTTTGAATAACTCAAAGGAAAAAAAAACCCCACTGCCTCAGATTTGAGTGCTACATTTTATTTATAGCTTCAACTGATATCTTGACTTCAATCATGGAACCTCTAGTTAATTTGCAGAGTTGGTTTTATAAGCCTCCTGGGTGAAGGGAAATAGCCCGAGCTGATTGGCCCATCACTAGGAGGCTAGCTGCAAAAAACAGGAGGAAAGATGAAGAGAACTAGTCAGCAGTGTGAAAGGTGGAACAGAAGTTTCCCAGGGGAAATGTGCGTGAGTGGAAGATTAGTTTCAAAACCTAAGAACTTGGAGGACAATGGAAGGGCAAGATAATAAGAGAGGAAAAATAGAAAGGGAGGGAACTCGGCTATACTGTGAGCAAATAGCTTGTTTAAAGGAGAAAAATTCAAATTGGATACTTAAAAAATATTTGTAGACCAAAGAGGTGAACATGGCAATACAAAATATTGTTAATAGCTATGCTTTTTAATAGCTATTTTATAGAGCTTTCCTGAATACCATGTTTTTAAACAAAACAAAATAAAACTGAATTTCCTTAAGTAAATTTGAGAGTATACTCATCTAGCTTATAATATACAAGAGGCCCTGTGCACGAAATTTTGTGCACTGGAGTGGGGGGTTTCTTCAGCCCAGCCCGCATCCTCTCACAGTCTGGGACCCCCTCACAATCTGGGATCCCTGCTCCTTACTGCCTGCCTGCTCGCTCCTTAACACTCGGCTTGCTGCTCCTTAGCGCTGCCTTGGAGGTGGGAGAGGCTCCCGCCACTGCCACTGCACTCACCAGCTGTGAGCCTGGCTTCTGGTTGAGTGGCCGCTCCCCCTGTGGGAGTGCACTGACCACCAGGGGGCAGCTCCTGCATTGAGTGTCTGCCCCTGGTGGTCAGTGCACATCATAGCGACCAGTTGTTCTGGTTGTTCTGCCCTAATGGTTGCTTAGGCTTTTATTATCTAGATTTGCACTTAGAACGTGTGTAGACTATATACTTTTGCATTTGTGAATAGATTATATTTATTTTTTGTATTTATATATTGTTTTATTATATTATTTTACATGACACACATGTTGGACTATGTTAATGTAATATATATTTAGTTTGTTCTAGCCTCCACTTTTCTTTAAGGTGAATATTATTTCCCTGAAAGATAAACGTTGTTTAAAAGAGTTGTTAAATATTATTTTGTAGAGCAGAGTCATTTCCAAATGGACAATGCTCAGTTAAGGGGACTTTGAGGATCAAATCTGTCAGTTCTACCTTTCAAATATATGCGGAAGCCCATTGCTTCTCATCCTCTCCCCTGCTGCTCCCCACTATCTTTTACTAGATTATGGAAATAGCCTTCTCACCAGTCTCCCGGCTTCTACCTTAGTCCCAAGATCACAGCCAGAGAGGTGCTGTGAAAATGAAAGGCACACCAGGCTACCCCTCTGCTCACACTGAAGGCTCCCGGTCTCACTCGCAGTCCAAGTCCCTGCACGTGGCCTGCAGAAAGGCCCGGAAGCTCCGCAGAGCCGAGCCCGCGTGGTTCAGCCTTTGTATTTGTATTACATTCAAGGCACTCCTTTCCACCGGGTGATTCACTTCAAACAGGCTGGAAGTCACCATTTTGCTTCCAAGTTCCACAGACCGGGACCTAATTTCTGGCACTGCGTTCGCTATAACCCAGTTCTATTAGAATATAACCATTTGGCAGTTGTATGGAGTTTGTCATAATCCGGGTTCACCTGTTATACTTATCATAACTCACACTATGCTTTAATGATTTCTATCTGGGCCTGTTGCTCAATGCCCAAGGTTGAGAGTTCCAAACTAACTTTTGAGGAAGTTGGAATAAATATTAAAATTATCATTTTGAGAGTAGAAAGCTAGAGATGGAGATGTGTGGCCGTAGAAATTTGAAGGTCATTTTTTTTTTTTTTAAATTGTGAGGAGGTATGCTTTTGACTTAGAGTGACCCAAGTAGGTCAAAACAGAGGGAAATGTTTTACTGAGCTTTTAAGATGTTTTCTAGTAAAGGACAGACGCAGCATCTATAATTGATGAGAATGCAGCATTAAATAAATATTAGATAAATTTTGCACTAGATATAATGGTTCCCAAACTTAGCATTCATTGGTAAAGTACAAATGCAAGGGCTTGCCTATAATATTGTGATTTAGAACTAGAGTGGACTCTAAAATATGTTTATTTATTTATTTAAATCCTCATTTGAGGATATGTTCTTAATGATGAGAGAGAAAAAGAATAAGAATAAGAATAAGAATAATAAGAAGAAGAAGAAGAAGAAGAAGATCAAACTTAAAACTAAGGTATGTGCCCTGAACGACTGGGGATCAAACCTGCAACTCAGGTATGTGCCCTGACCTGGAATCAAACCTGTAACCTTCCCAGTGTACATTCCAATCAACTGAACACCTGGCCAGGGTGAAAAATATGTATTTATTTAAAAGTAGTCCCTCAACCACCTGGCTGGTGTGGCTCAGTGGTTGAGCGTAGAGCCATGAACCAGGAGGTCAAGGTTTGATTCCTGGTCAGGGCACATGCCTGGAAATGAGTACCCAACTTTGAAGGAATTAGATGCAATGGAAAGGGAAGGAACCAGCAGAAATGAATTGACTCACACTAAGAAATAGCTGAGGACGTTGCAGCAGATTTCTCCCGTAGAACAGAGACGTATACAATTTTATATTGGGGAGCAGCAACAATAAGTTTCCCCTGCACACATGCTTTCTGAACAAAATGCAAAGTAAGACCAAACAGTAGGGAAGATGAGGGATCCAATAGCAATCTCATTGGATGCGGAGAAGGTGGCTTCCTAACCTGAAGCAGAGAGTCAGGCAGCCTCTCCTCAGGGAAGGGGACTTTCAGCAAAAGCAGGTGTCCTGCCTCTGCAGGAGGGCTGCTCCCAAGAGAACGGGAGGTGCGGGGAGCTGAGCTGTGCATGCCAGGTTCCTCTTCCAAGGTCACCAACAGGTCACTTGCTCCTCCTCCTTGGAGATGAGTAAAGGTAGGGCAAGAGGCCAGGCGCTTTGAGGGAAAACCCCTCCTCAAGCAAATGAGAGGAGAGAAAAGTGGGGAATAAATGCGCCCTCCTAGACACCATCTTCCATCTAATGAGAGAGAAGCGGGACTTGCAATGGAAATTGGAATCTTGAGTAGAATTTGGAGGGTCTTCCTTTGAGTGGAAGAAACGGTGAGATGGGTGGGAGTGGACCTTTTCTAGGTCTCATATAGAAACTTCAGTGTCTGGTCTCTTTTACCTGCTCTGAAATGAAAGCTTCTGCTTTCTTCCAACACTGAATTTCTCTCTTTTGAGTGGCTCCCTTGAGAAAACCTGCCTCCACTTTAGCTTGAGATTCCATCCAGCCCATTACATGCAGCGAATCTCCCCGCCTTGCACACATCGTTCTGGAATAATAATAAAAAAACCCCATGTCCTCAGGAGACAGAAATAGAAGGGCTAATTTTTGAAAGGTTACCACGTTGAAGACTTGTCTAGTAGCATTGTTGATATTTTATTTTCAGGACTAGAAAAGCATCTAATTTGAAGGAGTAGGGAGTAAACAGCAGTGCACAAAATTGGCATCATATTAAGCCTGCACAGTCCAGCTTCACTGAGTGACACTGGCTAGAGAGAGCTCTATGGTAACCTAGGAAATAAGAATTTAGAGTGTCAGCCAACAGAGAAAATCAAATTATTGTCAACTTGCTACAGGAACTCTGTTCAAGCAAATATGTCATGCAGTCAGTGGCAGACGTTTCAAAAGCCATGCCTCTCGGTGAATAGATTGCTTGGTTACTCCCTTAAAGCATTTTCATTTTTAATCTCACCTTCAAGATATTTTATCCCCAGTTCTGTTCCTGTTCTCTTGAACCACATAGCTTTCTTCTGCCACCACCAGAAAAGATAACATGTTTAAGAATCATAGTGGAGCAGAGTTGAAAGCAACCTGAACACTTCTAAGGGCTTCATTTTACCCACGTACACTGAGTCTCAGTGACATTAACGGATTTGCCCTAGTTTCCCCTCTCCTCCATAAAGCAGCAACACAGACAGGGGTAGGTAGAACTCAACTCCCCCAAGCAGCCACTGATGATAAAAGGTCACACAATTACTTGACAGCTGACTGTTTTCTATTTGCTCCCTTCTATCACTTTAACATTTCAAAAATGATCTAATTTAAAAAGTCATGCATAACCCTTTATAGCAGCTTCTAGGGTTGATATTTCTGGAGATTCTTGGAGCTGTTCTTGTAGGAACTACTTGTTATAACAATGTTGTTGTTACTATTGATCACTCCATGCTTGACACTCTGCTAAGTGCTTTGCAAATCTAATTTCTTTTAACCTTCACAACTATATTACACGGATCTCAGAGAACTTAAGTTATTCAGGAGATACGATGTCAGATCTCATCAAATTCAGTTACAGCCTTTACCTTCGTGTCCCAGTGAGGACAAGGAAGGGATCATTATTTCTTTAAAGCAGAGACCCTGACTAATCATAACTGAATCCATTAGATCGTGTCAGATAGAATGCTGCTTATTCCGAGGGTTCCAAGTGATATTTCTAATGAGTTGTTCACAGGGACGAGGGGGCGGGGAGGAGTATATTGTTAAATACAGAGATCACAGAGGTTGTCTTGAATACAGCAGTCCCCAGCTCAAGTGAATTATTAACTAAGTCTATGGCCCTGGGCAAGAAACTAATGAGGTGTGGGATCAGGGTGTTTGTTGAGGCTGTGACACAGGTGGCTTACGTTCTAGACATGCATATTGGGAACTTTATGGAATAAGACTGCAAGCAAACCTTCAAATAGCACTTTGTCGTATTGAGTTACCATACAGGGTGCTCATCGCCCAAGTTCGGCAAGGACCTGTGCTAGGTGCTTTGGAAACTCCTTTTTAATTGTCATGACAACTGCATTATTGCCATTTTATATAGAAAAACATTGAGGTTTAAAGAAGGCCTCATGCTAGTAAATGATAGGAGTTGCCCCTGGTGTGAGTGACTGGCTCCTCAGTGTGTTCTCTTTATGTTATATCACAGAACCAACACCAACCACCTCTGCCTCCCTTTAGCTCTGCCCTTTTCTACCCTGCCCTATTCATGCAGTTTGTTTAGAACCTCCTGCATATAACGTATACAGTGGGGCCTTGACTTACAAGTGTCCCGACTAATGAGTTTTTCGAGATACGAGCCGTCTCTCCACTGATTTTTTGCTTTGAGTTGCAAGCTAAAATTCGGGTTACAAGCCAGCTTCAGATACCCCATCGCTAGTTGGCGCAGCGAACATCACAGTGAACGCCACAACATCAGCCCAGCATCACGTGTCTCACTCGTTCACTTTTTGATTTGACATACGAGTAATTTGAGTTACGAGCTCCGTCATGGAACAAATTAAACTCATAAGTCAAGGCCCCACTGTACTTTGAAAACAATTAGGGATTCCATAACTGCTGGTGAGATTGATTTCCCCAAGTTTCCCACTTGACTGATCTGTGACTGACATTCCTAGTCATATACCAGTTGTTTGAGTACTGCACCGCAAGATCACTTAGCAATTGCTATCTGTACAATGTATCAAGTGAGTGTTATTGCAATGACAGCTCATGAGTTCCAAACTGCTTTCATGAACCCAGCGTTTGCTCTAGCAAAGATGGATGCTACCAGTTCAATTGCTTTTCGCCAGTAAAATTGTAACTTGGATGCATGTAATGGGTACACACTAAAATGGGTATAGCAAATACAGTGCAGATGGATCATTTTATATTTTTACAGAAAATAGTTTGATTTTAACCATTCATTTAGTGTTTATTTAGTGCCTGCTATGTTCTGATCGCTGTACTTCACACTAAGGGGAATACAAACATTATTAGATATGTTTCATCCCTAAGTTTTTACCCTAGAAAGGATGGAAATACACGCTCAACCATAGCTCACATGAGCTTTATTCAGCAAAAATGTCAAGGCTCATATACATGTGTATTATCATTCAAGCCTCATTACAGCCCTACAAAACAGGTATCACCAACCCTAAATTTAATGAAAACACAGAGACTGAAAGAGGTTAACGAATACAGTGAGAATGTTGGAGAGCCAGGACTTGAACCCAAATCCTGACTAAAGATCTGGGCACTTTCCACTACTCAAGTTTGCCACCTTGAAGTGGATGGTGCAGAATTACATGCTACAGAAAAGGAAGAACTGTTGGTCTTGAGTGATGAACAAGACTCAAGCAGATGAAGATGAGGGAGAAGGAGGACTTCCAAGGAGGAGATGTGAGAAGAATGTCTAATAGAAATATGAATTAGATGTGCTCAGGGAAGTAGATAAGCCAGAGTGAAAGAAGTAGAGAACTGGTCTCAAACAGAGCTCAGAGACTTGGTTGGGGGGTCAGGTGGGCCAGGTTATATAAGCCATGGATGCCTGTTTATCAAACTCTGACCTTCCCCAGGCCTGGGACTCCCTGGGGGCTGAAGAAATGCCTCCTCTCTGACTCTCCTCTGCTGCCCTTCAGCTGAAACATATTATTTTCTTGTTTTAAAGGTCACTGTAAGTCTTTGGGAGACTTTCACCGACTGTGACAATTCAGATATTCTTCCTTCAAGGAACTCCTAGAGCATGGGTTTTTG
Organism: Myotis yumanensis; assembly: GCF_028538775.1. Lineage (NCBI taxonomy): Eukaryota > Metazoa > Chordata > Mammalia > Chiroptera > Vespertilionidae > Myotis > Myotis yumanensis. Next base: position 181,249,864 of record NW_027223753.1, read on the forward strand.
CCCTGCAAAATTTATCACTTAATAAGATCCTTTGTTTTGTTTTTCCTTAATTGTTTTTGAGTGAGTTTGTCTTATGATCTCACCCAGAAATTGAACTTCTGGAGAACAGGGATTAGGTCTTATTTATTTGAAGCTACTGAAAATTCCTTCAAATATGCATATTATAAAGCAGTGGCAAAATGTAGTTAAGCACAAAGAATCAAGAGCAGGGAAAATTGAATGGGAATGAGGGCCAACATAAGTAAGCACACTTTAAGAATGATAATGCTATTTCCGATAGATGCCAAATTGTAAGGGAGCAAGGTAACTCTTACCATCCAAGAGGAAGAAACATACGGTGTCTTCAGGTAAGCTGCACTTTCCTCAGCAATTACTTGTAAAAGATTAATTTTGACTTAGATCAAGGCACATTATTTAACAAGTTATCAAAAGTAGTGTGCCAACTATGGCACATTATTTAACAAGTTATCAAAAGTAGTGTGCCAACTATCTATCAATGAATTGTCGCTTAGCTCCAAGTCCACTCTTCATTGCCTGCTATGCAAAACCGGAGCAGGACTAAGTATTTCTCCTTTGCCAGGCAGCATGGTGTTAAACTTTGTCCACAGAGGGTTCCAGAGAGACACTGCAGGACGTGGCGGCTTCTCCTTCGGGCCTGACCTGCTCCTTGCAGAACCTGTCATGTCTTTATGGGCAGCTTCTCATAAAGTTCTGAGAGCTGTATTCCAGCAAGTGCCGCTGGTGTGGCTCCTCCCAGGGGTTGGCTTCCCCTGGCACCTTGTGCCAAAGCTCTGGAACTTGGTAGCATGTTCCAAGGAATAGCACCTCCCTACCGACAGCTGCCATGACACCCCCTGCCCGCCCCCGTGGCTTCACAGTGAGTCATGAGGCCTGGCACCTCCCCATGGACGACTTTCTCAGCACTGCCCTGCAAGTGGCTTGTAAGAAAGGTCTGAAACACCTCCTCATGCATATAACCCCAGCACCCAGAGAGTTTTCTGGTGAGGGCCACTTCTACGGCACCCCCCCGCTGATGGCTTCTTTAGCGGCACCCCCAGAGGATGGCTTTCCAATGAACCCCACCCAGGCAGCCATCAACAAACTTTTAATATCCATTTCCTTACAGAATTGGTACAGGTTTAACATATGGAAAACATTCAGGAATGTCTCACTGTGCTATCTGGCCTCTAACCCTGATGTTGACCCTTAATGGGGATGTGACCATGGGCATATTTCTTAAGGGCATTAGGCTTAATTTTTCTTCTACAAAAGGAAATGAAGAGAATAAAGTTGTACATCTATGAAATATACACTGAGTGGCCAGATTATTACGACCACCTGATGTTTGTAGGCAAATTAGCCGTACACTGCATTGTATGGAATATGGAAGCCGAAGGCCTGTTCGAACACCTCTGCTGTCTGCAATTACCAAGATAAAACATTTCCAATTCACACAGGAACACAAGGATTGGACAGTTGAGCATTGGAAAAAAGTCATGTGGTTCGATGAATCATGCAGATGGCAGAGTGAGAATTTGGAGGAAACAGCATGAAAGCATGCACCCCACATGCATGAGTACAACCCTTCAAGCTGGTGGGGGCAGTGTTATGGTTTGGGGCATGTTTTCCTGGCACGATTTGGGCCCTTTAATTCATGTGGAACAACATCTGAATAGCACAACATACCTAAGTATCGTTGCTGATCAGGTTCATCTTATCATGTTGATGGTATATCCCAATGGAGATGGCTTCTTCCAACAAGACAATGCACCATGCCACAGTGCTCATATTGTGCAGGAGTGGTTTCAAGAACATGAGGGAGACTTTACCTTGCTTAGGTGGCCCCCACAATCACCAGATCTCAATCCAATTGAGCATTTGTGGGACAAAGTTCAAAGAGCCATCAGGCAGCTGGTTCCACAACCATCAAATCTCACAGAACTGGACAGTGCTATTCATCGGGCATGGTGTCAGATTCCTCGCATCACCTTTCAACATCTCGTGGAGTCAATGCCAAGAAGAATCAACGCAGTATTGAAGGCAAAAGGTGGCCCAATGAAGTACTGATAGGGTGGTCATAATAATCTAGCTACTCAGTGTATTTCAATTATTGGATTCACATATCCTCAAAGTGTCTGTTCACTTATAACCCCTGCTCTAGGACTAAATTTAATTCCCAGTGTTGTTAAGTAAGCATGACCCTGAGTATCTGCTACCTCTCAGGGACTTCGTAAATATACTCTGTTGTGTTCTCCAGAGCCACCTACTCTAGGAAGGAGACCTGGGAGTCTTTGTCTCTGCTCCTACCATACTCACTGATCAAGCTAACTACCATGAGTCATGCTCATTGGTTATGTCTTGTCTATGGCTGCTTTTGCTCTATAATGGCAGAGCTGAGTAGTTGGGACAGATACCATATGTGGCTCTCTCTTTCACTTGGCACTGCTGCTTGATCCATAATGAATGGAAGTTAAAATTCAACAGCGTTTTGAGTGCTAGTCATACCACTGACATTTAGTTCTATTTGTTTTTCAGTTACCCGTGCATACTAAGCAAGTCAAAGCAAGAGGAGAAAGACAAAACCCCTAACCATTGTGAACATTTTCTTGGGCTATGTATAAACACAATTCTGTCTCTATGACTAATTCTTTTTTCTTAAACTTGCATTAAGCAACTGATTGTTGAAAGCAGTGTGCTAGATGATATGGTGCTTCATTTTCTTCATGCTGAATACTGGCACAACAATCAATGTATAATAGGACAGATGTAATCAAGAATCCCTGAAAATATTCTTACCTCGTCTGTCTGTATATTTAACAAATGTTTATTGAATGCCTATGTCTCAGGCACTTTTTTAGGTTCTAGGGGAACAAAAGGAAACACAAATACCACTGAGCTTACCATTAGTGGAAGAGGTAAATAATATCAAATAACCACATGCAGGAGTCTGTTTGCAACAATGAACAGTGTTGCATGGGAGTTGGTGCATGGGAGTATGAATCCAAAAGAAAGGCTTTCACTTAGGGATGTCAGAGAGGCCTTTACTGAGAACTTACCCCTGAGCTGAGAACAGAAGGGTGAGTAGTAGTTAACAGAGTAATAGGAGAGGGAACAGTCCCCCATTCAGAGAAAACTACATGTGCACAGATCCAATGTCAGGAAACAGCACAGCAAGTGCAAGGAGAGGTACAAAGCCCTGTGTGACTGGGGAGCAGGGAGCAAAGGGAGGGTGATAGAAGATGGGGTGGATAGGCAGATGGTGACCAGGCAATACAGAACTTCATAGACTCTATTGAGTGTTGTGTTTTTCCAATAGGCTGGGGAGCCATTGAAATATTTTAGGCAGAAAGGTGGGCACTGCCAGGTATTGTTGAAATTTACAACTTGGCGATCTCTCAGGAAGCCTTGTAGAGAATGAACTGGAGGTGGTCAGAATGGGTCTATGTGGGCCAGTGAGGTGGCTGGTAAATAGGATTAAATATTTACCATGAAATAGTTTGCCTCAATTTTAACTGGAGACTGTTGGGTCTTTAGAAGAAATAATTATTTTCCAAATCAAACTGTGATGCAGGCCTTTGCACTCCTCATCTCCCAAATATTTGTGCTTATTTATGGGCTGGGTTTATTGCCGGTTCCTGGACTGTCTTGCTGTAAACAGCTAAAGCATCCTGATACAGGGTAGTAATTGCAATGTAAGATCCAAATCCTCCCCTCCAGTCATAAACCAGACATGAATTCCTAACAGCCAGGCAACTGCATAGAGTGTACCGAGGCACAGTTGAACCGGGGTTTATATCTCCTTGATGAACAAATTGGCTTATCACACAGGCTGTCTGATCGTTAGCCTCACAGCCAATCGCTAAGACAACAGAAAATTGCAAATCCTCTTAGCCTGTGAATTTGGCAGTGTCTTGTGGACTTGGTAATAAACTCTATTTCCAACTGTCTTCATAAAAAGTAAACATATAACAGTTGAAAGCCACCCTGCAGGATATAGCAGGCATTTTTCAGAATTGTTTTGGTGATACCAATGTTGTTATATTAAAACTTCAATTCTATTGTTTAAATGAAACTTAATTTCTTTTATTTGCCTTTTGTCTTGCTTTGCCTCAACTAGAAGGCATGGGATTGGACTTTTCCCCCTAAAATTTTCAGTGGTGTATGGCAGTGAGAGTGATCTATTCACTAATTAAGCTAATGACAAATGTAATCTTTCTATTTAGGTCATTGTAGACGTCCCCTTTAAAATTATAAACTTGCTTGGTGCATAAGACTTAATAAGAACTAGTGCCTGAGGCATGCTTGTTATAGGTAAACAAGTATTTCTACAGTAGGAAAAACATGAAAATAAGTTGTTATATCCACTGCTGTATTCTAACTGAAAAACTCAAGTAGAAAATATTTTGCATTCAACTTAGTGATTACACAGCTTCATTTTATAGGAACATGGATTATCACACTGAAAATTCTGAAAAATAATTCACAAAAATGATTTATTTTCCTATAGATGCCCCTACCAGATGTTTACCAATGCAGAGATTTACTAAATGGTGCTCTCTTTAACAAGTTAAGAATCTAAAACTTAGCTGTAACCCATTTTAAGTTCCAGGAATTATAGAACTTGGGGAAATTATTTGGAAAGTGGTATATAGAAAAAGTTCGACATACTTTCTCTTTGTGGCTTTAACAATACCTAAAAGTGGCTGATGGTTCTTTATTAGTTACTACTTATAGAATCTAAAATTCTTAACATGATATCCAAGGCATTTCTTAAGCACTTACCATGTTATATCATAACCTTTTATTTAATGTATCCATTACAATATGATGATATGTTACTTTTTTATTATTTTCATAACAAGTTACTACAGACGTAGTAGCTTAAAATGACACAAATTTAGTATCTTTATAATTATGTACGTAGCAAGTTTAATTGGAGCTAAAATTAAGGCTCTTCCAGGAGAGAGTCCTCTTCCAGGCTTATTCAGTTCTTATTGTTTCAGAATTCAGTTCTTTGCAGTTATCAGACCCAGGTACCCATTTCCTTGCTGTAAGCTGAGGGTACCCATCTTCTAGAGATCATCACATTTTTTCGTTCCTGGTCTTCTTCTCCATCTTTGAAGTCAGTTATGCCAAGTCATGTCCTTCTCATATTTCATTTCTCTGACACACCATTATGTCTCGTCCATGTTTAAGGATTCATTTAATTAGATTGGACCCATCTAAATACATCCATGAGTCTCCCCATCTGCAAGTAAGCTGATTAGCAACTTAATACCATCTGCAGCCTTAATCCCCCTTTGTCAGATGATGTAATCATCACAGGATTAGGATGTAACCATCTTTGGGTGGGTGGGGAGGGCAGTTTTCTGCCTACCACACACTTTAATAGATTTTTTATGTGTTTGCTCATTCCTGAGGTGATGACACTATAAACAGTTTATCTGTGTAACTGTAGCACTTAGTAAAATAGGTCTGGTTGTCAGTGGTCATTCAAAACATCCCATACTAAAGGCCGAGTGCATGAAATTCATGCACTGGGGGGCAGTCCCTCAGACTGGACTGTGAGGGAGCCTCACGATTGATTGCCCCACAGACTGAGGCCCCGCCCCCCTGCCGCAGTGCCACCGGCCAGGTAGCCTGGGCAGGGGGGCAGGGCCTCCCTCTGTGGGGCAATCAATCGTGGGGCTCCCTCTTTGGGGTGATCAATTGCGGGGCTCTGTGATTGATAGCCCTGCAGAGGGAGGCCCCACCCACCTGCCACAGCCCACTGGCTGGTGGCCTGGGCCTCCCTCTGCAGGGCAATTATGGGGCAATGGCAGGGCCCCTTGACCAATCGCATCACACCTGCCTTGGCTGGCCTGGCACCAGTGTGTGTCATAGTGTGGTTGTCTGGATGGTCGTTCTGCTGTTTGGCTGTTCAGTCGATTTACATATTGCTCTTTTATTATTATAGATTATAAAAGCCTAATATGCTAAGTGTCCAGTCATCTGGTCATCCATTCAACCAATAAAAGCATAATATGCTAATGATATGCTAAGGCCACTCAACCGCTTGCTATGACATGCACTTACCACCAGGGGGCAGACAGTCAACCAGTTGACCAGTCACTATGATGTGCACTGACCACCAGGGGGCAGGTGCTCCAACCTGTAGGTTAGCTTGCTGCTGGGGTCGGGCCAATCAGGACTGACTGAGACAGGCTGGACACATCCTGGAGCCCTCCTGCGGTCCCTCCGTGGCTGGCCAACCTCCCGCGTCCCTCCCTGGCCCCAATTGTGCACCGGTGGTGTCCCTCAGCCTGGCCTGCATCCTCTCGCAATTTGGGACCCCTCGGGGGATGTTGGAGAGCTGGTTTCAGCCCAATCCCGCAGGCCAGGCCAGGGGACCCCACTGATGCACGAATTTGTGCACCGGGCCTCTAGTGTTTAAATAATGAGAGAAGAATTAAGTTTTTAAATAACTAGCCCCAAATATAGAATCTCAATTACCAATCAGCAAGGAATCTTAGTTCTACTATTTAATGTGTTAGATATGAAGATGCTTTGAAACACAAGTATTACATAATAATGATATGATATTATTTTAATGATATGGTATTATTTTATGTTTGCTTTGGTGGCTAACATAACATCTGTCCTCATTCCCTTCAACTTGTTTGCTTCCACTATGGGTTCTAGGACAGATGCTCACTTCCTCAGTCTCTCAGCTATGGGAAAAAAAAAGACACATTTCTGGCCAATGGGTTTAAGCAGGCATCTGCTAGGGAAGATTCTGCGAAGGCTTGTGGCTTTCCTGATAAAAAGGGACAGATGCAGTCCGCACAAAGTGCTACAACCCAAAGAGTTGGAGGGCAGCAGATCAGAGCCTGAGTCTTTCATGGCATTATTAATTAATTAAACCGACATTGGTGAACAGCCACATCCAAACTTTGTGTACAAGAAAATAAATCTGATTCAGTTCTGTTGCTTTAAGCCAATATTATTCACACAAACACAGAGGCTTTCTGCTCATGCTTATTCTTTATCAGTTTCTCAGAAACAAATTGAGCCCAATTTAATAAAATATGGATTAGCATACTTAAATTTGTGATGGCAAACAGTCTTGAAACTTAGTTGAACTAGCCTAGTGAAAATAAAAATCTATCAAAAACCTAAAAAGAAAATCTTTAAAAGGAAATTTTAAAGGAGAGAATAGTGTTCACTTATTTCTTTTTCAATAGTACAAGTCAAGAAAGTCTTTCAATTTAAGGCCTTCTTTCTTATTCTCTAGAACTAAAAGTGAAAAACACACACAACAGTTATCTATTTATCTTTGATCTAAAAACCAAGACAATTCATTCAGTAACTTTCTTATTTTCTACACTAGTTTAATTTTCTTGAAGAAGTCAACCCATTTGGGAAATTCTAGCCCCAATTTATAAAAAAAGTGTTTTAGAGACTTAGGTCAGCTAGATTTAAAGAAAGGCCAACTGCATGAATATTTACAATTTTTTTGTTTTACTTTCATCTATCAAAGTATCTAGAGATCAAAGCTTTAATCTGATATGTATTAAGTTAATTTCAATCATAATAAAAATCTGAGGCTTCTCTGACATACACAGTTATCTGTACAATTTTGTAAAATGCTTTAAAGATAGAATAAAAGGGTAAGATAATTTAACAATTCAATGCATCCCTTCTGAAGTTTAAGCCTGGTATCTACAATAATAAGATATCCTATTGATATGGAGTCTACATGAAATATCAATCATGTTATAGTTCCAATAGCATCTAGCAAGGAAGCCTTGGTAAAAATCATCAGACATAATATATAGGAATAATCATGCTATCACTGTACTTAAAGTTCACAAATATATTTATTTTTTAGTGAGAATCAATACCTGTTTGGTAAGTAAGACACCGTGTCAACCTTTCGCATGCTTTAAATTATGCTTTAGTCCTCCAGCAATCCTGTGAAACAGGTATTCTTATTGTTATTCTCATTTTTATGGATGAGGAAACAGTTGAACGAGCGGTGGGTGATTTGCTCCTGATGGCACAAGTAGGGGGAACAAAGATTCAAATCGCAATAATCTGATTGTGGAGACAGCTCTGAGCCGCCGCTAGCAGGGCAGAAGACTGGAGACACCACACACACTGCGCTGAGCTTGCTCAACTGCCAGCAGACAGAGCATCTCATAACCTCCAAAGGGCATATCATCAGGGGGATTGAGCTAACCTCTGCATGACAAGCCTTTGAAAACCAAACGTATCGTAATAAACATTGTACATTTTGGTCAGGTGGGGTTGCCATGAATCAGGATCCTTATGCTTCAGGTTTTCTTACTTGGTCTGGACCTTTCAAGGCTGTGTACCTGATTTTGTATTAATAATTCTTTTTATTTTTTTTCCATAAAAGGATCCCCCAAATTATGCAAAGTTCAGGTTTCTAAATCTGAGATCATCTCCGGTTAAGGTAAATAAATACATTGTTTGCTTTCAGGAAATTATTAGTTTGAAACTATTTTAGCTACTTGGAAAAATTCAAGCTGGTGAATAAATTTGTCAATCTCATCCAGTAATTATCAAATGTTTTGTGGTTTCTCCTTAATGAGAGCAGGTGAAGTAATTGGACTTCATGCTATTAAACTGAAAAAAGATATTGTCATTTTTAATATTAATCAAGCTTGACAACATTTTGTTTAGCCCATATGAGATGTAAATTGCTATCAATCATTTTTATACAAAATGGCACTGGTGATATTATTCTTACCTCTCCACATTTATCAAAAATGTGTTAATCTTTTCATTTGAGAGGTAACAGGTTTATTTGAGTGGATTTTATGTCATACCTACCCCTCAAATAATTCCTCCCATTAAAACTCTATCTAACTCTACAAAATGCTGGCAATGCTTAGGAAAATAAGTTGTTCTGTATCCTCCAACATAGCATAGAGATTGAAACTTTAAAAGTACAATGAAGATAGATACAGAGGCAGAGAAGCATGGAACAGACTGTTGAATTACAGTGGGAAGGCTGGGGAGTGTTGGGGGTGGGGGAGGTAAGAGATCAACTGAAGGACTTGTATGCATGCATATAAGCACAACCAATGGACACAAAACACTGGGGAGATGGGGTGAGGGCATGTGTGGGGGGTGGGGGATTAGGGGAGGCCATGGGAAGGTCAATGGGGGGAAAATAGGAGACATATGTACTACTATCTGTAATACTTTAAACAATAAAATAAAATTTTAAAAAAGTACAATGAAAAAGCAAAGCTATATCAAAGAATTAATCTGTCTCTAAATGCTACAAACTAAGTTGCAAACTTAAGAATAAAAGAATGTCTTCAGATTCCATCACCTATAATTAAGGGATCAGATGACTACTGATTGCAAACAATGGGGGTTTGAGGTATACTATGGAGAAGTAGTCAATACTTACCAAGACCACATTGGCATAGTACTGACCAAAACCACATCTCATATTTGAATAGCAGTTGTTGCTTAAATCCAAATTGTTACACTAGGAATCTTGTTAGTAGGCAGTTGAGTATAACATTAAGGGCTTGCAATTTTAAGCAAAGAAATTTGTTTGGATTCTTTGGATTTGGGAATGAACATTTAATTATATACCTATGTATTATAATTAAATAGTAAAGAATTGTGAATAGAATGTGAATCAGTTCTTTATTAAAGTCTATGGGAACTTTTGCTTACAAAGAACAGATGAAATAGGTTTATTAAAGTTGGCTTGAATATTTTAGAAATTTTTCTCTGAGTTGTTATGAAAATCCAGAATCCAGTTAAGGGTAAATACAGCTGACTGAATTACTTCTCATGATTCATTACTTGCACTTTCTCTGTAGCATTTATCAACAGATTGTTTGCTAGGTATTTATGTGTCAGCTTTTTCTCTCCCAAGGTATTTTAAGATCTTACAGGCAGGGCTTCAGTCTGAATGCTCTCTATTGTCCTTCATTACATCTTTATTTGATGGTGTTCAATAGATGGTTGCTAAATAACTGAGTTTTTGTTCAGTTTAGTGGGAGTAAAGTTCAAGAGACATGCATTTGTATGTAGAGAATATTTGTTTACAGGATAAGAGAGGGCCTTGTCTCCCTCGGTTGCTTGTGGGGGTGGGGTTCTTGGGGTACCAGTGGAATAAGAATTTCCAGAGGCCCCATGGATGAATGAGGTATGGAAAAAAGCTTTATTTCCATGATATTACACCCCTGGCTTTCCAAAGTCCCATTTCCCTTTGGCCAGTCATAGAAGAAGTGTAGCTGGGTTTCAGCAGGACTAAAATCAAAGCCAGTATCCAGAGTTTCCTTTCCATGTTGGGGCCGGGTCCAGTACAGCATCAGGCTGGCTAAGCTTGTGTTTCTGCTAAGTGGAGGTCTGCATGGCTGTGGGCCACCAGGGCAAATGCAAAAGAACCAAGAGAGCATGCCCCGAGCAATAAGAGAAACAAGAAAGGGCACCCCTTTGTTTAGGGGATTATGTATTCCCCACATTTTCATCCTCGCAGTGGCCATGCGCATTCTGACCAACTCTCTCTGTCCCCAGGTTTGATTGATAGGCACCTTCCCTAGTCACCCCAACTTTACTGGGCATGCATCTATCTTCTGTTTGTTGGATCCCTCTCCCAGTGTTTTGCAGGGAATAGGCTCTCTGGAGAGTGCAAGACTATGCTGCGACTTTGGGATAAGATTTGGCTGCCCATGGAGGTCATGCTCACATACAATATCCAGGAAATATCTGGAAAAGTTAAGAAAATCTCTAGTATGGATTTTGGCAATGGGTTTTCTAAGGAACTTGCATTAAAATCTCCTGGGATATCTATTAAAATACAAATTTCTGGGTATCACCCCAGTCCTACAAAATCAAACTTTCTAGAAAAAGGGTCTGTAGATTCTCATTTTCACTAATATTTCTAGTGATTCTTGTGGGCACTGAAGTTTGAGAGCAAACATCTTAAGTTACTACTCTTCCACAAGAAATTGGGGGTTGTTTTTTTGTGAGTTACTACTAATGTGTGTGTGCTGTTTTTGTTTGTTTGTTTGTTTTTTAGGGATCCACAAGAAATTTAGTTTACATGGAATATAATAGGAAGCAGTAGTCTCGAAATGGAACCAAATACACCATAATGGTTTGCATTAAATCAACTGAAATTGCTACTAAAGAAACAAGCCCTAATTGCCATTCTTGATAAAATTATTCATTTTTATAAACTAGAGCTTTTAGTGCATTAATGAGATCCAAATCAATCTAACTGGGAGCACAGGAAGCAATTAAAGTTTTGTAGGGAAAGGATGCAAGGAAATTACTGATAGTATAAAGTTTTCTCTGACTTAAGGAGAAATGCTTTTAAATAATGGTAAGGCCTCCCAAGATAATAATTACTGCCTTTCACAAATATAGCTGCTATGAAATTAACTTTTGAACCATTTAGATCAATTATTGTCCTTTTATTCACATCCTCAAAGCACCGGGTCTGAAAAAAATACCAGAAATAAATTCTGTTCTTTCCTTTTTATATATTTATATGGTATAAGCTAAGATTATGACCTGCCAAAAATTTAGTGGGCTACAATATTACCCTTGAACCACTTGCTGTTTTTATTTTATTCAGTCAGTAAAGACCAGAGTGCAAGCAATTATCAACAATGAGTTCAGGTTTCACATGGCACAGATGTGTCTAGGATAACACAAATGAAAACATCCAGCAATTTCTCAGTCTCCTAACTGCTTTTTTTTTCTGCATTAACTCTTCTGCCTTCTCAGGAATCATAAACATGCTTTAAAACTTAGCTCAAATGTAGCTCATACTCAAACATTTTTCTATTCCTCTAATCCTGTCACATCTATCTCCTACGTGCATTTTATTCTGTCTAATTATACTTATGGAAGCTAATGTAATATTATATGCATTTGTATGCACATGTTATCCCCAATTATTGTCCAGATTTCTTATAGTGAATGCCATGTGCTACCTACCTCTATACCCCAAATGCTGCTTAGTACATACTACTCAATACATTGTGAACAAGTAAATAAGAACATTGGAGAATGAATCCAGTTTGAGTTCTAGTTTGCTTACAATATTGTGTCCCAAGTGGGAGTAAGACATGTCCAGTGATCTGGTGAGACAGACTTGCCTGGGGCCTGTCTATATGAAGATCAGGGGCCTCTTGGAAGAGATCTCATCATAAGGGAGAAAAGAACCTGGCATGATAAGCTTGCCAAGAAGAAGTCCTTGTGACTGGAGAAGAGAGCTGATTGTGAAGAGTGTGGGATTTGCCTCTATCCTGTGCCATCTCTCACTGGACTCACGTGTGAGTCCTTTCACTTGAATAAACATAAAAGGGCTTTTGCCCTGAAAACTCTTCAAACACTGGGGCATCAGCATTACTGCCCAGATGCCTTGTAGAGTGTTGGAGATCAGAGTGGGGCGATGCAATGTTTTTCCTCACTGCCCAATAGAGCAGAGCTGGGGAAGGTGTAGTCCGAGCACTGGTGCCAGTCTATCAATTGGTCCATGATGAGGTAAGGAGCTGGAGTCAGAGCATAAATCAATCATGCCAATGAGCGCACTGTTTAATTTAGCTGACATTTTCATTTTATGACAGCAAGACATTCTTGATGAAGGAGGAAATGTGTTCACTTTCATTCTGGCAGGAGCTCTTTACTCTTGGTGATAAAAACTTTGTGGACTCTTCATTAGTCTGTGAGTGTACCTTTGCATCTTAACAGGATCTAGCACATAGTAAATACCTAAAAATACTTAATAAATGTAATGAAATAACCAACAAATAAATCTGGATAGTTGAGCTGAATGGACAGAAAGGATAAGGTATTCTGAGGCAAGTCAGCCCACAAAATCCTCACTTCCTCCTGGATGACCTAGTTTGACCCTAAGTGTACTTTTGTTTGCTGAGACCTCATGTCCCCGCAGGTGGCCATGGTTGTGTCCCTGGGCCATTTAGTTAGAAGCCAGCAATTTAGCATTTATGTTGTGTCTGAATAAAAGTACATGATTCCTGCTTTTAAAAAAGTTATATTTTTGTTGATTTCAGAGAAAGGAAGGGAGAGGTAAAGAGAGGTAGAAACATCAATGATGAGAGAGAATCATCGATAGGCTACTTCCTGCATACCCCCTACTGGGGATTGAGCTGGCAACCCAGGCATGTGCCCTGGACTGGAATTGAACCATGGACCTTTCAGTTTACAGGCTGATCGATGCTCTATCCACTGAGCCAAACCAGCTAGGGCAATTCCTGCTTTTTTTAGTGACCCCAGAGATAGTCAAATACTGAACCATGTTGGGATCTCAGAGGCCCACTAAGTTTAATTGTCTCATTTTATAGAAGAAACTGAAGTTCAGAGTGGCAGAATTAATTGGTCTAAATTATGCTATTGATTATTCCGCTTAGGCAGCGGTTCTCAACCTGTGGGTTTCGACCCCTTTGGGGTTGAACGACCCTTTCATAGAGGTTGCCTAAGACCATTGGAAAACACATATATAATTACATATTATTTTTGTGATTAATCACTATGCTTTAATTATGTTCAATTTGTAACAATGAAATTGGGGGTCACCACAACATGAGGAACTGTATTAAAGGGTCACAGCATTAGGAAGGTTGAAAGGCCTTAGACCAGTGGTTCTCAACCTTGGCTGCTCATTAGAATCACCTGGGAACCTTTTGAAAATCCTGATTTCTGGGTCTCATCCTCTGGAAACTCTGTTTCTTTGTTATGAGATGAGGCCACAACATTAGTAACAAAGAAACAGAATTTCTGGAGGATGAGGCCCAGAAATCAGGATTTTAAAAAGATTCCCAGGTGATTCTAATGTGCAGCCAAGGTTGAGAACCAGTGCCTTAGACTATTCCTTTTTTTTTTTCTCAACAGTTCCTGGTAAAAGATAATCCAGTATCCTTCCCAGGCACTTTGTTGCAAAACCATATACCCAGTGATTATCTATGCAACATACATAACTGCTGGCTCCAATAAAATCACTACATTCATTTATTTAGTTCCAAATCCAGTGTTAATTTACTTAGAGTATTCCAAAACAACTGACAGCACGCTACCTCTGTCCTGGCTCAGCACAGTTTTATAGTTTGACAATTTGCCATTGTCTCCTTCCAGCCTGTTTTTATAGCCTCAATTTGTAAATGTTTTATGACTGACTCACCATTAGTCCCTAGGAGTCTTTTTGCAAAGTCTTATCATTTAGAAAACAACTATTGTCCTCAGAACATCCACCACTATTTGATATCCATGGTGGTATGAGTTCCAGGGGCTGGGCCCCCTAGGTCCTAACACAGATCCTCCGTCCTCTTCTGTCAGCATGCCTGGAACTCATCTGACTTTTATATCTCCCTGCAACACAGCTTAAAGTACCTGACTTCAGGGTGGGTTTATGAGCAAAGCACTGAGAGCAATTAACATTTGAATGAAAGCTACCTGTGATTCCCTATTTAACAGCTGTTAAATGGAATTACTTATCTGCTTCAAACTCCAGGCTGGTGGGTTGTGTGTACCAGACAGGAATGATAATGCACACAGGCAGCTGGGGATTAAGTGGGTTGGATAAGCATAAATCAAATTGCAGTTTTGAAATCCAGGCAGTAATTCCAGTGGCTTCTGAGGAAAAACTCATAGAGATAGATCCATATAGGATACATCACGAATATTTCAGGATATTTCAGTATTTAATTGTCCCAGCTTCATTTGCCAAACCATGAGTTGACTGAGGGCTTCTGGATAATCTAGACCCAAAAGAACTGAAACAGCACTAATATCTTTTCTGTGAGCTAATATTTTCCCTCACATTTCAAATTTGCTTTTCAATGAAATGTTCTTCCAGATGAGTATTGATGATTTTGGCCAAACCAGAGGTTTTGTCAAACACAAAATTTTGTGCTTTGACATAATTCTTTATGGCTCTTATAGAGAACACTAGTGACCCGGTGCATGAAATTCATGCCCATTAAAAGGGAATTAATTCGAGGAAATATTTTAATATTGCTATTTGCCTTTTCTCTAAAATAGAAGTGTCAGAATGAAAGAAAACTAGTAAAATGTATATGAAAATCTTCCTTCTTTCAAAGTCTGGAGCGTGCCATGGGAACCAGAGTCAAGTCCCCACCCAACCACATGCACCTCGAAATCGCGCGAGACCCAGACCTGGCCGGCCCCACCCCCATTGGGCTAGATCCAGATCCAACTGGCCCCAACACCATCAAGCCCCGCTGGGTGGGAGGGCATGGCCTCAGGTCAGCCTGGCCTGGTGCTGGGCCAGGGGTGCGCCTTGAGGTACCCTGTCAAGCTCTGCCAGGCGGAGGGCGCGGCCTGAGGTCCCCCAGCCTAGGGCTGGGGCGAGGGGCACGGCCTGAGGTTCCCCAGCCCAGCACCATGCAGCCTCAGGTCCTGCTGATTGCTCGTTAAGGCTCCTTATGGGAACTCGGCCTCCACTGTGGGCGCAGCCATCTTGTGTTTTGGAATCTGTGCCTCAGCTGTGGGTGCAGCCATCTTGACCATTATGGTGTGATGGTCAATTTGCATATTCCCTCTTTATTAGATAACACTGGGTTGTAAATGGCCAGAGTGAAGAATGGATTAACATGTTAGAGAGACTGTGCTGACTGAACCAAAAATAAAAGATTTGGCAATCACTCACTGGATGTAAGAAATTCGGAAACCAAGATACCCATATGTCAAAGTGAAAAAAATATTTAAAAAAATATTTTTATTGATTTCAGAGAGGAAAGGAGAGGGAGAGATAGAAACATCAATGATGAGAGAGAATCATTGATTGGCTGCCTACTACATGCCCCACACTGGGGATCGAGCCTGCACCCTGGCATGTGCCCTGACTGAGAAAAATCCCTGATCTCCTGATTCATAGGTCGATGCTCAACCACTGAGCAACACGAGCTGGGCTCAAAGTGAAAATTTTTACTTATAAATCCTGCCTATGTTAATCCAAACCATATAGACACATTGGTCAAAATATACACATGACCAATGATGTTATGTATGGGGTCACTTTGGAATTTGGATTATCTGTAGATAATGATGCTCAAATAAGTCAAATACTAAAACTAAAATATTTAGGATTGTAGTAGGTCCCTGTACTAAACAGTGCTTCAACATATTCTATCTTTTGAACCTTGCCGCAACCCAAATGCTGCTATTAACAAACACTTGTTTATTTGTAAAGGTTGAAGCACAGAAACAGTGTATGATTTGTGCTGAGTCACAGAAATAACTGGTTGGTAGAGCCAGGATGTATACTGGTAGTCTGGTTCTCAAGCCTCAGTTCTCAGTCTCTCTACCCTATATTGCAGTTACATTTCCTATCTGTTTATTTCTGGTTGACAAACGTTTGTGATGCTAACTGGAAAATAAATGTAAGTTTATGTGTGTATGTATACACACACACAGCCACACCCACACCCCGTCAGTAATGGCTTAGTGGTTATATTCTGGACTTCACCTCAGTGGCCTATTATAATAATGTCAAGAGTTGTGTAACACCTGTCTTCCTCTGGGCCCTCTGTGGTCCTACTGGGCTCTCCCATGGCCGTTTAGGTCTTTTGTTCCGCCTTGAGTTACATCTCTACTGTTCCCTTTAATTATTGTGTTTGGGTTATGGAGGTTACTATTTTAAGACTTCAAAACTGAGAGTGAATACCCCTTGGGAGAAAATCTTTCTCTTTTCTTGTTTTCCAAAAAATATCAAACAGTATTTCTAGACCCATCTGCAACACTCCCATGTAAATGGCACAACTTTTACTTAGCAAAATGTACATTATGCAGATCATCTGGTATTACATTTGCCATTAATATTTTTATTTACATTTTTGTTTTAGAGCTATTTAAAAAATCAAGTAGCTGTTCATCATCTGAGCAGTGAAAAATACTAATGCATTTTCATTAGTTACCAATGTATAAATTATAGATGAAAGAAATGTATGTTTTAAGAAATGTATTTTTTATATGTTATTAGTACTGAGATATTTTTGTTTTATTCTGGCATGAAAGGTTCATAAATAAACCAAAAGTAGCAACTTCTTTCATGTAATTAAAGCTACAATTTTGTACACAGAAACAGTCCATAGTATAATCCACATAACTAGATTGTAACAAATATTCAATTGTGGATTTTCCAAAAGGTTTAATGCAGTGATATTAATGGAATGTTTTACCCACATAATTACTATTTAGAAAATTTCATTTCTGTAACATTTAACCTTCAGTTCAACTAACACTAAATGTAAAATAAATAATGGAAGTGAAAGCCATTTCTTTATTTAAAATGCAAGCTATCTATTAATAAATAAAACCAAGATTGGGTGTGAAGCAATAAAACATTATGTTACTAGCAATATGCTGCTGTATATTAATTTCCATAGTAACTAACCAGAAGTTGAATCATTTACCCCGGGGATAACATCACAGACTTCCTTTAGGCAAAGCCTGAAAACTTGATCTTACAGCTGTCTGCCAACGGCATTAGCTGTCAGAAAAAGGCAAAAGAAATTGATGGAACCAAATTCTGAAGTTCAATATGTTTGACAGAAGAAAAAAACCCCAAAACACTACCTCCCTTTGATCAGATCAAGTTTTTGTAATAATTCCCAGAATATACAGACTGACTCGAATTAATTTTTAATTAAGTAAGAACATATTACATAGGGTATGACTTTGTTCTCCTCTCAGTAAATTATACTTGTTAGGTAGATTGGACCTTTTGCACTTAATTTTCCATGGCCTTTCAATATTATAATTGTGTGTGCATCCATGTCTTTTGCCATATGATGTTGCAATACTTTCCCCTGGAGAAGGTGGAATATATTTTCCTACCTGAACAATGTTGACCTTGGTCATGTGACTTCTGCTAAAACCAATGGAATGCTGGTGAAGCGAAAATGGCCAGTTTGGGGGCCAAGCCTTGAGAGGCATTATGTGTTCTTGAAATCTTCCTGTGGTCTTACCAGTTGCCATTAGAAAAACTAATAGGAAGATACTGGCCCAAGGAGAATGAAAAACACATGTTGTTCCCTTGAGCATAATCTCTGTCTGGAGTTCAGTGCATCAAATCAGAGCCAAACCCATCTGAGCCAACTCATAAAACCACATAAAAATAAATGCTCAATGTAGGCCATTGACTGTAGGGTGGTTTGTTTTGTAGTATGATCACAGTAATAGCTAGTTAATGTAACCACCATCCATCTAGTTTTCTAAGCCAGAAATTTTGGTATCATAACTTGTTTTTGTTTGTTTTTAAGGAAAACTAGGTAATACTTTTAAAAAAATTCTTGTTGTAAAGAATTGATGCAATAAAGAGTACATAGATGAAAGATAAAAACAAAACAAAGAAAATTGTAAGATGCTAACCTCTTATCCCGCAAGAACATCATTTCAACATTAGGTGAACTTCATTGCAGACATCCTTACCCGCCCCCCCCCCCCCCAAACTTTTTATTTTGAAATAGTTTTAGATTTATAGGAAAATTGTAAAGATAATACAGGAAGCTCTGTATACCCCTCACCCAGTGTCCTCTATTGTTAATATCTTATGTTACCATGATATATTTGTCAAAATGAAGGAAACATTGGTATGTTACTAATAACTACACTATACAATTTATTCAGCATTCACTATTCTTCCTATTTTCCTTTTGCTGTTCAAGGATCCCGTCCTGGGTACCACATACATGTAGTCATCATGTGTCCTTACCCTTCTCTGCTCTGTGACAGTTTCTCAGACTTTCCTTGCTTTGCTGACCTTAACAGTTTTGAAGATTATTGATCAGATATTTTGTAGAATGTTCTTTACTTGGGATTGCCTGATCTTTTTCTCAAGATTAGACTGGCCTAATGGGTTTTTCTCTGTCACATATCAATACTACATTGTATTAATTTCTATAGCTCCATAGTAATTTTGAAATTGGGACAACACTCTAATCAACTGAGCTACCTGGCCAGAACAAAAAAAAATTTTGAATAATGTATTTTTATTTGTTTATTTCTTTCAGTTAATCTGCAAATGTTTTGTACCTTTTTTTTTTTTTTGCATACCATTGCAGCTCTCTTTTTGGGTCTTTCCTTTGCTGTGTTGCGGTGTAAGAACTTCTTGAGTAACCATCTTACTATGTATGAAACGTGTGCCCAAACAGCTTCAGCTTGAGTGCCGGATGTTTTGCATTCTATCCATGTCTGTGGGCAGAAACACAGAGGTAGGGTCTGGCCGGATGCTGTGGAGCTGATGTATAATTATACCTGAGGTTTTGCTGAATATGCTAGTTAGGGCTCCGTGTTGCTTTGTTGAGAGGTATGCTCCGCAGCTGTGGGAAATGCCTTAGTGTTTCTATTCTTTCATTCAGGAAACTTCACTTCTGTAAAATAGTCTTGTAAGCTTCAGAATACCCACTGGTTTGCCTTCCTCCAGATTTGGGAGTATTAGTGGATATTGTCATTATTTTTTCTTTCTGATTGATAAGTATCTGAGGCTGGGGACAGGATAAGAGGAGATTTTCAGTATTTGCATCTTTGTTCCACCCCTGAAATTTTGGTTGCTCTCTTTGGATGCCACTTTTTAAACTTAATTGGATCAGACTGTGTTCTTTTCCTTATTTATTTGCTATTTATTTTGTGAATATATATTGTATATTTTCATATATATACAATAATTATACCATATATACATATAATGAGAAAAAGAGAGAATATGAGTTTCTGTTGATCTGGTTCAACTTGTTAGGTATTTGGAAATGGAGATCCTGTAAGGTAATTTTAGTCAACCATTAAATCAGAAGACTGTATGGGTATTATTTTTGACTCACCTCTTTTTCTCATCACTTATATCAAAGCAATTACCATTCTTTTAAAAACTGAATTTTATCATTTACTGTTTTCCAACTTTACTGCTATTATCTTAGCTAGCTCTCATCATCTCTCTCCTGAATTACCACATCAGTTTTTCACACTGCTCCTCTCCACTGTGGCTTCTGTTCAGCTCATACCTCACAAATACCCCTCTAATCCAATCTCCAAAATAAATGGTTTTTATAAAACAAAAATCTGCATATACCTGTGGTCTATAGTTTTAATGGCTCATAGGAGAAACACCATATGTTTGACATGACTTACCATGTCTTGCATATTCTTTCTCTTGTTCATGTCCCCAGTTTCATCACTTACAAATTCCCAGCACCACCAACATCCCAACTACGCACTTCTGTGCACAGAACTTCTTAAGACCTCAGGACCTCTAATTCTCTTTCCACTCCAGGCTTTTGCTCATGCTGTCACCTTCCTTCACCATTACCGTTACCTGCCTGACTCCTCATTCCAACATCCTTGTCCCTTTGATTAGCTCACTGCTTCCTGGAAACCTTCAGGATCAACCAAATGTGGATAAGAAATGTTTCATGTGCTCCTACAGCATTCTGCACATACCTGTAAAAGAAGAAATTACATTATATGTTTCTCATAATTCTGTCAGATTTGTCCATATGAATGCATGTGGATGTATGTATGTGTGTTAGGGAAGGATTGCTAAGGCTTAAATTTTTTTTTATTGATCTGTGTTTTTTAAATCTGAACATATACTGCTTTTTGAGGAGGAAGAAAAAAGTTGAGATTGTTTTAAAGGTGTTTGACAGGTTTTAATGACACATGAATCTAGTGTAAAATGCCAGACCACAATGATAATGAAAGACGACCTTTCTATCCAGATAAAATAGCTACAAGTAGTTTCCATCAAACTATGGCCAAATAGAATTATATGTGGGTTGTGTTGAAGTCAGAAACTGAATAATTAGGGAAAAGTATAGGGATATGTCTGCATTAGTAGACAGCAATACAAAACTGAATCCATAGGCCAGGAAAGGACAAAGGCAAATAGGGTCCTCAAACCAGTTCCTCATGTTCAGATGAACTCTCAAATATTAATTGTCAAGGAATAAAATAATTTTGTTTATGTGACTCAAATTAAATAAACTGTATGTCACTATAAATAGAATTTCCCATCAGTCCATTTTGGTTTGAACTCAGGACACAGGCAGTAGTATAACAGATCCTCTGCCCACAATTCACAACAGTAATGTTTGTCGAGGAAATAATCTATAATTCTATAATAATAAAAGAATAATATGCAAATCAACTAGCAGAATGACCGTCTGGATGATCTTCCAGATGAAGCCGGGTCTGTGAGGGCCAAGGCAGCTGGGGCTGCGAAGGCCTACTCTTGCATGGATTTTGTGCATCGGGCCTCTAGTGATAATAATAATAATAAAAATTAATGGTAGGTAAATAAATACTCAGTGGACAGTAATGATAATACCTTCATATGCCAGGTATTACACATATATTATCTTTAATTCTTAACACACTATGTAATAGTTTTTTCATCAACAAATAGAGAAAATTGAGAATTTGAATGTGAAGTGACTACATCAAGACCACAACTGGTAACATAATTGTGGTAACACAGCTTAATATTTGATCTATACATTCTTAGGATCTTTCTGCTGTGGCAAACAGGAAATGTTTAATAATCTGTCAGGCCCATGTTCTCTCCAAACTAGTGTTGATTTCTGCAGGGGTATCTCTAAGCCAGGGGTGGGCAAACTTTTTGACTCGAGGGCCACAATGGGTTCTTAAACTGGACCGGAGGGCCGGAACAAAAGCATGGATGGAGTGTCTGTGTGAACTAATATAAATTCAAAGTAAACATCATTACATAAAAGGGTATGGTCTTTTTTTTTTTTTTAGTTTTATTCATTGCAAACGGGCCGTAGTTTGCCCACGGCTGCTCTAAGCACTATGTCATAAAAGGGACTGACTGTTCTTCCTGAAGTCAGTTAATGTCAAAGTGAGCAAATATAAACCAGTGCCAGACACATAGTCTGCAGTTAATTGATTCTTGAAAGAATTAATAGAGAAATGGTCCAGCTTTTCTAATAAACACCATCGTCTCATCATTCAAAATTGTATTTCTAAAATGTTTGAATCCATATTTGTTTTTGTTCTTATCTCCATCCTTACTATTTAGCCAGTGGTTCTTAATAGAGGGCAGTGCTGTCCCTGATACTTGCCAATGCCTGGAGATGTTTTGGTTTTCATAACTGTAGGAGTTGAAGTGGTGAGGGATGCTATGGCATCTAGTCAGGGGAACCGAAGGATGCTGCTAAACATTTGTTAATACACATGACAGTTCCCCACAACAAAGAATTTTCCATCCTAAAATGTCAAGAGTGCTGAATTTGAGAGATCCTGCCTTAAACAAAGACATTAAGATTCTTGAGAAAGACAGAAAAATACTTATTAGTGGTTCAATAAAGAATTTCTAAAAGTTACTTGTGGTTTCTGTGTCTTTGTTATTTTACATTCTTTCGTGCTTTGGTTGAGCTAAAATGAGCTTCTCAAATTTAAAATAACCTAGGGCTTTATGTTTTCATATTGCTACTTTTGGATCACCATGGTTTCCTTTGATTTTTTGCCAACCCTATAAGTCTTATCAAAATGCTATTTCTTATTTCAATATTGAATCACTAAATTTGGCTGTAATGATTATATTTTGAGACTGGGCTTTGAAACAAAGGGTAAGTTGAAGGGACCATTAAAGATATACTAGTTTCAGATGTGTGTCACCCTTTGGGAATCTTCCTTTATGAACAGCAACAACTGCTCTTTGGATTATTATACCCATCCCATTTTTCCTTGTCTCTGGCACCAAAATATGCATAAGGAAAATTAGAGAATATGTTTTAGAGGCAGTCATGATGGCAAGGAGCCCAGAATTTGGGGTGGTTAATTTGCGATAGCAAAGGTCACCAAAGTTGGCAATCGTGCATGACGACCACTTTGGCTAGCTGGACCCAGAGTCACTTTCATCTGCAGTCACTCTCTGAGGGTGGGAGGTAGAAGTTCATGTAATATCATACAAATCATTTAAAATCTGTTTTTCCTTTTCATATGGAAAAAAATTAGCTTTTGCCACATTTGGGGCCAATTTATGCATTCTTACATTTTCTTGATGAGGTCTTCTTGGCCAGAGAAATACTTTTGGTAAGGATTTTAGTTCTAATCATAGAAATTTTAATTTCAAATGAGGAATATATAAAAACTCCTGAATAATATGTAGGTCCTTAACTGATTAAGAATTTTAAGAATGTCAAAAATATTGCACTAACAGGCTTGCTACTGAATGTGTGTCCCCTCAAACTTCATATCTTGAAAACCATGACTGACGGTATGAGGAGATGGGCCCTTTTGGAGGTATTTAAGTCATGAGAGTGGAGACACAAGAGAGCTTGCTTCTTCTTTCTGCTCTATGCCATGTGAGGACTCAGTGAGAAGACTGCCATCTGTAAACTAGGGAGCAAGCCTTCCCTTGACTTCACATCTGCCAGCCCCTTGATCTTGGACTTTTCACCCTCCAGAACACTGAGAAATAAATTTCTGTTATTTAAGCCACCCAGTCTATAGTATTCTGCTATAGCACCCTGAATAGACAAAGATAAGACTGTAGGAGATAAACAACAAAACAAAACTTCTATTAAATGCTAAAAATGTTACCCCACTCTGACTGAGGGCAGAAGGTTATATATTTACTAAGAACCCCAACTTTCAAGTGTGGAATGAAATAGTCAAAAGACAGTCTGAGCTCATCTTTGAAAAATTCAACTCTGTGAATGCATTAAAAAAGGAGAGCTAAATGATCCTTTGCTTTATCTCTAAAAGGGATTTACCATGCAAAAAATCAGTTGATTTTTATCATATACATATATGTTAGTTATTAAATACATATATGTTAGTTGTTAAATCATTAAATAATTGCATGAATATATGTTAAAAGTACAGTTCAACTTGTCAAGATAGGTTAATGTGTGCAAGTTACCAGGATGAGCAGCATAGAAGATATGAAGATAAGACATATTCTCTGCTCAGTTAAAATTTTGGATCAAATAAAGGAAGTGTGTACACTTGAAAGTACATTAACAACTCAAGGGAAGTCATTGTCATGGGTAAAATGGGTTGTTTTGAGTTGAATTGCTTATAGAAGCAATAAGCTTCAATTGCAAGTTTAAGTAACTATTTCAATAGGCTTTACTTTGGGAGGGCACAGAGCCTCCCTGGTCTTAGTTTTCATAGTTTTAAACTTAAAATAAAAATGTCCTCTTCAAATAACTTTTTAAAGTTATATAACTTTTTGAAGGCTATTTGTAAGAACCAAATAAATTATGTAGATTAACCACTTTATAAACATCTGAGGTCTGTAGATGTAAGTGATTTTTGTGGCAGGAAGAACTAAACTCCTAACCAAGAAGAACTCTGAGCCCATTCTGCCTTATCTTTAAATGAATCTCTTCTCCATAAAATAATATACTATTTCCTCCAAAATTCCTCAATTCTAATTTACATATTGTACTTCTTATTGTATTCATTCATGGTGTAAAAGTTGTAATTTAGTAAAATAGGGTCTAGTTTGTCTAGGTTCAACTCATTGAAATTCAGAATTTACCTTCAATCAGCTTACTAAAGGTAAAAAAATAAAATAAAATAAAATTAGTCCTGGTTCAACTTTAACTCTTGTTAATAATCAAATTATTGACTAACATATTTGTTAGCCTTATTAACCCTCCCAAGCTAAGGCCTTAAGCTAAATAAACAAACTCAAGTGTAAAAAACACAGTAACCTATAAAAAGACTGATCACAGTTTTCTCTTCTGAAAGATGAAGTGAGGTCAGACCATGACTGTCCTGACTTTAACTCTTTTTTTTATTTTATTTATTTTTTTATTGATTTTTTACAAAGAGGAAGGGAGAGAGATAGAGAGTTAGAAACATCGATCAGCTGCCTCCTGCACTTCTCCCACTGGGGATATGCCCGCAACCAAGGTACATGCCCTTGACCGGAATCGAACCTGGGACCCTTCAGTCCACAGGCCGACGCTCTATCCACTGAGCCAAACCGGTTTCGGCCTGACTTTAACTCTTGAGGGCAGAAGTTATGACAGTAAGAACCAAGCAGCTTGCATGCCTTGGGGGAGTGGACATCGTTTCATGTTTTAGTCCCTCTTGGACCTGGAACCCTCCTTGACAAACAAACATTCTGAAGACCAAGATAGTCCCGTTGTCACTGAAGTGAGTGTGTGGGGATCTGCTCAGATCACATTCTTTGGCTGTCACTGCAAAACCCTTCCTCTTGAGCAGCTTAGCTTTCCCCATCCGCAATCTGGTGCTTAAGATGTCATTTCCTTCGTTAGTCAAATGGGATAAGAATTATTTGTCATAAAAGACAATGATCATGTTTCATTTTCAGTCTCAAGAAAGCCTGCCAAGACTGAAAGCTTATGCATTATATGAAGAAAAAATTTAACCCAAGAGAAGCTACTAGTATGCTTGGTTTTAAGTGCCTCTATTCTCTCTGCTCAAGGAGGAACAACTGTATCATTGTGTTTTATGCCACACCACGAACTATGAGAACGTTTGGTGCCTTTTCTTAATTGTTTTCTTTAGAGGGATAGGATATAAATATATATATATATATATATATATATATATATATATATGTAATGTTTGAAAAATAATACAATAATTAATAATATTTATAGAGATAGCATATATGACATATATATGTGTATATATATATGTGTATATATTGAATACCTCTTTGAGGTATGATGTTTCAAAGATTAGTATATGCATAAAGCTCATTAAGCTGAATAAATGTGGATTGAGACAAAGACACCTTTGAGTTCCTGGAAGCCCATCCCCTAGCAGCAAGTGCAGGGCATGTGATTAAGAGAGAACCTGATTGTGAGAAGCAGGATTGTAGCAGTAGCACACTAGCTTTTTCACTCATCTGAGGTTGCACCTGTGTGTTTGTAAACTTTATTTTTAATTAAGAACCATTTCTTCTGATAGGCAGAAGATTTTTTAGACTTGGATGAGATTTTAGAAGAGATTAGTTACAAAGGAGAAAAGTTACTGTGAGGCTGTGATACTAGAACTGAAATAAAATGCAACTGAGTTCTTTTAGGGTATATCTCACATGAATTTTTGAACAATAATAGCGTAGTGAATGACATAATTATAACAGGAAGCACTGGCTTGAGTTTTGGAGGACTCAATCTGTATCATCTGTATCTCTTTGCAAATTGTCTAATGTCTTAGGACCTCAGTTTTCTGAAGTTCGTCAGATACCATTAAGATACCTTTATACCGCACTACTGAACTTAATGTCTTAAAATGCTGTGATCTTGAGCTTGTAGCAAAGTTCATGGAGTAGGCCCTGTTTATTTAAGTCGAAGAACTTAAAGATTGAGCCTGGCCGGTGTGTCTCAGGGGTTGAGTGTCAACCTATGAACCAGAAGGTCATGGTTAGATTCCAGCTCAGGGCACATGCCCAGTGTGGGGCATACAGAAGGCAGCAGCCAATCAATGATTCTCTCTCATCATTGATGTTTCTATCTCTCTCTCCCTCTCCCTTTCTCTCTGATATTAACAAAAATATATTTTAAAAAAGAACTTACAGATTGAAACCAATTGGAGGAAACGAAGCCCTGAATGCTAGCCATTTTGCAGTAACAAGATTTTGTTTGGGTTAAGACTAAAATAAATATGGAATTGAGAGCCTAAGAAACTAGGAGATATGTTTGAGATTCATATTTACATTTTAAGGCAAAGTAACAGTCTTACAAAAGGCAGCAACTTGAATTAAATTCTGAGGGAGCAGCAGGCAAGATTCTCAAATCCGACGTGTTTTCCCACTATCATTACTTTTATTCACCTGGAACTTAGAAAGCTATCATTTTTCTTTAATTTCCCTTAAAATCTTTAAATGAAAGAAAGCCACAGCATGCGTGGTTCAGCTAATACACTGATTCCCATCTAACACGTTGGGGGATTAATTCATGGCCAGCTGAGAATGAAACTGGGTTGTAGTTGGTGTCTGGAGGAAAGGCTTCCTTGGGCAAGACAGGCCTCCAGGAGGAAGGGAAGGATGCTAATGGGGAAAGGCCCCAGGAGAAGCTGAATTTGCATTTGGGAGGGGAGACCATCCTGATCACTCAAAACAAAAACACAGTGCCTTGAAGGCTTAATGCTGGGATGAATAACAAGTGGAATGTATGCAAATACTAAAAGTAGTATGAGTGAAATAATAAAAACGACAAAAAGGTGCTAATGTGGAGGCATTTGAGCTGCATATGCTTTAGATGCCATCAGATTGAAGACTCACTGGGCACTGACACACACTTCTCCTTTCTGAGAAGTGAGGAAATAGCAGGCAGTGGGCAGAGGAGGCCTGGACAGAAGTCCTGCAAGGAGTCCCAGGTGGGCCAGGTTAGGGCAGCCTGTGGAACAGGGTGTGTCACAGAACTGAGATTCCTTCCATGTTGTAGGAAAGGAGCATTAAAGAGAGAGAGAGAGAGAGAGAGAGAGAGAGAGAGAGAGAGAGCCAGACTAGTAAAAATTCAAAAAAACAATAATGGATTTTTTAATATAACTTTCCAAGATAGTTCTTCTCTTACAGGGTAGTATGAGACAAAGATGCTCATCCATAGCACCCTGCTTGTGAGACAGAGCCTTTCTAGAATAAAATTAGTATGTTCTCTCTAGACATGCAAAATGTATTAGAATTCTAAAAACATTCATTGATATTTGTCATAATAATTATGATTCTAGAAAAATATTAAGGCAGAACTTAAAGATGCACAGAACGTAACATGAGCAAAGACACTCTCTAAGATATTCTCTTTGAGCCCTGGATAGTGTGGCTCAGTAGGCTGGAACACCGTCCTCTGCACCAAAAGATTGTGGGTTCTATTCCCAGTCAGGGCACATACCCAGGTTGAGGGTTCTGATCTCTGGTCAGGGTGTCTACAGGAGGCAACTGATCAGTGTTCTCTCTCACATTGATGTCTCTCTCATTCTTTCTCTCTATCTCCTTCTTCCGCTATCTCTAAAATCAATAAATCAATAAGCATATCCTTAGGTGAGGATTAAAAGATATATAAATAAATAATTCTATTTGAAATGGGGAAAAATAATCCATGTTGACATCAATTTAGAATTGACTAATATGGCACTGTTTTATGATAGATTAACATTTTCACACACCATTAAATGACATGGAAAATACATAGGGAGAAGCAGATACACATGGCAATATATAGAATATGATGCTAAATTTGTAAAACAAATATTTTATAAAAGAAGGCAAGGAAATATAACATGACAATAGTGGTTATATCAGTGTGCTGTGATCATGAATCATTTTTATTTTCTTTCCTTTTGTAATATTTTAAACTCTTTATAATGAATGTCAAATCATTTACTAATAAGAGAGCTAAAATAAACATAATTTTTTTTAGTGAACACTACACTTTGTGAAATTCCAGAAAAGTCTGTAGCCTACTGAAACCTTACATTTTGAGCTTTTAGGTTTCAGCCAGATGCCAGACACACTGACTGACATTTGGTGGAATGGTTTCTTGGTTTAAAATTCCCTTGGCCCAAGTCTTAGAAGTTTATGGAACAGATGGCTTCAATTTGAAGGACATGTCTGGTAATAGACAAAGGCAAAGGTATCCCTCTGTGCTAAAGGAAATAGGGTTTTGACCAGGAGACATTTCAAATTCTGGCTTTTTCCCCCTGACTCTTTCATTCAAAGATTTTTCTTGCTAAACCCTGGCTCACACAGGACTTTATATAGATAATTTAAACACCTCTGTGGTCATTCCCCTTACAAAGTATGGACCAATGGACAAGCACAACAGTGGCCCAGACAGTGGGGACACATTTCAACAGCATAGCGGTGATGTTCTACTTGAGATGTCCTGGTCAGCTCTTTTTTCTTCGAACCCCCTTTGCCCTTTGAGTGTGCTTGGGGGCAACAGACCCAGAATGATACCTGCAGGAAGCTGCTGTCAAAACTGCTTGCAACCCACGACAAACCTATCAAGCTATCCAAGGAGGTAGGAAGGACAAACTGAATGTCCAAAGCACTGAGCTTAATTCATTAATTAATATAGCCAAAGGAAATCCAGCACACCTGCAGTATCTAAGAACCTGACAGACATACTGGTACGGAAAAGAGAAATTCTTTTACGTATAACTTCTATGATGTCCTTTGCCTTTTGTACAAATTTCTTAATCCTTCCCCAAAGGGGAACTGGCAGGGCTAAGTGTTGCTCTGCTCTGTTTATTATTTGTTTATATTAAGATTTATTACTATAATATATGTAACAGGAGGAGGAGGTCTTTAATCATGACAACACTGAGGGAAGCTGGTGTCGTCCAGGTTCGGGCAGAAAAACCCTTTATTTACTTAGCTGGCTCCACCTTTTTCCTCAGTTTACTTCACTCTTGTAAAACTTTCATAATAACAAAGATAATTTCAGCACAACCTTAAAGACCTCTAAGTAGTCATATCCAAAGTGTTAACTCATTTTTCTTAAAAATAGGCTTCTTACTAAATATAAAACAGTTTCCTGATGATTTTTTATTGTAATTTGGTAAAAAAAATTTTGATTCATTATTATGTATCATTCAATACTGCCCTATCTTTCTACTATTCTCAAAGTGATTGGGAAAAATGAGACTGGAAAAGGGTAGAATATAGGAAATGGCATGGCTATTTTCTACATCAATCTAATTCTTAAATCAAATGATTAGATTATTGGGTCTAATTCTGGATTCTAATTTACAATTGAGCAAAATTGCCCCTCTGGTTTCCCTCAGTGGTTGAGCAACAACTCATGAACTAAGGAAGTCACAGTTCCATTCACAGTCAGAGCACATGCCTGGGTTTCAGGCTCAATCCCCAATAGGGGATATTCAGGAAGAAGCCAATCAATGATTCTCTGTCATCATTGATGTTTCTATCTCTCTCTCCCTCTCCCTTCCTCTCTCTGACATCAATAAAAATATATTTTAAAAAAACTGAACAAAATTTTCAAAGAATTTGGTATATCCAAAAGAAGAGTGAAAACAACATTAGGCTGACAGTCTGAGTCAGTTTGAGTCCTGATTTTCATGGTCTAACTGTATGACCTTGAAGGAATTACTTCGGTTCTCTCCATTGTCTCTCAAATGTGAATGACTGCTGCTTTACCTGCATCCCATGCCTGCTGTGAGAACAAATGGGACATGGTGTGTGGAAAGGAACTGTGAATCTCTACACAGATATAACATATCATCAATGCTGAAATATTAGCTTTGGTATCTGCATGAGCTGGAAAATTGACAAATAGTTTTATGAATTGAGCTAGTTCTAAAAACAATACAAAATAAAACAAGAAAAATTCCCTCAGTAGCATTATCTTTCTATGTTTAGGACTTTTCATTTTGGGCCAATATATTTTGAACTACAGGATTTCAATCTCAATAGAGGTTCAGATAAAAGAAAATTCAAGGATATACATGTGGAAATATACTGCATACCCATTAATAAATTCTCACAAAAAACAAGCTAAATCTTAAGTTATGGGCAGAGCAAGTTAAATCACTGTCTTGTAGATTTCATTTTATTTTAATTATGTCTGTTGCCTGCCTACCATTATGCCAATTATTATTTCTTTAGACTGTCAGAAATTGCTGGTTTTTATGGATTGACTATTAAAATGAGTAAGTCCCAACTGATTCACCCTATCTTCATTTTTTTCAGATAGTGGTTCTTAATTCAACAACAGTGTTTTGCTTTGTAAAACATTCGAACATGTAAGAAATCTCATGATCCCCTTGTGTAATAATGTGTGTAACAATGTGTGTGTGGCTTGTACAAATGCACATTTTAAATTTTTATTGGGAAATGTTAACTTGAAAGAGATTTATCATGTGCATTTTATAAATATCTGATTTAATAAAGAAATAATTGTAAAAACGAATAAAGGAAAACCTCACTAAAAAGGAGTTGGGAGGCCAGTAGGGGGAGCTCTCACACAGCACCACTACATGTCCTTACAGGAAGAATTGTCAATTCCAGACCCAGACAGAAGTATCCTCAACAGGAAAGAAGCATCAGAGAGGAAAAGATGTACATTGCATCTCCTATAAGAAATCAACTACCCCAGCAGCTCAGCCAATGAAAAGCCATCATCTCCCTGAACTCTTGCCTTTCTCCAGTAGATGTCTATTCAAAACAACCCCTCCCAACTTCTTCCCTTTTCTCCATAAAATAACACTTCTATCCTTATTTGACAAACTTGCCTATTGCTTTTGGTATAGCTTGCTTGTCCTGAATTGCAATTCTTAGCTGTTCCTGATCAAACCCGTGTTTTTTACTGGTAACATAATTGACTGTTTTATTTTTCAGGTCAACACTATGAATGAAAAAGTGTCTCTAACATATCAACCAAATGAGAAAGTACCTCCTGGGATGGTGGCAAGTGAACTGAAAACTCAAGGAGGACAAACAACAAGAAAATAACAAGACGAAAATGCTTAGGATCCACAAAGACCAAGCTGCTTCCAAAGCCACATTTTGCTAAAGGTGTTGAAATTCATATTTTAATAGGAGTTCATGAGGTAACTTTTTGTTGTTGTTGAGATTTTGTTCTTTTGGAAGAATCCATTTGAGGTGAAACAAAAGGAAAGTATTACTATTTGTTCATTTTAATCTAGAGAAATGTTCAGTGGTTCATAGGAAGACACTTGCAAAGAAAATCCTGCTGAAAAGCTGCCTCACTTATATGAAAGTACCTTATTAGTTATGTTTTACTATCAGTTTTAATTGTTTAGTTATGTTAGGCAATGCTGCTTAAATACTCAAAATACTCCACCAAATACATCTAATAACATGGTAGAGTTGAGGTTCAGTATTTTGAATTTTCTGTTTTAGGTTGAAGATCAGAGTTTTGGAATAATTTATATAATATTCCTAGATTCACCAAATCTAAAATATGTTGAAAGTATTATTTACTCTAATTATTTATTTTGTAGATAAAAATCGCTACCAGAAAGGTTAAATGACATTCTTAAAGTTTCAGAGCTAAAATATAACAAGTTTAGAATTCAATGGACTATATTTCTTGTGCCAAGTTGTTTTCATTGTATAATACCACCTTCTGATTTTTTATTTTTTAAAGAATAATTGTACTTGGAAACAACAGGAATATTCAACAATGGGGACCAGATTGAATTATAATATAGAATAACATGTAGCCATAAAAGTCACATTTAGAAGTGTATTTATCAACATAAAAATACTCATGATATACTGTTAAGTGCAAAACTAGTTATAAAAGATACACACAGCCCTAACTGGTTTGGCTCAGTGGATAGAGCATCGGCCTGCGGACTGAAAGGTCCCGGGTTCGATTCCGGTCAAGGGCATGTACCTTGGTTGCAGGCACATCCCCAGTGGAAGGTGTGCAGGAGGCAGCTGATCGATGTTTCTCTCTCATCGATGTTTCTGACTCTCTATCCCTCTCCCTTCTTCTCTGTAAAAAAATCAATAAAATATATATTTTAAAAAAAGATACACACAGTATGAACTTCATTTTGTAAAATTTAAATTTATATAAAGCCACCTAATATTATTAATTATTATCTCCGGGTGGCAGAATTACAGGTAATATTTATGTTCTTTGCAGCATTCTCTATATTCCAAGCTTTCTAATGATGAATTATATTACTTTTAGAATTAGAAAAATGAATGGATGTAAACCAAGCAAACAAATTGCCTAGGGTTAGTTAAATCATGCTTTATTTAATTAATTTATCATATGTATGCAAGAATATGAATTAGCTAATGATGACTAGTTGTGTGACCAGGGACACATTTGCACTCTCAAAGGATCCATTTTCTTATCTGGAAAGTGGAATAAAGGTAGTTATCTTACAGATTTTTGGTAGTGATTAAGTGAGATCATGCATGTAAGGCATATTAAGTGCCTACCCAAGTGGAGACACATAGTGGCCATTTAGAAAATGTTAGTTCATTTCACTTTTATGAGCTCATAAATTTTTAGTAATGAAAATGTCTATAAAATGCTATTTTCATTAAATAGTTACAAAAACCTGATTTTTAAAATCATCTATATTGTTGCTGGAATGCCTTACTGAAGAATAAAGTGGGGATGCCAGGGAGGGAAGAAACAGGCAAGAGAATGGGTTAGGGTTTGTGATTCTCGTGTAAGAATGTAGGACAGAGGGAAGAGTGTACCTCTGGGTTTCGTTAAAATGTTTTAAATGACTCACTTCACAGCACCAGAACTTCATCACTATATTGGAGGCAAAGGCATTTTCTGGTTCTATTCAAGACACTGGAAACTTAAATACCCTGAAAACTGTCTCCAGATCTGTGAGGTAATTTACCTAAATGCATGAGGCCATATATTAGGTGTCAAGCAACCTTAACTCATTAGGCTAATGATTTTTCGATGTCTGAGAAACAGCATGATCCAGATGTTAGATAATACCTATGTGAGCCAGTAACTCACTTTATTTTAGCACTCTAGCAACTGGGTACCATTACTGCCCTGGCACTCAGTAAAAATGCGGTGTTGCAGTTCATCAGCTACACTACACAATTAACCCCTATTTCCACACATTTGTCATGCAATGTTTAAAAGCCTTATGGATCATCAAAGAAATGTTACATTGCACACAGCCTAGATATAGTGGTAAGCCTATGTAAATGTATTACAATCACATAGGTGAGGATTCTTTAATCAAAACATCTGATTTTGCAAAAGAATTCTTTCTCTAACAGTATTAGAAAACAGAGAGATGTCTATATAGGAAAACCTCCTGCTCTTTGCTCCTTTTAAAAGTGTCAAGTGTCAAAACATCTACCAAAGCAGCCAAGGAAATGAGTAAGTCAGAATGATGTTAAAAGGAAGGAGCAGAAATAAATAGTTTCACTGGATCAAATTTATAATGGAAAGCAAGTGAAAGCACCTTTCAACTCCCTTGTTTCACACCTGCATGATATTTTCTGTCACGGAACAGTTTAAAGTACTATGTGGTCTAAGGAATAGGTAATGCATCTGATGAAACGCCAGATTTTCTAACCCGGGTTGCTACTTCCAATCATGAGCCTGACTGTTTAGAAGTCTGGATAAAACAGAGCACATTTTTTTCTTATAAGAGTTGCAGCTGCCTCTTGTCATTCATGGAGAAATATTTTCATGTTTCATTAACCTAGTGTCTACTGGGCAAATATGTGGTAGCATTTACTGCTTATACAAATGCTTTTGTCAAGTCAGGACAAGTTATTGCAAAATGTTAACCTAAAACTAAATGGAAAATAAAGTTGACATTTCATTTTCTATAATCTCTACTATGGGTATTGAAGAGCATATTTGAGTTGTCACAAATGAAGGCTTTTCAAAGTTGGCGAAATGACATTTTAATATACGGCATAATTTTTTTCTTATCAATAGGCTTGATACCATAAAAAGTAACTCAGAAATACTTGTTTCTCTGTTGTGGCAAGATAGGCAAGCAAGCTCAGGTACTTGTCAAGAGAATGCATTGCTATGGGGAGGTTCTGAGAAAGCAAAGGCTTGCAGCACAGACTTAGTTCCACTTAGAGGACCAAGTTCTGACTGTCACAGTTCTGTAGCCAGAAAATCATACTTGGCACAGTGGATGGTTTCTGCCCAAGGGGAAATGCTTTTGTTTGTATCCATTTCTATTTTTCTTCTTCATGCACAGACAGGCACCAATTTGTGGCTTGCTGATTGTGGAAACAGGGACCAACTGCTGCGAGTGACATTCATTTCCTTCACAGATGACCTTGATTTCTACTTTTAACTGTGGCTTTGCCTCCATGTAGGAAAAGGTCTAGGACTGACTGGAATGCAGCAGAGGCTGCTAGGCCCAGAGAAGTCTTCAGACACTTTACTTTGAAGTCCCTACATCTTTGCTGCTCAAAGTCATGTACATGGATCTGGTTGGAAATGGTCTCAGGTCCCCCCTCAGACCTGTGAGTCAGAATCTGTATTTTAACAAGATCCCTAGGAATGTGTATGCATCATAATGTTTAAGAAGAATTGGTCTAAATAATGGTGCATGGGGGTTATTGGTTATTGTAATTGGTTATTCTGTTAGATAATTGAGGCACTGGAAGCATTAGCTGATAGAAAGCATTAATGACCGTGTTAGTCATTGTGCTCCAGAGAAACAGAACCAAGAGGTTATATATAAAGATACTAGAGGCCTGGTGCATGAATTCATGCACCGGTGGGGTCCCTCAACCTGGCCTGCAAGGATCGGGCTGAAACCGGCTCTCCAACATCCCCTCAGGGGCCCCGGATTGCAAGAGAGTGATTCTCAGGTGACATACCCTGGAATCGGGCTCCCTCCTCTCTGGTTCCAGGTGTGTCACCTGAGAACTGCAGCTGCCCAGTCACCGCAGCTCAGCAGCTCCTGCGTTGAGGTTCTGCCCCTTGGTGATCATTTTGCATCATAGCTACCAGTCAGACAGTCGAACAATTAGACACTTGCTTAGGGTTTTATATATATAGACTAGAGGCCCGGTGCACAAAAATTTGTGCACTCGGGGGGGGGGGGGGTCCTCCAGGCCGGCCTGTGCCCTCTTGTAGTCTGAGACTCCTTGGGAGATAATGACCTGCTGGCTTAGGCCTGCTCCCGGGTGGCAGAGGAAAGGCCCAATCCCTTGGTGCAACCCCTGGTCAGGCTCAGAGCAGGGCCGATTGGGGAGTTGGGGCTCTGCCCCATCATCCACAGAGCAGGGCGGATCGGGAGGTTGCGATGCCACCCTCACTCACGCTCAGGGTAGGGCCGATTGGGGGGTTGGGGCACCACACCCTGTCACACTCAAGGCAGGGTCGATGGGGAGGTTGTGGTGCCACCCTCTATCACCCACAGAGCAGGGCTGATCAGGGGGTTGGGGTGCCACCACTGTCACATTCAGGGCAGGGCCGATGGAGAGGTTATGCCTCTACCCTGTCACACACAGAGCAGGGCCCGTGGCAGGGGGGTTGGGGCGCCGCACTCTGTTACACACAGAGCAGGGCCGATCAGGGGTTTGGTGCGCCATACCCTGTTAAACACAGAGCTGCAGGGCGATCAGGGGGTTGGGGAGCTCCCCCCTATCAGGCACAGAGCAGGGCTGATCAGGGGGTTGGGGGCCTTCCCCTGTCATGCTGATCCCCGTGCCGGGAGCCTCGCTGCTCCGCTGATCCCGGTGCTGGGAGGCATATTACCCTTTTACTACATAGGATAGAGGCCTGGTGCATGGGTGGGGTTTGCCCTGAAGGGTGTCCTGGATCAGGGTGGAGGTCCCTACTGGGGTGCCTGGCCAGTCTGGCTGAGGGGCTGAGGGCTGTTTTCCAGAAGCAGATGACTGAAGCTCCCAACTGCTCCTTTTTTTCTTTTTTCTTTTTTATTCTGGGCCAGCTTTAGGTCTGAGGCCTCGGCTGCTGAAAGTCGGTTTCTGGCCTTTGTTTTTCCTTCTGTATTTGATACAATGTTGCGGTCCGGCTGGCTGAAGCCTGGCTGACTAACGCAGGTTTCTGGGGTTTTGTTTAGCTCCTATATTTGCAACATAGTTGCTTAGAGTTGCAGCTGAGAGGCCGGCAAGTGAGGGGGGGAACGTTGGAGTCCGCAGTCACTGGAGCAAGCAAGCCTCCCTGTTCGCTTCAGTGCAGGCTGACAGTTAATTTGCATAAGGATATGCTGATTAGCCAATGGGAAGGGTAGCGGTCGTACGCTAATTACCATGTTTCTCTTTTATTAGTGTAGAGGTATTGTAAAGAGTTGGTTCACATGACTATGGAGGCTGAGAAATTGTAAGATCTGCAGTCAGGTGGCCTGAGACTTAGGAGGGGCAATGGTGCCAGCTTGAGACCCAGGAGGAGCTGATGTTTCATTGAATGCATAAAGACATGAAAAGCTCAATAGCCACTCAGGAGAGTGGCTTACTCATGGGAGGGGCACCCTGTTGGTTCTAGCCATACCTCCAATTGATTGGATGAGGCCCACCTACATTAGGGAGAGCATTCCACTTTATACAATTAGGCATAATAATTGTCGTGGTAAAAGTATCCTGAAGGAAACATTGTCCTGGCCAATCATAGCTACAACAAAATATTGTACTTAAAAATCTGGGACACATTCTTCCTTTCTCTATCACCGCCATCCTACCCCAACAACCTCCCATTGTGTGGGTAACAGCAGCATTGTAAGAGAAAGTAAAACCCTAAGGGAAAGCCATACTGTAAGCAAGTTGTGTCTTTCACCATTCCTTGCTTTGGTGTTTAGGTATCTTCTGTTTCACCTTTTCTGCCCTTATCACATTCTCTCTATTTGGAGACATTTTGACCACGGCTATAATTTTATTACATTTTTATATTCATCATTAACTATGATAATTTATGAGGTCTATTATTATAGGTCTATTACTATAAATTAGGAATTATTTATTATGATCAATAGTTGATCCAATCAAACAATTGGTTGTGTATTTGAAAGTAAGTGTGAACTTCAGGTGTGGTTGTGTTGTGACTGGAATCTAATCAGGGCACTGTGCAATTTGATTATTTGAATTACTTGTCATTCCTTTAGTCAGTAAATGATTCACATTCGTAAAAATGCAAGGTAGAACAATCTCTTGTTAAAGGGATTAATATTTTTCAATTTCTGTATTTTGGAATAATGTTTAGTAGTTTAAAATATGCAACATTATCTAGCTCAACAGAGTATGTTAATGAAATTTCTGAAGGGAAATTTCTTTCCCTGTGAATTTCTGGGGAAAAAGGTATGCATGGCTATGGTATAGTTTCCAAAATTTCACATTTGTGAATAATGTGAAAGCCTTTATGAACAAGAATGTTAAGGTCTGCATTTTCCCTTTTTGTTCATTTGGTGTGGCAGAAAGCCTGTTTTCCAGGGCTAATTTGCCTTGTGGTAGAACCAGCACTAGTTAATGAAATCCTCCAGTGGTGGGCTGGAATTTACTTGTGGTTCTCCTCAAGCCTTATTTTCCTCATTCCTGATTTAGAGTGAAGTCACCCTACCATCTAATGCAAACAAATTCAGAAAGTCCTAGGTTCCGGAAGAATTTATGAGTGAGGCTGCCAATCCTTGTCCCTTTGAAAGAAATAAAATAATTTCTAAGTATTGTAATGATTGATGCTAAAATGTGAGTTACTTTTCTTATGTTTGCTATAGTGACTATATACTTAAAAGGAGGGATATATATGAGTTTTTTGTTAATCAATCAGGAATTGGTTTACTGTATATGAAATAATCAAAACAATAAAGTTAACCTGTAACCCATCAGACATTAAAAGACACTTTCATTGAAAGGGAATAAGAAAAAACGCCTGAAATTATAGCAGACTTGAAATGTCATTTCATATGGACATAATATTTAAGGTTTGGCTAAAGGAGACAGTCATGAAATACTTCTCTGTTTTCATGTCTTAATGAATCTGATTTTTCAAGTATTTTTGTGTGTGTGTGTGTGTGTGTGTGTGTGTGTGTGTGTATGTGTCTGCGTTACCCTGGCATTTTCTACTATGGATTTTCAGTAAATCTAAAAAAATATTTCTTCTGTCTCTTTAATTTATCTTAAAACTTTATATCTTATCCTAAATGGCTAAAACAATTTAATTCAAATGCATCTTATTACAAAGTTCACTTCTTTAACAAGATGTAGTAGCTTTCCTTACCTTATTTGCTTTCACTGGCTGAGTCTCAGAATAGGTATATTTTTTCCTTTCTAATATAAAAAAAATGTTTGTGCTGATGCCATTTGAGAGAGATCAATGAAAAAATAAGCAAGGTGTCAGCCTCTATATGGGGAAGAGCTATTATAATGTCATTGGGGATATTTTTCCTCTTGATTAAGCCATACAAATTGTTCTGATTGTGTTTAGGATGATACATGCTTTAATTAAAAAATTGACAATAAATCAAAGATAGCTCTGTATAGTTTAGCAATACTTGACTGCATGAATATTTGATTTTTTTAACCCTATACTTCTATTTAGTACTTAAGTAGAAATCAATAATTTTTATTGTAGAGGATCTTACTTCTAATAACTGATAATTGGTTCTGCTCTAGCATTTGACATTGGAAGATTATACTTTTCTTTACCCATGAAATTGGGCCTGCTGAGTAGACTTGCTCTGCTCAAGAAGTCATCACCTGTGCCACAGCTTGCTGGAAGCACTTAACTAATGATGTGCCACACTGGAGTCTGCTGTTGCTGCTATTATAATTTTCTAGAAGGGAAAGGCTTCATCAGTCTGGCAAAGTGAGGATGGCAGAGATCACACATGCCCACCAATAGCCAAAGACATTCAATAAGAGTGAATCTTTAAAAGTTATCACAGCATAGACTAGTCTATCCTGGCAAATGCTCTGATGAGAAGTTATAGCCTTAGAGAACACAGGATAGGTCAAAGCAGATTTACTTGGCATAGATGGGAGAGATGAGACTGAACCTTGGCCAGGGGTTAAGATTATATCTTTTAGATGTTAAGATGATGTCTTGAGGTCCAACATGAGTGCAATGACTTTCCTTGTGATAACAACAACAAAAAACAGAGGCAACAACTGCCAGGTCCATGAAGGTCAATATTATACCCTTCTTTGTCCAGATACTACTTCAAACTTGAGAGCAAACATCTGCATATTGAAAGTATCTTTCTGTGTTATGTAGGGGTGGGAGGAACAACAAAAGTAAATATGAACAATTTGTATCAATTTCTACCAATTTTTTTTCATTTGGCCATAAAACATAGTTAATGAATACTACTTCCCTTTTTAAGTTCTTGGAATTGAGTAGCTTAGTTTGAACTATCCATGGTGTATGTAGATATACTAAATCTTTAAATTCTTACATTATTTTGGAAGCAATTCTAGAAATATCCTAACATTTTTTGGGGGGGAGTGCTGGCTATGATAATTACTAGCTTTACAAACCTGGATATGTTACTTAATTTCTATAAATCTCTGTTTTCTTTCTTATTTTCTTTGTTGTTTAAATACCTTACACTGTTATAATTACAGTATTGTAATTACAACATTGATATGAGAGAGAAACATTGATCAGTTGCCTTCCTTACGTACCCCAAGGGTATCAAATCTGCAACTTCAGTATGTGCCCTGACCTGAATCAAAACTATAAACTTTGAGTGTAGGGGACAATGCTCCAACAAACTGAGCCCCCTGACCAGGGCAAAAACTACCTTATTATTATTATTATTTTTTAAACATGATGCAAGATCATTATAAGAATGGGAAAAAGAAATAAAAAAGCAGAAATCTTTATGACCAAGACCTAATCTTGGTTTTCATTTTAAATTATTTATTTTTTTTAATATATTTTATTGATTTTTTTACAGAGAGGAAGGGAGAGAGATAGAGAGTTAGAAACATCGATGAGAGAGAAACACCGATCAGCTGCCTCCTGCACATCTCCCACTGGGGAAGTGCCCGCAACCCAGGTACATGCCCTTGACCGGAATTGAACCTGGGACCTTTCAGTCCGCAGGCCGACGCTCTATCCACTGAGCCAAACCGGTTTCGGCTAATCTTGGTTTTCATTTTGTCCTACATTGTTTCAGAAGTCTTTTAATGCATATATACCATGAGGAGGACTAGCATAAAGACATGCTTTTATTAAATAAAGCCAGGCAATTTTTAATGGTGGCATTTTAATTTTATTAGAATATTTCAGAAGAAAAAATACAATGTATTTGGAGTCATTGCAGAAATTCAGTTGTTTTTCTTCACAAGGGGTATTATTGCCTACAGGATTCTTCTGACGTGAAAGCGATACAATTATGGAAGCCATTCAGAGATTGGAATTATTAAAAAAAAACACCTGTATTTTAATTTAATTCCATATCATTGACTCCTTTTATGAATGCTGGACCTTCACAATTCTCTTCTCTCTTCACATCTCTAATTTTATGTGTTTTGTTATACTTCTCAGATGCTTTACAAGCGTAATATTCTATCCTGTAGCCATAACCTGCATAGCAGTTTTCTATTATTTCTTTATTGAATTGTATTTGGCGCTCACCAGAATTTCTTGTTGTTGTTTTTTTTGTTGTTGTTGTTTGTTTGTTTGTTTATTTTGGCTGTATTTTCAAGTAGTTTTTCAAAGAAGGGCTCATGGATACTCTGTTCTCTGTGTTCTTTCCTATTTGCTTTATATTTGTACCGTAGCTTTGCTCAGTATGATATCATTAGGTAAGAGTTTCTTTTACTCATATTATTGTAGACATAGCCTATTATTTTATGTTACCATAGGTGAATCTGAGCCATTTAGATTTCTTTCATCTCTTGCATGTAACTTCTTTTTTCTCCCCAGATACACGGAGATTACTTATTTGTCCTTAAAATTTTAACAAGAATGTTCTTGATGTTGAGCATTGTATACCAAATTTTTTTGAAACCCTATATCTTTCTAAATTCAGATTTAATTATTGTTGCTCATTTCAGTGAAACACTTTTTTATATTGTGAATTTTTTATTTTTCAGGTCCATTTGTTGAATTCTTGACTTTAGGGATACTAATGATCATTAGGTTATCTTGGGCTTGCCTGTCTTTCATGTCTGCTAACTTCCTTCTATTAATTTAAATTCTTTGTGTTTTTATCTCCTTTCACGGAAGTTTTTTCAAGCTCTTCATCTGTGATATTGATTTCCAGTCATGTCTATTTCTTCCATGACTTTTCAAAATATTTATTATTTTAAAAAATAAATGTGATCATTAATATTATACATATTGCTCTAGGCTGATGACCTCTTACCCCTCCCCTTGAAAAAAATCTCATTCTGAATATGATGCAAGATCATTTTTGAGTTCTTGTTAGTTCAATGTATATTCACACAAAAAATTGTTCTATAGTGCAGTGACATTTTTTACTGGTCAGGGGAATATGTTTTCCTCCCAGTTTAGGTTTTTACCATGCAAGAGATCCTCCTTTTCACTTACTGTTACACCTTTGCCTAGTTGCCATGTGAATTCTGTCATCTTGTTTATGCTTGGGTGGTTCTGTCCCAGTCTCTTATTCAGTTTGATGTAGTGTCTCACTGAGAATTGTGTCTTTTTTCCTTCAACAATAGATTGAAGACTGAGCCTTTTATATGCTTTCTATTTTTTTGTAGCCAGGGGAATTGTCAAGGGGAGGCAGGAATCTCAACTATGGAGTACACAGATTTATTTGGGCTACACTCTTCTGAAAGTTTATCAAACGTATGGTATAATGTTTCACTCCATCTGCTTGGGAAGGTGGAATTTACATTTCC
The DNA here is from genome assembly GCF_028538775.1 of Myotis yumanensis. Taxonomy (NCBI): domain Eukaryota; kingdom Metazoa; phylum Chordata; class Mammalia; order Chiroptera; family Vespertilionidae; genus Myotis; species Myotis yumanensis. Next base: position 181,292,117 of record NW_027223753.1, read on the forward strand.
ACTGGGGAACACTTAGATTTCAGCCATTGTTCCAAGTCAGTGTGCAGTCCTGGGAGCTTTATTTGTGTAAGTCAGCCCTGTTGTTCACTTCTCTTATTTATCTGTTTTCTCCAGCAAGTGTTTCCATTACTTCTCAGTTAGAGTTGGAACAAAGATGCTAGTCACTCAGTTTGCCTCTCTTTGTATTTGAAAGTTTTACTGCCAGTTCTTAGGAATTTTGTCACTGTGTTGTATGGTGCCTTTTCCCAGTGTTCAGAATCTTATCTTTTCTACTTTGACTATGAGCTTTGAAGTTTATGGGTATAGGCAATGTTTCTTTCTTTGGTTGTTGCTAGGTTATATTTTTCTTTCTTGAGTTATTCTTTTTTTCTTTGTTTGCTATTTTGTTAGTTATGAGACGGGGAGATGGCTTATTCAGATTTATTCTGTTATTCTAACAGATTTGTTGTCCCTTTTCCTCTTTGGGTCTAAGTCCTTGTTAATAAAACTTGGGTGATAACAAAGATAGCAATAACTTCATTGGGTAGTTATAGAGGGTACAGTAAAGGGTATCTTTGAAAATGACAGATATGTAAGAAATGCTACTCATAGTTTGAACGCTTGTCCACATGTCATTAAGGCCATACTAAAATTATATTGATATGTGCTTTTAAAAGCAATTAAAATAAAAATTTAAATAATTTTGTTACATTATGGTATTTTTATATGTTTATTATAAAAAGAAGATAAACCTGTAAACTAAAATAATCACAATTAACCAAAACCTTAGGTTCTATTTTTAAGGGATAGTGAATGTTGCTTCAAATTTTATGAGTAATGGTTCACTTTCTGTAGCATGTATGCCTTGTGAATTTAGATATAAGTTTTTATTCAAGATGGGAGATTTCAGTTTCTGGATTTAGCTTCTTTTTGTTAGCCTCCCTGTCCTTAAATAAATAATGCGAGGCAGCAGAGTTCGCATGGGTTTGAAAATCTCAGCTGACCTAGGAAACAAGACTGTCAGGTATATTTTCTGTGAGAAATATCAAGTTTGCAGTAGAGGGAAGTGAAAATCATCAAGGTTTTGTCCAGTGTCACATTCCCTGGCTGAAATATTCAATTTTTTTTTTAGGTTTCTGGATGCAGGCTGGTGTAAGAGTGACAGGAGCTGGTGGGCAGGCCTTAGAAAATGGCCCCAGGGTCTGCTTGCTAGCTCAGACCTCACTTGCTCTGGGTTTTTGCTTTACACATCCAGAAAGTTTATCATGCTGCTTTGCACTAGCCGTTATATACATAAAAGAGTGCTGCAGTTTTACAAATAATGAAATTCAAATGATAGCTGTTATCTACTGGATGGTTGTCATGGGACCACGCTGGGAAATTTACATCTATTTTCTCATGCGACCCTACCAACAGCTCTGCCAGGAGAGTATTCCTCCTCACTGTAGCGGTGAGGAAAATGATCCCAGAATGGTCAAATAACTTCTCACTGTCAAGTGTCTCAGCTCCTCAGTGACACTCAGCTCTAAGTGTCACTCAGCTGTGAACTGCCAGCAAGACTGTATGGCCTGGTTTTTCAGATTATAAAGTTCTCATTTTCCACTATTCTATATTGCTTCCTAGAAATCTCAATCAACAAGAAGTTATTTTCCTCATTATGTGTCATAACAGCTTTATTGCAATATAATTTACATGCCAAAGGTTCACCCATTTAAACTGTGTAACCCAATGGTTTTTAGTATATATACAGAGTTGGCCAACCATCACTATCACTTAATTTTAGGATATTTCTAAATGTTTATTTCCAAGATGGAAACTTAGATAATAAAGATACGAAATACACAAACAAAAGCAATAAATAAATAAATAAATAAATAAATAGAAATAAATAAATAATTTTTATTGCATACTCAATATACCTTCAGCTGCAGTTTTATCTTCTATCATAGAACCTCTGATATTTGAAATAATAACTCCAATGAAGTACCATTCAATAAGGTTTATGTTTGGCTCTTGACCCATCTTTCCAAATTTAACCTCTAGCTTCCTGCTGGTGCTCCAACCATGCCCTCTGATAATACACGGTTACCTAATCCTTTTTCAGTATATCCAACATTTCTGCTGCTCCTTTCCTGGAGATTTCAGATTCCCAAGAATCTTTCTCTGTTTCCTTTTCACCAGCCTCTCCCATTTTTATTACAGTTTGCTGATTATTATTATAGTTATAACTGTTTATTCATTTATTTATTTCCCAAGTATACAATGCATATTTTACATTTATTTCTTTTAGTTTTACAACTGTATATGGTAAAAACAGTTACCTTTTAAAAGATATTTTTACTGATTTCAGAGAGAAAGGAAGAGGGAGAGAGAGATAGAAACATTAATGAGGAGAGAGAATTATTGATTCGCTGACTCCTGCATGCCCCCCATAGCGGATCGAGCCTGCAACCTGGGCATGTGCCCTTGATCACAATCGAACCTGGGACCCTTCAATCTGCAGGCCAATGCTCTATCCACTGAGCTAAACCAGCTAGGGCAATAGTATGTATAAAGAGGAAATATGCAAATTAGGCATATGTATAAAGAGGAAATATGCAAATTAGGCCGGGGCACCTTAATGGGTCATGACCACACAAGAGGTGGTTGCACATGCAGGTGAGGCTCAGAGTGGAGACGGAGACAGAGATGAGGGCCAGTGAGCTGCTGTGCCCCAGCTTGGGCCAGCCCCCCAGAGCCGCAGCAGACACAGACAGGGAGAGGGGGACCAGCCCGCAGCCTCCACAGCCGAGTGCAGGCCCAGAGAGGAGACGGTGGGCCTGCCTCCCGTGAAGCTGCATGGCTCCCGTGGAAGCAGTGAGGCTCCCAGCGGCACACTGCGGTTCCTGCCGGCTCCCACGGAAGTGGCACGGCTCCCAGTGGCACGCTGTGGTTCCTGCAGGCTCCCGCGGAGTGGTGGGTGGCCTACTGCATGCAATATAGCGTGATGGGCTACTAGTTTTTAATAAATAAATAAATAACTTGATCTGAAAGAATCCAGAACTATAACTATCAAGTGAAAAGGCATTGGGATTTATGTGTCTGACCACAAAGTGGGTAGATTGTCTTAGCCTTAGAGCAATAAATCTGCCAGACTACCTGGCCAGAACTGCAATTACTTCTGTGCAAATGTGAATTGCCTACTAAGATGTGGACCAAAGCTAAAAATTTGGAACAGATGTCCCAAGCTGAGATCACTTGCAAGAAGCCACTAGAGGATTTGGTATTATCGATGGCTTCTCTTCTCATTGATCCACATACTTGCTTCACCTTGGATTTGAGCCTGTTCAGGTTTCTCTGTCCAAGAGCTGCATAAACCTTCTGCTGCTCTAACACTCTTAGAAGGAAAAGGCTGTTATATTTACATGCCAATCCTCCAGCAGGCTCTGGGCTGGTTTGCCAACTAAGTCCTCCAGGATGGAGCACCAGGCCTGCCCCTGTGAATGTGCCAATAACACATGTCTGAGGATCAGACAGGCCCTTTCATTAACACATTAAAGAAATGTAACTGAATATACTCTTAAAAGAGAAGTACAGTTATCAAGTCTGGACACAGATGAGACTGTGTTCATAATAGTTTATAGGATTTACTCCTTCAATCCTCACAACAGCCCAATTTGTAGGTACTCATGTTATGCCTAATAGATGAGAAACTGATAGAACCAGGCAAGTTACAGAACCAGGCGAGTCTCCAGGCCTGTCTGATACTACAAGGGCTACTCTTAGTCAGTTCAGTATGGCACAAAAATTGAACCATTGTAGTTATAGATACAAATGTATAGACATATACGTTTACAAATGTTTATATATTTACATATATACTTCCAGCTTTTGTTCCCATTGTCTGATATAGACACAGTGCCATATTTTGAGTGCTACTTACAATATTGACTCAAAGTATGAAGACATTAATTTTAGAATGCTTTATATTAATTTTAAAAAATTAAATGTTTCAATACACTTTTTAAATAGAACTTTCCCATGAAGTAGCTATACAGTTGATAACAAAGGGCCAGGTGATACTTTGCCTCTCCTTGAGTACTTACATCTAATTTATTATCTAATTATGTTAGTCAAAGTAAAAGACTGGCATAATTCAATAAAAAATATATGACTTTCTTTGTGGAGATTATAAAACCCTTGGTAACTGCTTTTAAGCATTTAATTTTTATTTAATTGGAATCACTGTGCAACTTAATGTCTTCTCTAATATGTTAAATATCTTTTCCTGGTTGTAGAATATGATGTGCTTTCATATGAATTTATACAGAATTTCTAAATCTGTCTGTAGTGTGCAGAGAGTAATAAGTATTTACATTTATATGCATATAAAATTAATTTGAAGTTTAAAAATTATTCAAATGTCCATGATTTATCACCTCTTATTTTTCAGTTATCTTATTTTTCTCCTAAGCATTTAAGTAGATTTTAAGTATATCTGTTGATTTTCTTTTCCATCAAAATTAGTAAGAGGCCAAACTACTGTTGTCAGATAGGGGATCTTTTGTGGTAGAAGATGATCTTGGTGAATATACTTGCTCACGTCCTGAACCCATAATCTTGAAATTTGAGGTTGTGTATAAATTCAAAAAATATTATCACACTGGAAATTAACTTTCCAGAGATGATTTTTTTGTTTTTATGTTTATAAGTGTACTTCATATTATTAGAAAATGAACTACTTATGAACAATGATTGTGTCATATTCACAATTATAATCCCAGAACTCAAGATCCTGGTACATAGTAGGCACCCAAAGATGTTTTCTGAATAAATAAATAAGTCAATGAATGAGTGAGTGAAGAGCATATTAGGTAATTGGCTGATGCCTATGACCTTACAACTGTAAGCAGTGATTTCATGCATAATAAGAAAATTTCTTTACACCTAAGAAGAATGTTAAGAGACATCATCGCCCCTATCCCCCAAACTGTTTTTCTTGAATTGAATGGGAGTGAGACTGGAGTGGGGGGAAGTATGTTTGAGCTAATATTCTTGGCAAGTAGATACCCTCACATAATTCTGTACAGATTGTAATAATACATTAAGAGAAAGTATGAGTGATTTCTTTTTGTCGCCTTTCTATCAAAATTTGGATTCCTTTGCTTCTCTTCCTCCTATGAAGTTTGTTTTCATGGCCATATAGACCAACAAAAATATGGGAATTTCTATACTCACCTTGTATTTAGAAGCTACCTTAAGACTTTCATGGTTTCTTTCTGGAAACTGATGTCTTTCAGAAGTCATATTATGCAAATTCACACACCTACATGTGACTTGAACTAGGGTGGTGGCAATGTTAGTGGAAAAAGTCAATATATTGATAGGTATATTTTGGAGTAGACTTGGTAGCACTTGACCAACTAGATTGTACAAGGGAGAAAGTCAGAAGAATCCAGGACAACAAGTTTTTGACAAAAAAGGGAGATATCTGTAATATTTTCAACAATAAAGATACATTAAAAAAATCTCCTCAAGTCTAGTACATTGGTAAGCATATTACATATTTTACTCATGTATAGAAAGGGATATAATACTTTTACTTTTATTCTTTTTTAAAAAATATATTTTATTGATTTCTTATAGAGAGGAAGGGAGAGAGATAGAGAGTCAGAAACATCGATGAGAGAGAAACATCAATCAGCTGCCTCCTGCACACACCCTACTGGGGCTGTGCCCGCAACCAAGGTACATGTCCTTGACCGGAATCGAACCCGGGACCCTTCAGTCCACAGGCCGATGCTCTATCCACTGAGCCAAACCAGTCAGGGCTACTTTTACTCTTAATCATTAAAACTCCAATGCTGCAGGAATGATACCAGAATGGAAAAAAAAAATACTTAATACAGGTTTTATATTATAAAGTGTGTGATTTAGCCAAGTTATTTAACATGACATTGCACAAAAAGATGATATTTTGCCATGTTTGTGTGAAAATTGAGCGATATAATGCATAATAAGTGCTCTTAAATTTTCAGTTGATTTCTTTGACTCTCCACTTGGCCTAGTAACACTCGGTTTGAATACAATGGCCAAGTCCACATTTATTTATTTATTTTTTCTAAATAAGAACAAGAATTACAATGTTAGGTACTTATGCAAAATTTTCTCTTATAGATTTAGTGGTAGCAGTGGCAGAAATGGCAGGGAAGCTGGGACTTACATGGAAGCTTCCAATGCTGCTTCGTTTTTTGTTGTTTTTGTTTGTTTGTTTGTTTTTCTTTAATTTTATTTTTATTGATTTTTAGAGACAGAGGAAGGGAGAGGGATAGAGAGATAGGAAAATCAGTGAGACAGGAACATCATCAATCAGCTGCCTCCTGCATGTCCCACATTGGGGATTGAGCCTGCAACCCAGGCATGTGCCCTGACCTGGAATCTTACCGGCAACCTCTGGGTTCCTGCGTTGACAATCTCTGAGCGTCAACCTCTGGCCGGGCCAATGCTGCTTCAGTTTTACTGGTGAACTTCAGGCAATCAGGAATAAACCGGAAAGTACAACCCCACAGAAAAGGTGCCTTTTCCTACTTGCCTGAGTTAGCAAGGAATTTAGCCTTGTGAGAAACAAAACTAAAGTTCAAAAACTAACTTAAGCCCGTGCACAGCGTCATTTTCTCTCCTTGGATCAAACTGCTTTATGCCAAAAAGGAGAAATGCTCGGGAGAACTGCCCCTGCATAGCTGAGTTCATCTTCTTTTGATCCAGCAACGAGATATGACAACCTTGGAAGGACTAACACTGGGTGGAGAGTCACAAAGACCTGAGTGCAGGTCAAGCCTGTCATCTAAATAGACACAGTTCCTTCCCTGCAGCCCATGCAGGAAGCAGAGAGGTGTTACGGCTGGGAGGAGAAGACTTGTGATTCATCTTATCTCTGGAATCAGAGTTATTCCCTTTACATCATTAACTTCTCTCTCCATACTGACGCTTTTGAGAACATGCATCCCTCTGAGCTATTAAAAGAAGAATCTTCAGGGATCTAAAATGGTTTTGTTCCCATGAAAACAATCTTAGGAATTATGTAAATGTAGCACTTGAAAAGAGTTGAAATCATGTATATGAGAAATAAAGTATTACGAGGCACTTCTATCGCTCCCTTTGTGGATTATAGTTAAATTTGAGGCATGAATAGAAAAAATGTAAATAAGCCTATGCTATACCAAGTAAGGAGATAAAGTGTTCAGTAGCATAGTCAAGATCCTCTCAATTTAGTTTAGTGCAGGGAGTATTAAAGTTTAATTGAAATGTTGAGACTGAAATTTTCCCAAATAAAAAAAGAATAGTATTAGCGAAAATGAGGTGCAAAACCACTATTGCCTGGGAAATATCATTTACTCTTCACGATCCCCACCAGCAGATTAAAGTCTAAGTTGAGTTTAATTTTCTTCTACTCATAAACCTAAATGACCCAAACAACCCGAGATACTCATAGTGGACTTTGAAATAATGTAGTCAATTGTCTGGGTGCCTTTATCTGTGCTGAAAGAAGCAAGGGGTCGGGGGTAGACTTACAGCCTGGTTTTGCTACTTTCAATTTTTCTAGTTTCTGAAATGAAAATTGTATTTCCTGGTGTTCTTGGAGCTAACCACCTTATGATAAGGGGAGCATGAATAAAAGGCCTCCATTTATTTTTTGTTTCCATAGAAAAAAACCTTAAATTCTTTGCACTGTCCCTGGAATACCTTTCATTCCTCAAAAGATTCAGCGAGCGATCAATCTTAGAAGTATGAACCTGAAATTGATTAAAATGCCAAAACATTATTAAAAATACACTATTAGCCTGGCCGGCCTGGCTCAGTGGTTGAGCATCGACATATGAACCAGGAGGTCACAGTTGGATTCCCAGACAGGGCACATGACTGGGTTGCAGGCTCAATCCCTTGTGCACACGCAGGAGGTAGCAGATCAATGATTCTCTCTCATCATTTATTTTTCTACCTCTCTCTTCCTCTCCCTTTCTCTCTGAAATCAATAAAAAATATATTTAAAAAAATTCACCATTAAACAAAGAATTTTAGTGTGATCCTTGCTTCCTGGAGTAGAATCCATAGGAGCTTTAGAAAAATGGGGACTAAACACAATGGCTCTTGGTTATTTAGTTTGTTTGTTTCTCTGTATGCTTACATATCTTAAAGAATTTGCTGAATCTTTAATTTAGGAAAAATATGTAATGACCTGAATTATATAATTATGAAATATTTCATCTAGAGAGAAAAGTAAAGAAACAATATACTGAAAATATAAGGGCTTTTTATAAACTTTTGCAAAATCATATCAGTTTGCCAACTTCATTTTAGTATTTCTTTTAAATTTTTAAAGCAGCATGATATTACAGATTTAGTTTTAACCTTTTGTGTACTTATTTCTGAACCTCTTTCCTTCCTCTATTGAAATAAGTACTATTCTAAACATGGTATTTTTTATTTCTATGTAAGTTTATGCTTACGCTTAAGTTTACTTATAAATTACAACACATAATATTTGACATAAATATATGTTTTATATAATATGTGCAGTGTGTATACATGTGTAAGCAATATGTATGTATACATATGCACATGTTTCTAACCTTTTCAAGAATGACTCATAATATAAGTAATCTTTTTCAGCTTCCAGTTTAGTCATTTTAGCTGCTATGTATGGTCTCCTAGTGTGAATAGATCAGAACGTGTTTATCCATTCCTTTTATATTATTTTAAGTTGACTTCCTTCAGTTTTTTTGCAAATATATAAATGTTGCCATAGCATTCTTGTGAATGACTCATTGAGCACAATGGAGAAGTTTCTCTAGGACATGTGTCTAGGAGTGGGACTAGTGGATTGAAGGGCATATTCACCTTCAACTTTACTTCTCATTGGTAATTGTACTAATTTACATTCCCACCAGCAGTAAATTAGAGTCTCAGTTCTTCTACACCCTTGTCAATACTTGGTATTGTAGAACATATTGTGTATTGATTTAACAGGTCATAAAAGCAAATCATAACAGCTCTAGAAATGTTATAAATTGCTACCATAGTCCCACCATCCCAAGGAATGTTTACCTATTAGGAAATTTGATGGATCAAAATCTTAAATTTTGGGCATTCTGCAAAAAATTGGGCAGTCTGTATAGTCCAAAAAGAAATAAAAATCCGAGGTTATCTACCTGGCTCTTCCTTCCTCATTCCCTCAACTTTCATTCTATGGGGCACAGTAAGCATCAGAAGAGACTCTTTTGAAGAATTTATCATCATCTGCGCTTCTGCATCTCTATTTGTAAGTTTAAAAATATATTGAATTAGTTTCTCCATTGGGAAAGCATGTTATGGATCTCATAACAGGTCTTATTTCATTATGTATAAATGAAGAGGTTGAATAGAGCTTTAACTTCTATTATTGTATGTCTTTAGAGTTAGTCATTTGCATATGTATACAAATCTCTGGAACTAGTAGTCTTATACTTTGTAACTGGTTATAACAAAATTAACAAGTTTGTTTTGCTCATATAGATATTAGTTCTTCCTAAAAAATGTGTAAAATGTCTTTCTTTCTTTCTTTCTTTCTTTCTTTCTTTCTTTCTTTCTTTCTTTCTTTCTTTCTTTCTGTGACTTTTCTAAGGAAATACATATCCTACCAAGTCCTGCATAGATTATTATTAAGGTAATAAATAATCTTAGGGGCATTCTCCAAAATGTCCTGCGAAGGCTCCCCTGTGGCAAGTGCCTGCAGTGGAGTGCTTGTTTAGAAGGGACAGCTCCTTGGGGTTTCACCTTCCCTGTTCAGTGAGTCACAAATCCTACACAGAACTCTAAGACATTTGCTCTTATGTCCCCAAGTGGGTGGGTGATTTGTTTTTCACCAAGTTAATGTTGTTTGGGCCCCCATCACACAATTCCAAACTAAGGCTAATCCCAAACTTATTACTTTGTCATAAGAGCCACATTACTGGCAGCCTGTCATCTCTCAGTAGACATAGTCAAGCATAGAAATGTTATAGGAATTTAATTTAAGCTAAAAAAATATAGTTTTAGTGCCAAATTAAATTAATTTCTTCTCATTTTTGTCTTCATAAAGAAGCAAAGTCCTCCAATTGATTTTTCTCCCAGTACTTTTCTGATGATGGCAGAAATACAATAAAGGCTATTGGGACTGGTATCTAATTAGATAATTAAAAAGTTGGCGAAAGCAGGGGATCATGAAAATTATATAAGCCCATGGTAAATATTTTATTTTGGCTCAAAACATATAAATATACATTCATTTACAATATTTTTAAAGAGAGTTAAAATTTTTCCTAAAGTACAAATCTATTGACTAAATTTATATTTTTATAGCATAAACAATATACAGAATTCAATCTACAATTTTCATTTTAGGTTCTTTATTTTATTTTATTTTATTATTTTTTTTTTTACAGAGAATTTTTAATTTTTAGTCCGGTAGTGCTCAGTCCTGCAGCCATAAATGTCTGCTTTCTTTTTATACTTACAAACAGTTCTTTGGGACACAATGTTGCTTTAGGCCTAGTCCCAAGGTTATTTTGACATTTTATTTTTTTATTTTCTTTTTGATTAAGGTATTACATATGTGTCTTTATCCCCCCATGGCTCCCCTACTTCCCCTCTCCCCGCACTCATGGCCTCACTCCCCTAGTGTCTGTGTTCATTGGTTATGCTTATATGCATGCATACAAGTCCTTTGGTTGATCTCTCCTCTTTCCCCCCACCCTCCTCTGCCTTCCCTCTGAGGTTTGATGGTCTGATCAATGCTTCTCTGTCTCTGGATCTGTTTTTGTTGATCAGACTATGTTGTTCATTATATTTCACAAATGAGCGAGATCATGTGATATTTATCTTTCTCCAACTGACTTATTTCGCTTAGCATAATGCTCTCCAGGTCCATCCATGTGCTATTACAAATGGTAGGAGTTCCTTCCTTTTTACAGCAGCTTAGTATTCCATTGTATAGATGTACCACAGTTTTCTAATCCATTCATCTGTTGATGGGCACTTAGGTTGTTTCCAAATCTTAGCTATTATAAATTGTGCTGCTATGAACATAGGGGTGCATATATCCTTTCTGATTGGTGTTTCTAGTTTCTTGGGATATATTCCTAGAAGTGGGATCACTGGGTCAAATGGGAGTTCCATTTTTAGTTTTTTGAGGAAACTCCATACTGTTCTCCACAGTGGCTGCACCAGTCTGCATTCCCACCAGCAGTACATGAGGGTTCCTTTTTCTCCACATCCTCGCCAGCACTTGTCATTTGTTGATTTGTTGATGATAGCCATTCTGACAGGTATGATATGGTACCTCATTGTCATTTTGACTTGTATCTCTCAGATGGCTAGTGACTTTGAGCATGTTTTCATATGTCTCTTGGCCTTCTGTATGTCTTCTTCTTCTTCTTTTTAAAAAAATATATTTTATTGATTTTTTACAGAGAGGAAGGGAGAGAGATAGAGAGTTAGAAACATCGATGAGAGAGAAACATCGATCAGCTGCCTCCTGCACATCTCCTACTGGGGATGTGCCCACAACCCAGGTACATGCCCTTGACCGGAATCGAACCTGGGACCTTTCAGTCTGCAGGCCGACACTCTATCCACTGAGCCAAACTGTTTTCAGCCTGTATGTCTTCTTTAGAAAAGTTTCTATTTAGGTCCATTGCCCATTTTTTGATTGGGTTGTTTATCTTCCTTTTGTTAAGTTGTATGAGTTCAGTTTAGGTTCTTTAGAATAGAACGTGATTTGAAAGACACTTGCAAAGAAATCTTTGTTTTTATTCTATTTTCCTAATCTTCTACATTGGCTCACCCACATATAATTCAATAGCACTATTATTTAGCAACTTATGTTAACCAAGTTTTTGAAACCATTCCATTAAATTTTCATTTATCACTTCCCTTTGTAGACTTTCTGGGTCAATTCTTTAGTAAAGTATTTTAATTATCTCAATTTTGTCTGTGATTTTGCCCAAATTAGCATGCAACCATAATTTAATTTTATTGTTGATATTTTCATTTCTAAAATTAATAATTGACTTTATAACAATAATCTGTTTTTATCCATATCTGTCTTCTTTTGTTTCATATATTTTTTCTTACTTTATGAAAATTTTTCTTCCTTTATCACTTTGAGAATTTTCAAAGCCGTTTAAAATTTTTTTCCACAAGATTTTTCGATTATTCTAGTCAGCTAGATTTTCATTCAGAAGTGAGGAAGAAATATGATACTTTCAGAAATACAAAAGCTGAGCATTTGTACTAGAAAGATTCTTGCTGAAGCATTACTAAAAGATGTTCTTCAGCAAAAATCAACAACAAAAAATAATCCAAGAAAAGGAATATGATGCTAGTAGTACTCATGGGGAAAAAATAGTGTTAGATGATGTTGGTTAGTCTGTAAAAGATAAGGAAAAAATTACAATTCTAAGTCATCCTATGTAGTAAAAGGTTAATATACAAATTAACTGAACGGCAGAACAACTGGTTGCTATGCTGTGCACTGACCACCAGGGTGCAGACGCTCAATGCAAGAGCTGCCCCCTGGTGATCAATGCACTCCCACAGGGGGAGCACCGCTCAGCCAGAAGCAGGGCTCACGGCTGGCAAGCACAGCGGCGGTGGTGGGAGCCTCTCCCACTTCCACAGCAGCGCTAAGGATGTCCAACTGCTGGCTTAGACCAGCTCCCTGAGCCAGTCGGACATCTCCCGAGGGCTCCCGGACTGTGAGAGGGTGCAGGCCAGCGGGGCTGAGGGACCCCCATGAGTGCAGGAATCTCGTGCACCAGGCCTCTAGTAGAAGATAATTGCAGAGGGATTAGGAGATAGTTAAAGCTTATTAGTTATCTGTTATTTGGTAGGAGAATAGATAGATGGAATAACTTTAGATTTTGTTGGGACTATATCAAGTCAGATTCATTCAAGAGTCAACATAAATAATATGAAAACTCTTATATTCTCTTAGAAAAGTTGTTTAGTAAAGTTATATGTGTGTGATATAGAGAGATCTAAGCAAAACTTAATCCAACAAATAGGAAAAAAGAAAAAAAAGGAATGATAAATAAAAAGAAAAAAGATTGAATGAATAGTTTCACAATTAAACCAGTAATCATAAGACTTGTTAATGCACTAAACTCATATATAAAGACATCAAAAAATTCCACTATATTTTTGCATGTATAATGTAGGCAGGTAGTCATAAGTTGCATGTAGAAAAATAAAGGAATAAAGAACTATGGGTGTGGCTCTGGCCAGATAACTGAGTTGGTTAGAGCATCATTCTGATAGCCAAGGTTGTGGGTTCCATTTCTGGTCAGGGCACATACTAGAACAGTGGTTCTCAATCTTCCTAATGCTGGGACTCTTGAATACAGTTCCTCACGTTGTGGTGACCCCCAACCATAAAATTATTTTCATTGCTACTTCATAACTAATTTTGCTACTGTTATGAATTGTAATGTAAATATCTGATATGCAGGATGTATTTAGGCGCAACCCACAGGTTGAGAACCGCTGTACTGTAAGCAACCAATGATTGCATAAATAAGTGGAGCAACAAATTTATGTTTCTCTCTCTCTCAAACCAATAAATAAAAAAGATTAAAAAAAACTATAAGTGTGCACACTTACATGAACATGTGTAGAATTTTAGATATTTTTGATGGTATGGTCCAGGACTGCCTTTTTGAGGAGATAAACATTTGGATTGACACCTGAATGGATACAGGAAACAATCATTGAAGAAATATGAAGGAGGAAGTTTTCAGGCAGAGAGAACACCAAGTAAAAAATTCTAAAGTTGGAACTGCTTGACATGCTAAAGGAATACTAAAGAGAGTAATGTGTGAGGCAGATTGAGAGATGTAGAGAGTAATAGGAAATTAGGTCAAATGACAGAATCTTAAAGGTCATGATTAAGATTTAGATTAAATTTTGCATCTCATAGAAAGTCAATGGAGATATTTGAACACAAGAATGACATTAAATAATTTACATTTTTCAAAGTTCACTATACCTGTTGATAAAATTGACTCTCAGGACACAAGAGCAGTAAGAAGGCTATTGTAGTCCCCATGAGAAATGATAGCTAAGTCTGTATGAGCTGGGAGGTGAAAATGGCTGCTTATGTTATGGTATTAAAGTTAAGTTTCATTGGATCTGCCAATGACTTGAGTGTGAAAAATGAAGAAAATAGAGGAGTCTGGAATGACTCCTAAATTTGGACCTGAGTGTCTGTGTGAAGGGTGGCACCATTTAATGAGATGAGGGAAGGTAGGAGAAGAGCAGATTTGGGGAGGAAATAAAAAACTATTTTTGCACATTTGGTCAGAAATGACTATAAAATGCCTAAGAGGAAATACTGAGTAGGAAATTTGTTATAACTCCTAGAAAACCCAGACTACGCACGGACTTTTCTTACCTTATAATGGCTCTTGCCAATCAGGAAACACCATAGAATTGGTAAAATAGCATCATTTCTATCAGGGTAGCAATCATTAAGATGCCTGGCATTACTATTTCTCTTCAGTATTGTGCTGGGTGTTACAACTAATGGAGCAAGACAAAAAAATTGAAAAACAAGGCAGTAGTATTGGAAAGGAGAAATAAAATAATGGCTATTTGTATGTAATAGGTGTTTATGTAAAATTGAAGGGAAATCTCAAAAAAAAACTATTGCAATTAAAAATAGTTAAGCAGGTTTACTAGATACCAATTGACTTATAGTTTTACAGTTCTGCAGGTGAGAGATCTGAAATGGTGTCCGGAGGGCTACGCTCCTGCAAGCTCCAGGGGAGGAATCTGTTTCTTTGCCTTTTTTCAGCTTTAGAGGCATCCTGCATTCCTTGGCTCATGTGCTCTTCCTTCATCTTCAGAGCCAGCAGCACAGCATGATCAGATGTCTCCCTGGCTCTGACTCTGTTATGGCCCTCTTTCATTTCCGAGTATAAGGGCCCTTGTATTACTTTGTGTTTACTGGGACCATCCAGGACAATCTTACCGTCTCAAGGTCTGTTTATCAGATTAGTTGCTTATCACGGTTGTATTACGTTTTTTTCTGAGGTTTTACCTTGCTCTTTTGTTTGAACATATTCTTTAGTTTTCTTTTTCCTTGATTCTCTGTGTTTACGTTGGTGTATTAGGTGAAATAGCTACCTCTCTCAGTCTCTGAGGGTCGGCCTTTTGTAGGAGATGCACCTTGTCGTTCAACCCTGGCCCTAGTTCTTGGTTGCCTCTTGAAACGTTGGGATTGTCTAAACAGCCCGATTTATTCTTGTAGTTCCCAGTTATTGAGGGTTTGTCAAGACCTGTTGGCTTTCCAAAGGGAAGGATCTCAGACAGCTGATCAGAAAGGCTGATTGGAAGTCATGCCCTCAGGCAGCAGCTTTTAAAGTATGGCTATAGATACAGTGCCCTGGGACCACAGTCCTAAGTCCTGCTGGCTTTCAGACCAGGAGATCTGGAGGTATCCTCTGGGTGACAGGTTAGGGCTCAAACAAGTGTGTAAACTCCTTTCTGGAGGTACCGCTGAGCTGTAGTAAGACCTAAGGAGAGTGCAAAGGTGGCACCCTCCCCTGCCTTCCCTCCAGCCTCAGTTTTGCAAGAGCATCTCTGTAGTGTCTACAGGGGTGGCAGATCTGAAGCCTGAGTCTCAGGCTGAAGCTCCAGGACAAGGAGATGGACTTTTTTCACAGAAAGGCTGCGGGGGGGGGGGGGGGGGGGGGGGGGGGGGCGGGGGGCGGAGCGGGTGTTCAGCCTGCTGTCTGTGCAGTGCCTAGAGGTTATAGCCTGCCAAGCCCTGTCTCTCTGATCTTGACAGCCCCTGGGACTCAAGAATGCAAACCTTCCTGACCACCAGAGCCTCATGGCCAAGGATAGCCAGCCCCCTGTTGGTCTGTGCTTGCCAGCTGGCTTTGGGGAGGCACCTGGAGAGTGCAAGGGTGGGGCGTTCCCTCCAGGGTGAGCTGGGCAGTGGGAGAGTGTAAGAACTGCACACCCTGCCCACCTCAACAAGGAAGAGGGAGAGTGCAAATAGGGCTTCCGCCAGCGCCTCCCTCCTCAAGAGAGTCCCAACAGGCCCCTCTCCCTGGGCAAACTCCTCAAGCTTAACAAATGGGTCTTCTTCATAATAGGCAATTTTCAAACTGCTGCTTTTGTGCTGGGCCTCAGCGTGAGTGAGTCTGCAGTGAGCAGTATCTCAGTTCTTCATAGCCCTTTGGGTCTCCTAGCCCTAAACGCTATTGTTTTCCAAGCTAGATGTTTTGGGGGCTCATCTCTCTGATGCAGATACCAAAGTTTAGGGTCCCTGCTGTGCAGCACAAACGCCCTTACTCTGCCAAAGGCCTTGACAGTGTATGTCTTTGAAAAAGTACTGTTCACTAATATATATATATATATATATATATATATATAATTTCACCTGGTAACTATTGCACTGGCTACCAAGGCTCCTTGAACTTACTGTATCTTTAAGAAAATCTGGAGGTTTGATATTATGTCTGGTGTATGAGAAAGCAAGTGTCTTTACAAGAAAACCAGTTTTCTGTTACTGTTAATTTTTTTAGTGTTTTCTATTTTCCAGGCTCTGAAACCAGTTCACATAAAGCAAATGAGTCTCTTTCAAAAGCAAAGAAAGTTAGCATTTTAATTAAAACCTGGAAACATTGTGGTAGGTCTTAGCCTACACACATATATCAAGTGTTAAAAAGTAATGCGATTCAGTGTCTTGTTTTTGAATATATAGATCCATCACAGCAACTACTGCAGGGTCATTTGTGGAGACTGGGAAAAGGTGGCATGTGTGTGAGAGGTGGAAAGGCAAAAGAGCAGCTGGTACTTTTTCTTACTTTTTGAAGGATTCTCAGGTTTTCTCTCTGTTTTGAAAATTCTATTCCTCTTTAATTTCTTTCTCTAAACAGATTGACTCATTTGCTCATTCATTTGTTCTTCAATAAATACTTTTGAATACCAACATATCACAGGTTCTGTGCAAGGGATTAAAATAACCAAAAAATCAGCCCTGGCCAGTGTTCTTAGTGGTTAGAGTGTGTCCATCGCTCCTCCCCCCTTGATGAGGGGTCATGGGTCACAGGTTTGATTCCTAGTCAAGGGCATGTGCCTGGGTTGCTGGTTTGCTCCCTGCCCCTGTTAGGGAGGCAACCAGTCGATGTGTCTCAGATCTCTCTCTCTTTTTCTCTCTCCCTCCTTCCCTTCTACTCGCTTTGACAAGCAATGGGAAATTTATCTTCAGGTGAGGATTAACAACCACCATAACCACCACCACCAACAAATAAATAACCAAAAAAACCCCCCAAAAAACCAAAAGCCTATTTGAGGTTACTTACTATTTTCTCATACCCAGAGACATTGAAGTAGTTAATGTTTAATGTTCATGTAGAGATTTTTTTAAAAATATATTTTATTGATTTTTTACAGAGAGGAAGGGAGAGAGATAGAGAGTTAGAAATATCGATGAGTGAGAAACATCGATCAGCTGTCTCCTGCACATCTCCCACTGGGGATGTGCCCACAACCCAGGTACATGCCCTTGGCCGGAATTGAACCTGGGACCTTTCAGTCCGCAGGCTGACGCTCTATCCACTGAGCCAAACCAGTTTCGGCTCACATAGAGATTTTAAATCACTGGAAAGCCTTCCTCTCAAGAATAAACGGTCAGCTAACTGAAAAAACAAAATCTATCAGGTTAAATTGTATTTGTTATGAAGTGCCCAGCTCCTTTGGTGGTCCAGGCTATGTGGAACCTTGTATTTCCTTAATACACTTTATTTACAGCCCATCACTTGTAATTACATACTCAAGGGCACCTTCTTGTCAGACGCTGAGATAACTAGATAAGGGCCTAGGGCTGCTTATCCATTTCTACAGCCCTATCACCTTACATAATGCTTGACGTGTATTAGCACACAGGAAGCATTTGTGGAATAAATAAATTAAGATAAATATAGTGTAATGCATGTTTAATGTGTCTCTGTTACTCTGTTTCTTGCCCCTTCTGACAGTGCCAAGGCACTTGATTTAGAGCAAGATTCAAGGTGAATCGTTATGAAATAGCAACTCTCAATGGACAATATAGTAGAAGAGGTGCTTACATTTTTTATTCCTTTGTATTAATGCTTTTGTGGTCACCACAACTTTTGGAATACATGATACTATTTCTACTTGCTCTTTAAAGTTAAGTAAAGGGAATAGTAGTTTTTTTAAAAAATGGGCATGGTGTATTTGACAACTAAATATATGCAAATATATATGTCTATTTACAATTATATATATTTAAAATAAATATATACTTATAATACATATATATGTGTGTGTATATATATATATATATATATATTTACAATCATTATGTATATGTATAATTTTTTAATACTTACAATTTCGTGTCTAGGTCAGCATGTGGGAAGAACAGTTCTGTGTAGCTGACCCAATGCCCCATGGCCAGGCTGCAGCAATGCATGGTCTCCGACTGGTTTACTTTGCCATTTTTCATCGCATGAGCACTGTTGTTTTGCACCAACTGTGTATTTTCTAAAATCACCACTGTATCTGTTTTCTGTTTCTTTCCAGTCCAGACTGTCCATTTTATCAACATATCCTGTTGGTTCTAGATTCAATTTTGAATCTTTCAGCTCCTGCACTGTTTCCACTGCTAATACTCTGGTCAGAACCATCACCCTCTCTCCCATGATTTGTACAGTAGCCTCTCATTTGTTCTTCCTGTTTCTTCTCTTGCTCCTACTGTCTCTTCTTCACAGGGAAGCCACAGTGAGCCTCCTACAATGTCATCCATGGCAGCCTCTTGCTCCTGGTGCTCCCCTAACTTCCTGTCCCCCTTAGACTAAAACACAAAGATCTCTCCATGTCCCATAAGGCTCTATTCTGGCTATCTCTTTGACTTTATTTCAGACCTTTCCTACCTCTGAATCTGTTTTTGTGTTTTTTTTCTATTCCTTCTGCCTGGAAAGGGTAAACCGAAAAATTTTAACTAGCTTGTTTCTGCCTTTATTTAAGTCCCACTTTAAGTGTCATAACTTGAGAGAGGCCTTCTCTGACCTTCCTATTAAAATAACTCAACTTGTCCTTCTTCATCCTTTTATTATGTTTCACCAGGTCTTGTTCTCTTGTTCTCTCTCTCTCTCTCTCTCTCTCTCTCTCTCTCCTTTTCTCCTTCCCACTGGAATGTTAGCTAGGGGTTTTATTTTGACTTCACTGTAAACCTAGGGCACAGGAAGTGCCTGGTACATAAAAGGTGCTCAGTAAACACATTTTGAACACATTCTTTTCTCTTCTCCTTCATTAAGGCCTCCCTAATGGCTAGTAGTGCCATTGATTTTGTTCCTTGCTTGTGCTACCTGGCATTGTTAGTACCGTGCTTTAAGCACAAGCATTGTCTCCAGAGTAGATTGCAGGTTACATGGATGGAAGGAACCTGCCTTTTATCCCTCTGTGCTCTATATTTTTGCTCATGGTGGTCATCATTGGGTTGTCAATGCCTGTAATTTAGAGTGAAGTAATAGGTAGAACATAATAACAAGAAAGAACTCAATATGGTATGGGGTTTTTAACCTGCTGTCATGTTATCCTGAAGTGTCCAGATGGCTTTAGAATTTTGCCAGTGTTGAATGGTACTTTACTGTTGCCTATTGGCAAAATAGTTCTCATGTTAGATAGCTTCTTAGCTCATGAATCCTGACAATTCCCTTTTTATCAGAAGCTCTGCTAGTATTTACTAATTACTAGACATGTCCAACTTTTGCTTGTAATTTATTTGCCATTAAGAAAACTGCAGAGAGCTACATCCTAACATAAAAGACTATGAAATGCAAATTATACAAAGGGACAATTTTATAAAAATAGTGATTAACACTGATGTCTCTGTAGCTAGACCTACTTGGTTCTCATCTCAATCTGTCACAATTATGACTTTTGTCAAGTTGTTAAAATTCTCTGTCTCAGTTTCCTCATCTGGAAGTTGGAGGTAACAGTTCCTATCTACCCACCGGGGATTTTTGTAAAGATGAAATGAGTTAGCCTATGCAAAACACTTCTAACATCAATTACTGAATAATGATTACCTCTAATTATTATTATAATGACACATTAAAGGCCCACATTTTTGAGAAGAGTTTATTAGTATTTGCACTTGGTGTACAACATATTTATTCAAATTCATGCAACATATTTAAATAAAAACTTTGATTATCTTAATAAAACTATATTTGGCTAATATGGTTTAAGTCTTGCAAATTACCCTTGAACAGGGAGATAACAAGCAATCAGTAATTCATTTGAAGTAGTTATTTCAATTTCTTTTTTAATGTTTAAGAGGTGGTCATCCACTATACTCTTGTTAGAAACATAAAAAATATATGATGCCATTTAAAGAATGCAAAATACAACCTGCTTTGTTTTTCATACTATCAAGCCTAACACTGAAATCTTCAGTAAAATTATAATGTGTTGGAAAGTTATTCTTCATTGCTTTAGCTTACAATGCCAAATCTAATGTCAGCAAGTTAAAAACATGCACCAAGACCAGGAAATATAACTAATTGCAGAAAGATGAAGTGATAAGTAAATTTTCTAGCTAAGTCAAATGAAAAGCATAAATGTATTGAAATGAAATAATATTAAAAACTAAACATTTCCTTTCAATTACATTGTTTTTGCATTCCTATGATGCCTTTTTAAAAGCTTACTGGTGCTTATTTGAATATTTACTTTAATCTGATTCTGTACTTAACACTTATAAACACTGAAGACTTCCTATGAGCAGTTTGTTGAAAGAGATACTTAGAAAACTTCAAGGTAACTTTTGTTTTCCTTAATGTAGTTAAATTTATTTGCCCTTTGAAAGTTAGTGAGTCTCTCTTACTGAATTATGGAAGTCTTTTATTTTTTAGCAAAGACAACCTGCTTGCTAAGATTCAACCCACAGCAACATTTTAATAGAAACTTTAATTTAGTAGACTATAAGTTTATGATGTAAGCATCAATGCAACATTAACAATAGTTAAAGTGTGGATATTGCTGATTATATGAATGTTATAGACTCATTTTCTCTAAATAAAGATCTTTCCATTTTTCCATCTATTTATTACTTGAAATAAAAATTGGTTCACATTTCTTCTCAAAGCAACATCAGTCAGCATGCATCTGACTACAATTCTGAGTGCCAGTGAATCAGTAAAGGCTTTGTTCAGTGCCATTATTTCCTAGGCAGAATGAAAACTGTCCTGTAAATAAAGATACTCTCATCATGAAATCACTTCAAAAAGCATCACTACCTGACATTTTTATTAACAATGCTAGTCATGGTAAATGCACTTATGGAAACTATTGTTACTGCTCAGCTACATAAGCTTTATCAATATTTTACTCTTTATTTAATGTCTTATAAATTAATTATTTGAATAGTTTCCTTTTGAAAATATTGCCTAATACCCAGCCTATTCAGGAGTGTGAAGGACTGCATTAAGAAGTTATTCAGTCTATATCAATCACAATTCTTGGCCACTGTAACGGGACATTAGCCACAAATCATGCTACCTCTGTCTACCAGCATGCCCCATATCCCAAGATATCAGGATGTTTAATGTCTAGTCTATTTGATTAAGAGCTGGTGAAGACTGAGGTGCAGGATGGATAAGTTTTGATCCAAGCAGAAAATCCTAACGAAACCAAGTCTAGAGTCAGATCATATATATCTAACTTCCTTTTGTAATTTGGGCAGAGTTGGGTGGAATTGAAGGAAGATTTAATTAATGTCTGAGTTAGACTTACACCATTTATTGTTTGCTGTTCTTTGACTACTTATCTAACAGAGGCAGCCCCAGAGTCCAATGTTCCCATAGGCAGTTGACATATTTGATGGCATTCGGGCTAAATCACAGCATAAATAAAACCCTGTTGGCTTGTACCATAGTAAAACCATAGAGAGGGGCAAAAAAATTAATGTTTTTCCAAATAGAAAAGGATGGAATTTATGAAGAAAAAAATGATATTATACAATTTTGGGTAAAGGCAATATAAGTTCATTAATTGTTTTAGGCTACTAGTATAGATATAGATGCAGATATATAGATATTTTAAAAAATATATTTTTATTGATTTCAGAGTGGAAGGGTATTGGAGTAAGTTTCTCCTTGACCCTTCTCGCTATAGCAATTGCAGGAGTACTCACTCCCTCATCCTGCTCGATTATGCTAACTGTTGGATCTGAGTCCCTCTGCCACGGACTGGACGTCCTTGGAGGCCGGGTATTAGAAGACAGGGAAGACATGAGAAGTCGTAGGTATATAAGAGAGTCTTTATTGCAGCCGAAGTAGCCATTGCCACTAAGGAGCCATTAGACAAAGTAGTTCTTCAAAGTAGCCTTACAGAGGCAGGTTTTACTCATGCAGTAGCAAACACAGGAGCCATCCTAGTAAAAACAGCCAGCACCAGTTGGTTAGTAATACATCTTCCCTACAACACAGCCTAAGTAGTCATCGCTACCAATGAGGCATCAGACAAAGCAGTCTATAAAGCAGCCACACACCAGCTGGTTAACAATATATCTTTCCCATAAAGCAGCCGCACACTGGCTGGTCAATAACATACTTTTATACTAATTTTAACATACTTTTAGACAAAAGAGGCTTTTAGCCAAATAGTGACACCAGTCTTTTGGGTTACAGAAAGGAACACCTGCACAGTGTCTACATCCTTGCTTTTGCACCTGAGTATAGCAAATTAGCCTTGAACACTCTGATTAGGATTCCCATGCTTAGATTGGGCTTGAACATCTGGTGTACTCTAGACAGGGCTCTGACACTCCAATTGGCCTTGAACATCTGGCATTTATTGATTAGGGTTCCTACACTGTGAGAGGGAGAGAAAGATAGAAACATCAACGATGAGAATGAATTTGATCAGCTGCCTCCTGAACACCCCCTACTGGGGATCGAGCCCACAACTCAGCCATGTGCTCTTGACCGGAATTGAACACAGGGCTGAGGCTCTATCCACTGAGCAAAACTGGATAGGACTAGATATTTTTATATGTAATGAGAGATTGGACGAATTTTATAAACCTTGATTTCAGAGGAGAGCAGTTAGGTTAATGCTAACACTGAATTGATGTGTGCATGGTATGCCCTGTAAGGGAAACAAATATATTATAATGAGGCTAGCATCTCTGAGGAGTACATACAGATCAATACTTGTGTTAGTCATTGACTATCATTCTCTTGTAGGAGTCTTATAAGAAAGTGAAGCCAATTCTACTGAGATGCTTTCCCTTTCTCCCAATGAACTGTAAATTAACATAGTCAAACCTAATGTTCCTTTTTCTTTCTTGAAACTTAAAAGCCCTTGAAATATTAACTGTCCTGAAAAATAATTAAATGAATGTTTTCTTTGACTCTCTTACAAAATTAGTCTTAATTCAAGATCTATTTAGCTCAGGGCAGATTGACTATGCTAATGACTGGGTATACAACTTTGAGCTAATTCAGAGCCATCCAGCTAGTCAGTCTCAGCCACACTCTCAATTGGTGGTTGGGGATATAGGTTAAGTTACCAAGTTCTTCTCTAGTTCATGTAGCCCCAAAATGAAATGGCTCACTTGTGGACCCTTCCTTTCTTTTCTTTTCTTCCTTTCTTTTCTTCCTTTCTTCCTTCCTTTCTTCCTTCCTTTCTTTCTTTCTTTCTTTCTTTCTTTCTTTCTTTCTTTCTTTCTTTCTTTCTCTCTCTCTCTCTTTCTTTCTTTTCTTTTCTTTCTCTTTTTAAAATTTTGTTTTACAATTACAGTTTATATTTTAATATTATTTTGTATTAGTTTTAGATGGACAGCACAGTGGTTAGACAATTGTATGCTTAACAAAATGATTCCCTCAATATTTTAAGTACCCACCTGGCACTGTACATAGTTATTACAATACTATTGACTATATTCCCCATGCTATACTTTATATCCTCATGATTATTCTGTAATTACCAATTTGTACTTCTTAATCCCTTCATCTCTTTCACCTAGTCCCCTAAACCTGCTCCCCTCTGACAACCATCAGTCTGATCTCTATTTCTATGAGTCTATTTCTATTGTTTGTTTGTTTATTTTGCTCTTTAGATTACATAAATAAGTGAAATTGCATGTTATTTGTCTGACTTACCTCACTTAGCATAATACCCTCTAGGCCCATCCATAAGCCATAATATATTTCTAAATAAAAACCCCTACCCTCCATAGATGTAATCAATAAATAGATTAGTAAATGGACTCATGGAAGTATTTGGCTCCCTGACTGGGGTATCCTCCCCATATTTCTTATGCCTCTTTCATACCATGATGAATATGAGCAGGTACCTTATAAAAGGTACATTACACACATCTCCCAAGCATGGAATGGAGGCATTTATATAAGCAGGGGTTTATTCATTCTCTGCTTCATGCTGCATTTCAGTTTTTATGCCCATAAATATGTACTGTGCCCCCACTTGAGCCCCTGTGCAAACATTAAAGTAAATTCAGCTTCAAAGAAAAAATAAATATGTCTCAGGAGATTCATTTCGATAGTGTTTGAATAACATTATGTGAACCAAGCAAAAATAAGATGCTAATGAAATTAGTGTAGTCAGATTTTAAACTTGATGAGTATAAACAAATCCTCTGACAAAGTATAACTGTACCACCTAATATGTTTCTCATTCCAGTATTTGGGAAAGAATATGATTGCGTCTTGAAATAATTCTACTTTTTAAAATATACTTTTATACTTTTCTTCTTGTTGCTCTTTCTAAAATAAAAAGTCTATTGGGAGAAAATTTGATAGTCCTGTATAACTTCATCAAGACTAAACTGAGTATTCTCATTTACCTGAGTATTTTAAAGAAATCATAACAGACTGGCTGGCTGGTTCAGTGGTTGAGTGTCCACCTATGAACCAGGAGGTCACAGTTCAATTCCTACTCAAGGCACATGCCTAGGTTGCGGGCTCGATTCCCAGTAGGGGACCTGCAGGAGGCAGCCGATCAATGATTCTCTCTCATCATTGATGTTTCTCTCCCTCTCCCTTCCTCTCTGAAATCAATAAAAATATATTTTAAAAAAAAGAAATTATATGACATCATTTTATTAGGTACCTCTAGCTATCTACTAATAATATTAATAGTTTAGATAATACTTTAAAAATGATTCTCCAATGTGTTTCATACAGAACATTTAACTCACTAGTAATATTCACAACAATCATATGAGATAAAGTGCTTTTCTCCTTTTTCTGTTTTCTCCTTGAGAAAACAGAAGTTCAGAGAAGTGACTTCCCCAATGGCATACAGTTATAAGGGATCAAATATGTTCTAACTTGTAAATAATTTTATTCAAAAGCATTTTTTTATCATTTTCTAGACTTTGTGCAAAGTGAAGCCATTTCAGAACAGAATTTGCCTTGGTAGAGCTTATAACTAAGGGCAAGCATTTGCAAGAGAGTATGCGCAGGTGAGGAAGAGAGAGAGAGAGAGAGAGAGAGAGAGAGAGAGAGAGAGAGAGAGAGAGATACAAACAATTACAATAAAATGTAACAGAAACTAAATGTGATAATAAATTCAAAATGTATAGTATTAGAATATAGAAAGCAAATATTATTTGAGGAAGTATCAGGGAATCCTCAGAAAGAAAGTAATTTTTTATTTCAGTTCGGAAGGAAGAGTGGATTAGGTATTAATCAAGCAGAAAAAGCCAAAAGAAAAAAAAAAGGCATTTCAGTCATAAACAAAAGATGTGAAGTGAAAGGAAGTCAGGATTCCTGAATGGCTAAAATGTTTGCTTGTGGTTCTGCAGCCCACGTGTGATTGCCAAGTGAGTGCGACTATAAAACTAAAAGCCATCAAGAGCCTCAGAGGCTTTTTGTGTCACGGTAAGGAGTTTGGATTTTACTTTTGGTCAACGGGGAACCATTAAAAGTGCTGAAATTTATTCTAAACCTGAACTTCCTTTTTCAAAACAAAGTTCAGTAAGTATTAGTCTTGATGCCAAAGTATTTTGAGTCAGGAAAGACATTACACAATAAGCTGCGCTGGGGATGGAGAGGTGAAAGTGATGCAACTGCTCTGCAGGACCATTTACTCCGATGGAGGACAGAAATGACAGCCCAAACTAGTGATGGTGAACCTATGACATGCATGTCAAAGGTGACACGCGAACTCATTTTTTTTGGTTGATTTCTCTTTGTTAAATGGCATTTAAATATATAAAATAATATCAAAAATATAAGTCTTTGTTTTACTATGGTTGCAAATATCAAAAAATTTCTATATGTGACACGGCACCAGAGTTAAGTTAGGGTTTTTCAAAATGCCAAGCTCAAAAGGTTCGCCATCACTGGCCCAAACTCTCAGGGTATGAAGTGTAATCTGAAAAAGATCGATGCAAATTTGCAAAGAGTGACGATTCATATGTTATAATTAGAGAAATAATACATCTACACACTCTCACACTTCATGTCCTCTATTGAAAACCACTTGTATAAAAATAATAAAGTAAGACATTTTGGAGAAAAATGTAGTCTAAACAGCAAGGATATGAACAGCTGGTTTTAAATTTAGCCCATCAACTAAAAAAAAAAAAATTTTAAATCTTCACCTGAGGATATGTTTCTATTGAGAGAGAGAGAAACATCAATTAGAGGGCGACCAGGGATTGAACCCACAACCTAGATATGTGTTGTGACCTGGAATTAAACTCACAGCCCTTTGAGTTTAAACTCACAGCCCTATGGGAAGATGCTGTAAACAAACCGAGCCACCTGGCCAGGGCCACTGGGCCACCTGGCCAGGGCAGCCTATCAACTCTTAAAACCCTGCCCTCTAAGGCTTTCTATATGGGAATTCATTCTTCCCAACCTCTTCCAGGTGACTGACAATACTTTTGGCCTGCTGTTAAGAGATTGTTAGAAGAAGAAATAACAATGGGGTAGGTGTCCTTCTTATTTTTATTTTCATAAATAAAAAAGTTACAAGGGTAGCCTTGATGGGGATAATTTTAACATGATAACACTCGGAAGTCAATTTTAAACAAATGAAAAAATTAGCATGATAAAGACATTGAATTCTATTTATAATTTGTATTAAACATTTTAATTTTTATTTAATTTAATTTTAATAAAAATATAAATATACACAAACCACAAGTCACCTGTGGGATGTGAAAACTTGACAAGTGGGAGCTTTTAATGCTTATAAAATGCCTATCTTTTTGAAAAGTTTAACACTAACCATGTAAAGGCACTTAGTCCATAAAGGGAAAATGAAAAGTCAAATAAGAAAAATTGAGAACATAGTTGATATGTAACTTGAAAAACTGGGTATATTCAGGTCAACAGACTCAGAGGAATGATGCTTATATAATATTAAAGGAATTTCTAAATTATTAAATATTGTAGTTCTGTGTTCATTATTTTTAACAATGTTAGAAGAAAGAAAAAAGCTCAGATTACTATAAAGAGTAGAGAAAGTGCCTTTATTGAAAAAGGAATGTGGAGTAGAGGAGAAGATGACTCTGATAATTATATGCTCTTCAGTTTCACTTCGACAGTAGATACCAGAAATAATTTTCAGTGATCTACTTTAATCCCCTAGGATTATGTAATTTGTTTAGCATTAAGCAACCAAGTTAATATGCGTAGTTTTTCTGAATCCTCTCTAGAATCTTTCCCTTGCACATTGCAACACCAAGCTTGCTATCAGAAGGGTAAATCCTCCCAGCCCAATTTAACCTCCTATAGGTAATTGAGGCAACAGTAAGATGGAACTTGTTTGAGACTTACTTAAGCTCTGAAGTCTGACAGAACTGGTGACTTTGGGGTAACCTCTCTTATGGTCTACTTATGCATTCAACATAAAATGGAGATAATGATGCTCATCTCATAGACTTATTTTGAGGTTAAATGAGAACCCAGGCACAGAAGACCTAGAGAAAAAATTTTTACTCATGTGTAGTGTTATATTTTATAATCCCTCTCAGAAAATAGTTTAAATTTATCAATTTTACTTTTTAATGATTTTGTGTAAATTGGTGACTCATTAGTAAAGATCTGGATAACTAGACAGATAACTTCCATTATGTTTATGCCTTTTGTTAGTTTTTTTCTCACCTACCATTAAAAAAGGACTTTAAATTTAGAGTACTTTTAGGTTTACAGAAAACTTTCTGTTAGTTTTTGAGTAATATATTTTTATTTTTTGATTTTAGTTAGAATAAGAATACAAATAAATGCATAACTAACTTATTAAAATCTTGTGGCTAGATATGTACTTTCTCAACTATGCACACATACATATGCACATACAAGTTGAGTAATAAGTTTAATTATACATTAAATTGTTATTGAGCTATATATTCTTATCTAATATTCTTATCTACTTTATAGGTTTTGAGCAAGAGTGCCTCACTCTAAAAGTGGCCAGGTCACAGTCTGGTTATTGGTCTCTGATCTTGGGAAAGGCTCTTTGTCTTTACTGATTCTGACAAAGATTTTTGAATCCTGTTAACTAAAAACATGACAAATAGTACAATGCTTTCTGAGGAACTCTGGACATACTGTTATGGCGTATAATAGTTTAAAAATGCTACTCTTTGCCATACTGTGCCTAACCAAAGTATACCACCTTATACTGTCACATCATATCATTACCATACTTTGTTATTTGATTGCATATTGCCATAATCTGTAGTGGTATTACACAAGTGTGAGATGGATTCCTTAGCAGTTTGAATTAGGGTAATTTTTTCAACAAAATAAGATTTGTTTGTATTTTTCTTCAATACTATGCAATTTGTTTTGCAATTACTTAGCCCATGATTTGTTGCTACTGAGGTCATGAAACAGAGTACAGATGTATTGGGAGCATTCTATTCTATTGTCACAGAAGCTCATTCTCTAGTGCTAATCTGCACCAGAATTAAATTGATGCAGCCTAATCTTTATGACAATTTAGTCCAAGTTGAATCCTATTCAAGTACAATTGTATTGATTAATAGTGATGTCATATTGATTTTAAGTGCTTTGTATATTCAATGTCCATGATCATTTACTATTGAAGCTTAAACAAGAGCCTCTTACATTCTATGTCTCTCACTGTAACTCATCAGCCCAATGTTAGTGCTTCACAAAGCACAGTTCTGGTGTTGGTATTTCCCCTTCATGCTAAATATCTGGGAGTTGAAATTGCAACTAGGTTCACAGGATCATGTAGTCTTGAAAGACGATTCAAAATGAACACTTTGGCAAATAAGGAAGTTGATCATAAAAAAGAAAACAAGTTTTGAGAGATACAAGTAGGAACAACTTACATACCTCAGAGTCATCATAAGTCATAGAATATCATGATAAAAATAAGTCAATAGTTATTATTTAAACCAACTTAGAGGATACCGAGATGCATAAAGTCAGAGAACTCAAAACTTTTTCTTTCAGAGAGGATTTTAGTGTTCTTTGAAGACTTATTATCATTTGAAGGTTGATAAGAGTAAGCAAAGTTCTCCTGGAGACAATGCCAGTTTGAGACATTCTGGTTGATATTGGTTGTGAACCCTTATATTACAGCCTCTTATTTATTTTTATCTCAGAGAAACTTTGGCATGCATGCTGTAGATCTTGTCTATATATATAAAAGCCTAAGCAACCAAACAAATGAATGACTGAACAACCAAACAACTGGTCACTATTATGCACACTGACCACCAGGGGGCAGATGCTCAATGCAGGAGCTGCCCCCCGGTGGTCAGTGCACTCCCACAGTGGGAGTGCTGCTCAGCTGACTGATGGATGCCAGATGCCAGGCTCACGGCTGGCGAGCACAGCTGTGGCAGTGGCACAAGCCTCTCCCACCTCTGTGGCAGTGCGCTACCAAGCAGCCGTGGCAGGTACAGTGGGGCCAGGATGAGCAGGAGCAGTGTGGTGCCTGGCCGCACTACTACATCCCTCAGTGGATGTTGGACTGCCTGTTTCAGAGATCAAGGATCCCAGCCTGTGGGGATTGGGCCAAACCCGGCAGCCTGACATCCTCCAAGGGGTCCCGGATTGTGAGAGGGAGCAGGCCAGGCTGAGGGACCCCACCAGTGCATGAATTTGTGCATTGGGCCTCTAGTGATATATAATAGGACAGGGCCTAATTATTTCTATTGCTTTGTTATTATATTTGGTTCATTTTATTGTGATTTAGTGAACCACATAACTAAAATAACTGAGTAGTTAATTAAATATCAATAACATGTCTAAAAACATAGACATCTATATTTTCATGTATTTAGTTAAATGAGTTTCTGAAAATATTATTTGGCTTGTGTATTCCCTTGAGTTTTCTGAGAAGCAGAGCTCAATATAGGACTAGACATGCAAGAGATTTATCTGGGAAAATGGTTATGAAAGATAACATCTAAAGGGGAGAATAGGAGTAGAAAGGAAGAAACCCAGATTCTGATGCAGGTCTGTCACTCGTGAAAGGAGAAAGGGAAGGAAGACTGATAAAACTCTGCTATGAAAGTTTTAACCAGGATCATGGGGATCCTATAAACAAAAGCCTCAGGATAGAGTAGTTCTATTTCACTGCAGGTGTGTCCTGCACTAATACTCTGCTGTGCTCAGGCATTGTCGAGAGCTTCCCAGGAGAAGCAAGACCTTGGAGCAAAAATGGTGGTGGATCCAGTGGAAAGATAGCCACTAAGGCTGTCAGAAAACTATGTCCCTGTAGCAGGAGATCTGAGCACTGCATTTTCGTGGGAGGCAGTAAGGTAACAGAGGGAAGGTCAGACATGAATTTATATCCTGGCTCTGCCACTTACTAGTAGAAGTTCCCTGAACTTAGCTTTGGTTACTCTACCTGTGAAACGGGGAAATCAGTGCATATTCCATTTATTGTAACAGTTAAACATAAGAGAGGGGAAAGAACCAGTTTAGGAGTTTCTAAGATGCAGACATAAAATAAATAAATTTAGGAGCAATAGGAATCATAATGGTTAAGAGCCAGACCCCCCTGGATTAAACTCTTGAGTCCATTCTTCATTGGTTGCATGATGTTTTCTTTTGTTTCCAAATCTCTGTGTTTTTATTCCATACCTGTTACATGGAGATAATGGGATCATCATGAGAACTGAATTAGTTAATAAATGATTAGATCCATGTCTGGCATATAGTAAGTGTTGTATATGTGAACTTTTAATGCTATGATTGCTTGGGCTATGTTTATTCAAATGTCTGTTCATTTGGGTTTCTTCATTTTATGATATTGACTTCTTATCTTTACTGTATTTACTTTTTCTCTCAGAGAGGATTTTAGTGTTCTTTGAAGACTTATCATTTGAAGGTTGATAAGAGTAAGCAAAGTTCTCCTGGAGACTTCTGACAATGACATTTTGAGACATTCTGGTTGTTATTGGTTGCAAACCCTTATATTACAGCCTCTTGTTTGTTTTTATATCAGAGAAACTTTGGCATGCATGCTGTAGATCTAGTGATATAGAATAGGACAGGGCCTAATTATTTCTGTTGCTTTGTTATTATATTTGATTCATTTTATTGTGATTTAGTGAAAAACATAACTAAAATAACTAAGTAGTTAAATATCAATAACATGTATCTTCTTTCCCCTCTTTAAAAACTGTCTATCTGTGCGCGATTTCTTCTTAGAGATTTATCTGATATTCACTTTAAAGGGGGAGGTTCCCTGAGCTGGTGGTCAGCTGGAATACTGAAATGGAGCATTTTCAAGGGCCATTCCCTTTGATATGCCCTCTGTTCTCTGGCTTTAGCAGCTGGTCATCCCCTCTTGTGTTCTCTCTGTTTGGTTCTCTAGGAAATTGGCTTAGCTAGGGATTTGACAGGCAGGTAACATGAAACTTCAACAGAGGACTACCAAGCTGCTTAGCTGGGGTGATTTTTATGCTTCAAAGCTAATGATTTCTCAAACACTCATTCGTCTTTTACTTTAGTGTGAAAGCTTAGTGATTTTGAGATAGTCAGTAGGGAATGGAATTTTGAGTAGGTAAAATTTCTGATAAGATGTGATAAAGTAAAAGCACAACAGCAACAACAATGGGTTTATCTTCTTCCTTCAAGAAAAGACTTCAGAAGAGTTGTTAAAAATGTCAATTGTCTTGTTGCTTTCAACCCTGTTTGGGGAAGTTTGTTATCATACTCATCCTTGAAGAGATGATTAGGTTAAGGTGACACATCAAGCCCTAGCATCATGAGGAATGTAACATTCTGATCTGGAGGGTAATGACTTGAAGCCATAATTCATTCTCCTTTCTCACTCAGCTGCAGCAAGAGTTTGGACTCTATAGGCCAGGATGACACCCTGGAGTACAGCTTGCAGACTGCAGTGACATTGAGCTCATAAATGGCTCAGTTGGCACCTCAGGCAGGGAGTATATGAACCAGGCTCAGATGCTAATGATTTGATGTCTAGATGTGAGGAAGGGAGGGAAGGGGGTGTAAAGCATCAGCAATAGCTGATCATAAAGGAGAACAACAGCAAGGGAGAGAAATGAAAGGGCAACACAGCGAGATGACAAGACGAGTTGGAGGGGGGAGTATCATTCATCTCCTGTGAAAGCCCCCACAGCAGAAAGATGGATTAATGCTGTCAGAGCTGTTATATATTCCATCAGCTTTATTATATGGTAGAAAGCTACCTGTCACTGTCTTGGCTGCATGCGGTGATACAATCCTGGCACCTCTCCCCCAATGCATTGCAAACACTTTCTAGGTTTTCTCTCAGAAGCAGCTTTAATATTTGTTTCGATCACGGGTAGATCCATCATATGCATTTAATTTAAAAAGTCATAACAAGCAGAATTTCTGTTCAACATAAAGAGCTCATAAAACAAATGCTACTATTCATCAACTTTAATGGATTTTTGTAAGGGCCTTATAGGAATGAAGAATAAAAATCCAATGATGATCTTACAATAAATATTTAATACTTTATTGCGTATTTATGGGGTAATCTTGCCTTCCCACAATATATGGCTGTTCAAAGTCTTAAATTGTGGTTTAGTTGCTAGGAGGTGGCAATAGTGATCTATTTCCATATTAATCCTTACAAAAGAGCTCATGCTACCAAAATTAAACTAAGTACCAAAATCATTGGGATTTTCAATTTGGTTTTCTTTTCCTTTTTTTTTTTTTTAAAAAAATACATTTTTATTTATTTCAAAGAGGAAGGGAGAGGGAGAGAAAGATATAGAAACATCATTGATGAGAGAGAATCCCCCCACTGAGGATTGTGCCTGCAACCCTGGCATGTGCCATGACCAGGAATTGAAACAGGAGCTACATCAGCTGGGCTCAATTTGGTTTTCTAATGCAAAATGATCCATTTATAATCTTTGAATTAAGTTGTTTCTAATCACTCACAGTTTAATTTTTACCAAAAGTGTAAAGCTGTCA
Source organism: Myotis yumanensis (assembly GCF_028538775.1). Taxonomy (NCBI): domain Eukaryota; kingdom Metazoa; phylum Chordata; class Mammalia; order Chiroptera; family Vespertilionidae; genus Myotis; species Myotis yumanensis. The sequence goes on from NW_027223753.1 coordinate 181,325,572, forward strand.
TGACAGCTTTCAAAGACCCAAAAATAATCATTTTGCTCTCCTGGAAGCAACAACATAATTTTGGGAAAAAAATCTACACATGCAATCAGTTTTACAAAAGCCATGGGGAATGAATTAAAATGGGAATGTGATAAAATGATGCTGATTAACACTTAGACAAGGATCACTGAATCTTTAAGGAATGAATCAGATCAATAACCTGGAAATTGACTGTGGAGGTCTTTTTGCAATTGATTGCGATCAAGCCAACATGTTTCTGTGAGTTCAGTGCTATGCTGTCAATTATCAGCCCCTTCCATTGAGGGTGTATACATTTCCTCATATTTGTCAGTGGGAGGTACAAAACCCAACATTTTTCTCTTTGTTTCAGCTCCTATAAAGCTCAAGCATAATTGTCATTAGCACATTTCATGAGATAGTTTTATTTTTTATTCTTTTATTCTTAGCCTATCGTTAATTCTGGGCTAATGGTTCTGTTTTCTTGTATTGTATTTTTATTTTAATTCATGTTGATTCTCTTTGAGAAATGTATGTGATGTACATTCATGAATTTGATGCATCAGTGTGATCTATCACTCTGGATAATAATTCCAGCCATCCTTTGCTGTGATGGTTCGTGGCTCTACCCATATGTTACATAACAATTTTCTTACAAAACAACCACCATAACATGGAAGTCACCATAATCTTTTATTGGTACTATCTACAAGAAAACTGCTTGCTATTTCTCAGTTAGGATGGGTTTTTTTTTTTTAAGAATATAAAATGTCCACATTTAGGCTATTTTAAAATAAAAATTTTTTCAGTTTGTTGCCTCTAACATTTCTTTTTCAATTGCTATATTTGAGTAATTTTGCTCCAGTCCATAGTCTATTGAAAGCTCATGGTCTTGTGCATGGTTTATTGCATAGCCTGTTGCAAATGGGTTACATGTAGCTCCTAAGGATATCATGTGAAGCATTTTTAGCTAGTTTGAAGCAAAGAAAAGCATTATTTAGTAAATCCTATTGCCATCAATGGTTAAAAGTAATAGTATGCAGACAGTCCTTGGGTTACATCAGACTCGACATACATGGTTTCGTGGTTATGTCACCATCTCCCATTTATTTATAAAAAAAAAAAAGTTCTGTCATTTCAATGTATGTACATATGTGCTTTAGATTTTTTATTATTTATTTACCACAAGTAAAGGTCAGGAATAGTTATCTTTCTTTTAAATTTTTTTACTGTTTCACTTCATTACTGCTGTGTATGTGCTCCATGTGAATGACGTAGGTGCTTATGTGGGTGGGTTCTGACATACGGCGAAAATAGCGTTACTTTGCGCTGTAGGAATGGATCTCCGACATAACCTGAGGACCTACTGTATTATGAAAATAAATTGAATTAAAGTGATATATATTATGACAGTATTGGATCCCAGAGTTTTAAAAACCATGTATAGAAATTAACAATTAAATTTCTCTGGTAGAGTATTAGTTGTGTTTTCATATGTGATTAAAACAGTTTTATCAATAATTGTTTCCACACAATTCAGTTGATTATATCTACTAGATTGCAAGAGTAAGCTGCCGAACTCATAATTGAATATTAAAATTAATATAACTTTTGGGGATGAGTTGAATTTAAATAACTTTCTTTTGTTTTTAATCTTTGGTTAGACTTACTGTCATACTGAAAATCAAGGCAAGTGTTCATGTGTTGGTTCTGTTAAATGGCATGTAAGCTGAGCCAGTCCTGGGACTAGTTCCTCTCTTCACTTCTGCTATTCTATTCTGTATCATGGGGGATTGACTCCTGCAGGCTGCATTTTCCAGGCTCCCATGAAAACTGATTCAGCTAATGGGAGCCACTTGTGGGATTTCAAAGGGTGGGGAGAAAGAAGAAGCCAAGACATGCCCCCATCTCTACTTTGGGCAGTGTCTCTACCACTGCCTGATTCTCCTCTGGTAGTGCCCCCTTCTGCTAGGCATCCTCGGCTGCTGGGCTCTGGGTCTACCTCCTCCTGGGTCCTTTAGCCTCTGGTGTTGCAGGGGCTTCTTACTATTACTCATCTCTGGGCTGCCTCACTGTCCCTTGTTGGGTTTCTCAGCCTCTCCTCCACTCACCTGTATAACTAAACTTGCATTAAATATTCTTTGTTATAAAAACATAAAATGATTTCTACTTTTCTGGTAGATCTTCACTAAATTATGATTCAGCATAAAATATACTTAGCATGGAAATATTCTGTATATCAATGTTATTTTAAGTTATTTTTTACGTGCTTTTCAAATCAGCTAAAATAATTTTTCAACTTATATCTTACTAGAGGCCTGGTGCATAAAAATTCATGCACTGGAGGGGATCCCTCAGCCTGGCCTGCCCCCTCTCATAGTCCGAGAGCCCTCAGGGGATGTCCTACTGGTGGCTTAGGCCTACTCCTCCTGGGGAGCAGGCCTAAGCCACAGTCTGGCCTCCCTCTGTGGGAGGCAACCTGCCAATCACGGGAAGGCAACACCCACATCATACCTCTGCTGCTGCCACTGTCGGCCGCTGCAGCTGCCTGAGCCTTGGCCCTTGCAGCCACCGCAGCTTGCCTGAGCCTCGGCCTGACCTTCGTTGCCTGAGCCTCAGGCCCTCACAGTGGCAGCCACCATCCACAGCTTGCCTGAGCCTCAGGCAGCCACTGGGCTTTGTCTGGAAGGACATCCAGAAGACGTTCGCTCTAATTAGCATATTATCCTTTTATTAGTATAGATGTTCTGAGTGCCAGATTCTATGACTAACATGTCTTTGAGTAATAATATATTTTGCTAAAACTACAAAGACATAAGTAAGAAAGGACATAATAAGAGGGTAAAGAAGCTAAAAAATGTAAACAGGACTCAAAGCATATAATATTTTAAAAAATAATTATAAAACAAGATTTTAGAGTATCTCATTTTTTCTCAATTGTTTTACAGGAATATTAATATTATTGTATTTTAATGTTACATGGGAAAAAGTGTGGTATAGTCAAATAACTTTGGGAAACAAAGTGTTCACCAAAACAAAATAGCTTTTTAAAAATAGCATTGCCCCAGAGATTTAATTTACTGATGAGCCTTGTGACTCTCCAGACTAATCTATTTTATTTCTCCAACTCACAGATATTGATTTCAGGATTCATTCATTTATTTATTCATTCAACGAATACTTATTGACTACTTTAGATTTATTAGGCACTGTTCTAGGGATTAGAGATATGTGGGTAAAGAGAGCAGGAAAAAAAAACATTTCCGGAGAGAAAAAAATGGCGGAGGCTTAGACGGACGTGTTGGTCCTTCGTCCCGGAGCAGATAGGGGCGAGCAGCTGAAACGGGTAACAACCAGCCCGATCAAGCTGGGGAGGTTCAGCTGAGAGACAGTCTGCAGCCAGGAAAGACAGAGAACTCCTGAAAAATGCGGATGGTTAGAGATTGAGGCTGAAACTTCCCCCTGGGCGCCAGCGCAGCGGCGAGACCACGCCATCTTGGGAAGCGGTTACCTACCGGCATCCAGAGATCGGCTACTAACCCAGCGGCTACTAACCCGGAGGCGGCGACTTGCGGGCGGCGCGACTGCGGGAGCCCAGAGGAGGCCTGCGCCCCTCCACGGAGGGGCGGACACTCCTGGGCGGCCAGCAGAGGCACAGCGACCACGCCATCTTGGGAAACAGAGCTGCTTGAGACTAGGATCCTGGCCTCAGCACCACCCAGTCTGATCTCAGACGCATACCAGGACCCTGCAGCCACTGGGGACAGAGACCTGTGACCACAGCTACAGACCTGCAGACACGGAAAGTTCGGAGATCCCTGCTGCAGATCCGTGAGTAGCAGAGCCCATCCCCCCTTCCCCCAGGATCGCGGGCAGTGCCAGAGTAACTAACTGATAGACCTACCCCTTGCCGGGGCCTCAGCGCTGCAGAAACTTTGGCCTGAAAGTGCGCGAGCACCTTAGAACTGATCCTATGCGCACTTCGGGCTTCAGAGCCCTGGGCTGGGAGCAAAAACGCGCACAGCACCAGGAACTAATCCTGTGCGCACTGCTGGCATCAGAGCCCTGGGCTGGGAGCAAAAACGCGCACAGCACCAGGAACTAATCCTGTGCGCACTGCTGGCATCAGAGCCCTGGGCTGGGAGCAAAAACGCGCACAGCACCAGGAACTAATCCTGTGCGCACTGCTGGCATCAGAGCCCTGGGCTGGGAGCAAAAACGCGCACAGCACCAGGAAGTAATCCTGCGCGCACTGCTGGCATCAGAGCCCTGGGCTGGGAGCAATCGCGCGAACAGGAGTTTGTCCGCCTAGCACAGGCCCAGAAACCCCGTTTCTCAGGGCAGGAGGCAGCACCAAGCACCAGTGACTTGACTGTGTTTCTTATCACCTGCGCCTGAGATCCTGATTTCCTGTGCATTCATACTAAGAGCCAGTGAATCCAATTCCTGGTGCAAGGGCACACAGGGACCCTGATTCTCAAGGTGAGGTTGCGCGAAGCAACAGAGACTCTGATACTGAACTCTTGGGGAACTCTGACTCCTGGCGCAAGCTAGGGGGCTCTGCTCTGGTGCTAAACACGCGTCAGGGGGGCCTCTATTTCAGCACAGTGCAGGCAGGGTCCCTAATTCTAAGGGCACGCGCGAGGCCACATTGAGTGTTGGCAACACTGACACAGAGCGAGCCTGGTTCCCACCAACCAACAACAACCACACATCTTAGTGTCAGAGCTCTTCAGTGACACTAGGGTGGTGGGAGCCTCCCACTGCGCACGGCCCAGGCCCACGCAACTCAACCTTTGAACCATCAGGAGATAATCAGAATGAAGAGACGACACAATACCCAGAGGAAAGACAATGAAGAATCACCAAGAAAGGAAATTAATGAAGCTGAAGCGTGCAACATGACAGAAAAAGAATTCAGAATGATGGTTGTACAATTCATTCACCGGATGGATGAGAAAATCAACAACCTATGCAAGAATCAGGAAGAAATGAAAAGTGATATAGCTACAATCAAAAACACCATGGAAAGTTTCAACAGCAGACTAGAAGAAGCAGAAGACCGAATTAGTGAGTTAGAAGATAAGGCAGAGAAACAAGCTCAATCTGAACAGCAACTGGAGAAAAGAATTAAAAAACAGGAGGAGAGCCTAAGGGAGCTTCAGGACAACATGAAACGAAGTAACATACGCATAATAGGGCTGCAAGAAGGACAAGAAGAGCAGCAAGGATTAGAAAATCTATTTGAAGAAATAATGACAGAAAACTTCCCAGATATGGGGAAGAAAAAAGTTACACAAATACAGAGAGTCCCAGGCAAGATGAACCCCAAAAGACCGACACCAAGACACGTCATAATAACGATGGCAAATGTACAAGACAAAGAGAGAATCTTAAAGGCTGCAAGAGAGAAACAGAGAGTTACCTACAAAGGGTCCCCCATCAGATTATCAAACGATTTCTCAACAGAAACACATCAGGCCAGAAAAGAATGGACGGAAATCTACAAAGTGATGCAAAGCAAAGGACTGAATCCAAGAATACTCTATCCAGCAAGGCTATCATTCAAAATTGAAGGGGAAATAAGAAGCTTCACAGACAAAAAAAGGCTAAGGGAGTTCATCACCACCAAGCCAGCAATGCAAGAAATGCTAAAGGGACTGGTGTAAAAAGAAGAAATAAAAAGCCCAGAAAGAAAGCAGCCACAAAAAAATAGAAATGGCTACAAACAAGTACCTTTCAATAATAACTTTAAATGTACATGGACTAAATGGTCCAATCAAAAGATATCGAGTGGCTGAATGGATAACAAAACATGACCCATACATTTGCTGTCTACAGGAGACCCACCTCATTAGAAGGGACTCACACAGACTGAAAGTGAAGGGATGGAAAAATATCTTTCAGGCAAATGGAAATGAAAAAAAAGCTGGGGTAGCAATACTTATATCCGACAAAATAGACCTCAAAGTGAAGGCCATAACCAGAGATAAGGAAGGCCACTTCATAATACTAAAGGGATCAATACAACAAGAGGATATAACCCTGATAAACATATATGCACCCAATGCAGGAGCACCCACATACATAAGAAAACTCCTGGAAGGTATCAGGGGAGAGATCGACAACAATACAATCATAGTAGGGGACTTTAATACACCACTAACATCACTGGATAAATCCGCTAGACAAAAACTCAGCAAAGAAACAGCAATCCTAAATGACTCACTAGATCAGATGGACTTAATTGACATCTTCAGAACACTTCACCCCACAGCTGCGGAATATACATTCCTCTCAGGTGCTCATGGGACATATTCAAAAATAGACCACATATTGGGTCACAAGCAAAGTCTCCACAAATTCAAGAAGATTGAAATCATAAAAAGCATCTTCTCAGACCACGATGGCATAATGTTAGAAATAAACCACAATAAAAACAACCCAAAATACTCAAACACTTGGAAGCTGAATAGCATGTTATTAAATATTGATTGGGTTACCGATGACATCAAAGAAGAAATTAAAAACATCCTGGACACTAATGACAATGAAAACACAACAATCCAAAACCTCTGGGACACAATGAAAGCAGTCCTGAGAGGGAAGTTTATAGCTCTACAGGCCTACCTCAAAAAACAAGAAAAAATGGTAGTTAATCATCTAACTCTACAACTCAAAGAATTAGAAAGAGAGCAACAAGAAAAGCCCAGAGTGAGCAGAAGGAAGGAGATAATAAAGATTAGAGCAGAAATCAATGAAATAGAGACCAAAAAAACAATACAGAGAATCAATGAAACCAAGAGCTGGTTCTTTGAAAGGATAAACAAGATTGACAAACCCCTAGCCAGGCTCACCAAGAAGCAAAGAGGGAGGTCCCAAATAAACCAAATCAGAAATGATAGAGGCGAAATAACAACAGACCCCAAAGAAATACAAATGATTGTTAAACAATACTACGAGCAACTCTACTCCAACAAACTAGACAACCTGGAGGAAATGGACAAATTCCTAGAAAAATACAACATTCCAAAACTCAATCAGGAAGAATCTAAAAATCTCAATAGGCCAATAACGATGGAAGAAATTGAAGCAGTCATCAAAAAGCTTCCAGCAAACAAAAGCCCAGGACCAGACGGCTTCTCAGGGGAGTTTTACCAAACTTTTAAGGAAGAACTGAAACCTATCCTCCTCAGATTACTACAAAAAGTCCAAGAGGATGGAACACTTCCAAACACATTTTATGAAGCTAGCATCACCCTAATACCAAAACCAGGTAAAGACAACACAATGAAAGAGAATTACAGGCCAATATCCCTCATGAACATAGATGCCAAAATCCTCAACAAAATCTTAGCAAATCGGATCCAGCAGTACATCAGAAGGATCATACACCATGACCAAGTAGGATTTATCCCAGGGATGCAAGGATGGTACAACATCCGTAAATCAATAAACGTGATACATCACATAAACAAATTGAAAGAAAAAAACCACATGGTCATATCAATTGATGCAGAAAAAGCATTTGACAAAATCCAACACCCATTTTTGATAAAAACTCTCAGCAAGGTGGGAATAGAAGGATCATACCTCAACATAATAAAAGCCATATATGACAGGCCCACAGCCAACATCATACTCAATGGACAAAAACTAACACCATTTCCCCTAAGAACAGGAACAAGACAGGGATGTCCACTCTCTCCACTCCTGTTCAACATAGTCCTGGAAGTATTAGCCATTGCAATTAGACAAGAAGAAGAAATAAAAGGCATCCAAATTGGAAAAGAGGAAGTAAAACTGTCCTTATTTGCAGATGACATGATATTATACATACAGAACCCTAGAGACTCCATCAAAAAACTACTAGACTTAATACATGAATTTGGCAATGTAGCAGGATACAAAATTAACCCCAAGAAATCCGAGGCATTTCTATATACCAATAGTGAACTTTCAGAAAGAGAGATTATAAAAACAATCCCATTTACCATCGCACCCCAAAAATTAAGATACCTAGGAATAAACTTAACTAAAGAGGTAAAAGACCTCTACTCAGAAAACTATAGGACGTTGAAAAAAGAGATAGAGGAAGACATAAACAGATGGAAGAACATACCATGTTCTTGGATTGGTAGAATCAACATCATTAAAATGTCCATATTACCCAAAGCAATCTATACATTCAACGCACTTCCCATTAAAATACCAATGGCCTTCTTCAAGGATCTAGAACGAACTCTCCAAAAATTCATCTGGAATAAAAAAAGACCCCGAATAGCTGCAGCGATCCTGAGAAAAAACAAAGTAGGTGGGATCTCAATGCCAGATATCAAGCTGTATTACAAAGCCACTGTTCTCAAAACTGCCTGGTACTGGCACAAGAACAGACATATAGATCAGTGGAATAGAATAGAGAGTCCAGAAATTAGCCCGAACCAATATGCTCAATTAATTTTTGACAAAGGAGGCATGAACATACAATGGAGCCAAGATAGTCTCTTCAATAAATGGTGTTGGGAAAATTGGACAGATATATGCAAGAAAATGAAACTAGACCACCAACTTACACCATACACAAGAATAAACTCAAAATGGATAAAGGACTTAAATGTACGACAGGAAACCATAAAAATTCTAGAAGAATACAAAGGCAGCAAAATCTCAGACATATGCCAAAACAATTTCTTCACTGATACAGCTCCTAGGGCAGTTGAAACTAAAGAGAAACTGAACAAATGGGACTACATCAAAATAAAAAGCTTCTGCACAGCAAAAGAAACCATCAACAAAACAACAAGAAAACCCACCTCGTGGGAAAACATATTTGCCAACGTCATATCTGATAAGGGCTTAATCTCCAAAATTTATAGGGAACTCATACAACTTAACAAAAAGAAGATAAACAATCCAATCAAAAAATGGGCCAAGGATCTAAATAGACACCTTTCAAAAGAGGACATTCAGAAAGCCAACAGACATATGAAAACATGCTCAAAGTCACTAATCATCCGAGAGATGCAAATCAAAACAACAATGAGGTACCATCTCACACCTGTCAGAATGGCCATCATCAACAAATCAACAAACGACAAGTGCTGGAGAGGATGTGGAGAAAAAGGAACACTTGTGCACTGCTGGTGGGAATGCAGACTGGTGCAGCCACTATGGAAGGCAGTATGGAGGTTCCTCAAAAAATTGGAAATGGAACTCCCATTTGACCCTGTGATCCCACTTCTAGGAATATATCCCAAGAAACCAGAAACACCAATCAGAAAGGATATATGCACCCCGATGTTCATAGCAGCACAATTCACCATAGCTAAGATCTGGAAACAGCCTAAGTGCCCATCAGTAGATGAATGGATTAGAAAACTGTGGTACATCTACACGATGGAATACTATGCTGCTGTAAAAAAGAAGGAATTCTTACCATTTGCAACAGCATGGATGGAACTGGAGAGCATTATGCTAAGTGAAATAAGCCAGTCAATGAAGGAAAAATACCACATGATCTCACTCATTCATGGATAATAAAGACCATTACAAACTTTTGAACAATAATAGATACAAAGGCAGAGCTGCCTCAAACTGATTGTCAAACTGCAGTGGGAAGGCCAGGGAGGGTTGGGGGGGAGGAGGGAGGGGATTAAGAGATCAACCGAAGGACTGGTATGCATCCATATAACCATAACTAATGGACATAAGACACTGGGGGGTAAGGGAGGGCAGGGGTCTGTCAAGGGCGGGGGGGAAAAAAAGGACACTTATGTAATACACTTTGTAATACTTTTAGCGAAAAAAAAAAAAAAAAAAAAAAAAAAAAAAAAAAAAAAAAAAACCATTTCCACTTAATTTCTAGTGAGAACAGATAGACAACAAATAAATAAGTAAACTAGACAGTAAGCCACATGGTGATAAATGCTATAAAAATAATAAAGAAGGGAAGTGGGATGGGGAGTGCTGATGCACAGAGGAAGAGTCTCACTTTTAAATAAGGTGATCTATGAAAGCTCCATTGAGCAAAAGCGGCAAGTCATGTGGCTATCAGATGGACAAATGTTCTACCTATGTGGCACAGCAATTGCTAAGCCTCTTAGCAGAGTGAGCCTGTGATTTTTAAGGAACAAAGATGTGCATTTTAAGAGATACCATCAACTTAAAAACAGCTTTGTGAGCAAATATTTAAAAGAAAAAGAAAACTGCTATATTCAATCTACACACAATTTTTTTTAAAAAAATAACTATCACACATTTACCACTGTATATTACTTTTTTTATTGGGTTGAGGCTATTTTTTTTCCCACATCATGTAAAATTTCTTCTGAACTCCTATGACCAGTAGTAATGTATAACATCATTGTGCCATATTGGTTTTGACATATTTGCTTTTATTACTTTGGCTTGTATCTGTACCCTCCCTGGAACTGACAATATAATCTGGACTCACATTGAAAAATTCTTGGATTTTGTTCTGCATTTTTTGTTTAGCTACTCTTTTAGTTTCATTTTTCTTCTTAAATTAATTACATATTGCTAGAAGTTAAATAGCTTCTCTTCAAAGGCAGCTAAAAACTTTTGATATCTAACCTTTCAGACTCGTTTCAGAACTGTGAATAGTCTCACCAATTTTTCCTCGCTTTGAAATGTGTATGATTGGTTCTCAGATGTTTGGTTACATCTGACCGAATAGTCAATGACTGCTACTTCACAACTGTGTCTCTGAAAGCTGAAGAATTTCTTTTGAAATTAATTGGGAAATGCCTCTCCTATAGAGAAATTTAAAAATGTGAATGAAAAAATATATTTGATCCCAGAATCCATTTGCATGAAGCATCTCAGGAGACTAGTGTTTCCTGGAGCATATGAGAGAAAGATTGATTAGATCAAGTCTTAACTTTTTAAAATGTAAGAAAGATATTTTCATAAAAAGCACCTGAATATATTGTCTTAGTATAAGATATAAACAATGTAAATATGCATAGGACACAATATAAAAGTCTTCCGTTGCTGCTAGTCCCATGCTGGCTCCTTTCCCCAGAGATGGGCTCTGTGAACAGTCGTGTGTATTCCTCAGAGCATCCTTTCAATGCATTTACAGGTATGTATGTACAGCAAGTCATTTAATGGCAATGATGGGTTCTGCAACTTTAAGTGAAATAATATATAATGAAACCAATTTGAGTGTAGGCTAATTGATATAAATAAGAGTTAATTTTCTATAGCATCTCATCAATGTTAAAACAAAAACAATGTTGAACAAAATAACGTTATTCAATGATCTGCTGTGGATGCATACATATACACATATGTTTTTATATTTTATATGTATACACACATCTGTAGAGAGTGCCTGGGCAGGCACATGAGCATTTCTTTTTTTAAAAATATATTTTTATTGATTTCAGAGAGGAAGGGAGAGGAAGAGAGAGAGATAGAAACACCAATGGTGAGAGAGAATCATTGATTGGCTGCCTCCTGCACACACCCTACTGGGAATTGAGCACGCAACCAGGCATGTGCCCTTGACTGGAATCGAACCCGGGACCTTTCAGTCTGTGAGCGGATGCTCTATCCACTGAACCAAACCAGCCAGGGCTGAGCATTTCTTTAATAGCTGAGTCCAGTGGTGTTGGCAGAACCACATCCTGGAAACATACTGTGCCAGAGGCAGGTATGTTGTCAGCCTGACCCTTAGCTCAGGTGCCAGGGGGTGGGTTTCATTATTTAAGTTCAGCCAGGCACAAGGAACAGACACAATTATCTGGGCTCAGCCAGGAGTGACAGCAACATAGAAGCCTCAAGAATGAAGAATTACAGCTTGATCTTTAACCATGATTTAACATAATTTCCTTTGTTTTAAATTCTAGTAAAACTTCCTGATATCATACTGTATAAAATAAACATGCTGCACTGGTTCTGGGTCACTGTCTCTCCATCAGAGGGCCAGCTGTCCCACCCGGCCCCAGCTTTTCCCCTCTGTCTCTGTGTCTATCTCTTTCTTTAATTTTCTCAATCCCCAGGTGCCCCTACTCAGGACTCGTGTCTGCTCTCTAGCTGTGCTGGTTGTGGTAAAGAGAGAAATACTTATACACATCCTATATAATAAAAGGCTAATATGCAAATTGACTGACCAGTGAAGGACTGGTCGCTATGATGTGCACTGACCACCAGAGGGAAGATGCTCAACAGAGGAGCTCCCCCTGGTGGTCAGTCCACTCCCACAGGGGGAGCCCTGCTCAGGCAGAAGCCCTGAGCCAGGCTCACGGGTGGTGAGTGCAGCGACAGTAGCGGAATCCTCTCCCGCCTCAGCGGCAGCACTAAGGATGTCCGACTACTGGGAGCGAGCCTAAGCCATCAGTTGGATATCCCCTGAGGGCTCCCAGACTACAAGAGGGTGCAGGTAGGCTGAAGAACTGCCCCCTCCTCGAGTGCACAAATTTTGTGCACCGGGCCTCTAGCACATATATAAAAGCAGATATAGGTTTAAAAATATAAAAATAAAAGCAAGAATAATTTTTATATAATATATACTGCACTAGAGGCCCAGTGCACAAACATTTGTGCACTCGGGTGGGGTGGTCCCTCAGCCTGGTCTGTGCCCTCTCTCAGTCTGGGACCCCTCAGGGAATGATCACCTGATGGCTTAGACCTGCTCCCCGGGGGATTGGGCCTAAGCTGGCAGTCAGACATCCCTATGGCAGCCTGGGAGCCCTCGGAGGATGTCCACTTGCCAGCGGGGAGCAGGCCTAGCTGCAGTCAGACATCCTTAGTGCTGCTGAAGAGGCAGGAGAGGCTCCAACCACCACCGCTGTACTGGCAGCTGTCAGCCTGGCTTGTAGCTGAGCAGAGCTCCTGCTGTGGGAGCACACTGACCACCAGGGGGCAGCTCCTGAATTGAGCATCTGACCCCTGGTGGTCAGTGTGTGTCATAGTGACCAGTGATCCCCAGTCGCTTTGCTGTTAGGTTCAATTTGAATATTACCCTTTTATTATATAGGATAGAGGCCTGGTGCATGGGTGGGGGATGGCTGGTTTGCTCTGAAGGGTGTCCTGGATCAGGATGAGGGTTCCCCTGGGGTGCCTGGCCAGCCTGGGTGAGGGCTGAGGGCCATTTTCAGTCTGGCCACACCCCCTTCAGTTGGAGGGTCCTGCTGGGGTCACTGGCCAATCTGGGTGAGGAGTTGATGGCTGTTTGCAGGCTGGCCAAGATCCCCAGCAGGGACCCTCACCCCATGAGGGTGTGGCCTTCCTGGGTGAGGGGCTGATGGCTGTTTGTAGGCTGGTCACAGCCCCTTCAGGGTAGTGGTCCCCATTGAAGTGCCTGGCCAGCCTGGGTTAGGGGCTGATGGCTGTTTTCAGGCTGGCTAAGCCCCCCAGCAGGGACCCTCACCCCATGAGTGTGCGACCATCCTGGGTGAGGGGCTGATGGCTGTTTGCAAGCTGGCCACAGCCCCCAGCCACCCAAGCTCCCAGTGGAGGCTGGCTGGAAGCAGGTATCTGGGATTTATTTATCTTCTATAATTGAAACTTTGTTGCCTTTTGTGGAGGCCACAGCTGGCCAGAACAGGGGGGAAGCTTGGCTTCCTCCATCACAGGGGCAACCTAGCCTCCTGCTTGCTCCAGTTCTGTGGCTGCTGGCCACCATCTTGGTTGGGTTAATTTGCATATGGTCTCTCTGATTGACTGGTGGGCGTGGCTTGGGCGTAGTGAAGTTATGGTCAATTAGCATATTTGTCTTTTATTAGTGTAGATATCCACATTGATTTTGATTAGCTTTGTTTACATATCTTTCAGAAAACATTCCATGTCATTGCACATTAGTATATCTGATTATTTTTAGAATGTCATTATATGGTTATACCAGAAATTATTTAACCTTCTTCTGTTAAACAATATTTATTTACCTCTTTATTTATTTATTTTTCTATCATCACCTGAGGATATTTTTCCATTGATTTTTAGAGAGAGTGAAAGAGAGAGGGAAAGACAGAGAGAAATATTGATGTGAGAGAAACACATCGATTGCTTGCTTCCTAATGCCCTCTGACCAGGGCCATGCCAGGGAGGAGCCTGCAATCAAGGTATGTGCCCTTGTCTAGAATTGAACCCAGAACCCTTTGGTCTGCAGGCCGATGATCCATCCTCTGAGCCAAATATAAATTTAGTTCATTTATATTTGGAGGGGTTATTACAAGTAATGTTTCAGAGAATATATTTTAATTATAGCTTTTCATAAATATAGAAATAAGTGCTATTTAATATAACAGATATCTAGAAACAGACTTGTTACTTAAAGTATGTGCATAATTCAGATCTAATAAAAAGCTGCTAGATTGTCTCCAGGTAGATTCCCTGGGCTACACTCACACTCACAATGTATGACAAGACCCGTTTCTCTGAGTTGTCCCCATACTACTTTTTTAGTATTTAAATACTTTTGTTTTGTTTTTGCTAAATTCTCATTTTTTTTTTTCTAGCACTTCTCAAAATTCTTCGCACTTTGAGTACCTCTTTTTTTTTTTTTTTTTGTGAATGTCCTGTTTGTATTTCTTTGCCCATTTTTCTATTGGATAGTTTTCCTCTTTTCAAAATTGATTTATTGGAGTTCTTCTTTTACACAAATTAATCTTTCAAATAGGATACAAATATTTTCACCTAAGCCATCATTTGTTTTCTAATGTTGTTAGTTATTTCTTTCTCCAGAAAGATTGAATTTTATAAGGTATAATCATTATCGTCCTCTTTTCCTATTTTCTGGGTTTGTGTGACTTATCTCTTTAATCCACCTAGAAATTAGTTTTTAATTTATTATGTGAAATAGACTGTATTAGTTAGGGAACATTACTGCTAAGGCAATTAGATTTTTAAAAAAATCTGAGTTAAAACAAAATAAAAGTTTTTCCGTCAAGGGTTAATTTCCATTCCAGGCTAATGATGGCTGTAGGTTTGGAGATGGGTAGCTGTTATTGTTTTTCCCCAAAATTTATTTGTTGAAACTATAATCCCCAACATGATAGTATTTGAAGGTAGGGCCTTTGGAAGATAATTAGGTTTAGATTAGGTAATAAAAGTGAAACTGTCATGATAGGATTAATGACTTTATAAGAGGAGGAAGGTACTCCCCTCTCCCCTCATGTAAGCACATAGCAACCTCACCTGGAACCCAATCTGCTAGCACCTTGATCTTGATCTTCTCACCTTCCAGAACTGTGAGAAATAAATTTCTGTTACTTAAACCACTCAGTCTGTGGTATTTTCTTACTGCAGTCCCAGCAGACTAAGACAGTAGTGATTGGCCAATTAAGAAAAACCCTGGCTCTGCTACATTTTTTCCCCTTTTTATTGAATTTATTGGGTGCCACTGGTTAACAAAATTATACAGGTTTCAGGTGCACAATTCCACAAACACATCATCTGTACCTGTATTGTGTTTACCACCCCAAGTCAAGTCTCCTTTCATCACCATTTACCCCTGCTATACTCTCTTCCACTTCCTCCTGCCCCTCCCCAACACACATCTCGCAATCACCACACTGTTGCCTGACATTTTCCAAATGTGGTTTGCAAGGCTTGTCTGAAAGTTTTTTTTTTTCAACAATGTCATTGTGAGGGAAAAGATGAAAGGGAACACGTGTTTGAGTTTTTCTGAACTGTGTCTGAAAGTGCTTTGTATTACTTCTCATGTGCCATTCTCTAGAACCAACCATAGGCTCAAACTGAATTCCTCAGAAAAATAAATGGATTTAGAAAATAAATGGCCACTGATGTCACAGAATTAAGATTTATTTTGTTTCTATAAAATGATCATTGCCTGGACAGTGTTGCTCAGTGGTTGATCATCGACCTATGAACCAGGAGGTCACAGTTCCATTCCTGGTCAAGGCACATGCCTGAGTTGCAGGCTGGATCCCTAGTCTGGGGCATGCATCCCTAGTCTGAAGGGAACCAATCAGTGATTCGCTCTCATTATTGATGTTTCTATCTCTTTCTCCCTCTCTGAAATCAATAAAAATATATTTGAAAATAATAAAGTAATCATTTATTGAATAGGCTAATGTTTGATGTGAAATACCAGCTTTATCATACATTATCTTGGCATATATACATGATCTGTAACTACTAAATGGAACTTAGTTGCTTACTTTTGAAAGCACAAGATAGAACACAAATTCTTCAAATAAATAGTTCTTTGTGATTAAATGCTATCCAGTCACAGTAGATCCATACTAGTTCTTCTCTGGGTATAATTTATTTTTTCAATTTTAGGGGTGGAAATAAAGGAATTCATTCAAGTGTCACTTTTCCAGTGCCGTGCAACGGGATGATTTCACACACCAGAGTTAGAACAGCCTTAGTCCTCTCAGCGAAATCACTAACTTAACCACCTGCCATCATTACTCTCCAAAAACTGTTTCTTAAGGGATGTTTTTCCAATAACTCAGAGTGATTTGAATACAAAGCCAAAGAATATGCTGAATGACTTTGTACATCATTCTTGGGTGATAGTGCTTTTCAAAATTATCAAAATGGCAAGCACATTATTAAGTATAATTTCTTGTTTGAAGCTCCCATAGATACTTTCAGATTTAAAAAAAATATTGAGTAAAATTTCATGTAGCTTAATTCAGTATAATAATGAAATGATTTACAAATGCTTTCCAAATCCATTCCATCTTTCTAGGCCCAGCTAAAAGATATATCTCCTGATGATGCCTTCAATCATCACTATAATATTTCAGAATATCCATAGATAAAAAAATGTTTTAATTTATAATGAAATGCTTTAAGATTTATTTTATTATCCTGAATTGATAATTATTTAGCTCTACATTTCCTTTTTGTATCTTGTTTACAGAATTTGAATACAAACTTCTTGAGTATAGAGGCATATTCTTATTATTTTTAATTATATTTTTATTTATTTCAGAGAGGAAGGGAAAGGGAGTGAGAGATAGAAATATCAATGATGAGAATCATTGATTGGCTGCCTCCTGCACACCCCACAATGGGATGGAGCCCATAACCTGGGCATATGCCCTGACCTGGAATTGAACCGTGATCTCCTGGTTCATAGGTCAGTGCTCAAACACTGAGCCATGTTGGCCTGGCAGCATATTATTTTGTGCTGGTTTCTTATACCTAAAATCTTCTCAGAGTGTCTCTTCTAAAACATCTGTAGCCATTCACTAATTAAAAATGCTTTTCAAACCTTTTCACCAGAGTATTTTTGATGAAAAAATAAATTTAAAAAATATTTCTCAGTATTTAAGAGTCTAAACCAGGGTTGGGCAAACTTTTTGACTCGAGGGCCACAATGGGTTCTTAAACTGGACCGGAGGGCGGGAACAAAAGCATGGATAGAGTGTTTGTGTGAACTAATATAAATTCAAAGTAAACATCATTACATAAAAGGGTACAGTCTTTTTTTTTTTTTAGTTTTATTCATTTCAAACGGGCCGGATCCGGCCCGCAGGCCGTAGTTTGCCCATGGCTGGTCTAAACTGAAGAGGAGCTAGAACTTGAAACTTAAGAGTTTTCCAGTCTTATTCTTTCCTAAAATATTGTGCATATTTTGCATTTTCCTTAATAACATATCCTTTTGTGTTGTTTTATTTTCAGACAAAAATAAAATGGATGATGTAAGAAAATGATATACTATATATGTTTGGGCCATGGCTTATGTTTCCTTATGACCAGGGCTATAGAAATCAGCATTAATAAATTTTTTTGGTTTTTTTTTTTTTTTTCTTTTTTTTTTTTTTTTTTTTTACATTTGGAATGCACAGGAAACAGAAGGAATTTAAAATCTTTTCCTGAAGATTCTTGGCCTCCTATAGTTTTGCGTCAGCTTGTAGCATTCTTGCTTTTTCTCTTTAGAAACTACCTCTGGCTGTAGCCAACTGCATTAGTTTCCTAGGGTTTCCATAAAGTACCAGATATAAGTGGCTTAGATCAACTGAAATATATTGTCTCACAGTTCTGGAGGCTCAATGTCCAAAATCAAGGAGTTGGCAGGGTCGTTCTCTCTCTGAAACCCATGGGAGAAGGCTCTTAACTGGCCTTTTTTCACTTCTGGTACCTCCAGACATCCCTTGGCTTGTGGCAGCATAATTCTAATCTCTGCCTCCATCTTCACATCATCCCTCTATGCACATCTGCCTTTAGTACAAATTTCCCTTTTTTTATAAAGACATCAGTCATATTGGATTAGAGAACCACCCTAATCACCTTATTTTAACTTGATTACCCCTATAAAGACTCTGTTTCCAAATTGGGTCACCATATAAGATATTGGGGGCAAGAGCTTTAACATATGCTTTTGGAGGGGCACAATTCAACCCATAATACCAACTGAACCACCCTCTCTTCCTAGTATATCCCTGTGCTTTCCTCTCCAGGTAGAGTTGCCAAATTTAACAACTAGAAATACAGGAACCTCAGTTAAATTGAAATTCCAGATAAAAATAAGCAATTTTTAGTATAGGTATAACTTAAGTAGTATATTGTGCATTCTTATATCAAGTTTTTTGATGTTTTATTTGAAATCAAAATGTATCTAGGCATCCTGGACTTTATTTGGTATTCCTAATCCCAGGTCTTTGCCTTCCTTACTTTGGTGAAATGATCTTTCAGAATTCCCAGTCTGTCTTTTCCTTCAAGATTTGGCTCACATGCCACCTGCTCTAAGAAGCTTTTCCTGCTCTCTCCATCTGGAAGTAGTCTCTTCCTCTTCCTAACTTTGGTAGAACGTAATCTACACTTCATCTGTGATGTTGACCAGATTCAACCTTGTATTAAAATTATTGATATACGTATCTAATCTACCCTATGTGATAGAAATTATTCAATGGCCAAATGTTTTTTATGAGTTAGTTTTCTATCCTATATAGCATCTAGTTCAGCTCTTTGGGACAATAAGCATTCACAAACAAACAAACAAACAAACAAACAAAAAAACCCTTGTTTTTATTTGATTTGGCTTGCTCAAGTTAAAAAAAAAAAAAATCATACCCCAAAACAGAAAAGCAGCACCACTTAATAACCAGGAGAGATAGCAATCTGTGTACACAATTCCTACCTGATAGTGGAACTGTGAGTCTTTAACAAAATGCTCCGTTCTCTAAAGTGCTGCCTCCTCAACAAGCCGCTGGTTTGACCTACACTAAAACTTCATCACCAGGTATAGACTCCCCATTCCCTTGATTTATTATAAAGGATTAAAGTGCTCACTGGTATTTACTTTTGATGATTTATGCTTAGATTATATTTACACTCAGTGTGGAAGAAATATTGAAGGGTGTATTCGTCCCCACATTTTTCAGACACAGCCTGGCTTAGTGCGGATTGGCAGCACATCATAGAAAGAAGGAGAACCAGACTCATTTTCAATAGCAATGATCTTGCTCAGTACTAATTGCGGGATAGAGATGCTCTTTATTTATTCTTTCATTTATTCAGCCAACCAACAGGAGTCATTGTTCTTTGAGTCAGTTAAAAAATACACCTATGGGGCCTTAACTGGTTTGGCTCAGTGGGTAGAGGTCAGCCTGCAGACTCAAGGGGGTCCCAGGCAAGGGCATGTACTTTGGTTGCGGGCACATTCCCAGTGGGGAGTGTGCAGGAGGCAGCTGATCGATGTTTCTCTCTCATCAATGTTTCTGGCTCTCTATCCCTCTCCCTTCCTCTCTGTAAAAAACCAATAAAAAATATTTTTTAAAAAATACACCTATGGGGGTGTGGATGCCTTCAAGGCCTTTCTTATTGTTGGTACTTTTACAATTAAAATCAGTGGAATTCCTCAATATTATTCATATCAAAGGACACAATTAGTATTCTCTCTAAATTGTAATTTAAAATCTTAATATTTTAAAAAAGTATGTTTTGCCCAAACCAGTAGTAAGTTGTAAGTCACTGGTTTGTCCAATACTAATAAGTATACATCATCCCCCACACTTGAAAAAAAGAAAGTACACTTAAAACCATATAATCTTATTAACCAATGTCACCTCAATACATTTAATTTTAAAAAAGAAAGAAAATAGTTTGTGTCCACAATAGTTAGGAAAAGATTGGGTTAAAAACTTTCTTAGATATTTAAATATATCAATGTGCTTATGTAATAACAGCTCCAATCTTTGTGTGCTATATTTATAAAATACTCTGAGAGACAGCACTATATTATACTAAGCTTTCACTGTACAAAGGTATTTTGAAGACTCAAGCTTGATCAGTATATGCAAATCTGTATGATAATTTATGCCATTACAGCTTTTTTCATTGTAATTAATATCTTCTAAGCATCAGCTTAGTAAAGCTCTTTTTATCTCTCAAAAAGTGTGCAATATATGCCAATTAATATGCTAATTAGGTGTGTGAGTCAGAGTCCTGTCAGGAAAGCAGAAGCACTGTGTGCATTGTGGAATAGGAAACTTATTGTAGGGTACTGGGACCCACAGTGTAGGGAGTATAGAGCCCTATTCAGAGTGCACCAGATACTCAAGGTCAATTGGAGTGTCAAGGCCTTGTTCAGATACACTGGATGTTCAAGGCCACTCTGAGTGTAGAATCTTAATCAGAGTGTTCAAGGTTGAGTTGGTATTTGTAGGTACAAAGCAAGGACTCAGCAAGCTATACACTGCCCAAGGGTACCCTTCTATAACCCAAAAGACTGAGGTCACTTTTTGGAAAGAAACCCCTTTTGTCTAAGTAATATAAAGTTGTTACTGACCAGCCTGCACAGCTGCTCAGATAATAGCTGTGGGTACAGAGGCTGCTGCTCCTATGTAAGGCAGGTTGCTGCTATGTGGGGCTGTATTATGGGAAAGATGTATAACTGACCAGCAGGCTGCTGCTATGGATGCAGAGGCTGCTGTTGCTGTATGGGAAAGATGTATTGTTACTTAGCTGGTGTGCAGCTACCTACTGTATGGACTTTGCTGTGAAGAACTGTTTTGTTTATAGGGCTCCTTTGTTTAGTGGCTCCTTGTTAGCAATGGCTACATGGCAACTGACTTCTACAGAAAAGATTCTCTTATATACTACAACTTCTCATGGCTTCTTCATCTACCACCTGGCATCCAAGAAGGTCCAGCCCCTGGCAGAGGGGCTCAGACCTGATGTTTGGTGTAGTGGAGCAGGATAAAGGAACTGAGTTCCTAATAAGGGGTCACTGGGGAATGAGGGTCTGCAAGGAGGAGTTAGAGCATCAGAGAAAATTCCCTAACAAGCCTTCTAAACCTAGGGACCTCCAGTTGTTAGAGTGGGACCCCAAGGAAGAGTTGTTAGAGAGGTCTCCAGAAGGCTGCTTTCTCTGTATCTGAGGTCACTGTTGGCCAGCAGGATCAGCAGAAGGGAAGGAGAGCTGGAAATGACTGTGAAAGTAGGAATCTCGTGGCCCCTTAACATCTGTATTTCACATCTAATCTTGGTGATTTTCAAACTTTAATGGTGGCCATTTTGCTTCTTCCTTCCAAATCTTTCACAAACTTCTTTTTTGGGCAACTCTAAAAATAAAATAATCAGGGAATATGATGGTGGGAAATGCAGTTTCAGCTTAGGTTACTGACCCAGAATACAGTCACCACAATGGGATTTGGGATATGCTCCTGAGCTCCTATCAGAAAAGAATACTTTGCAAACTGTGTTGTGGTTCTAGTCCTATCCCTGCCATTACTGCTATGCGATTTTTGGCAAGTGACCGAATACTGCGAGGGGGGTCAGAGGGTTTCTCTCAATTATAAGTTTTGAAGAGCATTGTGGACATTCTTAGCACATTCTTGCATACAATATATTAAAATATATTTTATAGAAGCACAATATATATTATATACTCCTATTATATTATAGAAGTGTAAATAAAAATTGAATTCAAATTTTTTTTTTAATATATTTTATTGATTTTTTACAGAGAGGAAGGGAGAGGGATAGAGAGTTAGAAACATCGATGAGAGAGAAACATCGATCAGCTGCCTCCTGCACATCTCCCACTGGGGATGTGCCTGCAACCCAGGTACATGCCTTTGACCGGAATCGAACCTGGGACCTTTCAGTCCGCAGGCCGACGCTCTATCCACTGAGCCAAACCGGTTTCGGCTGAATTCAAATTTTAAAAAATCATTAACTCCTTCTAGGACTCAAATGAAACTTTTTAAGGAGACATTGACCATATTCTGTAGACATTGGGACAAGTTTAAATAATAATAATTTTAAAAAATTTAATTCTAATCTGGAGGATTTAAAAATATTTACTTCCAAATGTTATTTCTCCCAAATTATTAAATGTTTCAGATTTTTTTCTAAGAAATTCTAAATTATTATTTTTTGTGCTTTGTAATTTCTTTAGTGTTATAAAAGATAAATCTTGCTTCACTGGTAAAGTAATTTCCATGTGAATTTAAATGATTAATAGAGGGAACAGTTTGACAATACTGAAACAAGATTGCTTTTTCTGTAATTAAAGAGCATGTATATATGTTATTACTTTTGTCAAATGTTTATGAGGCATCTATCAGTCACTTTGCTGTGACAGTACAGTTGTTCAAAGAAATACAAGAAATAGACTAGTTTGATGCACAAACATCCATACAGATAACTCTAATAGGGGGAGCTGAATTCAGTGATAGACTCAGTCACAAAATCTTAGGAGAGCACAGAAGAAAGCCAGAGAAAGACATCTTTGAAGAGATAGTATCTGAACTGAGGTGATTTTTTTTCTTAATTTAGTTTGTCTGTTTTTTACACTTTAATGAAAGGGAGTTAGCTTTATGGAAGGAAAAGAATACAAAAGGTCCCAGCCTGCATGGCTCAGTGGTTGAGCATCTACCTATGAACAGGAAGGTCATGGTTCGATTCCAGGTCGAGGCATGTGGCCGGGTTGTGGGGCATACAGGAAGCATCCCATCAATGATTCTCTCTCACTACTAATGTTTCTATCTCTCTTTCCTTCTCCCTTCCTCTCTGAAATCAATAAAAATATATTTTTAAAAAAGAATATGAAATGGAAAAACATCCAGTTTTGGGGATATCAAGTGACATGAGGCTAGAGAGACCAGCTTATCTTGCATTGTTTGCCAAGTATTGGGCTGTGCACATTATTTTAATCCCAGTAAAAGTCCCATGAGATAGAAGTGTTATTACTTTGTGGATGTCTGAGGTGAGGAGAGAGGAGGCAAGAATCCAGGGTGCAGTGGTAAGGGAAGCTCGGATTTGTCTAGTGAATAAGGTAGGGCTTGTTTTCTGAAGGAAAAGATGTATGAAAGCGTTTAGCACAATTTTGGCACGGTCAGATTTGTATTTTTGAACTTGCGGACAGATATTAGAAGGTTAAATTTGAAATAGGTAGGAGTTTTTAAAGTGGGAATGAATTTAAATGTGATAGTGATGATCTAGGCCTACCTTAGGAGAGTGATGGGGAAAACATGAAAAAGAAGGAATGAATTAAAAGTATATATTTAGAAAGCATTTTATTACATAGTCTAATTAAAACCATTGGGCTATGAGGAAATCAAATTTCATCATCCTTTCACTGTTAAAGTAATTGTGGATCTACACACTGTATAACATGCACTAGCAAATTATAACAACTTGATTGTAGTTTCAGTCAGTTTTTGGAGTTTATTTGCTCAAGTTATGTGCCCTCATGTTTCCAAGTTGTTGAGCAGATAGAGTTCATATCCCAGCCAATATAAGTAGCTGATTATTTATCTTTTGTTCCCTTCATCAGTATTAAAAGAAGGATAATGGGGCAGCAATTAACACGACCAAGAACAAAATGTGTCTTTCCCCAGTATTTCTTTAGTTACACCTGGCCATGTGACATAAATCTCTCTAATGAGATATAAGTGGGAGATGACTAAGACTTCTGGGGAGATTTACCTTGATAAGTAGACCACGTTTGTTTTCCTACCTGAAATGCAGCAGTAGTGGTCTGCAAGGCAGTGTCCGTCTTCTGACCACACGTCAGGAATGTTAAAGCAGGAAGACCGAGAGACTGATTCCTGGAACATCTGGACCAGTGCTGAATCGCCAAGCCCAAGCCCCTTATATTTGAGAAAATAAATCCATTTTCTGGTTAAAACACTGTTGTCTGTTTTTTATTGTATATAGCTGGATTCATTCTGATTTTCTGTTATACTAGTAATTGCATCATCTTCAAAAGGCATCTCAAAAGAAGCAGACTCTGAAAGGGATGGTGACATCAGTTATAGCTTAAGTTTACCTAGTTAACGCATCTTGACATTCTCCAGGCAACAGAACAGTTCTTGGTGAAAGATAGCTCTCTGTAAAAAAAATGTAAACCTTTGTTTTTTTCAGTAGGTGGCTCACTTTGTAAATTTATGTTTAAGAGAAAGAAGAAAAGCAATTGAGAAAGGCCAGAAATGGCTCAAATATCCACTGGACATGACTGAATTCTACTTCCTAGTCAGAATGTGGTCAAGAGATGTGTCAATAGGTAATATAGAGGATGAAATTTTAAAAAGCTAGCCTGTTTTTTGTTTGTTGGTTGATTTGTTTGTTTTACTTTTTTTTCTTGAGCTGGAAAGAATACATTCCAAGCAATTACTTGACAAACAATTTTCTTAAAAGACCTTGAGGCATGGACCTTTCTTAGAGATCTTCTTTATTTTTTCTTTTTAATTCAATTTTATTTTAGCAGTATTTCAAAGCATACCCTAAAAGTCACACACAAGAAAACATCACCAAAAGCCTAGGCCCAAAGTGGAACACATTCTTTGTTGTAGGTTAGAATATGCTACCTTCAGTAGTAAAAGTATGTGCAAAATTGCAAAAGGAAACTGAGGACAGACAACCAATTTGAATTGAAAAGAGTTTTTTAAAAGATACAAGTAAATGGGGTCTTTTTGATCAATGATGTGGGAGCAATTGGACATTACATGCAAAAAAATGAATCTAGACATACACCTTAGATCTTTCATATATTCAACCCAAAACGGATCACAGACTTAAATGTAAAATACAAAATTATAAAACTCCTAGATGATAAAATAGGAAAAAAAATATAGGTGACCTTAAATTTGGTGATGAGTTTCTGATACAACACCAAAAGCATGGTCCATGAAAGAAAAAGAAAAAAAGATAAGATGGATTTTATTTTAACTAAAAACTTTTCTGGCCCTAGCAAGTTTGGCTCAGTGGATTGAGCGCCGGCTGAGTGGATTGAAGGGTACTGTGTTTGATTCCGATCAAGGGCACATGCCTGGGTTGTGGGCTCAGTCCCCAGTGGAGGATGTGCAGGAGGCAGCCAAGCAATGATTCTCCCTCATTGATGTTTCTATCTCTCTTTCCCTCTCCCTTCCTCTCTGAAATCAATAAAAATAAATTAAAAAAAACTTTTCTGTAAAAGACACCACGAAGAGAACAACATGATAAGATACAGACTAGAACAACACATTTGTAAATCACATAATAAAGAACTTATGTGCAAATTATACCAAAAACTTTTAAACTTCAACACTAAGAACATGCACAACCTAATTAAAAATGGGAGAAACACACAAATAAACAAACAAAAGCAGACACCTCACCAAAGAATATATACAAATGACAAATAAGCCTATGAAAATATGTTCAGTATTGTAAGTCATAAGGGAACTGAAAATTAAAACAGTGAGATATCAATACATACCTATTAGAATGGCTAACACCCAAGCAATTCACAATAGCAAATGCTGGCAAGACTGTGGAGCAATAGGAGCTGTCAATCATGCCATATTGAAAGACAGTTTGGGAGTTTCTTATAAAGCTATACATAGTCTTACCATATAATCCAACAATTGTGCTTCTAGGTACTTACCCATTTCATTTGAAAATATGTTCACAGAAAAACTTGCACACAAATGTTTATAGCAGCTTTATTCATAATTGCTCAAACTGGAATCAACAAAGATGCCCTTCAATAGGTATATAAAAAAACTGAGGAATATTATCTATACTAATAAAAGGGTAATATGCTAATTAGACCAGGAGACCTTCTGGGAGACCTTCCAGATGTCCTTCCAGACAAAGCCATGGTGGCAAGGCCAAGGCAGAGGCGGTTAGGGGTAATCAGGCCAGGAGGGGAGGGCAGTTGGAGGTGATCAAGCCAGCAGGGTGGGGGCAGTTGGGGGTGAGTAGGCAAGCAGGTAAAGTGGTTAGGGGCGATCAGGCAGGCAGGCAAGTAGGTGAGCAGTTAGGAGCCAGTGGTCCCAGATTGTGAGAGGGATGTCTGACTGCCTGTTTAGGTCCAATTTATTGGGCCTAAACCAGCAGTCGGACATCCCCTGAGGGGTCCCAGATTGGAGAGGGTGCAGGCTGGCCTGAGGGACACCCCCCCCCCCATGCACAAATTTCATGCACCAGGCCACTAGTTCAGTGATAAAAAGAAATGAGTATCAAGCCATGAAAAGATGAGGGAAACTTAAATACATATCACTAAGTGAAAGAAGCCAATCTGAACGTCTGTATATTAGTCCAATTATATGACAAAATGTAAAACTATAGAGACAGTAAAAATATGTTGGTTAGCAAGGATTTAGAGGGGTGGGTGGGAGGAAAAGATGAATATGTGGAAAACCAGGGATTTTAATGCAGTGAGATTCTGTAAGCTGCAATTGTGGATACATGGCAATATGCAATTATTAAAACCTATAGAACAGTACCAAGAATCTTGACTACATATATGCATAGCCCATAGCCACAGATAACAGGGTGGTGAGGGCCTGGAGTAGGAGATGGGGGAAGGCTGGAGGGGGTCAATGGGGGGATAAAGGGGACATATATAATACTTTCAATAAGGAATTATTAACAAATATATTTTTAAAACCTATAGAACTGTACAACACAGGGAATGAGCCTGAATGTAAACTATGGACTATAACATATTAGTCAATATTAAGTTCTATCATCATCATCAATATAATCATCATCTTCTATATCAGTGGCAATTAATGTATCAATTAATATTGGTTCATTAATTATAGCAAATGTCCCACACTAATGCAAAATGTTAATAATAGGGGAAACTGTGTATGGGGGTGGAGGGTATATGGGAACGCTGTATACTATCTACTCTATCTTTGTGCAAATCTAAAACTGTTCCATAAAATTAGAGAAAGACAAATACTATATGATTGCACTTATATATAGGAACATAATAAATAAAAAAACAGAAACAGACATAGATACAGAGAACAAACTGATGGTTGCCAGGGATCTGGGTGAAAAAGGTGAGAGGATTTGAAAGTACAAATTGGTAGTCACAAAATAATCATGGGGATGTAAATATTTTAATAGCTATGTATGGTGCCAAATGGGTACTATACTAATTGGGGGATCACATCATAAATTATATAAATGTCTAATCACTATGCTATACACCTGAAACTAATATAAAATAATATTAAATGTTAACTGTAATTGAAAAATAAAAAAGACACCTGTCAGCCTGTGATAATTGAAAACATTTTTAATTTAAATGTTAGGGTAGTAATTTATTGTAAGTAGCACCAAAAATTGTCAACACATCTTTCTAAAAGGGGAGAAACTAGCAGTGACCACCTTAAGACCATGTACTTTCATTATACTTACAAATAATCACAACAACCTTATGAGGACAGACATATTATCTGAGTTTCTAAAAGTAAAGGCACTAAGTCTTTGAAGTTCTGCAAGTTGCATAAATCCAACTAGGAACTGCTGGAGCTAGGCCCAAACTTAGCTCCTTCTGATGGTAAATTGCAAAGCTGTCTACACTCACCAGTTACACACTTGGGCTCTGGAATGAGCAGACATTATTGCACATCCCAGCTCTGCAATTTCTCAGCTAGAGAGCCCTAGGTAACTTACCTCTATAAATCTCAATCTTCCCAATCTCAAAATAACTTAATAATAGTTCTACTTTATGGGATTATTATTGGAAACAAAATTCTTAGCCTAAAGCCTGTTACACATTCATCAATATAAAGTTCTCTTCCATCATCAATTTCTTTTCCTTCTTCTCCTCCTCCTCCTACTCCTCCTTCTCCTTCTCCTCCTCCTCCTCCTCCTCTTCCTCCTCCTTCTTTTTCTCCTTCTTCTTCTTTTCTTCTTCTTCTTCTCCTTCTTTCCTCCTCCTTCTTCTTCTTCTTCTTCTTCTCCTTCTTCTTCTTCTTCTTCTTTGCCAGTGGCATTGGGTGAGTTAATGATCTAAAGTAGCTTATAGAGTGTCGCCCAAAATGTATACACAACACTTTGAATAATTATAAAAGCAGTGTTTAAAAAAAAAACATTTATACATTTTTTTGGACACCCTGTATATGTATAAGAAGAGCAATTATATAGAATACCTTACAATTACCAAAAGCAGAGAATGAATTTCTATAAAGCAAAAGGGTGCAAAATCAGCTGTAGCTGGCACAAATCTGGAATCATGATATTCTTTGTCTTTGTTCTTTATTCTTTCCTTCAGCAGCTTAGGTAGATAAACCAGGCTAATCCTATATAATAAAAGGCTAATATGCAAATTGTCCCCTCCCCCTGGCTGGCCCTGCCCATGATCACCCCAACCCCAATCGGCCCATCCTCCTGACTGATCCCCCTCATCCCGATCAGGAGCAGAGCTGGCTGGCCCCCACCCATGCCTGAATACATGCACTGGGCCTCTAGTATATACATAAGGCTATAAAGGGCAAGTGAGTCATAAACAACTGTAGGTTGGAGAAAGGAAAAGGAAAGGCTCTTTTTTTTTTTCCCTTTGCCCTGGTGTTAGTGGGTTTGGTGGGGAGGAATAATTAAAATCATGTGAGAATATTTTCCTGATGTGCCTCTAGAAACAAATTGATTTAACCACCTCTTTGGGAGAGTCTGAACATAACTGAGCAAAGTTTTGGAAACATCACTGAACTACCACTGAATTACTCCATGTTTAAGTGGCCTCAAAACACAATCCCTAAAAGGGTGAGAGGCAAGGCTGATGGTTATCTTCTCTGGACCAAAGAAGGAAGATGATTTTCTCTAACTCCAGTGGATAAAATCCTATATGATAAAAGGAAAGTATGCAAATTGACCCTAACAGCAGAACAACTGGGAATCACTGGTCACTATGATACACACTGACCACCAGGGGGCAGATGCTCAATGCAGGAGCTGCCCCATGGTGGTCAGTGCACTCCCACAGGGTGAGCTCTGCTCAGCCACAAGCCAGGCTGATGGCTGCCAGCACAGTGGTGGTAGCGGGAGCTTCTCCCACCTCCTCAGCAGCACTAAGGATGTCCAACTGCAGCTTAGGCCTGCTCTCCGCTGGCAAGTGGATATACCCCAAGGGCTCCTGGGCTTCCAGAGGGATGTCTGACTGCCAGCTTCGGCCTGATCCCCCGGAGAACGGGCCTAAGCCACCAGGTGGACATCCCCAGAGGGGTCCCAGACTGTGAGAGGCCACAGGCTGGGCTGAGGGACCCCTTGAGTGCAAAAATAAGTATGGAGTTCAAGAAAGGGTGGAAATTGAGTCAGGCTCTTCATGTGACATGAACTCTGTTAAGGACTGAATGTTTGTGCATCCCCAAATTTATGTGTTGAAACCCTAACCTCCCAGAGTGTTAACATTTGGAAGTGGGGTCTTTCGGCAGTAATTAGGTTTAGATTGGCCCCACAAAAGGATTAGTGCCCTTATAAGAAGAGGAAGGACAAGCAGAGCACCTTCTCTCTCTCTTTCTCTCTCTCTGTCTCTCTCTCTCCTTTGACATGTGAGGACACAGTGAGAAGGCAATCATATGCAAAGCAGAAAGAGAGATTTCATCAGAACCTGATATGGTGGCACCCAAATCTCAGATTTCCAGCTTCAAGAATGATGAGAAAATAGATTTCTATTGTTTAAGCAACCCACTGATGCTATGACATTTTGTTATGGAATCCTGGGCAGATTAAGACAAACTCTCTTTGGGCATGTTGATAGTCATGATAGAACCAGGAGAAAGTGAAAAAAAGAAGCAGCACCTGAAGTGTATGGCTCTTGCTTTAATTAACAACACAAAGTATATGATCTAAACTGAGCTAAATAGGGCTGTACAATGTAACCAGAGAAAAGGCTTTCTGGGGTTTGTGCTACCACCCAGTTATTTTGAGGCTTTGAAGCTTATTAATTTCTTTCCAGATCACTGTAAAGTGACACAATTCAGGTTAGATAACATATATCATATCTTATCAGTTGTAAAACACATTTGTTTTTGTTCATATTTTCCCCATAACTGAAAAATAGCATCTTACAAGATTCAATACAATTTTCTCCTTGTTTAATGGCTCATAAAATAATGACATATTTTACAATTGTGCTTCTTCGATTTGATAAAATATGATGTAAAGAACATGACTCAGTACTTTATCTTCTCATGGGATCATTTCTTCATTCATTTATTCAATATGTATTTACTTAGGCAATAGCATTCCAGGTTCTATCTATACTTGATGCTAGGGTTAAAGATGAATCAGGCTCCTGTCTGTCTTCAAATAACTCACTGCTGAGCCAGACAGATTTGTACACAAATAAAAAAGGTGTAAAATAATAAGGCTTGAAATAAGGCAGTCACGGTGAGAATGAGAAAGATCAGAGAGATGTGGGAACTAGTGAGGAGGTAGAGTTGAGAAGGAACTCTCAACTTTGGTAAAGTTTGCTTTGGTAAAGTTTGGGTAAGTATGTGAATTTTCAAGATAGAGAATACAAAAGGAAAATAGATTTTGATAGAACCCTAATACATTTTAGATCTCTATCAAACATTCAGAACTGGTCTTCAGGAAAGAACTCTGCGATGGTCATTTGGATGTGTGAGTCTCATGGTATGTAGTTGGCATAGGTTATCAATAAAATTGTTCAGGATAAACATAAAGAGTAAGAAAAAGCAAAGGATAGAGCTTTGGGGGTACTCCAGGAGAGAAGTAATTTGAGAAGGAGGCAACCTGGACAGAATGGTCTCTAGAAGCCACAAATAAGAGTTAAAGGAACAAACACTGAATCACGTGACTTGAGTCTGCAAGTCTATTAGATGTGAAATGCCAATGACAGTTGACATCCTCAAGAAAAGCATTCTCTGGGCTAATACTTAGTATTGCTTCCTTGGTTTTTTATTAAGCAACCATGGTGTTTCTAACAACTACATGAAGAATACATTTTCATCTGTTGCAAACTGCTGAGGAAAACTTTATTGTATATGTTACACAGTGTGATTGGTATAGGTTCTGTCAAATGTAATTCCTTCAAGAATTCAGTGCAAGAAATGTTCCTGTCATCTGTAGAGCTATTATATTTCCTTCAATTTGATGGTGAGAATATGTGATCCTTTATTTATCATTTTCTCTTGGCTGCCAGGAAGGTCAGAGCTCAAAGAAATGCTCAATTGTAGTGTCTTTCTGACCCCAGGTTCTGGGTAGAATAACCTCTACCCCTTCTGCTATTTCTTTCATGATTTCTTTTTGCTTTTACTTGTATGGTCTTGTGTGTTTATTAAGAGGAATTTCAAATATATTTTGGAAGAATAGGAAGTATAAATTATAAATAACTAAAAATAAGTAAAAAATATGGCCATCATGATGTATTTTAGAATTCATTTTATTTTTCTACTGAAATAAGGTCTAGGGCATGAGTTAGTAATTAATATTAATGTGAGAAAATGAAGGCTTGCATTGTTGGTCTCCTGTTGTGTGATCTGTGACAGCAGCTCTTTATTCAAACTATTTTAAGAGTTGAGCTCATATTATTAATGATTCAGGTGCACTAATCAAATAATAAATACCAAATCCACATTGATTTCAATCTTTATTCAAGACACTAGGGAAAATAATCAGTGTTTGCTGAAGGAATGAGGAAAATTGGAGAGGAAATAAATTTATTTTTACAACCCCTTTGGAATATGTTAAATAGGGAAGAAAATTTGACAGCTATTTTAAAGGTAACTGAAAAAAATCATATTCTGTACTAATGTGACAATTATGCCATAACAATTTTAGAGCTTATAGTGTAGAATATAGTGTGTTTTTAATTGTTTGTGTGTTGCTTAAATTTATCTTATTGGTCATTAGGAAGAATTAGAAGTATATTAATTTCTTAAAGAACTCTTATGGAGTTTTCATTAGGTGTGATCCATTTCCAATGGTACTATTAATACCTTTAAGGAAAAGCTGATAGGAGTAGAGGAGAGTAAAAGCCATAGCTATAATTTTTAAGAAATTGCAAGATATCAGACACTGTGCAAACAATCTCATATGCATGTTGAATTAAATTCTCATACCAGAATATTTATTATGATCATTATTCAGAGGAGTAAACTGGGACCTAGAAAGATCACACACCAAAAGAGCCAAAGGTAGGATTAAAATGTACAATTTTAACCATTATGTTCTATTGATCTTGAATTTATTCTTCTCAAATGCAACTTTTACCCTTTTTTAACCTTTTAAATATTTACTATACCTATTCTAGGATCTTCATAAATATTCATCCTTAGTTCAGATTGTCTTTGTGTTTTATTGTTGAACTATTGCAAAAAGTCTTATAATTGGGGGTTTCCAGCATGGTAGAGTGAAGAGTTCACCATATTCTATCCTCAAAAGGCAACTATAAAACTGTAGACAATTATCAAAATCAACCACTCTGAGCCATTGAAATTGGCAATGATTTAAAACAAACTGAGAAGCACTGATTAGTGAAGAACTACCAATCTTCAGAAAAGGAAAGTGGGAATTCAAAGAATTTTTACCTGTAGTGGCATCCATTTGGATCAAAAATAGCAAAGTAGCATTCATAAATTTAATCATACCAATAAGTACACAAAATATGAATGGACTAAGCACCCAAATCAAATGCAGACAGTCAGACAAAACAAAAAAAGTAAGATCCAATTCTATGCTCTCTTCAAAAACCAGACTGTAGATTAAGACTCAACAGATTGAAAGTGAAAAGATGAAAAAAAAAAACAACATAAAACCCACACAAACCATACCCATCACGGACCTAGAATGACTACATTAATTGATTTTAAGACAGATTATCCAAGACAAAGAGGAACATTTCATAGGGATAAAAAGGTAAAGTTTTTGAGAAGCTACAACAAAAATATATATGTTTGCACACCTAATGACAATACCCACAAATATGTAAAAGCAAAAGAGAAACAGACCTGTGAACAATAATAATTGGAGACTTCTAAACCCTGGTCTCCAAAGCTGATATCAAACTACTAGACAGAAGGTCAGGAAGGACATAGAAGACTTAATACTATCCACTACCTTGACATTTATAAAATACTCCAACCAATGAGCAGTAGAGTACATTTTTTTTCACATGTTGAATTCTCCAGGTTAGGCCATAAAACAAGTTTCAATTAATTTAAAAGGAGCAAAATAATACAAACTATGTTCACTTGACACAATGGAATTGAACTAGAAATGAATCAAGTCCCAGGCAAGATCCCTATTTATTATCTAAATGGGTGCAGTTATAGAGGTAAAGAGTACAGAATGGGAGTTCACTGTATTTTATACCTTATTTATCTGTACTTTATTTATGCCTGATGATAATTATCTCTAAAATATTTAGACTACTTATGCAGAATACTGTTAATTCTACCATGAATATTCAATATCATATTAATGAGAATTAATCTAATTGATTCAGTTGTAAAACATTTCCTGAGTGCCCACTGTGTGCCAGGAACTGTCTGTGTTTTGGAGAATACAGTAATAAGCAAGAGCAAACCTCAAAAAAAAATTCCGTCTTTACTTAGCTTACATTTTAGAAGATGATAAAAGAACATAAATATAAGTAAATGGAATGTATATTAAAAACAATAAATATTATGGGGAAATATTAAACACGGCATGAGGAATGCTGGGATGGTGAGGTAGAGTTGCACATTTAAAATCAGGAAAGACTCCTTGATAAAGTGATATTTGAGCAAAAGTTTGGAGGAAGAAGCCATGTAAATATCAGGAGGAAGGGCACTCCAGGTCGAAGAAATAATAAGTATAAGGGCACTGGGGTTTAGGCAAGCTCCAGTGTTGGGAGAAAGTAGGAAGGCTATTGTGCCTAGGGAAGAGTGAACTGGGGAGTGGCTGGCAGGACATAAGGTCAGAGAAGTAAGGGGGTGAGGTCGTTTGTCAAGGACTTTGTTTTATTAAGTGAGCCACTGGAAGATGGGGGGGGGGAGGGTTGGTGAAAAGAAGAGTAATGTTTTCTAGATTTCAATTGCTAAAGCAGCATTTCAATGGATTTGATGAAAAGAGAATGTAGGAGGCCAAGGATGGCAACAGAAGGGTAGTTCAGAAGGCTACTGCAATTATCCATGCAAGACATGATAGAGGTTTGGATTGGGGGAGAAGGTACTAGAAGTAATGAGACATGGTGAATTCTACATATACAGTGTAGTGAACGAAAGCCATTGGGGATGTGGAATGAGAAAATAAAAAAAGTTAAAAATGACTCCAAGGTCATAAACAAAAACCTGTTTTGTATATGCATTTTGGTAATAAGCAGAGCCCTTGCCCTCGCCATTGCCTGAAGCACTTGTAGAAGCTCTGAAGTGTGTCCTTTCTAATTAAGTGCTTGCTGATTGCTCATGTCCCATGCATTCCTCATTAGGACAACTGGCGGTATCTGTAAAGGGAAGACAGCAAATATTTAAACTTTGCAAACCAGACTGAACTCTACCTCTGTAGCAAGAATACAACCATAGACAATATGTAAACAACTGAGTTCAGCTGCATTGCAAAACAATTTTAGTTAAGTAAACAAGTGGTGCAGGGGGTAGGTGCAGCATGGAGGGGGTCAATGGGTAAAAGGCCTACACCTCCAGGCCTTCACCACTCTATTGTCTGTGTCCATGTCCTATATAATAAAAGGCTAATATGCAAATCGACCAAACGGAGAACAACCAGTTGCTATGACACGCACTGACCACCAGGGGGCATACACTCAATGCAGGAGCAACCCTTTGTTGGTCAGTGTGCTCCCACAGGGCTAGCGCTCCTCAGCCAGAAGCTCTGAGCCAGGAAAATGGCTGGCAAGTACAGCTGCAGTGGTGGGAGCCTCTCCCACCTCTACAGAAGTGCTAAGGATGTCTGACTGCTGGCTTAGGCCCGCTTAGGCCCAGAGGGGGGCGGGCCTAAGCCAGCAGTCAGACATCCCCCAAGGGTTCCTGGACTGCAAGAGGGCGCAGGCTAGGCTGAGGGACTACCCACCCCAAGTGCCAGAAATTTGTGCACCGGGCCTCTAGGATACATATAAGTTCCCTGGTTAATCACTCTCCACTCAACACCCCTCCCCCTCTTGACTTTCAAATTCATCAATCATCAATCTGTTCTGTGCTTCTATGTCTCTGGATCTGTTTTGTTCATCAGTTTATTTTGTACACTAGATACCACATATGAGTGAGAACATGTGATACTTATCTTTCCCTGACTGGCTTATTTAGCTTAGCATAATATTCTCACATCATATTTTTAAATGTGTCTATATATGTTCCCCACTAGAATGTGTGCTCTGTGAAGGCAGTGAGTATTTTTCTTAACTATAACAATTCCTTGAACAGTAGACACCCATGTTGGTAGAATACATGGATACTAAATCTTCCTTTACCTGTACTTACCTGACACTCTAGGTTCCTGTGCTACGGTCATGATTCAGACCTGAACTGCTCACAGTTCTTGATCAGTATCCAACACATGCAAACCAAGGTCAATGTTTTTATTGTAATGTTTTCACTTTATTTTGAAATTATTTGTTTATATTAGTCTTTATTTCCAAGGACAAGAACAAGGACCAACTATCAATCATCTCTCTGTCCTCAGTGTCTAGTATAGTAAATACTATAGAATTCAAGTTCACTACATATTTCTGAAACTTAATTAGTCATATATTTGTGGGCAATGCATATATCATTGGTTATATTTCTTACCAAGGAATTAATTGAGTTGCTAATACTTAAAGAATAGGGCTAATGCCCTAGCTGGTTTGGCTCAGTGAATAGAGCATTGGCCTGTGTACTGAAGGGTCTTGGGTTCAATTCCAGTCAAGGGCACATGGCTGGGTTGTAAGCTCCATCCCCAGTAGGGAGCGTGCAGGAGACAGCCAATCAATCATTCTCTCTCATCTTTAATGTTTCTATCTCTTTCTCACTCTTCCTTCCTCTCTGAAATTAATATATATATTAGAATACATATAAAATATATATACACTAGAATATATATAAAAATTTGTGCACTCGGGTGGGGGGGTCCCTCAGCCCAGCCCGGGCCCTCTCACAGTCTGGGACCCCTCGGGGGATGACCACCTGCTGGCTTAGACCCGCTCCCCAGGGGATTGGGACTAAGCTGGCAGTCAGACATCCCTCTGGCAGCCCAGGAGCACTCGGGGAATGTCCACTTGCCAGCGGGGAGCAGGTCTAGCTGCAGTCGGACATCCTTAGTGCTGCTGAGGAGGTGGGAGAGGCTCCCACCACCACCGCTGTACTGGCAGCCATCAGCCTGGCTTGTGGCTGAGCAGAGCTCCCCCTGTGGGAGCACACTGACCAACAGGGGGCGGCTCCTGCATTGAGCGTCTGCCTCCTGGTGGTCAGTGTGTGTCATAGTGACCAATCATTACCAGTCATTCTGCTGTTAGGGTCAATTTGCATATTACCCTTTCATTATATAGGATAGAGGCCTGGTGCATGGGTGGAGCCAGCTGGTTTGCCCTGAAGGGGGTCCTGGATCAGGGTGGGGGTCTTGCTGGGGTGCCTGGCCAGCCTGGGTGAGGGGCTGAGGGCCGTTTTAAGGCTGGCCAAGCCCCCCAGTGGGGACCCTCACCCCATGAGGGTGTGGCCATGCTGGGTGAGGGGCTGATGGCTGTTTGCTGGCTGGCCACAGCCCCCAGCCACCCAAGCTCCCAGTGGAGGCTGGCTGGAAGCAGGTATCTGGGATGTATTTATCTTCTATAATTGAAACTTTGTTACCTTGAGTGAAGGCCACAGCCGGCAAAGGCAGGCGGGAAGCTTGACTTCCTCTATTGCCAGGGCAACCAAGCCTCCTGCTTGCTCCAGCTCCAAGGCTGCTGGCCGCCATCTTGGTTGGGTTAATTTACATTTAGTTGCTCTGATTGGCTGGTGGGCGTGGCTTGGGGCACAGCGGAGGTGCAGTCAATTTTCATATTTCTCTTTTATTAGATTAAATATAAAAGAATGGGGCTAAGGAAGATGCAGAGGGTCAGATTAAAAAATAGATTCCTCTGTCCTTATACTTTATAACATTTAGGATAATTTTGGTATGATTTGGGATTCACACTTATGTAATACTTATGAAAGAACCATCATTTTTATATTTTCACAACAAATTAATGAAAGAAATAATTTTTTTATAATTGGTTCTATGAAAGCTTGACCAGTATGATCAATCAAAATGTCAGGTACATTTCTCAAAATTTAGTTATAACTTTGTGACTGCTTCCCAAGACCTTCTGAGGATAAATTCCTGGCATGTGCCACCAGGGCAGTGCCACCTTTGATTCTGAGGCTACATGGCACCTTTGCATCCCGAGGTGTACAGCAGCAGCAGTCTTTAACTGTACCTGTGTGGGGGGAAAGTTGGCTTACAGTGTTTACTATTCTTCTGCACGCTCTTGCTTAGGACTTCTATTCTTCCGAGGAGAAAGGCAACAGAAGAAGGATCTTGGGGCCATCACTGAAGGTCATGATGGTTAGGGACCATCAGGTTTGCTGCATAAGAAAGGGAGTATTTATAGGCATTTGTTTATAATATAAAAAAATGATACTCTATAAAATAAAGTGAATAGATTACTTGTCCCCATTAATAGTGTATTATCATCCTCATTTATTTATTTATTCATTTTTGGGTTTTGATTTGAGAGAGAGAGAGGAGAAATAAACTCCTACATATGCCTCAACTAGGTATTGAACCCAATACCTGGGTATATAACCTGAACAGAAATCAAACCTGCCAACTTTTAGTTCACGGGACAAGGCTGCAACCAACTAAGCCACACCACCAGGGTTATCATCTCCAATTTTTAAAAATTCTTACCTGAGGATATTTTTTCCTGCCCTTGACTGGAAATTTAACCCTTCCCTGCCCCCACCCCCCGACTCTTCAGTGTCAGGGCAGACACTCTAACCACTGAGCAACACCACTGAGGACCACATTTTAAAAGACCTCTGTTTTTATTGATTTCAGAGGGAGGAAGGAAGAGGGAGAAGGAGATAGAAACATCAATGATGAAAAAAAGGCATCTACTGGCTGCCTCCTGCATGCCCTCTACTGGAGATGGAGCCAGTAACCCAGGCATGTGCCCTGACTGGGAATCAAACCATGACCTCCTGGTTCATGGGTCAACACTCAACCACTGAGCCACACCAGCTGGGCCAGGGTCCCATCTTTAGATCAGAAAACCAAGCTGGGGAATGTTAGATAACTTGCTCACAGAACAATTGAAAATGACAGAGCCAGGACCTGAACTTTGGTCCACTAATCCTTAAGAATATGCTTCTAACCACTATACTTTACCGAAACATTTCATGTTACTAACCCTTTTTGGGTAGATTACCTGTGATCTCTACTCCAACAGCCCATTATGCCTTAAGGCCTGACCTTTGAATCCCTTTTCAATTTAGCCTTGAAAGGAAGGCTTCCTCGGATCCTATCCTTGCTTCTATATTTTTTTGTGTTTGTGTTTTTTAATAAAAACTATGGCCTCACCTGTTTCTTAGAAATAAGTTGGCCATGAAAATTCCCCACTTTTAAGAATTTGAACTTCTGATTATGTGGCAAACAAAGGCTTTGTGTCTGGAAAAGCTTTCCCAGAGAAAACACAGTGCAATGAGCTACTTATTTTATAAATACCTACTTAGACTAGTTGTTGTTCTTAACATCTTTGAGACCAGTAATTCTTAAACAGTGGTCCCTGGACCAGCAGCACATGCATCACCTGTCTCTGGGAACCTGTAAGAAATTCAGATTCTCAGAGCATAGCTCAGAACTGCTGAATCATAAACTATGGGAATGGGTCCCAGCAATCTGTGCTTTAACAAGCTGTCTTGCTGCTTATGATGTATAATCATCTACTCACCCATCCCCTTTATTACTCTGCTAGGAATTAAAACAATGAAACAAAACAAAATGCTTTGTTCCTTTGAAATCTCAGATGACATTTTCTATCTAATCATTACTCTACCACCCAAACTCATTTAATATATTGAATATTAAAATATTTTAGGAGAACTAAAATTTTGGGGTAGTGTGATTAACTGGCATTTATCTTCATTCAACAGTAAATTTAAGATAGAGAAGTGGTTTTTTTTTTCTTAAATCATTTTTTTTTAACCACATAGGTGGACTACTACTCATTTCTCTCTGTTTTTACTTATCTGGCTATATTTACCAGGTTGATAGGAATGTGCTGTGATTGCCATCTCCTCAAAAGATCACCAAAAAATCTACTGGTTAAGCAAAGCTAAGTTTATTAGTTCCACTGAAATAAAAAATAAATTCCTCCCTAATAGCATCCCAATAGTGTATCAAAGACTAATGTAAGGAAAATATGTTTATAGAGTTATGGAATCTGATTTGAGAGGTTTAGGGCTTTTCAGACAGGAAACCAAGTAGGATTAAGGAAGTTTTGTGGCATAATAATTTAAGGTGAGGTGAGAGCTCTAGAGCAGTGTTTCTCAACCTTGGCTGCACATTAGAATCACCTGGGAATCTTTTTAAAATCCTGATTTCTGGGCCTCATCCTCCGGAAATTCTGTTTCTTTGTTACTAATGTTGTGGCCCCACCCCATAACAAAGAAACAGAATTTCCGGAGGATGAGGCCCAGAAATCAGGATTTTAAAAAGATTCCCAGGTGATTCTAATGTGCAGCCAAGGTTGAGAACCACTGCTCTAGAGTGAGTCTTGGTAAGAAACAGCTGTTTGATATGCAAGCTGTCTGCCAAGTGAGCAAGATACTATCTTGGAAAAAAAACACAGCTGTTTTCCCAGATGAGCAAATTATTTTTTAAAAAAGACAAATTGGTTGCAGGAATTTTCTGAAGCAAACATTGTTACATTATTTATCGGTTTACAGGTTTATATTCTGGGGCAAGAATTTCCTAGAACACATAGTTGAGTCATGTTGACACAGGTGGCCTCTGTTCTCTGTCCTAGTAGTTGATTTAAGTGGATGTAGGTGGTCTCAGTTTTCAACCCTGACTCCCTGCTCCCCAGGATCATTCTTCAGCAGCAGTTGGAGAAGTGACCAAGCCATCTCTGCAGCATGTCTAAGGTATGGTGGTCATGTATCAACTTTCCAGGGGTGGTGACTTCAGCCACTGTAGGCATCAAGTTTTCCTGTTCCTTTTTTGTTGTTGTTGTTGGATAATGATTTCCAAATCATTTAATGGAACAGCAGTGGAACAATAGCATTTAAACCTCGGGGAGCCATATACTGACAAAAACTAACTGAATATATATGATCAGAGTTTGTAGCCTACTATTAATCTAGGAGCCAAGAGTGTAAATCAAACAAAGAGAACAACATTAATCCCCAACCTGAAGAGCTAGCAGAAAGAGTTCTGAAGATATAAACCAGTTTCTTGTTCCATGACTTCTTTGGTTTTTGGTTTGTCTTTATACCAGAGAGGTTTATAGCAATATAACTCTAGCAATCTTCCCCCAAAATAGCACATGTTCTTAATTTTTTAAAATGAGCATCTTATCAAGATGGTCAATTTTGATCCACTTTTTGTACAATTTTATCAAAATTTTAGAGGAGAACTCTATGGACTTACTTCCATTGTCCCCTTCTCCTACTATATTTTAAGCTATAGCACTAGAGCTGGGTACATAATTTCTGGGGTGCAGTAGAAAATGAAAATGTGAGTCCTCTTGTTCAAAAATTTAGAGATGTACAATTAAGCATATTGAAGTATAAAACTTTAAAAAATATCATTACTTATGAAATGTATTAGGGGTAATAGAAACACATACATCTATAAAAGCTCATGTTGATACTCAACCTTTAAAACAGGATTGTCCTAACTGTATTTAACTTTAAGGGACAATGGAGTTTTGAGGATTTTTGGCTGCCAAAGTGAAAAGGACCCAACGTCCTAAAGAGATATGAGCAGAGGGTATGGAGAAGCACAGGTTGGGGGAAGATAACAAGTCAGGTAAAGGTTACTAGGTTCATTGTGATTTGGAATGCTCAGGGGAAGCCCCCACAGTCTAAATTCAGGATTGACTCAGAAGAACTGACATGTAGCCTTCTTCAAATTCATAAGAGCTTTAATAGGAAAAACTTACATACATGGGCAATGTGGCTGCTGTCTTCCAGTGGTGACTTCTGGGAATAAATCCACACCCTCCCAGGACAGGGTTTTTTTTTTTTAAAGGGGGTTAATAGTAAAACCATATGGTGGGTAGTCATGTAGACCACCAGAAAGAACAATGCATTTCTAAGTTAACAGACAACATCAGGTAGTTATCCACATTCTGTCCATTCATTAACCTCCTTCCTGGGGCCTGACGTTTGTCTTTGGCTGCATTTCAGCTTTCTGGGTAGTTAGCCAAACCTGAGGCTACAGAGAGTTAGTCACAGAAGGTTAAACAGAATCCAACTAGAGACATATTGTATCTCTGAGCTCCCCTATAGGAAGATCTAAAATAAATTTGAAATTTTTACATTTTTCATGTCTTTGCTAAAAACTCTTTTAAAAAAGGTTTTGGAATCTGAATTTATTGGAGGAGTTTAGTCATAAAAAGAAAAAAAGTATTCAATGTATATTTTCAATTTTACTCTTTTTTTGTTGGTCTTTTAAGGTGCCTCTGGTATGAACAAGTTTGCTAGTATCAAAAATTCTCCCAAATATCCACTATGTTTAATGATGCTTGGTATAATTATGCAACTTAGAAAGATAAACAATAAAATTAGATTTATAGTGCAAAGCCATGTGATAAACATGACATTGAGACCAGCCCATGAGTGTCTGTCTGTCACTAGCTGTTAGAGTAAGTTGCTGTTGCACTTTGTATCTCAGAGTCCCCAAACTTAGTCGGCTTTTTCCAATTGGAAAATGATAAATGAACATTTTTTTTGTAGATGGACTGTTTTGAGGAGAGATTGCTTTCAGAACCACACTCTCATGAGTTTCTCCAAACATGACATGATGGGAAAAATGTTTCTATAAGATATTGGTGACTCAAGGCAATTTTTCTCCTATAAGGACATCAGTGTGATGAGTACTTTTGACCTTGTGAATCTTTGGAGTCTGCTTGAGAGATGGATTTAACTGTTCTCTTCCCTGGGATCCTCCTTAGATAGACTAACCACAAGTGATGCTTGGGCAGATAAAGTCAATCAATATTATAATCAATAACTAGGCAGATTTCTACCAAGGGAAATATTTTAAACATCGAGATGATAATAAAACAATTTCTATGCAGAGTTCCTCATTTCTGAGATATAACATAAATCAGAAATTGAGGGCTTAAAGAAAAATGAGCTCTGATTTAACACCAAGCTTACCTTTCTTCATAGTAGGAAGCTCAAGGGCTTGAGAACTGTGTGCTGTTCTCAAGTCAAAGGTCTCAAGCTGCAGTGATGGTGGTGGTGGGATCTCCACTGGATCTCAGGGGCACTTCTGAGATTGTCGCTGCTGACTCCCCAGCTGACTACTA
This sequence comes from Myotis yumanensis, assembly GCF_028538775.1. Classification (NCBI taxonomy): domain Eukaryota; kingdom Metazoa; phylum Chordata; class Mammalia; order Chiroptera; family Vespertilionidae; genus Myotis; species Myotis yumanensis. Next base: position 181,368,239 of record NW_027223753.1, read on the forward strand.
AAGCATGTTCTTCAAACTGAGCAGATTTTATTAGATATACTGCAGTGAGGAAGAGCACTTAGTTGACAGAGCCTTCCTGGTTTCTCAGAAGGGAGACATCAAAGAATGTTTACACAGCTTTAGGGTCTATCCAGCCGTGGGCAAACTACGGCCTGCTGGCCGGATCTAAAAAAAAAAAAAAGACCGTACCCTTTTATGTAATTATGTTTACTTTGAATTTATATTAGTTCACACAAACACTCCATCCATGCTTTTGTTCCGGCCCTCCGGTCCAGTTTAAGAACCCATTGTGGCCTTGAGTCAAAAAGTTTGCCCACCCCTGTATGCTCAGGAGTTTGTGGTGGGATTTTCAAGGAAGAAAACTGATTGAGTTGAATAAATTTAGGGTTGGTAGACAGAGTGAAATGAGGGTCATGAATCAAGTCTTGTTAAGTAAACTTTTGTGTAAGCTATTTGCCCAGGTGGACAATTTATTGTCCTGATTGAAGAGATTTTTGCCCAGATGAGCATTTTTTTTTTTTGCCAGAGAAATTGGTTTGTGAGAATTTCCTGAAGCAAAAAATAAAGATATTTATTTACTGTGTAATAATATAAATTCCCCCACTTATCTGTTCAAACAGGCATTTGGTATAGAACTAAGTCACACACCCAATATCTGTGAAATTGAGCAGGCATTTCAGGAGAAGAAAAGTATTACGTAAGTAATAGATTGTTTATAAATGAATATCTCCCATAATTATTGTGTTTCATTATTACATGTCCTCTTTAGTTCTTTTGCATCAGTCAAGAGGTATCTTAAATATATTAAAGAATTATTAATTCTATTAATGTTAACTTTGTGATTATCAGAAATAAACGGAATACAAAGAGTAAACAGGCTGGGCAAAAAGTGCTGAATAGATGAGTTGTAACATTTCAAAACATTGCTCTGGATACTAGATAGAACAATAAGAAATAAGTCAGAAGGTAACTTCTATTTCCTCAGGCCCGAAGCCCCAGGGAAAATGAATCCATAGCAGCATTCTAGGTGTCAGCCTGGCTTGCTCTTATGGAATCTCCAGGGCTCCTAGCATCTAACCCAGTGAGCTATTTTTGTGTGTCTGTAAGTCAAAGTCTTTTGGTTATTATGCAGTGTAATCCTCTGTTCTTGCATATCCAGCTGGTGATGCCTGAACATGAGGCTTTCACTGTCTGTATTGTTGATGCCCGATATGCAAGCCATGGCCAGTTGTATGCTCTGTGTCCCCTTCCAAAGTCCTCAGCACCGTATCTTCTTGTCAGGGCCACCGGCAGGTTGCAGTGTTTGATGCCCAAAGGTCTTTCACAATCCTGCCTTTATGTTACCTTAGCCTCATGGTACCTTACTATTATATTTATTAGTTAGAAATGGTTGTTTTAGCTTTTGTTCTTCCTAGATTTCTAATATGTCTGTGGTGATCATGGCTGTGGAAAAATCAAGCATGATTATAGTTTATTTCCTTTGATGACTGTGGCTTATTGTTTGGCCATATTTGCTGCTTTGTTTACCTTTTTAAGGTGAGGTGTTTTCCAGATTTGTATTTAGCTCCTAAAACAGATTGGCCCCTGGCGGGGTGCCCCACCTGTGCTTAATCAGGCTATGAGAGCCAGTCCACCCAAAAAGCAAAACTTGAATTTGCAATGTGCTGAGCACTCTGCTGAATTCACTTCAGTGAAGTGCTGAGTAGGATTACCCTGCTGTAACCTATAAACAAATATACCTTATGTGCATATACTATGCCATCTTATATAAGGGACTCGGGTACCCATGGATTGTGGAATCCCTGGGGGGTTCTGAAACCAATCCCCCTCGGACGCTGAGGGACAGCTATATCTGAATGTGAAGGATGAACCAATAGCTAAGTAGGGACTTAAGAGAATGTTCAATTAACAGAGGAGGATCCTTTCCTAGGAGGAGTGCCTGGGTATAGGCTCACCCAGGGGGAAAAATATAAAGATATCATCAAGGGTTCCTGGGGAAACATTTTAATGGGGTATAATGCCAGCAAGTAGAGACATATTTTTCCCCTCAAGACCAAGGTCTGTGGGAGAGAAAACCAAACAACAGCAAAAACCGAGGCAGAGTAAAAGCATGTGGAAGGGAAAAGAAACTCTCAGGTATTAAAACCTCTTAGATATGGCATCTAAAAGAAGCTAGGTAGCTGCATGACTTTGGGCAGATGGCAATGTTTCATCATATTTAGTTATTTCCTCATATTTAAAATGGAGAAGTTTGAATTAGGTATTCTCCGAGTTTCCTTCAGTTATAAATGTTGACTCCCAGGAGAGAATCCAAATTAATCTACTAATCCAGGTAAAGTTAAACTCTACCTATACCATATATATGACCTTCATATAATTTATAATATTAAAATTCCGTGCTTAGATAAACTAGTTTTCTTTCTCAATACTCTATTTGGTAGACTATGTATATAATCATTTGAATTATTAATAAAGAAATGGTATGTTAAGAATTAACGGCTCTGTTTTATTTTCAATAAATTCTGTCTTAAAGACTAAAATCTCTACTTAAATCTTATATTACCACATAAGAATGTTAAATAGGAGGTAAGGTGTTTTTAGTGATACCTAAGGAATTTCATCAAGTTAGAAAAATTAGGGGCATCTAAGATCAAAATAATTCTTACTCTTACTAGAGAAATGTTTATAAATGAGACATGTTCATTTTGGGGAGTGAAAATTGCAGCCAACATAATTTTGTGTCTCAGTCCTAAATATGTCTGAAACCAAGCACACTTTATAGGTGTGCAAAACAATATTGGGGCTAGGAAACAATTACTTAGCTACTTGCTCCAGGAAACCCTTTCTCCTGGAAGATAAGACAGTGAACCGACATATAAAGCAAACAGTTTGATCATCAAGCCTTGTTTCATGACCCGAGCTTTGCTGTGGCCTCCAAGGCAAAGCTCCCCTGTTGTAATCTTTGCCCAGTTCAACCATTCCCTTCCTTGCAAGATCTGCCTTAACATTGCCTCACTTAAATCAAAAGATATCTCCTTTAATTTTACTTTTGGAGATAGGATTAAAACTATCAAGGTTATGGTCGCCCTTCGTATTAAGTCTAACAAGCTTATCATTTGATCAACAGATATTTTTGGCACTGTTTGAGACATCAGAGTTCACATCATACATTTATTAATTTATAAACTAAACTAGAGGCCCGATGCAGGACATTCGTGCAAGGGGCTCAGCCCTGGCAGCCCCAGCTTCTTCCGGAAGGTCGTCTGGAAGGTCGTCCAGATGGTCGTTATGCTGTCCAGTCTAATTAGCATATTAGCTCTTTATTATACAGGATGGTTAGTCTATATTATAAACATCACTACAGCTGGTCTTTCTATATCTAGAATCACACATAAAAATATATATATCTGCCATGTGAAGTGTTTTAACTCTTGTCCATGGAAATATCATTTTCGCATAGGAAGCTTATTTATTTAATAATGCTTCCTGCTTGGTTTGTCACTCAAAAACTAAGATTCTCTAGTTATTTACCATTAAGTGAAATAGGAAAAAAACAAAAAAAGGAAAAAAACAAAAACCTTACTCTGTCAAATGCTTCTTACACAGTTTGTCATTCCCCCTCTATTAACTCTGTCCAAGGATTGAGAAGAAGTTGGCTTTCTGAACTTTCATTTGCATACTGTGCTGAAGCTGGGACTCTGGCTGCAGCTTGTTAAGTTAATTGTCTAAAAGTCCCTGGAGCTATTGAAGACTGACTTACTGGGTTTGAGAGATGTCACTTGTAGCCAATTGAAGCTTCTTACTTTCTACCATTTTCTCCGTGAACACTTTATCTCACCTATTTTTTCCTAAAAACACACACACACACACACACACACACACACACACACACCACTTGTTCCAATCTACTGGTTGTTTCATTTGCTTAAAATATATAAACATAAAAAAAGGAAAAACAAAAACAGGAAAAAGTTCCAGGGAGGTATCTACTACAAAACCATTTGAGGAATTAAGCAAAGGCTATAATTCTGGACAGATTTTTCTTGGGCTGCAGCAATCTTTGTACCAGTGCTGGCGAGGCAGCACAAGATTTGTTTCTTAACAACCTTAATACTTCTTTTCTAAAAGAAAGCTCTGAAGTTTAGAGGGTCAATATATTTCTTGAACCTGGATATAAAATAAACAAGAGAGAAAAGCAATAACAACAACACAATAAACTTTCCCCAGAATCAGATTTATACTTTACAAAGCTTAGAAATATAAGCTCCTTGTTGACCACTAACCACTAGCATTAGAACCTGTACCCCTAGCCTCCTAAGAAGGGTGTGGGGAACTTGGGGTGCTCCCCTCATGATAGACCTGCCTCTGTACTCAGTGCTTTCAAGTATAAAGGAGTTGGTGGATTAGCTTCCTTGCAATGATAGATGAAGTCCCAGAGGTGGTGGAGGAGGGTCAGTGGCTGAAATAAGTATATCCTATATAATAAAAGCCTAATATGCAAATCGACCAAACGGCAGAACAACCAGTGGAATGACCAGTCACTATGACACACACTGACCACCAGGGGGCAGATGCTCAATGCAGGAGCTGCCCCCAGCCTGCAGGCCTTCAGAGGGAGGTGACTGGAGTGGCGGTGGGGCAATCGGGACGGGGCTGGCCAGTGAGCAGGTGGTACCGCCACCTAATCACCCCACCAGTTGCCTCACAGATGGGTCCTGATCACTGGCAGACATAGAGACCCTACCCATGCACGAATTTCGTTCACCAGGCCTCTAATATACTAGAGGCCTGACGCACAAAGTTTGTACAAGGGGCTCGGCCCTCGCAGCCCCGGCTTCATCCAAAAGGTTTTCTGGAAGGACATCTGGAAGGTTGTTCAGCTGTCTGGTCTAATTAGCATATTACACTTTTAATATATATAAATATATATATATATATAAATATGTATATATATAAATATATCTATATCTATATCTATCTATCTATCTATCTATCTATATCTGCTTGTCTAAATATTTTTTTTTGCATTAGAACCTGGAGAATAAACTTTATAAAATCAATTAAGGTCAGTCTTAATACATAAAGAAACACATTTTGCCACCTTGTTTTTGTGTGCTCCATTTATGTTTTTTTGGAGACACTTTTTTTTTTCTTCATATATATGTATATATATTTACTTTTTTATATTCTAGTTATTATTTATGTTCTTGCCATGTGTATAGATGAGAGGATACATCATGCCTCTATTGGCCAACTTGATTGGTAATTCTTCAAGTTCTAAAATTATTTTAACTAGTACCTAATATTTTAAAATCAAATTGTTCATATAAAAATTCCAACTCTGGTCTCTGTTTTAAAAATATCAGATAACCTAAAAATACTGAATGTGTGTTCTCATGTGGCAACAATTACCTGGGCTGAGTAGGTAGATTTCTTTGGATGAGGCCTGTGTTAGCTACTCTACCCATATTGCCACCATTCCCTGTTTTCCTTTATATCCCATCATATTCATTGTTTTCATTACCTGCCTGCTACTGCAAGTATTGGACTTTATGTTCTATGATATAAGAGGGGAGAGTAGCATAAATGAAGTTGGTGATATCAAGATCATATAGGGCCTTGGATTTGGGACTTTAGACTTTTAAGGAGAAAGCAACCTCATATAATTAACATAGTAGTATCATGAAGGAAATAGTTAACCCTTATTTCATAGATGAGAAGACTAACATTCAAAGGGTTGCAGAATCTTTTCAAGGTCACTGAGAAACTATGACTAGATTAGAGATATAGAATTCAGATTCCAAAACATGAAAGCTTTTACCATTCTGTCTCAACTAACACAAGTCTCTGGAATGATACTGAAAGATCATTTATCAGACTTATATCAAACTAGCAATTAAAGTGAACAGTGAATAGAAGTTTGCAGGGACTGACCAGCAGACCCTGAGTGACAGATGAATGATTACTATGATACACATCTCTGTGAAAGAGAGGGCTAAGGGACTGCCTGGCTAAAGGAACTAGGCAGCCTCATTTGCCTGCCTCCTTAGGCTTTTATTGTAGCAACAGTTTGAACTAAAATTAACCTCTTCGTACTATCAGCAGAGTAAGTATACTTGAGAAAATACATGTATCTGTAGTGTCTTGAAAACACGGATGTGTTGTAAAGATTCCAGTAAACACCTGGGCACTCAGACTTGTTTGGAAAAGTCAAGGCAGGGTCTGCTGTCTTCAACAAGGATCCCCTAGCCATGGTCGGTAATTTGTGGCTTGCGAACCACATGCAACTATTTGGCCCCTTGAGTGTGGCTCTTCCACAAAATACCACAAAATACCACTTACCAGTGCACACATACAGTGCTATTGAAACTTTGTGGCCCATGCACAGAAGTCGGTATTTTGTGGAAGAGCCTCACTCAAGGGGCCAAAGAGCCGCATGTGGCTCGCGAGCCACAGTTTGCCGTGCCGCAGTTTGCCGACCACTGCCCTAGAGGCCTCTGACCTTTCAGAGAATCCTCCTTATAGACTTTCCAAACAAGTCCAGTGCTTCCCCACATCCCCCCGCTTTTTGTTTTGCTGGCTTCAGGAGATAGAGGGAGGCAGAGAACTTTCTGCTTTGAAATGTCTTGGTCCACAAAGAGTGTTCACTGCTCGAGTTGTGATTTTGTAGACTATAAGAAAAACAAAGAGAATTACAGTGACAGAAATGGTTAGTCCGATCAGGTACCCATTGATCCTAAGAAACCGTGAGGTGGGGTCTATTCACTTTAAATGCTCTTTTTCCATATTCTAAGCAGTCGTCTGTTTTTCATGTTTACTGATAGCAATTAAGGACTCTAATTTGCCTTTGCAGCATGTTTACTTCTTCAGTAAGGCTATCAGGAAAGACTCCCATAGACGCTTTTAAAAATCAATCCTCTGATGGTGACTACTATTTCATTTTTAAGGGGGTGACATATATGTCCTTATGCTCCCAATCGCAATTGAGCACTTGCCTGTATGCTATAGCATCCTGTCTTTCCCCTAGATATTCAATGGCTGCCTCTCTTGCCTATAATTTAGATAATATTTTTTGATCTATGTGCTGTTGTATAGTGAATTCCCTAGTTACATTATAGGTCATATTATCTACAAATGTGGCAGTCTGCACAAACTCAGAAAGGGCTGCCATGGCGACGCTGTCAGTAGTAAGAATAACAAAAGCTAAGATGATGGCAGCAATGAGCATTCCCAAACATCTTTTGGCCGTAATTGGCTCAATACTCTTTCAAGACTTTGATAGCTGATGAGCCTTGCCATTTCCTGGTGAGATTAAGAGGTATTAGGCTTTCTGCTTGTCTCATAAGTATCATAATAGTGCTAATGTTCAATGAGGTAATATTCTAGGTGGTAATATAGGATGAAAAAGAAGCTTCTCCAACCTGGACTAGAAAAGATGAACTATGGTTTATTAGTAGATTGGGGCCTATAACAAAGACATAGGGGTGAGTGGTGCAAATTAGCAGACCCTGAGCGACAGATGCTACAATATAGGCTATTGTCAGTAAGATTATCAGTAAAAGTCATACTATAGTGGCCAGAGGAGTTTTGGTAGTCACTGTGCCACGATTTCAAAGGGCTGAAAACAAGGCCTAATCTCCATAAAGTTTGCTTGAACTTTCAAGGTCATGGGGAACTCATCACTCCCTCAGTGCAAACCACAGGCATGCCTGCATAACCAACGTAACTAGTATTAGATGCACAGTGTACCAGAATGTCAGTGTGGCTGGCTTGCAAATGACCATGTGGGCTCCAATCTATAACTTGTTGGCCTCCTAGGACCATCAAATGGGCATGATTTCCTTGACAAACTTCCTAATGGAATGCCTCAGCAGAGGGGTCCCACTGCTTATTTTGCTTATATGGAATCTAATGCACAGTAACATTAGATTGCTGCAGGCCAGACTGCCTGCTGAGATAAATATTTAATTTACCAAATTGCTTTAAAAAATGCTTCCTTATATCTGAAAAACAAAAAGGTTAAGAATTAGCAATACTTTCAACGAAAGTTAAAAAATCTATATAATTATCTTCTATTTATTCAGCTCTATAATAAAATTGTTGTTTCTTCTGATTTTTCCTGCTAGTATTTCTATAAATTTAGATACTTTATAGAGTAATGTAAATGACATGGAATCTTGTCCTTCCTGTAAAACACAATATTCTAAATAACAATTAGAGCTATAAATGAAATTATAATATAGTTATTATTATTTGACAAAGCTCCCCATATATCTTAAGCAGAAAATTTTCCTTCATGAGAGAGCAAACAAACACTTGAGGCATTCTAGAGCCTACTGGAAAGATCTAAAGCCAATTCTAGGTCAAGAAAAAGTTTCTTAAAATTTAAACCCTGGGAAGGTAGTCAAATATATTAGACTAAAAGATTATTATTATTAAACAGTATTAATTAATTTATTCATTTAAAGTAATCAAGTTCCTGATTAATATAATATAATTATTTTAATAATGTATATATAAAACCCTTGCTTCTTAGGCAAATACAGGAAAGACTTTTTTTCCCTTTACTTCTAGAAATAGGTTTATTTTTCTAATGGAAAACTTACTTATATTCTTAAGAAACATAACAGAGATAACATGACCTTGATAACTCTGAGGAGGCTGGAGAAAGGGTCGGTGTGTATGAGGGGAGATAGCAGGTCCTGGGTTTTTTTTTTTCCCAGGACTGCAGTAATTCCTGAGCTTCTAACAGCTTTAGTGTAAAAGTACCATTTTTTTTAAACAAGGATAGTACCCCCCAACCCCATTTCTGTAGCCTATTCAAGGGTACTTCTGTAGCTCCAGCCCTCTAGGATAAATATTTGGGAAGTTTAATTAATTATTTCCCATATTTTTCTCTTTCTGAGTAGACTAATGATATGAAATCTTGTATATAAGAAGATATTTTAAAAACAGAAACAAATAAAAAAAAACCTATGGTAAATGAAAGAGTACTCACAAAAGGGTGGATTGGGACATTAGCCTTAGAATGTTATTTTATACTAACCCAGTACAGCAAATGGGTTTTGAGTGGCAAAAAGCCCAAACAGTAGAGACAGAAGATTCCCTGTGTTTATGAAATGGCGAAGTGCAAACTAAGTCCCCTAAAGATAAGAAAGCAAGCAAAGAACATCCATCAGCAGTCCAGTCACATTACAGACAGACAAGCACTTTTACTAGCTAAGAGTTTCCAGTGGCTGATGCCTTGAGAGGGAGAGTAGGAAGGGTCCCCAAGATGAAGAATTCTTGGCAGCTGCTGGGAAGTTCCTGCAATTCCTGCCATGTATCCACCTTGCTACAAGTAGCTGGGGCCCCTAGCAAAGTGAAATGTGCCCCATCTTTAAACAAATTAAACCAAACAACAAAGACACAAGGCAACAATTAACAGAGACACTATGTACATTATTTATAGGAGTGCACAACTCACAGACAAGACTTAATAAAACAGAGTCCTTTCCATGAATCTTTCAGAAGATGTCTTATAGTGCCCGGGACTTACAGCCAGAGTGAGGCCCAGGGGGCTCCCAGGTAGGGTGGCTAGTGAACACCCACAAACAGCCTGTTGTTCACAGATCTCATCATATTCTGCTCTCCATAATAAATGTTGACTGGCGTCCAGAGTTGTTTTGGCTAAAATCTGCCAGACAAGGCATTAAGGAGTCCTTTTGTAAACGGACTGTTAGCCCCATTTTCTCTAATACTTTTCTTATTTCTTTAAAGGTATTAAAGGAGAGCAACTCATGAATTCTATTACCTGTTGATCTTGTATAACTGGGCTAGCCAAAAGCTCTCCTTCGCACATGGCTTGCCTGACACAGGATCTCATAATCAAGGATGTAGTTGGTGGGCTCTCCCACACCAGAGGTGGAGGATCGGAAAATATTTCCTCCAGCGGCAGGGCTTTAGGCTCTACAAGCTCTGCTTTAGGAAGAGGGGGTCATAGTAAATCCTCCTGTTGCTCTGTAGGGTTTGATCCTTTATCAGTGGTTCTCAATCTTCTGGCCCTTTAAATACAGTTCCTCATGTTGTGACCCAACCATAAAATTATTTTTGTTGCTACTTCATAACTGTAATGTTGCTACTGTTATGAATCGTAATGTAAATATCTGATATGCAGGATGGTCTTAGGCGACCCCTGTGAAAGGGTCGTTCGACTGCCAGAGGGGTCGTGACCCACAGGTTGAGAACTGCTGCTCTATATGAAGTGGGCATAGTACAGCTCAAGCAAGAGCCCACATAGTTAATGGTGATAAGGGCGCTCGTTTTCCCTGGGCCTGATTTCTCTTTAAATTCCTTTCCACTTGTTCCCAGAGGTTAAGGTCTAGCGTTTCAGCATCAGGGAACCAAGGATTATAAATTATAACAGTTTTTAATAAGCTTTTTAGTTGTTCTTCTGTAACAGAGGCACCACCTGCTTTTAATAACTGTTTCAGCACTGTGATATATTGCTGCTGTTCTGTGGACAACTGCTGTCCCATTATGAAACCTTAACTGAGAAACAATTCCCTCAAACTTGGAAATCCCAAGTGGACTCCAATGACTTAGTGAGTAGTTACTTTCATTTTCTTTCTCTGTTTTTGAGGGTTCTGTCATGTTTTGTTGCATTCCTTGGTCCTCACACGGGGAACCACTTGCCAGGACTGAGCAGCAGACCCTGAGGGATGGATGAATGATTACTCTGACATACATCTCTGTGAAAGAGAGGGCTAAGGGACTGCCTGGCTAAAGGAACCAGACAGCCTCATTCGCTTGCCTCTTTAGGCTTTTATTGTAGCAACAGCTTGAACTAAAATTAACTTCTAGATACTATCAGCAGGATAGGTATACTTGAGAAAATACATGTATCTATAGTATCTTTAAAACAAGGATGTTTTGAAGTCTAAACATAAAGATTCCAGGAAAGCATCCAGGGGCTCAGACTTATTTGGAAAAGTCAAGGCAGGGTCTGCCATCTTCAACAAGAATCATGTAGAGGCCTCTGACCTTTCGGAGAATCCTCCTTACAGACTTTCCAACCAAGTCCCGTGCTTCTCCACAGAAGTTGATCCTCTATGTGGCACTGAAGTTATGAGTTGGGTTAAAAGTAGGGAACCAGAGACTACACAGAATCTCCTTCTTGAGGTTAAGTGTCCTTTGCACGGTGAAATGAAAATGACAAGGAATCAAGCCAGACCTTATAATTGAATGATAAAATCCATAGAATTTAATAATAAAAACCTAAACTCACAGACCAGTCTGCCAATATCTTCATTTCTGACAATCAATAGATATGTAAGAATGACTGAATGATACTTTACGGTTAAGGTCATGTGCATTGGTTCAAAATTGTACATGCTTTAAGGAAGTCAAAGTATAGAAGCTTGTATAGGCAGCATAAACTTAGAATAAAGGGGTTGCTTTAAATAGAATTAATCCCTTCTTCCCTCTCTCTTCCTTCCTTCCTTCCTTCCTTCCTTCCTTCCTTCCTTCCTTCCTTCCTTCCTTCCTTTCTGCCTTCCTCCCCTCTTTCCTTTTCTCCCTCCCTTCCTCTACCTTTTGGCCTTTCAAATATTCATATTGCAGATCCACTAGTCCATAATTTTTTTGCTAGCATGAGGGATATAGTGGTAAGTCAAGCACATATTTACATAATTATATTCACATAACATATAAACTATGATGGGATCAAGAGCAAAAAATACACGGTGTCCTCCCAAAATGTATACACACTTTAATAGCTAATAGCTCAATTTTGAAAATGAAATGTATTTTAATAAGCACTGCCTTTATTCAAAGTCTGTGTATACATTTTTTGGAACATCCCGCATATTAAGTGTTATGAGAATTTAATGATGTAACTTCACTCAGATTGGTATATTAGATGACGCTCTTATAACCTGGTATTAAAGGCAAATCTGGAAAAAAGAGTTGTAGCTTGTTATGTAGATTGGACACATGAGCAATCCTGTTAACAGGAATAGTAGGTGCTACAGTGGGATAGGTTGTGGCTCAGAGGGACATTTTTATTTTTAATTTTGTTTTATTGCTTAAAGTATTAAAAGAGTATTACATATGTCTCCTTTTTTTTCTCCCCTTGACCTTCCCCTGGCTTTCCCTAACCCCCAGTGTCTTGTGTCCATTTGTTACGCTTATATGCATGCATACAAGTCCTTTGGTTGATCTCTTACCACCCCCCTCCCCAGCCTTCCCGCTGTAGTTTGACAGTCTGTTTGATGTTGCTCTGCCTCTGTATCTATTTTTCTTCATCAGTTTATAATGGTCTTAATTATCCATAAATGAGTGAGATCATGTGGTATTTTTCTTTCATTGACTGTCTTATTTCACTTAGCATAATGCTCTCCAGTTCCATCCATGCTGTTGCAAATGATAAGAATTCCTTCTTTTTTACAGCAGCATAGTATTCCATTGTGTAGATGTACCAAGAAAACAGAAACACCAATCAGAAAGGATATATGCACCCATATGTTCATAGCAGCACAATTCACGATAGCTAAGATCTGGAAACAGCCTCAGTGCCCATCAGCAGATGACTGGATCAGAGGGAAATCTTTAAAAGGCTGCTGTCGCGGGCACTCCATGAGCAATCAGATAGTGACACCACAAGGATTGTCAGATAAAAGGTAGGAAACCCAGTTAAATGTGAAATTGTATATCTCCTTTCTTTAATAAGATTCCAAGTTAAGGTTAAGAAAGAAAGTTATTCACAATGCAGATATTCAACAAAATAATAATTGTGTACTGCAAAAAATGAGTAAATTAAACTTCAACTATATATAACACAATAGTAATCAATAGTTTTTGTGAATATATTTTAGGGTATATAGGGCTATGACAGCATGAACAAATTAAATTCACTTTTGTAGAAGAGGCCACTTAAGAGGAAAGAGCAAATAATTTAAGAAGACTTTAAATCAAGATTAATCCAATCCACATGGCAGTTGTCTAGTTTGAAATTATTAAGAAATACTTCAAATGCTGTATTGAAGTTCATACTATACAAATAAAGAAAATGCACTAGCATTTGATTAATACATGTAACAATTTCCTTTTTTCCCCTTGAAGTTTAATAAAGATCTTAATACAGTAAGTGAAGATTTTTCAAAGCATGTTGAATGTTCTGTGTATTTCATGTTGTGCATTCACATTTGGATAGAATTTATTAGGCCAAGTCAAATGAACATAATCTCTTAATCATTTTGAAGGTTTTAGAGCAGTGGTTCTCAACCTGTTGGTCGCGACCCCTTTGGCGGTCGAACGACCCTTTCACAGGGTCGCCTAAGACTATCCTGCATATCAGATATTTACATTATGATTCATAACAGTAGCAACATTACAGTTTTGAAGTAGCAACGAAAATAATTTTATGGTTGGGTCACAATATGAGTAACTATATTTAAAGGGCCAGAAGGTTGAGAACCACTGTTTTAGAGTCAACTTAAAGTTTGCCATCAACCTTTTGACTCACCTTAAGAATCAGACATATATCTTTCTTTAAAAGTCATAAAAATAACATACCCAGGTTAACCTTCCAGGTAGTGCCACAATTATTTTAGATAAAACAGGTGTCACATTTTCTATTTTTTTTGAGATTAAATAACTGAGATAAATGTGTTTTGTTTTTTTAAATTCTCACAAATAATTGTTGTGGGCTCTAATATTTGTTGGAGATGGTGAAGGAGAGGTAGTGTGATGAAATTAAGGAGCGACTCACTGAAGTAGCAAATGAAAAGATTCATGTTGATGCTTTGAGAAGGGCTCACATGTACACATTATATAATAACAATGATAATAGCAATAAAGATAATAATAATAATAATAATGGTAACAAAATGACAATAATATAGAGGTTTTAATAGTTATTTATTCTAGTACAACTCTTACTAAACTTCTACAATGTTCAAAATAATGTAAATTTTCTTATATAATACTCATTGTAAAATGGAGGTCTTGCTTTCTCATTACGTTTAGAATACTTACGCCTTTAAAGATAGTCTATTCAGATATTGAAATAGTAATAACTTTGTAAGTTCCTACCAACTCTGATCATTGTAGAGAAATAATGGAATACACACACACACACACACACACACACAGATAGAAAAGATTCAGCATTTTATGAAGTTCTACAGGTATTTTTGATATATAGTCAGTTTTGGTACATTTATATGGATTAAAGTAACACAACATTAGAGTTGATTTTTTAAATCAATTATTGCCCAATTTCTCAATTAATTGAAATGGGCCTATTTTCTTATATTTCAAGAGGGGAAACAGCATAAAAATTCATTATAAATACATTAGTGGTGGTGTTTTAGGATTGTATTACTTTTCTGCATCTTTATCTCCTTATGAAACATCTGTACCTATAACAATAAGTATGATAATACCTTATGCTTGAACAATAATAAATCTAGCATTTATTGATGACTTTCCAGATTCTGTGAAATGCTAACATTCACAGTATCTTGCTAGATGTGTATTATTGTCACAATTTTATAGATCATTATGGGTTTGTGAAAGGGCCCAGCAAGTAAGTGTCAGAAGCCAGAATTAGAATGCATATTATGTGTCTCTGTAGCCTGACTTTCTTTTTATACAGCATTAAGATTTTGCTTCCAATATAAGGTATAGTTTTTACAGTTTGAAAACCAATTCACCTAAATTATCTTTCTGAAGACACCATGGGCTAAGTTTGCTTGCTAGGCCAACATTAAATTTCTGTTTGGAGATCCGAAGAGCTTAAATGCCTTTCTCAAGTTGAAATATTCAGATTTCTGTTGTCTTCTTTTTTTCTGTGGACTAAGCACCTACTTTGTAGAAGTGTCTGGAGAAATATAACAACATAGAAGATGCTGTACAGACCTAATAAGAAGGCCCCAGCAGGTGCCTTCTGTACCTATCCATGTAATTGACAGTGCAAGAAAATACTCATTATACATTAAAACAATAAAGGCAACACAAGTCTAGAGGGAAGACCTTTATGTGTGTGTGAGTGTGTATGTTTGATCAGAGACGTGGGACTTCAGTTGGATCTTGAAGGAAGTATAAGATTTCATAGAAATAACGAGCCTCAATCCTAGGTATAGGCAACGAAATGAAAGATATGCATTTTCTGGAACTGTTGTATGGCAAATGTAATTCTTCTTGGCACTTAAGAAAAACCCTTTTGATAGGAATCCTTATTTTCCTCAGGCTTAGGTACTTCTCAGAGGTTCAGAGATAGTTTTTTTTTTTTTAATTCTTTTTCAGGAAAGTTTTTCTTTTGTGATTGCATACACAGTGATTTTAAAGCAACTGCCAAAGGATTCAAAATCATTGTTTACTTTTGTTTTTCATTGCATGCTATGTAAATGTAATAGACTCCTTTCTGTTTCATCCAGGTCAAATCACTCAGCATTTTCAGACTGTGAGCATTTCATCAGCATTGCAAATGTTCTTATGTTAGATGTGTTCTTTTCCTTCCAGTGATTAAATTCTGCATTTTGAAAGTCTGAGCACCTTTTGTTCATGACCCATCACTTAATCATAAATATTTCTTATTTTCTGGCAAGATGATTTTTTTTTCTGAACCAACGTATATGGAAGCTAGACTATGCCTGTCATAAATGTTTTAACAAATCTGGAAACTCCTTTAAAGCTTTGCACTTTTCACTTTTCCTTGGGCTTTTAATAATTACACAAAAATCATATTTTCATAGATAATTATCTGAACCATCAAGAAAGTTCCTTATAGAAACTGCCTGCCATCATTTAAATAATATTTCTGTAGGAGCATATGTTAATTTTGATTAGCATGAGTTATATAGTTTTTAGGTTGAATATATTTACCTATAATTACAATACCTTCATTTTATTTTGGCTTATTTCATTCATGTTCTCTTTCTCTCTCCCCCTCCTTCCCTCACTCCATCCCACTCTCTCTCCTCCCATGCACACATACAAACACTTGTAACATACATACACACAGTGAAAACCGCTCATGCCCATGCTGCTTTGAGCACTGCTTTTGATCATTTCCATGTTATCAGAAAAAGTGTGTGTGTGTTTTTTTCTGATTTCTACATTTTACTCATGATTGTCCTTTTATTGCTTTGCTTTGTTCTGCTAAATCATTTGCCTATTATTGGGCAAGATACAAACATAAAGTATATTTTCTTTCATTCCTGTTTTTCTTCCCCCTCTGTTTATGACCTCTTTTCTGTTTGCTTGTTTGTTTTTTAATCTCTCATGGACTTAGATAGAATAAAGAAAAGATAGAGTTTATCTAAAAAGGCATAATTAAGCAAGATATCTTGATTATACCAAAGACCAAAACTTTGTAAATACTAAAAGGGCACTCAATAGCACCATTTGTGAAAGTTTCCAAATCTTAATTTTTTAAAATAAATAAATTTATTGAGGCAATAACATTATATAAGTTTTGGTGTACAACTTAATAACACATCTGTATACCTCGTCTCCTTCAGTAACCATATATGTGATCCCATTACCCTCCTTGTCCTTCCCCCAACCTCTCATTTTTTTAATTTGAGAAAACAGTAGCAGAGAGCACATTGATATTGAAATCAGTAGATCTGAGTCTAAATACTGATGTACCAGTTGCACTTGGTTGGCATGTTACAACACTTCCCTGGGCCTCAGCTTCCTCAAGTGTAAATTGAAGGTGTTAGATTTCTAAAATGCCATGAATGTAAAACAGAGAGCAGAAGGTCTCAAGTGCCATATTTCTTTAAAGGAAGCAATAATGTGATTGGTTTATGGCCTTTTTAATATATGATACTGGCTATATATTAAGTAGGAAACAAAAACTAGGCTTGTGAGGTTTTAGAGATGTTGTCAGATGATTGCTACAGATTAAGAATCCATAGAAATATCACATATAATTGTACACTCTGTTAAAGCTTTAATGGTGTAAGGAAGTCTGAATAAGTTACTAACTAAGAGAGGATGAATGGAGTAGAACAGGCTTACTCTTCTGCCTAATTGTATTTCCACATTGCATCTTCTAGACTAGCTCATTTCTTTTCAATACTATCACATCTTAATTGTGCTTTGTGAATTGAGAATCATATTCTTCAAACAGATGTCCATATTCCATTTTGGTACTCTTAAAAAATAACTGAGAATATGATACAGAGGTTAACAGAGGAAGAGATTAATATATATCCTCATTACATTGAACTGTTTTGTCATAGGTTGGCGAAAGATATGCTGGTGAATTTCCTCCTATTTATTTCTACCCCCATACTTACAGAATTATGTTTGAGGTGAATTCTGTTGAATTTAATTAGCATGATGGATTGTGAAAGCTTTAAAAAAAGACTGGCTGATGAGTTTTCTGTGTGTTTTTGTTGTTGCTATACAACTCAGGTCAGATTTCATGCAGTGTCCTCAACAATTGGAAGGCCAGAAACATGTTGGCAACTACTTTAATGGGAAGAAGAATATGGGTTCCTGGGTCTACATTTTATTGGGCTTGAGAGTATGAGCCTATTTCTTTACCTTTTCTAACTCAGTTTATTTTCAATTTAGAAATGATGAGGATGATAATGATTAATAAACTAATTTTCAGAAGTTTAAGGTGCCTCAAATGAGAAAATGAAATAAATGTGCTCTGTAAAGGATAATACGCATGTCAGGAGGAGTCTTAACCATTATTGATCAGCGTAACAATAATAATACAAAAATCTCTGCTGTTTGCATAGGTATATAGGTATCTTTTTTTCCAAATGCTAAACATGATAAGAATATATTTTTTTTAATTTAAGAATAGATCATCATTTAGTTTATGAAAAGTTATTCTGTACTATGCTTTTACTAAGCACTTTTATTATATTATCTCATTAAAAGCTTAGAGGGGCTAATTTATTGGATATCACACACAACTAGTAAATGGCAGGCTTAGGATTTAAACACCGGTAGGTCTGGTTTCTATGTTGCTTTCACATCTGCAGCATGCTGCTTTCTGACTTGACCCCATCTTTATCCATTAGTTGCTGTCTTGAACCTGAAAACTACTTACCCTGATTTTCTTATAAGTACCGCGCGCTAACCGATTGCGCCACTGGAGCCCCTGCCCTGATTTTCAAAGATATTAACTGTGGTTCAGTGAATTGACAGTCTAACGCAGAAAATAGCTTCAGTGAAGACTAAAACAAACTCAAGCACTAGGTACATTTTAGGATGGCTTTATTTTAAGTGCACAAGTCATTTAACCTCTCTAAACTGCTTTCTCTTTTCATCTGTAAAATGGGGATTTAGAAATATATTCTATATTACAGTGATATTATAAAATCAAGATGAGCTCATGTGAGCATAAGGGGGTCACAGTACCAGTGAATAAGACAGATTTCAACCTAATAGGAAAATTAAAATTCCATGTTAAAATATTATTTTTTAAAAAAGATTTTTTATTGGTCTAATTAATAAAATAAACTGATGAAAAAAATAGATCCAGAGACATAGAAGCATGGAACAGACTGATGAATTTCAGAGGTAAAGCAGAGGTGGGGGTGGGGGGCCAGTGGGAAGTGATTAACCAGGGAACTTATATGCATACTAGAGGCCCGGTGCACAAAAATTTGTGCACTAGGGGGGAGGGGGTATCCCTCAGCCCAGCCTGTGCCCTCTCGCAGCCTGGGACCCCTCGGGAGATAACGACCTGCGGGCTTAGGCCTGCTCCTGGGTGGCAGAGGGCAGGCCCAATCCCTAGGTGCAGCCCCTGGTCAGGTTCAGAGCAGGGCCGATTGGGGAGTTGGGGCGCCGCCCTGTCATGCACAGAGCAGGGTGGATCGGGAGGTTGCGATGCCACCCCCAGTCATGCTCAGGGTAGGGCCGAATGGGGGGTTGGGGCACCGCCCCCTGTCACACTCAAGGCAGGGTCGATGGGGAGGTTGTGGCGCCACCCCCTGTCACGCACAGAGCAGGGCCGATCAGGGGTGTTGGGGCTCCATACCCTGTCACGCACAGAGCAGGGCCAATTAGGGGGTTGAGGAGCTCCCCCCTGTCACTCACAGAGTAGGGCCGACAGGGGAGTTGGGGTACCACCCCCTGTTACACACAGAGCAGGGCAGAACAGGGGGTTGGGGCACTGCACCCTGTCACACTCAGGGCAGGACCAATGGGGAGGTTATGGCTCTACCCTGTCACACACAGAGCAGGGCCCGTGGCGGGGGGGGTTTGGGGCGCCGCACCCTGTCAAACACAGAGCCGCAGGGCAATCAGGGGATTGGGGAGCTCCCCCCTATCAGGCACAGAGCAGGGCAGATAGGGAGGTTGTGGCCCCGCCCCCTGCCACACACAGAGCCGCAGGGCGATCAGGGGGTTTGGGCGCTGCCCCCTGTCACGCTGATCCCGGTGCCGGGAGCCTCGCTGCTCCGCTGATCCCGGTGCCAGGAGCCATATTACCCTTTTACTATATAGAATAGAGGCCTGGTGCACAGGTGGGGGCTGGCTGGTTTGCCCTGAAGGGTGTCCTGGATCAGGGTGGGGGTCCCCACTGGGGTGCCTGGCCAGTCTGGGTGAGGGGCTGAGGGCTGTTTTCCAGAAGCGAGTGACTGAAGCTCCCAACCACTCCTTGTTTTCTTTTTTTTTTTTTTTTATTCTGGGCCAGCTTTAGCTCTGAGGCCTCGCTGCTGAAAACATCGATACAATGTTGCTAAAGCCTGGCTGAATGAAAGCCGGTTTCTGGGGTTTTGTTTAGCTTCTTATTTGCAACATAGTACATAGTTTCTTAGAGTTGCAGCTGAGAGGCCAGCAAGTGAGGCGGGGAACGTTGGAGTCCGCAGTCACTGAAGCAAGCAAGCCTCATGTTCGCTTCCAGCTGCCTGGCTGCTGGCTGCCATCTTGGCTGACAGTTAATTTGCATATACTCACTGATTAGCCAATGAAAAGGGTAGCGGTCGTACGCTAATTACCATGTTTCTCTTTTATTAGTGTAGATATGGACACAGACAATAGAGTGGTCTGGGAGGGGCGGGTACAGGGTGTAGGGGGTCAATGGGAAAAAAAAACCACAAACAAACAAAGGCAATATCTGCAATACTTTCAACAATAAAGGGAAAAATGATTTTTTATTGATTTTTAGAGTGAGAAGAAGGGAGAGGGAGAGAGAGAGAAACATTGATGTGAGAGCAAAACATTAATCAGCTGCCTCCTGCATGCCCCCTACTGGGGATTGAGCCTGGCAGCCTAGGCACGTGACCAACCTTTTAGTGCATGGGCCAATGCCCAACCAACTCAGCCACACATGCCAGGGCTAAAATATTCTTGTAAAACATTCTTTGATTGACTTTCAGGTCTTGATTTACATGTTTTGTCTTTGTTTTGTGTTGGTAGTGATTGCTCTGATCATATGCTAGCACTGGCATTGTTGTTTTTATATGTGCAAAGCATCTCTTATGGAAACAAAATGAAATGGTTCAGCTCCACCCAAAAATGTCGTGTTGTAGTCATTAGCAAGGTATTTATAATGTTTGTAAGATATCAATAATAGATTACAATATAAATATTTATGGAGAGTTGTGAAGTAGTTAGTTTCCATCAAGCTGGGGACATGCAAAATTGAATAGATACTGACCCTAAACAAGACTTTGATTAAGTGGCTACAAAATAATCCTCTTCCAATATTAAACAAATATCAGCTTTAACATTGTTTGAAGTAAAGTGGGTTTTGAAATTTTGGTAGCAGATCAGGTCTTCCTAATAAAATATGTTATTTTAACGGATTCTAAATATACATAGCATGACTTTTAAATATCTTCATGTTTTCTAAGTTTACACAGTGGATAGAAAAAAAAATAGAAAAAAAAATATGCCTGTGAAATAGCACCCAGATATTTTGGAAATAGAAACATCAGATGCTAACAGTTTTATCCTCAAGTACGAATGATTGTCATATTAAGACATTCAAATTGATTGGAACATTTCTCTTCTCTATTTTGCTGCTTCATTTTTCCCCTCTGGGAAATTATTAAGAAAGTCTAATACTTCTAGAAAAGTATAAAAATTCTGTTTAGTAAGCTTTTAAGAATTAAATTGTACCAAGATAGTAGTTGTAATAAGAGCTTGAGCAGAGGCATACCCATAAGCTGCTGTACAAATTTCCTGGAACATAAAAGATATCAACTCTGAATCAAAGGTCTTCTCATGAATTCAGTCCACAACCAAACCATCCCTATGGCATCACTAAAGAGTGATGTAAGCCCTTTTAGAATATCAATGAAGAGTCCAAAGGTTGTGTTTTGTTTTTGTTTTTTTGCTACTGCTTTACAAATATGAACTTATATAAAAGTCATATAAAAGCTGCTACAGAATTGTTTACTCCAAACTTACAGATAGGGCCAAATGATTATTTCTTAATTTTTAAACTTTCATGCTAATAAAATGATTGGAGCATCATCTGATGCATGCAAAGAATGTAACTTTGTTTGCCTAATAATCAATGACAGACAAATGTGCCAAAGATTTATGTCCTTTTGAGGTTAGAGGTTGACCTGTAGAAAGTAATACATTTTTATAGTTTGACTAGAGGCCCGGTGCACAAAAATTTGTGCACTCGGGGGGTGGGGGGAGGGGGGTCCCCCAGCCCGGCCTGTTCCCTCTCGCAGTCTGGAACCCCTCGGGAGATAACGACCTGCTGGCTTAGGCCTGCTCCCGGGTGGCAGAGGGCAGGCCCAATCCCTAGGTGTAGCCCCTGGTCAGGCTCAGAGCAGGGCCGATTGAGGAGTTGGGGCGCCGCCCCGTCATGCACAGAGCAGGGTGGATCGGGAGGTTGCGATGCCACCCTCAGTCACGCTCAGAGTAGGGCCGAATGGAGGGTTGGGGCACCGCCCCCTGTCACACTCAAGGCAGGGTCGATGGGGAGGTTGCGGCGCCACCCCCTGTCACGCACAGAGCATGGCCGATCAGGGGGTTGGGGCGCTGCCCCCTGTCACTCACAGAGCAGGGCCGATCAGGGGGTTGGGGCACTGCCCCCTGTCACTCACAGAGCAGGGCCCATCAGGGGGGTTGGGGCTCCATACCCTGTCACACACAGAGCAGGGTCGATCAGGGGGTTGGGGAGCTCCCCCCTGTCACTCACAGAGTAGGGCCAATCAGGGGGTTGAGGAGCTCCCCCCTGTCACTCACAAAGTAGGGCCGATAGGGGAGTAGGGGCACCGCCCCCTGTTACACACAGAGCAGGGCGGATCAGAGGGTTGGGGTGCTGCACCCTGTCACACTCAGGGCAAGGCCAATGGGGAGGTTATTGCTCTACCCTTTCACACACAGAGCAAGGCCCTTGGAGGGGGGTTGGGGCGCAACCCTCTATCACCCACAGAGCAGGGCCGATCAGGGGGCTGGTGCGCCGCCACTGTCACACTCGGGGCAGGGCCGATGGAGAGGTTATGGCTTTACCCTGTCACACTCAGAGCAAGGCCCACGGGGGGGTGGGGGTTGGGGCGCCGCACCCTGTCACACACAGAGCAGGGCCGATCAGGGGGTTGGCGCGCTGCACCCTGTCACACACAGAGCCCCAGGGTGATCAGGGGATTGGGGAGGTCCCCCCTATCAGGCACAGAGCAGGGCTGATCAGGGGGTTTGGGCGCTGCCCCCTGTCACGCTGATCCCAGTGCCGGGAGCCTCACTGCTCTGCTGATCCCAGTGCTGGAAGGCATATTACCCTTTTACTATATAGGATAAAGGCCTGGTGCACGGGTGGGGGCTGGCTGGTTTGCCCTGAAGGGTGTCCTGGATCAGGGTGGGGGTCCCCACTGGGGTGCCTGGCCAGCCTGGATGAGGGGCTGAGGGCTGTTTTCCGGAAGCGAGTGACTGAAGCTCCCAACCACTCCTTCTTTTCTTTTTTTTTTATTTTCTTTTTTTTTTTTTTATTCTGGGTCAGCTTTAGCTCTGAGGCCTTGCTGCTGAAAACACCAATACAATGTTGTGGTCCGGCTGGCTTTCAGTCCGGCTGGTTTCTGGGGTTTTGTTTAGCTTCTTATTTGCAGCATAGTACATAGTTTCTTAGAGTTGCAGCTGAGAGGCCAGCAAGTGAGGCGGGGAACGTTGGAGTCCGCAGCAAGCAAGCCTCCCTGCTCGCTTCAGTGCATGGCTGCTGGCCACCATCTTGGCTGACAGTTAATTTGCATATACTCACTGATTAGCCAATGAAAAGGTAGTGGTTGTATGCTAATTACCATGTTTCTCTTTTATTAGTGTAGATAATTCTGGTGATATATCAATGGTTATATGGTTTTATAGCTTAGTTGAAGGTGAACTTAGCAAACACTACATCCAATTTGCGAATTTATTTTAACTTCCCTTTGTAGCTATTTTATCCCTCTGCTGATTTCTTCATAAATATGTGAATCTTTAACAGGAACTAACTAGTACTTTGTTGGAGAATCTGATCTCTTAAGCTATGATATTTATACTAATATGTGCCCCATTTTATAGATTATTAAATTGTGGCACAGCAAGCTTAAATAACTTTTGCAAGTCAAACAGATAAGAAAGGGGTATAGCTGCGCTTCAAATCCATGCATTTTAGATTTAAATTTTGAGTTCTTAACCATAAGCAACCTGGGCTTTCTTGTTTACCAATATATTTATTAATTACATAGCAATCAAATCCCTAGTCTACTCATGCAATATGCAAGGCATTAATTGCCACCATGTGTGTACAAATACTTGCCCTGACTTATCACCTTTTGCCCCACATAGCTGTGGAAACCACTCTACCCTATCTAATAATGAGGGGATATGCAAATTGACCATCACACCATCACAAAGATGGTGGCACCCACAGCGGAGGGGGGGGTTTCCGTAAGACAAGATGGCTGCGCCCACAGTGGAGGCCAAGTTCCCATAATGAGCCTTAAGGAGAAATCAGCAGGGACCTGAGGCTGCGTGGCGCTGGGCTGAGGCAGGGGACCTGAGGCTGCATCCCTTGCCTGGCGGGGCTTGACAGGGGACCTCAGGCCGCTCCCCCGCCCTGGCACCAGGCTGGGGGACCTCAGGCCATGCCCCCTGCCTGGCAGCGCTTGACGGGGGTCATAAGGCCTTGCCCCCGGCCCAGCAGGGCTTGACGGGAGACCTCAGGGTGCTCGCCCCACCCCAGTGTTGGGCCAGTGGACCTCAGGCCATGCCCCCTACCCTGGCACCAGGGACCTGAGGCTGTGCCACCTACCCAGTGCCGGGCTGAGGGACCTGAGGCTGCACCCCCTGCCCAGAGGAGCTTAACACAGGATCTGAGGTTGCACCCCCTCCTAGCGTCGGGCCAGGGGACCTGATGCTGTGCCCCTTACCCAGCGAGGCTTAACGGGGGATCTCAGGTTGCATCCCTTGCCCAGCGGGGCTTGATGGGAGACCTCAAGGCATGCTCCCCCCCTGGCAGGGCTTGACGAGGGACCTCAAGGCATGCCCCTGCCCTTGCCTGGCCTGGGCTAGGGGACCTCAGGTTGTGCTCCCCACCCCACACCGAGCCGGGGGACCTCAGGCTGCACCCCCTGCCTGGCGGGGCTTGACGTGGGACCTCAGGCTATGCTGTCCACCCTGGCGCCAGGCCTGAACATTAAAAGGGGATTAATTAGAGGAAATATTTTACATAAAGTGCTTGAGACTCAATTTGCAGTATAGTATAGTTCAATATGTTTATACTAGAGGGGACCTGAGGGTGTGCTGGGGGACCTGAGGCTGTGCCCGTCCACCTGGCCTGCACCTGGGGACCTGAAGCGGCACCCCTCACCTGGCACCGGGCCAGGGGACTTGAGGCTGCACCCCCTGCCCAGTGGGGCTTAACAAGGGTGGAGCTGGACTGGTCTGAGTCTCACGTGATTTTGAGGCACCACGGGTGGGCAGGGACTTGACTCTGGGTCCCGCAGTGCACCCCAGACTCTGACAAGAGGAAGATTTTCATACACATTTTACTAATTTCCTTTCATCTCTGACACTTCTATTATAGAAAAAGGGCAAATAATAATATTAAAATATTTCCTCTAATTAATCCCCTTTTAATGTTCATGAATTTTGTGCACTGGACCACTAGTCCTATATAATAAAACTCTAATATGCAAATCAACTGAACGGCGGAATGACCAGTCGCTATAATGTGCGCTGACCCCCAGGGGGCAAATGCTCAACACAGGAGCTGCCCCTGGTGGTCAGTGCGCTCCCACAAGGGGAGTGCCACTCAGCCAGAAGCTAGGCTCACAGCTGGCTAGCGCAGCGGTGTTGGTGGGAGCCTCCCCTGGCTCCGCTGAAAGCAGGCAGTAAGGAGTGAGGTGTCAAAGACTGCGAGAGCCCTGGATTGTGGGAGGGATATCTGACTGCTGGCATAGGCCCGGGGGAATGGGCCTTAGCCAGCAGGCAGACATCCTCTGTGGGGTCCCGCACTGTGAGAGGGTGCAAGCTGGGCTGAGGGACCCCCACCCCCCAGTGCATAATTTCCTGCACCAGGCCTCTAGTATAAACATATTGAACTATACTGTACTGCAAATTGAGACTCAAGCACTTTATGTAAAGACCCTAAATCAGGAGAATAATTGTCCAATTATTCATCAGAGATTTCTAACAGTGCTTCCAGATCATGTATTCTGCTTAATAGAGGTGAACTAGTGATTAGGACACTTTTGAATGGTCAAGGAATTGTTTCCAACCTAAATCTCATTTAAAATGACAATTATAAAATACAAGACCAAGGCTGTTGGTCCTGATAGGTACAGTGGGGCCTTGACTTACGAGTGTCCTGACTAACGAGTTTTTCGAGATACAAACTGTCTCTCAGCCAATTTTTTGCTTTGAGTTGTGAGCTAAAATTCGGGTTACGAGCCAGCTTCAGATACCCCACGGCTAGTTGGCGCAGCGAACATCACAGTGAATGCCACAACATCAGCCCAGCATCACCTGTCTCAGTCGTTCACTTTTGATTTGACATCCGAGTAATTTGAGTTACGAACTCAGTCACAGAATGAATTAAACTCGTAAGTCAAGTCCCCACTGTATTAGTAGTTTGTGTTCTGACCTTTTATTTGGTAACTCAGAGGTGATCAGGACAACTGTACAACTGATTACCTGGTAATTATGACATCAGCAGCTAAATGAACTGTCCTGTGATTATTTGCATACAAACCTCAGGTGACTGGGACAAGTTCCTAGAAGCGTTTTTGGAACCTTGAGGGATAGAATCTCTGTAGCTATGGGCTTAAGGCTCCCTGGGGCAGGGGAGAACTGTCTTCTTTATAGAGACTGTGTGGGCCACCAGATATCATGAGATAGTTTGGGAGGTTTTGCTGTCTCCATCACAGAGCTGGAGAAAGAAGAAAATTAAATAAAGTAAGGGAAATAGATGAGGTCACAAAATGCTGACCTTGGTACTCCAGGCTGACCACCTTTAAGAATATCCCCTTTAGGTGGTACAGTCCAGGCTTTGCAGATTTGAGATATGGTCAGACTCACCTTAAGTGGCTTAAAAAATTCATCACTTTTGTATAAGTCCATTTCTTGTTTTGAAGCACATGGGTAAAAGGATACTTCCTAAAAGAGGTTTATACAACTCTAAAGGGCAAGGATTCACAGTCCGTCTTATTGACCAAGGTTAAAGCAAACTCATATCAATGAAAAGAGTTCACGGTGGGTTTTGTCAAGGTCAGGGACTGGAGAACAGTGTGTGTTTAGGGAGTAGGGAGCAGTTATGCCCAAGATCACTGTCATAATTAAGGTGACTTACACAAATTAAACAAAGCACTGAGTAGAAATATTAGATACAAGCAATTGCTCTGAGTTTGCCTTGCTTTCTATTATAATACTGTTTGCAAATTATATAAAATAAACTTTGTTTGGGCTGCTTTATTGTGACTGTGATATATGTCAAATACTAAATGCTTCTTATTTCAGTTAAAAAATTTAGACCTGTGTATTAAATATCAGATTCAAAAGTTATGTAACTTTCTTTTAAGTTAAACATTAAGTCTTTTAAAGAAATAGTTCAAAAACACATTGATTGCTTTGCATTTGTGATCAGACAAGAGAATTTGATCCACATCTCTTAGCTGGTACTATTTAGTTATGTACTTTTTATATTGTAAACTGTTGTGACAAGTTGTGTTGACAGAGTAAAGCATCCTTTCTTCCATGTCATGGAGGTATAACCACTCTACCACATCAAAAGGCCCAGGAATTGTTCCATCATAGGTCTTACACTCCACACCCCAGCTTCCTGAGAGTATTTCCATATAAAGGAAATGTATTCATGTTTCACTAACTATAAGACTGTCATGATTTTATGCATTTCAAAGAGACAATGCTATTGTGTTTTGTTCCCAGTGACTAAAGCATCAAAACCTTTTGTTCCTATAATGTGCCATTATGACCCATGAACGCTTTGGCTTTGTGTGGCACCCAGCTAAAACTGGACATTTGTTTCTATTCTGCTTGTTCTCTCATTGTGCACATAGCTGAAAGAGAAAGTGGTATATGTTCAAAGTGTGCCCTGATGTATTGTTAGTTTTACAGTTTAAAAAAAGGGGAGGGGACCTCAAATGGAAGACCATATATACAAGATGAAATGAAACATTTTATTTATTTATTTAGTTAGTTAGTTAGTTATTTAAAGTTTTTATTGTTGAAAGTAATACATAAGTCTCCTTTTCCCTCCATTGACCTCTCCCCGCTGCCCCCACCCTCGAGCACATGCCCTCACACCCCCCCCCCACCCCCTATCTATGCCCATTGGTTTTGCTCATATGCATGCATATAAGTCCTTTGGTTGATCTTTTACTCCTTCACCACTCCCCTTCCCTCATAGATGGACAGTCTGTTCAATGCTTCTATGACTCTGGTTCTATTTTGGTTCCCCAGTTTATGTTGTTCATTATATTCCACAAATCAGTGAGATCATGTGACATTTATCTTTCTCCAAATGGCTTATTTAACTTAGCATAATGCTCTCCAGTTCCATCCATGCTGTTTCAAATGGTAGAAATTCCTTCTTTTTTACAACAGCGTAGTATTCCATCATGTAGATGTACCACAGTTTTCTAATCCACTCATCTGCTGATGGGCACTTAGGCTGTTTCCAAATCTTAGCAATTGTAAATTGTGCTGCTATGAACATAGGGGTGAATATATCTTTTCTGATTGGTATTTCTGTTTTCTTGGGATATATTCCTAGAAGTGGGATTACTGGGTCATTTTTAATTTTTGCGGAAACACCATACTGTTTTCCACAGTGACTGCACCAGTCTGCATTCCCACCAGCAGTGCAAGAGGGTTCCTTTTTCTCCACATCTTCTCCAGCACTTGTCATTTGTTGATGATAGTCATTCTGACAGGTGTGAGATGGTACCTCATTGTTTTTTAATTCTGCCCAGATATCACTTAACATGAATCACAGAACAGAGTTTCAATGTTGAAAACCCCTTTTCTTCTGCTTTGTACATCTTTTCTCTCCCATTTTTAACCAACTATATAACTATGAGAAGAAAGAAATTTGCAGGGACACATTTAAGAAGATTTTAGCTTTGTTTATTGTAAATACCATATGAGTAAATATTGTGATGTAATTACTCTTTATTTTTTACTAATAATTGGCCCACAATAATGTTTTAAAAAACTGCTTTTCTTGATGTGTATCAACCTTACTACTTTTTGAGCTTGGATCCACATGTTAAGTGGGATATAAACACTTTGAGATGATAATGGTAAGGAAATTTGAAAATCTTATATTAGGAGTAGTTGAGAGAACTGATATAGATAAGAGAAAATATGATTGCTATCTTCAAATACTTTAAGAGTTGTGAAGGAGAGAGGGATTAAACTCATTTTGTATAGGCTTCCAAAAGATTACAGCTAGGAAAAAAAAGTGGAAGCCACAGAGAGTTAAGTTTCAACTTAAGAAAAGGAAAATATTGAATCCAAATTGTCTGAGGAAGGAGCAGACTGCCTCTGCAGGGAATGCATCTGGATCAATGGAAGTATGTAAGTGCTATTTGCATTCAATTACAAGAGTGCTCTACAATGACACTGAGTATTTAGTGAGAAGTTGAAATGAATGTGTTTGTTTGATTCAATAAAATATTGCTATGGTCAATATTTACATGGTAAGTTGATCAAACATTGGGTCAGGGTTTCTTTTAAATAAAAAGTATCTTCTAATTTTCTTGGATACTTTCATTCATCTACTGCAAAAGAAATAAACCAGTAGAATAGTGTAGGAAAATAGATACATTTGCCCCTTTATAGTGCAGAATCATTCAATGTGACAGGTTACTAGAACTTTTGAAATTATTGAGTCCAACCTATTAATTTTACCAGTTTAGAAACTGAAAGTTAACAATGTGAGTGGCCCAAATTCATAGAATCATTGGGAGGGCTGGAGTTGAGAGGTGAGATTCTAATTCTCAGTTAGGTATTTTTTAAAAAAATATATTTTATTGATTTTTTAGAGAGGAAGGGAGAGAGATAGTTAGAAACATCGATGAGAGAGAAACATCGATCAGCTGCCTCCTGCACACCCCCTACTGGGGATGTGTCCACAACCAAGGTACATGCCCTTGACCAGAATCGAACCTGGGACCTTTCGACCTTTCAGTCCTCAGGCCGACACTCTATCCACTGAGCCAAACCAGTTAGGGCTAGGTATTTTTGCTGCAAGAGTTGACGAGGATGTGTACTCTGCACTAGAATGCTATGAGCGGCTATAAGAATTGCTTCACGCTAATAAAAGAGGTGTCCAGACTCATTTTGTGAGTGTGTGCATGTGTGTGTGTGTGTGTGTGTGTGTGTGTGTGTGTGTAAGCTTGCACACCTATGAGCTAGAGCAGCGATTTTTAATCTTTTTTTATCTCATGGCACACATAAAATAATTACTAAAATTCTATGGCACACCAAAAAATGTATTTCTTTACCAATCTGATAAAAGTAGGTATAATTTTGATTCACTTACATAAGATGGCTATTGTGTTAGCTGTTGTCATTTTTTTTAAATTTGACAATCTAAAGGAAAAGAGGTTAGTACCCCTGACTAAATAGTCAGGTACTGCATGTTTTAAAAATTCTTGCAGCACGCTGGATAAAAATGGCTAAGATAGAACTATTTGACCTCAGGGTTTATTTCCTAATTGTCCTGACTGGTTGCTTTAATATTTCTCCCTTCATTCATATATACTAGAAGCCTAGTGCATGAAATTTATGCACTCTGGGGGGGTCCCTTAGCCTGGCCTGTGCCCTCTCACAGTCCAGGAACCCAAGGGCATCCGGACATCCTTAGTGCTGCCACAGTGGTGGGAAAGGCTCCCACCACTACCACTATGCTCGCCATCCATGAGCCCGACTTCTGGCTGAGTGGTGCTCCCCCTGTGGAAGCACACTGACCACCAGGGGGCAGCTCCTGCATTGAGAGTCTGCCCCCTCGTGTCAGTGCACGTCATAGCAACCAGTCGTTCTGCCATTCAGTCAATTTGCATATTAGCCTTTTATTATATAGAATGTATATATAGGATATGTATATAATTTTTATTGATTTCAGAGAGGAAGGGAGAGGGAGACAGAAAGATCAATAATGAGAGAGAATCAATGAGTGGCTGTCTCCTGCATGCTCGATACTGCGGATGGAGCCCGCAACCCGGGCATATGCCCTGACCAGAATCAAACTGTGACCTGCAGGTTCATAGGTCGATGCTCAAACACTGAGCCACGCTGTCCGGGCATTCCCCCTTCTTTATCTTCTGTTTGTCCTCAGTTCTTGGAAGCTCAAAGTAATGATTTACAGGACCTCTAGTTCTCAGTTTATAACATTAAACCAAAATTATAGTTTCCTAGATTCAGGTATTGTTAAAAATGAGGATAACTTTTAAAATATACTGAAACAGGAATTTTAGGGGAATATAGGCAGGTTTAGGAAATTTTTAGGATTGGGTCCATGGAAAAAACATAGGGCTACAGACCAGGAGAAGGTACATCTCCATAACACAAGGAAGCCAGGTGAGTTACATTTCCCTAACACAAGGGAGCAGCAACAGACACATCTCCATAACACAAGGAAGCCAGGTGCAGGTATATTTCCATAAGACAAGGAAACTGGAAGAAGCCTGAAAAAGTCTATATTTACAAAATAAAGAAGGAAGAAAGCCCAGAAGGAATAGGAGGAATGAGGGAGGAGGGCCTCAGGAGTCACTATAGTAACCAATTCGAAAGGGAATATTGACCAATCAGAAGGAATATCAGGATACAGGAACTGCAGCCTTTATAAACCATGGAAATAGGAAGTCAGTGGGACCCTTTCCCCCTCCCAACATGGGAGTCTGAACTTGTTCTTCAATAAATCTCCACCTTTGCTATACCACTTTCTGTCTTCAGAGTCATTCTTCAACTCCTACAGACAAATAATTCGGGTTCCAGTCCAAAAATTCTATATCAATACGAAGAAGTAGGATTTCTTTTTTTTTTTTTTTTTTTGTCTAGTTGTATTATGGAGGTCAATATGGCTCTTCAGGTATCTGCCCCACCCATATTCATTTCTCTCTCTCTCTCTCACTCTCTCTCTCAGATGGATATTCAATATTCAATTACAGGCTGAAAGCAAGAAAGATGTTTGAATATTGTTATTGCTGAAGAAGCAAGAGTTAAAGTTGTATCCAATATTAGTTTATATCTTTGGTTTTGTCTGTTTTGTGAATTTTGTTGATAAAGTGTACATATAGCCAGAAAAGGTGGTCACACTTATTAATAACATTGAAGAAGATAAAAGTGTTCTGAAATTCATGTACATATACAAATATTTCTGAGTGACAAACCTGCTCATTTTATTTATTCTCTTGGTAAAGGGCGTCCCAAAATTTACGCAAGAAGTAATTTTGATAGAAAACACAGGTTTATAATTAAAATTGTAGATATTTTATTGATTCATAAAGTATGCACTATAGGGTTATGTATAGAATAGCATATCAGGTAAATGGCCTCCACGGCTTTGCTGGCACATACGCACTCTTTTGTTGAAATTTTCCATGACCATTTTGCATAAATGTGGCTGAATTTCAATGAGGCTCATTTTCATCTTGATGGCTTGGTTAATCAACAAAATTGTCACACTTGGGGTTCAGAAAATCCATAAGTGATTGTTGAGAAATAAATGCATCCACAACATGTCACTCTTTGGTGTGGATTTTGGGCTGGAGGCATCATCAGACCATTCTTCTTCGAAAATGCAGCTGCTCAGGCAATAACAAAAGTGTGCATATGTGCCAGCAAAGCTGTGGAGGCCATTTACCTGATATGCTATTCCACACATAACCCTATACTATATACTTTATGAATAAATAAAAAATTTACAATGTTTAATTAGAAACCTGTGTTTTCTATCCAAATTACTTCTTGCGTGAATTTTGGGACACCCTTTAGTTGTAAGAGACCTAACCAATATCAAGGTGTCCTCTCCTCTTCTCTGTGCATGTTGTAGTTTTCTGAGTAGGTAGGAGGCAATTTCTTATGTCTGAAGCTTAATGGCTGCCAAAAATTGACCATTCAATGTGCTCATTCCCACTTAATTGGCCACTTGCTTCTCTTTTTCTGAGAACACAAGAGACCAATTGTACCTGTATTGAGCCTGATGAAGATTCAGAAAAGGATATTTTAACAATTCTATTTTGGTGTGTTATTCATCCTTTTCACAGGAATAAAAAAGTGACATTTTCACATTTCAATGTGTAGCAATATGTTTGTGATTATTTTACTTGTATTTGAATGTAAATTTTGTTGCAAAATACAGATTCTGTTATTCAGTGATTTTGTTCTTTGAATTTAAAAGGCACAATCAAAAGCCTTTTCTCTAGGTTGGTAATGCAAACTCTTTGATGAAAAAAATGCATTAAAAAAAAGACTTGGAATTAAGACAAATTTTGTCCAAATTTAAAGATAAGAATAAAAAAGAAAATATACCTGTAATTTTGAATCTTTTACTAATTTCACTTCTTAAGTTTTTCTATAACCTGAAAAAAAAACTATCAATGTTGACAGATGACTCTGAGTTCATTGATACTAAGTTTTATGCTCTACTTGTAGATTGTCTCTGTCATTAAGAAGAATCACTTTTTGTGGGAGATTTGCCAATCTGAATTACAATTCTCATTATTTAATGACCTCCAAGTAGTTAAATCCAATAGTTAATTATCATTCCTTACTTTAGAACTGTCAGCAGTAGTATTTGACATCCTTGATTGATCCTTTTGTGTTTCAAACACTTTGCCTACTCCCATGGTTCTCCTCTAAGCTTAATAGCTTTTCCTTTTTATTATGCTTCATTATAGTCCTTTAATCCTTCTATTTTATAAATGCTGGAGTGTCCCACAGTTAAATCTTTATATTTTCCCTCCTTTTTAACTACATTTATCTTTTAAAAAAACCCTCCTTAGTTAAATTTATTCCTAGGTATCTTAATTTTTTTGGTGCAATGATAAATGGAATTGTTTTTTTAAATCTCTCTTTCTATAAGTTCACTATTGGTGTATAAAAAAATGCCATAGAATTCTTGGCATTAATTTTGTATTCTGCTACATTGCTGAATTTATTTATTAAGTCTAATATTTTTTGATGGAGTCTTTAGGGTTTTCTATGTACAGTATAATGTCATCTGCGAATAATGACAGTTTTACATCTTCTTTTCCAATTTGGATACCTTTTATTTCTTCTTCTTGTCTAATTGCTATGGCTAGCACTTCCAGTACTATGTTAAACAGGAGTGGTGAAAATGGGCATCCCTGTCTTATTCCTCTTCTTAGGTGTTCCTATTCTTAAGTGAAATGGTTTTAGTTTTTGCCCATTGAGTATGATGTTGGCTGTAGGTTTGTTGTATAAGGCTTTTATTATGTTGAGGTATGATCCCTCTATTGGATTTCATCAAAAGCTTTTTCTGCATCAATTGATATGGCTATGTGGTTTTTATCTATCAATTTATTTGTTAAAAAAATACCCTATATTTTTAAATATAATTTATAGGTTGATGACTTCCAAATATACTATGTCTGAAGAACGAAAAAAAAAACCTCTTTCCCAAACTTCAGGATGTTATATCTAACTCCCAGTAATACCTATTTACTAATAAACCTACTAGTTTACTCCAAATTAATATCTTCAAAGATAAATATGCAATTTCTGATGTTATCCCTACAACCTGATTGTCTCACAGTCTTCTCTTCTCAGTAAATTGCAACTCCTTTTATTTCGTTGCTCAAGTCCTTCAGCGTTCCTCTTATGATCATACCTCATATGAAAGAGCTCCTGTTGATTTTACATTCTTAGCTAAATGAGGGACTTACATGTGGTGGACAAGCGAAAAACTCAGAATTACTAAGAGCGTTTTTTTATATGCCTTTCAGCCTTCTGTATGTCCATTTTTAAGAAGTGTCTATTTAGGTCCTTTGCTCATTTTTTGATTGGATTGTTTATCTTCCTTTTGTTAAGTTATATGAATTTCCTATAAATTTTGGAGATTAACCCTTATCAGATGTCACATTGGCAAATATGTTCTCTCATACAGTGGGTTTTCTTGTTATTTTGTTGATGATTTCTTTTGCTGTGCAGAAGCTTTTATTTTGATGTAGTCCCATTTGTTTATTTTCTCCTTAGTTTCCATTGTCCTAGGAGATGTGTCAGCAAACATATTGCTATGAGATATGTCTGCTATTTTGCTGCCTATGGCTTCTTCTAAGATTTTTATGGTTTCCCTTCTTACATTTAAGGCTTTTATCCATTTTGAGTTAATTTTTGTGTATGGTGTAAGTTGGTGGTCCAGTTTCATTTTTTTTTGCATGTATCCCTCCAATTTTTCCAACACCAGTCAGAAAGAATATATGCACACCTATGTTCATAGAAGCATAGTTTACAATAGCTAAGATTTGGAAACAGCCTAAGTGCCCATCAGTAGATGAGTGGATTAAAAAACAGTGATACATCTACACAATGGAATGCTATGCTGCTGTAAAAAAGAAAGAACTCTTACCACTCACAACAGCATGGATGGACCTGGAGAGCATTATGCTAAGCTAAATATGTCAGTCAGAAAAGGATAAGTATTACATGATCTCATTCATTTTGGAATATAATGAAAAACATAAAGGATGAACAAAAATAGATCCAGAGACATAGAAACATTGAACAGACTGTCAAATCTCAGAGGGAAGGCAAGGGAGGGTGGGGGGGAGGTAAGAGATCAACCAAAGGACTTGTATGCATGCATATAAGCATAATGAAGGCACACAGACAGTAGGGGGGTGAGGGCATGTGCTGGGGGGGGGGGGGGGCAGTGAGAGTGGCCAGGGAGAGGTCAATGGGGGAAAAAGGAGACTTATGTATTACTTTCAACAATAAAAATTTAAATAAAAAAAATACACACACACAAAAAAAACACCCCAAAAAACCTCACAATTACAATGTGATATGTAAAGAGATAACTGTTTTGATCCCAAAGTGCCACTTACTCAGTGGCAGAACAAAGGAGCAAAAGTGAAAAGTGGAACCAAATCACTTATTCCTATTATAGAGCATATAACAAAATTGCTTGACACAAATGAGCTGTTTCTGTATTTTCATTTTATAGTGGTTGGTTTGCTTTTCATTTAAAGAGATAGTATTTAATGTCTTTCCATCAGAATAATGTTTAATTGTGTAGATAAACAGCATATGAAGTAAATAGAATTTTATTATAGTTTTTAGTGTATGCATGTGTAAAGGTTTTTAATAATAGGGTATTCTAATGTTCTGTAGTGTTAATAAATAGTTTTTTTATTAATTTTGTAACAAACATACAGGAAAGTTGGATGTATGGGACAAAGACATTTTTTTCAAAGCCATTTGAGATTAACTTGACAACCGGATGCCCTGAAGCACTCCAATATTTAGTCCTACAAAAAAAGGACCATATTTAATAGCACTTAACATTTAGATGTTGTATAAAGAATTTTGTTCTGACATTCTCCTAAATAACCATAATATAACCATCAAA
This sequence comes from Myotis yumanensis, assembly GCF_028538775.1. Classification (NCBI taxonomy): domain Eukaryota; kingdom Metazoa; phylum Chordata; class Mammalia; order Chiroptera; family Vespertilionidae; genus Myotis; species Myotis yumanensis. Next base: position 181,404,249 of record NW_027223753.1, read on the forward strand.
ACCAGAAAGTATTATTTGGGGGTTACTCTGAATATGTGAAAATATCTTTTCCCTTCAAACTTTAATTTATTCATTTATTTTTCATAGTATGAATTCTTATTTTATTTTTTTACTTAATGGATTATAATCCAGTGTTATTTTTATATATTTTGATGCTCATTGTTCTTGGATTTGGCCAATTTGAGCCCCTTCAAACCAGCTCCTCTGTTCTTTTGACATGTGTCTGATGTTCTGTGAGGACTTCCTTACTTCCTAAAAAAATGTGCGCCAGGCTCATCTTGTACTTAACTTGCCTCAAACTTGGAATAAGTCCTTGTCCAAGGAGCTCTGATTCTTTTATTTAATTAATCCCCTTATGTGTATCAAATCTCCCATCACTGCCTTTAATCCCTCCCCTCCCCTGTGTGGATGTCACACTCCATGCTCAGGCTCTGATTCTTCATTCCTGGATATTCACATTCGCAATGCCATGGGATCACTCCTCACCATACTTGGACTCTGATTGAATTCTGACTCCTCAAGTCCTGCTGTACCTTCTGCAGTGACAGGTTCCTCACTCTACTTAGATTCTACTTAGCCTCCTCTGGACCATTGAGACAACTGCCCTCTTTCCCACTGTAGACTTTACCTTGCTCTATCTAACAATAGCTTCCAAATTAAAATACTCAGAAGAGGAAGACACCTACATAGTTCTTTTGATTGGCCAATAAAAAGTTTGTGAGCTTTTGAGAGAAGAAAATGCTCTGCTAGTACAGTATAAGATAAAAAGGGGCAGAAGACAAGATTCATATTCTCAAGGAGTTTTCAAGGTAATTAGAGCGACAAGACAACTCATTTTATCTTTAGAATAATTCTGTAAGGCATAGATTAGTATCTGAGCACAGCTATTAAGCATATGAACTTGTTTTCTTTGAGGGGATAATTTCTCAGAAGTGTAAGAATACTATAAATGGAACTGAAGAGAAAAGGCTAATGTAAAAATGTGGGATGCTAAGCAAAGTCTAGAACGTCACAATGAAGAATTACACTTCTTTTTCTCTGCTTTTTTCTCAGTTTAGAATACATGAGTAGCAGAGATGAAAACCTTAGGAAAATCAAGTCATATTAATTTACATCATTATAATGCTACTGGGAACCCAACAAACCAAGAAAATAACTACAAACTCCTAGCATGATAATTCCACAAACAGGCCAACTGTTTTCAATTTACAAATAGAATATCAGACCATTTGGTGCTTTTCTTTTGAGTATTAGAGAAAATTTTCTGATGTTTCACAGCTGAATGTAGTATTTAAGATAAATCCCATGGGTTTATAATTCAAATGAATGTGAGAGTAGGTGGAAAGGATTATAAGTACAAAGCTAACCTGTCAGATGAATGATAAAGCAAACTATGATAATGGTAGTTAGGTCTGTTCTTGTTGCCTGCGATAAAAACAAACAACCAAACAAACAAAAGACCAGTTGCAACTTATTAGGTAAACTAAGGGATATATTGGCTTATGCAATCAGTAATGGCAGAAGTATAAATGGAAATGACTAGAAACAGAACCCTCATGTTACTAAGGCTATTATATTTCTCTTCCTCCCGTTCTTGGTCTTTCTGTGTGTTGCCTTAATACTCTCCTGCCACTGACCACTTTTCAACACATGATTGTGGATGGACCACTGGAAGCTCTAAGTTCAGTTTTTTGCATCTTTATTACCAGAGAGAAGAGGCAAAACTTGGAAAAAAGCCAGAGAAAAGACTCTGATTGGGTGGATATATATCACACCTTTATTAGCACAATTTTTACATCACAGGGTAAGTGTAGAGAAATGATGCTTGTCTAAACTATGGCATGCGATCATCTCTAGAGTATGAGAAATTCAAATTACCATTATTGGAAGTCCTTGTTAGGACCAACAATAATGTGAGTGAAGTAGTTCCCCCAAGAAAGGGAAAATAGCATAACCTGTCTTTTGGGGAATTGCTATGAACCAGGAAGGTGTGGAATCCATATTTATTGTAGCTTCTAAATGGGTTGCACTGGCAACACTGATTTGATTCTTGATATATCTAGAATAAATATTTAAAACAATTATATTTCAAATAGATGACAATATGTTGATGTGAAGGGAAATAAGATTTGTATATTAGGTCTAACTAGTAAAATGATAATGACTATAGATTATGTATATATAGTGTAATACTTAGAGTAACTACTAAACACGGTATACAAAAAGATGTACTCCAAAAACACTCAAGATACATTAAAATAAAATTTTAAAAATATGTTCAAATAAACAATGGGCGGGTAGGAAAAAGAAAACAAAACCATACTGAACACACAGAAAATAAAGAGTAACTTGGCAGACTTGAACCCATTATATACTGTCTACAAGATAATCATTTCAGCCATGGCCAGGAGGCTTGGTTGGTTGGAGCATTGCCTATACACCAAAGATTGTGATTCAATTCCCAGTTAGGACATACCTAGGTTGCGGGTTTGATCCCCGGTTGGGGCGTGTATAGGGGGCAACTGATAGATGTTCCTCTCTCACATCAATGTGATCTTTTTCTCTTCCTCTTTTCTTCTCTCTCTAAAATCAATGAGAAAAAAAATCCTTGGGTGAGGATTTTTAAAAATCCCTTCTATAACAATATAGTCAGTTTAAAAGTAAGAAGCTAGAAATATATATTTCTAAAATAAAATAAAACAAAAATAAAAACAAAATAGAGAAAAGCAAAATAAGACAGAGTTGGTACTCTGAAAGAAACAATAGCAGAAATTTAAAAAGAGAGATATACTACCAACCCTGAAGACAACAAACAATTAATAAAAAAAAATTCTATGAAGAATTCAACACCATATATTTGACAAGTTAGTTGAAATGGACTTCAAAAAACAAAACAAAAAATACTACAATTTATCTGATATAGATAATTTGAATAGCTCTATAACTATTTAGGAAATTAACTTTATAATATAAAAATAAGAAAACAAATTCTTAATATTCAGATGGTTTCACTTAGGAAATCTATCATGCTTTAAAAGAATTAACACCCATTCTACACACTGTCTTCTAGAAAATATAAAAGATGGGAACTATTTTTAATTCATTTTATGAAGCTAGTATTTCTCTGATAGCAAAAGCATACAATGACAATACAAGAAAGCAATACCATCAGTCAATATTCCTCATAAAATAGATGCAATAGTCTTTAACAAAATATTAGCAAGTAGAATTCAACAATATAAAAACAAATTTTATGCCATGACCACATGGGATTTATGCCAAAGATGAAAGGATGGTTTAGTATTAAAAAAATTATCATGTAATCCACTTTGTTAACCAGCTAAAGAAGAAAAAAAATCACATAATCACATAAATTTGTACAGGAAAACATTTGTAAAAATCAATATACATTCATGATAAAAATTATTCCATTAAATATAGAAGTGGACTTCCTCATCTTGATGAATAAATGTGACTAAATTTGGAGATGGAGGGATCGCAGCATCATTCTACTTTCATTGCTCAGAGGATGAAGTTCAAATTGCCTAATAAAGCCAACTAGGCCCGTCATGAGGAGATCTGTTTTCTGGCCTCCTCTAAGGCTTCTCTTATCTTTTCCAGCCAAGCGGACCACCATCTTTTAGTCCCTTTAATAGAGCATTCTCTTCTCCGCAAGGTCTTTGTGAAGGCAAAATTACAGAGGTAATTAAGTTAAAATGAAGTCATTAGAATGGGCCCTATTCCAATCTGACCAGTGTCCTTACACAAAGAGGAAATAAGGACACAGACACACACAGAGGGAAGACCATGACCACACAGGGGGAAGATGGCCATGTACAAGCCAAGGAGAGAGGCCTCAGAAGAAACCAACACTACTAACACCTGTCTTCTGTACTTATGTTAAACCTTCAGAAATGTGAGAGAATAATTTTTGTTGTTTGAGCTACCCAGTCTGTGGCACATTACTATGATGGCTTTAGCAAACTAATACAATATACAAAGCCAATAGCAAAAAACAAACAATCCAATTATAACATGAACAACATAGAAACTTTTTACTAAAGAATATATACAGATTGTAAATACCCCCATTAAAAGATATTCAACATCATAAGCCATTTGGAAAATGCTACTTAAAACTCCAATGATATTTTACTACACACCTATCAAATGGCTAAAATAAAAATTATAGACAAAACCAAATGCTGACATAGATGCAGAGCAACTCAATTACTCACATGTAAAATGATATGGCCATTGTGGAAAACTATTTTCACTTTCTTAATAAACTAAATATGTAACTATAATAAAAACCAGTAATGCACTTCTGTCATGTATTTTAGAGAAATAAAGAATTATGTTTATACAAAAAGCTTATCACAAATTTTGTAGGAGCTTTATTCACATCAGCCAGAAAGTAAAAACAACCCAAATGCCCTTTAATCCAAGAATTTTGAAACAGTGGTACATTTCTAAGTTGAAATACTACTAAACAATAAAAATGAACATACATTTACAGGCTAAAATACTATTCAGAAATAAAAATAAGCATTATGCTAAGTGAAATAAGCCAGTCAATGAAAGAAAAATACCACAGGATCTCACTCATTTATGGATAATAAAGACCATTATAAACTGATGAACAAAAATAGATACAGAGGCAGAGCAGCATCGAACAGACTGTCAAACTACAGTGGGAAGGCCGGGGAGGGTGCGGGGGGGGGGTAAGAGATCAACCAAAGGACTTGTATGCATGCATATAAGCATAACCAATGGACACAAGACACTGGGGGGTAGCGGAGGCCAGGGGAAGGTCGGGGGGTGGGGGGAAGGAGACATATGTAATACTCTTTGTAATACTTTACCAGTGGTCAGCAAACTCATTAGTTAACAGAGCCAAATATCAACAGTACGATTGAAATTTCTTTTGAGAGCCACATTTTTAAAATTTAAACTATATAGGTAGGTACATTGTTATTAACTTAATTAGGGTACTCCTAAGGCTTAGGAAGAGCCACACTCAAGGGGCCAAAGAGCCACATGTAGCTCACGAGCCGCGGTTTGCCGATACGGCTTAAGCAATAAAGCAAAATTAAAAAACTAAACAAAACAAAACAAAACTATCAATGCATGCAATAACCCAAATTAATTCTCAGGAAATTTTGCCCAGTGAAAAATAAAAACGTATCTCAAAAACGTGCACACTTTGTGCTTCCATTATGCAATATTCTTAAAATGTCAAAATTCTAGAGATGGAAAGATATTAGTAGTTGCCTGGGTTAAATATACAAAAAAGATTGGAGAGAAATTGGAGAGTATATTTATAACAAGAATCCTTGTAGCATTAGAAATGTCTTGTATCTTTATGTATTAATGTCAGTATCCTTGTTGAGAACTTCTACTATAGTTTGGAAAACATTAATTTTGAGAAAACCTACCTTTTTGGCCTTATAAGGCATTTTAGACACTGATAGATTTATGATTTGCGCGTTTTCCTTGTTGTATTAGTCTTTTTGGTAATGTCTCTCTTTATCTAAGTTCATATTTTGTTTTACTTAAGACAGAAAAAATGGTTCAAATATATACTGACATTACATTTGATTTGAAAAATTTGATAGGGAAATTATTTGACCAGTCTCTACCTCCTGTTTACTTAAAATTATATCTGGCCTAACATATAAAAAATTATCATCTGGTCCCAATTAAAATAATCAGGTTATGAAGAACCAAAAGAAGGAAACCATTTAATTTTGGCAGATTCTGACAAAATATCAAACTGGAAACAGAACCATAAGCCAAATTTTATATATTGCAATTTAGCAGGAAAATTCTCATACCCATGGCACACTGATTCTTGATTTCAGCTGCTGTTCCAAATTAATTTCAAAATATTTTCTTTGCTTTAGTTATGACTAAATAGCAGTCAGACTAGACCAGTGATGGCAAACTTTTGAGCTCGGCTTGTCAGCATTTTGAAAAACCCTAACTTAACTTTGGTGCCATGTCACATATAGAAATTTTTTGATATTTGCAACCATAGTAAAACAAAGATTTATATTTTTGATATTTATTTTATATATTTAAATGCCATTTAACAAAGAAAAGTCAACCAAAAAAATGAGTTCGTGTGTTACCTCTGACACACGTGTCATAGGTTCGCCATCACTGGAATTGACTTTACCCTTAGAGAGACCTTTTCAATGCCAGTGTTTGAGCCAGCTGGGAAATCAAGAAATGGACACTCAACTTAAATTGCTAAATTTTATTAAGAAAGCAATTCTATGAAAATGCCCACACTGGTATGTATGTATATGTGTGTGTGTGTGTGTGTGTGTGCGTGTGTGTGTGTGTGTGTATATATATATATATATATATATATATAATATTAAATCTATAAGTATCAGCAAATGTACTATATGGAGCACATGGATTTGTCATTTTCAGGGCATTACTGTCACTCATTTATTTTGATGTTCATGTGAAATATCATCAAGCCACTGACAGTTGGTGAAAATTCATGTGGACACACGCAGACTATGAGAGTCTTTGTTTAAATTCCTGAGTTTCATGGTTTCTTCTGGAAATTTCAGGGATGTCATTTGAAGGAAACTATGTTCACTGAACAGAAATCAGTTTCTGTCTTGGTCATCTTCAATTTCAAGGAACCCAGAAATATTTCAAGGCTTATATTCTATTCAACAAGATGTTCTGGCTCAGGTCAACATTTTGTACATTCAAATGAAGGAGCTTATTGTTTAAATCTTTCTGTATTTTACTTAGTCCTTCCTCCAAGATGTTTTTTCCTACACTATTTCCTCTACTCAAAGGGTAAAAATAAGGTGTTACAACATGTAGGTCTCCAGAGTGCAGATCACCAAGAAGCTCATAGCATGATGTGACTGCTTGTCTTCCCTAATAGTTGAGAGTCATCAAAGAATCAATAATTGTATGGTACCAGGTACATTGTAGGTAAATTAGTATCTGTGAAATGAATAACTGGAGAAGAGGATAAGGGAATGGGAGCTGCAGGCTGCAATCTGGAGGCTAAAACTCTTTCTGTTTCTTTCTTACTCGGTCACTTACTCCTAACATTTCTGATTAGTTAGTCGAACTTGGTATTTGTTTTATTTTATCTATATTTTAATTCTCAGATATCATAAAATTAGCACATTAACACTTTCTTCTTATACAAGTTGAATGATAATAATAATGTTTGATTTCTAAAACTAAAGTATCCTTTCAATAGCCCTTGTCCACCTTCACAATGCTCTTTTTCTTTCTCTGGAAGTTAGGAAATAATAGCAACACTAGTATGTACTTCAAACATATAATTTTGGAGAGTTTAAAAAGTATATGTATTTAGGAATAGATGAGAGAGGAAAAAGGAAAGGAAACACGAGAAGATACAGCAGATAATTTTATACATATTAATGCTGTGATCTCTTTAAGTTTCCAGATGGAGCTTCTATCTCAGGGCCACAATCTTATTCTCAGTGATTTTGGGTTCCGTCCTGTCTATAGTACCCCTCCCCCCAGTAGATTACCCATGCCTTTTCCAGTAATATAAAATATTTTTCAGTGTATATGTTGCACCTTCTTCTTTGGTATTATAAATATATAACAAAAAAGTGAATATCTTTCTAAGAAAATAAATGTCAAGACCTTCACACACCAAAAGGACTGCTGAGTCATAATAGCTATACCATTTTTTTCCTTTTGATTATATCCAACTGAAAATTGTCATAACATCTTCTTAAGTAAATTTATAAAATAGGTGAGATTTCCAGAGAAATCACTTTTCAGTTGTATAACATTTGCCTAGGTGCTGAAAAATGTTATAACAAGAATGAAGAGCTGTTTTAGCTTAAATGGACAGTTTTGTCTTTCTACATGAAGATCTTAGAATAGACCTTTTTATAGTTTTGATCATATTTGTTTTTATTTATTGTCTAAAGTTTTCATGTCTCCTTTTTCCCTGATTGACCCCCCACACCCCAGCCATTCCCAGGCCGGGCAAGCCCACACTGCCCCAGTGTCTGTGTCCACAAGTTATGCTAACATGCATGTATACAAGTCCTTTGGTTGGTCTCTAACAACCTCCCCCCATCTCCCCTGCCATTTGTCTCTGGATCTATTTTTGTTACTCAAATTATGTTTATCATTATATCCCACATATGAGTGAGGTAAGGTGATATCTTTCTCTGACTGGCTTATTTCCCTTAGCATAATGCTCTCCAGTTCCATCCATGCTGTTGCAAATGGTAAAAGTTCCTTCTTTTTTATAGCAATATAGTATTCCATTGTGTAGATGTGCCAACGTCTTAATCCACTCATCTGTTGTTGGGCACTTAGGTTGTTTCCAAATCTTAGCTATGGTGAATTGTGCTGCTATGAAAAATAGCTGTGCATATATACTTTCTGATTGGTGTTTCTAGTTTCTTGGGATATAGTCCTAGAAGTGGGATCACTGGGTCAAATGGGAGTTCCATTTTTAGGTTTTTGAGGAAACTCCATACTGTCTTCCACACAGGCTTCACTAGTCTGCATTCCCACCAGCAGTGCACAAGAGTTCCTTTTTCTCCACATCCTCTCCAGCACTTTTCATTTGTTGATTTGTTGATGATAGCCATTCTGACAGGTATGAGATGGTATCTCATTGTTGTTTTGATTTGCATCTCTTGGAAGATTAGTGACTTTGAGCATGTTTTCATATGTCTCTCAGCCATCTGTATGTCCTCTTTCAAAAAGTGTCTATTTAGGTCCTTTCCCAATTTTTTGATTGGGTTATTTATCTTCCTTTTGTTAAGTTGTATGCATTCTCTGTAAATTTTGGAGATTAAATCCCTATGTGAAATAGCATTGGCAAATATGGTCTCCCATGCAGTGGGCTTTCTTGTTGTTTTGTTGATGGTTTCTTTGCTGTGCAGAGCTTTTATTTATTTATTTATTTATTTATTTATTTATTTAATTTTTATATTGATTAAGTTATTACATATGTGTCCTTATCCCCATGTTACCCCCCATACCCCCCACTCATGCCCTCACCCCCCTGTTGTCCCTTTCCATTGGTTAGGCCTATATGCTTGCATATAAGTCCTTTGGTTGATCTCTCCCCCTTATCCCCACCCTCCCCTACCTTCCCTCTGAGGTTTGATGGTCTGATCGATGCTTCTCTGTCTCTGGATCTGTTTTTGCTCATCAGTTTATGTTGTTCATTATAGTCCATAAATGAGTGAGATCATGTGACATTTATCTTTCTCTGACTGTCTCTGAAGGAGATAAAAGACCTGTACTGGAAAACTACAAGACTTTGAAAAAAGAGATAGAGGAAGACATAAACAAATGGAAGAACATTCCATGTTCATGGATTGGTAGAATGAAAATCATTAAAATGTCTATACTACCCAAAGCAATCTACAGATTCAATGCAATCCCCATTAAAATACCAATGGCATATTTCAAAGATCTAGAACAAACTCTCCAAAAATTCATCTGGAATAAAAAAGGACCCCGAATAGCCACAGCAATCCTGAGAAAGAAGAAGAAAGTCAGAGGGATCACAATGCCATCTATCAAGCTGTATTACCAAGCCACGGTTCTCAAAACTGCCTGGTACTGGCACAAGAACAGACATATAGACCAATGGAACAGAACAGAGAATCCAGAAATTGACCCAAGCCATAATGCTCAATTAATATTTGACAAAAGAGGCAAGAGCATACAATGGAGTTAAGACAGTCTCTTCAATAAATGGTCCTGGGAAATTTGGTCAGATACATGCAAATAAATGAAACTAGATCACCAACTTACACCATACACAAAAACAAACTCAAAATGGCTAAAGGACTTAAATATAAGATGGGAAACCATAAAAATTCTATAAGACTCCATAGGCAGCAAAATAACAGACATATGTTGTAGCAATGTCTTTACCAACACAGCTCCCAGGGCAATGGAGACTGAAGAGAAAATAAACAAATGGGACTACATCAAAATAAAAAGCTTCTGAAAGACTCCTATGGAGCCTTTAAGATTCTCACTTTGTTGTTGGTGTTTGCCAATTTAATTATAATTTGTGTTGGTGTTGATCTTTTGGGGTTTATCTTGTTGGGAGTCTGTGAGCTTCTTGGACTTGTGTGAGTTTTTTCTTCCCAATATCAGGGAAGTTTTCTATCACTATTTCTTCAAACAGGTTTTCTAATCCTTGCTCAGTTTCCTCTCCTTCTGGCACCCCTATTATGTGGATGTTGTTTTACTTCATGTTGTTCCAAAGTTCCCTTAGGCTCTCCTCCTATTTTTCAATTTTTTTTCCAGTTGCTGTTCTGCTTGGGTATTTTTTTCTACCTTGTCCTCTAGCTCACTGATGTGGTCCTCCCCTTCTTCTAGTCTACTGTTGATGCATTCTATTGTGTTCTTTATTGCAGCAATGTCATTCTTCATTTCTTCTTGGTTGTTGTTCATTTCCTCTTAGTTCTTACAGAAATTGTTGAATTTGTCTTCCATCCTTTTCAGCATCCTTATGACCTTTGCTCTAAATTCTTACTATGACATATTGCTTGCCTCCATTTCATTTATTTCTTTTTTCCAATGATTCCTCCTTTTCTTTCATATGGGAGCTGTTTCTTTGTCTTCCTATGTTCGCTCCTCTCAGGGTGTCTGGTTATGAAGCTCTCTCTCTACTGCATTGACTTAAAGGCACAAATTATAACATGACAAGGCACAATACACAGGGCACCAAACACAAATGTATTCGCGATACCAATAACCCCAAATAAAGGTGACCCCCAGAGAAAAGAGAATTAAAGGAGAGAAAAGAGTGAAAAAATGATAATGAGAAAAGGAAAAAAAATGTAAGAGAGAAAAGAAAGAGAAGAGAAAAGAAGGAGGAAAAATATATGTATATGGGGAGAAAACTCAAAAAAACCAACAACTTATCCAAAAAATCAACAACAAACACCCAGAGAAGAATGCATTCAACAAACAACAACTAATACAAAAAATGCAAACAACAAACACCCAAACAACAAACACCCAGATGAATCTGAAGAGGCAGAGCTTATTTTCAGAAGGTAAGGTCAAGGAATTGAATGAAAGGAAATGGCCAGAATTCAATATAGAGGATGTAGAAAGAGAATGAGTGTATAAGAAGAAAAGTAAAAAACAAAATGAAAAAGAGAGGAAAAAAAATATATATATATATATGAAAATTTATAGAGAGTAAATAGGCCTGAGTTGGTGATTAAAACTAATTAAGCTATTAGTAGAAGAGAACAAATGAGGAGAGAAAAAACAGAAGCAAAAATAAATCAGAAAAACAAACAAACAATCAAACAACAACAAGAAGACAGAAAGAAAAAGGAAAAAAGAAAAAATGAAAAAGAAAGAAAATTGGCTAGTGAAGAAAGAGAAGAGAGAAGTGTGCATGGTCTTGGAACAGGGGAGAGGAAATTAGATATATGAGTAAGATCAATTTTTAACGGGGAGTAAAAAGAAAGGATAGAGAAAAACTAAAGCAGGCATAAAGAAAAAATTGAGATAGAGTAAAATAATGCTAAAATAAAAATAAAAATAGAATCTAGAACACTAATCCAAAAATAAAATAAAATAAAGAAAATACAAACTAAAGCAAAAAAGTAAAATAATAGTAATAATAATTAATAATAAAATATAATAATAAGTAAAATCAAGTGAGAAAAAATTTAGTTTCTTAAGTAAAATATATAAAATAAAAAAGTGAAGTAGTGAAGGTCGTTCACTTCAGCAGAGCTCCAATGACCTATGGGGCTGCTGTTTTCAAGCAGGCGGGATCTCTCTGCTCACTTTGTTTCTCTGCCTGCCTTCAGTTGTATTTACACAAGTGTCAATTTCTGACTCAACCCCTTGGTGCTGGTGTTTTTGTATTAGTTTCCAGGATCAAATGGCTCCTAACCCAGTGTTTAGATTCTTCTTTCCCTGCCGCACTTAATATTGGGTGGGAGGGACAGACTGACCCAGAGCTGGTTTCCTGCTCATCTCTCCTTATTCTGATCCCCAGTTTCCACAAAAACAATTTCCCCCTGCAGTCTCAGTGAGTGTTTTTAATTTAAAGATTCTATGCAAGTAAAAGCAAGGAAGTTATAAAGACAAAGCAACCATGCCGCCTCTCGTCTTTCTCCTCCCAGCACTGCATGGCCTGTATAGAACTTCATGCTGCCTTTTTGGGCACAGTCTCCCATGGCTGTGGGCTTAGATCTAGAATTCCCCCTCTGCCAGCAGCCCTGTGTACCCCCTTCCACATTTGAGGGCTACACTGACCCCAAGGGCCACGGATTTAGTGGGGCGAAGTCTCCTTCTGAGACTCTAGTCCCCTGTATGCATTTCTCCCTCCAGCCTGGATCCCAGATCTCACCTCTCTTTAGGCCAGTGGTTCTCAACCTTGGCTGCACATTAGAATCACCTGGGAGTCTTTTTAAAATCCTGATTTCTGGGCCTCATCCTCTGGAAATTCTGTTTCTTTGTTATGGTATGAGGCCACAACATTAGTAACAAAGAAACAGAATTTCCGGAGGATGAGGCCCAGAAATCAGGATTTTAAAAGGATTCCCAGGTGATTCTAATGTGCAGCCAAGGTTGAGAACCACTGCTTTAGGCGCTCTCTGACCTTTCTGTCCACTGATTGCCTCACCAGCTGTGTTTAATTTGCCAGTTCTGGGTGGATGTTATTCAATTCAGCTGTTCCTTCTCTCTGCTCTGTGAGAAGGTGCAGGACCCGTCTGCTTATTCAGCTGCCACCTTGTCTCCCCCTGGACAAACTTTTTAGGCACCCATGGCCAGGTAGGCTGGAGTCTCAGTGTTTGTGAGTTTCACAGCTGAGGCAGCTGGTCCCTTGGTGTTGTTGTAGGGTCCTGGGAGGTATCCAAGTTCTCCCCAGTTGAAGGTAAGACTGGGCTTCGGATCACAGCTGCTCTCCCCTTTAAGATGGCGTGGTCTCTGTGGCAGAGCCGGCTGCTCCACGAGAGATTTCAGCAGTAGTAGAGGCTGCCCAGCCAGGGGAGCCTGTCTGCCAGTCCCAACAGTCCTGTGGAATAATACTGTCCCTCTCTCACAAATACAGACACTCCCTGCACCTCCACACACTCTCCTTTAGCTCTCTCACTCACACACTATCTTGCAGGCTGCTGCCCTGTCGCTGCAATGAAGAATACAATAGAAAGCATCAATAGTAGACTAGAAGAAGTGGAGGACCGCATCAGTGAGCTAGAAGACAAGGTAGGAAAAATCATATTGTATCTGTCTTTGTCTGACTTAGTTCACTGAGTGCATTACCCTGTAGATTCATCCATGCTGTTGCAAATGGTAAGATTTTTTCCTTTTTTATGGCCAAGTAATATCCCATTGTATATATGCACCATCACTTCTTTATCCACTAGCCTATTGATGAGCAGTTGGGTAGATCCAAATTTTGGCTATTGTAAATGAACACAGGGATGCAGAGAGTCTTTCAAATTACTATTTTGGGTTTCTTTGGATATACATCCAGAAATGGAATTGCTGTGTCATAGGCCATTATTTTTAATTTTTTGAGGAATCTCATATTGTATTCCATAGTAGCTGCACTAATGTGCATTCCCACCAACAGTGCACAAGGATTCCCTTTTCTCCATATTCTCGTCAGCACTTGTTTATTGATTTATTGATAACAGTCATTCTGACAGGTGGGAGGTGATATCTCAGTGTAATTTTAATTTGCATTTCTCTAATGATTAATGAGTATGTTTTCATATGTCTATGGGTCATCTGTATGTCATCTCTGAAGTGTCTATTCACTTCATTTTTAATTGGATTGTTCTCTCCCATTTTTAATTGGATTGTTTGGTTTTGATGTTGAATTGTATGAATTCTTTATATATTTTGGATATTTACCCTTATCAATGTATCCGCGATGAATATCTTCTTAAATTTAGCAGTTTTTCATTTTGTAGATTTTTTTTTCTGTGCAAAATCCTTTTAGTTTGATGTAGTTCCACTTGTTTATTTATTTTTTCTTTTGTATCCCTTATTGGAGGAGATATATCAGGAAAAATATTGGTAAGAGCAATGTCAGAGATTTTACTCCAGTTTTCTTCTAGGAATTTTAAGGTTTCAAGTTTTACATTTAAGTTTTTAATCCATTTTGAGTTTATTCTTGTCTATGGTATAAGAAGGTGATATAGTGCTATCTTTTTGCATATATCTGTTCATTTTTCCCAACACTGTTTATTGAATGAGCTATCTTTACTCAATTGTATGTTCTTGCCTCCTTTGTTATATATTAAGTGACCATATAGGTGTGGGTTTATTTCTGGGCTCTCTCTTCTGTTCTACTGATCTACAATATATGTTTGTTTTTGTGTGAGTAACATGCTGTTTTGATTCCTAATAGCATTATAGTATAGTTATAGGTCAGTAATTTTCCATTCCTATATCACTGTCAGGTTTATAAAATGTTTATAAATATTTCCATTGCTTGCTATTCTCTGGAAGAGATTGCATGATATTTATGATATTTATTTCTTATTTAAGTAAATTAAATAAAAGGCTTTCCTACATTAGCATGTCTGAGCATCATGAACCGTAGGATAAGTATACTGTTTGGATAGAAAAACTTACTTAGAGAATATAATAGTACAGGAGAAAAGGTAGAATTAAAGAGGAAAATTCTATATAGTGCTTCTGTTTAAATTCTAAGGCAATTCTTTCGCAGTAAAGAGTCATAATGATGATTACAAAAGAATTTTTACAGAGCTCTACAAAAAGCTCTACCAGATATAGGAAAACCTGTAACCTGGTTTCAGGAAAAAAGTGAATGAGTTCGTATCTGCAACTTCTTTGTCTACATCTAACAATTGGTAATCTTTCCAAAGTCTTACTAAATGTGTGAACTTTTGTAAGTTGCTCAAGTTCCCTGTACTTCAGTTTTCTCATCTAAAAATTTTGAATAATAGTAGTATTTTCTTCATAGTAATACTGTGAGATTAAGTGACTTAATACATGTAAAAATATGTGTGCCTCACATATAGAGTGCTCAATATATGGTATGTTATTATTTTTATTAGCTATTATTATCAAATTATGAGTTCCTCAAGTGTAAAATGTATGTTTCACAATTTTGTTTCTATTCATGTCAATTTAAGTATTTTGTACCTAGCCAATGCTAATAATATTAAAAATGAATAAATAAAAATGTGTGTATGGGGGATTCTATATTTAAAAAGTGAGTTTCCATCAATATTGATTACAGAAAAGAAATAAACAAACAAACAAAAAAACACACACACCAGTAAATACTTTTCACATTTTAGACTATGCTGACTCAGGTTGAATAGTCATTTCACCCAACGGTGTGATGCAGTTCTCTTTACATTTTCTGATTCTCATTTACCCCTCAGAGGCATGAGACAATGATTGCACTAATTAAGAGGTTTATTATGAGGAATTATACGTGGCGGACTTAAAATTATTATTTAAACTGGCAAATAATATGCTATCATGGCTCATTTAATTTTTTATGAATCCAAAGGTATAAAAGAAAGAAAGAAATTTTCTGAGCCCAAAGATAATAATTCACTATAAATTATTTTTTTCATGCCTTCAACTTTCTATGCACTTTGTCAACATATGGGTAAAATAACTTAAAATAATAAAAAATGCTTGTCTCATGAAGGCTTGTCTCTGGCCAGATGATGGAGATGCATTGATATTAAAATTTCTAAAAAAGAAAAAAAATATGATGTTTCTCATGTTCCTTAAATGTGATCTGACCTTTACCTCCTTACTCCAAATCTTACATTGGCTTGTTTTTTGGTAGAGTTCAATAAGAGAGGAATGGATGTTTAAATCTCTATTCCTTTGAGCAGCAATTAATTGTTATGTTATTGCTGCCTTTCAGTTATAGAAAAAACAAGTAGTTTTTAAATAGAGCAACTAAGAATAGTTCCTCATAAAATATTTTTATTATGTCCTTTTAAAAAAGATTATTTGTAGGAAAATAGATATTAACTTTAATAACAACAGGAGTTATCTATGAAATCACAGGGAGCACTGGAAAAATTATACACAGTTGGAATATATTTTTGCCACCAAAATGTTAAATGAGAGAACTGCACTTTAAATTCTATTCATGTGAACACATTCCATAGAAATACGTTACTCAACAATTCAAGGACAAGTTATTGTGTGACCTGGGAATGAAAGGCAATTTTTTTCTGTGAACATGTTTTTTTCTGCTTAAGAATTGCATAAACCTCAGCTATCCCTGAAATAACTATTGTGTTTTCTCTTTTCCTCTTCATTTTTATGGACTATTCTAACTTATAGAACTGCATACTATGTTTTATTTCTTTAGCAAATGTTTGCCCTTTCATTGCAAAATCTTCTAAAGAATGAATGACTTTAATAAGATGAACATTTCATTTAGAGGTACTTATATTGGCAATATAGAAAAACATTTAGCAATTTTCCCTCAGACGCACCCACCTTTTAGTGACTATTAGATGCTACTATTTGCTAAATGAAAAATAACTCAGAGACTTCATTCTGGTATTTACTGTATTTCTTTTGCTTAAAAGGCAGAAATCCACAAAATTGATTTCATAATATGTAACCTAAAACCATCTATGCATCGTATGTAAATTGACTTTAAATATCTTTTCTTCTCGAAGGCCATTAACTTGCACTGTGTTTTTGGTATAAATAGAACTTTTAACATATAAGGTGTCATATGTAATCCTTATGAATTATTAATTTTGAAAGAAAATTATATATATATATATGGAAAGCAATAAAACTTGTGATAGAATATACTTAATTGGAAAATAAAAAATTAAAAAATAATGGTGATATAGTCAGAGACTTTGGATTCTAATAAATTCAAATTTCTTTATTTTATACTAGTTGTAAATATATATTACTAGAGGCTTGGTGCACAATATTCGTGCATGGTGGCGGGGGTGGGGGAGGGCGTTCCTCAGCCCGGACTGCACCTTCTCCAATCCAGAACCCCTCAGGGGATGTCTGACTGCCGGTTTAGGCCCAATCCCTGTCTAAACAGGCAGTCAGACATCCCTCTTGCAATCTGGGACCACTGGCTCCTAACCGCTCACTTGCCTGCCTGCCTGATTGCCCCTAACCCCTCTGCCTGCCTGCCTGACACCCTTAACTGCTCCCCTGCTGGCCTGATCGCCCCTAACTGCTCTCCCCTGCCTGCTCCTAACAACCTCTGCCTCGACCCCCACCACCATGGCTTTATCCAGAAGGATGTCTGGTCTAATTAGCATATTACCCTTATATTAGTAACATTCTATTAGCTTGTCATTTTTGCTCATGAATATTTCTCTACTTAGAATAGCTCCTGGTACATATTAGGTACTCAATACATAATTTTTGAATAAATCTTAAACAATCTTACTGAAAAAAATTAAATGAAATAGAAGTCCTCAAACCCATTTTCCTATAAAGGAAAACAATACTCAGTGCAACTACCTTATAACAATAAGTTCCCTAAATACCTTGTAACTTTTCCCTTTTCTTTAAGCTCACTTGCGTAAGTCAAAAGTAGGTGTCAGCTTTCAAACACATGACCTACAATTTGCTTTCTTACTTGAAACCTACCAAAACAAGAAAATATTCCATAAGATTATTGCTTTATTTTAAAATTTTTATTTTAAATGTACATGCAGTTGTAAAAACTATTACAAAAACCTTTTTATGTACTCTTTACCTAGTTTTCCCAATGGTAACATCTTGTAAAATTAAGATAGCTTTTATTGCAACCAGGATATTGGCATCAATATAGTCAAGAGACAGAACACTTCCATCACCACCAGACTCCCTCATGTTGCTCTTTATCACCATAGCCACTTCACTCTCACAATCACCCCCCACCCAATACCCTGGAAACCACTAATCTGGTCTCCATATTAAAAATTTTGCTACTACAAAGTGTTTTATCAATGTATTTATGCACTATATAGCCATCTGCTATACTTTGCTAAGTTTTTATTTGTATTGATAGTTCATTCCTTTTTTATTGCTGAGTAATTTTTCACAGTATGGATATACTGTAGTTTGTTTAACCACACACCCATTGAAAGATACCTTGGTTGTTTCTAGGTTTGTTTGTGTGTGTTTTTGTTTTTTGCTATTATGAATAAGGCTGCTGTAACATTTACATGCAGGCTTTTTGTGCTAGCATTAGTTTTCATTTATCTAGGACAAATGTCCAGGAGTGCAATGGTATTGTATGCTAATGGCAGGTTTTAAAGTCATTTCTGTTTTTCAGAGTGACTATACCAATTTAAGAATGATTAAGTTGCTCTGCTTCAGGTCAGCATTTGGCACTGCCATTTTTTATTTTGCCATTTTAATAGGCTTGTACCAATATCTTATTGGGGAATTAATTAGCATTTCTCTAATGGCTAAATATGTTAAACATCTTTTCATATACTTAGTTGGCATATGTATATCTCCTTCTGTGAAATATCTACTCATGTATTTCTAACTGCATATCTCTAATTGGATTGGGTATTGTGATTCTTTACTGTTGAATTTTGAGAGTTTATTATATATTCTTAATTCTAGTCCTTTGTGAGATATATGCTTTGTAAATATTCTCCCCCTCATATAAGCTTCTCTTTTCTTCCTCTTCACAGAGTCTTTTACAGAACAAAATTTTAAACATATTTTGTTGAATTCTAATTTATTAATTTTTCCTTTTAGGGACTGTGATTTTGGTGTCAAATCTAAAAATTTTGCCTACCTCTGGATCCCAAAGGTTTATTTTTATTTTTAGTGTTATAGTTTTGTTTTGCATTTAAGTTTATGATTTATTTTTAGTTAATTTTTGTTAGATTTCAAACTTGGATTGAGTTTAATTTTTTTTCTTCTTGCTCTGGATGTACAATTACTTTAGTACAGTGATTATACAGTTCCTCATGTTGTGGTGACCCCCAACCATAAAATTATTTTCGTTGCTATTTCATAACTGTAATTTTGCTACTGTTATGAATCGTAATGTAAATATCTGATATGCAGGATGCATTTTCATTATTACAAATTGAACATAATTAAAGCATAGTGATTAATCACAAAAACAATATGTAATTATATATGTGTTTTCCGACCCACAGGTTGAGAACTGGCTGCTCTAGTACCATTTGTTGAGAAGGCTATCTCTCCTCCATAGCATTGCTTTTGCAACCTCATTAAAATTTTATTTGCTTGGGTTTATTTCTAGCTTCTCTGTTCAGTTGCAATGATCAATGTGATGCTCTAGTAAGACCATATGTTCTTGGCTATTATGTCTGTACTAGAGCCCTGGTGCATGGGAATCGTGCACTGGTGGGGGCGTGGCCTGCGGGGATTGGCCCGATGTGGGAGTGCCGCTCATCCTGGTCTGCTGGGTGGCTGTGGACCCGCCCTCTGAATGTCTGCTCCCTGGTCCAGCATCTTCCATGGAGCCGGAGCACTCGCCTCTCCAGGGGACCAGGTCAGGGTCTGGCCCAGGAACAATAGCACTGAGAGGCGGCCGAGTAGGCCTCAGTCCCGCAGCGGCCACGAACCTGCCTCCCAGTCTCTGGGGTCAGCTCTGCAAGCCTGGCAGTGGCACTGCGCAGCCTGCGAGCATCTGGAGGAGGTGGCAGGGAGTGAGGAGGAGGAGCCTGGGGCGAGGAGGTGACTATCACAGCCTGGATTCTTGCCCGTCAGCCCAGGGTTCACAGCAGGAGCAGTGCTCATCCTGGTCAACCGAGTGGTGCTCCCACTGTGGTAGCACACTGATCACTATAGGACAGCTCCTGCATTGAGCATCTGCCTCCTGGTGGTCAGTGAAAGTCATAGCGACTGGTTGACTGGTCATTCTGGTCATTCTGCTGTTCAGTCACTGGGCTTTTATTACATAGGATAATGTCTGAAATTGGGTAGATTTACCCCTATCTTTTCTTTCTTCTTTCCAAAAATTATTTTTGCTATTTCATTTCCTTTACCTTTCTTCGTGTACTTTAGAATAATCTGTTATTTATCTACAAAAAAATCTTGCTGGGATTTTGAAAGTAAATATGTTAAAACTGTATGGTAATTTGGTGAAAATTGACTTTCTTGTTTCCTTTTGCCTTGTTTCAAAGGCCTGAAAGTGAGGCTTTATGTTGGATAAGAGTGGTAAGAGCAGAAATCCATGAATTGGTCCCAATCTTAGGAGAAAATAATAAGTTTTTCTGAATTAAGTGTAATGTCAGCAATTATTTTGTAGATACTTTTTATTAAGTTGATGAAGTTCTTGTCTATCATGAATGGCAATTGATTTTTCTGCATTGGTTTATAAAATCATGTAATTTTTCTTCTTTAGTCTGTGGATTTGGTAGACTACATTGATTGATTATTGAATATTGAACCAGCTTTCCATCCTTGGAATAAACTCCACTTAATAAGAGCTTATAATTTATTTTATACATTGATTAATTCTAATTGCTAATATTTTGTTAAAAACATTTTCACCTAGCCTCTTTAAGGGTATTGGAGTTCTCCCCTTTCTATTTTCTGAAAGTGATTATGTAGAATAGTAATAGTTCTTAAAATATTTGGTAGACTTCTTCAGTGAAAACTTATGAGCATGGAGGTATCTTTTACTATGAGTTTTTAAGTTGTGAATTCACTTTCCTTAATTGTTAGGGTTATTTAAATTATCTATTTCATATTGGGTATGTTGTGGTAGTTTGTGTATGGATGAATTGGCCCATGACATCTAAATTGTCAAATTTATTTGTTTTGAGTTGTTCATAGTATTCTGTTATTTCCATTTTTCTCCTGTTATTATCTTTTCCTTATTAGTAAAGTGTATAGTGATCCTGGTTTATTCTGATATTGGTAATTTGTTTATTTATTTATTTTTAAAAATATATTTTTATTGATTTCAGAGAGGAAGGGAGAGGGAGAGATAGAAACATCAATGATGAGAGAGAATCATTGATCAGCTGCCTCCTGCATGCTGCCTACTGGGGATCAAGCCCACAACCCGGGCATGTGCCCTTGACTAGAATCAAACCTGGGAACCTTCATTACGCAGGCTGATTCTCTATCCACTGAGCCAAACCAGCTAGTTAGGTATTTTCTCTTCTCTCTTTATATCTTCTCTCTCTCTTTTTTTTTTCCCTCTATCAGTCTTGCTTGAAGTTTGCCAATTGTTAATTTGTTCAGAGTACAAACTTTTGTTTTTATTGATTTTCTTTTTGTTTTCAACTTCATTGATTTTCACTTTAAGCTCCTTCCTTCTGCTTTCTTTTTCCCCTAGAGGTTACAAAGTGGAAATTTAGAATATTGATTTGAGACTTCTATTCTTTTTTAATGTATTCATTTAGTGCTGTACATTTATCTGTCAGCCCTGCTTTTGCTGTGTCCCTTAAGTTTTGATTTGTTGTGTTTTCATATTAATTCTATTCAATGGATTTTTAGAAATTTGTTATCTCATTTCTAAGTTTTTAGAAATTTCCCCTTTTTTTTCCTGTTATTGATTTCTGTTTTGACCTCACTGTGGTTGAGGAACACTCTGTATGATCTGAGTTCTTTTAAGCTTTTTGACTTTGCTTTATGTCCTTGGATTTAGTCTTTTTTGATATATGCTCTGTGGGTACTTGAATAGAATGTGTGTTCTGCTTGTTTCATGAGCTGCTCCTTAAGAGTTGATTGATGGTGTTTTTAAGGTATTCTATACCCTTTACCATTTTATGTTTAGTTGTTCTATTTATTGTTGGGAAAGGAGTGTTGAAGTTTTTAATAATAAATGTGAAATTGTCTATTTTTCCTTTCAGTTTTATACATTTTTGCAGCTCCCTTGTTTGGTGTAGACACATTTAGAATTGCTGTGTCTTCTTGGTGAACTGACCATTTAATCATTACATAATGTCCCTGTAGCTAAGGTGCCAGTTTTAGTCTAGTGGTAACCACCTTGCTGGGATGAATGCCCACATGAACAGTTGTTCTATTAGTTTTCTCCCGTTGCACTCGTTCAGTGTAGATGGCACATTTCTTCCTGTAAACCTGGACTGCTTTGCTAATTTGTTTCCCTTTGTGGTGTCCTCGAAAAATCTGAATTTCATCATCCATTTGGATGGTCATGGATCAAACATTGTACTTCTGCCTCAGCTCTTTGGAAATAGAAGACATAAGTGGGAAGGTGCATTGAAATGCCTTTTCTGGTTCTCACTTGAGTCAGAAGTCACAAATGGATTGAACTTCATTTTGACTGTTGGCCCTTCAAAAAAGGGAAGAGTCACATCTTTATTTGGTTCCATTTGTTAAAACAATTTATGTCTTTTAGTCCTAGTTAATTTTATGAACAGATTTATGGTTTAATGTTGGTTTTGTTTGTTTGTTTTGTTTTTGCCTCTATGCTTCTGTAGCCACCATGTTGCCATGAGTTTCTTTCTCCTTTAAGGAAAGAGTAATATGGACTCAAACTGATGGGGGGGGGGGGGGGTGAAATTCTTGCTCATAACTTGTATTAGTTATGTGAATTTGAGTACAACATTTGTCTTTCTAAGCCTGTTTTTTCATGTGTAAAATGGAAATAATAATAACATTATGACCTAGCACAGTATTACAAAAAACTGTTTCTGAAAGCATTGAGTTAGTACCCAGAACCAACTAGATACTATAAAAATGTTAGGTTTTTTTTCTTTGTAGTAATTAAATAGATATATGTAAATAAAATAGTAATTTTCTTGTATGTAAATGTTTTAGGTTAATAAACCTACCTATTTTGCCTCTATCACTTAGTTATCCTTAAAACACTTATACTGGAAGATTCTTTATGTGTTTTCCATTATTAGTTTCTGCAATGCATTCTCACATTCTGCTTTATCTTATAAGAGCTTAATATTAGCCTTTTATTATATAGAACTAGAGTCCTGGTGCATGAAATTCATGCATGGGGGAGTCCCCTCAGCCCAGCCTGCACCCTCTCCAATACGGAACCCCTCAGGGGAAGTCTGACTGCTGGCAATCAGACATCCCTCTCACAATCCAGGACTGCTGGCTCATAACCTCTCACCTTACTGCTGGCCTGATCACCCGTAACTGCCCCCACTGCCAGCCTTATCACCCCTAACCACCTCTGCCTGCTGGCCTGATTGACCCTAACTGCCCCCCTGCTGGCCTGGTTGCCCCTCACGCCCCCCCCCCACCCCCCCGACAGCCTGGTCTCCCCACATAGCTGCTATTCAGTCATTTGGTCGCCCCTCACTGCCCAACCTGCTGTTCAGTCGTTTGGTCACCCCATGCAGCCTGCTGTTTGGTTGTTGCATGAGGGAGTCCCAACCAATTTGCATATTACCCTTTTATTAGTATAGATAGTAAGCATAAGACATGTAGAAAATTTAATCCTTTAAGTCCCTCATTCTTTCTACTATATCACACATCACTGTCCTTCTTTGAAAAGTATGAATATATTATAATTGTCAGATTTAATCAATATTACATCATATCTTCTTACAGAATAAGTAGGGGGGACCCAAGATGGTGACCGGCAAGAAGGTAGGGAGGGAGAGTGTGTGAGAGAGTGAGGGAGTGATAGAAGAGTGTGTGGACGTGTGTGGTGTATGGTGAGTGAGAGCTAGAGACAGTTAGATCCTGCAGGTCTTCCAAGGGGCTGCCAAACTGGGGAGTCTTAGATGGCAAAACCCAGCTGCCACTGCAAACACTCTTGGGGTGCCCACTGCAGGCACAGAGACCACACCATCTTGAAGAACAGAACTGCTTGAGACTAGGATCCTAACCTCACCACTCCCCAATCTGGTCTCAGTCGCAAACTGGGACCCTATGGCCACTCAGGTAAAAGACCTGCGACCACAGCTGCAGACCCACGGACACCAAGACCCCAGGCACGCTGGCCACAGATTTCTGTGAGTCACAGAGCCCTCCCTGCCAGCCCCGAGGCAGTGGCATAGGAATTGCTAGACCTGCTCAGCGCAAACAGGCCTCCTGCCCACACACAGCAGTTGTGGCTCTACCTGAATTTGAGCCTGGGTGTGCGGACACGGGAGGGAAGTTTGTTTCCCATGGCCAGACCCCGGGCCAAAGCAGGGAAGCTGTACTGAACTTGAGCCTGAGAGTGTGAACTTGGGGAGTTTGTTTCCTGTGACCAGACCCCAAGCCCACACAGGAATGCTGCACTGAATTTGAGCCTGGGTGCATGAACACGGGGAGTGTGTTTCCCGCGACCAGACTCTGCACCCACACAGGGAGGCTGCTCTGAATTTGAGCCTGGGTGCACAAACTTGGGAAGTTGGTTTCCTGTGACCAGACCCCAAGCCCACACAGGATTGCTGCACTGAATTTGAGCCTGGGTACTCGGATATGGGGAGTTTGTTTCCCGCAGTGCACACCCGTGGGACCAGACCCCATGCCCACACAGGATGGCAGAGTCACCTGACCTTGATCAGGGCAAGCACACACAGAAGGCTGTTTTCCTCAAGGCAGGAGTGGACCTCCTGCTGACACACTGCGACTATGCAACCCGGTCCCCCAAGCAGACCGGGGACCCTGATTCCCCACGCGAGAGGCAGCACTGAGCACCAGTGACTTGACTCTTTCTCATTGCACATGCCTGGGATCCCTGATTCCCAGTGCATTCACACTATGAACCAGTGACTCCAATTCCTAATGCATGCACACACAGGGACCCTGATTCTCGGTGCGAGGCCACACCAAGCAACAGAGACTGTGATACTTGATTCTCGGTGGGGCACAGGAGGGTCTCTGACTCCTGACACACGCACGTTAGGGGACTCTGATTTTTGGTACACACCAGCGGGATCTCTGTTTCAGCGTGGCGCAGGCGGGGTCCCTGATTCTAGGTGTGCACATGAGACCACATTGAGCTCCTGTGACTCTGATCCTGGGCGAGCGTGGCTTCCACCAACCAACAGCAGTCACACGTCTCGGAGCTCTTCAGTGACGCTCAGGGGGTGTGAAGTTCCCACTGCACATGGCCCAGGACCCTGCAACTCGACATTTGAACCTTCTGGTGATAGTTAGAATGGGGCAACAATGAAACAATCCCCAGAGGAAAGAAAATGAGAAATCGCCAAGAAGGGAAATAAGTGAAAAGGAAGCATGCAAAATGACAGAATAAGAATTCAAAGTAATGGTCATACAGTTCATACACTGGATGGATGAGAAAATCAACAACCTATGCAAAAACCAGGAAGAAATCAAAAGTGATATAGCTACAATCAAAAACACCATGGAAGGATTAAACAGTAGGCTAGAAGAGGCAGAGAACCTAATTAGTGAGTTAGAAGATAAGGTACAGAAACAAGCCCAATTGAAACAGCAACTAGAGAAAAACATTAAAAAGCCTAAGGGAGCTCTGGAACAACACAAAATGAAGTAACACACATATAATAGGGCTGCCAGAAGGACAAGAAGAGCAGCAAAGTTTAGAAAATCTATTTGAAGAAATAATGACAGGAAACTTCCCTGATATGGGGAAGAAAAAAGTTACACAAGTACAGAAACCCAAACAAGATGAATCCGAAAAGACCCACACCAAGACATGTCATAATTACAATGGCAAATGTTAACAAGAAAGAGAGAATCTTAAAGGTAGCGAGAGACAGAGAGTTACTTACAAAGGATCCCCCATCAGATTGGCAAAATGATTTCTCAACAGAATCACATCAAGCTAGAAGGGAATCGAAGGAGGTATACAAAGTGATGCAAAGCAAAGGACTGAATTCAAGAATACTCTATCCAGCAAGACTATCAATCAAAATTGAAGGGGAAATCAGGAGCTTCTCAAACAAAAAAAGGCTAAGGGAGTTTATCACTACCAAGCCAGCAATGCAAGAAATGCTAAGGGGAATGCTGTAAAAAGAAGAAATAGAAAGGGAGGAAGGAACAACGGCATAAAATACAGAAATGGCTACAAACGAGTACCTATCAATAATAACATTAAACATAAATGGATTAAATGCTCCGATTAAAATACATTGAGTGAATGAATGGATAAGAAAACATGACCCATATATATGCTATCTACAGGATACCCAACTCAGAACAAGAGACCCACACAGACTGAAAGTGAAGGGATGGAAAAATATCTTTCAGGCAAATGAAAATTTAAAAAAAGCTGGGGTAGCACTGCTTATATCTAACAAAATAGACCTCAAAGTGAAGACCATAACAAGAGACAAGAAAGGCCACCATAATTCTAAAGGGATCAATACAACAAGAGGATATAACTCTTGTAAACATTTGTGAACCCAATGCAGGAGCACCCAAATACATAAAAAAAACTTCTGGAAGATATAAGGGGTGAGATTGACAGCAACACAATCATAGTAGGATACTTTAATACCCCATTAATATCACTGGATAAATCCTCTAGATAAAAAATTAGCAAAGAAACTTCAATCCTAAATGACTCACTAAATCAGATAGACTTAATCAACATCTTTGAAACATTTCACCCCAGAACTACAGAATATACATTCTTCTCAAGTGCTCATGGGACATTTTTAAAGATAGACCACATATTGGGACACAGGCAAAGTCTCTCTAAATTTAAGAGGATTAAAATCATATCAAGCATCTTCTCAGATCACAATTAGAAATGAACTACAGTAAAAACAATCACAAAAATTCAAATACTTGGAGGCTGAATAGCACACTATTAAACACTAAGTGGGTTACCAAAGAGATCAAAGAAGAAATAAAACAGATCCTGGAAACAAACAACAATGAAATTACAACAATCCAAAATCTTTGGGACACAATGAAAGCCCTGTGCCCTCTCAGAGTCTGGGAGCCCTTGGGGGATGTTGGGGAGTGAGCCTAAGCCATCACCCCCATCTACCTTCCCCTGCAGGGCTGAGGGGATTGGGGGACTTTGGCTGGATGAAGTGCATGGCACCTGCTGCGCCCTGATGGGGCTGAGAGGACTGGCAGATTGAGGCTGGATGAGGCGGGGCTAAGGGGACTGGGGGACTGAGGCTGTATGAGGTGGGGCTGAGGGGACTGGGGGACTGAGGCTGGACCAGAGGTAGGGCTGAGTGGATTGGGGGACTAAGGCTGGATGAGGTGGGGCTAAGGGGACTGGAGGACTCCAGCTGGATGAGGTGTGTGGTGCTTGCCACCCCCTGGTGGGGCTGAGGAGACTGGGCACTGCCATCTTGTGGCTGTGGGTGCTGCCATCTTGTGAGGGTGTAATGGTCAATTAGCATATTCCCTCTTTATTAGATAAGATTCCACTGTGTACCTGATAATATTCAGTAAAGATGACATATGGACTTTTATGGTCTATCATCTATCTATCATCTATCTATCTATCTATCTATCTATCATCTATCTATCTATCTATCATCTATCTATCTATCTATCTATCTATCTATTGGTATTCACAGTTGTTTGGCTTTTGTATGATAATATATTTTTATATACTGTGATATAATTAGTTTAACTCCTCCCCTTGTGCCCAAGATCACCAGAAATATAACAGTCATAGCTTTAATAGTAAACTTACTATAAGGAAAGCTTGTGATGAGGTCAAGTTTACTTTGAGGGATATTAGAAATGAAATTAAAAGTAAAATTATTTTATTACTTGAATCTTTCCAATAGTCATAATTTTCCTTGACTCTTTCTGAATAATGGTGTTTCTTCACTGAATAGTCTTTACATGTGAAAACCTTATGAAATACTAAGTTTGAATATCAAAAAAAGTTTTTTTGAATTTTTATTTTATATTGAGGATTTGGAAAATAAACTTAAGGGAAAAGTTCTCCATGTGCCAATCTCTTATCTGTGCAGTTAAAATGGCTATATTTTAGAAAAGATGGTCTGTTGTTTTTAGTTGTTTTTATGCACAAATTAGTCAAGCATACAGCAACTCCATGACTATGATATACAATTGATTGATTAGCTGGCCAGAGTGGTTGCAGGTGTGGCTTTTGAATATGTCTATATAATTTCTGGATTGACCTTGCATTTCACATGCAATACTTTTAAATTGTTAAGCCCATGGAGTTTTGTATTGGCTACTCATTCTTCAAATATTTCATACACAGTTGTTGTAAAGACCAACACTATTGATGTGGGCCAAAATTATTGGTAGCTACCCTAATGAAGATTCTTTTGTATAGTTGTGAAGTATGTGGCACATAAGTGGTAAAGGAAACAGGTTGACCAAAAAGATGCTAAGAACATGTGGAGGATAGATGCTAGTACTGCTTTCTTTCTGCTGACTTTTATTCTCTTACTAGAGGCCCGGTGCATGAAATTTGTACAAGAGCGGGGGGGGGGTGGGGGGGGGGGTTGTTCCTCAGCCCGGCCTGCACCCTTCCCAATCTGGGACCCCTCAGGGGAAGTTGGACATCCCTCTCTCAATCTGGGACCTCTGGCTCCTAACTGCTCACCTGCCTGCCTGCCTGATCAACCCTAACCACTCTGCCTGCTGGCCTGATCACTCCTAACTGCCTCTGCCTTGGCCACCATGGCTTTGTCCAGAAGGACATCTGGTCTAATTAGCATATTACCCTTTTATTAGTATAGATTACTCTTTACCTTCCTATGACCTATTTCCTAATAAACAATGATGATGATAATAACAGTGGTAAATGCATTAACATCCTATATAATAAAAGGATAATATGTAAATTAACCAAATGACAGAACAACTGGTCGTTATGATGTGCACTGACCACCAAGGGGCAGACGCTGAATGCAAGAGCTGGCCCCTGGTGGTCAGTGTGCTCTCACAGTGGGAGTGCCACTCAGCCAGAAGCCCTGATCTGGGCTCACAGCTGGCAAGCACAGAGGCAGTGGCGGGAGCCTTTCCAGCCTCCGCCACAGCACTAAGGATGTCCGATTGATGGCTTAGGCCTGCTCCCCAAGGAGTGGACCTAAGCCAGCAGCCGGTCATCCCCCAAAGGCTCCAAGACTGCGAAAGGGCGCAGGCCGGGCTAAGGGACCGCCCCCCCCAGTGCATGAATTTCATGTACCAGGCCTCTAGTTAATAACATATAGTCATATATCAATACATAATAGTTATCAGGTGGGTTAAACATTGAATATTATATAGTGATATTTTCTATAGACTTCAGGAGAGGGAAAATGGATTTCTCTGAAGTGCTAAAAAAATGTCTGTATTATAGTATAGCAAATGTTCTTTATTCCTTTGTCCAGGGAATTAGATTTTTCTGATGTAAAGCCGTTGCTAGAGAAAGCTACACTAGGGATTACTTCTGCTGAAGGAATAAGATGAGTTTATAGAAAAAATTGAAACTCATTAAAGGATTTGTCTGGATGCAGAGTGCAGTGTCAGCTATTATAATACTTTATAGTTGAAATGCACATAATATGTATTACTGCTATAAAGTGCCTTGTGGTGAATATTAACTAAAAATAGCTTAGATTAAAGTGTAGATATTAGTAAACAAAATATGTAGATTTAAATAACATCATTCCTATTGCAAGTAAAGATGTATTATTAGTCTTTTAAATGTAATAAATACTTTTAAGCACCTACATATTTTATTTTTTATTTAAAATTATATTGTTTTCAGTGATAACTGATATTAATTTCTTTCCTTTCATATAGGTCATGAATATTACCATGTAATTAACTGACCTTCTCTGTAAGATTGCAATGTTAATGAATAGGACTCTTTCTCATTAGGTTATAAATGTCCCCAGTTGCCTTAGCATGCATCATTTCTCAGTATATTTATGTAATGATTCACTTTGAATGCTGTTTAAATTAAATTTTTTTTTTCCAGTTTGCTATCTGGTAGTTAAAGATCTTGAAGGGGAAAAAATCCCTGGGAATTCCCATCAGCTCTTTTAAGACTGAATCTAAGAACAAACTTTTCCTGGTGTTTGCCCCCAAATTATTATAAAATGAGAAAAACAATTGGTTTTGCATCAAATACATACAGAAATTATATTCCCCCCTTCAACTCCTAATGAAACTTTAGTCAAATTTACTGACATTATGCCCTCTCTTGCCGTTCTTAAGGAAGTGGTTTAGATGGATAAGCCAGGCTTGAACTCTGCAGTTGTAGTTTCCTGACAAGTGCTGTGGCTTCTTTATGAAAATTTAACTAAAAATATGCATTTGCCTATTTTCCTATGTCTTCTGGTATCATGTTGAGTGCAGGTGTGCATGTTTGAGCAGATTTGGGATAAATTCTTACTAGACCTCAAAATCTTAAGACCAGATGGTCATTGCATTTCTATATCTGCCACCTAATATGTATTTCTCCCCTTGAAGAACTGCTTAATAGTCATTTGTTAATTGTTTTTGTTGTTCGTTTTTCTTTTGTTTTGTTATTTTAATCCTCACTTGAGGATATTTTTTCCATTTTTTTTTTTTTTTTTTTTTTTTTTTTTAGAGAGAGAGTGGAGGGGTAGTAGGAGGGAGGAAAAGAGATAGAAACATTGATATGAAAGAGACACATTGATTGGTTGCCTCCTGCACGTGTCCTGACCAGCCCGGGGATTGAGCCTGCAACAGAGATGTGTATGTGCCCTTGATGGAGAATTGAACTCACAACTCTTCAGTCCACAGCTGAAGCTCTAACCATTGAACAACCAGCCAGGGCTGTTAATGATTTTTTAATAAAGATGGCTCATACTTAACTTAGATGATCACTGCCATAAACTGCACTAAGATCCCCAACCAAACTTCTTGCTATACGTCAATGTTTTCAAGAGTCAGGAAATGAAGCATCCTAAAACAGAAATCAAATTGCTCAAATCTATTGAGACTTTGATTTCTGAGTTTTCCAAAGCAGTTCAGAAAAGCTTAGAATGCTTTTAGCTTAAGAGGCAATATAGTTCAGAGACAGAACATGACAGGATTTTCTTTCAACATGAAATTGGGAAGGCTACTAAAACCATAGCTACACTAGGGCTTTATGTCTTAGACAAAATAACTATTGCAGTCTGTGTGTTGAATTCACAATTTACTCTCAAAAGAGAATTACTGAACTGGTTAAATGATTTGCCATCATTTCACAAGTAGAAGGATTTCCTTACATAATCTATATATAAAAAAGCCAGTGACTGGAATGCCATAATTACCAGAATGTCTGGTTGCTATTGTGTCCACTGTGAACAGTGAACCAGCCCAATAGAGGGGTGGGGCTGGCTCGATGAACTCCCTCAGCCCCTCCCCCCAGCCAGCCCCACCCATGATCAGCCTCTCCCACCCTGATGGAGGGCGGGATGGCCAGCCAACCCCCCACAGCCCTTCCCCCTGACCCCGATTCCCCTGCCCCATCCGGATCAGCCCGCAGCCCCTCCCCACAGGTGGCTCTGACCCCGATGGGCCCCACCACCCTGATAGGCCTGTGGCTCCTCTCCCCATCCAGCTCCACTCCCTTTCCAGACCCCCCCACTCCGATCAGGGGCAAGGCCACTGGCCAACCGTCCATGGCCCCTCCATCAGGCTGCTGGCCCCAATCAGCCCCCAAACCCCATTCGGGTGGGGCCAGCTGGCCCACCACTCACAGCCCCTCCCTATGGACGGCCCCACCCCTAATTGGCTCTCCCACCCCATTTTGGGGTGGGGCCCACTGGCCAATTGCCTGGGGCCTCTCCCCCTAGCTGGTCGGGCTGGCCAGACCCCATCCATGCATTATTCATGCACCGGGCCTCTAGTAATATAATAAGTATAAAGAAAAGTCCAAAAATTTGACATGTACTCCTGCATATATATACACAGGTGTCCGAAAAATATAAACACACTTTGAATAATTATTAATTCCAATGGGTTAAATCTGAAAAGAAAGAAACATCAATTGTTAAAATATACATTTTTTGGATACCCTGTTATATATGTATGAGAATGGAGTGATAAAGGCTTCTCTAACTAGGTTATATAGACATATATGTGTGATAATAAGTGTACTATTTAAACTGCATCTGTTTACACATTTCTTGCTCATAACTAGAAAGAAAGGAGCCACCACTGTGAGCTGCCTTCTTACTGAATCAAAATCCGACTTTGTTGCAATGGAATGTTCAACTTTATCTCATACCATAGGAACATATGTTGATGAAAAGCTCTAAATATGTAACATTACAAAATTAAATTTAAATGAAGTTAGTTTCTTGGTAGTATCCACTGAATAAGGAGATAAATGATGATTCAATATTTGAAATCTAACATGACATAAAAACAGCATAAAACATCTCCAAAATAAACTTTTGTTAAGGTTATCTATCTTTTTTTAAAAAAAATATATTTTGTTGATTTTTTTACAGAGAGAAAGGGAGAGGGATAGAGAGTTAGAAACATCGATGAGAGAGAAACATCGATCAGCTACCTCCTGCACACCCCTTACTGGGGCTGTGCCCGCAACCAAGGTACATGCCCTCGACAGGAATCAAACCTGGGATCCTTGAGTCCGCAGGCCGACGCTCTATCCATTGAGCCAAACCGGTTAGGGCAGGTTGTCTATCTTTTGTTCTTCTATTTTTTTGTTATTATCAAGAACCAACAAGGCTAAATTAGAGTTCCATCTGTCTCTTGAGAATTGCCTGGTTGAGTCACTCTGGAATGTATTCCAATTTTCAGAAGTATAAGCATTGCTGCGGTCATCAATTACTTTTGTAATTGAAAAGCAAATATAAGAACAAAAATAAAACCAGTTATGTCTTTTTGTAATGTGAAGCCAGATGTTTCCAGGGTTTAAACTGTTTGAAGGAAACAGACCCTTGCCTATACCGTCTTCTGGGACTCATGGGACATGTTTAATGCTTGCTGAAGTTTCACCTCAGCCTTGGCCTTCGGTGCGTGACCTAAATCCTTGCTTAGGGCACTGTGAGAAGGGACAGTTTTGCTCCCATGAAGTTGAAAATTTAAATCCATACTGTATTTGGCTCAAACTGATTTCTCAGCTGCTATCACTATAAGTTTCCTGTTTACATGATATACAGTGAAATAGGAAGGGATGTGGTTACTATGGAGAATAGCATTGCTACTAAAAAATTCAGGCGTGTGGACACAAGGCATAAATATTGACACCGCCACAGCATGTGTAACCCTTATGCTCTAGGTTTAGCGAAATTACAAATGTGAGAATAGCCTCCAAAAGCATGTCCTACAACTTTTTTGGTGGCCATTTAAAAAATACTATACACAAATACTTACTACTTAATATTGCCCAATTAATTTTTCCTAATCACTGATTTTACCATGGTACCTTACAAACAAATGCCTCTAATAGTCCTTGTCATGTACTACAGGAATACTCTGTAGCTGGTAGAAAGAGCAGGGATTGTGGAATCTAATAAACTTGTGTTCAGCACTTACGAGGTATTTGTGATTGTATAATTTACAAGATCTCTAAGCCTTAGTTTTCTTATTTATAAAATGGGAAATGCTGTACTACCTTACCCAGAGGATTGGGGTGAAGGTAAACGAGATGAACACTGTAAATCTTTAATAGTGTGCCACCGCATAGCATTAAGAAAGCATAGTATGACCCAACTGCAATTTCCATTTTACTCTTGCCTTAGCCAATATTTTTGCTCAATTGAAAGGCCAAAAACTCACATCACAATTGCTTTAATTTGCATTTATTTAACTGTGATGAGTGCTGTTTTCTCTTTTTTTAATGTTTACTGGCTATCTATATTTTTTTCCTTAATTGCCTATTCATGATTTCTCCTATTATTCTTTTCTTATAGGGCAGGTATAAGAGCAAGCTTGTCACTGGGAGAATAATGGATAATGGGGCTTTGGAAAGGACCTTTTATTGGCAAAACATCTATCCCAGTTGACTAATTTCCAGGAGACATAGAGCAAAAGTAATAAAAATAAAATAAAAACCAGTTGTGTTTTTATTCACTTAATAGTAAACTATTTGAAAGAAAATTAGAAAATTAGGGAAAAAATAATCCCAGTTTATTTTATTTATTTATTTTTCCATTCATGCCCTCTACCATCTTGACACCACTCCCCCATTAATCACCGTGCTGTTGTCCATGTCTATGAGGTGTCTCGGCTCTCAAATATCTCCTGAGGGGTCTCTCTCTCTCTCTCTCTCTCTCTCTCTCATTTTTCTTTCTTGCTCAATCTCTCTACCCCTACCAGAGCTGTCTGCCTGCTCTCTATCTATAAATCTGTCTCTATTTTTTTTGGTAGCTCAGTTAAAACAATCCTATTTATAATAGCACCAAAAAGAATAAAATACTCAAGAGTAAACTTAATTAAGATAAAGACTTGTATGCTGAAAATACAAAACACAGCTGAAAGAATCTGAAACACACACACACACACACACACACACAAACAAATGGAAAGGTATTTTGTGTTCATAGATTGGAGGATTTAATATTGTTAAAATGTCTGTACTATCCAAAGTGATCTACAGATTCAAGGCAAGTCATAACAATATCTCAATAGTTTTTTTACAGAAACAGAAAGGGCAGTACTAATATTCTTATGAAACCAGAAAACATTCAAAATAGCCAAAGTGGTCTTGAGAAAGGCAAATAAAACTGGAGGCATCACATTTTCTGATTTCACAATTAACTATAAAGCCACAGTAATTAAAATAGTATGTACCAGTAAGATAGATATATAAACCAATAGAACAGAATAGACCCAGAAATGAATCCATACAAATATGTTTAATTGGTATTTTTAGGAGGGTGACAATGGGGATAGTATAGTCTCTTTAACAAAATACAGGTGAGAAAACTGGTTATCTGCATGCAGAAATATGAGATTGTGCCCTGATCTTATATCATACACAAATTAACTCAGAATGAATTAAAAACATAAACATGAATACAATACTATAAATCTTGCCCAGTCAGCATGGCTCAGTGGTTGAGCATCAATCTATGAACCAGGAGGTCACTGTTCAATTCCTGGTCAGGGCACATGCCTGGGTTGCAGTCTCAATCCCCAGTGTAGGAGGCAGCCAATCAATGATTCTCTCTTATCATTGATGTTTCTACCTCTCCCTTCCTCTCTGAAATCAATAACAAAATATTTTAAAAAATTATAATTCTCTTAGAAAAAAACATAAAGGGAAAACTTTATGACTTTTATCTTGGCAATAATTTCATGAATATGACACCAAAGCATAGAAAACAAAAACAAACAAACAAACAAAAAAGATAAGTGAGACTATAGCAAACTAAAAAGGTTCTACACAGTAGAAGAAACAATCAACAGTAAAAAGACAACCTATTTTGAGTTTATTTTTGTGTATGGTGTAAGTTGGTGGTCTAGTTTTATTTTTTTGCGAATATCTGTCTAGTTTTCCCAGCACCCTTTATTGAAGAGACTGTCTTGACTCCATTGTATGCTCTTGCCTCCTTTGTCAAATATTAATTGAGCATATTGGTTCGGGTCAATTTCTGGGTTCTCTGTTCTGTTCCACTGGTCTATATGTCTGTTCTTGTGCCAGTACCAGACAGTTTTAAGAACAGTAGCTTTGTAGTATAGCTTGATATCTGGTATTGTGATCCCTCCAACATTGTTCTTCTTAAATGTATGATGGGAAACCATAAAAATCTTAGAAGAAGCCATAGACAGCAAAATAGCAGACATTTGTCATAGCAATATCTTTACTGATACAGCTTCTAGGGCAATGGAAACTAAGGGGAAAATAAACAAATGGGACTACATCAAAATAATAATAATAATAAAAACTTCTGCACAGCAAAAGAAACCATCAGCAAAACAACAAGAAAGCCCACTGCATGGGAGAACATATTTGCCAATGTTATCTCCGATAAGAGTTTAATCTCCAACATTTACAGCGAACTCATACAACTTAATGAAAGGAAGGTAAACAACCCAATCAAAAAATGGGCAAAGGACCTAAATAGACACTTTTCAAAAGAGGACATTCAGAAAGCCAAGAGACGTATGAAAACATGCTCAAAGTCACTAATACACTTCAAAACAACAATGAGGTACCACCTCATACCTGTCAGAATGGCTATCATCAACAAATCAACAAACTACAAGTGCTGGAGAGGATGCAGAGAAAAAGGAACCCTCCTTCACTGCTGGTGGGAATGAAGACCGTTGTAGCCACTGTGGAAAACAGTATGGCGTTTTCTCAAAAAATTAAAAATGGAACTTCCATTTGACCCAGTAATACCACTTCTAGGAATATATCCCAAGAAGCTAGAAACACCAATCAGAAAGGACATATGCACCCCCATGTTCATAGCAGCACAATTTACAATAGCTAAGATTTGTAAACAACCTAAGTGCCCATCAGCAGATGAGTAGATTAGAAAACTGGAACATCTACCCAATGGAATACTACGCTGCTATATAAAAGGAATTCTTACCATTCTCAACAGCATGGATGGAACTGGAGAGCATTATGCTAGGTGAAATAAGCCAGTCAGTGAAAGAAACATATGATCTCATTCATTTATGGTTAATAAAGAACATTATAAACTGATGAACAAAAATTGATACAGAGGCAGAGAAGCATCGAATAGACTATCAAATGACAGTGGGAAGGCTGGGGTGGGTTCGAGGGGGGAGGCAAGAGATCAACAGAAGGACTTGTATACATGCATATAAACATAATCAAGGACGCAAGACACTGGTGGCGGGGTGAGTGCATGTGCTGGTGGGTAGGGGAGGCCAGGGGAAGGTCAATGGGGAAAAAAAGGAGACATATGTACTATAATTTATAATACTTTAAACAATAAAATAAAATTTAAAAATTAAAAGAAAATAAAAAGAATGAAAACTCTCACTCCAAAAAATGACAACCTCTAATACAGGAAAAATATTTGCAAACCATACATAAGACAAACATGTGTTATGTAAAATAAATTTGGGAGTGTTCCTTTCATAAATTTTTTGGAAGAGTTGGAGGAAGATTGGTGTAAATTCTTTAAATATTTTGTAAAATTCACCAATGGAGCCATCTGGTCCGGGGCTTTATTTTGAACTACTTCTAGGAATATAAATTGGTATAGCCACTTTGCAAAACATTATGGAGGCTCCTCAAATAATTAAAAATAGAACTACCATATGATCAAGCAGTCCCACTTCTGTATATATATCCAAAGGAAATTAAAACAGGATATCAAAGAGATATTTGCATTTTCATGTTTATTATAGCATTATTCAAAATAGCCAAGATATGAAAAAAACTTAAGGATACAACAAAGGATAATTGGATAATTTATAAAGCTATTTTTTTAATGTAATTTTCTGGGTGATTATATTCATATCTTGAAATTCATTCATTTAAATAGTTTAATGAAAATATTTTCTCCCATTAACTTATGATGAAATAAAACAGCATAGCTGCCTATTAAACTATTTTTTAAAAAGATAAAAGGTTAATTTTAAAAATATATAAAGAATGTCTACAACTATCAATAACTAATAATCTGATTAAAAATGGCCTAAAATCTTGAGTTGACATTTATCCAAAAAGGACATCCCAACAGGTATATAAAAAGATAATTAACATCACTAATCATTGGGAAAATGCAATCAGAGCAACAATGAGATGTCACCTGATATCTGTTGGGATGCCTACTATTGAAAATAACAAAAGACAACAGACATTGGCAATGATATGAAGAAACTAAAACCCTAGTGCAATGTTGGTCAGAATGTGAAATTCTACAGCCACTATGGAAAACAGTATAGAGATGCCACAAAAATTAAACTACCATGTGATCCAGCAGTCCCATTTCTAAGAATTTATTCAAAATAATAGAAATCAGGATCTCAAAGAGATATTAGCGTTCCAAGGTTCATTGTAGCACTGTTCACAATAGTCAAGACATGGAAACAACCTAAGTGTCCACTGATGGATAAATGGATATAGAAATTGTAGTATATACATGCAAATGGAATTCTTAAAAAAGAGAGAGAGACTTCTTGCATGAATGAACCTTGAGAACATTATGTAAGTGAAATAAGCCAGTCACACAAGAACATATGCTGATGCGGGAAGAGAGGCCTTGGAAGGAGCCTGCTCTGTTGAAACCTTGATCTTGGACTTCTAACCTCCAGAACTGCGAAAAATAAATTTCTGTTGTTTAAGCCACCCAGTCTGTGAAATTTTATTTCAAGATCCCTAGCAAGTTTATACACTCACTTTATTTCTATTTACCCCACATGAATGATGCCCTACAGCTAGTACATACTCAGTAAAGTTAATGTTAATCAAGTTGGTAGTTGCTGAGAACTTGTCAACATCCTTTTATAGATCTAAAATACTTGTAATCTTTTTCTGTTATGATTTAAAAAAATAGATTAAAATACATGCAAAATATTCTAATCATCCTAATTGGGTTTCTTTAAAAATTTATTTGACAAAATCTCAACATTAATTTAACTAATCTTTTTGTTTATTCTTCTTATCAATGATCCAGATGCTAGTGAAACCAGGCTTTTATGGGATCCATAGGCAGAAAGTGACTCAGAAACGTTATTAATGATTAAGTAAGCCGTCTTCTCAAGAGTCCCTTAAATGATGAACACCTGTCTCATCATTAGCTTAAAAGATTCTCATTATGAAGGGTATCAGCAAAATGATAATAGGTGGCATTCTTATTATACCATTGAACTAGTGGGAATCCTAGAGTAATTGACATTTACCACATCCTAAGATCCTCAGTCTTAATAGAACAGAGAAATAAAATACATGAGAGTAATATTTATCCTTGATTTGAAATTACTTTGTTGACTATGACTTTTGTAATGAACATTAAAATATTATATGCAAGTTATTAAATTAATATTTTGAATTATAGCTACAAAACCAAAAGAAGAATGGAGAATATACCTAGAAACATTAATGCCAACCTGCCAGAGTAGTGTACACATGTGGTTATGGCTACTTACCAAAACATAAAAGCAGTTTTTATGTTGGTAGTGCTCTATTTTAATTTTGTGTCTTCTCATTATTAAACCAGACTGATACATGGAGCATAAAATTTCTCTGCTTTCACTTACGTTTTTTCCCCCCTGTGGGTAATTTCTTTTAGGATTTTACATTAATAATTTAATTTACTTATTCATATGCATTCTTTAAACAAGTATTTGTCAAGTTTAGAATGAGCGAGAAAAAAAAATAAAGCAAACTTGGCAACTCTTCCAGTCTCCCGCCACACTGAAATAACCTCCAAAGAGGAAGGAAGACCATTCAAGACAATTATAAAAAGTGAAAAATTGTATTTGGCATCCACCTATTCTCTGTAAGCATCTGAAATTTTCACTAGATGCCGACAGTGTGACCTGCTCCTTGGCTGCACAGTACCTCCCAATACCAATTTCCCATCAGGACCTATTCAGGACATATTATGCTGTAAACCTGCACTGTCCAATATGGGAACCATTGCCACACGTGCCCACTTAAATTTAAATTAGTTAACATTAAAAACATTAAAAATAAATTTCTTCATTAACATTAACCATACTTTAAGTGTTCAATAGTCATATGTGGCAAGTGTCTAACATATTGAACAATGCAGATATGGAGATTTCCAACCACAAAAAGCTCTTTGGAAAGCACTAATCTAGAAATGTCCCTATTCTTCTCCCATCTCTAATCAAAATTCAGCAGGCCTCTATCTTGGCCTCTTGATACCCTATTTCTCTGTTTTACATGTTGTCTAATGAAATGCTTGTACTTAGATATTAATTATTTAATGATCTATGTTAACCTCTCTGGAGATCTTTGGTACAACCCTGGTATACAGAAATTAAATACTAATTAAATACTGAATTTTATTGTAGAAAATTACCTATAGGCAATACAAAGCTGTCAGGTTAACTCAAGTTAGTTTTCAACTTTTTTAAAATACAAAAAATATACAAGAATCTGAGAAAGTCATGAATCATATTTTCCAAAATGATAAAAATAAAATCAGAATAGATACTTTATTATAATAAATTAATCAGAAAGTAACATATGAAAAGGCAGCAATAAAAATATAAATAAAATGTTTGAAAATGTTGATAATGGTAATTGACTCTGGGAAAGTACAAAATACAGAACTTTGTATTAATATATTATCTACTATGGATTCTTTTTTATCTATTATGTATGAATTAATCTCATAAAAGTAAGTACTGATGCCAGTATTTCTTATAAGTTTTTATACTGCCTCATTTGACTTGAGTAGACATTTAAATCAACTGAGTAAAATACTTTTTAGCATTTCTGTTTTTGATTATCTTAATTCCATTAACACAACTATTTGACATATTCATAAGCTCTGTGTTGATAGCTAATAGTATATACACAATTGACTAGAATATGATCTTTGCCACTTGGGAACCTGCTAAAATTCAGGGAATGCCATGAATAGCCAATAATTATAAAAAGGTAAAAGGAATTAGAAGTACAAATCACTAGTTATAAATATAGTTACTGGGATGTTAAATATAGCATAGGGAATATAGTCAATAATCTATACTAATAAAAGAATAATATGCTAATTAGGAGACCTTAAAGACGACCTTCCGGACCTCCTTCCGGACAAAGCTGTGGCTGGGAGGGCTG
This sequence comes from Myotis yumanensis, assembly GCF_028538775.1. Classification (NCBI taxonomy): domain Eukaryota; kingdom Metazoa; phylum Chordata; class Mammalia; order Chiroptera; family Vespertilionidae; genus Myotis; species Myotis yumanensis. Next base: position 181,444,780 of record NW_027223753.1, read on the forward strand.
AGGCAAGCCGCCAAGGATGGGAGGGCCCATCACAGAGCCCCAGCTGGATGGGCAGGGCCTCCCTCTGCGCAGCATTGATCATGGAGCCCTGTCAGGGTGGGCAGGGCAGGTAGGGCCTCCCTGTTGGCAGCAATTGATTGCAGGGCGGGCAGGGCCTCCATGTGGGTGTGGATTAATGGCGGAGCCCAGACCAGGTGGGAAACGCCTGCCTCTGTTCTGCCATTGATCGCAGAGCCCAGGCCTGGTGGGCAGGCCTCCCTGTGGGTGGGGATCAATGGTGAGCCCAAGCCTGGTGGAAAATGCCTGCCTCTGCTCTGCCATTGATCCCAGAGCCCCAGCCGGGTGGCCAAGGCCTCCCTCTGTGCAGCATTGATCACAGAGCCCTGGAAGGGTGGGTAGGCAGGCAGGAGGGGCAGTTGGGGATGAGCAGGCTGGCAGGGTGGGGGCAGTTGGGGGTGATCAGGCCAGCAGGGGTGGCATTTGGGGGCGAGCAGGCTGGCAGGGGGGGCAGTTGGGGGCAATCAAGCCAGCAAGCGGGGGGGAAATTGGGGGCGAGCAGGCTGTAGGCAGAGTGGTGAGGGGCGATCAGGCAGGCAGGCACGTAAGCAGTTAAGAGCCAGTGTTCCCGAATTGTGAGAACGATGTCCGATTGCTGGGATTTCCTGTGGGATTGGGCCTAAAATGGTATCGGATATCCCCTGAGGGGTTGCAGATTGGAGAGGGTGCAGGCCAGGCTGAGGGATACCCACCACCTGTGCACAAATTTCATGCACTCGGCCAATAGTCCTATCTAATAAAAGACAAAAAGGGTAATTAACTGTACCTCTGCTACACTTCCCATTGGCTAATCAGCAAGATATGCAAATTAACTGCCAACAAAGATGGCAGCCGGCAGCCACGCAGCTGAAGTGAGGAGGAGGTTTGTTTGCTCCAGTGATGGAGGAAGCCAAGGTTCCCCGCTTGCCGCGGCCTACTCTAAGCTCCGAAAGCAACAGCTCCAAAAGCCACAAAGTTTCAATTATAAAAGCTAAACAAACCCCAGATACCTGCTTTCAGCCAGCCGCAGCCTCAGAGCTGGGAGTGCCAGTGAAGGCAACAGAGTTTCAATTATAGAAGGTAAATAAATCCCAGAATAAAAAAAAAAGAAAAAAAGGAGAGGCTGGGAGCTTCAGTTGCAGGCCAGCCTGAAAACGGCCCTCAGCCCCTCACCCAGACTGGCCAGGCACCCCAGTGGGGACCCCCACCCTGAAGGGGGTGTGGCCAGCCTGAAAACAGCCATCAGCCCCTCATCCAGGCTGGCCAGGCAACCAAGCAGGACCCCCACCCTGATCCGGGACACCCTTCAGGGAAAACCAGCCGGCCCCCACCCATGCACCAGGCCTCTATCTTATATAGTAAAAGGGTAATATGCAAACTGACCCTAACAGCAGAAAGTCTGGGAATGACTGGTCACTATGACACACACTGACCACCAGGGGGCAGATGCTCAATGCAGGAGCTGCCCTCTGGTGGTCAGTGTGCTCCCACATGGGGGAGCTCTGCTCAGCCACAAGCCAGGCTGAGGGCTGCCAGTACAGCGGTGGTGGTGGGAGCCTCTCCTGCCTCCTCAGCAGCGCTAAGGATGTCCGACTGCAGCTTAGGTCTGCTCCCCGCTGGCAAGTGGACATCCCCTGAGGGCTGCTGGGCTGCCAGAGGGATGTCTGATTGCCAGCTTAGGCCCAATCCCCCTGGGAGCAGGCCTAAGCCAGCAGGTGGTCATCCCCCAAGTGTTCCCAGACTGCGAGAGGGCACAGGTCAGGCTGAGGGACCACCCCCTGAGTGCACAAATTTTTGTGCACCGGGCCTCTATTCTATAATGATAAAAGGGTAATATGCTAATTAGACTGGACATCCTTCCGGACGTCATTATGGACAAAGCGGGGGCCAGAGTGAAGCCCGGGTCCCAGGTGCCTGCCATCGGCTGGAGGGAAGCCGCCTGGGTCCGGGGTGCCTGCCAGTGGCTGGAGGAGGGAAACCCAGGTCCTGGGTGCCTGCTGGCAGCTAGAGCGAAGCCGGTGCTGGCAGCCGGGGGAAGGAAGGCCTACTCTTGCATGAATTTTCATGTATTGGGCCTCTAGTATTGTAATAATTATGTATGATGCCAGATCGGTACTAGATCTATCGGAATGATCACTTCATAAGGTATATAAATGTGTAATCACTGTTTGTTATACACATGAAACCAATATAATATTGTATATCTACTATAATTGAAATAGAAATTTTAAAAAAGTTGTACTGTAAAAAGTGCTATAAGAGTTATGGGTAAATGTTTTCAGAACTTTTTCTTTAAAATGTATTATATTCCGCTCAGGGAGTTAAGGTTTTGTGAAAGAACTGGGATTTGGCTGAAATATATATATAAATATAATGGCATGGAGAAGGGTCCATTTATTTGAAGGTGCTGCTGAAATACAGAGTATATAATTGGGAGTGATGGGATTTAAAGTTGAAAAGGAAGTTTGAGACCAGATTACAGACATTTTGAATGCGAGGGTAGTAAATTTACACTTTATTCTGTGGGAAAGTGAGAAACAGTAAATTGTTTTCTTTTCTTTATTTTTATTGTTGACACTAAAACACTGAATTATAATATGACACTTAAAGATGAAAAGCTATATGATACAATAAATATGGAGAACATGTCCAATCATGCAAAAAGATATTTTAAATATTTGACTAAAAATGGGAATATGACAGTTTGGCCACAGAATAAGATAGACATATGTCATCCCAGATAATTTTTTTTTCAAGAATAAAGTATAATCTAAACTTTAACCTATATTTTTTATCTAGTTCTCATAATATAAAATTTGGTACAGATATCAAGTTCCTGTGGTGCTAGAATATTTATGTTTGATTTCCAGCTTTTTCACCTTCTGGCTGAGTAATCTTGGGCTGGTAACTGAATCTCTCTGGAGCCAATCATATCATCTGTAAAATGTAGATAATGAAAATAATTACTTCATTATCTTGTAAAGATTAAATGTGTTAATACAGGTTCCCAATAAATAGGGGATAATATCTATAATAATAAAAGGGTAATATGCTAATTAGACCAGATGTCATTCTGGATGTCATTCTGGACATCCTTCTGAATGAACCTGGGGCCTGAGGGAAGCCCGGGTCCCAGGTGCCAGTGGGAAGCTGGTGCTGGCAGCCGGGGGAAGGAAGGTCTACTCTTGCATGAATTTCATGCATTGGGCCACTAGTTATTATAATAATTGTTAATGTGGTAAATAATGGCATAGACCTCCTCAAACTAGGGCTTTATTGGTTGTTATGTTATGAAAGTTCTATTAATCTCCAAAGCTTCCTCATTTAATGATTAACTGATTTATTAGTTCATTCATTTATTTCTTTCCATAATAGTTTAATCCATTCATTTTCATTCTGGAATAATTAAGATATTATAGGGAAAATTAATTTTGCCTAGAGTTTTAGGCTTGAATTCACAAAGAAGTTATAATATAGGCATAATTTATAACTATCCTAAGTTCCATTTTACTAATACTCTATTGAAAGGCAGGCAGGCATTTTGGGTGGAATTAACTCACCTTAAGCCCCAGACATAGGCCTAGATTGTGGTCCACATACTCATTTTAATTTCATATGCTTTGCAACAGTGATAGGATCAAGAATGGGTACCAGCCTTTAACTGTCCTTATCTCAATGAGGACCAAAATATTTTAATAATTGAAAAAATAAGAGACACTCTTTTTTCCCACTGGTAAAAAACAAGACAGCATGCACCAGGATAAAGCTGCAATTGAAAACTGATCCGTAATTTTAACCAATGTATTTCTGCTCTATAACCCCTTCTTTGATATCCTAACTTTTGCCAGGTAGTCTCTATAGAGGTGTGATTCTAATCAGAGGTGTGGTTCTAATTTTTTCTGTGCATTGTGATAACTATTTCCTCCTTGCATTCTTTCTGTCCCAGACACTGTACCAGTTTTTGTTGTTTCTAATATCTGGATTCTCTCACTGTTTCTTTTTTGACTTCTTAGATCTCCATCATATATGAAACTGATGCTATATAAAAACTTTTCTTTGAAATTCCCAGAATGGTTCTGGTTTTCTACTAGATCCTGGTTGATTTGAAGCTTTCACAATGAAAAGATTATATTCTCTTCAAACTAAATACTCCTAGTGTTTTTATTAAAAAAGAAAACAACAAGAAATTTATTGTGCTTGCTGTGGTTTCTATGTTATTAGATGCCATTTGTCCAAGTATGAGTCTATGATGGTGTCGACATATTTACCACACCGTTTATGGATTTTTGGAGGGTAAATATAAAGGCAATGATTCTTAGAGAAAATCCAGTCATAGTTACTAGTGATGAGAAGTGTTAAGGCAACAATAATGTCAGAGAGAGCACTAGTATAGGAGTATGCTAAGTGTCCTTCTTCCAGGGCTTGGCAGTTATGCAATGCTCAATAGGACTCTCTCTAAACAAGTCATTCAGAAACACAGCTCTACTAGTTTATTGCTGAGTTTTCATTTTCAAATACTGTTTCTAGATAGAATAAAGTTCGTAAGATGAGCCCATCTATATTTTGTAATATTTTCATATAAAATATGGTAATATTTTCATATCAAAAGCAATAAAAAATAGAAAGCATATTTTCATGTCCAAAGCAATAAAATAGAGAAAGCAGGAACCCAAACCATAAAGTATGCAATAAAGAAAGAAAGGCGTGGAAGAGATAAAAAGAGCTTTGATGCCTTTCATGTTTGATTCATTTGAATGAAGCAATGCTTTATCCAACAGGGTAAAAATCTTTGACTCTTCTCTAGGCAGAGATGAGATTTATGGTTTATAATTGTGCTATGAATGTCATTGGGAGTATTTTGTCTTGAAGCTGTAGTTATAGTAATTTGGCCTTTGTTTTAAGTAATTGCAGCTGTACCCTAATGCTGCTATGGAGGTGACTTAGAAAAATGAAGAAAGACTTTTGATAATTAACCCCTCAATACTCGATGCCCCTGGTCTCTGATTCAGACTAGGGTAAATTTTATAGATTGATTAGTATTTAACCTTGTTTGAAGGCTCTCATTACCACTATATCAAAGGTAAATGAGAAGTTAAATTTATATAGTCTTGTTGATATTGAATTTAAGATAAGAGGGCATTTACTGTTTAGTGATAAGAGAAAAGATCAAGTTGGAATGGTCTATCAGGTTGATAGATAGTCTAGTAACCAGGTTTCAAATGAAAGCTTGAAGGCTGGGTATGTTTATCCTGGAAACATAGGAGAAAAAGAGAACAGAAATAGATGTCATTAGCTATTTCCTACCCTCTATTGTGGAAGAGATGCCAGTATTTTGTGTAGTCTCAGAAGAAAGAGCTAGAATCAAAGGCATAAATTTCAAGGCAACAGACTTCCAATTAAAATAAAGACAAATTTCCTAATAGAAATATCAGAATTCATAAATAAAATACTTTGTCTTGTGAGTGAGGCAATCTGTATACATAAAAGACTAAGCAACCAGCTGACCTGCCAGTAGGTATAACACACACTGACCACCAGGGGGCAGACACTCAATGCAGGAGCTGCCGATTTGCAGTGACTTGGCAGCGAGGGTTCTCGGGTAATGCACCCTGAAACCAGAGAGGAGGGAGCCCGATTCCTCACGGGGCCACGTGATTCCACCTTCGGCCATGGGTTATGTTGTTGCTGGAGCACTGTTGGGCCTGAATCTGGTTATTGCACATTTGTGTTTGTGTTCCACACTCCGTACAACAGCAACTCTGCTGAGTGCCCTCTCACACTCCGGGACCCCTCAGGGGATGTCAGAGAGCCGGATTTGGCTCGATCCCCACAGGCCAGGCCGAGAGACCCCACCTGCCAGAAGGACCCACTCACTCTGCAGACACCTTTCGAGCTGCAGTGCTGTCCCAGGTGTGGCTGGCCAGGGAGGGACTGTGGAAGGTTGGCTCCAGAGCATGTTTGGCTCATCTTGCCCAGTCCTGCCCTGCCAGCCACCTTCTAATTAATTTCCTTTCAATGTGCACGAATCCATGCACTGGGTCACTATTTATAATGATAAATGTAAAATTTACAAGAAAATAGCATAATATAGTAGATACTAGAGGCCCAGTGCGCAAAAATTTGTGCACTCGGGGGTGGGGGGGAGGGAGGGGGGGCCCCCCAGCCCGGCCTGTGCCCTCTTGCAGTCTGGGACCCCTCGGGAGATAATGACCTGCTGGCTTAGGCCTCCTACTGGGTGGCAGAGGGCAGGCACAATCCCTAGGTGCAGCCCCTGGTCAGGCTCAGAGCAGGGCCAATTGGGGAGTTGGGGCGCCGCCTCCTGTCATGCACAGAGCAGGGCGGATCAGGAGGTTGCAATGCCACCCTCAGTCACGCTCAGGGTAGGGCTGATTGGGGGGTTGGGGCACCGTCCCCTGTCACACTCAAGGCAGGGTCGATGGGGAGGTTGCGGTGCCTCCCCCTGTCACGCACAGAGCAGGGCCAATCAGGGGGTTGGGGCACTGCCCCTGTCACTCACAGAGCAGGGGCGATCAGGGGGTTGGGGAGCTGCCCCCTGTCACTCACAGAGCAGGGCCCATCAGGGGGTTGGGGCGCTGCCCCCTGTCACTCACAGAGCAGGGCCCATCAGGGGGTTGGGGCGCTGCCCCCTGTCACTCACAGAGCAGGGCCCATGGGGGGGTTGGGGCTCCGTACCCTGTCACACACAGAGCAGGGTCGATCAGGGGGTTGGGGAGCTCCCCCCTGTCACGCACAGAGCAGGGCCGATCAGGGGGTTGAGGAGCTCCCCCCTGTCACACACAGAGCAGGGCCGATCAGGGGGTTGGGGCGCTGCACCCTGTCACACTCAGGGTAGGGCCAATGGGGAGGTTATGGCTCTACCCTGTCACACACAGAGCAAGGCCCGTGGAGGGGGGTTGGGGCGCTGCCACTGTCACACTCAGGGCAGGGCCAATGGAGATGTTATGGCTCTACCCTGTCACACACAGAGAAGGGCCCGTGGGGGGGGGGGGGGTTGGGGCACCGCACCCTGTCACACACAGAGCCACAGGGCGATCAGGGGGTTGGGGAGCTCCCCCCTGTCACACACAGAGCCGCAGGACTATCAGGGGATTGGGGAGCTTCTCCCTATCAGGCACAGAGCAGGGCTGATCAGGGGGTTTGGGCGCTGCCCCCTGTCACGCTGATCCCGTTTCCTGGGAGCCTCGCTGCTCCACTGATCCTGGTGCTGGGAGGCATATTACCCTTTTACTATATAGAATAGAGGCCTGGTGAATGGGTAGGAGCTGGCTGGTTTGCCCTGAAGGGTGTCCTGGATCAGGGTGGGGGTCCCCACTGGGGTGCCTGGCCAGTCTGGGTGAGGGGCTGAGGGCTGTTTTCCGGAAGCGGGTGACTGAAGCTCCCAACCGCTCCTTTTTTTCTTTTTTATTCTGGGCCAGCTTTAGCTCTGAGGCCTTGCTGCTGAAAACATCGATACAATGTTTCGGTCTGGCTGGCTGAAGCCCGGCTGAATGAAAGCCGGTTTCTGGGGTTTTGTTTACCTTCTTATTTGCAACATAGTACATAGTTGCTTAGAGTTGCAGCTGAGAGGCTCAGGTGGGGAACATTGGAGTTCGCCGTCACTGGAGCAAGCAAGCCTCCCTGCCTGCTTCAGTGCGTGGCTGCCGGCTGCCATCTTGGCTGACAGTTAATTTGCATAAGGATATGCTGATTAGCCAATGGGAAGGGTAGTGGTCGTACGCTAATTACCATGTTTCTCTTTTATTAGTGTAGATGGGAAGAGTGGTTGAATTTAGATGAGTGGGACAGGTTCACATTTATGCTTTGAACTAAATTATAGGAAAACATCTCTCTTTTTTTAAAAAAATATATTTTATTGATATTTTATAGAGTGGAAGGGAGAGGGATAGAGAGTTAGAAACATTGATGAGAGAGAAACATCGATCAGCTGCCTCCTGCACACTCCCCACTGGGGACATGCCTGCAACCAAGGTATATGCCCTTGACCGGAATCGAACCTGGAACCCTTGAATCCGCAGGCTGACGGTCTATCCTCTGAGCCAAACTGGTTAGGGCAAGGAAGACATCTCTTCATCAATGATCTTGAGTAACTATTTTCTAGTCAGAGGGAAGAGTGGATAAAGACACTATAGAGAGAGACTAATATTTTGTCCTGCTTTAAAAATAGATAGAATATCAATGTGGCTAGACTATGGCATAAGCCGTGACAAGCAGTATTTAATTTAATCTAAGGTCAGTAGAAAGTCATTGAAGAATTTTAAACAGCGGAGCAAAATGGTCTGACTTTTAATTTGTTGGCCATGTGGAGAATGAATGATTGTGTTCAATGGTAGAGGCCAGGAGACCAGTAAGGGGGCTGCTTGAATGGTCTACATAGGGATGACAATCTTTTCTTCTAACATCCAGAGGATTAATATTTTAGACTTTGTGGCCATATAGTCTCAGCCACAACTACTCAATTCTGCCATTGTCCATAGACAAAAACATAAGTGAATTTGCTTGGCTGTGTTGAAAGAATTTGGAAAATAATTAGAGGGAGAGAGTCACAGAGAAAGGCACAAAGAAGTTGGCTTTAAAATTTATAGACCACATAAGCAGGAGGAAATGGTATTGTTAATTAAAGTAGGAACAAAGAAGAGGAAACAGTTCAAAGAAAGATATACATGAAACCATATCTTGACATATAGAATAAAAGTTTAGGCAGTAGATACAATTTTTGGATTTATTTCTTTGGTGAAAATTTATTGAATTAAATATGCCATCTCAGTATAAAAGAGGAGAGTATGAGAAAAGAAGAGAGTTTCAGGGGAATGATTATACTAAAGAATAGTCAGGGTAAAAAGTAGGAGTGGAGAACACAGGGAAGAAAGAATAAAGAGGTGGAAGAGAATGAAGAGGAAGTGTTATGAAAGCCAAGAAGAGACTACAGAAAAGAGGGTGTGGTCAATAAAAAAGTCCAAGAGGATCTCAGAATCTAGTAGGTCATTATGGAAATATGAGTGACTCAGTGCATGGATTCATGCACATTGAAAGGAAATTAATTTGTAGGTGGCCAGTGGGGCGGGACTGGGTGAGACAGGCTGGACACACCCTAGAGCCAACCTCCCATGGTCCTTCCCCAGCGTCTGTGGAGTGAGCAGGGTCCTTCCGACAGGTGGGGTCCCTCGGCCTGGCCTGAGGGGATTGGGCCAAAACTGGCTCTCAAACATCCCCTGAGGGGTCCCAGAGAGTGAGAGGGCACTCTGCAAAGTTGCTGCCGTATAGAGTGTGGAACACAAATGCAAGTGTGCAGTAAACCAGATTCAGGGCCAACAGTGCCCCAGCAACAACATAACCCATAGCCTAAGGTGAAATTGCGTGGCCCCACAAGGAATCAGGCTCGCTCCTCTCTGGTTCTGGGGTGTATCACCCAAGAACTGCTGCTGCCAAGTCGCTGCAGCTCGGCAGCTCCTGCGCTGAGCGTCCGCCCCCTGGTGGTCAGTGCACATCATAGTGACCAGTTGGTTGTTTAGACACTTAGCATATTACCCTTTTATTAGTATAGATATATGAGAGTATATTTAGTAAAGTGTGGGTGTGGAAGGGCATGTCTACTGTGGAAAAAAAAGAGTTTGGAAATAGCTGCCTACTGAGAAAAAAGTATTTAAACATTTATCAGCATGTAATATGATCTTGAAAAAATAGTTTAACAGTCAAAGCCAATAAGCTTCTAATTTTGAAGGGCTGATTATTGAGATTCTTTTGGAAGTGAGGTGTAATTGAAGATTCAATTAGAAGATTTATAAAGTTATCTGACCTTGAGTATTCTGAAAAGGAATTGGAATATGATAAGAGGATGATGCAACATAAAATTTTGTCTACATCAATTGTTAGAAAGGAACTTATAGCCTAACCAATATAAGTCCTTTCCTTCATCTATAAACTGAACTTACACCACTTCTTTGTTGGCTGGCATGAAAATGAAATACATAGAATTTCTGCGTGCTGATGTAAAAATGGTCAGTCAGTGTAAAGTCCTTTCTCTCTGCCTCTCAATGCTTTCAGCAAACCCACTGCCTTATGTACATTTTTTTTTTAGATATAAGGGCAAATCAGGTAGAATGAAATCAAGCCTGCACAGGCCAAGACTCCCTGAAATGAAACATTTGATTAATGCTTCAATTTCTACTAATGGCATAGCTCCTTTTCCAGCTCAGTCAGCTTTGATTTTTCTTCTTTTCTTCCCCAGAACAATCAATTATCTAAATTGTAGTTGTTCTGTAACATGAGTTTGTAGTCAGAAATCTTAGATTTATATCTTATCTCCACTTATTACTAGATATGTGAATTTGGGCAAATTATTTAACCTCCCAGAATCTCAATTTCCTCATCTGTAAGGTGCAGATAACATGACTACTTATGATTACATTTTAGTAATAATTAAATAAAAATCCATGTATAGTGCTTAACTCAGAGTCTGACACATAGTAAAGTTTCAATAAATGCTAGTTACTATGTTAATAATGATGTCAAGATTTTTACATGATATCTATCATGCTCTTTATTCTCCTCTGTACTCAGCTATAAAATGGCACAGACTTTTATAATAACTGGCTAAACTTATGACCATCCCTAATGTCAATCCTTCCAATTTATAATTTGTTGGTACACTATATAGTCTTCAAAGCATAGTTCTCTTGATATCATTATGCTAGGAACTACCTTTAATTTCCTGCAGGATATGTAACAAAATTTTAGAATAGTAGTTATACCCCTCCTCTATAGTTCTAACTTTACTTTCCTCCACTACCCTTTTCTGCATCGGATGCTGACACCTGCGAAAGCAATCGTTCCTATGAGAATTGTCAAGTCTATACTACTGTTAGATAAGGTTTTCTTCACATACCGTATTACCTACACCAAACATCATCACCCCAATAAGACTCCCTTGGATGTGTTTTGGAAGCAGATTTTTCCTTCTCTGCATGAACACATTTAACACTTTCTATGAACTTCAAAGGGTACTTTCTGTTTCATGTTGATTTATTCTTTGCAATAGTCCCCCTCCATCTTAGACAATCCTCTCCTTCACAACTTATCCTGATGTTCATTATATTCCTTCTAACATTGAAGTCCCCTATGGTAAAACTATTCTCTGTTGTTTATGGAACTGCCTGTAAGCTGGATCGATAGACTGTGTCACATAGCATTAAAAGGTAACTTAGACTGAAAAAACTCAGTCAATTGTCTGCTGTTATATAAACAATAAATTTTATTTTCAACAAGTTACTTCAATATTATAATGTCATTTTACTTGATTTTAGAAAACGAAGCTTACCAGCTATGTGGTTTTCCTATATTAGTTTAAGGTAACCACATGCATATATCTGATAGTATACCATTCTCCAGTATAATTAGGCCACTCAAGTAAACTTTTTTTTACTAAGTCACTGAAATAGTTACTCTGTCTTCTACCCTTACTGCACAGTGTCTTTACAATGTATAACTTCACTACATATCAGTGGGTTTGGAAATATATCAGCATTATTCTTACTCATCTTAAGCTACTTTCTCATAGTAACTGAAGATCAAATTGAAGATGAGCATGATCTCCTGTGGAATGATTTTAGACAAATGCCACATGTTTTTATTTTATTTTTAAAATTTAAATCAAAGTTTTTATTGCTGAGGACAAGAGTTACTTTAGGAAAACATTTGAAAAGAAATACTATCATTTCAAGATAATTCACATTTTAATGAGTTCGTTAAACACTACGTTAATAGGTCATTTAAATTGATTTGTACACTTGAAAACATATTTAATTAATTAATTAATTAATTAATGTTTAATTCTTTATTGTTTAAAGTTTACATAAGTCTCCTTTTTTCCCTATTGGCCTCTCCCCGGCCACCCCCACACCCCAGCACATTCCCTCACCCCCTTACTGTCTGTTTCCATTGGTTATGCTCATATGAATGCATACAAGTCCTTTGGTTGATCTCTTACCCCCTCACCCCCTGCCTTCCCTCATAGGTTGGACAGTCTGTTCGATGCTTCATGACTCTGGTTCTATTTTTGTTCATCAATTTATGTTGTTCATTATATTCCACAAATGGAGTGAGATCATGTGATATTTATCTTTCTCTGACTGTCTTATTTCGCTTAGCATAATGCTCTCTAGTTCCATCCATGCTGTTGCAAATGGTAAGAATTCCTTCTTTTTTTTACAGCAGCGTATTCCATTGTGTAGATGTACCACAGTTAAAACCATATTTTTAAATGAGAAAGAAGTGTTTGATTGCTTTCTAACATTGAGGAGAATGTTTTGCATAGCAGAAAATGATTCTTTATGTTGATAAACATATATTCATTTGAAAAAAATAATAAAAATTTTAACCAATATACAGGGATTATCTATTAAAATTTTTACATACAAATATTAAATGCATTAAAAATTTTGAGGAATGTGTTGTTTATCTATTAAAGAATCTTATTCTATTTAAATTGAATTGATAAATTACTGAATAACTTAGAGAAAATATAAATTATAGTGTGAACATTAATTATATTTATTAGCCAGTAGAGTCATTTTTTTTAATAGAGAAATATATGCAAGCATCTTTTGTTTTCTAAAGCTAATCCTCTAAGGCTTTGTGTTAAGAAGTGTTAAAAATCGCTTATTCTTATATTCTGATGAAAAGAGAGAAATTTTCCGTGATATGTAGTTTATACTTGCTTTTTAAATCGAATCAGGCAAACAATTTTAATTAATTCAGACAGTCACTCTATAGTGTCTGTGCCCTTTAGGGACTTTTTCATTATGGATACAAATTTGTTCCTAAAATAATGAGCATGTCATTATCCTGTTTTATTCATTTAGGTGGTCAGAAAGTGAATAAAAAATCATTTGATGGTGAAATAATTCTTTTGATTACAGTAAGGGCATTAACTTTGGTATTTCTGTGTCATTTTCTTGATCATTCTCAAACAATGCTTCTCTGTGCAAGGCAGTGCAGGTGATGAGGGCAGGGATGCCAAGGAAAGCTTAGCATGAAATATGTATATTTCACACTGTCTAAATATAGATTTGGGCTTGCATTGGATAGAGAATAAGTATCTTCCCATCTAAGCATTGCAGGCTGTATATTATGTACGAGAATACAATAAGAAATTAGGAGGCTTTTAATAAAGCATTTGAGTTTAAAAATTTTAATCAAGCTTATATTTATAAAATTTGGGTCGCTCTGTTGCCATTTTTCTTAGAAAAAGACACCCACAATGTAAATGAGTATCAGAAGGCTATTCCACTAACTTTGAGAATTCTTAGAAGAAATATTTGGCACAAGACAGCCCTTCATCATGTAACATTGCTCCAATATAATGCTTCGTATTTCATTTATTCATTCATTAAAATTTTCTTGTGCCTATCAGGTGCTAGAGGGGGAAACAAATGCAGAAACATAGTCAAATAAAGTTCACATTATCATAATAATCTCAATAATGAGTGTGTGAAGGAGGCATCTAAGTATTTAGGCAAAGGAAGCAGAGTGTGCAAAAAACAGCCTAAAAAGAGCAGCATCCATTTGAGAATTTTTGCTAGATTATTGAAACCTAGATATCAATTGCAGATGATGCTTCAGAAATAGAGGTCATGGAGTGCCTTTTATGCAGTTTTATCTTTTTATAGTAACAAGAAGACATTAAATGTTTTTTTTTAAATTACTGCAAAGTAAAAGTTTCAATGGAGTTAGTGAATATTTCCCCAATTGCTCTCTCCCCAACATACCTAATATAATCAAACATGTCACAAACCAAACACGTCTTCTAGTTCCAAACACTGGCCTCCCTCTGTCCTTTATCCCTGAGCTCATTACCCCACACCTGAATTTCTACAGTGAGTGGTAGTTGATGTCTCTGACTAATCTTGAAAACAGCAAACTATGCTTCATGCAGCTAGACTGGTTTTCCTAAAGCGCATTGGTTGCATAGCTCATTGGTATCCTTCACATCAAATATGAATGTTTTTGTATTTTCAGAAACCTTCACAATCTGTCCCTAATTTAGCTTTCACACCTCATCGCTGCCATTCTCCCACAGACTCTGTGTTCCATCGAACCAAGTATCTCAAATTCTACTGAGCGCCATTTGCTCTGTTACCCCTCCAAGCCTGTACATGTGCATGCAGTGTCTACTCCCTGGTGAGTCCTCTTACTCCAGCGACAAGTCTTTTCTTTGAAGATTAAGCTCAAATTTTGTCTCCTACATGAAATTTTCTTTGACATCCAAAGTCAGAGCTGGTCTCTCTCTACCTGGATACTTACAGTATTTAGATTTCTCCTCAATTATAGGATAGTCATATTATATTGATATTTATACATCTGTCTCTTTCAATTAGGATGTAGAATTCAAGGATATACTAGACTTCATACCCTCCCTTCTTCCAGTACCTGGTGTAGTGCCTGGCTCTTACTGATGCCGAGTAAATGTGAAAAAAATATATAGCGTGTATAAGTAAACATTTACCTGTATTCTCAATTGCTTCTTTAAATAATATGTCAACTGTTATTATTACAGATGTGGGAACTGAGGTTCGGAGATATTATTTGATTTGCCCTTTATCACATTGCTAATGATCCACTGAGCTGGGAATTAAAACTAGGCGTTCTGGTAACAAATCCTAAATTATTCTCATTTCAATAATTTCTTTGTAAACTGCAATGTTCAGCAGGATTTTTAATGTGCATAAGAGTTTGTATTTCAAGCAGATAATTTATTTTGGGGGTATAAACTATGGTATATTTTTATGATATGACCCTGTATCCTTAATTTGATTGAAGAACATGGTTGAAACTGGATAATATCTATAAAAATAAGGATATTTTACTAAGTTTATGTATTGGGGACTTATTTTTAGTAAGTCATATCTAAGGAGAATTAATAATCTATTTGTACTTGAGGCTATCACTTTTTGATCAAACGTATGATCTATTCAAATTGCATCAAATTGCATGAAGTTAGATCATACCTTCTTGTCAACTGTATTGATGGTAAGCTGTTAGAAACTGTTTCTTTTCTAAATGTTTTTTATTATTACAACAAAATGAAAGGACACTTGTGATTGGATACCATCACTGCCCATCTTTCAGACACCAAGAAGTTTATAAAAGGGGTCGGGATCCATTTCTGAAACAGTTACTCAGTCATGCCCATTGAATTTGGCTTTGGGGGTGGGACATTTATTTACTCTGTTCTTTCAATTTGATGAGTTTCAAATTCTAAGAAAAAGAAGTCTTTGAAGCACAAACAGAAAATTAGCATTGAGCATATGTCTCTGTTGCTTAATGATGCTTTGTGTAGAGAGAGAAAGGAGCAGAAGAAAACTTTTGAAAGATCTCTGTTTCTTTATATTCTGTCACCTCTAGTTAATTGCATTATAAAAATCAATAAAGTCTAACAAACAAAAAGAAAAATTCCCCAAATTTGGCAGCATTATAAAGCATATAAGTAAAGTTTATGTTTTAAGATGGTAGTTTCTAAAATATCAACCTATGAAGATTCAACATATAGCCCATTCTCAACTTTTATGTGTCAAAGATTTAAACATAAATTTTTAAAGTTTTCTCAAAGCAATTTGAATTTTATGTCTACAAATAAAGAAAGATGAGAGACAACAACAATGAAACGAACAAGAAGCCAGAAGAAGATGCTCAAGAGAAGATGATTTGTCACAACAGAGAATATGGAGGTCAAAATTTTAGGTCAAAGTCATAGGAACCTTAGTGATGTTTTAACAGATCAACAGACTTTTGAAGATGACTTTGCATATCCTTGTTCCAGCTTTATTCATCTTAAGCCATTGCTAATAGTTTTGGCTGTTATGATTATAAAATATTATATTGGTTCGGGTTTCTTCAGATGTATTCCCACAAGTAGAATTGCTAGGTCATAAGGCAGAAACCCAAAACAGTAATTGGAAAACAATATATGTACCCCTATGTTCACTGCAGTGTTATTTACAATAGCCAAGATTTGGAAGCAGCCTAAGTACCCATCAGGAGATGAGTGGATTAAAGAAGCTGTGGAATATTTATAAAATGGAATATTACACAATCATAAAAAGAAGGAAATCTTACCTTTTCCAACAGCTTGGATGAAATTGGAGAATTATTACTCTAAGTGAAATAAACCAGTCAGAAAAAGACAAATACTATATTATTTCACTTATATGTGGAATCTAATGAACAAAATAAACAATGAAACAGAATAGAAACAGACACAAAGATACAAAAAACAGACTGACAGCTATCAAAGGGAAGGGAGATTGGGGGTCTGTGTGAAAAAGGTGAAGGGATTAAGCAAAAAAACCCTCATAGACACAGACAACAGTAGGGTGATTACCATAGGGAAATAGGAGTGAGGGGAGGGCCACGAGGGTATAGGGGGGTAAATGGTGATGGAAGGACTTGGGGCAGTGAACACACAGTACAATATATAGATGATGTAATTTAGAATTATACACTTGAAACCTATACAATTTTATTAACTAATTTATTAACTAATAAATTCAATAAAAATTACAACAAAACATTACATTGAAATTTGGAAGCACAAATTTCCCCAATAATGATAAATTCATGCTTAAAGTATTTGATCCTTTAGAAGCATTTTTTTTTTTTTTATTGATCTCAACATTACCAGCAAGGAAATAAAATGTGAAGTTGTTTTAATGCAATGTACTGCTAAAAAAATGATGATGAAACAAACAACATAGCCATAGTATATAACATCTTGTAGACTAAAAAATACTGATGTGATTAATGATTGAGTAATTATGCACATAATACACATGATAACTGCATTTTCTTTTGTGATAACAGCCTCTCCAAAGACATCTGATAAATTCAAATGAATAAAACAATAAAACAACACAGGATTTCAGAACGACACATTTGAAAAAAAAAACCAATAAATTTTAAAAATGTGATAAAGTTAAAAAATACATATTTATATATTTGCATTATTTTCTCCTCAAAAAGTGAAGTGATTTTTGAAAAGGTTTTGCTAGTAACTAAGTAAACATATAAAGTGACGGAGGCAATTAATTCATACAAAAACTACTTCAACTTCAGTTGCAATTTCCCAACTTTTCTGCCATTTAAAAGCCTGTTGAGTGAAGGGATTAAGAAGGACAGATTGGAAGTTACAAAATAGTCTCGGGTATGTAAAGTACAGGGTAGGGAATATAGCCAATAATATTATAATAACTATGTGTGGTGCCAGGTGGGTACTGGAAATATCAGAGGGACCACTTTGTAAAATATATGATTGTCTAGCTAATATGCTGTGCACCTGAAACTAATACAAAATAATATAGACTATAAACTGTAATTAAAAAATAATTTAAAAACCATCAACAACCAAAAAAAGTTTTTTTTTATAAAAGCCTATTGATCTGGCATTCATTTGCATCAAATCCAAGTCATTTCAGAAACCTGACTTTTTTACTGAACTTGGCCATCACTCCAACACATAAGATGGACACAAGATGGCCAGCAGGGGAGGGCAGTAGGGGGTGACCAGACCTGCAAGGGAGGGAAGTAGGGGGTGACCAGGCCTGCAGGGGAGGGCAGTAGGGGGGTACCAGGCCAGCAGGACAGGGCAGTTAGGGGTGACCAGGCTGGCAAGGGAGGGAAGTTAGGAGTGACTGGGCCAGCAGGGGAGGGCAGTTGGGTGTGATCGGGCCAGCAGGGGAGGACAGTTGGGGGAAACCAGGCCTGCAGGGGAGGGCAGTTGGGGGCAACCAGGCCAGCAGGGGAGGGCAGTTAGGGGTGACCAGGCTGGCAAGAGAGGGAAGTTAGGGGTGACTGGGCCAGCAGGGGAGGGCAGTTGGGTGCAATCAGGCCAGCAGGGGAGCAGTTAGGCATCGATCAGGCTGGCAGGGGAGTGGTTAGGGGCAATCAGGCAGGCAGGTAGGTGAGTGGTTGGGAGACAGCAGTCCTGGATTGTGAGAGGGATGCCTGTTTAGGCCCGATGCCACCAGGATTGAGCCTAAACAGGCAGTCGGACATCCCTCAAGGGGTCCCAGATTGGAGCAAGTACAGGCTGGGCTGAGGGACACCCCCCCGCCATGCATGATTTTTGTGCACCGGGCCTCTAGTTTCCTTAATAAACATTCTTGTTCTATCTACTTGGCTATCCTGTATTAAGAATCTGCTGTAATGATATATGATAGAAAATTCAAACACAGAGAGCCATATGATGTCAAATATAAGTAATACCTATGTGAATATTGCATTGAGCTTCTTTTGTGTCAATACTTTTTTTTCTTTGACAATCTGAAATATCTGACTCAATGATAAAATCAATAGTGTAGTAATTGGAAGAAACCAGGCCAATAGAATGTGTGGTTATTCTGACTGCTATTTTTAGTTCTATTGAAAATAAGACAAAATTACTTAGTTTTTGTTTTTGTTTTTTGCACTGTGAATGAATGAAACTTTTAAAAATTATAATAAATGATGTTATGGAAAACACATTGGGAAAAAGCAGATAAATACATTTTAGTTTCTTGCAGAGTGATGGTGTGACCTGTTATCACAAATAATTAGGCTTATCTGTCCCTAGACTGAGAGCAGATGCCTCTTACTTCATTAGCTACTTGGGGGTGGGGGGAGAAGAAGGAAGCAAACCAAAAAGAAAATGACCACAATTAGGGATCCAGTGGGGAGTCTCAAAACATTACAAAACAATGCAATATTTTCTACCTACTTTTTGATATCATCTCCAAATATTCAGACCCCTGTTAACTGTCATATACAGTATGTCCTTAGAATTGATTCATCAGTACTTCTGCCCTTTGGTAGTAGAGTTGGGGAATAGAGTAGCACTGAAAGAACCATCCCTTGTGGTTAAGAGTAAGCCACAGCGTTGACCTCTATCAGTTTAACTTGTCTTTCTTTGCTTCTAACTAAAGTATAAATCCTTTGTTCTTAATTTACACATTTGAGATTAAGACCTTTGTAACATCTTCCCATCAGGAAAAACACCACCCTGCTGTTCAAATCACTTGTATAATTTGTATCTTTCACAACTGGAACTGCATCATTGCCTCCTCTGCAATTACCCTGCAGTCAAGCCTTTTACCTCATTTTAAGTTTTTTATTTTTTATTCTTAAGCATTTCTTTCCTTCTAATGGGCTTTGAAGGGTTACTTCTAACCCTCTTTGAAGGGTTGGAAATATCTTTTTTACCTATTTATTGGGATAAATAGGGATGCTCTAGCAGTGTACTCATCTATATAATAGCTTAAAAGTATACTAAATTCACATTATCTTCAAAGTTACAGTCAAACTGTCTGAAAATATTACTTACGTGCTGATTTATGTTTACAAAATTGGCTATTTCAAAACTAATATTATCAGTACCTAAGAGGAAATTGTTATTTAATTCTGTCTTTCTCATTGTTATGTTTCCACAACGCTTTATATGTATGTCTGTCCTAAAATTATTATATTTTAAAATGTTCTTATTTGTGAATGTCTTTTTTATTAAATTTATTTGGGTGATATTGGTTAATAAATTATATAGGTTTTAATTGTACAATTCTGTGATACATTATCTGTACATTGAGCTGTGTGTTTACAACCCCAAATCAAATGTTCTTCTATCACCATATATTTGACACTCAACCCTTTACTAACTCCCCCTACTCCCTTCGCTCTGGTAACTGCCACACTGTTGTCTGTGTCTATGAGTTTTTGTTTGTTTGTTTGTTTGTTCATTTGTTGCTTTCAGGTTTACATCACATGTATGACTGTAATCACATGGTTCTTGACTTTTTCTGACTGAGTTATTTTGCTTAGCATGATATTTTCAAGATCCATCCATACTGGCACAAATGGCAGTTTTTCATCTTTTCTTATGTCTGAGGAGTATCTATTGTATATATGCATTACACCTTCTTTATCCAATCATCTATGGAAGGACACTTGGGTTGTTTCCATGACTTGGCCACTGTGAATAATGCCGCAATGAACAGATGGGTGCATATATCTTTATGAATAAATGTGTTCATAATTTTCAGATAGATATCCAGAAGAAGCATTGCTTGGTCATATAGTAACTCTATTTGTAATTTTCTGAAGAACTTCCATATTGTTTTGCATACTGGCTATTTAATTGTACAATGAGCTCTTTGAAGGGTTGGAAATATCTTTTTTACCTATTTATTCTCTATGTGGAGTATATGACCTGGAATGTACTGTTTAGTCAATAAATGTTTTTTGGTTCATTTAGCAAATTTTGGTATACCAAAATATATAAATACTAGAGGCCCGGTGCATGAATGTCATGCACGGGTAGGGTCCCTAGGCCTGGCTGGTGATCAGGGCCGATTGAGGCCTTCTGGCAGCTGGCCAAGGCCTCCCTTCCCTGACTGCCAGCTGCCAGCCAGGGCCTTCTTTTGTTCCATGCCACCCCCTGGTGGTCAGTGCATATCATAGCAAGTGATAGAACTCCTATGGGGAAATTTTGCATATTAGCCTTTTATATATACAGACTAGAGGCCTGGTGCACAGAATTTGTGCATGGGGGAGTCCCTCAGCATGGCCTGCACTGTCTCCAATCAGGACCCCTTGGGGGATGTCTGACAGGGATCAGGCCTAAACTGGCAGTTGGACATCCCTCTCACAATCTGGGACCCTGGCTCCTAACGGCTCACCTGCCTGCCTGCCTGATCACCCCTAACCACTCTGCCTGCCTGCCTACCTGATCACCTCTAACTGCTCTACCTGCCTGCCTGATCCCCTAACTGCTCTCCCTTCCTGGCCTGAATGCCCTTAACTGCCTCTGCCTCAGCCCACCACTGTGGCTTTGTCTGGAAGGACATCTGGAAGGTCATCTGGAAGATGTCTGGTCTAATTAGCATATTGCCCTTTTATTAGTATAGATAATTTATCACATAAAAATATCAGTGAGGATGTTATTTCATAATCTAATTAGATCTACTTTTGTAATTTTCAGTTGCAAATAAAATCCCTGCAATATGAACATATGACCCCTTAACACTAATGTTGAGTAGCATCTCATTCAAAACTTATTGTACTCACCCTAACCAATGTGGCTCAGTTGGTTGGAACATCCTCCTATACACCAGAGGGGTGGTTTGATTCCAGTCAGGACACATGGTTGATGTTATTTTTTTCTCTCTCGCTTTCCCTTCCTCCTCTCTCTAAAATAAATATTAGAAACTTACTATAAGGTTAATTTTTTATTTAGTGTACCCAACCATTTCCTATCCTTTTGAGCATTATATAATGAGTCTAAAGTATCCTTTACTTGAGAGTCCTTCAAATATTTGAAGATAACTATTATTTCTATTTTAACTCTGATTTAAGCTAAACATCCTCACTTGTTTTCCTATTATAAAATGATTTCCAGACCCCTCATCTTTCTAGTATATTCTTTTTTCACTGAGCCAAACTGACTAGAGCCTATATATATATATATATATATATATAATTTCAAAGAGGGAGAGATAGAAACATCAATGATGAGAGAGAATCATTGATCAGCTGCCTCCTGCGTGCCCCCTACTGAGGAGTGAGTCCACAACCAGGGCATGTGCCCTTGACCAGAATCGAACCCAGGACCCTTCAGTTCGCAGGCTCATGCTCTATCCACTGAGCTAAACCAGCTAGGGCTGATGTTTTTTTTATTCTGCTTTCTCATCTCACTTCTCATGGTAACTATGTTTGAAAATTGAATTGGATTTTTCCATACTGTCATCTCAAACATACACACACACACACACACACACACACACACACACAATGCCTCTGGAGTTTTGTTTTATCTCAAAGAAAAAAACAAACTTGTTACAATATTGCTATGTCATTTTTTCCCAATGCAAACATCCTAAGTCATGAGTCATTTTAGGTTACACTCCCATTTAATTTATCAGTAAAATCTCTTGAGAGGTTGCACTCAGGACTAAATATAAATTTGTATATAATTAATTTTCTTAACCATTTAATGTATACCAGACAATGTGATTGGTATTTAAAATGTTATACCATTTTCGTTTTCAAAACAACATATGAGGTAGCTAGTATTCCAATTTTATACGTAAAAAAATATATTTATAGGGGTTAAATTGCTCAAGATCGCTCATGAGTAGTCAGTTGCAAAGCTGTATATATACTTGCTTATTTTCAAACTTGATTCAGAAAATATTTTAGAATTTTTTCTGGGTCCACAAATCAACCATATAACTTAATTGTAAAATTAAAAACTAAATAACAAGACTTAACCAATTTGATTTAGTGGATAGAGCATTGGCCCACAGACTGAAGCATCCCAGGTTCAATTTTTGGTCAAGGGCATGTACCTTGGTTGGGGGCTCCATCCTTGGCCCTGGTTGGGGCACAGGCAGGAGGCAACCAATCAATGAATCTCTCTCACATTGATGTTTCTTTCTGCGTGTCTCCCCCTCCCTTCCACTTTCTCCAAAAATCAATGGAAAAAATATCCTTGGGTGAGGATTAACACAAGTGAATAAATAAATAAATAAATAAATAACAAGAAAAAGCATAAAAACAGAGAACATGAAATTATGTCAAGAATGAGGTAAATAAATAAATAAATAAATAAATAAATAAGTAGATTATGTATTTGTTATAGATACCCACAGATATGGTGCATATATTCTTAGTCATTGATGAGACTAGTTATTAGACCAGTTATTGAATTCATAAAGCCAATAAGATTAAAATTATTTTTTAAAATGCAGTTGAAGTTGCCACTAAGAATAAAAAATTTCTGCTGTCCTTAGAAGAAGGACTCAGAGAATATGTGAAAAGGAACATTTTCATTTATAGGGTTTTATTTTAGTGTCTTTTGACATAGTCAATATTCTGACACCAAAGCCTTAAGCAGTAAGTCAATTTTTGGGGGAACCAAAATTTATTTTTATTTATTTTTTTTTGTGTGTGTGTGTTTTTAGATCAATGGTAAAGTTTAGAACATCCAGAAGAATAAACGGATGCTCTAAACTTTTCACTATTTCTCTCTCTGTCTGTCTTTCTCTCTCATATATGTGATGTATAGTAATTTAACATTATAATAAGAGATTTCTGTATATGTAGCTTATAGTATATGATATATAGATAGTAATTCAACTTTCAATAATAATCCTATGGTAATGGTTATAAAGCATGTATCATTATGAAGACAGCTATTATCTTTGGGAGTTAAATAGAGATCATAGACCTGGGAGTGAAAATGTGATAAATCTGATCTCATTCCAAATCCAGTACTTTTGCTAGTCTGTCTATAAATGTAGACTTTCTGGTGTAGATTAAAGAGAGATCATTATTTGAATTGATCTGGCAATTATACCTCTATTAATATTGACTACGTTTATTATGAGTGGCTAAATATGCCCAACCTGAATTACTTCTGCCTTGCTTTACTTCTAATATATCTCCCAAACCTTATTCCCCAAGAAAAAAACAATCCAACACCAATTCTCATAGTAAATTCCCAGAGGGCAGGAAACAAATGACAGCAAACTATCGTAAAATCCCACAGTAGGTAGACATTCCTGAGCCCACTCAAAGGAGTATGGCTTAGAGAGTAGAGAATGGCTGCCATAGTAATTAAGTTGCCTTAGTGCATTTTTACCAGGAATATCATTGCCAAGCTTGCTGTGAAGCCAGGATGTGTAAGATTTTTTATATTAAGAATCTCTGCTAGTGACAGCAGCAGCAGGAAATCATGTAAACCAGTCCTTCCCTGTGAGTGGAATGACATGCTTATTATTGATGGCAACCCTAAATGTTGCCAATAGCTGTTGTTCTTAGAGAGAAATGATAAGAGTGGTTTAGAACGGACTTATTTTTCTCCCTTGCACACAGCAATGAAGCAGCTTATCTCCATCAGCTGGTTGGGCACAGAGTCTGGAAAACAGGAGAGCTGAAATGAAATAAGAATGAGGCTTGTCCTGGAACATGCCTGAAGTGGGAGGACAGTGGCGGTTAGGGGACCAGAGAGAGTTTGGGCCAGCAGGCAAGTAGAGAGAAAAATATGTAGCTACTAAAACAAGCTGTACTAAGCCTCTAAGCCAAATTCCAGAAATCATTTATGGAGTGTAGCCATTCAGACCAGAAATAACTACAAATGAAAGCAGGCAAGGTCGACCTTATTCTACTTGTAAACAAATGAACTTTCAAAGTCAAGTGAGTTCTCCATAAAACAAATATTAAAAAGAATTTTTTAATTTAAATTATATATATGTATGTATATATATATATATATATTCAACTTCACAATCTATATGAATTTTAAGTATGAGAAAGAATAAATGAACAAATGAAACTCTTTGGAAATTTTAAACTAAATTGTCTTCTTTTGATTATTGTTATTTTTAAAAATGTTTAGAGACAAATACTTTCCAATTGATCTAATCAGATGAAAATAGTGGAAAACAAATAGCTATGTAGAAACATTGACAGATGATTTGGGTCCTAATTCTTTGTAGAAACAGTTTCTAATCCTCATCCTGATACAGTAGGTCTTATGACTGTGGACAAACCACTTCACTTTCTGGATCTCTGCTTTCTCATTTTTCAAAGGCAAGTTAGTATTAATCAGCCCCTAGGCGCTCGCCTAGGAGCATGAGTTCATAATGCTATCTATACTAATAATAGAGGTGTATGTCCCATACACCATCACAGTAACAGTAATGACCAAACAGCAGGCTACATGGGGCAACAAGGCTGGCAGGGGAGGAGGTGGGGGGCAAAGAGGGACGACCAAATGACTGAGCAGCAGGCTGTGTGGGGCTACTAGGCCGGCAGGGGGGGTAGTGAAGGATGACCAAACAACTGAATATCAGGCTGCATGGGGTGGCCAGGCCAGCAGGGGGGCAGTTGTGGGGGGACCAGGCTGGCAGGGGGGCAGTTGGAGATGACCAAGCCAGCGGGGGTGGGCAGTAATGGTGACCTGGCCAGCAGGGGGGAGCAATAAGGGACGATCAGGTAGGCAGGCAGGTGAGCAGTTAGGAGCCACTGATCCCGGATTGTGAGAGGGATCCTGGGTAGGAGAGGGTGCAGGCTGGGCCGAGGCGACCACTCCTGCCATGCACAAATTTCAAGCACTGGGACTCTAGTTATACAATAAGCTACCTTTTAAAAAATATATTGAGATTTATTTCTACTCATATACTCAATTTTATGTCTTAATTAGAAGTTGATCATTTTTTTCAAATCCCTTAGTAAGTTGGGATCACCATTTCCCAGTAATACTTATTAGCTGAGAACATGCCTTCTTAACCAGTTAACTGCCACGATAGTTTGAATTTAATTAAAAAAGGTTCACTGCTTGGATCTATAGATACTTATGTCATAAAAATTTTAAAACTTAAGAAATAAAAAAAGACATGTTGAGATTAATTTTTCTGGTGTGAACAACCAAGGTAAAACATCTTGATTCATTATGTGGCTCTTTCTTTATATCTTCATCTCTAAAGGTACAAACAAGTCCGTTGAAATATATTACCTGTATAAATAAGAGAAATGAGAAACTGGACATAATTAATAATTTTTATTGAACATATTGCTTTCTGTGCATATTAATACCCATGATGACATTCATTTTTCTCTTATTGTCGAGCTTCTGAAAGATAGACATTTTACAATTTTCTCTCTGCATTATAATGTCTTTGATATTTACAATATTGGAAAGACTGTAATTTTCTTGCAATCAAAAACTATTGCTATTTTTCCCCTTAGAGAACAATATTGAACAATGCATGTTCAATATCTAAGTAGTCTGAATAAAGTGTGCAAAATAGCACTTATAAAATTAAGGCATACATAAAAATATACTGCAATTCGTGGAATGCTTATGTATACTTAATGCATTTTCATCTGAAACTCATATCTCAGCATATTGAAATGCAGAAATCATTCAAATTATCCCTGGGTTGACCTGGGCTTTGTGCAAAAAGTTACTTTTCAAAAGATTCAGTAGGAAGAATTTTTAGTGGAGATGAAATTGTTTCTTTTTAAAGTAAAATAAGTAGGTTTCAATAATTAAAGTTACATATATTCAGATATTTCAATAGTGGATAATTGACTAGGATAATTGACTAGATGAAATATCTCTTTTAAGGTAATTGGTCCAAACTCTGAAATATTTGAGCTCTTTCTTATCAATGAATCATATTCATGTAATAAAATAACCAAGCACATAATCACTCAAAAATATTTTAGTGTGAACTCCATGAATGGTATGTGAGACATACACATGATTGAGGTATGACTCCCCACCAAGAGTTTATACTAACATGGGAAAGATATAAAAACCACAGAGTATTATTTTAAAAAGGTAGAAAAAACTAAGTGCTGAGAAGAGATGCTAGCAATGATTGAAAGAAGTTGAGTATAATTTTAAAAGGTGAAGCCTCAGTGGAAGTTAACATATGAAAGAAAAGAAGAATTTTTAATAGTCAAAGAGATCGAATGGTATGTTCTGCTTAGAAACAATCTAGTTCAAAGGGTACATGATTTATCTAGGAAAAAAGTTACATGTGAATGGTCAGTGATTCCTGCATGCAGTGGAAGATAGCCACTAGAAAAGTAATTAACATAAAATTATATAAGGTATTGAACCCCATCAGAGGAACTGGAATTTTATTCTTTAAAACAGACAATTAAAGGCTTTAGGAAGAGGAGTGTTGTGAATCAATCCGTATTTTAGAAAATTAATATAGTGGCAGCTTGTATAAGTATTTAAGACAATAAATCTAATGACAAATTTCCAAAAAGGTGAATAAACATTCACATCAGATTAATTTTTATATTAAATATTTCACAAATGTATAAATTTCAGAATGTTTCTGAGTTTATAAATTTAATAGCTAAATGAAACTTTACTTTAGAAGAATAGATTAAAGTATTTCTTAGAAAACTGAACAGTCACATAAAATTTTATAGAAGAAACTTCCAGGGCTAAGGAAGAAATAGAAATTGCTGCAGAACATGTTACAGTTAAAACAACATAAAAGCCAGGTTAATTGCAAAATTATGTTTTTAAAAACATTGGAGATTTTGGGATGCCATGTGGATTAAAGGAAGGAAAATTCCAGTCATTTCTTTCTCTAGATCATTTCTAGATTCTAATTGAGCTTGTCTCTGCAGAAGGATATTACAAGTAGAAAAGAAACTAGCATGATTCTGTTTGCTGAGTATAGTATGAAAAATTTTGGATTTCCAAAGAATCCCTAAGCCCAAATTCTCCCTGCTGTACATTTTCTGAAGTCTGGATCATGCAGGATGTACGGGTTTCTAGAAGTGGGATTTGAAATTTCCCACCATGTAGGAAATGAAGTCCCACTTTAGGAATGTGCTTGCCTCAAACACATGGCTAGTCACCTCTTTAAAATATTTGCCAAACTTTTAAACAGTATGTAAAACAAAGACCAAAACTCAAAATCTCTAAAGGGAAAATTAAATCTTTCATAAACACTCCATCTAAGGAGTTGGAGATAGCCAGACTCTTATCAAATGCATCAGAAGGAAATACCTGAGATACAAGGCAGAATCAGAAGCCCACTGCATTCTTACTCCCAGAGGGTTATCCAATCTGCCTAAAAAAGAAAAAACAGAAGTCCAGGCTTGTTTCCTGTTATGGCAATTATGAATAAAATTGCCATGAATATTTGCAGGTATATTTTTGTGTGGACATGATTTTTAATTTCCTTTGAAGAAACATCTAGTTGTTAAATTGGTGGGCTGTGAAGAAACTTCATAAGAAATTTTGAACTGTTTTCCTATGCCACTTTGCATTTGTTTTAGTAAGACACAAAATCTCTAGGTGTTCTGCCTGCTTGCCACCACTTAGTGTTACCAGTTCTTGTAATGTTAGCCATTCTCATGGGAGTACATTGGTATCTCCTTTGGTTTTACTTTGCATTTCACTGATAACTAATGATGTTGAGCATGTTGTTATGCTGTTATATGCCAATGTAGGATGTATTTGATGAAATGTCTTTATAAAGACACTTCACTATTGCCACTGTATTTTTGTTAAGTAATTTGTCTTCTTATTGCTGAGTTCTAGGAGTTTATATATTATATATTCTGGACACTATACCAAAAAGGCTGAACTGCAAACTAAATAAAACAACAGAAAAATACCTAGTGTTAGCAAGGATGTAGACCAATTAGAACAATATACACTGCTGATGGTAAGATGCCTTTAGAAAACCTTTTCCCAGCACATTCTAAAGCTGAAACATCAACTCTTTTTCTCATGTAAATACCCCAAAGAAATGTATACATATGTTCACCCAAAAATGTGGAGTAGAATGTTCATAGCAGTATTATTCAAAATAGTCCAACTGAAAACTACTCGGATTTCCATCTATTTTCCAATATGGAAAAAATGAACTGCACTCACACAGTAATAAAAATTAACAATTTATGACTACACACAATATACATAAATCTCACAAACATAATGGCAAGTGAAAGATGGCAGATATAAACAGTATAGCCTATAATTCCATTTATATCAGATAAAAACAACAACAAAAATCTAAGCTTTTAGAAGTCAGGATAGTGTAAAATCTTGATGTGTGAGCCAGCTGACATAACTCAGTTGTTGAGCATCGACCTCTGAACCAGGTAGTCATGCTTGGATTCTGGTCAGGGCACATGCCCGGGTTGCAGGCTTGATCTATAGTAGGGGGCATGCAGGAGGCAGTCAGTAAATGATTCTCTCTCATTATTGATGTTTCTATCTCTCTCCATCTCCCTTTCTCTTTAAAATCAACAAAAACATATTTTCAAAATGTGATCTAATATCTTACAAGAAAATATGGGTGAAAGCTATTTCCTAATTTTAAAAAGCATAGAAATGCACATTTTTATTAAACCAAGAGATAAATTTTTTTTAATTACCTGTGTTTAAAAATATGTATTTTTTTGTTGTAACAATACATTGGGTAAATTTAAGGTTATATCATGACTAGTTTTAATTAAAGCATAAGCTCCAAGTTATGGTTGGCCTGCATAATTTAGGAAAGAAGTTTCTTGAATGGTGTTCGCTCTTGTTCTAGCTGAAAAATAAATTCTGCCTAAAAATATTTTCTAGCATGCTGAACATAATAAAGTTTGTTAGATTGACTACTATACCTCTACAGTGACAAGGCACTAGACATTACCTTGTATCTCTGTCCATGTTTATCATAGTCACTTATAATTAATTGTTAGAATAGGGCAAAATAGCAATAAGTCAAAGGTTATTTGGGTTAGAAAAAATCAATCCTGGAATTGCACAAAAGGTGATGCTCTCTTAAGTTTAAGTGATTAAAGAAGGGATAATTGAATAAATACACTTTGGGGAATAAAGTGGGTGGTTGTGTTCATCTTTTGAATGTTATTTAAAAGTGAAAAGACCCTGATATTTATTTTTTAAAGATACAATTTTTAAGGTAAAATAACTTATGAGAATGATTTATAAATTTGGATTCAATAATTACTTTTGAAGACTTGCTATCCACTTGTAGAGGTCAGTCTATTATACAACATATCAGTGAAAGGATAAAATAAAAAAATGCCTTGAGATTTGTTTTTGTATATACACCATGATATAAATTGGTCCAGCAAATTAAGCTTAGGTTTGCCTACTATATGTATGCATCATTATCAGCACATTTCCAGACACAGGACACTGCAATGCTTTTATAGTTTAATTAAAAAGAGGAAATTTACATCTTAATATGTAACATTTTATAATGGATAATAATGGTTGCTTATTAGCATATCAACAATTAAACATTATTTGCCACTTACTCTTTCTTCAAGTTTAAATGGTATAATTTACATGCTAATTTTATATTAAAAACAAAAGTTGACAAATTGCTGTTAGAATGCAGAGATTATAGTTATGGTTCTTTTTTATTAATTCCATTTTATTAAACAATGATATACTGAAAAGGAATAATTTAAAAGTGAATAAAACAAGCATTTTTACAAAACACACTGTCACTGCTATTTTTACATTATTTTGATATAATGAAGCATAGCATGAATGTAAATATGAAAAACAAATCTCACAGGAAATAAATATCTACCTGTAGCTATTATATTTCATTTGAATGGATTACTTGAATATGATATATAAACAGTTGCACTATTTCCTGTCTCTAGAGATTCTATATAGTTTTTCTACAATTTATTTTAATTAACAGAAATACCAACTGAAGAGATTAAATTGGCCTATTATTGAACCAAAATAAGTAATACATTTTATAAAAACCTACAAGTATTTTTTTCACTTAATGAGTAAAAGCCAAAAAATACTGCTGACTTATGGGTAGCTAAATTCATTTGGCTTAGAAGACCATCTGCTGTGTAAGCAATTTATAATGCGATGTCTAAGTTTAGGTGTAAGATAAAAGTCACAAACAGTGGGCAGTAAATGGACTTAGAATGCAGTCATTATATTTTAAGCCTAAACAATATATTTAAAAAATAGTTATTCTGATTAAAAATGGGGTAATCCCCCACTTAGCCAAGAAAACAGAATGGAGTCTAACATTCCTAATTATTTTTTTCCTCCAAAATAATGAAACAAGTCATTCTACTTACTCAAAGAAAGAGTCAGAAATGTTTTGTAGAGATCATGTGTCTGCTTAAGAAAAATGCTTCCTCATGGATATGACCATGGATTCTAGCAAAAAGATTTAACTTCTCTGAAGAAATTTTATTTGGATGCCTTAAGTCATATATTTTATCATATCTCCTTTTTTTTCTGGCAGCTACTAAACTCTAAGCCTGAAATTCTCCTCAACTCTGCTCTTCTCAAAATCTTTCTAAACCACTAAATGGAATTTCTTTTCTTCTAGGTTGTTTATTTATTTAAAATAATATTTTTGGTTAAATCTCCCTTGAGGATATTTTTCCAGTTGATTTTTAGAAAGAGTTAAAGAGAAACAGGGGGAGGAGAGAGAGAGAGAAAGAGAAACATTGATGTGAGAGAAACACATCAACTGGTTGCCTCCAGCGCATGCACTGACTGGGCTGAGGATTGAACCTGCAACCCAGGTACAAGCCTTTGACCATGAATTGAACCTGCAAGCCTTTGGCCCATAGGCCGACATTATAACCATTGAGAAAACGGGCCAGGGCTGTTTTAGGTTATTTAAAGTAATAAACGCAGGTCATTTGAAATCCTTTTTTTTTTCTGTCAGGATTAAGTTTTAATCTAAAATGTTACCTCATTGACCTCTTTATTGTTAAAACATGAAAACTGAATGAAAGTTTTCTACTTTTTCATAAGAAAATCAGTCTGGACATAGCATTGACAAATATATTCTCTCATGCAGTGGGCTCTCTTTTCACTTTGTTGATGGTTGATTTAGCTCTGCTTTTAATTTTGAGGTAACTCTATTTGTTTATTTTCTGCTTAGTTTCCTTTGCCCTAGGAAATGTATCAGTAAACATATTGCTATGAAAGATATCTGAGATTATGCAGCTTATGGTTTCTTCTAAGATTTTTATGGTTTCACAACTTACATTTAAGTCTTTTATCCATTTTGAGTTTATTCTTGTGTATGGTGTAAGTTGGTGGTCTAGTTTCTTTTTTTTTTCTTCTCATGTATCTGTCCAATTTTCCCAACACCATTTATTAAAAAGATTGTCTTGACTCCATTGTATACTCTTGTCTTCTCTGTTCTGTTTAAGTGATCTATGTGCCTGTTTTTGTGCCAACACCAGGCTGTTTTGAGTACAGTGGCTTTGTAGTATAGCTTGATATCTGGTATTGTGATTCCTACAACTGTGTTCTTTCTCGAGACTGCTACGGCTATTCATGGCCTTTTTTTTGGTTCCATATAAATTTTTTAGTGTTTGCTTTAGATATGTGAAATATGCTATTGGTATTTTTTAATTAAATCTTTATTGTTGAAAGTATTACATATGTCCCATTGACCCCTTCTAGCCCACCTCACTCCCCTAACTCCCAGTCCTTCACCACCCTATTATCTGTGTTCAAGGGTTATGCATATATTCATACAAGTTCTTTGGTTGATTACTTCCCACTCACCCACCCTCCCCAGCATTCCCTCTGAGATGGTAAATGCCATTGGTATTTTAATAGGGATTGCATTCAATCTGTAGATTGCTTTCAATAGTATGAACATTTTAATGGTGTTAATTGTACCAATTCATGAACACAGTATATTCTTCCACTTGTTAATTTCCAAAATAAATAAGAAACTCATACAGCTTAACAAAAGGCAGGCAAACAATCCAATTAAAAAATGGGCAAAGGGCCTAAGTAGACAATTCTCAAAAAGGACATACAGATGGACAAGAGACATATGAAAAAGTGCTCAGTCACTAATCATATGAGAGATGCAAATTAAAATGATAATAAGATATCATCTCACATCTGTCAGAAAGGTTATCATCAACAAATCAACAAACGACAAGTGTTTGCTAGGATGTGGAGAAAAGGGAACCCTACTATAATACTGGTGGGAATGCAGACTGGTGCATCCACTGTGAAAAACATTATGGAGTTTCCTCAAAAAAATTAAAAATGAAACTCCCATTTGACAGTGATCCCACTCCTAGGAATATATCCTAAGACACCTGAAATATCAATCATGTGTTCATAGCAGAGCAATTTACAATAGCTAAGATTTGGAACAATTCAGTACCCATCAGCAGATGAGGAATAAAAGAGCTATGGGACATTTATACAGTGAAATACTATGTGACTAAATAAAAGAGAGAACTCTTACTATTTGCAAAAGCTTGGAGAGTATTACACTAAGCAAAATAAGCCAGTCATAGAAAAATAAGTATCACATGATCTCATTCATGTGGAATCTAATGAACAAAATGAAATAAGGAACAAAATAGATCCAGAGACATAGGAGCATGGAACAAATTGACCAATTTCGGAGGGAAGGTGACAGTTTTGGGTGGGTGGGGAGTGATTAATCTAGAAACTTACATGCATATATGCATATATGCATAGCCCTTGGACACAGAAAAGAGAGTGGTGAAGGCCTGGGAGGGGCTGGTGCAGGTTGGAGGGGGTCAATTGGAAAAACAAAACAAAACAAAGGGTAAATCTGTAATACTTTCAACAATAAACATATATTTTTATTTTATTTTTTTAATATATTTTATTGATTTTTTACAGAGAGGAAGGGAGAGGGAAAGAGAGTTAGAAACATCGATGAGAGAGAAACATCTACCAGCTGCATCCTGCACAACCCCTACTGGGGATATACCCGCAACCAAGGTACACGCCCTTGACCAAAATCGAACCTGGGACCCTTGAGTCCATAGGCCAATGCTCTATTCACTGAGCCAAACCAGTTAGGGCAAGATATATTTTTAAAAAAGGAAAAGCAGTCTGGTATGACGGATTAAATCTAGGGAGTGGAAATGGCATAGGCATTTATTTATTTATTTATTTATTTTTATTTTTTAATAATGACATGCTCATGATAGACCTTTTAGAGCCACAAAAGTCTCTGTCTCACGTTCAAAGAGCCAGGTCTTTGAGTTCCACTGATTGTTAGTGCTCTCTGGGCTCATTAGCTAAGTACTATGTAAAAGCTGGTTGGCTGACAATAGTTTCTGCTACATCACAAATCTCCTTTCTTTAAATCATAGTTTTTTACCTGATTTTCCTGTAGTAATGAAGTGCCCAGTTGAGGGTTATTATATCTTCTTGTCATTTTAACCCATGTGATCCATACCACTGTCAACAGTCTAGGTAGCCCTATCAGTATTCCCTGCCCTTCAATCTAACAACCCATGGAAACTTCCTTCTTGTATCTCACTCCTATTATTCATATTCACATGAAATACTTCCTATACACCTTCCTTAATTTATTTAAAATATTATATATTTTACATATTCATGTTGTTACTGTTACCTTCTCTCATTAGAAGGTAAGCTCCATAATATATATATATTACTGCTATATCTTCAGCACTCAGAACAGAGTCTGCTTAATAGAAAACAACTAATAAATATTTGATGAATCATTAAATGTAATCCTCTGCTAGCAAATGCAATTTCAAGTAGCATTGTGTTGCAGTAGAATGGGTATAAATTAATACAAGATAATAATAAGAAAAAATATTTTAAATGCCTGTTGATTTTTACACTAAAAGCATAGCAGAGATATGATATTAGTTACTGTGGAAAGCAGAATAATGGTCCCACAAAGATATATACATCCAAATTCCTGGAATTTAGGAATATGTTACTGTACAGGGCAAAGGGAAAATAAGGTTGAAGATGTGGTTAAGGTTGCTAATCAGCTGACCTTAACAAAGGGAGGTTATTCATGATTTTTTGGTGGTTCCAGTGTAATCACAAAAATCCCTAAAAGTGGAACAGGGAGGCAGAAAAGGAGGTCAAAGTGATGGAGTATAAGAACAGTTGCTGCCTTTGAAGATGAAGGAAGAAGCCCAGCCAGTGTGGCTCAGATGTTTGAATGTTGTCCCATGTATCAAAAGGTCAATGGTTCAATACCTTTTCAGGGCACCTGCCCAGATTGTTGGTGCAATCCCCAGTAGGCAGCTGATCTATGTTTCTCTATTTCTTCCTTCCTCTCTATCTAAAATAAATAAAAACATATTTAAAAAAAGATGAAGGAAGAAGCCATGAGCCAAGACAGGTAATCAGTAAGAAGCAAGGAAACAAAGTCTCTCCTGAGACTCCAGAAAGGAATGCATCCCTGCTAACACCTTGATTTTAGTCCAGTGAGACTCATGTCAGACTTCTGATATACAGAATTATAACATAATACATTTGTGTTGCTTTAAGCCAAGTTTGTAGTAGTTTCTTACAGCAGTAATGGAAAGCTAATAGTTCACTTTACATTTTAATTGTTGACTCTCTACTGAACAGATAAAAACCTTATTTATGTATTTTTAATTAAAAAGAAATAGTTGCACATGCTTTACTTTTCAAAGGATTGGAGTACTCCTCTGGGTCATTGGGTTATAGACAAAGGATTCAAGAAGACTTATCTACCTTGAATAAATATTCAAGTAGATTAAGATCTTTAGAAGCTATAAAATCTTGTCATTGAAAACAGAAAACAATTAAAATTTATCTGTAACAGAAAAATGTTATATAATTAAAACAAATTCTGAAACAAAACTCAATAAACATTTAATGTTTATTATCCTAAGTATTCTTTCTCAATGTTAATATAGTAAAGCTGGCAAATTCCAGCTAATGTCTCATACTACTGTATTCATTTAAGTTTTCAAACTAGTTGAAAGCTTTTGTTAGTATTATTCAATATTTAATCTTTGCACTTATAAGTGATTATTCACTACAAAATAAGAAAAGATGAACCTTCTTGAATATTCCTTGCTTGAAACTCTATTGCTTAAAATTATAACAATTATTCTGTTCTCCAAATTCCTAAGATTGCTCTTTTCCTTCAGGTAGAGATAACATGACCTGAAAATTATTTGGTGAACTTCCTTTTCCATATGGGTATCTTAGAGTTGCTGCTATATTTTTCTAGATATAATGACTATAGCTTTTGCTCTCAGCAACTATTTCATGGCTATTTCTTTGTATCATATTTTTACATATGCAGAATGTGGGAAGATGTTTTAAAAACTGATAAAGAATATTGTACTCTTTAAGATAAAAGAAAACTTTTTTATATTTATATGACTTCTTTTCTCTCTTAATGTCCATCTATGACTCCTTTTGCAAATTTCCCCCTCCTTAATTTAGTATTGCAATGTTCTAAATTCATGGAGAAAGTCTAAAAAACAAAACAAAAGAACAACAATAAAAAAAAAACATTGTTCTGAGACCTTTTGCACTTATCTTGGTGATTTGTGATGTGGAGATGAACTTTATCCTGTGTAACTGAGAGGACTCTGAAAGGAATGCGTGGATGCCTCAGATCTGCCCGTTATTTTTTTTTTCTATTGCTGTATTGGATCCCTTGTCTTTATTAAAGGCCTATGTTTGTATGGTCTGTGGCATTTCACAATTCTTAATTGTGTGACCCTCTGTAGTTGCTTCAATGTTTGACTTCATTAAAAATCTGAGAACTATGACCTTGGCAAAATTGTTCAGTTTCTCTAGTACCAATTTTGCTTTTCTTAAATCATTTCAAATATTATCCTATTACTCTTGATGTCTATATTAAAAACACTTGAAATTATTCCAAATAAGTGTTCAAGTAATGTATGTTTTCCCCCAATTATAAAAGTAGTAATTTATCTATTTTCCCATTTGGTAGATTCAATATTCTAAAAGCAATCAAGGTTAAGAAACACAATAAAGGCAAGTATAAATGCCACAACCTAAACCAAGTCACCAAAGTCAACATAAGAGTAAGCACCATAATGTTCCAGTATAGAATTTCAATTGTCAAACAATTGAGACAGAAACTTTATTTACTAGAGGCCTGGTGCATGAATTCATGCACGGGTGGGGTCCAGCCTGCCTACCCCAATGTGGGGGCTGATCAGGGTCAGGGCTGGCCGGGGTGGGGCCACAGGAGGTTGGCTGGCCAGCCCCACCCCTGATGAGGGTGGGGGGGTCAATTGGGGGATCGGGCCAACCAGGGGAAGGAGCCATGAGCAGTTGGCCAGCTGTCTCTAGCCCTGATCTGGGGGCAAAGGGGCAGTCAGAGGAGGGTCCTGACAGGGGTAGAGGCTGCAGGCAGTTGGCTGGCCAGACCCACCCCTGATTAGGGTGGTGGGGTGATAGAGGGCAGAGCAGGCTGGGGGCAGGGGCCACGGGCATTTGGCTGGCCAGCAACACCCCCAATTGGGGGGCTCCTAGGGGTGGGGCCAGCTGAGGGGGGGAGGCACCATAGGTAGGTGGCCAGCTAGCCCCAACCCTGATCAAGGTAAGAAGGCCATTTGGAGGCAGGGCTGGCTTGGGTGGGGGAGGGTCCATGGGCAGTTGGCCAGCCGGCCCTGCCCTTGATTGGGGTAGGGGGGCCAATCGGGGGTGGGGCCAGCTGGATGAAGGGGCCGCAGGTGGTTGGGGGGGCAATTGGGTCCCTTTTCAGGCTGGTTGGCCACTGGAATGCACGTCATAGTGACTGGTCGTTTGGGCCGTTACGGTCATTCTGTCATTCAGGTCGCTTGGCTTTTATATATACAGATTCTGTGTGACTGTATAACTGGAAGGAATAACAGGCATAACCATCCCCCAAAAGTTCTCAGTCTTGCATGATCAGGTCATCCCTAAAGAAACCAAAACTTCTCTATATGATCTCAGTCATTGTTTTCTATATGAACACCACTCTCATTCTTCTTTCTTTTTTTCTCTCTCTGTTATAGCCACTAGAACGTAGACCTTTATCACTTATGTGTCTCTAACTCTCATGCTGCTTGACGTATGTTAATCTGATTACCTCTTTTTAAAAAATATATTTTCATTGATTTGAGAGGAAGGAGGAGTGAAAGAGAAAGAGAGAAACATGTATGAGAGAGAGAAACAGGAATCAGTCACCTCCCATACATGCCATTACAAGTGATGGATCCTTCAACCTGGGAATGTGCCTGGATGAGGAATCAAACTGAAACAGTGACCTTTCAGTGCATGGGACAGTGCTCAACCAACTGAGCCATACCAGCCAGAGCTGATGACCTCTTATGATCACAATTTCATTGGTTATATGCACTCTATTTTTATTTTTATCAAAATAGAACATGAACATGGTCAAAAAAGACAAAAAATCAAATTAGATTAATAGTTTTGTAATGTAAAGAGTGACTATCACTTCTCCACTCTGGATTCTTACTACACCAAAGTCATTGCTGTCAATTTCTTCTAGCTATTTCTCCTGGTTTTTACTTTTATTCAGTCACATAATTTTACAAATATTTCTTGAATTTTTTGGTTTTAGATATTCATTATTGACACTCAAGTGTTTTTAAAATATGAAAAATTAGCTCTCTTGACTGCCCTACACCTGAACACTTCAATGCACACATTTCCTTCTGCCATTTTACTCTCAATGTAATTGTAACCTCTAATGTAATCCAATGTAATTGGAACATAATTTTGCTTAATTAAATATATAGTGCTTACCTTTGACTACATAAACTTTTCACAGCTGAGCTACTAAAGAACTATAATTATCTGCAAGGGAGGATGAGTGGAACAAATGAGCGACTAGGCAGAAAGTAGCTAGGTGTTTTTCAATTCTATTTATATTTTCCTGGACCCCTTGCTAGACTGCATTTCCCAGCTTCTCTTTCATTTGGCTGAGTTGACATGCTTAGGTTCAAGAGAAAGGAATGTGATTAAAGTCATATAAATCACCTCCCAGAAATTCTTCAGACTCTTTTCCTTTCTACAAGCTTAAGACATACAAGCATAGAAATCTCATAAACAACCAGATGATGGTGGCTAAATCTCAAGAAGAAAAAGATTGTTTCTTAGGAGGAGTGTTGAATGTAAATCAGAAGTCAATAGACTAAAAGTTAGGTTTTGTCCATTACAAATTTGTTAGGTAACAATCTTGAACACTTGCTATATTCAAAACACTTTCCTATGCATTCTACATGTATTAATTTACTTAATCCTCTAACAAATTTATTAGATTACTAGAGGTCCAGTGAATGAAAATTGTGCACTGGGAGGTTGGGGGTCCCTCAGCCCAGCCTGCCCCCTCTCATGGTCCAGAAGCCCTCAGGGGATTTCCTACTGACGGCTCAGGCCCGCTCCATGGGGAGCGGGCCTAAGCCACAGTCTGGGCATGGAGGCTTGGAGCAGGCATCCCGTGAGTGTGTGTGTGTGTGTGTGTGTGTGTGTGTGTCTGCTAGGGGCCTTCCCCGAGCCATGCCACAGAGGCTTGGAGCAGGCGCCCTTCTGTGTTGATGTCTCAGACTAGGGGAGAGCCCAGCCCTTCCGCCCTTCCTCCTGAGCTGGTCGTGACCGTGATGGAGTCACGACCTTATTTGCATATTACTTCATATATATATATATATATATATATATATATATATATATATATTCTCTTCATCTTATTGAAGAGAAGTCTTAGAAAGTTAAAATGCAAAATTAGTTTATTTGTATATATCTTGTTACTGTTGAAACTAGAATTTTATTCTATGCATTCAAATCCCAAAATTTATTTTTAGTTATTTTAAGCTATTATATATTTTTTTTTAAGAGTTTAAGTGCAGATTTTGGGTATTCTTGCTTATTGTAAACTCCTCAATATTTGTAGGCAATTTCTCTGCTATTATTTGTTTCAGAATTTTATTTGTCCTGAGGGAGTGGAGGAACTGGACATCT
This sequence comes from Myotis yumanensis, assembly GCF_028538775.1. Taxonomy (NCBI): domain Eukaryota; kingdom Metazoa; phylum Chordata; class Mammalia; order Chiroptera; family Vespertilionidae; genus Myotis; species Myotis yumanensis. The sequence continues at coordinate 181,484,150 of NW_027223753.1, forward strand.
GTAGTGATCCTAAAGATTAATTCAATACTTATCCCATTTTCCCTCCTGAAAATTTATGTTGGGGAAGGAGAATTACTTTTTTCTGAAAGTGAATCTGGGGACAACGTATTAAAATATCTTTCTTTTCATTTAAAAAGCTGGGAATAGAATTTTAGTGGAAACCAAGCTGTTTTCTAAATACAGCCAAGAAAGGAATATTGAAAAGAGGTCAGAGGTATCCAAAGTGAAATTTTATTGGGTCAGAATTCATATTCTGACTCCACACTCTCATAGCTTGGCAATCATATTTTCTGTGCAACAATAATAATGTTGCCAGAGTTTTACAAAATGCTTTCTCATACATGGTATATTTAATCCATCGAATAAAACTGTAACATAGGCATATTTACTTATCATTTTAAAGATAAACGTTTTATTGATGTAAAACATAAAATGCACTATTGAAAGTATAGAGCTCAATGGATTTTCATAAAAAATATACATAACCATCACTCAGAAGAACAAAAGTAACATTGACAAACCTATAGAAGTTATCATGCCTTTCTTTAGTCACTTTCATTCCCCAACTATAACTACTCTCTGACTTTTGACACCACAGATTCGTTTTGTCTGGTTTTACATTTTATATAGGTGAAGACATAATGTTTATACTCTTTTGTGACTTAATTTTCCCTTCACATTCATTTATTTTCTTGCATTCAGCAATATAGTTTCCTTTTTTTTATTAGAGAATATTCCATGACATACATATTAATCCTTTTTTCTTAGACATTTGATTGTTTCCAGTTTTGTTTGTTATGAAGCGAGCTTCTGATAACTACTTCTACATGCATTTTGTTGAACATATGTATACATTTCTGATAAGTTTTTATCTGTAAGTGTACTTGCCCAGTTTAGGAATTGCATTTAGACTTAGTAGATCCTATGAGAAAGGTTTCCATTAGTACTGTTTTCTTTAGTACATTGTTTTCATTAGTACTATTGTTTTAAGTTAAATTTATAGGGAGACGAAAAAGCAAGATGGCGGCGATATAGGCAGACGCGTCCCAGGTCTTGTCCCGGAGCAAACGGAGTAAGCAGCTGAAACTAATAACACCCACCCCGAATTGGCAAATTTACTCAGCTGGTGAGACGGTTTGCAGCCGAGAAGGGCAGACCTCCCCTGGAAAGGTTAAAAACCAGGGATCTGGGCAGGAAGTTTGCCAGACCTGAGCCCAGAGGGTCGGAGGGAGACCGCATGGCAGACAGCCGCGTCTCTTGGGACAGACAGAGACCCTGACCGGGGTGAGGAGTTCCGCGGGTTTGCTGGCGCCAGGAGATTTGAGATTTGGATTTTGTGATTGCGGAGAACTGAGACTAAAGGGGGCATCCTGAGGAACTGACCAGACCATACAGTGCCCATAAGAGAGGAGCGTTTCCCAGATCACGCAGTGATGGTAAGAGAGGAGCGTTTCCACGGCCGGCCGGCGTTTGTCTGTTTCTTTGTTTTCACTGAACCCTGCTCATAGGACAGTTTGGATACAGACACTCACCTGTGCTGAAGAGAGGGTGAAGGTGCAGACGAGGGGAATCTGGGGAGAGGCTGAGGAAAGAGGGGGAGCCAGAGGAGGTGGCAGCGAATTGAGTGCTGAGAAACCCCTGGGCCCAGGACTGGGGCAGCCATTCCTCCAGAGGGTGGAATTCCTCCCCCCAGCCCCCCAGGCAAGGAGCACAGCCACACCCAGATTCCACCCTGTATGAGATAAAGGATTAAAACAAGCTGATTAGTCCCTGGGAGTTACCAGGGTCTGGCCTATAGAGGGATTTTCAGTCCCACCAACAACACAGAGCAGGGTAAGGATTAAAAAAGGATAGAGAAGCTGTATAGCCTCAGAGGCCAACCCAAAAACACTGCCACCCAGAGGCTGAGCCACAAACTGACTCTTAGGGGAATACAAATTAAGGCAGACTGGATCACAAATACGGCCTGCTTTAAAATCAGGACTGTGATTTACAACACAGAGGAACAGTGTAATGCAGGGAAATTCAACACTCTCCTAAAGACCTGGCAGGACTAAGGCGAACCAGGCTGAAGAGTAGAAGAACAGAAAGTCCATCACTACTGCAAATTTTTTCTTTTTCTTTTTCTTTTTTTAATTTTTTCACCTTTTTACTAAGAAACCATTTTTTTATTTTTTTTTATTTTTTTTATTTTTTTTTATTTTTTTTTCTCTTTTTCTTCTTTTTCCATCACCTGATTTTACCCTTTCAATTACCACATTTTTATTTTTAACCAGTATTATTACTGCTACCATTTTACCATTTTTTAAAGTGCCATTTTATTTTCTCTTTATTTTCTTTTGGGATTAGTGTTCTCCATACTATTTTCATCGTTCCTTTAGCATTAATTTTCCCTATCTCAATTTCACCTCTTTGCTAAAACCCTCTTCCTTACTTTTCCCCTTTTGGTGTCCTGTTTCTCTTACCCTATTCCTGCTCCAGACTTTCCCAATTCCTTCTTTTTACCCCCTGTCTAATTCCACCCTACTTATATATCCTATTTCCAATCTACTGCTCTAAATCCTTATACACCTATTCTTTATCCTTCTTCACTTTCCAACATTTTTTTTTCTCTTATCTTTCTATTGTTTTCTTGATTGTTGAATATATTGGGTTTTTTTTTTTATTTGTTTGTTTGTTTTGTTTTGTGTTTTTTCTTCTTTTTTAGGACTGGTTGAGACGTTGTTTTTCTTTTTCTTTTTCTTTTTTTTTTTTCTCTGCTGGTTTTTCCCTTCCCTCCCCCACCCCACCCCGGTTATTTTTGTGCTTCTGTTTTCCCTTACCCCTCTGGATATTATTGGTGGTTTGTAGTTTGCATTCATCTCCAGGGATCTGTTGCTGGAATTTGTTGAGATTAGTGGCAGTTCTATTGGAGTTTGCTCCTCTTACAAATAGTCTCTTCCCCACTTCTACTTCATTCTCTTTTTTTCGCTGTCTTTTTTTCCCCCCTCTTTTTTCCCAATTCTATTTTTGCACTCCTTTTTTGTTTGTTTTTTTCTTATTTTTATTTTCTGTTCTCTCTTTTATCTTCTTCTCTTCTTTCTCCCTTATCCCCTAATTCTCTTAATTTGGGTGGTCACCTTTATTTGGGGTTATTAATATTGTGAATATACTTGTGTTCAGTGCCTGGTACGTTGTGCCTTGCTCTGTTGTATTTTGTGCCTTTAAATCAACGCAGCAGATCCAAGCAACAGCAGCCCCCTGATCACCGCAGCCTCCTGATCACCACAGCCTCCTGATCACCACACCCTCTGTCTGTGGAACAGCAGCTGTACGTGAAGCCTCCCCCCACCAGCCAGAAGAGCCAACACAGCTGTGAACAACACCCACCAGAGGAGCTGCTGCCAACTGGAAAGCAGCTGCTACTGCAACCGTCTGAGCAGCAACCACAACCCAAGGAGCCCCTGCTACCCAGGGAGCAGCCACTGAACATCTCAACATCTACATATGTCTGCGAGATCAAACATGGGTAGGCAAAGAAACCCCCAAAGGAAAGAAAAGGAGGACTCGCCAGAAAAGCAGCTAAGTGAGACAGAGATATGCAACATGACGGAAAAAGAATTCAGAATAAGGTTCCTAGAGTACATGCACCAGATGTTCAAGAAGCAAGAAGAAACAGATGAAAAACTCAACTACTTATGCAAGAAGCTAGAAGAAACAGATGAAAAAATCAACAACTTAAGTAAGTCCCAAGAAGAAATGAAGAGCGACATAGCTTCAATAAAAAACTCCATTGAAAGTATCAACAGTAGACTGGGAGAAGCAGAGGACCGAATTAGTGAATTAGAAGACAAGGAAGCAAAACACACTCAAACTGTACGGCAAATGGAGAAAAAAATTAAAAGACAGGAGGAGAGCCTAAGGGAACTTTGGGACAACATGAAACGAAACAACATACGAATAATAGGGGTGCCAGAACAACAGAAAGATGAACATGGATTAGAAAACCTATTCGAAGAAATAATATCAGAAAACTTCCCTGAGGTGGGGAAGAAAAAAGTCACACAAGCCCAGAGAGTCCCAAACAAGGTGAACCCGAAAAGACCCACACCAAGACACATCATAATTACCATGGCAAATGTTCAGGATAAAGAGAGAATCTTACAGGCTGCAAGAGAGAGACAGAAAGTAACCTACAAGGGATCTCCCATTAGATTATCAAATGATTTCTCAACAGAAACACATCAGGCCAGAAAAGAATGGACAGAAATCTACAAAGTGATGCAAAGCAAAGGACTGAATCCAAGAATACTCTATCCAGCAAGGCTATCATTCAAAATTGAAGGGGAAATAAGAAGCTTCACAGACAAAAAAGGGCTAAGGGAGTTTATCACCACCAAGCCAGCCATGCAAGAAATGCTAAAGGGACTGGTGTAAAAAGAAGAAATATCAAGCTCAGAAAGAAAACAGCCACACACACACACAAAAAAAGACATGGCTACAAACAAGTACCTTTCAATAATAACTTTAAATGTAAATGGACTAAATGCTCCAACCAAAAGACATCGAGTGGCTGAATGGATAAAAAAACATGACCCATACATCTGCTGTCTACAAGAGACCCACCTCATTAGAAGGGACTCACACAGACTGAAAGTGAAGGGATGGAAAAATATCTTTCACACAAATGGAAAGGAAAAGAAAGCTGGGGTAGCAATACTTATATCTGACAAAATACATCTCAAAGTGAAGGCCATAACCAGAGATAAGGAAGGCCACTTCATAATACTAAAGGGATCAATACAACAAGAAGATATAACCCTGGTAAACATATATGCACCCAATGCAGGAGCACCCACATACATAAGAAAACTTCTGGAAGATATCAGGGGAGAGATCGACAACAATACAATCATAGTAGGGGACTTTAATACACCACTGACATCACTGGATAAATCCGCTAGACAAAAACTCAGCAAAGAAACAGCAATCCTAAATGACTCACTAGATCAGATGGACTTAATTGACATCTTCAGAACACTTCACCCCACAGCTGCGGAATATACATTCCTCTCAGGTGCTCATGGGACATATTCAAAAATAGACCACATATTGGGTCACAAGCAAAGTCTCCACAAATTCAAGAAGATTGAAATCATAAAAAGCTTCTTCGCAGACCACGATGGCATAATGTTAGAAATAAACTACAATAAAAACAACCCAAAATACTCAAACACTTGGAAGCTGAATAGCATGTTATTAAATATTGATTGGGTTACCGATGACATCAAAGAAGAAATTAAAAACATCCTGGACACTAATGACAATGAAAACACAACAATCCAAAACCTCTGGGACACAATGAAAGCAGTCCTGAGAGGAAAGTTTATAGCTCTACAGGCCTATCTCAAAAAACAAGAAAAAATGGTAGTCAATCATCTAACTCTACAACTCAAAGAATTAGAAAGAGAGCAACAAGAAAACCCCAGAGTGAGCAGAAGGAAGGAGATAATAAAGATTAGAGCAGAAATCAATGAAATAGAGACCAAAAAAACAATACAGAAAATCAATGAAACCAAGAGCTGGTTCTTTGAAAGGATAAACAAGATTGACAAACCCCTAGCCAGGCTCACCAAGAAGCAAAGAGAGAGGTCCCAAATAAACCAAATCAGAAATGATAGAGGCGAAATAACAACAGACCCCACAGAAATACAAATGATTGTTAAACAATACTACGGGCAACTCTACTCCAACAAACTAGACAACCTGGAGGAAATGGACAAATTCCTAGAAAAATACAACATTCCAAAACTCAATCAGGAAGAATCTAAAAACCTCAATAGGCCAATAACTATGGAAGAAATTGAAGCAGTCATCAGAAAGCTTCCAGCAAACAAAAGCCCAGGGCCAGACGGCTTCACAGGGGAGTTCTACCAAACGTTCAAGGAAGAACTAAAACCTACCCTCCTCAGACTACTACAAAAAATTCAAGAGGAAGGAACGCTTCCAAGCTCATTCTATGAAGCCAGCATCACCCTAATACCAAAACCAGGTAAAGACATCACAATGAAAGAGAATTACAGGCCAATATCCCTCATGAACATAGATGCCAAAATCCTCAACAAAATCTTAGCAAATTGGATCCAGCAGTACATCAGAAGGATCATACACCATGACCAAGTAGGATTTATCCCAGAGATGCAAGGATGGTACAACATCCGTAAATCAATAAATGTGATACATCACATAAACAAATTGAAAGAAAAAAACCACATGGTCATATCAATTGATGCAGAAAAAGCATTCGACAAAATCCAACACCCATTTTTGATAAAAACTCTCAGAAAGGTGGGAATAGAAGGATCATACCTCAACATAATAAAAGCCATATATGACAGGCCCACAGCCAACATCATACTCAATGGACAAAAACTAACACCATTTCCCCTAAGAACAGGAACAAGACAGGGATGCCCACTCTCACCACTCCTGTTCAACATAGTACTGGAAGTATTAGCCATTGCAATTAGGCAAGAAGAAGAAATAAAAGGCATCCAAATTGGAAAAGAAGTAAAACTGTCCTTATTTGCAGATGACATGATATTATACATACAAAACCCTAGAGACTCCATCAACAAGCTACTAGACTTAATACATGAATTTGGCAATGTAGCAGGATACAAAATTAACCCCAAGAAATCTGAGGCATTTCTATACACCAATAGTGAACTTTCAGAAAGGGAGATCAGAAAAACAATCCCATTTACCATCGCACCAAAAAAATTAAGATATCTAGGAATAAACTTAACTAAAGAGGTTAAAGACCTCTACTCAGAAAACTACAGGACGTTGAAAAAAGAGATAGAGGAAGACATAAACAGATGGAAGAACATACCATGTTCTTGGATTGGTAGAATCAACATCATTAAAATGTCCATACTACCCAAAACAATCTATACATTCAACGCACTTCCCATTAAAATACCAATGGCCTTCTTCAAAGATCTAGAACGAACTCTCCAAAAATTCATCTGGAATAAAAAAAGACCCTGAATAGCTGCAACGATCCTGAGAAAGAACAAAGTAGGTGGGATCTCAATTCCAGATATCAAGCTGTATTACAAAGCCACTGTTCTCAAAACTGCCTGGTACTGGCACAAGAACAGACATATAGATCAGTGGAATAGAATAGAGAGTCCAGAAATTAGCCCGAACCAATATGTTCAATTAATTTTTGACAAAGGAGGCATGAACATACAATGGAGCCAAGACAGTCTCTTCAATAAATGGTGTTGGGAAAATTGGACAGACATATGCAAGAAAATGAAACTAGAGCACCAACTTACACCATACACAAGAATAAACTCAAAATGGATAAAGGACTTAAATGTACGACAGGAAACCATAAAAATTCTAGAAGAATACAAAGGCAACAAAATCTCAGACATATGCCAAAACAATTTCTTCACTGATACAGCTCCTAGGGCAGTTGAAACTAAAGAGAAACTGAACAAATGGGACTACATCAAAATAAAAAGCTTCTGCACAGCAAAAGAAACCATCAACAAAACAACAAGAAAACCCACCTCGTGGGAAAACATATTTGCCAACGTCATATCTGATAAGGGCTTAATCTCCAAAATTTATAGGGAACTCATACAACTTAACAAAAAGAAGATAAACAATCCAATCAAAAAATGGGCAAAGGATCTAAATAGACACCTTTCAAAAGAGGACATTCAGAAAGCCAAGAGACATATGAAAACATGCTCAAAGTCACTAATCATCCGAGAGATGCAAATCAAAACAACAATGAGGTACCATCTCACACCTGTCAGAATGGCCATCATCAACAAATCAACAAACAACAAGTGCTGGAGAGGATGTGGAGAAAAAGGAACACTTGTGCACTGCTGGTGGGAATGCAGACTGGTGCAGCCACTATGGAAGGCAGTATGGAGGTTCCTCAAAAAATTGGAAATGGAACTCCCATTTGACCCTGTGATCCCACTTCTAGGAATATATCCCAAGAAACCAGAAACACCAATCAGAAAGGATATATGCACCCAGATGTTCATAGCAGCACAATTCACCATAGCTAAGATCTGGAAACAGCCTAAGTGCCCATCAGTAGATGAATGGATTAGAAAACTGTGGTACATCTACACGATGGAATACTATGCTGCTGTTAAAAAGAAGGAACTCTTACCATTTGCAACAGCATGGATGGAACTGGAGAGCATTATGCTAAGTGAAACAAGCCAGTCAATGAAGGAAAAATACCACATGATCTCACTCTTTCATGGATAATTAAGACCATTACAAACTTTTGAACAATAATAAATACAGTCGCAGAGCTACCTCAAACCGATTGTCGGACTTCAGTGGTAAGGCCAGGGAGGGTTGGGGGACAGGAGGGAGGGGAGTAAGAGATCAACCGAAGGACTTGTATGCATCCATATAACCATAACTAATGGACATAAGACACTGGGGGGTAAGGGAGGGCAGGGGCTTGTCAAGGGTGGGGGGGAAAAAAGGACACATATGTAATACCCTTTGTAATGCTTTAAGCAATAAAAAAAAAAAAATTTATAGGGAGACATCTATAATAATTAAAGCATAATACGCTAATTGACCAAACGGCCTAACAGCAGAACAACTATCCGGGCTACCACGCTATGACACCCACTGGCATCAGGCCAACCAAGGTGGGTGCAATACAATTGGTCGGGGGCTTGGCCATTGCCCTATGATCGCCCCACAGAGGGAGGCCCATGCCACTGGCTGGTGAGGTGATCAATTGGGGGGCTCCACGATTGCCCCAAAGAGGGAGGTCCAGGTCACGACAGGTGGGCTGTGGCAGTGGGTGGGGCCTCCCTCTGTGGGGCATGATCAATCGCCCCAAAGAAGGAGGCCCAGGTTACCTGGTGGTGGTGCTGCAGCAGTTGAGCAGGGCCTACCTCTGCAGGAGTGATCAATTGTGGGGCTCCTGGACTGTGAGAGGGTGCAGGCCGGGCTGAAGAACACCCCCCACCCCAGTGTACAAATTTTGTGCACCCGGCCTCTAGTTGGGTGATAATACCATACATGTTTCAAGTGTACAACTCTATAACACCGTCTGCATGGTTAATTTACCACCCATGTTGAAAGGAAGTAGTGATAGAGATCATTTTTATCTCATCACTAATCTTAGTGGTAATGTTCTCAGTACTTGACCTCTAAGTATGATGTTCACTATGCATTTCTTCTCGATTGACTTATTAAATTGGTGAAGTTACTTTTTTTTTTTAATTAAATCTTTATTGTTCAGATTATTACATTTGTTCCTCTTTTTTCCCCCCCATAACTCCCCTCCTTCCAGCTCCCACCCCACCCTCCGCCCTCACTCCCCACCCACTGTGTTCATCCATAGGTGCACGATTTTTGTCCAGTCTCTTCCCGCATCTCCCACACCCCTTTTCCCCCCAAGAATAGTCAGTCCATTCCCTTTCTATGTCCCTGATTCTATTGTAATCACCAGTTCATTCTGTACATCAGGTTATTTATTCACTTGATTCTTAGATTCATTTGTTGATAGATGCATATTTGTTGTTCATAGTTTGTATCTTTACCTTTTTCTTCTTCTTCCTCTTCTTAAAGGATACCTGTCAGCATTTCATATAATACTGGTTTGGTGGTGATGAACTCCTTTAGCTTTTCCTTATCTGTGAAGCTCTTTATCTGACCTTCAATTCCGAATGATAGCTTTGCTGGATAAAGTAATCTTGGTTGTAGGTTCTTGCTATTCATCACTTTGAATGTTTCTTGCCACTCCCTTCTGGCCTGCAAATTTCTGTTGAGAAATCACCTGACAGTCATATGGGTATTCCCTTGTGAGTAACTGAGTTTCTTTCTCTTGCTGCTTTTAGGATTCTCTCTTTGTCTTTTGCTCTTGGCATTTTAATTATGATGTGTCTCAGTGTGGTCCTCTTTGGATTCCTTTTGTTTGGGGTTCTCTGCGCTTCCTGGACTTGGAAGTCCATTTCTTTCACCAGGTGGGGGAAGTTTTCTGACATTATTTCTTCAAATATGTTTTCAATATCTTGCTCTCTCTCATCTTCTGGTACCCCTATAATTCTGATGTTGGTACGTTTGAAGCTGTCCCAGAGGCTCCTTACACTATCTTCGTATTTTTGGGTTCTTTTTTCATTTTGCTTTTCCGGTTGGGTGTTTCTCGCTTCTTCGTATTTCAAATCTTTGACTTGATTCTTGCGCTCCTCTGGTTTGCTGTTGGGAGTCTGTATAATATTCTTTATTTCAGTCAGTGTATGCTTACTTTCTAGATGGTCCTTTATCACACTATCGAGGGTCTCATTAGATTTCCTGTACATCTCATCAAGTTTATCGACAGACTCTAGAAGCCTCTTGAGAGACCTCAAAAGTGTGGTTCTGAACTCAATATCCTCCCTTGATAGTTTTGTCCTGTTTGTCTCCACATTTTTTACGCTTTCTTGGTACACCCCCTAGTGGTCTTTGTGCACAGTCTTATTGTAGTTAAGCCTTGATTGTTATAGTTAATACTAGAGGGATTTGACCTCCAGGCCGACTGGCTGTGATAATCAGCTGTTTGCAGTGGAAGAACTTGTGTCCTCTAGGGAGGTGCTAATCTAGCCTTTGCCTGAGGCTATCCGGCAAATGCCTCTGTGCAGGGCTTGGGCGGGGTGGGTCCCACGGGATCAGCAGGGCAGAGGAGGGAGCAGTTATGGCTGCTCTCAGTCTGTCCCCAGGGGCTCTGCCTCTCTGTCCCAGCAACAGCTACAAACCTCGGAGGGACCGTATCCAGACAGTCCTGCTTCTCTCGTTTGAGTCTGGGTCCCTAGAGACTCACCCAGATCTGGAGCTCTGAGTCTGAGGCTCCCTCCGGATTGAAACAGACAACCGCGCCATCAGCCACCAGCCCGCGCCGCGCACACTCCACACCTTAGTATTTTACTTCAGCACTGCGCCTCCTCTGACTCTCGGTTCCTCCTAGTTGTAGAACTTCCATTCAGCCAGCCTTCCTGTGGTTCTGGATGATGTCCGTTCCGTCTTTTAGTTGTATTTTTGAAGTGGTTGTTCGAGGCAGCAAACTCCGGCATTAACGTATGCCGCCATCTTGGTTTCTCTGGTGAAGTTACTTTAATTCCTGATTGTATATGTATTGGTGTTGGAGTAAGTTCCTATTTGATCCTGCTCCACTACACTGACTGTGGGACTTCAGTTCCCCTGCCAGAAACTGGACCTTCATGGGGGCTGGGTATTAGATGGAGAAGACATGAGCAATCATAGGCATATAAGAGAGGCTCTGTTGCAGACCAAGTAGCCATTGCTAACAAGGAGCCATCAGACAAAATATTTTTAAAAAATTATTTTTATTGATTTCAGAGAGGAAGGGAGAGGGAGAGGAAGATAGAAACATCAAAGATGGGAGAGAATCATTGACTGGCTGCCTCCTGCACGACCCCTACTGGGGATTGAGCCAGAAACCGGGCATGTGGCCTTGACCAGAATTGAACCTGGGACCCTTCAGTCTGCAGGCCAATGCTCTATCCACTGAGCAAAACAGCTAGGACCAGACAAAACATTTTTAAGTAAGAATCTGTTATTAGCATATAATTATGCTTTTGTTTTTAGAAAAGGCATTTAATCTTAATTTTAAAGTTTTTTTAATATACAGTTACAGATACATGCATATGTGCATTTATGTAATAATTTTTTTAAATGATTGAGTCTTCTATAGTACTATAAAATATACTATTGTAATAGTTTTAGATTCTTTAATATGTCTTAACATATTATTCAACTTATTATGGCATTTCCCATCTTATTAAGCACTTGAAAAGATTATTTTTATGGTTTCAAAGTATTCCATTATGCAGTGGCATCATTTATATTACAGTTGTTATATTCCTCAAAATATAGATATTTTTCTTGTTTTAGTTTAATTTTTCTCTAACATGCATATTTATATATCATTTTAAAACTCACTCATTGTTTCCTTAAAGTAGTCTCTGAAAATTGGAATTACCAGGCCCAAAAGGGTAACCTCTTAAAGGCTCTTGATGTCTAAAGAAGATAAAATATTTTTACTTCCATTCAAAGATGAATAAACTGAGGAGGGTAGGTAATGCAGAAAATCAAATCTAGTCTCTCTCAGAGGTGACATAAAAGCATATTTCACTGAGTCATCCTCTATAATTTGGTCCCTTGTTAGTGAGAAAATTTTATGTTATTTTATTACTATAAGAAATAAAAAGTCATTCAGTGAAAATATTATATATTTCAGAGTGAACAAAACATTTTAAAAAACAACATAATGTGTTGTGATATGGAATAACTGATGTTATTTTTTTCAGAAAGTAGGGATATTAATCTTAAAAAAGAATCAGCTACTTTGCCTCACAGGTCATTTTCAGACCCTTTCAAATGCATCAATGTCTTCCTGACCATATCAATATTATTTTTAAAAGTTAGACAATGAACTTAAATTGTTTGAAGATGGCAGGTCATTTACTAAAAGAAGAAAAACATATGAATCCCGAGGGATATCTTGACCCACTAACAATAGGACACAGACCTACACTGAATGATAATTTAGAGCTATTACTAAGATAATTAGAAAGCCAATCTGCTGCCGGAAGGGTTAGACCTTAGCTTCTCAATTTATTGAAAAGCAGATCCTGATCTGTGAATGAAAATAGTCCAAAGTTTACTACTATCATAACCCCAACATCTGCCTGCCATGAAAAGGTAATCATGTAGTATAAATTAATTTCAATTCTTCAGGTAGTGTAGAGTTTTACCAGATAATTACATTATTTACATTTATTTTCATATTGTACTACTTACAACATGAAAATAATGTTTCCTGATATTCAACAACAGATACTAGGGAAAAGTATTTTACGAAAATTACTTCTCTATGACTTTTAATCAGAACGATTTTTTAATACACAGTATCTCTTTCTAGTTTTCACTGTGCTACATTGACAAGAGCCGGGTGAAATTATGAATAAAGTCATTGTATTGGATAAAATCACCTCTACAACAATACTGAGACCTTGTCAAAAGAATTCTTATCATTTATGTTACCAAAACATGCCAATCTATTTAGAGATAAATAAGGACAGTTTTTTCTCCATGTGGAGATCTTTTTCTGTAAGCAAAGCTTCTCTAAGAAGCAGCCAGCTGCTGCCATTGGCTAATCTAATATGAAGGAAAAGGAGACCAGATAATGATAACCAATGGTGCTTCCCTCACACTCATCCATCTCTCTCCCTCTTATATATACTTTATATGAGATAAAGCAATTTGGATTTTCCAGTTATTTTCTTACTGATAAAGAGATATTAATAGTAAGATAGACCTGAAACATATGACTTCTTCTTTGGACAAATTTTCTTATCAGAATTGAATGAACATTCTTAATTCCCTTGAAAATGGTTTTATAGATGTTGTTGTTAACTATCCTTTAACTATATTATTTGCATTTTAAATTGGAGAAACTATGCAGTTAGGTAGAAAGACATATGAGTCAGGCATCAAAACACCTAGTTTAATTTAAGCTCTACCACTCTGCTTTCTATCCTTGGGCAAGCAATTAATTTCTTGGACAATTATTTTCCTCTTTTTACAAATGGATATTCAAATTGATGAATCTCTAAATTTTTCCAGTTCTAAATTTCTATAAATTCTTATTAAGAGTTAAAAATATCAAATGTCTTGGGTACTTATGCATAACTCTGTATTAATTTCTATTCTTCAGAAATACAGGAAGGAAGCTTAATATTGATATTCTGAAAACTGGTGTCCTAAATAATTGTTATTGAGGTAATAATACTTTGGTGAGAATTAGGATATATTTGAAGAGTGTATAAAATAGAAAGTCATCATAACATCTAAAATGTGATAAATTGCTGGTTATTAAGTGCAATTTATCAACCCAAGAACCAATGCTCATGAAATAATATTTTAGATTAAGCTTCCCAAAGCAGTTAGTACCAGTAAGTTTATTTATTAGACAAAAACAATTTTATCTTGTCATATAGATACTGGTATGAAACTATTCTTTTCTAGTTCTAATTTATAATAACTAGTGTTACAATTCAACTACCAGGTTGTGAAAAAGTATTGACTATATATGTTTTATGCAGATATAATTCATAGTTCAATTATATTTCATAAACAAATGTATTATAACCTTTATTCTTAAAATTAACAACAGTTAACACAGCCTATAGAAGCAATTTTACCTTTCAAAAGGAAAATAAATCCACATAACTTCAAGCTAATAACTGAAATGCAGGTTTGGAAAATATTCAAAATATAGGTGGTATATTTATAGGAGAAGGCCCTAGGTATGCATGTTTTTCTTTTATGATCCATAACTCTTCTTTCCCCAGATTATAATACTGATTATTAATGTATAGAGGCCCAGTGCACAAAATTCATGCACTGATAGGGTCCCTAGTGGCTGGGGCCTCCCTCCCTTCCCCCAGCCAGCCCAACTCCCTGGTCAAACTCCCGGATTACCTCCCAGTCAAGGGGACAATTTTCATACTATGCTTTTATTATATAGGATACTTTATAATATTGATTGATTTATACTAGGAGTAGAAATAACTCCCCAATATTTTATTCCTGAATGTGCTTTTACATGAAAGCAACATATATTGTCACTTGTATTATGAATTTAGCTACCAATTAATTTCCTGATCCTCATTCATTCTGACCCTCAGTCCTCCATGTTTAATTCTAATACATATACTAACAAGAAAAATCTTTAGGGAAATTTTTGTTCAAATGATATTTTCTACTCTTGAATGGAGCTAGATAGAAGGAGACAATGTCTTTAGCATTGACCCAAATCTAACATAAAATCAAACACAAAAAACAAAACAGAATTGACTCAGCATTTATTTATTTATTGATCCAGATGATAATGTGATATTGCTAATAGAGCAAAAAACAAAACTGAAGATATCATATTTTATTTCAGTGAATTTATTCTGGTTATATACCTAATTCCTACTCTAGTAATTTTTTTTTTTTTTTGCATGATAACATACTATGAGTCATGTTTTTGTGACCCAATAATTAGTGGAAATATTTCTGCCCTTAGTAGCTTAAAGGAAAAAAAATAGCACTTTGAAAATCATCCCAAACTCCACCCTCTAAAAAAAATCTTTTTTCTGGTCTGAGACATTATTTTGTCATTGAAGACTTATAAACACTCAGAGCTCTGGATCTTGGAATGATGCGTTTGGTGGAAGAATTAATTTCAGAGAATAAAAGATTTTCACATATATTTATATGTATATTAGTAGCCCATTGCACAGTAAAAAAATATATAATTGCCTGTATAAAAATTGTGACTTATTGGCTCATATCATACCTTGCTTCTCTTTTACTACATGAAATTTTTCTTTTGTGCCACAATAACACCATGTCTTACTGACCTATGAGCACTGGTCTGGACACTTCCTGTTCCACTATAGTTTAAAGGAACCATAGATGCTTCAGTAAACTGATCGTTTACAGCCTGTGATTTTATTTTAAAATAATAATGACTGATGATCACCCCATCTCTGCCGAGGAATTTTATGTCTGCAATCTGTAAAAACAAGTGTGGAGATAGAAGAGGGCCAGGTAGAGAGGGATGGGACCTCAGGGGCTTGCTGATCTCACACTGTTCTGAGAAACATCACAGACACAGACAAAGTGACCTAGAACTAGACCCAGCTGGGTGGGGAAGACTAGATCCAGCTAGTGGAATTGCTAAGGCAACCAAGCTGGGCAGGGAAAGAAGGGTGCACTTGCAGGAAACGGAACTTTAAAATGTATAACTGGCCCTAACTGGTTTGGTTCAGGGGTTATAGCATTGGCCTATGGACTGAAGAGTCCCAGGTTCTATTCCTGTCAAGGGCACATGCTCGGGTTGGGCTCGATCCCCAGTAGGGGCATGCAGGAGGCTGCCAACCAATGATTCTCTCTATCATCATTGATGTTTCTAACTCTCTCTCCCTTCCTCTCTGAAATCAATGAAAATATATTAAAATGTACAGATGTTGCTAAGACAGGTAGCTTACAGAAAACCGTTCACAAGGCAGTGAGGTGTACTAGTATAACCAGCCCCAAGGATGTTAGTAAGACAGAATTCTTTGAAAGGACCAATCAGGAGCTAGCAAGGCATGTACTGTATCTATCCATGGACAAAGAAACACATGCTCTCTTTTTTCTTCTCTCTGGCCTACTGGGTTCCTGGCTCCTGTGGGGGGTCGGGGTGGGGGTGGATGCACTCCCCTGTGCCCACGTGGCTTACGGCCATGTGGGCCTTCACACATGGACTAGTGGACTTTAATGAGCTTGGGTGCTGAACTACACCCCTGCAACATTGGAGCAGTGCTGGGGACACTGGCCTGCTTGTGGAACTCCAGCTGCACCTTTCCAGGACTCGCTTCTCTCAGTAAAAGTTACTTCTGCCAACTGTTTTTGTCCGCAAACTCATTTTTGGTTTTGGGAGACAAAGAACTAGGACCTGAATACCCCATTTTGGCCTCACAAGTTTTAGAAGTACATATTCCAAATCTTAAAAGGAGTTTTTTCCCCTCTACAGATTAGGACCACAATAAATCATTTTCTGATTTATTCTAATTTGTCTCTAGTGAGCCTTTTTGTAATCATAGGACATCATAAAAATATGTTTATTTTTTAAAAACTAAGATCTATTGAACATGAAATATGGCAATGTATTCCTAATGTGTTTGAAAGACTCATGGCAAAATAGTGATTTGCTACTAAATTATCAAATTATTTGTTTTTGATCTTTGCATAAGTTTCTAATCATTACCATACCACTTGAGACTTATGCAAATTAGTTAATATTCTTTTACAAATATATAAAACTTAAATAGAATTTAATGATTTAATAATACTATATACAATATTTTCAATTTATTAAATTATATTTCTCTATGAAAAAATCTACATTATGTGAATGGTAAAATTAGAAAGAAGCTTAATTTTATCACTTTTTAATGGCTAAAAAGAGAAACTATTTTATTCTTTTAAAATATTTCCGGAAGGCCAATTCCTATGATAGTTTTATTGTACTTTCCCAGAGATGAAGCCATGTCACATCAATCTATGTTCACATTGTATCTCAAATGCTAAAGAATCATTCCGTTTAACTGTGAAGCTGAAACTTCTGTTGCACCAAAAGACTTTGTAATTTAAATATGAAAATTAATGCATAAATATCTTTTAACTTATAGTAGCATTTCTAGAACTCATAAAATATAGGCCATCAAAAAAACTATGAGTGTATTTAAAAATATGATTTAATACTTATAACACTAGAGACATATGTAATTAGAGAGACAAACTTCATCTTTTTATTGTTAGAGATGTATTGCTTTTTAAATAACTTTTACTTATAGATTTTGTTTTTTCATCTCATAGCTGTCCTAACAAGAGGATTATGCCATCAATTTTAGTATATTTCATTGTTCATATAAATCACAACAAATTCGATATGCAGAGAAGAACTACCTAGGAAATTTTAATATTACTCATACTTTTCTATGACATATGTGTGTTAAGAGTTATATTTTTATTGTGATCATCATCTTAAACATTGTTTATCATTCATAATAGCTATAAAATATGTTAAATAAATATAATTAAGATGGAAAGAGAATGCATTTCTTGTTAAAATTAACACAGTCAGTAAAATCCCTTAAGAAACAAGTGTACTGAAGTTTTTAAATGAACTAGATTATACTATAAATTTTCATGTTAAAATATAAAAGAATACTGTGGTAAGTTGTAGGGAGTGGCTTTAGGGTCAAGCCTCAGGCTGACCTGTGGCAGGGCCACAAACAAGTCCCAGCCTGGAGGGTAGAGCTCTCCTAGCATAATTAAGCCTGACCTTGTAGCCCTCCCTAATTTCTTCCTAAATCGCTAATGGGCTGTGGGAGGTGCAGCAAGTGTTACCAAAATAAGAACGTTTGTATACATGTTAATCTATCCTTTCTTTAATCAGACTATAAAATAAAGCATCAGCTTGCAGGCTGGGTCTTCTGTGTCCTCATCCAGGCATGGGAGATCCACCAAGCCCCAGCTGTATTCTCTTGTCTGTCTTTTCTTCAATCCTTTACCACCCCTTCTCAGGTTCACGCTTGGCCTTGCTGGCACAGCACAGTAAGTCACAAAATAAATCATGACATTTTTTTAAATTGGAAGGGAAGTTTGAGGTGTTGTAACATTTTCCCCTCTATTTTATAGCTGAAAATAATGGGAGCTCACAAAAGATTTAAACACTTGGCCAATTTCACACAAATTATTTAGAGCTAATCAGATTCTAGATGTTATGCTTAAAGTTATATTTTCTTACACTTTATTTAAACATTTATTCTTTAATGTTTATTTCTTACAATAATCTACTTGAAGAACTCAGAATTTTACAGATATCAGCCTTATTTATATTGAAAATAGTGATAACATTTATTCATTCACTCTGCAGATATTTCTTGCTAGGGCTTAAAAACACATTAGAGAAAGAGCAGTCAAGTTCCCTGCTCTCACAAGATTTGTTCCCTAAAATTTGAGAATGTGTTTTATAGCTTTTACTTCTTCTGACCAAATCTAATAAAGGCTTCTGCATTCAGTTTTGTTCCTAAATCTCTTTTGTTTCTCTTTTAAACTTGTATTATGCCTGCATCATTACAGAAGAGCTTTTCCTCTCTGTTTTTTCTTTTTAATATTTTTGGGCTCAGCAATATTTATAAATATATCTTACTACAGTTCCTTGTTCATATAAGGATCTATACATATCTTTTACTAGGGTCTTATACTTTTAGAACACTTTTGCTTTGCAGTCCCCTAATCCTTTTTTAAAATTTTATTTTATTTTTTATTTCATTTATTTGTTGAAAACCCAGGTCCCTTTCACTTGAGAGAACTGCATACTGTGGATTTGGCTGATTGCTTAATCTAACTCCCTTTACTCCTGTACACTCTAAAAACTGATAGGTAGAGCCAAAGCTTAATTAGTTTCTGAATTTTTTTTTTCTTGTGAAAAGAAAATTGATCTTTTATTTCAGGTGAATACCAATCTCTTTTTCTCAATTGTTTTACTAGTATATTTTCCCAAGGCTATATTTTTTTTCCATTTAAAAATTAATTTAATAAAATTTCATGTAAAAGACATTAGTATTTATCTCAATAGTGCAAAATGTGAAAATTTCCTTTTCTTTTACTCATCTACTCATGCTTTCCAGAGGTATATCTGTGATTCTATAACTAAGTACTAAAATAAAGTATGATTGCTATACATATTTTTTGTTTGCATTTATCAGTAAATGATCTATAAAGTGAGGTTTATTTCACTTTTTACTTTATTTTTTATATATTTTTAAAACATCTTTATTGTTGAAATTATTACAGATGACCCTCCTTTCTCCCCACCCCCAATAGCTCACCTCCACCTGGTTCCTACACTGCCCAGGCCCTGGCCACCCTATTGTCTGTGTCCATAAGTAATGCATACATGGATATAAGATATTTGTCTAATCTCTTCCCCCCCACCCAACTCCCTTCCTTCTGAGAATCATCAGTCTGTTCCATTTCCAAGTCCTGATTCTATTCCATTCATCAGATTATTCTGTTCATCAGATTTTCTATTTGTTTGATTTTTAGATTCAATTGTTGATAGATATGTATTGTTGCCATTTTGTTGTTCATATTTTTTATCTTTATCTTTTTCTTATTTTTCCTCTTCATAAAGAATACTCTTCAGCTTTTCATATAATACTGGTTTGATGGTGGTGAACTGCTTTAGCTTTTTCTTATCTGTGAAGCTCTATATCTGACCTTCAATTCTAAATGAGAGCTTTGTGAGGAGAGTAATCTTGGTTGTAGGTCCTTGCTATTCATCATTTTGAATATTTCTTGCCACTCCCTTCTGGCCTGCATAGTTTCTGTTGAGAAATCAGCTGATAGTCATATGGACACTCCCTTGTAGGTAACTAACTGATTTTCTTTTGCTGCATTTAAGATTCTCTCTTTGTCTTTAGCCCTTGGCATTTTAATTATGATGTGTCTTAGTTTGGTCCTCTTTGGGTTCTTCTTGTTTGGGGTTCTCTGTGCTTCCTGGACTTGGAAGTCTATTTCTTTCACCAGGTAGGGGAAGTTTTCTGTCATTATTTCTTCAAATAGGTTTTCAATATCTTGCTCTCTTTCTTCTTCTGGCCCCCCCCATAATGTGGATGTCGGTATGCTTGAAGTTGTCCCAGAGGCTCCTTACACTATCTTCATATTTTTGGATTCTTTTTCTTTTTGATTTTCTGGTTGGGTGTTTTTTGCTTCCTTATATTTCAATTCATTGATTTGATTCTTGGGATCTTCTAGTCTACAGTTGAATCCCTGTATATTATTCTTTATTTGTCAATGTATGCTTAGTTTCTGACTAGTCCTTTTCCATTTTATTTTTGGCATTCTCACTAAGATCCTTGAAAATCTCACTAAGTTCCTTGAAGGTTTCTGAAATATTCTTGAGTAATCTTATAACTGTGGTTTTTAACTATATATCTAGTAATTTGCTTTCTCCTATTTCTTTCATTTGTGACATGTTTCTTTGTTTCTGCATGTTGGCTACTTCCTTGTGTTTCTTTCTATATATTGGGTAGCTGCTAAGTCTCCTTGTGTTGATAGAGTGGCCTTGTGTAGTAGGTGTCCTATAGGACCTAGTGGCTCAGCCTCCCCAATCACCTGAGGTGGACACTCTAGGTTCAACCCTTTGTGGGCTGTGTGCACAGTCTTTTTGTAGTTGAGCCTTGATTGCTGTTGGTGTCACTGGGAGGAATTGACTTCCAGGCCAATTGGCTGTGGGGACCATCTGAGACTATAGTGGGAGAGCTGCTGTGCAGGAAACACCCTTATGGATCAGGACTCACTTCAGTGGGGCTTTGGTGTTCACTGAGTCTGCCCCTTGAGTGTGTTGCTTGTGGATGTGTAGAGTTGTAATCTGGTAATCTGGTATGTAATCTGACACTGACCACTGGGTATGCTGGCTCTTAGATCTCCAGGGAGGTGAAAAGTCAGCCACTGCTTGGGACTACTCAGCAGGAGCTACAGAGATATCTGCATATTCCTCCTCTTTGTATCCGGTATGGAGGTACCCAAAGGAGGCCCAACTGTGAAGCAAGGCAGACTGGTGCTGGTGATGGGTCTTGGGTCTTTTATTGATAGGTTTGGGGCTCCCTGACCCAGCTGAAGCTTGTTTGACAGATATTAGCCTGAGCAAGGACAGGCCATTCATATGCAAAAGCCACTGCATGCAGCTTGAGTGGGGTTGTAAATTGGATGGGGTGAGGTTTCAGGGAATCACCAGGGTGGAGCAAACAGAAATGGCTGCCAGTCAGCCCTGAGACCAGGGAGGTCCCAGCACAGGAACAATGGCCACTGTGGGCACCTCCATCTGGAAGAAAGCTGCCCCCCAAATTCCTGCCCTGATGCCAGATGGTCCAGTTTCTCCTCATATGTGTCTGCGTCCCCCAGAGCCTTGCCCAGCATTAGAGCTCAGTGGAAACAGGAGCTTGTAAGTTCAGTTCAGTTCATGGTGCCGGCCCTTTAAGAGGAGCAGGTGGATCTCCAACAGCCTTTGTGTCACTGAGCCCCAATCCGCACTGTTTTTTACAGACTGTAGTTCTTACAGTGCCTGGAGCCGGTCCATCCTTGCTGCTTGACACAGTCGCTGCAGGAAAGAAATATCTGCACAGCATATGTTTCAAGGGACCTGGCATATATAGCATATTGTTCTTAATATGTTTGCTCCCTTTAGCGCCATGTGTTTTAACCAAGGTCACCTCTCCGAGAAAGGTTGTTTCCCCAGGTGGGGATCTTTCCCTGAGGTTAGGGAGGGGATACAACCCCTTAATTAAGTGTCAGGCGGGTAGTTAAGCTACATAATCTTTACTCCCTGGAATGGAGATAAGAAACGCCCTAACCTTTGTAATAGAAATTGACAGGATTAAAATCGGCTGGTATAAATACGGATGTAACAAGACAATAATCATCAGAACCTCATCAGATCCTAACCAGAACCTAGCCAGAGAACATGGCAAAAGATCCTGGACAGAACCTGGCTACAGAACTTCACTGGAGAACCTAGACAGAACATGGCAGGAGAACCTGGATAGAACCTGGCTGGAGAACCTTGCTACAGAACCTGGTGACTGAACCTGGCTGGAGAATCTGGAGAACCCTGGCTGGAGAACCTAGCAAGAGAACATGGCACCAGAACTTGGTTGGAGTTCCTAACCAGAACTTCGCTGGAGATCCTGACCAGAACTTCTCTGGAGATCCTGGAGGGAGAACCTCGCTATGCTGATGAACTGAACGCTGTCTCCATGTCATTCCTTCTTCGCCGACTCCGTCCACACCTTTGGGGACCCCTGGACCCGCTGGGGTTGGACCCCAGCATTACAGCCCATAGGGACTTCTTTTTCCAGCTCTGGGACCCTGGGCTGGGAGTATGGTGTGGGGCTGGGACCCCTTGCTCCTTCAGGTGGCCTCTGCAGACATGATCTCCCTCCCAATTAAAAAAGCAGCACACATGGGTGCCGGACCAGCCCATTCTGCTCCTCTGCACTGTCTACCGGTCTCAGTGTGCTTTCTTCTTTACTTCTCTACTTATAAGACTTACATTCAGCCAGCTTTCCAGTGGTTCTGGATGATGGTTGTTCTGTATTTTAGTTGTAATTTTGACATGGTTGTGGGAGGCAGTGAGTACAGGTGTTTGCCTATGCCACCATCTTGGTTCTTCAATTTCACTTTTTAAATAATGGCCTTAAATATTGTCTCAATGTACTTTAGTTTAAGCAATCATTTTCTGAAGGGCAACAATGGGTGTTTCCAGTTGTTTTAGTTTATTTTATATTCTAAGCAACACAGTAAGAAATATACATAAATGTATACATGTATATCTCAAATTTTGTATATACAAATTTTATATATATATATATATATATATATATATATATATATATATATAAATGTGCATGTGTGTGTGTGTGTGTGTGTGTGTGTGTTAATAAGCATATATTTGTATATTAAATTCCTAGGATCAGAATTTCTGGACAAAAATGTTCATATATTTTTAACTTTTATGGATGTGAGGTATCACAATTTATACTTCTACCAAGAAGGTGAAAGTTACTCTTTTCTTCTCAAATATATTAACTCTAGTGACCTGTAAATTTAGATATAAAAATGAGGGTCAACATAAAACCTGATAGATTTTTTTTAATAAAGGTTTTTTATTTTTCAATTAAAGTTGAATACAGTATTACATTCATTTTTGGTGTACACGCAGTGATTAGACATATAACTTACTAAGTGATCATCCTGCTACATCTCATGCCCATTATTTTGATTTGGTACTTGAAAGTAAAATGTCTTATTTGGGCTAAGTTCCCACAAAGTCTGACATAGTTCAAGGAGTTGGGCAGATTCTGCAAGTTTCTGGATTGCTGCTACTTTGGGAAATTGAGTCTTGGAGGTAATTAAAATAAACATATTAAGTTAAATAATTATATGATTTTATTTGTAGCTAAGTAACAAGAATCTGAGAACAAATTAGTTATTTGGAAAGTCTATGTTATAGTCATTTTATGGTGTCATAAATAAGACTTTTTATTTATTTATTTATTTATTTTTTAAAATATATTTTATTGATTTTTTACAGAGAGGAAGGAAGAGAGACAGAGAGTCAGAAACATCAATGAGAGAGAAACATCGATCAGCTGCCTCCTGCACATCTCCCACTGGGGATGTGCCCGCAACCCAGGCACATGCCCCCGACCGGAATCGAACCTGGGACCCTCCAGTCCGCAGGCCGACGCTCTATCCACTGAGCCAAACCGGTTTCGGCTAAATAAGACTTTTTAAAAAAATTTTTGTTTTACCTCATATAATAGTCAGGGAGGGAGTGGTGAACCAGGGATAATGCAGCAGCTCTGTCATAGATATCACAGGCTCTTAAGTTTGTTTCTGTTGTCATGATTTCTTAGCCCACAAGAACAGAGGCAGAGGAAATCCAGAGCAAGCATCTTTAAAGAGATGACCTAGAAGTGACAGATATTTCTCTTAGGACCTTGTGGCCATATCTTCACACTAGGGAGGCTGGAAAGTGTATCTGAGAGTATGTTCTCATCTAACACTTAAGGTATTCTATTCTCAAAGGGAGAAGGGGAAACAGAGAATAGGGATAGTCCATAGTCTCCATCACTGGATAAGGAGGAAAAGAGGAACTGCACCGACAAAACAATTATACTAGTATTTCATTGGCAGAATATCCCCATCTTCTGGTAATCCATACTTAATGAATTGGAGTTACTTCACCCTCTGATAGTAAATAGAGGGGTTTAGAATCACTGGAAATAAAAGACAAAGAGGTATGTTGGCAACCCTGACATTGTAAAAATCTTAGGCATGAAATAAATATTTTGTTGAGTTTCTAAATTGGAGCATGTGCTTTGACTTTGATCTAAAAATTTTGCTACCACAAAGCCCCAGCTCGCTAGAACTAAGTGAAATCCGGTAAGAATAATCCTTTTTCAGTCATTCTGCATTTGGTCTCTTATAGCAAGTGAGAAACAACTTAGCCACAACTGCTCTCACTCTATTTCTCTTAGTGCCTTTGCATCTGAAGGGAACCTATATTCAATGGCAGGCCCTCTGACACTTAATGACCACTGGGAAATATGGGCTTTCTACACAGTACAATTTCCTGCCTTTCACCCCTTTCGCATCTCTGCATCTTTCACTAGCACTTCCCTTTCTGTCCACATATCCTCATTGTCATCTCATTTTAATTAGCGTTTATCTCCCAGTGATGGAGATAAATTGTTTTGAAACTAATTCATCTCTTGAAACTTGGTCTCATTTATCATCCTATAATGTTCATATATTTTTTTTTCGCTAAAAGTATTACAAAGGGTATTACATAAGTGTCCTTTCCCCCCCCCCCCCCACCCTTGACAAGCCCCTGCCCTCCCTTACTCCCCAGTGTCTTATGTCCATTAGTTATGGTTATATGGATGCATACAAGTCCTTCAGTTGATCTCTTACTCCCCTCCCTCCTGTCCCCCAACCCTCCCTGGCCTTCCCACTGCAGTCCGACAATCGGTTTGAGGCAGCTCTGCCACTGTATTTATTATTGTTCAAAAGTTTGTAATGGTCTTAATTATCCATGAAAGAGTGAGATCATGTGGTATTTTTCCTTCATTGACTGGCTTGTTTCACTTAGCATAATGCTCTCCAGTTCCATCCATGCTGTTGCAAATGGTAAGAGTTCCTTCTTTTTAACAGCAGCATAGTATTCCATCGTGTAGATGTACCACAGTTTTCTAATCCATTCATCTACTGATGGGCACTTAGGCTGTTTCCAGATCTTAGCTATGGTGAATTGTGCTGCTATGAACATCTGGGTGCATATATCCTTTCTGATTGGTGTTTCTGGTTTCTTGGGATATATTCCTAGAAGTGGGATCACAGGGTCAAATGGGAGTTCCATTTCCAATTTTTTGAGGAACCTCCATACTGCCTTCCATAGTGGCTGCACCAGTCTGCATTCCCACCAGCAGTGCAATGTTCATATATTTATGTCTAACTATGTGGATAAATCAGTTCCTCTGATTCTTAGTGCAGATCCTTCTTTCCTTAAATGTATCTGCCTTACAATGCTTGGAATCATTGTCCATATAAAAGATAAAGATGGGTATATATATATATACACACACACATCTGACAGAATATAGAAACTACCTATGTTTCCACAAGCCTGTATGTCATGACTTAAGTGCTATTTTGAATTTTGTATAAAAGACTTAGACAAATCAGATTTCCTCCTAAAAACTAAATTATAAACTCCATACATAATGGACTAGAGCTTAGATAATTGAATTCACTTAAAAGAAACACAGTAGCTCCCAGGCCTTTTGGCTTGAATGTGTCCTAAGTGAATGCATCTGAAAATCTGAAGAAAGTATATGTCAACTTAAAAATTGGCTCATAATATAAGGATGCAAAGAATGAAGAGAAAATTATAAAGCAGATGTTGCAATGACCAGATAAACCCTGCCTGGAGAGAGGGAGGCATTAGTAAATAAATTTTGAATATTTCCAGTCACATTAGCAAAACTATCCTAAATGTGAGATCCCTGCATTTGCCAGTCTCATAACATTGAAATTCAAGTGATATCATGTTTGTCCTGAATTCATATGTACCCCAAACTTTCAGATGTTTATTGGTTTCCCATATATCTTGTTATGACAAGTATTATCATACCAATGATATTTATACTTTTCACTGACAATTAGTATATTGGCATTCTAATATTTGTTTTTATTTTTATGCAAGAGTAATTTTTTTTTTAGGTGCTGGCCACTTTGCACCTAACAAAATATCTCCATCAACCTTCAAGGTGGAGAATAGATCTGAAATGTGACAAACCATTGAGGTTCAGCCTGGTTTTGCCCAGCTCTAATAATGCTTCTTTATGCTTTTTTTCATAAATTAGAGTGCTAACCATAACCACCTAGGGAACTTCAGGAAAATAATTTAAGGAAAAGATGTTAATGCCCCTCACCCCGGATCTACCAAATCAGAATATTTGTAAGTAAAATCTAAGAATCTCTTACCTATAAATTATACTGAATCATTCAAATGTAATTAATCTAACAATAAATCAGTGACAAGTTTGTAAAACCACTGTGGCAATTTTAGTATGCTGCAATTATCATTCATTCTGTCTCAAGCAATGTCTGCTATTTTTATGCCAATTCTATACACAGATGCTTAATATTTAGAATACACATATATACATACATATGCATGTGTGCATACATATATTGAATGTAATATGCATGGCATGTTAGGCAATTATTATTTAAATAACAGCCAGTAGTCATCTCCAAACTCTGTATATAGTTAATTCCCTCAGTGATTTTAGATGGAGATTGACTAATGAAAACATTAAGTTGTTGCAACTATTTTCTAAATATTTCACACAACTTTATTTACTGCATTACTCTGTCAAATAATGCTATTCTATGTTGGAGAATTAGCTCTTTTGGAGTCCTTTGTATGCTTTAAAATTTGTCAAATCATTTTTGCCCTGGAAATTGAAGCAAGCATGTATAATAATAAAAACATAACATGCAGGGGAGAAACCAAGATGGCGGCATAGGTAAACACCAGAAATTGCTGCCTCCCACAACAACTTCAAAAATAAAACGAAAAGACAAAACGAACATCATCCAGAACTACAGGAAGGCTGGCTGAGGAAAATTCTACAACTAGAAGGAAAGAGAAAAGCACACTGAGACTCAGAGGAGGTGCGAAAGTAAAGTGCAGAGGTATGAAGGCTCGAGCGCCCGCGGAAAGGGGTGGGCACCTGAGGACTCGGCTTTTTGAATCAGGAGGGAGTCACAAGCTTCCCGACTGCTCTGAACTCCAGTTCCGGGAGGTCTCTGGGGATCCAGGACTCATACCGGGAGAAACTGGACTGTCTGGCAGCAGGCAGAACTTGGAACTTGAGGGTGGCTTTCCCTCAGAGGTGCTTGCAGCAATTACCGGGACACTGAGACACGGGGCCTCTTAGGGCAGGGCTGAGGATCAGCCATAGCTGCTTGCTCCGCCCTTTGATTCCCTGCGACCCTGCCCCACTCAGGCTGTGGCAGAAGCTTTTGCATATGAATGCCCTGGCCCTTTGCAATCTGAAAAGTACCTAACAAACTGCAGCTGGGCCAGACAGACCCAGAACTTCCAAGAGAAGACCCAAGGACCCACAGCAGCT
The DNA here is from genome assembly GCF_028538775.1 of Myotis yumanensis. Taxonomy (NCBI): domain Eukaryota; kingdom Metazoa; phylum Chordata; class Mammalia; order Chiroptera; family Vespertilionidae; genus Myotis; species Myotis yumanensis. Next base: position 181,512,007 of record NW_027223753.1, read on the forward strand.
TGCATTGCTTCACAGCTAGGCCTCATCTGGGCACCTCCAAACCCCCCCAAAAAGGAAGGGGAATCTGCAGATCCCTTCGTAGCTCCTGCTGGGTAGCCTTAGGCAGAGGCTAAATTAGCACCTCCTTAGAACCAAGAGCCAGTGTACCCAGTGGTCAGAGTGGGACCATCCAGATTACAACTCCTCAGATCCATAAGGAACACACTCAGGGGGCAGACTCAGTGAGCACCAAAGCCCTACTGAAGCAAGTCTTGCCCCAGAAGGGTGTCTTTAGCACAGAAGTTCTCCCACTGCAGACACAGCTGATTCTCACAGCCAATGGGCCTGGAGGTCAATTTCTCCCATCGATACCAACAACAACCAAGGCTTAACTACAACAAGACTGTGCACAAAGCCCACAAAGGGGAGTACCAAGAGTGTCCACCTCAGGTAATTGGGGAGGCTGAGCCACTGGGCCCTATAGGACACCTAGCACACAAAGCCACTCTACCAACAAAGGGAAGCATAAAAAATGCCAAGACAAAGAAATAGGTCACAAATGACAGAAATGGAGGAAAGCAAACTACTGGATATAGAGTTCAAAACCACACTTTTAAGGTTTTTCAAGAATTTTATGGAAACTGCCGATAAATTTAGTGAGACCCTGGAGGATATGAAAAAAGACCAACTAGAAATTAAGCATACACTGACTGAAATAAAGAATAATATACAGAGATCCAACAGCAGACAAGAGGATCCCAAGAATCAAGTCAAAGATTTGAAATATGAAGAAACAAAAAATACCCAACCGGAAAAGCAAAAAGAAAAAAGAATCCAAAAATATGAAGATAGTTTAAGGAGCCTCTGGGACAACTTCAAGCATACCAACATCAGAATTATAGGGGTGCCAGAAGAAGAGAGAGGGCAATATATTGAAAACCTATTTGAAGAAATAATGACAGTAAACTTCCCCTACCTGGTGAAAGAAATAGACTTACAAGTCCAGGAAGTGCAGAGAACCCCAAACAAAAGGAATCCAAAGAGGACCACACCAAGACACATCATAATTAAAATGCCAAGAGCAAAAGATAAAGAGAGAATCTTAAAAGCAGCAAGAGAAAAAAAGTCAGTTACCTACAAGGGAGTACCCATACGACTGTCAGCTGATTTCTCAACAGAAACTATGCAGACCAGAAGAGAGTGGCAAGAAATATTCAAAGTGATGAATAGCAAGAACCTACAACCAAGATTACTTTATCCAGCAAAGCTATCATTCAGAATAGAAGGTCAAATAAAGAGCTTCACAGATAAGAAAAAGCTAAAGGAGTTCATCACCACCAAACCAGTATTATATGAAATGCTGAAAGGTATTCTTTAAGAAGAGGAAGAAGAAAAAGGTAAAGATAAAAATTATGAACAGCAAATACATATCTATCAACAAGTGAATCTAAAAATCAAGTGAATAAAAATCTGATGAACAGAGTAAACTGGTGAATATAATAGAACCAGGGGCATGGAAAGGGAGTGGACTGACAATTCTTGGGGCAAAAGGGGTGTGGGGGTGCAGGAAAAGACTGGACAAAAATCAGTACACCTATGCATGAGGACAGTGGGAGGGTTAAGGGCAGAGGGTAGGGTGGGAACTGGGTGGAGGAGAGCTATGGGGGGGAAAAAATGGAACACCTGTAATAATCTGAACAATAAAGATTTAATAAAAAAAACCCGTAATATGCAAATTGACCTAACAGCCATCCAGATGTCCTTTCTGATGACCTTCTGGACGAAGCTGGGGCTGCAGCCACAGGATTGAGGCAGCCACCATGGCTGCAAGGGAGGGATCAAGGCAGCCGCTGCAACTGTGAAGGCCTAACCTTGCATGAATTTCATGCATCAGGCCTCTAGTATTTAATAAAATTTAGAAGTACAGTATTCTCTTTATTAATTACATGGATGCATAAATCTGATTGACTTAATTATGTCTAATGTTAAACCTAAAATTATCTAAGATTAATATATATGCACATATATATGTACTTATTTATTACTTACTTATTTATTTACCTATATAAGAACAGTAAGAAAATGTGTTCAAAATGATAGATGTGAAGAACTCTCAATGATGGGAAACTCAGGTGGAGAAAGTCAAGGATCAGGTGATATAGCAGATGAAAGTCATGAGATACTGAATGCTTATCACAATCTGGCAGGAACTATGTCAATCACTAAAAAAGAAACATTGATTTTATAGATGTTCATTGATACACTGTTTTAGGTGCTGGGGACATTACAGTGAACAAGGCAATGCCCACACAGAGCTTACATATAAAGAAGAGACTACAGTCTATTCGTAAAGACTCAAAAAGAAATTAAACTTTAGAATGGCTTCAACTATCATAATCTCCATGAACTGTAAAAACTCAGAGTAAGTTTTTCAAGGCTGCACCTTCTTTAAATATAACCTTATTCTGACCCAAAGATAGTCATAGACAAAGTGAAAAGTCAATGAGTAGGTCTCAAAATAATATTTTGTCAATCAGAATCTATATAAGATTAACATAATGCTGCTTCTGTCATTCCCCATATTTCTCTTTCCCACACAATTTCTTTCATGTCTTCATACAATCTACCACCTTTCTTCTCACATATATCCAACCAGCACACGATGTATTTCAATAAAACATTATATGCATCTTTTCAGTTAAAAGTCAAAAGAGAACAAGAAACAGATTAAATTTTATAATTAAAAATTAGGGAAATAAATAAGTTAAATGTTGTTCTAATGGTAATCATCAAAACAAATAAAACCAAAGTTTATTAACTATGGTTGACTGAAAATAAGATTTATTTGACAGACTGTTATAATTTTTCTGACCTTCTGTACCATTTGAAAAGTAAATGTATGCACAATTTATATAATATTAAAATACACAGATGCTTAATATTTAGAATTTACATATATACAAATGAAATAGGTTTTGAAGTTATAGATCTTTAGCAACAAGAAAACTTATTGAAGTTCTGGCTAGGTAGCTCAGGTGGCTGGAGCATCCTATATACCAAAAGGTTGTGGGTTCTGTTCCAGTTCAGAGCACTACTTAGGTTGCCTTTTGATCTCCCCTATAGAGGCATTTAACGGGAGGTAACTGATCAATGTTTCTCTCTCATATCAATGTTCCTCTCTTTCCCTTCTTCTCTCTCTAGGAAATCAATAGAAACATATTCTCAGGTGAGGATTGAAAAAAAAAAAAGAACAAACACAACATAACACAATTTTGCCAAATATTTTAATGTGTAAAGTCATCATCATCATCATCATCATCATCAATATTACAATAAAACAGAAAATTAAAGTCTTCTAATTTTTAGGCCCTACTGTGAGCTATTAACTGTGAAAGATATATATTGGCATTATTTACATAATTTTATCTAATCTTTCCCTCACCCAAATATGGAATTAATGCCCCTGCTATAGAGATCAAGGAACTTGAAGATTATCTTTTAAAGTAGGTGATAGACTGTGTGAAAAAATCAAAGACACTAATATATAGTTGCCACTATGTAATTGCCAGTCCTCCCCCCCAAAAAAAACAAAACACACCTATAACATCTATTTCTTAGGAGAAGGAAAACTGATGCTTATCTTGTGGGAACTTAGAGCAGAGAGAAATTTCACATATAGGTCATTATAAAAAGGACAGCATATACTAATACCCTTATAGTAAGTGAAATCAGTTTCCCAGAGCTTTTTCTTAGTTTTGGAAATCTTTCTTTTTTTAAATAAGAATAAAAAAACCCCAGAAATATATAGAAAATGAGCATTTTTTCCCTTTTCTTCCTCTCCTTTCTTCTCACCATTTTCACCCTTTAGAGGTGATCACTTTCTCCCTGCTGCTTACTTGGGAGTGTCCAGGCTGTGTCTTTATATTATGTGAATAACATGATAGGTTTTTAAGCTATACAGTAAACAAACAAATAAATAAATAATAAGCTCCGAGTCCCATCTAAGCACACAGCTCTCTGATGCAGTTTACTTTAACACAAAGATAAAGTATTAAACTATAGCTAAAATACCTTAATTTCATATTCTTTCTACAGTCTTCTATAAATCCTTCACCAATCAGTCAAATGTTAATAGAATACATATTAGGTGCAACGTGTACTGTGGTCAGTAGGTTCAATTTATTTTTGCATTGCAGTACCTAAAATATTCATGGATTAATCAAGGCAATATTTAAATAAAAATAGTACCGGCAGGAATTGATAAGTGCAAAGAAAGAGCAGTGGAGAAGTGCTAGAAGAGTTCAAAGGAGAGAGAGACTTCTTCCTGGTGATGGGGTCAGAGATTAATGGAAAAATGATGAAATAAAAACTGAGTGGCCTTCACTGGGAGGATTTTAACATGTGGAGGGCGAGCCGTAGAAAGGGAGGAGAGTTTATTGTTAAAAGAAAGAAAAAAGAAATCAAAGGAAGATAAGGTTAAGGAAGGCAATAAAAATGGGAAAATAAATTGATTATAGGGGGTGGTGATAAAGAATCGCTAATAAGACCTTTAGATGCTTATAACACTCTTGCTGGGGTAGTGTTTAAAAATTATATTTAGTGGAGGTCTAGGGAGTTTCATTTTTGAAAGTGCCTCAGAAACCTGAGATAGGACTCCCTGAACCAAAATCTAGGTTTTAACCCAAGAAAGCCATTTTTATTTATTTTTTTTTTTTGAGGAGGTGTGAGGGGGAGCTCTGATTTAAAGTGATAGAAATTCTACTTCAATTGAACAGAAAAAAAGGATAGTTTGTCAATTAAGAAACTATAGGAATAGCAGGATTTTAACTGGGCTTCAGGGAATTAAACCAAGGGTTAGGGTATTTCTAAAACATACCTAACTCCTGCTTCATGGGACTGCTTGTGATATGTGATTGCTTTATGTTTCTCAAGATAGTTTGCATGGGGTAGGTATGGCTGCCTGCAACTCTTATGTCTTGCAATCTCATGGCACCACTGTTAAAGAAGGACTACATTTCCTACCAACATCCTGTTTGAGAAACCTCAGGATGATTCTTCCTTCTGGGTCAGGTGTCTGCCTCTGGGCCAATTAAATGGAACCAGAGGAGAGTAGTGTAGAAAGGGTGCCTCATCTATTTCTGTTCTCATCCTCACTCAATCCACTCCATCTAACACTGAAAGGATGTGTGGGAACAGCCAGGTAGGACTGAAGATAGACCTCATTGATGAAATGTTTTGAACAAAAACTTACAAATGATAAGGATATTGAGTATCTCATAGAATCTATGGGAAAATTTGGGAAAAGAGCCCAGCTGAGAGCAGAGGTGGAAATCAAGGAATCTCAGACAAGAGGAACAGTCTTGCATGAGAACAGTTTGAGTGGGAAGCCAATTAATAGCATAGCACCTTTGCGGAATTTTTGATACTGACCCTATGGCTAGAGTCTTGGTACCCTCTCTATGAATGCTTGTTTAACTCTTCCTGTATTTTCCCATCACTCCTACTAGATCTGAAATTCCAGGGCGGAGCACAGTTTTCCCTTAGAGTAGGTCTCAGGCCTTTTTCCTGTCTCTGACAGGGCAAGACAAACAACAATTCTTTGGCTTTAATGATGGAATCAGGAGCTTGCTTTCTACTGAGTCTACAGAACATTTCCCTAAAAGGAATGAGCTTCAGACTTTGGATTGCAGCTAAAATGACAGACATCAGCTAAAATCCTTTACTGGTATAGTTTTTCAACTCTTTAAATATAGTAGAAAGGGTAAAAAGGAATAATCAAAGTGAAATTGAATTAAAATCTGACATATGTGAATTATAGTACAAAATCAGGTTTTAAAATTTATTGAAGTATTTGAAATGTTTTGACTCATTTAATTTGATACTCAACAATAGTGAAACTATGATATATTTTAGCAAAATTTATGTACCTATTTAATACTATTTATATTTTCACAAAACGCTGTAAAGCTTTTCTATTTAAAAAAAAAGCTGCCTGATTTTCAATTTTCATCTTTAAAAAGTCCCCTCTGAAATACCTAACCCCCCAAAGCATAACACAAAGAAACTAAATCACAAAACATATTGTTATTATTTTCCTTGTGTTAGACTATCAAGTGTCTCTTGGTCTGGAGAGATTTGTTAGCTTCCCGAAGTCTATATTGTTATGCTTTCCACCGGAGATTCTCAGATTACAGTAATCAGAACTCATTGCCAAACCTTTTCTGATAACTTCCTGAAGAACATCCGAAAGCCATTAACATGCAGTGCACTGAGCTGCTTTGGGTTTTGCAACTGTATTGGAAAGACAGAGAACAACTTATACAATTCCTCTGGGGTGTGTATAAATCTCTTCAACTCCATATGCGTATGCCGTATTAATAACCAAACCGTGCAGGCTGGAGCAATTGTATAAGAAAGAGAATACTAAGGTTTTTCTTTTCTAAACATTTCTCCCACTACCACTGTCTTCAAATCTCCATGTTCCAATAAATACATCACTTTTATGATGTCACAAACTTGGCTGCTTTTTCTTTTTTCTTATGAATTTGTCTTATGAATTATTTATACTTCATAACATTTTGACCCATGCCCTCCTTCCTCCAGTGCTGTTTGTCAGTGCGCATCGTCTGCAGTATTTGCTGCGTGTCTTCTTTGTGTAAGATGCCAAGACTCAGGTGCTCTTTTTCCATTTAGATGCCGCAGGGCAATACCAAATGGCCATGGACAAGGACTTCAGCATTTTTTGCTCCTTTTGCTTCTCCTATTTTTCAAATTTTGACTCTAAGTCGTAGCTACTTGTACCTCTCCTGCTTAACACTCAGGTTAAATTTGTCTTCCAGGGTCATTGCCTCTTTGGTAATGGACGGAAGCTTTTTCATTGAACTCAGTTTTCTATCTTGCTTACTTGAGGTGACACCACTCACATGAACCCCAAATGATTTTCCTGTTTATCCTCCTGAAGGACTATGTACAATATTTCCTTTCCTTTCTCAAGAGCAAATCCTAATGTTATTGACCCACTGGAAGAATGGACGTGAAATTCCCCTTTTCATGCGTATTGCAGGATGTGAGGGTGATCTGGCTGAGACATCTGTCACCCCGTTGATCTCCAGGGTTGATTTGGCTGATCTGGCGAGGCGAGTGTCTCCCTCCTCCCTCACCAATCCATGTGCATCGCTCCCAAGCTGTGAGCTTGGTGGAGGAGGATGACCTTCCTCCAGAGGAGAGGACCCATCTTTGGTCAAGGGCATAGGAGTAGCTTCACTCCCCTGCTAGAACTTCCAAACAAGCTCTCATGTGTATTGTTGTTTCATATTTTCATCAACTGATTGTTAAAGTTTCCTGATCAAAACTTATGAGATCACAAATGCTTCAAGCTTTTGTGATTTGTTTTTCTCTTTTACTCCTTAACAAAAATAATATTTATGTAACATTGTGAAATGATGTTAGAACCTATATTCTGGGAACCATAAATTTATGAAATTAAGAGTGTGGAACATAAAGAGAAGAAAAATTTTCTGTTTCCACATCCTTAGTAAGGCAGAAATGGTTGAAGTAGACTCCAAAACCACCTGGTATCTTCTGTACTTACAGCTGCAATGTACCCTCTTTTATCTGATATAATTTTGAATTCTAACCACATACATTGGCATCTACTGTAGAAGTTGATTTACACCATCCTAACTTTAACAAAATTTTCCCTGAGTTAAAATGAGTTATTTGTATGGTTGCATAGATTTGTGTCACCCTAAGAGCTTCTAATGTCAGGTGTTAAATCAATATTTTATGGATGGATGATGCATCTGAGGGAAACAGAAAGGAATTTTCCTCTTCTGGAAAATCAACAAACTTCAAGAAAGTTTGCTATGTAACAAACCACCCGAATTCAGTGGCTTAAAACAGAATCAGGTATTTTTTTTACAAGCATTCAGGTCAGCTGAGGATCGGCTGATCTAGGCTGGGTTCTATTTGGTGGTTTTCTAGTTTCAGCTTAGTTCACTCACACATACTAGGCCAACTAAAGGGTAACTGATCTAGACTGGCATGGCTGAGTTTTGATTAGTTCCACCTGCTCTCATCTTTCTCCTGAGGCCAGGCAACAGCTGGGGAATGTCCTTCTCATGGTGACAACAGATGTACAAGAAAGGGAGGCATTTTACAAGCTTCTTCTTGCATCATGTTGGCTGAAATTCCATTGACAAAGTAAGGTATATGGCCAAGTGAAGAGTTTAGGGGTGAAAAGGAAACCTCACTTACAGTGAAAGTTACTGTACAAATGGAGTCAATATGGGGAGGCATGAAAAATTGGATCCATTACTGTAATCTATCATACTATTGATAATGGTGAAAATATATACATAGAGTTTTCTATAGATCTATAGATATATCTACTTACTTATGTATTATTTATTAGCTGTCTATAGTAAATACAAGGCATTGATATATCTTTTAATATAATATTATACAATATAAAATATCTGCTGAAATACAATATTTAATAAACAGGGAAACTGTTTTGTCTTTTATAAAAGTGAAATGAGTGAGTAATCCTATCCATCTTCCAAACTACTCACTAAGTGTTTTTACATACCAATCTGTTTGCAATATAACCAAATGCAAGTCTTTAGAGAACTATGCTATAGGCAAGCAGGGATTGGCAAGCAGAACAAATAGGTAAAGAGCAATAATCAAAGTGATCTGTCTGAACTGGTCAAATGACATTGTTAGATAGCTAAAGTGTTTCTTGTATAAATTGCTAATGTGATTGCAGTTTTTAACTTTCTAACTCTCTCCTTTCCCATCTTTCTTATCCACCAGATATGTAAGCAAAAGCCATATAGAAAAATTAGCTTTTGTGAGAACAGTTCCTATTTTTGTGCATTGCTATGTGCCAAGGTATTTTGCAAGTCATTTTATATTACCTCTAATCCTTCCACAGAACTGCAGGGTAGGTATTATTGGTTCTTTACAGAGATGATACTAAGGCATGGAAGTTAAGTAACTTTCCCAAAGTTAGCAAATAATGAGAACAGAATCCATACTTAACATAGTCTAATTCAAATGTATGTGCTTAGAAAACATTGGTTTTATTTTTAATATTAACAAGTGCATTCATATTGAACCAATTAGAGGAAAGAAAATGAGGTCTATAGCTGTGACTGCATAATTGGGGCAAGAAAAATATGTTTGTTATTAGAGTAATCCACTTAGATGCCTTTTGGGTCTCCCTTGCTCAATTTGAATGGTAAATGGACAAATGCCAGTAGCCCTAACCTGAGAAGGCCCAGAGGACTAGAGTCCTGTAGCTACAGGATCATGTCACCAATTTAGCCACTAATAGAGGCACTAGATGATATTGAGGGGACTCTAGAATGTGTACTGAGGTATGGTGTATAAAAATTTAAAAATTCATTTTTTTAATTGCTTTAGAGAGAAGAGAAAGAAAGAAAGAGGAAGAGAGAGAGACAAACAGTGATTCATTGTTTCACTTATTTATGCAATCATTGGTTGATTCTTGTATGTGCCCTGACTGGGGATCAAACCCAAAATCTTGGCATATAGGGAAAACACTAACAAACTGAGCAATCCTGCCAAGGCCTAAAAATTCAATTTTGATTTTGCAATTAATATAAAAATATCTATGTAAAAAGATATCAACAGACCTTCAAAAATGTATTCATAGACTCATTCATTTTAACAAATATCTATTGTCTCTCTGCTGGGCACTGGGGATGGGAAAGAGAAGACAATTTAGTGACATTTTTCAAGGAATGCAGTGCACAGAAATTTTATATATTTATATGCTTATATGACTCCAACAAAGATATTAACAATATGATTTAGAACTACAGTGGTTATAATTACTAACCACCTATGTGAGTTAGAGAAGATAGAGAAATAATTAATTAGGGGGAAAAGGAAAAGCAGATACTGTGGATGGAAGACAGTAATGGTGTAAGAAATGGAGATTCCAACACATCTAAACAAGCCTCCTAGGTTTAGGGAATCCAATTTGCAGGCTCATTTAGTGTTTTTATGAAAGGAGATTCTTCCAGAAAAGGAGAAATGGTAATGTGAAGGTCTTCACATGTTAATTATAATTTAAAATTGTATACTTGACATTTTTAAAAAATAAAATGGCCACATAAATTTCAACTTTGCACTTTAAGTATACGTTATCGAAAATATCAATTTTAGTGTTCATTACCTCTCATTCAAAGACTCTATCTCCTAAGACATTGATACTAGGAAATAGTGTAGCTTTTTCAACTACCTAATATTTTGTTGTGGTTGGGTTTTTGTTGTTGTTTGTTTTGATTTTTCAGAAATCGAGACAAAGCATCCAGCTTCTCTTTTTGCCTCTTTTACACCTAAATAGAAAACTTGTTGATGAGTTCTTGAGTGGCAGAAACAATGTTCTGATGTTTTTACAGTCTGAATTAGTTTTGCCTATTCTAGAACTTTATATAATATCCCTACTTTGTATTTGGTTTCTTTTGCTCAGCATAATGTTCCTGAGATGCATCCATATTATTGCATGAAATTTGTTCCCTTTTATTGTTGGGTATAAATATACCAGCATTTTTTTAACCTATTTCCCTATTGATAGACACCTAAAACAATTAGAGACTTTCTGTACTTTGACTATTATGAATAAATCTACTATGAACATTTATGCACATGCATTTTGTTTTCAAATGATTTAATTTATTTAGGGAACTATCTAGGAGCAGAATTGATGGATCATAAGGTAAGATTATGTTTAGTCTTATAAGAAACTATAGCCCTGGCCAGTGTGGCTCAGTTGTTAGAGCATTTGGCCCCACACACAAAAGGGTTTCGGGTTGGATTCCCAGTCAAGGGCATGCACCTGGGTTGCTGGCTCAATCTCCACCCCAGTCAGGGGCTTGTGCAGGAGGCAACCAATCAACATGTCTCCCTTGCATCCATGTTTCTCTCTTTCTCTCCCCACCCCACCTCTCCCTTCCACTCTCTCAAAAAAATCAATGAAAAAAATATCCTTGGATGAGGATTAACAACAACAAAAAGGAACTGTAAACTTTTGCCACATCAGTGTGTCATTTTGGATTCCACTGATAATGTAGGAGAGAGCTGGTAGCTTCACATTTGTGAGAATATTTGTTATACATTTTGATGAGTTTTCACAAATCTATAAACTTATGGAACATAGTCTTTATATTAATTTATACTTTTATGACCTTCTATCTCACAATCCCATTTTCAAGGTGATCATATTGGTATTATTAATACTTACAGAGATATACAATCGCTGTCTTCTAATGTTGTTTGCTCTACAAATACCCTTGAAAAGGTGGTGTGAAACATAGTACGTCTCACATGGCAGGCAGAAATGCATACAATTTTAATTTTCTTTCATTGCTCTTAGAGTATTTACAATATTTGAAATTTTATTTGCTTATTTTCATATCAGGAAAGTCTCTTGCTAACACTCCCATCCCCAAAAGACTGTTTAAACTTCATGAGAACAGAAACAGTCTACAAAACTCTACATAGTATTTCTGGAGCCTATAAAATATGGCTCGTAGGTGATTAATGAATATTTGATGAATGCATGTGTGAACCAGACACCACTGCCCTGATTAGAAAACGTTTTATCATACGGTTTTTATGATGACTTCTCAGTCTTCATAGAATTCTTAGGTGGTTTCTCTGTTTTGCTTTCATTTCTAAGTGTATGAAAAATGAGAGTATTTTATTCATTTTCTTAAGATTCACGTACACACTATGAATTGTACTTTTCTCACATTAACAAAGGATGCGATACAGCATATACATTATTGTTAAAATAGGCAAATAATTGCTCTTCTAGCTACAAATAATGAAACCAATCTAACATTGTGATGGGCGTGAAATCCTGATTTTCAGGCACTTGTAGATGAAATTCAGTACTGAATTCTGTATCACATTGCATTCTTAACGGCAGCAGCATTTCAGTTATCACACTTTGATTGTTGTTTTTAGAGACAGAAAACTAAATGTGGGAACATCACCTTTCAATATAAGTGGGAAAATGTTTACATAAAACACAGGGCAAAGTCAAATATAGGAAAAAAAGTAAAGTTGAATTGCAATTTAAGTTAAAAGCTTGCTATCTAGGTTGATATTATTTGTATGGGAAGGTGGTAAATACCTAATCTTCCAAACAGGTCTGCCCTTTTCTCTGGCCAACTGTTTCTTATAACTCAATGCTGAAACACCACACATTGCATTATTAGGTCATTTAATGCACGTTTTCTTTATGAAAGAAATATACTCTTCTCTTGGGAGATTGTCAGTCAATCAAAATTGTCAACCCCAGAAATGCAGTTTGTGAAAAATTCTTTATTATTTTTCAGAAAAGTAACTAAGATAGATAGATATAGATTATATAGATACTAGAGGCCTGTTGCACGAAGAGATTTGTGCAATAGGCCTTCCTTTCTCCTGGCTGCCGCCACAGGTTTTCCTCCGGCACCCGGGACCCAGGCCTTCGCTCCGGCTGGAGCCGCCTTCCGTCTTCCCTCTTCGCTGCTCCGGCCTGAGCCGCCTTCCGTCTTCTGTCTTCGCTGCTCCGGCTTGCCTTCAGTCTTCTCTCTGCTTCTTGGAGCCTATGTATGCAAATTAACTGCAATCTTTGTTGGCGGTTAATTTTCATATCACACTGTTTAGCCAATGGGAGGCATAGCGAAGGTACGGTCAATTACCATGTTTGTCTATTATTAGATAGGATAGATATAGATATAGATACAGAGATAGAGATATATTATTGATTTTTAGAGAGAGAGAGGTAGAGAGATATATAAACATTGATGAGAGAGAAACATCTATCGGCTGCCTCCTGCATTCCCCCTACTGGAGACTGAGCCCACAGCTTGTGCATATGCCCTGACTGGGAACTGAACCTGGGACCTCTTGGTGTATGGGTTGATGCTCAACCACTGAGCACACCAGCAGAGCCAGAAAGGTAATGAACTTTTATTGAGCATATACAATGTGCAAGAAACTATGCTATTTTATTGTATTTAACTCTGTCAGATAGATATTCCCTTCATTTCTACTACTACTAGTAGTACAGGTACTTCTATCAGTAATATTTAAATAACATTTTAAAAGTGACACAGTGGAAACTTAGAGAAGTTATTAGCTTGATCAAGGACACAAAACTAGATGTGGACACGCTGGGATTATGTTTTCATAGGATTAGGAGACTGAGACTGAGAGTGGATTTACTGTATGTTAGCTATGGCTTACTCAGTAATAAAAATGGATAAGAGGTTAATTTTTTCATAAGAATTTGTTTAGATTTTACTCTGGCAGGATGGAATAGGGAATGCAGGAATGGCTAGCATTAATATTAAAGAAGGCCTCATATTTAGTGATAATTTAAGAACAAATCTAAGGTCTTGGAGCTCATTATTTACAGCACCAGGCTTTGTCACAGCAAAGATATTGTTTGAAACTGCATATTTTTTCAACTTGGAAAAGTCCCATTCTGGAATTGAGCACAGGACTAAACCATGGTGTATATCTCACACATTTGATATTTCTGGAATCCAAGTTGAGGGCTGAATGGCATATGTACTCACTCTTAGATAACCTGAAATTTTTAAGATGGGGTCCTGGCTAAGGAGCTTGACATACGTCTGGTATTTTACGTTCGGCCATTGGACTGGAGACTGGTTGTATGGCAGAATTTGTGGGGTTTTTTTGTGCGTGTGTGTGTGTGTGTTTGTTTTTAAATGAAACTGCAGTAACTAAACCTAAATCTGAAGTGTGAAAGTAAAGCATGATATATTCCTTATAAAAGGTCAGTTTTCCTATGTCATAATGCCACAGTCAAACCTTTAGATTTATTTTCTTAAGTAAATTGTTCCTGGGCAACAAAAGATGTGTTTAATGTTCAAGATTCTCATTTCCTGAATTGCAAAGTGAGTTCTCTGAAGGATTTATTATTTTATTTTTCATGTGTGTCAGCCATCATATTTCAACATCTCTAATATCTTTATACATTTTTATAATGTAATTGCATATCTAATAAAGATGATAAGACTATATCTTAGCAAAGGAATTAAAATTCATAGCCTGCAGAATAGAATAATGCAATGTTAAAAATCAAAGGCAAGGCCTTATGACTTGAACAAACCACCCAGACAAAACCTAGACTATTTTATCCAAGATAGTAAATATCCCAATGCCTTCATTAACCTTTATTCTTTTTTATTAGCAGAATTGCCACCATGGCTCTGAGTGGAGCCCAGCAGGCTACCTGTGAAGTGACATTTGGAGACTGGCAAAGCAATGCACTTTTGTCCAAGTACACTATCTTGAGTTTTTGTCCTTCACAGCAGGAGAAAGCTTCTCCGGATCCTTTTGTCCTTTTGAAAAGTGATTTGAGTGCTAGTACACATAGACACCTGACTGTAAGATTTTTTCTTGTCAATATGAGAAACAAATTATTCTCCTTTTCATTTAAGATAGAAGACCAGGTGTTTGAGACAGTTGAAAAGTATCTCAAACCAAACTCAGCCAAAGAAAAAGCTTATAATAAACACAATTGTTTGAGACCTCCTTAAGGGCTACATTTTATTTTATGACTATAACTAGGTTCTTAAGTAGAACCGTTTCTGCTTTGCCACTTGCTCTAACAGTGTAAATGATGATTTACAGAAAGTAGATAAGTAAGATGTGGTAGTTTAAAAACAAATAAATGCAGACAATGCAGTATTAGGAAGTGGCAATGATGTGCATGTAGCAGCATGCCCAAATGTTAATAATATACAGCTGAAGAAAAGGGGAAGAGAGATTTACATGTACAGCAAAACAACTTGTGAGTTAATTGTAAAGCATCCATTAAAGATAACAATATACAAGTTTTAGGAAGATATAGATCAAAACAATATAATTAAATGTTTTAGCAGCATTGCCTAGGTTGCGAATGTGGTATGGGAGTGCAGAATGCAAATGAAAGGGGAAAAGAGAGAGAGAGAGAGAGAGAGAGAGAGAGAGAATAGACAGGCAAACAAGAGAAGGAACTGTGTGGATAAGAGATGGTTATGTACCATAACAATATATATATTTAACTCAGATATCTTCCTGTCAGGTAAAAAAAAAAATTCCAGTAGATTGACTCTGACAAATACTTTAAGTTCTCTTTCTTTTACCCTCTAACAAATGATGTATTTATAAAGAAACCACTTCTCAGGAATAATTGGGACAGAGGCATAAGGGAAACAAGAGAAGGAAATAATTACTTTTATTTAGTCCTTGATGCATACTATTCATTTTGCATTTGGGATATATATATATATATATATATATATATATATATATTCCTTTTCTATATTTTGAAAGCCTTTTCTGTACCAGGATTTGTTTGAGGAACAGCACAGTGACTAACACAGGGTCCAGGTCCTCCTGGGGAGACCAATAATACACAAATAAATAAGTCTACAACATCAAGGAGTAATAAGTGCTATGAAGAAAAAAGTAAACAAGGAGATGTGATAAATAGTGATAGGGAACTATATTTATGCAGATATACAGGAGGAAGCCTTTGAAAGGTGAGGTTTGAACAGAGCATTGAGACACACAAGAGTCCCTAGGTCATCCAATAATTAATGGATTTGAGATGCAAACATGCCTCTATATTATCAAAGCCATGTAATAAAGGCACATTTTCCAACCACAAACAACTACTTGGGTTTCTCTAATTCAACATCAGCTCTATTTTGAGCTGACATTTGAAATGATGGCAGAAAACAACTCAGTAAATCCTAGGGTAACTGATTTCTGATTAAAAATAAGTCAATTTAGTATTGTAATCGCTCTAACATTCTTCCCTTGTCCATGGGATTTATCTAAGCCACGGCGGTGATAGTGGGGGTGGGTGAAGGGGTTACTAGAGCATCACAGCTTCAAGTGTGTTAAACAAAAGTGTGTGCTTCACATTTGTTTCCCATTGGCATCCACTAATATGTATAACTCTGTATGGGCCATTACATGGTCATCCTTCCACAATGGCTTTCTTTGTTCTGTCTACCTTTCTGGTCTCTGACCATATGGTCCAAGTGCCTTCTGTTGATGTCACCTCGTCAAAGACACGCAATTTTCTCGGAGCCTCTTTCTTACTCAGTTCTATGTTATAATCTCAGGCACAGACAACGTTAGGCTGAGATTCAAGGCTGTCTTCCAAGGCTAGTTAAGGCCCTTGACACCTAACATCCATCTCTCCTTTATATTCCTCTACTGTGAAGTGAAAAGAATTCCTCCAAGTTTTTTTCTCAGGATTCCCAGTGGGAAGAAGGCAGTGTCTCCTCTACTCTTGTATCTGAACATGTTTTAGGAGATTCTATCATCATTTCTTCCCTGTGGAAGTTAATAGGGAAGGCTGGATATAATTCTTATGCTATATCCAACCAACATGTAACTATTTTTCTTCCACTTTAAGTTTATTTCCCCAACGGAAAATCTTTAATCATAAGGGAAGAGGGAGAGCTAACTCAGTAAATAATCTTCCTGCCCTCTTTTATTAAAAGTTTAACTTGGAAACAGAGAAATTGTCTTAATTCCTTTGTGGCAAAGTCCCTTTGAGAACAAAGCCCCTTGGGATAAGGAAAGAGCTTTGTGAAACAACTGAAGAAATTCAGTGAAGCTTGGACAGGGGATAAGCAATTAACTATTTCACAGATTTTGCAAGGTCATGATTAAAGTGTGTCAAAACCTCTGGTCACAAAAGTACAAAATCCCAGGGAAAATACATGAAATATCCTATCTAATAAAGAGGGGATATGCAAATTGACTGTTACATGGTCACAAAAGATGGCGGCACCCATAGCCACAAGATGGTGGCGCCCAGTCCCCTCAACTGCACCAGAGTCCCCCAATCCTTTCAGCCCTGACGGTGGCTGGGGTGTGGGGTGTCAGGCACACGGTGCCGCCAAACCCACCCTTAGACCCCCAGTTGCCCAGGGTGGCCCAAGGTGCAGGCAAGCTTCAGATGTTGGCTACCCAGCCACCTTAGGGCTGGCCCAAGATGCAGGCAAGCCTCGGATGGCAGCTTCCCAGCCACCCAGGGCCACCCGAGGCTCAGGTAACCAGGGCCAGCCAAGGCTTGTGCTGCCAGCAGAGGTGTGATCGGGACATTGTCTTCCCCTGATTGCCGGTTCACCTCCTACCCCTGAGAGCTCCCGGACTGTAAGAGGGGGCAGGCCTGGCTGAGGAACACCCCCCCTCCAGTGCATGAATTTTCATGCACCAGTCCTTTAGTTACACAATAAATCTGGGACCACATTGGAGGCTATGCACACTCCAGGAGCCTGCAAGTAGCTAACAGAGGGCAGAAGACTGATGACCAAGTCAGTCTGTACAGGAAAGAGAGACAGTGGGGCAACCATTCCCCCTATAACTGGGTCTGAGAAAAGGGTGAGTTAACACAAACCCACGAAGCCCACAGTCAGGTGATACTGTTTTCCTGAGCCTTGGCTCAGTTGTGTCTTCGGGTCTGAGTTATACTATGTGCATTGTCTAAATGTCTGTTCCCACAGAACTATACAGGTAATGACATCAATAATTTCCTTCTGTGTCTGGCTAAGCAAAGGTAAACCCTCCCATAAAATATCCTCAAATCCCAAAGGAAGGTATAAAATGAAAGAAAATATGAGTAAAATGTAGATATGGGCAAATTTAATAAAATGTTGACTATATAGAAAAGTAATGCTCTGAATGATGTATAAGTTGTAGAGATTTTTAAAAGGACACAATTGAAAAGCAGGGTAATAATGGCACATAAGCAGAGAGAGGTTAAAGCATTTTAGGATCTTTAGTTTATTTAGAAAAAGGATAAAGAACCTAATTACACTTAATCCTTAAGTTAGACATGCATGTTAAAATTTCAAGCCTAACCACGCACATATACAAACAGAATTGTTTTTCTAATACATTTTTAAATTATTTTACAGAAGAAGTTAAAAATAGAATTAGAGAAAAAAATTTATATTAACACAAAATAAAATATAAAATACAGGAAAAAAATGAAGCAAGAAAATCTTAAATAGGCAGCAAGAATAAAATGGTAGAAATAAATGCAAATATATCAACATATATTTAGACATTGAGTCAAAAATATCCAGCTATTTGTTTTTTTTAGTAGAATACTCCTAAAGCATAAAGACTGATAAAAGTAAAGAGTGAAAATTTGAGAAAAGAAATTCAAGTAACACTAACCACAAGAAAACTGGTGTAGTCATTTTTCTCAGGGATATCTATTCTCATGGGCATGGCTGACTGCAACAGTAATGGGAGACCTAAATGACTTTATAGCAGGGGACACCAATGAGGGCAGCAGATGGTAGAACACATTAGGGGCTGTTGTTCAGCTGATGTGAAATAACTTGAGGGATATTTTTGTTTCAAAGGGGGAATTGTTTTGTGGTATTAGATTATTATTATATACTAGAGGCCTGGTGCACGAAATTTGTGCACAGGGGGGTGGGGGGCGGCCCTCAGCCTGGCCTCGCCTGCATCCTCTCCAATCTGGGACCCCTCAGGGGTTGTCCTACTGCTGGTTTAGGCCCGATCCCACATACTTTTCACAATCAGGAAGTGCTGGCTCCTAACCACTCACCTGCTTGCCAGCCTGATCACCCCTCACTCCCCTCCCTGCCTGCCTGATTGCCCCTAACCACCTCTGCCTGCCTGCTTGATCTCCCCTAATTGCTCCCCTGCTGCCCTGATCGCCCCTAACTGCTCCCCTGCTGGCCTGATCTGCCTCAGCCCTGAATCTGGGACCCAGGATTCCCTCCTCCGGCTGGCCGCAGGCACCCAGGACCCAGCCCGGCTTTGCCTGGGCTGGCCACAGCCGCAGGGGACAGTGGGCAGGCAGTTTTGCCCAGGCCTCAGCCATAGATGCCCAGGTCCATGGGGCAGGTAGCTTTTTTCCCTCTTCTGGGCCCTAGGTGCTGGTGCCCAGGACCAATGGGTGGGTGGCTTCTCCCAGGCCCTACTTTGTCAGGATGGATGTTAGGATGGTCATCCTGGAAGACAGCCAGTCTAATTAGCATATTACCCTTTCATTAGTATAGGTATGTAATATAGGGATAAATAATGTCACATTAATTATAATGAACATTTACTGACCTGTAGCACCAGGCAGATGAAATCTGGGGAAAGATGAATTGTGCCTAATTACATTTGATTATAACTTTCCAAGGGACCCTGGCTGTTGCTGATGGGACATTATTGAGCCACCAAGTGCAAATTATCTCTGCAAATGAGTCACCCTTGTCAATACTAAATATTTGGTAAATACTCAAATGTAAGTCATTTTCTGGAATCAAACTACGAGGGAGGTAACAGATCTTTCATAATTATAAAATTAATTATAACTACTAGTAAACAAGAATAAATTATAAAGTATCCACAATGGTAATAGAGTGATAGTATTAGATTTAACTTATTGGGCAAGTATCCATTGGGATTTTTTAAAAACATATTATTATTTAATTTTTAAAACTAATCAACATAATGATTATATTATTGTTTTGAGTTAGGAAAAATAAAATTCAATTAAATTACATAAGTTTTTAAAGTAACATAGGAGAATTTAGGCTATACATCCCTAAAAATCCATAGTTTGTTTCCATGTTTTATTTTTTATCCTTAACACTCATCACTAAACAAATCCTGGTATATATTATGCTTTTTTTTTTTTGGTTTCAAAAAAATATCAATATTGTTGAAAGTATTACAGATGCCCTCCTATTTCCCCTTATTGATTCCTTCTACCCCATTCCTTCCTCCCCCCAGGCCTTCCCTACATGCACTATTGTCTGTCCATGGGCTATGCATATCTAAGCTAATAAAAGAGAAACATGCAAATTGACCGCACCTCTGCTATGCCCCAAGCCACACCCACCAGCCAAACAGAGCAACTATATGCAAATTAGCCCAACCAAGATGGAGACCGGCAGCCATGGAGCTGGAGCAAGCAGGAGGTTTGGTTGCCCCGGTGATGGAGGAAGCAAGCTTCCCGCCTGTCCTGGCTGGCTGTGGCCTCTGCTCAAGGCAACAAAGTTTCAATTATAGAAGATAAATAAATCCCAGATACTTGCTTCCAGCCAGCCTCCATTGGGAGCTTGGGTGGCTGGGGGCCGAGGCCAGCCTGCAAACAGCCATCAGCCCCTCACCCAGGATGGCCACACCCTCATGGGGTGAGGGTCCCTGCTGAGGGGCTTGGCCAGCCTGCAAACAGCCATCAGCCACTCACCCAGGCTGGCCAGGCACCCCAGTGGGGACCCCCACCCTGATCTGGGACACCCTTCAGGGCAATCCAGCTGGCCCCACCAAGCCTCTATCCTATATAATAAAAGGGTAATATGCAAATTGACCCTAACAGCAGAATGACTGGGAATCACTGGTCACTATGACACACACTGACCACCAGGGGGCAGACGCTCAATGCAGAAGCTGCCCCCTGGTGGTCAGTGCGCTCCCACAGGGGGAGCTTTGCTCAGCCACAAGCCAGGCTGATGGCTGCCAGTACAGTGGTGGTGGTGGGAGCCTCTCCCACCTCCTCAGCAGCGCTAAGGATGTCTGACTGCAGCTTAGGCCTGCTCCCCACTGGCAAGTGGACATCCCCCGAGGGCTGCCAGGCTGCCAGAGGGATGTCTGACTGCCAGCTTAGGCCCAATCCCCCGGGGAGCTCATCTCCCGAGGGGTCCCAGACTGCGAGAGGACACAGGCCGGGCTAAGGGACCCCCCTGAGTGCACAAACTTTTGTGCACTGGGCCACTAGTCTATACTAATAAAAGAGTAATATGTTAATTAGACCTGGTCAACAGGACATCTTTCAGTTGTCCTTCCTTCCTTCCAGACAATGCCACAGTGGCAAGGGCTGATGCAGAGGCAGTTAGGGGCGATCAGGCCGGCAGTGGGGAGCAATTAAGGGCGATCAGGTTGGCAAGGGAGGGCAGTTAGGGGTGATCAGGCCAGCAGGGGAGGGCAGTTAGGGGTGATCAGGCAGGCAGGCAGAGGGGTTAGGGGCGATCAGGTAGGCAGGCATAGTAGTTAGGGGCAATCAGGCAGGCAGGCAGGTGAGCGGTTAGAAGCCAGCAGTCCTGGATTGCAAGAGGGATATCCGACTGCCAGGCAGTCGGATATCCCCCAGGGGTCCAGAATTGGAGAGGGTGCAGGCCGGGCTGAGAGACTCCCCCCGCCGCCCAAATTTTGTGCACCGGGCCTCTAGTATGCATATAAACTCATTGGTTAACCTCTTCCCACTTCTTGCCCTTTCCCTCTGAAATACATGAGTCTTTTGCCTTATGTATCTTTCCAGTTAGTAAGACACTCCAGGAGAGTAAATGTTTCTGATTGTTTGGACACTGTTCTTTTCCTTGAAACTCTAAAAGTTTCTGGCAGAGCCTTAGCCGGTTTTTCTCAGTGGATAGAATGCTGGCCTGCAGACAGAATGGTCTCGGTTTGATTCTGGTCAAGGGCAAATACTTGGGTTGCAGGCTCCTCCCAGGCACGTGCAGGAGGCAACCAATCAATGTATTTCTCTTCGATATTTCTCTTCATCTTTCCTGTTCTCTTCCATCCTCTCTAAAAATCAATAAAAAAAATATCCTCAGGTAAGGATTAAAAAATTAATAGTATAAAAATAAAATTTCCTGGCAGACTAAGCAACAATAAATATATTTTTAATTAATACAAGAATAAATGAATGATCTTTAATTAAGAATTTAGCTTTATTCAATGCCTATTGATTCTAAAATCCTTATAATGGAGAAATAAGATGGTGTCTATCAGATATTCCACCTATCCCAGAAGCCCTTGTTAAAAGAAGAAATTCATCTTTCTTAATCATAAGGGGATAAATCATAATATTACATAAAGTTTCAAAAAGAAAGGATTTAAAAGGTTGAAAATAAATTACTAAAAGGAAACAAGGAGAAAAATATTACCAGGTAAGAAAGAAACAATCAATGAAGTAAAAAGAAGTGTTAATTAATAATAGCATTTACAAAATGTAGAAATGAAGTAAAAAAATGAACACACACATTTGCACATTAACTCAAGGAATATAATTACATATTTTGTGATTTAATACCTTTGGTATCATCTTGGATACAAATCAAAGCCACTAGCTATGTCTTAACTAAAAATAAAATGGTTTACTTTAACAAAAGTCAAATGTGTTTCAATTCCATGTTTATTATAATTGACTAGAGACCTGGTACACAAAATTTGTGCATGGATGCAGTCCCTAGGCCTGGTCGGCAATTGAAGCACAAGTGTCTGGCATGTAAGGGCAGGTCCTAGCTGACCTCTGGGCCCTGGGAAG
This sequence comes from Myotis yumanensis, assembly GCF_028538775.1. Classification (NCBI taxonomy): domain Eukaryota; kingdom Metazoa; phylum Chordata; class Mammalia; order Chiroptera; family Vespertilionidae; genus Myotis; species Myotis yumanensis. Next base: position 181,534,346 of record NW_027223753.1, read on the forward strand.
CACCTGGGCCACCGGGCCCCCATGCGCTCCCTCCGCCTGAGTCATCAGGCCCCTGCCCCCCACAACTGCTGCTGGTATCCATCTGCAAGGCAATCAGCTGGGCGATCGGGTTCTGCTCGCACCTGCCTTGGCCTGGCACCTCCCGCTTACCTGCTCCACCATCCCGCCACAGTCCTGCTCTCCTTGGGGCCCATTGGGGCTGGCAGTGCCTCCACTGCTGCCCGCTGCCAGCGCCACATCGCCGACACCCACCATGTTCCACACCAATCCCTAGTAGTCAGCGCATGTCATAATGAATTTTCGAACTCCCCATCAAACTCCCGGTCGAGGGGACACTTTGCATATTAGGCTTTTATTATATAGGATAGGCAATACTAAATGTCTACCTCACCTCTTGCTCATAATATGCTTTTTAAAGAGGCATTAATAATGTTCAGTTCTTCAGAACAGTAAGAGCAGTAATTGTGCCTCTAGCATTAATTAATTGGTGGCTTGTAAAATTGAGAGGCACAATTTCATTTATGTAAATAGTCTGTTTCAATTACTCTGAGTTATAGATGAATTGTGAATAGCTTAGTTAAAAGAAAATATCAAGATGTACTTCAATGAGTACATTCAGGTCTTCCTAGGAAGGGGTAAAAAGAATCTGAAAGAAATTTTGTGTTTTGTACTCACTTTAAATTTGTAATTTATTTTTTGAAATGTTGGTATTGTGTCAACACTCATAAAAGTTTTATTGTTAAAAATCACTAATTCTATTATAAAGAATTAGTAACTGAATCCCTTATTTTGTGTATGTATTTGCCTAATCTATTATGAATGTGTTCTCTTTTCCTTTGGCCAACATATAAACTTGTATCAGGCATGGATTTCTATCAAATGACTGATACTAAAAATAATAGCTAACATTTATTTAGTGTTTACTATGTCCTGGGATTTTTTTTCTAAACCCTTTATACATATACTAGAGGCCTGATGCACGAAAATCATGCAAGGGGGCTCAGAACTTCAGGAAGGTCATTCAGCTGTCCAGTCTAATTAGCATATTATGCTTTCATTATTATATATTTTAACTTATTTATTTTTAAACACAACAGTGTGAAATATTTTTTATGATAATTAATCTCACTATCAGATGAAAAAACTGAGGCTGGTAGAAGTTAAAGTAATTCTCCAGGTCACATAACCAGTGGGCAGTGAATCCAGGATTGAAACACAGGTTTCCTGACTCTAGAACACAAACCACTACATACTGTGACATTATTATGAGCATTACAAAAAAGCACCTACCACTTATGTGCTAGATGTTTTATATAGATTATCATTTCTTCATTAATTTACTAGGCCTCTTTACTTTGGGCCAACCACGGATGTGCAAACCTATTTCTGGACATTATTATTTCTACTAATAACATGTCACTATTTACACCAATATCACACTTTAATGTACACAAGAACTTTAAGACTTGAAGTCAAGTAATATACGTCCTCCCACATTTCACCTTTCTTTTCAAATTTGTTTTGGTATATTTCTCTATAAATTTTAAAATCAGCTTTTAATTTTTGAAATAAAAAAGGTTGTTTGTTTGCTTATTCTTGCATTTTAAGGATTCTTTAATTTAGATAGCAACAGTCCATTAGCAGATGCATCCTTTCCAAACAATTTCTTCCAGTCTGTGGCTTGTTTTATCATTCTCTTGATCATATCTTTTAAAGAGTAGAATTTTTAAAATTTTGATAAAATTCAGCTTATCGGTTTTTTTTTCCTTCCTGGATCATGTCTTCATGTTATATCTAAAAAGGATTCACCCCAATCATGATCATCTTTGTTTTTCCTTATGTTATCTTCTTGAAGTTTCAAAGATTTTCAGTTTTCATTTAAGTCTATGATTCAATATGAGATAAATTTTGTGAAAGATGTAAGGTCTGTGTCTGTATTTGTTTGTTTGTTTATTTATTTATTTGTTTGTTTTTGTTTTTGGCCTGTGGATGTCCAGGAGTTCCAGTACGATTTGTTGAAAATACTACTTCTGCTCCATTGTACTGGTTTCACTCGTTTGTCAAAGATCAGTTGACTATATTTATGGATTCTACTAGAGGCCCGATGCATGAAATTCAGCAAGAGTAGGCCTTCGCAGCCCCAGCTGTCTTGGCCCGAGTGGCCCTGCGCCACGGGTTGGCTGGAGAGTTGTTCTCCCATCTGGTCTAATTAGCATATTAGCTCCTTATTATATAGAATTCTGTTTCATTGACCTATTTGTCTATTCTCTTACCAATACCACAAGGTCTCTATTCCTCTAGCTTTATAGTCTTGGAGGCTAGTAGTTCCAGTCCTACAAATTTGTGATCTTCCCTTTTACTATTGTGTTGGTTAGTCTGGGTCTTATTTTTTTATTATTTAATATATTTTATTGATTTTTTACAGAGAGGAAAGGAGAGGGATAGAGAGTCAGAAACATCGATGAGAGAGAAACATCTGTCAGCTGCCTCCTGCACACCTCCCCCTGGGGATGTGCCCGCAACCAAGGTACATGCCCTTGACCGGAATCGAACCTGGGACCCTTCAGTCCGTACCTGACAGTCTATCCACTGAGCCAAACCAGACAGGCTAGTCTGGGTCTTTTGCCTATTTACATACATTTTAGAATAATTTTGTCAAAATCCATAAAATAAGTTGCTGGAATTTTAATAGGGATTTCATTGAGTCTATAGATCAAGTTGGGAAGAATTGACATCTTGACAATATTGTGTCTTTCAATTCATGAACATGGACTATCTCTCCATTTATTTAGTTCTTTTGTTCATTAGAGTTTTGTTTTTTTTTGTTAAATAGATCATTTACATATTTTGTTAAATTAGATTAGATTTATACATAACTATTCCATTTTTTGCTGTGCCAATGCAAATGGTATTGCATTTTAAAATTCAAATTCTACTTGTGCATTGTTGGTAAGTAGAAAAGCAATTGACTTTTGTATGTTGACATTCATCTTATAACCTTACTATAATTGCTTATTAGTTCCAGGAGGTATTTTTTCTTTTGTCAGTTGTTTAAAGTTTTCTGCATATTCGGTCAATTCACCTGTAAACAGAGGCAGTTTTATATCTTCCTTCTCAAACGGTATGCCTTTTATTTCCTTTTCTTTTTTTTTACTGTATTTGCTGGCACCTCTAGTACTACAGGGTGGAGCAAAAGTAGATACTAATATACAGTGGTTTATGTGGAAAACAATACCATAATTATAAATACTACTACTACAAGAATAAACTCTGTGTTTCATGTACTCACAACTGTAAACCTACCTTTGCTCCACACTATATGTTGAAAAAGAGTCCCGAGTGGGGCATCCTTGCCTTGTTCCTGATTCTGCTGGGAAATCTTTGAGTGTCTTACTACTAAGTATGAGATAGCTATAGTTTATGGGGTTTTTTTTTAGACAGTCTTTATCAAGTTAAGGAAGTTCACCTTAATTTCTAATTTACTTGGAGGTTTTATTATGAACAGATGTTTGAATTTGTCAAATGCTTTTTCTGCATCTCTGGATATGATCATGTGATTTTTATTTTTTAGCCTGTTGATGTGATGGAATACTGCAGTTGATTTTTGAATGTTGAACCTGCCTTGCATACTTGAGATAAATCCCACTTAGTCTTGGTGTATAATTCTTTTTATTCTTTTTTTTTGGATTTGATTTGCTAATATTTTATTGAGGATATTTGCATCTATGTCCATTAGAGATATTGGTCTGAGCTTTTCTTTCTTACATTGTTTTTGTCTGATTTTGACATTAGGGTAATCCTGTCCTCACAGAATGAGTTTTAGACTTGCTTCTATTCTCTGAAAAAGATTGTAGAGAATTGATATAATTTATTTGTTAAATGTTTTGTAGAATTCACTAGTGGACTCATATGGGGTTGGTGTTTTCTGTTTTGAAAGGATATTAATTTTTTAAGTAAGCTTATTTAATAGACAGGCCCATTGAGAATGTCTATTGGAAAATTTTGGAAAATTGTTTCTTTCAAGGACTTTACTCATTTAAACTGTTATCTAATTTGTTGGCATAGAGTTGTTCATAGTATTCCCTTATTATTCTTTTAGTGTTAATAAAATCTATAGTGATGTCTCCTCTTTCATTTTTAATATTAGTAGTTTGTGTGTCCTCTCTTTTTCTTAGTTAGTTTGGCTAGAGGCTTATCAATTTTATTAACCTTTTCAAAGAACCAGCTTGTAGTTTCATTAGTTTTTCTATTGTTTTCCTATTTTGAATTTTATTGATTTTTGCATTAATTTTTATTATTTTTCTTCTGCTTATTTTAAAGTTGCTTTAGGTGGAGACTTTGATTATTTATTTTAGATCTTTTTTTCTCATTTCTAATATTTATATTCAATGCTTTTGTCTTAATTCATTGACATCACAGAGCAACCTTGTCTGATACTGATGTTCTGTGAATGTGTGTTCAGTAGGGATCGTTTTTCTCTTTCTCATTTTCATGATATAAACAGCAGCATGCTAGAGTGGCAAGAACCCTGAATTGGTATTCATAAGACTTGAGTTATTATCATCCTTCTAATGTATGTCCTTGGATACGTAAACTAAAATTTCTGGGTCCTAGTGTTTCATTTACCCTGGGCAAAATTTCTGGGCTTAACTCTGTAATATGAGAAAAATGAGAGGGTTGGATTTAAAATTTTAAAAGTTGTTCCATTTTTTTATACTCTAGAATTAAGAAGTTTGCTTTAAAACTTACAGAATTCCATTCTGAAATGTTTAATAAAATAAAACCATGAGGAATTTTTATTATTTCTTTAGATGTAACTTTGTAGTAAAGATAAAAGATGTCTGTTCTCTGTTGATGACTCCCTGAATCTCTGGGAATAAGTTCTTGAATAAAGCTGTGTTACTTCATTTTTCTCGATAATGCTGACAATAATACTTGCCATTTGTTGAATGGCTCTGAAACTAATAAAATAAATTCTATTTTCTTTTAATAGGAAAGATGGTATATTACCAATAATTACTTTTATTCCATTCTCCTGCAATCTTAAATCAACATGATCTATAAAAGATTTTTTAGTGTATTTTATGGCTAGTTTTAAAAATGTTCAGAATTGTAGGATTATATTAACCACTAGGGTTCTTATTTTTGTCTTCCTTTTCTGTGTAACTACTTGTTGCTGATAGAACCTCACATTTTAGCAATGAATCCTTTCAAAGTACAGTGGGGCCTTGACTTATGAGTTTAATTCGTTCTGTGATGGAGCTCGTAACTCAAATAACTCGTATGTCAAATCATAAAGTGAACGAGTGAGACACGTGATGCTGGGCTGATGTTGTGGCATTCACTGTGACGTTCGCTGCGCCAACTAGCGGTGGGGTATCTGAAGCTGGCTCATAACCCGAATTTTAGCTTGCAACTCGTTAGTCGGGACACTCGTAAGTCAAGGCCTCACTGTATTTCACACCCAGGTAATCTAAAAAGAGAGTAGGTATTTTGTTGGTTTGTTTGTTGTTTTTTGCCTTGGTTTTCCATGGAGGGTCTGCTCTTTGTTGAAAGTCCTTGCATATCCTCTCTTCCCTAACTGATACTTTGCTGTATTGTGGTATAAAATATTTTCAGCAGAGAGCATGCCGTTATGTGAGAGTCTTCTTTGCATGATCCTCATTAAGTCCTGCTGAGTCTGCTTATGTTTCCTTTACTACGTGCAGAGGCTCCATAAATGGCTCAATCAGTGAAGAGAGCAAAATGCTGCCTGTGTGTCTGGTGTGGCATGTCTTCCAAGTTGACCCATGGCCCTGCTTTATCTGTCAGCTCCTAGGACAGTTCCTAGGAGAATCACAGGCTGGATGTACACAGATGCAGTAAGAGGTTAGCCTGTTAAGTAACCAGTGAGAATCTACTTAGATTTATCCTTTTTCTTTTAACTTACAAAAACTATAAAAAAAAGGAGATAATAAGAATTACATAAAGTTTTTTTATTGAAAAAACCTATGGGCATGTGACAACTTAGTTACACATATGTTGGAGATGGAAATAGAAAGTTTAGCATAGGATTTTATCAAGTGCTAATATTTTGACACTCTTAGTATATCTGGTTTAACTGGTCTCTTTTTTTTGGAACATGTTATTGACACAGAAGGTTGATAAAGATGTGGTGGCATTTATCCTTTTCTGCCTCCCAGTAAAACCCTTTTGCATTGTTTGCAAATATATTATCAGATCAACAGTGATCTTGGCATTCATTACAGGGAATCAAAGATGCACATGCTAGTTGTGTCAAAGAACTGACAATATAGCTGGAAATATAAGTTGTTAAGTATGAAAAATTATAAAAATTTAGTCTTTCTAAAAGGAAATAATGAACCATGTTATGTTTATAACTAAAGACCTGGTGCACGAAATTCATGCATGGGTAGGGTCCCTAGGCATGGCCAGTGATCAGGGCCGATCAGGGCCTTCCAGCTGCTGGCTGGGGCCTCCCTTCCCCTGACTGCTGGCCCGGGCTTGCCTTCATTCCGTGCCACCTCCTAGTGGTCAGCACACATTATAGCAAGCAATTGGTCTCCCGGTAGAACTCCTGTAGGGACAATTTGCATATTAGGTGTTTATATATATATAGATAATATACAGATTTCTCAGAGATAATACCATCTATATTGAATTTTATCCTTTTCTTAAAGTGAAATATTATGTGTAGATTTCAATGTTGATGCTTTGCAGTACTTTCTAGAAAAATAAGAATAAAAACATGAATATGCGACTGGCTTCTTTCTCCATTTTAGAACATGGTTACAGAAATACAAACACACATAAGTAGAAAGTCATAGTTATAGATAAACATATTTGTATATAAATGACTTCATACAGAAAGTGGAATTTGAAGTGCATTTTAAATAATTAAGAAGATTTAAATAGGAAGGAGAGAGCATAGAGCTTTTGAGGAAGAAGAACTATGTAAACAAAGATATAGCATTGGGATACTTAGTGCTAAATCTGGAAGATGGTAAGAAGACTAGCCTAGAATGAACAAGGGTTTTGGGGGGAGAAACAATAAATTAAATGGGTTAGGTGAAATAGGACTAGTGTTTGGAGGGCCTTCAAAAGCTGACTTTTACAAAATAAGTATTACATTCTCTTTGCTATTCCAGTATCAAAACATATTTTTACTGTGAAAAAACAAATTTTCCCTCATCTGCCAGAGGAAATGTGGATTGCATAAATTTAGATATACAAGCCAGAAGCCAGCATAGCAAAGTAGACACGGGTAAACAATGAATTTGAGGATTTTAGTTTTAGTTACCATGAGAAATTTACTTAAGCACACTAAGCCTCAACTTTCTCTTTTGTGAACTCTGGGTTAGAGTAATAATATCACCTTATAGTATGGTGTGCTAAAATATCTCTTAAAATAATGTTTACTCTACATTAGTTATTTATTTTTTTATTAAAAACACTGAAAATCTAGGTATGACTTGATATGTGCTTGGACAGTGGAGGTTACATGCAAAAGAAATGCTTGAATCTAAAGAAATATATATATATTTTTCCATGTTGCATAACTTCTTTCCAGTTTCATGGTTTTCTTCAAGTAGAACTTTTCCCAGCTGCACACTGGTAAGTGATCTGCAGCTGTTGCAACCCATCAGTCCAAAGCTATGCCGCTCTCTTTAACTGCAGTTCAGGGAGGCATTAGAAGTAATGGTAGGACTTGGTAACTGAAGAGCATAACAGAGAGAAAAGCATCAAAATTGGCTCTTTTCTTATTTAGAATTCCAGAAGAACAATGGTGCTATTGAAAAATATGTGTTGTATGACGGAGAAGCATTTTGTGTGGTCAAAATCAGGGAGTTCAATTTTGAACAAGATGTACTCCCTTTTGGACATATTGAGAGTTAGTTGCTGGTAAGTCATGTAAATGAAGATCTGTAGTCGCTCCACACAGAGCCTTATCGTAAAACAGAACGGGCTGGTATTGGCACCAATTTTGAAGGAAGAAGAAGAGAAATATGTTGAAAACAAGAAAAAATATAGAAAATGGTAAAAACAAAACAAGAAATGCAGTCTTGAGGAAATACTTTTTTTTTTTTTTTTTTTTAAAGAAGTGATCACTGGAGTCAGTAACAGGACAGGTTGTTCAAGGAATTGAGCACTGAGTATGTTTGTTTAGAAACATATTTTACTCGGTTAGAACATTTTTATTTTAAAATGCAATTTTATTGCAAAAGAGGCTTGGGGACTGAAGACTCAGAAGACAAAAATCCAAGTAAAACTGGATGGATAACACTTAGAATAGATCAAGGTATGGAAAAAGTAGCTCAGGAATCTGAGGAAACAGGAAAATCTGGGTGGCAAGAGGGGGAGCTTATTAGAGTGTGTTTGTGTCATATGTATTGTGTGGGGAAGGTAATAGTGATTGGAGGTCCTAATAAAAGCAAAGTTAGATACTTGATAGAAAGACTTGGAGAGAGAAAATAGGTTAGGATAATGATCTCAGAAATGATTCATCGTCTGTTTGTATGCTATGAAATAACTTGTGCTTCTTAGCAGAGAAATGGTCCTGATTCTTAGCAGAACATATTAGTATCTCCCAGTTTCCCCAGCTCCTCATGGTTCCTTAAACTTCTATAATATCCCTAAAAATGTGTTCACTGCAACCGAAAAACTATTTTATATATTGTTTAAAAGGGAAATGGGGAAAAAAACAACCAAACGTGGTATCCATGATATATTTAGACGAATACACAGTTTTGAGGAACTACCAGAAAGTCAATACGTTTAAATATATGGGAGATCAAGTCAATGAACAGAATTAACATGGACATTTATTTTTTATTTTTTATTTCTTTTTTTGCACAAAGGCAATATGAGACGGCAAAAGAGTTTTGAGATTTGAAAGAACTGGATTGAATTCTGGCCTTGCCATTTGGAGAATATTTCAAAGTCCATTTATTTCTTTAGCCTTGAAAGAGAGATTGATATCTGCTTTTACGACAAGAGTTTTCTGAGGATTTAACAGGACAATAAGACATGTTAAAATGTTTTATAAATGCTAAAGTACTGTGCAATTTAATCATATTAGAATTATTTTATCATTGTGATTGTTAACTAGATGACAGTGAATAAAATATTTGAGTCAAATTTGAAGACCTTGGTATTTAAAAAGTAATTCTCCTAAAGAACACACTACTAGCAATGACAATTAAAATAAAAATGGAGAGATTTGGAGAAGATGTAAGGCTTATTGGTTGGGAAGTTCTATTTGTGAGCAAGCAAAAGACTTATTCTCTCTGCCATGTATAGAAAGAAGAGAACTAACATTTATTTGAGAAGACAATATAGTCTATGATAATTTCAGGGAAGAGTCTAATTTTAGAACATGCAACTAGAGATCAAATGAAAGTCAAGACATAATAAGTATCTATTCTTTTAGATGTCTATATATATAAAAGCCTAATATGCAAAGTGTCCCTTCAGGAGTTCGATCGCTCGCTATGACGTGCACTGACCATGAGGGGGCAGCGCAGAATAAAAGAAGGCCAGGCCTGCAGCCAGCAGCCAGGGAAGGGAGGCCCCGGCTGGCAGCCTGCAGCTGCTAGGTACCCTACCCGTGCATGAATTTCTGCACTGGGCCTCCAGTATTACTATATTTGATAAATTAAAATAGCATAGAATAACAGTATCACCTCCATTTTCAACATGAGGAAACTAGAAACAAAGATATTAAATAATGGCCCCAACTCATCTCATAAGTAATAAACTTTAGTTCCCTAATCCCAGTCTAGTTTTGTCATTAAAAAAAGAAAAAATAAAGTGCTTATGCTCTCTCTGGAACCACTCTGGAATCTTAAATTTTAGATAAGATTGGGTTTACATGGACTCCACAGGGCAGAATTGAGTTTCTAGGTGTGTGTGTGTTGTTTTTTTTTTTTGGTTGTTTTTTAGTTGTTATACTTCAGGTGTGTGTTTAATCTAAGTCTGGATTTATCTGAACACGTGAGATTTTTCTATGCCCAGGACATCCTGATAATTAGCTGCAGGTGGTAAATATATTGCTCTCTCTTTCTTTCTTCCTAATGCTATTCGGTTGGATATAATGAAGGTGCTATTGAATCCTGATGTTGGACTCTGGAAGCAGAGTTGAGGAAGGAAAAAAATGGCAGCAGGATTTCTCTCTTCTCTCTGTATATTTGATAAGAATATTCTAATATTCTTAAACAGAATATCTCTAAATCAAGAAAAGTTTTATTTAAGTTTTGTCAAATTCTTAACAGTTGGAAAGGAGTCTATGGGAAAAATGCAAATGATCTCCTTTCAATATCCAGACAACTTCTTAGACTGAGCTAAGAGAGTTGATTGAAAAAACAATATTGGCTAATAGCATAATATATACTAAGATACATTATTTCAGAAAACAAATGAGTTATATAGACAGAACAGATTTCATAAGTACTCTTCAAAATAATTAAATATGCACTTCTATGTATTATTTTCTAATTAATTCAATTAAAATGAAAATATTTCAAAATATTTAGTTCTAATAAAATTATTTTTCTCTGAGATTTTTGATACATTTATGTCATCATCATTTTTCTCAGTTTTATTATATATTTGCTTCATATTTACTTGATAGCAGACCTAACAGGAATTTTCATAATTGAGATTTTTCTTGCAAAATAGACTTTTAATTTGTGCTAATTCAAAAATAAATGAATGAGTGACAGAGGAATATGTTTTTGTAAGTAGGAAGCAATATTGTTAATTTCCCCAAAGGAACAGTCAGCTGTGCCAGAAATGCCTAACTAATTAAAATGGAAAGATAGAGAATGCATACACCTGTTGTAAGTAATTTGCCAAGTGAGTTTTATTATCAAAAGCTGTTTTCTTGGAGTTGATACAAAGAAAATTGGTTGTTCTTGAAGATCTGGATAAATGGTCAAGTAACCCAGTATAACAACATATAGTTTTATAGATCTGCTAGAGTGTTTTTTTTTTTTCAAGTGACAAAAAAGCCTCTCTGAATGCTCCCCTCCTAAATTCATATCTAAGAGGATATGTATTTCTAAAAATATTGATAAAATAACTCTTATTTTATTTTCTGCTTAATTCACCAAAGACATGTTAATAAAATTAGCCACCAAAATATTAAGAACCATCTACTGAGAACCCAATAGTTCACCCAAGTGAATAAAAACTAAAAGACTGAAGGAATTCAGGACTCTTTCACTTTTACTCCTAAATTCTACTAATTTTTTTTGTATTTACTAATGAACTTTGATAACAAAAATTCAAAAATATAAATAAAAGAGCTCATTTTTCATTGACTTGCTTTATTTTCCTTAGTGACACATATTTTGCTTACAAACATGCATAATACATATAGAAAAGGTGTATATATAAATAATGTGTACATACATGGTATATATTATACAGTAATATAATTTAGACTATTATATTATTTTGAATATTAAAATATATTAAACATATTTATATACACACATATAACACTTATGTGCATATGTAATCCTATATAATAAAAGGCTAATATGCAAATCAATCGAACGGCAGAACAACCGGTTGGTGTGGTGTGCACTGACTACCAGGTGGCAGACACTCAATGCAGGAGCTGCCTCCTGGTGGTCAGTGCGCTCCCACAGGGGGAGCACTGCTCAGCCAGAAGCCCTGAGCCAGGCTCATGGCTGGTGAGCGCAGTGGTGGTGGTGGGAACCTCTCCCACCTCTGTGGCATCAGTAAGGATGTCCCACTGCCAGCTTAGGCCCGCTCCTCGCCTTCAGTCTGACAGCCCTTGAGGGCTCCTGGACTGCGAGAGGGTGCAGGCCAGACTGAGGGATCACCCCCAAGTGAATGAATTTTGTGAACCAGGCCTCTAGTTCTAAATAATATTGCTAACTATAAAAATGTGTATCCCAGGATTCTTGAAAAATAATGCTTGTTCAGATGAATTGCTGTTATTTAATGCTTCATTGCTGTTGTGGGTTATCCAAATGCACTGAAATCTCTGATGAAACAATGACAGCCTCAGCATAAAAATAAGGGCTAATGGGGATCCTTCTTTCTTCCTGCTGAGTCATCCACTCAGACCATGGTTCCTTTTTTCCCTGCCTTCAACTACTACTGACAATAGACATGAAATTCAACCTGTTTTTTTGTGTTTTTTTTTTCTTCTACTATAGCCCTGCTCAAAAGTAGGTGGAGGTAGAATGGGAAGTGTGCAAGTGCCCCCCCCCCCTTCTAATTTATAACATAGTAATCATCTCTCCACATTTCCACAAATGCACAAACATACATTATAAAACAGAATCTCAGAAGGAAAATAAAAAGTATAAGATACAATATATGTGTAACTCAGAAATGTGATAAAAAAGGAACTTTTATAGAACACAAGAAAGACTAAATAAAATTTGAAATATGTTATAGTTTCTTTGTTCTTCTGCAGGAACAAAACTAGGTTTTATAGTTATTATTTAGCTAGAAAGAGAAAAACAAAGATAAACCATGTATAATTTACAATGGCATATTGTGACCTGTTGTCTCCCAAACCATGTGAATAACTCTATATTCTATTAATACCCATAATCACCAATGCACTACCTATAATAATAGGACTCTATCTCCCCACATCCCCCCCTATGAAAGGCAACTTTAAATATATATATATATATATATATATATATATATATATATATATATATTTATTTTTTATTGATTTCAGAGAGAGGAAAAAAAAGGGAGAGGAGACAGAAACATCAATGATGAGAGAAAGTCAATGATTAGCTGCCTTCTGCATGGCCTTTTCTGGGTATTGAGCTCACAACCCTGACTGGGAATTGAACCATGACCTCCTGATTTATGGATCAACACTTAACCACTGAGTCACACTGACCAAGCAAATAGGCAACTTTTTTTTTTTAATTGGTGGGAAAGGTGCTCACTTTCCCAGTAGGTGTTTCCTTTCTTTGGTATCATTACCACTTTGAATGTGCTTAACTATAGAACCATCTACTACATCTCCAAAGAGAAAATGAGTGAATAATTTCATTTATGGTATATCACTGTGTTGAGTTATTTTCTTGGGCATAGTTTATTCATATTTGTATCTCTATTATATAACAGTGTTTAAAATTGGTTATAATTGCACTTTAATATGAGTTGACCCTAGGAGGTAACTAGTTATAAAACAAACAAAAACAAAGCTAATTAACTAATCACAAATGAATTCATAAAGTCAGCACCCTTTAACTTAATATTCTTCCATTGTATAGTTTCACTTAATAATGTAATCTACTATTGATCATCAAGATACCCAGTGTCTGGTTAATTTTGTATTTTCAAGCATCCTATATATTAAAAGCCTAATATGCTAAGTGTCGGTCGGCTGGTCAGCCATTCAACCAATCAAAGTGTAATATGCTAAAGATATGTTAAGGCCACTCAACTGCTCACTATGACAATCACTGATCACCAGGGGGGCAGACAGTTGACTGGTCGAACAGTTGCTATGGCATGCACTGACCAACAGGGGGCAGATGCTCCAACCAATAGGTTATCTTACTGCTGGGGTCTGGCCGATCAGGACTGAGTGAGATGAGCTAGACATGCCTTGGAGCCCTCCCGCGGTCCCTCCCCAGCTGGCCAACCTTCGCGTCCTTTCCCAGCCCTGATTGTGCACAGGTGGGGTCCCTTGTCCTGTGCTGCACGCTATCACAATCTGGAACCCCTCAGGGGATGTCAGAGAGCCAGATTTGGCCTGAAGGTGGAACGACCAGTCGCTATGATGCTCACTGACCACCAGAAGGCAGACGCTCAAAGCAGGAGCTGCCCCCTGGTGGTCAGTGCGCTCCCACAGGTGGAGCACTGCTCAGTCAGAAGCCAGGCTCATGGCTGGCAAGTGCAGTGGTGGTGGCAGGAGCCTCTCCCACCTCCATGGCAGCACTAAGGATGTTCGACTGATGGCCTAAGCCGTCAGTCGGATATCCCCCGAGGGCTCCCGGACTGTGAGAGGGCACAGTCCAGGCTGAGGGACTGCCCCCCAGTGCCCGAATCTTATGCACTGGGCCTCTAGCAATGTAATATATACATAATATATATATAATATATTATTTTAATATATATAATAATATAATATATTTTAATACTGATACTGTTTAATTATTAATTTTATTTAATATTACATTGATGTAATGTTAATTTTAATAAATGTATATTTTATTTTAGTTTTTATTATAAACTATGTAATTATTTGAACAGCCAATATCTATTTAGAATAATATTGCTTAAATGACATTTTAGGTTAATGATAATTAAAAATGGCTGAGAAGATAATTTGAATGTAACTAAAAAGTTTTTAGGCAACTTAGCATTAAAAGTGTATCTCTCCTTACTCATTAAAAAAGAAAGGAAGAAAGACACCAGGTTTGTCTTCTAAAACTAGTCACTATTCAAATAAAATACCTGAAGTTCCAATTTTTAACTTCATTCAAAGTAATCTATTAAATCTCCCCAACTCATTTGGTAAAAGTAAGAATATAGTACACATTATTGTTGAACTTAATTGCCCCTACCCACTGCACACAGAAAGCTAGTAGATTTAATTCGCACAAATACTTTTGATTGAAGAAAAAGGGAAGCAAACCAACATTTACTGTTTACCTGATGTTATTGCCTAAAAACAACTGTGTGAAGTACATATTATTTTATACACAAAAATAGAACATCTGAAATTCACTACAATTTTATGATTTTTTATAAAGCTATTAATTAGCAAATCCATTAGCAAATCTATCGTCTGAGCCTAGAATTCCAAAGAATAAACTTTGAAGTACAGGGCTTGAATTTTCATCCTGAGAAATAGGAAATCTCTCAGAACTCCAATGACAGTTTGTACCTTTTTGTACTACAACCTAACACATTTCATATTGTGGTGTGGTCAGTTGTCCACATTGCCCATCTCACACCACATAACCTCCTCAAAAGAGGGAGCTGACCTTACACTTTCTGTTTCTCATGGACACTAATAATAGACCATGACAATGTGTTTTAAAGTTTATTAATAACAGTAACAATAATGGCTGTCTTTTTAAATGTTCAGGAGATATTTGTTAAGTAATTTATGAAAGTTATCTCTGGCAAAAAAAAAAAAAAAAGAGGAGGCAGGAAGGAAGGCAAGAAGAAATAAAAGAAGGAAGGAAACAAAAGAAGAAGGAGTAACTCCTGGTTAGAATTGCTTTTTACACAAGCGGCTTTGATTTAAGAGCTAAGTGTTCTCCTCATATTTTCAAACCTTTACCAGTATCTTAAGTCCACCAGCAATAGAAACACCAAGTAACCACACACCAAACAATAGCTTTCATCAACAAGGCGATAGCTCTCTACTGAGGTGTAAGCAGTTAAAAATCTATGTGGGAGGCACTGCTTTGCCAACATGAAAGTCTTCTGCCTTGGTGCCTCTCCTGCACATCCAGTCCCTCAACATGTGTCCCATTGATCTATGAGAGCAGCAATTAATTCCAGGTGTCTCTTTGGACAAAGGCATATTCCTGGCTTCTCTGTGCAATGGCATGTTTTCTAACAAGTGTCTTTACTTTCCACATTCAAAAGAAGTGCATTTACCTATCAAAAATGCAGTGTGCTATGAATTCAAGTTTTCTCTAACAAATATTTGCTCCAACTCTCCAGTGTCTCTCAGAGGCTTACCTGTGTGAAATTGGACAAATCTTTCAGCCTGACTTTTCTCTTTTATTTATTTACTAGAGGCCTGGTGCACGAAATTTGTGCATGGGGGCGTGTCCCTCAGCCTAGACCAGTGATGGCGAAACTTTTGAGCTCGGCATGTCAGCATTTTGAAAAACCCTAACTTAACTCTGGTGCTGTGTCACTTATAGAAATTTTTTGGTATTTGCAACCATAGTAAAACAAAGACTTATATTTTTGATATTTACTTTATATAATTAAATGCCATTTAACAAAGAAAAATCAACCAAAGAAATGAGTTCGCGTGTCACCTGTGACACGTGTGTCATAGGTTCACCATCACTGGCCTAGACTGTGCCTTCTCACAATCCGGGGCCCCTCAGACAAGGTCCCTAGGCCTGGCCAGCAATCAGGGCCTATCAGGGCTTTCCTTCCCCCAGCTGCTGGCAGCTGGCCCCGCCCCCGCCGCTGCCACTGCTTGCCATTTGTGTGGTGCTGCCCCCAGCCCTGCCACCAGTCGCCTCCCTCTGTGGGCGACAGGTGTGGGGTGCGATTGCTTGGCTGGCCTAGGCCTCCCTCTGCGGGGCGATTGCTGGCTGGTGCTGCACATCTGCCACAGTGTCACTGGCCGGTGGCCTGCGCCTTCCTCTGTGGGGTGATCAATCACAGGGCCCCCAGATCGATTGCCACACAGAGGGAGGCCCTGCCTACTCACCGCAGAATCACTGGCCAGGTAGCCTGGGCCTCCCTCTTTTGGTGATCAATTGTAGGGCTCTGTGATCAATCGCTCAGCAGAGGGAGGCCCCGCCCACCTGGCTGGTGTTCCGTGATCAATCACTGCACAGAGGATGGCCTGGGACTCCTTCTTTGGGGTGATCAATAACAGAGCCCCCCATTAATCGCCCCACAGAGGGTACCCTGGGCCTCCCTTTGCAGGACGATTGATCATGGGGTGATGGCAGGGCCTCCCGACCAATTGCATCACACCTGCCTTGGTTGGCCTGGCACCAGTGCATATCATACTATGATCGTCTGGAAGGTCATCCAGAAGGTAGTTCTGATGTTTAGTTGTTTGGTCTATTTGCATATTATGCTTTTTTTATTATATATTTTTTAAAAATAATTTATTTTTCCATTAGAGTTGACATACAATATTATATTAGTTTTAGGAGTACAACATAGTGACTGGACATTTATATATTTACTAGAGGCCCATTGCAGGAAGATTCCTGCAAGAATAGGGCTTACTGTGGCTGGAGGAAAGCAGAGAAGGGAGCAAAACCTGCTGAGGCGGGCTTCGCTCCCGCCCCCAGCCGCTCCAGCTTGGTGGGTTTGCGCAACCCGCCCCCAGCCACTGCTGCTGGTTGGGTTTGCCCAACTGGCCCCCAGTCGCTGCTGCTGGGTTTGCCCAACCCACCCCCAGCCACTCAGTCTTTGTGTCTTTGTGGGTTTGCCCAACCCGCCTGCAGCCGCTGCACCTGGGTGGGTTTTCCCAACCCACACCCAGCCGCTGCTGCTGGATTTTCCCAACCTGCCCCAACTGCTCCGGTTTGGTGGGTTTTCCCAACCTGCCCCCAGCCTCTGCTGCTGGGTTTGCCCAATTCACCCCCAGCCGCTGTAGCTGGGTGGCTTTGCCCAATCCACCCCCAGCTGCTACATCTGGGTGGGTTTGCCCAACCCGCCCCCAGCCTCTGCTGCTGGGTTTTCCCAACCTGCTCCAAGCCGCACAAACCGCCCCCAAGCCGCTCAGTCTTGGTGGGTTTTCCCAACCCGCCCCCAGCTGCTCCAGCTGGGTGGGTTTGCCCAACCAGCACCCAACCGCTGCTGCTGGGTTTTCCCAACCTGCCCCAACAGCTCTGGCTTGGTGGGTTTTCCCAATCCACCTCCAGCCGCTCCATCTTGGTGGATTTTCCCAACCCGCCCCCAGCAGCTCCATCTTGGTGGGTTTGCCCAACCCACCCCAAGCCGCTGCTGCCTAGTTTCCCCTCCCACTCCCAGCCGCTGTGGCTGGGTTTCCCCTCCCGCCTCCTGCCTCTGCAGCCTTGGCTCCTTTACTGTGTCCGTGGCCTCTACTTTGCTCCTTTCTATAGCCCTTGGCTTCCATGTTGTCTTCAGTCTTTGCTCAGAGCTGGTATATGCAAATTAACCGCCATCTTGTCTGACAGTTAATTTGCATATACTCACTGATTAGCCAATGAAAAGGGTAGCAGTCGTACGCTAATTACCATGTTTCTCTTTTATTAGTGTAGACTAGAGACCTGGTGCATGAGATTCATGCACTGGGTGGTGGGTCCCTCAGCCCGACCTGGACCCCTGCACCCTCTTGCAGTCCAGGACCCCTCAAAGGATGTAGCCAGCAGTCAGGCATCCCTCTTGCAGTCTGGGGCTCTTGCAGTCCAGGGCCCCTCGCTCCTTACCACCCACCTGCAGCAGAGGTGGGAGAGGCTCCCACCACCACCAGTGTGCTTGCCAGCCATGAGCCCAGCTTCTGGCAAAGCGGTGCTCCCCCTGTGGGAGTGCACTGACCACCAGGGGGCAGCTCCTGCATTTAGCATATTCCCCCTGGTGGTCAGTGCATGTCATAGTGACTGGTTGTTCTGCCATATGGTCAATCTGCATATTATGCTTTTATTATATAGGATGAAGTGATCTCCCCAATAAATGTAGTACCTGTCTTTTAAATGTGAATAATAATTCTGCTTTTATTGCCTTATGAAGATACTAGTGTGGGGAAAATGAAATAAAATACTGCAGAAGACAGAAATATATTTGTAAGATCCTAGAAGGAGGTAGAGTCAGATAGGTAGGCCCCTCCTGTCAAGGACACTGCATAGTGACAAATCCTCAGTACTGTAGCATGTGTATAGCTACTCTCTTAGCCTAAACTGTTTGGAAGAAATCTAATAATAAAACATCTAAGAGAGAATATATTTAAAAAAATAGAGTGCCAAAAAAAAGAAAGAAAATATTTGCATCATTTCCCCCCACCAGTTGGACATGAGCTTTGATGACAAGAATGTAGCCTTCCAATGTCTCTTCTCTCTCCAGTGTATCTTCTATTGATTATCTGAAGAATCACTGGTATCATTTCTTGTTCCATCTGGACCCAAGGAAATAGATATTTAAATATTACTTTCTTAAGTAATAGGAATTTCTAGGAATTTGAGGCTATTGTAATATATAAAGGAATTTCATATGAAGGATTAACATGTCTGCATCTGGTTTAATGCCTAGAAAATGGCCTAAGCCAGTGGTTGGCAAACTCATTAGTCAGCAGAGCCAAATACCAACAATACAATGATTGAAATTTCTTTTGAGAGCCAAATTTTTTAAACTTAAACTATATGGGTAGGTACATTGTTATTAGCTTAATTAGTGTACTGCTAAGGCTTAGGAAGAGCCACACTCAAGGGGCCAAAGAGCCGCATGTGGCTCTCGAGCCGCAGTTTGCCAACCACAGGCCTAAATCATCTGATTCACCTCAATATTTTGTTGTTCCTTTAGTTAGACTTACCATTTGGATGGGTAGGCAAGCAGCACAGTTGCAAAAAGGGATAATACTTTCCATTATTTGACCTCTAAAATACATATGATTTTAGTTTGAGAAAATATTTCATGTCACATATTTTATTGTGATGATTTTGATTTTAAGAAAGATTAATTATAAAAATGGAAATTGATCATTTTGATTTAATGGGGCTTCTTAGTGATTTTAGTTTTTCTACTGGTGAGTTACAGGCATATTAGATACCCTAAAGGCAATTTCTTCCAGTTTGTCAGTGCATGTAGTTGTATGATTTCAAAGAAAACTTTTTTCAATTAAAAAAATTAATTAATGCAACTAAAATTCAATAATTTATAACTAATAAACAAAAAAATGAGTTAATAGTGAGAATATTCAGAAAGGAATTTTTTAAAAAGATGAATTAAATATGTCTGTAAGGGTAAACTCAAACTAAGAACCTGTTTAATCTTAATTCAATCATTTGCAGCATATTTTTAGAGGTAAAAAACTAGTAAATCCTCACATTCTGCTGTCCTAGACCAATAATTTTCAACCAGTGTACCATCTCACATAGGTTGGTGTGCTGCAAAACATTTTAAAACATGCAATATCTGACTGTTTTAGTCAGGGGCACTGACCTCTTTTCCCTTAACTTGTCAAATAAAAAAAGACAATAACAAACACAACAAAAGCCACCCAGTGTGAATGAATGAAAATTATACCTATTTTTTTATCAGATCAGCAAAAAAATATATATTTTTTGGTGTGCCACTGAAT
Organism: Myotis yumanensis; assembly: GCF_028538775.1. Lineage (NCBI taxonomy): Eukaryota > Metazoa > Chordata > Mammalia > Chiroptera > Vespertilionidae > Myotis > Myotis yumanensis. Next base: position 181,554,336 of record NW_027223753.1, read on the forward strand.
TTTAGTACTTACTTTGTGCCATGAGAATGTAAAAGATTGAAAATTGCGGTCCTAGGCTAACATACTATATTGGGGGATTTCATAACCCCTGTTCTCCAAGGTCCTAGCTAATAGATCAGTTTCCTGTGCTCTCAGAAATCAAAATTTTGCTTAGATCAAGAGCTAAAAAGCTGATACGTTGCTTTTTATTATCTTTTATGCTTCCATTTATCTCTTTAAAGAAAAATGCACATCTTTTTGGTCTCAGGCTACATCAAACCTAAGGACTTCCCACCTCAGGGTGGGGTGAGATCCACCTCAGAAGGCAAGTGGTAGGACACAAGGAAAGGTGACACCTTCGGCAAGAATTTTTAAGCACTCCCTGGTTTAGAAGCATGCTAATGGGATAAAAAGATTGAAAAGACCCTGAAGTTAAGTTCAGAAAGGAGAAAAAAAATAGTCTTAAAATGAACATTTTCTTTGGGTATTAGAAACTATAATAATTTCAGGTATTGCATAGTGTTAAATGATAAAAATATCTTACAGTTTATTTTTCTTGGAAATAGAGTTATATAAAAGTTTAGCATTAATGATGTTAACACTTGTTGATTTGTTATTATATAGTTTATTCTTTATTCATTAAAATTATCTATTGACCATTTACTGTAAGAATAATAACAGCTGATATTTTATTTTATGCTCACTATGTTCCAGGCATTGTTCTAAGCATTTTTAAAAAAATAAATCGGCTCATTCTGTCCTCTTAATAATCTGAGATCTGTATGTTTTTAGCATCATTTTTTGCACATAAGGAAACTGAGGCAGAAGAAAAGAATTAGTTTTAAAGCATAATGTAGATAAGAATGTAGTTGAAATTCTAATCTAAGCAGTCTGCCTCCAAAGTCCACCACTTCTTTTGTTTTAGAAACAGTGGTAGATGACATGCTGGCTCTACTTTCAAAGAGCCTAAGCCAGGGGTGGGCAACCTTTTTGTGAGTGCGTGCCAAAACCCACAAAATCTCTGACTCAAAAAATTCTTCTGCGTGCCAACCCTAATTTTTTGAGAACATGTTACGCCTACTTGATATCTCTTAAGGTGTACATATGTGAAGAACCTTGAAGAAATAATAAAATTCATTCGAGCGACAGTAGATGATGATGAAAAATACATTTATTTTTTAATGTATACATGTTATGTAAAATTATTTATTTATCTAAGATGCACCTACACTGAATTTATCTGAGAAATAAAAAAAGCGATATTAAGAAAAACATTGTAAACAGAAGATTATGAGAGGGTTTCGCGTGCCAGCAAAAGTTACTGGCGTGCCATGTTTGACACATGTGCCAGGGGTTGCCCACCCTTGGCCTAAGCTCTAGAAAGGTGGAAGGGGGATTGTGAATGTGTAATTCTCCGGAGAAAGTCACAAGGGACAATGAAGCACACAGCAAGGTGATGTCAAGGACAATGTTGCCTTCAAGCAGCTCACATTCTGCCAAAGATAGGGAAGGGACTGTCAACAAGTGCAGTTATATCAACTATAAACAATTAAGCCACAGACAGTGTTAGATGTCATTTTCTAGCAATCACAGTGAAAACTCAGGGGAAAATGTCACAAATCTCTATATGATGGATTAGCGGATGTAGGAAATAGTAGAAAATCATTTCCTGAGTCTTGAAAGAAAAGTAGGTGACGGGGAGGAAGGGCACATAGAGAGAGGTCAAAAGAAATGAGCACTGAGAAGAAATCAAGAAGTCTGATGCAGCATGAGATAGACATGTCTGAGAATAGCAGTACTTCAATTTGCTGGGTCATGGAAGGTGGGATGGACATCTATTTCAAGGTAGAATCTCAACCTGTGGAAAAGAAAACCACTAAAGGAAAAAAACAACAACAGATGAAATATTGTTTATTTTTCTTCTATGAAAATGCACAGCCAATCACAAACTCTTTTACAAAAAGAAAAAGGGGTTTTGCTAAAATATGAGTCCTTAGCAATAGATACTACTATGGAGTCGCTCATTCTAATCCATAATTTATTCAATCATTTATTCGTTCATTTCATTATTTACACTTTCCAAATGACTAGGGATCACCCATTATGTTCAAGTCAGTGTGGTAGGAACCTTAAGAGAAACAGAGGTGGATGATGGATAGGATCTTCCCTGTAGACACTGCAAGACCTTTTGACACAGCTGTGGCATACTGACCAGTATCCATTCTGATTGGTTGGCCCCCATGGGAAACTGATTGTTAAGTATTTTGAATGTCAGTCCTACTTGTAGGTAAATTGGCTTATACAGTGGGATGCTAACATCTGCCCTCAAAATATAATAATGGGCTATATGTATATTTTTAAGAATTATGAATCAGGTTGCTAAATAAAACATTATTGAACATAATCAGTATTAGAAATGTACAATTAAATATGTTATGTTCAAAAGAAAGATAAACACTCAAAACTCATAATTTTTAAAATATATTTTACCATCTTCTATGCTCTTAAAGTTATTATCAGTTATATCTGTAATTGCATTTAATCATATATCGCTTTCCAACTTCACATTCAATGCTCAGTTTGAGATCTAAAAATCGCCATACTAGGAGTATTTGCATCATGAAAATCATCAAATCTATAAATCAGGATTTTGTTTTTCCCCCAGGGATCTGGTTGTTGAACGTTTACCAGCACGCCACAGCTCATTCATAAAATGTCAGTACAAAGTGCACCTCCATGTGTTCTTATCGTCCCAACAGGGGTTTAGCAGTACCCCAGCCCCTCCCCATAAATTAAAGGCTCAAACTGCTCTCCATCTACGAGTAACATCAGCAAGTCTAAAATAACCTCTACCTCCCACCCTACCATATATTCTTAGTTTTCTGGCTCAGCAGTTCTCAGGCCTGGCTGCAGATTGGAATCATCTAATGAGCGTGAAGATGTTTCCAATGCCTGAGTCTATCTCTATTTGTATCAGATTATCTACCAGTGAGAACTGGGCAACCATGTTTTTGAAAATATGTGTATTTCCAAGGTGATTGCATTTGTGCAGCCAAGGCTGAGAAACTGCACCAGAACTCACAAGTCATAGGAGTGTTGCTAGCATGAGTCATGTTTTGTTGCTAGGAGAGAATGGATTTCACCTTCCACAAAGTAAGCATGGGGGAGAAGCAGGTGGCTACTAGAAAGAAAACCAGGGGTCAAGCTTTAAAAACAGCGGTGAGATCAGGGTTTTCTGCTTACTGTCCCATCAATCTCACTTCCCTCAGCCGGAAATAACGCCCTTTCACAGCACCTCTTTGTTCAAGTTCCTGCCCACTGATGCTCCCTAGGCCGGAAACTTAATAAGGGCAACCAGGTCAGAAAGCATTTTGTGGCCTGTTTCCTCAAAGACTTATCATCTTTCTTTGCTTCTTTCCAGGGAATCTATTTTAAGCCTTTAAAACACAAAAGAAACTAGTTTTATCCCATTCATCAGGGGCCCCCTACTCTGGTCCTCTCATTTCTAAAGAAAGCTACCTTTAGTCATTCCAAGGCACTGCCCTTTTGTTCTTTCTAAGGGGAAATGTTTTTGGCGAAACCCAGAAAGCTTTATGAACTTTTTTCTTCTTTGGAACAAAATAACACAAACTAATCTTTATAAGGAGAGTTTTTCACAAGGTAGAAAATATAAAAGAGACATATTTATGTGTCTGTGTCTCTCCACCTTCAGACCACCATTCACACTACCATACTAGTTTCTTTCTTATGCATACACATATCACCACTAAAAAAAGAAATCTGTCTCCTTGGGTGCACAAACTCTAAGGAGACCCTCATATCCCTGCACCTGGTGTTTACAATGTTATCTAATCCTATCCCCTTGAGTGTTGGTGACTTACTTTTAATAAATAGAATGTGGCAAAAGTGATGAGATGTCATACTTGTAATTACATTATGTATAATAATAAATGGGTACTATGCTAATTAGACTGGACAGCCGAATGACCTTCCTGATGTCATTCCGGAAATCCTTCTGATGAAGCCGCGGTGGCGGGGGCTGAGGCAGAGGCGGTTAGGGGTGATCAGGCAGGCAGGTGAGTGGTTATGGGTGATCAGGCAGGCAGAGTGGTTAGGGGCGATCAGGCAGGCATGCAGGCGAGCGGTTAGGAGCCAGCAGTCCCGGATTGTGAGAGGATCAGGCCTAAACCGGCAGTCGGACATCCCCTGAGGGGTCCTGAATTGCAAGAGGGTGTAGACCAGGCTGAGAGCCCCGCCCCTGTGCACGAATTTCATGCACTGGGCCTCTAGTATTACTTAAAACTCCACCATGCTAGTGGACTTGCTGTCATCTCCCTCTCTCCTTGTGCATTTTGAAGAGTCAAAGGACTGAATGCTGCCAACAACCACCCATGCAGGAAAACATCTGCTACCCTAAGTGAAGTCTCCAGATGAAAACCCATCCCTAGTTGACACATCGCAGCCTTTTAAGACTCTAAGCAGAGGATCCAGCTAAACCATGAACATGGTAGACAGAAAGACATGAGGAGAGCAAGGACGCTGAGCCAGGTACAGAAGGTCATCAGGGCAGAAGCTCCAGGTGCCTAGCAATGGGCAAAACTGAGAAAACAAGGACCTCACCTTAGGGCAGTGGTTGGCAAACTCATTAGTCAACAGAGCCAAATATCAACAGTACAACAATTGAAATTTCTTTTGAGAGCCAAATTTTTTAAACTTAAACTATATAGGTAGGTACATTGTTCTTAACTTAATGAGGGTACTCCCAAGGCTTAGGAAGAGCCACACTCAAGGGGCCAAAGAGCCGCATGTGGCTCGAGAGCTGCAGTTTGCCGACCACAGCCCTAGGGTAACTTTTCCTCTCCTAGCATATGGCTGGTCATGTGGTTTAGACCCCTAACCTTTCCTCTCTAGAGATTCAGTTGTATTTCAGCTCCAGGCCCAGAAAATTAGCAAAACCAGAAAAGCTTCATTGACTAATGACCCCCTTTCCTTGTGCTGATCAATCAGTGGTGAGACCATGACCCTAAAAGGACACACCTATAAAGCTGATTAATATTCAATTGAGACCTACCCTAAAATCCCTGCCCTTCACAGCCCTAGGATGGAAGACCCAGACTGTCCTTTCTGGGAGCATGCCTGAGCCTTTCCCCTCCCCAGCCTTTCTCTCCTAGGCACATTACATTTACCTTCCTACCTCCTAAGCTTCAAGGGCCCTTCTTTTGTCTCTGTAACTTGTTTTCTGAGCCCATTTTTTCTAACACTCACTTCCTCTACCTCTGTGACTCTCTTAATAAACTTGCTTTCACAGTTTGAGTCTTACCTCTGAATTCTTTCCTAGCCAGAATTCTAGTTCTGAGGTTGCTGAACTGAGGTCTGGCCTGACCTCACTGGTCTAACACCTGGTGCCCTTCTCACCTCTGCCAACACATAGATTTCTGACATAATATATAAACGTTACTTTAACCTACTAAGTTCGTAGTGATTTGTTATTCAGCATAGAAAACTAATACAGCCACCTTTAAAATAATAATAATGTCCAGCTCTTCAATATGACATCTAAAGTTCTAAATGGTTGACCCTAACATCTCTTTCTACTTCCTCTCCTGCCAGTCAACTGATCCAAGGACCTACAAAAAGTCCTGTGTACATTTACACTCAACTTCAAGTCCCTTGCTCATATTCTTCCCTGTGCTTGGAATGACCTTCCCATTTAACATAGAGAGCAACCATTTTCCTTTGAAAACCAAATATAATAACCAACTCTGTGCTATCCGTAAAAGCACCTGCCACCCAATGGCCCCTCAAGGTCAACTTTATTACTCCTTTTTTTTTTAAATTTGCATGTTTATTCTTATAACAGTTTCTCCATGCCCACCTAATTGTGCTGATCATGCTGTCTCAGGGTCAATTTTTGTTTGTTTGTGTGTTTCTTATTATATTGTGAGTTCCCTGAAAACGAGCACTTTGTATTATTTATCTTTACATCCCCAGAACTTGGAGTAGTGATTTGACATGTATCTGGCATCCAGTAAGTGTTGCTAAGTTGAATCAAACTGAATTGGAATTCCCATAGTATAGAATTTCAGTGTTTGGCACATCATAGGCACAATCAGTTTTTAATTACTGTGCATAATTACTTATATTTGTAACAACATTATCTAAGCTGGAAAAGAATCATTGTAGACAGTAGGCTGCTTTAATAAGATAGGGGCAATTCAGGCTACAGAATTACCTAATGGATTTTGCTGATAACATTTAGAGGCTGGCAATTCCATTTCACAATTATATGATGCTTAGAGAAGATTTAAATAAATACATAGAATCATAACCTTAAGATGAAGAAGAAAATGAGCCAACTTAAAATCTGACAGAGAAATGTATATAATTATTTTTTTAAAAATAAGGCATCTATTGAGAATCAAACCAAAGAAATGAAAAGCTCACTTTCAATTAATCATATAACTTAGTGTTCTGCAATGGACTAGCTACCAAAGTACTGTAGGGTTAAGGGTAGGTTACCCTTAGAATGACTTGGCAATATAATAATGTAATATAAATTCATTGCAGGAAGTGAAAGTAGACTCTAGGGAAGAGGATATAATTCTATCAGTATATCAAGATGTTAGACATAATAATGAAAATCATGTAAAGACTAAAGGCTAATATATTTGAACCATGGGTGTTGATCTCTCCAAGTTATAAGAAATTTTTCATTGAAAGTAAAGTAAAAGAATGACATAATCAATATACCATTTTAATATCTGGGCAAATCTCATCTCAAGGATTGTAAATCATTTTTACAAACAAAGTAAGGTATGGCTAGCACCACCCAGAATTTTGCTAAGTCTTCATTCTCTAAATTTTCAATCATATTTCCCCAACATTTCTGTTGGAAGTTCTATAGTACCAATTAACATCAGCATAAGCTTTGCTGAGGTAGAAAACTCTAAAATGCTTGCTATTTTTCTGAGAGGATTAGCTCTCTGCTTTAATTCTGGGAATGAACACAGAGACTCCTATTGATTCTAAAGCCTCAGCCAAAATAAGCACTTCTGAGTCCCTTAACTTGCTGGATGTATTATTGTGGACAAGTTTTAAAAGACTTTAAATTTCATCATTCTCATATGAAATATAATAATTACTTCCTATACTGTGGCTATTAATGGACACCTGATAGCTTAGCTTGGATATGAAATTAGCCTAACTTAGTCTCGGATGTAGTAGGTGCTCCAAATATGCTAGTATCTGCTAGATCTTCCTTCCTTGGATACTAGGTACTTGAGAGAATTGCATTGACATTGTAGTTTACTACCAAAACTAAAAATTTATAAAAGTCTTGGCCTCAAATGTTCAGGGTAACCCTGCTTCCATGCATGCAGAATAGGGCTGAGCTGTCTTTTTTTAAAATTTCTTTAAAAAAAATATCTTTATTGTTGAAGGTATTACAGATGTCCCCTTTGGGTTTTTTGTAGTTGTTTTTATCCCATTGACCCTCTGTATCCTATACCCGCCCCTCCCAAGCGTTCACCACACTATTGTCTGTATCCATATATGCATAAAATTTCCCTGTTAAATCACTCCCCAGCCACCCACTCACCCCTGCCTCCCCTCTGAAATTCTTCAGTCTGTTCCAAGCTTCTATGTCTGTGGATCTATTTTTGTTCATCAGTTTATTTTGTTCATTAGGTTCCATATATGAGTGAGATCATGTGAGACTTATCTTTCTCTGACTGGTTTATTTCACTCAGCATAATACTCTCTATTTCTGTTTACATTTATTTTTTTGGGACTGATGAAGTACTGGGAAAATGCTTTTGTTTTGTTATTTTGTTTCCAAGTGACTTGAAGTGCTAGTAAAAATTTAACCTGAGTACAATATTGCTAATTTTGTAACTGGCACCAGGTTAAAATAAGAAGTTCTCTCATTTCTATTTTTCTTTCTTTCTAGGTATGTATCTCTCTACTAATCTTGTAGAAAGCTAACTGGGTCAAACACAGCAAAGAATCTCTAAACACTGCACAATTTGATGCTGAGTGTGATTTTTATTTGAACTAGTGACCCAGAAGTGACAATTTTGTGTGTGCCAAGAACTCTTTATCATCAAACATAAAATAAAATAACACTAAAGGAGTGTATTCTTTTGCACTCCTTCAAGGAACAGAGGATACAGAAGATAACAGTTTAATTCAATTTCTTATTTTTTTAAAAAAACACCACAAAATATTGAGTTTTTTATTTTAAAATTTGTAACATTTTTATTTAAAGATTTATTTTTGGATTAGACAAATAATAATTCCATGTTCAGCTCTTTTCTGTCCTCATTGAAGACAGTCAGATTATGACATCTCATTCACTTAGTTATTACTGAATTGCTCTACCGAAAGTATAACATTTTTAAAACTTATAAAACTCAGCTACTTAACCTATGCCAGTATATTTAATCAGCTTTGGCTTTATTGATGATTTTAATGATATTTTAAGTGAATATTAAATTAAAAATTAATGATAAATTAATGAGAATTAATTATTCTTGAGTGAGGTTTTTGACATATTCCAGAGTAGAAAAAAAGAGCACGGGATTTATCTCACTTGACTTGGCATCATGAAAAATAGAGAAAGAACATTCCATTTAAATTGAGAAGACCTTGGTTATTCCGCCTCCACCATTATAGTCTGTGAGCTTTTGGTCAAGCCACATATATTTTGTAAAAACTTGCATGTTAATTTCAGCCCTGTCTACCTCACACAATTCCTGAGGTATATGAATACACTGTAAATTGCAATGTTTATAAAATTTAAATGATTATATATGAGACTCAAATTACATTTGTTATCATGTATTTTAACAATCAAATATTTGTTTCACAAGTTGAAATCCAACTAGATATCTGTAGAGCACAATCGATATATAAACTTACTTGGTAGATTTGATTTATCTATACAAATGGACTCTTCATAAGTGCCATCTTTACCATTCATTGCAGAAGAGTAAATATGCAGACTATGAAATATTATATGGTACCTAACCAACATTTTGTATCTGTTGCTTTATTTTTCATTCCTATTATTTATTTTGCATTTGCTTTTACTTTTATAATTTGTAAATCCACAAATCCATTAACAATCAAGGGTGGAGATTATATATATATGTATATAATCTAGAGCTAATAGAATGATACTGGGGAAGCACTATAACCTTCAAATATAATACAATATTTGTACTATTACAGTAATGATAAAAACACATTGACATAATGATTTCACAATGTACAGAGTACTTGAATTTAGTCTTTATAATCACTCTTCTAAATTAAGTTGAAACAGAAAAAATATATTAATTACTTAGGGTCAATAAATTATTTTATAGATTGATAACCATGTTTTTAATCTACCTTTAGTTTAGTAAAAATCTCAAGTATTCATTTATTAGTCTACAGTAGACCACAAACTTAACTTGAGCTATTAACTTGATAAAAATTAGCCAATATGTTGTAATACCAAGAACTGATAAACAATATTCACTGAAAGCATGAGTTATTCATAAACAATCTATAGTATCCCATCTTTTAAAGTCTCATGTAGTACTTTGAAATTCATTGATGTTTTTCAATAAAAATGTATTAAGAACATAGCAGTTTGCTAGTTACTTAAGAGGACATAAAGATAATCTATTATGAAATAATATATTTTAGCTGATTCAAAATAAAAAATATATTGAAACTCCTTAACTCAAGGTAGTATGAGCTAAGTACCAAAATAAATAGTTCAGACAAAAATATCATAAAATGGTATGATAAAAGCCTACATTTTACCCCTGTCAGGTAATTGCAAAAATATATTATCATATATGCTTCTAACTATGCATAAGACTAGATTTGAACAGATTACATCTTACAGAAAGTCATCTGTAATTCATCTGTTTGTTTATTTTTTTCTCTCTACCATGATTCTTTATACATAAGTGCATCAGGATTCCATCATTGGAAACCACAGCTCTCGGTGGCTAATTGGATAGAATGAAAGGTTTTGGAAGGTTTATAATGTGGACATAATTTATATTGGGTAAGATTTTGGTGAATCGGAAAGAGTGGGTGAGACATTCTGCAAACCAGTTCTGCTTTTACAAAATCATGTAAATAGTGAGGATAACTAACTTGCTCAATGTTGATATGTTATAGGCTTACCCCACCCCCAATCCAGAGAGAGAGATGGCCTCAGACAGTAAAGAATCTTTTGTTAAATGAAAACAACTTGTATAGGAAACTATACAACTAAGTATATAAGGCTACCAACTTGGTAAAATATTGAGGAATCTGATCAATGCTAGAAACTACTCTTAATCCATGCTGAGTGCCTATAACCACAAAGTTTGGACTGAAGACCTTGACCAAACCAGAGAAAGGATTGTCACTCCAGACATAAATGATATGTTTACAGAATAGTGTTGAATTATCATGAGAAGATATCTCTCTGGTTCCTGATTACATCAGGGAAGAAACTGACACTTCCCATCTATTGTAAATTATAAAGCTGTGACACTCAGCCATATCAAATCACCATGTGCTGCCACACAATGCAATAGGCATTGGATAGCATGCATCTGCTCTAACTCCTTAAGTCCTCCCCACCCTGCCAATAAACACTATTCCAGTACTGTTATTGGTGTTTCCTAGTCATGTAACTTTTTTTGTTTAATTGATAGTAATAGGAATGTATACTTAAGGAACTGATGGAAAATTTATTTTTGAGCACAGATTTCATGTTTGGAGAAAAAAAGAGAAAAGTTTGCATATAAAATGATGCAATAGCAATTGTTTATTATAAATTTGGGCTATAGATTCTTGTATGGACCAGCTTGTTATGCAATATCATGGTTGCACCTCTTATAGCACTTTATTCAATACCCAACTTTAACACAGAACATTTTTCTTCCAATTCTTGGAGTAGGGTTGAAGGGTATTTATGATGGATTCCAGCTTTATAAAAGGTATCATTGTGAAGTCACTATGTAATGTGTGCCCTAGTCAGTTCCTTCTTGTTCCTACTATTTTTAATTCATAAAAAGTGAAACGTCAACCCCACCCATGTGGCCTGGTAGGGGGTATCCAGGAAGCAGCTAATCAATGATTTTTTCTCATCATTATGTTTCTATCTCTCCCTCTCCCTTCCTATCTGAAATATCTATATCTATATTTATATCTAATCTATCTATATTTATACCTGTATCTATATATAATCTATATCTATATATATATCTAAACTGAGCGGCCAAATTATTATAACCACCTGACATTTGTAGGCAAATTAGCCATACACTGCATCGTATGGGATACGGAAGCTGAAGGCCTGTTCAAACACCTTTGCTGTCTGCAGTTACCAAGATCAAACGTCTCCAATTTGCTCAGGAACACAAGGATTGGACAGTCGAGCATTGGAAAAAAGTCATGTGGTCTGATGAATCACATTTCCAGTTGCATCATGCAGATGGCAGAGTGAGAATTTGGCGGAAACAGCATGAAAGCATGTACCCCACATGCATGAGTACAACCCTTCAAGAAGGTGGGGGCAGTGTTATGGTTTGGGGCATATTTTCCTGGCATGATTTGGGCCCTTTAATTTATGTGGGACAACGTCTGAATAGCACAACATACCTAAGTATCATTGCTGATCCAGTTCATCCTATCATGTTGATGGCGTATCCCAATGGAGATGGCTTCGTCCAACAAGACAATGTACCATGCCACGGTGCTCATATTGTGCAGGAGTTGTTTCAAGAACATGAGGGAGACTTTACCTTGCTTCAGTGGCCCCCACAATCACCAGATCTCAATCCAGCTGAGCATTTGTGGGACGAAGTTAAAAGAGTCATCTGGCAGCTGGTTCCACAACCATCAAATCTCACAGAAATGGACAGTGCTATTCCTCAGGCATGCTGTCAGATTCATCGCATCACTTTTCAACATCTCGTGGAGTCAATGCCAAGAAAAATCGCCACAGTATTGAAGGTAAAAGGTGGCCCAACGAAGTACTTATGGGGTGGTCATAATAATCTGGACACTCAATATATATATATATATCCTACATTCAATGGCTGTTAAATTGCGTTGTTTACCCATATCTTCAGAAAAAAAAAAATCACTTCTGTCATGGTAAACAACCTGATTCCCTATTTATAATGGTCTGGCCCTCTAGCAACTTCAGCGTGAAATTATAGCTAACTTGCCTACAAACATCAGGTGGTCATAATAATCTGGCCACTCATTGTATAATACATTTCAGCATGAAAATGAATAAAGGATTTTAATTTGATGTTCCTTCCTTTTACTTAATCATTAGTTTGTTAGCAAACACTAAGGGCATACAAACAAAGAAATATAGGTTAGTCCTGGCCAGTGTGGCACAGTTGGTTGAGCATCTCACATGTACCAGGTCACTGGATCGATTCCTGGTCAGGGTACATGCCAGAATTCCAGCTCTATACCCAGTGAGGGGCATGAAGGAGGCAGCTGATCTCTCTCTCCCCCTCTCTCTCTCTCTCTCTCTCTCTCTCTTCCTTTCTTTCTAAAATCAATAAAAACTTACATATTTTTTAAAAGTCATATAGGTTAGGGGCCTGTATATTGAAAAGTCTATTCAAAACATACAAATTTCCTCTATGGCATTTATAAAATTTTAAGTTATTGATTGTTCCTATTTCCTCTCTACTTACAAAGACAATATCTATATATATTTAGTATTAACACTTCTTACTGGCTTAAAAGGGAAGAAAAAATTAATCTTAAAATAAAACCACATAAAATCTCTCCCTACTTAGTAAAACAGATGCTGCTTCTGACTGCTTCAGTTTATGGTTGAATACAAATTAAATACATGATACCCTGAAGAGAATTTTTCAATTACATAAAATGGATAAACCGTGATGACAGAATGAACATGCCAACCTTACCACACCAAACCATGGACAAAATCAATTATTTATATTATTCTATTGACCAATATAAGAAGCTAAACATTTTTATATGCCAAATTTTAAATATGTGACAATTAACCTGCGCATAAATGGCAACGCAAATATTTCAACGTGACTGAAAGAAACAGATGCACGACGTACACTGTGCCTTTGTTTCCTTTTGTATTTACCTGTCATATGGATTGTGGCGAGCCCAGAAAAGTGAAGTGATTATCCCTACTAATCTTAGAGACAATGATACTGAATGAATATGAAATCATATATATTTAATATATGCATGTTACATGCAATCATGAGATTTGCTTTGGTTTTATAACCATAAGCACTCTTCTTTGCTTTACAACCTACTCTCTAACTTTAGCTTACATTGTTAATTCCTAAAATAGATTGTTCTGTCTTATTTTAGTAAATTCAGCCTAGCAGTTGTGTGCTCTAATATTCTAAGAAAATTACAGTTGTGGTCCAATTTGGAATCGATCTTAGAATTTTCTATCCTAATGGGTATTTCCTTTGTTTTATTGCTGTTTCCCATCTTAACAGTGCCTCTGCTTTCTCGAATGATGGCCTGTTTAGCGAAAGGAAACGTTGTGAAACTAGTTACTGTTTGGGTCCCCCACCCCTGCTCTCTGTCACTGCCAGTATAATCATCTTATTCACCCCTGGTCCTGGGTGTCGTTAGAGGAGGTATCTTCTCTATTGTCTATCTTCCATTTGGTAGCAGGAACAGCTGTCAGGTGATTTTGGCATATCTGGGAGATGTGGTTTTGTTGGGCAGCAACCAGTTTTACTTCACCAGCCCATTGGGACCCACAGGAGGCAGACTCATTTCCCTTCATCCCCTGCCAGTGTTCCCACATGCCTCATCACCTTCCTAGGTGCAGTGTTCAGACTTGACTAGGTATACATCAAGGCAACCCAAGGTTCCTCCCTCAACTAACTACAGTCTCCCTCTTGCAGAGCCCCGTAATCCAGCTGTGGGCTCCTGTATACCCCACTGCAGAGCTGGGAAGGGATGACTCCATGATCTCCCTTCTAGGCAAAATATAAGAGGCCTTTTCATAGTTAACAAGGAGCAACTTATCAGGTATCAAACTTTATTAAAAATTGTGCATGAGAAGTGAGAACAAGTTCTACAACTTTTATCGAAATCACCAGGGGAAGTATGTTGAGTCTCTTTCATCCTATTGTGTTGAGGGAGTGAGAAGAAATTAGACAATCTATCAAACCCCCAAGAAAACTAACCTGTGTCTTTGAGCATTCTATGATACCATGGTCGTCTCACATAGGTTGAAAACAATCCAGTTTTTCAATTTGGTCAAATGATGTTGTTGTTGACGCTGTTCTTGTTGGATATATGCTACAATTTGATGGGTAGAGGGTGTGAAAAAAGAAAAGCATTTTGGTGGTTTTGACATGTAACAACATGCTTAAGGAATCAGTGTATATCCAGCTACTTTCTCTAAGCATGTAGTCTACAATTTAAAATGTTCTCTATTCCCTTAATATATCATTATATTTCTGTAGCATAAATCATTACTATGATTTTAATAAATCTGCACTTTACATTAGTTACAAAAATATAGCTACCAGTTGTCCTGTTATCTTACTAAACATATTTCAAAGTTGACTCTGTGTGACTGCCAAGTTATTTTTGAAATTCTGATTATTAGTTCATATTTGAATCTGACCTTTGCCATAAGAAGCTGCTCCAATTTGGAAATGTGTAGTTGGTTAATTCCCATTTATTCTTATTTAATATCACAGATAGATATTGCTCTCTACAAATTGCTGATCTTACAATCGGAAAGAAGTGAAAAGGATTCAAGGTCACCTTGGGAACTTTGAAAACTTGCTTGATCATTTTCCATGGGCAATTTTAAATACTCATGGCTCACACTGCTAATTAAATGACTTTTGTTGCACTCTTAAGCTTCTATAATCATTTTGTTGAATTTTTCATATATAGGTGGTATATACATATATATCATGGTAGAGACATATATGTAATTTATGTTAACCAATAAAAGTATTAATCAAAGGCCTTTTTTCAGTAATTTAATACTTCTAAAAATAAAAGTTGTTTAAACCTGACAACCTAAAATAATTCATTATTTGATTGAATTTAAAAATTATGCCATAAGTTTGTCAGTAAAAACAATATTGTCATCCTATTTAAAACAAATGGGCAGGTGTAAAATTAGCTATTTATCTCTTC
This sequence comes from Myotis yumanensis, assembly GCF_028538775.1. Classification (NCBI taxonomy): domain Eukaryota; kingdom Metazoa; phylum Chordata; class Mammalia; order Chiroptera; family Vespertilionidae; genus Myotis; species Myotis yumanensis. The sequence continues at coordinate 181,569,501 of NW_027223753.1, forward strand.
TAGAAAGGCATTTTTCTCACCTCTGCCACATTCCTGAAGCCCCTTATTTAATGTCTCCATAACTCCAATCCTAGCATCAACCATCTTCTGCATGCCTTGCCTAATACTACCTAAATCACATGACAAAATGAGAAATATGAAATGTGTTGACTCTTGGGAGTCATAGAAACTCCTAGTTCAGGTCTTTGCAACATTGACTGTAAATCAGAATCATATGTACAGTGTCTGAAAAATCATCAAAAATGATAAATAGGGCAAAAAGTGAATGCTATATACATTCAGTATTATACTAGGGCAAATACTACTGAAAATTATGTAGGGGAATATATTCAGTTTTACTATTTACTAAACATTTGATTAAAATCTCAGACATATTAAAGTTATAAGTTAGCATATAGATTTTTGTCTTGGAGAAATATAAATTTCTGTCTTAGGGACACATTACCCAAATATTGTGTTAGCCCTGGTGGATATTAACCCATTTTATAACCTACTAGAGGTCCAGTGCACGATATTTGTTTACGGGAGGGTGTCCCCTCAGTCCAGCCTGCACCTTCTCCAATCTGGGACCCCTCGGAGGATGTCCGACTGCGAATTTAGGCCTGATACCAGGGATCGGTCCTAAACTGCCAGTTGGACATCTCTCTCACAATCTTGGACAGCTGGCTCCTAATTGCTCAACTGCCTGCCTGCCTGGTCACCCCCAACTGCCTCCCCACTGGCCTGGTTGCCCCTCACAGCCCCCCCACCCAGCTTGCCTGGTCGCCCCATGCAGTCTGCTGTTCAGTCATTTGGTCATCCCTCACTAACCCCCCTGCCATCCTGGTCACCCCACACAGCCTGCTGTTCAGTCATTTGGTCATCCCTCAATATAACCCCCCTGCCAGCCTGGTTGCCCCATGAAGCCTGCTCTTCAGTTGTTTGATTGTCCCTCACTAACCCCTGTCGGCCTGATCACAGGCAGCCATCTTGTGATGGTGTGAGGGTTCATTTGCATGTTATCTCTTTATTATATAGGATTATTATACAAATATCCTAGTTCCTCAGCAGTTGTTTTGAATCAATCATATTATCATTTATTCTCATGAATTAATGAGTTACATAAAATTTTAACATGTTTTTTTCTTTATTTTTGTCTGTCATTAGGTTAAGCCATTTGAAAGTTTTAATTTAAGAATAGCTTTTGAAATATGTGGCTATCTGGGCCACATCACAGGCTTCTGCATTTGAAAACCAGTACTCCAGAGTCCATAGGTTTCCCGTGATGACATTAAGTAACACTCAGCAAAATGATGAAGTCTATGAAGGTTGCCTTCTGTGTTCTACCAGTACCTAGTTAATGCCTCAGCCTTATTAAACGCTTCATCTACTATGCCTCTCCTCATCTTCAAGACCCATCCAAATATTGCTTCTTTTAAGTTTTATTTTATTCCCAGCAAACTGAAACTAAAAAAGAATTTTTTTTCTTGCAATCTTATGGTATTTTATTCACATTTTTATTATGTAAATTTAGTTCATGTGTCACTCTCATTAAACTATTATTTACTTGGGCAGAGATCTGCCATAGTCATTTCTCTTGAGCTGGCTCCTAACTCATTGGCAAGTAGAGAATGTGGGCACAATGAAAGTATTCTGACTCATACGAAGTCAAGAATGGATGAATAATGAAAGAATACATTAACAATGGAAAGGAGCAAATCATCTTATTAGCACTAAGGCAAATAAGTCAACCTGATTAAGAGTATGCAGGGGTGGGAAAACTTTTTGACTCGAGGGCCACAATGGGTTCTTAAACTGGACCGGAGGGCCGGAACAAAAGCATGGATGGAGTGTTTGTGTGAACTAATATAAATTCAAAGTAAACATCATTACATAAAAGGGTACGGTCTTTTTTTTTTTTTTTAGTTTTATTCATTTCAAACGGGCCGGATCCGGCCCGCGGGCCGTAGTTTGCCCACGGCTGGAAGGGGTTGTGTTGGAAAGGGAAAGTATGGAAAACAATATGACGATACAGGCCAAACCAGGAATGGCCTTGCAAAAAGGATTATTAAAATCTTGCAATTAAGAAACTGACTTCAGTATTTTTATGTTAGGTACAAAAGCATTGACTTTGTAAATATATTTTTAAAAGTTATCTGAATAAGTCGTTTGTATAAAATTTTACATAAGTCAACATACTATATACAGTCTTGCTACATAACATTGTTTGTAAATCTTAAAACATGCAATTAACAGCACATAAGTTCCTACTATCTAGAAAGATTTGGTAAGAAAAGAATTTTCAATTATACTACAGTTTAAAGTGTATAAAAAATTTCCTTTCTCACTATAACTCTTAATATAAAATAAAACATCCATTCTTTTTGATTTCTCTCTTGAGAAATCAAATATTTCAGATTCACTGAAGAACTATAAGATAAAAGACACAAACTTTTTTGTAGGATATTTTTAAAGAAAAATTTATTTTTAAAAGTATGAGGTTTTTTTTTTCATGTGAATTACATCTCCTTTCTGTGTCAGACTCCGACCTGCTCCTGTGTTGTGCCTTCCTTCCTTCCTTTCTTTCTTTCTTTTTTTCCAGCCCTTTCTGTTTTCCTTTCATCTTTCTCCTTGTTAAATTGTATCTTCTGTGAAGGATTAGACCTGAAGGTTTTAACTTTTTGAGTTTTCCTTAAATAAAGTGAGGTTGCAATCAGGTAACTGCTTGGAAAGGTAGGGAAAGAAAGAAAGGAGTAAAGAAACGGCCATGCTGAGAAGAAAGACCAAGCCCGGAACAGAGAGAAGGTGAAGTTGTGCTAGCAATTAACACATGGTGTCCTTTTGCTTCAGGATCTGGAGAAATGTTTGGTTAGGTAAAGGTAATGACTTATAAGCTACCTCTGAAGTCCTTTTTATCTACTTTTATTGCATGAAAATGTCTGAGTTAATGGGATGACTGCACTTAGAGATCTGAACTCTGCTTTAGAAGTAATAATGACCTAGCCCAAAACTTTTAGAAGTAACTGTAAAGGAGCAACAAAAAAAATCTCTGGAAAGTTCGACAGTGAGTTCCAGTGAGATAAATCTCAAAAGTTCATTTCATGAACTGTAACGATGGACAGATATCTAAATATCAGAACTCTAAATTTAACGTGCATCTTTATTTTCCTAGTTTTCTTTTCATATTTGGCATGTTACAGAGTTTACCAGGTGACCAAAGAACACACAGGAGTTTTTGGAGACACAGGAAAAATCCATTTATTTTCAGATGTTTCACATGTACCGGTACAGTGATTTAGGGAAGACTCTTTCTCTCCAAATCCTGAGCAAACCAATATGGAGGAAGCTTTCCCTTTATACCCTTTGGTTTCTTTGTCCCCCAAATATGGGATAGGACTTCCGGACCTTTTGTGGGCTTTGCAAAAAGCCCTGTGTGTTGGGGTGGGGGCCGAGAGATCACACCTAAAGGCCTGGCCTGGCGCCAGCGCTGATAACCCCCTCTGGAGGTTGTTCATGGTTTATGGCCTCTGTAAATGGGAGTAGTACTTAGGTAAACAGGTCTTGCAAGATCAGATTGTAGAGAAAGGGGCAGTGACTTGATTATAGACTATCAAGAATGTACATTTGGTTACTGGCACAGATTCAGATTGCTGGCCCTCCCCAAAATGTCTTATTTTCCCCATCAGGTAATCCCAAACTGTTTGATTTCACCCAATATGTTTGTTTAATGAGAGAGGAAAGGAACACAGCTTTGCTTTGTTTGTAAAATGGAGCTGCTGATAATCAAACTTCCCTGTTTTCTTAAATTTCTGATTGGTAAACTAGATTGCAATAATTCCTCCTACCCTCCTCTTCAGAAGGCAGCAATGTTATTAATAACTAGAGGCCCGGTGCACACATTCGTGCACTGGTGGGGTCTCTTTGTCTGGCCTATGGGGATTGGGCAGAAACTGGCTCTCTGATATCCCGGAAGGGTCCAAGATTGCAAGAGGGCACAGGCCAGGCCAAGGGACCTCATAGGTGCACGGTTGGGGCCAGGGAGGGACTGTGGGAGGGCTCCAGGGTGTGTCCGGCCTGTCTCGCTCAGTCCTGATTGGCTGGACCCCAGCAGTAAGCTAACTTATTGGTAGGAGCATCTGCCCCCTGGTGGTCAGTGCACGTCATAGCGACTGGTTGAATGAATGGTTGGACACTTGGCATATTAAGCTTTTATTATATAGGATTAGAGGTAAGAAATCTGATCCTAGTTTTATCTTGATAATCAGATGCACTCTGGGACATCTATTAAAATTAGTTTTCAATGGCTGATTATGATAATATTGAGGCAGGAAATTTTAATATACTATACTTAGAATTTGGTCCTGAGAAAGAAGGAAGTATATTTCTCCATTGAGGGAAACAAAAGAACCTTAATCAAGAGTTGTTTTCCCTGCTCCTCCCTAAATAGAAACTTGAGAACTCCAACAGCAATTAACTCTACTTGATACTTAAAACAGAAATTTTGTATATACAATCCAAACTTAACTCGAAAATCTATGTGAAAACTACTGTTATGGAAAAACAATTTAACTAAATCATATAAACAGTGATAGGGAGACCAAGCAGAAAAACAGAAAGTTGGTATATTATCTAGAATCTTCCTTTTCCACTGACTGCCTGGGAAGGTAGTTGGTAGCAACTGTTAAAACACTGCTGAGACAGTATTTGTTTCCCTTATCCCTGCTAGTTCTGTTCCTCATTGTTACAGATATAGTAGATCCTTTGATTTGTCTTATTAAAATATTTTGGTACTCCAGATGCATGATGCACTTCCATGATATTTAATAGTTTGTGAAAGTCATGAGAAACTTCATCTCATCCATTGTGGGCTGGCTTGTGAGAATGAATGAGTGTGAGTAATCTTAGCTCATGGTCTCACATCTCTTGCTCAGCATGGTTTCATTTTACTTGATCTGCATACAGTCATATATGTAGTAATAACATCTTGTGGTTTTAAGAGAAAATGAACACCCAAACAAAATCAATCACTTTTTCTCTGTTTAAAAGTGAAGAAATCTGAGGAAAATCAAGGTTAATTTTAAATATATTTTTATTGATTTTTTACAGAGAGGAAAGGAGAGGAATAGAGAGTTGGAAACATCGATGAGAGAGAAACATCGATCAGCTGCCTCCTGCACCACCCCCCCCCCCCACTGGGGATGTGCCCGCAAGCAAGGTACATGCCCTTGACCGGAATTGAACCTGGGACCCTTCAGTCCGTAGGCTGACGCTCTATCCACTGAGCCAAACCGGTTATGGCGAGGTTAATTTTAATTTAGTTTTTTAAAAAATAGAATAATGAATTTGTTGTTGTTCTGATGTGGAAATGACAAATACTTTATAAATTTTATATGCAAGTGGAAGGGGGAGAGAAAAAAGAATAAGAAAAACTACTATTTACTTTCAAGCACATTTTTTTTTTCAGTCTGGTGAAAGTAACTCTATTAAATTTTGAAAAGAAGCAAGAATCCTTGCATGAGATTTATGCCTAATTTTAGTTCTACCCTATTCAGGAGTTGCCTATTAGAAGCATTTTAAGATGAGCCAATAGAACGTGATTTTAAACCAAATGTTTTAGGTTATCTGGGCTATTGACAAGTTTCATACATATTTATAAAGTAAGATATTGACAGACAATGACTACATTTTTGACCCTTTGACTCATTGCTCTGGAAAGATAGCTCATTTCTAGCTAGACATAAAAGCATTGATCAGACCATCAAACCTCAGAGGGAAAGTAGGGTAGGGTGGGGGCAAATGGGAGAGATCAACCAAAGGACTTGTATGCGTGCATATAAGCCTAACCAATGGACACAGACAACGGGGGTGGGGGTGAGGTCATGAGTCGGGGGGTGGGTGGGCAATGGGGCAATAAGGACACATATGTAATACCTTAATCAATAAAGGAAAAAAAAGTTAACATCAGAATTTAAAGAGCATCCTAATCCTCTGTGAATAAGTCCCTAACATTTCTAGATCTTTCTCTCCAAAGCAGCTCCTATTTCAAGACTTTACCATTCACCACCTTCACTCTTGAAAAGTTTCATTCTTCAGGATTTTTATTTTGAGATAAAAACTCTTTTTATTAATATACAAAACTCCAACAACCTTACATAAGAATAGTCCTCTGTGAATAAGTCCCAGAAACACCTTTATTCTCATCTTTCTCCTTGTTACTTTTGTCCCATCCACTCACCTAGCTATCACTCACTTCCACAATGCAGTTGATAATGAAATTGTGAGCATTTCTAGTCACACAATTAGTGCCATCACTAATTGTACCATCACTAAGCCCTCACTAAGAAGTCCTGGCCACGAATTAGGAAGCAAGCCTGTAATTAACATGCATTATCAATACCTGTGTGCTCCTGACCTACACTATGGAGTTCAATTCACTACACAGTAGGAATGCTCAGTTCTGGGCTTCACATCACATAAAGAGGGCCTGGATCATATCACTACAAGCTCTTTCCTGGCTCAAAAAACACTGTTCTGGTATATGTATCAACAAAGGCATTACCAGACTTTTCATTGGGAGCAATCATCTATACAACCAGTTAAAAGGCCCAGAGTAAATCAATATGATCAAACATACACACACACACACACATTTCTACCCTGATTTTGTTGACATTCAATTTCCTTAGCCTAAGGTTAAACTAGCCACAGAACTGAGGAGATTTAGCTTAGAATAGTGGACCTATAGATCTAGAGTCTTATTATAACAAAAATGTTCAAAATTAATCTAACAATAATAAATAATTAACCATAAATGTCTTATTTTTGTCAGGAGATGAAAATCATGTTGGATATGATGTAGATTGCCCTCTTCAATTGTATTTAATTTTCCTGCTGACTCTCAGGGCTTCTTCTTCACAATGGAGCTTTGAAACAAAAAGGCACTTGTAGGCCAGCATATTTGTCCAGCTGTGCTGCAATTGTCTTAAATATGAGCTGATGGAAGAAAAACAAACAAGACTTTGTCTCAACCTAGGCATTAGAAATGAGACCAAGCAAAACAAAAAATGACATTGAGAGTAAAACATAACCCATTCTAAATTGAATGAGCCGGCCACTTGCATTTGAAATGAGATATTCCATCACAAAGGTCCCGATGCTGACTCTGCTAGCTCCAGGTTAAGGCCTAAAATAAAATTTAGGCAGGATTTAAAATTATCACAACTTTCATTCCTTCTATGGTCTAAGTTATATTCATATTTATTAGATTTTTATTATTTAAATGGAAAAATCGGGTTATTCTTTATCTTTAGATATAAAATGATTACAAACTTTATATTAAATATGGTGAGAACACTCTCATCATATGCGAGTTCATACTTTCAGTTTCAAAGGACCTTATAAAATGTGGCTAACATGCTATTGAAATGGCTCTTGGGAGCTTGAAAAAATGGAAGGGGATAAATTAAGTGAAATAGAAATGCCAGTATTATTGTGGCAGATAAAGATGAGGCCAGAAGGCTCAGAATAGTGGTCAGAGTGGATATACTGCTAAAAAAAAGGAAAATTCATCATTTGTGTCTGGTCTCTGGGAGGATCCAGAGGACTCTTCATTTACCAATGTGATAAGGAAAGCAGCATTGTTGAGATGCTCATGAGCACCTCTTCTCTATAAGCCAGGTTTGACTGTAGGAGATACTGTCACAGAATTGGGCGTTCTAACAGCAATGGGGGTGATCGGATTTAGAATTAAGAGAGACCATATTGTACTACTTAATCATCAGAAGCAAGGTAGTCAAATTACAGTAATGGGTAACAGAGTGGCATTGAGTGGAGGAATGGTGATTTTTCAGAAAGCTATGGATATTGATAGAATTAATAGGGCATGGCACTCTTAAGAACAAAATAGTTGGGCAGCCAATAAGGATATTACATGATCAGAGATCTGAGGACAGCCACTCGAATAGAAATTTATAAGAACTTTTCTAGTTTCTCAGACTAATATGGTTCTGTGGCCCGGAAACTGCTGTCTGAAGAAGAGGCAGAGTCCTAATGAGTAAGGAATCTATAAAACCACAACAGCGTGTTTAGTAATAATACCCCTAGGTCTTTTGCCAAGGGACCTATGACCAGTTACACAGGTAACAGTACAATAGGAGTCAAGGAAAGGTTTATAAAGGGTCTACGTGACATTAATTCCTGAACTTGAGGCATCAGTATGATCTCCTACCCCTATTAGAGTGTAGGTGAATGGGGTTCAGGTAATAATCAGAGTCCCGACCCTGACCTGGTTCTCAGTGAGTTCACATTGTAGACGTTTTCCTGGTCTTCAAATGTACTGTTCAGTGGATATAAACATATAATTCAGTGGTAGTTGACAGAACCCCCACAATGGCTTGCTAGCCTTTGAGAGCTGTTTTAGTATAATGAGCCAAGAGAAAGGGTCTGAAACTATTCATCCCCCTGGCCAAGATTGTACAAAGCTCTGTCAACCTCCAGGGAAAATAACAGAGATTTGTTCCATCCTTAAATATCTAAAGGTTGCAAGGGGCTAGCTCTACGACATCTTAATAGAGAACCTACAAAAAAAAGATGGTTTCTGGCAAATGATAGTTGACTATCACAAACTCAACCAGGTAGTAGCCCCAATTGTAGCTGCTATGCCAACTAGAACTTTTTTATGAGAGCAGATTAACTCAGCCTCCGGCATGCAGCCATGATCCAGTGAAAACATTATTTTCATTCCTTTATTTTGTTTATTTTTTATTTATCTTTATGGTTGAGAGAATTATTGATGACCCCTTCATTGCCCCCTCCACTCAGTTCCTGCCCTGCCATAGGTATTCACTATAAACAAGAATAAACTAAAAATGGATAAAAGACTTAAATGTAAGTTGTGAAACCATAAAAATCCTAGAAGAGAACATAGACAGGAAAATTTCATACATCTCAATTTTCACCGATACATTGCCTAGGGCAAGAGAAACATAGGAAGAAATGAACGAATGGTACTACACCAAACTGAAAAGTTTCTGCACAGGAAAAGAAATGAGCATCAGAATGAAAAGGGAACCCACTGTATGGGGGAACATATTTGCCAGTGATACATATGAAAAAGGGTTAATTTTATCTCTTTCAAGATAATTGATAGAAAGCACTTCACATTTACAGTATGTGGGGAAAATAAGAAAATGCATTTAACGTTATGCTCCGAGACATTAATTGTTCACCTTAATAAACTAAGAAGGGGCCTAGACCTTCTGGACATTTCATAGAAGATAAAATTGGTCCACTATAATGACATTAAGTTAATTAAACCAGATGAGCAAGATATGGCAAGCACATTGGAGGTCTCTATAAGACACATATGCTCCAGAAGTTAGAGATAAACCCTATGTATCAGGAGCCTGATGTGTTCAGAGGTCTAGTGATCAGAGTCATGCCAGGGAAACTTCTCCAAAATAAAGAGCAACATTATGGCACCTCACACTTTTCACACCTAAGAAGGAAGGAAAACATTTGGGAGGCCATTTCAGGTTCTGAAAGCAGAATAGTCCTCACTTCGGCATATGTGGAAACTACTCTGATTCATTTACTAAGTGACATAAAACACAAATTTCAGTTGGACTCTTAACATGAAAAGGCTCTTTAGCTTGTCCAGATCAGTACAAATGATGCTATACTTGAGCAAAATGACCAGTAGTCCTTTTAGTACTTGTGATAGTCAATTTTATGTTTCAACCTGACAGGACTAAGGGATGTCCAGGTAGCTGATAAGCGTTCTTTCTGGGTGTGTGTGTGAGGATATCTCGGGAACAGATTAGCATTTAAATCAGTAGACTGAGTAAAGAAGATTGTCTTTACCTTGTGGTTGGACATCATCCCATCCTTTGAGGACATAAATAGAACAAAAAGTTAGAGGAAGGGCACATTTGTTCTCTCTGCGTGAGCTGAGACATGCATCTTCTCTTGCCCTTGGACATACATACACCATCCCCCTGCTCCCCATTCCCTTTTCAGGCCTTTGATTAAAAAGTAATTGTCACCTGTTTTTCTTATTCTCTCTACTTTCAGATGGCAAAAGGTGGGACTTCTCCAAAACTGCATGAGCCAATTCCTATAATAAATAAATAAATATATATATCAACAGTTCTCTCTGTATGCATGTATGTATGTAACTACCTACTTATCTATCTAATCTCCTATTGGTTCTGTTTATCTGGACAACGCTGACTAATACAGTGTGAGAGCAGTATTTCTCAACCTCAGAACTCTCAGCATTTCAGACCAGATAATTATTTATTGTGGGACTGCTCTCTGCATTGTAGAATGTTTACCAGTATCATTGATCTTCATCTACCGGATGTCAGCAGCTCCCCCCTCCCATCACCTGGTCATAACAATCAAACATGTGTCCAGACATGGCCGAATGTCTCCCAAGGGACAACATTTTCTGTGATTGAAAACCATAGCTTTAGAGTTATCTATAGTGGGGAAAAATACTATGTAGGTTTAGGGCAAACAACACCAGCAAATTGCAACATAGATTTATGGAGTTCTGGGACAAAGATATGTCATCTGCAAAAAAGATATACACCATTAAAAATGTTCCAGTATGGTACTGGCCCTGACAAAGATTAAGAATCTAACCATAAAACATCAAGCCACCATGTAGCCAGAGCTTCCTTTTATGTTCTGGGTCCATCAGACCCACAAAGTCATAAGATACATCTGTGATCAGGTGCATGCAGGGTCAAAGGGCATAAATACACTGCATGAACTTATATTTCAAACCATATATCATTCGCCGCTATTCTTTTGAACTTCTCTCTCAGTTCATCCTTATGGTCACAAGGGAAATTTCTTATGATCAGCTCAAGGAGAAGGAAAAAGCTGAACTTGGCTCATGGACTAACTAGTTTAGTAAGTGAATATAAGCCGAAAGTGAACTATAGCCCTACTTAAGGGTGGAGCTAAGTAGGGCTGTGCTGCTCAATTCATATTTGACATAGTTGCAAAGGCAATTTAATTAGAAAAAACGTTTTTTTCAAGAGATACTTTGGTAACAATATCCATTGGGATAAAAATGAATCTAAACCACTTGTTTACATCATACACAAAACATATATCAAAATTGATCATAAACTTAAACATAAAAGCTAAAATTATGAAATGTCTAAATAAAATGTCCAGAGATAAGCATAGATTTTTATATAAAACATAAAAGGCACAATCATAAAAATTGATTATTTAAACATAAAAATTAAGAACATTTGCTTCTTACTTTATTAATACAATGGAAAAATAAGCTACAGATTGACACATATATTTGTAATAGTTATATTTAACAAAGAATCTGGTATCTGAATATATAAAGAACATTTGCAATTTGATAATAAACAACAATGCAATAAAAATGGGTAAAACAATTAAACCTTTCAGGAAAGAAAATGTCCAATAAACATATCAAATATATTCAGTATCATTTTTGTAAAAAATGCAAATTAAAATAGTTATCACAACCTCTATGAGAATAGCTCAAATTAAAAGTCTGATGAAATCAAGTGTTAATAATAATATGGAGCATTTGGAGCTATGTTATATTGTTGAGGAGTGTAAAATGGTAAAAGTACTTTGAAGAACACTGGAATTTAGTTACATATACTTACAATAGACCCACCAATTCTCCTCTACTAAAAGAAGAGAAGTAAAAACATGTATCACACAAATATTTGTGTATCAATGTCCATGGCATCTTTATTCCAAAAATTTAAAACTGGGAAAATTTAAATGTTAATCTGAAACTGCATGTATGAATAAATTGTACCATATTACATTAATAAAAATATTTAGAAATTTTAGAAATATTTGGAAATTACGGAACCTATAAATAGCTGATCAAAGAGTAAATCTCAAGGGTAAATTTTTTAAAATACATAGACATTTTTAACATATTGGAATTTGTAGGATTCAACTAAAGTGGTGCTTAGAGAAAATGTATAAGTGTAATTCCTATATTTAAAAAAATGAAGAAAAAAAGTAGGAATCTAAACTTTGAAATTAATAAACAAACAAAAAGTAACTAAAACCAAAACAAGCAGTAAATATAGAACAATATTAGCAAGAGTATAAATTAAATTTTTTTTAAAAAATAGAGAGATAAAATCAATCCAAACAAAAGCTGTTTTTTAAAGGTTAACAAAAATTGATAAATATTTCACCAGATTTATATGAAAACAGAGAAAATATAATTTATAAATACCAGAAACAAAAGGAGGGACATCACTGAAGACTCCACAGACATTTAAAAAAATCATAAGAAAATATTATGAAAAACACCATGGCCCCAAATTCAGCATCTTTGAAGAAATGGACCAATTCCTTGAAAGACACAAATTAACAAACCCTACTTATTAACAGATACCATGAACAATACATATTTTTAAAAAATTGAATTCATAGTTAAATATCTTAACACAAAACAAAACAAAACACTTCAGGCCCGGATTATTTCAATAGTGATTTCTACCAAACATTTCAGGAAGAAATACTACTAATTCTACACTAATTCTTGAGAAAATAGAACAGAATAAAACATATTCTGAAGCTGGCATTACTTTCATACCAAAACCAGGCAAATGCATTACAAATAACAAAACCTCAAACAATAAATAAGAATTGACAGAGTAAATAAAATCTATAATAAAATATTAGTAAATAGAATCTTTAAAAAGGATAATATATTATGCTTACTTGTGGCTTATACCAGTAATGTAAGACAGATTCAATATTTGAAAACCAATAAATGGTATTTCACCATATTAATAGAGTTAAAAAGGAAAACCACTAAAAATTAAAGAAAAATTATCTAACCTGACAAATTTTATCTACCAAAAAGTCTACATCTAATATCATATTTAAGGATAAGTGACTGAATACTATTTATTTTATTTCATTTTTTAAAATATATTTTTATTGATTTCAGAGAGAAAGGAAGAGGGAGAGAGAGATAGAAACGTCAATGATGAGAGAGAATCATTGATCGGCTGCCTCCTGCAAGCCCCCCACTGGGGATTGAGCCCACAACCCGGGTATGTGCCCTTGACCAGAAGCAAACCTGGGACTTTTTAGTTTGCAGGTCGACACTTTATCCACTAAGCCAAACTGGCCAAACTGAATACTTTTTAACTAAAATTAGGAACAAAGCAAAGATTTCCTTTCAACACTTTTATGCAACATTATATTGGAAGTCCTAGTGAGTGCAATCTATATAACAGCCAAGCAATGGGACTCTATATATACAAAAAGCCAAGCGACTGAAATGACAGAACAACCAGAATTACCAGTTACTATGATGCGCACTGCAGTGGCCAACCAGCCTGATCTGGGCCTGGATTGACCCCGCCCCCTCGCGTAGCAACCTTCTGTGGGCCCCCCTGGCCAGCCCCGCCCCCAATCAACCCCCGCTTCTCCCCCCAATCGGCCCCCATTGGGGTGGGCCGGCCAGACCCTACCCATGCACACATTCATTCACCGGGCCTCTAGTAAAACAAGAAAAATAAATAAAGGGTATTCAGATTGGGAAGAAAAAAAATCCGTCTTTAGTTAGAGAAAACACAATTGTTTCTATAGATAATAAAAGCTCCTAGTATTGGTAAATATATTTTACAAAGTCAAAATTTTATAAAAGGTAATGTTCAAAAGGAATTGTTTAATATAAACTAGCAATACAATATTTAAGTTTAAAATCATATAAAGAACCACTTCTGAGTACTAAAAAATTAAATATGTATGAAAACTATAAAACATTGATGAAATATTAAATAGAATAGGCTTTGTTTATTTGTTAGTTTTAATGGAGAGATAAATTCATTCATAATATGAAAGAATCAGTATTGTTATGCTATCAATTTTTCCAAGATTGACCTATAGATTATACACAATTCCCACTGAAATTCAAGCAGAGATTTCATTTGAGACATCAGGAAACTGATTCTAAAGTAAATGTGTAGGCAAAGGAGTTAGGATAACTAAAACTATTATGAAAAAGATGAACCAGGTTGTAGTTACAATACCTGGTTTCCAAAATTATGGAAATAAGATACTTTGTCATTGGTGAAAGGCTTGGATAGGCACATAGATCAATGGAGAATAGAGTTCAGACATATCACCTTTACCATGGTCAACTGACTATGACAAAACTGCAAAGTAAAGAAGAAAAAATAGCCTTTAAAGCAAAGATTAGTAAAACAATGAATAGTCTAAATGCAAAACAAAACAAAAATAATGAAAATCACTTCACATTCTCACTTACTTTACACCTAATACAAAAATTAACTCAAAATGGGTAATCCATCTAAAGGTAAAAAGTAAAAATATAAAATTTCAACAAGAAAATATACATGCAATAGTTTCACAAATCTTATTTCCTTACTTTTCCTTCCATGAGTGTTTCAATATATGTTTTTAACATCAGTTTTGAAAATTGTCAGTTTCTTCAGAATACAAAAACTTAATGTATATTTCTCACATCTTCCACTGGCCTGCCTTAATAATTCCATACTGATATTGATGATCAATAAAAACTTGTCAGTTGACATAGTAATTTGCCTTACATACTATTCTTCTCCCTCAAGTATTTCATACTTCTTTTTACAAATGTTAATTTTTTAAAATTTAGAAACATTATTAAGTCCAAAGAAGAAAAATTTAGCTGTTACATTAGTGACTAGTTAGCAAGAGAACAGAAGGTAGAAATTAGGTGTTAGTGAAGTATAATTTTAGCTGACAGCATGAGAGTTAATTGAATGTTAGTGCTGGTACTACAACTATAACAGTATAGTCACTTGTTAAGTATAGAAACAAAGTGATTATAAAGTCAAAACAGTGAATTAAAATAGGCAAATAATATTTGCCATCATATTTTCAAAGAAATAAAATTGAAAGCAGTGAGCCCAAAACAATGAGGCAAAAAAATTCTTGGTGTTCAATTTTACTATTTTGAATGTTATATTCAGAGACAATTTTGGAATCAAAGAGAAAATATAAGATTCAATACTAGATACATTTGCCTCATGAAAGTAATTTACCACTCATGTCTGTTTATTGAAGTATTCTAGTACTTAATTAATTTTGAAATTTTGGACCCAATTTTTTTTTATGTTTGTGCTGATGGAACATCTTTTAATAGAATAAGTTGCATGTTTAGAATATAGTTTTAATTTTATTAATCTCATGCATGCTATTGAGATAAATTAAAAAGATAATGAACAGTTTAAAATAATAATCTTCTCCCTAAAACAGAAAGTGAAATAGAGGTAGAGAATTTTACCAATAGGTAAGAATCCTACCTAATAAAGAGGTAATGTGCAAATTGACCATCACTCCAACACACAAAAATGGTTGCCCCCATGTGGACACAGGATGGCTGGCAGGGGAGGGCAGTTGGGGGCGACCCAGGCCTCGCAGTTGGGGGTGATCAGGCCAGCCAGGGAGGGCAGTTGGGGGGTGATCTGGCCTGCATTGGAGGACAGTTAGGGGTGACCCAGGCCAGCCGGGGAGGGCAGTTGGGGGGTGATCAGGCCTGCAGGGGAGGACAGTTAGGGGTGACTTAGGCCTGCAGGGGAGGGCAGTTGGGGGTGATCAGGCCTGCAGGGGAGGACAGTTAGGGGCAATCAGGCAGGAAGGCAGGTGAGCAGTTGGGAGCCAGCAGTCCTGGATTATGAGAGGGATGTCCCAGATTGGAGAGGGTACAGGCTGGGCTGAGGGACACCCCCCCATGCACAAATTTTGTGCACTGGGCCTCTAATCATGGAATAAAATTCAGAAGGGTGTATTATTTGTTTTAGTAGTTACATTTGAAACCATGATTATTATGTATCTTATTCATAATTTCTATTTTGTCCACTCTGTTGCTGTGTACATATAATGTTTCCAATGTCTTCATATATCAGATAGAAGTTAGAATTAGCCATGTTTTGGGATATGTGGGGGCCATATGTATGGTCAAGGTTGAAAAATTTGCCTGTCCCGGCCCATTGAAAATCCAATAGCCTCTTATAAAAGTACAAGTGTGCCAGTGTATAAAGCTCATTTTTACTTAATACCAAAAATGAGCTTCTCTGTACTTAAAAGTCAGAATCAGAATACTACTAGTGAAGAGCAATTCTCTTAGTGGATGTGGAGGGGATTATAACTAATAAATCTTTTATGCTCAATCACTTTCTTTCTCTATTTTGTTCATTCTTGCTTTTTCTTCATCTTACTCTTTCTCGCATTATTAGAACATGAATTTGAGATGGCTATAAAAATTATTAGAATACAAAATTAATAAAATAAATAGTTGATAAACAACAATGAAGGGAAAATAATAAAATAACTTTTATATAAATGGTAGAGGACTAACAAACTTCAGAAATACTAATGAGATTCCTTCACATTTATGACATGCATATTTTCCACAAATTTACCCAAAGTTATGCTGGCTGACAGTTGTGTAGGAATGCTGCATTTACATAACACAATTCACTCTGTGAAGAAGGAAAGCATATGTGAAAGGAGAATCAGATATGTGGAAATTTATAATTTTCTCCATTTCAGACCCTCATTTTCCACAAAACAAAATAGGTATATTATTTTTGCGGCAGTAATATGCAATCCTGTTGGAGCTATAACCACCTATTTACATTTGAAAGCTTTTTAAAAAAACATTCCTTAAGATAATAAATAAAACTAAATTCAGAAATCTCTGTTTTAGAAATTAGAATTCTATAAAGATGACAAGTGGGAAAAATACTTTGAGCCTGATCCCATCTCTAATTTATGAGCCCTTAAGGGGCGTGAATCTGAATATCTTAATTCCTAATGAATACTAGCATGTTGTTTTACATGTAATAATGCCAAATAAATGTTGGTATGATGAAAATGAAAGATTTTTTGTTTAGTTTAATTTATTCTCTGATTAATGCAAACTAGGTACTATATACAGCTATGTAAATGTTAGGTTGTTCTTGGGGGTGAAAAGTACTTTTTTATGATCCTAAGTGTGGGTCTATCATGAGAAAAAAGAGAAAAAATAAGAAATTAAATAATTACATTTGTGTATAGTTGTTTGTGTGTGTATCTGTACATATGCAAATGCATTTGTTTGATATACCTATTATAGCAGACTTGATTAGCTGTCTATCCAATATCCATTCTTTCCATCTTTTACAACTAAGTCAACCTCACATTCTCAGGATAGCTTACAATTTTTAGTCATCTTGCAAACCAAATAAAAATGGATTCAGCCAATATGCCTTTTGCCTTCTTGCTCCCTAGTGTTGTAGAAGCCATGTTGCATGTATGAGCACAGAATCCACACATAAAGTGAAAAAAACCCTGGATTCATGAGGGAGACATGGATTTAAAACTCTATACCAGTATTGTCTATCTCTGGACTTCTTTTATATGAAAAAAATACTTTAATTTGGATAAGGGAATACCAGGGTTTTGTAACCTGCAGCTGAATGATCTTATCTGACATATTAGCCCCTCCTGTTCAGAAGAGATTCAGGAGCATAGAGTTATTTAAAACTGTAAGATAAAAAGTTTAAAAGGGTGGCATAAAATAATAATATTGGAGACGTGATGGAGATTCACATAAGGTTAGTTCAGGAAAAAAGAAAAGGCTGCACGTTTCCAAATACTTTGTTAGAAGAAGCCCACCAGTTTGGCTTTGAGTTTTCTGGGAGTCAATACCAAAGTAGAAACATAGTCATAATCCATGCCAAAGGAAATCAATTGTTTTGATAAAGCCCAGCTCTTCTTGATACTTTGGTCCTAAACTAGAATGCACTGAGAAAAGTCTATGCCAAAGGCATGATAGGGATAAAGTTTGCATAAGAGAAGGTAGTGATTATTTCTTGGTAAAATATTAACTATAATGGTGATGGATAGCCGAGGCTTCCACAGTTTATGCTACACTATGTCAGGAACTTGGACATAATTCTGAAGTTACTTGGTAGTGTATTAAATCTCACTCACCTCCCAAGCAACAGATTTTAGGCTAAGGTGGTTTATATAAAGCTACTTCTACATGAAATAATTAAACTCATTTATATATTGTGGTGAAGATACAACTTCGCCTGGTATAGTATTGCCCCTCTATACATAAGACTTTGATAGTGCCAAGTATTTCTTTGAATCCAAAATAATTTTTAAACTTTTGAAGAATAATAAACCCACAAAATTGATCTAACTGGGAGTGAAAAGCAGTGGGAGTCTTTGAAGTAATGCTTATCCTATTTTAGGAAAATTTAATGACAGTGACTTGATAAAAATCAGGTCAGAAACTTAAGAGTAGATGGGAATGTTTGTTGCTGTTCTGGAATCCTTCTACCCTTGAAACAAACAGCAGGGAAGATCTGGTTCTAGTGAAACTCAATATACTCTGTGGCCTAGGATTAGGGTGTGACTTATAGTTTGTGTACATGAAGAAGTTTGAAGGGAAATAAACAAAACAAAACACCACATATGGTTCTCAATTTTACCTTATCAGTCCTTGGATAGTGGAGCAATGTATCAATGAGAAAAGGATATGTTTCTGTAGGAGCCCCTGAATGATAGTAAGAATAGATTTCCATTAGACAGAATCCTTTGGTACATTACATTTGAGCATTAGCTGTTGCTATTCCTCTAATTTTTTCTTAAGAAGTTCTAGTTTTAGAGCCCTATACAACTGCTTTAAGACTTTGAAATATTTATCTTTTTCTCGCCTTTTGATCATTTTCCTATATCCAGAAGTTATTAATTCTTCTAAGTGGGCCATGATTCCCTTCCCTTCCCTTTTCTCTTTCCTTTTCTTTTTATCTGTTCCATTTTCTTCCCCTTCATTTATTTTCATTTCCTTCTCCTTTTTAATATATTCCCCATTTATTTATAGACAGTGCCTGGCAATTCCCTAGAATGTGTAAATATTGATGGCTTCTTAATCCAGTTCTCCTGTACCCATTAATATCTCATAGTTATGAGTAAGTGGTCCATCCCTCTTAACAAGCATTTTCTTGATCAGAGAGCTATTGTTGTCGGAAGATTTGTTGGCAGAAAATGATACGAGACAGGAAAACACATTTGAAAGAAAAGTTGGGTGGTTCCTTTAACAGCAATTTTACATATAGATAGATTTCTATGGTACTGGAGAAAAGTCAAAGATTCCCATTGTTTTTGCATTTCAGTGTAGGGCTCTATAGACAGAGTTACTAGTATGATTAAATTAAGAAAAATACTTTTTTTTATTCATTCTATACCCCTACACCACAGTTTTTCTCCTTTTTACAATTTATCATGATGCATTGAACTAATTAAACTCACCTCAGGTCTGGTAGCTTGTCAAGATGAAACCTTTATGAAAAAAATCGTAAAGCTATTTATATTATATATAGCATTTCTTGCTTCTGAATTCACAGTGTTTGAGTAATAAGTAAGACAAGGTACTTCTGTTTTTCTCTCTGCCTTAATGAGTGCTTGACAAGCTAGTACACAGGATTATACTGTTATCCAATTAGGGAAGTATACAGGCTTATCTTTATTCTGCACAAAATTGAGCCATACATCTTCTACCATCATCATTGTTTTATCTCCCTCAGAGATGCTCATTATCATGCATAGCTTTTGCTTTTTGGCAGAATTGAGACTGTCCTTTGGGGGTTGAACCTCAAAGTAACTTGACATCCTCATTAACTTTTATGGCAATTACCATATTGAGCACCCTCATAATGAAGAGTTGTCTCAAAATCTTATCATTTCCTTCTCCCTTCATTTATTACTGCAATCTTATACTAGTAATAGTATACTAGGGGCCCAGTGCATGAATTCGTGCACCTTGAAAGGAACTGTGGGCCGAGAGGCTGCAGTGGGCACAGGGGCGGGTCTTGGCCCATCCGCTGTGCCCCCACCTGGCCCCTCCTGCCACAGTCCTTGGTCCCCTGTTTTCCAGCAGCCCTGCTCCTGCCACAGCCACTCCCACACACTGACGATGCCATCCCCGCCAGCACCTGCTGACAGTGGAGTGATTAGGGCCGGCACCATCAGCAGGTGCAAGCAGTGACTGCTGCCCCGATCACCCCTCAGGAGCAGTGGCTCCAGTGCTGGCAGCAGGTGTGAGTGGGGCTGTCACTGGCAGCAGGTGCAAGAGACAGCTGCCAGCCCCAATGGCCTCTCAGGAGCAAGGGGAGGTGGAGAAGCCCTGACGGGCAATCAGGGCCTGCACCAGCAGCAGGTGCAAGCACCGGGCATGACCACAGTGTGTGGGAGCAAACAATTTTCAGTAACCACCAGAGGCTTGCCCCAATGACAGTGCCTTGGTCTGGCACCCCGGCTCACCTGCTCCACCATCCCGTTGCCATGTTCCACTCGTGCCCCCTGGTGGTCAGCGCACGTCATAGTGACTGGTTATTCGGTTGTTCTGCCATTCGGTCTATTTGTATATTAGCCTTTTATTATATTGAATAGATCATAAAAATAGGCAGAAAACCAAAAGAAATCATCTGGATTTCTGAATATATTTTTAGTGTTTGTCTAAGTATAAATGGCAACTTTTTCTCATAAACCAAGAGGCAGATGTCCTATGAAAACATTAACCATTTAGTTTTGTTATCTCAGTGAATTTGACATTTAAAAGGGATATTAGAGATGACTGAGATTATCTACTTTATTCTATAGATGTTGTCACAAAGACCAAAAGAGAGGAAAAGACTCACCGAGTTTGACAGGAGAAAAATTACAATCACAGAGTATTTTCCTAGGCCAACTGAGTTTAATGCATGTTAAAGTATGTTTACATATTTTAAAATGAGAATATAACAAGGCTGGGGAGAGAGATTTGTCCAAATTTTTCCTTTCTGCGCTGTCCTCCAGATTTCCATAATATGCATATTTGAACATGGCATTCTTCTGTTTAAAATCCTTTGCTAGTTCTTCATCATCATCTACCAACTTTACAAACTTGATCATCAAAATCTCACAGTGCCTACCATATGATGTCCACTCTTCAGTAGTTAAGCACATATTGTCCTATAATTGCTTACTAAATATGTAGTTTCATGGTAAGATCATTGTGGATAGACACTTCTTTCTTCACCCTGGATGTGTATTGGACAATCTATTATTACTCTCTTCCTACCAAAATATATCACCCTTCCTTTGGACTAGAAATGCACTCTTATAAGTCATTTTATGAGACGCCCACTAATGGCAGGGTAAGCCATTTGCAAGTGTCAAAGGGCTACTTGGAATGTGGGGTGGGGAGTTAAGAAATGTCTATAGCTTTCAGATGTGCCAGAGGTGGCACTGAAATGAAGCTGTTGGTAGACTGCTTGACTTAGGAAATGTTTTTATAAGACATCTTCCCTAACCACACAGTTACAAATACTTTTTATAATTGAGGAATAGAAAGATACGCAAGTAAGCCTCTATGTCCATATCTCCATATGTCTATGAACCTTGGAGATCCATGTGTACCAGTTCAGCGCAGGCTACATGTGTAAAATCATAGGTCAGTCTCTAAAAGTAATAATAAAATCACTCAAGTCCTTTGCTTTCATCCTCGAAGCACATTAAAAGAGGATCAATAGACATAATCCACATAATCAAAATTTTTTTATTTCTATTACCCTTCATTCCTTAGTTCTAAAACCCTCTGAAAATTCTCACTCCACAAACCACAACATGGCTTCACATTTATGCCTTTGCTTCTTTTTCTTGGATAATTTCATTTTCTTGACAACTTTTGTCCCCACCAGAATCCCTAATCATCCCCATGCCACACCTAGATAGTCCCCGTAATGATAATCCATGAAGTTCTTGGCTGCTCATTTCTGGGAGGAGTGGACTATCATCATTGCTGCCTCTCTTACTAGAATTAGCCCTATCTGCCTTCCTCCCCTAGTCTAATTAAGTAGGAATCAGGAGCATATGATTGTAGATAGTCATGTGTTAATAACTGTATAAATTATTAAATTCTTAGTATTTCTAATTTTAAATTTTAAGTGTATAAATACACAAAGATGAAACAGATAAATAAAAACCACCTGCATTTATATCACCCAATGATAAGCACAATTAATAGATCATGTGATTTTTTTCCACTTATATAGAGGCATATTTTTTTTAACATATACCACCCAATACCAGGATTTGGATTATATTGTATATATAATTTTCTATTCAGACTTATTCCATGATGATATTTTAAATATTAAGTAGTTATATAAAAATGTAATTTAAAAAATAATTGTATTTTATGATATGAATATACCATAATTTCTTTAACCATCCTCAGATATGTGGACATATATGTGAAGGATCTATATTGAAATGAACTTTAGAAGTTTCCATTTTATAGAAAATAAGCTGATTTCAATACCTGAAGGATTCCCAACTACTTTTAAAACTCTTCAGAATTTTCAAAGACCCACAGATACTTTCAACTGTAAAAGAAAATATTTGGTGTATAATGAAACTGGCTTAGATCCAGTTAAGCGTTCTTTTTAAGTTACCTAGAGAGTAAGTCAAGGTGTCACCCTCTCTATTCCAGTAGAGGAAATAAATATTATTGATTTCTATTTTTTAAATTAGATTTTAAATTTAGCTTGCAAAATTCTTTTTTGAGTTTTGTTTTTATAATGACCATTATATACACTCATTCAGAACATATTTTAAGTTCACTACAATCATTCAATTATTTCATCAATCTAATGCAGAGAATACTTATTTTTCATAGTAATTTTATTCAGTATTTTTATAACCCAGACACACTAAAAAAATGCATTTTTTAAAATAAATGAAATTGGAACCATCAGTGAAAAGAGGCTGAATCTGATTTAATATTTAAGTAAATGATAACTACAGTATTCAATTTATTTATTAAATAAAAGGACAATTGATGGGTAAAGAGAAAAACATGTGTTTTAATCAGATTCTAAATTCATAGCTTAGCCCTGAGACAGAAGGTACCAAATAGTGTAGAGTAATACATTTTTCTTCTCTGAGCCCGTTACCAATGAATCTTATAAGGTACAAACATTAACCTTTCTAGTAACCTTGTAAAATTGGCCCAATCCACATTTTTCAGCTGAAGAAACTAAGCAACAGAGAGGTTAAAGTCATAGTACCATAGCAAGGATAGCCAAGATAAATATTGCTCTATATTTTACTCTTATAGCTATATGATGTCCTTGTTGGCAAAAGAGAAATTAGTATTATCATGACAACAATGACATTGATAACAATAGGACAAAGAGGATGGCTCCTAATATTATCTACACTAATAAAAGAGAAACATGGTAATTGGCATACGACGCTACCCTTCCCATTGGCTAATCAGCATATGCTTATGCAAATTAACTGTCAGCCAAGATGGCGGCCGGCAGCCAGGCAGCTGGAAGCGAACAGGAGGCTTGCTTGCTCCAGTGACTGCAGACTGCAACGTTCCCCGCCTCACTTGCCGGCCTCTGAGCTGGCAGTTTGAAACTTTGTAAAAAATATAGCCAGCTGGGATCTCAGAGCTGAAGTTATACATTGTTTCGATTATAGAACTGAAACAAACCAGATACCTGCTCTCAGAGCTAGAGCCAGAGCTAAAGCTGGCCCAGAATAAAATAAAAAAAAGGAGCCATTGGGAGCTTCAATCAACAACTGCCAGCCTGAAAGCAGCCCTCAGCCCCTCACCCAGACTGGCCAGGCACCCCAGTGGGGACCCCCACCCTGAAGGGTTTGTGACCAGCTGCAAACAGCCATCATCCCCTCATCCAGGCTGGCCAGGCACCCCAGTGGGGACTCCCACCCTGATCCAGGACACCCTTCAGGGCAAACCAGCCGGCCCCCAGGCCTCTGTCCTATATAGTAAAAGGGTAATATGCCTCCCAGCACTGGGATCAGCAGAGCCTCGAGGCCCCCTGGCACCGATCAGCGTGACAGGGGGCAGCGCCCAAACCCCTTGATAGGCCCTGCTCTGTGTGTGACAGGGTGTGGCGCCCCAAACCCCCCCGCCCCACGGGCCCTGCTCTGTGTGTGACAGGGTAGAGCCATAACCTCCCCATCGGCCCTGCCCTGAGTGTGACAGTGGCTGCGCCCCAACCCCCTGATCAGCCCTGCTCTGTGTGTGACAGGGTGCGGCGCCCCAACTCCCACCCCCACCATGGGCCCTGCTCTGTGTGTGACAGGGTGCGGCGCCCCAACTCCTCCCCACCCCCTGCCCCACGGGCCCTGCTCTGTGTGTGACAGGGTAGAACCATAACCTCCCCATCGGCCCTGCCCTGAGTGTGACAGTGGCGGCGCCCCAACCCCCTGATCGGCCCTGCTCTGTGGGTGATAGAGGGCAGCGTCCCAACCCCCTGATCCACCCTGCTGTGTGTGTGACAGGGGGCGGTGCCCCAACTCCCCTATCGGCCCTACTCTGTGAGTGACAGAGGGGAGCTCCTCAACCCCCTGATGGTCCCTGCTCTGTGTGTGACAGGGGGGAGCTCCCCAACCCCCTGATGGGCCCTGCTCTGTGGGTAATAGGGTATGGAGCCCCAACCCCCCTGATGGGCCCTGCTCTGTGCATGACAGGGGGCAGCGCACCAACCCTCTGATCCACCCTGCTCTGTGTGTGACAGGGGGCGGTGCCCCAACTCCCCTATTGGCCCTACTCTGTGAGTGAGAGGGGGGAGCTCCTCAACCCCCTGTTGGGCCCTGCTCTGTACGTGTCAGGGGGCGGTGCCCCAACTCCCCAATCGGCCCTGCTCTGAGCCCGACCAGGGGCTGTACCTAGGGATTGGGCCTGCCCTCTGCCATCCGGGAGCAGGCCTAAGCCAGCAGGTCATTATCTCCCAAGGGGTCCCAGACTGGGAGAGGGCACAGGATGGGCTGAGGAACCCCTTTTCCCCCCGAGTGCACAAATTTTTGTGCACCGGGCCTCTAGTTACTAATAATAATGATAATCCTAACAATAATAACAATCAGAAAAAAAGATTATCATGATTTGGAAAGTTTGAAAAGATTCAAAAATCTTCATCAAAACAAATTAAAATGAAGAAATGCCGTTTGAAAGAAAATTTTCATATTTTTAAGAAAAGATTATGTTGTAATTGTTATCCTCCAAGTTAAATAAGAGTAGGGGAGCAAGATATAGGATTGTACTGCTTTCTGGAAAGCAATCTTATTCGTTCTATCTTTATCTAATGATTAATTTAAAAAGGAAAAGACCTTTTTTTCAAAGTTTTGGCAGGGATATATAGTTTCGGCTAAATGAAATTATTGTTTGTATGTGAAAGAGAGTCAAAGGCCAATTATTTTATAGAATTTACCTAACAGAACTAAACCTGTTTAGTTTCTTACATCCAACAGTTTATTTAAGTCACTTTCTCTTGGTCTATTTGCCTCCCCTACTAATCCTTTAGGCTCATCTAATCTCCCCGAAACTCAACTTGCTTTTTACTTCTAAAACATTCTTACTTTATGTTTGTAGCCAAGAGGGAGACATTTTTAACAATGCTTAGATTGTTGCTCTTTAACGTAGAGGCTGTATAAAAATGATACATGCATCAAGTTTCATTAAGTAGTAACTAGAATCATAACCATATTCCCAAGAGCAGGAGATTGAAGCTCTTGGTAGATTTTGGAATCAGTCAGTTCTTGGTAGGAATCCCATTTCTAACTTCAAAAGTACAGCAAATTTGGGCAAATTAAACCCTCTGAGACTCAATATTTTTACCTGCAAAATAGGAACGATAATTCTTTCTTTAAAGGGAAACTGAAATTTTAACAATTTAATAATAAAATATATGTTATAATATATAATATATTTAATACTGCTATTTATCTATGATAAATAAATAGAGTGTGGGAGACAGATTCTATTTGCTGTAGTGGGAGTTTACAGATAAGCAAGGAGAAGAGGTTAGAATGATTCTCATGGTAATGGATTAGAGATGGAGACTTAATATAAACTCATATTTAGATTAATGTAGATATAAAAGGTTACAAATAGAAATATTTATAGGTATTTGTATATTTACAGGTTATTCCACAAACATATATTTCCTTGCTTTATCTGCTGAGAAAGCATAGAAATAACAATAGCAATGAATGCATCTAGTATCCAGATCATGATTTCTAATATGAATCTCCAACAAAAGGAACCATGTCCTTGGATAGATGGTTTATTTCAGGGCTGTGAGAGGAAACATGCAGGGTGAGCCTGGAACATTTTGAAGGGCCATAAAGTAAAAGAGTGCTAAAAACAAAAGCAAATACACTTTATAATGACAGAATTTGAAAGGGGACACAGATCCAACTACAATAACTCCCAAAGACCAAAGCTGATACAATTTGAACAACAAAATAAAATAGTATTAGATATAGCATAAAGTATAAATAAATAACCATGAGTCCTTTTTTTTTTTTTTAAATATATTTTATTGATTCTTTACAGAGAGGAAGGGAGAGAGATAGAGAGCTAGGAACATCGATGAGAGAGAAACATCGATCAGCCGCCTCCTGCACATCTCCCACTGGGGATGTGCCCGCAACCCAGGTACATGCCCTTGACCGGAATCGAACCTGGGACCTTTCAGTCCGCAGGCCGACGCTCTATCCACCGAGCCAAACCGGTTTCGGCAACCATGAGTCCTTTTGATAAATAAATGATTTAATAAATAAATGATTATTTATAAATAAATAAATAAATAAATAAATAATTGAATAACTAAATAAATGAGGAAGAAGAGTCAAATACTTGATGTAGATACTTCAACCTCAAAGAGGAAGAGCAATACTTCCACTTAATTATGGCCTTTGCATAATGACCTCCTTTCAAGGAATATACACAAAGAGGAAAAACAAAACAAAACAAAACTAGCTATGAAAGGAGAAACCTGTCAGACAACAGCCAGGGGGTGAAGGTCAACCATGATAAATCATGTTGATAGAATGGACCCTTGATACAGTGCTATGAAAATTGCACTTTACCTTCATGGTCTTCTCAAAAACACTTAGACCCAGGTAAATCCTAAGAGAAATACCAGACAAATCGCAATAGGAGAACTTTCTACAAAATGCCTGACATGTGCCTCTCAAAATCGTCAAGGTCATTAAAACAAGGAAAGTCTGAATAATGGTGAAAGCAAGGAGTAGCCGAAGAATATATGACACAGGTTATGCTATGTCCTGGATGGAATCCTGGAACAGAAGAGAAACATTGCAGATAGTGTTTGTGTAGAGGTGGGCGTGGGGAGAATGGTGACTGGCTGCTAATGGGTACCTGATGTGTTTGGGGGTGACTTAAATGTTCTAATATTAGATTGTTGTGATCATTGCACAGCCCTGTGACTACAAAAAGCCACTTCGTTATATACTTTGAATGGATAAAACATGTAGTGAATTATATCTCAGTAAAGCTATTTAAAAAAATTGGTTTAAGGTAAAAGTAAATTTTAATGACTTTTCTCCTTTTCTATTAAGAGAAAGCAAGCCTTGAAAAATAGCTAACATCCTCATAAGTGTCAGGGAGCCAGTAATCATTTGGAGGAAAAGCCACATAGAGCAAGGATGGATTCTATAAACACCTACGTCCTATAATGTTCCCAGTTTGAAAAAATAGTGATTACTTTTAGTAATACATTCCGCACCAGCTCCATGTTACATGACAGAACAGCAAAGCCAGATCCCTGAATTCCTTTAACTCTACAGGATCCATTTCTGGCCATGGCTACACTGCAATTTACATGGCTGGTTTCATAAATTCCACCCTGCCGTAGCTATGTCAATTAGGCTTGACTGTGCTCCCCACTCAAGCTTCTAGGCCCGACTCTTTATTTTTCTGTCTTTGCATGACATTACAAATGTCAGGGAGCCTCAGATTTGCTCTCTGCTTGCTTTATTATATTAACATGATTTGCTAAGCCGTTTTGCTGCCTAAGTCCATAGAGATGGAAATAATAATCCTTTTTTCCATTTTATGGTTTTGTTAAGTCTGTAACTAAGTAAGTTTAGAAATTCCTCAATTCAGTTTAAAATGTAGTCAAACCAGCTGTTTCATCCATCAAAATGGCCTGTTTTAGTGATTATATAAGCAGAGCCTCAGTGTGTTGGAACACTACAGGTAAATGTTATAAGTCAGAATCAGATTCCTTCCCCAAATGGTATGTTAGCCTTTTCTAACTCATAATTTTGCTGGCCACTACATTTATTCTTTGTATAATGTGGCTTAATGTTGATGTAGTTGTGCTATTTAGATCTGCAGTGAGCTCCACAGCCTTTAAATGTGGCAGATTTCTAAGCTATGGTGACAAAGTACTAATGTTTGCAAATGATTGCACATAATATGGCTTTTCCACAAATAACCATTTGTTTTTATTTCTATGCATCTTTAGGAATTGCGTGCTGATTTTGGTCACTAAAATTTAGTTGGGAACATTGCGATTTCAAGCAATTTAATTATAATTATAAGAATATTTATTAAAGGAAGCTTAATTTCAAATGTATCTTCTCTCATTAGGTTTTTCTGTTGTGACTCTTTTTGAACTATAGGAAATCTTGAATTTCATAGATCTTGCTGCCTATTGTTTTCAATTGTAGTAATTACTGTTATTTATACTAATTATTGTTATTCATTAAATATTTTGGAAATTAACCAAAAGAGAGAGTCCAAGATAAACAATTTGATTACAATATAGTTCTTGCCATCACTGCTTCTAATTTCTTGAATAATTTAGCAACTTTTTTTTTTTTTTTTTACTATTTTCTCCAATACCACTGTTTTTATAATTCTTGGTAATTTCAATATCCATGTAAATCATCTCCCAAAAGCTTTTGACTTGATTTCTTCTTGATCTCTTCTTCACCTGATTTTATATGCCACATTTCATCAGTCCTCAATGCTGTGGACAGACCACAGATACTATCAATCAACCTCTTCCATTATGTGAATTTCATCATTCCACCATCTGAATAACCCTTTCTTGCACCTCTAACATTCCTCCTTTCTCCTCACTATCACCTTGCTATCTAGTTGACTAAGAAAGTAAAATCCCACATTATGATCAAATGAAATTGAATCCAGGGATTCAAGGACAGTTCAACATCCAGAAATCAACAAATATAATACATTGTATCACCACAAAGGTTAAAAATCATGCGATCATCTCAAAAATGCATAAAAAAAACATTTGATAAAATTCATTGTCCTTCAACATGAACAATTTTTAACAAACTATGTATAGAGGGAATGTACCTATATATAATAAATGCCATATATGACACCAAAAGCAAAGCTGATATCAATATTTGCCTTCTTATTGGGTCAGTCCAATCAACATACAAATATGATATAAATACTCTGGTTTCTCTTCAGATCGCATAAATCTTTCGCCTTTTACAAATATGATATAACATCACCTAACTTTAAAAATTGCACTTGGCTTCCCACACTCATTCCTGTTTCACTGATGTCCTTTCTCTAAGCTCAGTGTGAGGTGCAGTGAAAGTAAGGAATCAGAAAGACCTGGTTTCAGTTTTGGTTTGCTACATATTAGCTATGTGATCTTAAACAAGGCACTCAAATCTTTAATCCTCTGTTTCTCAATCTAGTTAATGGAAAGTAACAATACCTAAAAGGATATAAAAGTGATTTTGAGGCATTGTCTCAAAATATTCAAATGTGGTAATGTTTAATGTTTGCCATAAACCTATGAGGTGAGTTGTGCTATTTTTTCCCAGTTTACGGATGAAGAAATCAAAGACACAAGAGGTTAATTTGCATGTGCTACATTATCTAAAGTGCAAAGCTTGCATTGGAACTCAGGCATATTGGAGAAAATCAAGCTTTCATCAGGGGGCAGAGGCTAACAGATCTCCAGCAAATTTCCTTCTACACTTTTTTATATTGATAGTGTTATAGCAGTCACAAATCTGCCCAACATTGCATCATTTTCTAGCTTTCATTACAGGAAGATTTGACTAATTTTCACTTCTAGTATGGTCCCTAAGACAGTAGACATTATCCCCTTACTCATATTCTATCCCTCTTTCATTGGCCATACCCAAAAGTGCCAGCAAGCCAGCTTCAGCTCTGTGACCATGACGCCCTAGGACACACGTTGGTAATATGGCCTTTGGACCAAATATGTTCCATCTCCTGTTTTTGTAAATAAAGTTTTATTGGAACACAGGTACATACATTTGTTTACATATTGTCTATGTTTGCTTTTACACAAAGACAGCAGAACTGTCAAGTGCCACAATATTAGTTTTTTCTTTTGTTTTCTTTCTTTTGTTTTCTAAAGTACTAAACTTACATTTTTTACAGCTACTTCTTTATAAAATTTAATATTGTCCCTAATTATTTAGATCAGTGTAGACTATAAGAAAATTATAAATCTTACCTACCATTGTAAGTTACATTTCCTAACATAGTCATTTATTTCTTTATTAAAAACTTCTTTCCTTTACATATTCTGACATTACACATGAATTTTCAGGAATTTATTCATGTCATATTGCAAGTGCTTATAAAAACACTGCTTACATTGCCCTAATTGTGAGTAAAAATAAATAGCTTTAGAACTTTTCAATACTTGATTTTAAAAACTAAGTTATAAAAAGTTATAAAAAATGATAAACATTGCAAGAGACAACAGAATTAAATCAATAATATTTTAGTTCTAGTGTGTGTGTGGGGTGGGGGGGGGAGGCCAAAATCTATGATAAAATAATTTCTATTATGATTAAGTAGGAAAATAAGTAAAATAAAGTATACACTCTTATTTATATAATTTTTTCTTATCATCTATGGACTTAAAGTAGTAAAAATTTACTGACAAAGAACATTTTCTTTTGATATTGTGGTCCAAGGAAATAAACACTGTCCTTTTATTCCTTTAGTTCTTTAAACTATCTGCTCCTTGACTTCATTTGTGTATACTTATCCTTCCACATGAACTTTTTTATGCCATTATATTTTGAGGACATAATTGTGCGGCAAGCACTATATAAACTAAACATCTTTACATCATCTCTATTCCTTAAAAAGGTTTTCTAAGGCAGATATTATTATCCCCATTTCACTAATGTCTAAATAGTTACTTGCTTAAAACCATCTACACTAATAAAAGATGCAAATTGACCATACCTTCCTGACACCCACCTGCCAATTAGGAGTGAGTATGCAAATTAACCCAACAAAAATGGTGGGTTAATTTGCAGATGCAGGTGCTGAGCGGCTGGGGCGGGGTGGGTCACTTGTGTCATCACCATGGCGACGACGCAGACGTTCCTCACGGCCCCAGCTGCTCCGGGCCTCTGAGCAGCATGGGAAGGCAGAAAGGCAACTCCGGGCCAGAAGGAAGGCAGTGCCAGCAGCCAGGGGAAGGAAGGCCCATTCTTGCACAGTTCTTAGTGCATCGAGACTCTAGTACAGCAAATAAGATTTGGAATTAGAATTCCTTCCTAGGAACGTTTAACTCTCAAGCTATGACCTTCCATGAAGTTATTGTACCTCTTTATTGACTATTAAACTAAAGACAAGTCAAAAGAAAATTGTGTCTTCACAAGAGTTGGTTTGCCTTCATCATTATGAGTAATCCAATATTTTTAACATCTTCCCTAAATGAACATTTTTTACTATTTTCCCTGAAGTACCATTTTGCTCTTTAATTTTTGTTGCAGAAAATATTTCCTTTATTCCATTTTATTTTATTCTATATTAATGTTTTCATGATGTATAAATTGCATGCAGAGAAGTATATAAATCATAAGCTCAATAACATTTTACAAAGTAAGCACACTAATGCAACCAGCCCAAATCAAGAAATATAATTATATCAGCACACATAGAATACATTCTCTTTTGTGCCTGGCTTCTTTTACTAAATGCTGTTTGTAAAATTAATCCCTGTTTCCTGTATAGCAATAGTGTTGTTTGTGCTTATAACTGTATACTATATCATTGATAAAATGAAGTCCAATTTATTTATCTATTTTAATCTTGATTGAGATTTGTTTTGAGTTGCTAGTGTGAGTGGAAATTGACACAATAGAATCATTTATGTTAAGGTTTGCCTTATGTTCATCCCACCTATGAACTTATGGCTGCATAAGACCATACCTTAACATTTACTTTCTCCTCAATATGGCAACTGGACCATCTTCACTCTTCATCTTGAATGGAGCCAATCCATTTCACCAGTTTGTATGCTACAAGCATGTAGCATACATTGGGATAAAGGACCTAGAAGTTTTGAACTCTTGGACTTTCATGCTTGCTATAGAAGTACATCCTGGAACTTGCTTACCTCAGAGTCTCACCACCTGGAACTAACTAATCCTTTTTGAACTAGTCATCAACTCATTTTAGATATTCAACAGGAAAAAAAATGTATTATGATTTGTGGGTTTTGCTTCTGTAAGCGCTGGCTTTCTTTGTCTTCCTTGGAGCACATTTCAGATATTCCTCTGAATCTGTGTCACCCAGATTCGGGTCTTTTAGGACCCCAAACAATCTTTTGATTTGATTTATAGCTTCAACCTTAGTCATTTTGAGCTATTATGAAGAATACTACTATACACACTCTTGAATACAATTTCTACATATGTAAATGGATTTTTTTTTGGTTCTTTGAGTGGAGCTGCTGAGTCATTTAGTATGATTTAGTAGAAAGTGACAATCACTTCTCTAAAGTGTTGTACTAATTTATATTCGCACCAGCAGTATATGTCTTCCAATTACTCACAACATGGAATTGTCTCTTTCTGCTGAATATGTATGATTCTGTGGTTTTAATTATAATTTCCCTGATAGCTAATAAGCATCATTGTTTATGGTTATTGACCATATGAAGTGCCTGTTGACATCTTCTGTCTTTTTTTAATTTTTATTGTATCATCTTTTTTCTTCTTGACTTGAAAGAACACTTTCCATGTTCATGTATAAGTTCTTTGCATTGTGTTCACATTACATACATCTTACCATACAACTCTCATGAATCTTCTGCTCTATGGCTTCATTTTTCACTTTTAGTGGTATCTTTTGATAGCAGATATCTTTAATTTTAATGTAGTCTAATTAATTTTCTCCTTTTTGTACTATTTAAGAAATCGTTCTCTTTTTTCTTGATTTTTATTTTTTGCTGAGTATTAAAAATGGTGCTTTCTTTTAAAATATCTAGAAGACAACATATCATATATTTTCATTTTATTACTATATATAGTTTTGAAAGGACCCCTGCAAATATCTAATTAAATATTTATTCATAAAAGATTTAACAATTAAAGCATATTCTACCACAAAAGTATTATTAATACTTAATACTTTCAAGATCTTTAGTTAATTGTAAAGTATTGCTTCTCATTATTGAAGTTCAGAATGAAGAAAATTAGAATATTAGTCTATTTTATGAAAAGGGTATGCTTTTTACTTGAGAACACAGCACTACTTAAACTTCTAATTAGCAAAACTGGCTACATTTTCTTGATTTAACAGTTACTGACTTTGGGGCTAATTATTAAGCCTCATAATAAATGATGCATCAGAAATTATAGGCTATGCCCTCTGAAAAGGCAAATAAACAATAAACATTTTTCTTTTCATTTACTTCAATTTTTAATTTTCAAATGGATAGTTTGATTTTATGATCTTTGTCCAATATGCTTATTTACATAACTAAACTTAAAGTAAAAATGAAATCCCTCTGGATGTTCTGATTAACTGTAGAGCTGCTTTAAAATAAAAAAGGTAATTATCATAAACTTCCTAGAGACTGCTTGACTTGGATCCAACCACAATGAAAAGGCTCAGCTCTGCTTCCAGAGTGTTCAGTTATTTTCAAAATGTAAATTGGTTTTACTTATGTATGGAAAATTTAAAATTGTTTCTAAAATACACACTCAGAGATAGTAGAGGCTACTGTGAGTGAAAATCAGTATCTCATCACACCCTTTAAGCTTAAGAAACTGTATAATATATTAAAAACTATTTTGCTCGAGTAAGTAAGGTTGAATACAATCCGTTTGTTTTATTTTAAATGGCTGCACATTTTTGTATTCCTCTTTTGGGCTCATAAACTGTGCTGTTATCCCCTCAAAGAATGTGTGTTATTCCAACATGGCTTTAGTGTGAATATAGTTGTCAAAATCATTTTCCCCAAGATAATAAGGTTAATATATATTTTAAGTGTCACCAAAAGCATAATATTGTATTGACATAATTTAAAAATAACTTTTTAATTTAAATTTGCCATTTAGTAATAAATATGTTTGTAAGGTAAGATAGATAAATTTTTGGTAGAAATCAGAAAGAGAACTACATATAAAAAGAAAGAGCTTCTAGGATTTACCTTTGGTAAAAGATTTCTTTGCAAAAAACTCTTGAAAGGTGAAAACTATTAAGGCTATTTTTTTTAACTTTCTTTGATATCGTTGCTTAGCTGGTACTATTGCTACTGTTTTAACACTGGTGTCCCTGTTAATTCCAAGTATCAGAATTGAAAGAAAATGGGATGTCAGGTCTATGGACATAATTGATTCAGGAAATAGTCAAATCCCTGTTCATGTTCAGTGCCAATGAGGAGGACCATGTCCTGCTAGTAGTGAGGATGAGAAATAAATGAGTCAAGAAATTCAGAACAAAGTTATACAGTAAAAATGCAAGCAGGCATGAGAGGACCAAAGGAGACCAAAGCCAAGAGACCTGTAAGAGAACAATAGAAACAAATGATGGAGACCTTCTTAGAACCACATTAGGAGATATAATAGAACTAGAGGCCCGGTGCATGAAATTCATGCATGGGCCCAGCGATCAGGGCCCATCAGGGCCATCTCATCCAGTCCAAATTGGGGTGGGCCGGCCGGGGCTTGCTGGCCGCTGGCTGGGGCCTGCTTGGCAGGGGTGGAGAGACTGCAGGAAGTTTGCCAGCTGGGGGGGAGGGACCCGGGGAGGTTGGCTGGCTGTGGGAGGTTGGCTGTGGGAGCACACTGACCACCAGAGGGAAGCTCCTGCGTTGAGCATCTACCCCCTCATGGTCAGTGCATGTCATAGTGACTGGTCAACTGGTCATTCTGGTCATTTGGTCATAATGGTCTCTTAGGCATATATATATATGTATATACTGTAAAAAAATGTGTCTGTGAATTACAGCCATCTTGGGTTTAAATCCTGATCTTGTCATTTCCTCCATTTGAGATTTTATGCACAAATTGACATGTTCTATGTATAGTTATATCTATTGCTGCTTCAGGAGTTTGTTATAAGATTTAATAACTCATGGCTAGTACTTAAGAACAGTGCCTTCACATGATGAGTAGTCAATAATATTTACTCATGTTAATATATACTTTAATATCTGTACACACTTCTAATTTTTATTATAGTTTATTACTTTTGAGAAGTGGTTCTCATAATTCTCAAGTCAAATAGTGCCAACATCACTGTTTTCAATCATGAATTTTTTATTATTTTTCCTTTCTTCTTTTCTTTACTCTCTTATCCCTCTCTTGCTTGTTTTACTTCCCTTCTTTGCTCTCCATATCTCCTCTAATTTTTCTTTAAACACATATAGATTGGCTTTGGATATATGCAGAGTAGTATAATTTCTATCAAAGAGATAGTAGTTTAATTGGCAGAAACAATTTATAAAAAATATTTATTACACTGGAAAATTTTGTACAGCTTAAACTTACATATTACATGTTATTTATAATCTCAATCAAGCTAGAAATAAAAGGGAGCCAGATATACAAGAGACAGATAGTAAGAAGGAGAAATAGAGAAAGAACTCTTTTTTCCCAAAAAAACTTCCACAGTAACTTCTTCCCTACTCAATAAAATTCTGACCATCTAACTACACTTCTCCCACAAACCTCAGTACCCTAGGGAACATAGATGCTGATAGAATAGCAAGTTTCAACACTGCTGACAAATGGGATGTCTGGGTTTTGCCCAAGCTATTTGCTTAAGAGCAGCATCTGTTTCTCTAAGAACCTCTTTACTGTGTGCTGAGTATCTCTGAGTCAGTTCTGAAGAGTTGGTTCTGGACAGCTGAAATTTCTTCTGCCCTGGTTGCATTTGCCTCTGCTGTTTTTCACAAAGAAATGTAAGAAATTCCAAAGGAAACATTTCCATTGACATGAATTGGAATTTCAGACTGTGTATTTCCTACCTCTTTGGGTAGGTAAGAATGATGTTTTACAATCAGTAACATGTATGCCCTTCTTTACCAACATGAAGAATCATACTGTGGTATTAATTACTTAAATCATCATCATTTAGTGAAACATTGCAATACTTATTGATTCTTACATAATGGCAGATATTTCAAATACACCACTTCTTCTTTCAACCTGAAAATGACATATAACAGCACATATATTGGAAAAATGTTATTGTATTTTAAATATTTGGTTAAAAATTACACCTTACCATCTGCATTCATGCTTGTCTGGTTTAGCAAGGAATTATAGAATCCAATAGGATATTTCATAGATCTTAAGGGAGAGGTATAAAACAATACTGTCTGTTTCACTAAAAATTAATGTAATCTTTAGAGCAAGATATTTTAGTACCACCTCTGAATTGCAAAATAGGGCATTTACAAACAGATGCAGACTCTCAAAACAATTGACCTCAAGGTTAGACAATATGCTGATGCTAAAGAAATAGCAGAAATAGTTATGGACCACTGCTTGAAAAAACAGAAGGTTTTACTTCACAGGGAGTAAACTGTTGACCCATGTTCGCATTAATTGCCAACCGCTAATTATACTTCTCGGGATATTTTCCCAAGAAAGGATAAGTGATCATTAAGTGAGTTAAGTTCAGAAGAACAAAATACCTTTGGTATTGGCAACTCACGCATTAAAAAATATTTGGAAGTAGAGTATATGTTAGAGCTTGGAAGTTTGAATGCTTGTGCAAATGTTACTATATCCATATGTTTAAAATATCTCAGATGCCACCCCCTCACTGCTACATGATGTCAAAGATAGCAATGAAGGTTTTCTAAAGTACTAATGCAGTATTGCTATATATTAGTCACTAAAGTCCAAGGAAACACCTTTGTGATAAATCAACTGTATTTCATTTTGACATCAAATCCTATAATTAAGACTAAATATAGATTATAAAGGACTGCTGAGCTGGGCATTATCAATTTATTTAGTGTCCTCTATCAGAACTCTCTGGCCTTGTGTTCTCTGACCCAGCACTTTGAGCTATACTAACCCTGTTGCTAGGTTAGGAGATGAGGTGGTTCTGCTATTTGTTTCTTTAGCATGTGGATTTGCAATAATAGGACATTTATTTCATTTTACAACCATTTTTTTTCTTTGTTTTCTTCTCTAAATAAGCACAGTCCCCAGTAGCCAAAGGTTAGTCTTGGTACTAATTTAATCCTAAGTCAAGGACAGTGTCTTTACATAGTAACTGTCTAATAAATATTTCCTAGATGATTAAATGTACCAGTAAATAACAGTATTACCAAAGAGACTCTAACATTGTGCATTGAGCCATTTTTCTTCACACATCTAATTATTTAAAACTGTTACCCAGATTCGCCTCCTCATATTTTACTTATTTTTAAATGCTTTTTGAAAAAACACCACTATAAAGTTCTTGCAATGTCATTAATGGAAGACATATAAGTCGATAATGTATATTATCAATAATGGGCTCTTAGGTAAACAATAAATTTGCCTTGGGTTTTTATCACCATACTTGTAGCCCTGTGCACTAATCCATACGCCAGTAGGTCGCTGCCACCCTCCTGTAGCTCCCCCCACACCCACCTCATAGCTTGTTGCCCTGCCCTCTCCTGTAGCTCTCTGCCTCCCGCTTGCTTGCTGCCCTGCCCCATCCTGTAGCTCTCTGCCACAGGCTTGTAGCCAGTAGGTTGCTGCCACCCTCCTGTAGCTCCCCTTCCCCCCATTCCAACCCCCCCTCATAGCTTGCTGCCCTGTCCCCTCTCTGAAGCCTGCTTGTAACTCACTGGCCCACCCTCCTGCTGATCCTTGATCTGGTCATGACAAGTTTGGTTGTTATGCCTCAGGGCATAATGGCTAATTAGCATATTCCTCTCATTATGTAGGATTGTCTCATTAAAATTTAAGGGCTTTCAACAAGAGCTGGTAACTCTTAAGTAGTAACATAAGATTTTCTTTTCTAATACAAAATTTTGGTATTTGGATGCAATATGATGTCGGATTTTCTATACCAGATAAAATAACTAAGATGCATTTCTAATTTAAACACTTGTAAAGCAAAACTCTTTGAAGAAGTCTATTCCTCTGTTGTAATTGCTTCGATTCATTTGTTCTTAAAGCCAGTTCAATCTGGCAAAGTTGTTCTTGTCAATATTGCCCATCTTTTCTCCCCAACCCCTGCTTCGTTCTCAATCTTTCCCAGATCAATTGATAACAACTCTATTTTTCTTGATGTGTACACCAAAGTACTTAAAGCCATTCTTGACAGCTTCATTTTGTACCCATTCCATGTCCAATCCATCAGTAGATCACATTGTCTATCTCTAATATATATCCAAATTTCAATAATTTTGGCATTGCTTTCCAAGTTGCAACTTCAGTCCAACTATCATTATCTACTATATTGCTTGGTTTCCCAATTGGTATTCTTGGTTCTGCTGTGTCTCCTTCTATTTTCAATTCGGCTACCAGATTAACTTTGTTGAAAAGTAAATAAGATCCATGTTATATTTCTGATCAAAAACCCTCAATGGCTTCTTATATTATTCACAGTGAAGCTCTAAGTCCACAGTGATCTGTAACACTCTATTTGGTAGATACTCTTGCACCTACCTTATTTTATCTTCTGATTCTCTCTCTCTTTCTTTTTTCTATTTTAACTATACTGACCTCATCTCTGTATCTCTGTTCCAAAAACACACCAGGGACCTCCTGCCTCAGGGCCCTTGTATTTTCTATTCTCTCTTTTTAGAATGTTCTTTCCTAACAGCTACATGATTCATTCCTTCACTAATTTTACTCTTTTATGTAAATATATTCTTTTCAGTGAAACATGCTTTTCTACATTATCTAAGTTTGAATCTCCATTCCTACATCACTAATGTCTATTCGTCTTCTCAACTTTGTTCTTCTCCTTAGCACTTATTATTATCTAAATTCTTATGTAGTTTTTTTTTTAATTTATTTTTTTCGATATCTGTCTCCAAAAGTAGAATGTAAGCCCACAAGTGCAGAGATCTTATGTGTTTTTAGTGTTATATTTTAATCCTCTATAAAAATTGCTTATTTATTACATTATTTAATGAAGGGTTTGGCTTTTAACTTCAAGTTATGGACAAGTTACATATTTACAGGGATGATGATGCATGCTTCTCTCAGGAAGTTACAGTTTTGCTTGGTTTTGTCCCATTTCCCTTGAAAAATAATGGAGACAGCTACTCTTGCTAAAGCATCTGTTAATTAACTTAAAGAAAATAATTAGCATTCAGCGCCCAGTCAAGGATCAATCCTATTCTTCTATTCCTATCATTAGTTACTTGTAATTCAAGGAGCCCATGACAAATAAAAATAGAACCTCAATTTAAAGTCTTATCATTATAAAAGTGAAACTCAAGTCTTCAAATTAATAAATTGCAATAGTTTGGATTCAAATCTGTGATAATTAATGATTACATTCCTTTAATTTTCAAAATGTAATTATCAATATTGAAATGTTCAATATATTAAGCAGAGCCTTTAGTTTCTCTCCTATGTTTCCTTTTCCTTCCTATTCAAGAAACAAATAGGAAGCACTAGAACTGAAGAGATGTAATTTAGCCCAATTAAAACTCTGCCATCAATTTAATATTAAAGTATGAATGAAAATTCAATGATAGGGGAGGAAAACTATATGGGACAATTTTGATCAATTTTGGTTAATTTCAACCCAAGGTCTTTTTCTGGGTCTCTTTATATTATACTTTGCAGACTGAATCTCTGAAAACACAATTATGTGTTTATTATGTTTTCAAAGTTTCTTCTAATTTTATAACCAATGAAAGCAATCTAGTTACTGTGCCATTCTTTCCAGATCTCCTTAGTTATGTCTTATCAGTTTTCTTCTCATAACTTGCTATCAACTGGCCTGTCATAAACTATAAATTTTAAATCAATAATAATGTTATTATTACCAAAAAAATATAATGTTGGAACTTACTAAGGTGCTGTTAGATAAAATATGATGCCTTTTCATTTACATTTTTTATTTGCCCTTATTAGATTCATTACAGAGTTTTATACTGACTCCAAGCAAACAATCAAATAACTATTCTCCAATGACTTCCAACTTAGTTTTTCTTTTACTCTTAATAAAGTTTATTGAATGGCATATGTTTCTCTTCTCCATAACCTATAGCACAATAAATTTGTTATCAATAAACTAAATCAGGCATTAATGGTAAAATCTTCTTGATGCAGAGTATAATTCTTACCTCTGTCTTGCTATCATAAAGTGCATTTATGGGGGTTATAAAAGTGGCTCTCATCATGAGTTATGTATACTGTACTCATTAGTCAAGAAAAAACATGCTATTTATGCTCATTTTATTTGCTCTCTTCAACTGAAATTATTTTTCTTTACATTGTTATTGAATCTCATAAAATGCTTGCTAAAATCCACATTTGGCATATAAAACATGTATATTTTATAATTCTCATTATGTTGTTCAGCATCTTATGATTTGACCTTGGCTGCATATCTTCTAAATGTTCCATTCTTTCCTTTATTTTTATTTTGCCCCAAATTAAACACTTTTAAAGGATACCCACATTCTCTCTCACAACCCACTGTTGCTGTGGTTTTGTCACTGCTATTTTATGTCCCCACTTCCGCTAGGAAGAGTGAATGCATGACATGGAGACATTCTGGGTGGCGGCACTAATAACTCAGTGGGAACATTCCCTGAGCATCCTCTTCTCACTCTCCATGGAATTATTTTACTGAGTAAGTTTCACTGGAGTCTTGCTCAGACACCTCAAATGGTTTCAATAGGAAATTTCTGTTTTCTCAGCCAGAATTGCAGACTGGTTTCACATCAACCTGTCCTTAGCAAGATTAAACCAATTTGAACCCTCCTGGATAGAAAGAAGCCTCTCAATAGGTGACAAAATAAGCTGAACATATGGATCTGTGTCTGACGATGCACAGAAACAGTATCTGATATAGAGGTTTTGGCAGAAGACTAGGGGAAACTGTTTTGGCAGTTAGTGTGGCAATTAATATGAGGTCAAAAAAAGCATCACGATTTTTCTTCCACATATCGAGGAGTATTTGTTTCTGGGGAGTAGAAATGAAAAGCAAAATAATTACGTGAAAAGAAAACTATTGTTAACATAGACTATGAGTTTAGATTATTTTGAAGAATCAGCTAAACAATGATTAACATTAATATCCTTAATAAATTGCAGTGATTCAGGATTAAATAAACAATTCTGATTTATTTGTGATGACTTGGTAATATATCTACACTAATAAAAGAGAAAAATGATAATTGGTGTATGACCGCTACCCTTCCCATTGGCTAATTAGCGAGATATGCAAATTAATCACCAGCCAAGATGGCGGTTAACTGTCAACAAAGATGGCGGTTAATTTGCATATGTAGGCACAATGCAGGAAGGCAAAAGGGAAAGCACAGAAGAAGCCCCCTGGCACTGACAGTGATCGGAAACCCAGGGGGTAGCTAAGAGCCGGGGGACAGGGCAAAGGCGGCCCCCAGGGCCGCCTTTGCCCTGCCCCCCGGCCATGATCGGAGAATCCTGGCCTTTGCCGCACTGGCCAGTGATAGTGGGAGGTAGGGGTGGAGCCAGCAATGGGAGCTGGGCAGGGGAGGAGCCCGAGATCCTGGGGTGGCTGCAGCTGTCAGTCTCCGCTGCCCCGAGCCCACTATCAGGGAGCTGTTGAGCTGGGTGGGGGGGTGGCTGCAGCTGGGGGTCCCTGCTGCCTGGGCCTAACGCCTAGGCCAGAGGCATTAGGAACGGGCAGGGGTGGAGCCCACGATCGGGGAGGCTGCAGCTTGGGGTGTCCCCTGCCTGGGCCTAACGCCTGGCCAGAGGCATAAGGCCCGGGCAGGGGCGGAGTCTACGATTGGGGGTGGCTGCAGCTTCGGGGGTCCCCTGCCAGAGCCTAACGCCTCGGCCAGAGGCATAAGGCCCGGGCAGGGGCGGAGTCCACAATCGGGGGCGGCTGCAGCTTCGGGGGTCCCCTGCCCGGGCCTAACGCCTCGGCCAGAGGCCTTAGGCCCGGGCAGGGGGGCTGCAGCTGGGGGTCCCCGCTGCCCGGGCCCAACAACTCGGGAGAGGCGTAAGGCCCGGGCAGGGGCAGAGTCCACGATCGGGGGGCGGCTGCAGCTTCAGGGGTCCCCTGCCCCGGCCTAACGCCTCGGCCAGAGGCCTTAGGCCCGGGCAGGGGGCTGCAGCTGCGGGTCCCCGCTGCACGGGCCCAATGCCTCGGCCAGAGGCATAAGGCCCGGGCAGGGGCGGAGTCCACGATCGGGGGCGGCTGCAGCTTCAGGGGTCCCCTGCCCCGGCCTA
This sequence comes from Myotis yumanensis, assembly GCF_028538775.1. NCBI lineage: Eukaryota > Metazoa > Chordata > Mammalia > Chiroptera > Vespertilionidae > Myotis > Myotis yumanensis. The sequence goes on from NW_027223753.1 coordinate 181,612,035, forward strand.
ACGCCTCGGCCAGAGGCGTAGCCCGGGCAGGGGCGAAGTCCACGATTGGGGGGCGGCTGCAGCTTCGGGGGTCCCCTGCCCATGCCTAACGCCTCGGCCAGAGGCCTTAGGCCCGGGCAGGGGGGCTGCAGCTGGGGGTCCCCGCTGCACGGGCCCAACGCCTCGGCCAGAGGCATAAGGCCTGGGCAGGGGAGGAGTCCACGGGGTCGGCTGCAGCTTGGGGGGTCCCCTGCCCGGGCCTAACGCCTCGGCCAGAGGCGTAAGGCCCAGGCAGGGGCGGAGTCCACGATCGGGGGGCGGCTGCAGCTTCGGGGGTCCCCTGCCCGGGCCTAACGCCTGGGCCAGAGGCCTTAGGCCCGGGCAGGGGCGGAGCCCACGATTGGGGGAGGCTGCAGCTGCGGGCTGAGGCTGCATGGGCACCGTGGGCGATGGTAGGGAGCTGGGGGTCCCCTGCCCACCCTGATCTGGGACACCCTTCAGGGCAAGCCAGCTGGCTCCCACCCGTGCACCAAGCTTCTATCCTATATAATAAACCGGTAATATGCCTCCTGCACACCCCCTACTGGGGATGTGTTCGCAACCAGAGTACATGCCCTTGACGAGAATCGAACCTGGGACCCTTCAGTCTGCAGGCTGATGCTCTATCCACTGAGCCAAACCCATTAGGGTGGTAATTTGCAAATTGACCCTAACAGCAGAACGACTGGGAATGACTGGTCACTATGATACACACTGACCGCCAGGGGGCAGATGCTCAATGCAGGAGCTGCCCCCTGGTAGTCAGTGCACTCCAAAGGGGGAGCTCTGCTCAGCCACAAGCCAGGCTGAAGGCATCACATTGGCGATGGTGGGAGCCTCTCCTGCCTCCTCCGCAGCTCTATGGATGTTCAACTGCAGCTTCGGCCCGCTGGCAAGTGGACATCCCCCAAGGGATGTATCACTGCCAGCTTAGGCACAATCCCCCGGGGAGCAGGCCTAAGCCAGCAGGTGGACATCCCCGGAGGGGTCCCAGAGTGCGAGAGGGCACAGGCTGGGCTGAGGGACCCCCGAGTGCACAAATTTTTGTGCACCGGGCCTCTAGTATATATATATATATATATATATATATATATATATATATATATCGCTTAACACACATCCTGTATCATATTAAGTTCTAAGATCCACGTTAAACAAACAGAAAAATCAAGGGAGATGGAGGTGTCTAGATTTTGCAAGACAAAGAACGAAAGAGGACAAAGAACAAAAGAGGCAATCTACAGAGGGACTCCTTCAAGTATTCAGTATTCAGTATAATAATAATTACTGAATATGTGTGAAGAAATTGCCCAAGGCTAGAAAAACCAATTTGAAGATATTAGAAAAGTAGTGCCTAGGCTCTTGCATTGCCAAGAACAGTGCCACTTCCAACCAACCAGACTGGAAAAACACATAATATGGAGCATTGAGTAGAATACTTAGGAATGCCTTGCCTCAGTAGTGAAATACAATTAGCTCTAGACTGAACACTACTTCTAATCAACCAAGGGAAAGCAAGATCCAAAATTATCAGACCTTATCCAAGTAACTTAATCACATGCCAGAACAAAGCTAAAGAATAATAGAAATACAGAAAGCTCCAGAACCCAACAGGGTAAAATTTGCAAAGTTGTGCATTTAATTAGCATTCAAAGAAGCAATCATACAATAGAACCTAAAAGGAGGAGAATAATCACTAAATTGATTGAGAATTGACACAGATATTAGAATTAGCCAAGGACAGCATAGCTGGTGTTACTCTGTGTTTGAGTATCAACCTATGAACTAGGAGATTGCGGTTCGACTCCATGTCAGGGCACATGTCTGGGTTGTGAGCTTGATCCCCAGTAGGGGGCATGCATGAAGCAACTCTCATCAGTGATGTTTCTATCTCTTTCTCCCTCTTCTTTCCTCTCTGAAATCAATAAAAATATATTTAAAAAATAATTAGTCAAGAACATTAAAAATTATAACTGCATCTCATATGTGAAAAAGTTAAGTAAATAAATGAAGTAAATGATATGATTATCTATGTAAAAATATGATAAAATCGACAAAGGTGCAACCTGAATTAAAGTGAGTTATGCAACTTTATAGAATACAAGATTAATACACACAAAAAAATCATATTTCTGAGTAGTACCAATGAATAATAAGAAATTGAAATTTTTAAAAATACATTTTTAATAAGATGTAAAATAAAAAATATTTAAGTACAAATCTGAACAAAGACTTGTAAGACCTATTCATTGAATACTACAAAAATATTTTTGAATTGAAGACCAAAAGAAATGGAAACTATAGTGTGTTTTTAGGATCCAAAAATTCAATTTTGTTAATATGTATGTTGACTATAAATTTATATATAAACTCAGCACAATTTTATTAAAATTCCAAGCATAGATTTTTTTAGCTAAATTCACAAGATAACTCTAAAATTAATATGAATCTTTGAAAACTATTTTAAAAAATAAAGTTAAAGGACCACCACTACTAAACTTAAATCTTATTATAGAGGTACAGTAATGAATTCAGTATGCTAATGGTATAAAGATAGACAAAAAATCAAATAGAACAGAATAGAAAATGTACAACTAGATCCCCACTAATATAGTCAGTTGATTTTTGTGCAAAAGTAATTTAGTGGAGAAAGCACGGTTAAAAGAATTACACATATTCAAAAATAATTACTTTCATATTACTCACAATATATACAAAAATTAACTCAAAATGAATAATTGATCTAAACAGAAAGCCTAAAATTATAAAAGTTCTAGAAAAAATATGGAAGAAAAATTACTGCGACCTTGACTTAGGCAAATAATTCTTAGATAACAACACAAAAACACAATCCATAAAAGAAAAAAAAATGATTACTTGAACTCCATCAATAGTAAGAATTTCTATTTAGTCTTCATTTTACTCAACATCTTTGATTGTAAAAATTTTGGCAAACAGAAGTGTTCAGGTTTCCTTTTTTGTTCTCTGAGTCCCTCTCAAATATTTGTTGTCTGTATTTGATGACAGTGTCTGACAGTAAGGAAGTTGCTGACAAAAGCTCCTGTTTGCATTGTGCTCTGGAATCTGCCTGTGTCTGGGCCCCTCTCATGTATTTGACAGACTGGCATTTTTGCCCTGAGCACAGCACTAACACTGCAGATTAGTTTCTATGACTGAAATATTGCCCATGTTAAGTATCTCTTCAGTCTTCCTGCAACTCTGGCACCAAGAAAAGGAGAATTTAATGTTTTCATGTGTTTTATTTTAATTAAATCAGCTATAAGAACAAAGTATTTTCTTTTTCCTTTTTAGATTAAGGGAGAATCAGTGCCTGATTTCAAGGCCCTGCTTAGTGACCAAGTAGCTCTTCTTGGCCCAGATGTACTAATATTTCTACCTCCATGTAGAAAAAATTTGTAGTCAGTGTTGGTGAGACATTAGCTGCTAATCTCTTTCACTGACACTTTCCTCAATAGGCCACTGAGAAAATTAAATAGATTCTATTAGTCTCTTTCCTACCCGACTGGTGATACTTTATGTGCTATAGGCTGAGAGCAGGCAAATGTAACTGTGATTTCTACGAACTAACTTCCCACTAGGGTAACGGAATATTTTATGTTTCCTGTCAGGGTGAATGTGGCGGAATGACTGAAAAGCATATCTTGTCATTTTCTCATCACCTGTGAGCCAGATTAAATAACTAAACGGGCCCCTAGAGATGTTGCTAGCACAATATCCACCACTTTCTAAAACAAATATAAAAGAGCCAAATATTTCCTAATCCGTGTTTTTATGTGCCTGGGGCTTTAGTCAGCAGTCGTTTTGAGACCAGCCTTCACAACTACATGTAAAACTTTGTGCACTTGGGTCAGACTTTCCCTGGGGAGGAATAAAGTGTATATTGCACAGGCTTTGGAGTTAGAAACACCACTCTTTCCACATCACTTGGCCAATTCCTGTCTGTGTGACCATGAACAATGTCCTTAATTTCTCTGAGTATCAATGTACTCTTCTGTGACACATAGTGCTAATTATTTTAGTTAGAAAACAAGTTGAACTTAGCCTGCTCTCACAAAGCACTGCAAAAATACAATGACTTCAAGAAGCTAGAAGTTTATTTCTTTTTCATGAAAACAGTGTGGAGTTGAGCAGCCCAGGACTGGCAAGGTGGCTTTGTAATCCTCAACACATGGCTTCTGTTTCTGGGCTCAAAGCTGGTGATCACTTCCAGGCAAAGAAAGATGAAAGAAGGAAAATGAGGGCAAGCAGTTTTCATGTTAAGGGATGTACAGAATATACAGTTAGCATCCCTACTTCCTCCCTGTTGGCCAGGCCTTGGTCTCAAGGCCAACATGGCTGCATGGGAGTCTGAGAGAATATGCCTCCAGCTGGGGGGCCATGTGCCCAGCTAAAACTTGGAGGGACCATTTTCTAAATGGAAGAAGTAGACTGCCCTGGCCGGTGTGGCACAGTTGGTTGGAGCATACACCAAAAGGAGTGGATTTGATTCCTGATCAGGGCACATACCCAGGTCGTGGGTTTGATCCCCAGTTGGGGCATGTGTGGGAGACAGCTTGTCAATGTTTCTTTCTAAAATTGATGTCTTTCTCTCTTGCCTTCCCTCTCTCTAATGTTAATTAAAAGCATATCCTTGGGTAAAGATTAAAAAAATAAAAAAAAGTAGAGAATGTATATTGGGAAGCAATGAATAAACTCCATTAAAAAAAAAAGTTAACTTAAAAAAAAAAAGACCAAGTGCCCATTAGTAGATCAAAAAGCTGTGGTACATATACACAATGGAATACTATGTGGTCATAAAAAAGAAGAAAATCTTACCTTTTGTGACAGCATGGATGGACCTGGAGATTATTATGCTAAGTGAAATAAGCCAGTTAGAGAAAGACAAATACCATATAATCTCACTTTTATGTGGAATCTAATGAACAAAATAAACTGGCGGACAAAACAGAAATAGAGTCATGGGGAGTGGAAGAGGGGATGGATGAAAGAAGGTGAAGGGATTAAACATATATGCATAACTCATAGACACAGACAACAGTGCGGTGATGGCCAGAGGGAAGGGGGCACAGGGGATGGGTGGAGGTGGGAAAAGGAGGGGGAAATGAGAACATCTGTCATAGTGTCAACAATAGAAAATAACATTTAAAAAAATAAAAGGAAAAGATACTAAGATCAAGAATTGAAAACTTGTATTAATCAATTAAAATCACATAAGGAAAAGAAAATCAGTTACTGAGATCATAGGAAGCAGTGTTCAAAACCAAAGCACATTGAAATGACTCCATAAATGCCCAGGCATTTTAATTAATTCAATAATTATTTAATATCTTTCTTATAAATGAAAACTCTTGGAATTGGCCTCAGCTTCTTTATAGAAGTTTTCCAAAGGTGTGTGTTTGTTTCTGTCTGCTAAAACAGATGCACAAATTGAAGCATTAAGACAATGTCAACATTCACAGTTCATGGAGAGAGGTAAACATAAAATAGCCAAGGAATCAGAGATACTTGCATGAACATGTTAAAGTAGTTTAGGTTGCAAAGTGGCAAATAATCTATTTTGAGACAGACTGTATTACTGAAACCTGGTGTGTAGGGAGCAGATCTCCCCCTTGAGGGTTCTTGCCTCACAACGTTTGAAGAATAAAATTCGCGGAGTAAAAGGACTTGTTAGTAAAAGGGTGAAAATTTATTGGAAGCAAATATAGACTCCCACCTAGGGAGGGGTTCCCAAAGGGGTAACCAACCAAGCCCCTTTTATTAAAGTTTATAAAGGCTGCAGTTCTTTGTCTATTCATGCTCCCTTCTAATTGTACTCCTTCCCCATTTTATGAACCTGTGTTTTCTAATTGGCCAGTCTTTTGCGGAATACCAGCTTCAAAGTCTAAAACCCATGTGATGCCTCCCTCTTTCTCCCCCTTATCTTGTAACATTCCTCTATCTCCTGTGAACACGTTTCCCTCCTTCCAGCATCTGTCGACATTTCTCTATCCTCTGTGGAAGTATGTTTCTTTTTTCCCATACTCTGGGACTTGTCTTTATCCTCTGAGAATGCATGACTTTCCTCTCCTCTTATCCTGTGCCACTTTTCTATTCTCTATGAATGTATGCCTTCTGGTGGCTCCAAGCCCTCACCTATACATTCCTCCCCCATGGACCCTTTTTATTCCCAAGACTCCCTAAACCTGCCTATTTTGTCCCTAGAATTCTTTCATTACCATATGAGTTTTAAAATCAGAAAAATCTTGAGATTCCAGCTTAATTATTTTTACTGTCTGTGTAGTCTTGGGACAAGTATGTTTTCTTTTCAAGACAGCCTTCGTGTTTTTTTGTTTTTGTTTGTTTGTTTGTTTGTTTTTTAATATGTTGTAGACTTACACAGTAAGTGAAATTTCTGTTTTCTCAGCCAGAATTGCAGACTAGTTTCACATCAACCTGTCCTTAGCAAGATTAAGCCAATTTGAACCCTCCTGGATAGAAAGAAGCCTCTCAGTGGGTGACAAAATAGGCTGAACATATGGCTCTGTTTCTGTTGATGAACAGAAATAGCATCTGATGCAGTGCTTTTGGCAGAAGACTATGGGAAACTGTTTTGGCGGTTAGTGTGGCAATTAATATCATACATAATAAAAGGCTAGTATACAAATTGACCGAACAGTGGAACTACCAGTTTCTATGACGTGCACTGATTGTCAGGGGGCAGACGCTCAATGCAGGAGCTGCCCTCTGATGGTCAGTACACTCCCACAGGGTGAGCACTGCTCAGCCAGAAGCCAGGCTCATGGCTGGCGAGTACAGCGGCAGTGGCTGGAGCTTTTCCCACCTCCATGGCAGCACTAGGGATGTCCTAAGCCATGGGGAGTGGGCCTAAGCCATCAATTGGACATCTTCTTAGAGCTCCTGGACTGTGAGAGGGTGCAGGCCAGGCTGAGGAAACCTCTCCTGCCCCTGAGTGCATGTATTTCGTGTACCGGGCCTCTAGTTTTTCATAAGGTCAAAAATAGCATCACAATTTTTCTTCCACATATTGAGAAATATTTGTTTCTGGAGAGTAGCAATGAAAAACAAAATAATTACATAAAAAGAAAACTGTTGCCAACATAGACTATGAGTTTAGGTAATATTGAAGAATCAGCTAAACAATGATTGACATTAATATCCTTAATAAAGATTGATGGACAAAAATAAAAATAAGTTTTAAGTTTCCTCATTCATATAACTGACACTTAGGCAAATGTGAACAAAATCAACCAATCATCATTTCCAAACCTGATAGAATTTTGTACAATAGGATTACTATTGCAAAAAATATAATTTGGATGTTATTGGTCTAGAGATTCATGGTTTGCAATGGTATTAGTATTATTGCAAGAAGGTATTTGTAAAATGTGTATATATTTTTAAATACATTATATTGATTTTTTACAGAGAGAAAGGGAGAGGAATAGAGAGTTAGAAACATCGATGAGAGAGAAACATCAACCAGCTGCCTCCTGCACACTCCCCACTGGGGATGTGCCTGCAACCAAGGTACATGCCCTTGACCAGAATTGAACCTGGGACCCTCTATCTGCTGAGCCAAACCGGTTAGGACTGTATATTTTTATTTATCAAAATAGTTAAGAAATATATTATTGACCTTCAGTGGGTGGTGGTCAGAGCTATTGAACAACCTACTGGGTCTACCATAAATCTATCTACACAACAGAGAATTATCTCTCAGAGGCACAACATTCTAATGTTTATCAGATTTTCATGTAAATAAAAAGCTTCTTTGAAACCATTTTTCCAAGAATTGTACTCCACATTACAAATAAATATAACTTATTTTTATATCATTTAATGTCTATGGAATTTCCAGGAATGCTGCTAACTTGCAAATAGAGAGAGGTTTATATTTTCTTGGTTCAAAAATTCACAAGAATAATTGACCGCTTTGTAAAATTACATCAATAGACACAACACTATCTAAGATTTGGAAACTGCCTATATAACCTAGCTGTGTCAGTCCGCAGTTGTAGCTATGGTTTTCTCAGTAATCCTATGTATATGTTAGTATATAGCTCATTTGCTATATCTTCTAGAAGTGTTATGTCCTAAATTTACATGCTAAAATATATACTATTTAATTATAAATCATTTTAATTTAGTCATTATAACTGTAGTTTGGTGACTAAAGTGTTAGTTTTAAAAATTATGTATTTAGGTAAGTTATTTGCTCCAGGAATTTAATTAAGGATAGCAATGATGTTAGAAAGGGCTTGAAAATTAGAAATTACCATAGATTAAGTATAAGAATGTGTGTAAAGCTTTAAAATTATTAGTCTCTTTCACCCATGTTTTATCATTCAATCTACATACTACTGTGTAAGGTAGATAGAGCAACAGTTATTTTTAATTTCCATTATCAGTGGAAACTGAGCCTGAAAGAGATCTCACAACTTGTTAATCATACATGCTTAACAGTTCCAAATCCAGAATTAGAATCTACAACCCTTGCTTCAACTTTGAACATTTACCAGAACCTCATGTTGTTGTCCTATAATGTAGGAAACACAACTCTTTTGTACTATTTTTCTTTTTCTTTAATATTAGAGTGTTTTACATACAGAATGTTGTTCACTTTTTTGTCATTTAAAGCTTTTTATTTCTTACTAGAGGCCCGGTGCACAAAAATTTGTGCACTCGGGGGGGGGGGGGAGGGGGGTCCCCCAGCCCGGCCTGTGCCCTCTCGCAGTCTCGGACCCCTCAGGAGATAACGACCTGCTGGCTTAGGCCTGCTCCTGGGTGGCAGAGGGCAGGCCCAATCCCTAAGTGCAGCCCCTGGTCGGGCTCAGAGCAGGGCCGATTGGGGTGTTGGGGCACCGCCCCGTCATGCACAGAGCAGGGCGGATCGGGAGGTTGTGATGCCACCCTCAGTCACGCTCAGGGTAGGGCCGATTGGGGGGTTGGGACACCGCCCCCTGTCACTCACAGAGTAGGACTGATAGGGGAGTTGGGGCACCGACCCCTGTCACACACAGAACAGGGCGGATCAGGGGGTTGGGGCGCTGCACCCTGTCACACTCAGGGCAGGGCCAATGGGGAGGTTATGGCTCTACCCTGTCACACACAGAGCAAGGCCCGTGGAGGGGGGGTGGGGCGCTGCCCCCGTCACACACAGAGCAGGGTCGATCAGGGAGTTGGGGAGCTCCCCACTGTCACGCACAGAGCAGGGCCAATAGGGGAGTTGGGGGGCGGATCAGGGGGTTGGGGCACTGCACCCTGTCACACTCAGGGCAGGGCCAATGGGGAGGTTATGGCTCTACCCTGTCACATACAGAGCAAGGCCCGTGGAGGGGTGTTGGGGCACCACCTTCTATCACCCACAGAGCAGGGCCGATCAGGGGGTTGGGGCGCCGCCACTGTCACACTCGAGGCAGGGCTGATGGAGAGGTTATGGCTCTACCCTGTCACCCACAGAGCAGGGCCCGTGGGGGGTGGGGGTTGGGGCGCCGCACCCTGTCACACACAGAGCTGCAGGGCAATCAGGGGAGTGGGGAGCTCCCCCCTATCAGGCACAGAGCAGGGCTGATCAGGGGGTTGGGGCGCCTTCCCTTGTCACAAACAGAGCAGGGCAGATAGGGAGGTTTTGGCCCCTCCCCCTGTCACACACAGAGCTGCAGGGTGATCAGGGGGTTTGAGCGCTGCCCCCTGTCACGCTGATCCCGGTGCCGGGAGCCTCGCTGCTCCGCTGATCCCGGTGCCGGGAGGCATATTACCCTTTTACTATATAGAATAGAGACCTGGTGCGTGGGTAGGGGCCGGCTGGTTTGCCCTGAAGGGTGTCCTGGATCAGGGTGGGGGTCCCCACTGGGGTGCCTGGCTAGGCTGGCTGAGGGGTTGAGGGTTGTTTTCCAGAAGCGAATGACTGAAGCTCCCAACCGCTCCTTGTTTTCCTTTTTTTTTTTTTTTTTTATTCTGGGCCAGCTTTAGCTCTGAGGCCTTGCTGCTGAAAACATCGATACAATGTTGCAGTCTGGCTGGCTTTCAGTCCGGCTGGTTTCTGGGGTCTTGTTTAGCTTCTTATTTGCAACATAGTATATAGTTGCTTAGACTTGCAGCTGAGAGGCCGGCAAGTTAGGCAGGGAACGTTGGAGTTCACCGTCACTGGAGCAAGCAAGCCTCCCTGCTCGCTTCAGTGCATGGCTGCCGGCCGCCATCTTGGCTGACAGTTAATTTGCATAACGACATGCTGATTAGCCAATGGGAAGGGTAGCGGTCGTACGCCAATTACCATGTTTCTCTTTTATTAGTGTAGATTGTATTCTTCTACAATTGTACATATTCATTAATATATTGGACTTGAATATTGAGGCAATACTCTGAATATTTCAGAACAAAAGCAGAACAAAAACCCACCTACAATTTTAGCCTTGATTGTTAAAATATTTTAATTCAAGACTATGCTATTCTTTTCAGTCTAGCACTATTGTTTTGTAATTCTACCTTGTTCTAATAATTGCTACCAACACTACATTTCATTTACTTGCTCTATATTTTTTTAGGATTTATTTCAGAGAGGGAGGGAGAGGAAGAAAGAGATAGAAACTTCAATGATGAGAGAGAATCATTGATCGCCTGCCTCCTGCACACCCCCTCCTGGGGATTGAGCCCTCAAACAGACCATGTGCCCTGACCAAGAATGAAACCTTGACCTCTTGGTTCATAGGCCAATGCTCAACCACTGAGCCACTGCAGCTGGGCTCTCCCTCTCTATTTAAGTCTGGGTAGCTCTCTATCTACCACCATCAGCCAATTTTCTGACTGAACAGAAGTTGCATAGTGGCAGCAAAGGGTACAATGATTGCCTGTAATAAATGGACTTTGTGATTGTGGGTTTCCAAATGAACCTTTAAGAGTAAGCCTGTTCAGAACCTGCCTCAATAGCAACAGAGTGGTGGTGAGAATTTTCCTGCTGTTTACTAAAAGCTTGATAGATAAATTAAATACTCATTGAAAAAAATAGTAAGTTTTTGGGGGGCTAATAGAAGAAAGCATGTTATAAAAATCAAAATATCAACCAGAGCTACAAATTTAGTTGATTGACTAGTGCACTTAGATTTGTGAAGTCTATTATTGAAGTAAATGCCAAGCAATTCAAATATATAGTTACACATTTTAGAAATGCATTCAATCCAATTATTGGATGTTAGCAAGAATTGGACTGGTCTTGAGTATATTAAAAAGATAGCTTTAAAAAACATAGACCAGTAGTTTGTCTCTGAATAGAAGAATAAGAAATATAGTTAGTATACTTCATATCAATATTTCAGAAAAAAAGTCATAATAATTAACACTATTCTTACCAAAACTAAACATCAATATTCAAATTTCTTTTCAAATTCTTTTCTCTTCTCCTAGTCCCCTCTCTTTGTCCCTCCATCCCTTTTTTCTTTCCTCCTTTTTTAGATTTATACTCCATCATTTTCACTAAAATTTGGAGTCATGAATTACTAGGTGCCATGTTTTAAGAGGGATGAATAAGAAAAATTCCCATGTTTCACTACTATCATGGTCAAAGAACTTGAAATAAAGACATAGTGGAAGAGCCTTGTTAATCTCTAACTATCATTGGTGCTGGATTATATTCTCATCATTAAAATAAATGCAGTACTTTCAGAAAACAACAGTGACATATTAGTGTATCTCATATGTATATATATAAAAGCCAAGCGACCGAATGGCAGAACGGCCAGAATGACCAGTGGCTATGACGCACACTGTGGCAGCCAACCAGCCCGATGCGGGGTGGGGTTGGTCAGCCAACCACCTGTGGACCTCCCACCAGCTTGCCCCACTCCTGATCAGCGCCCCCCCCCCCCCGCAACCCCAATTGGGGGCAGGCCAGCCAGACCCCACCCATGCACAAATTCATGCACCGGGCCTCTAGTAAGCTGATAAGTTTATAAACTAATATAAAACTATCACATGTTTCCCTCCCTTCCTTCCTTCCGTCTTCCTTCTTTCCTTCCTTCCTTCCTTCCTTCCTTCCTTCCTTCCTTCCTTTCTTCCTTCCTTCCTCTTTCCATCTTCCAAGCTTCCCTCTTTTTGTCCATTTCTTCATTCCCAGTTCAGTTAAAAAGTCATTAAACAGGCTTAATGCAGACAGTAATCACTTTAGAACAGAGCTGTGGGGCATCCTTGTGACAGCAGTGCTATCAGTTATGTGAGGGTGGCTTCAGAGGGAAAGCATGGTAGTATAGTAGAAGCCACTAATGGCAGCCTGCTGAGAATGGCTTCATAGCAGTATGGAAGGGCAGCTTGATGTGTTTGGGAGATTGGCTGACTGCAGATGATTTAGCAATAATTATATATATTGAGGATAAGAGATGCAGATTTTTTATTAATGGGGAATGGAGGACAAATATAGAAAGGGGAGGAGCCAGAATGTACTTTGGAATGAATATTGGGTTAGAATTGGAAATAACAATATGAACTGATGATTCACACATATAGATATAGGGATAAATATAGACACAAATAATGGTGCATATAATATATGCGCACTATATGCAGAGATCAATTAGTATAATTCTGTCTTCTGTTCCCTTTAAAAAATCATGCTCTTCATCCTGATATGGCTCAGTTGGTTGGACATCGTTCTATGCACTAAGGGTTGCTGGTTCAATTCCAGGTCAGGGCACATGCCTGGGTTTCAGGCTGAATCCCTGGAAGGGGACATGCAAGAGGCTGCCCATCTATGTTTTGCTTTCACATCGAAGTTGCTCTTTCTCTCCCTCTCCCTTCTTCTCTCTCTAAAAAGTCAATTTTAAAAAATCTTTAAAATCATGCCTTTTAAATTTTATCTTTTGAACAATATATTCTCACAGTAGCAGCTAGAGTTTTTCTTTTTAGAATGGAGATATATGACAGTCCTCTCTGGCATGCACTTTCCTGTGGCATCCCAGATCGCAGACAAGCCAACTCCTTTTTAGCCTGGAGGCCCTGAAAGATCTCGTTCTTATTTCCTCCCTAAACTCAACTTGAACTCACCTCCTTCTGCTCTTGGACTTGTTCTGCTCTTGGTTGGCCCACCCAAGCAGACCCCATTGCTAGGCTGGCCTTCGCTTACCCTGCCCCACTTGCCCCTTCTCCAGTGTGCAGCATGGCTAATCCCTTCCTGACCAACTTTCTTATCCTTGGAAAAAATATTGAGATGTCCTAACATTTATCTTAACTAGAGTATATCACATTGCTCTGCTTTCTAGGAATACAGGGCCTATTCTCTCTTTTAACCCTTTTTCTTGTATGACTTCCTGTTTGATCTCCTTTATTCCAAGCTGAGAGTAAGCCCCTACTCCATTATTAGCCATGTTCTTTTATTTTACTTCATTTTATTATCCTATATAATAAAGAGGGAATATGCAAACTGGCCATCACTCTGCCACAAAGATGGTGGCACCCACAGTGGAGGCAGGGTTTCTGTAACACAAGATAGCTGCACCCACATAGGAGGCCGAGTTCCTGTAACAAGCCTTAATGAGCACTCAGCAGGGACCTGAGGCTGTGCTTGACAGGGGACCTCAGGCCACACACCCCGCCCTGGCACCAGGCGGGGGGACCTCAGGCCATCCCCCTGCCCAGTGGGGCTTTATGGGGGACTTCAAGGTGCGCTTCCTGCCCCGGCACCAGGCTGGGGAACCTCAGGACGCACCCCTATCCCAGCGCCAGGCCGGGGGACCTCAGGCCACACCCCATACCCAGTGGGTCTTCATGGGGAACCACAGGCTGCGCCCCCCCACCCCAGTGCTTGGCTTGGGGACCTCAGGCTGCTCCCCTCGCCTCGGGCTGGGAGACCTCAGGCCGTGTCCCCCTCCCAGTGGGGCTTGACAGGGGACCTGAGACTACACCCTCCTCCCAATGGGGCTTGATGGGGGACCTCAGGCCATGCCCTCTGCCTGGCGGGGCTTGACAGGGTATCTCAGGCTGCATCCTCTACCCAGAGGGGCTTTATGGGGGACCTCAAGGTGTGCCCCCTGCCCCAGCCTGGGCTGGGGGACCTCAGGCCATGCACACACCCCCCCCCCCCCCCCCGCGCCAGGCCAGGGGACCTGAGGCTGTGCCTCCCATCCGGTGGGGCTTGACTGGGGTGGGACCGGCTGGGTCTACATCTAGTTCAACAGGGGGAGGCCAGAAGGGTCTGGGTCTTGCATGATTTTGAGGCGCAGGTGAGTGGGCGGGAACTTGACTCTGGGTCCCATTGTGCACCCCAGACTCTGACAGGAGGAAGATTTTCATATACATTTTACTAATTTCTTTAATCTCTGACACTTCTATTATAGAGAAAGGGCAAATAGCAATATTAAAATATTTCCTCTATTTAATCTCCTTTTAATGTGCATGAATTTCGTGCACCAGGCCACTAGTATATATATAATTGCTTTCAGACAGGAAGGGAGAGAGAGATAGAAACATCAATGATGAGAGCTAATCATTGATCTCCTACTTGGGATGGAGCCAGCAACCCAGGCATGTGCCCTGACCTGGAATAGAACTGTGACCTACTGGTTCATAGGTCAATGCTCAACCACTGAGCCACTCTGGTCCGGCCATGTTCTTTTTATTTACCACCCTTATTCAAGAAAGTTTGAAGATGTACAAACAAATAAAGCCTTGTGAAATCCAGAGCAAAGAGACTGGGAACTGTGATAACATATTAGAGACTCCATTAGGTTATTAAGATCCTGGAGTATTCAGAGTTCATCCATACCAAGCTGTGCCATCATGTTTTTCCAGTTAATTAAAAAGCTGAAATAATATTCTTTTAAACTTTTACCTTTATTATTGATGGTTTATATAATTCCCATTCAATGTAAACTGTATTACTTTTTAAGAATTTTTTAACACAAAATTTATTGGGGTGACATTGCTTAATAAGATCATAAAGGTTTCAAGTGTATATTTCTATGAAACATGAGGAAGGTTTCAAAGGATATATGTGAGAGAGTCAATGAAAGAATATCAGGGGGTATACATTTAAATAAGAGAGTAAAAGCATATGTGAAAGACTTAAAATGAGAAAGAGCTTGACACATTTCAGAAAACAGAAGAATGCGTTTTGGGTTTTTTTTGTTTTGATTTTTCCTTGTTCCATATTCCCAATGCTTTCTTCCGTACTCTGCCCTGTGTATAACCTCAGACTTAAGTTTCAATAATTAGGATTCTATTTGACTTAGTATGTTTGTCTAATAAACAAAAAATCCAGATTCTCTATCATTGGATCTCCTATGTTTTCCATGCTGTCTTCAAAGGGCTACAGTATTTCCCTGACCTTGAGCTTGCTGTCTGCTTTTATTTTGTCAACAAGATTCTGCTATCTGCTGACAAACTTTCCTGTTGCCCACTTTTTTGTCCTCGCTTTGAGAATTCCATTTCTAGATTCTCTGCTTTACTATTTTTTATACCACACATTACAGAAGCTTGCATGGGAAGGGAAAATGTGAAAATGGTCACACAATAGGTAGATATATAAATAAATGATAAATAGATAGATGATGGATAGATAGATAGATGATAGATAGATACATAGATACATAGATAAATAGGTTGTAGTTAGTTATGGGATGTTAAATGGGAAAAAAGCAAGTTAGAGTGCACCGTCCTATATAATAAAGAGCTAATATGCTAATTAGAATAAACAGCAGAACAACCGTCCAGACGACCTTCTGGATGACCTTCCAGATGACCTTCTGGATGAAGCCTGGGCTGCTAGGGCCAGCCGAGGCAGGTGGGGCTGCGAGGCAGAACCCCTTGCACATATTTTGTGCATTGGGCCTCTAGTCTATAATATAATACCATTTTAAAAAATATATTTTTTTATTGATTTAAGATAGGAAGGGGGAGAGAGAGAGAGAGAGAGAGAGAGAGAGAGAAAGATCAATAATGGGACAGAATCATTGATTGTCTATCTCCTGCACACCCCCTACTGGGGATCTACACTCCCCCCCCCCCCCCCCCCGCCCCCGCAACCCCGACATGTGTCCTGACTAGGAATCAAACAGTTTCCTCCTGGTTCATAGGACAATGCTCAATCACTGAGCCACACTGGTGGGTCTACAATCCCATTTTTATAATTTATTATTATTATCTTTATTATATATGCCATCCACATACAGAAATATGTACACCTATACACATCAAATTCTAGAGAATTTTCTTTCTATACAGTTCCAGGATTATAATTACCTTTATTTTATACACTCCTATATTATTTTAATACTTAGATTTAAGTGATCTAAACAAGACTCATCTAAGAAATATACGTTAGTTAAATTGGATGTTGATATATATATGTAACAAAAAGTTACATTTACTTTGGTCAGTTAATAAAGATCCATGTCTGGCAATTTTATTTATGGCTAAAGGTAGCAGAGTTGACAGGGCTTGAAGATGCCAATTTATGTGAATAAATCTTAAGAGCAATGAACTAGTTAAAATCTGAATATACTACATTCACAGTTTGCAACATACTACCAATGATACCATAATAATCTCTGGGTTATAAAATATATTTATTATATAAATCCATGTCTACAAATGAACTATTTTTTTTCTAAAACTACACTAAGTTAAGACTAATTCATTTTGTGTTTCTTTATTAAATATTGCTTTCACTGAATTTTCACCTCTGCAAACAGGGAGCAAGCAAGGGAGGTATATGGCTGTACATTTTGCTCGTCTTAAAACAATCAAAGTCAAAATATTTCAAAAAGTGAGAATCATACTGTTAAAGATTCTTCCTTACATGTAAACATGCGAGAAGTATGTTCAATAAATTCTCACATATTTAACACGATACAGTTACTTTGTGAAACAGGCGTTATTGTCCTTGCTTTTATAGCTGTAGAAGCTGAGGCTCAGACTTAAAGAACTTGTGTAGGGTCACACATTGGGTCAATGACTGAGCGTTTTTAAAAAATCAGTAAAATAATTCTCTACAGAAGTTTAAATTATTCTCCTAGGGACAATATTTCAACCGATACTTCTATTTCTTTTCGTGAGTAGTTTCTTCAGAGGAGAATTTAGTTTATGAGACAGTTTTATTACAAAGTATTTGGCCCAATTGAATTTGATTTTCTGAATGACTAAGTAGCCATTTATCGAAAGGCAAAGATTTTAGAGAATGTGAAAAGGTCAGGTAAGAGCTGAAATATGTAAATTTCATGTCACCATTCATTTTATGTCAACTATTTCTTCATTATGTATGAAGAATTTGGGTTTTATTTCTTTCTCATAACACTCAAGTAATATGAGAGTTTCATTTCATACTGATGAAATGAATAGAAATTCAGACTTTCTTTACAGAAGATAGCCATCTTCAAGTATTTATGTAGTGCTTTATATTTCTAAACTGCTTTACAATTTTATGTTACGCATACCTTTCAACAACCTTGTGAATGTGTCAAAGTATTAACTTTAAAAGTAAATATGGAAAGAAATCTTAGGCATGACAAGTTAAATGACTTCCCAGATAAATGTGATTTTATATTACTCACAGTCTCATGAATTAGTAGATAAATATGATGCTGCTAACCTTCTTCTATATCCTCTGTTTATTATTAAATTTTTATATGAATTTAATAATTATATTTCTGGAAAAAATTGAAGGGTAAAAATTTTATATCAGATTATAGCATGAATTATCTATATCTCAATTTTTTAATAAAAAGTCTACATGTGTAATATAATAAAAATGTTTTATTGATACCTGGGGATTAGTCTTTGTCAGATACTATTTTATTTAATTTAGAAATGACGTTCATTTATGTGACTTGTTACATACATATCTTACTTGTATAAATTACTTAATAATTGAAATACATTACTGAAGCATTAAAAATTTTCATCACATTAGGGCTATCTAGACATGGGTATTAATTAAGAAATATATTTGTTTTCTTTGGGCCCATTTACTAATCCTTTCTTCCCATAAACCCCTATTAGTAGGCATCACTATGAGAATTGCAAAATATAACAACTTTGGGGAACAGAGTTGAAAACAAATCATAATGAAACTTTTGCTATGTAGTTGGCTAAGAAATAATGTATAAAAATACACAAATACACTCTTTTAGGCTAATATTATGTACTATAAATTAGGAGAAAGATTAGACAAATAGATTTTTAAGGCAACTTGATCAAATAAGTCTCTTGATAACTTTTATTAAATCAGAAAAGAGATGTGTTGGGAAAGTGACTTCCAATTATATATATTTGCATGATTTGATATTTAAGGTAAGGAGGCTACTAGAGAGAGAGAGGTTGCTGAGTATGAGAGTAGGCAAGAAAGAGAGATAGGAGAAGAGAGTGAGAAAAATGGCTAAGAATATAGTATTCATATGTCTCTCGATGATCAGGTGGTATATAGAAAAATGTCACAATGTACAGGTTGAAGAATGACCTTGAGAAACCAAGGTAAGTAGGCCCTCCTAGAAAGGAGACTTACAGAGAAAGTCATTTTCTTCGTTCCTACTTAGAACTCAGGGACAGGGCTGCAGAGCCAAATCAGTGATGGTGGCAGCCTGGTCAACAGGGTGGCCCCTGGGCAGTGTTGGCAGAGGGCATCAGAAGCAGAGCTGGGCAAAATGCCTCCCTCAAATGGTTTAGAGGTGGCCGATTTCAAGTAAAGGGCTGAAAGAGAAGAACACATATAAATGTCACTCCTTCAACAAATATTTAGAACATTACTCTCTGCTAACTGAACCTACATGACACTTTGCTGGAGCATCCTAGACATTATTGCTAGGTCTTATGGACAAAAAAGGGGTTTGATGGAAAGTAACCAGGGTGATATGATCATAAATTCCTACTGTACTGGTCATGACGGACATATAACTTCTTTACTAAAAGGCTTATCTTTGCCTTAAGCAAGTCCTGTCCTCTGTTTCTGTGCAACTAGTTTAACACACCTTTGTAATGCCTCTTTCACACTCCTAATTTGTGAAAAATCCTTTCAGACACCTCTTTCTAAAGCTTGACAGCCCTCAAGAGAGCACATACATTTAAATATCTTATAATCCAATCCCTGCCTTGCTTTCTCCCATCTTCATGGACTCTTCATGTTCCCTCCTTAAATCTAAAATGCATAAAAGAAACTGCAGACTGCTATTTTCCAAAACATTTTTTTTTTCTGTCTGTGAGATCTTGCTTCCAGGCATATCCTCCGTTTGGCTCAAATCAACTCTTCTAAAAATTCTCTACAGGGTTGGATGTCTCTTACGTTGACAGTCTATTGAATATTCTGTCTGGGACAGCACTAAAAAAGCCAGCAAAATGAGTTTCTGATGTTCAGGTTAGCTCATTTATTCTCAAGAGCCTTGTGTAAATTGTCTGTGACCCCTTACTTTCAACTTAAATTGGTGACTCAGCTTTCCCCCAGAGACTGTCAGGATTAATCCCTCATGCCTTACTTTCCTAATTACTTCACTTAGCACCGAAGACCTAGGGTGAAGACCCCTCCTCCCAGTGTCATACCCCTTTGTGCATCTTTCCTGACTCATTTTCTGCCCCCTGCTCCTCCTGGGTTTTCCTTTTGAGGGCTGATGGTCATTACCAACAGCAAAGACCTTTATATCCTAAACCTTATCTCAGAAGCTTCCCTGCCCTCCCCACATGAAATCTGCTCAGCCCCGATGAAGCCATCTGCAAAAAGGCTGTTTCTTTGTTTTCTTTCACAGTCTACATATGTTAGGTCTGGGACACACATTTCCCTTGCTCTCTATTGCTTCTTTCAAATAATTTCTTCCCTTCTTTTCCAAAGCCCAGGGCTTTTGACAGCCATTTCTTTTCTTTTCTTTTTTTTTTTTAAATATGTTTTTATTGATGTTTTTAGAGAGAGAGGAAGGAAGAGGGATAGAAGATAGAAACATCAATGATGAGAAACATTGATTGGCTGCCTTCCGCACACCCCCAACTGGGGATCAAGCCTGCAACCTGGGCATATGCCTTGACCAGAATTAAACTAGCAACCTCTTGGTGCATAGAACAATGTTCAATCCACTGAGCAACACTGGCCAGGCATGGCAACTATTTCTTTTAACTTTCCCATCCCCTGTCTCATCTGCTCCCCACTGGCCTTTCTACAACCTTTTTATTGGCAACTTCACCATCACATGGATGCTCCTTTCAGGACTGTGATGTCTCAGTGTTCTCTTTTCTCCATGGCACTTCAGCCACACTATCACTGATACCTTTATTAACTATCCTCTCTTCTTGCTGCCTCCTACTCTTTTCTAGCTCACATACTTTAATAACCCCTTCGTTACACTCCCGCCTTATAGAGAGCTCTAGCATATTGCCATCACTTTCTTATGCTCAGTAACCAAGTTTATGTCTTCACATCCCTCTGTATAAGCTTAGAATCTATGGTTTATTTAATTCTCTCTACAAAACCATTTAGTTTCATTGCTTCTCCCATTGTTTAAGGTGAACTGTAAAAACCCAGCTAAGAATAAACATCACTTCCTATTGTCCTTGTGCCTGAGTTTACAATGATGAATGTTTCTAGAGAGGAACACACACATTTGCTTGAAATGTGCCTGTGTAATTGGGCTTGCTTTCTTGTTCTACCATTGCCAATATACGAGCATATCCTGGGTAGAAATACATGCACATTGTTTTCCACCCTGTTTTTTTCTGACTGACACTTACATAGCTCATTAATAGATCAGGATTTTCAAATATAAAGGAGACCTCTATCGCTCTAGTTCTCTGAGTTGTTCTGTGCTCATTAATGTCCAGACAGCAAGTACACCCCAAAACAGTGGGTCAGAATAATCTCAGGTGACCAGTACTCAGGGTTCCAGAGCCTAAAACTTTTAGGATTAAAATCTGGATGCAGTTCTTGAGTCCTTTCACTTTCACTCCATATGTAAAGAGTCATGAATTCCTGCTTATTTGTCTTTTGCACTACTTCAAATTACCATAAAAATTTAAAAGATTTGTTAGGAGCTCTAGCTTGTTTGAAAAAATGGATAAAGCATCGGTCTGCAGACTGAAGGGTCCCAGGTTTGATTTCGATCAAGGGCACATGCTCAGGTTGCGGGCTAGATCCCCAGTAGGAGGTGTGAAGGAGGCAGCTGATCAATTATCTCTTTCCCTCTCCCTCTCTCTCTGAAATCAATAAAAAAATATTTTAAAAAAATACAATATTTGTTAAGAGTTTCCCTTGTATCCTGTGACTTGGTCTTTTTTAAACCATATGCCCAGGTTTTTTTTCTCAAAGCAACCTGAATGCATGTCCGGTACACTAGATTGTAGCTCTTCTAATTTTTCTTTCCATCCCTCAACCATTTAAACATTTTCGGCACCTCCTTTTATTACTAAAGCTCAGCTCTTTCAAAACAAATCCATATTACTCTAATTATTTCTGTATCTCAAGCAATAAATTAATAAACAGTCTATGCCTGCTATCTGTAGTGAGTGGTTTATGCTAGTTGTTTGGGGAGTACCGAGATATATGGGTCAAAATCCTTGACCTCATACATTTACACTTAAGTTACATAGACAGTCACAGTTAAAAACTATAGAACAAGGTAGTATAAGTTAGGTGCCTCATGAATGGAATTGCTAAGTGGCACTATTTTTATGAGATGTGGTGGTCTTTATGGATTATGTTCCATTCAATTTTCAAGATTATTTCTCTAGTAATAATGTTGATGTTTAGTATGTACTAGAGAACAAGAAATAAATTGAAATTTAGAATGCTGCAATCTTAAGAAATTTTGACAAAAAGGAAGTCAGAAAATGCTGAAATATAAAGGCACACTTGTTTTTGTAGCTCTAATCTGTTAAATACAAATTGACTAAATACTTAAAGGAATCTGTCTTTCAGCCACATATGAGTAACTGGTATTGTAGGAACTTGAAAATCTTTATATGTTATCTCTATTAAGTAAAATGGAGATAACAAAATTATCTGCATAGACTGGGTTTTAAAATCAATGTAATATTTGTGAAAGTAATTTAATGAAAATATTAGTCCATTAGTGCTATAAAAATTACTAAGATATATATATATATATATATATATATATATATATATATATATAATTTCTGAGAGAGAGGGAGAGAGAAACATCAATGATGAGAGAGAATCATTGATCATCTGCCTCCTGCATGCCCTCTACTGGTGATTGAGCCCTCAACCCTGGCATGTGCCCTGACGGGAAATCAAACCATAATCTCCTGGTTCATAGGTGGACACTTAACCACTGAGCCACACCAGGCTGGCACTAGTTAAATGTTTTGATCATGGATTTTTATTAAACCGATTTTTAAAACCAAAGTAATCACTCTTTTAGTGAGCCTCGTAATGAAAGAGTGGCTCTTTCACTTAGGAATACTATACTCTCTGCTGAGAGGGCAGACTTTTATATTATATCCTATCACTCATTTTTTTTATTGTTGTTTTACAGTCATTTAACTTACAACATTTGTGTGTGTAACTAAGAAGTCCAATGAGCTGGAACAGATTTTAAGATTTTGCTGCCCTTTCGTCTGAGAAGTCAGTGTTTGACACCATCTCCTTAAGGAAATAATCAACAGATTTGCAAAACAACAGAAGGCATTAAGTTTTACTGCTGGTCCCTGAATTACAATATTAAATTGTGTGTTAAAAGGTATTAGGCACACAGTCTTCTGGAATAACTATCATTGTTACATCATATTGCTTTCCATTTGAATTAGCATATAAATGAACAAAGATGGCCAACCCCATAGCTGAGGTGGTATGTGCCTTCTTGGGCATTTAGTTGCCTTGGAAGCAGATTGTGTACAATGCAAACTGGTGTGCTTAGATGCTGATATTTGCTTGTTTGGGAATTTAGAATTTTAGTGTTAGTCTTACAATAATATCAGGGAGGTACAGAGCAATTATATATTTTTCCCAATAGGTTTTTGAAATGTTCAAAAGATGCCGGAGAACTAAGCAAGTAGAAAGTGTGAGCATTCTTGGTTCAGTGGAGAAATACACAAGGGTATAAAACAACATAGTACATTAAATAGCTGTAATTAGCTAGCTAACCACCAGTTGTTGGCACATGAAGAGAAAGGCATGACAAAATATAGAGCAGGAGTTGTTGTGGGACGGTCTATGGACAATGGAACCATTGTAGGTATGCAATCCTGGCAGCCATGGGATCTGTTCTGTATTATCAGGAAGATAAGACCGACCAGCAGCTGTGTGGTATGGAGGGTTAAGGTGATTTGGGAAGTCAGAACAATGGGCTCAGTGAGAAATGATGCAAATCCCAACCAACATAGCAATAGTGGAGATGCAGAGGGAAGATCCTTACACACATCACGATTAGAATCTATAGGACTTGCCAATGGATAAAGTGTGAGGGTAGAATGAGTAAGAGAACAAATTTAAGACAAGCACCTATTTTCCTAGCTTAGAAATATGATGAACCTGTGGTAGTAACTGAGTTAGGGAGTAGAGAGAAGCAGACTAACCCAGAAATGTGCTTTCTCATCTTAGAGGACATCCAGATGGCAACATAAGTGACTAGTTCTTCACAGATGCCCTGAATTTCTGGCCTAAATTCATTGACTTGGGTACGATTAGCATACAGTAATTGAATTTATAAGTGTGGTTTCCATTGTCTAAGATTATACACAGTGAGATTAAAATAAACTGTGAACAGTATCCTTAGATTCACCAACATGTAAGAAAGGGCTGAAACAAGCAAGTCCATAGATGAGACTTAGAAGAAATCATTAGAGAAATAGGAGACTGACGAAGGGAGACTGCTAACTCAAAAGCTGAGGGAGAGGTTTCAGAGTAAGAAAGAGATATTAGTGCCAAAGGTCACCATATACATATACATGAAGATAGATTAATTCATTAAGAAAACATTGATGAACTTTGTCAGAAATGTTTTGATGAATATCTGATGGTCTTAAGCGACCCCTGTGAAAGGGTTGTTCAACCGCCAAAGAGGTTGTGACCCACAGATCTATAGAATGCATTGATTATTTATAAAAAATGTCTGATATCTGCAAAGTACCTTATTTATGTAAACTATATATCATATATATGCAAAGTGCCTGAAAGTTAATGATACATAAATGCTAGTTACTATAATTACAGTTATTTTTACTAATGTAATTCTAACCTGGCTGTTTCAATATTTCTTTGCTATCTAGTAATTCCTCTATTTTTCTGCAGGCCATCTTTCTTTTAACAATTAATCAGTCACAAAAAGCCCAGGTATTAAAAGATTTGAGAAATATAGTCCTGTGCTACTTGATACCCAAAGACCAAATTGTCAAGAAAATTAGCGACTTCAAAGTGTAGGCAACAACATCAATGTGCAATCGTGCTTCAGACTCAGCTGTTTTGAGCTGCCTGTATCTCCTCAGTGCTGAGAGGGACCAATTTATTTTACCAGTTCTTTCCTTCTAACCCCATTGTTTCTTTTCCCTTTTTCAGTTCTGTTCAACTTCCCCTTTTTATTCAGCATGCTACTCAAATAGTTGATCTTAAAACTTTACCAAAGCCACATCTAATGGAATCCATGGAGAATTTCTTCCTCATGGCTTAAAAAAAGAAATTCCAAATGAAGGTTTTTACTTTTGTAAATAATAAATACATATTTTAATTGCATGTTACAATCTCAGTTCTTCTTCTTATGTTATTCTGGATTACAGGGTAGCAGAGCATCTTCTTTTGCCTCTGGAATTCTCCCCATTGAGTTCAGGCGCAAGGAAAATACACACATCGCATCAGTGTAGGGACTCCCTTTGTGCACCTTGCAGGAGGCCAGAGCAGAGACTGCAGTCCTGCAGACTTCTTAGTCTCCTTCTCCTATTCCCACGGCCTTTGTGAGCCAAGGTGCAACCTGTCTCTGCTCAAGTGTAGGCACTGGAGGATATTTCTTTCTTTTGTTTTCTTTGCCTTGGCTTTGCCCACATGCATTTATTCAAGCTCATCTATTCCTTTTCTTCCAAGAGAGAATTTTCAGTAATTTGCATTTTCAAGACCCAATTTCTTATGCCGTGTTTACTAAGTGTTCTCTCTAGTGACGTGGTATTTGGAGAGCCCCTATAGAAAGAGTCAAACTGTTTCTACTGCTTTTGTTTTCCATTTACTTAATCTTATGTTTAAGCCATGAGCCAAATTCTCTTAGGCAACTGTGTTACAGAGTTCCAGTGAGTGAGATAATGATAGAATTCCAAGTACAGTGATTTTTAAAATCTATTATTTAATGTGAACCTTTTATAGGAAAGACAGCTATAATATAGAAAATTATTACCTAGGAAGAAAATGACACAGTTTAATGATTTCAAAGGCATCAAAAGAAAGCATAAATCTCTAAATATAATGTTTAAGTATTATATATTACCAGAAATTTTTTCAGATATCTATGTAATTAATAAAAATCTTAATGCTAAAAAGAAAGATACTTTTATTCTTCCAATGGCTGAATATTAATACTAATAATATACATCTTCATGATATTTTCCTACCTAATCATATTAATCTTTAAACCCTGTATACAGTGTTGCTTGCTTTGTGAATGTTTTTTTTTGTGTGTGTGATAAATTAACATTGTCCTTGGTCCCCTTCCCATGGCTCAAACATTTCAATTTCAGGAAGTAATAAAATAATAACAAGAAATATATTGTGAAGTAAAGGAATGAACATTTAACTGAGTCAGAGCACTTGAACTACTTTCTCTTCTCCAAAAATTAAGACATCGCCACTGATAAATGAAAAATAGAGGCAAAGTTACTTTATTATAGAAATATTGAGAATTAAATTGGGAGAAAGGTTCTTTTTACTCACTTTCAATTTTAGTGCTTTACTTTCATTTTGATTTATTTTTACTTATGTAAAACATTAAACTATTCTAAAATCAAGGTAAATTCAGAGAAGTCTTACCTGTTTCCTCACTCCTCAGATTGCTATATATTTATGAATTTTTGCTTATTCAACCCTCATTTTTTAAAATATATAAGCAAATTATATACACACATACCAAATACATATACATATGAACACAAACACGTATTTCTCTTTCAAACAAAAAAATACGTTTTATATGAAGTATGCTATGAACAATGTTCTACATTTCATTTTTTCTTTTAATTTAAAAAAAGTATTCTAGCAATTATTCTATGGCAGTATATAAAGACCTTCCTCAATCCTTTTTATATTCAAAATTTTCATTTACAGATAAGCCATATTTTATTTTCCCCATCCATATTGATAAAATGTGAATAGTTTTATTCATTGGTTATTATAAGTAAAGCCACAATTCATATTCTGTGCATGTGTCATTATTTATTTTTGCCAGTGTATCGGACATAGATTGCTAGAGCTAGATATGGAATGAGTTAAAGGTACATGCTTAAAAAATTTTGATAAATGTTGCCAAACTCATCTCCATGAGGGTTTAACATTTGTATTCCAATTAGTGATAGTCACCTAGAGTGATTTTGTATTGTTGAATGTCTGGTATTTTTCATAATTATGAGCTTTATTTTGTAGTAATCCAGGGTATCTTAATCTTGCCTTCTTCCAGCAAGGATTTTGATTTTTCCCTGAACTGCTATTGGCTACTTTCCATCATCTAATTTCAAGTATAAAGGAGTCTAAGATTAGACCCCAACTTCTTCCCAAGATCACAAAACATAGAATTCCATTTTAGTTCAAATGTAGACATGTGTCTAATAAACAAATACATTTTTCAAGTTGTTTCAACCTTTGGTACTTCTTGCTTCATTCACGGCTTTATATTCTTTTTCATTTTGGTGGGAGGGGACTCATTACTTTCTAGCAAGTCTAGAAGAATGTAGAAATGTGTATTTTCTGTAATTTATCCAGAATCTAGATGTACTTTGCAGAAGAACATTTGTGGGGAAGGGTAACTGCTCTTCCATATTACTCAAAGTAGGAATTAAATGTTTAAAATATTTTGATTGTTTCTTTATTGGAAGTTTTAAGCTTTCTCTTTGTCAATGTTTTGCTCACCCCCCCCCATTTATTGATTAATCTTGACAGAGATTTGTGTATGTGTATGTTTTATATTGCCCACTTAAATGTTTCTAGATATATTTATTAAGTCTTTATAGTTCACCCTATTCCTGATTTATTCGTTAATTCATTCCTTTATAACCTAGTCACATTTATAATATTTGTAAACTCTTTTAGTTCAATACTTATTTCTTTCATGTTTGATAAGTAGACTTTTTAGAACTGATTATTTATTCTATTCTTAGGTTTGGCTGTCTGCCATACATAGTTATATGTAATACTTTCATTGACTTAAATTACCTAAATAAGTTATTATTTATAAAAAAGTTTTAAGGTGAATTTTTTATACGGATGTGTGGGTTGCAATGTTTCATATCTTTATGTTATTAGTATTCCTTATTTTTCCATTTTGGCCAAAATATGTGACTTTCAGGGCTGATTATTCAAATGTATTGAGTTTTTCGTTATGTGAAAGTAATGTAACAAAAAATGTGGTAGTGTTCTAGGGGTAATAAAAAAGAATTGTTCTTTGTACTTGATTATATAACTCAGAATTTACTGAGGATATATTAGACCAAACTTTCTCAGTTTATCGGTGACCTTCATCCCTTGTTTTTTTGTGGCCTTTTGTCCTAGACCTGTATGTATAACTAGTTGATTAGTTACTGTCAGAGTCATTTCCCGGCCCAGGATCCAGGCACTAGTGAGGCTTAGAACACGGACTACATCATCTCAGGAGTGGAATTTTTCTACTTAATCTCTTTTTGAGGTGCTGCTCTAAGGAAAGTGGCCTTTGTCTTTCTTTCACCTGTCTTTAGGATCAGCGTCCAAGCACAGCCTTCCAAAAAGAAAATGCTAGTCATGGAGCACGGTAGCCAGATTGTGCTCTGTTGATATCCGGTGGCTAAAGCAGCATCTGCTCAGGGTGGTGAGTTGGGAGTAGATGCCTGCTGTTTGTTTCAATATGGTCCAATCTGCATGATATATGGGAGAAATCCCCAAGATCTGCCTTTTATAGATAATATTCTCCCTTCTAGAAGTTTTCCTCTACACTCATAGTTCTTGATCATTTAGGTCAGGATTTCAAAATCATTAGTTGTCATTGCTGTTTTGTTTTGTTTTTTACATTGAAAATGAGCTTTTATTTGTAAGATTAGTTGATATTTTAAAATATGCCCCTCACATACCACAAATAATAACTTATCTATCAGCCTAGAAGTATGATTTGTTTAACTTTAAAAAGATTAGAGTGGTAAGAATAAGTGTTGAGGACTGGGAGGTATGGACAATAGAAATAATGAGACCTGCCTTATGATGATTTAGAATGATAAGATAAAGATATTTTTCCCCAGTTTGTCTTTAATTACCCATACCTGCAGAGATAAATTGGAAATCTTCAAATTAATTACTGTCAAATACCTACTACCCCGTAGCTACTGTAGGTTTTTGTGTGTTTTTTCTTTGTCGGGATATTTAGTTTTTTGCTAGTTGAGCTTTTTAATAGATTCTCTAAACCAATTAGCACTTTTAAATCAATGTCTTCTGCTATATTCCTGTTTCATAATCTCAGAAACAATTGCTAATGAGAAAGCTGGGCTGTAGTGCGGTGATTTTCCTGTTTTAGAAATCAGAGGACACAAAGGGACATGTCAAAGGTCATAAAGTATTTATGACATAGAGAGTTATAAAGATACACAAATGTTTTATGGTTATTTTAATCACCAATTATGTACAAAATTTGTATGCCATATCACACTGGTATGCCACAAGAATTGTTAAAAGATGCAGTCCCTGACTACTTAATCAGGGGCACTGACCTCTTTTCCCTTAAGTTGTCAAATGGAAAAATGACAACAACCAACATAATAATAGCTGTCTGATGTGAATGAATCAAAAAGATACCTATATTTTCCGTCAGATTGGCAAAAATATGATATTTTTTGGTGTACTGCAGAATTTTAGTGGCTAGATTATGTGTGCTATGATATGAAAAAGGTTGAAAATTGCTGAGGTAGATAATAGATAGACAAATAGATGATGCAAGATAGATAGATAGATGATAGATGGATAGGTAAACAGACTTAACCAGGACTAAGATCAATGTCTAAAATATAGGCTGTAATAAATGTCTTCAGCTCTTTAATACACTGATTGAATTCAAAGCACTAACCTGACGTAACATGTTTCCTTGTATATTTTTCTGTCATATGTATGTATTCTAGTATTTTGACTAAAGAACATTGGCAAAGGCTCTACCTAAAATGTTCTTTTGCTTAAAATCATTCACATAATGTTATAGTCAGTTTTGATATCCTTTTTGTTTCCCCTAAGGGGAAAAAAACCTTTCTTATAACGTAATAACTATTTAAGCAGAAGGTGAATGATTATATGAACTTAAGCTAAAGGATCCAGTCAAATTTCAGAATCTCCCCTAGCTTTCATATGCTGAAAGTGAAACCCAATGCATCATAACTAGGGAAAAGAGAATGCTTTTGCTAAATGACATGGACTGGAGTGAATCACAGTTCCATTGTTTCCTTGCTGTAAGCCCATGGAAATGCAGTAAATCTCCCATTCACTGTCCTCATATGGACATTACAGAGATAACAAGATCTCTTTCCAATATTTGTTAGAATAGTATTACTGAGATTGGCAGGTAAGTACCAATTTTCAGAAATGTTCTTTATTCTTAACAGCATGGTCTCTCTATTTAATCAATCTCATCCTGAGAATTGACTTTATGTAAGGCCCTAGTGTTAGAAAGGCATAGGCAAGTACTCAAAATCATCAATTTTATGTGTATTTCAGAGATTCAAGCATGAAATATTTGATAGGCATTCTATTGGAGAACAATGATCTTTATATCATAGAAGTCAAAGGACACAATTCATATAGTTAGGATATACTTGACGTAAGAATATGAGGACACTGTTGCAAAATACAACTGCCAGGAAATATGTAGTTATTAAAGACATCAATAAGCTTGGGAGAATATTGGATTCTGGGTCATAGTTGGTAAAAGTTAAAAGGCTTTTTGTGCCAAGCCAGCCTAGCCAAGGGTTCGAAAGCCTGAGTGAAGGCGGCAAAAGGATGAAGAAATGACAGATAAAGAGAGTAAGCTGGGTCTAGGTCAGCCGTGGGCAAACTACGGCCTGCGGCTGGATCCGGCCCGTTTGAAATGAATAAAACTAAAAAAAAAAAAAAAAAAAGACCGTACCCTTTTATGTAATGATGTTTACTTTGAATTTATATTAGTTCACACAAACACTCCATCCATGCTTTTGTTCCGGCCCTCCGGTCCAGTTTAAGAACCCACTGTGGCCCTCGAGTCAAAAAGTTTGCCCACTCCTGATCTAGGTGGATCTTCCTGTGCTTGGCTGAGGCCACAGAGAGAGAGCCAGAGGCAAGCTGAGCCTTTATTTTATAGTCAGAGGTAAACAAGGTAGTGGTCACCATAGTTACAATGTTCTTGTGAGTTTCACTTGTTTTGGCAGCACTTGCTGTATCTCCCTCAGCCCTTTAGCTTCCCAAATAAGATCTAGGGAGCGTCATAAGGTCAAGCCTAATTATGCTAAAAGGACTGTGCCCTCTAAGCTGGGACTTGTTTGTGGCTTTTCCAACAGGTCAGTCTGAGGCTTAACCCCATAGCCACGCCCTACAACTTTTGACAAAACAAAGAGGCCATGTGGGTAACATAAGTACAGGGCAATGCCTGCAGCATCCCTTCCTAAGGATGCCTGCAATCTCAATATGGTGACAACAGAATTGATTACATTTACAATTGATTTTTTAAAAAGTACGTATATTTTTCATTCTGAAATGTTTTATTTGTTTTTAAAATTTAATTTATTGGGTGACATTGGTTCACAAAAGCATACCCGTTTTAAGTGTACAATTCAATAAAACAT
Source organism: Myotis yumanensis (assembly GCF_028538775.1). Taxonomy (NCBI): domain Eukaryota; kingdom Metazoa; phylum Chordata; class Mammalia; order Chiroptera; family Vespertilionidae; genus Myotis; species Myotis yumanensis. The sequence goes on from NW_027223753.1 coordinate 181,643,001, forward strand.
CATCTGCATAGTATATCGTGTGCCCATTGCCCCCCACTTACTCCCCAACCCCCCTTTCCCTCTGGTTAATGTTACACTGTTGTCTGTATTATTTTGTTCATTAGATTCCACATATAAGTGAGAACATATGGCATTTGTATTTCTCTGGCTTATTTAACTTAGCATAATAATCTTCAGGTTCATTCAGGCTATTGCAAAGGCTAAGATTTCCTTTTTTTTTTTTTTTTTACAGCAGAGTAGTACTCCATTGTTTTGATTGCTTTAAACCCTGCTTCATTATTGTGACAAACTGTCTGTATCTATCACATTTTTATTTGGCTGTTGGAAGAATATATGAAACAATATTTTTTAATTTCTTTGAAATATATAATTATTGATTTCAGAGAAAGGAAGGGAGAGGGAGAGATAGAAACAACAATGAGAGAGAATCATTGATTGACTGCCTCCTGCGTGCCCCCTACTGTGGATAGAGCCCATAACCCCTGGCATGTGCCCTGACTGGGTATCAAACTGTGACCTCCTGGTTCATCTGGTTCATAGGTCAACACTCAACCACTGAGCTACACCAGCCAGGCTGAAATAATATTTTTTCAATGTTTCCCAAAAATACTTATCAATTAATTAAATAGATTTTAAGAATATCCACACTAATAAATGCAAATACTAAGAAATGAAATTACTTTTGCTGCTAGTGTGTTCATCTCTTTAAATTCTATCTTATTTCTTTTTTCCTTTAATCTCTCTAATCACTCACACTTTAGCTAAGGTTCTAAAAGTTAAAATTGCCCTCAAGGACAATTCATTTTAAGGTCATGCCCAACCAGCTCCAGTCACTTAAGAGATGTCAATTATGTTCTTTACAATTTTCTTTTAAAGATTTGACTACCACCACAAATATGCAAATTATGTGTTTAGTTGTAGAATTAAAACAATACTAGTGAGAATTTTTGCTTTTTGAGCAATTATCAAATTTTTTCAACTAGTATCTCTATATTTTATGACCAGCAACTTTTTCAATGTGTACATTTCTGTTAAAGCTCCTATTTTAGTTCATTTCTTCATTTTATTGATATTTAGATGTTTAAAATATTTTAGAATGTATTACCACTATCTGACAAATAGTTTCAGTAGGTTTGTTCTAGAATCTCTGTACTTAAGACAAATAAATACTATACCAAGTGCCAATCAGTGTGTTGAAGAATTTGTCTTATTATTTGTAATATCATAAAAGAGCTTAGACAAACAAAATTTAAAATATATTCTTGGGAAAAATTAAATGTGGAAACACAGTTAACATTAACATTATATATACCACAGAAAATAAATGTATTTAGGAAAAGTTATGCTGAGATAGAGATCTATTTACCATACAACTAACTCATAGGAGCCTACCTAGTTAGAATTACAGACTATATCTCAAATAGCATTTATCTCTTTGTGGAAATTTACTCATTTCTCAGATATAATACTTTGAAGAAAGCAGTAAACTTATGACAATGAACATTGCATAAAACACAATGGAACACAAACAGTAAAATACTCATGATTGCAGATAAAGCAAATTCTAAATGAAAAACAACATTGTTACTAGTCATTTGGGCTGTGCCTACACTACACTCAAATAAATCAACCAATGTATTATAAAATAATAAAACAATTTGATTTCCATTTGTCGATGTTGTTATTTTATTAACTGAATTGACTGTTTTTGGTCTGAATCAATTTATTTATTTTTTTTGCTGTTGGGTAGAAACATTCTTAATGTTGGGTATGGGCATTAAATGGCAAAACAAACAACAAAACTGAGAAGAAAAATTACTGCAGCACAGATTTTAAGAAACATATTTTCCTGTTCACTGATCTCCTTTTATCTTCTGCCCATATGTTTCTGTGTTGCAGTTTTATCTCTTCCACACTTATGGAATACTTTGGCAGGGGAAATGAATTCTGATGAGACAGTCTTGGTGCTATTCCAGAAAGTTTTTAAGAAGTTCAGATACCAAACACGGAACCTGTATTGCTATGTGTTGCAGGGATTTAACCTCCACTTGTCAACAGACTGGCGTGTTTGTTTGATAGATAAGTGTGATTTTATGATGCATGTTTGTAATGCTTAGTGATTCAATTGTCTTATTACTTTCTGACAGACTTGACCAAACCATAAGCTCATTTTTCAAAATTCACTGTATTTGGCTAAGTGAAGGATTTTTCATGTATGAGGAAGATAAGAAAGCTACATATCATAGTAATATGAGCAAAGAGTACATTTCAAGTACCTATAGGGCCATGTGAACAGCAGCCATGCAAGTCCAGTCATGTAATACCAGCAGCAGTGATAATACCATTAGCACATTCACCCCTGGATGGCCACAAGAGAAAATCCTGTTCTTTTATTCTCCCGACAAAATGCCTTATGCAAACGACTTGCATATATTACTATGCCAGATAGCTGAAACTTTTCATACAGAATACAGAATTTTTTATCTCTCATGTCAGAAAGCATATATGATTCTGTGTATATAAATTTCTAAAATATGAAACTAATCTATGATGACAAAAACTAAATCATTGGATGCCAGAAAGGCAGGAAATAGGAGATAGTGAAAAGGAGAGATTGCAAAGGGAAAGAAGAAATATTTGGCATGATTATAGTGATTGCTTTGTGGGTGTCTACATAAGTCAAAACATCGTATTGTGTACTTTAAGTATGTGAAGTTTATTATTGACTATTATACATCAAGACAATTCATTTTCTATTTCTATTTATTTTTTAAATATTTAAAATATAGTTGACATACAATATTACATTAGTTTTAGTGTTATGGGGCAACCCATAAGAGACGACCACCAGAGCCAAAGGATAGAATTTAGGAGCTTTTATTAGCTGGCCAGCGACTGCAGTTACAGCACCCCACCGGAGCAAGGACCGAAGTGCAGCCCCGACCAGATGTAGAAGTAAGCTTTTATTCACAAAAAACACAAAAATGGTTGGCTAAACACACACAAAGTTCATCGCTCTATTTCTCAACATAGGTCACAGACTCATACCTTAGAAAGGTCACAGGTTACAGACTCATACCCCCGAAAGGTCACAGGCTCATACCTTAGAAAGGTTAGGCTCTTCACCCCTGGCAAAACCGTGACCTGCTTATAAAAAAATGTTAAGAGGGAGCTGTGGTCTTTGCAACAGAGCCAGTCCTGGTTCCCAGGTACAGAGGAATTTGCTTTCTAAAACCAGTAAGGTCACAATCAATGGGATGTTCACATTACAATCAATAAGGCATTCAATCAAATGGGATGATTTATATAATTCAGAAAATCAAAATAACTTTTCTATTGTTAAGCCAAACAGCAGGGTTAGAGTTAAATTATAGTTTTTACCTGGGATGATTGCTACCATACTTCATTAGGTGTATAACATTGTGATTATAACTTTATATAACATATGAAGTGATCACCCTGAGAAATCTAGTACACATTTGATACCATAAATAGTTATTGCATTATTTCTCTGTCTGACTTATTTAACTCAGTACAATACCTTCTACATTCATCTACATTGCTGCAGATGGCAAGATTTCACTCTTTTTCATAGTTTAGTAATATTCCATTATATACTCTCTTCTTTATCTATTTGTTCATTGCTGGACATGTAGACTGCTTCCATATCTTGGCTATTGTAAATAATGTTGCAATAATGCTACAATTAACATGGGGATGTATGTATATTTTTGAGTTAGTGTTTTGGATTTCTTTGGATAAATACTCAGAAGTAGAATTGCTGGGTCCTTCTGTGTCTCTTTTGAAAGCTCTGTTTTAAAGATTATTTTGCTCGATATAAGTATTGATACCCCAGGGTTTTTTGTTTGTTTGTTTCCACTTTTAAGAAATATATTTTTTCCATCCCTTTACTTTTAGTATGTGTGTGTTTTAATAATTTACATTTATTTATTTTATTTTATTGATTCCAGAGAAGGAGGAAGAGAGAGAGAAAGAGAGAGAGAGAGGGAGAGAGAGAGAGAGAGAGAAAATCAAACCCACAACTTAGGTATGTGTCCTGACCAGGAATCAGAACTGTGATCTTCCAGTGCACACAGCACTCTAACTGGCCAGGGCTGTGTATGTTTTTGATTTGAAGTGGGTCTCTTGTAGGCAGCATATGTGTCAGTGTTGTTTTCTTATCCATTGAACCATCATACATTATCTGATTGAAGCATTTAATCCATTTACATTTAAAGTAATTAGTGGTAAGTATGTAGTTATTGCTATTTTACTATTCATATATTTATTTTTAAAGAAATTTCTTTAATAACATTCCTTCTAATACAGGTTTGTTTTTAGCTTTAGCTTTTTCTTTTCTGAGAGAAAATTCTTAAAATTATTTTAAAGTGGTGATTTTTTTTCATTTTCTGATCAATGATGGCAACAGCCACAAATGGATTTTTTTTTTCTGTTTTCACTTGTGTTTTATTTTTATGTCAGGTGTATTCTTTTTGTATTGGCCTAATGTGGTCAAAGACTATTTAAAAATAATTTTTAACATGGAAAATAAGACAGGAGTATTATAAAAGCATACTCTGCTTTTCCAGTTTGTTTTTTTTTAATGCTTGAGTTTACTGCTATCCATCTTGAAATTTCCTGATAAAGGGCAAGCCCATAAAAAGAGTCACCCATGATTTATGGGTGTAACACAGACCAAGCCTAAGACCTCTGCTGAAAATTGAGCTTGTCCATGTGTGGTGACCCAATAAATGGTTGTCAAAAAGGAGGAGTAAAGATGAGAGAATTATTGGCTAATTCCCTTACAAAATATTTTAAAGTTCTGACATTTTATTTATAATTGTTTCCTTATGATAGTTTAACAAGGCCAATAGAAAAACTCTAGCCTTAGAAAATTAAATGCTATCAACCATGGCTACTTTAGGCACTATAAAATGTTATCTGTCATTCAATTTATTAAATATGCTTATTGGTTAAGATTATACAATAATATAGAAACAGAGAAACAGGGGTTGTCCTTATTGACTATATTTATATGTCATATAGTACTAAAAATCATGATAGCTTTATGGGTGTCAAATTTGAACAAAACACAATTGATGTATTTGAACATCAGAAGTTATGTTCATGACCCCAAAATAATCACATAAGTCCTAAGATCAAATTTCTCAGATGTTGTTACCAAACATTCACATACTAATACTTACCTACATATTGAATTTTTAGTTCCTTTTCACAAATAAATCACACTATACTAATAGACTTGACCATATTGCCTCATTTATATAGAACAGATAATGATGCACCTACTGGTGCCAATGAGCTTGTGGTGGAAAATGTCCAAGTAGTGATTTTTAAATTTCAATCAGTAAGTAAGAAGAAAATACAGACTAATAAATAGATTATTAGAGAAATATAAATAAATGGATAACTTCAAAATCTATAAAGCCAAGAGAAGCACAGGGATGCTATGTAAGCATACTGGAAGAGCATGCAATCTACATTTAGGGAATCAATAAAAAGCTTGGGACTCCTAAGATAAGAGAGAGATAAACAGGATTTAGTGAGAGGAAAAATAATAACACATAAGACCAGAGGAAACAGCATGTTCATTCAGAGAAGAAAGACTGTCATATTCAACATTTAAATTAAAAAAAAAAAAATCAGTCTTACTGGCATATACTGAGAATTGGCCAAAGATGAAGTTGGCAAATTAAGTAAGAATCAGGTCATAAAGGACATTTTAAGCTATTTGATCATTTTCAAATTTATGTAAAAATATTGGGAATCTTTGAAATATTTTCAGAAGCAGTGAAATTTAACAGATAACTTAAATTACTTAATTCCTTAATTGTCTACCTCTCTAGTTTATGGAAAAGGCATTATTTAAATATGAGTATCATGAAGTTTCAAACTGTTATGAAAAAAACTAAGGGGCACATAATGAGACAGGTTTAATACCACCTGTCTTTACTGTGCTTTTGGTAATATTCTTGAAAAGGTCTAAGCTATACTTTTCAAAATAAATATATATTTTGTCTATGCATATTTATGTTTGCATGTATTAATGTGTATATTCATATAATAAATCACAAGCCCTGGTACAATAGCAAAATATCAAAGAGAAGGAAAGCCGAAAGTCAACATGCCTACCTTGAATTTCCTTTCAAGAAACTACTTTAAATATAATTGAAAATAATTCTTTTTGATTTCCTTAATCTATCTCCAAATCAAAATTTAGCTCTGACCTCATTTCATTCTCCGCTCCTTAAAGCAGTCATTTCATGTCCTTTGATCTCAGGATACTTATGAAACTATGTGTATATTTCTTAAACATTTATCATAGATATGAAAGTGCTCTAAATATGATCATATGAAATTAAAATCATACTTTACAGAAAGTTATACAAATGCGGAGACACAAATACTCTGTTTTTTTTTTTTTATTGTTTCATATTTCTTCTTGTTTTTCTCTTTCCAGAATAGATCCTTAAGAAATATATAGATACTAGAGGCCTGGTGCAGGAATTTTGCATGCATGGGGTCCCTAGGCCTGGCCAGCTATCAGGGCAGATCAGGACCAGGCCAATCGGGGCCTGCTGGATGGGGGGAAGGATGTAGGGAGGGACCATGGACTGATAGGGGCTTGCCAGTAGGGGGAAGGGTCAGGACATGGGAGGTTGGCTGCCCGCTCCAAGGAGGGAGCCGGCCCTCAGCCCCCCTGGGAAAGTGATCGCTTCCGCCGCCACCCATCCCAGTTCCCTGTCCCAGCCTGGGGCCCGAAGGCCCTGGCAGGGTTGGGAGAGGAGGCGATGGTCACCAGGCTGGGCACACTGACTACCAGGGGGCAGCTCCTGCATTGAGCATCTGCCCCCTGGTGGTCAGTTTGCATCATAGCGACTGGTCAACTGATTGTTCAGGTTGTTCGATTGTAATGGTCGCTTAGGCTTTTATTTATATAGATAACCATGGCCGTTTTTTAAATGACATTTTGGAAGATATTAATCACACACTCAGTCTTCTGTGCTGCTCTTAGGTTATATTTTTAGCTCAAATAATGTAACTTGATATTTTTTCTTAATAAAAAATATTTTAAAAGATTAAAAAATAATTTAAGAGCAGGTAGAGAATTCACAGTGATTGTCGGTTGTGCCTACTTACAAGTTTCTAAAAACTACAACATCTCATGGAATGAAATAATTTCCATACTTAATTCAATAATTTGGTCTGTACAGTCAGTGAAATATAAGCAAAGAACCTCAAAATCTAGAAAGGAATGGAAGGATTGAAACTACCAGCCACCCTAAGGCCATCTGGAGATCACTAGTAACATAAAGCTTTGATTTTTTTTTTTCAAGGCAAATGTCTTTACTTCAGAATTTTAATGTTTTCATGGACCCCACACAGGTTGAGGTACAGATACCAAACCAAATAAACCAATCAACTGAGATATGAAAGCAATCCCTTAGTGAGAAGATGAAATAGGAAAAGACTTTTCCTAAAGTTGTATTCATCAGCAATATTAAACTAGTTTTTGTTTGTTGGTTTTTACATCTTCCTTCTCATAAGTTTGTGATCTAAACTCAAGTCACTCAAGTCTTCTGGAAACCATTTGGCTGAGAACATCTTCTCAGTTGAGAATTCCTAGATTGTTAGTGCCCTCAGGCACTTGGGAAAAACAAACACTTATCATCCCTAAAATCTAAAAGAATTTCTCAGATAATTTTTTTTCAATCAGAAAATACATGGTGTGTTTTTAAAAATAAGTGTTGCAAATCAAGAACAGAAACAAAAACAATAGAATGAGATATACATACACTAAAATAATTAAATATTAGAATTACCAAACACGGAAAATAAAATAAATATTTATGTATTGACAGAATTAGAAGTGACATTAATAGAGACATTAAGAATCAGGTTATAAAGTCTGACTAGGCAAATTGCTGCAGGTGTGTGAGGGGTCAGGGACCCAGGGGTCTGCAACTCACTGTGGATTCCTGACTTCTGGCAGGGAATAATTCAGCTGCTAGCCAGCATCGAGTTTAAAGTGGCGAGTTTGTTAGTAACGCAATGGGACAGAGAGTGGCTACTTCACAGGCAGAGCAGCCCCTCCCTGGTGGGACTTACTTCTTTTATTGAGGCTCATTTAATTGAGGGGTAGGGTGTTCAATAAGAGGGAAAAATATTCAGGATTTTTCTGGGAAAGGGATGGAGACTTTTTGGAAGAGCCCTGTCAGCCACTTTATGTCCTTATATGAGCTTTCTGTTTTCCACCGTGTGGCTTGGGGTGCATCATTTAGTATGCTAATGTGAGCATAAAATAAGGCTATGGGTTGCCGTAAGGTGAAATCAGTCACTATGTTGGATTGGGCTGGTCTCCACTGGTGTAAAGTCATATGGGGGCTGACCTTTCTGTATCCTTGATAGTTCCTGTAGCCCTCATCGGTTACAGCCATTTCATCACATACTCTAACTCAAAATTGTCACCTAAAAACTACTGGTCCTACCTACAGGTGACACCAGTCATGGAGCTGCACTGCCGTGGCACCTAAAACCCTGAGGAAAATACATCATTCTGGATAGAAGAGTTAAAATAAAGAGATCCGGTGATCTCTATGTACGGAACTCCCATTGTTTTTTCTTTTTTTTTTCTTGGTTGGGGCCCAGATGGTGCCCCCAGTCATGTGGTACTATGCTGATTAAAACTCTGAGAGAAACCCATTTTTCAAACCAGGGGACCAGGAAAAGCAGCCTCTTGGAGTCAGAGTGTGTGTGCAAAGCAGATTTTCTAATGCAAACCAAAACACGTTCAGCTTACCCCTGAGCTATGCATATACAAACAAACCCAAAGCTGCCTGGCTAACGCTTTGAAACAGAAGCTTACCTGAGAACCACTGTCCAAGAAGCTGAGACAGGACTCTCAATCTGTACCTAAGGGTAGATTGTCTATGAAAACAAGACTCACCATTATCCAAAGATTTTAACTAGACTCAGACTCTGTACAACATACTACAAATATCTAAGACACAACCCCAAATTCACCAACATACAGAGAATCAGGAAAATGTTTAAGGGAAAAGATTATCAATAGATGCCAATGCTGAGATGTTCCAGATGTTGGAAATATCAGACCAAACTGTTATAACCATGCTTCATGAGGGAAAAATATGCCCTTAAAAGAAAGGTAAGATAGAAATTATTAGAAAATAAATAGAAACTATCAAATATAACAAATGGAAATGTAACAAATATCTGTAATACCTTTCATGACACAGAAAATTTTTAAAAAACTAAATAAATAATGATATATATTATAATAATGATATTCAAGATGCAATTTGTTAAAAGAGCAATTCTCCCAAAGCTGAAAATTTAAATGATCTAGAAGAGCCAAAATAACTTTTTAAAAGACCAAAATTGGAGGACTTCAACTGATTTCAAGAATCACTCTAAAGCCACTGCAATCAATAGAACGTGATATTATAAAATAATCTATGTATACATCAATGGAAGTGAATTAGCAATTCAGAAATAGATACATATTTTTTCCTAACAAAATTATATATTTATGTAAAAAGTCAACTTTGGCTCTTACCTGACATCATAAATAAAAATGAATTTGAGATGCATTAGTGACCTAATTGTGAGAGCTAAAACAGTAATATTTCTGGAAGGAATCATAGAAGAAAATATTTGAAACCTTAGACTAGGTAAATATTTCTTATATAACAAGCGCAAAACAAACATAATTGATGAACTGGAGTTTATCAGAATTAAAAACAGTTGCTCTTTGTTATACATTGCTAACAAAACAAATAAATGGAAAAATAATTGCAATACAAATATCTGTCAAATACTTGCATGTGGGATATGTACAGAATCCTCACAATTTAATAAAAACAACCCAAGTTAAAATTAGAATGTTTAAGTAGACACTTCACAAAAGAAGATATGTGGATGACAAATGAGCACTTGATAAGATGCTCAGCACCATTTATCATCAGGAAAATGCAAATTTAAACCACCATAAGTCTGTCTATATACCCATTAGAGTAGCTAAAATTTTAAAAATACTGACAATAAGAGTTGTTGGTGAAGCTGTGTAATAACAGAAACTCTCATGGTGGGAAAGCAAAAAGGTAAAATCATTTTGGCAAAGTTATTGGTTAGAATATAAAGTTAAACATACACCTGCCATATGTTCCAGCCTTTCCACTTCTAGTCACTTCCTCAAAAGAGCAGTTTGTGGAGCACTTTTCTCCCAGCATTCTTATAAGGCCTATAATATCTTTGTTATGGTATAGACAACACAGTTTGGAATAAATATTAAGAGACCATGCCAAGACTTTTGACATTTTCTTCATTAAAAATATATTTTAATTTAAAAGTATGACATTTTAGAATGTCAGAAATTTTCTTTTTAGTTCAGAAATTTTCTTTTGACCTGAAATTTTGGAAAACATATTTTATAGAATAAATTTTGTAAAACAATATATAGTACAAGAACATAAGAAACTTATTTTTACCTATGACATTAAAAAAAATCTTTATTGTTGAAAGTATTACATCTGTCCCCTTTTTATGAGTTTTATTCTTAAAATGCACATTAACTATTGTATTTCTACTATTTCCTGGAGTGTTGAACATTTAAAAATATGAGATAAAAGTATCAATATTTTGGAGCAAAATATGAGGTCATTAAAAACTTTATTCAAAACTTCAGTATCCTACAAGTTAAATATTCTCTTCCTATCTTAGTTTCTTTGCTTCACTAGTTTAGCTTTTTTTTAAAGCAAAGTTTTCATATGGACAATTTCTAATAGACCTTCCAGATACACAGCATCTTGTTAAAAATTCATGCCAGCCAGCATACAAGAAGGTCAGAAAATGCCTTTGAATTTATGCCGTAGTCTTTTCGATAATTCATTCAGGTTTTAAAAGGGAAAATCCTCATTAAGTAAAAGACCCAATGCTTATTAATTTATATGCTTAAGCAAGGGACACCACTAATTCATTTATTAAATATCAAAGATCATATGTTTTCACCCCTTGTCCTGGCTTCTTGGTTAATGGCCTTAAGCCAATATAGGTGAAAGTAAGGTATGGGGGTGGAGTGGGAGGGAGTCCAGTGACTGAGGTAGGTTTCTCATCTCATTTTTTAGCTTAATGAACTCTGGCACTTCTTTACATTCCTATGCAAAAGTACAGATGATACAATTTAAAGTGACTTTTTTTGTATAACTGTGGATTTTTCAATACTTGAGAAATGTGAGGTCATTGCTTAGCTGTAGTGGAGATGATTTACACAAGTGGAGGAAATGAATGTAAGAGAAGCAGTAATGGACTATGGAATTCCAGAGGCAGTGCTCCAGATTTAATACGTGGATACAGGTGATGCATTAAAATTTATTGCTCAAAGCATAGTAACTGGAGCTAATAGGTGTTCAGGGGACAAGAACATAATGCAGAGGAGGAAGAGGTTTTTGGTTAAATCAGGTTGAAAAATATTCAGTAAAACATAGATAGATAGATGATAGATTAGATAGATAGATAGATAGATAGATAGATAGATAGATAGATGATAGATAGATAGATGATAGATATGAACAGGTATATACATATGCATGCACATGTTTCCTTCCTGGCTAGTTGGCAGGTTGTGTGCATATTTGTTGTGTGTTTGTTTATTTTGTTGTGTTTATCAGTTAGGTTACTTTCATTGCAAACAAGAGAGAGGCATTGCCTAAATTAAGCGGAGTTGGAATATAATTGAAGTATATCCTATAGCTCAGAGAAGTGACAAGACTTGGCAAATACAGAAGTCAGGATCTGGTAGTAAGAATTTATCAAAAATTCTGTCAGAGAACCACCATGAAATTCATAAGCTCTGACTCCCTTTTGCTTAATTGTTTCAGCCTATGGTTTATTCAGGTTAAGATTTAAACCTATTGAATATAAATTTTACTTGGCCAATTTGAGCTACATATCCACCCCTTTTATATAGTAGGGTTCCTTTTATTTGCAATTCTACCAGGACTTCATATTATAGAGAAATAACTGCAGAAAACAGATTCATGTACTAATAATGTAGAAAACCACAAAAGGATTTTATATTTGTGAATATATAAAAATATCTTATTTCAGTGTTTATGCATTCTCATTCATTTACTTACATCATATATAGTGAAAATCTACTGAAAGGTACAAATACATTTTAAATATTACTATTCTGTTTAGGGTGTTTGCATAACTATAGAGTTTCACTGGCAACTTTGGCTAAATGAGTATAAAAGTAACAGGAAAAAACATCTCATATAACTGAGTATAAAAATTGTTATGGCTTTTGCCATATATTTCTGTTCACCTGATTTATTAGCCTTTTAAAATATTCAGAATTAAATATGTGCAACTGACATCTCTGTAAAGATTATGGTTAATTCTTTTTATAATCACACCTCAGGCATTTTATGAGCACTGGATGACTTAAAATCTGATGTGGGATATAGATCTTTCACTCATGCAATTTGATTATGGTCAGGAGGTCCTGAGCCATGGAAAGAACATCTATTTCCTGCTTAGTTTACTAAGGCAATATTTATATATAGTTATCTACAATTCAAAAGATTTTAAAAGGGAAATGCCAAAGCTTATTTCTCTTTCACAGCATGTTTACAGGCTCCAAAGATAAATGGAAGTCATTAAGAAGTTATACTCAACAATCTTATATTTCATTCATTCAAAGAAAGAAGAACTTGCTTAAGGCCATAATTTCTAAAGCTAGTCATGTGACAGACTAATACATTCTGATAGAAATTAAAGCTCTCTATCAGCTGTCAAATACAAACTTGTAAGATTGCATAAGGTGTACTTTTTATCTTTTATACACACACATACATTACTCCTAGTTGAAGTTCAGTAGTTCAGACTTAATTGCTTATAATTTTAAAATTGACAATATATATTACATTTTTATTGCAACCTAGAAAATACACTTCTACAATTTTATACTCTCTGTGATCATTTGAAATAAAATATAGAAGGAGAATGGTGATAAACATATAAATTGGCAACTATTTTCTTAAAACACACACACACAAAACAACTGCCATATTAGAAGATTAGAAGCCCTTGTAATTTCATTTCTCATATTAAATAGTTTCATAATCCTGAGCAAATTGCTTACTCCTTTGAACTGTGTGTTAAATAAATGTTAGAGTCATAAGAAAGCTAGAAGGAAAGATTGTCCAAATCATCAGCACACTGCAAGCAACCAACCTGAACTATTTCTCAAAGGAAGTCACTCTATATTTTTGGTTGAAAACTTAGAGCTATAAGAGAGGTCCCTGCCTTAAGGACAGGATACTCATTGCATTGAAATATGAAGCTTGATTTGAGGTTAGATATTAGCCTAACACATCTTTTCTTCTAGTTGTGTTCATTGCATTCACATGAAAAACCTTCAAACACCCTCTGGCATGACAGCCCTTTAATATTTGAGGATGATTGTCATTGGTGACCGTCATGGAATTCTCACACTATTTTCCAAGTTAAAAATTTCTGGCTCATTGAATTCTTGTTTTTTATATCACCACACTTCAAAATCTTTCCTTGTCCTCTTCATTCTTTCTTGATAAACTCTTTTATAACAATACCGTAAGAAATTGACATCTAGAATACCAAGTCCAATATGATTTGAGCAGAATGAGAGCAACACATATTCTAATATAGGGACTACTCTTTTAATGCAGCTAAACTTACTTTAGGGAAAGTTGTTTTGTTTTAATAGCCACAACACTCCAATGTTCACATTGAACATGCAAGCTGCTAAAGTCCCACATCTTTTAACACATAAATTGCTAAACTGCAAGATTATTAGTTTAATCAGGTAGAAATCAAACTGCTCTTATTATCATGTAGTACTCTTCTTTTTCACTTTTTAAAATCTTCCTGCAATATAATCAAGACTTGTTGAATGCCTTGTTAAAATCAGCGTTCAACCTTTCTTGTCTTGATATTAGTCTGCAAATTGTATCAGAAAATAAAGTAAAATTGGACCTTAGTATTAAATAACTAGAGGCCTGGTACATGAGATTCGTGCACTCAGGGGGGTCCCTCAGCCCGGCCTATGCCCTCTCCCAGTCCAGGAGCCCTCGGGGGATGTTCGACTGTGTTAGTGCTGCTGCGGAGGCGGGAGAGACTCCCGCCACTGCCACTGTGCTTGCCAGCTGTCAGCTCGGCTTCTGGATGAGCAGAGCTCCCCCTGTGGGAACACACTGACCACCAGGGGGCAGCTTCTGAATTGAGTGTCTGCCCCTGGTGGTCAGTGCTGGTCATTCAGCAGTTCGGTCGATTTGCATGTTAGCCTTTTATTATATAGGATTGTGCCCGAAAACAGTATATTAAATAATCTTCTCTATTAAGTGTGTTCTTCCTGGGGCAGGTTCTCACCTAGGAGTTTAAAGAACATACTTATGCCCAGGCCCCACCCAGATCAACTGAATCATAGTCTATGCCAGGGGGCCCTGAGCATAATATATATTAAAAACTCCCCAGGTAATTCTAGTGATTTCTAGTGATTGCCCAAAGGAAGGCATAATACTTTGGTTGTACAAGTTGATTTTAGCTGAATTTCAAATTATATGGTACACTGATTTTAATAATTATTAATTGAATAATTAAATGTTATTAATTAAATGATATTGAATCATTATCTTTTTAATTATAAAATTATATTCCACTAAATATAATTTATAAATTGGGCGCCTCAGTTTGGCATTAGCATTTATTTAACACTTTTTAGTAACATTTGCTAATAGCCCTATTTAAAAACAAAATAAATTCAAAACCAGAGTTCTGGCAGACTGAAGAATGTAGAAAAAATTTTTTTGACTTTTTTGTTTGTTTGAAGTTTTACATATGTCTCCTTTTTCCCCAATTGAGCCCCCCACCCCAGCAGCTCCCACCCCTGAGGGCAAGCCCCACCACCCCAGTGTCTGTGTCCATTGGTTATGCTAATATGCATACATACAAGTCCTTTGGTTGATCTCTAACCCCCTTCCCCTGCCATTTGTATATCACATGATCTCACTCATATGTGGGATATACTGGCCAAAATAAACTGATGTAGAAAGAATTTTAAAACACAGTTTTGTGTTTATTATATTCATAATAATATTTCTACTAGCAGTATGTGGTGCTTGGTTTCTATTTATAGAACTAATCAACACTTTCTTTTAAAAATACATTCTTTATTGATTTCAGAGAGGAAGGGAGAGGAAGGGAGAGATAAAAACATCAATAATGAGAGAGAATCACTGATGGGCTGCCTCCCACACTCCCCACACCTGGGATTATGGCCACAACCCAGGCATGTGCCCTGACTGGGAATCAAACCATGACCTCCTGGTTCATAGGTTGATGATCAACCACTGAGCCAAGCGGCAGGGCAATACTTTCTTTTTAAAACAAATACTGACAACTGCAGAAATAGCTGAAGTCCTGATAGTTATGTAATGGACTGACATTTGGGAAGTCTTTGTTTCTAAAACTCTATCTCTTCTTTTAGAGATATCAGGAGGATATTTTTCAGGTCTTCTATTTTAGGTTTCTTCAAAATTGCACTGTGAGTATTTCTGGAGTAGTACTTAGTGAACTTGAAAGTCATTTATCATCTAGGGCTGGACACAAGGCTTTTGAAAAGAGCCTAGTTCTTGCTTAGTGTCTCATCTCCTGTGTTGGGTTTCAATAACTGTGATCATCAGATTTTAGCTCAACAAATCAAACATTGATTCTAGTCTTGTCCCATTTCAATGAATTTCTTAATTGTTTCATTTCTTTAAAAGAGTTCAATCAGGGTAGAAATTGCATAATTCTACTTTACTTTTCATTATCTTTCCCAAATTGCAGGTTTGTGTTTTCTTATAGTCACACCCAGCATTATATGTGAAAGCTCTGTTGGTCTTTTTTGTATTATTTTAAAATTTTACTGTATTTTAGAATTTAGTATATTATAATTTTATGTCACTATTTTAAATAGGAGCTTTTAAATAAATCACTTCTGTATATATTTTCTTTTTTCGTCAGCCTTAATTATTAATTTTTCATAGCATTTAAGAGATGGAAAAAAAGTTTCAGATCTTAAATCTTATCTTGGAGATCATCCTATCAATATTCTTAATTTGCAGGTAAAGCATGTGAGAGCTAAGGAAATAGTTGTAAATAAAAGCTATTTGTCCCACACTTTTCTCATTGTAGTAATTTCTGATTGTGTGTGCGTGTGTGTGTGTGTGTGTGTGTGTGTGTGATCTCACATAGTCATGAATCTGTTGTTACCTAAAGCAAAGTTTCTCAACTTCAATTCTATAGACGTTTTGTGCTGGATAATTGTTTGTTGGGACTGCCCTGTGCTTTGCAGGATGTTTAGCAATATTCCAGGCCTCTACTCACTAGAAGCCACTAGTATCCCAAAGTGGTGACAACCATAAATGTCTTCAGACATAGCAAAATGTCATGGGGGCAAGTGGAGGGGCACAATTGCTCCTGGATGAGTACCACTGCTCTAGAGATTTGGTTAATAGGACCACACCTTTTTCTGTTTCCCAAAAGCTATTTTCTATGCTTCTAAAGCCTCAATTATAGTGTCAACAGCATTCTGTTCTTTGGAGATCACAAAGTTTTAGAAGGCGTTAGGAAACCTTTTTTAATGTTATCATTTATCATATCATTTCCTCTAAATTTTCCCCCATATGAGAAAACTAGATCCTCCAGTCTCTTTCTAATATATTTAAAAGGGAATTACTATCATGTCAAAATAATTCAAGAATTTATCTTATATTGAGCTTTCTTAAAATGGAATTCCTAGATAAACACTATTACTAAGACACCTTGTCACTTTGCTTAGTTGTAATCTTTAGTAAGAAATCATTGTGGTTGATCAGGCAAATGTAGTATATTCCAAAGTAGAATGCCTTTGATATCTTTTTCTCCCCCTAACCAAGTGGTTTTTTCCCTTTAAGTGAATTTACAAATTATTATACATTATCTTCATGTAAAAATCTACCTTTCTCTTCTTAGTAGGATTGCTATTCCTAAGCATTGTCTAGCTATCATTATAACAATTTAGATTAATATCCCACACTATATTTGTCTTCATCACTTTAAGATTTAATATTTATCTCATTATAGAAATATAAAATCATTTAGAAATATAAAGGCATTAAGTTGCATTCTAAATACACAGTGCTTTTTTCCTTAAAAAAGTAGGTATCTACACTACTGTTTTTCTTCTCCTTATTTTACTTGATATACATCATGTTATTTATTATTGAGATTTCTTCATGGTATTCACTTTTCCTCCTGAAAAAATATGTTCTCTCCAGACCCCTGAGATATACTTTGTTGTTCAAGAGCTAGTGATTTTATTAGAATAATCATGGTCCAAAACAACCAAATCTTGTTCTTTGATGCCATTTATGCAACCAGCTGTTCATTTCTCGTGTCTTCTCGTCTCTTCCAAAGGTATGACCTTCAAATGGATAAAAGATGAAAACACCACCTGGACTCCAAGCCTTTCAGTTATCTACATAATACTTGAAAGCCAGTAGTGACAGACTCGAGGTTTTGTAAACTCCAATATTAGCCTCAGGTGTTTTATATCAGCTGGGTAAAAGGTTAATGACTTTCTAATCCTGGAGGAAATCTCTTGCTTATATCTTAATTGTATGCTCCATCCCCTGATCATCATATTAGCCCAGAGTCCCTTGCCCCTGAAGAGAAAGTACCAATCTCCCTATTTGATCTCTTCTCACAAGTATTCTTCAAACCTGGCTAAATTTTTATACTGTCACGTGAAATATGGAACGTTAATTATTCAGAAAAGCCAGACTTACTTTTGGTAGAAATATCTTCCGGCACTATAGAGTTTCATTGATACATATTTTTACTTTACCAATATTCTGACACCCTTTGGTCTCCTTTACCTGCTGAGTAGCCTTTTTATCAACGTGTGGCTTCTTGGATTACTTCCCTGTCCTCTCAGAATAAACTGACCCTAAATTTAACACTGTTAACTTTTGTAATTTCCAGCTCACATTTGTAATCCTTTATATTAGAGAGTTTCTCACATAGTAAGAAAAAGTTAACATATAGCTAACAGGTGTTTGGAGATTATTTTGTTACCAAATTAAGGGGTTCATTTGCCTGCATGCTGCAATGCCCTATCAAATGCAAACAGGAATTAAAGGTCTAGGAATAAGATAATGGCATTATGCCCAGAGTCACAGGTGAGCTTGTGCTCAAAGTCTTGTCTCTCTGATGGCCCCCATAGAGACAGGTTATATATGGAAAAATATTACTCATGGTGATTAAGGGAGTGCCAGTCTTGGGCTCTGCTGACTGTTTGGACCCCGGTGGGAATTAGTTAATCATTGTATCAGGTCCAGATGTCAACTAGCATTGGTCTGTCTAGTTTCCTGAGAGTGTGGTAGTAGGATTCTTCCCCTTTGATGAACCTGGGGCTGAAATACAACTGAGATCAAGCTGTTATCTTTCGTTTGATGACACTGTTTAAGTAGTCAACAGGCCTGAAGCTTTGTTCTGAAGACAGTTAGATGCTGACCAGAATCTGATATCCTAAGTGGCTTCATGTTTAAGGAAGGAAGTAGAAGGATGGAAAGGAGAAAGGGTCATGTTAATGAAATGGAGTCTTTACATAGTTATAATTCCTTACTGCTCTTTACTGCCATTCTTCTTAAAAAAAAAATGTTTTAGTTGGTTTTTAGAGAGAAAGGAAGGGAGAGGGATAGAGAAATACAGACATTGATGAGAGAAACATCATCCATGGGCTGCCTCCTGCACACCCCCTACTGGGGATCAATCCCGAAACCCAGGCATGTGCCCTGACTTGGAACTGAACCAGTGATCTCTCAGTTCATGGGTCAACACTCAACCACTGAGCAACACTAGCTGGGCTTCTTCCATTCTTTACAGCTCCTCCAAGAAGTATTTCTTACTTTCCCTCAGTCTTTCCTTTATCCATTCTTTTCACACATAATTGTGGAGTGGTTACTATGTTTCCATCGCTGTTGTAAATTCTGAGGATTTTGCTGAGAACAGTATGACAAGGAATCTGTTCTCTGGATACTTAGTGTAAGAGGAGGTAGACAGAGGGTAAGATAAAATTAAATACAGTCAATAATTTTATACAATGATGAATGCTATGTAGGAAATGAAATAGGGTGATGTAAGGTAGAAAGTAAGAGGGTCCCTGGAGGCTTGAGAATGCTGCCTTGAATAAAACTTAGCCAGTTCTGTCTTTCTGATGACCAATACACAAGTACTAACATGTTAGCCAATAGTGTGCCTTATTCAGGCATAGCCACATCTCCTTAAATAGCAGCAAATAACTTCAGTACTTCAAATTGGAGCTGAATCTTATATATGTCCATTTCTTTACTATTCCTGCGATTTATTTCAGATTTTGGAATAGATATAAAATTCATACAAACCTAAAAATACAGGTAAATATCCCAAAACAAACTTAGGTGTCAGAAAAACACACAAAACATTTTGCTCTCAAGTGGCTACATGCTAATTGTGGGTTTAGGCCAATTTCCCTAATTCTTGAAGCCTTAATTTCCTCAGTGATAAATTACTGCAATTCTAAGTATGTCATAGATTTAGAGTGAGTGAAGGTAAAATGGATATTTAACCTATAATACATAGCTTAGCATTCAGCATATGATAGATAAAATATAATAATGAATGAATACTAATATAAGAATTTGTACTCACAACTGTAAACCTATTTTTACCAACTCCTGTATGGGTTATTTCTTATTTTTATATGTTTGTGTTGTTACTACTTTGGTCTAGAAAAATTTTAGGGCAGAAATATTCACTTGTGGTAATAATAGGAGCTTGATTTTTCTAGCACAGTCCCAGATTCATAAATTTAATTTCATTTTTAAACTATCAAGTCTGGCTTAGATTCTCTTATTTTTTTTTTGTTTGAAAAAATATGACTAAATTATAGATACCCCAAGCATATTGTACTCTGTATGTTGATAAATAGGCCTTGCTTTTCCTGCTTTTTTGGCTGGCAGTACCATCTTCTGTGCAGATGATTTAGAGGCCAGATGCACAGCAATTTGAGATGTAGATGCCCCCTACTGTGAAGCAATTATTGCCCTAGAGGCTCTTATCCTGCCTGGTTATAATTTTGTTATAAAGCAAACACACTTTTTACTGTGGAATATAAATCAACCTGGAGCAACAGAATCATTAAGGATGCAAATTTACATAACCATATTGGTAGACATGTTGTAATGGTCTGCATCATAGCATTAATGGCAACAAATAAAGTCTAGGGTTTTCTCCAACCACATTCATTATTGATGGAAGCTTATTTGCCAATCCCCATTCTATGTTCTTGTTACTCAAAATGCAGAAAACATTCCAGGAAAAGGTTTTAAGAAATGAGCCTAGATGAATCAAGTAAAATATTTAAAATGCTAATAAGAAGTCTTGGAAATTATATGCTAATAAAAAAAGAAGACATATGTAGAGTTTTAGGTAAAAAAAAATGTATTGAAAGAAGATGGGTTTGAGGTGAAAATGAGTTTGTGGTTTGGCCATGTAACATCTGTTCAAGTCCTATCTTTGAAAATAGAAATATGGGCTAAGGAGATTTTGATTATCTTTTTCTCTAATGATAACCTAAAAACAGAAAAGTGTGCACAAAATTTGTAGCACCTTTAAATATGTAATCAACTTTAATTACTGTTTTAGCTAAATATTTGTATATTTTAAAGGGTTTGAGGAAGTCTGGATTTCCCTTGAATGTATGGATAAACAGAGAGACCACTATAGAAAAAATTCAATTAAATTTTGATTTTTAAAGAAGTCCATATTTGTAAAACTTCAAGTCAGATTAAAGGTGAAAGAGGACTTTGAAATTATAGGTTAGACTGGTGAACACAGAAATTTATTTTGTAACATAGCACATAATTATGTTTTTATTTCCTGCTTCTCATGAGAATCAAAGCTTCTAGTGAAGGAAGAGGTTTTCTTCCAAAAGATTCTTTTTATAATAGATGCCATAAATTCAGATTTCTAAACTTATTTTATCTAAAGGCCAAGGCATTATTTTCATGAGTGATATATACAAAACTCCTAAAATAAAAAGTTTATAGTTTTGGATACAAATATTAGAATAATTTTGAAATAAAAGAGCCAACATCAGCAAAGTCACTTTTTTTATTTATTTAATATCAACAAGACAGCACAAGAAGGATTCTTACGCATAAGTTAACAACTTGCTTCTCTGGTGATCATTCATCATGAGGAAAAGCAAAGGGGGTGGGATCAGTAAGGAAATAATGAAGAAAATATTCCTAAGCATTTTCATTTGTCAGCTACATTTCCTGCTGATCAAGCTGGCTGTTATGAATGGCTAATGAGAAGAAAATGAAGCTTGAAGTGCAAGAAAACAATTTTTAAAGGTTTGTCTTCTTTTCATTAGACTGTACCATGGGAGTACAAAAATAGAGGAGAAAAAAGACTGAACATCTTTTTAGCTTCAAATGGCTTGTTTACATTAAAAAGAAATAGTACGGGGTCTGGCATGTCATCAGCTTAGAGGCTGCCACTGTTTTCTAACAAATAAAAGCTGTGCAAACTAAAACATCAACAACTTTTGTTAGATCTATAAGAAAGTTGGGTCTGAGGGCAGACTGTTGCCACCAAAACTGGAGAGACAGACAGGCAAGTATCAAGAATCACCATTTTGAGGAGAACAAACTCTTGAGCTGAAATCTCTATGGGAACCAGTGCTGGGGTAAGGAAAACTAAGCTGTAGCTGACTGACAATTGCTGGAGGGTCTTTGTGGATAAACTGGAGAGTTAAAAGCTTCGAAGAGACCTAGCCATTGGGGACACCACACACTTTTGTGAGTTTTACCTCCTGGAGATTACCAGTCCTCATAGTAAATATAAAATAAAGATCCCCTTGTAATTCCAGAACCTCCTTTTTTTTTTTTTTCCTTAACAAGGTCTGCTCTTAGGAAAAACAAGTGTAACTTGCTGATGTTTTACCAGAGCCTCAATGACCTGGGAAAACGGAAATAACCAAACCCAGCCAGCTCTAGCTTTCTACATGGAGGAAGGAAAAGACACAATTCCATCTCACTCTAACCATCCTGTTCCAACTAGGAGGGGAGGAGGAAGAAGGGGTGAGAAGCACTTGTGAAGTTCATAGTCTAGAGATACAGGCTCACTAACAGACTGAGACCTGATCATAGGACTATAGAATGCCTTCTCTTTCTCACATATTACTGAAACATTACTAAAAGCCTATTTACATTTCCTTTTACTCAGTCAATCATGCCTAGTTATCAAGAAAAACAACTCCAAGGCATACCAAAAGGCCAAACACATAGTTTAAAGAGAAAGCATCAGCACCGGACTCAAAGGACAGGGACTTGGAATCTTGAAAAGTCAAGAATAAGTAATTTCTGCCCTGACCGGTGTTGCTCAGTGGATAGAGCCTCGGCCTGTGCCCTGAAGGGTCCCAGGTTCGATTCCGGTCAAGGGCGTGTACCTTGGTTGCGGGCACATCCCCAGTAGGGGGTGTGCAGGAGGCAGCTGATCGATGTTTCTCTCTCATCAATGTTTCTAACTCTGTCCCTCTCCCTTCCTCTCTGTAAAAAATCAATAAAATATATTTTAAAAAAATAAGTACTTTCTCAGACAAACAAAAATTGAAGAATTTTGTTGCCCATAAGCCTGCCTTTCAAGAAATGCTAAAAGAAGTTATTTAGAGAGAGAGAAAATGATAAAGTTCAGAACCTTGGATCTATATAAAGAAAGAAAGAATACTGGAAAATAAATAAGTGAAGTTGAAATAAAAAGATACTTTTTAAAATTCTTAATTGATTTAACAAATAACTATTCAAAATAATATCAACTATATATAAATATATAAATATATATGATATATATGTATATAAAAATATATATATGATATATATATATATATATATATATATACAGTACATACTGGTACATATATGCTCAGGTATATTTATATATAGGTGAAAATGATCACAAAAATACAAAAGATGGGAGAAAGAAATTAGGACTATTTTGTTATTATAAGGTATTTATACTGCCTGTGAAGTAGTATAGTGTTAAAAATTAGGGAGAAAAAAATTGTTTGCCGAGGACATGATGGTCTAAATAAAAAAAAAAATCTGAAAGAATCAACAAAAACACTCCTGGAACTAATTAGTTATTATAGCAATTTTGCAGAATACATAGTTAATATACAGAAATCAATTGCTTTCATATATAACAAGTATGAATAAGTGAATTTTGAAATGAAAAGTAAAATGTTCATTAGCAGCCCCCAAATCAAATACTTAGTCATAAATCTATCAATAGTAGATCTATATGAGGGAACCTACAAAACTCGGAGAAACAAAATCAAAGAAGAAATGCATAAGTGGAAAGATAGTCCACATTCATAGATAAGATGTCAATTGTCAATTGTCAAAATATCAGTTCTTCCCAACTTGATTGCTAATTTCAGTGCAATCACAATCTAAATCACAGCCAATTACATTGTGGATATTGACATACCTATTCTAAAGTTTATATGGAGAGACAAAATAGGCAAGATAGCCAACAAGATATTGAAGGATTAAAGCTAAGTTCAAGGTCTGGCACTGTTTGACATTAAGACTAACTATAGTGCTATAGCAACCAAGACAGTGTGGTATTGGCAAAACAAAGACAAATAGATCAATGGAACAGAATAGAGAGACCAAAAATAGATCCCTTTGAGTATAATTGATTAATCTTTGAAGAAAGAGCAAAGGCAATGCGATGGAGCAAAACCAGTTTTTTTCTAACAATAGTACTGGAAAAACTGGACAGTCATAGGCAAAAAAAGTTAATCACAGACCTTAAATCCCGCACAAAAACAAACTCAAAATGGATTACAAACTTGAATGTAAAACTATAAAATTCTTAGAACATCCAATATAATAAAAGCCTAATATGAAAATTGTCCCCTCAACTGGAGTTCTCCTGGGAGTTCCACCAGTCGCTATGACGCACACTGATCTTAGTGTTCCTTAGGGTCTTCATTTCCTTAGTAAATTTCCCATTGTCATGTAAAACTTATATTAAATAAATTCACATGTTTTTCTACTATTCATTTGTTTTTGTCAGTTAAATTTTCAGACCCAGACAGGTACCTTACACATAGAAGAAACATGTATTATGGGGAAGAAGAGAATATGTGTCAAAAAAATAATTCAAAATTAACCAAGTGGTTTTGAAAGTAATATTAAATTTAATTCTATTCATAAATTATGGCTGCATCCTATAAATGTACTTCTTTATGGTAGAATATTTAATTACCTGATAAACTGTAATGGCTACTCTGCTGCAATAATCAAGTCAATAATCTGCAATTTTTAAATTCCCTAAATGTGCATTAAAAGGATACATACACTATAACAGCTCCAAGAATTTTTGGTCTATTGGACCATTGGCCTGAAATTTACAAAGTTGTTAAACACGTATGTACTGATAGGCTGGAAAAGCTTTTGCACCAAGTCACTGATCTGTTTCTTCAAAATGCTTGAGCATATTCACATGAAAGATCATGTTTTTTCTCTTTGTTTGCTTTTAAACAGCTATCAGTATATAGTTCTTTTAGAGCAGAAGGATCATGTCCTATTTTTTTCAGTAATGTGTGCAACAAATATTAATATAAGTTGTTGTTTTTTTTAAATATATATTTTATTGATTTTTTTACAGAGAGGAAGGGAGAAGGAGAGGGATAGAGAGTTTGAAACATTGATGAGAGAGAAACATCGATTCAGTTGCTTCCTGCAGACTCCCTACTGGGGATGTGCCCGCAACCAAGGTACATGCTCTTGACCAGAATTCAGGTCAACGCTCTATCCACTGAGCCAAACCGGTCAGGGCTTAATATAAGTTTTAATGGGCCCAGTGGATATATTATTATACTAGTAGGAAAACATCTATATCTATCTATATATCTATATCTATATCTATATCTATATCTATATCTATCTATTAATATATCTATTAATATATCTATTAATATATCTATATCTATATAGTTAATATGCAAAGTGTCCCCACGGGAGTTCAACCAGAAGACTGGAAGTTTTATTGCTCACTACGATGTGTGCTGACCACCAAGGGGCGGCACGGAATGAAGGGAGGCTCCGGCCAGGGGCCAGCAGCCAGAGAACGGAGGCCCTGATCAGCCTTGATTGCTGGCCAGGCCTAGGGACCCTACCCATGCACAAATTTTGTGCACGGGGTCTCTACTGTTTAAATAAACAAATGAATATTTATGCTTTTTGACAAACCATAAATCTTATATTTGGGTCCACCTTTGTGTCCCATAGTATATTTCACTATAACATTCTATTCCTTCACCCATGTATTAAAACTACTCTGCTAATCAGTAGTCACAAAACTGCTTAAACAATTGTATACACCCCTGTTCAGGTCCATGAAATTATGTCCAAAATCCTCTTTGGGACATTATTTGTATCTTTATTTATCTCCTATTTAATCATGACTTGTATTTCATATATTTTTGATCTGTCACCTTTGTACTATTTCTTCACCCAGAATCTTTCTTATTTACAGGCCAGGCCTCGTCTTCCTTTACAAAGCACTAAATAATTATTTGCTATACAGTATTTTGCTATATTAAAAACTTTCAATAAATTAGTTATTGGCAGTCTTGGCAGCATTTTTTTCCTATAATATTAATTTATTTTTTCTTGTGTTAAATTATTCAAAATGCCATATCCACATGACACAATATTATTAATGATGTTATTAAAATAATTATCAATTAATTTAATGATTTAATAATTATTACCATATTCATCTCATCCGTTTATACATTTGTAAATAAAATATGTAGAACTACTTAAAATTTTTATTGCAGCTACAAATAGGTGTGCAAAGGTAAATTATACTAGTTTTACTTTTTTTAATTTTTTAAAGAGAATGTTCAATTAGTTAAACTGGATAAAAAACTTGAACTATTCCAAACTTCAATTCGAACTCTGGTGTCTCCATTTTCCCTATACTCTAAAACACTTTAGAAAATGACCAAATGCTAAAAATAATCTATAACACCATGTATTTTGTTGGTTTGTTTTTCTTGTTAAAATCACAGTTCAACAATATTTGTTTTGTTTTTAACATTTGTTGAATATTTTTGAAATAGGTCTGTAGTTCTCTTTATTGCTTTATTAATTGAATCCATAGTGAGACATACAATAAAGAGAAGTGAGAAAAAAGGTTTCTAAAGCTATTTTGTCAAAAATTTGCATTTGAATGTCTACTAGTATTATCATTATACTGTATATGTAGAGGATTTCATTTATTTTACACTAAAATTTTGTTCTTGTATTATTATTCAATGCCAGTTAATGGAATTATTATTATTATTATTATTATTATTATTATTGGTTAATCCTTACCCAAGGATATTTTTTCCATTTATTTTTAGAGAGAGTAGAAGAGGGGGAGGGATGGAGGGGGAGAAAGAGACAGGGAGAACATAGATGTGATAGAGAGAGACATCATTTGGTTGCTTCCCTCACACACCAGGGATAGAATCTGTAAATTAGGTACTTGCCCTTGACTGGAATCAAACCCATGACCCTTCAAGTGCCCAGGCTGACACTCTAACCACTGAGCTATACTGGCCAGGGCACTAATGGAATTATTTTGACACTCAAACATTTAATGCAGAAAATAATCCAGGTCAATTGAAGATTTTATGTTTTGTCCCCCCCCCCCCCCCCCCCAATGGGCTATAGCAGTTTAACATCTGTCACAATTAGGAAGACTTAGGAATCAAATGCATGAGCCAGTTTTTAATAGTGCTTTAAAAATAACAGTGATTTTCAGAATATATAAATAATTTTAATTAGGCCTCTAGATTTCTAAAGGCAGAATTGCTGATCTTTTGAACCCTCTGTTGATAAGCATCTTGAAGCAGGTCAAAATTCGCCACATAATTATTTGGCAGTATTCCAGTACATGCATTTTGGGAAAGTATAATATTGACTTTTATTTCTTCTCCTCTGGGTGGTAATAGAACTTGGAATAGCTGAGAACTGTGTTACATTTTTGTCAGCCAGGACCTTCGTGTCTTCTATGTTATTTAAACTCTACTAAAGAAAGTAAAAATGGCCATTCTGTTTCCAGTTGCAAAAATATTTCTACTGGGCATTAAATTTATGCAGTTTTTTTTTCATTCTTACTACATACGTCCATTTTGATTTTTCAGTTTTTTTCTTTCTTATTCTAGTAGTCATGCTAGAACCCCAATAATAGAATAAAACCAAGCAGCATCATCCAAATTATAATCTTAAAAATCAAAATTGCATTTCCATCTATTTCTTTTCTGGTGAACTTAATGGGGGTTAAATTGAATCGGTGGCAGGTCTGTCCTCAGATCTGCCCAATATCAGTAGCTGGCCTGCCATACATAAGCAGTTCCCAAAGCTTTAGTGGATTCAGCATAAAACTAAACTCTTACCTCTAGCCAGAAAAGGATTTTTTTTAAGTACTTTGCTATATGCTGATAAAGGAATTCTAAGACTTTAAATCTTGCATTATTTATGCACTACACAGCCCATAAAGAAAATGATCTGCCATAGTAATAAAGATGAGATAATAAATTCTTTAACTTTAAGGTAACAAAATAAAAAGGCAATGACCTTTAGCTAATAATCTCTTGCAAGAAAGGTCAATAACTGACAGGGAAAAAGAAAGGTAAGTTTTAAGTCTATTACAAAAAAAATCTAACTTTGAAAAGGTTTTTATTTTTGTCAAATAGAAAATGGGTCTAAAGTTATAGCATTAATAAAGTATGTAGTATTGCATGCTTAAATGATCAGATATAAGAATTAATATAGTAAACCATGATATTGGATATTAAAGAAAATTAGAAGCAATAAAAAGGTAACAAATTACAAGATAAAAGGAAAACATCTTAAATATCATCTAAAACCATATGATTTTTCAGAAAAGAAAAAAAATGTTCAGAACACAACAGGATTAGGTAACAATTTAGAAACTGATGGACCTATGTTGAGAAATAAAAACACTCATGTTAAAATAGATTTTTTTCTATATCTCTAGAAACTTTCTGTTTCTAAAATAGTGTAAATATCACAATAAATATGAGCCAACTTGTTTTTGTTTTAAACAGTTAAAGCCACTTAGAATTTTTGATTGTTTTAAAATTGTTTATGCTCTTAATTAAAGAAAAACTAAACAAAAACACTTTATATGGTCATTTAAATGGCAAGCCATAGCACATGAGCTTCTACATGACCTTTAAAAAAAAGACAAACTTAATTTTCAGTGGCCATATAGATTTTTTTTTTCTACAAGAAGAATCAACGTTTTTAGTCAGATTCATACATCTTACTTTGTAATTTACATTAAGATCATGTGTATCACAAAAAAGGCAGTTCTTTTAGCTTGTAATTCCAGTCAAAATTACAATCAGCTAGTAATAAACAAAAAAAATATATTTCCTTATTTAAGCTTTATTTAAAAGCCTTATTTAAGCTCTATCTACTGCACATTATAATATATACTAGAGGTCTGGTGCACAAAATTTGTACACAGAGGGGTGGTTCCCTCAGCCTGGCCTGCACCCTCTCGCAATCGGGGACCCCTCAGGTATGTCAAGCAGTCAGCCATCCCTCTCACAATCTGGGACTGCTGGCTCCTAACCACTCACTTGCCTGCCTGCCTGATGCCCCTAACTGCTCGCCTGCCTGCCTGATCGCCCCTAACCCTTCTGCCTGCCTGCCTGATTGCCCCGAAAGGCCTCTACCTTGGTCCCCGCTGCCACGGCTTCATTGGGAAGGATGTCTGGAATGATGTTCATTCAGCTGTCTGGTCTAATTAGCATATTATACTTTTATTATTATAGACTAGAGGCCCAATGAATGAAATTCATGCAAGAGTAAACCTTCCTTCCCCCAGCTGCCAGCACCGGCTTCCCTCTAGCACCTGGGACTGGGCTTCTCTCTAGCCCCAGCTTCGTCCAGAAGGATGTCTGGAATGATGTCCAGTCTAATTAGCATATTACCCTTTTATTATTATAGATACTATACAAATGTAAGTTATAAGGTAACCCCATATATTAAATATATTACTAACAGCAATATTTATAATAACACAATATGCAAATACTTGAAAAATATAGAGAAATAAATATTACCAAGCATCCAAAAGGATTTTTTTGAGGATAGATGAACAATAAATTTAGCACAGAGTATCATGACAGCTGCCATAGAAAAGGAAAATATTTTAGGTTAATATATTTCTCATTGTTTGGTACAGGAAGGCAGTATGTCTGCTCAGGAACTGAATTTAAGTGGGAAAGTACTAAATGAATACAGGTTTTAGAATTATTGAAGGGCATAATATATGATATTGTTAGCATGTTTTTGAGAAGATAGCAATATTTTCAAAATGCTGGGTTGCATGTCTCTTTGAACCTCTGCCTCATAACATATTGGGATCCCTACCAGTTGTCAGCATTGATACAGGTATCAGTGTTTAAAGAGAAAGAAGAAAAGATCACATTAAGTCAGTGACTCCTGAGTTTATTTGCCAGGTATGGAAATGTATACCAGTGAAAAAGTTCACTCAGCAATTCTTTGAGGGGGAAAAACATCAAGATTTTTACTTGACAAAAAAGAAGGAATTTGTTGTGTTTTGCTAGGTTATGCAAAGTATACCTTGCACCTTGGATTGGAAAGAATGAATATATGCTAGCCAGTGGGAAAGGGGGTGGGGAGAGATGAAGAAGGACACATGGGAATAAATGGGGACAGAAGGAGACTTTACTTTGGGCAATGAGCGCAAGATGTTATTGACTGAATGGTACCCCCTCTGGAATTTCTGTGCTGAAGCCTTAACCTCACAATGTGACTTTAGTTGGAGGTTGAACCTTTAAGGAAGTAATAAGGTTAAATGAGGTCATAGGGTAATGTCCTAATCCAGTAGAACTGGTGTATTTATAAGAAGAGGAAGATATACCAGGTTCTCTCTCTCTCTCTCCCTCTCTCTCTCTCTCTCTCTCTTTCTCCACATACATAAAGGAAAAACCATGAGAGGACACAAAAAATAGGGTGGCTGTTTGCAGGCCAGGAAAAGAGTTTTCACCAGAAACCCACCCTGTTGGCACCTTGATCTTGGACTTCAGCCTCTAGACTGTGAGAAGTAAGTTTCTGTTGTGTAAGCTATCCAGATTATGTATCTTGTTATAACAGACTGAGCAGATTAATACAAAGGCATGGATTCTATTTATTGCTTTAACGTATATATGCGTGTTACCTAGTTACTTCAGAAGGGTTAGGAAAAGTTATGATCCCACAATTTCAGTGGCATATAGCCACAACGGTTTGTTTCTTTTTTTTTTTTTTTTAATATATTTTATTGATTTTTTACAGAGAGGAAGGGAGAGAGATAGATAGTTAGAAACATCGACGGGAGAGAAACATCGATCAGCTGCCTCCTGCACATCTCCCACTGGGGATGTGCCCGCAACCCAGGTACATGCCCTTGACCGGAATCGAACCTGGGACCTTTCAGTCCGCAGGCCGACGCTCTATCCACCCAGCCAAACCGGTTTTGGCAGTTTCTTAATCACATTTCAAAACCACCGTGTCTTGGCTGTAGCTTTACTACACACTGTCTTTATCCCAGGATCCAGAATGACAAAGCAAAGCCTATTAAAGACATTGCTTATCGTGTAGCAAAAAAATATATAAAAGATTATGGTGAACTATGAGCTGGCTCCTAAAACTTCTATCTAGAAATTACACATTTTAATTCTGTGTATATGTCATTGGCCAAAGTAAGCCACAAGATCACTCCTTATATCAAAAGGCCAGGGAAGTATAATTCTCTTATTAGAAAAGGAAAAAAAATGTAACCTGCCACAGTAGAGTGAGTTAATAACCATCTCGCCAAGCAAAATTATAATGCTTTTTAAACGTCCAAACATATAGTACTATGTCTCCACAAAATGGAGTAGTATAGAGCTGCAAAAAATTTTGAGGGTTATGCTTATAAACTGAAACCATAAATTGATATGAAATGGTTTCAGATACATTATTGTGAAGCCAAAAAAACCCCAAAAAACTGCATGTTGTGAAAACAAAGTGCAAAAGTGTATCTACTGTACAATATCCTTCATATAAAAGAAAAGAAATATAAGAAAATGTCCATGCTTCACTTGTTTGTGAAAAAAAATACATGAAGGATAAACCAGAAACTACTGAGATTGCTTCTGTATCTATACATACATACCTATCATGAAGTGTAATTTATGAATTAGGCAATTTTGTGATAGAAAATTTGTTCTTACATTGATCTTAGCAATGTCAACATACAATTTATCTTCTTTCATCATTCAGTTGAGAACTTCCACTTTGTCAATAAAGGAAGCACTTTATAGCTACTCTTTGGTATATTTGAATTGCCAGCCTCACTACTCTTGCTCTATGGTGATTATTATGAAGGGAAATGAGGGTTACCTGAACACAAGCCCTGTGATACTGTGACAGCCCATCTGGTGACTGAGGTGGTTGCTAAGTGACTAATGGTCAGGGAGCATCTGCAGCATGGACTAAGGAATGATTCAAGTCCCAGGCAGCTCAGAGGGGGACATTACAAGATTTCATTATGCTACTCAAAATAGCATGCAATTTAAGGTATTGCTTATTTCTGGAATTTTCCACTTAATATTCTCAGACCTAAATTGACTGTAACTGCAGATAAGAAGGGACTGCTATACAACCTTCCAATTTTATTTCTATGTCATCAAGTGTTGTCTCTCTGCTGCATCATATCTATGAGAAATTATCCTGCTAATTTGCCAATCTTAAAAAAAAAATCATTTTGACAGAATGACCTCCATTTTTCTGCTTCCCTTTATAGCTAAATCCTGTGAAAGAGTTGTCAATATTTTCTCTCCGGTTCTTCCCTGTCCATTGTCCATTGAATCTACTCCAACATTAATTTTACTTCTATCATTCCATCGAACTTGTTCTTGCTAAGTCAGCAATAACCTTTACATTATTAAACCCAATACTCAATTAATAGCTATTATAATATTTGACCCATTAGCAGTCAAGTTGATCTCTTTTCTTCTTTAAGAAACTTATTAGTTTTAATCTTCAATTAGTTTCCTGGGATTTAATTTACAGTATGTTTTTTTCCTATATCACTGAGACCAAACTTGTAGTGCCTCATACTCAGCCCTTGGACTTCTTAATTTCTCTGCTTTCTTAACTTCATTGGTGATCTCATTCAATTGCATGCCTTTAAATATCACCTGTATGCAAATGGTCGCTAAATATACAACTCCAGCCTGGAACGCTCCCTGGAATTTCATTCAGTTCTGTATATCTCTGACTGCCTACTCAACATTTCAGATATAAAATAGAAATCTGAAGCTAATATGCTTATTATCTTACCCCTCAAAATCCATTTTATCTGCTGTCTTCCTGATTTCAGGTCATGACAGCTTCATCTCTTCAGTTAGGTCAAAAATCTTTGAATCCTCTCCTTTTGAAATCATCTTTGAATCCTCTCTTTTTCCTATACTCAAATCTAGTCCAGCAGCAAATCATGTTTAGTTTTATCACCTCTCACCACCTATATTGCTCCTGTTGGTACAAATAACATGGACCTACATTATGCCAAAAGCCTTCTAGTTTTCCTGATCCTAACTTTTCATATGTACCATCTATTTCTGCACAGTGTAGAGAATGTTCCTTTTAAATCATGTTAGATCATGTTACCTTTATTTGAACCTCCCAATATTTGTGCATTTCATTCAGAAATAAAGCTAAAATCCTCAAATAGCATAAAGACCTCATGTATTTTCACCTTGTTATCTCTTTGACTTCATCTACTACTAGCTTCCAATTGCTTTCATTGGTTTGATAGTGTTTAAATGAATGTTAGTTTTGCTAGCAATAGCTTTCAATTATTTTCCTGCTGTTTCTTACACACACCAGGAACAGTTCTTAGGACTGACTGTTCACTATGCTTGGAAATAATTTCCCCCACGTATTTTTATGACTCATTTTCTCACCTTCCTCAAGTATTTATCAGAGATTTGGCCCTTAAATTTGCAAACTTTCTAACACAACACTTTTTCCTTTTTACCTGAACATATATATTATAACATAGTATATAATTTATTATTTTTCATGCTTATTGAATGTCCCTCCTCTTCCTGCAATCTATACTAATAATAGCCTAGGTGGCATCATGCCCTCACATCATCACAAGATGGCTGTCACACAATGGTCATCACAAGATGGCCATCACAAGATGGCCACACACACAGCAGAGATGGGGCCCGGCGGCTGCTCTGCGTGGTGAGGCCTGGGGGTCCCACGGCTCTGCATGGAGCTGAGGAGGCCGGTCCCAGCATCTCCACCACATTGCGAGGAGGAGGCGGGTCCAGGTGGAGGTGGTGGGTCACGGCAGGGGAGGGCAGTTGTGGGCAATCAGGTCAGCAGGCAAGGGCAGGTGTGGGCGATCAGGCTGTCAGGGGAGCAGTTAGGCGTCAATCAGGCCAGCAGGGGAGTGATTAGGGGGTAATCAGACTGGCAGGCATAAGCAGTTAGGGGCAATTAGGCAGGCAGGCAGGCAAGCAGTTAGGTGCCAGCAGTCCCAGATTGTGAGAGGGATGTCTGACTTCCGGTTTAGGCCCAATCGCTCAGGGATTGGGCCTAAACCAGCAGATGGACATTCCCCGAGGTGTCCCAGATTGGAGAATGTGCAGGCCGGGCTGAGGGACACCCCCCCTTCCTCCCCCCAGTGCATAAATTTTGTGAACCGGGCCTCTAGTAGAATATAAGATTCATGAGGACAGTGATGCTTGTTTATTTATTTCTGGTTGTATTTCTACTGTATAGAATGATACAGAGTAAGTGCTCGATAAATATTTATTTGATCAATGAATGAATGAAAATGTCTCAGCTGCATGAGCAATAATTAGAGATAATTTATGCTTCAGCTTTCTTTCCAGATTAAATAACTGTTTTTGTTTTAGATACAGTGTTGTACAAATAAAGTGATAGTAGTATATTTCTCTATAATTCTTAATTTAATCTTCTAGAATAACTTATTGTTTTCCATTAGAGCAAAAAGATATCATGAATCTGGATGATAAAATGCAAAAGACTAAATTAATAACTTATTCTTCAAAGATTTTTTTTCCTAAACACTCTATTTTCAAACGTTTAAAGTCATATTTTTAATGAGCTTACACAGAATA
The DNA here is from genome assembly GCF_028538775.1 of Myotis yumanensis. Lineage (NCBI taxonomy): Eukaryota > Metazoa > Chordata > Mammalia > Chiroptera > Vespertilionidae > Myotis > Myotis yumanensis. Next base: position 181,677,400 of record NW_027223753.1, read on the forward strand.
AAAATGTTATCCCCCAAGAGAGAAATAGAGCCAGGAACAATACCATTCCAAACAAGGTCACATTCACAGTTCTGGGGGTTACAATGTGGACATACTCTTTGGGAGCTACAATTCAACCCTTCTAATAATAATTAAATTATAAATTCTTTTCTCAAAATTATTTTATTTACTTGTACTTTCTTCTTCAACTTCTCCATATATATATATATATATATATATGTATGTATATATATGTATATATATATCAAAACCAAACAGATCTTCTCACTATGATATTTGCCTCCAAAATTACTTGAGAATAGATAAATATCCTAAGCCATGTAGTTTTCTGAGGAAAAAAAAAAAAAGAAAAAGCTTTTAGCCTGGAAGCAAAGATTTATATTTTTCAATAGTGTTAAAATGCACTTTAGTATTTCTAGTAATTGCTTCAATTATTTTCTTAAATCTTTAAAGATTTCTCAAAGCACTTAGGCTTAAAACACATCTAAATATATAAGAGACAGTTGAAGAATACAGGCAAACCTCAATTTAGTATGTGAAGATGAGCATTTGGCCAAAAAAGGGTTGTGTCAATGTATGCACTGAAGAAGATGAAAGAGTAGTCACTGAGTAGCACAGTTTTAATGAACTGACCCAGAGTATAAAAACATAATTAGAGTCATAATTAGAGAACAGTAACTCATACCTGCAATTATATATGAATACCCTACAGTAAAATGCTGGAGTTATTGGTAGAATTGATGCAGTACTTCAAATGTAATCTAATGTTCACTGTTTTTCTGAGCAAGACAAGTACTTATGCACTCTATCTTCTCTCAAAGGCAGAATTGAGTAGTAAATGCCCTGTGTAAGGGCACATTTTTAAAACAAAGAATTTTAGCTCCCACATATGAGCAATTGAGCTAACAATAAAAAACAGGTCTGTTTCTTCCACCCTTTAAATACAATCTTTCTACTGCGGAATACCTTAAACATGCAATGAGACAGTTTTATAATTAGTCACAGTTTAAAAATATTCATCTTCATAGGGCAAACTCATTTAGGAGATATCATAAATAGTATCATGCATTAGAGAAATCCTGATATCCTTTAAGTCTAACATAAAGTTTACTCCAACATCAAATCATTCCTAGGAACTCAGAATAGAATCCCAATAAACCGGAAGCTTGTGAGGTGCTGCAGCATCTACTACAAGCAACTAATGGATAGACTATCTCACTTTCTTATTTGCCATAAAAATATTGAAGAAATAGGTCTGGATTTTAATTCATCTTTCACAACCAGGTAGTTTTTTGTTTCTTCTCTTCTATGTGTACTCTCCAACCCAATATGCTAAATACATACTTTCTTTATTGCGCCAACATTCACTGCATGCCTACTATGTGCCAGGCACAGAGACGAGTAAGTTGGATCACATCTGATCTCAAATAGATTCTTCATTAACTCCATATAGCTACTGCTTATTGAGCACTTCACACTGGATTAACGGATTTATGACAATGAACACCGTTAATACTCATAACAACCTGTGTGTATGGATGTTGGCATGACTCTAATTTTATCAATGAGAAAACCAAAGCTTATGGAAGTTGAATAACATATCTAAGGTCACAAAGTGAGAAAGTGCAGAGCTGGCGTTGAGCCCAGGCTGACTGATTCCAAAGGCAAGCCTTCAAAGACTGTGCTTTAATACTCTTTTTCAACACGTTGCTCACACTGGCTCTTCTGCATTTTCCCCACCTTTGTATTCCCCCTGTGTATTTACTTTGTATAACTTTACCTTTTTTATTCCTGGTGAGCTGATGGTGATCATCCAACAAAGAGCTTACCTCTTCTCTATACTATTCTCAATTTGTTTCAACTCTCCTGTTCTCTTTCTACTGCTTGAAGAATCTTCCGTCAGTGAATTAAATAATCACTAGTAGGGCAGGAAGAGCAAATGGGGGAAGAATGGTGTTTTATCAGAAGGGAACTAATTGGATAAGGGTCAAGAAATACAATTCAAAGTTTGTGGCAGGATCTACTAGTAAAAAGATAAGTAATTAGGGACTTTAATATTAGTCATCATTTTAAAGTATTCCATCGGAACTTAAACACCTTTGCCTTGTAAAGGTGAAGGCGATGAAGTGGCTTTCATTTCTTTAAAACAATGACAACATTGTGCTTGTATGAGGGTCTTCAAAGAGCACCTCACAGTGCACATGGAATGATAATATATTCAAGAAACAAACCAGGTATCAGTTATCCATTTCACCTATGGCTCTTGTAGAACCCAAGTTCCCAAGGACACGGGCACAGTCTCTGAAAGCAGTAATGAGCTACGTGTGCCTGATGATCTCGGTCTTCTCTGAACACCTCTGCGTGAGGCAGGGACCATGGGGGCTGCTTAGGTTACGCAGACGTTTCTGCCAGGCAAAGAGAATCAGAAGAGGCAAGATTTTCCCCTTTCTGTCTTAATAGAGCATGATTTGGTGTACAATGAGAATGATAGAACAGTAGGTTGTAGGTGTTAGAGTTTAGGGGCCATGCACTTTTTAAGAAGAACTAACTTTTGAATTTATATTTTAATAATAAGATGAAAATTTGATTGAGGATACATACTTCAGAGACAGAAACTTGGATGCTCCTTGCTAGTTGAATGATCTCAAGTGCTTTGCTTGACCTGCAAAAGCCTCTCCTTACACCATTCATAAAATGAGCATAACAATAAGTCCTCCTGGAATAAATGGATAATGTATGCAAAACATAAAAAAAAGAATCCCTAACTCACAGCAGACACTTAATCAATAGCAGTTCAATGACTGGTGTTTCAATAATCTTTTTTTTAAATTTCTAAATAAAAGAAGAGAAAAATAAAATATCTCAATGTAGAATTCCAAAGCTTTTCAAGTTTCTTTTTCTTTTAACTGAAGACTGGATTTATTTTCCTGGAAGTCTGGGTAGCCATGTGAGACCAGCAGTGAACTAGAACCTAGAAAAACCATGTCAGGATGGATTCAAGTCCATGACACCCATCAGATCAATGCTGGCTCCCTCAGGGAAGGCTCTCTCCTCAGGGATATTCATAAGGCTTCTGAAATTTTTGATGTCACCAAGCTGAACTGGACACACGCACACATACAACACTCCATGGAGAAAAAGTAAAAGTTTGCTTCTTGACAAGAAAAGAGGAGTGATGTTAAATCTTCACTAGTTTCACTTAAATGAAGACACAGCCTTTGCAGTCCCAAGTTCTCTAAGCTATAAAACCTGCAGGCCTCTGCCAGGAATGCTTTTAAATCGTGACTCATCTTGCAGCACCCAGTAGCAATCTTCAGGGCTCAATTGGTACTTTTCAGTATGATTAGTGCCTTCCCAGCCCGTGAAAGAACACCTCCTTTCCCTTCCACTTAGAAGTGAGCTGGAGGAATTTTTGTTGTTGTTGAGTTTTGCTATGTTACTTGAGCTACTGGAGAATCCCCAGCAAAGACTCCACCAAGAACTGCTGCTGAGCATTGTATGGTGAAACAAAGTGTTAACTCTTTAATCTTCATCTCTGGAGTCAGTGCAAATTATAATTATTTCAATTCATATTTCAACTTCAATCAAAGGATATAAAGCCTGGCAGGCTCCCATTTACTATATATATTGCACCTGATAGACTATAATTTTTGAACTGAGAAATGGGGTTATAGCGGACTAAAAAATTCTTGGCACTGATTCACACAATAAAATAGAGTAGCCTTTTTGGTGAGCATAGAAATTTTCTGTTAGTACTTCCAGTGTGATATCAGAACTCTTCCATAATGAAATTACAGGGTATTTTTGGTAATTTTTTAAAGGACCCTATATTATCATTGTGCATGCTTTTGATGATAATTTCCTGAAACTTTTTATAGTACGAGTGCAGCGACAGCTAAGATTTTAAGGGACACTTTTTTTTATTATCAGTATTGAAATAAGAGAGAAAGAACATGATGTGCAAGAGGTTTAGTAAAACAGATACATGTGAAAGTTGTATGCTTCCAGGAATGCAGCCAATAGAGACAGGAAATCATTTGTATGCCTAAGAATGTCATTAAATCTATAAAGAAAAGAATATATAGTTTATGAAAAAATAAATGAAAAAGAAGTAATTTGTGAGAGAAAATATGGATAGCAAATGTACTTCATAACCAAAATTGGCCAAGAAAGATTATGATCTAGCACAGCAATTTTCAACCAGTGTGCCACAAAAAACTTTGAAACATGCAATACCTGACTATTTAGTCAGGGGTACTGACCCCTTTTCCCTTAGATTGTCAAATTAAAAAAAATACAACATCCAACACAACAATAGCCATAAGTATGAGTGAATCAAATTATACCTACATTTTTTGTCAGATTGGCAAAAATATAATCTGGTTTTTTTGGTGTGCCACAGAATTTTAGTAATTAGTTTATGTGTGCCATGAATTAAAAAGGGTTGACAGTTGCTAATCTAGCATATACACAGTCATAAATAAATAAAAGAGAAAAGAGGACAGTAAAAATGAGACATTAAAAATGGGATTATTGCCAGTGGGCATCATGTTCTTCTATGAGGTTATGAGGAAAGCATCACAAGGACCCCTGCATGGGAAACTATGGTGTGGCAAGGTTTATTTGGGTTCTCAATGCAAACATTAAAGGAATGCCCCTCCTGGGTCCTCAATGCCCCATTTCTATCTATCCTGCCATGGAAAAAGGTCAACTGTGTCTTCAGCAAGGCCAGTGTCCACAGTTTCTGCTTCATATTAATATGAGCTTGCACAGTCTACCCCAGGCATCAGTTGCAGCTAGACTGTGCATTGAGGAGGGGTGTGTGCAGGGAATGCTTCTTTGTTTTCCTGGCTCCTGGATTTTTATCATCTTGACCTTGGAATAAACCAGGAGCTTTTTCAAAATAACCAATCAATTTACCAAGCTTTCTGGGGCTTGTGTTGGATCTACCCCTGACCAATGATCCTCTTCTCAGGTTAGACTGACAGGTCTCTATGTCAAGCACCTTTCCCTGCACGATACTGACTTCTATTGCACATGTGTTTACCTCTCCTGGTCCCTACTCCCCCCTCATCACTACCCCCTTCCCGCTCTACAATCCTGTACCAGGAGCGAAGAGAGGGGTGTTCATCTTTGGTGGGACAATGCTGTGCTTCCTTAGGGCAGCGGTTCTCAACCTATGGGTCGTGACCCCTTTGGCGGTTGAACAACCCCTTCACAGGGGCCGCCTGAGACCATCCTGCATATCAGATATTTGCATTATGATTCATAACAGTAGCAACATTACAGTTATGAAGTAGCAACGAAAATAATTTTATGGTTGGGTCACAACATGAGGAGCTGTATTTAAAGGGCCAGAAGGTTGAGAACCACTGCCTTAGGGTGTATGTGAAGATGTAGCTTCCTAGTAAAGCAAACAGGCTCATATTACTCAGGCCATTAGGCTCAACAGTGTCGGATTCCCTTTGTTTACTTCTTCTTATTTAGCTAACTATGGTAACAGGGTGAAGAAAACTAATGAGAAAAAATAATCTATCTATGAGAATTTAAATTACTATTGAAGGTGAATAAAGTCCATAAATAAATGTACTGGTATTATTTTCAGAACACTGTTATTTTTAATCTTAGGAATCAAATACAATAAAAAAAATAATAGTGATCTAAGGGACTTCAGAATTGTTCTAAGTGCAAAATTAAACTTTAGTTCTATTTCAAATAGGGAGATGGAGGAAAAAGGCAACCAAAAATCTGTTAATGAGAAAGCAATTTGGTATTACTTGTTGAATATACTATCAGAATCAGCTACTATATAATATTCTCAATATTGTTCTGACTGCTCAGTGATACATTTTCTTTAATACTCAAGATCCAAGATTAACAAATATAAAGAAACTAGAGGTCCATCATGAAATTTGTGCACATTGGGGGGGGGGGGGGCTCAGCCTGGCCTGTACCCTTTCCAATCTGGGACCCCTCAGGACCCCACAGGGATTGGGTCTAAACTGGCAGTTATACATGTCTCTCATAATCCGGGACCGCTGGCTCCTAACCGCTTGCCTGCCTGCCTGATTGCCCCTAACCACCTCTGCCTCGGCCCCGCACCCAGAACCCAGGCTTCTCTCCTCCAGCCGGCTGCAGGAACCCGGGACCTGGGCAGGCTCTGTCTGGGCTGGCTGCAGCCACAGGTGCCTGGGACCAAGGATGGGCTGCTTCTCCCATGCCGCAGCTACAGCCACTGGCGCCCGGGACCGCAAGTGGGTGGCTTTTCCCGGACCCAGCTTTGTCAGAAAGGATGTCTGGAAGATGTCCTGTCTAATTAGCATATTTCCCTTTTATTAGTATAGATTTCTCTTGCTGAAATTACTGTATAAATATCAGTGGTCATTTATTGAGCACATATAACTTACTTGAGCACATTCATCTATTTAGTTTATTCCTTAAAACAACCACACAGTATGGCTGGTGGTTGAGCCTCAACCTATGAACCAGGAGGTCAATGTTCAATTCCAAGTCAGAGCACATGCCTGGATGGCAGACTCAATTCCCGGGGTGGGGGGGGCATGCAGGAGGCAGCTAATCAATGATTCTCTCTCATCATTGGTGTTTCTATCTCTCTCTCCCTTCCCCTCTGAAATCAATTATATATATTGATATATTTTGTTATCCTATCTAATAAAAGACAAAAAGGGTAATTGACCGTACCTTCTCTACACTTCCCATTGGCTAATCAGGGCAATATGCAAATTAACTGCCAAGAAAGATGGCGGTTAATTTGCATATGTAGGCGCCAAGCGTTGGAGCGAAGCTGGCTGGCCCCAGGCAGGAGCAGCGAGCGAAGGCCGGCACGGTGAGCAAAGAGCAAAGAGGGGAGCCCGCCACGCGCCACAGCCTCCGCCACGCCCCCGGACCTCTAATATATATATATATATCAAAAACAACCACGCATTTATCTTTATCTATAGCTAGGATAGATGGAAACAGAGAAGAAAATTGCTAAAAGCACACAGCTTACATGGGTTAGAAATTAAATATATATGTGCATCATGTCAGATCACTTAGTTATTAAACATGACTGACTAGAAGTGTTACCTATGAAAATGTAATATTCCCTTCCCCATTGAATGCTGGGGGTCAGGTCCTTATGACATCTCCAGAGAAAGAACTTTCTGAGACTTGCACAGGAGGATGAGTGATTTTTATTTGCATGGAATTGCATCCTTGGGTAGACAAAGTCCCTTCATCCAGTCTTACAAGATGTGAAGCTGGGGATTCAGTAGAACTAGAAGCAAAGCCAGCATCCAAAGTTTCCTTTCCATGTTGGATTTGCCCCATGAAACAGGTGTCTTCTCCAGGGTGTGTGAAACTTTAGCTTCCTGGCAAAGCTGCACAAATGAATTCCTACACTATTTGGACTTTCCTTTGTTCCTTTCCAGTTATTCATAACTAGGTTAAATTACGAAGGTATCAGAGGGAGCTGGTATGTGTAATTGGGAGAGTTATTTACATGATAGATGCCTCATTACTACTTTCCTATCTTTCTATTTATTAGCTACTTAACTCATATATTAATTACCTTAGCTCCATTTTGGAGGAAGACAGAGTAAAAAAAAATGTTTATAGTAGTGTGGATGAAAAGGGGACACATACTAAACCTGACAAGCTCAAGGGAGGGCTGCACGGAGGCCTTACAAACTCAGAGACCTACAGCAACCACATAGGAGGGTCTGAAATGAAAACTTTTTAACTACAAGTGGTAATGGCAGTGAGTCAGGTCCGAGGGAAGTATTTTTCCCTAACAAAGATCCATCTTCACCTTAACTGAGCCTGTCATATTTTTGCATCTGGAATAACAGACCTGATAACATGCCTTTGGAATAACAAAGTCATTTCCTTTTTCCAGACCCCTCAAAGCACAAGCATTATACCAGAGCAGAGACCAAAATCCCCTCGTTGTTATTGTTATTATGTTCATTGCTGACTGTTAACTATCCTTTAACCTCCTATGCAAAAAAGATATGTGTCTATGATGTTACTTTTTATCCAATCCCAGAGGGTCTCCCCCTCCCCTGCTTTGCTTTCTCCTGCCTCCCTAATCTATCACCAACACATTTCATGTAACCCACTTATGCCTCTTCTTTTGACTGTAATGTATAAAATAAGGTGCAAAACTGCCATCTTCCAGAGCATTTTCTCAATCTGTTGAAGTTTTGCTTTCTGGAAATTGTTGTCAGTTTGGCTCAAATAAACTCATAAAAATTCTCTATAGGTTTGAACATTTCTTAGGGTGACAGTAAATAATAGCAAGATAATGGATAAATACACACACACAAAAATAAATCTCTTCAGATAAGCTTTAAGTTCCTTGAAAACATTTTCTACTCTTTTGTGTGTTCTTTTTCTATAATAGACAGATTAGTATAAACACAGAAGATATCCTCCTTAAGTACTTATTGAATAAATCATTCTGGTCATTCTTGTTAAATGTCCAGAGCTTACCAAAGAAGAACTAATAAGATTTATCTTCAAAATTACAAAAATAAATAAGACTCAGGGAGAGACAAGGGAATTGGAGAATAGTGAAAATCCGATAAAACAAACATATATGACTAGAGGCCTGGTGAATGAATTGTTGCACCAGTGGGGTCCCTCAGCCTGGCCTGTGGGGATTGGGCCAAAACTGGCTCTCCAACATCCCCCAAGGGGTCCAAGATTGCGAGAGGGCGTAGGCCAGGCCAAGGGACCCCACCGGTGCACGGTCCAGGCTGGGGTGGGACCACAGGAGGGCTCCAGGGTGTGTCTGGCCCCTCTCGCCCAGGCCCAATCAGCTGGACCCCAGCAGCAAGCTAACCTGCTGGTCAGAGTGTCTGCCCTCTGGTGATCAGTGCACATCATAGCGACCGGTTGAACGGTCAAATGGTCAGACACTTAGCATATTATATAGGCTACCTTAATAATAATATGTATCATTTATTGCCATTTATTTTGTGCTAGGCATTGTTCTAAGAACTTTACACAGACTGACATCTTTTAATCTGCATTACAATCCTGTGAAGAATTAAACCAACCATTATAAAATTACCAATATTAAAACATTTTTTAAAAGTTTATTTTAAAATAGTCTTAGCTTTACAGGAAAATAGCAAAGATAGGATAAAGTTCTCATATCCTACACCAAGTTTGTCTTATTATTTACATCTTAGGGTTCTTCAGAACAGAGCAATAGACCAACAGAAGATGGAGACAGAAATATCTATATAAAGAGGTTCATTATAAATAATTGGTTTGTGTGATTATGGAGGCTAAGCAGTTCCATTGTCTGCCTTCTGCAAGCTGATGGTGTAAAGTCCAGTCTGAGTGTAGGAGAAGAGCCAGGTCCATTTCAAAAACAGTCATACAGAGAAAGCAAATTCTCTTTTACCCTGCCTTTTGGATTGGATGGGGCTCTCTGGCATTGGGAAGGACCTTTTGCTTAATTCAGTCTGCTGATTGATATGTTAATATCATCCAGAAACACCCTCACAGACACACCTAGAATAATGTTTAAACAGATATTTGGGCACCCTGTGTCCAATCAAGTTGACATATAAAAATAACCATCACAGCCTGACCGATGTGGGTCAGTGGTTAAACATTGACCTATGAACCAAGAGGTCATGGTTCAATTCCCAGTCAGGGCACATGCCTGCGTTGGGTTGAAGCCTCAATCTCCAGTAGGGGACATGCAGGTGGCAGCCAATCAATGATTCTCTCTTATCATTGGTGTTTCTATCTCTCTCTCCCTCTCCCTTCCTTTCTGAAATCAATAAAAATATATTTAAAATAAAAAATAAGCATCACAGAATGATACATTTTTCACAATTAATGAACCAATATTAATGCATTATTATTAAAGTTATACTTTACTGTGATTTATTTATTTAGTTTCAACTTAATGTTCTTTTTCAGTTCCAAATCCTATCCAAGATACTATATTATATTTAGTTACCGTATCTCTTTTAAGTTTCTTGTGGCTTTGATATTTTCTCAGACTTACCTGGTTTTTGAAAATGAGAGTTTTGAGGAGTTACTGATCAGATATTTTGTTTTGTTTTTGTCCTACTGATGTTTTTTCTAATGATTAGACTGGGATTATGGGTTGTCCATAAAAAGGTCACAGAGGAAAGGGCCATTTTCATTATATCATATCAAAGGTACATAATATGAAAATGACTTATCACTGTTGATATTAACCTTGATCACCTGGCTGAGATGGTATTTATGAAGAAAGTTGATTTGCACAGCCAACCACTAATTAATGGGGAATTATATTTTACCTCTTTGAGGTCAGAGTAGCTACTTAAGGTATTTGGAGTTTTTCTGCATGGGAGATTAGTCTATTCTCTAATATTTATCTATTTATTCAATCGCTTATTTATATCATTTATGGACTCAGTGTATTTATTCTATACTTGGGGTTATAATAAAATACTGCTTTATATTGTTGCTCAAATTGTTCCAGCTCTGGGGATTTGCAGCTCTTAAAGTTGACTTCTTTGTTCTTAACCTGGGGGTAAAGCCGATAAAAAAATGGGTTTCCCCCTATGATTGGTGTCCTTAAGGAGTTTCTCATTCTCATACTAGTCCACACTCAGCCTCTCACAATTAACCCAAAAAACTGTTTTAAGTGCTCCCAATAGTTTATTGCTTATGTGACTTCTGATCTGGCCCAGGGAAAGGGCTCTGGTTTCTAACTCTGGATGGGGCAGTCTCTCCAGATTTTAGGATAGCTGTTTGCCCAGCAGCTTCAGTTCTCTGTTGGATCCAAGAAAATAATCAACTTTCAATTTGTTTAACTTGTTCTTGTTGGGAGGACAGGAATGTAGCCTTCTAGCTCTTTACATGTGAAAGCTGAAATAGGAAATATTCAACCACCTTTGACCTACTGTTACTAACCCCCCCCTTTTTTTTACAGATGGTGAAATTGAAAGCCAAAGAGGTCACATAATTTGCCTGAGGTTATGCTCTGGGAATTGCTGAGTCATGGACTGAATTCAGTCTGATTCTGGTAGTCACTATCTTTTTTTTTTTTTTTTAATTAAATCTTTATTGTTCAGATTATTACATTTGTTCCTCTTTTTTCCCCCCATAACTCCCCTCCTTCCAGCTGCCACCCCACCCTCCACCCTCACTCCCCACCCACTGTGTTCATCCATAGGTGCATGATTTTTGTCCAGTCACTTCCCGCATCTCCCACACCCCTTTTTCCCCCAAGAATAGTCAGTCTATTCCCTTTCTATGTCCCTGATTCTATTATAATCACCAGTTCATTCTGTACATCAGGTTATTTATTCACTTGATTCTTAGATTCATTTGTTGATAGATGCATGTTTGTTGTTCATAATTTGTATCTTTACCTTTTTCTTCTTCTTCCTCTTCTTAAAGGATACCTTTCAGCATTTCATATAATACTGGTTTGGTGGTGATGAACTCCTTTAGCTTTTCCTTATCTGTGAAGCTCTTTATCTGACCTTCAATTCTGAATGATAGCTTTGCTGGATAAAGTAATCTTGGTTGTAGGTTCTTGGTATTCAGCACTTTGAATATTTCTTGCCATTCCCTTCTGGCCTGCAAAGTTTCTGTTGAGAAATCAGCTGACAGTCGTATGGGTATTCCCTTGTAGGTAATTGAGCCTCTTTCTCTTGCTGCTTTTAAGATTTTCTCTTTGTCTTTTGCTCTTGGCATTTTAATGATGATGTGTCTTGGTGTGGTCCTCTTTGGATTCCTTTTGTTTGGGGTTCTCTGCGCTTCTTGGACCTGTAAGTCCATTTCTTTGACCAGGTGGGGGAAGTTTTCTGCCATTATTTCTTGAAATAGGTTTTCAATATCTTGCTGTCTCTCATCTTCTGGCACTCCAATGACTCTGATATTAGACCGCTTAAAGCTGTCCCAGAGGCTCCTTACACTATCTTCACACTTTCGGATTCTTTTTTCATTTTGCTTTTCCAATTGGGTGTTTTTTGTCGAATCTTTGGTTTGATTATTGTACTCCTCTGGTCTGCTATTGGGTATAATATTCTTTATTTCAGTCCGTGTATGCTTACTTTCTAATTTCTTTATCGTAGCATCGAGGGTCTCATTAGTTTTCGTGAGGCTCTGCACAAATTTATGGCAAGCCCTCAAAATTGCGATTCTTAGCTCCATATCCTCCATTTCTGTCATGTTTTTTTGTCTCCGCATCTTTTATGCTTTCTTGGTGCACCCCCTTGTGGTCTCTGTGCGCAGTCTTGTTCTAGCCAAGCCTTAATTGTTGTAGTTAACACTAGAGGGATTTGACCCCCAGGCCGACTGGCTATAGGAATCAGCTGTATGGAAAACGTCTGCCTTCTGGGGAGGCGCTAATCCAGCCTTTGCCTGAGGCGATCGGCAAATGGCTGTGCGCAGGGTTTGGGCGGGGCGGGATCAGCAGGGCGGGCGGAGGGAGCAGTTATGGCCACGCTCAGTCCCGTTCCCAGAGGCTCTGCTTCTCAGAACCCCGGCAGCCGCTGCAAACCTCGGAGAGAAAGCTGCCCTCAGGTTCCAACTGATGCCGGATAATCCCGCTTCTCCCGTTTGAGTCTGGGTCCCTAGAGACTCGCCCGGATCTGGAGCCCAGAGTCTGAGACTCACTCCCGACAGAAAACGACAACCGCGCCCTCAGCCACCAGCCCGCTTTGTGCGCGCACCTCGGTACCTTTGTATTTTCCACACTGCGCCGCCTCTGAGCCTCGATTTGCTGTTCTCTAGTTGTAGAGTCTCTCTTCAGCCAGCCTTCCTGTGGTTCTGGGTGATGTCCGTTCAGTCTTTTAGTTGTATTTTTGAAATGGTTGTTTGCGGCAGCGGTCTCCGTTGTTTACCTACGCCGCCATCTTGGTCTCCCTCAGGTAGTCACTATCTTAATCACTATGGTGTACTTCCATAATATTGTATAACATAACACAGTCCTATATAATAAAGAGCTAATATGCTAATTAGAACAAACAGCATAATGACCATATGGATAGCCTTTCAGACGACCCATCTGGACGACCTTCCAGACGAAGCCAGGGCTGCGAGGGCAGAGAGCCTTGCACAAATTTCGTGCATCAGGCCTCTAATATCCTATATAATAAAAGCCTAACATGCAAAGTGACCGAACAGCAGAACAACCTGAGTAACAACCGGTCGCTATGATGTGCACTGACCACCAGGGGGCAGACATTCAATGCAGGAGCCAGACCAGCCAAGTTGGGTGCCAGTGGGGGCCCTCTGATCTTCCCTCTGGTCACCCCACAGATCAGCTCTGATTGCCAGCCAGGCCTAGGGACCCTACCCATTCACGAATTTCATGCACTGGGCCTCTAGTTAAATATATGATAGAGTTATGATGGACTAACAGAAGGGAGTGGTTAATTTCAGTAACTATCTAAGGGAAAGCCTAATGAAAGGGGTCACAGTGAACTGGTACAGAGAATGAGGGGTTTACCAGGCAATGGAGGGTGAGTACTTTTGGACAAAGCAACACTAGGAATAAATGCATAGAGACATTAAAATTTAAAAAGAAGGTCATCTGTTCAGATTTAGTTGTTGAAGTAGAGTTGATAAGTCTGAAGACAGGCCCTGTGCCTTGTGAAGGGCTGTCCTAAGAACTGTGCCTGGAATTTATAATTGACAAAGAATGAATATATCTTTTAAAGTGAGGAAAGATGCATTGGAAAGATGCATTAGAATGATGGCCCACAGTAGGTGAGTAATTGGTAACAATACATTTTTTAAGAGACTTTGAGGCAAGAATAAAATATGAGGAATATGTGTTTATTTTCCAATAGGAGAGTTTTTATGTAATGTTTAATTCCCTGTGGAGAAAATGAAAAGAGTAAAACATAATCTCTCAAGAGGCTGATTCAAATCTCTCTACGTATACTCTCTCTGTTGATATTTAAGGCTTTCGCAATATATAGCATCTATAGTGGATGGCCTTCATGAGAAGTTTTCTCTGTGTTTTGATTACTGGCATCACAGAGATTTAAACTCATAATAAAGCTACTGTTTATTACTTGCATGATCATTGTTATTATTATTTACATGTAAACAAGTCCTGTTACTAAAACTACACTTTTAATTAAAAAAAATAACAAGTACCATAACCTCAAAACTAATTTTATGAAAAATTATTGAACATAGTCATAATTTTAGGAAAAGCAATTTAAGCAAACAATAGGCAATACACTTATAACACAAATTCTCTCACCCAGCACACCTGTTTTCAATGTGACTTAGGAAAATCACTGTGATGATGTATGTAAGGTGAAATCTATTCTTACCTTTTTCTCTAAATCCTTTAAGTTTTGGCACTGTTTATGCACACCTCAGCAATGTTCTTCTAGACTACATTTCTGCAGAACAATATATGGCAAATGAAATTTTGTGTTCAATTCTTTATCAGCTTACTTCTATACTGACACTCATTTTTCTCCATGCTTTTCATACTTTCATTGCTATTGGCATTATATAATTTATCTACATATCCACGCTGACCTCAACTAAACATTGAAACTCAAAAGGAAGACAAAGACAATTGCTTGTCATTTCTGGGTCTTATATATCTTTTTTCTTTCACCCTTCAATAGGAAGCCAAATATTTAAAAATACAGTCGAGCATTGCTTAAGGACAGAATACTACATTCTGAAAAATGAGTCATTAAGTGATTTCATCATTGTGCAAACATAATGGAGAGTACTTAGACAAACCTAAATGGTATAGCCTACTACAACCTAGGTTATATTGTATAGGCTAATGTTCCTAGGCTATATTGTACAGCATGTTACTGCAGGCAATTGTAACCCGTGGTAAGTATTTGTGTATCTAATATATCTGAACATAGAAAAGGTACAGAAAAATGCAATATGAAAGATTAAAAAATGGTATACCTCTATAGGGCACTTACTACGAATAGAGCTTGTAAGACTGGAAGTTGCTCTAAGTAAGTGAGTGTGTGGTGAGTGAATGTGAAGGCCTAGGACAATACTGGACACTACTGTAGACTTTATAAACACGGTCCCACAAGCCCTCCCTCTGGTTCCTTCTGACAGAGTCAGAAATAGGACATTAAAGCTGTCAATGCTGCTCCATAAGGGATGTGGGCTACATACATTGTTGGAAATAATGAGTAGAATCTGGCTGAGTAAGGCATGGATCACCAAAACAGTGACTGTCAGGAGGGGGTGAGAGGTGGCCCAGCAGTAAGTAGGAATAAGAAATCAAGATGGAGAGTTAAAAGAACATAACAGATTGTCATTGCAATGTGGTTTTGACTGTTGGATGTTGGTGCAGAAGTCAGGAGTGGAATTCTGTGGTGTCCTTTAGAAAAGAGGGTGTTTAACATGAAGAAGGTGGAGGACTGAAAACTCAGTATTTTGACTTTGAACATTTGTTTTTGGTTCCATTGACCTCATCTGGGACAAAAGGCTCTCTCTGGCATTGAATTGGTGGAAGAAATAAAATTTATCTATGGTTTACATCATTACAATCTGAAAATATTTCCAAGTACAGGACAGGCTGGCTCCACACTACCACAAAAAGTATTTACTACAGTGGCAGTGGAGCTTAATTTTTGTTAAGGTATCTCCTGTGAATCTATGACCATGTACAGGATCTTAAGTCCTCAACAAATAATTTACAGTAATGTTCTCTGAAGATTATTAAACACGATTTGGGGAGCTGTGGCACCCTCTGAATAGGTAGGCTGGGGAGCCAGGCTCCTCTGTGCTAAAACACGTCAGTGGTTGGCTGACTAGGATGTAATCTGTACACTCAATTCCTCCTGAACCATATATTATTTCATTGCTTGTGGGAAATCAGCTTCATTATAATTTTGGGGGGAGCACCAGTATGCATACAGTCTGTCATTGATCAAAACATTATGTGGCACATGACTATACTAAAAGGAAGTTTAATACTGAAATAATTAAGTAAGAGACTCGGTGTTCCTACTTTCTAGTGTTCAAAATCTAGGTTAGTGTAAGGGATGCTCGCTAACTCATTTACTCTCAGTGGTCACTAATTTAAAGTGGGAAAAAATTCCATACAGTAATTTTTTTTTTTTTGAGGCAGCTCTGCCACTGTATTTATTATTGTTCAAAAGTTTGTAATGGTCTTAATTATCCATGAAAGAATGAGATCATGTGGTATTTTTCCTTCATTGACTGGCTTGTTTCACTTAGCATAATGCTCTCCAGTTCCATCAGTGCTGTTGCAAATGGTAAGAGTTCCTTCTTTTTAACAGCAGCATAGTATTCCATCGTGTAGATGTACCACAGTTTTCTAATCCATTCATCTACTGATGGGCACTTAGGCTGTTTCCAGATCTTAGCTATGGTGAATTGTGCTGCTATGAACATCTGGGTGCATATATCCTTTCTGATTGGTGTTTCTGGTTTCTTGGGATATATTCCTAGAAGTGGGATCACAGGGTCAAATGGGAGTTCCATTTCCAATTTTTTGAGGAACCTCCATACTGCCTTCCATAGTGACTGCACCATCCATACAGTAATTTCAAGCAGGTTTTATTACATGATTCTCTGAAATTATAACAGGAGGATTTTTGAGAGAAAAAGTTACCCTGGGCTGCAAGTAGACTACCTGCTCATTATTCTGCAGGACTACAATGAGGGAAGGACTCTGACCCCAGCTGTTCAGAGACCATGAAACCAAGGAAAGGTGAAAAAAACAAATGAAGTAAAAAGACAAAATCACTAATTCACAAAATGAAGCCAAAATGGATAATCAAACAAAAGTAGGGTAAAGAAGGTGAGAAGAAATAGATATAAAAATGGAAGCATAGGAATGATAAGGCTAGAGGGAGTGTGTAAAACAAGACAATGGAGTATCTATTAAGTGACTTCCTTAAAAAAACTGAACCTCAGTGGAAACCGGTTTGGCTCAGTGGATAGAGCGTCGGCCTGCGGACTGAAAGGTCCCAGGTTCAATTCCGGTCAAGGGCATGTACCTGGGTTGCGGGCACATCCCCAGTAGGAGATGTGCAGGAGGCAGCTGATCGATGTTTCTCTCTCATCGATGTTTGTAACTCTCTATCTCTCTCCCTTCCTCTCTGTAAAGAATCAATAAAATATTTTAAAAAAACAAACCAAAAAACAAAACAAAAAAACTGAACATCAAATACAAAATATAAAAAGTTAAGAAAATGTGCTCCATTCTCTCTGTGTCTCTGTCTTTGTCTCTGTCTTGGTGCTTCTAAAAGTGGGAAAATACTTATTTTAAGAAAAGGAAGATTATAATGGCCTACCCAAAGCTCATAGGAAAGCAACATTTTAGGCTCCATGGGACTAGCAACAGTAGATACACAATCATCAATAAACAAACAACAAAAATGACAGTTCTAGCGATCTAAAATTTAATTAATTTAAGGTTTTATAAATACATTAATTTTAGTGAAACAAAAACAAAAATTATCATGAAGCAGATAAATCTCAAATGACCATGGGCAATGTTAGTGATATATGAATAGTTTTAAACAAAAGAAAACCCTGAAATTATTATATTATCCAGTGTGAAATAACTTGTTTGATTGTTAAATTGTAAATTTTCCTCAATGCCTACTATATAAAATATACAACTTATATAATATATTCATTGCATTAATAAGAATTTAGTATGTCAAATATCAAATAGATTACTAAGGTTGATTACAGGCAATTCAATGATTCAAAGAAAGCATCTAAATTAAGAAAGTAAATGGAGAGGAAAAAAAGTTGTAAAAAATTCAAAGAGATGTGAATGTAATGGGTCAAGCAGCGTTTATCTGCTCAGAGGATTTTGCAAGAATAAACCTATTAAAATAATCAATTTTCTGCAAATCTTGCCCAGTTGATCCTATGCTTATAATGAAACTCATTTAAATCAATATTTGATAAATGCCTAAATGAATAAAAATGAAATGAATAAATGAATGGAAAGGGAACATAAATACTAAGTGGTGGAAATTAAATGAATAATTCTCTTGAAATCAGCTTCACTCAAGTTTGCCAGCATTTTATACAGAGTAATGCCATCTAAAATGGTAATTTGAAAGGATCCTGTTAACAAATTTATCTACACAGAAGTATATAAATTTATGGCTGTAATCAGTATACTCTAAATATACTTTGTTAAGTACTCTGTCCTTTAAGTTAGTTGAATGATTTTTTTCCCCACTGAGTTAGATTATCCACATTTCTATCAGTAATTTTCTAACATTGATACCGCTTATATTCCTGGGAATAGGAGAAATACTTCTCCATGTGTTTTCTTCTCAGAACATTAAGCATATTAGCCTACTTACTCTCTTCGTTACTATCCCTCTTATTCATCTGGAACATTTCCAATGTCTTTTCTGTGGCTATTTTTGGATTAGATCAATACACACCATATTGAATGTCAATCATGCTGGTTTGTAGAATTTCAGATAAGGGGATGTTTTATGCTTGTCTTCTGACTAACCAAGATTTTTTTAAATTCCTAAATTAATATTTTAAAAGAGATATGGCACATAAAGGGAACCCATTTTCCAACTATGAAGAAAGTAACTAGGATTATTAAAAATAAGGTTTGTGATTATTTTATAACAATTAGGGTTTCATACATTTAAATTTCTTGAAGAACAAGTTCTCAGGTATAGCTCAAATAAATAGATACACCTCGTGTGTGATTAGAAGAGTGCTTATTTAGTTAAGTCTGTATTTTTTATATTCATGAAAAAATTGAACAATTAAAAAGATAATCTTTTTTTAAACTTTCAATCTTAGCACAATTAATTTGCTTAAAGTACAGATTCATTTTGAAGAGTGCAAAGGTAAACGTTAGCTTAATTCTCTCTGAATTACTGCCAAATACAAATTTGTGGGCTCTAAATTCTTAAAGTACTTAATTCTAGTTTAAAAAATAATAAATCTACAAAGTTCTAATTATTAATCCAACAAATTGGAAGGCATATACTTTTTGAAAATGTATCAAATTAGCTAGTGGGAAACTTTGCCACTGAGCCAGATCTATATTTGGATCGCTATACAAACACATAGGTTTTAGCCAAATGTTTCAAGTGTAGAATTATCTAAATACTAGAGGCCTGGTGCACGAAATTCATGCATGAAGGGAGGTCCCTCAGTCCAGCCTGAGTCTTCTCGCAATCCGGGACCCCTCAGGGGATGTCAGACTTAAACTGGCAGTCAGACATCCCTCTCACAATCCAGTTCACAGCATGCACCAGTGACCATACTTTTCATACAGGTGAAAGGCATCTTGCTGTTGTATGGGCAGCCACATTTTTTTCCCTGATTATAAAAAGTACTACATAGCGTGATCCTTCTGAGGCAGTAGTACCATTTTCCCCATCTTAAGGGTGGAAAAACTGAAGCAGAGAGAAGTTAAGTAATTGGCTTTGTCACACAGTTATAAGTGTCAGAATCAGGGCTGACCAAAAATGTGCAAGCCAGAGTCCATGCATGTCATCGCTACATCATCCTGTTTTTTCAGTGTTAGAGTAGCCTTGCCAGGTTTTAATTTTTAAATCTAAGAAACTGTTCCCAATATACAGGGTAGGGTCCCTAGGCCTGGCCAGCGATCAGGGCCACCTATGGGGCAACTGGTGGGTGGGGCAATCAGGGGGCCTCCGCTGGTAACTGCCTTGGCTGGCGGCCTGGCCCCATCCACTGGCCGGCCTCGCCCCCCCGATTACCGCTGCTGGTCACCTCCCTCTCAGGGGGCTGATGCTCAATGCAGGAGCTGGAGTCTCTGCCTGCTGGTGGTCAGTGTGCATCATAGTGACTGGTCGTTCTGCTGGTCATTCCACCATCTGGTTGATTTGCATATTAGGATTTTATTATATAGGATTTTTAGTGTTTTTTAATTTACTTTTTACAATTATATTGATAGTTATAATGTTATAATTAGTACGTACAGAGGAATATGTAACATGTAAAAATGCATACAAATAATATTAATTACTTTGAATACCCCCAACTTAATAAGTAGACCTATTCTAGAGCTTGTGCAGTTGCATATGTGATCCTCTTCATTGCTTTGCCCTGCCTCTTCCATGTTTATCATTCTGGTGAGGCTTTAAAATAGTTTTATTACGTACTAGAGGCCCCGTGATCAGGGCCATCTTCCCCAGTTGCCTGCAGCCAGCCCTGCCCACCGCCGCCACCCACCCCAAGTTCCCTATTCACCATTACGTGATTGGTGACTGACGGCCAGGGAAAGGGACCGAGAGGTCACCTGTTCCCACCCACTTGCTGGCCCCGCCCCCACAGCGGGTGGCTATCAGGCTATCGGAGCCTGCTGGCTGGGGAAAGTGACCAAGAGGTGGTCAGTGCACCTCATAGTAACTGGTCCAGTGGTCATTCTAGTCATTCTGCTGTTAGGGTCAATTTGCATATTACCCCTTTATTATATAGGATGTTTATATCCCTAGAAAATAAGTTATTCCTTCTTGTTTTTTTGTTCCATAAAAGTAACATAATATTTGTAATTTTCTGGAACCTATTTTCACTCAAAAATATCTTTTGAACACAACACTGTCTAGCTATAATTTATTGATTTTTATTTTGATAATTATTCCAATTTTGAACACATGACATTTTATTCTGAGAAGTTATACTATGGTGTTTTTTCTCAGTCTTTCATTTGCTAGGTATTTATTATTTTATATTGTGCATGTTATTATATCATTTAATATTATAGCATTAAACACCTACTAACTTTTCATCACTATTTTAATAGAAAGAAAACACACACACACACACACACACACACACACAATTTTCCAGTCTTCATGGAGCTTGGGTGAGCATGCTAGTGAGAGTGAGCATTCTTATATGTTATACATATGGAACCATCTCTCATACAGTATCCAGATATACCAATATATAGGATAATATAAGAAGTTAGCACTTTATTAATATTAAGTATTCTCTACATATGGTTAAATGGGTTTTCACTCTAGTCAGTAGTAGGTAAGTGTCAATCAACATCCTCTTAAAATGTTTGTATTGTCATTCTGTAAACATCTGTCAATTTAGTAGGTGAAAAATTATGTCTTATTTCATTTCAATTTTTATTTTGTGAGGTTGAAATTATTTTTATATTTACCTTCCTGTTTTCTTTTGGTGAAAAATGCGTTTCTGTCTTACCCTTCTTTTCCTATTGTCTTCTTTATGTTAATTTATAAAAATCCTCTTTCCATACTGGATAATAATTCTTTATTAAATATATAATCCCATTTTATTATGTAGTTTTCCAGTAGTAAATAAATAGAAGTTTCTAATTTTTAGGCTCCACCAAAAAAACAACAACAAAAACACATAAAACAAAAAAAACAACAAAAAACACTGAGCATAAGGGTAAATTTTGTCTCTCCTAGAGCAATAGGACATATAAGCAGAAGTAAAAATTATAAGGGGTCCTGAGAACCTTAAGAAAGCCAACAAACTAGTCTGAACACTGTGTTTGCCTGTCCTGGCTGTGCCTATATATGTGTCACTGCAGATGTGATCAGAGCTCATATTATAAACCTCCTCTGTTCACCCATGAAAATCTATATATACTCAACCATCTTAGTTGACAATTCTGCATTTGCATTATTTCCGGTTGCCTAATATAAACTTTTAAAAATAAAACCTAGTTTTCTTTGAGATGCAGACTCTTCATTGAAGCCCATGTACTGGCCTGTCTCCTCTCCAGGAATGGTTCTGATATACTTGAAATTAATTTAGTCTATTTTTTTTACTGTACTTGGTACAGAAATGGGCATGTGATGCAACTCAAATAGAGGTTTCTTAAAGCTTCTAGAAAGACCTTTTCTGTTCTGGAGGTACCTAATGTCAGAGAGCTTTGTTCTTCTTCTGGGTACTGTTTTAACCAGATGTAAGTTCTAGGACTACTGCAGCTATCATAACTGTAACGGCCTCAGGACATAAGGACATGAAGAGAAGCAGAGAGGAGAGAATTGTATACAGAATGGAACAGGATTCCAGCCAACTCCATCCCTGGACCTTCACTCAAGGGTGCTTAGGAATTTATAATTTTTAAGGCCAATTTGAGTCCTACTTTCTGTCAGGTGACTATTCATCACAATTTGTCTAAGATCAGATGGTTTATGCCTCTTATCTCTGGCATAAACAATTGTTCCCCTTTATTATCAAAATTGCCCTGGTTTGGATGACAAATTATGTAGTCACCAGGGCCTGTTTTATGGGTGTTCAGTGTGAGAGTCCAGGTCCTTGCACTCAGAAGGGTTCTCCTCTTGAGGTTTAGTGCTTGCAGTTTGCATCTTAACATTCCTCATAATTTTATCTTTGAATTTGTGGGTTTCAAGTGAAGCCCAGTGATACAATGGAGCATGACTCAGAGACTCAGAGCTCACATGCACTTACATCTCTCACCACCTCCCCAGGGTGGGCTCCTGAGTGTTCTCTTTGCCTGCACCCAGCAGCCTCTGCCACTTCCCAGTCCTGCCTGGAGCTTGGACGCAGAGACAGGGTGAGTTCGTGTCTGGTGCAACAAGCGTCCTGGTTTGGCCCTACGCACCTATGTGGATCTGCACTCCTGTGAGCTTCTCTGTGCCTGAAGGGAGAGTGACATTAAATAGAGAATTTTAAAATCATCAGGACAGGTAAATAGAGAAACCATGAAACTAAGGAAAAACTTTTTTTTCCTTATTCTTTGAGCAAGGAGCACTACATTTTCATTTTGCGATGGGCTTTAAAAATTATGTAGCTGCCCCTGGCAGTCATTCTAATAAACGCAAAAAGTCATCCTATGTGACACAGCGGATTCTCTGTCCATTAACTTTACAATAAGCAGACCAGGACCAGGCATACACAGCTGGGCCTCCATGATGTTCAATTACAAGATTATAGTTCACATAATACTTTGTGTGAATGGTACATGAATGGTACCCCCTGGGATTATACAATGCACAGTACTAAGGTCTATTTACAGAAAAGTATCCTTACCAAGAGAAACAACTTAAGAATAATAATTCTAAATCTAAAAAATTTTTTTGTCCTCATATATGTTTTCTGATCAAGACTCTTTTAATGATTTAGTAATGCATTTGGTTTTATTTGATTAACCAATTTCTTTGGGGTAATTAAGTTTTAAGTTATAAATAGAAATTCTCTGGATTTTTTAAAATTTGAAATGAGTATGATGTGTTAAAACATTACTAATACAGGTATGCCTCATTTTATTATACCTTGCTTTATTGTGCTTCGCAGATACTGTGTTTTTTTAAAAATTGAAGGTTTGTGGCAGCTATGTGTCAAGCAAGTCTGTTAGTGCCATTTTTTTCCAACATTTGCTTACTTTACATTTCTGTATCACATTATAGCAATTCTTGCAATAGTTTAAACTTTTTTATTATTATATTTGTTATGGTGATCTGTAATTAGTGACCCTTGATGTTACTATTGTAATTGTTTGGGTCACCACAAACAATTCCTGTGAGTCAGCAAACTTAATCCCTAAATGCTGTGTGTGTTCTGACTGTTCCACCAGTGATTCCCCCATCTCCCTCACTTTCTTTGTATCTTCCTATTCCCTGAGACACAACAATACTGAAATTAGACCAATTAATAACCCCACAATGACCTCTAAGTACCCAAATAAAAGGAAGAGTCTCATGTCTCACTCTTTAAATCAAAAGCTAAAAATGAATATACTGGTACTTAGTGAAAAAGACATGTTCAAAATCTAGGCCTGTTGTGTCAGTTAACCAAGTTGTGAAAGCAAAGGAAAAGTTCTTGAGAAAAATTAAAAGTGCTACTCCAGTAAATACACAAAGAATAAGAAAGCTAAACAGTCTTATTATTGATATAGAGAAAGTCTTTATAATCTAGGTAGGAAATCAAACCAATCACATTTCCTTAAGCCAAAGCCTAATCCAGAGCAAAGCCCTAACTCCCTTAAATTCTATGAAGGCTGAGAGAGGTGAGAAGGCTGAAGAAGTAACTTTTGAAGCTAGAAGAGTTTAGTTTATGAGTTTCAAGGAAAGAAGCTGTCTCTAGAACATAAAAAGTACAACGTGAAGCAGCAAGTGCTGATATAGAAGCTGCAGCAAGTTATCCAAAGATCTAACTGAGATAATTAATGAAGGTGGCCACACTGACCAACCAATTTGTCAATGTAGATGAAATGACCTTATATTGGAAGATGCCATTTACGACTCTCATAGCTAGAAAGGAAAAGTCAATGCCTGGCTTCAAAGTTGTAAAAGACAGGCTGACTCTCTTGTGAGTGGCTAATGCAGCTAATGACTTTAAATTGAAGTCAGTGCTCATTTATTTACCATTTCAAAAATGTCAGTGCTCTTAAGCATTATGCTAACTCTACTCTGCCTGTTCTCTATAAATGAAATAGCAAAGCCTGGATGACAGCACAACTGTACATCTGTGAACAACATGAGCCTGGCCAGCGTAGCTCAGTAGTTGAGTGCTGACCTATGAACCAGGAGGTTATGGTTGGATTCCCAATCAAAGCACATGCAAGTGTTGTGGGCTCAATTCCCAGTGTGGGGTGTGCAGGAGGCAGCTGATCAATAATTCTCTCTCATCATTGATGTTTCTATCTCCCTCTCCCTTCCACTCTGAAGTCAATAAAAATATATTTTAAAACATAATTTACTGAATATATTTTAAAGCCATTATTGAGACCTACTATTCAAAAAAAAAAAAAAAGATTACTTTCAAAATATTGCTGCTTAGTGACAATACACCTGGCCATCCTGGAGCTTTGATAAAGTTGTACAAAAAGATTAATGTTATTTTCATGTCTGCTAACACAACACTCATTCTGTAGACCATTGGCCAAGCAGTAATTTTAGATTCCAAGTCTTATTATTTAATAAATACATTTTGTAAGGCTATAGCCTCTGGTGGATCTGGGAAAAGTGTATTGAAAATGTTCTGGAAAAGATTAACCATTCTATATGAGATTAAGAATATTCTTGATTCACGGGACAAGGTCAAGATATTGACATAAACAGGATTTTGAAAGAAGATGATTCCAACCCTCATGGGTGATTTTGAGGGGTTCAGTACTTCAGTTGAGGAAGTAATTGCAGATGTGGTAGAAATAGCAAGAGAATTAGAACTAAAAGTGGAACCTGGAGATGTGACTGAGTTCTGCAATCCTATAAAATAAAGAGTTAATATGCTAATTAGACCAAACAGCAGGATGACCATCCGGATGACATTCCGGATAACCGTCTGGATGACTTTCCAGACGAAGCCTAGGCTGCAAGGGTCAGCCTAGGCTGCAAGGGGCTGTGAGGGCCAGCCAAGTCTTGATGGCCGAGCTCCTTGCACAAATTTCATGCATTGGGCGTCTAGTAATATGATAAAAGTCTTATGGATGCGAAGTTGTTTCTTATGGATGAGCAAAAAAAAACTGGTGTCTTGAGATGAAATTGATTCCTGTTGAAGATGCTGCAAAGATTGTTGAAATGCCAACAAAGGATTTTGAATATTACATACACTATGTGATGAGGCAGTATCAGGGTTCGAGAAGACTGACTCCAATTTTGAAAGAAGTTCTGCCGTGAGTAAACTGCTATTAAATAGCATCACATGCTATAAAGAAATCATTCATGGAAGAGTCAAGGGATGTGCCGAACTTCCATGTTGTATTTTTTTGAAATAATTTCTGTAGCTTCCCCAACCTTCAGCAATCACCATCCTGATCAGTCAACAGTCATCACATTGAGGCAAGACTCCCAACCAGCAAAAAGATTACAAATTATTGAAGCTTCAGAGGGTGGTTAGCACCTTTAGCAGTAAAGTATAATTTCATTATGTATCTGCATTGCTTTTTAGACATAAAGTTACTGAACACTTGGTAGACTACAGACTAGTGTAAACATGACTTCTATATGCAATGGAAGCCAAAAAACTTGTGTGATCCACCTTATTGTGACAATCACTTTAGTGTGGTGGCGTGGATTTGAACCCAAAATATCTCTGAGGTATACCTGTCCTGTAGTGCATTTAATTTTTTTGTATGGAATTGTAGAACATAAGCCTTTTGACAAGGATGGCTTGCCGTCATGATTATCTAATGACTGAGGAATCCAGTGTTACTGGAATTTTGTTTTTGTTTCTATTTTTTAAATTTATTTTCTTTTTTTTGAATTTTTATTTTATTTTTTTCTTTATTGATTAAGGTATTACATATGTGTCCTTATCCCACCATTGCCCCCCCCCCCCCCCCGACCCACTCATGCCCTCACCCCCCTGGTGTCTGTGTCCATTGGTTAGGCTTATATGCATGCACACAAGTCCTTTGGTTGATCTCTCTCCCTTACCTCCACCCTCCCCTACCTTCCCTCTGAGGTTTGACGGTCTGATGGATGCTTCTCTGTCTCTGGATCTGTTTTTGTTCATCAGTTTGTGTTGTTCATTATATTCCACAAATGAGTGAGATCATGTGATATTTATCTTTCTTAAGATTTGAAAATAGCCTAAGTGCCTGTCAGCAGATGAGTGGATTAAAAACCTGTGGTACATCTACACAATGAAATACTACTCTGAGGTAAAAAAAGAAGGAATTCTTACCATTTGCAACAGCATGGATGGAACTGGAGAGCATTATGCTATATTTTAATCTATTTTATTAAGTACATGCTTAGTATTTTTAATTTTATTTTTACTGTATAACTCACTTGAGGATATTTAAAATTCAGTATTTTGACTCACATGTTTACTTATTTTAGTAATTGAAAATAATTATGACCAGGTGAAGGGGAAAATTTTATTAAATTCTTTAAAAATATACATATCTTACCCAAATTCAGAAAGACTAAATAATAACCAATAAACCCCTGTTACAACATGATAGTTTTATAGTTTTGAGTAGGCAAGTGAAAAAAAAATGTAGCATTTTTGATAAAAGAGTGAAAAGGGTAGATCTCAGGAGAATAGTTTTTAAGACTGGCTGACTGCTCTGCTATGAATCAACTTGGAACAGGACAGTGTTAGAAGTGTTTGAAATACATGAAGGGCTCTCCACGTGATATATGTTAATTGAGTTAGAGTCTCACCTCACATAACTTAATTGGAGAATGATAAAGGTCATTAAATTTCAGGATGGCTATATGATAACAGAGTGCTAGAAAGACAGGGCATCAAGAAAATGTGAGACAGTAATTTGCTTGGGATAAAGACAGCAGGATGAATCTTGTTTGCTGGTCTTGCCAATACTGTATGAGCAATCAAGGGGAGCCTAAGGCACGTATTTTCTACCCCCACTTTAGAAGCCTTCTCTGCCCGTTGTGTGTGTGTGTGTGTGTGTGTGTGTGAGTGTGTGTGTGTCTTGATAAGCATCAACTATCTTCTCTTTTCTACAGATAACGAACAAATCAATCAACTTTTTCTATGAATAAAGTAAATCCTCTTAAACAGTATCTGGAAAAGAAAATAGAATATGTTTTGAAATACCAAACATCTGGATTAAATTTAAATTTTAAAAATGGTTATTTTAAAGAAAGGCACATAGAGATCCGAATGGAACAACTTAGAATTATTGAGATTTACCCTCAGCTAAAGCGTATTTTTCTATATTTCTCCACTGTGGGGGATAATGTAAATAAAAGCATATTTATAAGCAGTAAAGCACATGATTGACATCTTTTGTGTGTGCTAAAGGCTTTTTTGAGCTCTTACCCATGGTTATGAGAATTCAACGTTCATATGTACATTTCATAAATCTCAATCAGACTAAATTATTTTGGACTAAGCTAGAATATAGCCTCCTTTAAACATGTCTATCTTTCTGGGCACATTTGTATTCAGGTATTTTATATAAAAGGAAATCACAGGAGGAGATTAAAAACCCAAATTCTCTGACCCAATAATTAAAATAAATAAATAAATAAATAAGTATAAGAAAGTAGAAATCCTAATCACAGTTTCCTATTAAACCTTAGAAAGTGTAGATATAAAACTAACTTAGAAAAATTTCTGTTAAGGTCTTTTAAAATACACTGTTCTGGCATATTCAGGTTTTTTTTCTCTAAATTACTGATTTTTAAAATCACTATTGTTAAAAGAAGCCTTCACAGTAGATTGAAAGCTTCATTTGGGGGAGGAGAATTATAGCTATCTAGTTCAGTTCTGTGGCCTAGAGCCTAACCAATTCCTGAATGAACATATCCAGTTCTATTGAAAATATGAGTGTGTTTTTTTAGACTGGTATAAATCGTTATTGTTGAAAGTATTACATATGTCCCTTTCCACGCACCCCCCCATTGCCCT
The DNA here is from genome assembly GCF_028538775.1 of Myotis yumanensis. NCBI lineage: Eukaryota > Metazoa > Chordata > Mammalia > Chiroptera > Vespertilionidae > Myotis > Myotis yumanensis. The sequence goes on from NW_027223753.1 coordinate 181,705,702, forward strand.
CTCCCACTCCCCCCAAGCCTTCACCATCCTCTCTCTGTGCCTATTGGTTATGCATATATGCATATGAGTTCATTGGTTGAACTCTCCCCTCCACTCCCCGCCCCTGCTTCCCAATGTACAATTTACCATAGCAAAGATTTGGAAACAGCCTAAGTGCCCATCAGCAGATGAATGGATTAAAAACCTGTGATACATCTATACAATGGAATACTATGCAGCTGTAAAAGAGATGGAACTATTACCATTTTCAACAGCATGGATGGACCTAGAGAGCATTATGCTAAACAAAATAAGAGAAGATATGTATAGAAAATGTGGAAGCTAATGAACGACATAAATTGATGAACAAAAATACAGGTGTATTTTAAATAACATAATAACACCCACAGGACTTGCATGATGATTTAAATGCAATACCAAGAGTAAGGATAAACTAAAGATATTTCATTCATTAAATCATGAGAAACTGAGGAATGTTGATGTCTCAGCTTGAGCCAGGTGGCTCAGTTGGTTGGAGCATCATCAAAAGATTGCAGATTTGATTCCTGGTCAGGGTACATACCTGGGTTGCAGGTTTGATCCCCAGCTGGGGTGTGCAGGGGAGGCAACAGATTGATGTTTCTCTCTCACATTGATGTTTTGCCTTCTCTCTTGCTCTCACCCTTCCTCTCTCTCTAAAAATCAATAATAAAAAATACATATCTTCAGGTGAGTATTAAAAATAAGAATATGTACAATGTTAGTTTAGACATTTTCAATATTCAATATTTTGTTATTTCGATAGAGGTTTGCTAACACATGTTCTTCTCTTAAAATATGATTGAATAATCTGGTTTGTGTTTCTAAAATAAAGGAAGACTTTCATCCAACAATATAACTAAAATTACTTTTCAAATGACTATATTGTTAATCTAGTTACCAAGCACCTATTTACATTTTTCCACTAAAGAGACTCATTCATTGAGAAAACTTTATATATATATACTTTCAACAATAAGGGTTTTTTAAAGAAGAAAATAACACCAACTGAAAGGGGTTTATGTCTCTTTATGTCTTTTATATGCTACATTAACAATTTGAAAATTATATCTTGTTTAAAAGTTTTCTCAAACCCTAGCCAGTTTAGCTCAGTGGATAGAGTGTCAGCCTGCAGACTGAAAAGTCCCAGGTTCGATTCTGGTCAAGGGCACATGCCTTTATTGCAGGCTCAATCCCCAGTCACTATATATATATATATATATATATATATATATATATATATATATATATTTGATTTCAGAGAGGAAGGGAGAGGGAGAGAGAGAGAGAGAGAAACATCAATGATGAGAGAGAATCATTGATCAGCTTACTCCTGCATATCCCCTACTGGGGATCGAGCCCGCAATCCAGGCATGTGCCCTTGACCAGAATCAAACCCGGGACTTTTCAGTCTGCAGGCTGACCCTCTATCCACTGAGCCAAACTGGCTAGGGCTTGAGAAAACTTTTAAACAAGACATAATTTTCAAATTGTTAATGTAGCATATAAAAGACATAAACAGACATAAACCCCTTTCAGTTGGTGTTATTTTCTTCTTTAAAAAACCCTTATTGTTGAAAGTATTACATATGTTTCCTTAGAATTGCCGCAGCTCAACTGTCATTTGGTCAGCTTTTTAAAGAACAGTGTTGATGTTTAAATGCTTTTATGGGTGCCAAGAATCACTCTTTAAATATTCAGCTGTAAAACTATTGCAAAAAAAAATTATACGGTTGCTATTTTCCTTCTCTTGGGGGTGTGCTTGATTTATAAAATTAACTTGAGTTAAAAGTAAGGTGTGTTTTTTTTGGCCTGGATTTCACTGTACAAGCAGGTACTTGACATGAAACTTTCAAACGTGTACAATATATTTTGTGCTTACCAATTCTTCAAATAAAATTCTTGCATTATCCAGTTTATGATATTCATGAATAAACCTTCTTTAAAAAAATATGTTTCATTGATTTCAGAGAGGAAAGGAGAAAAAGAGAGAAATAGAAACATCAATAATGAGAGAGAATCATTGACTGGCTGCCTCCTGCGTGCCCCACACTGGGGATGTAGCCCACAACCCAGACATGTGCCCTAACTAGAAATCAATGGTTCATAGGCCATTGCTCAACCACTGAGCCATGCCGGCCAGGCATGAAGAAATCTTCTCTTAATATGAGCCGAAAAGAGGGAAATAACATAATTTAATGTCATTTTCAGTAAAAGTGTGGAAAGTTTCCTTATCAGTTTTCTGGCCTGATACTTTACACATTCAGAAAGTCTCAGAACGGTGAAGAGAGTACTGTGTTTTCCTTAATATCAGGTTCACCGAAGATTAGATTTAAATTAATGATCACATAAATTAATGACTAACACTGATTTGATTACAATAAAAATGTAGCCCTAGCCAGCTTGGCTCAGTGGATAGAGCATCGGCCTGCAGACTGAAGGGTCCCAGGTTCAATTCCGGCCAAGGGCACATGCCTGGGTTGCAGGCTCCATCCCCAATGTGGGGAGTGCAGGAGGCAGCCAATCAATGATTCTCTCTCATCATTGATATTTCTATCTCTCTCCTTCTCCCTTCCTCTCTGAAATCATTAAAGAAATATATTTTTCAAAAAAATGTAAGACTGCTCTAAAACTACATTTCTTTACGTTGAAATACCATTTTCTGTTTTTAAATTCACAAGATTTAATAAGTGGATACCTGTAATTATTTCAGCCACTACTTCAATAAGATTTATTTCCTCTCTGATTAAGACATAAGTCATACTCAAATTCTTCTTTCTTGACTTTATTTTTTTTTCCTACTTGAAACGACATGGCCTTTCCATTCATTAATGTATGCTATCCTTAAGAATTCAGTATCAAGTGGTGCTTTGGTGATCTGACCCCGGTTTCAGTTTTCCAATTACAATATAGCTTCCATCATGTTCTACCTGTAACTTTGGGCAAGATACTTGAGTTCTTGTCTCTCAATTTACTAATCTACAAAATAGTGGTAATAAAAGTATGTATTCTTAAGATTATTGTGAGGATTAAGTAATTCAAGTGGCTAAAGCACTTAGAATAATATTTAACACATAGTAAGCATCAAGCCTTTATTCTCTCTAGCATGGGCTTTCAATATGTTTTGTTTTGTTTTCTTCACAAACCCTATACTATTTCACTTGGTCCCCACCTTCTTTAGAATACTTACTGAATTTCTATGAAGCAGCATATAATCTATTACTTAATCATGAACTAATTTTCTGTATTTGAGTCTTGTTTCATCAAGGCCATGGCAAACTCCTTGAAGATAGCCAGCTTGTTCTACTTGGTGTTTGAATTCTGCAATATTTGGGTACAAAATTGAAATGTTATAATATTTCTATTATAACAAATAATAATATTTATTATCATAAACAAAAATACCTAGCATTAAGTTCTTACTATTGCCAGGCACATAAATGCTTTACATATAGTGTGCCTTATAATATACTCTGAGGTGAATTCTATTTTCACACCCATTTTACCAATGAGAAAACAGAAAATTGGAAATGTGGAGTAATTTGCTCAAGGTCACAGAATTACCAGTAAGTGTCATCATTGGTGTACTTGTATGGGTTGTTTGGCCTGCAAGTATAAATCACATCACTTTGATCCACTTATATCTTCTTAACTGTCTCAGAATGTCTCATTCTTGAAGTACTGCATAAACTCTTCTCTCTTAGTTCTGTACCTCTCTCCAATCAGTCTTTACAGAACCACATGCTCCATTTCTTATAGCACCAAGGAAAAGGTTGGTGATTATTACTAATTTGAAGTTTATCTCCATGTGGAATAACCACAGGATTGGTTTTGTTCCAGTAAAGAAATGTAAATGGACTAGAATCTGTCAACAACATATAAAGTTTTATCTACATTGGCTTTGTAAAATTTGTAATTGCTTCCTGTAATAGTACATAGCAATTGCTTCATTAATAGGAATATTTTCTGTGTTTTATTTTCTAACTTAACAATTTATCATAGACTAGTCAATTTCATAGAATATTAGATTTAGATGAGACTTGAGAGACATCTAGTCTAGTACACTTATATTGTCAATGAGGAAATCAGGGCTTAAAGAGGGGTCTTTTCCAGGTCCCTTAGTTAGGGTGACAGATAAGCTGCTGCCATAGAGACCCGAAAGAATGGAAACTATTAAAAAGCTACCTTTTCCCACTTTTCTGTGGAAACCCTCTATGAATAGCCTAGGTCGTCAGAAATTGCTCTACTTTTTCAGAGAGCCAGGTTCCTGTCCTCATTGCCCCAATTTCTCCTACAGTATTTTCATTTTCTGTATGGGTGGAAGCTGAGATACTGCCTCAGATACATCTACCAACAGGCATATGACTAAAATGCCCTGTGTCTAAAGGCCCAGAACCAATGAGGCACATGACATATCTACTCATTCTGTAAGTGAAGTGTATTTACATAGTCACACCTAACATCAAGTGAGAATAGAGGATGCCTTCCAGGTGGACAGCTATGTACCTACAGACGATGTGAGCGCTCTGCACACGAGGAGGCTAGGCTTTGATGAGCACCTTTAAGTCTCTCGGGGCCACATAGGAAATAAAGGGGAAAGACCTATACAGCCAAAATCATAATTTATGTTATTATTTGTTAAATAACCATGTAATGCTAATGTTTTGTAGTGTATTGGTTCAGTATTATTATTTTCTTACTTGTGTTACATATAGTTGTGTGGGTGCCATTTGTGTTCGACTGAAGTATTTGGGAATAAAAACATTGTCAGTCAAAGCTGCTTTACATCCTCAGGACAGTTGCTTTTGTAGGGAGGAATTTGTGGTCGATACATGTTTAATGTAATAAAGATGCACACATGTAAACAATGAACATGTGCTTCATGAGAACTCAAAAAACTTTTTGGAGATGAAGAAGGTAATAAAATGATTGAAGGGATTGTATCTATCAGTGCTTGAGATATCTAAGTCTTTGAGTCATCAACTATAAGAAGAGTCATTCTTATATGTGTGTGGTGCATGAATAATTTCATTGGTAACCATGGTACAGTAAATTATCCATACTTGGAGTAAGACCATTATGAATCAAAATCAGAAGGCTTGCCTTATGTATACTGTTATTCATTTATAGCAGTGATTCTTTATAATGCCTTAATTTTATGATTCAATCTAATCAGAATTAAACTTAACATGTTCAAAATCAGATTGTTGTATGCATTTGGCTTCTATAACTGTAATTAATTGATCTAAAACTGCTAGCATAACAGCTGTAGACAGTTACGCCATGGCAGAGGATAAGATGTGGCTAGATCCATTTGGACTACTCCTTCATATGTATTCATTAGTTAAGCAAAACATTTTTGTACATAACTCAGATGGGAGTTTCCAGAATTTGTCATTTGGCACATTTAGTAAATTCTCTAGAATTTATTTAACTGAAAAAACAGATTTCATTTGCACAGGGTTTAGTGTCCATATGGCATGTAAATGAAATGGGAATGCAGACAAAATGTGTACCATGGTCAGGGAATTAAATGTAACTCTGGGATTGTACTTTACTTGTACAGGAAATGAATTATTGAAATATAAATAACAATACTATCATAAAATAATTGTATACTACCCACATTGTTTATACGTTTTATAATTTGGAGAGCTGGTATGATGAATTCTATTTGAAATCTGTCCAATGATTGTTCACTCTTAAAGATGCATCCACATTCAATACAATTTGTCCACCAATGCATATGAACTCTCCAAGGCCAGTTCTGGAGTCTGGGTGATTTGAATTTAATTTAAGCTTAGTCAATTATAAGATATGGGAGTTTCTTAGCTCAGTTACATAGATTCTCTGGTTTTCAGATTTATGTGCTAAATAATAGGAAAAATGATACTAAAATACTTTTAGGATGTGGTACAAATTGATTTAAGATCATAAAAAGGTAGCTGATGCAGCTACAGATATATAATATGTGCCCAACAAATTTCCACTCCATCCCTGCTCCAATATTTTCCTGGGCAAGGATAGAATCTCGTTTATCTCCACATCTCAAAAATGTTTAGTTAACTTCCTCGTTTATAAAACAGATTATTTGTTAAAATGATCTGAACTTGAAATAGAGGATGGAAGACAATACCAGGATAATTCCATAGAAAATATTTCCCTTGGTTTATTGTATTTGAATATCTCAGGTGACAAATCTATTTTATTTTGTCTCTGGTATGAAAGATCAGGTAATGATCTAAATCCTCTAATTTAGTTTGTATGCAAAGACTCAACTCTAAGATGAATATTTATATTTTTCCTTAGGAACTAAAGTGTTCTCACAGCAGTTAAATTCGCTAGATGTACTATTAAACAGCATAACTGATTCAGCAATATCACTCTGGTACCTGTTAGCCTAATGCTGCAGACCTCCTGCAATAACCTGAAAAACTGAATAGGACATTCAGAGGTTGCACTAGTTATATAGTCATTAGGAATAGGCTCCATGGTGACTTGAAGTGATTTTCTTAATTGTAATTTCTCCCTTTTTCATTATACTTGAATATCAAATTAAAACTGACTACCCTCCTTGAGTTCCTCATGACAGGCTTCTTGCAGACCTTTAAATATAAAGAAGGAAAAAAATGTTAAATCTCTTCCTCACCTAGAACATAGATAAGGACAACACACAATTAACACAAGAAAACAGTCCCTGGTGTTCACCAAAAAAACATGTTCCTCACACTTTTTGTAGATTTTAATTTCCTGACATACCGTATTACCTGACAAGCTATTAAAATGTAATACTATAACTACACACTTTATCAATTTATTTATAAATATGCTCACATTTCTTATATTTTTAATGCTTGAGAATCCACTGGCATTAGTTATAGATGTCCAGGATCTCTCTTCAGCCATTTGTCCCACATCATTGTTTAAGAATCTGGGGCTTAAGCATTCAGAGGTGAAGGCAGAATCCTGCTTCTAAAAACCAGCCAGAGAGTCCACTACTTACATTGTCTCTCATGATCGCAAGGTGAGACGATGAAAACTTTAAACTCCCTGGTCATATGAGCATTTTTTATAATCTACAATGAGTCCTTGATCTGTGTCAATGCCTAAATTCTAGGGTTCCCTAAATTTTAGATTAAATTCTCAATTCTTTTTGTTTGTGGTCTGCTTTTCTCTGTTCCCCAGTGTGGAATACAAAACTTTGTAGCTTGAGCTCTAGAAAACTAAGCCTCTTCCATCAATCTGTTAGGATAATGCATTAACCTGAATGGGTAGTCTAGACTCTTTATCATGGGATTATTTTTAAGAGTACTGATAAAGGTATGTTAGTTACCTAAAAGAATGTCCTACCTTTGAAACGCAGGTATTGGGGATTGAAAATGTTAGATAAATTAATCAAATTCTTCTTTAGATATGCATTCCAGAGGTATCACTGAGTAACAGCATCTTTTGCCTCAAAATAATTGTTATACATTTTATAATGATAATGGGTATATTTTGTCACATTCTATGTGACTTTGATTTAGGGAATATTAAAATAACATTACTATCTTTGAAGAAATATACATTTCTCAAATTTTAAAGTAATCAAAAATTGGATGATTTTTAAAAACTGGTAGACAATTGTAGGCTACATTTCTGCTACTGAAGTATGGTAGTATCATGGGAGCTGTAAATAGATATAGGCCATCTTTTATCAATAGTAGTAAGATATATCTCCTCCCCTCCTTTGAAAATGAGTTGGACTGAAAACTCAGTTCTAATAAATCTAATATGGCAGAAATAACTTTGTGTAACTTCTGAGACTAAGTCATAAACAACATTATGGTTTCCTCTTGGCTCTCTCTCAGATTGCATTTCCTATGAGAATCCAAGTGCCATGTCAGAAGGATACTCAATCAGCCATGTAAAGAACTAACATCTGCTATTTCAGCCAGCAAGGCAATGAGGCCTCTTGATAACAAACATGAGTAGGCTATTCTGGAAGTGGATGGTCCCGCCCCAGTCAAGCCCAGTCAGATGACTATGGCCCATCTGACATCTTGACTACAACTTCACAAGAGAACTCTCACTAACAACCAACTAAGCCATTTACAAAATTTTTAACCACACAAACTGTGAGATAATAAATGTTAATTGCTCTAAAATGCTAAATTCATGAGTAACTTTATGTAGCAATAGGTTACTAGTGTCCTATTCACTAAATCATCGCTTTCACTGATTTCTATCACTCTTAAACTACTTAACGTGAATTTTGATAAATAATTCAGCTGACTAATTGCTTCTTCAAAACAATTTTGTTTTTCAGAATTATTTTTCTATAATCTGAATTGTAAGAAAAACTCTCGCAGGAGATTTAGCTGTATATACATACTGCATCAGGAACTTTGCTTGTCCTGCCCTCAAACTCATCTGCCCTGTTGATAAACTGGAGAGTTCAATAAGTTGTCATAAACTTTTGGTACCAGAATAATCTTTAAGAGCAATCTACTCCAGCCTACCATTTAACCAGCCAATGTATAAACTAGAGCATCCATTCCAACACCAATCTGTGTTTGAACTCACTCACAATATCCAAGGAACCTGGGTATGTGCCCTGACTGATTCAGTGCTCAACCACTGAGCCATGCTGGTTGGGCAAGTTTTTTGTTGTTGTTGTTGACAGTATTACAGATGTCTCCCATCCTCCCTCCCCTTTTACCCACCTCTTTCTTGCCCCTCCCTCCCACCCCCATCTTCACCACCCTGTTGTCCATGTTTTAAGGCAAACAACTTCCCCCCAAAACCAAAAAGTTCACACCCATCTAAGTTTCTTTGATTAAAAAACAACAATCAAATATTATCAAGCAAAGGGGGATTGGAGGTTGGCAAGAACTTGGCCAGAATGGTGGCAAAACCAAGGAGAAGGAACTGTTATACAGGGGATGGAACACAGAAGAAAGATACATTAAGTGAAATAAGCCAGTCAATGAAGGAAAAATACCACATGATCTCACTCATTTATGGATAATAAGGCCATTATAAACTGATGAACAAAAATAGATACAGAGGCCCTGGCTGGTTTATCTTAGTGGATAGAGCATTGGCCTGCGGACTGAAGGGTCCCAGGTTTGATTCTGCTCAAGGGCATGTACCTTGGTTGCAGGCACATCCCCAGTGGGGGGTGTGCAGGAGGCGGCTGATTGATGTTTCTCTCTCATCGATGTTTCTGGCTCTCTGTCCCTCTCCCTTCCTCTCTGTGAAGAAATCAATAAAATATATTTAAAAAATAGATACAGAGGCAGAGCAGCATCAAAGAGACTATCAAACTATAGCGGGAAGGCTGGGGAGGGTTGGGGGCAGGTGGGGGGGGGGTAAGAGATCAACCGAAGGACTTGTATGCATGCATATAAGCATAACCAATGGACATAAGACACTGGGGGATGGGGTAAGCTGGGGGAATGTCAAGAAGGGGAAAAAAAGGAGACATATATAATACTCTTTGTAATACTTTAAGCAATAAAACAAAATTTTAAAAAATAAAAGAGGAAGACTAGAATGAATCCAGTGGTGTTTGATTGGAATTGGGGGTATATGTGAATTTTCTTTTCATTTACTTCATTTTCTGAATTTTCTATATTAAATTATATATTATGTAATGTATATTATATGTATAATTTATATTAGATATTAGATATATAAAACTCCAAATGGAACAATAAAATCATCTCTATGTTTGGCTCCATTAATTCTTTTTCAATATTTATTTTGTTTTTAAACATACAGTTAATTTTTTATGACAGACAAAAAAATAAGCAAAAAGGGCTATGAATAATTCTACTTTTGATGCCCACATGTTGTGAGTATAAATTCATCAAGCAATGAGAGTACCCTCATTACTCCTTAAATGGGATGGTTTCAAGAAATTATACATAGAATGTAGCAACTTTATCCAACAGCAAAGCCTTTTCAGGTCAAATCCAAACAGGAAGTCATCTTTCCCAATCAAATAAGTGCAATATGACTTTCTTCTTTTTCTTTTTACTTTTCTTTTTTTCTTTATTGATTAAGGTATTACATATGTGTCCTTATCCCCCCATTGCTTCCCGCCCCCCACTTATGCCCTCACCCCCCTGGTATCTGAGTCCATTGGTTTTATCATAATGCTCTCCAGTTCCATCCATGCTCTTGCAAATGGTAAGAACTCCTTTTTTACAGCAGCATAGTATTCCATTGTGTAGATGTACCACAGTTTTTTAATCCACTCATCTACTGATGGGCACTTAGGTTGTTTCCAAATCTTAGCTATGGTAAATTGTGCTGCTATGAACATAGGGGTGCATATATCCTTTCTGATTGGTGTTTCTAGTTTCTTGGACTTATATTCCTAGAAGTGGGATCACTGGGTCAAATGGGAGTTCCATTTTTAGTTTTTTGAGGAAACTCCATACTGTCTTCCACAGTGGCTGCACCAGTCTGCATTCCCACCAGCAGTGCATTGTGCCGAGCCAGCTCAGCCAAGGGTTCGAAAGCCTGAGTGAAGGCGGCGAAAGGATGAAGAAATGACAGAGAGAGAGAATAAGCTGGGTCTAGGTGGATCTTCCTGTGCCTGGCTGAGGCCACAGAGAGAGATCCAGAGGCAAGCTGAGCCTTTATTTTATAGTCAGAGGTAAACAAGGTAGTGGTTACCATAGTTACACTGTTCTGGTGAGTTTCACTTGTTTTGGCAGCACTTGGTGCACCTTCCTCAGTACATTAGCTTCCCAGATAAGATCTAGGGAGAGTCATAAGGTCAAGCCTAATTATGCTAAGAGGACTGTGCCCTCTAAACTGGGACTTGTTTGTGACTTTGTCAACAGGTTAGTACAAGGCTTAACCCTATAGCTGCACCCTACAGTGCATGAGGGTTCCTTTTTCTCTGCATCCTCGCCAGCACTTGTCATTTGTTGATTTGTTACTGATAGCCATTCTGACAGGTGTGAGATGGTACAGCATTGTCATTTTGATTTGCATCTCTTGGATGATTAGTGACTTTGAGCATGTTTTCATATGTCTCTTGTCCTTCCTTATGTCCTCTTTCAAAAAGTATCTATTTAGGTCCTTTGCCTATTTTTTGATTGGCTTGTATCTCCCTTTTGTTAAGTTGTATGAGTTTCCTGTAAATGTTGGAGATTAAATCCTTATCGGTGATAACATTGGCAAATATGTTCTCCCATGCAGTGGGCTTTCTTGTTGTTTTGTTGATGTTTTTTTTTTGTTTGTTTGTTTGTTTTTGCTGTGCAGAAGTTTTTTATTTTGATGTAGTCCCATTTGCTTATTTTATTTTTAGTTTCTATTGCCCTAGGAGCTGTATCAGTGAAGATATTGCTTCAGCATTGGTCTGAGATTTTGCTGCCTATGGATTCCTCTAATATTTTAATGGTTTCCAATCTTATGTTTAAGTCCTTTATCCATTTTGAGTTTATTTTTGTGTGTGGTGTGAGTTGGTGGTCTAGTTTCATAGCTTTGGACAAAAAGCACAAATATAGGACTCTAGAGGGCCTGTACCTGCTCAATTCCTAAAATTTTCTGGTAGCTTAAAAAATAAATAACAAAAGAAAAAAATATAAAATGCATGAACTATTTTAAATGTTTACATTTAATATCACCATGCAAGACATGGTGTTTTGTTATCCACTAGATAATTAGAAGGTTTATATTAAAGATAAAACTAAATGTCTAATTTGGAGGCCCAGTGAATGTGAGACCTGGGCCAAGTGGCTCACCTGTCCTGGAAACACAGAGATGCAAATTGCTTCAATTAAGCTTAGAGTCTCAGTTAGAAACTTGCATTATTGGAAGATGCTAACCTTTGTAGAAATCAATTAATTTTGGGCAAGTAATTAAAGCAAACTTCAAGCAATTAGGTTGTTAAAGGGGGAGAGTAGTCTGCATATAAAAATAAGAACCTGGAAACTACCACTGCTGATCTGGTGGAGCAGAAACATGTACTTCACATAGTAAAGGATCAATCAAACATGAAAGGAGAATCCAAATCAAACAGAACAGAGCACCAGCTAAGTGTCCTCAATAATTCTAGGTTGTAGCAAACCAGGATGTTGGTATCAGAACCCAAAAAGAGTATCTATTACTCATCTTACACTTTTATGCTAAAGTTATGTCATGTGGGTTCAATCACTATTTTAAATTTTTTTTCTGTTTTTGTTTTTTTTTAATCTCTTCCCACCCCAGTTTAAAACTCCTTTTAAGCATTGTAAAATATGAAGCAATCTGAACTGGATACAAACTAGCTCAAGAATTTGATGTGCCCTAGTTGGTTTGGCTCAGTGGACAGAGAATCCAAGGAGGACTGAAGGGTCTCGGGTTCGAATTCTGTTCAAAGGCACATTCCTTGATTGCAGGCTGGATCCTCGGCCTCTGCCAGGGCAAGAGCGGGAGGCAAGCAAGCAATGTGTCTCTCTCACATTGATGGTTGTTTCTGTCTCTCCTCCTCCCTTCCACTCTGTCTAAAAATCACTGAAAAATATCCAGTGAGGATGAACAAAACAAACAAAAAAAGAATTTGATGTTTATGTACATTTTCTCAATTATCCATCACTACCAAATACTAGCCCAGCCTCTTCCTTATACATTTACTCACTAATGTATAAGTGAGTAGAGAACCTCTAAATTTAGAGGTTCTAAATCCAATGAATTTGCTAATTGACATAATTGCAGAAATGTATAAGGCACATAGTGCCCTCAGATGACCCCAAAACAATGTTTCCTGCCCTGGGATATAAATATATATCAGGGGCTATGGAAGCAAGGGGAAGAACATCTAACTTAAACCAGCATGATCACAGAAGCCTTCTTAGGGTAGATGAGATTTTAAATGAATGTTAAACTATGAGAAGCAGTCAAAGCGTAGAAAGGAAAGGGAACATAATGCAGAAGGAGATGGAGGAGTGAGAGTGGGTGACACTTTGGAAAATATTGTGTCAAAAACTTAACAGTTTGGAATTATAAGTACAGGTGAAATCATGCATATTTGATAAGTATTCTTTTTGCTTCTCATGTATTGAAGAAAGGCTTTCATAGGTGTTTGAAGTCTTGCTTGTTCGCCCCTTTTGAAGGAAAGCACAGTGAGAATATGCATGCACTTAGCCCAGAAAAAGCTCCTACACAACCTGGAAGAATTCACCAAGTCAGTGTGACAAACATTTGTATTCCCAGATACAGAACATGTCAGCTATGGCTTCTGGCATCTCTGTCTCTGGGTTCCCAGATCTCCTTGTGACCTCAGAACTCTAAAATCTTCACTGCTGTATTTTTTCTGACACCCACTGTGCTGATGGGATTCTTATGCCACTATGGATGCTTGTATCTTTGTAGATAGATGCCAGCTTTTCCCTACCAGACCTTTTAGCAAGCTGTTTTTCCTTGTTGTTCTGAAATTTCAGAAGGACTTTTCTTAGGTTAGGGTCTATTTCATGTATGGATAATACCCTCAGATCCTATAAAGCTGTGGTTCTCAACCTTCCTAATGCCGTGACCCTTTAATACAGTTCCTCATGTTGTGGTGACCCCCAACCATAAAATTATTTTTGTTGCTACTTCATAACTGTAATTTTGCTACTGTTATGAATCATAATATAAATATGTGATATGCAGGATGTATTTTCATTGTTACAAATTGAACATAATTAAAGCATAGTGATTAATCACAAAAACAATATGTAATTATATATGTGTTTTCCAATGGTCTTAGGAGACCCCTGTGAAAAGGTCATTTGACCCCCAAAGGGGTCGCGACCCACAGGTTGAGAACCACTGCTATAAAGCTTAGTTGACATAATATAAATTTTGTTGAATAAATGCATAAATAAATCCTGCTTAGAATTTGAGGGCCCATGTAATTTGAATACTAGTCTTAAGGCATAGCTCTCAGAAATTTTTCTTATTGTAAAATTTTTGATTTTTGCTAAACCACTATTATCTCCATGGTCTTCACTTTATATTCTTTTTGAAGATATTAGACCTTCTGAACTTATCTTCTATGCCTCTAAACTTATACTTCTCATATTTTAAATTTTTTTCTTATTAATCTCTAATCTGGAAACTCAATTTTATTTTCAGGACTTATTTTTGATTGTTAATTCATCAATGTTTTCATTTTTATAAGGATTATCTTACTGACAGCATGCATTTAAATATCTTATTTTAAATTTCCTTCCATCTTTTTTGTTGTTGCTCTTTCCTTTGTCTGTTCTTTTGATCATTACAGTAAGTCTTGTTTGTGCTGTGGGTTTTTTTTTTCAAACAGCAAACCTTTCTTTGCGCATTTATTTTTTAAAAAGAAAGGTCTGAAATAATTGATGTTGAGAGCTGCAGTGGATTTTCTCTCCTGAGTTCCTGAGTTGTGGGTAAATTTGTTTGTTGGTTTGCTTTTTCTAGTACCGCCTCTTCCTTTTGGAAGGTGTGACTGAAAGCTCTGCTTCAGGAGGAAACTTTCTGCATTACCTTTGGAATTTATTTTGAGTCAAGGAACAGACCAGATGACTTGGCCATACTTCCTGAGTGAGACACCAAATACCCATGTCTCCTTAAAATCTTAGAAAATGATCTTTCAGCTTTTGCTTGATGCTAAACATAGGCTAACAGTTAAATTGGGACTGGAAGCTATTCCAAAACTTTACAAAATTAAGCCTTGCAAGACTAGTTTTGATCTTCCCATACTCTTCAACATTTTGAATATAACAGCAGCCTTGAAATCTTTGCTATCTTTCCGCTGAACTTTCTGATGTCCACCTTCTTAAAATTTAAGAAAATGTTTGGTTTATTTTCTTACTAGGTGTTTTTCAAAAGAAGAGTCAAATAGCAACAACATGTGATTTCAGTGCATATGAGTAGAAATCATTTCTCCTATCTTCCTCAAGGACAGAAGAAAAATTAGTCTCTCTTTTCTATCTCTGCACACACTTGGCATTTATTTTTATTCATATTTATGCATAACTTGTATTTTTTGAATTTATATATTTTTCAATAGCACAAATTTACCTTTAAAACTACCCTAACTTAGAATACTTTCTTAGATTTAAGAATTCTGTTTAAGTAAATTAAATATATATCCAAGAAATTTTGCAAACGTTTAGTAGATTCATTGAAAGATGAAATATTGGTAATTGGTTCATTTAACAAGCTTTTTTGAAACTCATAATTTATTACAATAGTCTGTATTTGATATTAGTATTATAGATTTGAACCAAACTATACATGAATTCCTCAATCATACCAGTTTTATATCTGATGCCACTAACAATAAAACATTAAATATATCAATTTTTTCTCTCAAAAATTGGTTCAACTTATTTATTTTATCCTTAGATTTTCCTATTGTTCTCCTTAAGAATTTATGGATTCCTGCTTTCACATAGAAGCATTTGATAGGACTATTTTCTTTTTTTTTCTTTCCATCAGTAATAGAATCATTATTATTCATATCACCAAGATCTAGTTCATTATCTGGTAAGAACAAATATTCCTAACACTCAATTTTTGTGTGTGATTTTTATTATTTATGTTCTCAGTAGGCATATTCTCCTCACTTGCTGGAAATGAAAATTCATTCTTTTCCATAAGATAATTATCATTCATCCCATTAATCTATCTTGATTACCATTTTTCCTCTTCATCACTGCAACCTAAGAAACATATTTGTCTGTTACTTTTACTATTTTGGTTAGTTACATGCATCTTCAGTGTTTCTGGCATCTTTCTAATGTTTTATATACATGTAGCAAAGAAAACATATTATAATGAATTGGTGTGTAAATAAATGTCAGCCCTAAGAGCTCCTGAACTTGAAAAAGATAACAACTTGATTGGATTTATCCTCTTCTATTTAAATTGTTTCAAAGATGCCAAAGCTAAAACATTTAAAACTTTATTTACTCACAATAGTGTAATATAACAATTTGTCCAACACATGAGATTTTATGCATTTTTTAAAACTGAAACCAAAATTGTATTAAGATCTAAAATGAAAAGGGGAGGGCAAGAGTAATTTTATGGATATCTAAAAAAGCAACTTTGAAAACAGACCATTCAAATAAGCAAAGTGATTCAATCCATATCTTCCCCTCTAGAATAGGATTATGTGCTTGCAGACTGGTTTGTTGGTTTTCTAACCAACTGAAAGAAGTAACTAACTGCCCTAGAAAAGATATTTGATAATGTAATAAAGATTAAGTGAACTTCCTACATTTAAGGATAGAACACTGCTTCCAGAGATCCTCTGGGAAAAGTCAGCCATTTGTTCTTGAATATAGAAAGAGAGGCATTAAAAAAAACAACAACCCATGATTCCAAGCATAAGGTTGTAGAAGAGTATGAGGTGCTGGCCCCAATCGCTCTGTGCCATCAGCAGTTGTGATCGGGGCTGGCACCGTCAGTGTGTAGGAGCAGCGTTGGCAGGAGCAGGGTTGCTGGTAGACAAGACACAGGGAACTGGAGGCCATGGCGGAAGGAACATGCAGGGGCATGGGGGATGGGCCGAGACCTGCCCCTGTGCCTACCACAGCCCTGCAGTCAACAATTCCTTTCAAGGTGCATGGATTCATGCACTGGGCCCCTAGTATATATATAATAAACTATAACAATGTAATATATGAAATATACCATATTCCTCTATAAGAGTGCATGCATGCATTTTTTTTATGGCTACTTGAAGTATGTTTGGGAAAATGCTAGAGAAGATAGAGGGTACAAAGCACTGCAGCCTGGAAGAATCGGCTATAGTAGAAAATGAAGCTGGGAGAAACAATGGCTAAAATCACGAATCAGGAACTTTCAGTGTAACAATTTCCTTATGGTCTTTACAGCCTTGCATATCCACTGAAACTGAGTTTCAAGGTCATCCAATTTCAGAGGCCCATAAACGCAAAGCCATATATGGATCCATCCTGCTTCCTCTTCATTTTATAGCTCCAGAGGACTCATTTTTGAGGATTTAGAATTGTTTTATTTTTAAAAAATCAGCTTTAATGGTTATTTTCAATAAGATAGTTGTTTAGGATATCAAGTTTTCATATTTGTAGAAGGGAAAGCACTAAGGGGACTTTGAGAAATAAAAGAATAATTGCCAGTACAA
The DNA here is from genome assembly GCF_028538775.1 of Myotis yumanensis. Lineage (NCBI taxonomy): Eukaryota > Metazoa > Chordata > Mammalia > Chiroptera > Vespertilionidae > Myotis > Myotis yumanensis. The sequence goes on from NW_027223753.1 coordinate 181,722,830, forward strand.
CTTCTGAAGGATAACATTACAATAATACATGTAAAGCATTCATTTCTTTGTGCTCCCATTTCTAAAGTTCCAGGGGTGAATATTTTTACTTTGAAAGCTTTTAGTATTACTTTGATAAGATTTGTATACATTCTAATTAACTGTGTTTTGAGGTATTTTCCTTAGTTCCTTTAAAATAGTATGTATCCTTTATATTTCTAAGGTTTTTATTACTGTGTCTCATCCTGATTTCATTTCTAGCTCAAAAATTGCCTCTTAATATGATATAAAAAATACCTGAGCTGAGTCTTGCAAGTGGTTTTTAAAAATTCAATTAGTTTTCTTTAATCTATTTCATGCATTTATAGCATCAAAGAGCCATATTACTTGCAGAGATGGAATTAATCACATGAAAAACTGGGTTAAACTCAGAGGAAAGAGGAGTAGAAATTTGTGAAAATGTCAATAATTAAGATTTGCAGATGACACCATCTTACTAACAGGAATAACAATGCTTTGAAATCACTTCTGATGAAAGTGAAGGAAGTGCCAAAGCAGGACTGCATTGGAACATAAAAAAAGATGATTACAGAATAAATACACAACTTTAACCTAGACACTAAACTTATTGACATTGTTAAAGATTTTGCATGCCTTGGTTCATTTATAAATTCAAAGGGGACTGAAACCAAGATACCAAGAGAAGGCTGGGGTTTGTAATAGCAGCAATGGAAGGATTAGGAAAGATCACCAAGAGCAGAGATGTTTTATTTGAGGCCAAGGCTAATATCATCCACATTTTTGTAATCCAAATTACTCTGTACTGAAGCAAAAGTTGGACAGTGCAAAAGTTTGATAAGAAACTAATTGAATCATTTGAGATAATATGAGATATGGTTTTGGAGGAGAGCTCTACAGGTACCCAGAATCACCAGAAAGAAAATCAAGTGGGTCTTATATAACAAATAGAACCTGAAATATTGCTGGAGGCAAAAATGGCAAAATTGGAGCTGTGTCCTACTTCAGGCACATCATGAGAAGGTGGGCAGAGTTCTTTGGAAAAGACAATAATGCTTGGAAAAGTAGAAGACTGCAGAGCAAGACATAAATTTACTCCATTAAAGAAGCCATAGTCTACAGGAGAGGAGCAGGGCTATTGAGGACAGGACACTGTGGATACCCCTCATTTACCAGGTCTATGGGAGTTAAAGCCAAGTCAATATCACATAGCACACATGTGAGGACAGATGTTATGTTTAGGAATGAATAAAAGGTCAATTTCAATTAAATTTAATTTTTGTGCTTCCCAGAGAATGCTCTTTACAAGTCTAAATTATAAATATTGCATATTGTGTTCATACTAAGTGAAGTGATACAAGTAAAATGGGATTATGACTGTGTACAAATGTTTTGCTATGATTTAACAATGCAAACATAGTATTTCCATTTCATTTAGCATTAAACAATAGAGAATGATATAAAATTTATGAATGACAATAACATACACTGTCAATATTTTATAAACAAATGATCATAAATATTTACATGTTGAAAGTATAGGAGTAAAAGAGGCCAAATTATACCTACCATACCATGAGTTTGCCTTCTTCAGTTCCAAATAAAACTGAATGCTTATAACCATCTGTGAATTTTTTAATTTGAGAGAGACAGAGAAAATAGGTCTCATATGCAATATTGTTGGAAAGGAAAATAACGTAGAGGTATTTTAAGAAGATAACAGAATATTTGAAAATATATGTAGAGCCTCAATCTTTAATAACAATACTATGCTACAATAATCAAAAAAGGAAAGAACCATGTCTTTGTGGTCCCAATGTCCTGGATTTTAAGAAATGCATATGTCCAGTACTGATTGTCAAAGTCCACTGTATTTGGAGCAGACATCTCTCACTCAGATATCACTGGTGCTGGAACAGTATAAATGTTTGCCTTGGGGAAATTCAAGGGAATATGGCAGAATGGGCAGAATAAAATTTGGGGAGAGTTATGAAATACACAGTTGGTTTGTTATTCCAATTACGTAGCACACGTCATTTTGGGATAGTTAGTCCTGAAAGAATGGTGGGCTTACTTGATGGAGAGCCGGAAATGCCTGCAATCTTGAGGGAAATGAGCTAGCAGCTAGTGCAAGACAATGTGGAATTTTTCTTTAAAAAAGAGAAATAAAAACAACTAAACTATTATAATAGAGAGGAATTGTCATGACTTCCATAAATCGAAACAAATATAAAAACATTTTTGCACTTTTAGTAGACATTCATAGAATGATGTTAATAAAATCCAATTTACAGACTATTTGACTTGTTTTGTTTTCACTGTAAACTGGAATTAATTTACATCCTCCTTCTCCACTTGTCCCCTGCCCAGTCATCCTGCTTAAAACAGAGTTGGTTTCAGTCAGTTACTATGCCTTAAAAGACATGAATAGATGTTTGTATGGACTGTATGTTTGCATGCATCTCACATCAACAACGCTTCCCATGGTCTCTCAAGCTCCTGCTCAATAAGGAGTGGTAAATAAATGTGCAAAACAAAACAGTAGAGAAGAAGGAAGGCTAGGCAGTGGGATGCAAATAAGGTAGATGAATGAGTGAGAAAAAGGAACCATAACCAGGTTGATTTCATAACTAAAGGAAAGTAAAGATCTCTGAAAAAAGGTATAACCTTCATCTAAAAGCAAACATACAATGATTTTAAAAATATCAGGCTGCTTTAATATATATATGTGTGTGTATATATATATATATATATATATATATATATATATATATTTAATTGAGTTCAGAAAGGAAGGGAGAGGGAGAGAGAAATAGAAATACCAATGATGAGAAAGAATCACTGATAGGCTGCCTCCTGCACACCCCACACTGGGCATGAAGCCCACAACCTAGGCATGTGCCTGCCCTCGACTGAAATTGAACCTGGGACCCTTCAGTCTGCAGGCTGATGCTCTTTCCACTGCGCCAAACTGGCTGAGGCCAGGCTGCTTTTAAATTACCTGCATCCTTTACCTTCTTGCAAAGAGCAAATAAAGACTACTATATAATTAAATACATTTGTATTTCAGAAATAATATCTCTTTTTTTGTAGATAAAAATATGTGATATCATTAGCATTAGCTTACCTGGCTGACTTGTCTTAATATAGTTAGGTGGAATATATTTATTTATTCTAAAACACATTATACTTAAAGCTCTGTATGGCATCCTCTAGGACCTTGATTAAAAACAGCATGTCTGCATTTTAAAGAAATGCTTAGCAATGGAGCACATTCCAATGGAACATATTGCCAGCAGTTAAAACAATGAACTAGGTTTACAACCACACTGTGCTGCTGCTGCCAGAAACATGCCCACTCTTGGACAACCTCCTCCAATTCTGCCTCCTGGCACATGGGCAGACATTATTAAAATTAGCATTTCTCATTAGAGAAAAGGATGGATATAGAAGACATCTAGTTAATTATTAAATTTATTTTTTTTTCTTTTCACTCTTTCTTTTTTAACTCTGTTCAATTAGTCCTCAATGAGATGAAACAACACAACAGGAAGAAAGATAAGAAGTAAAGCTACAGTTTCTCATAGCGGCTTCTGCCTTGCCAGGCTTATTTTTTTTTATGTGTCGAGGTACGAGAAAAAAATCTTGTTATGGGTTTAGGAAAAAAACAATACTGCTGCTGAACATTAAATATTTGAGAAAAATTAGTAAATAAGTAAATTAAAATTTTCTATTGAAATGCAAATGCTAGGTAGGAAGGACAGAATGTTCTATTAAGCACCACTTATGAACTCTTAATAGAAATCATCTGAGCATATTGGATACCATCAGCTATTAAAGGCCTGTATTAGACTGTCATTTTTTATGTCATGGAAAGAAATTAAAAGCTTTTGACTCACTCCATTTTTAAAAGGGTGGGTATTGCCTAGGATTTATAAGCAACCAGGAAATAAAATAGAGAAGAGAAGCAAGCAAAAAGAAAAGATAAAATTTTCAGTCCAACAGCCTTACACACAAGACCAGGTATATTCATTTCCTAGCACTGCCAAAACAAAGTCCCATAAACGGGGTTGCTTGACACAACAGAAATTTATTTTCTCACAATTTTGGAGGCTAGAAGTCTGAATCAAGGTGTCAGCAAGGCCATGCTCCCTCTGACAACTCTAGAGGAATCTTTTCTTGACTTTTCCTATTTTGGGGTAGTTTCCTAGCAATCTCAGGCATTTCTTGGTTTGCAGCTGTACAACTTGAAGTGCTGCCTTTATCATTACCTGGTGTTCTCTCATGTCTGTCTGTACACAGCTATCTTCTGGTAATAACACCAGTTTTATTGAATTAGGAACCCACCCTATTCCAGTATGATCTCATTTTAACTAATTGCACCAGTAGCTACTCTATTTCCAAAAGGTCATCTTCTGAGTTACCAAATAGGGTTGGTAGGACTTCAGGGAAGGGAACACAATGAATGTTTTCATACTACAAGAGTTGAGTTGAAGTCACAAAGAACTTCAGTCTCTTTTAAATATGAAATATTTTCTATCTAAATATTTTTATTAAAAAAAATGGCTAATCCCTGCATTAGACTAAATTCTCCATTCTTTATGTGTTAATATGAAAATGGCAGTAAAAAAAGAGATTGACAGAAAAAGAGTGACTGTAGATTGAATTAAAACGCATTGCCACAATATTGTGTAACTTCTTTCATAAAAAGATAGAGTCTACTTATCCACCCCTTGAATCTGGCTGAACTTTCAACTTGTTTGGACTAATAGGATGTGGCAGGTGGTATTGCATGAAAACTAAATTCTATGCCTCGAGAGATTCCCCAGCTCCCTACTTTGCCCTTCTAGCATGCTTCCTTCACAGTGGGTAGACCAGATGTCTAAATGATGAGAGACCTTGCGGAAAGAATAAAAGGCCAACCAATCACCAGCAGCAATGTTCCAGGTATTGACTAGGGCTGTCTGAAATCCTGCAGGCCCTGCCAAGCCTCCAGATGTCTACAGGTGAAAAGCCACTTCAGGTGAGATCATCAGAGGAACCAACCAGCTAGCAGCCATTCAAAACACAGACTTCTGAGAAGTAATAAATCACCCTTACTTTAAGCCACTATTTTGGGTTAAATGGTTGCACAGCCATAGATAATAACACTCTATGGATACCTTATTTAGGGGAAGGGGACTTTTCTGAGTTTGAAAAACATTCACTAGCTGTTTTTTGGTTATGAGATAAACAAAAGTATATTTCTAGGTCTCCACCAGAGGAAGACGGATGTTTCAGTTTTCATTTATTTATATATATACTAGGGGCCCAGTGCACAAATACGTGGACCTTGAAAGGAACTATGGGCCGTGAGGCTGCAGTGGGCACAGGGGCAGGTCTTGATCCATCCTCTGCACCCCTGCCTGGCCCCTCCCACCGCGGCCTCCAGTCCCCTGTCTGCAGGCATCCCCACTCCTGCCACCACCAGTCTCACACACTGATGGTGCCAGCCCCACTCACACCTGCTGATGACACAGAGCCACTGGGGCCAGCACCAGCAGCAGGTGTGAGCAGGACCATCACTGTCAGTGGGTGCAAGCAGTAGCTGCTGCCCTGATCACCCCTCAGGAGCAGGGGGAGGTGGAGAAGCCCTCAGGGATGATTGGGGCCAGCGGCCGCCACTCGCACCCACTGACAGCACCGAGCAATTTGGACCAGCGCCAGGCGCAGGCAGTGGGTGCGAGCAGAGCCAGTGCTGGAAGCAGGTGCAAGCACCTGGCAGGACCACAATGCCCGGGAGCAAAGAACTTTCAGTAACCACCAGGGGTTAACCCCGATGACAACAACCAGTGCCCTGCCTTGGTCTGGTGCCCCCGCTCACCTGCTCTATCATTCCGCCATGACTGATGCCCACCATGTTCCACGCATGCCCCCTGGTGGTCAGCGCACATCACAGCGACCGGTTGTTCGATTGTTCTGCCATTCAATCTATTTGCACATTAGCCATTTATTCTATAGGATTTGTTTGTTTATTTATGTATGTATTTATTTTTAAGAGGCCAGCCCCATAGGCACCACGTATTTCCCGGAGCCCCCATCACACTAAGGCTATGTGCACAGTCTCGCAGCCATGTGGACTTGCAAAGGATGTTCACCACCTCATCAGCCTCAACTTTCCTGCTTAGATGAAGGATATGCTTTTCTCCTCTATTTTAAGTCTGACATTTTATTTTTTTGAGGAGCTCACCAAATTCTTTAATATGGCATTACATAACCCCAATGTTGCCAGTTTATTAAATAAGAACTATGGTTTATTAAAATTAATTTATGGATAATGTGGTCAGTATAAAATAATAAAACTATTTATTATTATGCTAAGGGACTTGTGCTATAACCCAATGATTATTGTGGTTTTAATAATTTCAGAAAAAGTGTGGGGACCATGGCATGCCTTTCTGTATCCAGAATTGAAAAAGTCCACTTACATGCTCTCACAATACAGTAAAGAACAGATGAAATATGCTTTACCCCATGTGGAGTGAATCAGCTATGGAAAATGTCACATTTATAAGAATATTTCATTAGAAAGAGTTGAAGATGCAGTAATTTTTCAATAGAATAAATCACATCACCTAATATTATCCCCCAAGATACAGACTCAACTTTAATAATTACAAAGATCCCAGCATATTAATTGTTATTATTATTTTTGCCCCCCAAAATAATAATTTATAGAAGGAACTTGTACAAATAAATGGTCTTTTGTCTGTATGTGTTTTCCCTTCTTTCCTTTTATTTTTCTTTTTTAAGTAGATAGTTACTTGGCTAGTTTTATTGAATAAACCATAGGGAACACTAACTACAAACATAAAATACTTATTCTTAAATTAGACCTAGAAGACTTTTCCTGCTTTTATTGAAGCTATATCATGGCCAAAAAAAAAAAAAGCCTTGTTTGAGACAACTGGAAAGTTATAGTGACCTAATGAAGGCAAAAAATATGGGAAATGGGAAACTTTCTAATACAGAAATAAGTCAGAGCTATCCATTTTAGATGCATGAAAGTATCTTAAGTATTCACAGAGGGCAGGATGGGAGTGAAATGAATAATACCTATTCTATCCAAGTCCTGATAGCACTTTTAAAGTCAATGCTTGTTAAGACTCACAAATCATGACTGTTAATATTGAGAATAAAAGGAGAGTTATAATTCCAATTTGCAAGTGCCCATCTCTGTAACATGTTTGGTAGCATTCTCTTAACAGCTTTTATGCCTGGCCTTGTATTTTTATTTCTCATTTTATGTACACATTGCATAATTTTTTACTTGATTCAGAATGTATTCTATTAGATAATAGTAAAAAGAAAATGGGAGGAAGCCAATCTTTTATGGGAATAAAACTATCCAAGTTAATTCCATTCTAAATCTTAGCAACACTCAGCAATAGAATATTGAAAAGAATATTCACTATCTAATAAAATGCTAATGAATTACTAATGAATTAAGGAGGAATACAGTACTAATAATAAACTATAGAGCTCCCTTGTGTATATATCCACTCTACAGCTCCTTAATTAGCATAATCTTTAACCAGTCAAATGGATAACCACTGCATGGCACAGTTAGATTAAGGGATTTCATATTGCCCACTGTTTTGTCAGGGAAAATGGATGAATCTGTAGAAGTTGTAGTTGAAATATAGTTAATGCCTATTCGACATATGATGTTTTTGTTATTCCATTTTATCAAATCCCATTGAAAGAAGCACATCTACTTTGGATCAAGTAGCTCAACCCCAATAATTCAGCTGTTGTATAAATGTTATCTAACACACATTCTGATATTTTTGGTCTAAGTTATTATTTGTTTGCATTTCGTATCAATAATTACTTATTTTAACTACTTTCTTTCTTCAGAAGTATTTTATTTATCTCATATTCATTTCATTGTGCAGGAGAGCATCCTGGTACAGTACAATTATTTCTGAGCAGAATAATAGGTGGTGCTTTTCTCAGTCCTTGCATATCCAAGGACATCTTTATATTGCATACTTGAATTTTAGTTTGGTTGTGTGTTTAAAATTCTGAGAACTTTTAAGATTGTCTTCCATTGGGTTCTAACATTCAATATATTTGTCTGAACTTCTGATGACAACTTAATTATTATCACCATGTAGGCACTTGTTTTCCCTCTGTAGAAATTTTACATGTTTTATTTCTATTCTTGGAGCCACAACTTTCATCAGGATGTATACATATGTGCTTTGTTTGTTTTGCATTGATCTTGCATGGTTCTAAATTAATCCTTTGAATATGAAGACTATGTCTCATTGGCACTAAAACCTTTTCTCCAGTTAGTGTAATAAGCCCAGTATCACTTCTCCCATGCTCTCAGCAAATTGGGACAAGACACAATTCACATGGGCAGATAGAACTGTCTGAACAAGCATACTAGTAGTCCTTAAGCTTGGATAAGATGGACTTCATCAACAGCTTCTGCAGCAGGTCTGATGGCCCTAAGCCAAACAGAATATATTATCCCACTAGAAACGGTGACTCATTCAGACTTAGACTTGCAAGCCAATCACACAGTTTTCTTGTGGTTTTTGAGGGAAATCAACTCTTTTTTCACAGAAATGTAAGAGATGACCTTAAAGTTGCTAACATCTCCAAAAGGAGTCAACAAAAACACAGCTAGAGGAAGTGAAGAAAAACATCATAAATGCTTTGTTTGAGCCCTGAACCCGGTATGCTGGATTATGCTATGTTGATGTCATTTGGCAAGGCAGTTCATTTCCCAGAACGTTATTCTTTTATAGCTCTGGTTTGGAGTTGGTCAAAGAGTAACTTTCATGACATTTTGAAGGCAAAGATGAATCAGGGATATTTTCTCAGAAGTTGGTTAAATATGCTGCTGCGTAGGGGTGGCTGATCAGTCCCAGCCTGTACTCCATCTCCATTTGTGTTCAGCTTCTCTGCCTGACTTGTAGCCCTGATGACTGATAGCAGCCCTAAACATGCTACAGACGCTTGGGCATAGACCCACAGCGAGTGGTGGTGGTGATCCAGCGACAGCAGGATCTCATAGCCCTCTGCAGCGCCCCTCTTTCATGGTTCCCTGCTGGCTGCTGACCATACTTGCCTAATCAACATTTCTGTCATTGCAAGGCATTTGGGTTGAAGGAATATTAAATGTGACAATTGCAGGATGAAACTTGATGTAATTCCCTTAACCTGCTTAAATAATTGGCAAACCATATTCAAGAATTCATTTGAAGTAAGAGTTTTAAAATTATTTTTAAAAAGGCTAAAAAACAAAATATCTCTTTTATGAATGTGCTATGTACCCTGCTTAGATAATTTTGATTGTTTTACCAAAAGCCTGCTCCAGTGGAGCCTACAGTTTGGAAGTTTATGTTGGAGCTTCACTAGCTACAACCCTTCCAAGATTTTGGGTTGAATTCAGAGGTTTCCCTGGACATCTTTATTATAAAAGGTGCATGCAGATAAGACTATTTTATAAGCTCTCAGGGAACAATGAGGAAACACTAATTGCTGTGGTGTGGAAGCGTAAATGCTTTCAGTGGGCTGTAGATCCCAAGGTGAAGTTTGGGTCTATGAATACATTTCGTAATGTCCTATTTTAGACATTATAGGGACTGCAGAAAACATTTTGAATCTTTCATGAGCACTCTTAAACACATCACACTTCTATTAAGACCAGACTTCTTTACAACTTCAGGATTTATTGTCATTTTTCAATACTTGAAGCCAGAAGATTGATATAAGCTTTTCAAAATGCCTAGAAGCACTGACCTAAACAGAGAGATCGATCACTGGTTAAGAAACATTCTGCATTGAATTGTTTTGTTCTACTTAGCCAACTTTCCAGTTCTATGGGTTTTAATTTTTGCTAGCTTCAGTTTTCCAATCTTTATAAAGGGATTTTTAAATAGGACTTATCTCCTGTAATTGTTGTATTTTTGACATAATGCATGTAGGCTAATTAATTAGATAGTGCATATAAAGCCAAGAACACATTACCTAGTTCATGATAAATGCTTAATCAATATTGTTTTTTAGTTATTGGCAGCTTTTAAAGATACTTTGTGCCAAGCACTGGTTGAATAGCCCTGTAGTTTACCCATACTATCGCATTATCTCATGCTTTTAACATCTGTGTTTTTAAAAGTGAATCTGGCCCTAGCCAGTTTGGCTTAGCGGAAAGAGCATCAGCCTGGGGACTGAAGGGTCCCGGTTTGATTCTGGTCAAAGGCACATGCAGAAGTTGCAGACTCAATCCTCAGTAGGGGGCATACAGGAGGCAACTATTCAATGATTCTCTCTAATCATTGATGTTTCTCTCCTTCTCCCTTCCTCTCAGAAATAAATACAAATTATATTAAAAAAAAGAAAGGACCTTTATTTAAAAACAAAGTAAAAGTGAATTTGGTGCCTGAAATATGGTGGGATGAAAAGCATGTGTTGCAGACACAATGGTGAAAGTGACATCTAATTTTCCTTAATTCCTCATGATTCCATAAAAATTTAATTTATAGTTCAGAATTGTCAGTTGCTATATTTAGTTCACCAAGCAAGAAAGGACAGGGTTAGCCGTATGTAAACTACACTAAATAAATGAGACATTCTCAAGTATAGGTTTTCTAATCTACAATATTTGGAGGCTGTGTCCATATATACAAAATGGGAAGATTTAAAAAAAAATAAGAAAATTAAAAAAGGAAAGATTTGGTCAGCTTTACTCTATTATTCAAACAGTTTTTTAAATTAGATACATTCAAATTGGTGTGTATGAGAAACAGTGAGTAGGAAAAGAAGTTAGAGATTAAAAAAAAAGAAAACACATGTAGCTATAGCCCTGGCCACATTTCTTGTTACAAGTAGGTAGGCTCCCAACAAAGTGTCTTCTGTCCATAACAATAGGCTCCTGTTGTTATATTGTTGTAAACAAGGATCCAAACTCATCTTTGAAAACTATCAACCCTAGAAATTATTATTTCCATCTTACTGCAAAGTACATTAAGGCTCAAGAAGGAAACTTTCTAGTGATATGTAGATTGTATAAAGAATAACTAGGATTCAAACACATCTATCTGATTTCAAATTGAAGTTCTTTTCATGGCATTATGCCACCTTTCATGAAAAGTGAGCACCAACTGGGCCAATATCACTCCTCTATTTGTGTTTTTTCTTTGTTTTCTGTCTAGCATCTAAGACTGTATTTTAACATATTACAGATATTCATTTAGAATCTCTTTAAGATAAAAAAATGAATAAAACAATGAATTTCAGTGGCAAAAAAACTCACTGCCTCCCCGAGCCAGTTTGGGTCAATGGATAGAATGTTGGCCTGAGGACTGAAGCGCCCTGTGTTTGATTCCTGTCAAAGGCACATGTCCTGGTTGCAGGCTCAACCCCGACTGTGGGGCATGCAGGAGGCAGCTGATCAATGATTCTCTCTCATCATTGATGTTTCTATCTCTCTCTCCCTCTTCCTTCCTCTCTAAAATCAGTAAAAATATACTAAAGCACACACACACACACACACACACACACACACACACACAAGCAACACAAAAAACAAAAGCAAAACTCACTGCCTAAAAGGCATTTGAACAGTTTCAGAAGTTCAAAATTTTCTGTCATTGGACAATGCACTCAAGTAAATCTGCATTGTGATTTTTATTTTATACTTTCTGAGGATGGGAATCATGACTTATTTTGCTTTATTTCTACAACTATAGTGACCGGAATTTCAATGAATGTTTCCCGAGTTGATGAATAGATTTATATGTGGGTCAAACAGAGAGCCAAGTTTGCATAGTGATATATTTTCCACTAGGGACCTTGTATAAACATTTTTAGATGCAAATGTGCTGAATATGTTTCTACTTATAATGCAGAAAGTCTTTAACATAATTGTGTATTAACAACCACTAATAAACGCAGACAAAAGTTATGGACTGCTTAATATCCATTTGTAAAAATAAAATGTATCAATTATTTTATTCAGATAACATGAGTTTCACCTAAGATAGTTGCCACATGAAAGAAGCTTTTAAATTATTAAAAAATTAAACTAAAGAAATATAGAAATACAGGAAATATTTATCTCTTTATTAAGATCATTAAAATCACTATTTTCATGGGATACATGGCCTAAATAAGGCTAGTAGCCAGCAGTTAAATAATGATGCAGTTATGTTACAAACAAAAATATGTGTACAGGGAAAAATCCATAAATGTATGTTTTGCTGATAGTATCACTTTATAATTGAAGTTGAACCATATGAGATTTTGATACTTGGTCATTTTTCTTACCTACAAAAACAGCAAGTGTATATGAGTTTGTATGAGAAGAAGGAAGGGCATTGTGTTACTGTTGTGTTGTTACTCTAAGCCTAATGCTACTTTGGTTCAGAGCTGTAAAAATAGGATCTCAATGTTGTTGTGGGGATTAAACACTGTTGAAGAATAATGAAACTTCAATAGGTGGTAGCTATAATTTTTTATTTTCTTTATTGATTAAGGTATTGCATGTGTCCTTATCCCCCCTTTACCCCCTGCCCCACCTCCCTACTCATGCCCTCACTCCCCTGGTGTCTGTGTCCATTGGTTAGGCTTATATGCATGCACACAAGTCCTTTGGTTGATCTCTCCCCCTTACCCCCACCCTCCCCTACCTTCCCTTTGAGGTTTGATGGTCTGATCCATGTTTCTCTGTCTCTGGATTTGTTTTTGTTCATCAGTTCATGTTCATTATATTTCACAAATAAGTGAGATCATGTGATATTTATCTTTCTCCAAATGACTTATTTCACTTAGCATAATCCTCTCCAGGCTATTATTTTTTATTAATAATAAATTTGAATTTCAGCTACCATGTTGTCAAAAGAATACTTCCATTATGTTAAGGAACTAGTCTCCCAGTATTGATCTTTTTCTAAAATGTATATTATGACCATATTGTTCTTCAGATGCTCTGAATATGAGCTAATTAGAATTAAGAAGAATGTAGACCTTACCAAAGTGTTTGACTTTCATTTCTAAATGTCTCTCTCTCTCTCTCTCTCTCTCTCTCTCTCACACACACACACACACACACACACACACACACACACAGGTTTCCTTCAGGAAATTCCTGAGAAGAAGCCCAAGAGACTTCTTGCTCAATTCTTTGGCAAACAAAACCTCCAGACCTTTCAAAATTCATTTCAGTTGTACTCCCAAGGAGTACAATTGTCTGATCTTCACCGTGAGTAGGCCATGCTGACCTATATTGTGTATGCTGAGTGTGGATCTTTTGGGGATGTCAACAGAAGTTTTGTGCATAACACAGGTTCAGAATGTACTGGAGAACTCTGCATAATAGAGAAGTGAAATATATTTTTAATTTAAAATGATGCCAGAGCCTCTAATTTCTCAAGTGTCAGGAAAACAAAATAATGAAGGCAGTATGAAGTACATTTTTTTGCAAATTCATTAAATTGAAAATCATTTATGAAGTCCAATCATAAAAGAAAAATTTTCAAGTCTGAAATAAGTAAAAATGCCCTTGACCTAATTAAACCATCATTGGTATAATGATTTAGAGTTAGTTTGCTACTTGTTCCTCTGTTTTTCTCTCTGTGTTTGCCAAGAATATCACTCAGGAGCATATTCTGGGTTTATTTTCCAAGCACTGATTTACATATGTCGTGCTTCATGCATTTTTTTTTCCTTTTCCTTTTAAGACATCTGTTTTTTCCTCAGTACTGGGTCCTGTGAGGCATGTGGAAGAATACCAAACCCCAAGTCCTCTCTTGGCCTCTAGCTCTTTTCTGCCAAAGAAAGTTGTGCGGGGAATTATTTTTAAGTTCTTTCTTTCATGGCTCTTCACTTGGTTGTTTCCAAAATGTCACCCTTTCCCTCTGAACCGTTTCCTTAACAGCTGTCAGCTTCTGAAAGGAATGTGGGAAGGGGCGCTTTCTACCACCATTACCTGCAGGATCCCCAAGGACAGACAGGATCAGGCTTCCATTCCTCAAGCTCTCAGTACAGAATGGCATCTCTGTTGCCTGGGCCGATTGCTAAGGACAGAAAAGAAAAAAGTGCTTGAATGGTTCCACGGCACAAGGAAGCTAAGCTGTCAAGTACAAACAGAACTGAAGGCGGCATTTTGCAGAACTAGAAATCACTGCTTGAAAATAAGACGCGTGGCGGTAGGCAGGCGACACAACTCCGTGGTGAGCCCACAGACTGGAATTCGCTGCACATAAGATCAGCCGAGGCCAGGCCGTGCTCGGCCAAGGGATCCGTGGCACGGGCAGACCTGGATGGAGCACACGGGTGGCATCTTAGATTTGTTAAGAGTCCTAAAATGCCTTAACATAAAAGCAATGACAATTTTTCAAGAGATATCTACATTTTAACCACGTATGTATGTATTGCCTTACTGAAGGAATTTTATTGGGTTAATCCATTATCACACATCATTGCTAAGTGAGAATCTGAACAAGGATTCTTAGGACTCTTATGTTAACCAAAAACCAGATGTCAGTTCTGTGAAGTACAAGCTTCATTTACTTGATGTATGAGAATGATTAAATGTTTGAACATTTAATCCTGAGGGACTCTGGACTCCAGCTATAGCCTCCTTTTTTTTTTTTTTTTTTTTTTTAAACGTAGAAATTGAGAACTGGACTTGCAGTGTCAGGGCAGGGAACAAGGAAAAAAACTGAAATTCTTCACCCTAAGGGTAGTGCTCATTGCTCTTTCCCTGCCTGCAGTCAAATTCTAAACTTCGGCATTTCAAAACAGTTCACGTTTGCTGTTCTATTTATTATTTTAAAAACCACATGTCTTATAGTTAATATTTCATTTCAATTGTATTTTATAACTACTAGTATACATAGGTATTTATTATAATTTTATGTAATTATATGCTATATATAATTACTACCTATAATAATAAAAGCATAATATGCTAATTAGACCAGACAGCTGAACGACCTTCTGGACATCATTCCGGATGTCCTTCCAGACGACCTTCCGAATGAAGCCATAGCGGTGGGGGCTGAGGCAGAGGTGGTGCCAAAGCAGGCAGGGGACAAGGCAGAGGTGGTTAGGGGCCATCAGGAAGGCAGGCGAGTGGTTAGGGGTGATTAGGCAGACAGGCAGAGTGGTTAGAGGCAATCAGGCAGGCAGGCAGGTGAGAGATTAGGAGCCAGTAGTCCCGGATTCCGAGAGGGATGTCTGACTGCTGGTTTATGGATTCCTGTGGGATCAGGCCTAAGCCAGCAGTCCGGACATCCCCTGAAGGGTCCCAGATTGTGAGAAGGTGCAGGCTGGGCTGAGGGACCCCCCCCCCCCCCCCGCACAAATTTCATGTACCAGGCCTCTAGTATTAACATAATATACTACTGCTACAATATGCTTTGAGATTTTAAGTTCCACAGGTGTGTGTGTGTGTGTGTGTGTGTGTGTGTGTGTGTGTTTAGGGCCTAAGAATCCCCAAGGAATTTTGAGAGGGAGGTCCTTCCATTTCCAACATCACATTTGTGTGAGGCTAGACTTCCTTCACAAACATCAATTAAAACAACATGCATGACAGATTGAATTTAGATGCAGACCTGATAATTCAGTTAAAGAGATTTGCAAAAATATAAGATGATGCCACTCTTCTTACTAAATATGTTGTTTTGGACATTATAGCTTTTTAATTAAAATATACTAGTTATGTCAACATGTAATGAATTTTTATTGTTACTTTTAAATAAATAAGCAAATATTTCTTAAATGTGTCCATTTTAATGTCTAATACAATAACGACCAAGAAATGCAAGCCATATAAACAAAATATCTTTGGTATCCTCAACAATTTGCAACAATATAAAGAGGTCCCGAGACCAAAGCATTTGAGAAACTCTGCACTAAACCATCCATGAGGTGATTTAGAGTGAGAGTTCTGGGCATGAGGAGGCCCTACACTGAATAGTGACTGGTGACTCATGAAATCCATGTTTTTGGAGGGTTTGAGAGAGACCAGCTAACAGTACAGAATGCAGAAGACAGAAATGCTCACAGAGAAGCAGTAAACCCAAGCCAGGGGCAATAAAGTCACCATGAACTCACTAAGGGCATGAACAGAAAATAGACCACAAGGAGAGAAGGCCAGGAAGCAGCCAGTACAGACAGGCCCCTAGGTCAGTGAGTAGTGGCCACACCTTCCCAGGATGGGATAAGCAGAGGCATTACAAATGAGCTGCTGTGTTCCCTTGGGGACAATTACATTTTCAGGGGAATGAGACTGTTCCTGGGTCTTCCTTCTGTTCTCATACATCTATAACTCAAGCAGGACTTGAAGAGAGCAATTTTTTAAATGTATTTTTATTAATTTCAGAGAGGAAGGGAAAGGGAGAGAGAGAGTGGGGGGGGTGCATCAATGATGACAGAGGATCATTGATTGGCTGTCTCCTGCACGCACCACACTGGGATGGAGCCCACAACCTGAGCATGTTCCCTGAATGGAATCAAACTGTGACCGCCTGGTTCATAGGTTGATGCTCAACCACTGAGCCACACCAGCTGGACATGAAGAAAGCAAATTTAAAAAGCCACTTTATTTTTGTGTTCCTCACCAAATTGCTTTGTGGGAACAGTCACTCCTCTGCTCCAACATACAAACTCAGACAGGCCCATGATATTGCTGATCACTCTTAAGAATACTATATAATAAAGAGGTGATACGCAAATTGATCGTCACATCATCACAAGATGGCGGCACCCACAGAGGGGGAAGGGCTGGCTGCTCTGCTAGCCTGCTGCTGGAGTCCCCTTAGCCCCGCCGAGGGCCTCAGGTCTTCTTGCACTCCCCACTGACTGACAGCTCGCCCAGACTCCTCCAACGAGCTGCCCATCCCTCTCTTCTTCCCTCCCCTGAAGCTGAAGCCTGACTGTGGTGTCCAACAAATTGGAAGTTATAACTCATGTCCTTGAGAGTATCCTCCATTCCTCAGCTGTGGCTGCCTGCTCTGTGCGCCTGCTGCTGGAGTCCCTTCAGCCCCATTGGGGGCCTCGGGTCCTCCTGCACCCCCCATTGACTGAGGCTCAGGCAAGCTGCGGATGGCGGTCGCCGCTGCCCAGGGCCAGCCCAAGGTGCAGGCAAGCTTCAGATGGTGGTTTCCCAGCTGCCCAGGCTGGCCTGAGGCACAGGAAAGCCTTGGATGGTAGCAACCCAGCCGTCCAGGGTCGCCCAAGGCTCAGGTATCCAGGGCTGGCCAAGGCTTGCACTGCCAGCAGTGGCAGCAGCAGAGGTGTGATGGGGGCGTCGCTTTTCCCTGATCACTGGTTTGCCTCCCACCCCTGAGGGCTCCTGGACTGTGAGAGGGGTCAGGCTGGGCTGAGGGACCCCTGCCCCCTCCAGTGCATGAATTTTCATGCACTGGGCCTCTACTGTCTTATAATTACTGTAAACAGCAAACATTGTCACAGTGAAGTGGTTGAAAAGTAAAGCTTCAGTTACGTGTGATAACCAGACCTACTACTAGATTTATTTCCTCTCTCTCTCTCTCTCTCTCTCCACTTTCTCTCTTTCTTTCTTTCTTTCTTTCTTTCTTTCTTTCTTTCTTTCTTTCTTTCTTTCTTCTTTCTTTCTTTCTTTCTTTCTCTCTCATCTACCACTAAATTTAAAGTTAAATCTTCTTCTCAATCACTTGCTTCCCAATTTGAGACCTGCTTAGGACCAGTTTCTTGCAGTGGAAGAAGCACGTGGTCTCTCTCTTTATTGGCCTTGCCTAGCTTCTCCTTGCCTAGCATGGTAATGCTTATTTCTTATCTCTCCATTGTTGCAGGGTTACCAATGCCAAAGGATTTTTATTTTCTTTGGGCCTGGCAAAATTTAAAGCTGACTCATGGGGTGGGGGGGGGGGGGTGCATTTTTGTGGATTTGCTGGAGATTCTCTGACTGTATCTGTATGACTGTGACTCTATCCATGTAGATAAGACATTTCCTTAAGTGGGACACACCCATTACCTATGCAACCCCTGATCTCAGGGCTCCACTCCATAGCCCTGGGCCCTTTAGGATTTGTAAACACAACTCCAGACTGAAATTTCTCCCAAGGTTTCATGTTTATTCTCCTGGATGATTTATTTTGGTCCTGTCATCAAAGATCAGGAATACCCTGCTATTACAGAAGGCTTCAGATATATTATGTGCCTGTGTGTGGGCTAGGGAGGCTGAAATGCCAATAGCTCCTTCCAAAGAAATCGTCTCTACTCTCTGACCTGTATGTACTGCTGCTAATAGTGACAGGCTTCAAAGCCAAATGACTAGTTTTTTTTATTATCTAATCCAAAGCTTTGTTTTTGATGAGCACCTCCTTTGGAATGAAGCATGTATTCAAGATTGATGCCTTCGTGGAAGCTTTCTAATTTAAGGCCCTGTTGCACATCCTGATAATGAGCTTTCTTTAATTGAAGAAATCTGCTTTCCCTTGCAACATGAAAGAGCCTTCTAACACTAAATGTCTTATGGCATTAAATATAAGAAATATACTGAACATTATGACCCAGAACACAAATATACATAAATATGGATGGATGTATACATGCACGCACCAAAAGTTTCTCAAAATCTTCTACTCCTCTCAAAGTTTATTCATAGCACAACTTTTCCCAACCCTCCATTGTGATTATTCATTTTCTTACACTTTCTCAATTTTTTAATTTTTCCTCTCAATATAAATCTTCTTCTTATAGTAACTTCTCTACTGAGCCATTGTTTTTGGCTTCAAGCCACAGGAAAAAATTAAATTAGGAAAAATGTTCCCATCTTAGACCAAATCATAGTTACCAATATAATAGAGGATATATTTGGGGGAATTAATCTTCCCTTTTAGAGTTATGAGAGACTGGTAGCCAGAGCCAGCCTGAAATAGCATCTTAAAAAGTGGTTACTGGAAAGCATTGTTTTTAAGCCCGCAAGAACCTTTAAAATGATAGAAATCTCCAGGTCTTTTTCAGAGTAGGTAGTGAAATTTAAGTCATTTAACTTTGTTAGTTTGTCTTAAACAACAGCTGTTGTTTACTTAAACATATAACTTTAAAATAATTATTCTGTCTTCTATATAAACTATCTTAATTCTGCTTAAGTATTTTGATAATATGTGATGATATGCTTTCTTGGGAGAAGCTGTGTGTTTGTGTGTGTGTATCTATATATATAAAAGCCTAAGTAACTGAACGACCAGTCACTATGACACACACTGACCACAAGGGGGCTGACACTTAAGGCAGGGGCTGCCCCCTGGTGGTCAGTGTGCTCCCACAACAGGAGCACCGCTCAGCTGACTGACAGGTGCCAGACACCGGGCTCAGGGCTGGCGAGCGCAGCTGCAGTGGTGTGAGCCTCTCCAGCCTCCAGGGCAGCACATTACCTACTGAGTGAAGGTGTGGCACCTGACCCCACTACTACATCCCTCAGGGGATGTCGGACTTCCAGTTTCATCCCAATCCCCACAGGCCAAGCCAGAACCAGCCTGAAATAGCATCTTAAAAATAGTTACTGGAAGGCATTGTTTTTAAGCCTGTAAGAACCTTTAAAATGATATAAATCTCCATGTCTTTTTCAGAATAGGTAGTGAAATTTAAGTCATTTAACTTTGTTAGTTTGACTTAAACAACAGCTGTTGTTTACTTAAACATATAACTTTCAAATAATTATTTCCCGCAGGCCATCCCCCGAGGGGCCCCAGATTGTGAGACGAAGCAGGCCAGGCTGAGGGCCTCTAGTATATGCTATATAAGAAAAGTCTAATATGCAAATCGACCAAAAGGCTGAACAACTGGTGGAATGACCAGTTGCTATGATGTGCACTGACCACCAGGGGGCAGACACTCAATGCAGGAGCTTCCCCCAGCCTGCGGCCCCAGGTCAGCCAATGTGGGTGCCAGGGGTATAAAGATAAAGTTCACCTGTAAAGGAAAAATTAATAAAGGAGAAAAGTGGAATCAGCAAAGCTGATATTCTTACTTTGTAATTGTCCCTATAACTTATTTTGCTTATGTGCAAGTGTGGACAAATAAGAATTGATATATTTACCCAAGGCCTACTCAAGATCAAAGGTTGTAGTATAATATTTTGCCCCATCAATAGTATCTCTTATGTACTGTATTAATTTTCAAAGACTACCATTATTTCTACCACAGGCTTGGTGGTTTAAACCACAGAAAATCCCACCCCCCCCCCAACCCGCCCCACAATTCTGGAGACTGTAAGTCCCTGATTAAAGAGCTGGCAGGTTGGTTTCTTTGAAGTCCTTCTCCTTGGTTGGTAGATGGCTGTGTCTTTCCCTTGTGTCTTCACATGGACTTACCATGTGTTCTAATCTCTTTTAATAAGGACATTAGTTAGATTGGATTAAGACCACCCTAAACATCTTATTTTAACTTAATTACCTCAATAAAAACCTTATCTCCAAATACAATCATATTCAGAAGTTCTGGGGGTTAGAACTTTAGTATATGAATTGAGAAGGGGGTGTAATTCAGCCGATAACACTCTCAGTTCATCTATAGACTTCTGCAAACCTTTTGCTCATACTGTCAAAGATGTTGGTACCTGGATCATAATCTTTAATTCTTCTCACCATGAATGACTTCAAGACTCATGCAGACAATGGCTCCATCCCAATGATCATCATATGTATCTCACTTTAGCAGTTGACTTCTATTGTCAACCCCCAGTGGTAGCATTTATATCCAGTCACCACTGCACTCATGCATTCCAGAACCTACTGTCCAACTAGAGCTTCCCATTCTTCTAATTTTCTTAAACTGTTTATACTTATTACACCTTTTCTTCACTTTCATTTTATTATGCCTTTCTTAACTCTTTATTTTACTTTCAATATAAATCTCTTGCTTTTAATTTCTTCTCTCCTGAGCCATTATTTTGTCTTCAAACCACAAGTAAAATTAATTAGACTAAAATTTCCCATCTCTTCTCCCACATACTGGCTGTTAGGTATGTGTATTTGCATTTGGTTGCTGTATAACAAGTTACCACAAATTCAGTGCTAAAAAACAAAAAATTATGAGTTCACAGTATCCATGGTTTAAAAGTCCAGTGGAGTGTTAGCCCTCACTGGACTGAGATTAAGATGTTGACCAGGCCTACAATCTCATCTGAGGCTGAGGGTTCTCTTTCAACCATATCAATTGGCAGATTTTATTTCCTTGTTGTTTTCTAATGGAAATCCCTCTTCTCTTGCTAGGTACCAGCTAGGGACTGCTCTCTGCATTCTCAAGTCCCTGCACCAGACCTCTAGTATATAAATAATACCTTTAAAATTAGTTTTGTAGCCTAAATAACTTTGTATTTATAGCAAATAATATAAATATGAAAAACTTACATCTCATTGTAAAATTATCGTTGAAGAACAAAAGTTAATATTTATAATTTATTTATGAGCTTGTTATGTTACAGTAAAATAGAAGCAGTATAAAGATTTCAACTAGTCTAAGAATTAACCCCTTCACACTATTTTATAATTTATATTTTATTAACTTTCTCACACTGTTTTTAATTTATATTTTGATATCTACATATGTATATATACTTATTCCTTGATAGTATTATTATTGAAGGCAAGGTCTATGTTATATTAATCTTTGTCTTTTTAACACCGATAAAAATCTAGGACATAGAAATAACTCGTTTTTTAAAAAAGATAAAATAATGAATTAACTAAAGAGTAATTTATGTACAGAACATTAAAAAAATTGCAAAGGTAAGATACATTCTTATGTCACAATTTTTAACAGCATTTTGAAATGTAAAGAAGAGTTACAGAAAGAGTTTTGGGCTAAAGTTACAGATTTGAGCTACATCCACAAAAATAGTTTTGTTTTAGTTTTATAAATGGGTTCTAATATTATGACCGGTGTTGACCCAAGACCTCTGCAGAGATTATAAAGCATCCTATATGTTTCTGTATTGAAAGTTTCTGCATTATCTTAGCTCCCTGTATTAATCTTTTTACCCTTCTAATATATAATACACATCCATCTAGAGATGAAACATCATAAATCATCAGGATACTGCCATATACTGTAAAAGTTATAAAATATTGGTTTAGCTGGTTTGGCTGAGTGGATAGAGCATAGACCTTCAGACTGAAGAGTTCCAGGTTCGATTCCAGGCAAGGGCACATGCCAGGGTTGCAGGCTTGATCCCCAGTAGGAGGTGCCCAGGAGACAGCCGATCAATGATTCTCTCTAATCATTGATGTTTTTATCTTTCTCTTCCTCTCCCTTCTGCTTTGAAATCAATAAAAATATATTTTAAAATAAATAAATAAAAGTTATAAAATATTTCTCCTGACTATCAAATAAAGGGTACAATTACCTTTTTTTTTAAATCCTCACTGGGGGATATATTTTTACTAATTTTAGAGAGAGATGAAGTGGGGAAGAAAGAGGGGAAGAGGATGAAGAGAGAGAGAAAGACATCTATATATGAGAGAAATATCAATCAGTTGCCTTCAGAGGGACCAAACCAGCAAAGTATGTGCCCTAAACTGGTAATCAAACTGGAAACCTTTTGGTACAGGGGATGAAGCCCCAACCAACTGAGCTACATTGGCCAGGGTGTTTTTTACCTTTATAGCTAAGCATGACAATCCATGTTCCTTGTGTTTTAATTAAGTCAATGCAACCATTGTTTGCTGAACATATCCTAAAAATTATTTGTGCACATAACTTCTTATTTGGTTTTATCAAATAAAAACAGCTTTGCTCACCACTGTATTTTGAAATTTTAACATTTTTAAGACCTACCTCATATGTCACCTCTTTTCTGAAGTCTGTTTAAACATAATAACATTAAGTGTTTTCTCTTCTCTTGTTTTTTAGTGCACATTGTTTTCAACTTTTTTATTGTACTTATTATTTGCAGTCATGTGCCATAGTCCTTTACACTTTTTATAACTTTCCTATTGAATAAAAAAATATTTTTTGAATCAGGGATTCTGTTTTGGAACTCACACTTCCATGAGGTGGCACAAAATAGATTCAATAAATACCCCAGCACCCTCACTGAGATGGTTCCAGAGAAGGTTGACTAGGGAATTGGTAATAAACCTGGTGGTAATGATCCTCCCTTCCTTTAAAGTGTCTGAAGAGACCACATGGGAGCCTGGGCTTTTATCCCAAACTGTTAGTAATGAAGAGTCCTTGGAGTTCTCCACTTGGGTGATGTTAGAAGAAACCTAGGAAATTAGAACTTTCATCACTGTCTAGTAGTAATAAAGCCACTCTATCCCCGCTCACCAAAGCACCAGTAGAAGCTCCAGAGGGAATAGTAACAAGGAAATTCTATCCCTCTCAGTCAAGGAAATATCCGTGGAGACCGAGAAGTAGGAAGGCAGAACTCTCACTTCTGCTCAGCTGAAATAAGGAACCTCCCTTACAAATTGTACATGGAGGTCTAGTGGTGAATGTGGACTTTTCCCTCCACTGGTGGTTATAAGGCTCTACTCCATTGTCCCTGGCAGAGCAACATCAGAGAAAGCCAATTAAAACAGAAGATTTCATTAACATTCAGCTTCATAACAAAAAATGCACAGATTTCAATAAAAAAACCCATTATACCAAGAATCAAGATCCTTAACTGAATTAAAACTAGTCAATAAACACCAATGTGTTGACAAAATGTTGGAATTATAACGATAAACCAGCCATCATAAAAATACTTCCATAAGCAATTATGAACACAATAAAAACAGATAAGAATATAGAAGGTCTTAGGAAAGAAATAGAATGTATTAGCCAATAAATAAAATATGTAGAAGACTAAATGCAAATTTAAAAACTGTTAAATATAATAACAGGGCTATTCAATAATAATGCAAGGAATCCTATAAATAAAAGGCTAACATGCAAATTGACCCCATGGGTGGGAGTTCGACCAACCAGGAGTTAGACGTGTGCTGACCACCAGGGGGTGGCAGGCAGCTGGTGGAAGGAAGGCCCTGGCCAGCAGCAGGCAGCCGCTAGGGACACTACCTGTGGACAAATTTTGTGTACTGGGCCTCTAGTAAACATATAAATAAATACAATAACTTTTTCTCCTTGTCTTGAGTTCTTAAATCATGTTTAATTAAAAAATCTAATTTATAATACTCTAATATAATTCTAAATGATCATTTTAAGATCATCTATAATAATAAAAGCATAATATGCAAATTGACTGAACGGCCGAACAGCGGAACGACCTTCTGGACAACCACTCTATGACACCAACTGGCGCCAGGCAAGGCAGGTACAATGCGAAGGGTCGGGGGCCCAGCCATTGCCCCATGATTGCCCTGCAGAGGGAGGCCCAGGCTACCTGGTGGCAGCTCTGTGGGTGGGCAGGGCCTACCTCTTTGGGGCAATGGATTGCGGGGCTCCTGGACTGTGAGAGGGTGCAGGCCCACCTGGGGGATTCCCCCCCCCCCCCCCAAAGAACAAATTTTGTGCACTGGGCCTCTAGTTGTGTTATAAATGGAGAGGATAAAGGTATATAAACAGACGTCAAGGTTCTACTCTTCCTTTGAACTGGAACCATCAGCAAGGTGCAATAATTTTATATATAGTGAATAACTATAGCAGCACTAAGAAAATTGTACTTGGTACAAAAAATGAAATTACTGTGGACTTACTGTCAATATATTAAAATTGGATTATAAAAATATTCAGATAACCTAAGAAAGTTAGAAAAATACAGAAAAATTAAAAACAGAAAAAATATAAAACAGACTAAGCACTGATATATCAATAACTACATTAAATATAAATGGTCTATATATACCAAGAGATGGGCAAAGTAGATTAAAAAGCATAACCCCATTCTATGCTATCCACTCACTCCAAATATCATAGAGATAAGTTGAAATCATAATCATGGGAAAAATATATCATGCAAACATCGATCAAAGAAAGCAGGTATGGTTATATTACTATTAAAGTACACATCTCTCACCAATGGTAGAACAACTAGACTGAAAAAAAACAAATAAAAACAAACAAACAAACAAAAAAACAAAAAAAACTAACCAAAAATGATTTAAAAGAATTTAAAAATACTATCAATCACTAGAAATCTAATCTATATTTTTAGAACAACAAACAAGAGCAGAATACACCTTTTTCTCAAGTGCCCATTGAACAAATACCAAGATAGCCCATATCCTGGGCCTCAAACAAACCTCAACAAATTGAAAAGAAGTAAAATCATACAGACTGTGTTTCTGACTGTCCTGGAATCAAACCAGAAATCAATAATAGAATGATAGCAGAAAAATCTTTATAAACATTTGGAAACTAAACAACACATCTATCTATCTATCTATCTATCTATCTATCTATCTATCTATCTATGTATATATATAAAGCCAGTGTCCGTGACAACTGTGATGACCAAAAGACCAGTTGCTATGATGCCAGCGAACTGCCCGGTCACGGGGTGGGGCTGGCCAGCCAACCTCCCAGCCCCTCCCCTCTGCTGGCCTTCCCCCTGATCCAACTCCCCCATCCATATCAAGAGCGGGGCCACACAGAGCCTGGACCCTTCCTGGCAATCACACGTCCCTGGGGTTGAGAATTCTGATGGCCCTGCCCAGAGATTAGAGGTGCCTGACGGGCAGGGACAGGGACCACAGGCCTCCAGGGAGCACCGCAGAGTTGGCAAGGAGAGGAGAGGGCCTGAAGAGGGGGAGGAGGCGAAGCCAGCGGACATCAGCCCAGAATCCAGCCCTTCCCCTGGAGGCAGCAGACCCTCAACCCAGAGCCCCAGTGGGAATCAGAAGAGCCTGAGGGAGGCTTCAGGAAGCTCTACACAGAGCTGCATGTTGAGAATGAGAGACTTCATGAGGCCCTGACCAAGACCACGCAGTGGTTGGCACAGCTCAAGGTGGAGCTGGAGCACGCCATGCAGAGGCAGGAGTGCTTTGCAGAGAGGGTGGCCCTCGTGGAGCTTGAGAGATTTGAGTGCAAGGTCACTGAGCTGGAAGTGGAATACAGGTTCTGTCCAATCTCCAGGCTGACAACCAGCGCATCAAGGGCAAGAATGCAGCCCTCATTCGTGTCATCAGCAAACTGTTCAAGTGACCCCGGAGGACTTGCCCCTGCACCCACATTTATACAGCTGCTTCTGCCACACTCACCCCTTCCCTGTGTGAACACGAGTGACAGGGCTGCCAGGGAGTCTCTGAGAAGTCATAACCTCCCCTCGGAACCTCCAGGCTGGGAGGGGAGGACAGAGCCCCCAGGAGCCAAGAGGGCCATCTGAGGCCAGGATGGAGATGGGAGGCTGAGCCAGGTAAGGGGACCAGGGCTACAGGCAGGACCAGGAAGGAAAGGACCAGGAAGTGCCTGGACCAGTAGCCAGGACCAGAGTGGCAACTTGGAGGTCTCTTCTCATGTTGGCTGCCACCAGTCACCCCTCTCGCTCCTGATCAGGGATCCGAGAATGTGCTGTCTGGGCCAGGGGGAGAAGGTATTTTTGATACATAACACAGGCACCACAAATAAAAGTTGTGAATTTGCCAAAAAAATAAAAGAGCAAGGCCACCATCCAAACGCACTCTCCCTTCCCCCCAGCCAGCCCCGCCCCTGATCAGCCTGTCCCACCACGATAGGCCTGCAGCCCCTCTCCCTGGCCGGCCCACCCCTGATCGCACCCCCCACCTCAATAGGGGGCGGGGCTGTGCGGCCAACCCCCTGCAGCCCCTCCCCCTGCCCACCCCAAATCGGCTTCCCCCACCCTGTCTGGCCGACCACCCATGACCCCTCCCCCAGGCCACTGGCCCCTGATCAGTACCCCCACCCCATTCGGGGGCATGGCCAACAGCCCACCATCCACAGCCCTTCCCCATGGCCGGCCCTGCCCCCAATCGGGGGTGGGTCCCGCCAGTCAATCGCCCACGGCTCCTTCCCCTAGCCAGCCCAGCCCTGATAGGGCCCCAATAGGGGTGGGCCAGCTGGCCAACATCCTGCTATCTCCTCCTCCCAACAGGCCTAGCCCCAGTCAGCCCTGATTGGGGCCGGGCCAGCCAGACCCCACTGGTGCATGAATTTGTGCACTGGGCCTCTAGTTTCTAAATAAAAAAGAAAAAAACTAAAGTAAGTAAAAACAAAATAAAACATATAAATACTTGTGGAATACAGATAAAGCAGTGCAGGCATATATTAAATAAAACAAAGGGTCTCAAATCAATAATATAAGCTCTCCTCCCCTCAACTAGTAAAAGAAAGAGGCAAAATAAGCTCACAACAAGGATATGGAGAAACTAGATCATTCATATAATTCTGGTTGGAATACAAAATGTTACAGCCACTCTGGAAAATAATTTGGTAGTTTCTTAATAAATTAAGCATTCATCTACCATACAATCCAGAAATTTCACTCCTCTGCATTTACTCCAGATATATGAAAACTTATGTTCACACAGAATCTGTACATGAAAGTATGTAGCAGCTTTATTTCTACTAGACCAAAATTAGAAAAACACAGCTGTGCTTCAGCTGGTTAAACAGATTGTAGAGTAATACTGCTCAGCAATAAAAAGCAGTGAACTACCAATACATTTAACAACTTGGATAAAACTGCACATAAATACATTGAGTAAAAAAATGAAAACTCAGCCCTGGCCAGTGTTAATCAGTGGTTAGTGTGTCAGCCCTGTGCACCAAAGGGTCATGGGTTCAATTCCTGGTCAAGGGAACTTACCTTGGTTGCAGGCTAATCCCAACCTGGTAGGGGCATAGGTGGGAGGCAACCAATCAATGTGTCTCCATCTCTCTCTCCCCCCATCTCCTTTCTCTATCTAAAAGCAATTGAAAAATATCCTCAGGTGAGGATTAAAAAAAAATCAATCCCTATAAGTTAAATACTATATAATTATAGATATATATAACACTTTTTAAATGGAAAAGTTATAGAAATGAGCATACTTCTGGTCAACAAAATTTAAGATCAGAAGAGAAGCTATAAGAGAGGAAGGGAGAGGGAGCGAGATAGGTACATCATTGATGAGAGAGAATCATTGATAGGCTGCCTCCTGCAAGCTCAGATGAGGGATCTGGCCCACAATGCAGGCATGTGCCCTAACCATGAATCCAACAGTGACATTCTGGTTCATGGGTTGATGTTCAACATTGACCCACACTGGCCAGGCCTGAAGAGTTCTTATGGTGATGGAAATTCTTCATCAGTTTAATGCCTTGGTTGTGATACTGTTTTATAGATTTAAA
Organism: Myotis yumanensis; assembly: GCF_028538775.1. NCBI lineage: Eukaryota > Metazoa > Chordata > Mammalia > Chiroptera > Vespertilionidae > Myotis > Myotis yumanensis. The sequence goes on from NW_027223753.1 coordinate 181,751,108, forward strand.
ATGTTACTATTTGGAGAAACAAGATAAAGGGTACATGAAATCTCCCGTATCATTTCTTACAACTGCATATGAATCTATAATTATCTAAAAATATAATTTTTTGCTAGTGAAAAGCCATACTAAGTTAGATCTTTTACCAGCGGTTCTCAACCTGTGGGTCATGACCCCTTTGGGGGTCGAACGACCCTTTCACAGGGATCGCCTAAGACCATCGGAAAACACATATATAATTACATATTTTTGTGACTAATCACTATGCTTTAATTATGTTCAATTTGTAACAATGAAATTGGGGGTCACCACAACATGAGGAACTGTATTAAAAGGTCGTGGCATTAGGAAGGTTGAGAACCACTGTTTTAGACACTGACAGACAATAAAGTGGTCAAAATAGTAATTCATCAAAGTAGGGGAAGGCTTTCTCTTCATTATGCCAGGATTCCAGAGGAAAGTCCTTGGTTAATTTAGGAAAGTAGGTTTTCATTGCTGTGAGTGGTGTTTTGATGATACTGATTTTGGTGAGAGGAACAAGGAATATCCAAATTATGTTTGAACTCCTTATTCTCACATAGTTCCCAAAGAAACTTCCCACACACAGGTAAAAAGGGGTAAAATTACCATTTTACCCAGAAGCAAAATGCTTGATACCTCCCAACTCTGAGTTTAGGTAAATGTGGGAAAGCTAGCAAGTCCTAGTCATGCCAGAGGCATAATCTCTGCTGTGCTTGTCTCCTTTTGTCCCTGCCCTTTCTGAACCTGGTTCTCCTGAACTCCCATTCATATTTTCACCAGTTCATAGTTGCTAAATGGATTTACTCTCTGTGTAGATTAATCAAAGACATTTCTGTTGTTCGTAATCAAGAACCCTGACTGGTACATTATTAGTCAGGCAATGGACACTCAAAAAATCTGGGATTATTTGGGTCTGAAACTAAACAAAATTCTGCTCATTTTTATTAAAATGATTCCAGCAGAAAAGAAATTGCAAAGATGAATTTTCTAATTAAATTATTAACTGTGTGCTCATGGAATAAAGCGTCCTTTGAAAGCAAGTTTTTGTAAAACTTTGTGTCCTGTGCTTTAAAGCAGTAATAAAGGAAAGAGTAATTCTAGAACAATGGAGTCAGTTGGCTAATTTTTTTAGGACAACAGACAGCTGAAAAGAAAGAAGAAAGAAAGAAAAAGAAAGAAAGAAAGAAAGAAAGAAAGAAAGAAAGAAAGAAAGGAAGGAAGGAAGGAAGGAAGGAAGGAAGGAAGGAAGGAAGGAAGGAAGAAAGGAAGGAAGAAAGAAAGAAAGGAAGAAAGGAAGAAAGAAAGAAAGAAAGAAAGAAAGAACCTAAACTAAAACCTAAATTCTCAATTCACAACCTGAAATCCCCAAATTTTCTATGATCATGTTACATGCTACATCTATAGATGTAGGCCTGCAGGAACCAAGAATCAAATGCAAAATTTGAACCTACAATCTGCCAAATTATAACACCAGTTGAATTCAACTGACTCACTCACCAGATCTCTTCTGGGAAAGTTAGATCTTTGATTAAAGTACAGCATGAATCTAAGAGCTGGTGTTGGGCCTATGTGGAAAAATTCAGAGAACATTGTATATTCTGAATCCTAAACAACACAGACTTCCCTTGTTATTTGAAACATTCCATCTTCCCTCAGTTATGACTATAAATGCTGCACCCCCTAACCTGAAGAAATTATTTTTTAAAAAAACAAAACAACAACAAAAACATCATCTTGATTCCCTATGGTGATTGAATGGATGTATATATTTGAGGTGTATAAATGCATTTGATTATATAGGATGTATATAATCAAAGCTCTAAGATCATTCTAGTGATCACAATTGCTTTTAAAAAGCTATGAAAGCACTTTGCAAATATTTTTTCATGTACCTCATTATCTTTTGTGGGCCATCTTAAGGAACATAGTAAAAAATGAAATTTCATAGGATAATAGCACATGGATAGTAAAGCTTGCATTACTTAGAGTAGATCAAACTGTGAAAAAAAAAATCAAATGCATTTATACACCTCAAATATATACATCCTATATAATCAAATGCATTTATATGCATTGAAATGGGCTTCCCGATAGAAATCAGAGATGAAGAACATGAAGGAGTCCATTGTCATGGCCTACTGGTAGAGTGGTAGGCATCACTTAATCACGTTTCATTATCTTTATATTTTTCAATTTCATCTACTGAGTTCATAGACATGATAGGACATAACATATTCAGGAATAATTGTGCTAGTTCTAACAGTTAGAAATATTTTAATTACAAGAGCTGACCAAAACCTGTACTCGATGATAATGCACACTAAATGAAGTTAAAATAAGATATTTTTCTTGGAATGAAAAGATTTAGTAGTTAGAAATGCTAGAGAACATTTATCACTTGTGAACTATTTTTTACTATGTTCCTTAAGATGGCTCACAAAAGATAATGAGGTACATGAAAAAATATTTGCAAAGTGCTTTCATAGCTTTTTTAAAAAATATGTTTTTATTAATTTTAGAGAGAGAGGAAGGAGAGGGAGAGGGAGAAACATAGATGAGAGAAACATTGATTGGCTGCCTCCAGCATGCCCCTTACTGGGATCAAGCCAGAAACCTGGGTATGGTTTCTGACCAGGAATCAAACCTGCAACCTTTTGGTACATGAGATGATGTTCAACCTAATAAGCCACACAGGCCAGGGCTTCATAGCTTTTTTTCCTTCTCCTTCATTATTTTGTTTTATTTTTACAGCACTGTACATTAGTGGAAGAATATGCCATTGAAATGGGCTTCCCGATAGAAATCAGAGATGAAGAAAGCAATTGTGATCACTAGAATGATCTTAGAGCTTTGATAGTAGCTATTTGGTCATGAAATTTCATAGGATAATAGCACATGGATAGTAAAGCTTGCATTACTTAGAGTAGATCAAACTGTGAAAAAAAAATCAAATGCATTTATACACCTCAAATATATACATCCTATATAATAAAAGCCTAAAATGCTAAGTGCCAGACCATTTGTTTGACCCCTGGACCAGTTGCTATGATGCACACTAACCACCAGGGACCAGACACTCTGACTGATATATTAGCTTGCTGCTGGGGTCCGGCTGATTGGGATTGGGCTAGAGAGGCCAGACACACCCTGGAGCCCTCCCACGGTCCCTCCCTGGCCCCTATCGTGCACTGGTGGGGTCCCTCGGCCTGGCCTACATCCTTTCGCAATCTGGGACCCCTTGGGGAATGTTGGAGAGCAGGTTTTGGCCCCATCCCCACAGGCCAGGCTGAGGGACCGCACTGGTGCATGCATCCGTGCACCGGGCCTCTAGTCTATACTAATAAAAGCATAATATGCTAATTAGACCAGACAGCCAAAGGACCTTCCGGATGTCATTTTAGACATCCTTCTGGACAAAGCTACGGTGGCGGGGTGAGGCTGAGGCGGTTAGGGGAGATCAGGCAGTCAGTGGAGTGGTTAGGGCTGATCAGGCAGGTAGGCAGAATGGTTAGGAGTGATCAGGCAGGCAGGCTGAGCGGTTAGGAGCCAGCAGTCCCGGATTGTGAGGGGGATGTCCGACTACCAGTTTAGGCCTCTTCCAACCTCAACTTGTAGCTTTCATGGGATTCTGGGTTACTCCGGAAGGAAAAAGAACATGAAGGAGTCCATTGTCATGGCCTACTGGTAGAGGGGTGGGCATCACTTAAGGAAACATGCAGTTGGCTAGAGTTCAGTCATCTGGCCTCATGTAGTTTAAGGGGTGCTGGGACTATAACTTTGCTGCGGTCCAAAAGAAAAGAAGAAGTCTATTTAGCTGAACAGCTAGTAATTAAAAAGAAAAAAAATGTTGAATGAGAGAAGCCTGACTTGAATCGCCATGTTAGAGTGTTGCAGCCCTTCCTCCCAATTCTCACATCTGAAGAAGTTCTCAAACCTGGAGTCTATTACACGGTGAGGAAGCCACGTCCTTTGGAAAATATTATGAAACCACATCAAACTTATGCTTGATGAATTTTCCTCATATCCTGCCTTAGAGATTGGTAAGCATTTACAAAGGAAACTCTGTACTGGGAAATAGAAAATATTCAAACATTTTGAAAATGATTGATTACTAGCTGGGAACTAATAGCATTTTCCTGGGGATATGGGACTCTATGGTGATCTCACAACACAGTGGGGGGGGGCTCATAAAAGTTAAGTGATTCATGGAATTTTGTCTCAGTGGAATTTTCTTTTTAATATGTTCCCAGAGTAGACAGCCAAAATAGCTATCTTGAGGAGATGTCTTTTGGGGACTTAGGAGAATACACACTTTGGATCCTTCAGGTATGTGATAAGGGAAGGTTATTCTGGTAGAAAAGATAAAGTGGGAGTAATTGGTCAAAATTATCAAGTGGAGACCCTCTTTATAAAAGGTAGTAAATCAAAAGCAGTTGTAACACCATCATTAGTGACTTATCGAGATAAAATAATGATTCTTATCATAGCTCCACCTTACTCAGACTTTGCAGAGTCCAAATTTAGAGATATCATGAAATATAACACCAGGAGAGAGCTACTTAATTAGAAAGTGAATCTGACTATAGCTACTACTCCATAGTTTGTTTCCTAATTGATAAAACTATGCAAATATTATCCAGTTCTTTTATTGAAATTAGTTTTATTCTATCCCATTAAATGAAAAATACCAGAAGCTCTAGCTTTTGCCTAGAAAGAAGTCCCTTATACCTCCACCATCTTGCCTGAATGTATTTCAAATCCTTAGCTCTGGAGAAAATGTAACCTCTAATAATTTCCCAGTACAATATACTGGTTCCTATAATTGATGCCATCATTGTGATAGGAAGAGTAAAGCAGGTCTTAGAAATATCTTGAGTGACTTGGTATGACCATGGCAGGCAGATGATAGATGAGTCATTTACAAACAAGGATTGATTGTTCGTCCAAAGTCAAGAGTCTTAGAAAGATTTTTGAGGAATCATTTATAAATTTGAAGTTTGATGTGAAATTAGCTTTATTTTTAATATAGATGAATCATTTACAAATCAGTCTATAGATACATATATGGCTTTAACCTTCAGAACAGGCCCAGCGTGTAAGAATATTTAAGGGCCATGTAAATATTCTATTTTTTAAAAAATGCCTGAACTTCAAAAGATCTCATTCATATTCAGAGTGGAATGATAAATAGTTTTGTGGACAGGCTTCCTTGTCTAGCCTCCACCTGAGCTCCTGTGCTCACTCAATAGGCTCATGAACTAATGGCCAGAGATACCAGAGGCAAGAAGTTCAGAGATGGCATTGTCACCACTAACAACATGTTCTCAGGTTGACAGCAGCAGGAAACAACTCTGATTCTCCGGGGCAGTGCTGTTTCCCATGGAGACCAGCCGGGTGATGAGGATGTGATCATTTGATTCTTGGACACTTGGGGCAAAATTTTTTTCTTTATGAGATAGACAGTGGATTTAAATTTTCTCTCCCTGCCTAGCAGGCTTCTGTCAGACTCACAATATGTGGGCTCATTGAATGTCGCTATACATCATCCAGTGTACCACAACATATTTCCTCTAAGAAATTAGTTTTAACCATGAAATAAAAAAGATATTGCGTAGGTCTGATTAAAGTCATGGTCTTCTCTTATATCACATTTCCTAGAAATATTGGACATATGGAATGATATAATAGTTTATTGCAGTCCTGTAACTAGCTTTGAAATACTCATTTGAATGATCTTCAAGATGAATAAAATGTATGTTCTTAGCCAGGAAATAATATATGCTATTTCTTCCACAGTCAAAATACCTATGTCTAGAAACCAAAGGATGGATGTCGGAATGTTATCTGTCATGATTATAACTAATTTTCTACTTTACCAAATTTTGCATTCTGTACCAAAGTCTGTGTTCTGCTGCTTATAGGCTAAGGACGATTGGTATTCAGCTGCTAAGATGACTCCCTATGACCAATGCCTCTGGATCTTAATCCTGTCCCTTGAGTGTTTTCTAGACCTAATGCCTTACTTGTAATAAAGAGACTACAGAAAAACAAATGATGGGATGTCACTATCCAGCTTAAATTATAAAAAAGACTCTGGCTTAAATATTGCCAACTTTTTTTGCTGCCTCCCTTCTATCTGATAAAAGGTGGACATCAAGTTGTGAGGAACTGAGGCCCTCAGTCTAGCAGCCCATGACAAATTGAATTCTGCCACCCAACTAAGTTGTACCTGAATTCTTATGAAAGTCAAAAAAATGAATGTTATTTTTTTAAGTTGCTAAATTCTGGTATAAATTTTTATGTAACAACAATTAACTAATGTAGTATCTTAAAGAGAAATGCTTTCACTAAGACACATAAAAGTGGTTATTAAACACCATTTTGAGTTTTGAAAACTCAAAAATGTTAGATTTTGACTGGAATTATATGAATATGAAATTTGTGATGGAGAAACAAAATCATAAATACTAATTATGATTTGCAATTAATTGTATTATGATTTATAGTCAATTCTTTAGAATAAAACTATAGCATCTAATATTTTCTCTTACTAAAATATGCATATGTACATATTTTATATAATTTTACTTTTCTTCCTCTCTACCACCATAAAAAGTTGGCAATGGTGACCTTTACAGTTTTTTTCCTCCTCAGCTTTTGGAATATTCAATGGAATCATGAAAGACGTAGGAAAAAAGAAAATAATTTCAGTCAGAGGTGAACTATTGTATAATTTTTGGGGGGAAGAATGTGAGTATATATGTCATAGTTGCTTTATGCTAGAGTCTAGACCTGCCGTGGGCAAACTACGGCCCGCGGGCCAGATCCGGCCCGTTTGAAATGAATAAAACTAAAAAAAAAAAAAAAAGACCGTATCCTTTTATGTAATGATGGTTACTTTGAATTTATATTAGTTCACACAAACACGCCATCCATGCTTTTGTTCTGGCCCTCCGGTCCAGTTTAAGAACCCATTGTGGCCCTCGAGTCAAAAAGTTTGTCCACCCCTGGTAGACTTATTTTATGGAATACAATGTGAGAAGAATGATATTGTAGATATCAAGCAACAAATGTAGTCTATTATAGTGGCCATGAATTTTAGTCTGTCCAGCATCCAAATATCTTTCTCAACTGACAGGACCCTAAGACAGTTTCATGGCATGAATCTGCTTTCCACAATGGAGGACAGAAGGCACAGACAATCTCCTCAGTTCTCTAGGTGCTGTGTTGGGGCTAGGTGACCTAGGCTCCGATGATCAGAGGGTCTAGTAAAGGACTTTGAATCTTGGGGGTTTGAAATAAGGGGGTTTGAGCACACATGGTATTGTGAGTTTTGCTAGAATTATTAGAGACTATTTCTGACATGATTTTGCTGTGCATGTCTGCCCTTATTTTCTGACTTTGGTTTGCCCACACTTTCAATTCTGTAAGTGTTTTGATATTCCTTAAATACATTTTTTTGTTTGTTTAAATTGGCCAGATTTAGTTTCTGTGTGTGGTTATGTTGTTGTTGTTGTTGTTGTTTTATTTTTGAAATTATTATTATTATTATTATTATTTAAAATATATTTTATTGATTTTTTACAGAGAAGAAAAGAGAGGGATAGAGAGCTAGAAACATCGATGAGAGAGAAACATCGAAACATCTGCCTCCTGCACACCCCCTACTGGGGATGTGCCCACAACCAAGGTACATGCCCTTGACTGGAATCAAACTTGGGACCCTTCAGTCTGCAGCCCAAAGCTCTATCCACTGAGCCAAACCGGTTAGGGCAATTACTATTATTTTTTACAAATACAAAGTCCCATTGATTTAAAAAAAGGAAATAAAAACAAAGATGCTTATTCATTAGTTAGAATGAGAGGACCAATTGGATAACTTATATTTGAGAAGGGTGATGGTTGCTAAAGAAGATTACCAAATGACTTTACTATCTTAAAAAAAAAAAGTATAATGATGATATATGGAGCGTATTAAAGAAAAATACTGAGGTGCTAGTTAATAAGGATTATGAAAAAAGCAAATGGAAACAATTCATTATTTTTACTTAGCTCAAAATATGTACACAGTTACCTTTTTTCAGGCACACTGCTACGTACTTACTGACAGGCTATCTATCTATATATATAAAGAGCCAGGGTCAATAGCATCCAAAACGACCAAATGGATGACCGAACACCAGGCTAGGGACCTGGTCAATGCAGTGGAAGTCAGTCCTGCAGTCAGTGCTGGGCCGGCAGTTGTGGGTGAGATCAGGCTGGAAGAGAAGAGCAATTGGGGGCAAGATCAGGCCGGTAGGGGAGGGCAGTTGGGGGCAACCAGGCCAGCAGGGGAGGGCAGTTGGGTTGAGATTAGGCCAGCAGGGGAGGGCAGTTAGGCAGGTAGGCAGAGAGGTTAGGGGTGATCAGGCAGACAAGCAGGTGAGCAGTTAGGAGCCAGTGGTCTCAGATTGCGAGAGGGATTTCCGACTGGTGGCAGTTGGACATCCCCCAAGGTGTCCCCGATTGGAGAAGGTGCAGGCTGGGCTGAAGGAGTTCCCCCCTCCTCCGTGCATGGATTTCATGCACTGGGCAACTAGTCGTATACAATAAAGAGGTAATATGCAAATTGACCCTCACGCCCTCATAAGATGGCTGCCTATGACCAGGCTGGCAGGGGAGTTAGTGAGGGACAACCAAATGACAGAACAGCAAGCTGCTTTGGGTGACCAGGCTGGCTGGGGGGCCATGAGGGGCGACCAGGCCAGCAGGGAGGCAGTTGCAGGTGACCAGGCTGGCAGGGGGGCAGTTAGGGGTGACCTGGCCGGGAGTGGAGGGCAGTTATGGGAGATCAGGCAGGCAGGCAGGTGAGCAGTTAGGAGCCAGCAGTCCAGGATTGTGAGAGGGATGTCCTTGATTGGAGAGGGTGCAGGCTGGGCTGAGGGGACCCCCCCCGCCGTGCACAAATTTCATTACCGGGCCTCTAGTATATATATAAAAGCCTAAGCGACTATTACGACAGAATGACCAGAACAGCCAGAACAACTGGTCACTATGATGTGCACTGACCACCAGGGGTCAGATGCTCAACACAGGAGCTGCCCCTGGCCACAGGCCCCAGTCACTGAATGGGTCCTGCCAGCCAACCTCCCGATCCCTTCCCCCCGGCCGGCAGGCTTCCATCCCCTGATTGGGGCCAAGCCCAAGGCTGGGACAGGGAACCAGGGGTGGGTGGTGGCGGGTGCAGCCCCTTTCCTAGGGGGCTGAGGGCCGGCTCCCTCCTTGGGGCCGGTGGCTAACCTCCCGGGTCTTTCCTCCCAGCCAGCAGGCCCCAATTAGCCCATCACCCACCTGCCACGGTGGCAGTTTTCCCTTTCCTCTGGTCAGCAGGCCCTGATCGCCTGATGGGGGCTGGGCCTTAGGCTGGGATGGGGAGCTGGGGGTGGGTGACAGTGACCAACCTCCTGCAGTGCCCGGGCGGGGGCTGAGATCTCTCGCTGGCTACCTGGGGGTGGGGGTGATGAGGACGGAGATATGGTGAGAATGCGGGGTGTCTGCTGAGCTTGTTCTCACTCCCTCTGCTACCCTCGCCCAGGACACCAGGGCTTCCGTGCTGGGGAAGCCCCATGATCAGGTGCCGGCTGCCCATGAGGAGCTGACCCCACACCTGCATGGCCTCTTCTGGGTGAGCTGGGCCACAGCCACTGGGACCACAGGGGCTGGACGGGCTCCCTGTGTATTTGCATAGGAGCTGTTCTGAAAGGCTGGCCGGCAGAGAACGTGCTGCCCACTTGGCTTCTGTGTGGTACCTCTGGGCCACACTGCGCCCTGGCCCACAGCATTCAGCCACATTCTCAACATCTCTTCATGGGGACTCGGGCACCATGACTCAGGTGGAAGGGGGCTCACTGGGGCCCAGAGGCCTGGTGGCTCAGGTGCTCCATGTGCTGCCCAGGGCCCAGAGATCAGCTGGGACCTGCCCTTACATGCCAGATGCTTGGGCTTCGATAGACAGTCAGGTCTAAGGAGCACACTCATGCACAAATTTCATGCACCAAGCCTCTAGTCTTATATAATAGTCTTAATAACCATATGAGTTTTGTGATAACACTATGTTAAAGATAAAACATATGCTTCTGATAGTTTTTGTGGCTTCATAACCATCTGGGTGATAATGGAGTCAAGGGCATGATTTTGACCTTAGTCCAGAATCTAAATTTTTAAAACATTTATTTATTTTAATTGTTGAAAGTATTACAGAGGGCCCCCTTTCCTGCTATTGACCCCCTCCACTCTGCTCCCACCTCCCCTCAGAGCTTCACCACACTATTGTCTGCGTCCATGGGTTATGCATACATGCATATGAGTTCTTTGGTTAATCTCTTCTTGCCCCTCTCCCCCAGAATCTAATTTTTTTTTTCAAATTGTAGAAAACTCCAAAACTGAGATATGTATTTTACCACAATGACTAATGTGGCAGACTGATTTCATCGATTATCCCAAATAATACTCTCCCTTTGAAATAATACTGTTCAGCAACTTCTATCAAAAGGTGAGGTCTACTCTATATGGCAAAAATTACATTGTATTAGTCATTTTAGACAAGTCATTAATCATTGCTGTCAAGTCATTATTCTTGAACAACCCTCGATCAAGATAACTTGCATGTATCTTTCCTCCTTTGGACCCGTGTGACCACTATTTGAATAAACTTGGGATATCTCCTTGTCCTTGAGACAAGCTTGCCCAGCTGAGGCAGAACTAGAACAGCTGGACTGTCTCCCAGCAACCCTCCAGCTGACCACAAGTGGAAGAGTGAACCCAGCATAGATCAGAACCATGTTTAGCCTGAATCACATCATCTAGTGAACACACATTTTTAAAATGTTTTTAAAATTTAGATTCTGGGCTAAGGTCAAAATCATGCTCTTGACACCATTATCATCCAGATTTACATGGGATAATAAATGGTGGTTGTTTTAAGCCATTACATTTTAGAGTAATTTGTTACACATTAATAGTTAAAACTATTATAAGCAATCATATTAGTTATCATAAAAGTGTTCTTTAAACAGTTTTGAATCATCAAGACAAGTTCATGGCCTCTGCAACCTGAATGTTGTTAACTAAACATTGAGTTTTGGCATTCTATGAAAAAATATCTGCATTTCCATAATATTGGGATTAACAAAAACTAATCTAAATAATCTAACTAGTTTAGACAACATATTTTCAAGAATTAGGTTAACAATTATTACAGTATAGATTTCCTTGGGTTGGGATTCAAGGAAGAAGAATATATGCAGTCCACCTAACAGCAGAAATAATAACTGGCAGTATTTATTGAGTGCTTACTCTGCACTAGTCTCTATGTTTAGTATTTAGTCTTCATTCTTCTTTTTAACCCTGGGTGACACCCAATCTGTACTTTCTATAGGGAATCCATACATTCTCAGGTCTAGTCTGATTAAGGATAAACCCACAGAACATAAGCTGTCACATCTCATCAGAGTCAGTTTGCAGACTGCCAATACCCATAGCTATTCTAAGATTTGACAGAAACAACTGTGGCAGCACCTGGGAAACAGAAATTCAGACAGCATCTAAGCATAGAGTCAATAGGATCAAGTTTCTGCAGTGACTTGGGCATGAAAAAAATGGAGATGTCTGAGGTCCATTGCAGGGGTTTCCAGTTTCCCTTAAAAGCCTAAGGAACCAGATTCTTTAAAGAAATTCAAGTGCGAGTCTTCTTTCTAGGTCTAAGGAAGCTGAATTATTGCTTAATGAAGTTCCAAGCTAAGGCAGGTGGTCACTGGAGGAATCCATTGATCCAAAACAGGTGGAACTGACTGATTTTACTCTCTGTTACTGGTGTTCTTATATACATTCTTCATAATTATCTGGGAAGATGTTTAAAAATATAAATTACTAAGGCCATTACTTACAGTTTTATATTCAGTGAGGAAGGGAGAAGGATAGAGAGTCAGAAACATCGATGAGAGAGAAACATCGATCAGCTGCCTCCTGCACAACCCCGACTGGGGATGTGCCCGCAACCAAGGTACATGTCCTTGACTGGAATCAAACCTGGGACCCTTCAGTCCACAGGCCGACGCTCTATCCACTGAGCCAAACCAGGGCTCAATAATTTGCTTTAAAAAATCTTATTGTTGAAAGCATTACATATGTTCTCTTTTTCCCCCCATTGTCCCCTTCTGGCCCTCCCCCACACCTTGCCCCATGCCTTCACCATCCTATTGTCTGTGTCCCTAGGTTATGCATATATGCATGCAAGTTATTTGGTTAATCTCTAAGCATCTTCATTGAGCTTTAGGAAAGCAAATTTTGGAGAAAAAAACTGTTTAGGTGACCAAGGAGTTAGAGCACCAAGATCTCTTTCAGGGGCAGCAAGGGAAGACCAAACTATGTAGCACATTTGTAAGGCTGAAGCAGTACAACCACAGGCAAAACTGAACAGAGAGGGCATTGTGTGAAACAAGGGGCATGTATTTCCAGACCAACAATTACTGAAAAAAATAGATCTCATACTGCTCTGTGTGTCCTACATTAATGATTCATTCATTCATTTTTTCATTGCTCATATACTGAATATTACTGTGGATCAAGAACAGATCTGGGTTGGTCTAATTAAAAGGTTGTATAAAATGCCCCCAGTCCTCAAGGGTGTCACAGTCTAATAGGAGAGAGAGAAACATAACCAAGTAATTGATAAACTCATGGTTTGGTGTTATAAGCAAAGTATAAACAAAATGAGATAAAAGTAGAAAAAGGAGTAACTAACTCTATTAGGAGAAAGAACAGGTCAGAAAATAAATCAGTGGGACTGATCTTACGGATGAATAATGGTTTATTATAATGCAAAAGGGATGAAGGACATATCAGGTAAAGGAACAGTATGTGGACAAGCATTGAAAGAATCACATATTTTGAGGGAAGGGTAAAAAACACACTGTACCTAGAGGGTAGAATGCCAGAGGATAGGGGAGTACAGACACCAACTAAATCGGGTGGTAAAAGTATTTCGTTATCTTATACTAAGAAACTTGGAAACTATTGAGAGCTCTATGAAAAATTGATTCAGCCAGGTAGGCATATTCTAAAAGAAAAATAATTGTCAGTTTTATATTCCAAAATATTTTTTACTTTTAATGCAATATATTCAGCATATGTATGACTTGACTATATGCTACAGATTGAAGTGTGCCCTCCACATTCATATGTTGAAGCTCTAACCCCAATGGGATGGTATTTGAAAGTGGAGCCTTTGAGAGGTAATTAGGTTTAGATGAGGGTGTTCCCCTATGACAAGAGTAGAACGAGGACTAGAGACCAGCTCCCTGCCTCACCACCATGTGAGGACACCGCAAGAAGATAGTCACCTACCTGTGAGGAAAAGAATGTTCATTAGGAACCAAATCTGCTGGCACCTTGATTTTGGACTTCCAGCCTCCAGAACTGTGAGAAATATCAATTGTTTAAGCCACCCAGTCTATGGTTTTGTTATAGCAGCTTGAGCTGAATAAGACAATGTACAAGCTTGTTCTGATTATATTTCTGAGCAAAAGGTCAGTGGGGAATGAGAGGAAGAATTAACAAAGCCAAAGAGTGCCCTGGCCCTATAAGAAATCATTTAAAGCCTAGTATTGCATCCTTTTTGATTATAGATTGTTGTGGTATCATATGGGGAGATCTAAAGATGCTATCATTCCCCTGCCCTTCACCTTGACTAATCACAGTTTAACAGCATTACATGAATGAGATAAAGAAATATGTGAAATATTAGGGTGTCACAGTGTAGGGAATTGGTGAGAAGTAAAACTAAAAAAATTAATCACTTAAAGTGGAAGAAATATTGATCAGAATAGATTATTGCATGTTAGGTGAATCAGATTGTTTCATAGTGAGGACCAAGATAGCTAGTGACACACCTATCATATTTTCATTGTTAATCTTTTCATTATTTTCACACTTATACAGACATTTCCATTTGAATGGCCATCTTCCATTAAGGGCTATTTCTATTCTTACAGAACTCTCAGTGTCAAGATTCATGAGGTCAGATGTGAAGATGAATTTGTTGGTTAAGCTGTTCTCCCCTGAGGGCAAGAAGCTTAATCATTTTTTTTTTTGTACTGACCTTGTCTTGTCTGAAGATGAATCAATGAATCAAGTTAGGAATGGTAAATCACGAATAAATGATTTATACTTCTCTTGATCAAAGATGATAGATTGCCTGGGTTCCTGACTATTACTGTATATAAAAATTTTTGTAATATACAAGTGACTGTGGGTTGGAGAAAAAAACAGAGTTTCCTTTAAAGAAGTAGTCCTATGTAACACTGGAAATGTTATTTATAGTGACTTAGTCCTTGATAGAACAATAGCTACATAATCAATTCAATATAATTTAAAAAAATAATTCATTCTTTCACTTTTTCCCTTTCCTTTTACCTATTTTCTTTTTCTTTTTCAGCAGTCACACCCAAATTCTATACATAATCAGCAATTCAAAATCCACTTGGGGATGAATCTTTCTTATTGATCTATTCATTGAAATTCCTGGAAAATTCTCCATAGTTTTCTACCAGAATGAACTAAGAGGAAATTAACTGTAGTAAGAGATGCCATTAGAGATGAACTAAAATCTAAATGAAATTTCCTCTGGATAAACTCTCATATGCCATATGTTTCTGGGATAGAGGAGGGAACTAAAAACAATATGGCAGCCTAAGAAAGCAAATCTAGTTCAACTTTTCAGACTAACACCTCCTGGAAATAATTCAACAAATTCACTAACTTTCTTTGCCTACTTTTCACATGAGCCTTTTAAAAGAATAAATTGAGAGATGATTGAGAAATGATTATTTTATTCTGGAATTTTGGAATGTATGTCACACATGCTATGTTGGAAGCAGAGGTTAGGATGGAAAATATTTTGCTTACCTTAGAAATTGAAATAACTACAGTTCCTCTTAAAATTATTATATGATGAAAAGCACTACATGTCATAAAAGTTGTTATCCTCAACAAAGTAGAAATTGGGGGAACAGTTTGAATTACATGCTTGGTAATCTGAGGACCCTGTAAAATAATTTTTCTTGTTCATAAAAAATATATGGCAATGTTCAACATGATATAAAAATCTATATACTACATAATTTCTGTTCATTAAGTTTTATAAAGAACAAAAGAATAAATGTGCTTTTAATGTCTAAACCACATCTTTAGTTTTAAGGGGGTTGAATTAATTGACATGGTATGTAAAATGTGTTTTAAACCATACATCCTAAGGTGTTGAAAAACATCCAGGAAAAGGAAGACTCAGAGGGACTTGGAGAAAAGCATGTGTTAAAACAGCTGCAGAGACAAGATCCAGCAATGCATTAGAAATATCATACACCATGACCAAAAGGAATTTATTCCAGGGATGCAAGGCTGGTACAATATCTGCAAATCAATAAATGTGATACATCACATAAACAACTGAAAAATAAAAACCATTTAATCATATCATATCAATAGATGCAGAAAAAGCATTCAACAAAATCCAATACCTTTTTAATAAAAACTCTCAACAAAGTGGAAATAGAGGGATCATACTTCAACATAATAAAAGCCTTATATGACAAGCCTACAGCCAACATCATACTCAATGGAAATAAGCTAAAACCATTTCCCATAAGAACAGGAACAAGACAGGGATGACCACTTTCAGCACTCTTATTTGACATAGTACTAGAAGTGCTAGCCATTGCAATCAGACAAGAAGAAGAAATAAAAGGCATCCAAATTGGAAAAGAGGAAGTAAAACTGTCACTATTCTCAGATGACCTGATACTGTAGATAGAAAGACTCCATCAGAAAACTACTAGATTTAATAAATGAATTTGGCAGCATAGCAGGATATAAAATTAATACATAGAAATCTATGGGATTTTTATACACCAATAATGAACTCTCAGAAAGGGAAACCAACCAAGAAACCCCATTTACCATTGCAACAACAACAACAACAAAAATTAGATATTTAGGAATAAAGTTAACCAAGGAGGCAGAAGACCTGTATTTGGAAAACTATAAAACATTGAAAAAAGAGATAGAGGAAGATATATCAAAATGGAAGAATATACTGTGTTCATGGATTGGTAGAATAAACATCACTAAAATTTCCATACTACCCAGGCAATTTACAGATTAAGTGCAATCCCTATTAAAATACCTACAGCATATTTCACAGAGCTAGAAAAAATTCTCCAAAAATTTATATGGAATCAAAAAAGACCCTGAATAGCTGCAGCAATCTTGAGAAAGAAAAACAAACTTGGAAGAATCACAACACCAGATTTCAAGTTATACTACAAAGCCACTGTACTCAAAACATCCTGGTACTGGCACAAGAGCAGGCATATAGGCCAATGGAACAGAACAGAGAACCCAGAAATCTACCCAAGTCATTATGCTCACTTAATATTTAACAAAGGAAGCAAGAGCATGTGATGGAGTCAAGACAGTCTCTTCAATAAATGGTGCTGGGAAAATTTCATTTGCAAAAAATGAAACTAGACCACCAACTTACACCATACAAAAAAATAAACTGAAAATGGATAAAGGAGTTAAACGTAAGATGTGAAACCATAGAAATCTTAGAAGAAATCTTTGGCAGCAAAATCTCAGATATCGCTCATAGCAACATGTTTACGAATACATCTCCTAGGACAACGGAAATTAAGAAGAAAAAAAATAAATGATACTACATAAAAAAGAGCTTCTGCACAGCAAAAGAAACCATCAATAAGATAACAAGAGTGCCCATTCCATGGGAGAATATATTTATCAATGATACATCTGATAAGGGGTTAACCTCCAAAATCTATAGGGAATTTATAAAACTTAACAAAAGGAAGATAAACAATCAAACAAAAAAATGGACAAAGGACTTAAATAGACTCTTTTTGGAAGGACATACAGATGGTCAAGAGACATATGAAAATATGCTCAAAGTCACTGATCGTTCGAGAGATGAAAATCAAAACAACAATGAGGTATCACCTCACACCTGTCAGAATGGCTATCATCAACAAATCAACAAATGACAAGTGCTGGTGAGGATGTGGAGAGAAGGCAACTCTTGTGCACTGCTGGTGGGAATGCAGACTGGTGCAGCCACTGTGGAAAACAGTTTGGAGTTACCTTAAAAAATAAAAAAAAATGAAACTACCATTTGACCCAGTGATCCCACTTCTAGGAATATATCCCAAGAACTCAGAAACACTAATCAGAAAGGATATATGCACCCCTATGTTCATAGCAGCACAGTTTACAATAGCTAAGATTTGGAAACAGCCTAAGTGGCCATCAGCAGAAGGGTGGATTAAAAAATGGTGGTACATCTACACAATGGAATACTATGCTGCTGTAAAAAAAAGGAATTCTTACCATTTGCAACAGCATGGATGGACCTAGAGAGCATTATGCTAAGCAAAATAAGCCAGTCAGAGAAAGGTAAATATCACAAGATCTTACTCATTGGTGGAATCTAATGACCAACTAAACTGATGAACAAAAATAGACCAAGAGACATGGAAACATCGAACAGACTATCAGACCTCAGAGGGAAGGCAGGGGAAGGTGGTGGGGGGAAAGTGATCAACCAATGAACTCATATGCGTATATGCATAACCAAGAACATAGACAGTAGGTGGTGAAAGTTTGGGGGTTACGGGGTGGGAGAGGGCAATTGGAGGAAAAAAGGGACATATGTAATATTTTCAACAGTAAAGATTTTTTAAAAAAAACTGCTGCAGAAAGTCAAGTTAAGGGACAATAGAACCAAGTACCCAGTTACCATGCCCGAGGTGCGGTCTGATCACGTGCTAATCATTCACAGAACATTGTTTATGAGCAGTGACTCTTGGATTTAAATGTGTAGACTATAGTTGCAGATATGAAATATTTATTTATGTTGGCAAAATTACGACAGTGTTTTTTCCAACATTGGCCTATTCCCTAAAACTAATTTTAAAAAAATCACCTGTTAATTTAATTATATGCAAATCTTGATTAAAATCATTTTAAAGTTAACAAGGTGCTGCCTGGCTGGTGTGGCTCAGTAGTTGAGCATTGACCCATGAATCAAGAGGTTGGGGTTTGGTTCCAGGTCAGGGCACATGCTCAGGTTGAGTGTCCCCATTGGGGGGCGTGCAGGAGGCAGCTGATCAATGATTCTCTCCCATCTTTGATGTTTCTATCGTTCTGTCTCCCTGTCCCTTCCTCTCTAAAATCGATGAAAATATTTTTTAAAATAAAAACGAATTAACAGGGTGTTAATTTTCACATATGACATGCCAACCAGAAATTTTGACCATTAAATCATTAGTCTCTTAAACTGAGATTTGCAAAATTGAGGATTTACTGTATCAACTAGTTTATTTATGATCAAGCTTAACTTTTCTGAGCCCAGGAGTTTTGACCAGAAAACTGGGAAAATATTAAAGCCTGTATATATGCTGTGAAAATCAAAAGAGATCATGTGATTGGTTTGATTACACCCCTTCACAGTCCCTTTTTCTTCACAGTATCATTTCAACTTCCTATATGGGTTTCCTGCTAAATTCTGACTTGTTCATTTATGTGCAGTTTGAGCTTGTAAGTTTTCTTCACATTTAAATAAACATATAATTTGTGTGTGTTTTCTCCTTTTCTTTTCTTTTTTTTCAGAAAATATGGAAATATTGTAATTGAAGCTCCTGCCATGTTCCTATGGGAAGCACATTCTAAATTGAATTTTATGACTGCAGTATCCAAATGTTTCTCTCAAGTTTTTAAAAATACTTCACATAACAGTCTAATCTGCTTTCTTTTGGTATTTGAACTTTTCTGTTAGACCCTACAGCCTCTAATTTGTGCAGACTGGGGTCACAGGGGTGGACATGAGGGTGAGGTTGGAAAATGGAAAATGCCTTGGTGTTCAGGTTGACCACATTAGTCTTCTGAGCACAGATACTCTCCACATGTCCCAGGTATGGGCGATGCTCTAGAACAGTGATGGCGAACCTTTTCAGCTCGGCGTGTCAGCATTTTGAAAAGACCTAACTTAACTCTGGTGCCGTGTCACATATAGAAATTTTTTGATATTTGCAACCATAGTAAAACTAAGATTTATATTTTTGATATTTATTTTATATATTTAAATGCCATTTAACAAAGAAAAATCAACCAAAAAAAATGAGTTCACGTGTCACCTCTGACACGCGTGTCATAGGTTCACCATCACTGCTCTAGAATGCTCTTCTGTCTCTCAGATCCAAGTTCCTGCACTCATTGTTTAAACATGGAGGCAGATACCCCACTGGGGCTATATGTAGCAGAGGAATGATTATTCTTGGACAAGTGTTTTTCACACTTCTTAAAGTAGAAAATGTAGTGATTTCTAAGGAAAAGGTACAGCTGCTTCCCCCGCTAAGGATGGAGGTGTATACAAGAATGTAGCCTTGAAAGTAGCTTGTCTTGCAGTTTGAACAGAGGTGCTGTTTGAACCAGAGAAACTAAAAACCTTGGGGTTTAATTCCTGGGTGCTTCTCATAAATTGAGGAAGGTTACAGCAAGGGAAAAGAGGCATTTTTCTTGTCCTCACATTCACAAAAGTTTTTGGGGGTTTGATTGTTGTTGTTTCTGCTTCTTGTATGGGAAGCAGAGGGAGTGCAGGCTCCCAGGCTTCTGATCAACCTTGTCCTCATTCTTTAAGCCTCGTGAGCAGTGCTTCCACTAGCATCAGCATCAGCAACAGCAACAGAGTTCTAGGAGTGTCAGTAGAATGTTGGCTCCTGGGGTTACCACAGCTTTCCTCATTTGTGCTTCTCCAGCCCTAAGGACAGTAGCTGCTTCCTGCAGTGACTGATCTCTGAGAAACAGTACCTTCACTTCTTTGTTATACTAGCCCTTCAATACTTGCGTACTCATTTTCCTGCTTTAAAATAGCCTTTGCTTGAAGTAGTTATAATGCTGCATGCAATGCAGGGGTGAGAAGATGTGGGCATTGAGTAGGATGGTACCAGTGGAGATGGAGAAATATGCAGCAGAGACAACCCAACTTGCTGATACATTAGATGTGGGAGTGAGAAAAATGAAAGGATCAAAGATGATTCTTGTTTTTGGTTAGAGAATCTGGTGTATCTACTGAGATAGGGAAGAATTCAAGAGGAGCAAATTGGGCAAGATATAAAGCTGCACTGAATTGTATCTGTGGGCATTCGGATGTCAGAGAATGCCCTGTGCCTTGTAAGAATGTCTCTACCTCTATACGATTAGTTTAGTTGAAGTAGGAGAGAAGAAAGAGACTGTGCTTACACAATTATGTCATTTAAAAGTCAGATTAGGTTAGTGGTTATAACTGGGCTGCAGGATAAGACCAGCTTATTAGGATTTCATAGTATTTTGAGGATTTTATGGTACTTTGAGGATTTTATTTTTAATCCAGAAAACTAGTAAGAATTGCACAATGAACACACAGGTATCCACCACCAAAACTGGCAAGGGAGGACATAAAGAAATGAGAATAATGGACGAAAGAAATGAAAAGTGCATGTTTGAGAGAAGAATGGAAGGCAAAAAAGAAATACACGTAAATCTCATAGAATATTTCCTGAACAAGGAGTATTCCTGTTTGGGTATAAATAGGTGTTACATAAAAATAATTCAGTAATAATACATACTAATAATGAATTAATTTTGCATATTTAAAATACTATATATCATATAACAAAACACAGCATAGCAGTGGTTTTCATCTTCATTTAATATTTTAAATGAGTGTTTTAAATATTACCATTTCATTGTACATACTCATTGCATTTATGAATTAGAACATACTTCTTAAAAGATGCCTTCATTTCATAGTACTATGTTTTTAATGATGTGCAAATATTTAAGCAAGTGAATAAAATATTCACTCATTCTTAATGTATGTGGTATTCCAATCCAATTTTTGTCACTCTAAATCATAATACTTTCCTAAATCAGCTGCAATTTGAGTCATTTGAGTAATATATAAAAAGTTGCAAAATAAATTGAGATCATACTTGGGCTAAATATACAGCACACTAAATTCCTGACAGACACCACACATTATGGAGAGTAGACATTCACTTCTATATAGTAATTACAGAACTACAGACACATGCCTCTCGATCAATGACATTAACAATGAATCACAACAAAGACAATGACCATGAACATTTCTTTACAATGGAAATTTCTGAATCACAGATAATAATAAAATTATCTTGAACAATATTCAACACAGTGCAATGTAGCCATTGAAACACCTTTCAGAGATATTTGTTTTTAACCAAAGAAAATTTAATTGGAGAGATTGCCCTCCAAATTTTACCCCAAATTCATTTATAAATCTTCTCCTAAATATCACATTATTTATTTTATGGCTGTCTTTTTTATTGTTATACAACTGAGAAATTTTATCTATTATATAATTGTATAGAGTTAAATATTACTACACTGTAGACATGATTGAAAAAATGCATGGTATATATTAACATCCCAAACACATATATGAAACTATTATTTAAATGATGTTGTTTTTCTGGATGTCTATAAAAACAAATTAGCCCTTCAAAATGTTCTAAAGAATTTTTTTTTCAGAATACAAATTCTATTCATATTTTTTAAGTAGCGTGTTAGAATGTGTGAGATATATTTGCCATTAAACCTTTCTGTGTGAAATCTAAATACTAAATCACTTAATTGAGTCCTATCTCAGCTTCTGAAGAGAGTTATTTATAATATCTTTGGAATATAATCAGGTGAACTACACATAACCATCTGGATATTTTGTTTCCTACAAAATAATTTGCAATGGTGGAGTAAAACATTTTGTTTGTTTCTTGTTAAACACTTCATGATAAAATTGTCTTTATAGAGTAATCATCTTTTTCTGACTTTCAAAACAAGGTAGTCCATTTGCAGAAGCTTGATATAAAAGAAAACAAATAATTGTCATTAATATTAAGAAAACACTATCACATCTACTGAAAGCATGATTCAACAATGGCTAAGAATTTAAAATGATAAAATACACTCCAAGTAGTGTTCATCTGCTTTTAACATATGAATAAAGATTCTTGAAGGAGTTGGAGAATTTCACTTATTGAGCAGTCTACATAATTAAATAATTACACATTTTGATTGAAAAATATATGTAATTTATTAAAATAGAGACTCTAACTGCACTTCTCTAGCTAAACGTCTTTCAGATGCCAAGTTTATACTTTAATTAGAACAAAAGACCGACATTAACTTCAATGCAACATAATAATTCATGATAATGATTGTATATTAATCTCTTGAGCTTGCTGGAATATAGCACATGACATATGGTATAGTACAGGCACCTGTATGGTCCTTTGGGGACTGAGGTTGTGCATATTAATTAGCCCCTGGAAAACAAAATCTGCCTCCCTCTGAGAAAAGCTACCTCAGTACTTACTGGCTTAAGACATCAAAGGAATTGGAATACTGTTGGGCTCGGTCTACAGTCACTCATCAAATCTTTGTCTAGAGTCAGCTGACCCTGAGTTATTTCTTGACAGCATCCTACTTAAGAAATTAGAGTAGTCATGCATTTCTTTGGCTTCAATGATTGGAGTTTGGCTGAAAACATCAAAATTACCAGTTTGGTTACAGAAAACTATATAACTATATGCTTCACACCAAAAATAATCTAACCAGAAACATTAAAATTTGAAGCAGCTTCTTTTTCTTGAGTGCTACTTCAAAGTGCCTCAGTTTAATCCTTCACTTTGTAAATTCAGATACAATCTGAATATGAGATTATAAATGTCTTTAAGAAATATGTCATCTTACAACAAGCAAGGCCTCAAGATTCTCAGCAGTCCCAGGTGTGCTAAAGGCTCTTCAGTGCACATCTTCGGAGAATCATGAAAAGATGTCATGGAAATAAGACTCTGGCTGATTTACAGATAAATGCATATTGAGTCCAGTAGATCTTAAAATTACTCTCTCGGGGGAAAAAGAGCCTAATCTAATTGCTGAAGTATATTTAGAAAGAGGAAACACAAAATTGAGTGGACATGGTGATGATCACGAAAGGTTAGATTTTTTTAAAAATTCTTTGCAACTCTTCTGTTAAATTCATATCACTTGCAATTTCGAATTTCATAAACAAATCCACTTAACTAAAAAATATTTGCACTCAATGGAGTGCTTAGAACTCTGAAGTTTCTTAAGATCTTTCAGAATAGCATTTTTTTAAGCTCAAAATGTAAGCATATGGAAGAAATAAAGACTCAATACTGCAGTTAGGCAGAATATTTTTCATAATTATCACATTCTTTGTTCCCCACCCCCCTTGATTTCCTCTGTGCTCCTATGATGAAACGATTATGTTGTGATGTTTATTGGAATATGTGGACCATTTCACTTCTGTTCAACACATGGATTGACAGTTTAAAGTAATTCCTTTCTATTAAGAAAATATGACTAAGACACAGTTAAATAGCCTATTACATCAAAGAGATGACGATGTTCTACCCTCAGAGAAAGCTTACTTCTTGCAGTAATTAATCACGCATACCACACAGTGCCTCTTAGAGCATTTTTGGCTAGGTCTACCAATTTGTTGTGTAAATAATTACAGTTTCTCATTTGAGGCACAGATGCTGATTCATCATTAGGCAGTTGGCAATAAATCATCATTTATTTCAGTTTTATAACATTTATCTTTGCAATAGGGAAACCTACCTCATGCTTATATTTATTTAAGTTAAAATGTCAATTAGTGATTCTAAGCTCTTAAGGATAATATAAAACTTTGGTTGTAAATTCAAGGACTTGCTTTATTTCCCCCCTATGAAATTATATAGGCATTTTGAGGAGAAAATTGTGTAATGTAAGGCTTCTGTTTTTTTTAATTTTTATTTTACATCTAGTTTTCATGATTGTCTACAATGGTGTGTTAATTTTTAATACTCTTATAGATATTTTCTAACCTACCCACATATAGTTAGGTTGGTGGGCCACCATCATAAGGAACATTTGACCAGTCACTCAGTTAACTTTCCTCATTAAAAAAAAAAAATAGGTTGTTGTGAGGACTCAATGAACAAAAGTAGCAGGCACAGATGTTAGCTGTGTCTGCATTCTTTTTGGAGAAATACAATGGCTACTTTTACTCTCTCCCTTTAATAGCAAAGCTTCAGGTACCTCCTGTTGTTGTGACTCTCAGTTGTGTTTTGCTTTTGTTTGTTTGCTTTAGATATGCTGCCAAGTGATGCTTTCTCAGGAGCCAGGATTGATGTGGATTAGAAATTCTTAAACTTCAGAGTTCATAATGATCATCTGGGAAAACATGCTGAAGATGAAGATGGCTAGGCCTCATACCCTAAAATCCACATCTTGAGAAATAGCGACTTAGCTTCCTGATTTAATACAGAGCTGAAATATGTTCTCATAAAAGCATTTGACTCAATGTCCTCCTTCCTACTTCTTTTGTCCTGTGGAAGCTCTCCCCACTTCCTCCTGAGTATGCAATCCTTTGCCTAGGAAGGTTTTATTTGTCAGGTATAATCAGAGAATAAGCTAGTCCTTAATTAGAGCAGTAACTCCAATATATGTAGCATTTGGAAGAAGGGCTGCTTTCTGAGGATGCACTGTAAGATTGTTCATAATCCTAGCCTCTCAAGGAGGGAGCTAGATTTACTTCATGACAAAGCAGAGAAGTGTAAATTCCAGTAATGCTTTTGCTCCCTCCTAGCTAGGTATGTGACTCTATCCAAGTTCCTTAATCGCTTTGGCTACAGGTATTGCAGCCGATAGGGCGATAATGCTTTTCTTGGCTGAAGATAACATCTGAGGGTTTAGACCAAAATGCCTCTTACACTTCCTTTTGACTCCAGAATACGTGCTCTTCCACAAAAGGTAGTGTGTACCCTTCTTGAGCCCAAGTTCCAGTGATGCAGATTTGGCACATTTTCTTAGCAGAATAACCACTTATGGTTTATTACATCTAGACACAATTCTATGTATGAAAGAGTGTGAGAATTAGCAGGCACCCAGATATCTCAGTAAGAGTTGAAGCCTATTACCAATTCACCAAAAACACTTGCATAGGATTTTATTTACTTGGATCTATTGGGAAAAATTAGAATAATATAAATTTGGTGGAGCCCTGAGGTAATCAGACCATGACAATAATGTTCTTGGTTAAGAAGTCTGTTGCAGTCAAATATATAGAGCAGCATGTATAAAACTGGTGGACATATATTTTAATTATAATTTAGTTTCTTCACATCTCTTAAGTAGACTAATAAAATGTGTTATTCCATAGTTAACTTCAGTTCTCTATATGTTATATGATATATCAAATATCATATAATTTCAAAGTGAAGAATACATAATATTGAGATTTTTATCTGTGCAGTGTGGTTTACCCAAGTACACCATCATTAAACAAAAATGTACAAACAAAAAAATTTTGTGCTCTCAATGCTCTTACAGACTAAGAGAGTGAATTTACTCAGGACTTTGTTCTAAACTGATAAACTATAAAATTGATCATTATTTGGCTTTGCTTTAAATTCAACCCCAAATTAAGCACTGGAATGAATGCATTAAACCTTGATTAAATGTTTAAGATCCTTGAGTATAAGGCATTCTATTATTTGGCGCCACCCATGTCCATATGTATATTCTCATCTTTGCTTTGATGTTGATTTCGGTGGAGCAAGGGACATTGATGTTGAGGTGTGCAGCAGCCTGGTCCTTCAGTCCTTTCCTGAACATGGCAAATATTTTCAAACAAACAAGTATATTGGTTTTAAAAAAAAATCAAGCAGTTTCGTTTCTCATGTAAAACTATGTGCACACAGGCAATTCAGATGAAAATGGATTTCTGCTTGAATTATCTGGCTAATTGCCTCAATTCTCTTCTTTGCCTTGAGCATATAAACATTACTTAGGGTAGGAACAGCCGAGCCTTATAAATCAATTAATCAATATTGATTAATTCTTTCCCCTCAACTTTAGGTTTCCTTTAAACGAAGGTTAGGTTTATGCTCATCTATAAAAAGCAAAGATTTAGACACACAGGTGCTGTCTGCAATGTTGCTCTGGCCGTGTATAACGGGGAAGTGTGTTTACTGTGCTGGGTTAGAGTAAAAAGTCACATGAAATATTCTGAAAATATGTTTCCTCGGGGGATTTCCTTTATCCAGTATCAGAAGAAAAAGACTTAAATCAATTCCCAAGAGCAAGATAAAAGTTTAAACTCACCTAACAGAATTCTAAGGTGTTGGGGAATCTTGGGTGTCAGGGCCATTCAATGACAATGTCACTATTAAGAGTTTCATTTTCCACAAGAGAAAATAATTGAAGTGTGGGAAAGACATATTCACACAGCAGCACTGTTTTTTCTGCATAAAATTAGGATTATGACTATTATATCTATGTTCACTTTTAGTCACAACTAAGGATAAAAAAGAAAAACATATTGAACGTTTCCTCATAGATTTCAGGAGCTTTTTTCCATTGATCAAAACAACTATTTCTTTCATAGTAAGTCCTTTATGTCAGTGGCAAAAATAGCAATTTAATGCTTTTTAAGATACTTGGGGTTTTCAAAGAATGTGAGATGCTTTCATTTTAAAATAGCTCTGTTTCAGGGCTTCCAACAGAAACAGCACAAGAAGAAATTAGAAATATTGTCACCCTCATAAGACATATATCACCCCTGGATTTTTACAAAACCAACTGAGGCAAATTAAGGGTTTCAAAGCTTGTCACCTTATAAGTTGTTAGAAGAAATTTGCATTTAAATTGATCTGTGCAGCTACCTGGAGATTTTTCCCTGGAATGTTTATGGCTCTTTTTTTCATTAATACTTACAAAAATACAATTTCATAACCAGTGTATTACTACATCTAGTTGTGTTATGAACAGGCACTTCATTTCATAAAATAGAAACATTCAAAGTGGGTTTGGTCAACCAATCACTGAGTCAGAATACTTGAATTCTTCATAATGAATACTTAATAGTGAATTAATCTGCAACCATATCAACCCTCCATTTCTATTGCAGAAAGTAGGTCATTAAATGCTCTAACATAACGAACAACTTCTGTTCCTATGTGCTTTATCCATAGGAGCGAAGATTGTCCAAAACTTCTTGGAACGCTTCCCCCCAAATATTTTATATAATCTATATAAAAATACAGTAGATTTCTTTTTAATAGATAAATCTTAAGTATTATTTCAATAACTTGCTTTTGCATATTCAGAAATGCAGATATATGAAAAATATTAATTGTGCAAATGCTCTTTTTATATATGTCTATTAAAAATACAATCTAATAATAGCTTTAGATTTGTATAAAAAGCCATTGGCGGCGGGAAGTCTTCAATGTCAGAAAGTCTATCAGATTGGAGCTTTTGCTTAAGGAATTGTAAACAAACTTCTTAAGATGCTGAGAGTTTTCTCAGTTCTTCCCATCCAAGACACTGTCGAACACATCAAGTCCTGCTTTGAAGTAAACCTGAGCTGAATTAATGCTGTGCAACACCTTTGACAGGGCTTCTTGAAAAGTCTCATTGGATGCAAGAGACTTGCAGCGCTCCCAAGCCTCCAGGAGGATTGAAAACTGGCTTGTCTTCTCATCAAGGTGGTACAGGATGTTTCTTTAAAATAAAAAAGAAAGAAACATGTAAGTGATTCATGTGATTCATGTGCAATGCTATTTGTATATCAAACATTTTAACAAATATTTAAGACATAGTGATATTTGTGATAGGTAAAGAAGTGATAAAATGATAAAATATCATTTTTTCAACCTCTAATGAATTAAGGGATATAAATACGGATCATCAAAAGTTTCCCATAGTGATGAGAGAGAGCGACCCAGACATTATGTATCTCCTGATGGAAGTACACCACACTATTGATAAAACAAAATAAAGCATTTTGCTAAAAATACTGCATCTGAATCTGATGAAGATTCTGAATCTAACTGCTAATGTATAGAGGGATGCAGAAATGTGTTAAGTGATATCACGGTGTGTCATTAGCAAAATACAGACTGTGAGAAACTCTAAAGATAAATGATCCAGTTTATTAACAAATACATTATAATAAAAAATAGGTGAAGGAGGAACCTTTAGACCATGGATATGTGACCTTGTGCTGAGGACATCTGATGCTGGATAATTCTTTATTGTGGCAGTTGTCCTATGCACTGTAGGATGTATATGTAGGCAGTATCCCTGGCCTCTACTCACTACATACCACTAGTTGTCTCAGTCAGTTTGGGCTGCTATAACAGAATACCAGAGACTTCTCACAGTTCTGAATGCCAGAAGCCTGAGATCAGAATGCCAGCATAGTTCGGACCACCAGGGTTCTTAGTAAGAGACTCTTCCTGATTATAGCCTCACATGGCCTCCTTGGTGGTGCACACAGAGAGAGACCCCCTGTCTTCTCTTTTTATAAGGGCATTCATCCCATCACGAGGGCCCCACACATATAACTTAACATAACCTAATTACTACCCAAGGCCCCACCTTCACACATCATCACATTGGGGTAAGGATCTTAACATACACATTTTGGGAAAACACAAAAATTTAGTCCACGGCAATTGTTAAAATCATAAATGTCTCCAGATTGCTAAAAGTGTCCCTTACAGGCCCAAATTGCCCCCTCATTGAGAACTCCTGCTTTAGACTAAAATAAACATGTCAACCAGTGACAAAGTAGGTCTTTATTCAAACAAACTAAAAAATGAATAGTAATGTGAAATTGAATACTGAAGATTTGTTAATACTAAGGAATTGTTTGTATTTTTGGTGTGATGATGGTATCAATATGTTTATTAAAAGTGTCCTTATCTTTTAGAAATACGCACAGTGATGTTTGTAAGTGAAAGGTTATCATGTATTGGATTTGCTTCAAAAGATTTTAGATGAAAAGGAGGGTGGAGTTATGGATAGTATAGGCAGAATAAGATTGACCATTAGGTAATGGTTGAAATTGGGTAATAGAATTCAATATACTATTCTAAAGACTTTAATGTAAGACTCAAAACTATAAAAATCCCAGAAGAAAACATAGACAGTAAATCTCAGACATTTCTCATAACTTTTTCTGATACATCTCCTCAGGCAAGGGAAACAAAAGAAAAAATAAACAAATGGGACTACATCAAACTAAAAAGTTTTTGCAGGGCAAAGTAAATCATCCACAAAATGAAAAGGCAACCCACTGAATGGGTGGTTATATTTGCCAATGATATACCTGGCAATTATTTCTTTATTAATATCCAAAATTTTAAAGAATTTATGCAACTCAAAACCACAACGAACCAAACAATCCAATTTAAAAAAATAGGCAAAGGACCTGAATAGACACCCCTCCAAAGAGGACATATATATGGCCAGTAAACATATGAAAGATGCTCAATATCAAATCATCAGAGAAATGCAAATTAAAACTACAATAAGGTATCACCTCACAGCTGTCCGAATGGCTATCATCAATAAATCAACCAACAACAAGTATTAACCAGTATGTGGAGAAAAGGAAACCCTTGTTCACTGTTGGTGGGAATGCAGACTAGTGTAGCCACTGTGAAAAACAGTGTGGTGTTTCCTCAAAATATTAAAAATGGAACTACCTTATGATGATGGCGATTCCACTTCTCAGAATATATGTGAAAATACCCAAAACATGGGTTCTAAATAATATTTCTACCCCTATTTTCATTGAAGAACTATTTATAATAGCTAAGATTTGGAAGCGGCCCAAGTGCCCATCAGTAGATGAGTGGATAGAAAAGCAGTGGAACATTTATACAATGGGATTCTACTCAGCCATAAAAAGGAAGAACAATCTTACCTTTCGAGACAGCATGGATGAACCTAGAAGGTATTATGCTAACTGAAAAAAGCCAGTCAGAGAAAGACAAATATCATATGATTTCACTTGTATGTGGAATCTAATGAACAAAACAAAATAGAAACTGACTCATAGATACAGAGAACAGACTGAGAGCTGTT
This sequence comes from Myotis yumanensis, assembly GCF_028538775.1. NCBI lineage: Eukaryota > Metazoa > Chordata > Mammalia > Chiroptera > Vespertilionidae > Myotis > Myotis yumanensis. Next base: position 181,781,198 of record NW_027223753.1, read on the forward strand.
AGATGGGAGAGGGGTTGGGAGGCTGGGTGAAATAAGTGAAGGGATTAAGTAAAACAAAACAAAACCCCACAACTCAGACACAAACATCAGCATTTGATTATCAGAGGGAAGGGGAATGGGGGCAGGCACAAGAGGGTAAAGGGGGTATAAATGGTGAGGGAAGGAGCCAAGACTATGGTGATGAACAAACAATACAATGTACAGATGATGTATTATAGGATGATACACTTTAAACCAATTTTTTTTAACCAATGTAACCGTAATAAATTCAATAAAATATATTAAAAAATAAACAAACATATATAGTAACACAAATGATTTAATAGTTAAGGTATTTCAAGGATAAAAAGTTTAAAATGTATTTTAATTATTTAATCTTTTAACAAGAACTACTTATCACAGTTATTATACTAATTTATTTTTATACTGACTTACTAATAAAAATAAACCAGTATAATAACTATATTTAATCAATTTTCATAATATTTATATTTTGAATTCTCTCCCCTTTATCCATGTTCAATTGTAAATCATTTCATGGAAAATATATTTCCAGAACTTATGAATGTAATATATATTTTCAAAAGCTCTACCAAATACTTCCATTCCTTGAGGGCTCAGCATGCTGAGAGTCAAAAATATTATCACCCTTGTTATCCAGAAATGCCCCCTAAATGAATTGTATTAGTGCAATTAATATATTATGTAGAGCATGTTTAATGATTATCATGCTGTTACAGTGACTTTTGTACATTTTTGAAAGTCACTGGCATGAAACACATTTCTACCTAACATTCTATGGTTATTAAATGTTAAATATCATTAATATTATTAATATTCTATTTAAGGATAAGATGATATTAATAAAATATGCTTATAAAGGTTGCAGGATTAATCCTTCAGTGACAATTCATTTAAGCATGAGCATAGGCTCTAATATAGTATGAAAAATTTCAACCATACTCCTATAAAATATCTAGGAGAGAGATAATGTGGAGGAATAAAAATACAACCTAAAGAGAATGTTTAGGTTGAAAGCACAAGAAGTGTGATTATTGTTGATTTTTTTATTAACTGGAAAGCAATACATATATTTCCTAAAGACCAATGTAATGGAGTCTGTAATGTGCCAACATTTGCTTTTTCTAACTAGGAAGCAACACAGTAACATATTTTTAAAATGACTGTAAACAGACCATGCAAATAGAAATGGATCCTTTTTTGGCTGGCGAAATTCTACAAGGAGCTAAACACATTTTCCATATGCTACATGCATCAAGTAGTAGGCTGTGCAAGCTATTATGTAAGATAAATACTCATATCCATTCCTATCCAAACTGGATACAAATCAGCATAAAACTACAGATACTGATATTTTAGTAGAGAAAAAAAATAACCTGAGTTTTTCATCATAAGAAAAAACTTTCATTTTGGGTAGCTGCTGATATAACCAGAGTTAGTTGATCTTTATTATAATAGAAGCTTTTCACCTTTATAGATTGCTTTACCTTAAAATAAATTGAGGATACCAAAGATATCTTCTTTAAATTTTTATGAGAAAGATAATTTCTCCTACTGATTTTCAGAAGTAGCTCATCTTTTCCTATTTCTCTTTGTGTACTAAAGCCCGCTTAGCTTACTGCTTATCTAAATATATAAAAGCCTAAGCGACCATCACAATCCAACGGATGACCAAACAGGCTGCATGGGGTGACCAGGCTGGCAGGGGGGTAAGTGAGGGATGACCAAACGACTGAGCAGCAGGCTTCATGGGGTGACCAAGCCAGCAGGAGTGTTAGTGAGGGCCAACCAAACAACTGAGCAGCAGGCTGCATGGGGTGACCAGGCCAGCAGGGGGGTTAGTGAGGGACGACCAAACAACAGAGCAGCAGGCTGCAAAGATGGCAGTGCCCACAGCGAATAAGGAGGGAATGTGCTAATTGACTGCCATGCCCTCAAAGATGGTGGTGCCCATAGCCACAAGATGGAGGTGCCTAGTCCCCTCAGCCCTGCTGGGGCAGCAGGCACACCTGCCTCCGGAGTCCCCCAGTCCCCTCAGCCCCCCAGCTGCCCAGGGTCGGCCTGAGGTGCAGGCAAGCCTCAGATGGCGGCTGCCCAGCTGCCCGAGGCTCAGGTAACCAGGGCCGGCTGAGGCTTGCGCTGATAGCAGTGGCAGCAGCAGAGGTGTGATGGGGTGTCGCCTTCCCCTGATCGCCTGGTCGCCTCCCGCCCCTGAGGGCTCCTGGACTGTGAGGGGGGGCAGGCCGGGCTGAGGGACACCCCTCCAATGCATGAATTTTCATGCACCCGGCCTCTAGTATAAAATAAATTTCAGTATTGGAGCTCTTTTCCAAAAATGTACCTTCACATTACTTTAATTTTAATATTTAAGTGGGAAAAGAAAAAACAAACCAAAACTCAGCCATGTTTTTACATTTAATCACATATATTCCTATATATTTCTTAGTTCTGAGAACTTTCTTACAGGATCAATAATTAACCCTAAATACTCCAGGATCATTCCTGGGAAACAAAACTACCATTGTGCAATTTTTTGATATGCAAATACTTCTTGCCTTTTAAAATATTTTAGTTAGATCAATGCTTCCAGTAAAAGTTTCTAAGTCAAAATTCTTTTTATTCCCATGTAATGTCACCAAAATTAAACCTCACTTAAAAGGAGGTAAGATTTCAACAATATATACTATATCAGAGTACCAAACATGTCTCTGTTTCTCATTTATGGACCCATATTCTTCAGATTAGATAGTCAAAAGGCACATATCTGGAAGGGGGAAAAAAAGAGTGACAAGAGAAAAAAATACATTTGAAGAGTTTCCATGTCAAGTGTCTGTCCTTTCCATCCATAAGAATTGTATTCCTCAGTGAACCACTCCTTGTCTTATATATACCTGCTTTAGTCCAGTTCAGAAAAGTTTCCTTGGAGAAAGAATGGGCTGTGTTATTTAGTCAATAAATCACCATCCCATTTGCATACACACAACATGTATCTCAGTATGGTATGTAGAGACATCAGACCTAATTAAAATATTATTTAATTGAAATCATTTTAGGAGTTATCCTGTTTAAAATAACATTAATTCCACCCTCATGCCTATCTCCCCTCATCTGTAACAATTTGAATCTTATAAATGTAATTCATACACAGTCATCCTGACCCACACACAACACAAAGAGACTACTAAAAGGAAAGTGTAATACATTATTGATGACACTAATGAAATTACAACACACATCACTCATTTTAATGGGTCTGTTTCAATGACACATCACGGTGACCAGGAAAGAGCAGCACCAAATTCAGAAACCTAATTAATAATCAGTGAAGGAGATGAAGCATCTTTACTCAACTGACAAATCTTTTCCACTCAGCAATGCAAAGGGAAACTGAAGAGAATGAATTTTGAAATAAAGGTATCTGAAGTCTGCATGAGTCATTTCCTTAAATGTAAATTAGCAGATTAATGATGGAAATGATAGCCTCTTTCAAATGTCTCTTCTTATATTTGTACTAGAGGCCTGGTGCACAAAATTTGTGCACTTGGGGGGTCCCCCCAGCCTGGCCTGTGCCCTCTCACAGTGTGGGAGCTCTGTGATTGATCACCCCAAAGATGTAGGCATTGCCCACCTATCGAGATCATTGATGGAGTGCCCCAAAGAGGTAGGCCAGAGCCAGGGGTCCTGCCTCCATGATGGGCACGGGGCCACAGGAACCCCTACAGAAGCTGCACGGAGCAGCCACCGGGACCTGCCCCCATGGAGTGCACAGGGCCCCGGGAATCTGGACCCACCCCCACAGTACGTGTGGGGCTATGGCGTCCACGGGGCCGCAGGAACCCCAGCAGAAGCCACATGGAGCAGTTGCTGAGCCCCGTCCCTGCTCCACACACCCACTGTGTGCACAGCCATCTTGTGACAGCATGAGGGCATCACAGTGTGACAGTGTGAGGACCACCTAGGCTTTTATTAGTAAGATATGGGCACAGGATGCCACCCAACCTAAACTTGAATTAACATTCATTATACCCATGTTGAGAAACCCCTAAATAAAATCACACTAAATAATAAGTCATATCTTCCAAACTGATTGGATATACATGCTGAATGCAGAGAGAAAAGGCCAACTCAATTTCTTGCAATTGTTGCTAACTCTTTTCAGTGATTATACTAACCATACTCCATAGGTAATAGTGGATTGCTATATTTATATCAAATTAGAAAATATTATTTGATACTATGTCTGTGAGAATTCACAAAAGACATGACTATACTCTGCATAGTACACATTTAAACTTGGTCTATACTAGCAAATGCAAAATGAGAATTAAGGCTATTGTTGAAATGGTAGAGCCATAAACCCACTACGCAGACAACCTAGGCAGAAATACACCTGTGGTAGATTATTTGCAATAATGGCATATAATGTCTCTCCTCCCTGTATGTGGGCCACTCCAAAATGTGACTCTGCAGATCTTTTTGTCAAGAGGTGGGGTGTATTTCCCTACCTCTTGAATCTGGTTTGACCTTAATATTTGCTTTGACCAACAGAATGTGGCATATGTGGTAAGTCTATGCCTCAAAAGGTCTTGCGTGTTTCCTATCTCTCCGGGATCCTGCCAAGGCACTGTGTAAACATCCTGGGTTAGTGTACTAGAAAAAGAGAGAACATAAGGAACAGAAAGGAGCTGTTCTGATAAGGCCTTCCTGTCCTAGCAAGAGGCACTGGTTATAGACATAAAATCAGCCAAGAGATATACACTGGACCAGAAGAATTGCCCAACTGAGCCCAGCCTAGATGGCCATATTAAAGAATTATGGACAAAATATATAGTTGTTTTAAACCACTAAATTGTGGGATGATTTTCAATGGAACTATAGATAATTGATATAATTTGGTATTCTTTTTCTTCCCTGAAGTTTTAAAATCTGATTTTGGGGGATTTTTTTTTTTTCACTAAACCAAAAAAATAAGTTAACCATCACAGCATCTTACTGTTTTTGTTTTTGTTTTTAAAAAACAAACATGGATAAATTGTTGAATTTCAGCTCAAGAAATGAACAAAAATGTTTCTGTCTGTTTCTATTAAGATTACATATAAAATATAACAGAGAACAGTAAACAACTGTATTCTATAGTCAGTGTCTCAAGACTTCTCAGTCCACCGAACTACAATTATTTCTCAAGAGAAGGTTTTTGAGAAAGAGAATATCTCTTCAGACAACATTCAAAGCATAGACTTCTTGAATGGTACAGTGTTGGATGATTTATCAACAAAGAAAAATTCTATTTCTGCACTCAAAACTGTCAATTATATCAAGAGGACATAGAAATCAGACAAAGATTAACTCAATCTTTAGCACCTTCCAGAATTTGGAGAAGATGGTGACACATTTGACCACTTCTCATTCACCCTCATGTAATTGTTTTCTTGTTTTTATTGTCATTTCATCAATGCTGTTTTTTATTTTATTACATGTGTGACCTAAATCTTAATATCTAGATAAATTTTTTTCTTAACTTATTAGGAACTCCCTTTCTTTAGTATTTCAGCTTATACTCATCAGCAAGTAAGATTTGTCTCCCTCCAAGGACAACTTCATTTGACTGCTCTAGTCCAGTGGTTCTCAACCTTCCTAATGTCGCGACCCTTTAATACAGTTCCTTATGTTGTGGTGACCCCCAACCATAAAATTATTTTCATTGCTACTTCATAACTGTAATTTTGCTACTGTTATGAATCGTAATGTAAATATCTGATATGCTATATGTGTTTTCCGATGGTCGCGACCCACAGATTGAGAACCGCTGCCTCTTGACAATTAACATAATATCCTTTAATCTATGTACCAAATATTTGCATTTGACCTCTCTTCTTTATTCTTTCTTTATCTTCATTACCTTTAGTAAACAGCAGTGCTGAGGACATAAAATGAAACAAAATAGGTAATTCAGCTTTTTTTTCCATTTATTTTCTGATTCCACTGATGAAAAGGATGTGAGCTATTTGTTTTAAAAAGTTCACTCCAAAGCCAAAAGTTTATAATTTAAGCTGTGTCTATTTAAACAAAGTGAGTAATTGAGCCAACATTGATTTTTTTTTTACTTTATTATCACTAACAGCCCTTATTAATAATCTAATATAAGTAAGTCACTGTGTTAGGTGCTCAGGGACAGAAAAGAAAAGTTTAGTTTATGTTGAAAGACAAGCACATAATGAATAAATTAAAATGTTATTTTAGTGTAATGCCCATATAATGCATTCAGAATACTACATAGTATGCAATGATTTATTTTTATATTTTATATGAGTTTTTACTTTATCCTATGTCTATTTAGACTATATACCTATTATTCTATGTATATATTAGTTAGAAACACTGCTTTGTAATAAATGTCTTTGTGAATCTTGTCCCTCTATTTCATATAGTGCAAACTCTATAAATATTCTATGCAGTATTTACTATATATGGTATGTTTTGTGGGTAAAGCTCCAGGGGTAGATCCTAATAGGATAACCTGGTTCCTCTGATTCCAATTGCCATAATATTGATTCAGATAACACAGTCTTAATTAAGTCAGCATAGGTAATTCTTTAACCAAATGGATTATTTCAGCAATGGCTATAAGACCAAATCTCAGAAATAAAGTTTGAAGAGAGACCTTCTGCAGGATTCTAAAAGCAGTAGTTTATTGTTTTTCTGAGATAGCTAAAAAGGTAATCCATTTTATCCCTTACAATACTAAGGGTATGGATATAAAATCTTTAAATTCCAACAGAAGAAAAATCAGCCTTCATAGAAGGCAGAGCAGAGAAACAAAAAAGTAAACTTATTGCTTAGTCATATCATAGAGATGCTGAATCAAACAATTGAAAATCTGTTCTTCCTGACTCAATTATGTGTCAGACTATTTCACTATTTAAGCTAATTTGAGTATGATTTATGCAATTTTCAATAAAATGTATCTACATATACATTACTTGTTGAATTTATAGTTATTAACAGCATATAGTTTCCTTAATAACTATAGGTATTTTTTTCACCATAGGAATTTAAGTAATACATATAATTGACATTTTAAAATGACTGCATTGAGGTAAAAACTGCATGATTTCTCTTGAATAGCAAGTGTATTATTCAAGATAACTTGAAAACTTAAGACCAACAGAACATTATGTTTGTTTAATTTTAGCTGGAAGAAAACATCAGTACAAAGTAGAGTGATTGACCTATCGAAGCTATGAACATTGATCTTAAAGGTTAAAGTTACTTACTAGAGTAATGTTTTAATGTTAAATTACTCTCAAAACTAGAAAAATTCCCTTTCACATTTTATAGAATTGTTACACATGTTAACTTACTAAATATTTACTTTGAAAATGAGACAAGAATAATATTTTAAGGGAATGCTCTCGTGCTGTTCTCTCAGCTGAGTAAATACTCTCAGAACTCTTTGGAGCATTTCTATCTGTAATTGCCTTTGCCAGCACAAGGAAATAAAATGCTGTGGTTTATACCTGTAAACAAATGGATCCATATACAATTTACTATGCAAATTAAAAAACGAAAAGCATCTCATTTTGAAGTCCTATTAGTTTTTTCCAAATATAAGTACTGTGAAGGTAAATTCCTATTGATTATGTTGAAGTTGATTGTAAGCAAAATGCAGAACAAGCATTTGACAACATTCAATATCCGTTTATAATAAAAACTCTCAAAAAAGTGTGTAGAGAGGGAACGTAACTCAATATAATAGAGAAAACACATGAAAAGGCCAAGCTAACATACTTAATGGTGGAAGACTAAAGTGTTTTCTTTAAGATTATGAGCGTGACTCTGGAAACTTTTATGCAACCTAATATTGGAAGCCTAACCAAACAATTGGGTAAGAAGGAAAAAAAGACATTCAAATTGGGAAGGAAGAAATAAAACTGTCACTATTTGCAGATTACATACCATTATAGTATATACAAACATTAAAGACTACATAAAAATACTGTTAGAACTAACAAATTCAGTAAAGTTGTGAAATATACACCACACATATGTGGAATATTGTATATTGTTTATGAAATATGTTATATTATTTATACTACATTTATCTTTTATATTGTATGCAAAAAGTTCCATAAATATAATTATTTAGCCATAAGAATGAAATGTTGCCATTTGAAACACCATGGATGAATGTCAAGGTCATTACGCTACATGAAATAGATCTGACAGAAAAAGACAAATACTGTTTTATTTTTTCTTATATGTGGAATGTAAAAAAAAAAAAAACATACAAAAATGATACCAGTAATGTCTTAGACACAGAGAACAAGTTGGTGGTTGCAAGAATCAAGGGACATGGGATGAGAGAAAGTTTATATATATATATTAGTTTAAATAAATTGAATCTTTTAAAAGTCCATATTGTAAGCAAATAGTGGAAATGTCAGTTCTTTGCTTTGGTAATTCTAAATGAAAATACATTCATTCTCACTCTAAGCCATGGGTGACAGAGGGTTGAACAGAATCCTGAGGTACACAATTCAAAGAAGGTATGATTTGGTTAAACTAATCATGTCTCGCTTAAGAATAAATAAATTTATTGAAGGTGCATACACTAAATTATCTCACTTATAAGTGAAATATTAAAAAAAAATCTTACAGAAAACAGGTTGGAGGTTGGGATTGAAATGGAAGAAAGCACACGGTAATGACTAAATTAATTTTTTTTTAAATATATTTTATTGATTTTTTACAGAGAGGAAGGGAGAGAGATAGAGAGTTAGAAACATCGATGAGAGAGAAACATTGACCAGCTGCCTCCTGCACACTCCCCACTGGGGATGTGCCCGTAACCCAGGCACATGCCCCCGACCAGAATCGAACCCGGGACCCCTCAGTCCGCAGGCCGACGCTCTATCCACTGAGCCAAACTGGTTTCGGCGATGACTAAATTAATTTAATTATATCTAGAAAATCTAGGAAGAAATTGAAAGAAGTTGATAGAAATCAAGGAAATGCAATTATCGTGGGAACTCCTTCCTAAAGTATTTATTAAGGACACATATGTAATACCCTTTGTAATACTTTAAGCAATAAAACAATAAAAAAATTTCAAAAAAACGTACTATATGGGGTACAAAAGAATTAGAAAAGCGGTGTCAGTTCAAACGATAATTTTGAGTTTCACATTAAATGAAAAGAGTCATTTCAGAGCTCTTGTTTTCTGTGTATGTGGCTAACATCTTAAAATAAAACAAAACCCTGAAGTTAAAAGAGTTATAGCATTTTTTTTTCTTAAGAACTCCAAAATGGAGACTAAATTTCAAATAATTTTGTTATAACTTCCTTTCTTCAGAAGATGGTGAAGATAGTTCATTTGTCTAAAATATGAAGAAACTCAAAAGTGATAGACTGATAAAGATTTGAAGGGACATCATAGAAAATTATGTAATTTTATATTATTTTATTTTCCACTATTACATTAGACAATTCTTCACCTTTATATAATTATGTGAGATACAAATATTTTTCCAAAATATCTTTATGATTTATTTGCAATAGTTATTAATACTAATGACTACAAGCTTAAAATTAAGCTATAATAGAGATTTATATTTTCCATTATTTTAGAAACACTCATAAAATCCAAATAAAATCAAATAGAAATAATTTATATATTAAAATATATGTATATATTTGTGCTAATTTGATTTCTGGTAATTTAAGAATAACTGGAAGGTAGGAGGATATAGAATCAAATTACAAAATATTCCTATTATTTAGGTTTTCATTTTTAAATGAATTTTCAGATATTTCATCCTTTAAAAATTGGTATTGACTATAAAATTCAAATAACATATTTCAAATTTAAAAAAATCAGAAGAAGCAATGCTGGGAACTTGCAGTCAGTAATTAACTTCAATACTAAACTCATGTATCTAAGAACAGTGAAGATAATTGAACACGTGAACCCAAAGGCCAGCAAATACATGAAAAGGAAAGAGAAAAAATAATGATATTTAAATCACTAAAATAAATCAAATAACTGTGATACAGATACACTCATCATGAAACATTTTTAATGATGTCTAGTCTTTTTTTTTTATCTTTATTGTTGAAAGTATTACATAGGTTCTCCTTTTCCTCCCATTAACCTCTTCCAGCCTGCTCTTGTTCCCTGCCCGCCCAGGCCCTCACCACCCATTGTATGTGTCCTTAGGTTATGCACATATGCCTACAAGTTCATTGGTTGATCTCTTCCCACCCACCCTCCTCTGCTTTCGCTCTGAGTTTCAATAGTCTGTTCATGTTTCTATGTTTCTGGGTCTATGCTGTCTAGTCTTAATTTTGTAAAAATTTGACATGATACATTATTTACAAAGACTTCATTGAATCTCTCTGCCAACCCCCACATAACCAGGCAAACTTTGCTTCTTTTTTCTAATGAATTTGAAAATTGCTATTTATTTTCCAAATGGAGATGAGGTACAGTAATAACAATTGTTATTTTACTGTTGAACAGCTGTGAATAAATGAAGATGTTGAAGATAAAGCATGCCAGCTTTGCCCTCCTGTGGTTTTACTAACACATAAAACATCAGCTCAGAGAAAATTACCTCTGATGTTATTTTGGAACCATTTGTTTTTCATTCTTGCTATTTACGTATTTATCACTTGTGTGTAAGAATAAATGTGAGAGAGAGAGGGAGGGAGAGAGAATCTGTCCCACACTGGACTATGAAAGAAAATGTCTAATGTTCACCTTCTAAATCATATAACTGAGCAGTAAGCTGCTTGTTATAGTATAAAACACTACATTTATTAGTAATACAAATTGATAAGAAGAAAAGACAGTGCAAACTAAACAAATGTATTGTGTTCTAAGAAATAAGAGCTAATTATTTTATTTTGTGGTCAAGATAGAAAAACCTTCATTACAGTAGCCTCCCCTTATTGGCGGTTTCGCTGTCTGTGCTTTCACTAACCTGTGGTTAAGTGGGTCCAAGAATATTAAATGGAAAATTCCAGAAAAATGAACAACTTATGTTTTAAAGCATGTGCCATTCTGTGTAGCATAATAAAATCTCCCACTATTCTGTTGTCCTGCCCAGAACATGAATCACCCCTTTGGTCAGCATACCCACACTGTGTACACTACCCTCCTATTATTCACTTACTAGCCATCTATTTATCAGATCGACAGTTATGGTATCACAGTACTAGTGTTCAAGTAACATTTATTTTACTTAATAATGGCCCCAGAGCCATTCACATAGTTTTTATTACAGTATTGTGTTATAAATATTCTATTTGATCAATAGTTATTGTTAGCAATCTTACTGAGCTAAATTATGAATTGAACTTTATCATAACTATGCATGTATAGGAAAAAACATCATGCATGTGGAGCTCAGTATTATTTATGGTTTCAGGCATCCACTGGGGTCTTGAAACATATTGCGGACCCTGAGGTAGAAGATACCTCGTAAAATGAGCTCCTGGTGGCTAATTGGGCTCAAATTTTTTAAAAATCAGAGCCTAGCAGCCATTTCTACACAGGGGCTTCTTATGCGAACGCACTTCATGGAGAAGCCTGTGGGGAACTACCTGCCTCTGCAGTAAGCTGCCTGCCCGCACTATTTCTGCCTTCTGAGCCAGCCCTCAGAAAGGAGCTCCTGGAATCCTATTTCAATGAATAAAACTGAGGCTTTCCCCATCCAATTAGAGCTGTGCAACTATATCATCACCAACATCATCATCCACCAATCAGAGCGGCTCTGTTCTGACCAATCAGGAAAGTGCCCTTTGGAACAATCAAACTGCAAGGATTTGGAGTCCTCATTTGTATGAAGGCAGACAATCAAAGACCAGGAATGGGGACTTTAATCTATATAAGCCAGCTCCCCTCTGACTGAGAGTGCACAGTCCCTTTCCAGGGAAGACCAAAGACTGCCTTTCCCCAGCTCAGCTGAAACATCAAAGCCCTTTCCCTAGAGCAGAGTGGAGCAGACCAGAGGTGACTGGCACATAACAGAACAGACTAGAATAGAGGAGGGACAGCGCAGCTCAAAAAAGACCAGCACCAACAGAGCAGACCATCGAGGGGCAGAGAGGGGTCTGGTCCCAGGGCTACCTGGTCCCTGGGCTTCCTCACAGTTGTGCTTTTTACAGCCACAATATATCACGACTGAGTTGTTTTGAACTGAATAAAGTTTCCTTCTTCACTGCACTCCAAATTGGGAATTCCTGTTGATGCTGAATTGATGCCAACAGTATGTCCCATGGATAAGGGAGACTGCTGAACGTACAGGCTGTGGAACATATCCACAGAAGCCTGTCTTATCTATTCTCAAATCACCACACACTTCTTTCCATTTTAAAAGTAATCCCCAAATTTAACTCTTATTATACTTGCTTTATCAAAATATGATTTTCTTTACAGAAATTTTAATTATGCCTTCAATCATCCTACTTGATTGTATTGTGTGAGGTTCATCTGGATATCTAAATTTTTATGCTTAAAGTTGTACAGGACCCACTGTGACCTTTAATCTATATAAGCCATAAGAAAGTTACAGTAAAAATACAATGTAAAAGATTAGAAAAAGTGTCATACCTGTATAAGACACTGATCATGAACGGAGTTTGTAGGACTGGAGGTTGTTTTGAGTAAGTAGGAAAGTGAGTGATGAGGGAATGTGAAGGCTTAGGACAGTACTGTACACTCTTGTAGACTTTATAAACACTGTCCCTCAAGCCCTCCCCTTGCTTCCTTTCAACAGGTTCAGAAAAGTAACATGGAAATTGTCAGTGCTACTCCATGAACAGGGTCATGGGCTGAATTGACAGGAAATATTGAGGAGAAACTGGCTGGATAAGGCATAGGTCACCAAAAAAAATTACTTTCAAAAGGGGGTGAAAGATGGTCTGAGGATCAGCCAGAGTAAAAGACCAAGATGGAGAAAGAAAGAGACTTAGGGAATTATCATGGCAATGTGGTTTTTTACTATTACATTTTGGAGCATGGGTCAGATTAAGGAATTTTGTGGTATTCAATAAAAAAAAGAGGGTATTTAACATCAGATGCAGAACTGAGGACTCAATTGTTTTAAACTTGAAAATTTGTTTTTGGTTCCATTGATTCTATTTGGCAAAAAGAACTCTTGCTGGCATTGAAATGATAGAAGAAATAAAACTTATGATGTTTTATCATTACAACTTGAAAATATTTCCAAAGTGCAGAAAGCCTGGCTCCATACTACCACATCAAACATTTACTAAAGTGACAGTGGGCACTTAATATTTGTTAAGGTAGCTCTTGTGAATCTGTGTCCTTTTACAGGATCTTAGGTCCTCAACAAAGAATTACAGCAATGTACTCTGAAGACCATCAAGTAATATCTGGGAGGTCATAGTGCCCTCAGTGGCTGACTCACTGGATATCCTCTGTGCACTTAAAACTGAGGTGCTCTGAGTGAGAGGCACTCTATTGCCAAGCCCCACAGATATTATTCCCATCAGAGAAAATATATTCCTCCTGAATCACACACTCCTCCATTTCTTACAGGAAATTCAGCCCCATTATAATCTTACTAGAGGCCCAGTGCACGAAACTCATGCACTGGGGAGAGGGGGTCCCTCAGCCCGGCCTGCACCCTCTCCAATCCGGGATCCCTCAGGGAATGTTCAACTGCCTGCCTGATCCCCCTAACTGTTCTCCCCTGCCAGCCCAATCTCCCTAACTTCTCTCCCCTGCTGACCTGATCACCCTAACTGCTCTCCCCTCCCAGCCTGATCGCCCCTAATTGCCTCTGCTTTGGCCCTGCCACCATGGCTTTGTATGGAAGGACGTCTGGAAGGTCGTCTGGAAGATTTACAATCTAATTAGCATATTACTCTCTTATTAGTATAGATGGGGCCACTGTTGTATATGTGGTCCCTCATTGTCCAAAATGCCATTATGCAGCACAGGACTATACTTACAATTTAGAATTTTTATATTAATTGAATTAGCTAAAACAGGTAAATGCTTAGTCAGTGGTTGTCAAATGCATGGAGGAGGGCATGGTAGTGAAGAAGAGCTGAGGGAGGTGTTTTTAAATTTGTTTTAAGATATGTCTTGGGAGTATTTTTTCAAAGCAGAAGGTAGAAGTCAATGCCACAGCCAAGACTAATTAGAATTGTGTAAAATATGAGACTGAGATTTGTGAAAATTGATGGAGTAAGGACAGGAGGCAGGAAAAAAAAAAAAGAACAAAAAACGAGGTGAGCAGGTTAGTTTTGGAAAGGCTTGAAAAGGTCATCCCTTCATCTTAGACAGGAGAGAGGGTGACAAAGATGCCTGCGGTAAGACATAAGGGATGAACAAAAGCGTTGGGAGCAGCTGTGCTAGTTCAGTTAAAATACTGTAGTATTCAATTTTAGCACTTACGTTTGTTGGGGCCCAAGGAAGTTTGCCCCAAAATATCCCACCATGGCATAGTGATTAGTTTGAATAAAAGTTACTTGACAAACAGCCAATGCAAGAAGGGCACTTTGAACCTTTCTTTGTCTCCTTCCATGTGGATAACAAATCTCTCCCTTGAAAGGTGCCTTCTTGCTCCAGGGGCTAAGTCAGGCACCGTAGTCACTAGGGTCAAGGAATCCAGGGCCAAGAAGCCTGTATAAACAAACTTCTGTATTTCTTTAGTATCACTAGTCTACTTTCTGTTTAGATTCTTCACAAATAAGCACCTAAACCTGTGTCTTTGTCTTGTCAATTCTTCACAAATGCATTGCTTTTTTGTGTCTCTAAAAAGTATAAACAGCTGTCTGGTTGATCATTTCTGGGAGCATCATTTATGATTACCATTAAATTGGTGTTTCTGCTGTTCATCTGTTTTTGTGTCTATTTTAATATTACTTTAGCTATAGGAACTCAAGAGGAGCAAAAGGTGGAATTTCTTCCTCCTTCAGGCTTGCAACAGTTCACTAAAACTTCATGTGTGGCCATGTCCTGCCCAACCACTGGCATAACTCTTGTAGCCCACATGGCCTCCCATGATGCTGACTCTTTTTTGTTGGTTTGTGTCTTTTGTTTTGTTTTTCATTTGACTATTGTGACATTGTTGTATGAAAACACATGGGGGTTAGATAGATGTGATTCTTTTTGATGGGATGTCCAAAACAATTTCATTCATGATTACAGAGTTGAATGAATTCAGGCTAGGAAATATTGCAAATTACCAGAAGAATGTGAAAGAACCTTCCAAAAGGGGGTGAAAGAAAATTACTTTGTCTTTGGATTTTTGAGTTCCAAGAATAATGCCTCGAACAGAATAGGCACATAACTGAATTAATGAATAAAATCATTAAGCAAATAGCCAGTGAAACTCTAGAAACACTAGATTACTGTTTCAAAAGTTAAGTATCTACAAGGTGAATTTCGAGTAATATTCTACATATTATTATTATTACTATGAGTAATTTCACCTGAAAACAAGTTATGTTACTCAAGGACAAATAAAATATTCTTCCATTCTATCTTATTAAGCAGCATAGATGAGTACATTTATATTCAACTAAAATTTTTTGAGATTTTTCTGAGTTTTGTTTTGCTTAATACCTCATATACTCCTATGGTATGCATAATTTAACTTTTCTTTTAAACTTTTCCTGGTTTACTTGTCATCCACTATTGCAAACATCAACAGCATCATCACCACCATGGTTTGGGGAGGGAAACATTTTTTAAAGGCTTTATTACTATCTTGTACTATTTTGAAAATGTGATAAGAATATCCTGCGGTGAGTCAATTCAAATCAATTGGTTATTTCATTTACGGGAAAATAGGATGAATTGGTTATTTCATCTACAAGAAAATAGGATCCTTGGATACATCTAGAGTGACATTGCTCAACAGAATTATAACAAGTCACATATGTAATTTTGCTACACTACACTAAGTAAAAACAGAACAGGTGAATTAATTATATTCTCTTTAACTTAATACTGTAATTGTAAATATAAATATAACAATCAATAAAATTGTTCACGTAATAATTTTCACTTTATTTTTTGTAGCAAGTCTTAAAATCTAATGTATATTTTATATGTTCAATAACTCGAATTGAACTAACTACATTTTAGGTTATCAATAGCCACATGTTGCTGGCAGCTACAATTCTAAACATCAATCTAGAGGTTCAGGTCACATAATAACAAACTATTTCTAAATTAAAGAGCTAATTAAATTTTTAAAAACTTTATTGTATTTTTGTTTTCCTATTAAAAACACCAATGAATCAAACTTATTTATGTTTGTCTGTACTTTTAGGCATCTGATAAGAGAGTAGAAAGAAGCCAGACAATTTTTAAAAATATTTCTAAGCTTTTCTTTTAAACATAAATACAAGTTAACATAAAACAGTTTATTTTTTAACATTCATGTGAGTTAACATTTGGGGCTAAAAAATATATGGCCTACATAGTGGTGCTATTTTTTAGGTATAAGACTGCTGAAAGCTAGCTTACGCTAACTTTTATTGTTCAGCACTTAGTAGCTAAAAGAAGAAAGAAAGAAAAAACAAATAAATCTCTTATAATCTTGTTGAAAGAACTTAAAGACGTCCTCCCACAGCTGAGGCCTTGCATCACATAATTCAAGGAAGAGTAAGGATAAATGACTACATTACCAAACGCTGAAATAATGGTGTATGTTAGAAATGTTGACAGATTTTTAATTGTAGCAGCACATTTTGTGCTGCTATATGTACTGTACATCATCAATAAACAGAAATTTAGGATGCAGTTTTTTGCCTTGACCTTCAAGCTCCAACTGGGTTTTCATCATCAAGACTCCATCAATAATATAATTTATAACCCTGAAAAGAGACTATGTGGACACAATAAACCACATACATTACAAGAAGGAAAGGGAGATAGATAGTTGGCCTCATAGCCTCAAATTCACTCAGCCTTACTGATAAAATTCACTTGTGTTAACACATCACTTTTCAGTCAGTGTCAAAAAGCTAATGTTTGTCCTCAATCCTTTTATTTATGAACTTATAAAGCAGGTTCCTTTTAGACAACCACATATTTTGGCCTAGTGAGTTAATTATATTTAGGTCACAAAAGTCTCTCAGCACACTTTTTTTTTTCTGAATATCATTGTAAGATGAATACCACCGAACTATCTAAAAGTAAAACTTGTACTCTTCTGTTCCAGAAAGGGAAAGCTGAGATGAGACAGGCATGAGCTTATTTATGGGCAGTAACATTCCTACTTACTCTGAGGCAATGCTTCTAAAACACAGCAATTGAATTAAAATAATTTAAAATAGCATCTGGATGGGTAAAAAAAAAAAAACCTGTCACAAAGCCCAAGAGACTGTTTATGATGGGAAGTAGAGAAATACTGAATAACTGGGGCAGACACCAGCAGATTCTAGCTGCTAGACAAAATGACACCAATGAGAAGTAACCAATAAAAACAGGAATAAATCAGAGAAAGAACTCAGTTTCCCAGTTTTCAGTAGCATCTTATGTATAGTTATTAATCACATTCGCAAATGACTCATTAGTCTTTGAGGGCTTTGTTGTATGACAACAGAATGTACAAACTTGATGACTTTCAATCAACAAGAGAATGTTACATATTATTAAATATATTTTGAGAAATATAAGTGACACCTTTTAGAAAACTTTTCTTGAGAAATGCTCTTCCATTCTCCCATTCCCATCTCTTACAGACCAACATCTACATGATTCAGAAGACCCTGCTGAAGTACCACTTCCCTCACGAAGCCTGCTTGGATCCTGCCCAGCTGAAGAAGCCAAACTAAAAAGCAAACAACAACAACAACAACAAAAACCCTTTTACTTATCTGAATGTAACTCTGCTTCTTTCTTAGACTATATTACATTTAACCTTATTCCACAGTTACATTTGAAGATATTACTATTCCTAGGTTGGACTAATTACAACTTAGAAGTTTGAAGAAGGTGTCCTCTGAAACTGAAACTCAGATCTGAATAGGAGTCACTGCCCTCCTGTGATGAATGTCTTGGGGTCAGAGTTGGAAACGTGTGAAAGTGGGATCCAGAATCTGAGGGAGGAGCTCTAGCCAGTTGGTGCTGAGGTCTCTGATGAGCATTGTGAGGTCAGTTTAGCGAATGTTGGAAAAAAAGTATAAATCAGAATTAAGTGCTGCTACCAAAGTGAACTGTCACTCCCTGGGTGAAAAAGCGTTCATTGCCAGAATGACAACAACAACAACAAAAGGAAGCAAAAATAGGATCAAAGTGCAAACAGAAAAAAGAGCATCTCCTTCTCTAGGCTTCCAGGTTTCCTTTCGTGCCTTCTTTGAGAGAGTCCATGGGGAGCCAGCGGGCCAAGCAAAAAGTGTGTAGGGTCCCAGCCCAGGTTCACATCATTACATACAGAATAGGATTGATACTGGAAGAATAAAGCTTAATAACTGGCCCATCTACAGAAATAATGCTGCTGTCTAATCCATATTCATATTCCTTACATTATCTAGTTTAGTAGGCTAAATGGGGCCTCCAAAATATATCCATGTCCTATCGCTGGGTCCTATAAAAGTTACCTAATTTGGACAAAACATCTTTGCAGGTATGATTAAGGGTCTGGATATGAGGAGATAATCCTGTATTATTTGGATGGGCCATAAATCCAAATACAAGTGTCCTTGTAAAAGAGAGGACTACATTGATACAAAAGAAGACAAGAAGGCAATATAGAAAATGAGGTAGAGATTGGAGTGATGCAGCCACAAGCAGGAGAATGCCAACAGCCACCAGAAACGGCAAGAGGCAAGCAATGGATTCCCTCCTAGACTCTCTGGAGAGAGCATGATCCTGCTGCCATATTGAGTTCAGACTTTTGGCCTCCATGTCTGTAAGAGAATACATTTCTGCTGTAGTAATTTGTTACAACTCAGAGTATGCCTTGTATATGAAATACTAAAATATGATGAAATAAAAAATGATAATCATAAAACTGTTGATTTATTTAATTAGAGGAAGTTTCATTTACTTAGAAAATTTACAAATATAAAGTAATACTAATGAGCTGAAATCAATGAAATTTGGCTAAACCTTATTTAAATGGAAGGCAAATTAATCATTTAAAAGTTTGAAAAATATGACTTGATGGATTATCAAACTTTTCATTTGGGGCTTAGAGAACACTAGAGGCCTGGTGCACGGACTTGTGCACCAGTGGGGTTCCTCGGCCTGGTCTGCAGGGATCCGGCTGACACTGGCAGTCTAACATCCCCCAAGGTTATCTCGGAGTGTGAGAGGGCACTCTGCAAAGTTGCTGTCACTCGGCTGCTCCTGTGTTGAGCATCTGCCCCCTGGTGGTCATTGAGCATCATAGCTACCGGCCAGTTGGCTGGTTGGCCGGTTGCTTAGGCTTTTATATATAGAGATATTTGTAAAATAGCAAAACAAGCATTGTCTGAAATAAAATGAAACAAAGGTACTCATCAACCTCTAGAAAATAATCTAGAAAATTGTTTTCTATATTATTAATTCTTATTTTTTGATGTCCAGAATTCTTTTCTCTTTATCCATTTGATATTCTATTTTAGAAAGAAAACTGACACAATGAATCAGCTTTGAGAAATGTCTACTCTTAATTTTTTTCAAAGCTATTTAACTTCATAGTTAAGAAAATAACAGAATTGGGAACATGAGGAATTTGCAACAACTTGCAGAGAGAATACTTAATATTTGGTGCATATATTCTTTCTTCCTAAACTTTATATCTGACAAGGATTTATTTTATTGGCTTTTGAATGATATGCAGTAAAATTTGATTGAGTTAGCATATCTTCTCAAGTTCCTAGTGGAGTATATGTAAGCTTTGATTAAAAAACCAGACCTACTATGATTAGCAGCAAAAATATATATACATAAATATCAGAGACACTTTAATTGGCACATTTGAGAGCTATTTCTTCCAAAAATATTTGGCTATATTTCCTCCTGTTTCACATTATTTTATAAAGAGCTGATTACTATTTGCATATAATTATTTCTGTATGAGAAGGAGAAGGCAAGGTGACTTTTTAGTCTACAGTTGGGTTAGCCAAAAATAACTAGACAGATAGAAACAAAATTTCTTCCCAAGCCTATCTAACTGTTTAAAATGCTTATAAAAAGTAATCTTACCATGTCAGTCATATTACTTAAGCAGAAATCAACAGAACCCCTGTTAGAAATACGATAAACTAATTTGGTCCACATCACAGCTGTTAAAATTCATTGCTCAGGAGATAAATCTGTAATTCTTGATTTCTCCCCCCTTTTTTTTTTCATTCTCACATCTACCCACCACCAAGTTCTATAGATTCTACTTAGAAATTTTACAAATTTATCTTCTCTCTCTTTTTACTTACAGCAATGTAATCTATGGTGATGGTTAATTTTATGTGTCATCTAGGTTAGGCTATGCCACTCAGTTGTTCGGTCAAACACTAATCTGTGAAGGTACTTTATAGATGTAATTAACATTTAAAATTAGTTGACTTTAAGTAAAGGAGGTTAGCTTTGATAATGAGTTTAGACTTTATTCAATCAAGCTGAAGTTTGTGAGAGTAAAAACTGAGGTTTCCTAGAGAAAAGGAATTATGCCTCAATACTACAAAACAGATATCCTTCCTAATTTTCAGCCTGCAGGCAGCCTGCACTACATATCTCATATTTAAAACTAAAACCTCAACTCTTGCCTAAAGTTGTTTGCCATAAAGATTTCAGACTTGGCAGTCTCCACAAGCGCATGAACCAATTCTTTAAAATCTACCTAACTAGCCCAGGGAAGCATCCTCCCATGCCCCAGGAGGTTTTACATGCCTGGGTTGCAGGCTCAATTCCCATGCAGGAGGCAGCTGACTGATGTTTCTATTTCTCTTTCCCTCACCTATCCTCTCTCTGAAATTAATAAAAACATATTAAAAGTCTACCTGTCTATCATCTATCTTATTAGTTCTGTTTCTCTGGAGAATTCTGACTGACACACTTAGATCCTTAAAATATGACATCAGCTCCCGCTAGTTTGGCTCAGTGGTTGACCATCAACCTATAAACCATGAGGTCACAGTTCGATTCGTGGTCAGGGCACATGCCCAGGTTGTGGACTCAATGTTTCTATCTCTCTCTACCTCTCCTTTCCTCTCTGAAATCAATAAAAATATATTTTAAGATATCACATCATTTTGAATCTCTCCATTTTTTCATTACTTTTATAATGCCTTCTCCACATAGCAGACAGACAGATAGGTAAGACAGATAGATGATAAATTAGGGTACCTTCTGCTTAAAACCAGGTATTAAATGCACTGAAAATAACATTTAAGCCCCTCTTTATGGCCTCTAGTCCCTTGCCTAATTCTCCAATATCCACCCAAGTTGCTCTCCCTCAATCAATTTGGCAACCTTAGAAGAAAATCCTGTGTCTTTACATCTAATCACTTTTAATGTTTATAATTACACATTTGCTTGGTTGTTTGCCTTATTCTCTTTATTCCCACTCAAGATAAAGTCTACAGGGTAGGGTTGATATCTATACTTTTGACCACTGCCATTTAGTGGACACTGAGTATTTGCTAAATTAATAAATAGAATCGGTAGTAATGGAATCAGTAGTAATCCTAGACAAGTACTTTGAAGAAGCGGCAGTGAATTCTAACTCACAGATAAGGCAATAAGATTAACACAAGAATCAGAGCAAATGCAGGAGACAAAGTGTGACTAACCATGAACATTGCTCCTGCAGCCCAGGACTGAGTAATGGCAAAGGATTAAACGGTCATTTTTTTGTGTGAGATAAAATATATTCTATTTCTGCTGCTTCTTCTAGCTCAAAATAGAATCATTGTATTTACCTCAACTTTAAAAAAAATCTTTTTGTTTTTATTTTATGCCTGTCTGTGAAGCTACTTAAAAAAAAGTGGCTCTGGATTTGTTTAAAAATAGACTCAGAATGGCTGAAGGTAGGTTTCATTGCTTACTAATTTATGCCATTTACTATCTCTGATAACTTGTGGGAGGGTGATTTTTTTTTCTGAATTTCAGAGTTATCTGCAAAAGTGGGGAAAACATCTACCGGGATGAGTGGTTGACAGGTTAGAAAACGTATATATAAATCATCAAGGCAAAAAAGAAAGAAAGAAAGAAATCTTCCATAAATGCTCTTGAAGAGTATAGTCGAATAAAAGAGAGAAAACTACTTTGAAGCAAGAAAGCCCTGGATGCAACTACTGGCTCCAACAATTATTGTGCATGTTGTTGTGAAGATTAGATATAAGCACCAAGTATATAAAATGCTTGGCACGCGACCAGTATTTCATTTCTTAAAAGTTTTAAAGGCAGGACCCTTGAGTCCCTAATCTCTGTTTGACAGAGAAATGTACTAGAGAAATTGAACATTCCCAATAAAACCTGGCATGGGATATACATCCTCCTCCTCCATACCGCCACCACCACACCACCACAATCAACTAAAGCACAAGGCAGATCCCCAATTCCTTCAAGATCCAGGGATAAAAGACTGAGTTGTTATTTCTGAATAAAGTTGTCAACAACTGTTATCAAAGCACAGAAAAGGATACACAACTTAATAATCGTTTAGACTTTGGAAGGCAGAAGAGAAAATGAAAGTGGACTCTTCAGCAACAGTTCCAAGATGGCAGAAATGAGACTCGGAGTTTCTTAGAGCTCCTGGAAATTGCCTGCTTGAAAGGGGCAGGCATCTGATTCTGTCACTTAAAGGAATGTATTTCCTTTCAGTTCTGTTAGCTCTTGATTCCATCAATCTTCAAGGGAGCTTCTTTGACCTTTACATCTCCAACATTTCCAATGGCCACATGAACTTCTAATTTTCTCTATGAAAACTACTCTTACTTTGAATAAACTACAGTGGGGCCTTGACTTACGAGTGTCCCGACTAACGAGTTTTCTGAGATACCAGCTGTCTCTCGGCCGATTTTTTGCATTGAGTTGACAGAGTAATTTGAGTTAACCAGCTCCTTAACGAGCTCGGTCTTGGAACGAATTAAACTCGTAAGTCAAGGCCCCACTGTAAATTGCTTCCTAGTTTTCTCATTGAACTGTGTCTCATAAAGATAGAGTAAAAGGAAATACTTGAATCCTGCCATATGCAATTTGAGGGTTTATTATATTGTCATTAGGATTATATCAACTATATATCAAATTGTATATTATATTTAATTCTAACAATGGACTATGGGGTGAGCAGTTCCCATTTCATCCATTGTTCTTATAAATCTCCAAGTTGATGTCATCTCTGTATGGTGAATAGCTTCCTTTTCCTTTTTCTCATCAGTTGAAAATGGTATTATCTTAGGACCTTCGAGAGCAGACTAGATAAGAGCACAACCAAAATTAGTGGTTGGCAAACCATTGAGGTGACCAGGTAAAGGGGGGACATTTGTGTCCCTTTTTCTCCTCAACTAGAGTAACTCATGTAAGCTTTCATTTGAACAAAATGCTTCACTGGAATAGAGTGCAGAGATAAATATGTGCTTTGCAGAATCATATCTATCAGTTTTTAGTCCTTTCGATGTGTATCTTCTAAATATATTCTACCTGCTTCATATTTTGAGTATGTGTGCATGTTTAATATAAAGATATACTTTCTTATTATAAGAATAAATTGTTCCTACTAGTAATCTAGATATTGGCAGATATAAATTGATATCTGAGCATATGAACTACTAAATATATGATCTATATAGCAATCAAGTACTTTACTTTCATTATGTAACAAATTAAAATGTCAGTTGCTTCAGTGGGTACAAAAAAATATAGAGCATGATCCTGTATTTTAATTCTCTTTAGTAAGATATTTATACACATGGAAATTCTGTTGTACTGATGATAGATAAAATAGGCAATTAGATAAAAGAGAGAGAAACAAGTGTTAAAATGTTTAACAGGTTATAATGGAGAACCTAGATTTTTATTATTTTTCTTCTCATTGAAATAATTATATTTCAAAGAAACCAGAAGTAATTTCACATTAGCTACATATATTTCCTCAACTAATTTATCCATTATCTTAGAGATCTGTTAGTTTGTTTTAATTAAAAGAATGAATGTCATGGAAGTTAATTAATTTATAGGATTACCTGATTGGTGTCCCTTTTAGGTCTTAAGCCCACATCTCTAAATTCCAAGTCTAATAATGCCTCCTCTAAATCACTCTGTTATTTATGGGAAAATATTTCTAACTATGATATATGAGATTTATCAGATTAATGTCCCTCCCATTTTAATTGCATCTAAGATTTATCGAAACATTAAAGGGTAGGCAATATTTTGGGAGAATTTTATTGAGCCAGCACAATAGGGTATATATTTTTTTTCTAGAAGTATAGATATATTTGATGTCTCACAGATGTATTTTTGTAAAAATTAGGGTTAGGAGATATAAACATTCAACTGTAGGACAAATAAAATTTAACCAACCTTTGTGAAAATTTATCTATTTCATATTTGTCTGTATTTGTATCAAAATCTAACTAAATTTATTAGTGACTTCTAAGCAAACTAGCATAAACTGGATCAAATGTATGTAGCACAGTCTAGTAGAAAGAGCAGTGGTTTTGGAGAAAACAGGACCATTTCAAATCCCATCTGAGTCCCCTATAAACCGTTCCTAAGCCTCAGTTTTCTTATCTGCATAAAAAGAATAATAGCCCTAACCTGTTTGGCTCAGTGGCTAGAGCATCGGCCTGTGGACTGAAAGGTCCCAGGTTCGATTCTGGTCAAGGGCATGTACCTTGGTTGCGGGCACATTCCCAGTAGGGGGTGTGCAGGAGGCAGCTGATCCATGTTGCTCTCTCATGGATGTTTCTAACTCTCTATCCCTCTCCCTTCCTCTCTGTAAAAAAATTAATAAAATATATTTTAAAAAAAGGAATAATAAAAGCAATCTTGCATTAGTGTTAGAAGAGTCACAGATAGTATATGAAAGTATACAACATAGTGCCTGAAACAAAATAAATCTCCTGCTGTGACAGTATTGTTATTACTAGCCTTGTTACTCACCTCAGACTGGCAATGTGTCTTGACTTGAAATATAACAACAATAATTTTTTTTCTCACTTTAGATGGAAAGAAACTTCAAACCCAAAAGAGATCTATATATATAAAAGGCTAATATGCAAAGTGTCCCCTCGGGAGTTTGACCGAGAGACCAGTTCAATCACTCTCTATGATGTGTGCTGACCACCAGGGGGCGGCATGGAATAAAGGAAGGCTCTGGCTGGCAGCAGGCAGCCAGGGAAGGAAGGCCCTGACTGGCAGTTGGCAGCCAGGAAGGAAGGCCCTGTCCAGCAGCCAGAAGGCCTCAATTGGCCCTGATAGCCAGCCAGGCCTAGAGATGCTACCTGTGCACAAATTTTGTGCACAGGGCCTCTAGTATTTTTATAAAATCCAAACAGTGTGCACACGTGGATTGCTATTTTGATGCTAGCACACTGGATCTCAGACTAATTACCTGGAGAAAGAGTTGTTTTCAACTAAAATATCTTAAACAAGTTTTTCAATGTCTAATCAAATTGCAGTGATCATTATCTGTCACAAGGAGATACACTCTTTGTTTTAATATTAAGAAAATAAGCTAAAAGAAAGAGCTTGGATTTCAGTATATTAATTTGGTTTCTTTTTAAATTTGGTAGGTTTTTTTTGCTCCCTTTAGAAGTAGAATCTTTAAAAATATGAAAGGGATTTGTAATTATAAAGCTAATATATATGTTTATTCATAAAAATATAAAAGGAAGTGTATATAATGATCAGCATTATAAAGATTTTGTATGGGAGCCAGCTCTTCAACCCTCTTTTGGACATTTTATATTGTGTAGATTATTAAACTCTGTATTCATACACAGATTCTTTTGTGCAAATGGCCTCTATTAAAATATTTTAAAAGCATTATGGTAATTCTTAATCACAAGTTACTTTTTCATACTAAAGAAATCAGAGGCATTGCTGATAGAATTAATGACAAGAGAAACAATGGTGGGATTTTAGCTCCATTCAGAACACCCACACCTCACAAAAAGAAAAAGGACAACGGAACAAAGTAGTTATTATCCCAGTCAAATACTGAACATGAGATTCTGTTAGTACTTATATAACTAACTCTAATTAAAACACCATGAAAACTATATAATGAGATTGCTGTTCATCTGAAATGGTTTGGCGGGGGGGGGGGGGGGGGGGGGGGGTAGTTCCTTACAATTCTTAATATCAAATGTATGCAATGGAGTCAAATGTATGATCAGTGGGAAACCTGACCATGAATACTGAGACAAGTGTTTTTTAATAGTTCTGTCTAATGTCATTGCTCTCCTAAGTGTAAACTAGTTCTAACATCTTTCAAATGCAAAGTTTTGGGAGCTTATGTGTTTGAAAAGTTCTTTTAATGGATTGTTTGCTTTGTTTATTCTTGGCTCAAGGCAGAAGCATCCTGACATTTACATTGCTATTTCCTTGCTTTCAAGAATGCTAAAAAAAATTGTTTTGGCTCGGACTGGCATGAAATTGTCCTCTGAAATTCCTCAGGCCATTCCGGCTATGTTGGAAAGGACTTCCTTCATTATAAACCCTCTCCCGCAGTTTTTATAAGGACAAAAAGGCAGAGATGCACACATCGGTACAGACACATTCACATGTTCCCACTCAGCTTTCAAATGAATTGTGCCCCTAAAGTTCTGATTAAAGTGTTGTTTGGAACTCAGAAGTATCTTTCCAGAGAAATAATATTATAAATGTATGTACTTAGCCTCTAACAGATTACTTAACCACTATGTAAATGAAATATCATATTAGAAAGAACAATAGGACAATATTACAACATAACCAATAGTTTTGTTTTAAAGAAAATAAGTAATCTCTAATTTATTCTGAGTGGTGGTGCTTGAGGATGTTCACTTTCCTAGAGTCCATGTCTACCCTAGCAGCACAAAACACTGGTTGTTTGCTCCCTTCTCAATTCCTCAGATTCTCAAATCAAAACCATGGGAATATATATGTAATAGGTGGGTATCTGATTCTCTTCTCCAAGCAATACTATCCTTTGGTAAAATTACCCCACAGTCCCAGCTAATAATAGTTAACAATGCAAGAGTAATGTAGGAAAATTTTATTAGTTTTCATTGTTTAGCTGCTGTCTCTTTCAATGTGTAGAAAGACTAAATGGGAGATTTTATGCAGGTATTCATTCCCAATGTATGAATGTAAGGTCATCTTGATACATTTTGTACTCATATATTAGAGTTGCCTATTAAGAGTAAACCTTTGCCAATCATATTTTTGCTGAAAGCAGTTTTGTTTTCTACACTAAGTATTTGTATTTGTATTTGTACACTAAGTGTTTAACATCAAAGATCTTTCTACGTCTGTGAGTTTAGTTGAGTCACTTAAATAAAGGAGAGGGAAATTGTTAGTATGCACCCATTTTTAAGACTATTTAGGCTGTGGTATGGGAGGCAAGTGAAGAGAGGAGATACTAAGACACAACAGTGGCCTCAAGAACTCATGTCCTTGCCAAAACCGGTTTGGCTCAGTGGATAGAGCGTCGGCCTGCGGACTGAAGGGTCCCAGGTTCGAATCCAGTCAAGGGCATGTACCTGGGTTGCGGGCACATCCCCAGTAGGAGATGTGCAGGAGGCAGCTGATCGATGTTTCTCTCTCATCGATGTTTCTAACTCTCTATCTCTCTCCCTTCCTCTCTGTAAAAAATCAATAAAATATATTTAAAAAAAAAAAAAAAAAAAAGAACTCATGTCCTTAAGCACTGCAACAATTTTTGACAAGGCCAGGAATTTTGCTGAAATTTGCTAAAATTAGCTAGGGAGAATGCATACTCATAAGATATTAAATTTCAAGCATGAAATGGTTGGTACCAAAATCTAAAAAATGGTTCAAACTTTAAAATTTAAAACTTGGGAGAATCTGCCCCAGAAGACTATGATACTTTTTTAAAATTTAATTTAATTAATTTATTTTTTTAAATTCTTTATTGTCCAAAGTGTTACATATTTCCCCTTTTCCTCCCATTAACCTCTCCCAGCCTGCCCCTTGTCCCCGCCACGCAGCCCAGGCCTTCCCACCCCTCCACCCCCTATTATCTGTGTCCATTAGTTATGCTTACTAATAGTGTATGCATAAAAGTTCTTTGGTTGATCTCTTACCGCTCCCTCCTCCCCTGCTATGATGCTTTTTTAAAAACAGTGTTTCCTGGACACCTAAAAAAAGCAGTGTGGGAGAAGGCCTCCCTAATGGATAAGGTTTGTTATTTTGAAAGCCCACATTTATTTTAGAAGCTAATGCTATTTAAATATTATATTTACTATTTTTAAAAACTGCACAACACTCTTTATTTTCTATGGGATGTTGCAACCTCTCAATATACAAGCTTTCAACAAGTGTTTAAGAGACAGGACTGCAGTGGCCCTGGGGTAAGAGAACTTACATCAATATTTTTCAGTACTTCTTTTTAGAAAAAAATTTTTAATCCTCACCGAAGAATATATTTTTTCATAGCTTTTTTTTTTTTTTGAGAGCATGGAAGGGAGGGATGGGGGGATAGGAGGAGAGGGAGATAGATGATAGATAGATGATAGATAGATAGATAGATAGATAGGAAAGACACATCAATTGGTTGCCTCCCACATGCACCCCAACTGGAGCTAGGGATCGAATCTGCAACCGAGGTACGTGACCTTGAGCAGAAATTGAAGCAATGACACTTCTGTGCTTGGGCTGATGCTCTAACGACTTAGCAACACTGGCCAGGGCAAGCATTTCTTCATTGGTAACAGAAATATGGGGAAGAAGCTTTGGAACCCAGAATACTCTCAGATTCTGAAGTAACAAATAGCAGAATAATATAAAAATACTTTTATTTTATTATATTTGTATAAGATTCCATAGTTTATAAATTATCTTATCATATCATATTTTAGCCTCATATTTTATCTAAATTTATTCTCATATTAATATCCCCTTGAGATTTTTATTTTTAGAGATGAGAAGCTGAGTAGCTAATTAGTTTATCTAAATCATGCAAGTGGTAAAAGAGGAATTTTTCCATTCAGATCCCTTCCTACTTTTGTAAATCCAAAAATCAGTAGTCTCCCCACAATATCATTGTTCCATGGTGTTCTTAATTCTAAAAGTTATTCCACTATGGACAGGTGAGCTATTGATTACAAAATGCAATATTAAAAGTATATTATATGGCAAAAGAGGAAACGCAATTCAATGGAAAAGATAGACTTTTCAACAACTAAACACCCAAAGGCAACAACAATAGTGAAGCTAGACAAGACCTTACACCTTTCACAAAATTAACTCAAAATGGATCAACAATCTAAATGTAAAACACAAACCTATAAAACACCTAGAAGACAACATAGGAGAAAATCTAAGTGCTCCTGCGGTGATGATGAACTTTCAGATACAAAATTAAAAGCACAATTCATGAAATAAAACTTGTTAAATTTGATTTCATTACAATTAAAAACTTCTGCTCTGCGAAAGACCCTGTTAAGAGAGTGAAAATATAAGACAGCCTGGGAGAAAATATTGGCATTGCATGAAGATGATAAAGGACACCTCATCAAAGAAGATATACTAGTATAAACAGATGGAAAATAAGCATACAAAAAAGGTGCTCAACATCATGTCATAGAGAATTGAAAGTTAAGACAATAAGATACCAATACATATCTATTAGAATGCTAAAAACCACATTTGAAAATTGACAAATTGTCACCATAAAATTCTGTGTGAATGTGGAACAACTGAAAGTAAAGGTATAGCCACTTTGGAAGATGGTTGGGCAGTTTCTCACAAAGCTAAATATAGGCTCACTATATGACCCAGCAATCATGCTCCTTGGCATTTCCCCAGATGAGTTAAAAATATACATCCACACAAAAATCTGCACAAAGATATTATATATATATATGAGTTTTATGTATAATTGTCAAAAACTGAATGCTTCAATGGATGAATGGATAAAGAAACGGTGATACAGCTATACAATGGATTATTACTCAATGATTAAAAAATGGATGTGGAGGAAACTTAAATTCATATTGCTAAGTTGAGAAGCCAACCTGAAAATCGTTACATATTGTATGATTCTAAATATATGACATTCTGTAAAAGGCAGGACTGTGGGGACAGTAAGAGCAGTGGTTGCCAGTGGCTCAGGGAGTGGGGAAGGAGCGCTGAATAGGTGTAGCAGTCAGTGAAACTATTTTGTGTGGTACTGTAATGGTGGATACACATCATTATACATTTGTCAAAACCCATAGAATGTACACCACCAAGCATAAGCCCTAATACTAACTATGAATATCTCTAATAATAAAAGCATAATATGCAAATTGACTGAAGGGCCGAGCAGCTGAAGGGCCGTCCAGGCAACCTTCTGGACGATCCTCTGGATGAAGCAGGGGCTGCCAGGTCCAAGGCAGCTGGGGCTGTGAAGGCCTACTCTTGCATGAATTTCATGCATCGGGCCTCTAGTTAGTTAATAATAATGTATCAGTGTTGACTCATCAATTGTAACAAATGTACCACACATTGCAAAAGTTAATAATGGGGGGTAGGGGAGAGACTATGTACTGGAAGGGGAAAACTCTGTGTGTGTGTGTATGTGTGTGTGTGTGTGTGTGTGTGTGAAGGGTTATAGGTTGTATGGTAACTCTGTGCTTTCTGTTCAATTTCCCTCTAAACCTAAAACTGTTCTAAAAATAGTCTATATTTTTTAAGGAAAATATAGTGCAGAATGAATAAGTTCTCTGGGTCAGACTGCTTAATCTGCTTTTGCAGAATAATAACTACGGGGATTTAAAAAGAATTCAATAACAAAACTCAGGTGCCACAAGATCTCATTTCCAGACACCCCTAGTCCCTGTGAGTATAAGAGCAGTTACTATTGGAATTAGAGTGAAGAGAGGAGGGAGAGTGATGACTCAAAATGACTAAGAAAATACACAATCCCCTTCCTACTCAGGGGCGATGAGTCAGATTTTACATTGCTGGGTATTTTTTTGCAATGCTCCCCACTGTTTATCAAGCTCAGTACCTCTGGGGCACTTTGCAGCTTTTTATTATGCCCTTATAATCTATCATTGTGATCTTTCCTGCTCCCCTTACATAGGATTAGAAAACTTCCCTCAGTTAATACAGTGAGTGTCCATTGGATCAGATTCTTAAGCTCAAGGGACTTTTAAAAATTATCTTTAACACAGGTTACCATATAACTACATAGAGACCCAGATATACCGAGTGCCTTAACTAACTGGCTGGAGAAATGGAGAAAGAGGGGGTTCTTTCCACTACCAACCCTGTTTTACCTGCCTAGCCCCAGGGGAATCCTAACAACAACCTGATATAAGACTTCCACAGCCACTCAGGCACTAATTCATCTATTCCTCCTTAAGTTCATCTCCCAAGTCAGCCCTTTGCTCTTCATTGACACCAATATTCCAAATCATGTTCTCAACTCCCCATATCTTTATTATACCACAGTCTTCCTGAAGGGTTCTGTTCTCTCTCTATTGCAATGGCAATTATTAGGAATTTCAGTTAATTCTTCCCTCAACACAGATATTTTCATGGCTCTTTTGTATAAAAAAATAAAACCCAAATCTCTCAACAGAGTATTTAAGGGACTACACAATTTGATTTTTCCTGACTTCCATAATCATGAGTCTAATAACCATTTTGACTATTTTTATTTCTTGTTTTTCCCTCCCTAGCATATAACAGGCAACCTCTCCTTTGTATCTTTTTCACACTGTCCTCTCCTGGAAATTTTCCCTGTCTTAGTAATTTTGGGCTGCTATAAGAAAATACTATTGCCCTGGACAGGTGGCTCAGTTTGTTGGATCATCATCTTATACATCAAAAGGTTACGGGTTTGATCCCTGGTCTGGTACATATGAGAGGCAACGGATCAAATGTTTTTCTCTTGCATCCATGTTTCTCTCTCTGTCTCTCCCCTCCTCTCTTTAAAAATCAATGAAAACATATCCTCAGGTGAGGATTTAAAAATAAAATATTATAGACTGGGTGATTTATAAACAACACACATTTGTTTCTACAGTTTGGGGGGCTGGGAAGTCTAAGAGCAAGTTATCAGTAGATTCAGGTTTGGTGAGTACTATTTCCTGGCCCATAGATGGCTGTGTCCTCACATGGCAGGAGGGTAAGGGAGCTCTCTAGGATCTCCTTATTAAGGTGACTAGGCTACTAATTCATTTCATGAGGGATTATACCTCTACACTCATGACCTAATCATCTCTTAATGGCCACACCTCCAAATATCATCATACGAAAGATTAGTTCTCAACATATAAATTTTGGGAGGGCACAAACATGCAGTGTACAGCACTCCCTAATTTATAGAGCACCTTACCATCCCCTCAAGACTAGATAAATTTCTCCTTTTTCTTATAAAAATCTTCCTTGATTGCCACAGGATAATACTTTCTCTTTTCACTGAATCTCAGCAGCACTTCTTGCCTAAAGCACTTACTGGGCCCTTTGAATAAGTATTCTGTAAATTTATTTAACTTATAATTAATATTATTTACCTCCAATTAAATTAAATTCCTTGAAAGCTGGGATGTTATATTGACTGTTTCCATTGGTATGCTTGCACAGAGCAATCTTCAATGAAAGTTTATGTATAGGAATGATTGTCATTTTTAGACCAACATCATAGGATTCAAAAATCTTTGAATTGTCTGATTCAAATTATGAAGAAAATTATTTTGCCTATTCCAACATGAATATATTTCAGTGTTTAGTGACACTTTTGTTGAGGCAGTATCCTTTGGGACAAAATCAAAATTCCAAATGCAATACTTAGCTCTACACAGTGAACTTCTCTCAACAACTTTCTTAAGAAGCAAATCACTTTTGACTTCCTCCTTACATATTTGATGAGAATTGCCACAACATCATTGGATTGAAGAATGAGATTCTTATATGAATAACATCTCTAAAAGTTGTTTAACATTTAGAAAATTAAGCTCATTTACCAAATGTTATTAACAATTTTATCTTTTCTCTGCACAGTTCATACTATAAGTAATCAATTTTTCCATTTTCCTAAACTACATGTCAACCTGTCACACACACCACTTTGAACATTTTCTCTTCCATAAAAAAGGAGCTTGTTCAGATTGAGAGTATAAAGTCTTATAATTTTGATTTTTTTCATCCAGAATACTTAGAAATGTGAATTCTTTACCAACAAATAAAAGTAGAATTATTTATTATATATTTCATAAATGAGGTAAAATTCTTGGTAATCTGGGGATAAAGCTCAGTCAAATGAATCATAATAAAGCTATTTACTCTATTTGCAATGTTGGCATATAAATGAATTAACAGAGCCAAGGAGAAGAATAGAATGCATGTTTGCCTTCAATAACTATAGTAACAACAATACCAAAATATTCTATATAATAAAAGCCTAATATCCTAAGTATCTGGTTGTCCAGTCAGCCATTCAACCAATCAAAGCGTAATATACTAATGAATGCTAAGGCCGCTCAACCACTTGCTATGATGTGCACTGAACACCAGGGGCAGACACTCGGACTAGTAGGTTAGCTTGCTGCTGGGGTCTGACCAATTGGGACTGAGTGAGATGGGCCAGACATGCTCTGGAGCCCTACTGTGCTCCTTCCCTGATGGACAACCTCCCTTGTCCCTCCCCAGCCTCAATCATGCACTGGTGGGGTCCCTTGACCTGGCCTATGCCCTCTCAAAATACAGGACTTCTCAGGAGATGTAGGAGAGCTAGTTTCAGCCGGATCCCACAGGCCAGGCCGAGGGACCCCAATGGTGCACGGATTCGTACACTGGGCCTCTAGTTGAACTATAAGCTTTCTATCCTTAAGTTTGCTATATAAGTTAAAAGATTATCATAACCAACATTTTCAAGCTTACACACTGGAATACAAGGTATCTCATAATGATATTACTAACAGGAAAAAAAAAGTTGCTTAATCATTGTTAATTTAAATGAAGACAAATATTTACTTTTCTATTCAAAATGAGTAATAAAGTAAATTGACTCCATAAATATTATTGAAGGGGTAATAAAATGTTTACCAGACACATAAGTCAGACTATAGGGAGTAGTCAAGTGCCATAAAAAGCAAATGGGTAAAGAGTTTACTATATAATAACATATAACACTAGGTATTAATGTATAGTTTTTATTAATTTCTGAATCTTCATAAGTTAAAGAAGGAAATGGAATTATCCCACATAATATATTCTAATAATATAATTTACCTATTTTAATAAAGATTTTTAAAAATTTTAAATTTAATAATCTGGCTTAATTTTTCCCTTTGGCACTTATTAAATTTACCATACACTATATTTTACTTAATTACCTTGTTCATCCTGTTTTCCCCATTCCTGCCCCTGGAATACAATCTCATGAGGGCAGCTGTTTTTCAAACAACTGTGATTTCAGTGGCTCTGAGGCTTACAACAGTACATGGAGCAGACAAAATGCCTTAAAAATATCTGCTTTAATAAGTGAACGTTTCCCAGAGTTATGACACAGAGTCATAGAATTAGGAGAAATTATATAAAATAAAGATTTTAAATGTGAATTTGGGTTTAAAATCATAAAGAAAAATCACCAAATACCAGAAGTAGAAAAGGTTTCTAATTAGAAAATAATCTCATTACATTGTCTCATTTTATAGATATAAAATTTAAGGCATAAAGAGATCAAGCAATTTGTCAGATCACAGAATTTTTGTGTTAAAAGACACCTTAAACCTTGTGGAGTCCAAATATTCAAGTGCTTAGGGCTACTCAGCTTATGTTTTAATACCTGCAGTGATAGAATGAGTTCACCACCCTATAAAAGCATCATATGTAGTTTCTTAAGAACACTACTTGTTAGAAACTTCTTTCTCATATTTAATTAAGAATTGTACTTCTGTGCTTGAATTCTTTAGTCCTAGTTATGTCTTATGGATATACACAGTATATCTAGTCCAGGGTATTATTTGATAGATAGATAGATAGATAGATAGATAGATAGATAGATGATAGATAGATAGATAGATGAATGCAATGTTAATGCTAAATTTGAGGACTTTTATGATGAGAATTTTGGGTGAAATAGTCTTCTTGCCTCACTCTTCCTCTAACACAGTGGTTCTCAACCTGTGGGTTGCGACCCCTTTGGGGGTCAGACAACCTTTTCACAGGGGTCATCTAAGCCCATCGGAAAACACATATATAACTACATATTGTTTTGTGATTAATCACTATGCTTTAATTATGTTTAATTTGTAACAATGAAATTGGGGGTCACCACAACATGTGGAACTGTATTAAAGGGTCGCTGCATTAGGAAGGTTGAGAACCACTGCTCTAACACAGAAAGGTATAGAAAAATCTTATAGAAAATTCAAACATTTAGAATATTTAATATTCTTTTAAACTACATTTTCCTCCTTAGTTTAATTTCTACTGTACCAGGAACTCAAAAACCAAAACAGGTTGTACTCACATTATCCTCTAAGAGCTTAAATTGAGTCGCTGTCCTTATAAAAGTTATTTTACTAAAATCTATGTTAAAATTGTTTAACTGTTTTCAGAAATCACTCTATTGTGACCTTCTAATCAAATACCTCTATTTCCCTAGTTATTTTTAAATCCCACTCTCCTCTGAATATTAAACTTCTTTTACTCCTTCTTAAAAATAGAATTTCTATAATATGCAGATGTAAATAAGAAGGAACTCTAACCCTTTGCAACAGCATGGATGGACATGGAGAGTATTATGCTAAGTGAAATAAGTCAGTTAGAGCAAGAAAAATATCACATGATCTCACTTATATGTGGAATCTAATGAACACAATAAATTAACAAAATAGAACCAGAGGCATAGATTCATAGAACAGAGTGACTAATGTCAGACAGCAGGGTGTTGGGGGAATGGATAAAGGAAGGTGAAGAGATTAGCTAAAGAACATATATATGCATAGTCCATGGACACAGACAATAGTGTGGGGAGGGCCAAAGGAGGGGGGGCAGAGGCTGGATGGAGTGGGCAACCAGGGTGGGTGGGAGGATGGGAACATCTGCAATAGTGTCAACAATAAAAAATTAAATTTAAAAACATAGTTTTTAGAATTAAACACAGTACTCTAGATTTGATCATATGAGGGCAGAATAACATATGTTCATCTTATGATTCTTTCATGAAAGTTTATTTTTCCCAATACAACCTATTAATTCCACCTGTATTTTTTTGATATCCATATCATGTTTAACTCATACTGACCTAATGTCAAAAAATTCTTAATCATTTTCTATAAAGTGCTGCTAAACCAAGTTTTCTTTATTCTATATTTATGCAGCTGAACTGTTCTTTGGGAGAGGAGAATGGTCCTCAACTTGGAGGTATAATATGTTTTGCATTTTAAAAAATGTTTTGTTCACAGGATATACATATTCTGAAAAATTAAACGTAGAAATTTTATTGAGGGATATAAAATATAAATTTTGAAATACGTATCCTACCTGTAAAAACCTGGTGGTACTTGCTGAGCCAGGAAGTTCTTCTCCATGTCTTGGAGAATGTCATTCAGCATTCGGACACGCACCGGAACTCTCTCCCTGGGATCGTTAGCAGGACGCATCTCATCTGACTGAAAGAGCTCAGCACTGTCCCGCAGGCTTGAGGCCAGGGCTAGCAGTTGATGAGTGTTGGGTTGATCACCTGGTGAAGATAAATGAGCTCATCTAAGAAGAGACATTCTCAAGGGAGCAAATGATTATGATGTATTGTCTAAATGCACTGTACTCTACTAAGCTTATTCAATTTACCACTGCTACTACTGGTACTAATCATAATTGCCACTAATAATAATAGTACCATCAATAAATAGGTAGTGATAGTTGAGTGACTATATTCCAGGTACTGGGTTGAGCACATTATATATTTATCTCATTTAATATTCACCAAACCTTGTATTGTCATGTCTATCTCATAGAGGGTGAGAATGAATTAAAGTAAGCAAATTGGCATAGATCATCAAGCTACATAAATGACAGGCTACAATCAGAAGATGGATCTTTCTGACACAAATATTCAGATTAGTCCACACATTTTCAAGTTTAAGAAGCACTGTGGAGAGGTGATATGCTCAGAAAAAGAAAACTAGGTTAGAATTAAGGCCGATGTATAAAATATGTCTGTTGTGGAATTACCAATCACTAATACAATGATCTTTTTGTCTCTCACCTTTATTGGATGGGGATCATTTTACATGTCAGTTTCTCTAGAGTCCAGCATAGTGCTGACACTCAACAGTTGTTTACTGCATAAACAAAATAAATTTAATACATTATTTAAAAAAAAATACAATAAGGAAAGAAAACATGTAAAGTTAAGTGGTTTTCATAAGGGATATAAAAAGATAACACTCTTTGTAACTCTTTAGTCACTGAAATTAACAACATAAATAAAATCAAATGTTTACAGGTTTTGGCATTTTGATGTTTTTATAGTACATTTCACATTCATTAATTATCTTGTTTGATTTCACAACAAAACTTGATGTTGTGAGAAGACATATTTTCAGTCATTTAGAAAATCTACCCCTATAAATAACAATAATATCACGTTATTTTTTCTTATTTTACTTTTTCTATCACTCTTTATGCCACCCTCCACCTCCATCCACCACACTCCCCGCAATCACTACATTGTTGTTCTTGTTCATGAGTTCTTTCTCTTTTTTATCTCTTTTGCTTAATCCCTCTACCCCCTACCCACAAGACCTACTAATATAATTAGATAAAGATATGATTTATCTTGAATTATTATAATTTGCCAAAGTTAATATATGGAGAACTTACAGGGAACATCTTGGCACAAGGAAAGAACAAAATAGATAGGAAACATTTAGTTTATGCTGGAATTGAAAGACTGAGCAACAGGAAAAACAAGTTCGACATCCTTGAGAGTCTTCCATTTAAGAAAGAAAAATCTGTTCTGATGTAACATACACTACAAAATTGAAGACATTACTACTGAATCAAGTGAGACAAATTGTACCATTCTACCTTATTTAGCTTTAAATGAATTGATCTTTCATGGTGGTGAGGACACAGAGCTTTGATGGCTTTAGGAACGAGCTAGATCCAGAAAGATTCCTGGTAGCGGAAATCTGCCATCCAGGGCACACACCTATGCATTACCTCAAGGGTATGAGGCTACAAATGGAAAAGTAGCTTCACTTTCAATGTTCATGAATCATCTTGCTATATAACTGATGTTCTAAAGACTCCTAATGGTCATTCCTGTACTAATTAGAGCTTATTTGTCCCTTTAAATAAGACTGAGAAAGTAATGTCGCCTTTTTATGTAGGTTTTTGTTACTCCAAATGTTTGCTCTTTTATGATCCTTAGGATCCATATTACAATGTCAGTTCTGTGAGGAAAAAAAAATTTGGTAGTGGTTTTGTTCACTACCATTTGGCAGCACCTAAATCTGTGCCTGTATTTTGTTGAATGACTGAACATGCGAATTGTGGACTTCGATCATAGCATCATGACATCTGTCATATTGTAATATTTATTTGTCTTGTCTCTCTCCTTTCCCTGGGTGAAAAGAACCCCACAAGAGCCACAGATATGTTTTATCTCTCTTTGCATCTCCAAATTATAGCATAATATCTTACACATGATTGTCACTTAATAAAAATTTTGTTGGGTGAATGTTGAATTATAGGAAAATGTCTTATTTGAAATATATTATTATATTCAATAATGCCTAAAAATTACCCAGGGAAATGTTTAGAACATACTTAAAAAATCTTATTTTCTTTACTTTCTTGCTGAAATCAATAACAGTTGCAAAGAAAAAATTTAAAAATAGAAGAGGCTATCTAAGGGTAATGATAAGTTAAACTAAATTGGATTAAAATCAAGGGTTTGGGGCATTTTTCTGGTAATATTTTTTTAAATGTGTTTTTATTGATTTCAGAGAGAGAGGAAGGGGGAAGGAGAGAGATAAACATAGATTGCTGCCTCCTGCATGCCCCCTACTGAGGATCCAGTCCACAACCACAGCATATGCTCTGAACAGTAATCACACCAGTGATATTTTGGTGCATGTGAGAACACTCAACCAACTGAGCCAGGGCAATAGTTCAGGTTTAATAAATTCACCTAGAACATGAAGTAGGAGCTAGAGATTTCTCTCAAGGAGAATTAATGTAATTATCCTAAAGTAATATGTATATGGACTGGAAAACCAAGGACTTGATATAAAAAACAGAGAAGAGCCTGATCTACTTAATTACCATCAATGCGGTCTTGAACAGATTACTTAATACTAGTGTCCTTCAATTTTCTTGTGGAAAATGGAGAACATGTTTATTTCACTCTTTAAGCATAAAGATCACTATGTTAAGGCAAGTTATTGTTAACAGAGTACGCAAACTAAACACAAATTATTACCAACTCATTTTCTAAAGGCATGCAAAAAATACTGTACAGCTTTAATATTGCTTTTATTCTCAGAAATGTTATTGCTTATTACTTTCTTCAATCCATGGCCTCTCCCAGCAAACATATTGTGACACTTCCCTACACACTTTAATCAGCATTCTCTATGAATCTAGCACCATTTTTTCTTTCCATGGGCTAGCATATCAAATCTCTGGAGAATAAGGGAAGAAATAATACAAAGGGCAAAGGAATTAAACATCCACTCTCTAAAAATGATTCTTCTATATCTTTGCTCCAAGTGAAAGGAAACCATTAATAAGTTTTTATAGCATGGCAGAACAAACTGATTGGTAAAATATATTAAAAATAAACATTAAAAATACAAAATAATAGAGATTCTCTTGATGTTATTGAAGAGACAACTAAAATGTACTTTTAGGTTTCAAACAAAAAGTTTGTGTCAGAGTTGGTTTGGATCAGTGGATAGACCATCAACCTGCAGACTGAAGGGTCCCAAGTTCCATTCTGGTAAAGGGCACAT
Organism: Myotis yumanensis; assembly: GCF_028538775.1. NCBI lineage: Eukaryota > Metazoa > Chordata > Mammalia > Chiroptera > Vespertilionidae > Myotis > Myotis yumanensis. The sequence continues at coordinate 181,821,323 of NW_027223753.1, forward strand.
GCCTGGGCTGTGAGCTCGATCCCCAGTAGAGGGCATGCAGGAGGCAGCTGTTAAATGGTTCTCTCTCATCATTGATGTTTCTATCTCTCTCTCCCTCTCCATTCCTCTCTGAAATCAATATATATATATTCTCCTATCTAATAAAGGAGGAATATGCTAATTGACCCTCACGCTGTCACAAAATCGTGGCACCCACAGCCTATAGGGGGATATGATAATTGACTGCCCTGCCCTCAAAGATGGCAGCGCCTACAGCCACAAGATGGTGGTGCCCAGTCCCCTCAGCCCCCCAGCCACCCAGGGCTGACCTGAGGTGCAGGCAATCCTCTGATGGTGGCTGTCCAGCTGCCCAGGGCTGGTCTGAGGCACAGGCAAGCCTTGAATGGTGGCTGCCCAGCTGCCCAGGGCCGTCCGAGGCTCAGTTAACCAGGGCCTGCTGAGGCACAAGCAAGCTTCTGATGATGGCTGCCCAGCCGTCCAGGGCTGGCGTGAGATGCAGGCAAGCCTCGTATGGCGGCTGCCCAGCCACCCAGGGCCAACCAAGACTCAGTTAACCAGGGCCGGCCGAGGCTTGCGCTGCCAGCAGTGGCAGCAGCAGAGGTGTGATGGGGTATCACCTTCCCCTGATCGCCAGGTTACCTACCACCCCTGAGGGCTCCTGGACTATGAGAGGGGGCAGGCCTGGCTGAGGGACCCCCCTTTCAGTGCATGAATTTTCATGCATTTTATATATATATATATATATATATATATATATATATATATATATATAATATTTGTGTGTTTTTCCTCTTTCATCTCCAAGGAAAATAACAAATGTATTCTTAGTAAGTACTTACCGAGTCCTATTTTGTGTGCTATTCTGGAAGTGTTGGGAGAGGGGTAAAGACATAAGATTAAATTTGGAACCTTAATAGGTTTCTAATCTAGTTATAAATAATCCACAAATTGAGAATAAATAGTGTTAGATGAAATTAATGCTCATGAGGATGACTGAAGAGTTCATTGTGTACAAGAATATGCTTAGTAGATCTCAGGGGAGAAATAAAACTTGAGAGAGAAAACATAAATTTTCCCAGAAATTAAGGGCATCTCAAATGGAACTCTTGAAAGTTCTGGGACTTGATAGATGTTAAAATGGTTGAGGCAAGTGTTCCATCTGAAAACAATATGATTAGTGTTCCCCAAGTCCTCACCTGTTTAGAGTTTTAATCTACCTCTAATGTAAACCCTTTTATCTTTCTGGCTTTTTCTGGGTAGGACAGAGATGGACATTATAAGCAGTATCTATATTCATTGAAGTGCAGGGAGGGAGAAAGGGAGGATGGAAGGAAAGGAGAGAGGGATGGTGGGAAGGAAGAATGACTAGTCAGCAGATGTTGAGACGCACATTGGCATCTAAGCAAGCCAATTCAGGAGAGGCTTTAAAATATACTGGAGGAAATATTCCTACTACTCAGGGAATCTCCTGCCTTCTAGCGAACCAGCAACAGACAGCATCCTCCCCTGAAGGCAGTTTGAGAGGCAGCATGCTGTTGTGGAAAGGGCAGGGGCTTTGGAATCTCGCAGACCTATACTCAAGCCCTAAACCTACCATTTAAATGTATACACTTGAGTAAGACACACACACACACACACACACAGAGCACACAACGCCTCTCCCCCCCCCCACACTTCCACACTGAGGCCCAGTTTCTTGTAATCTCTAAAATCAGTTTTAATGATACCCAGCTAAACTCATAATGTTAGAGTAAGATTAAATGTCACAAGGAATGTGAGACACTTAGCACAATGCCTGGGTCTTTATGGAGACTTCTAAAGTGCTAAGGGCTTCCCTGAAAATGTGTTCCTTCTAAGGACCCTTGATCCTGGATCCCAAAACACATTCCAACAGATCAGAAGCTCAAGGGTACTTCAGACAAGTCCTATCCACAAGGCCTCTAAGAGTTCTGGGTAAGACTAGTAACTACAGTGCTAACTGCACCCAATAGATCTACTCATATTCTAATCTGCAGGAACCTGGGATCTGCACAAACTATCCCTTTTCCTTAGGCGCTTCATAAATTGACGAGTTTCCGCTTAGTATAAACCTTTGTGTGTTAAGTCCATGCTACAGCCTGTGGGTACATTTGTAACTGCCCTATTTTAAAGAATGATTTTAGTGCCTTGTATTGTGGTCTCTCTTCAGAGTTTCAGGTTCCAAAAAGTTTTAAACTTCAGATTATTTCCAGTTTTCTATCTTTCGTTTCTATTTTCTGGATGTATTGTTAAAGACTCACTCAATTTCATTTTAAATTAAGACTGAAATATACTGGTTATAGTCTAAAGCTACATTTTTCTATCAAACAATATAGCCTTTTACTTTAATAGTATTTCACAGAATTATTCCTTTATAGATAAGCTTATCACAGTTTTAAAGGTGCTAACAATTGCACAATCACAGCTTAGTCTTCACAGATTTATAGTGACAACAAAAAGTATAATTTACGTTCTGCAGAACACACTGGTTAAAAGCAGAATGGAAGATTATTCAGGGAGAAAATATATGTTACTTAATGTCATCTTTAAAATATCTTATGGTATCACTACAGAGAAGAAAATAAATTGCCAATATAATTTCAGCCAGGGAAAACAACATTTTCTATTGGTCATGCTGCCTTCTTTAGTATGAATCACAATGAGTCACCTCAGCTGGTTATTTTTCAAAAAATTAAATCAGCAAAGACCCACGTAGAGAAAGAAATGTAGAAACTAGTGCTCTATTGATAATCAAATAATGCAACATTGATTGTACAATGCACGATAAAATGATATTATTTAAAGATAAAATATGATAGAAGACAGTGGATAATTATGTCTAAATTGAATACAACAGGGAAATATTTTTGCAAGGATCTCAAAGTGGCATATTTAGAAGAATTAGGTTTGCCACTTTTTAAAAATAATAGGCAACATATTCTAAAGATTATTCTTCATTTTAAAGGTTATTCAATGAACCAGGTAGCCAAGGCAGATGAAAATCTAGCAAGACTTTTAACATATTGTGTGGAATGGTTTCATCTGAGTGTGGTGGAAATTAAACTAGGGGCTCTTTTTTATGGCCCACAGATGCTCCCACTGAGTTATATTTGCAACTACATGATCTGGTTATTGGCTGCTTTGGAAAAGTGAGCAAAAGTTTTCTTGAATACATTAAATTCATGCATGGTTCATTTTTTATTACCCCCCTGGTGAGGCAGAAAGTTGGAGTTGTATTTTTAATAACACATGTGAGTTTAATTATGCTTTTGCTAAATCAAAACATGAAAAAATAAAATAAAAATGTTTAGATAAAAATGAATTAACATGAGGACAAGGATAATCTATGTCTATTATAAGCAAATATTAGATGTATCTTAAAAAACATGCAAAAACTTTAAAAGTCTTGCCAGTGAGGCAACACTCAGAATAATGAACTGTAGTACTATACTGTCATGGACACAGAGTTTTATCCTAAAAATAGCATATGGGGGGGGGGGGGGGCGGAAATCACAATAAAATAGACCATTTCTATTATGTGAAAGTAGGACAAATATTGCATTTTAATTAATGTAGTGACACATATGACATGTAAGTACTGAAAAGAAAACTTTAAAAGAATGTGGGTGATATACTCAGAATAAGGAAGGAAATAACATAGGGAATCTGTATGAATGGCAACAAAGTGTGAAGAGAGAGAATAAATGAAACTAAAGAAAGAATAATTCTGAGGAATACAAAAGGGAATATGTGCTCAAGATAATACTTAAGGGACATTATGCGATACACATATGAGTTAAAAAAGAAATGGGGGAAAGCAAAATTAGTTTGGGGAGACAAGCACTGAGGATATGGGACAATTAGATTTTGTTACAGACCCAGTTGTCTCAAACCTTTCTTGAAACCAGGTATGGAATATCAATAAATAACATACAATCTCGTTTTATCCTCATCCAAGGACATGTTTATTGATTTTAGAGAGAGGGGAACAGAGAGAGAAACACTGAGAACCCACAATCCACAACTTAGGTATGTGACTTAACTGGGAATTGAACCTGAAAACTTTTGATGTAAGGGATGATCCTGCAACCAACAGAGCCACACTGGCCAGTTCAAAACACAGTCTTTAATATGGTTACATATAATAAGGATCCTTACAAAAATATACTGAGGATTGGTACTAAACATATTTTTAGGAAACTGTGTCCAATGGGGGCCAATCTCATCAATGTTCTCTGAGCAAGCACAGTAAGATACTTCTCAGAGAATGCTTTTGCGTTGAAGTCCTTGTCACACAAAAAGGTCAGTTCATGTCAAACCATTAGAAATCTAGCAAGTTCAGAACTGTTTGGATTTTGGGTGGATTGCAATGGATTTCTCATGTTGGATGTAGGGCCAGGTACCTAGTATGCCCATCCTTAACTATCTATAGGCCAGTTCAGAGTTGCACTTGGTGGTAAGTAACACCAAGACTAGAAACAGATGGGTTAAGGTCTAGAATCGTGCAGTGTATACAGCACATATTTAATTTTACCAATCAGTAAATTCATTTTACATTTAGCAGGAAGAAATAAAAAGGATGTTAGGTGAGTCTGAATCACTTGTGATTACAGGAAAAACACAAAGTGACACTTGAAAATATGAAGCTACACCTCTAACAACACAGAGTGCCTGCCTCCTTGGCATCATCACCTTGAAATACTATCCCCTCTTCTAAAAGGAAGTGCTTGACACTAATGAATTATCAGAACTAATAAAAAAATGCCATATCAAAAAAGTATTGTTAGTTTTTCAAAGAACAGGAAGAAATGCTGCCAAGAACCATTTCACATTTAGTGAGATAATTGGGAGGTGGCAACAAGCCACAGTGTTTGAAATAATTTCCTCCTGAATCTGGCTTTCACTAAATAAATGTATACATTGGCAGACCAAATGAAAGTGACTTTTTTTGTGGGTTTCTTCTGGTTAATCCTCACCCAAGGATATTTTCCCATTGATTTTTAGAGAGAGTGGAAGGGAGGGGAGAGACAGAAAGAGAAACATCAATGCGAGAGAGACACATCCATTGGTTGCCTTCCACTTGTGCTCCAATTGGGGCTAGGAATGAGCCTGCAACTGAGGTATGTGCCCTTGACCAGAACTGAACCCAGGACCCTTCAATCTATGGGTCGACATTCTATCCACTGAGCCAAACAGGCTAGTGCAATGAAAGTGACTTTTACTTTATTTGGTCATTTGTAGTTTTTACAATAATCTCTCTCTATATATAAAAGCCAAGCGACCAGAACGATGGAACGACCAGAACAACCAGAACATCTGGTCGCTATGACGAGCACTGTGGTGGCCAATTGGCCTAATTGGGGCCCCAATCAGCTCCACCAACCTCCTGCTCCCCCTCCCCCCGCCAACTCTGCCCCCGATCATCTCCCACACCCCAATCGGGGGAGGGGTCTACTGGCCAACTGCCTACAGCCCCTCCCCCGCAGCCAGCCCAGCCCCCAACCAACCCCCATTGGGGTGGGCCGGCCAGACCCCTCCCATGTACAAATTTGTGCACTCAGCCTCTAGTGCTAAATAATGAACAACCAGAAGCCTGACAAAAATAAAAAGGCATCAAAATTATATAGTCATTAATGATTTTGAAGTTCTTTTACATTAAAAAAATGGTTAAAGTGAGAAACAGTAAATTTAATAAGGTTATTAACTGCTCATTCCTTAGTCTCATTCCAGGTTCAGTGGTGGTACTTTATTCTTCACACCTTCTCCTGCCCATGCAAACTAGTACTAATGCCTTATATGTAAATTTTTTGGATATAACTTTTCTCACAAATACATCTGAAGCTCCTATCTTATCAGTCACCATTTATACTACATCTGCATGCACTACATATACATATTCATTCTCTAACTATTATGCATTTAGCATTAACTACATATTAAGAGCCAAGGTCACTCAGCCAAAAGAAGCTTCAAAGTACCATCCAATAAATCAACTCAAACAATTATTCACTGGAAAATTACCCTTCTTTCCAGTGGTTGTGAGAACGAAAGAGAATGGTCTGCTGCTACCATAAACTAGTGTAATAAATAAACAAGATGGCTGGTTGTCAAGGGGTAAAAATTACACTGTTGAAAATGCAATTGGGTTTCAGAGACCTTCATATTTAAACTCTTTGTGGAAAGGAGTCATAGCCTTTTATAGCTCAGACCTAAAGGTCACTTTTTAAAAAAACACTATAATTGAGAACTGAAGACTAATCACTGTTAACTGTCATAACAAAATAAAAAACATATCAACAATCTAAGCTTGTATTAGCAGTAAAATTATATGTTTCATTTGGCTACAGGAATTCTGTTTAGCTAATGAAATCATCCAGCATTACAGCTAAAATTAAAACGGAAAGATTAATTTAGTTGTTATTAAGTGGTGTCCATTAGTCACCCATTATTATATTCAATTATTCTCTTTTAGAAATAAGGTTATAACCAAAGTTGTCAAAATAAACCAGGTACATCAAGTTGCGTACAATTTAGCAAACATTTGAATAACATTTTGACTATATCACAGAGCAAATAAGTTTGAATCATGATTACTAAAATACAGAAATGCATGGATTAAATGTGACCTGTCATATCCCTGTGATCAAATATTTATACCCAAGTCATGTTAAAAAAATGTTTTTCCTATTTTTTTTTTTTACATTTTGATTTGCTTTGCCTTGTTTTTATTTCTGATACCAGGTACATTTCAAGTCTGGCTGCATGTTTCTGAGTGAAAGTGATAGGGAGACCCAAGGAGTTTCACATAAAAAGAAAACAAAACTCAAAAATAACCAACAATCAAGAAAAAGTTCTCCAACAAAGCTGAAGCAGTCCGCTATAACAGCAAGGAGCCAAAATGCTCCTGGCTCATACACTGACAACCCTGGGTTTGAGGGAGAGGTTCACATAGACTTAGTGGTATCTGGCCTGCAGTAAAATCTTTGTAGCAGACTTTTTGTATATGTGAAATTTTGGGGGAGAGAGAACATATTTTTTTTAGATTTTGAAAGGGATCACTAACTACTCAAAAAAACAAGAGTAATAATATAATTCTAACAATGAGCCTTTAGGATATTATTTGACTTTCAGAAGTAGCCTGTTATTTGAAATGCTCATATATTAATTATGATGCTAATAGATTAAAATATTGTGTTTCCTTATGGATTTTTAAAAATAAACTCAATTGTTGAAAATATAATAGAGCTTAAAATTTAAAATTACAATAATGCTAATACTTTTAGGATTTTACTGATTTTATTTATTTAAATTAAAATAAAACTTTGTCTTTATTACAAATGCAATATATGTTTATCATCAAATATTTTTCTTAGAAAATCAATTTGTAAATCATTCATAACTCTATCATGTGATGCCAGTATTGCACAGAATACTTTTTAAAATTTTTAAAAATGTATCTTTATCATTGAAAGTATTATAGATGTAGCCCTTTTTTTCCTCATTAACCCTCTCTCCAACCTGCTCCTATCCCCCCGCTCAGACCTTCACCATAGTATTGTCTATGTCCATGAGTTATGAATATATATATATATAAAAAGCTAATATGCAAGTGTCCCTTCAACCGTCTGATTGGATGCTATGATACACACTGACCACCAGGGGACAGACACTCAACACAGGAGCTGCATGACATGCACTGGCCATTTAAAAAGAAATAGCACCATGGACCTGGCTCCAACAAAGCAACACTTGGTTTCCCCCAAGGGCGACACAGGCTCCGTCACCACCCTAGAGTGACACTCCACCAAATCGCAGCCAATGCTGCTGAGACCCCCTGATGCAAAATGTGGCCCACAGCCCAGTCCAGTCCGGAAACGGTCACTGTGGGCACCAGGTAATGACGTCATGTAACAATGCCTGATTTCCTCTCCCTAGCAACTAGCCTCCTTGCTGTTTCTTCAGCCCAGGAACACACTTGCTTTATAGCCAGGTGGAAACATTTTATACTTTGTAAATGTCTGTGAAGCATTTTCCCATGCCTCATCTCATTTGATCATCACAGAAGTCCTGGAGTAGTTAGATTGGAGACTGGGTAGAATCCTATTTTTTTTTTTCATTAGGAGGAAAAAGGAGATTTAGAATGTATAGAAACTTGTTTCAACTGAAAAGAAGAAATGGTGAACCTTAAAAATGACTTCAGGCTTTCTCACTGCACAGAATACAGTCAAACACTGCTGCAGTTAAATATTTTAGCCTTTTATCTCCCTGCATGATCTGCAATAATAATCTGTTTCATGTTGATATTTACTGCTGTGTTGCTGACAATTACCTGAAAGAGAAGTTGGGGTGCTTCACTGGGCTAGAAAAAGTTTAGCTACATCGGAAAGCAGGTCTAATTTGGCAAGTTTATTCTATATCTATAAAAGGCTAAGTTGACTTGCACGTGCGTGATACATATAAAGCTCTTGCTGGCGCCAATTGCACACGTGTGTTTCAATCCATCATTGTCGATCGTGAATTGGGTTGACACTTCTTATTGTAGAGAAAGGGCAAATAGCAATTTTAAAATATTTCTTTTAATTAATTTTCTTTCAATGTGCACAAATCTGTACACTGGGCCACTATTATGCATATAATTTCTTTGGGTCACAGTATACCTTTTGTAGTTCCTTCTATGAATGACAGTTATTCCTTTACAGATGAACAAATCTTTATGTTACACAGATAATCTCCTTTTGTTCTCTAAAAGTTTTAATTATTATACATAGTACCAACTATATTTTCTTAAGTCTAGAAATTAGTAGAGTCTACAGTACAAGTTAAATAGATGTTTAAAATAAATTGTTGCAGAAATGGTACTACTAATATTCATAGAACATTTTGTCCTTTATTTATACAAGTTCTGTTATTAATTTGCAAAATGCCATATACTTCGTAAGTCAGTGTATAAGCCAAAAATATTCTTAAAATAGTGAATTAGAAATTGAGGGCAGGCTGACTGTTACAGGAGTCACACTGACAGCAAACAGACAACTATATAGAGACTGAGAAATAGTCCAAAGCAGAGCAATGAGGCCATTTAGTATGGAAGCAAACCACTGTATACAACTGCTCAGTTGTTCCTCAGGTCATAGTTTTATAGCCACTGTAATAAAAGTCATAAGAATAATGGGGGAGTGGGTAGGATTGTAGTATTCTCTCAGTTATGAAACAAGCCAGGTTATCAAAAGAAAAGGCATTAAATTGTGAGATACTGAAAATATTTGGCTCTTTAGAATGATCTACTTTCCAAGGTTTCCTAGAGTTAGAATATCAGTTTGGGTATTGAGAAGCACATGTCTACAAATGACTCATTAAAGATCAGATAATAAAATGTATGACTCAAAGAGAAGGAGGGTTCCTTCTTTAAAGACAATACTAACCTCAGTATTTGGTTAATAAAGATAATATTAACCTTGATTTAAAGGTTTATCTCTATATATAAAAAGTCAGAGACCAGAACTCTGTAATGACCAGAATGACCGGTTGCATGCCCATTGTGGCCAAGAAACCAGCATGATTGGCAGGGGGGAGCACTGGCCAACCACCTGCAGCCCCTCCCCAGGCCGGCCCTGCTCCCAATGGGCCCCCACCACCCAGATCCACCTGAAGACCCTCCTCCTGGCCAGCCCCGCCCCTGATTGACCCCACCCCAATAAGGGGTAGGGCCAGCCAGCCAACCACCTGCAGCCCCTCCCTACAGCTGGCCCCACCCCCAGTGAGCCCCCACCACCCCAATTGGCCTGCAGCCCATTTCCCCATCCAGCCCTGCCCCTGATTGCTCCTCCCTACACCAATAGGGAGCAGGGCCAGCCAGCTAACATCCTGCAGCCCCTCCTCCCACCTGGCTTCACCCCAGATGGGCCCCCACCACCCCGTTTGGCCCCGGGCCCCTCCCCCAGGCAGCTTCACCACCAATCAGCCTCCGCCACACCAATTGTGGGTGGGGCTGGCCAGCTAACCTTCCACGACCCCTCTCCTGGCCACTGACCCACAATTGGCTCCCTCCACCCCTCTCCTGGCCACTGACCCCTCTCCTGGCCACTGAGCCACAATTGGCCCACTGACCCACAATTGGCCCCCTCCACCCCATTTGGGGGCAGGGCCGACCAGCCAACTGCCCACAGCCCCTCCCCATGATCACCCCACCCCCAATCAGCTCCCACCCCAGTCAGGGATGGGGCCTGCCCACCAATCACCCTAGGCTCCTCCCCTCAGCTGGCCCAGACCCAATCAGCCTCAATCAGAATGGGCCCGCAGGCCAACCTCCCACCATAGTCCTCCTCCCAATAGGCCTGCCCTTATCCACCCTGATCCACCCTGATTGGGGCCGGGTCAACTGGACCCCACCTGTGCACAAATTCGTGCACTGGGCCTCTAGTATGTAGATAAAGTAGAATGAAGGTAATTATTAGGGTAGTGTCAGATTCTGCAGAAAGAGCTATATTTGAATGTGAAAGAATTGCAGTGGAGACTATGGAAATTATCTTCTTCTTATGCTTAATCTAGGATGAGCTAAATGGGATGGAGCCCATATCTTATAGAAACTAATTCCCAAGGAGAAACTTCTGGGCCAGTCTTATTAGAACTGACTAAATGTTAGGTACAACGTTTAAAAAAAATCCCTAAACTATACTTTTCCATATGGAAGCTATAAATAATAACTAGAGCTTGAAACTATAAGTCATTTGGATAAAAGATGGTAATAGAACATGGTAATATTTACATGTTGCCTTACGCTTATTCATAAGTATACCTCATTCCTGTTGCCATGGCAGCCAAAATTCTTCATCCTTTCTCATGATAATCCTCTATAGGGAGGGAGGCTCTGCATGACCATAGTTAGTATACTACATACTTTTATCCATTTCTAGTTGAAAATTAGTTGAACAGTTTTTCATTTTCTAAAATTACTCTGATTTAAAGAAAAATTACCTTTAAGGCTATTTTGAACTTCCAAAGCTATGTCAAGAGCATTAAAGGGCAGGACTGGTTCGTTGGCAATCTGCAAAATCACTTCTCCTGAGAGCTGAAAGAGAAAAAAATGCTAGTATTCATATTAAGGGTTTTTGTTTGTTTGTTTTTCATTATTCTATATTCTCTTATACATTCATAGTAGCACAAACACAGGAGATAAAATATACTTTTACACAATCTTTTTTTTCCTTTTAAACCTCTTTTTATTTTATTTTTCTATAAAGAAAAAAGAGATCTCAGTATCTATTTCATGTCTTGGGCTAGTATAAAGAAATATAAATTTGTTTCTCTTTTTTCGGAGCTAAATATTAAAAAGTGTTTCCGTACTTGGGGTTGTAATATTTAAACTTTTAAACAATCCCTTATAAGACAGTTCAGAATGTCTCATAATAAACTAGAGAGGAACTGGAAATCAATATCTGGTCATTGAACTAAGTAAAACTTCAGATAAAATTAATGATTGCAGTATGGTAGCAGCCATCGCAGGTAGAAACTGCAGTTTAACTCTAACCCTGTTGTTTGGCTTAACAATAGAAAAGTTATTCTGATTTTCTGAATTATACAAATCATCCCATTTGATTGAATGACTATCCCATTGATTGTTATCTTACTGGTTTTAGAAAGCACATTCCTCTGTACCTGGGAACCAGGACAGCACAATTACTCTAAATTGCCTCGATGGCTCTAGATAATGAGTTCCTGGCAACTCAGTGGTCTCAAGACCCGAGGGCTCTAGATAATGTGTTCCTGTCAACCCAGTGGTCCCAGATAATGTGTTTCTGTCAACTCAGTGATCCGGAGACCCAAAACTGTAATTAACATGCTTAATTCTGCTTCTGTAAACTGCTTTTTTGCAAACCAGGTTCCTCATTCCAAACCCTGGGATGTAATCAATACCTTTGTGATTTTTGCTTATATAACCCTGGAGCTGCGACCATCTTGTTACTATGAGATTTGGGAAATGACCCCTCAAAGTCCCAGATTGCCATAAATGTGACTCTTAAATTTGACTTCTTGAGGCGTCCGTCTGTGTTTCGCGGGGTACGTTACAACATGATGAATTGATTTTATTCAAAATATAATTCAATAAAAAAATGCCTTTAAAATCTTAGGTATTCTTTCCCTTTATGCTTTACTAAGTCCCTGATTAGTTTTCTAAAATTTATCAAAACTAATAATGTTTATACCACTTCAAGATCAATGTTTAAATTAAATTTTAAAATATAAAATTCTAAATGGCATCCCCAAAACTCATATTTGGAGTTTTTATGCATGTGTATTCCCCACCACAAGACTCCAAAACTGTTTTTGAAAGCCAATATATTCACTATAGCTGAACTAGCATCCCTTAATAGACTGAAGAAGTCATATGCATTCATAAACATCTCAAAGAAACTTCAGATGGGTGCCAAATGCTTTTGTTACTCTCCCTCTTTCTCTCAACTGACATTGAGTATTTACTGGGTCTATATAAATGTCCCACATTTTTTTATAAACCTAAAGCTGGCATACAGTAAAATGTGGCTGAGTTAATGTTATTAATAAACTATTAAATGTTGTTAGTCAGTGAAAATACTGTTTTGTAAAACCACAGAAGGGAAATTGGTACACTAAATTGAAACAGTACAAAACACATAAGAGATATAACGTAAAAGAAAAATATGATGCTAAATATTAAAATCCACATATTCAACAAGGGTCAGATTCCATTTGACATTTCAAAGTTATATTTCTCAATTGTTTACACAATATATATCATGATAAAAATACAATTCAATTTGATATTCTATATGCTTGGAGAAACATATTTCTTAGAAATAAAGAAGGAAACAGAAACTTTTAACATCCCTTTATTTCTTTGAGATATTTTTCTCCCAAATGTAGCAAGCACTTCTTCCCCAATGCCTCAGGTATCTTTTCAGAGTTTTATCACCAGCTTAGTGATCACAAAAATCCTGGGAAAGTGCCTATTCTGATTAGGCTGTCTGCAATAGATTGATATGAATCCTGCTTCTGTTCCATCACACCCCATCCAACTCATGCAAGGACACTGATATTTGGAAATAAATTATTTGCAAAAAGAAAATTTTAAAGAAGATTAAGAAGCACTATAGTTTCTTTTTCCAATTTGCACTGGATAATTGAAACTACAGAACAGACATATTTTATTTACACTTTTGGAATCTGGAAACCACACAAAAGATTGAAATGAAAGAATGGGGAGGGAGGAGAAAGGCGACTTCTCTGTCTGCTGCTGGAGTTGTTTTGTTTTGGTTTCTTAAGAGTCATCTGGCAGCTCAAACAACTGGAATATGAGCCAGTCACCTTGTGTTTTTCTTTCAGAAAGAACCTGGCAACAAATTTTGGGATTTCTAAGTCACCTGGCCCACGGTAGACTGCTTAGACTAAATCGGCTTTATTTGCAGCTGCGTAAACAAGAGGGCTATTTGTGTATGCCTTGCCATGAAGTGAGAGGAGATGAGACATATGCATACACTTCTCACCCACTATGGAATTTAACCTTCTTCAGTCATGCCAGACAACCTTCTTTTATATTTATGCAAGGCCCCGTTCTTTTTTAAGTGTTTTATACCCAAATATCTCATTTCATTATCTTGACAAGCCTAGAGACAGGTAGTGGGGTCATTAAGCCTGTGTTAAAAACATTGAGTACAAGCCTTACTGGGTTCCAGTCTAAGATGATGACATAGGAGACTCCTAATTTAGCTCCTCTCATGAACATTCCAAGTCTACAGCTACACATAAAATAATTCCCTCTGAAAAACTCCAGGAACTAGCTGAGTGATTCCTAGGCTAAAGGAAAAACAAAAACAAAAACACAATCCCACACACATAAAAATGATAAGAAAGTCTGAGACATACTCTGGCCCTAAAACCCACTGCATCCCAGGGACCTGCAATGAGGTAGGAGCTCATAACTCTTAGCTTTTCTCTGAGGAGAGAAGTGTTTGGATACACCATCTAGTGTCCTAACTTTTAAGATTTATATTTGAGGAATAAAAGCCCAAAATACCTAGCACTGAAAGCCATTGGGGCTTGTGTCCACAAGACCCACAACACTATAGCAAACAAACAAACAAACAAACAAAACAGTTCTTAAACATCTTGGGAGGACTCGCTGTGGCTAAGGTTCAGTGCAGAGGCTGCAGGCAAAAAAAAACAACAAAACAAAACACGTCCTAATCTTTCCTTGAAAAAAGTGCTAGCTGCATATATAAAAATCTATAGCCTGAGCGTTAGGTTTCTAATTTAACACACATCTATAGGCCAAATGAAATCCCCTTTGGAGATTGGAGAGAATGGCAAGCGTCATCTTTGTGTACTCCCTCTGCTCTGCTGCAAGTCACTGGAAAGCATCTTGAAGAAAGCCTCCAAAACCCACAAGCAGAGCGTGGAGGACTTCAACAGACACTTGGATATACTCACTGAGCACTGTGACAGTCCCCAAGTCAGCTGGGCGAAGTAGCCTTCTCACCCAGAGTGTGAGTTGGCACCGAGGGGAACTAGAAGGCCAGCCTGGGGTTATGTTTGGTGCCTGTGGTATTTGCTAGAAACATTCTTTACACACACCCTTGTGTCTTCTTCTGAGAGTGCTTTTCAAAGCAGCGTGCCCTCATTCTGGAACTTGATTAAAGTAAGACTATCCTTTTACTCTATTTTAGTTTCTCAGTAGCACATTGAAGATGAAGCTTTTTAGTTTGGACTGGAAACTATTGAGAGTTTAACTATAGATTAAGGTGATTTCTGTGTAAGTGCCACGAAAATAATTTTACCCCCACGTTGCCTCTAACTCATGTTGACAGCCAGCCAGCTGTCTCTGCCTGAATAAACTGCCTCCAGAGGGGGAGCTGCTACATGCAGACCCTCTGGGGCCCTCTATGTACTGTCCTTCCAAGCCCCTCAAGCTTGGGGTTTATGCTGTTCCACCCAGGGCCTGGGGAAGCCACTTGCAGGTGTGTGGCCTTGAGACTGCCTCCTCAGCCTGCCTGGCCAGGGAGAATAGCCACCCAAGGCAAGGATGGAATGAACGCCTCGCCCCTTTCTGAGTTGAGCTGGTGGCAGCCTGCGTCCCCAGGGACCCCATTTCATTCATGTCAAGTGGGTAGCTGCACATCTAGGTACCAAGCAAATACACAACCTCCTTTCAGGACTCCGCCACTTTCCTGAATCTTTTTGAAGGTTGCGTAGGCTGGGGGTCATCTTGTCCTGGCCTTGCCACTTCTCCTTGTTCTTTTTGCTTGTTCTCATGGCTTCCATGAGTTTCACCCGTCCCTCTTTATCTTCTTCCACTTGGTCATACCAAGTTCTGCAAGCCTTTCAGCTTCATAGGCCCCTTTTGGACCTGCTTGTAGGCTTCCATGCAGCTCACCCACAGCTCAGTAGTAAACTCCAGAATATTCTAATCTTTGTTGGTGATAAATTTCTTATAAATATAGTATAAAGGTTATATAACAAAAGTATTACAATAACTATAACCACAATAATATTTTACTGACTATTCAAGATTAAAGAGGTACATTGGGACATCAAAACATAAAGTGTAGAAGATGTAGGAGAGTTAAAATGGAGAGAGCTTTAGTAGGCATTGGAACTCAAGTTCACTTCTGCTTAAAATGGACAATTATAAATATAAGATATTTTATAAAACCCTCATGGTAATCACAAAATTACAAACCTATTAAAAATATACAAAAATAAACAAAAAGAATTCGAAATATACCACTACAGAAAATTATCAGAATCACCAAGGAAGAGAGCAAGAGAAGTATAAAGACACAGAGGAATTACAACAGCCATAAAACAATTAACCAAATAGCAACAGGAGGTCCATAACTATCATTAATTACCTTAAATGTAAATGGAATAAATTCTCCATTAAAAAAGATATAGAGTGGCTGAATGAATAAAAATACAGGACCCAACTATAGCCCGCATACCAGATACTTCATCTTTAAGGACAATAGATCATGTTAGGTCACATGATCTATCATATGTTAGGCCACACAATAAAAGTGTTAAATTAAGAAGGTCCCAATCACATCCAGCATCTTTTCTGACCACAATGGTATAAATCTAGAAACTGATAACAAGAATTGGAAAATTCACAAATATTTTGAGATTTGGAGTGATGCAGGTCTCATTGACTCAGGAAGCTCAAATGTATATCAATGACAATAGTGTTATCCTTGATAACAAGAGCTGTGTGGGGTTCTGAGTGGCTTTAAGAACTATTGGGGTCCTCAGAGGCAAGGGACCAGGGTGGTTGGTGGTGGTGGTGGTGGCCAGAGCTGATGGTATGCTCATGGCTGTGAAGCTGGCTGCAGGTGCCTACATGATGGCAGGGTTTTGGCTGCAGGTACACACACACATTGGCAAGGGCCTCAGCCAGTGGCAAGGGCTAGGGCCAACTGTGGGTGTATGAGCAGCTATGGAATCTACACTGTCAGTGTGCACTTGTCCATTCGCAGGGACTAGTTGCACACCCACGCATTTCGCTGAGGTCCAATGAGAGGAGTCAGTGCCAGCAGCATGCAGGTTTGCACTACAGGGCCAATCTTCAGGTGCACGCAGCAGCACAGGCCTGTGACAGCAGTTAGGACTGGATCCAAGTACACAAACAGCTGTGGGTTCCTTGGCTGTCAGCTCGTACTCATGTGGTTACAGGGGCTAGCCATGGGCACACACACAATAGTAGAGGCTGGAGACAGAAGTCAGGGCCAGCAGTGTGATAGGCACCTGCCCCCAGCCTCTACTGTTATGTGTTGTATTTAAATGTTTAAAGAGTGTTTTTAGGAATGTGATAAGGGAAAATATATACACAAATACATTTTTCTTAAACCTTATGCATCATGTTCCGTTGCCTTGTTGCTTTACATGGAGGTATTTTTATATTTTCTGACTTTGTCACAATTTTTCCCTTACTAGTCCAGAGAGAAAAGTATGTATATTCATTTATTAAACTGTGAGTATCTAGAGGATAGTTATTGTCCCCCTTCAATTATTTTATTTCATTGACCAATATGGTGACATTATCTGCCATAAGGCTTTGAATGAATTGACTAGTTAATGCATGAACAATGTGGTTAGACATAAATAGGTTCAGTAAAGCAATAGCACTGCCATGGTTCTACAATGTAATTTCTTTTTTAGTTACAGGCAGAAACACCCAGTAAACGTGTGATTTCTTCCATTTTATAATTCAAAATTAAAGTAACCATAGTGTATATCTCAAACCTAAGCTGTAAGTAAAACTATCACAGTGGGATTGTTTTATGTCATCAGTCAGACTTAAAATGCAGTATGTCCTACTCTAGGAGGTAGTTCTGTGAGATAATCATAACACCTGTTTATGGGTTAGTGTGAGAAAGAAATTGAGAGAGACTGGGTTGCTATGGCTTGGTGTAACATAATCTGACAGGTAGTAGATGAATCAGGAACCATACCACCAGTGTCTATTGA
This sequence comes from Myotis yumanensis, assembly GCF_028538775.1. Lineage (NCBI taxonomy): Eukaryota > Metazoa > Chordata > Mammalia > Chiroptera > Vespertilionidae > Myotis > Myotis yumanensis. Next base: position 181,838,837 of record NW_027223753.1, read on the forward strand.
GGCTTTATTATGTGATCATCACTGTGATATGAGGAGAAAAGAGAAATATAAAACAGTTTCTTTCCTTAGGACTTATTTTCCTGATAGAGACAAGTCCTACCACTTTTGCACAATTAAAGAAGGAAGTTAACAGTAGAAAATCAGTAAGCACCATTGTTTTTAGTCCACATTAACCACATTATGCAACTATATCACATGCATATATTTTGGGCTTGAGAATCTAGAATGTTAAAAGGGAAAAAATATTCCAAATGAGGAGAATAAAATGTGCTAAAATCTTGGGGCAGAAAGAAGTATAGACTTTCTAGAGAAACAAGAATAAACCAGTATAACTAAAGTGGAGTTCTTGACATGGGAAGTACGTTTATATGTGGTCTGTGGGGTAGGGAGTCAGAAAACCCTCAAACACAACCAAGGCATATGGGCAAGATTCAGTGATCTGTAGGGAGTCCTTCTCACTTCCCTTAGCTTTCAGAACTGAGGCATCATTGATAAATTGTGGTCTGGTGAGAGCCTTCATAATATGGCTTTGTGGTTCCTGGTGCCCTTCAGGCTATTATGTTCATCCTGACGTGACCTGACTCTGATTTATGTCACTTTATAGTAGAAAACTCCTGATTTAGAAACAAATGCCCTGTGGATAACAAACCTCAGGGCAGCCAGCCATGGGCAAGGGGACTCGGGGACCTCAGAGATGAGCAGAGCAAGAGCCCCCTCCCAGACCTCAGGATTGCTTTCCAAAGCTGTGACATCAACAGAGGACAGGCAGCAAGGACATACTCCTGACATACCCAGCCCATTTTCCCAGCAAAAACAGAAATTAAATGTTGCAGAGCAAAATGGAATATAGCCCTAAATACATAAAATGTATGTACCCCTCACATGGCTAAAATCCAGTATTAAGATTCTCATTATCTTTCATCTGGAATATTCCCCCAAATTCCCCAATTGATCTAAATGTCTGCCTCTAACCCATTATCCACTTTATAGCCAAACTATAACACGTTTACTTATTTCAAATAAATTTCTTGTGCACCCCCCAAAACAGACCTGTCCATGCAAGGCTTTTCTCATGAGCAGAGCCAGGTATTGACTATAATTATTAGGTAGTTATATGCTAGAGGATGCTATGAGGAGGTGTACAGGTATCCTAATAAATCTCAGGGTTCGGGAAAGGCTTCTGGGAAAAATTTTCCTTTGTAAGGAAGGCACTGGATAGGCTGTATATCATCCAGGAAAGAATCAGAAGCAGCAGCATATTTGGTGCCAAGCACATGCTCTTACATCGGTTGACACAAGGTTGCTTAGTTGGATTTTGCATATTTTTATGCAACAATAAATTTAAAATATTGAAAATGCATTTTATTATCTGACATCTATTTCATTAAAGTCTCTTCCAAAAAAAGTTGGTGTCTTTGGGTGGAAAGAGCTGGCTGCCCCCTTCCTCCCCCCACTACCACAACAGAAACTGAGCTTTCTGTCATTGCAGACACCACTGTAGGTCTGGTGTGGCAAAGAGGGGAGGCGCTGTTTGTTTTTAAAAGGGCAATTGTACACTAAATCATGCACTTGGTAAATTATCCAAAGTAATTAATCATAGAAAGTTAGAGGATGGATTTAGCAAAGTATATAATAATGCTACAGACACATACATCGAATATGCAAAATGCGGGAAGACAGAAGAGTTCAATGATTTTCTATGTATAGCTTATTTTTAGAGATTGTATTTTCAGAGCATAACACTGGATATTGGTATACACAAAATAATGTGGTTTTAGTTTGCTCTTCAGAAATTTGATAAGACAGTGCTTTAGTAAAGAATAAAGATTGCACCCGTTAAGCAAAGGGTATATTGGTAACAATGAATTCAATTGTATAAGTCAATTATTTATTTAATAGATCAATATTATCATTTTGATGTTAATTGTGAATGTAATTGTTTCCTTCTATGTATACTAGTTGAAAAACCAACAAAAATAAATGAAACCTCTATAGATTTGGCTACCTGGTAAAATGTTATGTGCATATGGAATTGTACAAACAAAGCACACTGTCTAGCTCTGAATTTTCATGATTTCTCTTTTGTTCTTCACACGCTGCTTAGCAATAGACAGCAGTCTTATGGCTCCTTGCTTCTCAAACATTGCAGCATATCCCACAGAACAGCACTGACCAATGAATACAAAAGTTCTTTTTTTTTTTTTTTTTTTTGCTAAAAGTATGACAAAGGGTATTACAGAAGTGCCCTTTTTATCCCCCCCACCCTTCACAAACCCCTGCCCTCCCTTACCCCCCAGTGTCTTATGTCCATTAGTTATGCTTATATAGATGCATACAAGTCCTTCGGTTGATCTCTTACTCCCCTCCCTCCTGTCCCCCAACCCTCCCTGGCCTTCCCACTGCAGTTTGACAATCAGTTTGAGGCAGCTCTGCCTCTGTATCTATTATTGTTCAAAAGTTTGTAATGGTCTTTATATTAAAAGTTCTTAATATTATTATCAAACACCTGTTATCCAGCGTTACATGTAAATGTTTCTACCAGGCAGTCCTATGTTTTACACCAGCTATACTAATTATCAGCAATGTCCAAGTTACCAGTAAGTAACTTTCAGCAAGTCACATTACCTCATCATTCCCACATTGTCAGTAATGACTAGAATATATGTATTTAAAAAAATTTAAATGAGACAATATACGCAAACTATTTAGTACCGGGTATGTTAATATTTTGGGAAAATGCAATATGTGCTTTTACTAAAATATTACAAAGTAGAAAAATAGATATATCTGTTATTATGCATCTATTATACATGCATATTAATATATCTTTTATCAATTTTTATACTATTTAAAAGCTATGTAAGGATTGAACTTTTTTTCTTTCATACAGATGACTCAAGCGTCAATATTGTTTTGGAACTGTGTAGTAACTTTAACAAAGCAACATATATACATGGTCCCATATTTTATATAAACATTAAGTTGTTTCTATATTGTCTTCTCAGAAGTCAGCACATTACTTAACATATGACTTTTCGGCTCATTTTTCTTGAACTTAAAGCTTTGTACCTTATGACAGACAAGTGTCAGTTATGCAAAGTAAGAATCCATGGCACTTATATAGATATCTATAAAACTACATTAGAAAAAATAATAATTACATCTTTGGCCAGACTTTTTCCTACTGTGCCCAGAATCCAAGTGTACTTTTTTTTATTTATTAAAGCTACTAGACCAGCGGTTCTCAACCTGTGGGTCTCGACCCCTTTGGGGGTTGAACAACCCTTTCACAGGGGTCGCCTAAGACCATCGGAAAACACATATATAATTACATATTGTTTTTGTGATTAATCACTATGCTTTAATCATGTTCAATTTGTAACAATGAAAATACATCCTGCATATCAGATATTTACATTATGATTATAACAGTAGCAAAATTACAGTTATGAAGTAGCAACGAAAAGAATTTTATGGTTGGGGGTTACCACAACATGAGGAACTGTATTAAAGGGTCACGGCATTAGGAAGGTTGAGAACCACTGTACTAGACTCACATATTTCAAAACTCATATTAACTTTTGTGTCATCTGTATAGAAGCAAAATAGGGGTCCTTTGCTTACCATCTCTTTTAACTTTATCTCCTTGCCTCATTTTGAAATTTTCTTCTTTTAAACTCTGACTTCATCACAGCAAAGAAAGACAGGAATTACAGCTTAATATTTTATGTATCCTTTTTTACATAGATTATATGAGAAGCAGAAAATGTATTTCAATACTGCCTTGCAGACTGATGACACAAATGAAGCTTATTGATTTTAATGAACTGTCAATCAACATGGAAGGAAGGAAACCATTTAAGCTAAACCTTTAAAATAGCTTTACATATTTATAATAGAAATGATTTGATAACATCTGTAAATATGTTTTTATTTTTAACTATAACTTTTGATCTAAGCATAATACATTTTTATATTTATCCTAGTAAAAATCAGCATTTATTTATAAATTCAAATAATGTCTCAATATAATATTCTGTGTACCTTACAATTATAAAAAATATATCATAGTGTATGCTTCTCTTGAAAAATATATAGTATACCTTTTTACAAAGAAAATTTTTTTGTGAATGCACATTTCTTTATAATAAAAGATACCTGGATATCTAGGTTGAATACTAGATCTAAAGATAAATGCATATTGAAATTACACTTGAAATAGAATTTACTGAGAGACTTGTGTTCTTGATGATAAATAAGGGTATATCATTTTATCCTGCTATACTATTTCTCTTCTTAAAATCTAATTATCCTGGTTTTGTCTGGAACAGCACACAGGCGCAACAATAATCTCATTAAAAAATTATCCAGTCAAATACCTTAAACCAAAAATAAATTTTATGAGAAAGGAAAAAATTAAGATCAATGGGTTATAGATGATATGGATAAGTTCTCTGAATATGACATGGGTACTAAATCATAGCCTGATTAACACATATAATTTAATCATTCTTAAACTTCTTCCATTAATTTAAAACCCTGTAGTCATCATCTAGTAAACCAAATTGCAGAACTTTAAAAAACAAAATAGATTATTTGAATGATGACTCAAAGTATGATTCTCTAATCACTCACCATTATTGAAATGAAGTTGATTTAATTGGACCTGTAAAAGAGATTGCAATTTCTAATCATACCTCTTCTGTAAATGCTTATTATTCAGAGGAGGCCATATGTAGTTTCAAGCACCCTTAATTAAAATGATTGATATGATCTTAGATATATTTTCCCTTGTAGTTACCAAGTTATTCTGGTTTTTCTATCATTTTTTTGTCTTCCTTATTCTGTGCAATGCATAGTCAATATTTTCTTTTTAGCATCAAACCAAAAGAAATTAAAAATTATTCACTGAAACCTACCCTGTTAATCACTTGACTGACATTTCTATATATTAAAGGAAAATTCCAATACTGTATTAGGTGCATACATTTATAGAAATATCAAGAATAATTCTGAGCTGTGTTCATTTTTCAACAATGAAAACAACGGAATCATGAGAAAAATTTCCCTAATCAACTTATTTCCCTGATTTAATATAAATCAAATCTTTTTAAAAAAGAGTATAACTATAAAGAAGACAACAAAATATCCTTTAAACGAATGGTGAGAGTACAAAAATATATATGTATGTAGTTCACTATTTTCATATATATTTGTGCATCTCCCTGGATGTAAATATATAGACACTGGCACATATATAGAAACCACTTACTCATCCCATAGAATTATTTATAGAGAACATATTATTTTCCTGACACTTGTGCTAGGAACTTTATTATTTTAATAAATTATCAATGTCACTCTTAATTTATGGTTACCAATGTCTGTCTAGACTTTTCTACTATTCAACATCATACTATCCTTCTCTATGAAAATTAACTAAATATTAAAACTTTGGTTATCCTATTTCATTCCTCCTACTTTATCTAAGCATAATACCTTTTTATATTACCTACTTTATAATACAGTCTTCAGAGGAAAATATCTTAACTGCCTGAAACCTAACCTACAGTATATCTACCACACCACATCTTTTCTACTTTCATGTTATTTCAATATAAGCAAAGGTTATCATTCTGAAAATATACCTGTTATCACTTTCCTAGATTCCTTCCCTCCCTGCTTTACCAGCGATCTCTCACAGAATTTTCCAACTCTTCCTACAGACTATTTTTTTAAATATATTTTTTTATTGATTTCAGAGAGGAAGGGAGAGGGAGAGAGATAGAAACATCAATGCAGAGAGAGAATCATTGATCGGCTGCCTCCTGCACGTCCTCTACCGGAGATCAAGCCCACAACCCAGGTATGTGCCCTTGACTGGAATTGAACCTGGGACCCTTCAGTTCACAGGCTAATGCTCTATCCGCTGAGCCAAACCAGCTAGGGCCAGACTATTTTTTTTTTTTAAATCACTACTAGATCATGTTCAGATCTCTCCCAACTTTAAAAAGATAATACAGAAAAATAAGCAATAATTCATTTTTCCCTTCCTTATTCCCTAGTGGGCCCAACTATTTAAAATAATTATTATACTCACAGCCTTGATTTTCTCATTTCATAATTATTCCTTCACTCACTGCATCAGACTTCCCAGCATTCTATTGGCACCATTTTGATCATAGTTTCTATAAACTCAGTTTTGATAAATCTAATGACCCTTTGTGGAGCTTTTGGCAAAATATACCTTCTTGAAACACATTTTTTTAAAATAAATTCTGGAACTGTTGCTGCTCTTCCTTAATTCCTCTGCTTATTTTATTTTATTTTTAAATCTCTCCAATACTACTTTTCCGTAAATTTGCACTGGGTAATTTTATTCACTGTCGTTGTTTCTAATATTATACATGAGAACAATTGCCAAGTCTACTATCTCCAGCCCAAAGTCTAGTCTTGAGGTTCAGATAAAATAAAACTCCCCTAGTGAACACCTACTTCTGACTTCAGAGGCACTTCCAATAATATATCAAGAAATAAACTCATCATGTTACTTTTTTTTAAAAGGATGATCTCCATTTGCTAAGTTTCTGTGTTCATCTAACTAGGATACTTTATAATGACTCCAGCTCTGGAGTATTTGGAAAATACTATCCATGAATATGGTTTTACTGTATGTAAAAATCATAAAAAATAGTTATTTGTGTTAGTCCAATTATACACACACAGAGAATAATTATTAGGTAACAAATATTCTGAATTAGAACTATATTTATGAGTAAAATATCATGGTGAGGAAATTATCTGTAATACTAGCTATTTTTAAGGAATCCCAGAGTATAGGGAAAAAAAGATAGGCTGGTCCTTTGTATGGCTGTTGGAGAAATTGGTAGGAACCACCTAAGATATGTAACCTGAAAAATCCAAGCTCTGTCAAGGCTGTACTCAGTGTATAAAAGCTCTGGATAAGCCATTTTAAAATAGAGCAGATACTACCTTGAAAAAAATGCCTATTTTGAGGGGTGAGGAAGGAGGCATGCACATAAGTTTTTCTCTGACATCTGTTTATATGAGACATGTCTGCTCTTGTTCTGTAACTCCAGTCATATTTTCCTTCCTCTCTGATTTTTTATTTTTATTTTCTGGTTATAAAAGGTAGGATAAAGCTAAATTAATAAAACTGTTTAAGAGAGCCATAAACCTACTATGTCTTTATTTTTGGTTCTGGTCCTACTTAGCTTCAGAAGGAAATATGCCCTAAGGGAGAACTATAAAGAATTTTAGTCAGGTTTTTAAATCACTACACACCAATGCTGTTTCTCCTCCTATTTTTCCTTATCTCAGTTCACATTACCACCATCCATCCAGCTTCAATAAGTAAAATCCTAGAAATAACTTTTGACTCTACATTGTCCATTATTCTTACGATATGACAGAGTTGTCAGGCTATTTTGTTTATTGTTCTAACCCTAGCACCTCAAACAGTGGATGCGATAAGTAGATATGCAATAAATATTTTTAAATGAATAAAATTATTTAAATTTCTTGAATCTGATTCTTTCTCTTAATTCATCCTACCATTACTCTAATTCAAATCACCATCATCATTCATCTGGACCATAGCATCTTCTTTTGAACTGGTCTCCCTGGACCCATTCTTGACAATTTCTAGTCCATTTCTCATAGTGCAATATTATAAACTTTTCAAAATACAAGTCTAATACTATATTTTCATTGTGTAAAACTCCAGGACTTTCTTTGTTCTTAGGGTAATGTGTAAACTTATTAACATGCCTTTTTATGTCTTACTTCTCTAGCATTAGGTCTTGAACTCTATTTTGTTTATGTCTTGATGTATATGTTCTAGTCATATTGAAACTTATTTCATTTTTTAAATCCTTACCCCAGGATATGTTTAATTATTTTGGAGAGAGGAAGGAAGAGAAGGAGAGAGAGAGAAAAAAAATCTATGTTTCTAACATTGATCAATTGCCTCTTGTAAGCGCCTCAACCAGATCTGAACCCACAACCTAGGAATGTGCCCCACTGAGAATTGAACCTCCAACCTTTCTGTGTATGGGATGATGCTCCCACCAGCAGAGCCACAATGGCCAGGGCTTATTTTCCTACAGGACTAATTCTCTCTCATCTTCACATTGCCCTTGCCTGAAATATTTTCTTTTTTCTTCATTTCAGTAAATAATTTCACAGCTTCATTTGACACCATTGTTTTCAAATAGGCTTTTCCTGAAAATTGGAATTGGCACATCTGGTGTATTTTCCCTAAGGCCTTCATTTTTTTTTCTATCAAAGCATCAATCACATGTGTTCTAATTTTTAATTTATGTTTATATTTTATAAATGTAATTATAAGCTTCATGTGGGCAAAGGCAAGGTCTGCTTTACACACATATCTTTTGAATTTTAGTATTTCAGGAAAGAGTCTACAACTAAGAAGAATTAAATAATTTGAATAAGTAAATCATCTAATTTAATCCCTGTTATACTACTATAAATGTGAGTAATTCCTCTAAGTTTACATATAAAGAATCTAAGCCTTAGGTCAAGAAAATTATTAAAGGTTTGCTAAACTCAATTGCTATGTGATGTTCAAGTCTTTTAACTACTTCTTAATACTTAGTTTCATCATCTATACAATAGAGATAATAAATCTTATCCTGAGATGGATGACAGTGACTGAGGTGAAAAGGTAAATGTCTAGAGCTGTGATGGGCAAACAATGGTCCACAGGTGAATCCAGCCCTTTTTTTGTATGGATCATGAGCTCAGAATGGTTTCTAAATTTTTAATAGTTGAAAAAACCAAAAGAAGAATATTTCATGATATATAAAAGTTACATGACATTTAAATGTCACTATCCATAAAGTTTCATTGAAACAAATCACATCTATTCACTTACATATTGTCTGTTTGCTGTTTTGTCAGGAGAGTTGAGTAATTGCAACAGATCTTCTATAGCTCACATAGCCAAAATATTTACTTTCAGCCCCTGGTCTAGAAAAATGCTTGTAGGCACTCAGTGGGTTATACTTATAATTTTTAGAATTGTTTTTAATAATAAAAATAATTACAAGTGTCTCCCTAGTCTATGTGACTTATAGCTCATGTATTAGAAAAATGTTGGGTCAATACAAAACTATGATAAGTGCCTTTGTTCTTATTTTAAGTAATACATTATATGCAGATGGTTAAGTAATCAATATTTTTGCTTTCAACAAGATAAACTACTTAGAAATATAGAGAATTTTATATAATACTTATGAGTGCTCTGGAGATGTTTCTCGTGTTTTTTGTTGTTGTTGTTTTGTTTTTTAACTTACTTGCCACGTCTGAGCAATGAATACTTATCACTCAAAGACATTCCTGGAAGATCAGGATCCTGAGAAAGGGAGCCACAAACTGAAGAACTAACTTGAGTAATCAAGATTTGTGGAAAAGCCCGGACTGGGCTCAAACAGGGATTGAAGCCACTCTTCCTTGGATGGTGAGTAGTCTACAAGACTCTAACGGATTCCAGCCTAGAGCTTGAATTAATAGCCTCCTCTGATGAAGTATCATTGTGTTCTAAACATTAGCTTGGCCAAAATCTGATCATACAGAAAACTGATTCTTTGGGAAATATGGAATGATGGATGAGTACCTTCACAAATGAAATATAAATGAGTTGACAAATGAAGCCCTTGAAAACCCCTTTTATACCCCCTTTTTACTCATTGCTGCTTCATGATCTATTGTCATTCATGTTCCCCTGACCTCATCATTCTTTCTATAAATTTGAAATCCAAAAGCTATATAAAATGCAAGATTATTTATGTAATTAGGTTAAAATGCCCTGATAATTTCTTTGCATAAATATGTCCTTTCTTCAAGACATTATCCTAAAACCTTTTTTCAATCCATTTTTTTTTAGGTTACCTAGTGGTTTTGTTTTGAGCTTATTGTTAAACACATTCATGAGGAACAGAGTTGATTTTGAGATGATTTTGTCATGGGTCAAGACAACCCAGATTCTAGCTTTACTTTCCACTTAACTGGCTGCATGACCTTGGACAATTTTTCTTTTTATATCTCAATCTCAGAGTCTTCATTTGTAAGAAGTTAATAATATATAACTTAAACAACTGTTGTGAGTACTCAAATAACATACTATATGTAATATCTAGCATAGTCCCTGGTTCACAGCAGGCAATCAAGCAGCATTAATTTCTTTCCATTCTTCCTTCTCTTCTTATTTCCAGTTGCCTAAAGCACTGGATACATTCAGGAAAACACTTATTTCTAAGTAAGTAAAAAATGGGATCATTTGTAAAAGAAGCTCTGTCAAAGATATTCTTTTGGTAAATGTCAGACCAGAGTATCTAAACTGTGTATATAAATAAGGGAAATGATACTTGATTACGAACATTCTAACTAGGCATATAATTCAGCTGAAAGAGTGCAAGATAAGAGTTGGAATATGACCTTGTCTTGAATTTGTGTTCTGTTGTTTATTTCCCATGTCATATTTGCTCAATAGGCCTCACTCATTTTCCTCTTCTGCAAAATGAAGATAAAATCAACCATACAGGCCTGGTAGGTTGATAAGACATCCTTCCATAATCCCCTCTCTTTCTTCCTTCCCACTCTGTTCCACTGCTTCTTCTCTCCAACTATGCTAGACACAGTTCTCCAGATTAGTAAGGTCCTGAGCCAATGCCTCTGAAACTTTCATTTCCTCCACTGGATGGCTTTCCACCCTAGCCTCTGATTTATCTTTCAAATATTCCTCATCTAGAAGATGGTTATAGCTCTCATTCTTTGAGGTAGAGGAGCTCCTTCTTTCTTTGTTCGCATAGCTAATATTCTGGTATGTTTCCTCATAGTCAGATGAATTTCATAGTTACCAATGGAGCTCAGACTTTGATGGATTCTAGAGTTCATTGAGCTTTGATAACTAAATCCATATCTAGGAGAGTGTTAGCACATAAATATCTTTTTCAAATAAAATGGGAAAAATATGAGCATGCTTAGTAATCTCTAAAGTTATCAAACTATCCCAATTTTAAAGATTTAAGGGAACAAAAGAATAGATCAGTGGAGAGCAAATGGTTGTCTGAGGAAATATTTTGTATCAAGAGTCTGTGGGTAGTTAGGACATATTTGGGTTTTAGATGAAGGACAGAACTAGGAGGAAGTAAAAAAAAAATAGAGTGAAAACAAACAAACAAAAACAACAAAACAAAAATAAATAAAAAACTTTACAGAGCTGTCTGGTTCATATTTTTATTGTATTCTGAAAGACTCTGAAAAATAATGTTAAGCCTATTTGTGTGTTATGAAGATAAGTTAAATGGCTCTAATAAACAAGTTTGGTCAGAAGAGCTCTTGTAAGCATGGCCTAGAAGTTGCTGTTACTAAAAATCATAGAATAGGAATAAACTTTACAGATTTTATCTTCTAGGGACTTTCAAATGTTTTCACCTAATGACCTAGGACAGAGGAAACCTTCCTTCCCACAGCACAGATACTCATTTTCTAATAATAATAGGCTAATAATTGTGGAGTAGTTAGTTTACTGTATACATTCTACTAAACTATATATATATAGTTTGTGTGTGTGTATCCACTATTTTAATCTTCACAATTAGTCTATGAGGCACATATAATTTTATTCCCATTTTAAAGAGAGATAAATGCGGAAAGATAAAATATCTTACCTAAGTTGCATAGTTAAGACAGGTTCAAGGCATGATTCAAGCAAAGACAATTTGGGTGAAGTCAGTGCTTTTAAACTCCATACCAGTGGAACTCCCTAGAGGTCTTGTTAAAGCTCACACTGCTGGTCCCACACCCAGAGTTTTAGATGCAGTCAGATAATTTGCATTTCTAAGATGGCCCTTGGTGATGCTGATTCTGCTGGTTCTCTGGCCATACTTTGAGACCCTGGAGACCACTGCTCCATTCTAGCTCACCATTATGAAACCCTTGTTTGTTTCTGAATCTCATACATTCTGACTTTTATATCTTAGGTATGAGGAAAAAGAGGTCACGGAGCATACTGTAAGAAAATGGGCTGTGGGGACACTTCCCCAATCTGTAACTCACTAATGCTGTGACCTAAGCCTCAGTTTCCACATCTATCAAATGGCTAATACAGCACCCACTTCATAAGTTTACTGTGTTGAATAAGTTAAACAATATGTGTGTATAGTAAGCACATAGTACATGGAAAATATTCAAAAACACATACTCTGTTATGATATAACACTCTCAGCACATATTGTATAACCCAGAGTGAGCCCTCCATAAATTTTTCCTGGGCCCCTTGAAGATAAAATATTTGCTTGAAACCAATCACATGATTAGAGGCTAAAACTGGAGCAGAACACTATTTCACAAAAAAACAGAAATTATTCTAGAGAGTCTTAGGGAGAAACGATTTGGAAAAGGAATAAAATAAAAGCAATTTGATCCTCATAGAGCCACTAGTCATCAAAATTATTTTCTTCCTTAAGCCAAGAGTCCAAATCTATTATTTTGTATTATTTTTCAGTGCTAACAGAATCAGAATATCATTCAATCCTAGGCCTGAACTTCCAAAGGGAACTCAAGAGTCAATTAAATATTTTGATCAACTAATGTCATAATACTTGATATGAATGGACACATTTTAAGAAAACTGATATAAAAATTAAATGTATTCATCATGTCAAGGGAGAGATGTAAAAGAAATATGGGGAAAATATATGGCAGTTGATTTATTTAACTCCCAGTTAGCAATGTAGGTTGAATCATAAAGAAAAAAAAAAGGTACTTAAAGAAAACACTAATTATAGTACATGTATAGTCCAGTTTCTCCTTAGACTAGGCAAAAATACCAAAACTGTCAGATTTATCTCACCTTGGGGAATCTCTAGACAGCTTGATAGACCTGAAGTATTTTATAATTACTCTACTTGTTCTCAAGTTTTAATGATTCACACACACACACACACACACACACACACACACATTGTCTATATTAAAAAAAAAAAAGCAAGCTGTTCATAAGCTGAGAAACCAAGATTCAAGATTCCAAGCATGCTTCTTATTTAGGGTTATTTACAAAAATAATGCTTTGAGTGCTAGATCATTTTGATTATTATTTTAACCCTAGATTAGATAGATCTCTGATGGAACATTTTCTAAGCTTTCAGAAGACAGGTCAATGATGAAGCTAAATTTAATTAAAATAACGTATATACCAGAAAAAACATAGCAAGAATATTACATAGTATACTTTGTGACACTTGTTGGAAATCTCACCTTATTCTAATTATGTGAAACATTTCTAATCCGCTTGTATTTTGTTTTCTTCAATGTGTTCTTTTCATATTTATATACAGAATCTATTCTTCTGGTCTGTGCCAATAATATATATATATATACACACACATATATACATATATATGTATATATATATATATATTATAACAATATATATATTGTTTTGCTGATAATTTAATTCACAATACATAGTTAGCAGGTTGTGGAGGGTAAGTACACAAGATAGGAAAGAAATTGCTGCTTTCCTTTTTTAAAAATATTTTAAAATTATGTTTTTATTGATTTTAGAGAGAGGAAGGGAGAGGGAGAGAGATAGAAACATCAATGATGAGAGAGAATTCCTGAAGGCCCCTAGTGGGGAGAGAGTCCACAACCAGGCATGTGCCCTGACCAGGAATGGAACCATGACCTCCTGGTTCATAGGTCAACTACTGAGCAACATCAGCTGGGCAATTGCTGTTTTTCTTTACTTAAATTTATTTTTTCAGTCATGAGAAAAGTTTTGTTCTTGGAAGCTTTGGGTTTTAAAATTAGGAACATTTTGATAACTTCTATTAGGATCCTGCATGCACTGGACGATAAATACGATTTATTTATTTGATATTTTTAATACTCAGAAACTTTTCTTTTTATTCAAATAGTCTTTGTTACTCTGTATTTTTGCAGGCAGTAATTCTGTTTTAGGTATTTTATTTGAGAGGATATTTTCTCATTGACTTTTATGGAGAGGGGAAGGGAAGAGGAGAGACAAAAAGAGAGAAACATCAATGTGAGAGAGACACATCAATTGGTTGCCTCCCACACTCACCCTGACCATGATCCAGTGAGCTTGCACTGAAGTATGTGCCCTTAACCGGAATCAAACCTAGGACTCTTCAATCTGAGCTCTATCCCCTGAGCCAAACCGACTAGGTATTTTCTTATCTTCAGTAAAGCCTAGTAAACCTTAGACACAGTAGGTCCTTTGTAAAGGTATTTTGATTGAGTGTTTTGGTAACAAAAGTAAAATGAACACTCATCATCTAAGGTATTTGGAAGGAAACCCTAATATTGACCACATCTTCCAGATTCTTCAGTGAAGATTCCTTTTAAAGATATATGGACAGATTGTCAGCTTTGAATAACAGTATCCTTTGTGCTTTGTAACCTGCAGAGAGAAATACAAACTTTGACTCCAGACCTCTATAAACTACTGTTAGAACAGAATTAGAAGATTAGCTTTGTATTTCTTTTTCTTAGTGGAGTTTTATAAGACAATTTATTATCTTGTTAAATGTTAGAACTAGCATGTTTGACATGTTCATAATTTATTTTCTCAAGGGAAAGGACCTCAGAGGAAACTCTAAATAAATATTGGAGATTTGGAGGGTCTAATAAATTTAGCTGAATACATTAACTTTGATGACAGCCAAAGTCCATTATTGAGGAAATTGAAATTTAGATAAATTAGTGTGGTATTCATCTAGTTTTTAATAAGCATAAGATGAAATTGAAAAATATGCAATTTGAAAAAAAAGATAGAAAAGTTAAATGTGTAATTAATATTACCTAAACGTAGAGGTTGACACAATTACAATAATCCCATCATGGTAAGTACATTTTTTTGAAATATAAAATGCAAATGGAAACACTATAAGAAAAATTAGGCTTCAGAAATAATTTTTCTTTATTTCTTCTTCTGCAAACAAATACAATTATTATGTTAATATAGTCATTTTTATTTATAGAGTTACATGGTGTTGGCTTCTGCAGCTGGTCAATGCAGTGTTATATAACTAACATGGTAGAACCAGTCAATTAGCCAGTTGGAGCAGTTTTTTATCCTATTTCTACAAGTGCAGTTCTTCAGTGGAAGATTTCTGGTAAACACATGTTTGAAATCAGCAGCTAATTACATGTACACATGAGACTATCTCTGTAGTGAGAGACTGAATATACAGACAATGTCCAGACCATATCTATAATAATTAAAGGGTAATATGTTAATTAGACCAGACATCTTCTGGACATCATTCCGGATGTCCTTTCTGATGAAGCCAGGCCCAGAGGGAAGCCAGCCCGGGTCCCAGTGCCTGCTGGTGGACAGAGGAGGGAAGCCCAGATCCTGGGTGCTGGAGGGAAGCCAGTGCCGGCAGCCAGAGGAAGGAAGGCCTACACTTGCATGAATTTTTGTACATTGGGCCTCTAGTATAAAAATAAAGCACGGACACACCAAATAGTCCAGGAAGCCAAATTACCACTCTGTAGCAGTCAACCTCAAAACAGCCATATCTATAATAATAAAAGTGTAATATGCTAATTAGACTGGACAGCCCAATGACCTTCCAGATGTCATTCAGGACGACCTACCAGACAAAGATGGGGCTGTGAGGGCCTAGGAAAGCCACTGCAGCTGCGAGGGCTGAGCCCCTTGCATGAATTTTGTGCATCGGGCCTCTAGTTTAATCAATAACTGGCAACTTGTCTAATTTTCCCCACTTCCGATATAAGACCTACCAGAAAAAGTCAACTATGCTCTGCTAACCTACATGGAATGCCATGCTTCTAGTTGGCCCCCCCTCCATGCCTTCAGCCTTCAATCAGGACAGACCTGAAGCCTTCCCTTTTCTCTACTGTAAATCTTTCCCATTCCTCTGCTGGCCTTTGAGCCTCTGTCAAAGGCAAGTGATGGTGGGTGGCTCCCTTGCTATTGTGAGCCCTAAAATTTTCAAGATGGCTCCTCCCTCACACTCCTTTTTGCCATTCCCTTGCCACCAAGAAAAACAATACTGCTTGTTAGACTGATAGACCCAGCACCATAATTTAAGACTCAAACACTGATCTTATATATTTTTACAACAAATATGCATTTGATATAAAAATTTAAAAATATTAGTCAACCTGACCTGAGTTTAATGCAAAAATACAAACAAGGATGAGTTTAGAAAAGATGTTGAAATACAGATTGGAGGTTATTTTGTATCATTTGTAATAATTTTTTCATCCAGGAAGTCAGGAAAGTTGACTAGCATTTTAAGATCACTCTATATGCCCTGGCTGGTGTGGTTCCATTGGCTGGAGCATTCTCCTATACATTGAAAGGTAGCAGGTTTGATCCCTAGTTGGAGCATACATGGGGGGCAACTTTCCTCTCCTCTCCTCTCCTCTCCTCTCCTCTCCTCTCCTCTCTCTAAAATCAATAAAAATATTTTTTAAAAGATTGCTCTTAAAACTACACTTTCTTTTTATATAGCATCCTGTAAGCAATTCTAGGTAGTAAGAGTTCTGACTTTTAAACTGCCCTGTATATTGCAAATTTCATATTCATTGCAAAGAGCAACAAAATCTTTAATACTTATCTTACCCTTCCATAACTTTCAGAACAGTCAGTTACTTTTGCCAGAACAGCTTTCTGTAACTCTTTTCCTAAAGCAAAACCTCTGCCTTTCAGTTAAATTTTCTGTGATAGCCTTTACCACTGAACACACACAATTTTATTAAATCTCATTCATAGAAGTTTTCTGAGCTTTCTGAACTAATATTCTATTGGCCTTATGACACTGTTGATCTTTCTCAATTTAGTTCAAAATATGTATTTCTTAAAAATCTTTGTTGTTGAAAGTATTACATATGTCCCCTTTTCCCCCATTGACCCCTTCTAGCCTGCCCCCAGTCCCCACCCTAGACCTTTATCACACTAAAATATGTTTGAATAGATATAATCCAAAAATAAAATATTACATTTATAATTAAACAAGGTCTTCACTGATTCTATTATTTCTCTCAAAAGAGCTCTGTAGACATAACTGATTACAAATATAAGGGACATAAACTATTTTAGATATGGAAAATCAATATGACAAATTTTATCTTTAAAGCAAAATCCTGCCCTGCAAGCATGGCTCAGTGGTTGAACGTTGACATATGAACCAGGAGATCATGGTTCTATTCCCAGTCAAGGCACATGCCTGGGTTGCAGGCACAATCCCCAGTGTGGGGTGTGCAGGAGGAAGCAGATCAATGATTCTCTCATTATTGATGTTTCTATTTCTCTCTCCCTCACCCTTCCTCTGTGAAATCAATAAAAATATATTTTTAAAAAGAAAATCCCAAAATATAACTTGAAAATCACAAAAGTTTGATATCTCTATTATTCTGACTATAGAAAAATTTTTAGATATTCTGTCATCTTTGAATCTCCTATCCTTTGACATAACAAGTACAACACTGTTTAAAATGTCTTGAAACTAAGTATTAAAGGACTACAACACTGTTTAAAATGTCTTGAAACTAAGTATTAAAGGACTTGGCATTTATCAATTATTTAAAAAGACCTATTACAATAATAACTAGGCTGAGAAAAATCCTATGATATGTATTATCACATGTAAAATATATTTTAATTGTCACTCAGTGGCACTCAGTGAAAACACTTATTTGCTTGTGTGTGTGTGTGTGTGTGTGTGTGTGTGTGATCATAATCCTATATTTAATTAGTCTAGTTCCAGAAAGGGCAAAGAGTGTATTTATAATATATTTAAATGGAATTTACTTCTGAAAGATCAGAGTTTAGGAATATGAGAAGGCTCATGGAGCAGGAATGTCTTATGGAATCTCGGCGGGAGACTACAGACATATCCTGAATGTAGAGCTAACATCCTACACTGCTCCTGAAAAGAGTTCAAGACAAAAGCTGGTGAGTGAGCTTCATGGATCTTAGCAACCAAGGCAGAGAACTTCTTGAGAAAACACTCTTACACCTTGTTGCCTGTCATCTACATAGATAGTAGGAAAACACACACACAAAGACTAAATTAAGAACAATTGTATGTATTGCCTTATGTTAGCATTTATTATCCTCATTGTTGTTTTTGTGGATCCACTAATTTCCTGAATTTGTAACTACTGGATTGAAGACAGATCTTTCTCACAAAAATTTAGCAAAGCTGGAGTCTGGACAGGTTGTCACATTCCTCCCTTAAAATGACCCTTCTTATTCACCACATAACTAAATGATATGACATAAACCAAAGTTGAAAATGTAAAGAAAAGTATGCTTTCAGGAGTCTTTATGGAGTGGTTCTTTACAGAATAGTGTTGAGCTTTACCAGTCATAGACTCTAGAGCCTAACAAAAGTTGGTGCTTCAAGTACTGTCATTATTGAATGCTGTCAGATAATTTTCTGTGCTTCATATTCTTTTTAGCATTTTGATTTCTATCTTGCTGCAGGATTGTAAGTATATAGTTGAAGTAATTTTTGAATTAACAGGAGTCTAGTGCTTCATGGTATTTGAGACCAAATATTATTTGACTTAATTTTCTGTTCTCATGAAGGTTATGAAGCTAGGGATCCTCATATACATGTGGACAAAGGATGATAATGTTGTATCCTCAATAACTGTAACTCATGAAACGTGCCACAAAATACTCAAATGTCCATGTATTTTTATTTTTAATGAATTTCTCTATTCAATATGTAATATCGAAAAGGCTGGCTCTCTCTAATTCTTAAAGGATATGCGAATCCTAATACTCTTTCTAGGTACTCAGAATCAATCTCCCTGCCATCTGTCTTCATAGAGTTTTGCTTGGACTACCTACCTAACTTTCTGTATGCCTCGTCTTATTCCATCAGTGACATTTGCCATCATTTTAAAAATGCAGTTGAGAACTTGGCCATGGGCAGTTAAGATTTACAGGGTTATGAAATTAGAATGGTGGACAGGTGAGTTTGGGAGCCAAATCTTACTTTCAATTCCAGACTAAACCCATAAGTCTAACTCCTTTTCTACATCTGAGAAATAACAACATGCTTTCACAAGCAGTGTTTTGTACAATTTTAATGCTAGCACATTGTCAGGAGTTGTTGAACAGAAAGTGGCTAGTAAACCCTTTCCATTTTTGTGCATGAAAATAGGATTCTCAATCTCCTCCTCTAAGGCTTGGAGAGATTACATCTATTGGCATTCTACTGCTTCTGCATTCCAGCTGCACAAGCCAACAGGGCAGGCAGAGCTACACACTCCAGAGACCTAGCCAGAGCCTCACCGAGATCCACATTCTGAGGCTTTCCTGTCTGGCGTTGGCTTCAGATTGACTGACACATTCAAAATGCTCCCAGGCAGGGTGGAATCCATTAGTGAGTGACAAGTAAGTCACCTCCTTAAGAAAGGATCTCAAGCCCATAATCTGATCCAAGCCAACACATCTTTTCAATATTATCCCCTAGTTTTCCCTTTTATGTCCCTTACACTGCAATTAAACAATTCGTGTGTGTGCCCCCAAAACACATCCTGTGTATTCATATCTCTGTTTTCTCTGTGTGGATTGCCAATTACCTCAATTGTTCCCTAAATTTTTTCTCTCAAGCCCTAACTAAATGGTACCTCTAAATGATCCCCTAAGCTGAGAGGAAAAAGAAAAGACTTCCCCTCCTGAAGTCTCATTTATTTATATTTCCTTATAATACTGAATCGTTTTTCACATATTTCAACTGTGTGTGCCTCAGCTCTCTTTGAGAATACAAATCTCGTCGAAGGAAGACCTATATCTTGCTCATTTTTACCTTCACAGCATCTAGCAAAGTACTTCATAAAGGTGCTCCATAAAACCTATTAAATACATGTTTTAGGATAAGAATTATTCCCTGAGAACACTGTGGACCAGACAAGTTTCCTGTTGGAATTAATTTGAATATTTGTTACTCTTGCTGTAAAACTATGGTCAATCTAGAAAATGTTCCAACATACTGTTCTTTCAGAGGCAGAATTGCAAATATCAAGATCAGACAATGCTAAGAGTAGTGTCATTTATTTTCTATTTTACATAACTAGTGGATGGCCCATTATTAGCTTCATCCTTTGTTTCATTAAAAAAAAAAACACACCACAGGACATTGTATTATCATTTTCATTTCAACAGGGACCACTGGGCTAATTATTACTAATAAAATGTATCAGCATCTATGGTTCTTGTGTACTAGATAGTATTATATGTAGTGATTACAAATAGAAACATATGTAATTGTAATTGTTTATTCCGAAAGGATACTCTAACAATATCTCCTGCACATTTAAATCTATTTTGGAAGTATCATGCCAGTATAAGGAAACATTTAATAAATTATTTTATCATTTTTTTCAGTACCTGTGCTGAAAAGGATGGTGCCTGCTCACTATAGCAGCTTTGATACAAATAAAGAACAAATAGCACTAATTGCACCTGCACAGATCAAAGAGGGTGATAACTGTGCCTACTAAAGCTCAGGGTATGTCACTAGACTAAGAATGCAATGCACTTTTTCAACAAGTATCTATTTAAACATCATTATGATAATCACAACAGATGCTCGAAAGTAAACTTCAACAATGAAATTACAACGTGGAGTCTACAATTTGAGAGTATTTTGAAGGAAGGAGTGGAAAACAGAAAAGTCTCTATTCAAAACCTGAAGGGGTCTTGTTGGAAACCATGGTTTATGTATAATTGAAAAAAGTCACTCTAGATCAAATTGCCTGGGTGTATTGTACAGATTGGATTGGATTATTTTTGCAGGCATTTATACGAGTGGTTCTCAATCTTCCTAATGCCGCGACCCTTTAATACAGTTCCTCATGTTGTGGTGACCCCCAACCATAAAATTATTTTCGTTGCTACTTCGTAACTGTAATTTTGCTACTGTTATGAATCGTAATGTAAATATCTGATATGCAGGATGTATTTTCATTGTTATAAATTGAACATAATTAAAGCATAGTGATTAATCACAAAAACAATATGTAATTATATATGTGTTTTCTGATGGTCTTAGGAGACCCCTTTGAAAGGGTCATTCGACCCCCAAAGGGGTCGCGACCCACAGGTTGAGAACCGCTGATCTATACAGATTTCACCATAAGCACACCACATTAGGCAACGCAAACACAAATGGCAAGCTCCAGAGAGTCTAATATCATTGAAGTCAAACATCTCATTAACAATAGAACATCAAATCTAATTTTGTTTACCAATTACAATGGTGAAAATCTAGTAAAACCTTTACTGACACACTACTGGGAAAGACCTATCAATGATTAATTATTTATCTGGGGAAGACCTATCATTAATTAAATTATTTACTTGAAGAATTTCTATTTCCTTCAAAATATGATAGATGAAATAAAATATTGAAGAGTACTAATTATTTTACTAAATACTGACAAAGAACTCAAAGATGATACCAAAAGATAACCCTTAATGTCAGAATTGTACTTTTCCTTTTTACTATAGACATTTCACAGAGGTGTCCTACAAGTTCTTTCCCCTTCATCTTCAATGTGAATTGCATTCTTACTTCCAGGAAACCACTATGGCATACGAAACAGACACATAGAGACAAGTAGGGAATTCCTCAACAACTCATTGACTATGAATGCCCACTGACATTCATTTCCCCTCCCAGTCAATATGTTCACACCAAAGTTTCACTACTGCTCTCAAGAACATGTGCTGTATATACTATTTTATTTTATTTATTTTATATTTTGACTTCTTAGGCATGTCTATCAATAGAAATAAAATAATTTCCATATTGAAAAAAGGAACTGATATCTATACTAATAAAAGCCTAGGTGGCCCTCATGCCCTCACGCAATACCTTTGATGGCTGCCCCCACATCATCACAAGATGGCCCCCCCCATGTCATCACAAGATAGCCTCCCCAACGTTGTCACAAGATGGCTGCCACAAGATGGATGCCACATGATGGCTTTCAGGGGAGGGCAGTTGGGGGTGATTGGGCTGGCAGGGGAGCAGTTAGGCATCAATCGGGCAGTCAGGGGTGTGGTTAGGGGACAATCAGGCTGACAGGCAGAAGTGGTTAGGGGCAATCAGTCAGGCAGGCAGGTGAGCGCTTAGGAGCCAGTGGTCCCAGATTGTGAGAGAGATCCCAGATTGGAGAGGGTGCAGGCTGGGCTGAGGGACACTCCCCACCCCTGCCCTGTACACAAATTTCATGCACCAAGCTCTAGTTTTTAAAATAAAGAAGTAGATAAACTGAAAGTGAATTAATTTGTAACTTTACATTGGGTCATGTTTACTATGTCTGTTGAAACAAGTGAAAGCTCATTAACCATGATCTAAAATATTATAAATAAATCATGGAATATTTGTTTGAATTAATTAATTTAAAATTATTTTCTCTAACTCACCAAGAGAACTTCTAGACATATCTCTCTTATAGGTTTTGTTTTACTTTTTAAAAATTCCTACAAACCACTATATAAAACATTTCTTCACAGCAATGTTTTTGCCCTTAATTTATTTTTTCTTATGGCATCAGAAGTTTTTTCTAAAAGCAAAATACCAGATTAAAGACCTGGCTGTTACCACACAAATATCAAATCATTGATATTATTAGTGCTTCCCAAAACAGTTGAAATTTTTGAAGTAGCTTATGCCATGGACAAAAGATTGTTTTATAAAAAGAAACAGAGGATAAAAAGGTAATATATGTAATATTCTTATGTTTCATAAACCAGAATCCCACCTCTGGCCACCATGTAGTAAAGAATTAGACTTTGCCTCAAGAGAGGTATGGCTTTTACCTTGGGTCCTGACAGGTAATATCTAAGTCCCTGGAAATCCATGACTTTTAGGAATATCTTCATTTGCCTGAGCACCTTCGGTCCTGCCATATAATCTAACAATGTGAGTTAGGGTAGGGTGGGCATACCAAATAGTCTAACAGTGTGAGAAGTCTGTGGTATCAGCTTGTGGGAGCACTCACTCCTCAAACCCCCACATACTTCTGAATCCTGCTCATCGCGCCAATTTTAGGCACTCTCTTCCTTTATCCTGCTCCACTAAGCCAACTGTTGGGTCTGAGACCCTCTGCCAGGGGCTGGACCTTCTTGGATGCTGGGTGGTAGACAGAGAAGTTGTGGGTATATAAGAGTCTTTAGTGTAGGATCCAGTGGCCATGTAACCATTGCTAACAAGAAGCAACTAAACAAAATAGTTCTTCAAAGCAAAGTCCCCAGGTAGCCGCATGTAGCCACATACCAATTAGGTAACAATACATCTTTCCTACAAAGCAGTAGACTCCTACAATAGGAGCTAGTTATACAGGAGCCATCCCTAGAGCTACAGCCTCACCAAGCAGCCACACCTGCTGGTCAGTGATGCATCTTCCCCATAGTGCAGCCTTGCATAACAGCAGCCTGCCTTCTATAGGAGCAGCCCCACCAAGCAGCCACACCTAAACTGGTTAGTAACAACTTTATACTACTTAGACTACTGAGGCTTCTTTCCAAATAGCGACATCAATCATTTGGGTTATAAAAGGGCATGCTTGCACAGTGCATAGGTCGCTGTGTCCTTGCTCCTGGCATAGTCCTTGGACACCCCGAGTAAGAATCCCATGCTCAGAGTGGCCTTGGACATCTGGCATACTCTGAACAAGGCCTCTATACTCTAATGAAGTGGTTCTTAACCTTTTGGTCACGACCCCTTTGGGGGTCGAATGACCCTTTCACAGGAGTCGCCTAAGACCATCGGAAAACATATATATATATATATATAATTACATATTGTTTTGTGATCAATCACTATGCTTTAATTATGTTCAATTTGTAACAATGAAATTGGGGGTCACCACAACATGAGGAACTGTATTAAAGGGTCTCGGCATTAGGAAGGTTGAGAACCACTGCTCTAATTGGCCGTGGGCATCCGGTGCACTCTAGACAGGGCCCCACACAGCTTAACTTCTGGAGAAGCTGGAGATAGATATGGACCACACAGGTAGTCAATGATGTCTACATAATAGAACCTCAATAAAATTTCTGGACACCAAGGCTCAGGAGAGCCTCCCTGACTGGCAATAGTTTATGCATGTCCTCACACATTATTGATGGGAAAAGTAACACTTTTTATGATTCCTGTGGAAGAGAACAACAGGAAGATTCATACATAGAAGTTTCCTGGATAATGCTCCATGCCTTTATTAGAGTAGGCAGCTAGAAAGATATGAGTTGGGAAAGGCAGCGAGGTCTTGGAGGGATTATATGTAAGATGTGACAATTTAAAAATAGACAGTGGACATGGCAGGCAGGCCCCCATGTGAACAGGAAAGATTCAGAGCCCTCCAGGATGTGGTCTAACTGGTGGCATAGCACCTAAGTGAAGGAGAATTATCGCTTAAAGATGCATTTTTTGAGACATGATGGAGAGGGTGACTTGTTCCTTGCCTAGGAACATCCCAGCTTAAGGGTATAAATCCTCTAAACTCCTAAATATCGGGGCATTTGGGCCAGATGAGTTGCCTGCTCAGGTCCTGAGTGATTTCTTTCCTACAACTAAATTTTTGTCTGCTTTTGCTGTTATTCTTTGTTTCTTGTTTTAATTTATTCCTACAAGCCAGACAAAAACTGGGAGCACAGAGTGCTCTCTCTGGCCAGAGGTTATCTCCGATCAGAGACCCCCTTGACCACCGCTGATACCTCTGTTCCTTTGGCTGATTCTAATCTGTAACCTTTCACTATAATAAAATATCTTTCAGTAAAACCACTTTGGAAGTTCCACAAGTCTTTTAATAAATTATTAATCCTGAGATTGGTCTTGGGGACCCCCAAACCTGTAAGTAATAATGGTGGTAAAGGAATCTTGAGACTACTAATTTGTAACTGGTGTCAGAAGTGAGTCTTTTGGACTGCTCCCTAATTTTGTACTCCCCCCAAAAATAACTAATTTAAACAACAGTTATTAGCAAATATTAATGAAAAACTCAAGAGTAAAGGGAATTTAAGTTTATTTTTTCCCATAGTTCAATGATAGCACCAAAGACTTTTTCCCCCAATATTTCTACTTTTTTTCTCCAATTTCTCAGCTTCCTCTTGACTTTGTGACTGTAAGGTGGCTAAATAATAGAAATCCAGCAGAGGAAGTGTCTTCTCTTCCTACCACAGATTTCTTAACCACAAATAAAAATCTGATTATACCTACTTGGAACACATATCTTTTATGGAAAAGAAAAGCTACTATGGACCCAATACCTTCACTAGTTGAGACCAATTAGATCTGTAGCAAAAATAAATTGTGAGATAAATCTTATGGAATCCTCAGGATTGCCACACAATAGGTTAGGACTGCAATGAATATTGGAAAGATGACTACAATGTCCACTATAGAATTCTATAGTTTATCAAAAATTCATTTATGAACAAAGTTATTTAGGTTTTACTCTAGTAAACATCCACTTCTAGGCCCTATTTCTATGTAATTCAAGATGCAATTCAGAATGATTTATAGTTTTAAGAGAGTTAACAAGTATGCAAACAAGGGAATTCCCATATGAACATTTCAAATTGTCACAAAAGTAAGTTCTGCATATCACAGAAATATAATAATAATAAGAAAACAAACAAAAAAGACCTACAAACATCCTTTTCAGAGAATCCTAGATGAAGATAGAATTGCAGATTTTAAAAATTCATAGGCTGGCTACCTAGCTTGAGATCAGACAGAAAAGACACATAAATAAATGGGAAGAGAAAGAATAGGAGCAGTGAAAGGTCCAGGAACACCAGGTCTCAGAAAGTAGCAGCAAAATATAATTCCTAGAGGTGAAGGCCTTGAAATGCACAAGCTATATTCTTTAAATAACAGAAAATTCCAGTATTGATAAACTTGTTTTAGAGCATATATGAAAAAGGAAAACTTCTCAATTATTTTTGATCCATGTTTAACATTGACTTAAACCTTAAAAAAGATGACACTATAAAAATTCAAGCCATTCTAATTTATGAATGTTGTTGCAAAAATCCCAACTAACATATGGGCAAACAGTAAAATATATAATAAGGATGCACTAAAGGTATTCAGTCTGAAAACAGAAATAGGTCATCATGTTTAGTATCAGCACTATTATTTTTATATGTCCTATAGGAATGAGCCTATACAATTAGGAAAGGGATACACATTAGTTATATAAAAATTGACTAGAAAGATGGAAATAGAAAGATTATAAAATTTAAAAAATAGCCGAAACCGGTTTGGCTCAGTGGATAGAGCGTCGGCCTGCGGACTGAAGGGTCCCAGGTTCGATTCCAGTCAAGGGCATGTATCTGGGTTGCGGGCACATCCCCAGTAGGAGATGTGCAGGAGGCGGCTGATCGATGTTTCTCTCTCATCGATGTTTCTAACTCTCTATCTCTCTCCCTTCCTCTCTGTAAAAAATCAATAAAATATATTTAAAAAAAATTTAAAAAATATATATATCAATTGAAAAAAACAACAACATAAAAATGGGAATTTTGGTAACACCTTTAATGACCGAAATTAATAATTTCATAAAATAAGAAACTCTACAGAGACAGAAATTATATATACTCTAGACAAGTGAGAGTTTCTAGATCTGGTAGCATTTTAAAATAATCTGGAAATTAAGAAAGAAAGATAAATACTTCCAACACATTGGAGTAGGTTTGACGTGTGACCTGGGAAGCTCAATTGAAAGTCTCCCCACAGAAGCTGCATTTTTCATGGAGTTGATGAAAGGGATACAGACACTAAGCTGTATATCTAAATAATTCTGATAGAAATAATGCTTTTTTATTGAGAGCTATATCTTTGACCCAATTCATATTGTAGGTTAGGATACATAAAGTTATGCAGCTGTAAAGTCTTAACCATCTGAGGACCTCATGTAGTATTTTCCATTTCACATTGTTAACAAGTTAAAATATTCAGCTCCTCTATCTGGTGTTTGCCTCCAACTTATTAGATCATTTCCTCCCACCACTTGCCATTCTTACTGCAACAATTGGGAGGAAGAAAGGCAACATTAAAATCCCAATGCTAAGAAAGAGAACAGAGAAGCACACTGCAAGCAAATACATTCTTGGGATTTATTCATTGCACACTTTCCATGATGTAGAAATTTTCCAAATAAACTATGTAATTTGAGTCCAGAATATGTATTTTTATCCCCTTCATATTGCTTATGTATTTTATGGATTGTAGTCAAGAGAAGGGAAGTAGTAATATCAGTAAGTTTTGGAGTAATGTTGGCTGAAGTACCAATCCTATGAAGTACTTCAGGTGACAAATACCTTAATTTTTCTGATCCTTAATTTCCTCACTTGAAAATAACAGTTATTACAGATTGTTTTAAAGATTAAATAAAATGTATGTAAAGTGCATAACTTATTTCCATAACTCAATAAATGTAATTATTACAAAAACATTCAAGCACAAGTATAAAGGCATATTTCAGCATAACAGTTAGGATCTTGAAAAATTACTAACATAAGTGAACTGACGGAGGAGGTATTTAAGATCTTGTAGATAAAATAGAGTTTGAGGACTATCATAATGGAAAATACACACACAAAAAAAATCACTATTTTCACACTGAAATAAAACAATAAAGGAAGCTTGTTAAATAAAATGCTACAAATGATACTTTTATATACACTAAATTATTTATGTAAGTAATTTCCATTTCTCATCCCTCAATTACTAGACACTTTTCTTAATCACCTCTTTCTGTAATTCCAAAGAGATTTTTAAACATCTATTTTATGAAGTTTCAGAAAGTGTGCATATTAAGAGATTTCTCCTACCCATATTTGGCTCTTTATCTAAATGTTCACTGCCTTTCTGATTTTATGATTTAGGGCTCTAGGTCCATCACAGCCCAGAAAGCAATGTGCTTTGAATGGTTGAAATAAAATAAAATGCAAAAACCGCAACAATTCGGAGTGATTTTTATTTAGTATGTTTGGTATAACCAATACATCTTCCTCAAGTTTGCTACATAATAGTAAAGTTATAGAGACACAGTACATGTCTTTTGACCCTCTTGCAACTTAATTTATGCCTCTCAACTATTTTTTAAAACTACATTTTATTGATTTCATAGAGGAAGGGAGAGGGAGAGAGAGATAGAAACATCAATGATGAAAGAGAATTATTGATCGGCTTCCTCCTGCACTCTACACTGAGGAGCTAGCCCACAAGCGGGGCATGTGCCCTCACCTGGGAATCAAACCGTGACCTCCTGGTTCATAGGTGGAGGCTCAACTATTGAGCAACACCAGCTGGGCTCCAGGTCAACTCTTAATAGATGTGGGACTATGGCTTGAATGCCCTGGATATTTTTCTCCCACTTCCTCTATTCCTCTAAACAGTGGTTCTCAACCTTCTGGCCCTTTAATTACAATTCCTCATGTTGTGACCCAACCACAAAATTATTTTCGTTGCTACTTCATAACTGTAATGTTGCTACTGTTATGAATCATAATGTAAATATCTGATATGCAGGATGGTCTTAGGTGACTCCTGTGAAAGGGTCATCCGACCTCCAAAGAGGTTGCGACCCACAGGTTGAGAACCGCTGCAAAGGCACAGTACTCCTGCTCTGTCTGTGACTTACCTTTTATAGTCACAGCCACATTTTTATTTCGTCCAGATACGAGTGAACCACAAGTCATAGTAGGGGTTCTAGGATAAAAATACTCCCAGGTAACATGAAGGACTACAGGAACAGTCCTTCTGTGTGTATTTATATAGTCACAATGTCTGTATTCTCTACTTACATATTTTGTATATAAACTAAAATTCCTTCTAAACCTAATTCTCAGTGCAGGGATATTACTAAAGCCCCAAAGGTGTTTTGAAAGGCATTTTAATATATTTATTTAGTAATGCAATTAATTTTGGTTGGCAATAATTCCAAAAATGGAATTGAGAATTGGAAAGAAAAAGAGAGCTAAAGGTGATAGGAAAAGATGCAAATACTCTTGGAATGTAGCTAGTAATGCCCATTGGGTAAAGGAGCATTTCAAAGTCACAGCCTGAAGCTCGCGGAGATTTTGAAAAAGGCCAGAGTCAGGAATATGAATGTCAGAAGGGCATTTCTCTAAACAACCTCCCTCATCAAAAAGAAAGGAATCATTTAAATCAATTCATCCTGCTAATTGCATTAAGCTGCAAGGGTTTCCTGGTGAAGGTTTGAAGTGGCTGAGAAGAACAATTCTGCATTTAACAGATAACCATGTGATAGTGATGGTTTGACACTCTATACTTTTTAAAAAATATATTTTATTGATTTTTTACAGAGAGGAGGGGAGAGGGATAGAGAGTTAGAAATATCTATGAGAGAGAAACATTGATCAGCTGCCTTCTTCATACTCCCCACTGGCGATGTGCCAGCAACCAAGGTAAATGCCTTTGACCAGAACTTGGGGCCCTTCAGTCTGCAGGCCAATGCTCTAGCCACTGAACCAAACTGGTTAGGGCTTGACTACCATATATTTAAAGTTGCATGTGAGGAGTCTGGTTACTGGTATAAAAACTTGGCATACTTTTGCCCTGACTGGGTTGCTCAGTTGGTTGGAGCATTGTCTCATACACTAAAAGGTTGGGGGTTCAATTTCCAATCAGAGCACATATCTAGGTTGTGGGTTCAATCCCCAGTGAGGGCCAATTGCTTATAATAAATCTCTTTCTATATATATAAACATATTAATATATCTATTTTATATATAGAAACAGATATATAAACATAGCTGTCCCTAGATCTAGATATATACATATTTAGATATGTGAATATCTTTATATTCTTTCTCACTAAATAAACATTCAATGTGAACCATTGATAAGTTATTAGATTATTAAATTTCCTTTGAAAGTATTAGGTTATGCAGATATAGTCACTGGTTATACTTTTTGTTTTAAATTTTGCTTTCTGGAGACCTAGTAACTTTTCATAATTCTCTGGGATACCTATCAACATTCTATCTAGCTGTATTCCAGCAAATACTGGGACATAATACTCAGCTACTGATTTGTATGTTGATTTACCTCGATATCTCTCCTTTTAAATTTATTACATGTTTCTATAAGGGCATTACATATTCAGGTCATAGAGTAATATCACAAAGACTAAATAAACTGTGTAATTTTTTCTCATAATAGAATAAGGGATGAATCCTGGAATTTTAAGGATAAGAGTTATAACAAGGAATTGAAAGATTACAGAAATATGAGTCAATGCATTTCTAATTCTAACTCTCTGATTCATAGATAGATATAAATATGCCTATAAAATGAAAAAAATAATGAAGTAAATATAATAAATTCTTATTTTAAATGAAATTCTATGAATTTATCTTTACTTTCTTTTATTCTGTTTTTTTTTAAATCACCATTTGTCCCCCTTATTTCCTCTTCCACCTACACCCACCTCCCTCTCTCCCTCCCTCTCTCCCATCATCACATTAATTTTTAAAATGTTATTTCTTTATATTTGTGTTATATTTTAACAAACTAAATTTCTGTTACTTTTCCCATTCTCTCTGGAACATGTTTTAGGTAGATATTAGAATTTTGCAATCGATTTCATAAGCTACTATAACTGCACCATTATATTTATTTTGTCTTTATCTTTCAGTACTATGCTCTGGATTCATTCCTGAGTGCTAACCTGCAATTCATTAATTCTTTCTGCAATGGTTTCTTGTCAAATGGAAAATCTTTTGTACTTCTTATATGTCAATGACTATATTTTTATTACTGTCACAATTATTTTTTTGCATTTGTCTACTTTTGACCCATTTATTCTCAATTTATAATAAACATATGTATTATAAAGTTACATAATTTACACATATATTTTCAAATTTATCTTTATTGTTGAAAGCATTGCAGATGCCCCCGTTTTTTCCACATTGACCCCCTCTACCTCACCCTCAACCTGCCTGTAATAAGAGTTATCACCAAAAATAATTTTCATAGCCTATCTATAGGATAAGGCAAACTTTCCAATTATTGAAATCTGCTCTTCTTATTGTCCTGTGAATAACCTTTCTTCCCCTTGAAGCCCCAAGTTGCCTTAGCTCATCCTTACCTCAGAATGTCATATATACCTCATTTCTTTTTCTGTCGCTGAACCTCTCATCTATGGGGGCACGAGGTGTCTCTGACTCTTGCATGTATGTGGAGTTCCCATACACATGCATGCATGTAATTTAATTTGGGTTAGTGTCTCTTGTAGGCTTAATTATTAGACCAGCTTAAAGAAACCTGAAGGGTAGAGGAAATTTTCTTCCTCCCTCAAGAGGTGAATAAATAAATAGAAAGCCTGGGCACATTCTTTTTTAGAGAGCTTTCAAACAGAAAACAAAATCTACTCACTGGAACATTAGATTTTCCTGTGCAGTACAAGTCACCACAGTATATTTTTACTGTAACAATGAAAGCCACTTTAAAGATACTAAACTATCAAAAGAACAAGGCTTTCCTAAAATGTGATGTTAAGGTTTAAATACCTCTGAACTTATAACATCGCAAAGCAATTGCTGTAAACCTCAGGGCACTTCTGAGGTCTTCAAAGCTCTCCAAGATTTGCTGCCAGTGATTATAATTTCATCCAAAGGTAAGGAGAATCTTTTTTCCTCACCATTTTTTTTTTCTTTACTTTTTCAGGCAGGTGAAAATGTGTGTGAAGTCATCCCTATTTTTCTCACCTTTTCCCTCTTATCAACTTGATTCTATACTGTACTATCTGGAGTTGTCCGGGTTCAAGTTCCAAATTCTGTTTCTGCTTATTTATTATATTCTTCCCTGAGAAATCTTTGCTCAAATTGAGTTTCTGAAATGCATGACATAGGCAATTTTCATGGTGAGAAAATCACTAGCAAATACAGCCTTCCCTTATTTCTTCGGCACAGCACTTCATGATGTTAATGGAGCTAGTCATTTGCTTATCATGGGTGAAATAGATTTCATATTGATTGGTTTGACTCAGGACTCCGATTCCGATTAAGATTGCTAAAAAGAACTACAGAATTGTAAAAAAATAATAATAATGTAAACGGAGCCACTTCAAAATGGAGTCTGGTCTGCCATCCAATATAACTGCCTTGTACTGTTTTACTCTTCAAACCTTTGAATGTTAAAATTGGGCAAAATGACCTTTGAACTGAGCCTATAGCAGCACTGTATTACAAATAATTGTTTGCAAAGCTAACAGGAAAGCAGACATTACAGCAACCAGATTGAAAATTAAGGATGTTCTTTAGAATTAGCATCACCCTTTTAGCTTATCTGTACCCACATAAATTTCTCTCTTCTATTTATGTAAGTATTCTCCTTCCCTTTCTCATGAATACCCTTTGCTTAACCTTCAAATCAGAACACTATTTGGGTTTCCCTCTGAATGAGTGTTTCCTGAAAAGCTATTCTTTTGGATCTCAAATAAACACTTGTTTTTTCTCACTTTGGACTTCTATTTTGAGGTTAACATCTAAACCCTCAAGTTAAAAGATGCAGTGATACAATGGCTTACAGACACTTACACTCTGCTACAATTCACAAGCAATTCCATATTATAGGTGATGTTCAAGTTCAATCCCCAAAGAGACTACACAGAGAAGTGAAAGTACAATTTAGAGTAGGAAAAATTACAGTTGACTGCTATAATATTCTTTCTTATTTTAGCATCATCCATATATCAGCCATTAGCCTGTACCTCAAATCTCTTTTTTAAAAGAAACTGTGTTTTATGAAGTATCATCTTTCAAAAACAACAACTAATATCCATAGTAGCAAACCGTCAGCACAATCTCTCTTAGAGCTGATTCTGAAGTTCTGCTTCTGAGCTCCTGGGGTGTTTTCCACTGCTAAATGATATCACAGGTTCAAAAGTACACAGAACGGAGTCAGGGTCACCACTCTCTTCACTTATTTATATTTTGTCAAATACAAAGGTTTAGCAGAATATTGTGTTCCCTGCTAAAAAAAATACTATTTTTTATACTTCTAATGATAAAATAATACATTTTAAGAGACTGGAAAATGCAAAACTAACAAACAGAAAGCCTAGATGGGAGTGGTAGTGTAGGCAGCTAGGAGTTAACAAGAGAAGGGAGCTAGCTACCCTGGCTGGACTTGGTTGAGTCTGGAAATTACACTTACTCAGGCTTTAGTCTGGTTTACAGCTTCAGACTCCCCAGGGGACAGCTGAATCTTTGCCACAGGGACTAACATCCCTCTATCCTCTCATGTAGGGAGGAAGGACTGGCTTTCCAATCTCCCTGAGGTACAACCGGACTATAGTGGGGAGGAGGAAACAATAAAGGGACATTCCTCTGCTGGATGCATGCACAGTAGAAACCAGATGAGGAGGCAACACTTTGAGGCATGTGCAATAGGCGCCAAAATGATGACATAAATAGGTGGAGTCTATCCTGGGAAACCTGGGAGCAAGACTGGATTGGATAGGGCCTATCCAATAGGCAGAGGACCCAACACAAGCCAGGGAAGGATCAGGAAAGAGGTTGGTTACTTTGAAAGAAAGCTTACTCCTTCTCAAGCCCAAGCTAATATAATCAAAGCTTAACAAAGGCCCATCAGGGAAGCACACCTTTGCCCATTCATTAGCCTGTTCAGGCACATTCTCTCTCCACTGTAGCCACGTGGCTTCAAGCATGGACCCCTTGCAGCACAGTGGGCTGGCAGCCACATGGGCCCAAGCTTCTGTGGAGTGCAGCCCAGGAACAGAGACTAAGTGAGCAAGACAGGGACAGAGACTAAGCTTTGGCATGGGCTAAACTGAACTAGGGCAGCTTTGGATGCCCTGCCAATGCCAGGCCAATGGCGCAGAATCTCTGGGGGTGATTCACCTGGGCTAGGTGAAGACAAGTGCAGGCTTCTGGCCCCAGAGACTGGACTTACTCCGAAGCAGAACTGAGCTGAGCCATCTGGTAGTAGTCACCAGGTACCTGGGGGCAATAAGTCTAGTTACTCTAAGTTTATTTATCCTTCAATAAATCTTGCCACCATACCATACACTCCTATGCCTGGGTCCCTATAATGCTTTTCTTGTAACTCTGGAAGAACCCTATTTTCACCAGCAACAGGAGCACATACCTTAGTTAAAACTACAATGTTGTCATTTTGTCATTTAATGGCCAAGCAACCAGGCTCTATCTAACCCTTTGAACCTTCCAAATTCCTCATGAAATCCTTGAGAGGCTGAGTCTTACAGTCAGGTCTAATTTAACTGTGAATATATGGAGACAGCTGAAGACCGCCTACTCAGGTAAAGTACAGCTCTGAGGCAATTACCAGAGTAATTCAAGCAGAAACATTTCCTACTGAAGAAGAGATAATGTTTGCTTGAACTATTCAGATTGGCCATCTGTAACAATTAAATTCATTCACCCTCCCTTCACTTAACTTTGCAAAGGAAGACACAGCCTTGTTGCTATTAAAAATACACACACAAAGCATCTCAAATATTTATTTGTGAGTTAAGAAAATACTCTGTTGATTACTTGTAAAATAAGTTCACAGGTTTAACAAACTGTAGTTTTCAAAGAGTTAGAAGAGGGCTTCCCTGTGGGGGGAAGAGGTTATAAAGATATAAAAGAAGGCTAAACCATAACAATAAGATATTTCTGATGCTCTAAGATCTACGCTCACCCAAATGACCCTACTCTGGGTGAATCTTCTATACACACACAGACACGCACCATTATACCATTTATCAGCCACAAGAAATCCATATTAAAGTTCTAATAAATTTAATGATTTGATAATAATTATGATAATAAGAAAGCCAGTGATCCTTCAACCTTAAAGGCAACAGGCAAACTTTGTCAAGTATACAATAATTCAAAGACCAACAAAGTACTTACAAATCCTTTTAAAGAAAAATACAATAACCACCCTGGCTGGTGTGGACCAGTTGGGTGAGTTTTTCCCGTGTACCAAAAGGCTGCCAGGTTCAACTCTTGTTCAGGTTGTAGGTTTGATATCCAGTTGGGGTGTGGGAGGTAGGCAGCCAGTTGATGTTTTTCTCTCTCTGTCTCTCTCCCTTCCTCTCTCTCTGAAATCAATAAGAAAATAATAATCTCATGTATTTTTCTAGTTTGTGGTTCCAATTCTTTTCACTGTTGTTTAGCTATCACCACCCCCATCCCCTGAAGGCTTCACTCTTACTAAAGCCACCTCCAGGGATTCATCATAGACTCTCCCAAATGTTTCCGCACCAACCAAACCATTAACATAACATTTGCTTACTTGGATAACCAAGATTGAACCAAGGAAAAAAGATTTGATGCAACTTAATTTAGGAGGAGGTCAGAAAGAACCCCAATCTGGAAATAAGTGTGGACCCACTGGGGAGAAACTAGTTAAAAGGAGGAGGAATTTTGATGAGACTCCCAAATTTGAGAAGAATTTTTATGAAGATCCCACTAGATTGGCTAGAATAGCATAAGAGGTGAAAGCACACCAAAGAAGCAAGGACATTTCAGTTAGAGGACATAAATGCCCAAAGCCAATTCTGCACTTCTATGAAGCAAACTAAATTATCAATGTCATGGATGTATCTGCAAAATATAACTTTACTGAACTCATTGTCTCTCAAGCTCGGGGATCTCCAATTACTCCAAACTGGTTGGATATAATTGGAGTAGCTCAGATGGATTTGATCAATAGCCAGAGAGAGAGAGAGAGAGAGAGAGAGAGAGTGCCAACTGAGGAACTGACCAACAGATAAAGCAAGTAGTTGCTGAATACTATAAAACATTCAGCTTGCAGTCTACTTGGGTCTATGGTGGTGTTGCTTCCAAGGGACCACAAGTGTAATTTGGAGAGAGGTTAGTAAATTTGTATTGCAACACCAGGAAGACTGACTTGTAGTATGGGAGAAAATCAACCTGAGAAAAATGACCTACTTTTCATTTGATAAATTATATAAAACTAGAGGCCCGGTGCACAAAAATTTGTGCACTGGGGGGGGGGGGTCCCCCAGCCCGGCCTGTGCCCTCTGGCAGTCTGGGACCCCTCGGGAGATAACGACCGGCTGGCTTAGGCCTGCTCCCGGGAGGCAGAGGGCAGGCCCAATCCCTAAGTGCAGTCCCTTGGTCAGGCTCAGAGCAGGGCCAATTGGGGAGTTGGGGCGCCACCCCATCATGCACAGAGCAGGGCGGATCAGGAGGTTGCGATGCCACCCTCAGTCACGCTCAGGGTAGGGCCGATTGGGGGGTTGGGGCACCGCCCCCTGTCACACTCAAGGCAGGGTCGATGGGGATGTTGCGGCGCCACCCCATCACACACAGAGCAGGGCAGATCAGGGGGTTGGGGCACTGCCCCCTGTAATGCACAGAGCCGCAGGGCAATCAAGGGATTGGGGAGCTCCCCCCATCAGGCACAGAGCAGGGCTGATCAGGGGGTTGGTGCACCTCCCCCTGTCATGAACAGAGCAGGGCAGATAGGGAAGTTGTGGCCCCGCCCTCTGTCACACACAGTGTGGCAGGGCGATCAGGGGGTTTGGGCGCTGTGCCCTGTCACGCTGATCCCGGTGCTGGGAGGCATATTACCCTTTTACTATATAGAATAGAGGCCTGGTGCATGGGTAGGGGCTGGCTGGTTTGCCCTGAAGGGTGTCCTGGATCAGGGTGGGGGTCCCCACTGGGGTGCCTGGCCAGGCTGGGTGAGGGGCTGAGGGCTGTTTTCCAGAAGCGGGTGACTGAAGCTCCCAACCGCTCCTTGTTTTCTTTTTTTTTTTTTATTCTGGGCCAGCTTTAGCTCTGAGGCCTCGCTGCTGAAAACATCGATACAATGTTGCGGTCCGGCTGGCTTTCAGTCCGGCTGGTTTCTGGGGTTTTGTTTAGCTTCTTATTTGCAACATAGTACATAGTTGCTTAGAGTTGCAGCTGAGAGGCCGGCAAGTTAGGCGGGGAACGTTGGAGTCCACAGTCACTGGAGCAAGCAAGCCTCCCTGCTCACTTCAGTGCATAGCTGCCGGCCGCCATCTTGGCTGACAGTTAATTTGGATAAGGATATGCTGATTAGCCAATGGGAAGGGTAGCGGTCGTATGCTAATTACCATGTTTCTCTTTTATTAGTGTAGATGCCTGATATGGAATACTTTAATGTAGAGTGCAACTTGACCAAATGAAGTAAGGCAGCTTGCTGAAGGCTCCCTGAAACATTATATTTGTACTAGAGCCCTGGTGCAAGAATTTGTGCGGGGGGGGGGGGGGGTGGCAATCAGGGGTGGGGCTGGCCAGGGGGAGGAGCTGTGGGTGGTTGGCCAGTCGGCCTCATCCCCTGGTCAAACTCCTGGTCCAGGGGACAATTTGCCTATTAGCCTTTTAGTATATAGGATAAACTGTAGTGCACTAAAGCAAAAAACAATATTTTTCAGAGTGTGGGTACATATAATGACCTAAACAAGAAAGCTAAACTTAATGAAGACCAATGAAATAGATCTGAGTAAAAGAAAAATGAAATCATCATTTTGTGAAACCAAAAAGTGTGATAAGCTTATCAGACAAATGAGAAGAGAATGGCCTTTCATAGGTATCCATGGTGACAGGAGTTAAGACAAATATGACTTGAGTTCTAAATTATTTCCAACATGGAAAAGTTCCTATTATGAGTGCTACAGGTATGATTTCAGATGGCTACCTCTAGAAGATGTAAATTTTTTCATTAATTTTGACTACTCAGAAAGTTGTACTCATCTAATTGGAAGAACTGCTCACAGTACTAAAATACTTTCTTCACATCTATTAACATAAAGCAAGTAAGTGACTTTACTTTTGCTTTCCGAAGCCAATCAAGCAATTAATCCCAAATTGCTTTAGTTGGTCAAAGACAGAGGTTCTGGTCATTCTAGTAGTAGAGGAGGCATGAAGGATGACCACAGCATTATTCACAAAGAAAGGGGTGGATATAGTACTTTTGTATACAAGGAAAATCATAACAGAGGTTACTTTAGTCTGCTTCAGAGAAATTTGAAGGCAAAACCACAAAATGTCGTTTACAGTAGTGTAAATTACATCCGTGCTTGAAAGTCATTTTGTGTCTGTTGGTATACAGACTGGTTTTAGAACTAGTAATTCAACAGAGACTTACCAGAATGGTTATGACAACACTCAGCAGTATGAAATTAGTGTTCCAAATATGTACCTAGTATGAACCAACATACATACGCTAACTAACTGTGGCTGCACTTGTGATTAATATCCAGGGCCAATGGGATATTCTCAGTAAGATTTAGGAAGTTATCAATAGTTTTTTGTTTGTTTGTTTGTCTGTTTTAAATAGCAGAAATAATTGCAATGTAGCAGTATTATAAAC
Organism: Myotis yumanensis; assembly: GCF_028538775.1. Classification (NCBI taxonomy): domain Eukaryota; kingdom Metazoa; phylum Chordata; class Mammalia; order Chiroptera; family Vespertilionidae; genus Myotis; species Myotis yumanensis. Next base: position 181,877,281 of record NW_027223753.1, read on the forward strand.
ACACAAAAAGATCTAAAAGCCAAAGTCATTAATATTTAAAACCAGTTAAATTTGAGATCCAACTCTACTCCCCAAACTCTCTAGTTGTATTGTTATATGGATATGTCGACATAAAGTTCTTGGCAGAGATTTTTATAAAATAAATTCTCGTGACTGATAAAAGTGCACAAACATTGTTTTTCCATGAGTAATATATCATTATCCGTTTTAATTTAGCTTGAAGATGCTGCTTTTATATCCCCTCTACTCAGCAGGCAAAACAATATCTAGTTCAAAATAAGATGGTTTTGAAACATGAAGATGGAATTGTTTAAAGAACCGTGCAAAAGTCTTATTCTTGGAACAGAGAATATAAATGAGCCTTCCTCCTAAAGGGGCACTTAGTATGGGTAGGATAAACTTAAAACTTTATTACAAGAATGAGTCAACTGGACACAGAGTAGACAATTCAGGGGTATTAAAAGGAAAACAATCTGACTGGATCCATGCTTAGAATAAAAAAAAAATGCATAGTCCCACAAACTTCATTAACATTCCTCATGAAATAACTATGGGTTGAAATAGCAAATATAACTGAGATCTAAAGAAGATGACTCACCAGTTTGAATCTCAGTATTTTAAGAAAATTTTTGAAAAATAAAGTAGCTTATACACCTCCAAGTAGCTTTATAAAATACACTTTAAGTAAATTTTCAAAATGTTGTCATATTTGTAAGACCATCAGCAGATGTATAAAATCTAAGAGAGTCACATATCCTTCCAATGTAATCTAAATGAAAAGTATTCTTGATTTTTAAATATTTCCTGTGCAGCTTGAGGATAAAAATGACAGATGTATAGGCCAGTGTTTCTGGACTCATGCCCTTTTGATTGAGTTTTAAGTCCTGCTCTTTTCGTTTCAGTTCAAAGTTCTGATTTATAAATCCTAACCGGCTTTTTCTTCTATTGCCAGTTCAGTCTTTTGAGGTTCACATTTTGTAATGAGCTCCATAAGAGGTTATACAATATTTTTCATGTCTTTTTCTGAAGCTAAAAAAAAAAAAAAAAAAACCACACAAAACAAATCCACCATATTTTCTTTGCCTAGGTGCCAAATGGAAGCAATCATGTTCAGCAGGATTGCAGTTTAAAGGCACTAACGTATTCTTTTCTCCATAGAACCCACAGAATAAGAGGATCAACTTCCCATTATTAGAAAGCTCTCTCTATGAAAGAGAAGCAAAATAAAGCCAGGGTTGGTATTTATGCATACTACCCACTACCTGGCTCTTAGGACTTAGTAATAAGCCAATGTTCCTAGATGAGGGTCACATGAAAATGTATTCCTGGCAGTTTCATCCAAGCACTATTAGGAAGCCAGCACAATTTCTAAAAATGATTAACTCTTGACTCCTGTTCAAGTTCTAATTCAGCAACTTTTTCCTCTCTCATCAATGCCTGTTCCACCAGGCTTTGGTAATTAAACCTATGTTTAAATACTGAAACAGCAGAGTTTCAAAGGTAGAACACAATTATCTCCTTTCGTAACATTTTAATAAAAGAACTCATGTATTAAGAGCTCAGCATCCTAAATTTTTTAAAAAAATAATTTTATGAGAAATTATCTAAGAACATTTTTTGCATTATAACAATATTGTAACATATAGAATTGAAAGAACTTAAGCTCATTAAACAATCATTAGTTTTCAATAATTTATTCCAAAATCTGAGGGGAAAACTTTTTCTAAAATGTTATCATCGCCCCCATTTTAGATAAAAGCTTAAAGTAGGTTGAATTTTGGAGGCACCAAATAGATAATAGTCTTTAACTATTTTTAAAAATAGAAAATAGTAATTTACAGTACATAATTTGATTTCTTCTAATGAGATATTCATTTTATATCCAAGTAATTGTAAAGAAGTTAACTATTATTTTTTCCAACCTACCAACTTTAGAGTCTTCTTTAAATGATTTGTAAAATTGAGACACATATCTCCAGGGAAAGTCTCATGTAAAAGATATCTAGTGATTACTCTTTGGGACAAATAAAAAACCAAGTCAAAACAGCTAAAGACTCACTTATAAGAAAATCTATATATGTAAGTGTTATTAATTTGATCATCTCAACACATAATAATAGCTATTTCATGTTAACATTAATAACACATTTCAGAAATTATCATTAAGAGGGAAGATAGCAGATGCTAGCAATTTAAAGTGAAAAGCACTGTTAGATTCATACAAACAAATACTACTGCTGGACAAGCGTAACCTTTTTCTTCAAATAACTTAGTTTTATATATATATATATATATATATATATATATATATATATATATATATATTCAAAATAGTTCAGAGGTTCTTTTAATTTTCCCCCTCTCCCTTACAAAATGGAATCAACATTTTGTAGAAACTTATAGAAGACATGAAGTAAGGGGGAAATGCTAAAATTACTATTTTAACTTCCTCAGTAAAAATTTCAAATTTACAAGTCCTAAATCATGGGTGAGCATTATAAATTAATTTATTTCTTTAAGACAAAAGTAAAATAATGTTTTCTTGGGAGACACATTTAAAAAATCTTTCTATCATTTAGGATTCAAATTTTATTTTTATTCAGTTTTTGTTTTTTATTTTTTACAACTAGACACCATTCATTACTCAATAGATCGAAATAAGTTTTTATTTACATTAGGGAATATTCACAATTGTTCTTGCATTGCATTAAATTCCTCCAGTGACCTGAAAATTAACATATTTCAAGGGTAGTTTTTGAAAATTGGGCAAATAACCTTTTTTATTTTAACATTCTTCATGTATGTTGCACTTTAAAATAACAATGTCTGTAAAGAAACATAGTGTTTCAAAATGCTGAACAATTTTGTATGGATGTTTTAAAGTGCCTTGAGTCAAAAATAAGCATATTTTTTCATTATTCCATTTAAACAAAATGTATCTTATAGGACTTTTAAAACTCCTGTTAGTGAGAAACAAGAATATTATATAAATTATATAAATATAAAATCTAACTAAACATGTTAGTAATTTTGGTTAAAATGCAAAAACACAATATTAAAAGTCATTGTAATTTATTTAATCACTAGAGGCCCAGTGCACAGATTTATGCACTGGTGGGGTCCCTCGACCTGGCCTGCAGGGATCGGGCTGAACCCGGCTCTCTGACCTCTCCTAAGGGGTCCTGGATTGCAAGAAGGTGGTTCTCAGTTGATGCACCCCAGAATCGGGCTCCCTCCCCTCTGGTTCTGGGTGTGTCACCCGAGAACTGCAGCTGCCAAGTCACCACAGCTCAGCAGCTCCTGCGTTGAGCATCTGCCCACTGGTGGTCAGTGATGTCATAGCTACTGGCTGGTCGGCTGGTAGAACAGTCGCTTAGGCTTTTATACATATAGATTTTTAAACTTTATTTAATAATCTTTATAAGTCAGATGATGAATTCCTATTTTACCTTAAAGTTGTTATTACTGACTTGCCCCCATTTTAGTTGTGGGCATAGACTTTATAGCCAGACAGCCTGGGTTCTAATCCTAGCTTTGCCACTTGATGTATGTGCCTCTCTTTCTTCATCTGTAAAATGGGGATGATAATAATAGAACTTACTTCATGAAGTTGAGGAAATAGACGGATGTAAAGTGAATAGTGCCTGGTACACTTAGGTAGAGTACTAGTAAGCTCTACCTAGGTGTTTGATATTATGATGATTTCATTTTATGTTATTGATTGCAAAATTATTGTCAAGCACTGAGACGGGTGTTTAATACAATAGACTAGGCCTAATGTTTTAAATGAATGGCGCCTTTCATTGTACAATTACTTCATACTGCTACTAATCAAAGATATTTAGGATTTTTTCCTTCAGAGCTGCCGTTAGAGTCAATCTAAGGCAAATACGAAAATCAATCACATTACTCCAAGTACAAACAACATTTCCCAATTTGGCCATTCAATGTGATTATCAGACTTGGCCTTAAAATATTAAAATATTAACATTAATGATGATAACAAAACTTAAATGCACTGGCTATTTTATATGCCACACGAAGCATTAAAAATTTTATCATTATAATCTCATTTGATTAATTTTAACCAGTTTGAAAAATGACTTCATCTTCAGTGAGTAAAGATGCACATCATTGGGCACATTCTAAAAAAAAAAATCATGAAAGCTTTGGAGGTGATTCCAACACAAGTGGCTATAAACAATCTTACATCATGATACAACTTATGTCACAAGTGATACCAGGGCTAAGAAAGACACAATTCTCAGGATGTTGTATATTATTGTATTTCGGTTAAAATAGATTGTCTTATGATGTCAAAGTAATAAGTTATTAATTACCTTTAATTCACATGAAATTCATAACTAACAATGAATAAAACACTAAAATAGCCCATGCTTAGTTTAGGCTATCATTTACTTGCTTCATGAAGTTAGAAGTCCATGACAATAAGAATATATGACAATAAGAAATGCTTTGGTCCTAATTACTTTTAATGAACTATAATAGGATAATTTGTTCTCTAAAAGTTTGGTTAAGTCCCCTAAAGACTTTTTAAACCTGTTTTCCATTGGTTATATGGGAATGATAACCACAAAAATATAATGAACATAAAACATCTAATACAGTGCTTGGCACTTAGTAAATACTTAATAATAATAGATCTTATTAATAAATGTTGGTTATTAACAGTCACAAGATTTGCTTCTGAAAAAGAATATCACAACACAGAGATGTAAGACTGCTTTCTTTTGTTTTACTGCTTTCAAGTCTTTCTTGGTCTTTATCTATTATATTAAATGAAACACTAAGGCAATATGGTCATTTTGTCAAAAAAATTATGTACAGACACTACAGACATTGCTATCAAGGCAATACCTGATGAGGATAAATTTGTTGTTATAAAGGAGACAGCTATGGTGAGAGAGGACTAGAAACCTTATTAAGATTTGCACACAGAAAAAAGTTAATATAAAGCTACAAAAATGGCTTGAAATATCATTTTCTTCCCTCTCAATGTTTCCTTGTATTGTGTGATTGCTGTTATTTATTCTGTGGTCACTTAAATAAGACCAAAACTAATTTATATGTAGTACAACCACAGTTTTGAGACAGGCTCATTTTTGCACTTGAAAAATGAAAATATCTGAAAATGCAGTAAAAGCAGTCTGTAATACTGAAGTAAAATTATAATGCTATTCTTAAGGTTATCATACTAGAGCAAACAATACCTCATAAAAAAGATTTGTGGCGATGGCATAAAACTTATCAAATGCCACAATGGCTCTCTGTCTGATAGATACATAGGCCAAATTTTAAGGGATATTATGACATTTTAGTAACTTGAGCAGCAGCAAAAGTTCTTTGTGAAGAAGAAAGGTGCTAAAAAGACTAAGGTAATCATTTTTCTCTATCTCTCTGGGTAATTATTAGAATAATAAGCTCCAACCAGAGGTCACCTATTGCTTAATGAAATAGTCCATCTGAAGAGAGGCTACTGTAATTCTTAGCAGTGGAAAGAGAGTGTGGTATTAAACCAGTGTAATTATTGAAACCTCATAGTGTGCTGTATAATGTGGGTGCGCTTTCCACAGTGCAGGCTGGACAGTTCAGTATCCAGTGAATGCCCAACAATTAATCAAAAGATACATGAGCTATATTAACACAAATCATCTTTGAATAGAAACCATGGTAGATTTCAAGGGTATCAAAACCAATAAATGTAATACTTCAGACATTCTGAGTGTCCCTCCACAATAGAATCACAGGTAGAAGGAGAAACACATCCTTAAGTCTAACTTCATCATTTTGCAACTGAAAAAAAAAAAAATAGACATCAGAGGTTATGTGAACTCCCAAAGACACCAAAGAATCTTATAGACAAGTGCAAACTAAACTGTACATTTCCTAATTTCCAGTTCAGTGTTCTTCGGGCAGTTAAATCTAGTATTATTTAGCCCAAAGTTATGCTATTAGACCTTGTGACCTACTCTTTCTATGCGAGCATCAGTAAAATAGTACTCTAAGAAACAAAGAGAACAACACCTTAGCAATAGAACACAACCCTGTCCTGGAATTTCAGCCATCCTTTCCATTTGCTCATCTCCAAACCCAGGCAGATAATAAGCCATTTTATAGCTCACAGACAAGGTGATATATTGAACTGTTAAAATGCATGACAACTTGAATCTTTGTTCATCTTTTCATTCTTTGAAACATTATAGTTTGAAATATCTGACTCAGAGAAATTAATCCATTTAATCCCTTCAGACTTTCCCCCTTCTTAAGCACAACCTTCAGTTCCTCAATTTTTTACATAAATGGGAACATTTAAAAACTAAGGGTAGGTACACCATGTAATTCATTTGTCAAAAATTATATGATACTAGAGGCCTGGTGGCAGATTCGTGCACTGGTGGGGTCCCTCAGCCTGGCCTGCACCCTTTCACAATACAGGACTGCTGGCTCCTAACCGCTTGCCTGCCTACCTGCCTGCCTGATCATCCCTAACCACTCTGCCTGCCTTCCTGATGCCCCTAACTGCTCACCTGCCTGCCTGACTGCTCCAACTGTTCACCTGCCTGCCTGATTGCCCCTAACCACTCTGCCTGCCTGATTGCCCCTAACTGCCTCTGCTTCAGCCCCCCATGGTGGCTTTGTCTGGAAGGACATCTGGAATGACATCCAGAAGGTCCTTCAGCTGCCCAATCTAATTAGCATATTACCCTTTTATTATTATAGATTATTTAAACTTTAATTTCCTAAACCTACCTAAAAATAGGATTTGATTTTATATCTACTTACTTATTTATATGAAAATGCAATCTACACTACCAAGGTGTTAAAACTTCCAACTATATGCTGAAACCAATATTTAAAGATTTTATGTTCCCTGGAGTAATATTTCTATGGCTGTATACTTATGCTCCAGGCACTAGCTCTGCTATCTACAAAGCTAAGATAAAGAGTAAAAGAAAATCTGAACTTGTTCAGTGGGCTCATGGTACCTAAGAGTGATGTTTTTCATTTAAATTTCAAATCAGAAGTTTTTCTTGTTAAATTGGTGCCTGGATATGCACAAGTTTTGAGAATGGGCATTTAAAAAACCCTATATCATCTGCTGGTTAGAATAGTTTATTTGGAAAATGTTGCCTCTATATTATCAGTGCTAAAATAGAGATAATGAATTCATATAGCAACTACCATACCAAGTATTTGGAGAAGGTTGTTCTAGAAAGAGTATCTTGTGGATGAATTGGGGAATCTCAGTTCTCTTTTTAGTTCTATCCCCTCACTTCAGACTTTTTTTTTTTTTACTGACTATCAGGTAGGGTAGACCAGATGGCCTCTAAGGTCATTTTCAGCTTTTTCCAAAACACTTAAGTACCATCAAAAACAGTCTTGCATTGTCAAAAAAAAATCCTGGTTTCAGAAAATTTAGATTCTATTCTTGGTACCATCAGTAGTCAGTTTTGTCACTTTGCCTAAGATTTTCTTAACCTATCCAAATTTCAGTTTTTCTCATCTGTAAAATAGGGGTACCATTATCTGCCTACTTCAACTGCTCATTCTGGGCAACAAATATTTGTAAACAAGATAATGTATTAAAACATTTCTAAAATGCTAAGATGCTACCATAATGAACAGTAAAGATATTAATGATGAAATAATGTTAGAATTTATTCTAGCATTAAGATACTAGTACATTGAGAATAAGAAACTGTGATAGAAATACAGAAACAAAACAAATATTTATATTTACAATCTGACTTCCCATGTATTTAGGATTTAACAGCCTAGCTTATAATTCAAAGTTGAATGTTTACAAAGATTTTTAAGTGTTTCTACAAATTCATATTTTTATGTTGGGAAATTATTATATCTTAAGTCCATAAAAATTATTTTGAAGTCATAACGTGAAAAATATATTTACAAGGCTATCCATGTTCAAATTAACTTGTTTATATGTTGACACAAATAACTGGTTTAAAATATGTCCTCATAACTGTATATCCTCTATCACCTTGCATATAATCTTGATTACACCAATTTCATTTTCTTATTGTAAGTTTTGAAATCCACTGAGCTTACATCATGAACTTTGATGGATGAGCTAGACGGTTGTGTCTGTCTAGGCAGGTGTGAGATAAATTGCTGGGCAGGCTATGATCTTTGGGCAAATTACTCTCCTTGACTACAATATATATCGATGAAATGTGTCAGTGTTCATATACACACTTGTCAGTTGCATTACCCAGGTGAGGAAAATACAAGTTAAGGGACCATCAAAATGAAGAGGGAGAAATTCACACTGTCGTAGGAAATTAGTACAGGAACCGTCACTGTAAGCTGGAAATACATGAGATAAAACCTTTGGTAGGTGTTTTAAGGTGGAAAAAATTCAAAAAGCTTAGTGAAACTTAAGTAATTATATCTTTTCATCTTCATTCCTAATTAGTTTTACTTAATACAAATGAAAGTAAACATGACAATAATTTAGAATATTTTAAGTGGGAAGGAAACGGTAAAAAGGCTTATCATTTCAATTTAACAAATTTTGACAACTCATTTGAATTAAGAACTGCTTTGTTCTTGTTTTTCATCTACTAAAAAAAAGGAAACATTGACTCATTAACTCTATTAAGAGATCTTTAAAATATATGAACATTTTGTTCATATCTCTTTCAGCATATGTACCATAATGTGCTCAGGAAAAGGCATTGCTCCAAACAATGAGAATTAAAATAGAAGATTAAAAAAAAAAGACAAAAATGGTCTTCCCTAATGAATTAATTATATTTTTTAATAAAATGATTTATAAAAAGGTTTGGTTCCTTAATGAAAACATGAATTAGTCTTGGATCCAATCATACAGTGTTAGCAAAAATCAGGAGGAAGCCAAATGATTTCCAATAATGTTGTGTTTCACCAAACTAACTCCTGATATTACTGTACTTCCTAAAGCCTAAAAGGGTTATCCTATCCCTCCATTTTACTAGGATATTTTGGGCTAGTGGACTGATATGGGTGCACAAAGACATGATTAGTTAGGAGAACACATGTTCAGGAGAAGGAATTAGAAGCTACCAGAATATTCTATAACACACTAGTTAAAAAATATTTAAAATTCTCCAAGAATTGCTCATTGTTATTGCTTAACAATGTGTGTACTTCCTTATTCTCTATTTTGTTTTGCCCAGATAGACCTTATTCCTAACCACTGGTGAATAATATTATCTCAAAAGAAGACGCACTATCCCACAAAAATCTATAGTACAAATATAACTTTACTTATCTATGTACATTCCTTAGGTCTGATACTCAACTCAAAAATAAGGCATTTTTTCATATTTTTTCTCACATTGGATATTTTTAATATTACAAATACTACCACCCCAAATCAACAAATTTTAGAATCAAAAGTTTTATATATAAAATTATTTATTGTAGTAAATATAAAGTAAATCTTCTAGTTTTAATTTGAAGAAAAAGTTGGACCTTATCTTAATTATGTCTATTTCTAATGCATTTGATCCTTCATAAAAATCACAAAATATTTTTATAAAGAAGAATTTTATTTTAATACTATATAACTACTCTTCATCACAAATAATAAAATAATAATGTTTCTTTTTCTAATTAGTATAAAGATTTAGCAAAGAGTAATGCTTTAAAATTATAAGAGTATCTGATATTCCATAAAAGTAACTTTCCTTGAGGATAATAATTTACCTTACAGCATGAAGAAGATTGATTCTAGTATAACACAAATATTAGCAGAAGATATATATATATATCCTTATTACTATCCCTGGTAATACATGCTCTTATCATATAGATACATGATTAAAGATAGATACATAGACAGACAAAATGAAAAATTATCTTGTTCTAATTCTCCTTTAAACTTCTTAAATCACAAAGGTTATAGAAACCTTTCATATTACTTGGCATTATTTGTGTTGGTGGTAGTAAAAAAAATAATATAGCTATTTCAGTCAAACAAAGCAACCAAAAATTTCAAAGTGTTTTAAAAAGATCTAATATTGCATCGTGATGGGATATTTTTTTCAGTCATTACAAGATTAGTATTCCATGTTCTCTTTATTCCAGCAGACCCTATACATAGCCAGAATTTGTATTTGGCAGTACCCAGCTGAAAACTGAATTCAGTTTCCTTGGAAACATGCTGACTAACACAGCATTAAAAGACAAAGAACCCAAATGATACATACAGAAACGAAGCTTCTCTTTGTCTAGCTAGTTGAATGGAATATTTCAATCTCAAGGCAAATTAAACTTTATAAAATAATAAATTTATTTTAAGAATGTCTTAAGCTTCTAATAAAGACTTTATTAATTAAATTCAATAGCAAATTAAATTCTATTGGACAAAGGTAAATGGTGTTTTTTTTAAGAAAACTATAAAATACTGAATTTAGCAAGGAGACCTACTGATATCTATACTATTTGCTAGATAGTGATCTATCATTCCAATAACTAGAAATGTAAGTAATAGAAAGTCAGGTAAATTTGAGGAAATATGCATGGCCCTTATGTTGCTAATTATCAAGAAATAATAAAGACTTTATTTAGAATACACCTTTAACATGCAACAGGTGAGATGGCCTGGTTTAAAAATCGAACCAAAATTTTAATTTTTGTTAAAATGCTGTGATGAAATGAAACTTATGTTCTACTGTGAAAAATCATGCTATAATCACTGGGAAATGATTAAAGAGTCTCTCAATAAATATATAATATTACCTAGTATTTATTGTTTATTATGTTTGAGATATATGATCTTCACCACAACTCTATTTGGTAGAAACTATTATCACCAATTTGCAGATGAGACACTGAGAGTTTAAAATTCTGAAAGTTGACATGGTGACTGAACAATCGAGTCAGTATTAAAAAATCACATCTGTGCCCAGAGCCTTAACCCTGACACTCTTCAGCCTTAGAATTTGTAAATCTAGAATATAACAAATATAAATGTGTGCATGTACTTGTATTGACCTAGTGTCTTTGGTTAAATAGAATAAGGAAAATGATAAATCCTATGAAAGATAATTATTTGTGGGATGCTCTGTGAAGCATTGCTTTGATAATTCTGAAGTTAAATGAAGATAGATGTACAACTTCATTTAAAAAATAATATGTTCAATTCAAATTGCAATGAATTTTCAAAATAAAAATTGGGTGGGTGCATCTATACATTTTCCAGAGTCTATTTTTCTTATTTCTGCATACTAGAATTATATATATGTAAATCAATTATGAAACTATAAAAAAGCATTTCTGAGCTCAGATAAAATATTGTATCTTATTTCTGCTTTGCAAGAAGAAGCAAAGCTATCATATTCATGTCCTACACTGTCGCATTCTTTACTTGTCCATCTATTAAATCTTTATATATTCTTCTATACCACCTAACCACAATCTCTACTTAAACAGAAAAGAGCAAGGCAAGTGAGCATTAGAGTTTCAATATAAAAAACTAGAGGCCCAGTGCAGGAAACTCGTGCATTGGGGCGGGGGGTGTCCCTCAGACCAGCCTGCACCAGGGCTGGTCCCCCCCAACTGCCCTCGCCTGCAGGCCTGGGTCCCTTCTCAACTGTCCTCTCCTGCAGGCCTGATCACCCCCAACTGCCCTCCCTTTCAGGCCTGGTCCCTCCCAACTGCCCTCGCCTGCTGGCCTGATTGCCCACAACTGCTCTCCCCTGCCGGCCATCTTGTGTCCACATGGGAGCAGCCCTCTTGTGTGTTGGAGTGATGGTTAATTGCATAGTACCTCTTTATTAGGTAAGATAACATATCTCTCTTAATAACCATTAAATAAATTTACCAGATTATTTTTCCTAAAGTCAGATAGTTATCTATAGAGTGATAAGCTACAGTTGAAGAAGCCCTGTGAAAATCTGAAGAGAGCATATTGTGGGTCCTGTAATTTGGGTTGCATAAGCAACTGCAGCAAGTGTAGAATGCATACATGAGAAACACCTTTGAGTTTATGGACACATGATCAAAGGTGATTTCATTCAATCTAGCAGTCCAACTGCAGAGAGTAATCTCAGAATCTAAAATGCTTATGAAATGTTTATAATCAGTCTATTTCCTCCAAAGCATCACAACTTTTGCCTTCAAGGCATGAATAAAAATACATCTGTCCTCCTCAGATACTTATTAGATTGAGTTCTTTGGCAGAGATTGTAACCTTGCAACAGTGGTAAAGACAGTTCTAAAGCACTAATTGAAACCAGTAAATGTGCATTCCTTTCTGATTTGTTCATCAGGTTCTCTTCTTAACCAAATCTCAATCAGTTACCATTTAGAAAACTTTATTCTGTTTACAGGATATCATGACAATTCATTTTACTATCTTCATTCTGAAAACTAGGTAAATATTATAACAAACAATAGTAAAATTATTTTACAAAAATGAAATGCTATGTTTACCTTTTATTTCCCTGATATTTATCGTATATTTGGAGAACTATAGCTGATTTTAGTAACCAATTTACAGTGATTTAGTCTCAAATTAGTTGTTTTATAAATTCATTATTAATTTTCTTAATTATATGAATAATGTGTTCATAAAGACATCATTCTTTAACAATTACTCAGAATACTAGAATTCTAGTGAGACTAAGAATGAGGAAACAAAAGAGGGCCTGATTCCCAGCAGGAAAAAAACAAAAAACCTGCCATTCTGAAATAGATGTCTCTGAACTTCCACTCATATGTCTTAGAAAAGTGGGACAATGCCTGTCTTTGACTCACAATTTTGGCAGAAACAAAAGAGATGGTGGTCAAACACTCAGGTGGTTATTTCCTCTAAAGGAAACTATCTAATATTTAGGCTGAGAAGGTGAAGCATATGAGTGGTTAATAGTATGCTAAACTACAAAAAAATTGGGAGTTGACAGAGCTATAGTATTAACTAGCTTTGCGACTTTAGCCAGATGACTTTAGACAAGCCATTGCAAACTATGTCTCAGCCACCTTATAATGTAAAATTAGGGGATTGGAATGGACAATTTCTAAAGCCGCTTTCAATGGACATAAGAATGCCAGTAGCAAGCCATTTAAGATACACAAAGAAACATATTATTTGCTTTCCTTTTCACATTAATTTTCCTTCCACAGGGAACCAACTGCAAATTCCAGCATCTATAGCAGTCATCAGAAAAACCTTGAAAGTAGAAAATAGGAAAATAATGGCAATCTAAAGCAACATGGCCATCTGACCTGACACTCTGAAGTACTTTAAAAGGGCTTATTGTTATTTTTAATACAACTCCAGTGCCATTTGTTTTATAATACTAAACTCTTAAGTGTTGGTGGGATAAGAGAAAATGTCTCTTTGCTAATGAATGGTTCTGTGATTTTCAAAGTTAATTTTCAAAACATCCTTTTTTCAGCAATCATAAAGAACATACCAGGTTATCCAAGATAAGAAGAGCATATGTGTTCTTCCTTATTTAGGAATAAATACACACATAAACATTATAATAATTTTGCATTATTTGGCTAGATACAAAGACATTTAGATATTTATATATATTATTTATATATGTAATATCTAAATATTATGCATAATATATATTATATATATAGTCGATAAAATACTGAAAAGTAGCATCATACATTAAAGTGATGACCTATCTTTCAATTAAATGGTTTTTCTTCTTCTTTTTTCTTTTCTTCCATTTCCCAATAGTAAAAATGGTATGAGTATTACTATACATTTCCAAACCAGTTTTGATACTGATGTTAATGTACTTGATGCATGACTATAATTCTCCATGTTCTCTAGAGCTAAGATTACAAGTCTTAAAGTTTGTGGCAAAAATATTTTTCACATATCTACTACTGACAGATATTCCTGGAATAAAAATTATTCACATTTTAAAGCATATAACACCATAAAAATCATATATATTTATAGCATATATATCACGCTTTTACAATCACCTATAAAGTCATAGTCAAGATATGATTTTTTTTTTATTTCAAAGATGAAAAAAATGTGAGCAATGATATATTATTACTATGGTACATTTTAACAGTTCATTTCAACTGTGAAGTTCAAAACTCCCATATGGAATATGTGTTTCTGTGGGGTTGGCGGGGGAGGTTGTTGCCAACAAATTTTAAAAATACTCCTTAATTTAAGCTCATATGCAAAATAAAGAACACTGTCTTAAATATTTCACCCAACCTGACATCTGCTTTGTTCTTCACTATTTCCCTCAAATAATTAAAGGCCATGATGATGTCTGGAAAAGCGTTAGTACAGAAACCAGGCTTTACTCTTCATGATTGTGAGAACTCCTTGAAGATTGCTTAGTCCTTCAAAAAGCTATTAGGGTTTAATATCCAAAATTAAACTCATAAAACTTAACAAAAGGAAGATAAACAATCCAATCAAAAATGAGCAAAGGACCTAAATAGACGCATTTTGAAAGTATAAATACAGAAGGTCAAGAGACATATGAAAACATTCTCAAAGTCACTAATCATCCAAGAGATGCAAATCAAAATGACAATAAGGTACCATCTCACACCTGTCAAAATGGCTATCATCAAGAGTTCAACAAATGACAAGTGCTGGAGAGGATGTGGAGAAAAAGAAACCCTCGTGCACTGCTGGTGGGAATGCAGACTGGTGCAGCCACTGTGGAGAACAGTATGGAGTTTCCTCAAAAAATTAAAAATGGAACCCCCATTTGACCCATTGATCCCACTGCTGGGAATATATCCCAAGAAGCCAGAAACACTAATCAGAAAGGTGCACCCCTATGTTCATAGCAGCACAATTTACCATAGGTAAGATTTGGAAACAGCCTAAATGCCCATCAGCAGATGAGTGGATTAAAAAGCAGTGGTACCTACATAATAGAATACTGCACTGCTGTAAAAAAGAAAGAACTCTTACCATTTGCAACAGCATAGATGGACCTGGAGATCATTATGCTAAGCGGAATAAGCCAGTCAGAGAAAGATAAATATCACATGATCTCATTCATTTGTGGAATATAATGAAGAACATAAATTAATGAACAAAAATAGGTCCCAAGACATACAAACATCAATCAGACTGTCAAACCTCAGATGGAAGGCAGGGGAAGTTAGGAGGCGGGGAGTGTAAGAGATCAACCAAAGGACTTGTATGCATGCATATAAGTATAACTAATGGACACAGACAGTAGGTGGGTGAGGGCAAGTGCTGGGGGGTGGGAGTAGCCAGGGAGAGGTCAATGGGGGAAAAAAGAGACATATGTAATACTTTAAACAATAAAGAATTTAAATTAAAAAAAGAAAAAGCTATCAAACAGAAGAGAAGTTATATAATTATCTTCATTATATTATTAGACTAGAGGCCCGATGCATGAAATTCTTGCAAGGGGCTCGGCCCTTGCAGCCACAGTGGCTTGCCTCAACTTTGTCCAGAAGGTCATCCAGAAGGACATCCAGAAGGGCATTCAGCTGTCTGATCTAATTAGCATATTATGCTTTTATTATTATAGATTATTAAAATAAAAAACATACAAACAGGCTAGTATCACAATGAAATTCGAGGTACAGTACCTCATTTCATTGTTTCTGTTCATGAACTTTGATAGAAATAAGGATTTTATGTCATGAGTAATTATGGCAGTCAGAATCCAGAAGGGAGTTTTGCTTCTCAAAAGCAAGTTTCTCTTTGTTTTTGTTTGCTTTGCTTGAACTAGGCTTTTGTTTTTGTACTAGGCATTTAAAAATCTACAGAATAGAAAATGAATTGCATACATTGGTTGTGCAGAATCATATGACCTTATACTTACTGAAAGACTCGTATTTAATATTTGATAAACATTTTAAAATGTAGTAAGCAAGAACCTGAACATCTTATCAGAATGCTAAGAAATGGATTGGAGTTAAAATATATGCATAATGGCATGCTGAGTCTCCATTTTTGGAGGGATAAAAACATAGATCTTAAAAGATATTTTGGACTGTGGGGAAGGACTTTATATAAACTCTTTACAATATTTGAACCCCTTTTTCTGTTATGTTGTTCCTATGTATCCCAAGTAACTATTGTCCTATCTAATTATATAAAAGCCTAAGTGACCGTCCAACTGTTCCACCTTTTGACCATTCCACCAGTAGCAATGACATGCACCAGGGGGGAAATGCTCAACGCACAGGCATGGAAACATGAAACAGACTGTTGAATCTCAGAGGGAAGGGGGGAGTGGGGAGGAGGGGGGAAGAGATTAACCAAAGATCTTACATGCATATTAAAGGTCAGGTGCACAGATTCATGCAGTGGTGGGGTCCCTCAACCTGGCCTGTGGGGATCTGGCTGAAACCAGCAGTCCCACATCCCCTGAGGGGTCCTGGATTATGAGAGGTCGCAGGCCAGGCCGAGGGACCCCACTGGTGCATGAATCTGTGCACTGGGCCTCTAATCTTTAAATAATAAAAATCCTCTGAACTCTTTTTTTTTCTCTAGATTAGCTGTGATAAGAATCTCTCTAAAATGAATTAGAGTGAAACCAACCAGTCACTTTCTACAAATGTTCATGTAAGTAGATTGCATAATTTAATAATTATATGCTCTATATACATTCAATCTCATAATGTTGAATAAAACAACTTAAATCATATGACAAATATTTGACATGAGCTACCTACTTATATTGCCCCTGGAAAGTTTTGATATGTTCATTATACTCAATGTGAAAGTTTTGTTATTGATTTTGTCACTATACTTTGTCACTGATTCAATAATTTTCTTTAATTATCAAGTGAAATGCTATTTAGCTAAAAGCGGTGCAATTTTGAATTAGTAAATGTATGAATTACACAGTATATTAAAGAAATATTTTCCAGGAATGAAAGAAGAAAACACATTTACTATTCAAAGGCTACTTAATCAATACTATAGACATTATAATAAAAACTTCTACCAATAATTTTTAATGTGTATTTTCAACAATCCTGCTGGTGTCATCCATAGTTTAGAGATGAGGTGATGAACTCAGAGAAGTTACATAATTTAGATAAGATCACTCAGCTAGCATGGAGTGGGATCAGAATTTGCCTCCAGGATTTTATGTTTCCAATAGACCAGACATTATGTTCTATCCCATGTTGCAACATCCAGACTCTCATAAATGTACCCTTTATTAGGGCATCTGTCAGGTGATCTGAATGTCAAGGATCTTTCATAAGAGAAAAGAAAAATATTTCACATAAAAAAACAAAAAAAAACACAAACAAAAACAAACAAACACACAAAAAACACTGAGACATAAAAGTCCTTTATGGTAAAGTAATATTTTCAGTGGCTCTCAGCAGACATCAATCACTGACTCTTTGATTTGGGACTTTCCAGTCACCAAAACTATGAGAAAATAAATTTCTGTTTTTTAAGCCACCCAGTCCCTGGTATTTCTTTATGGCAACTAGAGCAGACTATCACACACACCAATGCATTCAGGGCCACTAAGGGGGCAGCTGAGAGCGTGGCAGGTGCCAGGGTTCTAGGGAAAAATATTTCTTCACTGAGGTTCTCAGCAGAGGTTTGGAGTCTGGAACTTCCTCTGAGTAACTAGACTATTTCATATGTTTTCTTTGTCATGTTTCTTTCACAGGATTTCTTAACCATAAAGAAGAAGAATAAACAGTCTTGGATTAAGAGATGATGGTGCTGAGGTCAGAGAACAGCATACAGTGAGTTAGACTATGAAATAAATTGCTGATGTCCTATCTGTAGTTGTGGGCCATTTGTATATATTTTAAAAGAAATTATCTTGTTCTTACATGCATCCAACTAACTAATTATAGGCAAACAAAAAGAATCAAGCTTCTGCCAAAAGAATTAGCTCCAGTAGTCCATAGCAACTTACTTCAGCAGGACAAATGTATTCACTAGTGTTCAAAACACTTAAGTATATTTATTTTCCTGAATCAAATATGTATAACTAGTTTTCCAAAGGGACAACTGAAGAGATAAAGAGAGAAGACCAGTGACCCTAAGCAAATTACTTGATCCTTCTCAGTGGAAAAGTAAAAAAAAAGTTTTATTTTAGGAGTTGAAATTTGTAAAAAAAAAAAAAATAGTTTTTTAAAGCTGCATTGCTTCCATGAGATGCAAAGAGGCTTAGTAATGATGTTTTCAAAATAGAAAGTGTTCAGATATAAGGGATTTCTCTGGAGTATACATGGGTTGGACTAGACATCCAAGAGTAAAATTAAAAGAGTCAGCTGAAATGAATAATACTGTTTGGATTCATTTTCTGGCAAACTGTGGAAGTTTAAAGTGTATGTAACATTAGCACACATTCAAAAGTAAAGTATTCATTATAATTCAACCATGATTAAAATATGGAAGAAAATAGAGACAAGAAAATTATCTGAGTTTTAGAATGCTTCTTTGGAATCATTGCCAACAGGTTCAAAACTCTCGTTCAGCTGTGTATTTTAAATAAGAATAATATCTAGTTTTTTTAAATAGCTTTTAGAGATCAGACATGTTCCTGTTGAGAACTTCTATGCAGATTTATTTGTCAAATAAAGCACTTCGCCATGTCTGCCTTTTATGGCCATTTCTCATTTCTCCAGATGAGAAAGCCAAAGGAAATAGTGAAAAGGGAGAGACTGTCCCAATCTCTCTATAAAAACAATAGAAGTGGAATAAAGATAAGATGGGGCCTATTATAAACTTCTGTACTCCATTTGTCTTCCGTCCACATGCTTTAATTTTTCTATCTCTCCGAAAAGTACCTAAAGCAAATATGCTAAGTCTCCAATATGTGTTTATGTGTACAACTATATTTATGTCCTTTTTTAGAAAATATGTCTTTAATGAGAGAATAGAATCACACAATATTGCCAATACAGGAAACTAAATTATTTCATATAAAAATTAATCCATAGCTATGGATTAGAAGTTTATTGCATTGTCAGAGTTTTTCTACAGTAAAAAATATTACAAATTATATGCTTTCAGCTATGTTTAAAAAAGTCTGATCAAAGACACAGAAAACAACATTAACGTCTATTTATAGTATCCTTTTACTGCAGAGTTCAAAAAGCCTTATTTTATATTACTTCATTCAATCTAATATAATTTTTATTGCATTTCTTCCCTCTGGAATAAAAAAAATCCTGAAAATCATTAAGGTGAAGTGGTTTCTTTTTTATGTGTTTATAAGTCATCTGAAATTAAGTATAATAACAGAGGGTCTTAACTTCAGTGTTTAGACTGAATTTCAAAGGAGAACCTTATTCTTAAAACTTACTTTACACCAGTATTTCCCAAAATATGTTCCATGAAAAACTAGTGTCATTTTGTACATAGCGGTCTCAACAAAGTTAGATAGGCATCCTACATCACAGATTTTCAATGTGTCTGATTTAATAATATGCTTTGTGAATATCCAATAGTGTGGTATATTATATGCAACCTTGTCAAAAATTAATTGACTCCTGATTTTTTTTTCTTTTTTTGCCCAAAGAATCTGAAGTGATTATTGTGCGAGAAACCACTGTGAATGTAACTAATCTTTCATGACTGAGAATGTAGAAGTGATTGTAATAACATTGCCATGACAATTTTCAGTGTAAAAAAATACAAAGAAATATTATTTAAAAAGTAAAACATTGTGATGTTTAAATCAAGGTGGTTATATGAATTTTCCAAGTGCATATTTTCTCATTCTTCCCCTTTAAATTCTAAAAGTAATGTCACCCCATCAATAATGAGCACCTTGGTGGCCAGGTATTACTCTCTTCTACCATTCTTCACTAGAAGAAACCAGATCCTTGGATAAATGGCTCATTCCAAATCTTGGGGAGGGAAAGTAAGTCTGGAAAATTGTGCCAAAAAGCAAAGAAGTTGTCAAAGACCAAGTAAGTGATGTCCAAAAAATCTTAGGACAAAGCTTGAAAGAGTTTGTATTGTCAAAGTTGTGACAATTTGAGCCTCTAATACAAATTGTTTTAATTGATGGAGATACATTGATTCTATAAAAAATGATTAATATATGAAAAACACTTAAAAGGGAGAAAACTGAAAACATCTATTCTTATCATTGAAGGCAGCTATCACATCAACTCCTTCAAAATGTGTGTCAGAAAAAAACGTTATAAGTGCTTTTCATTGAATACTATAGTTTAGAATAACAAAATAGTTTGATTTTTATATGAGAATATCATCTAATAAGGGCAAAATACAACATAGAATCAGAAAACCATCATTTTACAATCTCTAGCAAAACTTGTGATTCAGACAAGAAGCATCAATTATCGTTAAAAGCACTGTGAAGGGTTAATGAATGTAATTTGTGCTGGTCGCCACTATTTCTGTTTCTGCTCTGCTTAAATAGCAGTAATGCTTTTCCCTGTCACCTTGCAGTTAGGCATAGCTTTGTGACCTGCTTTATCCAACGATATATGAATAGAAGCAAGATGTGTCACTTCCAGGCACAAAGATCTAGGAGCCACTGCATATCTGCTCATTTCACTCTTTCCCCACTTTGGCGATTGTAAAGGGTGCACTGATATGGAGATGTAATGCTGAGTCAGTATACATTGGGAAAATGCAGGCTTCAAATTAATAAGACATACTTTTTGTCATTTTAAGCCACGGTGATTTTGAAATTCTTGTTACTACAGTGTAACCTCTCTTTTCATGAATATTATAATGTGGAATTGAGCACTTGATTATGGTAAAGTAACATCATAGATAAGATTTTCTGGCAATGAGGGAAAATGTAACTGCACAATGGAGAGATCATTATTATTCTCATCAAGTAATCAATCTTGGAAGTACTAGTGATGTTGCAACTAGATAAGACATGCTTCTGACGAAATGCAATATGATGTTTACATGTTGTATTCTAGCCCCCCAAAAAAGCAGCTTACACTTAAGAGGTTATCAGGCCTTTAAATTTAATTTCCAGTTGACAGGATAACCAGGGGATAGAGGAATATGCTAAATGACAAATCCAGAAGGAAAAACTAATGACCAGACAGTGACGTATTCTTCCCGCCAGATCTGTGTTGTGTGGGGGAAAAAAAAAAAAACACAGGAAGAAGCTTAAGCAAATGCAATGTGTAGTCCCATATTAAATCCAGGTTTAGACAAAGCAGCTGCAGAGGGTATATGAAAGATAATTAGGAACATCTGAACATGAAGTAGACATCAGCTAATATTAAAGGTTGTTAGGAACCTTGTTATATGTGATATTATTTTGAGTAATTAGAAACAAGTTACTTTTTTGGTTTGTTTTAAATATAGTTTTATTGATTTCAGAGAGAAAGGAAGTGGGAGAGAGAATAGAAACATCAGTGATGGGAGAGAATTATTGATTGGCTGCCTCCTGCATGCCCACACTGGGGATCAAGTCCACAACCCAGACATATGCCCTGACTGGGAAAGGAACTATGGCCTCCTGGTTCATAGGTCCATGCTCAACCACTGAACCATGCTGGCTGGGCAGGAACAAGTTCTTTTTTTTTTTTTTTAAATTATTAACTCTGAAGTACTTAGGAGTCTCTTACTTATAAATATGTAAACACATGAAAAATAAGTCTATAAGTGTCTAACACAAGTTTGATACATGGAGACAGTATCATTTTAAAATTCTGAACGTAAAAATGTGAAATGAAGTAAAACAAAGTTGAAAAGATTAAAACATAATTTACACTTATATTTTAATGATATATGAATTAATTTCAAATTAGACTTCTAGTGTAAGGTTCTATAAATTGAACAAATGTTATTTTATAGCGGTTTCTCTGTCTCACATCCTTCTCCTATTTTCTTTCTTTAAGCATTGTCAGACCATTGAGCCATTTGCTAGTCAGCTCTACTGTCTGATGCTGTTTTCTGCCAAATGAAAATCAATATGATCACCATCATTATTCCAAATAGAGTAAGCATTGATTTTGAAATTTCCCATTTCATTGGTTTTGGAATGCTTCTCATACTGCCTTGGGTACTTCCTTTCTTTTACAAACAATATGATGCATCATGAGGTCCTATTTAATCAACTAACGCTACCCTTCAGTATGATTTATACCATCATTAGTCTTGCTTTCTGATTTTCAATGACATAACCTCCTCCCTTTTTCTAAAACAAGTTGTGCTCCCACTTTCCTTAGAGACTTTAGTTAAATCTTCTCCTTATTTAACTAGATAATTCTTACACATTAGATAAAAAACACCAAACATCACTTTTCCAGGAAAAATTTCCTAGATATCCACAATTAGGTTAGTACACCCCACACCTATAGTTGCATTCTAATAGTACTCTATATTTTCTCTAAGAGAATTAGCATAGTTTGTATTTACAACTATATTTTTATAGTATCTACCTCCCATAGACTCTCCATTCCATGAGGATCATTATTCTTTTGTTTACTGCTGCATCTTTTCAACTAAAACAGTGCCAGACACCTAGAATGTTGTTTATTAAGATTTGCCTAATGGGTATTTTGAGGTTTGACATGTAAGGCAGTATGATAAAGTAAAACAATGGGCAAGTACAGGTTCTTATTTTGTTCACTTCTATATTTCTGGATATATATAGATACTGAGTAGACATTTTGGGAAAAATGAATGGGGTTGGAATTTTGTCTGAGCCCTATTTCAGCTACGTACCTGCTGCAATCTTGATCTTCTGTGGACAGCAAGTAATTATATATAAAATTAGTTGTTTAAACAATAACTTTTAAAAATACTTTCAGCAAAAAACAACAACTTTAAAATGAGGATATTCAATTATTTCTATTGTATTTGATGCTAATGATAGAATATCCTTCTGAGAACAAGTTAACAGTATTGGATGAAGCAAATATTTATTAGACAAATATATATTGCCTTTAATTCCAATCAATATCTCTACAAGGCTTTTGTGTAATTTGACTAATTAATTTTTTACATTTATATGAAAGAACTAAGGGAAAGGAGAACATTCAAGATCGACTTACAGGAGAATTGAGTAGGGACCATGAACTACCATATAGGAGGTCTTATTTAAAATACATATACTAAAACAGTATTCTGTTTGTATACTGATGTATAAACTGACTGAAGAATAAAATTGAAAACCTAGAAACAAACCCATATATATATATATATATATATATAGATATATGACAAATTTTTATTTTATGTCATTGGGGAAGACTGGATTTCTCAATAAATTAGGTAGAAACCTAGAAACTTCACCTCTAACTAAATCGTCATCATAATCATGATCATAATCATCATGGTATATTAAAGATTTAAATGTTAAAAGGAAAATGTAAATATTTATAAAGTAGTACAATAATATCTTCTCAGGGTATGAAATAATTTCTTAAAACCTTAAAATCACTAAAGATAAAGTCAGGAATTACTAACCTAGATTGCACTGAAATGAAGAACAGTTCATAAAAAAATACAATAAAAAATGAAAAAAAAAGTTCAAAATCTGGAAGAAGGTATTTGCCACACATATAACTCACAAGTTCATAGCCAGGATAAATAAATATCTCCCACTGATAATTTTTAGAGAGAGTAGAGGGGAGGGAGAAGAAAGAGAGAGAGAGAAACGTCTATTTGAGAGAGATACATCTATTGGTTGCCTCCCGCAAGCACCTTACCTGAGGCCAACGTATCTGCCCTTGACCTGAATCATGACTGATGCTCTAACCACTGAGTAAACAGGCAAAAGCTGTCTTGTTTCATTTTTAATGACATGTATTGGTAACAAGTAATCTGGCATTTGAATCATGAGAAAGAAGTGTACTTTTCATACTTAAACTTGTATTTCTAAATCTTGGAGACTGACAGTGAATATTTTATATTTTAGTTAGGGTATATGTTGTGATGAACTAAATAATTAAAAGCCATAAATCTGCCTTTATTCTCACTCTTGTTCAGTTTCCCCAAATGATATATCTTTCATCTACTTGTGTTTCTTAAAAATAGTCACATACTTTAGTTTGAAAGTAAAATACTTTGATTTATATGTAAAAGCAACTATATAAAAAACTTGGATTCTAATAACCAGTTTCTAGAGGAGGTGAACATGTTGACAGTTGAGAGAATATAGCCATCTTGTGGCAGCTCTTAAAACTTCAGACACATGGTCCCTAGGCATGGCGACTACATTTGCCAAACAAACTTGGATCCAAAACCTGTTGATGTCATAACCAACTCACTGAAATCAGGATAATCTCCTGGCAGTGACAGTTTGATTGTCCCCAGGTGACTCTGACTGATATGAACGAACTGGATGATGAACCATCTCAGTAAGAGTACCCAAGTCTTTTATCTTGCTCTTTGCTGTGGAAGTAAATGGTAAGAAAAGGTACAAAGGAATCACAGAATGTATCTTTCCTTTCCATTGCCCTGAAATTCGTTACTTGCATCAGATACATGCCCCTATGCCATATAAATTGGTTGACATTTAGGAGTTTTGACTAATATTTTTTTAAATAGATTTCCTATATTTAGATAAAATTTCTTATGATTTAAGATAATGATGAATTATATACTAATTGTACAAATGCTTTGTTCATTTATATATTTACAAACTTTTTTTCATGTTGGCCATGTGTTCTTAAGTTGTTTGACACATATCACTGTTTTCTCAATGTCACATATCATTCCAATGTGACACATTTCTTTTAAACAAATAAAAATGTAATATCTTTATAGGTTCCTAAATTTCCATATCTAATATTTCAATCCCTGAGTCCATGATGTATTATTACTAATATTTGAAGCACTTAAATGAAAATATTTTTAATCACTAAATTGTATTCTGATATTTTTGCTTTGGCCTACATATGACAAGAAGAAATTTTAGGCTTTATAGAAGCTCTTATAAACTATTGCTGAAACAAGGTTTATAGAGTTATATTTGATAGACTGATCATGTATCAAATACAAACAACTTTTAGACTGAGAGATGAGAAATCAAATTGGAGCATGAATAAATGCTGATAGCCAAAATGAAAGCTATTTAGGTTACATAATGTCTCAATATCTGTATGCTTATTTTATTTCAAGGGCAATCATGTAGTATTGGTTAAAATACTGTAGATCAACATTTAAAATAGAGAAAGAGTGATAAGTCTAAATTATATAATTACCACTTGTTCAGTAAACAAAATCATTTAAGCATGAAGTCCTTGGGTAAGTGATAAAATAAAACATTTAAATATCTTTCTACACAGAGAGGCATGCGTTTAGATGTTTCTCACATTGACAAGAATATCATCCCTTTAAGGGTGGGAAGGACATACGTATGTTTTAAAATAGTTGGTATTTTTAACGGTGTCTCATATTTTGAACGTAAGTTATCATCCAAAATATTAGATTTTTTTTTAGTGACTTTAGTCGAGCTTACAGAGCTCCTCACAGTGGGCTTTCTTAAATCAGTGATTCCTTGATGTTTTAAGGGTCAACCACCGCCTTAAGAGTAGAGGCTTATAACTGATGAGCATTTTAGACCCAGGTTGGGCAACAGGTTTATCGAATGTCAAATCCAATCAATTCTTTGTGACTGTCTAAGGCAGCCTTGGGCAAACTACAGCCTGCGGGGCGGATCCGGCCCGTTTGAAATGAATAAAACTAAAAAAAAAAAAAGGCCGTACCCTTTTATGTAATGATGTTTACTTTGAATTTGTATTAGTTCACACAAACACTCCATCCATGCTTTTGTTCCGGCCCTCCGGTCCAGTTTAAGAACCCATTGTGGCCCTCGAGTCAAAAAGTTTGCCCACCCCTGGTCTAAGGTGACAGATGGAGAATGAGCCTGACTCTCATTGTGAATACAGTGATCACCTCTGGATACCTACCTAAGGGGGAGGAAAAATATTTTTTTCCTGAATTCAGTGAGTTGTCTAATCTTAAATCCATTTAATACTTATAGGATGAAGTAAAATTGGGAGTAAATACAGTAATCAAACTCATGTTATAAATACTTCCCATCTGTATTTCACTCTTTTTTCCCCATCTCCTGTTCCCTTTCAGGTGGGTGTAATGACTGGACATAGCAGGGTACATAGCAAAGTATGACCAGAAATTCCTCCATTGTTTAGCACTGGTTTTGCCTTTTCCAAAATACTGATTCTTATTTGAGGACAAAAAGATTGTTATAATTGCTAGCAGGTATGGTGGTTTTCTCTGAAACACTGCTACTCTACAATTTATACTATTTTGCACCAGCCACATATTATGAATGGGATTGACTCCAGTTCCAAGGGAAAGAAAGATCGAACTAAGTTAATTAGGCTAACTTTAACTCCTTTTCCACAGTGATCAGTTTAGGCAAACCAGGTGTAATCTAATTAACACGGCTATTTCCCTGGTCACAAGAATGATACCAATTAAGCTTGAGACCAATTCAGAATAATAAGAAGGGGTGCTCATTTTGCTGGGGTTTTCTAGAGCTCGGCATCAAATCTCTTTGCTTTGACAGAACTATACACAGATGTCCTTCCAGGAGCCCCTGGCAGCATTTTTCCATCGTGGAGGCATTCCACTGGTTACAAGTCCAAGTGGGAGGAGGGCAGAACTGAGGGGATTACAGGTATGGAGCCCTGGGCTGTGTTTGAGCCACTCCTGGAGAATGCAGCTTCTAGAGTTTTCAGTTACATGAGTGACATAGAATTCCTTCGTTTTTATTAAACAAGTTTGCATGTTGGTCTCTAATAAACAGCAAACAAAAGCATTCCAACTAATTTCTAATTTGCACTTATTTCACATTTGAAGGAAATATCTTTAAAACAGTTTACCCCCTTCCTTGCTTTGTAAAAAATGATATATTTTTATTGATTTCAGAGAGGAAGGGAGAAAGAGAGAGAGAGAGAGAGAGAGAGAATTATGAGAGAGAATCACTGATCAGCTGCCTCTTGCACACCCTACGTTGGAGATTGAGCCCACAACCCCGACTGGGAATGGAACTGCAACCTCCTGCCTCATAGGTTGATCTCAGCCACTGAGACACACTGACCAAGCATAACTCTCTCTCTCTTGATGAATTGGGTAACATAATTGAAAGGAGGGGATACCTCATAGGAATAGGACTATAGTTGTTTAATGATTATTCACCCTACTAACTATAGATAAGAGTTTTTCTTACCCTAGGAAACTGGAGGATGTGCTGCAAGAAAAACAGAGCTGTAAAAAGATGAGAGACTGCAGGCAGATGGGTCCATTGCTCAGAAACGAAAATATATTTTGAGATGAGACAAAGGGCATTATGCACTTTGATTTGGTTGCTGTGCGTGGACCCTGAGCCCCTCTGGGAGTTTGTCTCAGGAATGCTGCCCATTGAACTGGCCAGAGCTGGGTTTTAACATCATTGAAAATTAACTAACTTGTTACTGGATTTCAAGATCTTGGAAGGAGACACACAGACCATGGACCCGCCGCCATTTTCCTGGCCCCCTTCCCCCTTGCATGCACCCTTTCTTCTTTATCCCCCTCTAATCTGCAGGCTAGTAGGAGGTGGAGATCATCTTTTCAGGGTGACCTACTGCTCTCCCTATACAGCCTGCATTTTTTTAATAAACACTCATATATGACTTAACCCTATCTCTGCTTAATTTGGCTCAAGTAATGACAGGCGACCTCGGACCCATTTTATCCAGTTTCATTATTATGATTGTACATTACTTTTTTATTTCAAAATGCAAAAATGTTACTATTTGAAACTTCACTAAATGGTTTTAGGACACTTTAATTTCAAGTGTAATGAGGTTAAGTAGACATTAATAAATAAACCTTAATTTAGTGCAAATAAATATTGCTTTTCTAGTATATTTCAAACAAATTTTTTGTTTGATTTCTTCAAATTTAATTCTTGATCAGTTACTAAAATTCAATTCAATATCATAAAACTATTCATATTTTTGGAATACATTGATTCTATCCTAAAATGCCATTTTTATGTGAGCTTTTCAAGAGAGACATTGCACAATTCAAATGTTGACTATAATAGATGTTTTTAAAAATATGCAATTTTGAATAGTTTTTATGTCACTCTGACAGCAGCAAAATATACAAGTCCAAAGATTTTTTTTTTTAAGTATTGACATTCAGGTTTTTCTGGAAAAGAATACACACACACACCTATATATCTATATCTATATCTATATCTATATCTATATCTATATCTATATCTATATCTATATCCATCTATATCTATATCCATCTATATCTATATATCTATATATCTATATATCTATATATCTATATATCTATATCTATCTATCTATCTATCTATCTATCTATCTATATCATCTATTATTTAGGGCTTTCCAATGAATAAATAATTCTGAGAGAGATTAACACTGAAATTTTGTATTATGGATTACTTTATGCCACATGACATGTGTGTGTCTGGGTGTGTGTGTGTGTGTGTGTGTGTGTTCGTGTGTTTAAGGGGAACTTTTTTATATTCACTTATATTCACTCATGAGGGCAGTGCAAACAGTACCCAGGGGATTCAAGCAGCATGATCAAAGTCCATTACAACAGTCTCCAAAAGACTGACTTGATTTTTCTGGTTTGTTGTGTTATAGTAGATATTTTTAAATAACTGGCCATTGCCTGGGGCTTTTAAATCTTTTTTTATTATTCAGAGGCTTTGTTTGAAGAGCATGTTTTTGGAAAAAATTTGACCTGCCTACCTGGAGCTAATCTGTTATCCATTAACTATTCTGCTCTTTGACTCCATACTCCTATATCACCTGAGAATATCTGAGAATGGTCTGAAAAGACAAAGAATCTCTTGTTTTAAATGAGAAAAAAATAGGGGTTAACATTTAAATTAAATTTCAAAATATTGAAAGATCCCTGAAATAAGAAAAAAATGACATATTTAGATCACAAAAATTTCACTTAACAACAAAAATGTTTTTTATGGGATGAGGCGACTGCTTTGTGAATTAGATATGAATGCTTCCTGAAGCAGGTTGGCTATTTGTAAAAGATTGTCATCTTAGATACAGGTGATCCTAGAGCTTCCAATTCTGATATATAATACTAGGAGCCCAGTGCGCGAAATCGCGTGGCCTGCCCACCCACCTACCGCCCTGCCTTGACACCCGAACCTCTCCATGCAGAGCTCCAGTGTGCCTGGCCCAGCCCCCCACCCCCAACCCTCTGGCCTTCTCTGGCCACTTCAAGCCCTACCCTCAGTCCCTCAAGTCGCCTCAGAATGGCCCCACCTCCTTGGGTACCTCCCCACTTCTGCCCTGTCTCTGGAGCAACGTGGCAGCTCTGCCCATTATGGTGCCAGAGGAGAGCATGGAAAGCTTCCACCTGCTGTGCTGTGCTCCCTCCTCAGGCAGGTGAGCGGAGGGGCACTCTGAGTGCGAGCAGTGGGTGGCGAAGGACTGGTGAGGGGGGCACTATGGGCTCTCACTCCCGCCTTCCTGGTAACAGGCCTCATCCGGGCACCTCCCGGCTTCCACCTGGTCTCTGGGAGCAATGCCCCACCACGCATGGGCAGGCAGCCTCCTCCTTAGCGGTGGTGTCTGTGACACCATAAGGACCAATTAGCATATTATCTCTCTATATATATAGATAATATTTATATTCTGTAACACACACATGTTAAAATGTGTTTATCAAATATAAAAGAAAAATGTATGCTCAGAGAATAACAACCTTTCTACGTATTCCTATCTTAATATGCAGTAATAGCTGTTTTAGCATGTTGTAGCAAACTGGCTACTGTGACGATTAACTTCTCTAAAACCGAGTCTCAAATTTGGACAATCTTATATTGTGTAATAATCCACTTTTGAGTAATAAAAACACAAGCAGTAACAAAAGAAACTGGTAGTGTAAGGCATGCCTTTAGAAACTATATTTGTGTAGTATAATGAAAAACAATAAACCAAATCTCTCCAGGCAACAGAAAATATAGTCAGCACTATCTCCAATTTTAGTAAATGAAGATACTGAGTTTAATTATACATTTATGAAGAAAATACACACCTATAACATTTTCTTTTTAAAGTTTAGAGGTTGGTTTTAATATCCCATCATCTCCCCTGAGTAGTTTTAACCAACCTTCTTTATTACAAAGTACAATCTCTGCATTGCAAGTACATCTTTGGGATATTTTCTGGTTTAACTTGTGTCATGAACACATAAAATGTAGATCTCTAGGGAGACATTTTGCATTGAGTAACAATAATTTGATATAGCAAAAGAAAATTCAAGAGTGTTTTTAACAATAAAAAGTTTTAAATCCAGAGCTTGAGAATAACCTCAAATGTACACGTACATAAGATAAAAGAATATCATTGCAATTGCTTTGCTAAATAGAGATACTTGGAAGACACTCCTATTTGCTCACTCAGAATAGAAACTATATCCAGTTTTTCTAAGCATGTAAAGACTGCACAAGAAATTCTATTAGCTCATGAATACAACATGCCTTTGAAATTCAGAAAACTCAATAAAATATATTTGGTCTTTTCTCTTTTGTTCTTTACTTATATAAGGCTTCTGAGCTGTATTTCTAAGCTATAGCTGAGAATGATATCTTAAGAGAAATAAAATTATTCTACATTTTAGTTGCCTCTTTATTCTGTAGTTATAGAATGAGTACAATGATTTGTTTTCAGTTACTATGCTCTAGGAATCTTAATATTACAACAACTAGTACAAACATATTTTAATAATGACATTTAAAACAATTTCAGATTTATATTTCACAAGTCATGTGTTTAAAATAGTATTATAGCAGAATATGACTCTGTTAATCAAAGTGATCCTGGTTAATCATCTCTAAAGAATGACTGTGACTCAAATGCAATTAATATTAGCTGAAATGGTTAAAATTAGAATTATTTAAGTGTTTTTCATCTTTGAAGACACTACCATCGGTCTCTATTTAAACCACTCCATAATTGAGTTAACATTTATAGCTATAAGTAAGAGGAGTTATAACTATATTACTAAGTACAAACTATATAAGAATTACTAACCGTGATTTCTAGGTTTACACAAATACTGTTTTCTGCAACTTGATCTCATTGTGACACTTTCTCCACATATATCATGGGAATAAATACCATGTTATTCTTCCTATTTTCTCTATGGGATAGTGTAATTTTAAATAATTTTAGTAAAGTACCTCTATTATGACATTACATAAAAAAGGAAGAAATTTATATCAACTTAAGAATAATGTTCTCCAAAAATCCTACACTAAATAAAAGCATATTGCCTGACCCGTGTTGCTTAGTGGTTGAGCATCGACCCACGAACCAGGAGGTCACTATTTGATTCCCAGTCAGAAGCACATGCCCAGACTGGGGACTCTATCCCCATCTCTCATCATTGATGTTTCTATTCCTCTCTCCATATCCCTTCCTCTCTCTGAAATCATAAAAACATATTTTAAGAAATATATTAATATAACATAAAACTCACAATCAGAGATCCTATATTGGGCTGAGACTTTCTTTACTTTTACTGATATCTTACTAGAACAGGTACACTTGGTCTTGGGAATTGTGTACCCATAGAAGATGGTTACACAGGGACAAGATATCATGAAAAATGGCTACTAGTCACATTTTTTCCCAAAGGGGAAAAATAATGGTAGGTTTCTGACAGACTCAATTTCACTGTTGTGCTAATAATAATTTAACTGCCACTCAGAGTTTTAATATTACTAGAAAGAAAAATGTTACTCAGATTGCTTCAAACAATGGCACAAGTGTCTCAGTGAAGATCAGAAGTGCAATATAGAGAACTGTGCAGGAATAATAGAATATTGGATTAACGAATTCATCAATTACAATATGATCTGTTGTTATGAATCTTTTGCATACTAAGCATTTCAGAGATTGGATGTAAGGAGGTGGAAAACGAGTACCATCTCCTATGTTTCTTTAATAATACATTTAAAAAGGAAGAATATTTTTTGAGTCATTAAACACAAGTGACTAATGTTAACCCTGTAGAAAATTCATGCTTTAGCATTTAATGCTGACTCAAAACTGACAGACTCTAATGCCTTTGTTTTTTCTTGTAGAAAACAGTCAAAAGAAAGCTTTCTATGGATAGTAAAGATACTATGTAAGAGCTACAAGTAATTGGAACAATCATTTTAATGTAATTTTTTTTGCTTTTTGAAAGATTATGTTGTAAAATGTTTAATATTGTTTCTGAAATATATAATAATTTGAAAAATCAATTTGCAAGAAATCATGTCATCAAATGATTAATGAAGATTTCCTCTTTCCAGTACAGCAGGTAAGGAGCTTAGAAGTCACAGAGAGTAAAAAGAAGCACAATCTAAAAGAAAATCGACCATTCTTCTTAGGTCCATCAGAGAAGTGAGGTCACAGGGCAAATTACTACCCCCAAAATTGGATAGACAGGTAGACAGAGAGCATCACAATTTATCAGAGTAACCTCTGCAGGAACCAATGCCAGGGTAAGAAAAGCTGAACTGTAACTGATGAATTACTGGAGGCTGACTGGGACAACTCTGAGAATTAAAATCTCCAGGGGATCCAATCATCTGAGGAACCCCACACTTTTGGGAGCTTTATCTCCAGGAGCTCTACCGGGTTCTCACAGTGAATATCAGAGAAAAAGCCTCTTGTGCTCCCCACACAGAGGAGGAAAAAATGGAGCCATTTTACATATTCCAGAACATTCTGTTCTTAACAAAGCCTGGAGGTATTATTTAATAGAGCCTAAACAGCTGGGTTTTTATCAGAATCTACTTGACCTAACCAAAGGGAAGTACCCAACTCCAACATGGGCGAGGAAAGAGAAATGCACAACTTCCAGCTCCCTCCAGCCATCCTATACCCAAGAGAGAATAAAAACAAAACCCACAAGAACTGAGAAGCACTAGTGAAATTCACAGCATAGGGCACAGGCTCACCAAAAGGCTGAGACCTAATCACAGAACAATAAAATACTTCCCCATCCCCATACCATACCATAACATTTCTAAAGGCCAATTTACAGCAGATTCTTTTACCCATATAATATATCTGGCTATAAAAAAAAAAACAAAAAAAAAAAACCTAAACAAAACAAAACAAACAAACAAACAAAAAACACAAGGCATACCTAAAGGGCAAAAATACACAAATTCAAGACACTGAACAAGCATCACGAGCATCAGACCAGACATGACAGGGATGTTGGAATTACCAGTCTGGGAATTTAAAACAACTATGATTAATAGGCTATGGGCTCTAATGGATAAAGCAGACAAGCATGCAAGAACAGATGGGCATTGTAAGAAAAAGTACATGTGTGAAAATTTAGATGACCTTGGGTTTGGTGATGTTTTTGACACCAAAGACACAATCCATGAAAGAAAAAAATAATAAACTTACCTCTGTTAAAATTTAAATTTATTCTTCTCTACAAAAGACACTTAAGGAAATAAAGAGGCAAGACATAAAATGAAAGAAAATATCTGAAAAATTCACATCTGATAAAGAATTGTTATTCAAAATACACAAGGAACTTCTGAAACTCAATGTAAGAAAACACGCAACCCAATTTTAAAAAATGGATAAAAGACACCTCGCCAAAAAGATATACAGATGGCAAGGATGAAAAGTAGCTCCACATCATATGTTATTAGGGAACTGCAAACTAAAACAACAATGATACCACTATACACCCATTAGAATTGCCACTATCCAGAACACTGATGTAAAATAAACATATTAATATTGTATATCTTATACTAATTAAATTTATAAAAAACATTTTTCTTAAGGTGGGGAAAACAATGAAAGAATTAATAAACTGATATTTTTTGAGCAAGCACACAAGCAGAATTAAGTAATTTGCAGGTTTCCATGGTACCACATGTATAAGGAACATTTTGTTTTACTGGATGCACCATTCATACTCAGATTTAAAAATACAATATAGGGCAGTTGGACTTCCAGAAGAAAAGTAACTATTTACCCAATCCTATATAATAAAAGCCTAATATGCTAAGTGTACAACCACCCATTCAACCATTCAACCAGTTGCTATGATGCACACTGACCACCAGAGGATAGACACTCAACTGGTAGGTTAGCTTGCTGTTGGAGTCTGGCTGATCGGGACTGGGTGAGATGGGCAAGATATACCCTGGAGCCCTCCCGAAGTCCCTCCCTGGCCCTGCCCTGGAGCACCCCCGCCATCCCTCCCCAGCCCCAATCCTGCACTGGTGGCGTCCCTCAGTCTGGCCTGTGCCCTCTCGCAATCTGGGACCCCTCGGGGGATGTCAGAGAGCCAGGTTTGGCAAGATCCCCACAGGCCAGGCCAAGGGACCCCACCGGTGCATGAATTCATGCACCGGGCCTCTAGCTATATGATAGTTTCTTTCCTCTGCCACCCAAGCCTTTCATATTCACTTTTAATTTTAAAGTCCTATCCTTCTAAATATAGCTTTAGTGTTTTGTTTTGTTTAAAATACAACTTATCAGTTCTCATTTGTTGAATGTCTATTATAGCAAAATTTTAGCCAGAAAATGCTAATAAAATATATTAAATTCAAAAACACATAAAATAAACACAGGATAATATATATATATATATATATATATATATATATATATATATATGGAACAAAGAACTGGGTAATAAGTCATGTGACGCCACTTATACTGTATAGAACAGCAAAAAACTGAGAATCAGGGATAAAGATAAAAATAATTTTACAATTCAAAATAATTGGCTCAAAACTTATAGTAAAAGAGCTGTTGATTGGGTGAATATACTTTTCCCCCAATATTTTATTTTCATCAAATGCACATAATGTAAAATTTACCATCATAACCATTGTTATGTATACAGTTCAATGGTACTAAATACATTCATAATGTTAACCATCACCACCATCATTGATCATCAGAACATTTTTCTCATTTTAAAACAGAATCTCTATGTCCATTTAACAATAGATCCCCAGTCTACCCACCCCATAACACCTGGCAACCACAATTCTATTTTCTGTCTGCATGATTTTTTACTCTAAGTACTTCATATATGTGGAATTCTACAGCATATGTCTTTTTATAGTTGACTTATCTCACTTAGCATTGTGCCTTCAAGTTTCATCATGTTGTACATATGTCAGAATTTCTGTTTTAAGGCTGAATAATATTCCGTTGTTTGGATATACCATATTTGGCTATTCCATTCACCCATGTTTGAACATTTGGGTTGCTGCCACATTTTAGCTGTTATGAATAATGCTGCTATCAACATGTGTATACCAATATATCTTTGAAACCCCATTTTCAATTTCATGGGGTATATACTCAGAAATAGAATTGGTCTATTATGTGGTAATTCTCTGTTTATTATTTTTAGGAACCTCTATACTGTTTTCCACAGTAGCTATACCATTTTTGCATTCCCGCCAATAGTACACAAGTGTTCCAATTTTTCCATACCCTCCCAGCACTTGCTATTTTCTGCTTTGTTTTGTTTGTTGATAGACAAACAAATGGGTGTGAAGTGGTGGGTGAATATATTTTTGAACATTTTCTTCTTTTGATAATATTCTTTTCCTGCGTATTGCCTGAATCACTTTGATCTGGGTATTCCCCTTCCTTTTAGCTCGTCCTCTTGTGCATAAGTGTTGCCAGGGTAACATTATCTCCATCATTGATGATGAAAATGTTCTATAATTTGTGTCATCCAATGCAGTAGCCACTAGCCATATGTTGTCACTAAGCATATAAATTGTGGCTAATGAGAATAGGGAAATAAAATTTTAAGTGTATTTATTTTTTAAAATGTAATTTAAATCCACATGACAAGTGTTATTATATCAGATAATGCATTTCTAGGCCCTACTTCTTTCTGAGTGCTAACCTCCTGTATCCAACCATCTCCTTGACGTATCTGCCTAGATGCTCTGTAGCATCCAAAAATCTACATGTTCAATGTCAAACTCTTTAACACTTTCTCCAAGACAGCCCCTAATTTGGTTAATTCAAAAATATCAACTCTGTCCAGCCAGAGTGGCTCAGTGTTGAGTGTCGACCTATGAACCAGGAGGTCACAGTTCTATTCCCAATCAGGGTACATGATCAATCCCCATGCAGGAGGCAGCCAATCAATAATTCTCTCGCATTGTTGATGTTTCTATTTCTCTCTCTCCCTCTCCCTTCCTTTCTGAAATCAATCTATAATAATAAAAGCCTAAGGGACCATTATGGCAGAATGACCAGAATGACTGGTCACTATGATGTGCACTGACCACCAGGGGCAGACGCTCAATGCAGGAGCTACCCCCTGGTGGTCAGTACACTCTCACAGGGGGAGTGGCCGCTCAGCCAGAAGCTGGGGTCATGAATGGCAAGCTCAGCAGCGGTGGCAGTGCTAAAGAGCAGCAAGTCAAGTGGTAAGGAAGGAGGAGGCAGGCGGTAAGGAGCCAGGGATCCTGGATTGTGAGAGGGATGTCCGGCTGCACACTTAGGCCCAAGGGGATCTGGCCTTAGTCTGCAGTCGGACATCCCCTGAGTGGTCCCAGACTGAGAGGGTGCAGGCTAGGCTGAGGGACCACCCCTCCCCCGCAAGTGCATGAGTTTCATGCATTGGGCCTCTAGTAAAAATATATTTTAAAATAATATAAACTCTGCTCAAGATAGAATTATTGAAACTATCTTTTATTCTTCAGTCTGCTTTATATATTCTGTACCCAGTAAGTCCCATATTCTGTCATTCAATCTTAAAAAATGTCCCTGAAACCTGTCGTCTATTTTCCAAAACACACATCATCATTTTTCACACACTACCACCAACAAGCTCTTTAAGGATTTCTCCAAGAAAACTCATTGACATTAAAATAAAGTTAAAATCGCTTATATTTCTCAAATGTCACCTCTCATAAATTCTTCAATTCCCCTAGGCATAGGCAAAAGCTCCATCTTCTTTCCTCCCACACTTTATCCACATTACTATGACATTTTTAGCACATTATAGTGAAATGATATGCTCACCTGTTTACTGTCATGAACCGACTCCTGTGTATTAATTGTTTTTGTATTTCAAGTGTTTTGAATTATCCTTGGCTTATGGCAGGCTATCAGAATGATTGGATAACTAATA
Organism: Myotis yumanensis; assembly: GCF_028538775.1. Taxonomy (NCBI): domain Eukaryota; kingdom Metazoa; phylum Chordata; class Mammalia; order Chiroptera; family Vespertilionidae; genus Myotis; species Myotis yumanensis. Next base: position 181,914,401 of record NW_027223753.1, read on the forward strand.
ACAATTTATGATCTAAATGTTGAAGATTTTAAAACATAACTAGAAAATTCCTTAGTATAGAAGGAGAAATAAGCCTATTTCAAACCATAAATCCATGGTGATTCTTACTCACTTATTAAAGGATTAAGCATCTAAGATTTATATTGGTATTTTATTCATGTTTAACCTTTAAAGGAATTAGGTTGGCTTTTATGATAATTAAAAAAACAAATGCTATTTCTTAAGGTAATTACAGAGGATAAGGAGGCACTTCAACATTGATGCTGCATGTGGCGCCCTCTGGCAACTTCATATGTACCATCTGACTGTCATTGAAGCTATGATAAATTGCCTTTTGAAATCAATATTGAGTCTCATTCATTACTTTCTTAGGTTCCATGCTTTATATCAAAAAGACAAATGCCAAGATAAATTTACACTTTGTAAAAAATATTTTTAAAATAACTCCAGGACAACACTGGAAAACAACTTTCAAGGACAAGAACTCATAGCTCACATTCCATGGATCAGTATGATGTATCTGTTTATTTTTGACTTTAAAAAGGTACCAATGACAAATTATTAACTTTCTAATACTTTGAAGTTATAATTTAATTTAGCATTAATCATATTTGTGAACTATAACAAAAGGTCTAGAATGTAAAGTTAGTTGGGAAAGATAGTGGATTGTATTATATGAATACATATTTATATTACATGTATGTATTTGTTGTATTTATTTAATTAGATTATATAAAATATGTAATAGTTTTATGGTGTTGTGTATCCAATTAAAACATCTACTGAAAGAATTATAAAATTATTTAAAATATTTCTGATTTATTGAAATATTTTAGTATTGGTATAATTCTAATTTATCAATATTACCATATTGGTATAATATCAATAATATTTGTGCTTTATCATTTTACAAAGTGTTTTTCATGTTCCAAAACATTTTAAAATAGTTGACAGTGGCAGAAGTTGTACTAGTTGGGACTTGTTATTCAAAGTCCAGTATTTATTTGCATAATATCAGAATACTAGGTGGCTCAGAAGTGTACAAACAGGTGATATACTGTAATAATACCACTATTATTCTTATTGAAAGAAATATTCTAAAGACCTTCACAAATTAAATTTTATGCTCCATTTGTACACATTAATTTATCAGTATATTCTCAGCCTTTAATTAGCTTAGTGATTTCTTGTCTAAATTATTTTGTTATTCTTTTTATTTTTTCTTCTTTAAAGTAAAACCAAAATTCTGAAAATGTAGGTAAGGGCCTAATTTGAAAATTTGAAGACTTAAAACTAGCATTTTTTTCTGGAGGTAAGTTTTAGAGGTTTTTTTCCTCTATTTTCTTTCTTTTTAATTAAATTTATTGGGGTATCATTGGTTAATAAGATTACACAGGTTTCAAGTACACATTTCTATGATACATGATCTCTATAAAACTAGCATTTTTACTATTTTTATTGATTTTTTTTTAAGAGAGAGAAAAGGAGAGGGAGAGAGAGAGATATATAGATGTGAGAAAGAAACATTGATTGGCTGCCTTCTGCCTGCCACTTACTGGGGATCAAACTTATAACCGGGCATGGGCCCTAACAGAGAATCAAACTGGCAATCTCTTGATGTATAAGATGCTGCTCAAGCAACTGAACCACACCAGGCAGGGCCTAGCATTTTTAATATTTTAATAATTATACCCAACTAATACATATTGCATTTCTAGAGAAAATCTATACATAATATTTCCAACCTTACAGAATCCTAGAAAGGAAAACCATTATGACTTATACTCCTTTTTTATGTAAAAAATAAAATAAAATAAATTTATACTAAATAATATAGCTAGTTGGTAGTCAAGATAGAACTAAAATCCATGTTCCATATTACCTAATACATGTTCTATTCAACCCCTCTATGTTTATACTTTTATTTTGTTCATGATCAAAGAAATTTTCACTTTAAAATGAAGGATCTATTAAATAGACCTTTTTATGGTTCCACATGTTTTCTTATTGGTGAAGTAAGGTTAAAATTCTAAAGCACAATATTTTCTATTAGCCTGTGTCTGCAACATGAGTTGCCAAAGAAATATATGATGCCTGGGACACAGAATCAACTTTGGAAAATTGTAAATGGTCATAAAAAATGTCCCTGAATTCTTACTTCTGCACCTGAACAGGTTTTAATTTCTCATAGACATAGAAGTCTTCCAACATCTATTTAATACATTGTTTTAGTATAGATACAATTACCATTTAATGTGTATATATAAGTATATATAGACATGCTTATCAAAATAAACATAGATATATATACTTATCATCTATCTATCTATCTATCTATCTAGCTATCTAGCTATCTAGCTATCTAGCTATCTAGCTATCTAGCTATCTATCATCTATCTATCTACCTTCTATCTATCTATCATCTCTCCTGACTTTTATCTTGCTGTAATCCAAATAAAGTGTTATAAATGTAGTTAAGATGCAATTATTTTGAACTTGGGAAATTTTTAAGTAAATTGTGATCCAAGACCTCTTATTACAAAAGTTGAGAAAAAAAAATAAATGTGCACAGCTTTTAAATGTTAGGGATAAATCTAGAATGCTAGCCTTGACGTTGGAACTCATTCTGTTGCCACTCTGAGTTTAGTTCACTATATCTATTTTTTTCCTTTTTTTTTTTCCTAAAGAAGGAAGACAGTCTTGAAAAATCTAACTAAGAAGATTTAAGAATGAGCCATCAATCTTTCAAGTGAGCATATATAAATATAGATTATTTTAAATGTTCTAAATTCCAATATTCTCTACAAACTTTATCCCCAAAAGACAGATTATGACAGGTTAAACAGTTGGTAAATGAAAGGTTAAACAAATAATTGATGTAAAATTCTTATTATGTTATATGATATCAGGCATTAAATTTATTTGCTCCATACTGTAGAATTTAAGGGAAGGCAGGGGAGGGAAGGGGTAAGAGATCAACCAAAGGACTTGTACGCATGCATATAAGCATTACTAATGGCCACAGACACTAGGGCGGGGTGGTGAGGGCATGTGCTGGGAGATGGGAGTGGTAAGGGAGAGGTCAATGGGGGGGGGGATAATATTGTAATAGCTATGTATGGGCTGGGGAGGGGGGCTGTACTTGAAATATTAGGAGGACCACTCTGTAAAGTATATGATTGTCTAACTACTATGTTGTGCTCCTGAAACTAATACAGAATAATATTGAATGTGAACTATAATTTTTTAAAAAGATGGAAAATTGTATGTTATATGTTTTTCATCACAATAAAAAATGTATTTGCTTCATACTATAGAATTTAATTTTCTCCATATTATATACTTTCTCCTACCTATAAACTATTATACAGGAAAAACTGATAATGATAACCTTACAGTAATTACATTCACTATAAACACAATCTATCTTTATTATTAAAGAAAGGAGCCTTTTTAAAAATTCTTACTGCATCTAAGAATATTCTCAAACAATGAATTTCCTTACATATTGAAAGAAAACTTTGAAGATAGAGAAATTCAAAGATTCATTTTGTATTTTTCTTAATCTAAAATGCAGAGCTATGCTTGAGAATATACCACAAATCTACTATCAAATTAAGGATAAAACCTAATTATTATATTAAAGATTGATTTTATAAACAAATCTTCAGTTATTGGTTGTATGATCTTGATTTTGCTTATCATGTTAGTAAAATAATAGGAGACACTTGAAATCCTTTCCAGTACATAAAACAAATAAAAAAAGAACAAAGCTTTCCCAACCTGCTCATGAATGCATTCCTCCCCTACCTTGGTAATCGTTTCATGAAGTTTGAAAAAAGGATCCATTTCTTCAATTTTTGTTGCACCTTTAGGGAAAAGGGCCTCGAAGAGAAAACTGGGATCCTGTGGAAAGCAGAATAAAACATTTAAAACTCTTCATTGATTTTGTTTTTCAAGTGCTTATTGGATTTTCTTTAAAGATTCAAAAGGACTCTAAATTGCTTTAAGGTTTCTGTTGATTGTTGGACTTCATTCTACTTATCTGGTTAATCAATCACATAATTTTTTTAAATTAAAATGAGTAGAACCCTATGACATTTGACATTATTTATATCTATAAAATAATGCTTAATTTTACTCATATGAGACAATTCTTTGCAGTTTTTCCTGTTTTTTTGTTTTTGTTTTTGTTTTTTTCATACAGACATATATAGAACACAATACCTTGACTATAAGATCCAAGTCTGAAATCATTTTTTCTATTTTAATACATTAAATTTTGTTTTAAGTCTGGTAGAATGGGATGTTTTCAATCAACATGATTACCAAAAAGAAAGGCCACAAAAGTATACATGATATTTTAAACATTTAAAAACTCACTCCAAAAGACTTAATAAGATACATTTTTGGTAGAATGGTCTTATGGCTTTATAGGCTATCAGTAAAGTGCTAACGTGATATCAGAACCTTAGTGGTATATGGTTTAAATGAATCAGGAAAACAGTAATTAGTCATTTTATACTTGCAGATGTAGACAAATTTCAAGATGCAAGGAGATCTATGTGGCATGAATATGTATGCCCCTCCCCCCCAAAAAAAAAATTCATATGCTGAAAACCTAATTTCCAAAGTAATGATATTAAGAGATGGGGACCTTTGGGAGGTGATTGGTACATGAGTGTTTTTGCCTTACTATCGGGATTAGTGCCCTTCTAAAAGAGGCTCCACAGAGCTCCCTAGCCCCTTGATCCTTGTCCTATATAATAAAAGAATAATATGTAAATTGACCCTAACAGCAGAACAACCAGAAACAACTGGTCGCTATGATGCTCACTAACCACCAGGGGGCAGACGCTCAATGCAGGAGCTGACCCCTGGCAGTCAGTGCACTTCCACAGGGGGAGCACTTCTCAGCCAGAAGCCAGCTCATGGCTGGCTAGTGCAGCAGTGGTGGCAGGAGCCTCTCCTGCCTCTGAAGCAGCGCTAAAGATGTCCTACTAATGGTTTAGGCCTAAAACATTAGCAGGACACCCCCCAAGGGCCCCCGAGCGGAATGTCTGACTGTCAGTTTAGGCCCAATCCCTGCAGGAGCAGGCCTAATCTGTCAGGTGAACATCCCTGGAGGGCTCCCAGACTGCAAGAGGGCGCAGGCCGGGCTGAGGGACACCCCTGAGTACACGAATTTTCATGCACTGGGCCTTTAGTAAAGATATAATAAGAAATCTATAACCTGAAACAGGGCCCTTACCTGACCATGCTGGCACCATGATCTTAGACTTCCAGTCTCTAGGACTGTGAGAAATAAACTTATGTTGTTTATAAACCACTCAGTCTGTGATATTTTGTTATAGCAAGCCAAATAGACTAAGATATAAATATAGCTCTTACTTAAAAACCTGAAGTAATTAGGGTTATCTACACTAATAAAAGAGAAACATGGTAATTAGCGTACGACTGCTACCCTTCCCATTGGCTAATCAGCATATCCTTATGCAAATTAACTGTCAGCCAAGATGGCGGCCGGCAGGCAGGCAGCTGGAAGCGAACATGAGGCTTGCTTGCTCCAGGGACGGCGGACTCCAACGTTCCCCGCCTGCCACTGCCTGCCTCTCAGCTGCAACTCTAAGCAACTATGTTGAAAATATAGAAGCTAAACAAAACCCCAGAAACCTGCGTTAGTCAGCCAGGCTTTTCAGCCAGCCGAACGGCAACATTGTATCAAATAAGAAGGAAAAACAAAGGCCAGAAACCGGCTTTCAGCAGCCAAGGCCTCAGAGCTAAAGCTGGCCCAGAATAAAAAAAAAATAAAGAAAAAAAGGAGCGGTTGGGAGCTTCAGTCAACCCACCAGCCTGAAAACAGCCCTCAGCCCCTCAGCCAGACTGGTCAGGCACCCCAGTGGGGACCCCCACTCTGATCCAGGAAACCCTTCAGGGCAAACCACCTGGCCCCCACCCATGCACCAGGCCTCTATTCTACATAGTAAAAGGGTAATATGCCTCCCAGCACTGGGATCAGCGGAGCAGCGAGGCCTCCTGGCACCAGGATCAGCGTGTCAGGGGGCAGCGCCCAAACCCCCTGATCGCCCTGCAGCTCTGTGTGTGACAGGGGGCGGGGCCACAACCTCCCTATATGCCCTGCTCTGTTCGTGACAGAGGAAGGTGCCCCAGCCCTGCTCTGTGCCTGATAGGGGGGAGCTCCCCAACCCCCTGATAGGCCATGCTCTGTATGTGACAGGGTGCGGCGCCCCAACCCCCCGCCCCCCCACGGGCCCTGCTCTGTGTGTGACAGGGTAGAGCCATAACCTCTCCATTGGCCCTACCCTGAGTGTGACAGTGGCGGCGCCCAACACCCTGATTGGCCCTGCTCTGTGGGTGATAGAGGGTGGCGCCCCAACCCCCCTCCAAGGGCCTTGCTCTGTGTGTAACAGGGTAGAGCCATAACCTCCCCATTGGCCCTGCCCTGAGTGTGACAAGGTGCAGCTCCCCAACTCCCTGATCCACCCTGCTCTGTGTGTGACAGGGGGGAGCTCCTCAACACCCTGATGGGCCCTGCTCTGTGCGTGACAGCGGGGAGCTCCCCAACCCCCTGATCGACCCTGCTCTGTGTGTGACAGGGTACGGAGCCCCAACCCCCCTGATGGGCCCTGCTCTGTGAGTGACAGGGGGCAGCACCCCAACCCCCTGATCGGCCCTGCTCTGTGCGTGACAGGGGGCGGTGCCCCAACCCCCCAATCGGCCCTACCCTGAGCGTGACTGAGGGTGGCATCGCAACCTCCCGATCCGCCCTGCTCTGTGCATGACAGGGGGCGGCGCCCCAACTCCCCAATTGGCCCTGCTCTGAGCCTGGCCAGGGGCTGCACCTAGGGATTGGGCCTGCCCTCTGCCATCCGGGAGCAGGCCTAAGCCAGCAGGTCGTTATCTCCTGAGGGGTCCCAGACTGCGAGAGGGCACAGGCCGGGCTGGGGGACCCCCCTGCCCCCCCCCCCCTCGAGTGCACAAATTTTTGTGCACCGGGCCTCTAGTTTGTCTAAAAAATAGAAAACTTAAGAAAGGATATATGTATGTATATATGATCTGATTAATAGATAGATGATAGATAGATAGGTAGATGATAGATAGATAGATAGATAGATAGATAGATAGATAGATAGATGATCTTTCTGAGGGCTAACATGGAGAAGAAGCATTCAATACAGTCAACACCAACAATGACCAAAACAGTGTAACAAATTAAGCTGAATTCTGTAGGAGCTATTTATTAGAGCAACCCTACAGCATAACAGACTGCTTTGGGGTATCACAGTGGTGGAAAAGAGAGTTAGGATGATGTAGTGGATAAGCTCTGAAGTCATACAGTTGAGAACATAACTGCAAATCCTATATATTAAATAATTCTGTGATCAGGCATACTCTTCACCCTCTATTTTGAGCAATACTGAAATAACACAAGAGTAATTCAGCTGTTCGCTCCAGCATATATTCACTTTGTGAGGATAAGACCATAAATCAACCAAACAGCTTACCTATCATAACTAACATCTTATTTATCAAAATTGTTTAATGGGTTTTTTTCCTCATTTTACCTGGGAATCTAAAACTATTTTTTCAAAAACTCCATCTAGTTCCAGCTAGTATTTCACTTTTTAATATTTACCATGAAAGCTAGGCAAGAAGCTTGGAACAGATTTCCTTTCTTAACCTCAAAAGGAACCAACCCTGATAACGCTTTGAAATATTAAAATGATACATTTCTGTGTAAGAGTCATTCAATCCATGGTGACTTTTTATGGCAATGCTTGTAAACCAATGCACTCAGTACAGGTGGTATTCTTCCTTACTGCAATAGGTCTAATAAACTTCATTTTGTTTAGCAACTGGGTTTTTGGAAGTATTTTGATCAATCAACATAAACATAGGTTAAAATTTTTGTTTTGCCACTTAATAATTGTCATCTTACTCTTCAAATGATTAGTTACTGAATCTAAGAAATTTGAATGATAATATATATTTCACAGAGATGTGGTCAACTATCCATGCCTGAAACATGGGAGATATTATGTTACCAGCACTGATGATGTGGCTAAAAACAATAAATTTTTTAATAATGATGATGAGGATGGTGATTATGGTAGGTGGGATGCTGAAATAAAGAAAATTCAAAAACCTTATTTATCTGCTTTTGTTCATCAGTTTATATTCATTATTATAAAAACAGGTCCAGAGACAGAGAAACATCAATCAGACTGTTCAACCTTAGAGGGAAGGTAGGGGAGGTAAGGAGGAGAGATCAACCAAAGGACTTGCATGCATGCATATAAGCCTAACCAATGGACACAGACCACAGGGGGGTGAGGGCATGATTGGGGGAGGTGGGGGGTAATGGGGGGAATAAGGACACATATGTAATACCTTAATCAATAAAGAAATTTTTAAAAAAAACTTATTTATTATCCTATGAGAAATAGTGTACAGATTGCATTTAGATATGTTTATTTTTCAAAATAGTGATATCTTTAAACTAACCTTAGTGAAAATATGACATGAATAATTTGTGGCATTCATTTCTATTTAATAATTAAGTTTGAAGTGCTTAAAAAGTTTGCTTCACAAATCATTTTAAACAAACTTCTTAAAATAATTTTATTAGTTTACTTAGCAAAACAAAACTTCATAATTAGTGCAAAGGTAAAATATCAGCCAGCCTCAAATTAAGTGATCCCATAAAAACATAAATTGGGAGTTATAATTAGTGAGGTTTTTATTGAAATTTCAATTATTCAGTAGCAAACCAATATTAAATTATCGATATATGCCTTATTCTCTAGTGTAATCCCCATCTTTCTCTTATTTCTTCAGCTATCTCTTACCACATCATTCTTTCATTTTTCGTGCCTTGTTTAAAACATTTTTAAAAATCCTAATTTAACATCTACCACATGATAGGTGCTGCATTAATGCAACAGGGTCCTTAATCTCATGGAGTTTAATCTAATGGAATTAAAAGTTTAAAAGTTTTTGCTTCTATTACATTAACTATGAGTGATAGATTTTAATAATAGCTCCTATCTGTCGATGAAGAGAGTGAAATAAAGCACCATTAACCATATTACAGTGCTTTTGTTTAAAATAATTCATTGATAGGTTGAAACAAAGCATTCTTGAATAATTTAATATATTGTAAACAATATTGTGTGTCTGCCAATTGGCAATAACAGTACGGACATTCTAGAAAAAGAAACATCGATAAGAAAAGTCTATCAAGGATATAGTGTAAAATTTGTTTCCCTAGCCCCTAATTTATGTCATTTCTTTAATATTTAGCACACCTTCCTTCTTTCAACTTTTTATCTCAAGTCCATTATTTGACTCACCTGATTTTCCATTTGTATATTATTCTCCATCTGTAAATGGATTTATTTTGTTTTAAAGTTTTTTATTGTTTCTAGACTTACCCTTAGTCTTCTTTTCACAAGTTAACTATGTGGTTTTTATCTACTTCTTTGGCTTTAACTACAAACTTCAAATTTGATTGTTTCCAAATCTTTAATTCTAGGCTTGATTCTGTTTTTAGTTCATCATTTCTATTTCTCTACCAGATCCTTCAAACATATCAACTTACATTCCAAATTTTAATCATTTGTTCTCCATTGACAAGTTCATTTCTAACTTGGATGATAGTCTAATATCTATATTTGCCCCAATATGAAATTTTATGTAATTCTTGACTACAATTTCTCTCACCATGTGTGCTAACAAACTGTACTAGCTAATTTCCATTGAATCTACTAGTATATATTTACACAATTCTATACAAGTTCTATCAATTCCCATAGTCCAGTTACTTACTAGTATTAGTTTTCTGCGAGCTATGTTCCCCATTATCTATAGTCCAAAGTCCAAACTCAGTATGGCATTGCCAAATAAGTCCCAACCTACCTGTTACCTTTATACAATTCTTTCTTTCCTGTAAAGTAGTTTAAACAATTTCCACATATTTTTTTGCTTATTTCACAGCAGGCTTTTCACTAAATCTTGAATCCACCCTTACTTTTACTAATTCTGCATCTTTATTTTTGCCATTTCTTCTATCTGGAATGTTAATTCCTGATTTGTTTGCCAGGCTACTTTCTATAATTGCTTTTCTTGATTCTCACCAACCCATTAGGGTTTAGTGTTCCATTATCAGAGTTTCTGTACCACTTTATATTTACTTTTAGTCATCATTTACGACAATGCATTTTTGTTAAATTTCTGTTTTTCTAACTATCCTATTAGCTTTTAAAGACTGGTATTTTTCTTATTAAAATAGTCTAATATTGTCAGACAAACTTGAGAGAGTGTTTAATCTCTCATTAGTATCATCACCCATAAAGTTGAAATGTAAATATACTTGTTCTTCTCACTTCATAGAGTTCATGTCAGGATCAAGCAAAGAAGCAAAGCATATACAAGTTCTCAGTAAAGAGGAAAGAACTACTGGATGGTGTTTGATTTTTATCACACTTGTCAGGAACTGCTTTTGTATGTAAACCAAGAGTTATAGTTTTAAATTTTAAATTACTAGAAATATGTTTTTGTATATCAAACACTATATGATATTTATCTTTTAAAATCTACAACTATTCAAACAAAGTATGGAAATCATTGCTGTAGTTGGCAGGGAATCTTTGGAGGCTTTTGAATGGAGTGAGTGATATTTTCAAGTATGTATTGAATAGAGCACACACTGACACATTTGTGGAAATAACTTTAAAAGATATGTGATGGGAAGCAGAATGTTTAGACAGAAGGCTATTGCAATATTACCATAAGAAAAAGTGAGAGATTAAACCAGTACTGTGGTAGGAGAAATAGATAGGAGGAGATAAGTGTGATAAATGTTTAAGAGATAGCATAAGAAGCCATTGGTGATTAATTGGATGTGAAGTCTTAAAGAGGAGTCAAGATTGAAAGTATTTCTAGATTTTATAAACTAAGTGGATACAAATTTCATTAATTTAAAAAATGTAGAAGCCCATGAAGGTTCAGGGAAAAAAAAGAAATTAAGTTTTAAACATTTGAGGTGAGATGTTTTTGGGACATCTGCATGAAGTTTTCCCTGAAGGTGAATGCCTATATTGTTTAAGACCAAATTTTGGACTGAAGATATTACAATAATCGCAGAACTATATGCATGGTAGTTAAAATGTAAAGTGAACTTAGGTATTTGTAGACTTAGATATTTTTTTGTGCAGTACAGATATCTGAATGACAACAAAATCTCTTAATGGCACTGATATTTAAGCTTGAAGAATAAAAACATTTTATTAGCCTTGCATCCCCAGAATAAATCCTACTTGGTCATGATGTACGATCTTTTTAACATATTGTTGGATCTCATTTGCTAATATTTTGTTGAAGATTTTAGCATCTATGTTCATTTGGGATATTGGCCTATAATTTTCTCTCTTTTTAGTGTCTTTATCTAGTTTTGGAATTTGGATAATGTTGGCCTCCTATAAAGAGATTGGAAGTATTCCTTACTCTTGGATTTTTTTGAATAGTTTGAGAGGATAGGTGTTAATTATTCTTTGAATGTTTGGTAAAACACCCTGTAAAGTCATCTGGACCCAGACTTTTGTTAAGATCATACAGCATAATGAAGTGGGATTTATTCCAGGGATGCAAGGCTGGTACAATATTCAAAAATTAATAACTGTGATACATCACATTCACAAGTTGAAAGACAAAAAAATCACATGATCACATTAATAGACACAGAAAAAGCATTTGACAAAATCTAACAACCATTTTTGATAAAAACTCTCAGCAAAATTGAATAGAGGGATCATTCCTCTCCATAATAAAGGCCATATATAACAAACCTTCACAAACATCATACTCAGTGGGAAAAAAATAAAAAAATTTCCCCTATAAAGAGGAACAAGATAGGGCTGTCCGCTTTCACCACTCTTATTCTACATAGTACTAGAAGTCTTCAGTGAATAAGAAAATATAGAAGACATTCACGTTAGAAAGAAAGAAGTTAAATTGTCATTATTTGCAGATGGCACAATATTATATATAGAAAACCCTAAAGACTCCACCAAAAACCTACAAAAGTTAATAAATGAATTCAGCAATGTAGCAGGATACAAATTTAACACTCAGAAATCAATGGCATTTTTTTTACTCCAATAATGAATTCTCAGAAAGGGAAACTAGAACACACAATCCCATTTACCACTGCAACAAAAAAATCAAGATAGTTAGGAACAGACTTAACTAAGGAGGTAAGAATAAAAACAAAACCCAAAAAGTACTTACAGATGAGATCATCAGAGAAAAAGAAATAGAATCATAATCATGTGAGTGTGACTTCATGGGAGTCAAAAAGATAGGGAATATCTGGGAATGAATAATCAATGTTTCAAAGCAAGTGAAGAAAGACCAAAAAATAAAAATTATTCATTGGAAATTGCATTTCAGAGATTCCTGGTGTCTTTCATCAGGGAGTTTCTATGGATTCATGAGCACAGTAGACAAAACGCAATCAGTTGAGGAGTAAATGTGAGGAGAAGTGAAGCATCAACTGTGAACTATATTATTCTCTCTAGTAATTAAGAGTAGGTTGAGGAGTTAGAAAATGTGAACACTAGCTTAAAAAAGTTAAAGAATCAACAGTTTATTTGTTTTGTATTAGACAGGATTGATGCAGATATAACTTTGAAGTGAGATAAAGCATCCAAAAGATAAAGAATTAAAAGAACACACACACAATAATTTTTGGGGAAAATAAATGGACCATAGCTCATAACTTACCCAAGAAACAGAATTATAAGTAGGTAAGTTGTTGAATAAAAAGGTGCTGAAATGAGGGTAGGGTGTGATTGAAGAAAGTGCTAGTACATATATAGAGGTGAAGAAAAGAATAAAAACACCTCAAAGGTCATGTTTAATTCAGTTCTAGACTACATTGAGTTGATTAAACTTCAACTCATTACCCTATCAAAATATACCCTTTACCTTTTTTTTCCAGAAATAATCATTTATAATATTGAGTTCATGTAGGCTTAGTGGGCATTGAAGTATCAAAAACATTTTATGCATCCCTTCTCTTTATCGTTGGCACTCAATGTACATGCAGAACCTGGAATAGTACTTTCCATATACCAGCATTTGGCTATGTGTTCTACATGAGGCACCTAATTTAATCCCCATACCTTTATGGTAGGAACTATTTTTACCTTCTCTACAAATGGAGGAATGGAGAAACAATGAGTTCCAGACACCAGTCAAGAACATTCCATGAATAAGTGGTAGAACCTGGATTGAAACCTAGGTTTATTTTACTCCATAGCCTATACTTGTATTCTTATGCCATCCCTCCTCCTTACTGCCCAAGTTCCTCACAGCTTTTAAATTTAAGAAAGAAAGGATTATTTCCCCCACCTCTTGTTCCAATTCCCTCCAAGCCTTAGTTTACTCTACATAAGCAGCATAAACACTATGTACACTTTAAAAGATATAATCAAAGACTCCCTGCTTAGACTAAATAAAATTGAATCTGAAAAGCCCCATGTGCACTTCCCTCATTGCAATATTCACCTATATGCAAGCAGAGAATATACATATCAATACTTAAATCCTATATAATAAAAGAGTAATATGCAAATTAACTGTCACTTTGCAATAAAGATGGCAGCACCCACAGCCAATAAGGAGGGAATATGCAAATTGACACAACAAAGATGGCAGCGTGGGCCGGAGCCATGGAGCCCGCCGGAGAGCTGGCAAGAAGGCTTGGCATCCTGGGTCACCCTAGTGACCCAGGATGCCAAGCCTGGCTGGAGAGGGGAGAGTGGGCCGTGGAGACACCCAATCTTTCCCCATACCCAGTCAGATTGAGTCCATTGTGCCGCAGGGTGGAAGCTGGTAGGGGTGGGGTATGGATGCAGGGGCCTCAGAGCTGGACCACCCACCCCCCAGTGTGCTCTCTGCCTGGAGGCATCGAGCTGCAGACCTTCGACCCCATTAACAGGATCAGTGGTGGGGTGGAAAGTGACCTAGGAGGCTGAGGAAATGAAACTTGGGGCGAGCACCATGGGTGCAGTCCCTGTGACCTTCCCCTCCCAGGACAATGCTGCATGCCCTACCTCCCTCATGCCAAGAGATAAATGTGGATTTGCAAAGAGACAGGCCCCTGAGGAGCTTTAGCTGAGCGGATGAGGGTAGATACTCACTTCTGACACCCCCACCCTTTGCTTTAAGCCTGCATTCTCCTTCCCTAATACATGTTGCTTGAAGTACACAATGGTTTGTGATTAGACATGCGATAAACATGGGGAAAGCAAAGTGCTTTAAAACATAAGAGTCTGGAGTCTTTGGGGGGTCTCTCTCTCTCTCTTTCTCTCTCTCTCTCCCTCTCTCTCTCTCACACACACACACACACACACACACACGCACTCACTCCTTCCTTTCCTCTTCCCTGGCCTGGCGAATCTTCACGCAGAAATGTAATCCTAGCTCCTCAGAACCTACCCTTGCTGGAGTGGCCTCTGTTTTGTTTTGTTTGTTTGTTTTTTATCTCACAAAGTTTCTTTCTAACCTCTAAACCGTCAGTTGTACATCCCCTGAGGAGTCCCAGATTGCAAGAGGGAGCAGGCCAGTCTGAGGGACCCCCTCCCATGCATGAATCTTTGTGCATCAGGCCTCTAGTTTAATATATAAAATCAAAACACTTTCAGACTTTGAATGGCACTGACATTCATAATGTGCTGGGTTAAGGAAAAAAGTAATTACAGCCATAGTATTTGAAACATAACATTCTCATCACTATTCAAAGTGAGAAGAACCTGAGATAATGCGGAGTTTGAATGAAGTAAAATAATCAAAGGGTGAAATGTGAGACAGTATTATGACATTATTTTCTAAATTCACTCATTCTGGTCATTTAAATTATTTTTTTCAAGTTCTAGGAAAGTCCACAGCATTGGCTTTATTAAAAATATTCACAACACCTTTATAGTTCTACTCATATTAATCTTCTACCTTAAATTTAGACCTGAATAATACATTAGAAATCTAATTCAACCCAAATATGCAAAATAAAACATGGTAAATTCAAATGATTAACTGATTTTAACAATATCACAAAATAGTTATTGGAAAGCCAATACTAATAAGAAGCTCTGTGTATGTATACATTTCTTTAAAAATTGTCTTTTTAGTCAACTATTTTTTAGATGAAGATAATAACTATAATACAATCCTTAAAAATGTGAATCATTCCAATAATCCTATCTAATAAAAGAGAAACATGGCTAATCAGGGAGATATGCAAATTAACTGCCAGCTAAGATGGCGGCCGGCAGCCAGGCAGCTTGAAGCGAACAGGGAGGCTTGCTTGCTTCAGTGATGGAGGAAGCCAAGCTTCCCCGCCTGCCGCTGCCGGCCTCTGAGTTGCTCTCTAAGAAACATTGTAACAAATATAGAAGCTAAAATAAACCCCAGAAACCGGCTTTAGTCAGCCAGGCTTCAGCCAGCAAGACCGCAACATTGTTTCAAATACAGAAGGTAAACAAAGGCCAGAAACCTGCGTTCAGCAGCTGAGCCTTAGAGAGAAAGCTGGCTCTCAGCTCCAGTGACAGGCATAGAAGGTAAATAAATGCCAGAATGAAAAAAGAAAAAAAGGAGAGGTTTGGAGCTTCAGTCGCCCGCCAGCCTGAAAACAGCCCTCAGCCCCTCAGCCAGACTGGCCAGGCACCCCAGTGGGGATCCCCACCCTGAAGCAACAAGATGGCGGCTAATTTGCATACTGAAGGCAGGCGGCAGCAGACAAGGCTGTCTGTGGTCTGGGACCCGGATCTGTGACCCTGCCAGGCGGGGGGCAGTGCTTGAGGCTGTCCCTGGTCTGGGACCTGGATCCATGTCCTCGCGAGTGGGGCGGCAGTGCTTGAGGCTATCTGCAGTCCCAGGACCTGGATCTGTGACCCTGCCAGGCCGGGGGCAGTGCTTGAGGCTGTCCGTGGGACCAAGACACAGATCTGTGACCCTGCCAGGTGTGGGGCAGCGCTTCAGGCCGTGCACAGTCCTGGGACTCGGATCCGTGACCCTTCACGGTGGGGAGGCAGCCATCAGCGCCCAGGAGTGACTGCGCAAGATCCGCCTCCTGGCCCAGAAGGTGCAGGATCGCAGGGACAGCCACCGTGGCGGGCCAGACTGAAGTCTTCCTGGCCGCACCACGGGGGTTTTCGGATCTGCAAAGCCAGAGGCCTCAGGTGTGCACATATCCCCCTGGTGTGCGAAATCCCCCAGCACACTGTCACCCTCCCACGCCTGCAACAGTTGCAAACCAAGGTGTGCACAAGTTCCCCCTGCCTCTCCACCGCACTTCCATCAACCCGGCATGCCTAACACCCCCACAGGATGTGCACACATCCCCTCTGATGCGCTCACGTCCTTTGGGGAGTGTCTGGGTGTTCTGGGTGCTGAGGGTGGGCACCTGTGAGATGACAGTGAGAAGGCAGAGTGGTGATGCCCTGTTCCCAGGGAGGCTGGTGCAGCTACGAGATCACCTCTGGGGAGTTAATGCAGGTGCTGAGGCAGGAGCAGGTGCAGACAGACACACCTGGTGGGCGCGGGCGGCCCTCTCTGAGATGCCTTCGGTCAGCGTTCAAGATCAAGAGCCCAGAGGCAGAGAGGAATTCCGTCCTCTCAGTGAAACAGTGGGATAGTCGGGGCGACTGTAGAGGAGGAATGTGCACTTTGGGTGCCAGCACCCATGAGTGAAGGCTGCCCTGACTGAGCCTTGCTTGCTTGGGGCCTAGCGCACTCCTGCCGGGCAATGGGTGACAGGACGTGCTTTTCTGAATTAATGAGAGAAAACGTTGATTCTCCTGCTGCCCACGAAGGTGGAAAGTGAAGTGGGGAGACATGTGGAGAATGAGCAAGGTTCCCTGTCTGGGGGTTCCAAATCTGCTGTTGGTTTCTTTCACCACTGACTAGAGATATACAGGTGTCTCCCCAAAATGTATACACACTTTGAATACCTACTAATTCCAATGGTTTTAAGCATAAGAAAGGAACAACAATGGAGCTGTTATCTGTTAAAAGTGTGGGCACAAACAGGTAGTTGGACATTCCCTGAGGGGTCTCAGATTGGAGAGGGTGAAGGCCAGACTGAGGGGCCCCTTCTTCCCCACACCCCAGTGCACGAATTTCATGCACCAGACTACTAGTTATGATATATTTTTGGTCTTGACGTACTTGCACACCAACAAAATACTTCCACAGCACATAGGATCCAGTCTTCATACTTTAGATTTTATTCAAATTAATCTCCTTCACATCTTTCCTTCTTTCATCTCGTAATCATTGAATGCATGTGTGTCTTACCTATTAATACACAGCATGCATCACTTGTTAACTAGTTTGTATTTATGTGTGTGTGTTTTTATGTCTCTCCTTCAGAACTCATGGTTTTATTTAGTTAGTTTTACATTAATGTGCTCAGCAGCAGCTTTTGGTAATGTATTCATATTCCCAACACAGAAAATAAATCCTACAGATTGAAAAAAAATGTATTTAAGACTATAGGCTTATTTCTACCTCGATATAAAAATCTCTCTTATGGTGCTTATTTGCAGGAGTTCCTCACCAGCTGATGCCTCTCGTTTTCATCCTGGGTTTGGAGATTTGAGGAGTGGCTCACCTACCAACTCCAAATTATAACTCAGCCTGTCCAGCAGTGGTTGCTTCAGAAAACTTCTGTCATGGTTGGTTCAGAGCATCATCCTTATGTCCTCTGGAGCCCAGTGGGCTGCCTATCTTGGCTCTTTCTTGGGGTGAGTTCACTGGGCCAAGGTTTGTTATACCTAAAGTAAGGTTGCTGAACTAGGGGCTCTTTAAGCTTCTACCAAATCCTACAGTCACACTGGGATTATAGAGGCTGCCTTTTACTTATTTTCCTCTATTTCCTAGCACTTAGAGATAGTTTACATAATAAAAGTTCTATAGTGTTTTTTTGTTTGTTTGTGTTTGTTTTTGCTTAATATCTTCACCTTTTTCACCCAGTTCCCTAACCCTCTTCCCCTCTGTTTTTTGTTTTGTTTTTTTTTTGTTGTTGTTTTCAACACACTTTCCAGACAGATCAGAGAAGCTAATGTACAGCAACAAAGAAACAAACAATAAAAGATGATAGACTATTAAGCTTTCTTAATAAAGATTAATTCTTCCATCCAGTAAAATGAATGAGAAGTGTTTGTTAATACCCCCACATCTTTGCCACCACTATGAATAGAAGAATAACACTAGTAGCATCTGACAATGCCTGGCATAAAGGACAGGCTCATGTGGAGGAACCACAGAAAGGTTAGTTGTATTAGTAGGATGACTTAAGAAATTACTGGATCCAAAGTCCCACTTATCAGCCTCATAACTTCTTCGATCTCATAGCAATTACTCTACAAAGAATTGTTATTAAGTCCACAAATCAGTTATAAAGAGATAATTGGTACATACTCTTGTCCTCCGTGTTTCCTCCTCTTCTGTGTGGATATACTTACTGGACTTAAGGACCACCCAGGTAACCCAGAATGATCTATTTAAAACCCATAATTTGCTGAAACCGGTTTGGCTCAGTGGATAGAGCGTCGGCCTGCGCACTGAAAGGTCCCAGGTTCGATTCCGGTCAAGGGCATGTACCTTGGTGGGTTGCAGGCACATCCCCAGTAGGAGATGTGCAGGAGGCAGCTGCTCGATGTTTCTCTCTCATCGATGTTTCTAACTCTTTATCTCTCACCTTTCCTCTCTGTAAAAAGTCAATAAAATATATTTTAAAAAAATAAATAAATAAAACCCATAATTTACACCTGGAAAGATCCTTTTTCCATAAAAGGTCACATTTATGTTTCATGGGGCATATCCTTGAGGGACCACTCATCCACACGGTACAATCAGCATGCCTCCAATGGGCTCTCTATACTAAAGCCTGAGAAGGTTGTTTCTAGCCACAGACATCAAGATTGCATTATAATTCAGAGTTTATTCTTATTTCTCTTCTTTTCAAGAATAACTATAACACAGGGGATTTTACATTAGTAAAGTAATCTTTAGTTGAAACAAATAAAAGCTGTTCTTAAGTAATTATGGATTAGCTATGAATTAAAAGTATTTTCTAGTTTTGGGAGGTGCTTACACAGGTATACAATTTTCAAAACCTATCTAACTTAACATTTATGCATTTTATTGTATATAAATTATATCTTAAAGGAAAAAATAACCTTGGTAGATAAGGGACATTCTTTTTGTCTCAAAGAGATTCCTCTTGCCCTTCTTTCAGTGTGAGGTTTGGTAAGTTCCACTGCACATTTATTCAATGTTTTTAAATTTTCTGTGTTGCTTTACATACACTATTTTATGATATCCATGGCTGTTTAAGATCAGTAAAGTGGTATTATTATCCTCATTTTGTGGATGAATAGGCTAAGATTCAGAGACATTATCTGACTAGATTCTGCTAGTAAGTAGTATAGCCTGGGTTAGAATTCAGATCTTCATTTCCAACCTGCTGTTACTTACACTCCATTACCCTGCATCTCAATTGCCCAGATTGGCAGCCAGACCCAGATACCATAGAGGACACTGTAAAAATAACAAGACAAAAATAAGAAGTGTTCAAGCTTGTGAAACTAAGCTGGATTCAATCGAGATTGTTTTAAGGTTTAGAAAAACCATGATAACATTCTACACATAAGTCACTGACTGATGAGCTGTTTTGTGATAATTGCAGAATAAATGGAGCCATAGAGAAATTATTTTACTTCCCTTTCTGATATCAAAAAGTGTTCATTATATATAAATAACATTTATTAATAAACTCAATGAAGTTGTTCTTGGTAAGCACAGGAAAGGGAGATAAAGGATATGAGTAATCCCAAATAAGAAAATTTACCAATTCAACTAGTGTTAATTACTAAATAATATCAAAAAATATCAAGTATTTATAAATTGAATGCATTATATATAATTGTCTCATCCTTTAATTCTCCTTAAACTACAAATTAAAATAAAACCTGAAAGCTTTGGTCTGTGGAAGGAATATTAAAAACTAAAACAAAGTTTATCTAAAGAACTGGGAGTTCAATAATAATGACTTTTGTAGCTGTCATTTACAGAATGCCTACTATGTGCTATACTGTCTGGAAGGAATATCTATGTGCTTATGTATGGTTAGGCTTTTCTGAGCAAATTTTAGTGGAACTTGAATAAAAAATCACCTTGGAAATTAAATGATGACTGAATAGTCATAGAAACCTAGAGAGATTTACCTCCCTAAAGGTATTTTTACTTAAAAGGGACACAAAACCCAGAACACTAGAAACATACGATTACATTGCGTTCAGAACATTTTCCTATATAATAAACAGGTAATATGCAAATTGACTATCACTCCAATACACAACATGGCCGCCCCCAAGTAGTAAAAGATGGCCACCCCCATGTGGACACAAGAGGAGGACAGTTGTAGGTAATCAGGCCAGCAGGGAAGGACAGTTAGGATTGACCAGGCCTGCAGGGGAGGGCAGTTAGGGGCAATCAGGCCAGTAAGGAAGCAGTTAGGCATCGATCAGGCTGGCAGGGGAGTGGTTAGGGGGTGATCAGGCTGGCAGGCAGAAGTGGTTAGGGGCAATCGGGCAGGCAGACAGGCAAGCAGTTGGGAGCCAGCAGTCCTGGATTGTGAGAGGGATGTCCAATGGGCCTAAATGGGCAGTTGAACATCCTTCGAGTGTCCCAGATTGGAGACGGTGCAGGTTAGGCTGAGGGACACACCCCACATGCACGAATTTCATGCACCGGGCCTCCAGTATCTACACTAATAAAAGACAAACATGCAAATTGACCGTACCTTCACTACGCCTTAAGCCACACCCACCAGCCAATCAGAACGACTATCGGCAAATTAACCCAACCAAGATGGTGGCCGACAGCCACAGGGCTGGAGGAAGCAGGAGGCTTGGTTGCCCCAGTGATGGAAGAAGCCAAGATTCCCACCTGCTGCAGCCGGCTCTGAGCTCCACTCGAATCAAGAAAGTTTCAATTATAGAAGCTAAATAAATCCCAGATACCTGCTTTCAGCCGGCCGTGGCCACAGAGCTGGAGTGAGCAGGAGGCTTGGGTGGCCCCTGGCAATGGTGTAAGCCAAGCTTCCTGCCAGCCCTGGCCAGCTCTGAGCTCCAATTAAGGCTACAAACTTTCAATTATAGAAGGTAAATAAATCCCAGAATAAAAAAAAAGAAAAAGAAAAAAAGAAGAGCTGGGAGCTTCCATCGCTGGGGGGGTTGGCCAGCCGGAAAACGGCCCTCAGCCCCTCACCCAGACTGGCCAGGCACCCCAATGGGGACCTCCCACCCTAAAGGGGGTGTGACCAGCATGAAAATAGCCATCAGCCCCTCACCCAGGCTGGCCAAACCTCCATGGGGTGAGGGTCGCCACTGGGGGGAGGGGCTTGACCAGCCTTCAAACAGCCATCAGCCCCTCACCCAGGCTTGTCAGGCACCCCATTGGAGACCCCCACCCTGAATGGGGTGTGACCAGCCTGCAAACACCCATAAGCCCCTCACCCAGGCTGGCCAGGCACCCCAGTGGGGACCCCCACCCTGAATGGGGTGTGACCAGCATGAAAATAGCCATCAGCCCCTCACCCAGGCTGGCCAAACCTCCATGGGGTGAGGGTCGCCACTGGGGGGAGGGGCTTGACCAGCCTTCAAACAGCCATCAGCCCCTCACCCAGGCTTGTCAGGCACCCCATTGGAGACCCCCACCCTGAATGGGGTGTGACCAGCCTGCAAACACCCATCAACCCCTCACCCAGGCTGGCCAGGCACCCCAGTGGGGACCCCCACCCTGAATGGGGTGTGACCAGCCTGCAAACAGCCATCAGCCCCTCACCCAGGCTAGCCAGGCACCCTATTGAGACCCCCACCCTGATCCTGGACACTCTTCAAGGCAAACCATTCAGCCCCCACTCATGTACCAGTACTCTATCCTATATAATAAAAGGGTAATATGCAAACTGACACTAAAAGCAGAACAACTGGGAATGACTGGTCACTATGACACACACTGACCACCAGGTGGCAGATGCTCAATTTAGGAGCTGTCCCCCTGTGGTCAGTGCGCTCCCACAGGGGGAGCTCTGCTCAGCCACAAGCCAGGCTGATGGCTGCCAGCACAGCTGTGGTGGTGAGAGCCACTCCGCCTCCTCAGCAGCACTAAGGATGTCTGACTGCAGCTTAGGTCTGCTCCCTGCTGGAAAGAGGACATCCCCCAAGGGCTGCCGGGCTGCCAGAGGGATGTCTGACTGCCAGCTTGGGCCCTATCCTCCAGGAAGTGGGCCTAAGCCAGCAGGTGGACATCCTCTGAGGGGTCCCAGACTGCAAAAGGGCATAGGCCAGGCTGAGGGACCCCCCCCCCGAGTGCACAAATTTTTGTGCACTGGACCTCTAGTAACATATAAAATTATATTCCTAGGAGCAATAGGGTATACCAGTGGTCGGCAAACTGATTAGTCAACAGAGCCAAATATCAACAGTACAACAATTGAAATTTCTTTTGAGAGCCAAATTTTTTAAACTTAAACTATATATGTAGGTACATTGTTATTAACTTAATCAGGGTATTCCTAAGGCTTAGGAAGAGCCACACTCAAGGGGCCAAAAAGCCAAATGTGGCTCGTGAGTCGCAGTTTGCCAACCATGGGGCTATACCATACAGACTATGTGTGTAGTAGGCTATACCATCTAAGATTGTGAAAAGGCACTGTATGAGGTTCATAGGATAAAGCTGCCTAAAGACGCATTTCTTGGAACGTGTCCCAATCCTTAAGCTGCGCATGACTGTTTTTCAACACTACATCCAAAGAAGGTTAGTAAGCACTTTCATGACTTCAAAACAATAAAAAATAATTAAACTACTTACCTGAAACACTTTTCTACTGAAGTAATACCTACACAGCAAAATGTCAAGATAATGTCTGGTTCGTAGGAGGTGAAGCAGAATTTTCAAGGTATTCACTAAACATTACTTAGTAGAAGAACATAACATTCCCAACAATTAAATATAATCTGATCATAAAAGATGTTTTGTAATTTAAGCCAGAGTCCCAAATATTGCTTACCCAAGTACATTTAAAATAATATTAATTATCTAGAGAGTCTCTCATGCCTACTCTATGTAGGTAAATTACTAGGGAGGGATGCAGGGATATTATACTCCCCTTAAGAATTACCGATGAGCAAGGAACATATGTCTATGCATAGATTTTCCCCAAAGTAAAGAAAATATCTGTAGTTACACCCCAGTATAGGAGACAAAGTCAATCCTTGTATTCTGTAATATACATTGGAAAACTTAATTTATGTATTATGAAAAATAACATCAAGTGCTAATAAAAGCACACTGCAAACCATAGCTCAAATAATATTTCTAAAAACCATATGCAATGGGTACTATTATTATCCTACTTTATAGACCAAGAAACTAAGGCATAAAGAGCTTAAGTTTCTTGCCCAAGAAGTAAAGCCAGAAATTAACCCTGGTTGTATCAGTATTCTTCACTATTATAAAATACACTGTCTATAACATACTACTAAACATTATAATGTAGTATAGTATTGACTTATACAGTTTTGAGATTCATTTCAGGTGAGAAAAAAAATGAAATCCCTGTTCACCTCATATACATTTCAGGTATGAATGAAATACAGAACTGTGTTTAATGTTATACTTTAAAATCTTTGCTTGCCTGGATTTCTTAGCCTGAAAATTTATCCCTTCTTTAATAGTTTAAATCTATGTGCTATTTTATCATATTTTAGTTTTTACAACAGAATATATGAAACTAAAATTCCCCCAAATATGTGGATCCTTATATTAACTGAGTTAGGCAATAGAAATGTTACCACCATTTTCATATGAAGTTTAAATAACCATGAAATAAGGGAGGCAAAACCATAACCTTAAGCCATTGAATGTTTAGCTCTACAACTTGCATTCTTTTTCTTAATCTTCCCCCATGAGCATGCTTAGAGAGAGGAAGAGAGGAAGGGAGAGAGGAGAGAAGAGAGAAGAGAGGAGGGAGGAGGGAGGAGGGAGGAGGGAGGAGGGAGGAGGGAGGAGGGAGGAAAGAGAGAGATGAGCCACTCTGGCTGGGCTTGCCTCCTTTCTTTTGACAGATAGATTTCTCTTAAATATCAGATGCCACATAAGTTATTATAAATTATGTCACAGTCAGTTAGCTGGAATCCTGGAAGTGGTTCAGGGAGGAGCCATGATGGATGAGGGAAGGCACACATGGGTTCAAGCAGCAGCTATTTACTAACCGGATTAATACATTTCAGTTGTAAACAGTTCAGCTCTAGTGGTGCATACTGGCTACACATGGTAGGAAATCCTAACACAATTGACATTCTAGGTTATGTCACTGAAAATGCAGGATTTACACAAATAAGTGTGCCAGGTAGAAAAAAAAGGGGGGGGGAGTATTCTCATATCTTGGAAGGAAGGAAGTTTTCTCAGAAAGTGAGGAAATTCAAACTTTGATATGGTCTTTAGTAAAACATGGTCTCTCTGGTTAGGCATCCAGTCAATTTAGCAACAGCATTTCTTTGAGGTCAGAGCCTGTTAGCCTCAGAAAAGCTTTCTGTGGCACAGTCAGCCAGTGCTTTTCTCAGGGCCATATTTAATCAACTGTGAAAGAAATGAGGGATTCAGAGGTCTTGAAGTTAAGGGCAAAAGAATCTAAACATCAGGTTAAGAAGAAACAAACACATTATTCAAATCCTTAGAGAGATGTTGTCCTTCAAAGTCCTTCTGCTGGAAATAGGAGAGATTACCTTCATAGTCATGACCTCATGCTTCATAATCTGGGTGAAAACACCCAGGGAAATTAAACCTTTCTGAAATTTTACCATTCATTGTGTTACTTTTACTATTATTTTTAAATCTTTTATTGGTCAAATTCTAAGCCCAATGTGGATAAAACTGTGGAGAAATCAGAGGAGTGTAGTTTTGTAAGTGGTTCATTTAAATCTTTCCCAACCCTCCTTCCCATTTCCTTTCCTATAGCCCACTCCATTGACATTTCATTTAACAACATATGAATGACTTCACACTAACACAGTCAGGTATCCCAAGGCAAATTTTGTATTCTTATTCCTGTTATTACTTACTAAAAGCTAAATTAAAATATTTATTTCTCTTTGCATCCCACGGAACACAGGTACATTTCAAACACTGAAAATAATTTCTGGAATATCTTAAATTAGGGGCAATGTTTTCCTATAGATTAAAAGCATTCATTTTAATCATTCATTCTTTTTATTCATTTGGAAATCAATAAAGAAACCAAATTAATTCTGCAATTCACTAAAGCAAAATTTCCATTTAATTGAATAAATAGGTGTTAAAGAAAAGAGCCCCAGTGGATAAAACATGTATGGCTACATTTGCCTCTTGATAGAAGTCTCTAGAGACTATACTAAGCTCGACTTCATAAAATTGTCCAGCCTCTGATACAGAATAGACTATTTCCTTTGTGAATTACACATATAAAAACCTTGCCTTTAGTTGATTTCTGAGGGTGTCTCAATTTTCACTTGAGAATAATCAGTTACCACCATTTTCCTAAGTCCTCATTTAAAAACAGTGAAATTAAAGAGACATTGATGTTCTATTTTTCAAACAATGGGTCACTTCTAATTAAATGTTGATTGAACACTAACTTTCAGACTTAAAACAAATTGCCTACTTTTTCATTTTAATCTGGATCCAATTTCCTGCTACTCTCAGGTCACTAGATGGTAATCAATTGATTTATGAATCAGCTAAAAGAAGATGCAAATTGAAAAAAAACACAGAGGGGACTGATTTTTTTAAGTTATGATTAACATTTTAGAAATGACACAATCCCTCTCAAATATATATATATATATATATATATATATATATATTGCTAATTTAGCAAACCACATGTATATGGTATTTTTAGAAATGCTCAAATTTAATTTAATTTTATTTATCATTTGCCTTTGGGTAAGAGTTCTAATCAAAGTTACCACACCACAATCTACAAATATTGTTATTCCGTTGTGATTTGCTAGACTATCCAAATCTGAAGACTGGCAGTAATTATCACCAATCTCTCAATACAGGCAGCATGGTACACTCAGTTAAATAGGATTTTTGAAGCTGAGTTTGAATTCTGACTCTGTTTACTATAGTGACCTTGAACATGTACATTAGCTCTCTGACATCTTTCTTATGTTATTGGAATCTTGATATCATGCACTAAAAGCATTACTGTGTATTATTACTATACTAGAGGCCTGATGCATGAAGATTAATGCAAGAATGGGCCTTCCTTCCCCTGGCTGCCAGCACCGCCTTCCGTCCTGAGCCGCCTTTCCGCCTTCCCATGTTGCCCAGAGGCCCAGAGTGGCCAGGGTGGTGTGGAACAACGTGTGTCCTACTCCGTCCCCGACCACTCGTCGCCTGCATATGCAAATCAACCTGCCATCTTTGTTGAGTTAATTTGCATACTCACTCCTGATTGGCTGGTGGGTGTTGCAAAGTTATGGTCAATTTGCATATTTTCCTTTTATTAGTGTAGATTTATGCATTAATGATATATCTTAATAATACCTATAGAAATAATAGTTTTGTTATTATTCAGTACAATTAAATGAGATAATTCACTAAGCAAAACAGAATGGCAGCTGGCACATAGCAGCTACACAATAAATGCTAAGACTTATTATTTTTATATTACTGGGTGGGTTTTACAAAACTCTATTTCCAGTGCTTAGTTTGATTTTAAATATATTAATAAATGCATGTTTATTTGAAAATAGTCATTGACACTGAGGAGCAGATAAGCAAGAGAAGAAAAACATGAAGCTATAAATACATGAAAATGTGTTTAAATATGTGTTCATGTTTGTGTGTAGAGACAGAAATAAAGACATAAAATTTACTTAAATGTATATTCTAGAAAGATATATGCACACATACACACTATATATATATATATATATATATATGTGCAGTAACAGTATATTTGCATGCAAATGTTCATATGTTGTATAAATATGTACATATTTGTTATACATTTATGAAGAAATAAGCTTTACTTAAAGTAAATGATAAAATAGATGCAATCACAGGATGCTAATCCCAAATAATGGATTGGGGATTCAGGGAAGAATCCTGAAAATGTCCATCCTGTAAAGAATACTTTCTGAACGTACTGGTAGTCTTGAAAGATAAGATGTTGTCAGGAAGAAAAGGGGTCAGCATATTTCAAGCAAAAGAAAAAGCATGCTAAAAAGCACACAGAAGGCCAAGGCCAGTATTGGCCTGCACATGGAAGGGTCACGGGTTTGATTCCTAGTCAAGGGGATGCACTTCGGATGTGGGTTCACTCCTAGGTTGTGTGTTCCCATTCTGGTCAATTCAGGGCTTGTCCTCGAGGCAACCAGTAGATGAGTTTTTCTCACATTGATGTTTTCCTCTCCCTCTCTCTCCCATTCCCACCTCCCTTCTACTCTCTGAAAAGCATTGGGAAAAATATCCTCAGGTGAGGATCAACAGCAACAACAAAGGTACACAGATAAAGAACTTGCTCTGTAGCTGAGCTGGATACTCTCAGAGTTTGGTGTCAATAAGCTAAAATGTTGAACCGTGGCAAGCAAATAAAGTAATGAAAAGGGATTTATCATTTTAACACACCATCAAGAGATTTGGACTTTACTTGAAAGATAATCAGAAGACATCTTTAAGGTTTTAAACAGTGAGTGAGGAAGTTTGATAAGATTACTTCAGTGGCACCTAAATTCTAACATTCTATGATTTTATCATGGATATAGTACTTGATTTTTTTTCCAAAATAGTTTGTGTATATAAACTCACTCTAAAATATATAACAGAATCTTATAGCCATACATATTTATTACTTTTATAAATTCTGTGTTGGCCACAGTGTGGTTATAAAGTGGAAAATTATTATTTTTACAGTTTTTATGAGTGTATGCTGGAAAAGATACTTGCTAAATGAAGCAGTTACAACTATGAAAGACACCATGCTTGATTTTGAACTTGTCAAAATGTTTCTATGATTACAGTTCAATAATGCAAATTATTACCAATAGGATGTGAAGATAAAATCTATTTGCAGCAAGTCTTCATAGATCATTGTGTACAAAATAAAGCTCTTTTCCTACATTGGCCTAACTGCAGTAACAGAATTTTCTTTATACAGTTGCCTTCACTAAAGCCTGAAGCATGGAATCCAGTTCAACAATGATTATTGTAGTTTTATCCATGCCATTACCCTTCTTCTACAATGACATGCCATCCCATTCTATGTTGCTTGCAGAGCTACTCTCACTGTCTAATTTACTAAGAATGAGATCATGTGTGGCTATGTTCTTACATGAATAAATGAATAATAGTAAAATCTCAACAAATATAAATTTATTAGCAATACTTATAAATTATTTTTCAGTTCCCCACCTCACACTTAGAATTTATGTTTCAGAACTGGCAATTAGGAATGATGCGACTGCCTCTTTTTACAAGGGAAGAAAGTGTAGCATCAGGAAGATGACTGACTCTCCTGGTATAAACGAACTTGTTAGTGGGGTACCTAGGGACAGGCTGGAAGGCCCCTGTTTGGAGAACAGCGCCTGTTCCAATCACCATGGTGCTTTTCCATATCTTTGGGTAACTTTTATAAACTGCCCATCAAAACGAGTCAGTCATAACCGGAAATGCCTATGAACTTGCATGGGGTAGAATGGGAGGTGGGAGAGGGAAAAGATTTGTAAGTACATTTTCTCTCAGCTGTGCTTCCTAGTGTCTACATTTCTGTCCATTGCTAAATTCACACACTTTAATGAGATTTTTAAAAAGGCTGAGAACAGCACAAACTTCAGCAATGTATTCATTGTTAACGGTAAGCATTCAAGTGGAAATAGTATATACACAATAACAAATCCCCCTACTCACATGTGTGTAAAGTACAAAGATTTAAAAAAAAGGAAACCATATCATTGCACTCCCTTTCTTTAATAAAGTTAATGTAGTATCTATAGATTTTAACTTTCTTCAGTGAAAAATCTTTCCAATAAACCCTTTGGAATCAATCATCTATTTTTTAAATAGAGATGTTTACCTATATGAAAATCCTTGAAACTTTTTTTTTTTCACCTTTCACTTCTCACAATGTATTTCCTTTCTGGGTCTTCATTTTTAGCCTGGTTAGTGGTCTTGAAAGTATGCACCGGTATCCAGGGGTGAACTAGCTCAACACAGAAAAATAGCTTAGTATAAACAGTGGTCACCAGTAAGAAGAACCAAGTCACCAGGGGGTCAACTGGATTATCTTTGTGTGGGTATGCATTATGGTGATGTCAGAGGCTAGTGGTGCATGCCAGCATTTATTTTGATTTATAAGTATCTTAGAAATAATGAGTCAATGACATAAATTAAGTCTAAGTTACGCAAAGGGGCAAAGTGTTAATATTTACTATTTTTACAAGGATACCACCCTGGAAGTAATTTACAACTTGCATAAAACAGACATTCATTAAATTGTGATGAAAAAATAAAATACAATTATGATTCCCATCAATTCAATCCATTATAAAACCTATATTATTATTAAATCAACCTGTCTTTAAAAGATTTATTTTAAAGACAAATTTCACACCCCTACACAACTGCTATGAAAATGCTGAAAGAATTGTCTGATTTTGCATTCAAGGGGCGTGCCAAAGTCTGTGGAAGCATGAAGGAGAAAGAAACACGGGGAGTGAAGATAAAAAGAAAAGCAGAACAAAAACACTTTTTGTGCCTGCACTGCAGGCTCTCTGTCTCTTTATAGAATGGATTTTCTTTTCAATAAATAAAGCACTGGCCAAGGGGACTCATGTTGCAAATAAAATGCTTGTAACAAATTATAAAATCTGGCATTTAAAAAATATATAGGTAACATAGATTTAGGAAAATGAAACTAAATTTTTATTTGAGATTAAGAAGGAAATATTTTAATCGAACAGGTATTTTAAATTAATTAGCTCATAGCCCACAATCTGAAATTGCAAAGAAGTATCTCCCATTAAAGAAGCGGTTCTCAACCTGTGGGTCGCGACCCCTTTGGCGGTTGGACGACCCTTTCACAGGGGTCGCCTAAGACCATCCTGCATATCAGATATTTGCATTACGATTCATAACAGTAGCAACATTACAGTTATGAAGTAGCAACGAAAATAATTTTATGGTTGGGTCACAACATGAGGAACTGTATTTAAAGGGCCAGAAGGTTGAGAACCACTGCATTAAAGGAAAAACAACAAACAGACATGACATAAAAGAGACTGTAAGTTCTGGCAGCAATGGGAATCAAGAGGTAGGATTCTAATCCAGGCTTTGCCGCTTACATGGTGACCTTAGCAAAATTCTTAACATTATTGCACTTTAGTTTTCAATTAAAGTGGGGCACCTATCTCCCTTTACCTTCTAAAGTTCTCAGTTTTTTGGATTTGGTATCCCCCCTACCCCCACCTCTACACACACCCATATCACCTGTGCCTCTGATTCTAATCACTGTTTCTCAATCCTGGCTGCACATCAGAATCACCCAGATGGCTGTTTTGAAAATGGCTGACCCTGGGCCTCATCCAGAACCATTAAACTAGAATCGTAAGATTGACCTTAAAAGATACCTTTTAACAAATCCCTGTTATTGGCAGTCAACATCTTCCCTCTTTTAGGAGTGTGATAGAGAAGAAAGGCACAATCACAGGCTTTTAATAGATGCTTGTAACAAATTTGAACAACATGGTAGCTGTTACCTGATTTTATAGCATTTCAAACTACTTTTACTTAATCTTGGAAAAAGTGGTAAGTAAACACATAATACAAACTAGTAAATATATTGAACCCCTTATCCTGCTTTTATTTCTATAGACTCTATTGCTTTTACCAACAGAAGAGAGATGAGGTTAGATTGGGTGTATCTATGTGAATCTGTCAAGCAGTACACACATATGATTCCATCTCAAATTGTGAGTGGAAGACAATTTTCAACGACAACCAAAATGCTTTCATCTAGCAGACTGGAGGGAAAAGTATACTTATAAATGAAATACATACAAGTATCATCCATGTAAAATACTGAGAACAATACTATAACATTCAATAATGGATGTGGGATTATACATGCCTTTTTCACTTTATACTATTATTTGCGTTCCATTTTCTCAGAATGTGCATGTTTTATTTTTATGAATAAAAACACTTGACTTGAGAAAATATATAGCCTATGTTTTTGTGGAACTCTCATCTGAAATACATTTGGCTTTGAGTCAGAATTTCCTTCATGCTCACAAAAGAAGCCAAACTTCACAATACACCTGCTTCCTCTCCTCTGTGTAATTTCTTTTTATATTCACTGAGTGAGCTGCAATTCAACCGCTTTTGTGGTCTTCTTCTCTTTTCTCCTCATTTGGTGCGGCATGAAAGACATTTCAAAAAAAACAACATAAACAACTCAATTGCTTGTTAAATTTATGTTAAGGATATGCACTGACCCAGCAAAATCACCACAGACAGCCAGACGCGCTGCTGAAATTCAAGCATCCCTGCCCACCTACTTGTTGTTTACAGAGAAAGCAAGTAGTGACCTGCAATTGCTTTGCTCTTCTCTGACATTTCAGCTAGAAAAATCAAACCAAGAAAAAGGAATTGGAAGTACGTTAGGTTTTCCTTGCACTATTCTCTTTGTCTTAAGTAGAGGCGATTTGTAATAAAGATTAAGGACAAATTCAACCCCGCCCATTCATGTATCTGAAAGCAGAGCTGGGATTCAAAGACAGTAGAAGCCAGACCTGTTGTGTCACAATGCCTTGCCCTGCTATAGACCCTCCCCTTCAGTCAACAGGCAGTGGTTTCAGCAGTAAGGCATTTTGCAATGTTACTCCTCAAGAATACGTCAGCTGAATTTACATTGAAGGAAATTATCTTTGTCCTGAATGTGACAAACAACATCTCCATCATTTACTATCCCCTGTCTCCCTCAGTTCTTTTCTGACTTCCCAGCAGCAAATATGTGGGGGGTTTTTGTTTTCTTGCTTTATTTTGTTTTTGTGTGTGCAAGAACAAAGGCATTTTCCAGTTTTTCTGACCTTGCTAGGACCATCAGAAAAGGGAAGCCAACACTCCCTTGTCCTCCGGACATTAGGATTTCTCCTTCCGTTGCCTTGCTTTTCTATCAAGCAACCCTCACCAAATTCCTAGATATTGCACCTGCTTCTAACCGATGTGCTGGCGTATCATTGGTATCTGGGGGAGTTCTTCATCAGACTTAAATCCTTTGGCTCTTTAAAAAGAAGTAGCTCCACTCCTCTGGAGCTGCAAGGTTTTTTTGTTTTGTTTTGTTTATTTTGTTTTTTTCTGTTTTCTGCCCTGTTCCTCTTCAGCCCTTTCCCTCTGCTCCTTCAGGAGACATAAAATACAGGGGCAATATAAAAACAGTGGCTGAAACTTGTGGAGAGGATCAGATGGCAACATTCCCGGCTTAAGAGTATAGTCCCGGGTTTAAGCTCTCTTCCTTGCCAGCCTGGGGAGGAAACATGTATCCTTTGGGTCCTCTCCCAGCAAGAGATGCTGAGTTACAGGGCATCACTGTGAACAGAGCAATGCTTTTATTCATCCCGAGGATGCATTCTATTGAAAAAAATTTGTAGTTGAATAATTTATTATAAAACGCAGAGATAATCTGCCATCCATTGTTCCACAACCTCAAAATGGGATGCTGTCTCATACAAGTATAACCAAATGTTGGTTAAAGTGGGTGGAAATCAAGCAATATATATTTTAGGTGTTTTCAGGCTGAAGGGAAAATAAAGGTTATAGAAAGCAGGATGAGTAAAGAAGTGATCAGACTTATGATTAGATTTAAAAAGAAGGCAAACGAGCCTGTCTTTTGCATTCCCCCAAATCTGAGTTATCTTTTTTCCTGATCAACCC
Source organism: Myotis yumanensis (assembly GCF_028538775.1). Lineage (NCBI taxonomy): Eukaryota > Metazoa > Chordata > Mammalia > Chiroptera > Vespertilionidae > Myotis > Myotis yumanensis. The sequence continues at coordinate 181,947,473 of NW_027223753.1, forward strand.
ATTTACGGTAGCAAAGTTTTAATAGGCTTTATACATACATAAAATGATTTCTGCAAAAAAAAAAGTTTCCTACTTCCTATAGATGTATCCAATTTATTTTTTAATAGAGGAAAAAAACATCTTCCCTATCCATACCTAAAAGTGAAGGCTTAAAACTAAAAAAAGTTTTCACAGAATTCCTATAGAGTAGCACCAATGGCTTACCCGATGATACCTGAACCAGAACTCACAATGTAAGACACTAAAGTATCTTAACTTAGGGAGGAAGAAGCAAAGAGCAAAGGAACTTGTGAGACCAAAGTCACAAGTAGATGACTGAAATCATCTCCGGGGGTTCTGATACAGGTTTGGAGACTAGGTAGCGTAAAAGGGAAGTGCTATCTCTTTAAAAGTGCTATCTTTTTATCTAGAAAAAACCAACAATTCATGATTTAGAGATATTTTACTTAGCTCCAGTTCAGCATGCATAAGCAGTACCTGTAAGCTTGACTCGTGCTCACCAATGTTGGCATCATGTTCCCATTATTATTTTAGGTCTACCTTTATTCTCCTTTGTCTGCATCATTATAGTAGCTCTCAATGATTCTTATCTATCTTCCATTTCACCACTGAAGTCATCTTTCAAAAATGCAGATCTGATGAAGAGGTTTTCATGCTTAAAATCTTTTAACTTTATCTTATTATATAAAGAATCAAACGCCAAGGATATTTTATATAAAGGCTGAGCCAGGAATACGTAACTTAAACTTATTCTTAAAGAAATGTCAGACAAACCCAGAATGAGAACATTTTCTTTAAAACAGTGGTATGGAGGGAAAGCAGGACTGAATTATTTCAAAAATTTCAATCTCATAAAAGTTAAAAAGAGAAATTGCAATTAACTACCACCTTCTACCTCATAGGATGTGTACTATTTTTTTAAGTGTTGGTGAAAATATGGAGAAAATAAACCCTGTTCACTGTTTGTAGGAGTGTGAGATGGTACAGGTAGAGTGGAAAACAGTATGGAGGTTCCCCCCCAAAAATTAAAAATTGAATTACCCTATGATCCAGCAATTCCATTTCCAGGTATAGATAAAAAACAATTAAAAGGAGGGTCTCAAAGAGATATACTTATATTCCAAGCAACATTATTTACAACCAGAGGCCCTGTGCATGAGTTCATGCATCGGTGGGGTCCCTTGGCCTGGCTGGCAATTGGGACTGATCAGGCCAGCAGGCTGGGGAGAGGGACTGCGGGAGGTTGGCTGTGGGAGTGCACTGACCACCAGGGGGCAGCTCCTGCATTGAGTGTCTGCTCCATGGTGGTCAGTGCGCATCATAGTTACTGACCAGTGATCCAGTAGTCCGGTTGTCTGGTCATAACAGTGGCTTAGGCTTAGATAGATAGATAGATAGATAGATAGATAGATAGATAGATAGCAAAAACATGTCCATAGATAGATGAATAGAAAGCAAAATGTAATATATACAAATAATAAAATGTTATTCAGTCTTTAAAATGGCAAGAAATTCTGACATATGCTACAACATGAACAGCCTTTGAGGGCATCATGTTAAGTGAAACAAGCCAATCACACATGCGCGCTCGCGCGCGCGCGCGCACACACACACACACACACACCAGAACCCAAAAAACAACTGCAGGATTCCAATAGTATGAGGTTCCCAGAGAGTGTTAAAATCAGAGAGACAGAAAGCAAAATGGTGGTTTTAGAGGGGCAGGGGAGAAAGCAGAATAGGGAGTTATTGTTTAATGTGCATAAAGTTTTAATTTTAAATGGTGAAGAGTTATGGAGATGAATGATAATGATGGTTGAACAATAATATAAATATATTTAATATCACTGAACTATATACACATAAAAATAGTTAAGGTGGTAAATTTCATGTTATGTGTGTCTTACCACAATAAATATTTTAATGTAAAAAAAAACTAACAATGAAGGGCTTTGTAAATGACCCAGATTAATGAGACTAAAAGTCATAATGAAATGCAACCCCTGATCTGTTACTAATTCTTATAACAAGAGTTGAGAGCAGGAGAGAGAGAGAGAACAAATGATTGATAAATGGGGAAAAGTCTTAGCAAATTCGTGATTCTGAGTAAAGGATATATAAAATTTTGTATTATTATTTCCATTCTTCAGTTCTTATTATTTCAACTTTATTTTTGAAATTGTTTCCTAACAAATGTTAAAAACAAAATTAAGACCCAAATCCTGAGTATGGAATTTGAGGCCCTTCAGAATTTGGCTTAGTTTATCTTTTCAGACTCTTTAAGTTCCCCAATCATTTTACTGAAACAGATACTGTCTCAATCACAACATAGGTTTTTGTTCAAGCCTTGTAACTTTGTTATTATTTTTCCTAATTTTTATCTACTGATTCTGTACAGCCCAGCTCAATGATCATATCCCAGTTTCCCAGTTAGAATTAAATGTCCCTACTCAGATATAAAGATAATATAGATACTTTGTCACCATGTTTATAAATTCAGAATATAGCACTCTGCCTATATTATGTCCACATTATGCATTCAATGAAGGTTTGAAATCACTCATAATTAATAGTTCATCATTAATTAATCATAACAAAGTGTTCATCATTAATTAATGCTAAGTGAGTATGGTTCCTTAAAGAATTCATATAGAAACAGATATAAATATATATGCCTGTGTGTTAAACCAGATTAAATGTTTCTGCCTTGTCTTTTATTGTTGAAGAAAATCCCATCTACTTTTTTCTCAATAGTTACTTTGTGTAGACATGAAGCCTTATAAATCAATATTTTCTGAAGGATGCTTATAGGCTATTAAAATTGAGAAAATTGCTGGGGGAATGAAATAGGAGGAAAAGGAAAGGGAAAGAGGGAAAGAGAATGATGCCTTAGGTCAAACCAGAGGATTTAAATGAATAATTTACTGACACAAGGAGGCTGGGAAGAGGCAGGTTGAGGAGAGGGGGGACCTACACATTTAAATGGTTACCAGGCTGGCAGCTTAACATATGAGTTTGGAGTTAAGAGGGAAATCATGAATATATACTCTTGAGAGTCATCAATATATATATATATATGAAATGTAAATCCCCGGGACTGAATGACATGCCTGAGGGAAAAGTAGAGCAAGAGATGAAAAGAAATCCTAGAGCCAAGCTCAGGGCACTCCAACCGTTAAGGGTCAGATAGAAGAGGCCGTGTCGGTAAAGGAGAGTGAGAGAGTAGTCTTTGAGGAAAGAAAACAAAGGTCTGGAGGACAAGAGACCTCCAGTTTAAATTAGACAGGAGGAAAGTCATGTTGTTGTTCTCCATCCTCCCCTGTCCTGATGCCTCTCCACCACCTCGTCCTTTGCTCCTAGATGTCTGTGTTTTAAGGTAAAAACTCTCTTCTGCATTTTAACTTGCATCTGTATTTGGAATTTCATATAACAAGATTTACTTCAAGTGCATATACCCCCATTTGAGCCTTAAAACCAATGTAGACTGAAGAAAAATAGGAACATAATCAAGGAGAAAAAATAAAATGAAATTGAGAAAAAATCTTATGGACACATTAATAAAGTTCAGGTCTACATGAGTACACATTAACACACACACACATACACACACACAACATCACTTACAAAATTATATGTTCATTGTGTTTACAATTGATGGAAATTCAAATAAATGCTGACAAGTTCTAAGGATCACAGAGCTTAATTTTGTTAAAGTGAAAATGCTATTTCTGTAATTATTTCTGATAAATACTTTACAATATAAGTATGGCTATATGTATGGCTATATATCTTCACTAAATGCATGTTTTATAGCTAAAAAAATTATAAAGTCACAATCGAAGTCAATGGTCTGATTTTTAGTTCTGGTGTTTGCTATTTCTGGAAAGTATTGAATTTTTATGTTAAAGAATCAAATCCTTTGTCTATCCATGGGTCAGTCACTGTGTGGGTGTATACCTAACCATGTTAACAATTAACTAAAAATTTTCCCTAAAACAATAAATATCTCTATGGATGATAGCATGATTTATTCACTGTGTTCAATCTATTCAAACTATTTTAATAGTAAACAAGTCTAAAGTGCCAGATTCTGGCACTCTTCATGTCCATATATTGCTGTAAACCTATAACTTGCCCCAAATCACTAGATATTATCTGCTCCTGACACATGCATTATATTCATCACTCTATCAAAATAAAGTGGGACTTTTCATATTGTGTCCAACAACACAGAGCTAAAAATAATAAAAACCAATTTACTGTTTGGTATAAGAAAGCAATGAAGAAAAACATCCACTTTGCCAAGTAAATAAATAACACTTTAGAAATACTTTTGGATATAGACACATATATTTTATATTTTTGCTATTAAGTAATATGTTGTTGTTAATTCTTTCCAATTTAATCATTTTAAAACATTTTAAATACATGGTTATGTAAACTTTCGTAAGAATGGTTTAAAAGTAAACTTCAGGTACCTAAAATATTAATGCACAATTATTAGAAGGCATTTTTAATGTGTGAAATGAAAATGCTGTCCCTTAGTTAGCCATACGCCTGAAACTGTCCTTTCTGAGAGGAAAATAAATGAGTAAATAAGTAAATAGCAACTCTTTGTTTAACACAGATTTCTCTGTATCATAATTAGAGATGCAGATGGGATGTTTAAATTAGACAGGAGGAAAATAATTTGCTTTAAAGCAATTGGAAGTTATTTCAAGTTCAAATCCTCTGAAATGAAACAAGTCCATTTGTCATAGAATATAATCCAATGGCAAAGGTCTGGTTAGTTGGCTCAAGTTTGGTTAAGACTAAAATACATTCACAGGACAAAGGCAACTAAAAAATAGACACTGGGTAAAGGATGCTCAAAAAAAAAGGAATTGGTTTTATGTTTCCATAACTAACGTATTAAGGCTTTCAAAATCTCTCCAAGAGCTCATCTAATATTTCTCTGTGATAGTTTTCACCTCAAAAATCAAAACATCTGTTATGCAATAAGATGCAATATGATACTTCACAGAGCTTCTCAATTCCTGATTTTGCTCAGTGACAAGAAAAACATATAGGAACCAGACAAAACTAGAGTAGTAGCTTTGTTCAAAATGTGGTCTTGAGTTAATTATTCTATGGTTTCTAATTTCTGCTTTGTGACTTAACTAATAATGTCTCCTCTCTCAATTACTAAATAACTTTCTTCTTTTCTCTCCTTCCTTCCTTCCTTCCTTCCTTCCTCCCTCCCTCCCTCCCTCCCTCTCTCTCTCCCTCCATCCCTTCCTTCCTTCCTTCCTTCCTCCCTCTCTCCCTCCCTCCATCCCTTCCTTCCTTCCTCCCTTCCTCCCTCCCTCCCTCTTTCTCTTCCTTCCTTATAATCTTAATATTTTATTTACTTATATTCCATCAGAATAGTAATTAGCTTTATTTACTACCTACATGAGCTTCTGTTTTTAGTTATCCTGATGGTTTTATCCATTTTTCTGAATCACATGCTAATACTACTCTTTATTAAATTATAAATTAAAAATAATCTACTAACATTTTGTTATATATATACTAGAGGCCTGCAGCATGAAATTCACGCAGGGGTATGGTCCCTAGGCCTGCCTTGTGGTCAAGGCCATCTACCCCTGCTGCCCACAGCCAGCCTCACCCGCTGCTGCCACCCGCCCAGGTTCCCTGTTCACCATCGGGTGATCAAAGCCTGCCGGCCAGGGCAAGGGACCGAGAGGTGGTCAGTGCACCTCATAGTGACTGGTCAAGGAGGGTCATTCTGGTTGTTCCCCTGTTAGGGTCAATTTGCGTATTACCCTTTTATTATATAGGATATAGATTTGGTTCATTAGCAGCTATCAACTTCCTACTCCTTTAACGCAAACATAGTTTATACACTTTTCTTAGTTCCTGCATAGCTTATAATGTTTATCTTTAAAAGTTTTTATTTTTTATATTTAAAATGTTTATTGTTGAAAGTATTACATATGTCTCCCTTTACCCCCATTGACTTCTCCCTCCCCACACCCCACCCAGCACAGGCCCTCATTCCCCTACTGTTTGTGTCTATTATGTATGCTTAGATGCATGCTTACAAGTCCTTTTGTTGATCTCTTACACCTCCCTCCACCTCTCCTGTCTTCCCTCTGAGGTTTGACTGTCTATTCAATACCTCTATGTCTCTAGATCTATTTTTCTTCATCAGTTTATGGTGCTCATTATATTCCACAAATGAGTGAGTTCATGTGGTATTTATCTTTCTCTGACTGGCTTATTTTGTTTAGCCTAATGCTCTCCAGGTCCATCCATGCTATTGCAAATAGTAGGTATTTACATGGACATAAAAATGTTTAACATAATGCCTAGTACATAGTCGCCACTCTATAAATATTAGCTATTATTATTATTATCACTATTATTATTTACTAGCGGCCCAATGCATGAAAATTTGGGCAAGAGTAGGCCTTCCTTCCCCCAGCTTCTGGCACCAGTTTCCCTCTGGCATCCAGGACCCAGGCTGCTGGCATCGGCTTCCGTCTGGCACTGGCTTCCCTCTGTCAACCAGGATCTGGGCTTCCCTCAGGCTGCCCACAGGCACCCAGGACCCAGGCTGGCTTCCCTCTGGCCTTGGCTTCGTCAGGAAAGACATCCAGAATGACTTCTGGAAGATGTCTGGTCTAATTAGCATATTACCCTTTTATTGTTATACCAGTAGATTGCCAGTTAGTAATTATACTACCTTGGCTTGAAGAGACTGAACCTCTGATCATCAGTACTATCATTGGGATAATTAAATTAACAAAGATTTCTGTGTGACAGGGTTGCAAGTGAGCATACCATGTAATACATAAAATTCTTTATAAATGTTTGTTATCATAGAGAACCAATATGCCCATGTAAATTCATGAGCAGTAACTTTTATAGCCCACATTTGAGAAACACTATTAGAGTAGTCCTAGGCTCTCCAATACATTATTGCTATCAATGCCACACCATTAAGGGTATAACAAAGATATCCCTTCAAGGCATTAAGTAACACCTGCACTCAAGGCCTTCACATTGTTGAATAAAATGATCCAAGCAATCAATTTAACCTCAAATGTGTTTCAACTTGTAAAACATTGAGTCATTAACCTTAACAATGTCATTGTGCTCTTACTACAAAACTCTACTAAATGACTGTCCAGGGGAATATTTAAGAGTACAATTCATAGAGTAATGTACTAAAAGCATCACCAAAGCCTATTAGGTGGAATAACCCTTGAGTGCACTGTGAAGAATCCTTAACTTGAAACAGTGAGGAAGATATTTACATACATGAAAAAGGCTCCACCAGTGAGAACATCATCTGTGTTTCTCAGAACAGCAATTGGCTATTGTGGTAGAAATTGTGATTAAACATTTGAAGATGTGTGGGGTAATGGGGAGACTTTTATACTTTGAGTAATATTATTTGTCCTATATCTGTCACTTCACAGGAGTACGACTTTTGTCTCAACCTCCTCTTCTAACAAAGTAAAAATAATCCCTATCTAAATCACACAGCTGAGATAATCATATGACAAGAAAAAGGAGCTTGAAATATATATAAAACAAAAGAAACCCAATATTATTATTGACATTAAGAAAATGAAATTATATAATCCAGTTTTTATATTTTCATATACTGCTTCTCATTTTAGGCTTTCAGTGCTTCCCATTTTAGGCTTTTAGGAATCAAATAGCATTTAAAAATTGATCTTAGGATATTTTGTGGACTCATCTATGGTGTTTAAAAAAAATCTTACTGGTTAAAATCCTTATAATGTTGTGTAACACATAACAGTCTTCACTCTACTGTATGCTATTTCTTACGCAGGTATTTTATTCTAATAGGATCAAATAGAAGAAAGATAAATTTAATTCCATCGTTTCTGCAAAGTTTTGGTCATTTATAAAATATTGAGTCTCAAAAATTATAAATGAATGAGCCTTAATGGTTATGTGTAGATAATAGCTATTATGCTATGCCCATTATTACTTTGAATAGTTAGAACATTGATAATATACATGTACACATATATGTACATATACACATATGCATATGTACAGAAAGAATGAACATAATGCCCAAGTTCTTTAAGAGTATGGCTCTTCAGAAAGAGTGTTTTAAATGCCCACTTGTTATATAATAATCATAGCTCAATTCTACTGAGTTCTTATTACATGACAAGAACTGTGCAAATCTTTCTCTCTGTAAATGTAGGTATTGATTATCATATAACTTAGTGATTTTCAACTGGAGGTGCTTTTGCCCTCTAGGTGGCATTAAGCAACATCTGGAAATACTTTTGGTTGTCACAACTGAGGCAAAGGAGCACTATATTGGCATCTAGTAAACAGAGGCCAGAGATGTGGGTCAGTATCCCTCAAAGCACAGGACAGCCCTTCACAAGAAAGAATTATCTCCAACATAAAATGGCACAGTACTGAGGTTGAAAACCTTGATATAAAAGTGTAATGATGAAGCAAGTATCATTATAGCTCTCACTTTATATATGAGAAGAATGTAACTTTAAAAAGGTTACAAGCCAAGAAGAAACCAAGCTAGGGTTCAAATCCGGAGAGCCTGAATCCAAAAGCTCCACTGTTATTGACAAACTCATTCCCACTAACAGGTCCTACCAGCATTCCATTGTTTAGCTAGAATAAGATAGATTCTGGCAATGCTGATTAGGTATGAGACTTGATAGTTGCCCATACTAGGGTTTTTCCCTCACTAATTAATAGAGCAAAAGTCACAAGCAAGGGGGAAAATGAATGAGTTGTTGATAAGTAAACAGTCAATCTATTTGAAGTTCAGGTTTGCATTACCCTTTGCTCTCATATAGATGGGAAACTTGCTTTGAAAAATGTTAATGAGAGTTGAAAGTTACCTTCAAGAAGCTATGCATATTTCAAATGAAATAAAAGTCATTATGCATTCCCTCTAAAAAAGATACAATCTCAAACTGTCAAAACCCTAAAATTTTCTACATATATTACATATAAATGCCATCTTTTAAAAACTTCTTTTCATTTTTTTTCTTCTAAATTAGCTTAGTGGGCCATGGTATTACAGTATCTTGGTCTGGCTTGTGAATAATGTGACAGGTTATTTTCCCACTTCTTTTTGCCTGTAGTTAAGTTTGACTGAAGAAATGGAAAACAACTTTTATTACTTAGATGGTAAAAATAAATGTTCTGTAAGCCACACAGAGCTAGGTTCTGACAGCTAGCATAAAATATTGGATATTGAATTTACATTTGCCAATAAATATTTTTTAAAACTAGGGACATTTTATACTAATGTACACTAAAATATTTTCTCAAAACTAATTTATGGTGTTAATAATAATCCCAACATACTTGTCATGTTACTGAAAAGCAGGCTTCTCAACATTGAAAAAGTATTCTACTTGCATATATTAAAAATGAATAACAAAACAATAACATACAAAGCTGAGAAGCATTAATATTAAGGAATTAATTTTTATGGTTAAAAGAATGACAACATTCAAAAATTGTTATTGTGATAATAATATATCCCTGTCTCTACAATGGATAAGGATATGCTTTCTGCAAGAGCCTATTGTTACAAACAATGTGAAAATTGTAAGATAGTATAATTTAACTTCATTGGGTTTATAATGATCATGATTAAATCTAAACTATTATAAGCAAACCACCATCTGGAACCACAGCAAATCAAGATTCTATTTTCTATGGAAAGCTTATGCAGACTTCTACTTTGCAATATTGTATAGTAATGTGATTAGATAATCATGCAGACCAATGAACTCAGCTAACTGAAACATAAACAAATGTAAAGGGTGTCACTTGGAAACACTTCAGCATTGTACAGGATCTCTTGACCCAATTTTAAAGGAACAAAATTGAAATTTACTAACAAGTGTTCTGAATATATACAAAAGGTATTAAAGTGGGAAATTGAAGGAAACAAGAAGTTATATATCTTATATGCAGTTTATAGGATGAAATGAATACTTTTAGGTATATAAGAATATTAATATAATCAAGTAAGAACCTACAAACCAATTTTCTTTTTTTTTTTTTAAATATATTTTATTAATTTTTTACAGAGAGGAAGGGAGAGAGATAGAGAGTTAGAAACATCGATGAGAGAGAAACATCGACCAGCTGCCTCCTGCACATCTCCTACTGGGGGTGTGCCCACAACCAACGTACATGCCCTTGACCGGAATCGAACCTGGGACCTTTCAGTCCGCAGGCCGATGCTCTATCCACTGAGCCAAACCGGTTTCGGCTACAAACCAATTTTCTAAAAAAAATCCTCTGCAGTCCAGATTAAGGTGATACATTACTATTTGTTATGGGTTGGATTGTATCTCCTAAAAAAATGTTGAGTCTTAATCTCCATACCTTTGAATGTGACCTTAGGGGGGAATAGGGTCTTTGAAGATGATCAAATTATGAGAACAACATTAGGGTGAACCCTAATCCAATATGACTACATGCTTATAAAAAGGGGGGGATTTGGACACAAAGACAGAGATAGGGAGAATGCCATGTGAAGATTGGAATTACGCTGAAACAAGATAAGAATTGCCAAAAATTGCCGGGCAAACCACCAGAAGCTAAGAGACAGACAAAGAACAGATTTTTCTTCACAGACCTTAGAAGGAACGAAGCCTGCCTACCAACACCGTGATCTTGAATGTCCAGCCGACAGAACTGTGCAACAGAAATTTTTTGATGTTTAAGCCATCCAGTTGGTGCGACTTTGATATGGCAGCCCCAAGAAACAAATGCATGATGTAAGTATGGGTTAATCTATTTCAGTGTACTGTACTGTTTTGTGGTTCTACATCCTAAGTAAAAATAAAATATGCAAAAATGATGAAATCAGCAGCCTCAACTAGCAATTACACTATTAGGAGAAAAAGTGAATACAAATGTTTTCAAATCCCGGCTCTGTTCAAAGTCATGAGAATGATAACAACAATACTTTAGTGGAGGAAAAAATTACATTATTTATGGAACCATTAAAAATTGATCACGGTCCCGGTGAGGTGGGGACGGCCCCGGTGAGGTTGAAACAGCCCCTGTGAGGCCGAGACGGCCCCGGTGAGGTTGGGACGGCCCCGGTGAGGTTGAAATGGCCGCGGTGAGGTCGGGACAGCCCCCGTGAGGTTGAAACTTCCCGGGTGAGGTCAGGATGGCCCCGGTGAGGTTGAAACAGCCCCTGTGAGGCTGAGATGGCCCCGGTGAGGTTGGGACGGCTCCAGTGAGGTTGGGAGAGATAATGGGGACAAGTATAGACTGATGAACAGGGGTAGATGCAGAGACAGCGCAACAATGAACAGACTGTCAAACTACAGTGGGAAGCCTGGGGAGGGTTTGGGGGGTGGTTAAGAGATCAACCAAAGGACTTGTATGCATGCATATGAGAATAACCAATGGACACAAGACACTAGGGGGTATGGGCTGGGGGAATGTCAAGGGGGGGGTGGGAGGAGACATATGTAATACTCTTTGTAATACTTCAAGAAATAAAAATTATTTTTTTTAAAAAATTGATCACGCCAAAATGTAGAAGGTTGTTCAGCCAGAAAAAGAAAGGAAAGGAGGGGCATAATTAAAGCAGTTTTTAAAGAGATTAGTCTTCAAGCATTTTGCTAGATGAAGTGGTGGGCAAAAAACTACCAAATTAAGAGACCAAAGTCTGGATGTGAGGGAATAATGAATGGTCTGAATTAAATAATTGTTAGAGATTAAGTGATAGCAGTGAGATCCACTATAAGATAAAATAAACTGAACCTAGCAATAAAGTGATTGACAAAAATAGAGGGTAGAAGTATTGATTAGGTTGTAAAGAAGAAAATAGTCCACAATAATTTCAAGAATTAGAGCTTGGACATTGGTCTGCGGACCAAAGGATCCCTGGTTCAATTTCCGTCAAGGGCACACGCTCTGGTTGCTCACTCGATCCCCAGAGGGGGCATGCAGGAAGCAGCCAATCAATGATTCTCTCTCATCACTGATGTTTCTAGCTCTCTCTCCCTCTCCCTTCCTCTCTGAAATCAATAAAAATATGTTTAATAAAAGAATTAGAGCTCTGATAGATGGGTTTATGGAAATGTTCTAGGTTGGTGGTGTTAGCCAAAGTCTGGGTTCTGAATTGAAAGGACATTATTATATATAAAGAAACTCTACTAGTAGGCAATCCCTGAATGATTCCAGGAACTAACCCTACATATTACTATAGAAGAATAGCAGTCATGGTGCTATGTGTTACTTTGACCCCCAGAGGGGAACAGGGGTTTATAGATTTGTAAGACCTACACAGTGCTAAAATTTCTCTCTCTGACTCATGCTCTGGTAAGTACAGTCTTAGATTTTATTTTTCCTTTACAGTACTCTAGAGATTTATTTTATCTATGGCATGTGCATCTATATTTCCTAAAGCATCCAATAATCTATTGCAACATTAAAATTTTTAAATATATATGTAAATTCTAGGAAAATAAAAATAATTAAAATTTTTCATGAATCATTCTGTTGGCTCTGGGACAGATATCCTATTTATCTATAGAAATCACTTGGCACTGAGCCTTAGATTTCTTTTATTGCCATTTATTTATTTATAGTCATGCCTGGGTGCTCTAAAAATATTATAAATTCTTTGAGCACCATGGATTGTATCATTACTTTATCTGTTCTTAATGCTTAGCAAAGTGTTCTGCACAGGGTTTATGCTCAATTAAACTTAATTGATGGTGATTATTAATATTTTTGAGGAAGAAAAATATTAAATTCCTTTCCTGTTACCATAATATGTTTGTTCCTTTCCATTATTCCCCCTCTCTGAAATATTTTTCACAAACATAAAAAGTCTAACAAATGGTTTTAGAACACCTATAGGCTTATGAGTCTGGTATTTCTTTTAGCACCAGAGTTAAATCTTCTGTTTAAAATAAGGTAAATTCCATTCTTTATTTTTTTAAAAAAGCTTTACATTATATAAACAACATAGATATAATCCAATAATAAATAAGACAGATAAAATAGAGAGATCTTGAATAGCAATGATATTTAGGAATCTATACCTTCCATCTCTATACTAACCCCCATCGACCCACCCACCCATGACACACTGTCATTTTTCCTATGGCACCTGCTGAAAAATGACATCAGGGAATGATAGAGTGCAATGAGGTACAAGTCTATTTTCTGAAGCCTTACAGGTTAATCATAGTGTAGTAACAGCATCAGCTATTTTGAAAGGGTGGCATGCCCACCAGACAGAGACATTAATCATGACCTGGGTCTCTTAACAACCTGCACCCCCTCCCCATCCCTGAGCACACACATATACCTTTTATTCAATACTAAAAGCCAATACCTATAATTTCAAAAGTATGACCTCAGATTCATTAAATGCTGATTTACATACATGTTTACCTCCATTTTTTTTTTTTTTTTTAGTTTCCCCTCTCTTCTATCTTCTTAGAAACTACTATGACCTTGTTGAAGCAATCCTATATACTGCCTACTTACAGTTGTTTGGGGAAAAAAAAACTATATTGGGACTTTCATAAGGCAATCTCTGACACCTGTCAACCTGGTTGTCACACATTTTCTATTTTCCAGCTTCAAATGCTTTAAAGTTTCTTGATGTTTAGCCTTTAAAATGTATGTTGATTTGCAGAAAGATTTGAGCCTTGGTAAAATTGAACATAGATTCCTTTAAGAATGTCACCCTGGTACTGAGTATTAATTATCTTATATAATAAAAGGCTAATATGCAAATTGACCAACAACAGAATGACTGGTCGCTGTGACACACACTGATCACCAGGGGTCAGCCACTCAATGGAAGCGCTGCCCTCTGGTGGTCAGTGAACTCTCAATGAGCCACTCAGCCAGAAGCAGGGCTCATTGCTGACAAGCACTGCAGCTATGGCAGGAGCCTCTCCCGCCTTTGCAGCCATGCTAAGTATGTCCGACTGTTGGCTTAGGCTCGCTCCCCACAGGAAGTGGGCCTAAGCCAGCAGTCAGACATCCCCTGAGGTCTCCCAGACTGCGAGAGGGCACAGGCTGGGCTGAGGGACCCCTCAGGGAGAAGAGAGAGAATTAACATTTTAAGAGTACAGTAACTATGATAAAAATAGTAATTTAAAAATGTATCCATCTCCTCAACAAATATAAAATCACCATTAACTATGTTCAACAAAAAGTAAACTTATTTTTATTTCCAACAAAATATTTTATCTATATTATGCTACATAATCTGGTTCTTTTTATAATATATAACTGCAAGTACTGTGGCTGCCAATCTTATATAATAAAGAGGTAATATGCAAATTAACCCTCATGCCCTCACAAGATGGCTGTCTATGACCAGGCCGGCAAGGGAGTTAGTGAGGGACAACCAAATGACTAAACAAGCAGGCTGTGTGGGGCAACCAGGCCAGCAGGGGTGTTAGTGAGGGACGACCAAACGACTGAACAGCACGCTGCATGGGGCAACCAGGCCAGTGGGGGGGCAGTTGGGGGCAACCAGGCCAGCAGGAGGGGCAGTTAGGGGTACCAGGTCGGCAGGGGGGGGCAGTTGGGGGCCACCAGGCCAGCAGGGGATGCAGTAAGGAGTGACCAGGCTAGCAGGGAGGGAGCAGTTGGGGTTGATCTGGCCAGCAGCAGGGGGCAGTTAGGGGCAACCAGGCAGGCAGGCAGGTGAGTGATTAGCAGCCAGCAGTTCTGAATTGTGAAAGGGATGTCCGACTGCCAGTTTAGGCCTGATCCCTGGGATTGAACCTTAACCGGCAGTTGGACATCCCCCAAGGGGTCCTGGATTAGAGAGGGTGCAAGCTGGACTGAGGGGACCCCTGTGCATGAATTTTGTGCACCAGGCCTCTAGTAGCATATAAGCAAACAAAATTAATTATGACTAAATTCTAAACCAGCACTCCCTAGTTTCTTTTTAGATAAATGTTCTTATTAAAATTCTAACAAAGAAATTTGAATGATTCTCTGATAACAAAAATTCCAAAGATGTTTCTTTGCTCAAAATTTTTAGTATTCATACAAACACCATTTGTGACTCATCACATACACACTCACATACACACACAGTTTTAAAAATGGAACAGACTCGCACTTGAAGCTTTCTCAGAGTTTGTCCAAGGTTCCATGATGCATTCCTTTGCTTAGAAAGTACACTAAAATTAACTCTTTCTTTAAAACACACCTCCCAAGACTGTATCCTTAACTGCAGATTCTTCCTTTTGACAACTTTTTATTTCTTTTTATGCCTCTTTAAGCTTAAAATTTTGAAACATGTTTTCAACCACTTCCTAGAAGTGATTTGCTAATCTGAGTGCCTCATAGCTCCAAGGTGACAACCATTAAATAGCCACATTTTTTAGAACTCATTGACTAGGACAACCATGAATAGAACCACACCTTTTAGGTTAGGCCAACTATCAGCTGATATTCCCAAAGATCTATAAAAATTGATTCAGTCTCAAGTTTTAGGTAATAAAGTAAAGGCATTTGAGCAGGTTTACTAAGGAATATTTATATGTCCTATAACAGGACTTTCTAGTTCATCATACCTAAAGTTCAGGTTCTAGAATTCAGCCTTTTTTATTTTTTTCTTCACTTCTATGGTCTTTAGATGTTAAATCGACACAGACAAATGTGTTTAGAGTCCATAATTCCTTTAATAGATAAAGTTCTAGTTAGCTGAGTTCTAGAATCTCAGAATTATCTGCTCAAATGGCCCCATATCTGCTTCCAGTGATTGAGCAGCCTTCTTCTCTAGGCCCATCATCTCCAGCAAAGACTGTGTCTCCAATGTGCAACCCAAGTTCCAGCTAGTGGGCTACAAGTAGCTGTTTACTTAAGCTATTGATTGTACTTAAAAGTGCAAACCAGGGTGTCCACATACATGTACACAAGGCCCAGCATAGTATGGGACCGGAATGGGGGGGGGGGCATAAAAAGGAAGATAGGTCAAGGAGCAAAAGTCAGGGACTGCGGGTTCAGTTCTTCCATTGTTACCATATTTTGTCATAGGATTCTCAGGAGCCTGAGAACATTAAAGTCAAATCTTCCTTCCTGATAATTTTCAACATGTATTTGTCAAATCAGGGGAGAAGAACATTTTTTTTAATTGAACACTTTCTTTAAGTTTGATTTATAACATTTAAATATTTAGAATTTAGCCATATATGACATAATGACTTCCATTTGTATTATCTGTAGCCTATACCCTGAAATGTTAGGGAGAAGCCAGACTATGGCTTCATCTGTGAGCAAATTAAATACATTAAGTCAGTTGAAATAGAGTAAATTCCTAAGTCAACTAAAATATTAAAAATAGAAAGAATGGTGTGGAAACAGATATGGAGTAGAAATTTATATAGAAAAAGAAGGGGGTGATTAAAAAAAAAAGGATATGAAAAACAAGGCCATAGGTACAGGAAAAGGTGAAGGAAGCCATACTAAAGAGGAGAGAGAGAGAAGAAAGTTGAGAAAAGAAGGAAGAGAATAAATAAAGCATAGAGAATTGGAGTTTAGAAGATAGAAGCTATAAATAGAAGCACTGAGCTGAGAGTAAGGAGAATTAAGCCTACTTACTCTCCTTAACTCCTCAGTTAAGTTTCTGAATCTCTCTAACCTACTATTTCCTTTTACTACAGAGGAATGGATTAAAGTACCCAGGTTCAATGATCAATGTTGCTCTAAAGGTCAATGAGTCTATGAGTGCTTCTTTTCAATTAGCCCATCAGAGAGAGTCAATCTAGGCATATCTATGGATCTATGGACACATCATTCTTAGGACCCTCTTACCACAAAAGCCTCTGATCTTACTTTGACCGCTGGGATGGTCCAAAATCAGCCCTGAACTGGTAGGAGTTTGAAAACCAATGATACCCAATGAGCTATCATTCCTAACTTGGCCATGTGACCAGTACAGAGAGGAAAAAAATGTCCTGAATATAACCACAAATATTTTTCATAAGCAATGTACCAATGTGATTTTATTATGTCAAAGAATAGTTCCCAGCAATCTTCATACAAAATTTCTTTTTAATTCAAATTCCATGTATATATTCCTGAATTGTAAATTAGAAATCATTTTTAAACATGGAGTATATATAAAATATCTAATGCTCTGACAAAAATTATAGATAAATAAAACTCAAATTACAAAATGCTAATTTAAAAAACTGAAAATGACCTTGTGCATAAAGCTACAGGTTATTTTTTCCTGCTTTTACATA
Organism: Myotis yumanensis; assembly: GCF_028538775.1. Lineage (NCBI taxonomy): Eukaryota > Metazoa > Chordata > Mammalia > Chiroptera > Vespertilionidae > Myotis > Myotis yumanensis. The sequence goes on from NW_027223753.1 coordinate 181,964,755, forward strand.
CTTACCAGTACTGCATAAATACTACACTATTGTGCCCTAAATGTTTTCACTGATAAGAGAAAATTGGGTCAGAATAAGTTCAATGCTAAAGCTATTGACAAGCCACAGTAGAAATCAAAAAACTGATAAATACTTTGTTCTTTTTCGGAATTATCTCCATTCATTTAAAATCACAGAGACAGGACATCATGAAAGGTAACTGAAGACAATTGCAGTTCTCTTGAGACTAATAAAAAAAGCCAGGGCTTTCGCAAGGAAGCAATAGCAATCTGTATAAGCCAAGTGGCCATGCTTCAATTGTTTTTGTTTGTTTGTTTGTTTGTTATATTTATGAAATTTCAAGGCCACTGTTGTGTCTTTATCTACAGTTTTATAGAAACATTGGCTTATTTTATAAAAGCAAAACTATAAGCTTCTGTGTGAAACACCATAAGTTATGAAACAGATGCTGAGACCTGTAATTCCAGAAGCAAATAAAATAGTATGAAGAAGTTGTGGAGATAAGAAAATGGACAAGAAATTTATGCATAGTCATTATCCACAGCCGTATTGTCTACAGATATGCAATTTCCTTTTGGAGTTCATAGCAAGAGCATATGGGCACCAAAACTGCTCTTAACATTTGAATTGACCATTTGAAAATGTCATCTAAATTGTTCCCAAAATGGTTTTAGATGTAAAGATATTCTACTTTAAAAAATGTGTCATTGTCATTATAATTAGAAGAAACAAACTTGTCTATTCCCTCATCTTTCAAAATAAATTTGGAAATGAAATTATGTATTCTATTTGCTTTATAAAATAATATAAGTTACTATAAAACATTAATACCAGTTTTACCATAATCATAAATTATGGTCTCATATTAAATTCAGTTAAGAAATATTATTCTCTTCCAACTGTTGCTTAACTTTGAGAATGGTCAAAGCTGGAATGTTTAGAACCTTTGTATGGGAAACTAAAAATAATAAAAATTAAGTACCATAGCATTATACTGAACTACAAAAGTAGTGGGAGATGGAAAGAATTTTAGAACCTCTTCATTTCATGTAGAAAGCTTTAAGAAACAACATAAGACAAGGGCAAAGATCCCAGGGACCAGAGCTAGAGAGCTAGATTTTAAGTGATTTTACCACTTAAAAGATGTGTGATGATAGCCAAGTTATTTGACTGCTTTGTACCTCAGGTTCATCTTTAACAAAAGTGGTAATACCAGTACCTTCCACAGAAGTATTAATTATAAGTACAAAAAATAAATTAAATAAATTAATATGATTAAAGGACTTAGAACAAAAATACCTACCAAAATATTATATGAACTAGTGACCAGGTGCACGAAATTCATGCACAGAGGAGTGTTACTCAGCCTGGCCTGCACCCTCTCCAATCTGGGACCCCTCGAAGGATGTCCTACTGCCGGTTTACAGGGATTGGGCCTAAACTGGCAGTCGGACATCCCTCTCGCAATCCAGGACTGCTGGCTCCTAACCGCTCACATGCCTTCCTGCCTGCCTGATTGCCCCTAACCACTCTGCCTGCCGGCCTGCTCACCCCCAACTGCCCTCCCTTCTGGCCTTCTCGGCCCCACCTCCCCTCCCCACTGGCCTGCTTGTCCCCAACTGCCCCCCTGCTGGCCTTCTCACTCCAAACTCCCCCCCACCCTGCTGTCCTGATTACCTCCAACTGACCCCAACTGATGGCCTGCTTGCCCCCAACTGCCCCCCCTGCTGGTGTGCTTACCTCCAATGGCCCTGCCCACCACCAGCCTGATCACCCACAACTGCCCGCCCCTCTTGGCCTCTAACCAGCTCTAACTCAGCCCCACCACCATAGCTTTGTCCAGAAGAACATCTGGAAGGTCTCTAGGAAGGTATCCCAGCCTAATTAGCATATCACTCTTTTATTAGTATAGATAGAGGCCTGGTGCATGGGTGGGGGCCGGCTGGTTTGCCCTGAAGGGTGTCCCGGATGAGGGTGGGGGTTCCCTTGGGGCATGGGGTGGCCTGGGCAAGGGGCCTGTGGTGGTTTTCAGGCCAGCCATGCCCCCATGGGGTGAGGGTCCCTGCTACGGGGGCGTGGCCAGCCCGGGTGAGGGGCTGAGGGCTGTTTGCAGGCTGGCCACACCTCCTTCAGAGTGGGAGTATACACTGGGATGCCTGTTCAGCCTGGGTGAGTGGCTGATGGCTGTTTGCCGGCTGGCCACAGCCCCGGCAATCCAGGCTCCCAGACCTACCTTGAGTGGAGGCCACAGAAGCTGGAAGCAGGTATCTGGGATTTATTTATCTTCTATAATTGAAACTTTGTAGCCTTGAGCGGAGCTTAGGGCTGGCCATGGGCAGGTGGGAAGCTTGGCTTCCTCCATTGCCAGGGGCAACCTAAGCCTCCTGTTTGCTCCAGCTCTGTGGCCGCTGCCATCTTGGTTGGGTTTATTTACATACTCGCTCCTGATTGGCTTGTGGGCATGGCTTGTGGGCGTGGCTTGTGAGTGTAGTGGAAGTATGGTCAATTTGCATATTTCTATTTTATTAGATAAGATATTTGCTAAATATAATTTCCGTTTGTACTACCCTGCCTCTATCATTTTGTACAAGAGCTTTCTTAGCCAATATAATTTGTCCCTCAGGTTGGCTGGTTAATTATTGAGAAGCTGGTTCAATTAAATAATCATGAAAAAGGACTAATACATATGTAAAATATTATATGTTAATTTAAAACCTGTGAGTGCATGTGTGTGGGTTGGCCAATATTTTGATGTAGAACCAAAGCCTTTTCACTGAACACTGGCCTGTTGAATAAAGTTCTATTATTTCTTTCTTATCTTAGTCAGAATCTAAATTTCAAGTCGCCTTTTATATAAAGTGGAATTATTATAGATATTTGTGAAGCAAACTGAGTGCAGAATGCTTCTTGATTACTACAATTTCTCCCAATCTTTATGAGAGGCCTGACTCACTACACATCAATTCTTTATTAGCAACACACCTTTTCACCTTTTAGAGTGTTATCATTATAGATTTCTTATAAGTAATTTTATTTTATTCTCATTATTCATAAGCTTATGAAGAAATTAAATTACCTAGTTATTAATAACAAATACAAAGGGCATACATAGATCTGAGAATACAGGATGGGGAAAGTAGGTTTACAGTTGTTTGCCTGGAAAATAATACAATAAAGAATGCTGTTTGCCAAAACCGGTTTGGCTCAGTGGATAGAGTGTCGGCCTGCGGACTGAGGGGTCCCAGGTTCGATTCCGGTCAAGGGCATGTACCTGGGTTGCGGGCACATCCCTGGTGGGAGATGTGCAGGAAGCAGCTGATCGATGTTTCTCTCCCATCGATGTTTCTGACTCTCTATCTCTCTCCCTTCCTCTCTGTAAAAAATCAATAAAATATATTTAAAAAAAAAAAGAATACTGCTTCACAACTGTAATCTACTTTTGCCCTACCCTATATAGCTGACTCTGAGAGAGCATACCACTGAACCTGCAAGAACACAAATATGTAAAAATTCAAAAACAGATCTTATTCTGATGAATTTCAAAGAGTCTTGATCATTGATTATTGTGTTTTAAAGAAACGAAAACTGTCAATGAATCCCACAGGTCAGTTAAGTGGAAATCAGTTAAGAGAACTTCAGCTATACTTTCTTCATTTGATTGTTTACATGTCTGAGTCCCAATCTGGACTGTGACCACTTTGAGAGAAGGGGGGCATGTTTTACTCAGCTTCGCATTTCTAATATGTGCTGGGTTATATCATGTACTTAATAAATGCTGGCTAACCAAATGCATGTGTTTCTAAAAAATATCTGAATAAATCACATCAGATTCACCCTATTTCCCTAACTTAAATGCTGCCAAATTTACAACATGGTCTATCACTAAACCCACCAGTAAATTATTGCTGAAATTATCAAAAACTTCATTATAAAAAAAGTTGCCCCTGCCGAAACCGGTTTGGCTCAGTGGATAGAGCGTCGGCCTGCAGACTGAAGGGTCCCGGGTTCGATTCCGGTCAAGGGCATGTACCTGGATTGCGGGCACATCCCCAGTAGGAGATGTGCAGGAGGCAGCTGATCGATGTTTCTCTCTCATGGATGTTTCTAACTCTCTATCTCTCTCCCTTCCTCTCTATAAAAAATCAATAAAATATATTTAAAAACAAAAACAAAAACAAAAAAACAAAGTTGCCTCATAAAAGGGATGATCACAAGATAATCCTTGAAAATAGCACTAGAGTTAGGTATAATGCATGTGCTATATATTTTGACCCAATAATGATAGGCATTTGGAATAAATGTTCTTCTTTAGAATTCTAAGTGAGGGCAACAGCTACGGGAATGATGTCCTCCTTGCAGCCATTTCAAAATATTAGGCAATTTGAAGTATGATCTTTTGAATTGTCCATTTGAGTCTTAAGAGTTTCTCCATTCTTTGTTTTTTCAATATCTGTCTCATATTCAATTTCTTGTGTTTACTCCTCAGGCTCTTGGAAGCACACAGCAACTTTAATAGCACTCCCTGTGTGACAGGCATTTCCTATACCATGCAATCAAAGCTTCTCAAGGCTGCTCTGTAACTGTTGATTTGTTGATTGGGGTTTAACCTTCTCCTCTAAAGGAAGTCTTCTAAGAAGTAGAATTCTTTGTAGAATCACAGTTTATGAGAGTGTTATATTCCCTACTTCATGCTGTTTTTCAGGTGAATGGGTTGGCCATACACAGTGGTGACCAGAAAAGACACACACAGGTGAATAGAGAATCACAGTTCAAATCTTTGAAAAAGAGCAAAGTTGAACACCTTGTCAGATATTATGAAGAATGAAGTGGACTATTTTAACCAAGGTCATTCATTTCTGCAAATCAGCATTTCAGCAAGTATGATCCAGAAAACTTCAAAGGTCCCTAAGATCCAAATTATTTTTATAAAAGGATAATAGCGACGTTATATGCCTTCACACTCTCATTATCACTCTGCATGCACAAGTGCAGAGGGTACAAAAAGCTCATGAATATGGTTTCAGATTCCACATTGAAACCAACCTTTAAGAAACGAATACTTGTCAAGTTTCAGGGTAGGATCAAAGAAAAATATTTTTCATTACATGAAAAGACTGTAAGACATAGTGCTTTATATGTTTCAATCAAAACAACCTATAACAACAGATTATACCTATAATGATGCCACTCTTCTAATTTACACATTCTTGTCTTGGGAAATATAATTTACTGTCATAAAAGTAAATTATACTAATTTATAACAACTTTACTGTTGACATTTTAAATGAATTAATTAATAAATATATTTTCTCAGTTTTAATTCCTAATATAATAAATGTTTGTACATATTAGCCACATAAACAAAGCTCTTTTATTTAGAATCTGATAATTTTAGAGGATAAATTGGTTTTTAGAACAAAATGTTCAAGAACCTCTGGCTTAAATGAAGTCTGAAAATAATCATATAATATTTTGATTGATATTGAAAGTACTTTTCCTAATAAGTTTGAGGAAACTAAAAGAGGGAACTAGAGAGAAGACAAAAGAATCCTTTTCTGACCTAGTTCTCATTGGCACATTTTTCTTATTTCTAACTGACATTAATTTTCATAGTTATCAGTATGAAGCAGATTCTATCAGATACTGCAAAACATCAGTGCAATTAAGCAAAGTCATATATATTCGGTTCCTTAAGTCAAGAGTTTTTAACTGACTTTTGAACTGTTATTACCAATTAGCAATGACAATGATCAAGCTCCAAATGGAAAAGTAATAAAAGAGTAATCTCTAATTCAAATATGCTAACTTTTTTAATGCAGTGGAATAAAATATGAAGAATTAACATGTAAATTATGTTATTTTTCTCTAAAATCTGTACATGTACATTGTTGTATTAGATCTGAAAATTAATTATTTCTAAATTACACAAATACATTTTTTGATGTAGTCCCATTTTTTATTTTATCTTTAGTTTCCATTGCCCTAAGAGCTGTATCAGTGAAGATATTCCTTCAGCATATGTCTGAGATTTTGCTGCCTGTGGATTCCTTTAATATTTTTATGGTTTCCCATCATATGTTTAAGTCTTTTATCCATTTTGAGTTTATTTTTGTGTATGGTGTAAGTTGGTCTAGATCTCACACCTGTCAGAATGGCTATCATCAACAAATCAACAAATGACAAGTGCTGATGAGGATTCGGAGAAAAAGGAACCCTCGTGCACTGCTGGTGGGAAGCAGACTGTGCAGCCACTGTGGAAGACAGTATGGAGTTTCCTCAAAAAACTAAAAATGGAACTCCCATTTGACCTAGTGATCCTACTTCTAGGAATATATCCCAAGAAACTGGAAACACCAATCAGAAAGGATATATGCACCCCTATGTTCATAGCAGCACAATTTACCATAGTTAAGATGTGGAAACAGCCTAAGTGCCCATCAGCAGATGAGTAGATTAAAAACTGTGATACATCTACACAATGGAATACTATGCTGCAGTAAAAAACAAAGGAATTCTTATCATTTGCAACAACATGGATGGAACTGGAGAGCATTATGCTAAACAAAATAAGCCAGTCAGAGAAAGATAAATATCACATGATCTCACTGATTTGTGGAATATAATGAACAACGTAAACTGATGGACAAAAACAGTTCCAGAGACAGAGAAGCATCCATCAGACCGTCAAACCTCAGAGGGAAGGTAGGGGGGGGTGAGGGTAAGGGGGGGAGATCTACCAAAGGACTTGTATGCATGCATATAAGCCTAACCAATGGACACAGACACCAGGGGGGTGATGGTATGAGTGGGGAGGGTGGAGAGCAATGGGGGGATAAGGACACATATGTAATACCTTAATCAATAAAGAAAATAAATGCACACATACAAACATTCATACACACTCATGCTGCTGCATAAGAATCAAAATTGAGTCAACGTTATCTAACTTAAGAATTAATAAGAGTTTTAAAACACCTATGCTACTTTGTTCTCAGTTGCTGGGTTACTAAATGATATTGAAACAATCATGCAAGAAATCATGCCATATAAAAGTTATAATACTCCTTTGTCTCATTATCATTTAAATGTTAAAGCTTCCATTATAGAGGTAAATTGGGTTTAAAATAGAATGTTTCAAGCAGAAGAGCAAGCAATATGAGGTTAAACAGAGTGAGGAACCAGAGCTTGAATTTATGCTATATAGCTTGCTGGTTGCTACATGGACTGATATTTTGATAAACTGAAAATGGCAGAACCTCTGACATGCCCTATAGAGTAAATATACTGATCTGGAACAAAACTTATGTGAAACAGCTGTTAAGTGACAGAAGAAATGTGCATTAGACCACCAGCCTGTCATAAATTGCACTTTTAATCAGAAAGCATCTGTCTTTTCATTTCCTTTTCAACAATCTCTGCATTGTATTTAGTCTGCACAGAATGCCTCTCCTAACAGGTGCAACAATGTTTACAAATTGAAAACTATATTTAAATGAAGCTTACAACTAGAGACTTTTCAATTAACAGGACAATATTTTATGAGAAGGAATAATTTTAATATTTGGAAAATCCATAGATTTCTTTGCATTTGTGAAGTTCAGTTATTGGAAAACTAGAGGAAAGACACCAAGAAAAGCTATAGGTGAAAGGTGCTTCAAGCAATCTTATGCAATATATTAGCACCCAGAGAAGCTATAAGGAAAAGGGACTGATGAGAATATGGAGCCCTAACCGGTTTGGCTCAGTGGATAGAGCGTCGGCCTGTGGACTGAAGGGTCCCAGGTTCGATTCCAGTCAAGGGCATGTGCCTTGGTTGCAGGCACATCCCCAGTGGGGGGGGGGGGGGGGGGGGTGTGTGCAGGAGGCAGCTGATTGATGTTTCTCTCTCATCAATGTTTCTAACTCTCTCTTCCTCTCTGTAAAAAATCAATAAAATATATTTTTAAAAAAGAGAATATAGAAAATATGAGATATTTGGGATAGAGATTATAAAATGTCACGTTTAATCAAAATATAATTTTAGAACTAATAATGGCCCTTATTTCAATAAAAAGTGGGAGTTATGGCACTAGTTTATTTTCCTACAGTTAAATATTTTTCTGTAATCATTATTCACTTTTTAAAATTGAATATAAGAGATTCATAATTAGTTTTGCTGGATTTAAAAAATGGCAGATATATGAAGGTTTCCATTATAATCACCCACATATTTTTTAAATACTTTCTCAAAAATGTAAGCAAAATCATAAAATTAGCTTCACTTAGAATACATATACAATTTTTAAACTGAAAGGAACTGTATAATTATCCACTTCAACTATTTTACTTGAGTTGAATGTAGACATAATGAACTCAGTTTTTACAGGGTCCAGGCAGGTAATATGGTTTACACGAGTCTGGTAAACCATGTGGCCCTTTAGGTTGAACATTCATGTCCCAATTTATTATAGAAACAGGTGTTGAAGCAATATTATTCTTAACTGCATTCTAGAACAAACAATATGGCAGATTCTTGAATAAAGAAAATGGCAAGCCAGTGAGTATTGCAAAATTTAGCCAATTGTGTCCATAGGAAAAAAAGCCAATGTTTCCAGAATCTAATTTTTCAATAAAGTTCAGAGCAAATAAAATATATCTGCAGATTGGATCTTGCCCTTGGGCTGCTAACATGTAATCTTTAGTGTAATCTTTGAGAACATGAGCTTATGGTTAAACAAATCTGAGGTCAACTTCTGTCTTGGCCATTTATTAGTTTTATGACCTTGAAAAGCAATTATATTTTAAACTTAATTTCATCTACAACATCAACAAAAAAGTATTAATAATAATATCTGACTGACAAAGATAATGTATTAAATGAGATGACATAAAAAGACATAGCGCAGTAAGTACTCAATAGGTGGTAGATATTATCTTAAATATTACATTATGTGTATAACATATAGTATATAATACATAAATAGTATACATTATATTTTTGAATCTATTTTCAAATTCATGAAAAACCTCTAAATTTTTATCTACTTTATTAATTGACATAGGATAAATCTTTATATCATGGATAAAGTCTCTCGGTGTTCATAACTCCTATTAACATGTAGAAATAATTATTATTGGTAAATACTGAAAGCAAAGGTTAGGTGTCTTTTGGAGAGTTCACCACACAAAATTATCTCATCTTAAACATTCATATTTTTAAGGGACAAACCCATTTTTAAAAATGCCCCATGCTAAAGCAATAGAAACAATGTCATCTGTTATAATATAAAGCATAGGGGATTCTCTTTTAATTACTTATTGGAGAAATATAATAAAAACTAGAGGCCCAGTGCATGAAATTTGTGCATGGGTAGGGTCTGTAGGCCTGGCTGGCAATAAGGGCCATTTGGGACCTTACAGCTGCTGGCTGGGGCCTCCCTTCCCTGGCTGCCAGCAGCTAGAGGGGGCATTCCTTCATCCCATACCACCCCCTAGTGGTGAGTTCACCTCATAGCGAGTGATCAAATGCCGGTCTCCCAGTCGAACTCTCCAGAGGGCACTTTTCATATTAGCTATATATATATATATATATATATATATATATATATATATATATATATATATATATTAGAGGCCTGGTGCACAAAAATTTGTGCACTCGGGGGGGTCCCTCAGCCCGGTCTGTGCCCTCTTGCAGTCTGGGACCCCTCGGGGGATGACCACCTGCTGGCTTAGGCCTACTAACTGGGGGACCGGGCCTAAGCTGGCAGTCAGATATCCCTCTGGCAGACCCGGAGCCCTCAGGGGATGTCCAATTGCCAGCGGGGGGCAGGTCTAAGCTGCAGTCAGACATCATTAGCACTGCTGAGGAGGTGGGAGAGGCTCCCACCACCACCACTGTACTGGCAGCCATCAGCCTGCCTTGTGGGTGAACAGAGCTCCCCCTGTGGGAGCACACTGACCACCAGAAGGCAGCTCCTGCATTGAGCATCTGCCCCCTGGTGGTCAGTGTGTGTGAGGGACTGATGGCGGTTTGCAGGCTGGCCACAGCCCCTTCAGGGTGGGGGGTCCTGCTGCTGTGCCTGTCCAGTCTGGGTGAGGGGCTGAGGGCCGTTTTCAGGCTGGCTAAGCCCCCCAGCAGGGACTCACCCCATGAGGGTTTGCCCAGCCTGAGTGAGGGGCTGATGGCCGTTTGCAGACTGGCCGCAACCCCCAGCCACCCAAGCTCCCAGTGGAGGCTGACTGGAAGCAGGTATCTGGGATTTATTTATCTTTTATAATTGAAACTTTGTTGCCATGAGCGGAGTCCTCAGCTGGTTCAGGGCTGGTGGGAAGCTTGGCTTCCTCCATCGCCTGGGCAACCAAGCCTCCAGCTTGCTCCAGCTCTGTGGCTGTCAGCTGCCATCTTGGTTGGGTTAATTTGCATATAGTCGCTCTGATTGGCTGGTGGGTGTGGCTTAGGGCATAGCGAAGATTTTATATATATATATATATATATATATATATATATACACACACACACACACACACACACACAAACACACACTAGGGCCTGGTGCACAAAATTTGTGCACTGAGGGGGGGGTCCCTCAGCCTGGCCTGTGCCCTCTCGCAGTTGAGGAGCCCTCGTGAGATGTCCAGCTGATTGACAGACCTGTGGGAGCAGGCCTAAGCTGACAGCTGGGCACCCTTAGTACTACCGCAGAGGCCGTGAGCCTGGCTTCTGGCTGAGCAGTGCTCCCCCTGTGGGAGTGTACTGACCATGAGGGGGCAGCTCCTGTATTGAGCATCTGCCCCCTGGTGTCAGTGCACATCATAGTGACCAGTCATTCTGCCATTTGGTTGATTTGCATATTAGCCTTTTATTATATAGTAGTAGAGGCCCAGTGCACAAAAATTTGTGCACTTGGGGGGGAAAGGAGGGTCCCTCAGCCCGGCCTGTGCCCTCTCGCAGTCTGGGACCCCTCGGGAGATAACGACCTGCTGGCTTAGGCCTGCTCCCAGGTGACAGAGGGCACGCCCAATCCCTAGGTGCAGCCCCTGGTCAGGCTCAGAGCAGGGTTGATTGAGGAGTTGGGGCGCAGCCCCCTGTCATGGACAAAGCAGGGCGGATTGGGAGGTTGTGATGCCACCCCTAGTCACGCTCAGGGTAGGGCCGATTAGGGGATTGGGGCACCACCCCCTGTCACATTCAAGGCAGGGTCGATGGGGAGGTTGCGGCGCCACCCCCTGTCACACACAGAGCAGGGCCAATCAGGGGGTGGGGGCGCTGCCCCTTGTCACTCACAGAGCAGGGCCCATCAGGGGAGTTGGGGCTCCGTACCCTGCAGGGCCAATCAAGGGGTTGGGGCTCTGCACCCTATCACACACAGAGCAGAGCCTATCAGGGGGGGTTGGGGCTCCGTACCCTGTCACGCACAGAGCAGGGCCCATCAGGGGGTTGGGGAGCTCCCCCCTGTCACTCACAGAGTAGGGCCGATAGGGGAGCTGGGGCACCACCCACTGTCACACACACAGCAGGGCGTATCAGGGGGTTGGGGCGCTGCCCCCTGTCACGCTGATCCAGTGCCAGGAGGCCTTGCGGCTCCACTGATCCCAGTGCTGGGAGGCATATTACCTCTTTTACTATATAGGATAGAGGCCTGGGGGCCGGCTGGTTTGCCCTGAAAGGTGTCCTGGATCAGGTTAGGGGTCCCCACTGGGGTGCCTGGCCAGCCTGGATGAGGTGATGATGGCTGTTTGCAGCTGGTCACACACTCTTCAGGGTGGGGGTCCTCACTGGGGTGCCTGGCCAGTCTGGGTGACGAGCTGAGGGCTGCTTTCAGGGTGGCAGTTGACTGAAGCTCCCAACCGCTCCTTTTTTTCTTTTTCTTTTTTTATTCTGGGCTAGCTTTAGCTCTGGCTCTAGCTCTGAGGCTTCTGCTGCTGAAAACAGGCATCTGGTTTGTTTCGATTCTATAATCGAAACAATGTATAACTCCAGCTCTGAGATCCCGGGCCGGCTGAAAGCTGGTTTCTGGGGTTTTGTTTAGCTTCTTATTTGCAACATAGTACATAGTTTCTTAGAGTTGCAGCTCAGAGGCCTGCAAGTCAGGCAGGGAACGTTGGAGTCTGCAGTCACTGACACAAGCAAGCCTCATGTTCTCTTCCAGCTGCCTGGCTGCCGGCCGCCATCTTGGCTGACAGTTAATTTGCATAAGGATATGCTGATTAGCCAATGGGAAGGGTAGCGGTTGTACGCTAATTACCATGTTTCTCTTTTATTAGTGTAGATGATTTTGTTGATGAAAGTTAGATAGTCTGGGTATAATTTGAAAAACTAATTGACGTTTAGACTAAGCCAGTAGGTATACTTTAGCCTAAAGAATTTCAGTGATAATAGTACCTTCTGAGAACTTCACTAATACTGGTTTCCAAATCTTCTTTATATTGACACCTCAGATCCTCCAGCTGATCCTACCTCAGAAGCTTGTTTTCCTTAACAGTTTACAAACTCTGAAAAATTAAAAAATTCCCTTCTACTAATATGTTCTTACCTAATTGTTTTAGAAATTCTCCCACTAATATTTTGGAACTAAAATTGGGCAATAATAATTGTGATTATAGCTATGATTGATAGAGGCTTTATTGCATGTTCAATATTAGCTATGTTTTTTTACAGGCATAGTGTCATTTATCCTATGTGTAATTATTATATGGTTCCTTATTTCTAAAATAATATTGAAAGAAGTTAAATCAGGTATCTAATAAGTATCAAGTAAGTATCAGAGTCGGGAATCAACTATTAGTCCCATTCTTAAGGCTATACTATATTGCTTCTCTAAATTCTTGGCTTAAAACTCAACCAAGATGAATCAGATCTGTATTGAATAAAAGCTACCATTCAATGTGTTGATATGACAGGAGTTGGATGAGTTGAGATGGGGAAATGATACAGAGATATTATAAAATATCAAGAAGAAAAATAAAAAAAATGAGTTATTTTTTAAGACATAGATTTTATTAAAGTATAGACCGTGGATTTGCCTAAAAGAAAAGATACCACTACACATGTACCTCATGTTCAAACAACAATAGCGTATGAAAATCCAAAATTATAAAAACAGATAAGTCATAAAGATTATTTTTGTATTACCTAAGAATTTATCTCATCACAATAGGATTCACCCAGAATTTCTCCCTCTATGAATTTAAGATGTTAGATATATCAGCTGTTTACAAAGGAGCTAAGGTATGTACAGAGAAACTAAGTATTGCTAAAAGCTAATAGATATTAAGACATTAAATACCAGAAGTTTAGTCTATAAATACAATTTAAATACAAATTTTCAAGGACATCTATGATTGTGAAACAAAGCAGGGTTTACTCTATTTCCAGCCACTATTTAGTTAATGTAAAAATTACCTCAACCAGGCTACCCCGGAGGCTTTTAAAGAACTCCCCAAAAGGCAAGCACAATTTGTTAAAAGAAAATAAAAGATCTCAACTGGTTTATATATATCTACAGAGAACAATTTCCTGTGACACAATTTTAAGACAGTTGAATATGCTTACAGTCCAATAGATGGATGAACACAGACTTAATTATGGTGAATCATGCCTATGTGATATTCTTTGTTGGTGGGGGGGAATCTATCTCCACAAAAAAAGTTGTATCTTTTTAGGAAGACAAACTATTGACATACTTTGGGTAGCTAATCCGAAAGACACATTAATATACAGCATATGAAATGCATTTTCCCTTGGGCAAGGAGAAGAGAATCTATTGCATATGTCATCTGTTTCTGTGAATACTGAAGATTACAATTATGTTTTGATGTTAATCCAACTACTGCAAGTTTCTTGTTGCAAAGCACACTGTGAAAATGTGAGTGACAATATAAATCTTTTTAAATTGAATTCAACACTATTGAAAAGAGCTGATGTTTTCAAATACTGTTACAAAGCCTCTGAACAACAAGAATAACTCTCTAAACGAAGCAGCTTCCTACAGTGACCTAGTTGATAAGAAAGACAAATAGCCAGGATAAAATCAAATTCTGCATGTCTGCTATATTTTGTTGGGGGGGGGGAGGTTACATATTTTAGAAATAATTACCTGCAATGACTTGATGTCCTCATAAGCAAATTGCACACTGGGGACTCCAAGGTGGTTGATGAAATAATCCGCATCACCTTGTATCTGTATGGAACTGACATTGGATTCTGGGCACTGTGCTCTTCTGAAACAGTTGAGAATATTTTTCTGAAAAACATAATTTACATGGTTAGCATGAACTCAGCTTCTCAGGGCATCTCGAAATGAATGCCACTCCAAGTGTGGTCCATAGGTCAGCAGCGTGGATGTCACCCGGGAACTTATTCAAAATACAGATGCTCAGGCTCCGCCCATGCCCTCCTGAATAGGAACCTCCAGGATGGAGCCAGGGATCTGTGTTGTAACTCTCTTCTGTGATTCTGGATTCTGATGCTCACCAAGTGTGACTAGTGCTGGCCTAAATCTAACTGCTTGTTTTTGTTGCTTCAAAAGCATGTTTTATCATGGAATTATTATAAACCATCATAACTTTAATTTGATGAACAAAAACAGATCCAGAGACAGAGAAACATTGATCAGACCATCAAACCTCAGAGGGAAGGTAGGGGAGGGTGGGGTTGAGGGGGAGAGATCAACCAAAGGACTAGTATGCATGCATATAAGCCTAACCAATAGACACAGACAACAGGGGGGTGAGGGCATGAGTCGGGGAGGGGGTAATGTGGGGATAAGGACACATATGTAATACCTTAATCAATAAAGAAATGTAAAAAAAAAGAATGTTGATTCCCTTAAAAAGGTCTAGTTTTACTGTTCTTTTTGTTTTCCCATGAATTTAAATCTAAAGGATGGTTTGATAGGACACGATTCCACTTTTCTAAATATGTGTGTGTGTGTGTGTTTTTTTTTTTTTTGAAAACACAGAAGGAATTTTCTTCATTTCTTCTTAAAAGCATATTCCCACACATTCAAGGAATATATGACATCAACTCTGTGGGACATTAAGAAACTCTAGGGAAATATATAGGAGATAGGATATTATTTCTTAATATTTCTTACATTAAGAGTTGTCTAGAATGCACAACAAATATGAGTGAGCAATAACATGAGGACACCATGTCTAATAGGCAGATAGTACAGTTATTTGTATGGAAAATAATACAATCTATAATAATAAAAGCATAATATGCTAATTAGACCGGACGTCCTTCAGAAGACCTTCTAGACGAAGCGGGGCTGCTAGGGAAGCCCAGGTCCTGGGTTGCAGAGGGAAAATAGTGCCGGCAGCCGGGGAAAGGAAGGCCTACTCTTGCACGAATTTCATGAATCAGGCCTCTAATAATTAATAAATAGTACTACAAGAATAAACTGTTCCACTTTGTCACAAGTATAACTTTTGCCCCAACCTGAATGTCCTCCATACACATTTGCTATTGAATCAAAAATCAATGGATGCCTCAACCTCCCTCCCCATTTTTCTTTGGCATAATACAATTTCAAAAATACTTTTGAATATAATATATGCAAATATTTTAAATATGCAGTTGAATATTCATAGAGCAATTTTTTTTCCACTTTTCAAGTAAAATGCTAGATTTTTCAAACCCATAATAATGTTTCAAGACCTATTCAATATTCTTTGAGAGTCTAATAGAAAGATCTTTGTAACAAATTAAAATCAATTAAAATGGAGACCCTGAGTATTTATAAACAAGGCAAGGTATCAGCTTAAGTTATTTACAAATAACTTGGGTAATTAAGCACTTTGCAAATAGAAAGTAAAAAGAGAGTCCTACCATATAGTCTAATCCAGGGGTCCTCAAACTACGGCCTGCGGGCACATGCAAATACAAATATTGTATTTGTTCCCGTTTTGTTTTTTTACTTCAAAAAAAGATATGTGCAGTGTGCATAGGAATTTGTTCATTGTTGTTTTTTTTTTTTAACTATAGTCCGGCCCTCCAATGGTCTGAGGGACAGTGAACTGGCCCCCTGTTTAAAAAGTTTGAGGATCCCTGGAATCAGTAGCAACCTAATGCTTTTTATGGTTAATCTCACCAACTTGCTTCTTTTGAAAGCCTGGTTTTCTGAAAATAGAGTTAATTCTTTTTCACTTCCTGATAGTCTACAGGGGTGAAGACTCCTAGAGTTCTTATACCTGGAAATGTTTAGGTAAGGTATTAAATATTCCCAAAGAAGAGCTACCCTTAGTAATAGAAAATGAAAAGAAAAACAAACAAACAAACAAACAAACAAACTACTTTACTAGTATATCATTTTAAAAATACCCAGTAGTACTGAGAGATTCAGATGTTAAAAAACTGGCTCCTAGGAAGGAATTTCTTTAGCCAGAATGAATGTTTTTAAATTTAACTTAAATGTCTTGGTCAGGCAAGTTTTGACCAATGCCCCATCACTAGTGTCACACTCAGCCTGCTTCCTCATTCAAATCGTGGCCAGAAGCATCTGAGTTTGTGAAACCTAAACAGTTGTAATCCTCAATATCATTAATAAAGATTTCATAGAATCTAGTCTTTTCTTTCCCCAGATGTCTATCCAATGAAATTAATAATCTTTTAAGTGATCTACTTTGCCTTTACTGCAGCCACATCTATATCTTTTTGAGACATCTTATATATTCTACTCAACCTCAATAAAAATACAGGTTTGTTTTTAATGTAATTTTGCCTACATCATTCTTAATATCCATTGCAAATGTCAACCACATCCCTTACAAATAATTGTTTTTCTCACAGAAGATTACATGGCTCGAAAACTGACAATTTTAAATACTACAATATGTTTCTGTGAAAGAATTAAAATTTTAAAAATAACATACATATTATTTGTATAAATATAATATTTTATATTATTTTTATTTAGTCATAACTATTATAGCTTCCCTCTGACAAAAAGTATTAGCTTTCCATATATGCAAGTCCCTAAAAGGGCACAGTGACCCCATTCCAATCAATCCTTGTGTTCTTTGTCTGATGTAGTAGTTACACAAAGATCAGTTCTTATTCACCCTCATCTTGGAATTGGTTCAGGGCATTTTATCTGAAGCCAGTACAAATTCTCTTCTAATCTCTCTGTTTGCCATGGCTACTCCCATTATACACCTTTAATATTTCCATTGCATGCCATGATCTCTAACACCTTGATTTAATGATTAGTGCATTATTTCTTCCATGTTTTATGATTTTTAGACAAGCCAAATAGGCACTATCCAACCTTTAAGATGATATACCCTAAAATACTTCTGCATTCTTTTCCCTAATCTGGCTTGCTTTTATTAACTCATTTATTGAAAAATCTTGTCTCTGAAGTTTCATATTGCCACCTTGTCCTATATAATAAAAGGGTAATATGCAAATAGACCGATCGTCAGAACAACCAAACAACCAATCAAAGTGTAATATGCTAATATTGCCACCTTGCAAAGGCTGCTCAACTGCTTGCTATGACCTGCACTGACCACCGGGGGCAGATGATCCAATCAGTAGGTTAGCTTGCTGCTGGGGTCCAGCCAATCAGGACTGAGTAAGATGGGTTGGACATGCTTTGGAATCCTTCCACAGTCCCTCCCAGGTCTGATCGTGAACCGTTGGGGTCCCTCAGCCTGGCCTGCACCCTCTTTCAATCTGGGACCCCTTGGCGGATGTCAGAGAACTGGTTTCAGCCCAATCCCCCAGGCCACTCCCCTTGGGAGGGTGCCAGACACAGGGCTTATGGCTGGCGAGTGCTGCTGTGGCAGCACAAGACTCTCCTGATAGGGGCTGATTGGGCGTGAATCTGCGGCACGCACAGTGGGGCCAGGATGAGCAGGAGCGACAGGTAGCAGCTGAAGGCGGCATTAGACTGCAGGTTTCAGCCTGATCCCTGCAGGCTACCCAGAGGGATCCCACCTGTGCATGAATTCGTGCACTGGGCCTCTAGTTCTTACATAAGCTCCTTTGATAAACCAAGTAAGACAGCAACAGAATGAGCATTATCTAGTATTGTTTTCAAATTATATTTTGAAGGTTAGGGCTGTTAAACCACATCTGTGGTGCTACATGTGTACTATTTATGGAGAGAGAATAGAGCACGAAAAACAGGGCTGTGTGGCCCAAGGGATAACTGAACCTATAACTGGATACAGTTGGATATTGAGCCTCATGACAGAGTTAAGCCCTCATGAAAGGTATAAGCTTAAAGAAAATCCATTCAACACTGGAACCTTCAGGAACAACACAGGGTTCCCTGAAAAGTCTTCCTGGGCCCTGTTCCCTATCAACTGAGGCCAGAGCATCTCTGCAAAGTTGTTCAGAGAGGTCTTTCTGCATCCCCCCGCCCCCTCAACTTTCTTCACCTTATTTTCTATTGTCTACTCTCCTGATTTAACCAGTGATGAGGAGAGGACACATGTGACCCTCAACCCTGCGTTTATTTTATTCTTTTGTGCTTTTGTTTCTATCTAGCTTCAGAGTAAAATAGGATAAAAAGAACCCAGTTTGTAGACTGGAATTGCCCCCTAGCCCCCCGACCATCATTATATCTAGGGATTTCCCTTAAGAGAAGAACATTCCTGATACAGAAACCTTGTCCTCTAAATCTTTTTTATTATTCCTGACTTTAAAATTTAGGCCAAATTCACAAGCCTCAAGTGATCCTAAATCTACATTCTATCCTAATGGGAATTGTTTTCGCACATAGCACTTCAGTGAATTATAATAGATCTATATCAGTTAATAGACAGTGATCTACTCAACCTCTGTAAGCACTAATATCTGAGATGGAAGTAGAAATAAATATCAATTTCCTCCATTTTACTAGAAGTTAGTCACCATGGGAGAAGAAGGTTAGTAACAAACTTGTTCAGGTCAATTAATTTTTAAAATCTATTTACAAGGCTGGGTACATTCAAATTAAGTATTTCATCCAAGGAGTTCAGAATGCTCCATACTTAACATTTGATAATAAGCATTTTTATTCCAGTTCATAAAATAAGCAAGTCCAGGCAAAGATTGTAGTTATGTTCCTTGTTTAATTTTCTATCACAAGTGTCTTGAAAACCTGAAATGAAATCACTATCCTAAGGCTGCCTTTTAGGCTAAAAGGAAAACCTGATAGTAAATGGTCATATGAATTAATATAAAGAAATGAAATTAAATTTTCACTGGTTGAGGAGCAATACCAAGACACATTGACAAGTTTCTCAAGTATTTAAAAATCATATTTCAGTTGTTGTGAATAACTCACCCCTAATTTAAAAAGATGACAGTTATGAGATACTTTGCTGAATTTTGTTGTTTAATGTTTTAGTTTTAGAAAGATTAGATACTACTAAAATGAAAATGTGTGTGCTTTAATACTTAAATAACTGCAATTTGATATAATCGGTTTCCCCTGTAATCCTGTGTGTTTTAATTTAAGCATTTTATGACATCATTTCTGGGTTTATATAGGATCTATTAGCCAGCCAAAATGGTCCAGAAGGGGTTCTCTTGCAGCAAACTAGCTACTTTTTACAAATTAGGAAACTGAGGCTGAAAATCAACAGAATTGGGATCTCCTTTTGGATCTTTTCACCTGGAATGCAATGTTCTTTTCTTTCTCCTATGCTGATATATCCATCACACTAATCACATTAATGCAGTTGGACAAACTAATCTTAATAGTTATCCTTTCTGAAATTCTGTGTTTTTTTTTTTAATCATATTCGATCACTGGATATGGTTGTAAAACACTATCTGTGGCATTTCTTCAATTTACTTAGTCACTGTCATATGTTTTTCATTTAGTTAGCTTATATTTTTAATGGCAGTATGTCAGGTTGCCGTCTAATACCCAATACTTAATAACACATTGCAGATCTCCTCCAATGATGTTTAAAAATAAGATATTATATTTACAGTAGTCCCCCTCATCTGTGGTTTGCTTTCTGTGGTTTCAGTTACCTATGATCAACTTTGGTCTGAAAATATTAAGTAAAAAATTCCAGAAATCAACAATTCATAAGTTTTAAATTACACACCATTCTGAGAAGCATGATGAAATCATATGCTGTCTGCTTTGTCCTGCCCAGGACTTGAATCATCCTTTTGTTCAGCATATCCACACTGTTTATGACACTGGCCCAATATTCATGAGTCACTTAGTACCCATTCCATGTGATTGACTGTGGAGGTATCACAGTGCTTTTTTATTTTACTTAACAATGGCCCCAAAGAACAAGAATAGTGATGCTGGCAATTCAGATATGCCAAAGATAAGTCCTAAAGTGCTTTCTTTAAGTGAAAACGTATGTCTGCATTCAATATCTATATATATATATATGGTTTGATATTTCTCTGTGGTTTCAGGCATCCACTGGGGATCTTGATCTTAATATAATAGAACTCCTATACTGATTTTCTTTAATATTCTAAAGTAGAAACTTATTTAAGTTATCATTTATGCCAGCATTGATAATGAGTTTCTTATACATAAAACTAGTGGTCCGGTTCATGAAATTTGTGCACGGACGGTTCCCTTAGCCCAGTCTGCACCCTCTCTAAACCAGAACCCCTTAGGGGATGTCCGACTGCCAGTTTAGGGATCAGGCTTAAACCGGCAGTCAGACATCCCTTTCACAATCTGGGACTGCTGGCTCCTAACTGCTCACTTGCCTGCCTGCCTGATCGCCCCTACCTGCCTCTGCCTGCCTGATCACCACTAACCGCCCTCCCCTGCTGGCCTGATTTCACCCCCAACTGCCCTCCCCTGAAGCCTGGTTGCCCCCAGTAGCCCTCACCTGCTGGCCTGGTCTCCCCCCCAACAGCCCTTCTCTTTCAGCCTGATCACCCCTAACTGCCCTCCCCTGACAGCCTGATCTGCCCCCCAACTGCCCTTCCCTGCAGGCCTGATCTCACCCCCAAGTCCCCTCCTCTGCTGGCCAATTTGATTTTGATTGGTCGGTTTCTATGCCAGTCGTCTATGCCATTGCCTCCTCACAGTTGACCCAGATTTGGTTCTGATTGGTCAGTTTCTATGCCAGTCAGCGTTAAAAGCGCTGCCTCCTAGGCAGCCATTGGCACTTCACACTTCACTCAGATTTGGTTCTGATTGGTCGGTTTCTATGCCAGTCAGCATCTCTGGGCCTATCAATGGGGCCTGATCAGAAAGGTGGAGGCCTGGAGAGAAATGGAGGCATGGCTGCCGGCCTGGACAGGAGAGAAAAAGAGATGCAAGTGCTGATCAACAGCTGCCAAACAGGCTACAGATCAGACCCTACTTCTTTCTTCAGGCCTCTCTCCAGGCCTGATTCACAGCCCCCTCAGCATTCAGTGCTGGGTCACTGAGCCTGCACCCGCAGCAGTCAGTGCTGGGTCGACAGCAACCCAGTGCTCACTGCAGGACTGACTTGGAGCCTCTGGTCCTCAAAGACCCAGGGTTTTTATATATTAGAATATATTTTAAAATAGAAAAATTTAAAGAAAAATTAATAAATATATTGCAATGACTTTATTAAAGATACACTTGAGTAGGGGAAGAAAACCAGCTTTTATCTTATTTTAAAATGGAAAATGTTCAACCCCTGAAAAGGGATTTTCAAAATCTCCACTATCTCAAGGTGTGAGTGTTTACAAAGTATTTTCAGGTTTAAACAGTGAAGGGTTATTATTCCTCTAATATATACAAGTAGAATTACCAAACTGAAAAACACACTCTAATTTTCTTCTCATTCTATTAGTTTTTAAAACTTTAATCTTGTTCTGGAATGTGGAGAAATGTTACTTTATATTTGAAACACTTCAAATTAGATTGTAACTAATGAATGCTTTAAAGATCACTCTATAGGAGTGAAAATGGAGACAAAAGAAAACATTTGCCCTTGTTTTTATTCTATCTTCTAAATGATGTCTCCTTCCCTTCAATTCTACTTAGTTTGCCCTTCCTCGTCCCTGAACAACTTAAGGCCAAGACCAAGAGGCACATGATGGCAGATGGCCCATTCTTTTTTTACTTCTATTCACTTAAGGCAGTGGTTCTCAACCTTGGCTGCACATTAGAATCACCTGGGAATCTTTTTTAAATCTTGATTTCTGGGCTTCATCCTCCAGAAATTCTGTTTCTTTGTTACTAATGTTGTAGCCCCACCCCAGTACAAAGAAACAGAATTTCCAGAGGATGAGGCCCAGAAATCAGGATTTTAAAAAGATTCCCAGGTGATTCTAATGTGCAGCCAAGATTGAGAACCACTGACTTAAGGCTTGTGTGGCATTAGAAACAGGTGTGGTATTTTAAAACTAAAAATATTCACATTTCAACCAAACTGTTGGGTTTAAATGAAAATCTCCATTAATTAAGATGCCACAGGGTATCTTATAACATACCACATTCCAGAGGAATGTATCTTTTAGGTATAAGAAATATAGATAAACTAAAAGTGAAAAATTCATTTTTTATTATCACAACAAACCCCCAAGTGGAAAGATTAATGAATACAAATACCTAATATACAATGTTTCTGCATGAAAAAAATTACCATATACAAGGATAATTAAAAACAGTTACAATTCATTTCACAGACAAATGGCTAAATTTTATAATATATAAATAAAAAATATTGACAAGTTGATAAAAATTAGTCAAAGAATATGACCAGGCAATTCACACACACACACACACACACACACACACACAATAGACACATAAAAAGTGTCTTTTATATTTACTTTACAAAAAACTTTGGCAAGTTTGGTAGACTACACTGTGGATGTAGGATTCTGAGGCCTCATATGTAGCTGAAGGAAAAAACTGGTACAAGTTCTGTGAAGTTTATATAAAATGTATTATATTCATAAACTGGAACAATATACAGTCTTTAGAAAGAGCAATGATACCATATATGCAGTAATAATAAAAATTTCCAAGATACAGTCTACACACAAAAAAAGTGTAGAAATATTCTATGTTATTTGTGTTTTAAAAAGTTAAAAAAAAGGAAAGAAAGAAAAATGAAAAGGATATATACTCTAAAGTAGGGATGGGCAAAATTAGGTTTATAGTTGTGAGTTTATTTTTATATTATTATTTTTCAATTATTATATTGTTTTCCAAAGGAACTAGAAGCCTATTTTGCCAACCCATATGCAAATGGTATTTGCCTCTGGGGAGAGGTACCAGTGGGAGGAATAGGTTGTGAAGAAAGATATTTCATTTTCTACTTGTTTATTACTTTCTATTTAAATTTGTGATTATATCACCTGCCAAAAATAAATGCTATACTTTCCAAATTCTCTTTGAACTATATGTGCTGTGTTTCCAATTCCAAGATTCCCTTGATTTTAAGCAATAGTATCAATTTTAAAACAGCGTTTGTTGGATGGTAGGAGAGAAACAAACTAACAGATGTCTCTCCATTTCAGAAAAGTTCACATTTTACAAAACGTCTTAAGAGTAGAGAAACAGGGCAGTTAGAGTTGTATTGCGACAACCATTTAATCTAAGGTTGATCTGGGATCACCAAAAATATGTATGCATTAGGGAGGGGAAGGATGAAAGTAATTGCCTCTTGAGTTTATTAGGGAAGAGAAGGTCCTCTTATGCAGAATTTGGGAATGGATACAACAGAATGAGGTCCTGCTGGGGTAGGGCTCACTGAAGTATGCATTTCACATAACCAGGAGGATAACAGCAGAGAAGAGGGAGCCAAAAGGTGGTGGGGAAAACTGAAAAGAAAACTCCATTTCATAATCATGACATCCTTGAGGTCCATTCCTTTTTATATAGTTTGTGTGTGTTTGTATTTTCTAGGTACATATCAAATTATTAACAAAACTAGAGGCCTGGTGTACAAAATTCATGCACTGGTACACTGGCCGGAGCAAGGGGGTTGAGGTCTCTCAGCCCAGCCTGCACCCTCTTGCAATCTGGGACCCCTCTGGGGATGACCTACTGCCAGGAGGATCAGGCCTAAATTGGAAGTCAAGACATCCCTCTCACAATCTGGGACCTTTGGCTCCTAACCACTGGCCTGCCTGCCTGATCACCCATAACCACCTCTGCCTGCCTGCCTGATCGCCCCAAGCCACTCTGCCTGCCTGCCTGATTGCCCCTAACTGCCTCTGCCTCAGCCCCCGCTGCCACGGCTTTGTCCAGAAGGACATCCGGAATGATGTCCAGAAGGTCGTTGGGCTGTCCAGTCTAATTAGCATGTTATGCTTTTATTATTATAGAATTATTATAGATATGCTAAATATGGGTCACCTCACTTGCTACAAAGGTGACACTTACATAAGGATTTACCACTTACAAACAGATATTTTATTGGATCATAATGCAACCCTGTGAGATGTGTAAAACGAGTATTATCATTCCATTTTAAAGATTCAAAGCTCCTCTGGAGACATGACCATGGCCATGGAATGGCAGGAGGGAATTTCTAACCTAATTGTTACATTGATTTCCCCACACTTCAACCGCCTTCACACCTGGTCTAATGATCCCCCCACACCCCAACATGTAACTAAGGAAATGAGGAAGGGGTCCCTCCATTTGTGCAGAAAGAGCTGGTAGGTTGCTGAATAATTACCTAAATGAAAGTTACCTTTCAGTTTAAGACAAACGGTGACTTACAAATAATTTACCAGATAAAAAGACTCCATGGATCCCTTTGCCACTTCTTTAATGGTTTTTCTGTTGGTCACTCTAATAACTAAACCTATTTCTTCGTGATGTGTAAACTATATATAGAAGGACGACCCCAGAGCCCTTTCAAAAACTGGACTCTGATTATATCGAAATGAAACTGTGAGCATATTGAAAAGGTAAAGCAGAACCATCCAAACTGACCTCAGGTCAACACACTGGATGAAAGCACACTGCCCGTGGGTACAATTCCTGCGCCACGGGATCAAGATATAGATTTTATGTCTCAATGAAGGATAACAACTCTGGCTTCACAATGCTGTTCCATGCTGAGGAATTGGCTGACATCACATAACTTCAGCTATTATTTCACTGGCTTTTTTGAGGTTTGTCTTAAATAGCTTCCCCTCGCCTCACAGGCAATGCTATTTTAAATAATACGGTGTCAGCGTTCCAGCGTTGTATTCCAGCTGCCAGGCATTTAAAAAAAAAATTAACTGAAAACCAAACTGGTTTTCAATTCAACATTCACTCTCTCAGGCTGCAAATATGTTTAATGAAATATTTAAACAAAATCTTCTGTAGATGAAACAGTTTAATAAGTTCCCTTCAAAAAAAAAAAAAAATCAGATATTTCAAAAAAAAAAAAAAGTCAACCCAGAAGCAAGGGAACAATTGGAGTTACTTTGTACCTATTAAGCATCGTTGGGTAGATAGCCGGCAAAAGTTTGCTGTCCTCTCTTTGACCAGGGTTACAGGGCAGTTGTAAATCAGGTAGGGTTTTCAGATTTTTTTAGAGGTAATTTATTTAATTTTAGGAGGGCATGGGGAGAAAAAGCTGGAAAATGCAGACTTGGCAAGCAGGAGGGCAAAAGGAGGTGGATGGCATACGATCACACATTACCATTTCAAGCAAGTGAAGTGCTGAGAGGGAGGAACCAGGCAGAGGAAATAACACCATCAGCAGTACTGTGTTGAACTCTGACAAATGACAGCATCGTCGCATAGCCTGGAAGTCCTGGGCCAAAATAACTGCTAGCCCAGGGACAGCTTTCCTGGAATGAGTCCATCAGAGCTTGGTAGACCACTCTTGCATCTCAGGAACACCGTGCAGAGAGACATGGCACCCATGACTAGCACCCCAATGACAAGCCCCACATATTAGGATTTTTTGTACCAGAACTAGGGTCATTTTTTGGTCAGAATAAGTCTTACATCACTTGCTTTAACTTAAGTCTCCTTCGTTTTTTGAGGATAGAGAATATGTCTTATTCATCCTTCTATGGACCCCATATTGATCAGCACAGTAAAATGGGTACCATAAAAGTTTGTGGAAATGAAGTCAACCCAACCACATGAATTTTTTTCCAATAAGAGGAAATGGTAGGGGGAGAAGAAAAGAGCTACACCAGCGGTTCTCAACCTGTGGGTCGCGACCCCTTTGGCGGTCGAACAACCCTTTCACAGGGGTGCCTAAGACCATCCTGCATACCAGATATTTACATTGCGACTCATAACAGTAGAAACATTACAGTTATGAAGTAGCAACGAAAATAATTTTATGGTTGGGTCACAACATGAGGAACTGTATTTAAAGGGCCAGAAGGTTGAGAACCACTGAGCTACACAAACACCATCTGGCTTAGTCTAGGTTTACAACTGAAAAGCACTGGATCCAGAGTGCCAAATATGCCACAGAAAGTTTGAGGTCAGCTTCAGGTAATTCCATAAGTCATAACTATTCTGGAAAGCATTTTCCTCCTTACTTTCTTGCTAAGCAACATCTGTTTTCATGTAAACGAAGTATCTCATTAGGCACCTGCAGGAAGTCAATAAGTAAGTGCTGGCATCACAAAGTGCATTGTGATAAGTAGGTGCTTGAGATAAATATTAAAGAACAATCAAAGCATGACCCACAAATAGACTGAAAATGAAATAGATGATTTTTCATTCTCCCTACAAAACCATTGACGTTTCTTTTCAGCAGTTTGGATTTGGAGCAATCACTTAACTTCCTGAAGTCTTGAATTTCTTAAAAGGTGAATGTGTGTACAATATGAGGAGGCTGAAAGGAATAAATTAAATAATGCATGCAAAGCACTCAGCACAATCCCATCAAAAGTGTTTTACACAAAAGTGTCATTATTATGGATCATCATTCTTGTAAAATAACCAACACACACACAGACACACACACACACACACACACACACACACACACACCTTTGATATTTTTTTGTAATGTCTGCCTTCCTACCAATTCTAATTAAAACTGTATATTTTTCCTGCCTTCTAAGATGTCCAATGTTCATCTTTAGAAAACTAAGTTTTTCTTGGTTAATTTATGTAGTTTTTCCTAATGAACTGTGGTTTTAAAAGAGGTTTTATAATATACTTTTTTTGTTTTTTCCCTTATTAATCTAATCTCTTTGGATTCATGTAACATAATACTATTTTTTGTTTTGCTTAAATGCTCTTGCTAAATGCATTAAAATATTTTTTAAATGTTATACAAATTTAAATATTGTAAAATGTATCCCCTTTTGATTTCTCATAAAATAGCTTTTTTAAACATTGGGGTAAGGCTATATAAAAGATGATTACATACACATGAGAAATGATAGGATATTATTATATATTTTTCATTTGTTATCAAATTTTTATTAAGCAATTTTTAATTTTTCTTAAATTAAATTTTCCTTAATAAAATTATTTTCATAAAAATAAATCTTAACAATATGTGATTACAAAATTGTTATTATAGATCCAACCTATATAAACTTATAACATTTTTATTAAAATACTAGAGGCCTGGTGCACGGAATTTGTGCACCGGGAAGGGGGGGGTGAACCTCAACCCAGCCTGCACCCTCTCCAATCTGGGAACCCTCGAGAGATGTCCGACTGCCCACCGGGATCAGGCCTAAACCGGCAGTCGACATCCCTCTCACAATCCAGGACTGCTGGCTCCCAACTGCTCGCCTGCCTGCCTGATTGCCCCTAACCACTCCCCTGCCAGACGTATTGATGCCTAACTGCTAACCTGCAGGCCTGGTTGCCCCTAACTTCCCTCCCTTGCCAGCCTGGTTGCCCCCAGCTGCCCCCCTTTCAGGCCTGATTCCCCACAACTGCCCTCCCCTGCTGTCCATCTTTTGTCCACATGGGGGCGGCCATCTTGTGTTGGAGTGATGGTCAATTTGCATATTACTCTTTTATTAGATGGGATAGATTGATAAAATAAATCTGTGATGGGAAAACACAAGAAAAATACTTTTAAAATACTATAATGACAAAAAAGTAAAATAGACCAAAACAGTAGTAGTATTCTAACATTTTAAAAAATACATAGTACCTATTCATATCTAACTATCTACTATGTGCCAATTCCTTTCAGATAGCCTATTTTTTCTTCATTACAACAGTTTGGGGAGGAAATAATTACTCCTAAGCTGCCATTGCTAAGAGAAATTAAGCAAATCATCTGCAGTCACTCAGTTAGTTATAAGGCCAGAATTTGGACCATCAAATTCTGTTCCCAAGTCCAGTAGTCTCAATTATTTAACCCCAATGCTGGGATTCTAAAAACAAGCAAACAAATAAAAAAAAAAACTTTCAAAATTCACTGTAAAAATTTTTTCTTTCACACATCTGGAACTAAGAGCACTTGGAAATGGAGACTACTTTGATATAAGACTTAGTGTTAGGTTTGACACTTTGCACAGACACAAAAAGCACACCAGTGACCATTGTCCTCTTGCCTTCTGCCACCTTGACATCTTCTTTGGATGTGAAATGTATACCTCATCAAAGGTTAAATTCTATATTATGCTAAATGAAATAAGCCAGTCACAAAACTACCAATACTGTATGTTTCCACTTATATGAGTTCTATGGATTGGATGTGTTCCCCTAAAATTCATAAGTTGAAACATTAACCCTCCCAATGTGACTGGATTAGAAGATAGAGCTGGTGAAGAAGTGATAAAGTTTAAATAAGGTCACAAAGGTGGAGCCCTAATCTGATAGGGCTGGTGCCCTTAGGAGAAGAGAAAGAGACACCAGAGTTCTTTCTCTTTACCAGATAATGGCACAGCAAGAAGGCTGCTGTCCACATACAGAAGAGAGCTCTCACCAGGAACCAGCACTTTGATCCTGTACTTCCCAGTCCACGGGACTGTGAGAAGTAAACGTATGTTGCTTAAGCAGCCCAACTGGTTTAATACAATGAAGTATCTAGACCAGTCAAATTCACAGAGTTGAAAAGGAATATTGTGGTTGCCAGGGATTAGGGGGAGGAAGGATTGGGCAGTTTAATGGGTTTCAGTTATGCACAATGAAAAAGTTGTGGAAATTGGGTGCACAATAGTGTGAATATAGTTAGCACTACTGAGCTATACATTAAAAAATAGTTAAGATGGTAAATGTTAAGTATATTTTACCACAATTAAAACTAAAAAAATATAAATAAATTCTTGATTTTTGCTCTCCAATCAGCCCTATCCCCAGTGTTCATTACCTACAAATATGGTCCCAACATTCACCCAGTTGCTCACATCAGATTTTTAATGGTCACCCTTTACTTTTTACTTTCTTTTGGCCCTTACATATATCTAGTGTTTTCAAAACTTTAGCTTTCAAGAGATCACCTGGAGGGCTTGTTGCAACACAGATTGCTGAGCCCTAGCCCCAGACTTCTGACTGAGTGGGCCTGGGGTAGGGTCAAGACACATGTGTACTAGTATACATAAAAAGTATACAGTAAGAAATTAAGAATTAAAAGGAACTACTACTATTACAAAGTACACTTTAAAAAGTATAGGCAAAGTTTATAAGATAGTTTGTAAAGTTCAGAGAAATAAGATATTTTTCATAAATAATAACTTTACTCCCCAGAGTCCAGAGTCTGTCTGCCTACATTTTTTTTTTTTTGTATGTTTGGCATTCATTGACATAATGGCAATTTTAAATGAACTAAATGAAATAATTTCATAAATTGATAATAGCATTCAACTTCTGTCATTTGAAAACAAAAGTGTATCTTTTATTTATTTTGGGAGGGAGGGCGTGGGATGGAGGCATGAGCCTGGTTTATGGCAATCCTTTGAGCAAAACTCCTGTCCCCTACAGCAGAGTATAGCCTCAACCAGTCATGAGTTTACTGGAGCTTCCAAGGAATCCAACAGTCCTGCCTGTCCCCAGCTCTCAGCATTGCTGCTGGCAGGCTAAGGCCAGTGAAGGTTGTCCCACTGCTACTCCTGAGTTCATGTTGGATGAGCCTGGCCACCCTGGTAGGATGGGGCAGGAGTGCCTGAAGAGTGATGGCCAGGATCTCAGGAAGCCCTCTGCTTAGTGATACAGCACCAAAGGCCTTCTTGAGTAGAAGTTGTCTTTCAGGAAGTGTGACCCTGAGGCCATGCCCACCTTTTTCCAGGTGTGGTCTTTATTGTATATAGGCCTGATGGAGTGGAAGAACCAGCTGGTCAAGTACAAATTCTTCAGGAAGTCAAGGCCTGTGAATTGGCAACAGATCTTTTCGGTGGGCCATCTTCTCACACTCCTCCATCTGGCATTGCTCTTCCTGCACAGGTCTGCAACCCTTGTGGCAGCATGCCTCTGTGAGGCCAGATAAACTGACTGAGCAGCAGAACATCCTCAGAGCCATATTTGTGCTTCAGGTTCCACTGGCCAGAGGGGTTAGGGGGATTTGGATTTTCCAGAGGAGTGGTAGGCCTTCGATTATAGATGTCTTCTCTCCCTCGACTCCACCACTTCCCTGAACCCATCTGCAGGCTGAGCCTAGCTGCTCAGGGCCAGGCCTGCGAGGACCCATCAGAACAGAGGCCATAGCCGGTCACCAGCACACTGAAGGCCTTATCTTGAAGCACTTTTCCTTTCTTTCTTTTTATTTATTTTTTAATATATTTGTATTGATTTCAGAGAGAAAGGGAGAGAGAGATAGAAAGACTAATGATGAGAGAGAATCATTGATCTTCTGCTTCCTGCAAGTCTTACACTGGGGATCGAGCCCACAGCCTGGGCATGTGCCCTAACATGGAATTGAACTGTGACCTCCTGGTTCATAGCTCAAATACTGAGCCATGCCAGCTGGGCAGCTCTTTTCCTTTTAAAAAAAATGATTGGTTCTGATAGCTAGGTTTCAAAAAGTATGTTACTTATTTTTTTAAGTGCTTTGTACTTCATACAGGATTTTGACCTATAAACTCTTTTGAAATATTCATAGCAATTTGAGACAATTAGGCTATTACAGATACCTGACAGATGAGAAAATTGAGATACAGATAAGTAAGCAATTGCCCATAATCATATAAACAATGAATAACAGAGACTCCAGTAGATTTGATTCCTACTCCAGGGTTGTCTTTGATTTTAACCCTCAGTTGATGCTTCAAAATCTTCTCCCCTTATTGGAATGTATTTTTTTTTTTTTGTAAATGTGTATCAAGAAGGAAGCAGAGATGAACTGCTATCACTACTTACCCTTATGCTGTTCTGTGTTGGTCACATTAATAAAAGCCAAGGAGAATGGCTAACCTGAGCCCATGTTCTGAGCTCTGGAGTTTACTACCCTCTACCTTGGTTGTGTCAAGAAAACAATACTTAAAAGATGACTGCTCAGAAGTTAAATGTAGAAAAATATTAAGAGGATTTTTTTAAGCCACTTCAGTTCAGATCTCAAACATTTAAGAAAATTTCCATTAATCGTCATGGATGTCAGAAACAATAAACTAGCATGACAATAATAATAGGGCTAGGGCGTGCTCCTCTCTCAAATAATAAGAATGAATAGTTTTAATCTCCCAGGGTTGCCTACAATATGAATGCCATTAAGAAATCACAGAAGTTAGTAACATGTATTCTTATCATATTTTATAAATATTGAACAATCAACAACTATTTTATAAATACCTAGTTAGGATGACATTTGCCAGAAAACACAAATTATGAAGCAAATACATAATTTATATATTTAAAAAGCTTGTGATATAGCTGGTAGGAAATGCTTCCCAATACAAATGCTTAGATGACACAAATATTGTTTCTAAAGGGTACTTTAAAGGGCACAGTACACTGATTTAAAAACCACTTTTTGAAGTTACTATACTAGTGTTGAATAGACTCTATTGTAAGAAATCTTTGGCAACAGCATAGAGGTTAGCAAATAATGCAATAATATTTGCCTCCTACTACTTGAAAGAGAGGTTGGAGTATTGCAAAGACATTTGCGAGAAACTTTTTTCAGGGAACTTTAAACTATTCTCATTCCTTATGATTTAATCTTTAGGACTTCCTAATCCTAAATTCAATCGTTTGGTTTAGAGCTAAGACAATAGAGGACCACTAGGAAATTCCAAGCTCTTGAATTCTCAGGTAATATATAATGTGTTATTCATTTTAGAAGTACAAAGAGCTCCAACTGGTGAGTCATTGGTCAGGAGATAACTAGAATTTATAGACCGTTCTTAACTTTTAAACATATTTATTCAGCATCTACAACATTAAGTAACTTGACATGTTACTTTGTTTACTTTCTGGGGCCTTAATATGCTTAGCAGATATAAACAAAACTGAGCTATCAGTATAAACAAAAGATAATTATTCAGATACAACATAAATATTTAAAAGGCTGCCTATCACTTCTGTTTCATTGAATTTATTGAAGTGACATTGGTTAATAAAATTATATAGATATTAGGGCTACAATTCTATAATGCATCATCTGCATATTGTATTGTGTGTTTATTAGCCAGAAGCAAGTCTCCTTCCATCACCATTTATCCCTTGACCCTCTTCTACCTCCCCCATCACCCTTTCCCTCAGATAATCACCATACTGTTGTCTGTGTCTAAGAGGTGTTGTTGTTTTTACTTAATCCTTTTTGTACATTAGTGGCTGGAAAGGAAAGAAAGTAAAAGAAAAGCTTAAATCTTTAAGAGTGGATATAATTTTCTGGCATTTGATTCAGACCATAAAATTGAAAAGTATTGATAAATGTATAATAACCAATTTGTCATCAGCAGTATCTTTTAAAGTACAATCTTCTAAAATTAATTGAGATTGCTTTGAATTTTATTTTCCCCACTGAATTAAGCAATTAATTCAGAAATTTTGGACATCCATAGGTATATCCTTGAGTCCTCACCTGTAAAAAATGTTGCAAGTCATTGTGTTCATCAGTGTATGTTTCACCAATACAATGGTATAACATGCAATGTAAGCAAAAAGGAATTTTTAATACATTATATAATGCATGCTTCACATCTTGTTATGCTTTTATTAAATATTCAGTTGCTAACATAGCTATAACACTGTGCAGCAAGAGCACACATATTATTAGAACATTTCTGTAACAACTTATAAAAAGGAAACATGAAGATTTTGACAAGCACATAATATGGTAAATCTCAGTAATATGAAAGTAG
Source organism: Myotis yumanensis (assembly GCF_028538775.1). Classification (NCBI taxonomy): domain Eukaryota; kingdom Metazoa; phylum Chordata; class Mammalia; order Chiroptera; family Vespertilionidae; genus Myotis; species Myotis yumanensis. The sequence goes on from NW_027223753.1 coordinate 181,997,831, forward strand.
AGCTGTAAATTTCAACATAAATGGAATGTTCAAGATTTTAAAATACTGGTAGTGGAAATAAAGTAATTCAATAGGCAGAATTGCCCTAGTCATTTGCAAACTACTGAAAATTCACATGTATAATTTAATACTCTATTTTCTTTTTTAACAAGAGGTCTTATTGAAGCGAGGGAAAAAGAGCAAATATGAAGTAATCATGTACTGGTGAATACAATATTCTTCTAGAAACTTCAAATAAAGGACTATCAACACTTCATCCCGTTGAATTTCCACAGACTTCATTTTTCTAGGTAATCTTTTCTTAACTATCATTCTGATACTAGCTTTGTGTCTTACACCTACAAAAAGTTTGCTTATAAGCAGTTCTTTATAAACAAAATAGAACCCATTTTACATAATTTTGCAAATTGACACAGTTTACATAAACACATGGTTTTAAGCCAATGATACAATATAAATCACTAGTGCAATGATATATGGTCATAAAGTTCCACATTTACCACACAAAAAAAGAATTATACCAGGAGATAACTAAGAAAAGAATTTGCTCCTGTATAGATTTCGTCATATACAAAGTGGTACAGCAGAGAGTAATTCACACTTTAAGCAGGATGATACTTCCCACTTTTAATGAGCCTTAGTTTAATTGTATAAGGTAAGATTTAAAGGCTATAAAATTGTTAAAGAGAAATGTGAAGCCAGAAAATGTTGTCACTCAGTAGCTCCTTTCTATTTCCAAATGACTCAAAATAAGGGACTGGACCAGGAGATGACAGAGAATGTATTTCTGTGGTTGCTGGTACTGTTCTCGACACTAACAAGGCTGATACTCCTGTAAGAACCTGAGTTGCTAGGGAGTCCGTGGCCTCTGTTTCAAGTACAATCGCTCCTGAAGGGTCTGTCTCTTCCCCCAATGAAGGGTCTCATCATTATTACCTTTTTCTGGTTTGCCCATTCAGATCATTATACTTTCAAGTAAGTATGGCCTGCAGCTAAGCCCATTTGCCATCACCTCATTAAATGTACCATAATTCAGAGACAAGGACACACACACACACACACACACACACACACACATACACACACACACACACACGATCTCCAAATGGATTCCATATCAAAAGTGTTTTTTCAGATCCAATTCCTAATTATTGTAACTGTAACCTCCACTGAAAAATCCATTTTAGGACAGCCTGGAATTCTTTAATATCATCTTTTCTGAGACATGCTACTGTCATTCAGCCAATGTGATGGCCATGTTTCTTCCAAATAAGATGGCACCAGTCAAATATTTTTGAAATGCGTGAGCTTCCCCCTAGCATGGCATATATGGAGAGATTCTTGCTTTACAGAAAGTTTCTTTATTTGTTGCTATATTCTGAAGTTCCCACTCCAGAAACACTTAATTACCACTGTACAACTAGAGATTCTTACTGCTTTGGCTCTCATTTTTTATTCTAAATATGTTATTGAAGTCAGCAATTTATTCTTCCCTGGTAAATTAAGAACATTATTAAGATCCTTTCTAAACTGTCCCAATATAGGGCCAACAATCACATATTTCTTTTTTTTTCTTTAAATATATTTTTATTGATTTCAGAGAGCGAGAGGGAGAGAGAGATAGAAACATCAATGATGAGAGAGAATCATTGATTGGCTGCCTCTCGCACGCCCCCTACTGGGGATCAAGCCCACAACCCAGGCATGTGTCCTTGACCAGAATCAAACCTGGGACCTTTCAGTCCCTAGGCCGACGCTCTATCCACTGAGCCAAACCAGCCAGGGCCACATATTTCTTATAATTAGAAATGCCAATCAATAGCCTTAAAAATATCTTTATCTTATCAGTAAGGGAACTTGACCATATATATATTTGTCTTTTATAGGCCCTATAAGCAATAAATATATAGTGTGTAACATATGGTTCAGTCTCTAAAACGCAAAATGAACAGGTGTTACAGTAGGCAGCTAGTTAGATATTCACAGAAAAGTAGGGAGCCAGACATCAGGTTAAGCTGGATGGCTAGGAAAGGTAAGCTTCACAAACACTGAAGGGAACAGCCACATCTTCCACCAAACAGGCTCATTCCGGAGCAGACAGGACAGATCAGCTTTCCAATCTTCCCAGGGAACAACTGGTGCACTCCCTCTCCCCCAGATTAACAAGGGGAGGAATAAACAGTGAGGGAGAAATTCCTCTGATGAGACATGTGCAGTAGAAGCCAGAATGGCACAGGGTTAGTTTCTTTTACTAATGTGCAGTAGGAGCAAAAATGACAACCATAAAGGGGAGGAGAAAAACCTGGGGGAAGGGGATTGGATATAGGGGGGTACCTGCATAGCCCTGGAAGGATCCAGTTAAGAGATTGGATAGTTTGAAAGAAAGTTCACCTCTTCAAAAATTCAAAGAATACAGGGAAACTTAACAAAGGCCTCAGGTGCCAGCTAGGGCTGTCTTCAGCAGCTGCACAGGCTGAAGCACAGCACTGATTGAGGGCCATATACGAACAGAGATGGTACTGAACTACTAGAGCCTGGGAATGCAGGCTAATGGCATGGCAGCTCTGGGTCCTGGCCCTTCTCCTGGGCTTTGTGGGGACAAGTTCTGGCCTGCCACCCCAGGGCTGGACTTCTTCCACATTGAGCTGGAGCTGAGCCCCTGGTCCTGAATGAGACACCACCTAAGGCCATTTTTTTGGACTCCAATGAATGTGCCACTGACCTCAAATCCTCCTGTGCGTGTATCCCTGAATTGCATTTCCTATGATAACATGGAAGAATCTGATTTTCTCCAGCAACACAGAGAGACCAGGAGCAATCTGGGCCTAGATTTAAGAGGAAGAGAAATCTCCAGAATACCTTCAATTACTTGGAGCTACACTGTCAGAGCAGGGAACTACTCTTACAGAAACAATGTAGAGCAGTGTGGCTGGATTTTCTGGGGTCACAAGTGCCAGAGTGCCTTGGGTTTAGACCAGTGGTTTTCAATTAATTTTCAGACCCCAATATACTTATTAGCAACAAGGACTCACTATGCATAGCAGAACCTGCAGAGGGAATGAGCAGAAACAGTATAGATGGACTTGAAAATATCCATTCGGATACACTTTTAATTAAACCCTTTAAAGCTGGCATATAGCTTCCAGTTGAAAATTACTGGTCTATACCCCAGAGCTGTGGAAAATATAGTTAGAAACAGAGTACGGTAGCTAATGGGAAAACTCATATTTAATGATTTCTACCTTTAACTATGGCTGATCAATCCAACTGGAATAATAAGCCCCAAATAATAATTATGGAGGAAGAGAGAAGACAAAGAGTATTCAAAAGAGAAATCCACACTATAATGGAAGTGTGAGGTTCGGAAATGCTGGGATATATTTAGATGATAAAGAGAACTGTATTAATCACCTGTCAAAGACTTAATAAAACCAAGTGTGTTCAACCAGAAAATCCTCTTCACATTAGACATTTAGTTATGTAAAATAAATATTATCTAAAATAGGAATAAAATATAGCTATACTCTATCAAGAAGAAAGTTATACTCTAATTTCTGTCATTCTTTTTCCTATAGAAGCTAATATAATTTACCTTAGAAAACCCCAGTGTAAAAGGAATTTTTATTACAGGTGACATTTCTAAAATTTCAATAGCTACTAGAAACATAATTATTTTTATCTCATTTACCAAAAGAACTGTATATAATGTCATGTTTCATTGAAAGAGAATTACATATTTAATTTTGGCAGCAGGGTTGTGTTTAGATCATTTGGGAGTGTTCTTAAATTACTTTTCCAATTAAAGGTGCCTTTATTGTTTGCCAGCTCTGCAACTTTGGGTGGAATACTAAAACTCTCTCTGTGTTACCTAATAACCAAATTGGATTAATAATTGTACTTACTTCCTAAGGTTAATTTTAGGATTAAAATGCCTAATAATAAAATATCTTATAATTTATAACATTATAAAATTTTTCTCCCCAAATGTTACCTATTGTAATTATTCTTTTGAACAAAAGTAAAATTAAATACCTGATACAGAATTCCTCTCATGAAAAATAATCTACATTTCTGCCACACAGACAAAACCATGACTCAGAATTTCAAATAAAACATTATAGTTCACAAAGCTCTGTATAAACATCCCATTGCATTAAACAACTTGTCCTAGAGAAATTATTTACATATAAAAAGGTGCTGGGCAAGGAAAAGATGATTCATGAAGTAATAGGAATGAATGGATTTCTTTAAATTGCATTTCAATTATTCGAGTGTTCAGAAGTATTAGAGAGCCAGTTACTTTTCCTAAAATAAAGACAATAGCTTACTTAGAACTCCCATTTTTCATGTTTGTTATCTCCATTGAGTATTATGATAAATTACAAACTGTCTTGAAGACTTAAGTTCTTTGATGACTGTCTTTGTGCAACCTACATTTTACATGTAATAGGTATTCAATATGCATGTGAAAAATAATTAGTTCTAATTATGAACATTAGTTTACAATTAGAAAAGTTAGAAATTGAATACTCTCTGTCTTATGGCTAACGATAGATCAGGGATTTCAAATTCATATTCTCTCCAAAAAACTTTACTGTCACACGATACAGGATAAAATTCACTACTATAATGACAAATCAGATGGATTGTCATAGTGAACACAAATTACATAAGTACATATTTATAATTAGATTATAGAAATAGCATATGCATAGTATATTTACAACTCTAAGATAATTCTAAGGACAGAGTTCACACTGAGTAGTGCACAAATCAAATATGAGTGAGTTGTAATGTCAGTTAAAGAGAAATAACACAATGGTTAGATGTATAAATAAAATACCACATTCAACTTTACTTAAGGTTTTGACTTTGGCATTTCAAATCTTGACAGAAAAGGAGGAATTAGTATATTTATAGAATAATGAAAATGGGTTTAAGAATCACAGCATAGAAATAAATGACAAAAAATTAGTGTGTAAAGAAAAATGAATGATTATCTCCAAAGAAATTTCATGTGTAGAGGATCAAAAAGCCATTGTAAACTATATAATGAATAAAATAGGGGAAAAAAACTTAAAAACAAAATGACACATTAATTCAGAAAGAGAACTCGGTTTTCCCACACTGCAAGATTATCCAGGTAGCTAGAACTCTTTGGGAATACAATGCAGACATTTCCTTGTCTGGGTGTTTTGGGAGCAATAAGCAGTAGAGGCATTAGAATCATCCTATGGGGCCTTTGATTCTATTAATTCCCATCTATGAGTCACCCATTCACCCTTAAAACTCTAATAAAATATCATTCCCTCAGGCAGCATTAAGGATAACTTCCTCTGCACATTCAATCTTCAATTAGACTTACCTCAGTGTACCATATACCAAATCACTATAGAGTTTGGATCTTGAAAGCCATAACAAGCACTATTTTATATGAATCTCCAGTGTCTAGCACTGTGCACTCTCTTTAGTAGGCACTTAAAACCATCATTTATCATGCTGTTCAAATATTCCAATGGCATTTGTGAAGCCTCCTCTTCTGGGGGGAAGCAACGCTCATCAGATCTCAGTGCCTTAGGATTTAGTCTACCAGCCGCCACTCCACTGCTTCCCCTCTCATTGAAATCTCCTATGCTGCATTACAGTGCTACATGGATGCTTTATCTGCCTCACCAAAGCAGTGGCCACTTGAGAACAGAGGCCTGTGATATTTCTATTTGTATCCTATGCAGTATCCTTACAGACAGGAGGTGCATAGCACAGATTTTGTAAAATTCACCATTTAATATGTGGTGCTATATGATAGTTAATACATAAATGAAGGGATGCACATACAAAACCTATATTACAGTGCCAGAAGCCAGTTCATCCTTGCTGCTTGACACAGTCGCTGCAGAGAAGAAACATCTGCACAGCATATGTTTCAAGGGACCTGGAGTATATGGCATACTGTTCTTAATGTTTTCTCCCCTTCTTGGTGCTATGGGTTTTAACTAAGGTCACCTCTCTGAGAAAGGTTGTTTCCCCAGGTAGGGATTTTTCCCTGAAGTTAGGGAGGGAATAAAACCCCTTAACTAAATGCCAGGCGGGTAGTTAATCACTTTAACTACGAACAATCACCCTTAAGCTACATAATCTTTACTCCCTGGAATGGAGATAATAAACACCCTAACCTTTGGAATAGAAATTGACAGGATTAAAATCAACTGGTATAAATACAGATGTAACAAGACAACAGAAGACAGAACCTAGAGATAGACCTAGCAAGAAAACATGGCAAGAGAACCTGACTAGAACCTGGCGACAGAACCTGACTGGAGATCTGGGCTAGAACCTGGCTGGAGAACCTAGCGAGAGAACATGGACACAGAACCTGGCTGGAAAACCTGAACAGAACCTGACTACAGAACTTGGCAAGAGAACCTACCAGAACTTGGCTGGAGATCCTAACCAGAACTTGGCTGGAGATCCTAGCCAGAACTTCGCTGGAGGTCCTGACCAGAACTTCGCTAGAGGTTCTGACCAGAACTTGGCTGGAGTTCCTGGCTAGAGATCCTGGCTAGGCTGCTGATCAACTGAAGGCTGTCTCTGTGTCATTCCCTCATCGCCGACTCCGTCCACACCTTTGGGGACCCCTGGACCTGCTGGGGTTGGACCCCAGCATTACAGTACTTAAATATCAAAGACGTAAATGTTTTTTTTTTATGTCCACATCTTTCAGAACTTTGGCGTATTCAGAGCACTGATATTCTTATTTGAGTAAGTTGGCTTTTAAGAGTTTGGTTTAATTTCTATTGAACTAACAAACACTATGGACTAAGGTTTTCTGGCATCAGGACCATCGCAATTAGTATGTGACATTACAGTAATGGAGGGTGCTTCACATTTCAGATACAAGCTTTCAGCACTTTATCCCTTATTAAAACACCAGAGAACCAGCAATATTTGAATAGCTGGAAAGTGCCTCCAAATACTACCAACAATTTTCAATGCTAAGGATTTTCTCTTATGCATATAAACTTAAGAATTTTGGCAAAAGGAACAAGCATTAGATTTTCTATTACTATACATCAGAAGTACTACTTAAGATATAACCTCTGCCTGGCATATATTTTTTCTAATTCACTCAATTCTGAATTCTATGCTAAAAAATATTATATGTAAGTTTATTAATTCTACTTCAATTTTGATATGTATATGTGTATATATACACACACATATAAATATACATATGTGTATAAAAATAAAGTTGCTTTTAGATTACTTAGTTTGGAAGAGAGGTTAATTTCTGCTTGGTTCTTGTTATCCCCAAATGTGTATCAGAAAAACATATTCAACTAAAAGAACCCAGATATATATATATTTTTATTGTTAGTATGAAAGCTAGATCAGAGGCAGGGGATAAATAAATATAAACACTAGAGGAAAACTGAAGAACCAAAACAAAACACTGGAAGATGAGATGGAGAAAGGATTAAAAATAAAATATGAGAGGAAAACAGTTTACAAGAAATATAATTACTTTCTCATAACAGGAATTTCAGTCTATACCGTTATGATAAAAACAAAAACAAAGGCATTCTGGATGACAGAGAAAATCAATATAATCAACCCTAAGAATAACCATCTGTTTTGTGCAGATCTTCACTTTGATACTGAAAACCCACATTTTGAGTCATTTGCTTGAATGTCCTCATACCAGGCATCTTGTCATCAACTTAAAACTTGTCTAAATTGATAGTGTGTCCCCTATGTGGGAATTCTAAAAAATGTGATGTTCTCCCCCAATAAATATAGCTTTACTTATTTGATTGTCATGTTTTTGTTTTTATTATAAGCTCCACTTGGAGTTCTAGTTATGTGATCCAGGTCTTTGGGAAAATAATTAAATCTCAAAGCTTCAATTTTCTAGTTAGTAAAAAGAGGGAATTAGACAAATAATTCTTATTTAAGGAGCCCCTGCCTTTTGAAAACCAGAACCTCTAGAGATAGATACAGGGTGCAGTTCTTTGAGAAATTCATACATAATATTAAAATACAATTAGATTTTTAGAAAAGAAAACACTGACACTTTCATATTACAACCTATAGAATCCATAGCTCAGCAACATTATTTTGGAAAATATACTATGTTTTGCAATTAGTGACTACCAGATGGAGAAGGAATGTGTGGGAGCCATGATTCCAAGGGGAAACCCTATCAGAATCTCTTCCTGGCTTGGTTCTAAAGGTGGCTTCCAGTCTGTACATTTTCCTGTTTGCACATCGTCTTGTCATCTGAATTCTGATGCAGGTTTTTTTTGTTTTTTTTTTATTTAGCACATGTACCACTGCCTCCTTACAATCGTATCTGCTTCTAAGATCTTCTTACTGTACCTCTGCATCTCTTGTTTATTCTCCTAGGTCTCAACACTCTCCTCTCTGAAGAACTTACTCTGATGCCCTCACCCCAGGGCATGAGTGGGGGGTGGGGCAATGGGGAGATAAGGACACATATGTAATACCTAAATCAATAAAGAAATTTAAAAAAATAACTCAAAAAAAAAGAACTTACTCTGCATCTTTTCTCACTCTCATTCTCCCATACTCTCACCAATCAAAAATGCCTTATGAAAATCTGGGTATACTTCTTCAAACTATACACCCATCCCTGTACAAAAGGCCATTTCCTATGTCTTTTTATAATCAACCAGATTCTCAACCTGTGGGTCTTCAACTCCTAAGGGAGACCATGTGATAATCATAACTAGTCCTAGATTATGAGCACAAAGACTTGTCTGTAGAATTAGTCATGTGTATTACTATTTTTCAAATGTGTCATGTGTGTGTAATATGATATGCAGTATGTATACTGCATGTATTAAGTAACAAACACATAATATGTTACATGCAGAATATTATAAAATGCTGGTGGGATTTACAAATTTATGTTTATTTTCAAAATGTTATTGGATTTAGTATGTATCATACACCATGGCAAGGAGATATTAAAATACCTCTTCTAACTCAATGATTTGGAACTAATTGACTAAATCACCCATTGGACTATTATTTATATACTATCTTAGAACATTTTTAAAATTTTTTTCTTTATTGATTAAGGTATTACATGTGTGTCCTTATCCTCGCATTACCCCCCTTTCCCACTCATGCCCTCACCCCTCTGGTGTCTGTGTCCATTGGTTAGGCTTATATGCATGCATACAAGTCCTTTGGTTAGAACATCTTTTTTTATTGGTGAAATCAGAATTTTAGAGGAAGGTGGAAGGAGATTAGAGACCAGCCAAACTAATATTTCTGATCTACTCTTTAATTTCTCAAGTGCATTTTGGCTAGCTATGTAACTAATAGAATTTTATTATAAGAAAATTTTGGTGGGCTATCTAGCTTCCAAGAAGGTATTTCCTATCCATCAGTAACCTAGATTATAATCAGGTAATTAACTATCCATCGGTACCTACATACTGGTTGGTGGACTTCATCAGCTGTAAGGACAGGAAAATATGCTCCGGTAAAATCAGGCCTGTGCAGTCTTCAAGAGAATGTAACAGCAAAGCCCTAACCACGATTTCATTTCAGGGTCCACACGAACATCAAGCTAAGCCCAGAGCTCCTCGCACCTAGGTTCGCTGTCTGCCTGTCTTTTCTTTCTTGCAGCATGTTCCTTGGGATTCTCTATCTTGGGCAGCTCAGATGACAAGTCCCACAAGCTCTTTTCATTTTAAAGTTTTTACTACTATCATTAAAAAAAGAGATCAAGCACTAACCGGTTTGGATCAGTGGATAGAGCGTCGGCCTGCGGACTGAAGGGTCCCAGGTTCGATTCCCGTCAAGGCCATGTACCTTGGTTGTGGGCACATCCCCAGTAGGGGATGTGCAGGAGGCAGCTGATTGATGTTTCTCTCTCATCAATGTTTCTAACTCTCTATCCTTCTCCCTTCCTCTCTGTAAAAAATCAATAAAATATATTTTAAAAGAGAGAGAGAGAAATAGAGAGAGAACAGCCCAAGAAAAGTAATCATAAACCTTTCAAAATGGGTCAAGCCTAGGAAGTGTGCTATTTGCTATCATAATAGAAAAAACAAATGGTCTTGGCTAAATGCTTTAGTTTTTGAAACTAAAAGTCATAGTACTTATGCTTTCTCTGGAAAAATGGTTCCTCATGTCTGCTGGTGGGCCTCCAAAAACAATTAAGACAAAAGAATACTAATGTTATTGTTTTTAGGTTTTTTTTTTTTGTTTTTTTTTCCCCAATTCCAAAGCCCTCTATTTTGGAGTTTTATTTCATTAGGATTCTGTCTAGGCAAGGAATGATGTCCTCTCTGGCCGGTACTGAATCAAATTTCCCATTTTGATACATTCTATATTTTAAGCATCCATTTGCTCACTTGGATGATCTGAACAAAAACATTAAACATATAGACACACTTTGGCCTGCAGATGCTATGAAAAGAAAAACATTTCTTAACAGTACAATTCATATTTCACTTTAATTTTATCTCTAATTTTAAGAAAAAAGCCTACATGATTTAATCTGTACAAATTTGTCAACTATTTTTAGAATGCCAAACACATTGAAAGAACAAGCAGAGAGAATAATGACTGCCAATTTTTCCTTCTAATTATTTGACTGTAAAATAAGGGTAAATTATAGCCATTTATATACATATCCACAGATACTTTAAAATATGGCTGTACCAATTGCAAATGAATAAGGGTACTTTCTTTTAATATGCAAAGATAAAATGAAGTTTACTAAAAATTGCATAAAGCACTTTTATGTTTTTTTTCACCCTGTACTAACACTAGTTGCTGCAAAAAAAAAGATAGCAGTTAAGTAGTTCCAAAATTAGCATTTAACAAGAGTGTCCTCATTTTTCAAAAGACTGAAACTTTACATTTTAAAGATTCAGGCTGTGAATTGTAGAATATTCTTTTTAAAGGCTCTTGGTTGTTATCACACCATAGTCCTGATCAATATTAATACCTATTAGGTTTATTGGCATATTTTCTCCACTCTCAATAGAAATTGCATCAGGGTTAGCTTTGATATCTTTATAGAGAAATACTAATATTAAATGTAATTCTAAGGAATGATGATTAATAATGACCATGTTATTGTCATAAGAGTAATTATAATAAGTTTTAAAACCACCAAATATAAGTAGCAAGTTTTTTTTCTTAATTAATTAAGGTATCACATATGTGTCATCCTCCCATTGCCCCCCCCCCCCACCCACTCATGCCCTCACACCCCTGGTGTCTGTGTCCATTGGTTAGGCTTATTTGCTTGCATACAAGTCCTTTGGTTGCAAGTCCTTAAGTAGCAAGTTTTTAATGGGTAAAATCATTTCTACTCAGTGTCCTATAATAAAATGTATAGGAAAAAATTCTGAGGACTGTTCATTGGCACAATGAAGGCACTGGAAAGTCCGTTATCAATGAAAAACAAGACAAAACTCAATTTTGATTGATTCATCTATTCTCAAATGCATTGATCAACATTATCCTTTTGTTATAATCATTAAGGAATAAAGTTTGAAAAACATTAGATTTAAGAAAGTCTAACAAACTTTTGTTTGTTAATCCTCACCAGAGAATATTTTTCCATTGATTGTTAGAGAGAGTAGAAGGGAGAGGGAGACACACAGAGAAACATCTATTGGTTGCCAGAGGGTGGGCTGTACTGTGATTTAATATGGAGCAAAGGCTCTGGACAGTGGCCTTAATCCTAGTCCTGTTGAAGACAATATTGGACTTTTTCCAGGGCTAAAGGGAGGGAGAGGGGACCTTGGAAGGCAACCACCTTAATTTTACATCATTAAAGCTTCCCACAGAATTCAATCCTCTTGTGGGGTCTCAGGAAATTCTTTTCTCAGTGGCACCCCAAGAACTCCACTTCCACTGGTAACAGGTGGGGACACAGAGGGCACCGCACCGATAACAATATGAGCCATTAAAAATCTTATTAAGGTTATGGATTGAGAGCGGAAACTTTAGAAGAAACATGAAGGACATGAGATTGCTTTCAATACAGTATCATGAAAAAGAATATTGATATAAATACACTTGAAAGACTGTTCCATTGTGCTCAAAAAGAGTTGTTCTTAAATACTGTTTAAAAAGAGAAATAGCTGCAGGCTATTATATGCATATAAGAGTTAGCTAAACATTTGTATTATCTCCAAAAGTGTCTTATACAGAGTGAGAAAGACTAGTATTTGCATGATAAAGTCACAGACTTGATGAAAAATTACTTTAAAAAAAAACTTAGAGTCAACAGAAGTGATAATAGCAAGCAGATGTCCAGACTTGGACACATTGAGTCCAATTGTCATAGTATTTGAAAATATCAAAATTGATTAGAATCCCGAAATACAGAGGAAGAATTAAACAAAGTGATCATAACTTAGAACCACCCAGTGTTCAGGCTTTGTGCATTTTAAGATATAAAGATAATCCTCAAGGTCTTTTTGCTTCCTCCTTATTGCTCTTCAAAACAATAATTGGCAAATAAATTGCTCAAATAATAGTTTTCCTTTATTATTTGAGAATTTCAGGCACATGGCCACAATCTCAGGAAGAGGATTTGATCATCCACTCCCAGATCTTTAAGTCAGAAGTTCTCAACAAAGACTGCATATTTGAATTATGTTGGCACCCTGCAGTACTTTGCATAGCTTATCGTAAACACTTATCTCATATGTTCCCATACATTTACACAAAAGGTTGATGTTAGCCCTTCTGTACTCCTAAGGCACCACCTCCTCCTTATCTATGTAACCAAGGAAACAGCCTTGTTTATTAGCCTGAAGAAATGTGGGCCAACAACTAAACAAAAGATTTGCTATAGGAATATCTTGTTGCCCTGGAGACCTTTCTGTTTGCTGGTATTTACTTTCTTTACTCTCAACTCTAATGTCTGTCAGTGACAATGATCAATGTTATAATCAGTCTCGACAAATACCAGACACTCCATGGTGCTCTAAAGACTTCATTTCCTAGCTATCAAAAAAGCAAATGTGTCCCATGCTCAATTTAGCTCATAAATTAATAGCCAGGGTGGCTTATGAGTGGTCTGTCATAAACACTTTTCACTTTAGGCTATATTTCACCTGAACATTTGTCTTATTTTAAAATAATTTTGATGTAGAAGATGTTGTTAAGATTTTCACCTTCCCCCATGAACATTGCAGTGACTAAAGATATTTCCATTTGCTTTTGTACCCAGGGCACAGGCATATATATGACTGAGGCTCAGTGAACAGAGGGTTCCACTGATAACTATGTGTCTTAAGGGAGAACACAACAACGCAGGGTCAGTCGGGAAATCATTCACAGCAGTGATGGGAAGATGTTGGTGAGATCCAGGAGTACCATTATCAGTGACAGAAGATCAGCGGGGGATGTTTCAGGGAATGTTATCTAGCATGCTTCTGTGATGCCCAACTTTTTTTTGATTTCTGGATCTGACAGCTTTCAAATGCATTATTTGAGTAGTTGTCTTGCTGGAGGTTTGAATTGGTGGGATTCCTCCGTTGCTAGTGGGAGTGGGGTGGCTCTTGCAATATCATCAGAAAATGAATGTTCTAAGACTCACACTGAAGAATGAGTTATACCCCTCAGTTTGTAAAGTGCCATTGTTCTGAAACCCGTCCTGGGGCTCCAGCAGAGTCAAAAGCAGAGCCAGTGTCGGGAGCTTCCCTTCCATGGTGGAACTGAGTCTGATGTAGCATTAGGCTGGTTTAGTCCATGGGTCCTTGTATGGAGTCCACATGACTGTGGCCATGTGGGTGAATGCCGGGGAGCGTGCTCCCTACAACAGGCATCTGGAGAGAGCAAGAGGGCCAAGAGCCCAAGAGAGTAGGAGAGAGGGCCCCCTTTGTCCAGGAGTTTCAATATCAAATCTTCTTGTGTGTGCAGTGACCACACCTATTCTGGCCACTGACTTGTCCCCAGGTGTGACTGACAGGTGAGCATTTTCCTGCCATCACCCAGACCTTACTTGGCGTGTGTATATTGTCCAGTCCCTTCCCCCAGCGATCTGCAGAGAATCTGTAGCTTCCTGGCGAAGCTGTACAGATGGCATGCCTATGTTATCTAGTCTTCCCTTTACTCCTTTCCTGTTAATAATAACCAGGTTATTAATGATATCAGTTGTATATTATCCTGTAGGTTCACTTTGCTTAAATTAGCCAGAATTGTCTTTTGTTGTTTGCAACTAAAACCATGCATAATAGAACACTCTTCCAGTTTCACAAATAATAATGATCTAATTTAATTACATAATTGCTAGGATCAAGAACCTAGCATTTATTAGCAAAGCACCAACCTCTGAACTGTCTTTCTAGGATGCATTCCACATTTAGAATACTAGCCTCTCAAAAGTTGTGGAGAAATGGCAAAAAGCAGAGTATTCATTAGCAGAACTCTGTTTTTTATCTTCATTGTTGAAAGTATTGCATATTTTTCCTTCTATTCCCCATTGGCTATCTTATTGGGACCCTCACAAGCAGAGATAGTAACTCTGTTTGATATTAGCTATTCCTGCTGTGATGGAGCTCTTTTACATAATTTATAGTCTATATTTTTTATGCAAAAAGTTGGCAATGCTACTTTTGCTTTCTGTAAACCCACAAAGAAAAGTGAACTCACGTGATCTGAAGAGAAAATAGGTCAAATACTATGACAAGATTAGAATCCCTTGATAGTTATGCAAGAAATAGATAAAGAAACCCATGTTTTTCAACAGAGATAGCTCTATAGACCTAAACAGGATAAAATATGTCATATCAGAATCTCTTAAAGGTGGGGCATAGGCCTATATAGACTACATATGTTTTATATCTTCTAATAGTTCTACAGGTAATCCTGATATTTATCCCCACAGAAGAACCACTGTTTTATAGAAACTACATATTTAGGGAAAACATGCTTATAAAATGTCAAAAATCCCAGCCGCTGACATCTATTAACATAAAAAGAACTAATACTTATAATATTTTTCATTCCTTTCAGTATTAACTGTACTCTCATTTTTGTCTGAATTTTTTTTTCCTTTCGCTGATTTGTATCTTGCCTCACAGTAATTGCCACTGTCTCTGGTTGCTTTTGTGACTGATTTTTCATTCATTTTCTCATTTATCAACATCAGTTCTTTCACACAGAAGACACAACCCAAATTGTTTTTAACAAAAAGCCACCCTTAACTCTGCTCCATTTACAACTCCTTCCCCTATACCTGTGCTCTGCACAATGCACACATTCCCACCCAGACATGAGATTCCACAAAACTAACCAGGTAAAGGAGCAAGATTGAAAATCAAAATTTGATAACTTCATGAGACTTGCCAAAATACCACTTCAGTATTTAATACTAATATATTCATATATAGTGTCCCCTTGTTGGGAGCCATTAGAAATCACATATACATCTCCAGTTTATAGCATAATAGGTTTATGGCTCCTCCAAGCCAACTCCCGGTTTGGCCTGGAGTTAAAAGATAACATACCCTCACCCTAAGCACAAAGCTGCTACATCTCCTCTGATAAGCTCATAGCTGCGACATTCCAAAGCCTCTTACATCCCTAGTGATAGGCTATGCCCATGGACCTCCTTGCCCACTCCCTCCCTCTAGAGCAACATAAATACTACCCGCTGTAAAAATAAAATTGAGGCTTGATCAGAACTTTGTCTTGCCTCCATTTCTTCGCGTCTCCTATCCTCTCATTCCTTTGCAGGATTTGGTGTGGAGTACCCAAGATGCGTGCCCTGCAGGTCGGGGCATCCCCTAAATTGTGTTTGTACTCATACAGATCAGAAAAAAGATTTTGAAAATATGATAAAAAAAACTTACATTGTTAGAGTGAAATAACATTTTTTCTTTCATACATTATAGTTAATAGCTTATGAATGCTAATAAACTTGTACATCTCCCAAAAATAGTGATAATGTTCTGTCATTTTCTGAACAACCTAACACCATTTAAATCCTGAAGAAATGAATTCATAATTGTATAATCAGAAAATTATGGGAAGCTAATTTTGATTACAACAGTGTTATAGAAGCTTTTAATGATTATGTTGCAGTTACGACATTAATCTTAAACTATTACCCCACACAACCCAAAGTCGCCTGAATTATTTCTGAAAAGGAATAGCATGGAAGTCACTTCTACATTTCATAATCGATATATTTAGTGGAGGCAGCAAGGTATCCATTCAATGAAATCCACCTGGATTGCCCTGTTGTTGATACATTGGTCTCATCTTGTTCTTCATCTTAGCTGTGTCTCCTAAATTTGGCTTACTGTTATTTTCACGTGTTAGAATGGTGAACCTCCATGTGAATTGTGTAAATTTCTTTGCTAACCTGGCGAGGACTCCTTAACCTTGGAAAAAAAAAACAAACACTGTGTGTAATTCTGTAACTGAGTTCACCACTAGCGTTCATCTCTCTGAAGCCCTGGGGATCTAGGATGCTACAATGTGCTGTCTTTTATAGTACAACATTGACATCTTTAGATACCAACTGTAAATCAGATTTTCCTTGTTGAAAAGAATGAGTAATAGAAATGCTTGTTTTTTTATACAAGTATATGTTCCTCAATTATTCTCTGTATCTCCCCCTGCTATGTCTAAAATGGGTTGGATTGCTTTGTAGTATTTATTGCCCATTCTGAACAGAATTAAATGATGCTTTATCAAACTATGTAAATGATTGGAATATGCTAATGTCTAGACCAGAGCAGAACATTTAGCAATGATGAAAATGTTCCTCAGCATTGTCCAGTAGAGTACCCATTGCCACATATAACTATTAAGCACCCCAAAAATGGCTAGTATGGCTGAGGAACGGATCCTTCATTTTACTTAATTTTAATTAATTAAAATCTAAACTTAAAAATTCACATGTGGCCCTAACCAGTTTGGCTCAGTGGATAGAGCGTAGTAGGCCTGCGGACTGAAGGGTCCCAGGTTTGATTCTGGTCAAGGGCATGTACCTTGGTAGAGGGCACATCCCCAATAAGGGGTGTGCAGGAGGCAGCTGATCAATGTTTCTCTCTCATTGATGTTTCTAACTCTCTGTAAAAAATTAATAAAATATACCTTTAAAAAATTCACATGTGTCTAGTGGCTACACTATTAAACAGTTCAGCTCTAGACTGTGGTTTCTTTTAGGGCTTTTGTCTTCATCTATTTGTATCTAGGATTGTGCCTGGAACATACACTGAGTGGCCAGATTATTATGACCAGCCATCAGTACTTCATTGACACTTCCAAAAATACTGAATATTGAAAACTTCCTAAGCAAATACTCTCAAGGTTTTATTATTATTATTATTTGCATAACTAATTCACTTCATTGTACTGATGGGGTGGTCATAATAATCTGGCCACTCAGTGTAAAATAAACAGGTTTCATTAATGATGTTTATTGAATTAATAAGTGAGTGAATTGTGTACTATGAGATTAGCTTCTGACTTTCAGAAAAACTGAAATAATAAGCATGCAGAAACTAGGACAGAGCACTGAGCTCAGAATAGTTTGTTCAATAAGTAATAGCTCCATGTATATTTTAGAGTAGCTTCTTGTAAAGTCGCTTCTGAATATGTTCCTTCACTCTGCAAAGCAAACAGGGAAGTCTGAACAACAGATGAACTCAGCAAACTAGACAATAGCACTTCAACTTTGAATTTGAAAGAATGTGAGTTCAAGGGCTACTGATCCAAGGAAACAAAGGCAAATAGTTTGCCTCTGTTCGCCAACCTTTCGGGTCTCACCCAGGAAAACTGTTCAAAGTAGAGGAAAGATGCAGAGGCAGGTGCTTTATTTTTCACAACAGGTAATATCTCATTTGGAAGACGACTGGTCCTTTCAAGAAAACAGTACAGTAGTTCAGCCCATCTCAAGAGCATTTTTTTTTTTACCATATTGACACCGCCATCAATTCTTGCTTTAAATTTGTCTTTTGTGTTTCATATGATAAAAACTAGAGGCCCGGTGCACAAAAATTTGTGCACTCGGGGGGGGGGGGGGGAAAGGGGGGTCCCTCAGCCCGGCCTGTGCCCTCTCGCAGTCTGGGACCCCTCGGGAGATAATGACCTGCTGGCTTAGGCCTGCTCCCGGGTGGCAGAGGGCAGGCCCAATCCCTAGGTGCAGCCCCTGGTCGGGCTCAGAGCAGGGCTGATTGGGGAGTTGGGGCACCGCCCCCTGTCATGCACAGAGCAGGGCGGATTGGGAGGTTGTGATGCCACCCTCAGTCATGCTCAGGGTAGGGCTGATTGGGGGGTTGGGGCACCGCCCCCTGTCACACTCAAGGCAGGGTCAATGGGGAGGTTGCGGCACCACCCCCTGTGATGCACAGAGCAGGGCCAATCGGGGTTGGGGCGCTGCCCCCTGTCACTCACAGAGCAGGGCCAATCAGGGGGTTGGGGCACTGCCCCCACCCCGTCAAGCACAGAGCAGGGCCCATCAGGGGGTTGGGGAGCTCCCCCCTCTCATGCACAGAGCAGGGCCCATCAGGGGGTTGGGGAGCTCCCCCGTCATGCACAGAGTAGGGCCGATAGGGGAGTTAGGGCACCGCCCCCTGTCACACACAGAGCAGGGCGGATCAGGGGGTTGGGGTGCCACCACTGTCACACTCAGGGCAGGGCCGATGGGGAGGTTATGGCTCTACCCTGTCACAGACAGAGCAGGGCCCGTGGCGGGGGTGGTTTGGGGCACCACACCCTGTCACACACAGAGCAGGGCTGATCAGGGGGTTGGGATGCCACACCCTGTCACACACAGAGCCGCAGGGCGATCAGGGGGTTTGGGCGCTGCACCCTGTCATGCTGATCCGGTGCCAGGAGACCTCTTGGCGCCGCTGATCCCGGTGCTGGGAGGCATATTACCCTTTTACTATATAGGATAGAG
The DNA here is from genome assembly GCF_028538775.1 of Myotis yumanensis. NCBI lineage: Eukaryota > Metazoa > Chordata > Mammalia > Chiroptera > Vespertilionidae > Myotis > Myotis yumanensis. The sequence continues at coordinate 182,016,750 of NW_027223753.1, forward strand.
GCCTGGGGGCTGGCTGGTTTGCCCTGAAGGGTGTCCTGGATCAGGGTGGGGGTCCCCACTGGGGTGCCTGGCCAGCCTGGATGAGGGGATGATGGCTCTTTGCAGCTGGTCACACACCCTTCAGGGTGTGGGTCCCCACTGGGGTGCCTGGCCAGTCTGGGTGAGGGGCTGAGGGCTGCCTTCAGGCTGGTGGTTTTGACTGAAACTCCCAACCGGTCCTTTTTTTCTTTTTTTTTTTTTCTTCTGGGCCAGCTTTAGCTCTGGCTCTAGCTCTGAGGCTTCCGCTGCTGGTTTGTTTGCCGTTCTATAATCGAAACAATGTATAACTTCAGCTCTGAGATCCCAGCGGCTATATTTGTTACAAAGTTTCAAACTGCCAGCTCAGAGGCCTGCAAGTCAGGCGGGGAACGTTGGAGTCTGCAGTCACTGGAGCAAGCAAGCCTCATGTTCACTTCCAGCTGCCTGGCTGCCGGCCGCCATCTTGGCTGACAGTTAATTTGCATAAGGATATGCTGATTAGCCAATGGGAAGGGTAGCGGTCGTACGCTAATTACCATTTTTCTCTTTTATTAGTGTAGATAATTGCAGAAAAGCAGATTTGTTATCTGAAGTTTTTGTTTCTCTCTCTTTTTAAAATATATTTTTATTGATTTCAGAGAGGAAGGGAGAGGGAAAGAGAGAAACATTAATGATGAGAGAGAATCATTGATCAGCTGCCTTCTGCACAGCCCCTACTGGGGATAGAGCCTGCATGTGCCCCCTAACCGGGAATCAAACCTAGACCTCCTGGTTCATAGGTTGATGCTCAGCCAGGCTGTTTCTCTCTCTTGAAAGTACTGAAAAGAGCTGAATTCTATCTTAGCTTTCCTTCCTTCCTTCCTTCCTTCCTTCCTTCCTTCCTTCCTTCCTTCCTTCCTTCTTTCCTCTCTCTCTCTCTCTCTCTCTCTCTCTCTCTCTCTCATTTTTAAATCCTTTCTGGTGGACATGCACTCATTTTAGAGGGAGAGGAAGGGAAAGACAAAAACATTGATGTGAGAGAGAAACATCTACAGGTTGTCTTGTGTATACGCACCCAGACTGGGCATCAAACCAGCAACTTCTGGTATACTGGGCAAAGCTCCAATCACCTGAGCCACACCAGCCAGGGCTCTGTCCTAGTTTTTATAAGATTAGTTTTTTCTCATAAAATTTGAACTAGAATAAATTAAAGGGCTTCGTGGACGTTAACAATGCCACATTGATGCACTATATTAATAATTATAACTATTTAAAAGTTAAGCTATCTTTTTATAAGTTGTTATCTTTGACCCTGTCATAGCTTCCATAGTCTTGACCCAGAATCATTAACATTTATTAAAGGGCTCATGAAAATGTCCCCGAAATTTAAGGAAACTCTTTCTTTAGCCAATTAGTAGACAGAAACCCATTGATCGAAGCTTAATCCAGAAAAAATTTGGACATATCCTGGGTTGGAACATGCTTGCAACAAGAACTAGCTCTTTGCACAGTAAGTTCTTGACATTTAAATTTCCTACTGTATTTGAATTAATTTAATGCAGCTCAAATTCAGTCCTTGGGGTAACATTAACCACATTTATGGTTTGGGCAGAATCTGTGGGATCTGAAGCAAGTCACTAAGTCTCTCAGGCCTTAGTTCTATCTGCTTAACCTGCGGGATGATAATGAGCAACAGACCCTATGTTAGTTTGCTAGGGCTGCAATAACAAAACCACAGACTAGGCAGTCTAAAGAAATAATTTATTTTCTTATAGTTCTGGACACGAGAAGTATAAAATCAGGGTGTCAGTAGGTTTGGTTTCTTCTGAGGCCTCCCTTCTAGGCTTCTACCTGTGTCCTCACCTGGGCTTTCCTCTGTCATGAACATCCCTGGAGTTTCTTTGTGTGCTCAAATTTCCTCCTATAAAGACCCCAGTTAGATTGGATTAGGACCCACTCTAATGGCTTCATTGTAACTGAGTCACTTTTTTAAAGGCCCTATATTCAAATACAACTATATTTCTAGTTACTTGGGGCTAGGCTTCAAAACATTAATTTTTGGGGGAGGCACCATTCAGCCCATTACTACCCCTAATAGTCTATCCTGAGAGTTTCATGAGACTAGATTATGCTTAGCTTGGGTCAGGTCACCAGAAACCACCAATTGATCTTCTAAGAATATGTCCACATGACTTACATTATTTTATTATCTTCTGTGGTATTACTAAACTCCCATGCTCTTTTGAATTTAAAGTCTTTAATTATTGAGAAGTAGATGGAGAGAGAGGGAGAGAGAGAGGGAAGGAAAGAGAGAGAGAGAGAGAGAGAGAGAGAGAGAGATTCTAGCCATGATATCAGTTTAGTCCCTCTTTACCAGAGAGGATCTCTAGCACAATAATATCTAACATTTGTAGAATACTAAGTGGCAGACACTGCGCTAAGAGTTGCACACAAAATACTTCATTTACCTGTCACAAGGACCTTAGGTAGGTAATGATATGATCATGATTTTGGGCATGAAGAAAGGGAGCACAGGGCTACTAAGTGGGGAAGCTGATTTTTAAAACTAAGTGGGGAAACTGATTTTCAAATAGTAGGATTTAGTGTGAAAATCAGGGTGATTTCTTAGTTCTGTTACTTTTTGGCCCTTGAAAAATTTCCTTTAATTTTCTGAATGCCTCCCAGTGCTATTTTACAGAGTCGTTGCAAAAGCGAGTTAATATTTAAGGAAACACTTTAAAAACTACAAAGCACATTACAAATATCAGTTATCTTTCTTCCATTATTTCCCAATAATTGATACAGTGAAGCCAGCAGGTGATGGCAGTCTTATTGGGAGACTGGCAGATTTATTCTGTGTTATCGCTGTGAGACTAGTCATGAATGAGGTACCTATCTTAAGCCTAGTGAAGTGTGACTGAGATGAATTAAAATCTGTTAAGAAAAAATAACATAGAAGAGTTTACATTGTCAACCTATATTTGAATATGAGTTTTCACAGCAAGGGTGTATACTTTCAAAAACCGGATAACCATATTTTATCCTTAAAATTACTGGATCAAACATTTAGAGAATAAAAGTTGATAGTTCCAAAATGTTGTACAATATTACGTATAATGAAAATAAATTGCATGAACCTTCAAGTTTTCACCCATTGTAAGATGACCTTTGGAAATTACTTCTGCGGCAATAAAACTAAACATTCAAGGATGATGCATGTGCAGTACATTAAGTTAGAAGTGTTTACATGACACATACTGCCAAAGATAAATTGGCAGATCCAAAAAAGCACCACTCCATATCTACTTTTTATTTTTCTTTCCATTTCACCTAAGCGAAAGCAATGAAATGTCTGATTTAGAGGAATCGTTAAGCACTACAGCTTATAATTTTTTGTGCCTGCAGGTAAAAGAAGGCAATGATAGCAGTAACCAGAATTATTGGGTCAAAGGAAGCCTGGTAGTAAATGACCTAAATCCTGCTGTGGCCTATTTAAGACTTTTGTTTTTCATGTTCCCTGATGGGCCTTGGAGGCATCCCAATCACCAGCACCCAGAAGGAGGAGGCAGCAGTCTTCGGGAGGTCCCACAACTTTAAAAATTTCATGATGCAAATTTGTGGGAGTAAAGTCTAAGATGAATGAAGAAAATTTGCTTCTTACATAGACATCTTTCATATTTCTTACTCTATATCACTTACCTCTTCTCATTTACTCTTTCTCAGAGGAAGAGGTTTTTATCCTGCTGGGAAAGATAAACTCCTCTTCCTAAGAGTTTGAATATATTTTCTAATGTCTCTTCAAGTCCCTACTACATTCATTATATGATGCCTTTCCTGAAGCTTCACTTTCTTTCTTAATATAAATCCACAGCTCACGTAAATCTCGATTCTAATTTCTAAGTCAGGGGCTGGGAACCTTTTTCTGTCAACTGCCATTTGGATATTTATAACATCATTCTCAGGCTATACACAATTATCACCTTAAAAATTAGCCTGCTATAGTTGGTGAAACATTTAATTGACTCATTCTTAATGCCTTGGCAGGGCCAGACCAAATGATTTTGTGGGCCTTAAAAGGCCCGTGGGCTTGATATTCTCCATCCTGTTCTAAATAAAATAAACCAAAATACAACAACAAAAATAAGTCAACATCTTAGACTTTGTCATTCGCACAATTAATGTCTGTTCTTTTTATATTTTGCTATGAAACAAACCATAGTTTTCTTAAACAATAATTTATGGTTATCACTCATGGTTCTGTGTGTTGACTGATTTCTAGTGGGCAACTTTCACTCAGACTCTCTCATAGTTATGGGGAGTCATCTTCAGATACATTGCTAGTCTGGCATCTCTCTCTCTGTGTGGACAGGTTCTTGTCATAGCTAGCTAGGGTTTCCTCACAGATGGCAGTCTTGGGATAAAATGACTTTTTACATGGTGGCCTGCTTTCTTCTGGGCAAACATCCTGAGAGCTAGGAATTGGTCACCACCAGGATTCATCTCTTAACGGGTGGAATGTCAAAGAATCTGGGGTCACATTAAATCTGTCACATATGTCTCTTTACTTACCTTCACTGCAAAAAGTCATGTAATTAGCCTACACTTTTGCTTCTGTCATGTCCTCCCTACTCATTATGTCAACCACACACTTATAGCTATTATTGAGAGCTTATAATTTGCCAGGCATTATGTCAGTACTTTTTTAATATAACCTCAAGTAAAACCTATAAACCAGATACAATTACTATTGTAATCTGTATTTCAATACATTTTTATTTATTTTAGAGAGAGGAAGGGAGAGATAGAGATAGAGAGAGAAACATCAATGATGAGAGATAATTATTAATCGGCTTCCTCCTGCACACCCCCTACTGGGGATGGAGCCCACAACCCTGGCATGTGCCCTGACTAGGAATCGAACCATGACTTCCTGGTCCATGGGTTGATGCTCAACCATTGAGCAACAGGGGTCAAGAGTATAATCTGTATTTTAAATATGAGCAAACAGAGCCATAGAGATTTTAAAGTTTCTTGTCCAGGGTCACATAGCTAGCTACTTAGCTGGCTAGAAATTTAAGGCCACTTTGTTCTATCTCATTTATTCTTTAATTCCACACAATGTGCTTTTTATGTACTTGAACTTTTCTTCAAGAGCACTATTGATTTTCTTTTTATCTAGACCAAATGACTTTGTATCAGATATTCCTTGATCTAGCTGTGACTTTTGATCCTGGGGACTAATCTATCTTCTTGGGATGATTATGTCTTGATTTCAATGATAGCATTTGACTTCAGGCCTCCTTTTACATCTATGAACATCATTTTTCTTAATCTCATTAAAGTTTACAGATTCAACAACCATTTCACTACTCACCTGACTCCAAATATTTTATATTTAGTATTCATCGTGCTCCTAAATTCAAGTTTTATAGTTTTAAAATCTTCGCTAGTCATTTCTGCCCAAGTGTTCTGCCAGTATTTAAACTCAACATGTCTCTTTTCTTCTCAAACTTGTTATTGACCTTTTTCTCATATACCTTATTTCTGATAAAGAGAACCATCACACTCTTGTTCACTAAGGCTCAAAATGCTGCTGAAGTGAACACTTAATTTTTGTCTATCTTACGTCTCCTCCTTTTGGAAAACCCTTCTTCTCTGTCTCTCACTTCTTGGTATTGACAAAAGGTTGATCCAACTTCAGCTCCTGGTTTGAACATTTGATTTAAACTGAGCCATTGAGAGTCATATCCCGCTTTGTGGCTGAAAGATGTGGAAAATGCTCCCCTTCAGCGGTTCTCAACCTGTGGGTCGCGACCCCTTTGGCGGTCAAATGACCCTTTCACAGGAGTCGCCTAAGACCATCCTGCATATCAGATATTTACATTATGATTCACAACAGTAGCAATATTACAGTTATGAAGTAGCAATGAAAATAATTTTATGGTTGGGTCACAACATGAGGAACTGTATTTAAAGGGCCAGAAGGTTGAGAACCACTGCTAGATGAAGATTGTCTAGCCTCTAGGATACTGTAATTCTGGAAACCAGGAACCATCTTCACAACCACATGTATGGAACTTGCCTGAAGATGAAGCTAGCAACGGAAAGCAGATCTGAGAAACAGTAAAAGGCAGAATGTCTTGATTCAAATATATGAACCAAGAAATTCTCACTTTTGTTAAAGCAAGTTTGAGATGGCTTCCTGTCACTTGTAGTCTACAAAATCTTGACTGATGCCACTGCCATTGTATTGGACTCCTACTGTCTTACCCAGTTCCTGTTAATTCTACTCCTATACAGTCTCTTCCGTGTATTATCACAGCTACCACCCTTACTCAAAACGTCATCATCTGTCATCTAGGGTAAAGCAATAGCCATCTGCCTGTTGTAGAACTTCACTGTTCCAATAAATCTTTTTCACTGCCGTCAGAATGATCTTTTAAATCACAGTTTTTATTTTATCAAACTTCTTAGCTTGTCATTCAAGGCCATTCACAATCTGTCTGTATTTATCCATAGAAACTTATCTTCCAATTCACTAAATCATGTAGAAGAATGAAATGCTTAAGAGCACAGACTCTGGAGTCAGATTCCTGAGTTTAAATCCTGGATCTGCAACTTAGCTATGTAAATTGATTAAGTTTCTTCTAAATGCATCAGTCTCTCCATTTATGAAATGGAAATAACAGTACCTACCTCAATGTTGTTATGAGAATTAAATTAATTAATGTTAGTAAAGCACTTTGCAAATATCTGGCACATAGTAATTGCTAATTAAAGAAATTAAAATGCTGGAGAGCAGGAGTTTCATTTTCTTTCTTTTTTATTGTGGTCCTTGTGCCTAACACATTCTGATTTATGGGACACCCGGATTAGAAGATGAATGAATGAATGAGAACAGCCTCTGCTCTCTCCAAACAAAGCTCCTTGCTCCCCAAGAAAGTCGACCTTTATGTTTCTACTATTTTTGTTGTTGTTACTACTCACTTGAGGATATTTTTACGTTGATTTTTAGGGAGAGTAGAAGAGAGAGGGTAAGACAGAGAGAAACATCAATGTGAGAGAAACGCAAGGATTGGTTGCCTCCTGCGTAAGTCCTGATCAGGACCCCCGGGGAGGAGCCTGCAACCAAGGTATGTACCCTTGATTGGAATCAAATCTGGGACCCTTTGTTCTGCAGGCTGATGTTCTATCCACTGAGCCAAACCTGCTAGGGCATGTTTGTACCTTTGTGCCTTTATATATGCTGTGAGTTTGGTCTGGCAAATTATTTTTCTCTAATATATATATGAGTGCTACTTCTACTTCAATACCTTACTCTAATGCTGCCTGCTTGAATAATTGCTTTAGATCCCTCTAGCCAGATTTAAATGAAACTTCTCCAAAAAAAACTCATTCTGATTTATCCAGACTTCTCTAATGGCACATATTTTTCCCTGCCTTGCATTAGAGTGATTTATGTATGTGCATTACCTTCTTTCTAAAGAATAATGATTATAGAAGGTGGAAGAAGAATTATCTTTGTAGTATCTCATGACACCCAGCACAGGGTTTTGCATGTTGTAGACATTCAACATTATTTTGTGTTACTGTGTATGATTATAATGCACATACAAACAAGTGATTTATTGCCAGTAGAAATAAAGTAAGGATATGTCAATATTGAGGCTCTAATTAGACTATGAAAAAGAAATGTTGCAATAGTAGTGAGCCAAATAAGGCTGAAGACTTTATATTTAACTAAACCAGATCAGACCACACGTAGACCAAAGCTGAAAAATTAGCTTTATCTGTTTATAATAAAGAAAATCACATAGTAGACTTACTGCAAGTATAATACATTATAATAAAATAAAATTAAACATCATTTTGAGAAAATGAATAATGTTACAATAAAAATTAGCAGATATATGAAAGGAAATAATTTGGATGCTTAACTGATGAAATGGACAAATTTAAATAATAAATGAGATCAGATCATCTGGAAATAGACTCAAGAATCATCTTGTAATGTGCACTTAAGGTTCCTCAGGTTCTCAGTCATTGATTTATTATATCAATTGCTAAATCCAGGTCTATAACCCTAACTATCTAGTTAGATGCAAAAAATTACCAAGTATATCTGAAGAACTAAGAAGTTAAATGTGTCAAATTCATACAGGCAGAGTAGAATGATGGTTGCTAGGGGCTAGGAGGTGGGGGAAATAAGGAAAAAGTTGAAAAGAGAAACAGTTTGTTATAAGGTAAATAAGATCTGAGGCTATAATATATAATATTGTGACTATAGTTGCTAATACTATAATTGAAATTTACTATAACAAGTATGTTAGGTGATGAATGTGTTATCTTGGAACTCCTTTCACAATATATACATACTAGAGGCCCAGTACATGAATTCATGTACAGGTGGGGTCTGGCCAGCCCACTCCAATAGGGGCTGATTAGGCCTGGCCGGCCAGGGGGGAGGGGCCAGGGGCAGTTGACCAGCCCACCCCGCCCCCGGTCAAACTCCCAGTTGAACTCCCAGTCAAGGGGACAATTTGCATATTAGTCTTTTATTATATAGGATATCAATCATCACATTGTACACTTTAAAATCTTGTGGTTTTATTTGTCAACTAGACCTCAGTAAAGCTGAAAAAAGGGTAGTTAAAATAGATATAGGGATGGAATTTAGAAACAAATTTAAATCCATAGATTTAGCATTCTGTATTCAACTTCAACAAAAGAGTAATGACCAGATTGCAATGATTAGAATCTTATTTGCTTAATGTTTAGCTTGAATTAAAGCATTAAGTGACTCTGGAAACTCATATTAGAATTGTTAAGACATTTCATTGTTCATGATTGTAATTTTAAAGTTTAAATGTTTGGTGAACTCTTATTAGCTATATGCACATTTTATTAGTTTTATTAGTAGCATATTAATAATTAGAAAATGATAAACTACGTTGTAAATTAGACAAAGTATAAATAGAAATAAGCACATTTGTCTTTTCACTAAGTCTGCTTCATTATTAATGAATCTACCACAAACTGAAGTGTAGATTTGCCAATAATAAATCAAGCTCAAATACTTAATAATGATATGAATAAACCCTATAGTGAAATGTGAAGAACATACATCATAACTATTTAGAGTAGTCCTCTAAATGGAAAACTTTTGTCAAGAAGAGCAAGTGACCTAAAATTCTTAGGACTGTGAATTTAAGTTGCATGAACACTGAAAAGAAAGTCCTTAAAGAAAACCAGTAAGAATATAATTCACAGAACACCTCTAAGATATACTTTGCTATGGCTGTATTAGTTTGCTAGGGCTACTACCCTAAGAACCTCATATTAACCTGACTACCTCTTTATAGACCCTGTCTCCAAATACAGTCACATTCTGATGTACTGTGAGTTAGAACTTCAATATACGAATCAGGAATGGGGGGATTCAGCCCATGAATAATGACTTATTTTACCGTTTTGGTGTAAAATCACTTTTTATAATGTTAATAAAATGTAAACAAGTTGTAAAGATAATTTTATACACTTTTTAGAAGAGAGAGTCCAAACCTTATGGATATCTGTTCATAATAGTCATATAACGACGGGAGAGCAAAATCCTATATAAATACCATGAAGAGCCTAACTTAAGATAGACCTCAGATTTTATGTCCCAAACTGCACTACAAATGAATCCCAAGATCGTTTCATATATCACCAAGCAAAATAGTGTTTTTAGAAGAATGACAACCTGGATCCGTCACAGGCAAAATTGTGAAATATCAAAATGTTACTTTTATCACCTTTCATTTTTCATTTAAAAAGCCATCTTGGACAGGGAATTAAGTCCTTATCAAAACTTTCACAGTTTACTCTCACACTTTTAGCAACAGAAATCCAGCACTGCATTTCTGGAAGTATCTGGCCATATTTATCAACATTAAGTTGACTCAGATATCCTACTTCTGAGAATTTGTTATTGATATACTTACCATTCAATGAAATGATGCCACTGCAGAGATAGTTTTTTGCAACATTTTTATAGTAGCAAAAGACTGAGATGACCTAACAGTCTACCAATAAGGAAACAATTAAATAACCATGTTATAGCCACACTGGAATACTATACAGCTGAGAAAAAAGAATGAAGAATTCATTTTTATTCATAGTGAAAGTCATCCAAGGTATGTTGCTAAGAAAACACTGATAAAAGAAGGATAAGGAGAAGGAATGGGAACAAAAATTTTTATACTGTTTGATTTTGAATTATGTGCATTTTTTTTCCTAAAGAAAGGAAATATTTTTAAAAAGGCTTTATTTATTAGGTTAGAAAAATATGGTAATATTCATGTAGGATATGAAAATGTCATTTTATATCTTAAATCCTTGTGTTCTATACAGTTAAGCATTTGTCTTAGAAGAAGGACTAAATTATATGGCAATCTTATTTTTGAGTATCTTACTGTGTGCCAGGCAACAAAGTCCATTTTGATTGGCTGATTTTCTTTTTACTGTGGTGAAGTTCACACAATGTTAAATTCACAATTTGAACTATTTTAAAATGTATAATTTTGTAGCATTTAATACATTTACAATGTTGTACACCCATCAACACTACCTACTTCCAGAACATTTTCATCACCTCAATGATTTTTTAAATATAGGAACCTTCTTGCTGTAATATATTTCTAGAAAGAGAAAAAGAGAAATATCAGCATTTCTTAAAGTCCTTATTTGTGAAGGTAATAACAAAGGGATTAAAAATGCCTTGGCATGAGCAGATAAAATTGATAAAGCATAGTGTTGTGTTGTCTATTTCACTGAATTTCATTATGGCCCTTCAGTCCATGGCAGTGACATAACAGTTTAAGAATTAGAACCCATACTTTTGTAAGGGGAATAATAATGCCCTTGTAAGTAGAACATGATCCAATTTAATAAATAACAGTTTTCATTATTGATATTCAAATTGAACAGGGGAAAGGGAAAGGAAATTGAAATATTCCAGAGCCTACTATGTACCAATCATTTGTGGCAGGTTTTCCTCATATATTGTCTAGCCATATTTTCACGATAAACTTGAGACTAAGTGATGTGTCAAAGGTGATGGAGTCAATATGATGGAGCTGGAGGTTAAGCCTCATCCTTTGATTACACATCCAAGGCTCTTTTCACTTTATTGGACATGAAGTATAATAGCAATCTAAGACTCAGGTTATTTCAGATGAAAAAATCAAACATATATACTACATCCTACTCCAAAGCTATCAAAAGGTATTGATATAAAGTGGATGTAGGCAATATCTGAGAAGAAAAATATTATTAAAGTAAAACCAGGGAAATTATGTTAGTCATTTCTCCACTACTTTATAAAGTTTTCTTGGAGGAGTGATGCTTAATTTTCTTTTATACGATATTCATGACATAGGAAAAATGTTTTGAAAATTTATATTTATACTAGAGGCCCGGTGCACAAAAATTTGTGCACTCGGGGGGAGGGGAGGGGGGTCCCCCAGCCTGGCCTGTGCCCTCTCGCAGTCTGGGACCCCTCAGGAGATAACGACCTGCTGGCTTAGGCCTGCTCCCAGGTGGCAGAGGGCAGGCCCAATCCCTAGGTGCAGCCCCTGGTCGGGCTCAGAGCAGGGCTGATTGGGGAGTTGGGGCACCGCCCCCTGTCATGCACAGAGCAGGGAGGATTGGGAGGTTGTGATGCCACCCTCAGTCACGCTCAGGATAGGGCCGATTGGGGGGTTGGGGTACCGCCCCCTGTCACACTCAAGGCAGGGTCAATGGGGAGGTTGCGGCACCACCCCCTGTGATGCACAGAGCAGGGCCAATCAGGGGGTTGGGGCACCCCCCCCCCTCCGTCACACACAGAGCAGGGCCCATCAGGGGGTTGGGGAGCTCCCCTGTCACGCACATAGTAGGGCCGATAGGGGAGTTAGGGCACCACCCCCTGTCACACACAGAGCAGGACGGATCAGGGGGTTGGGGCGCCACCACTGTCACACTCAGGGCAGGGCCGATGGGGAGGTTATGGCTCTACCCCATCACAGACAGAGCAGGGCCAATCAGGGGGTTGGGACGCCACACCCTGTCACACACAGAGCCGCAGGGCGATCAGGGGGTTTGGGCGCTGCACCCTGTCATGCTGATCTGGTGCCAGGAGACCTCTCGGCTCCGCTGATCCCGGTGCTAGGAGGCATATTACCCTTTTACTATATAGGATAGAGACCTGGGGGCCGGCTGGTTTGCCCTGAAGGGTGTCCTGGATCAGGGTGGGGGTCCCCACTGAGGTGCCTGGCCAGCCTGGATGAGGGGATGATGGCTGTTTGCAGCTGGTCACACACCCTTCAGGGTGGGGGTCCCCACTGGGGTGCCTGGCCAGTCTGGGTGAGGGGCTGAGGGCTGCTTTCAGGCTGGCGGTTTTGACAGAAGCTCCCAACCGCTCCTTTTTTTCTTTTTTTTTTCTTCTGGGCCAGCTTTAGCTCTGGCTCTAGCTCTGAGGCTTCCGCTGCTGGTTTGTTTCGGTTCTATAATCGAAACAATGTATAACTTCAGCTCTGAGATCCTAGCCGGCTATATTTGTTACAAAGTTTCAAACTGCCAGCTCAGAGGCCTGCAAGGCAGGCGGGGAATGTTGGAGTCTGCAGTCACGGGATCAAGCAAGCCTCTTGTTCGCTTCCAGCTGCCTGGCTGCCGGCCGCCATCTTGGCTGACAGTTAATTTGCATAAGGATACGCTGATTAGCCAATGGGAAGGGTAGCGGTCGTACGCCAATTACCATGTTTCTCTTTTATTAGTGTAGATATTGGTATCTTTATTCCTAAGAGAAGGGAAATGCTTCATATGAATTGTACCTCAAATTTTTTTCTTTATCTTATAATGACACTATAAACTTAGTATTTTTTACTTAAAAAGGTAGTAAGATTACTTTAAGATACTTAGTATGTTTCTGCATATAATTGAGTGAAGTTTCGCAATTACCATCACACAAAGTCTAGTATATTTTTAGATTTATTTTAATTCATCTACATACAGTGAAAAAAATATATTAGAAACCTCATAAACAGTTAATCCTGATAAATTTATTAGTAGTTAATTCAGAATGACTTAATATGGAATTCTCCAATTTTTTTTAGTATTTATTGGATAATAACCCCCAATGACTCTTCTATTTAAATTAACCTGAGTTATTTTGTCCTTTCATATAATCAATTAACATGTACTACATTATTAAAGACCATATGTTAGAATAGAATATTACTCAGCCTCAAAAAAATGAGTGAAATATTTCCATTTGTGACGGCATGGATGAACCTAGAGGATATAACGTAAGTAAAATAAGTCAGACAGAGAAAGACAAACATCATATGATTTCACTTATATGTGAAATCTAATGAACAAATAAAATAGAAACAGACTCATAGACACAGAGAATAGACTGATAGTTGCCAAAGAGGAAAGGGTTTGGGGGGCCGGGAGAAAAAGGTGGAGGGGTTAAGAAATACAAATTGATAGTTACAAAATAGCCATGGGGATGTGAAGTACAACATATGAAATATAGTCAATAATATTGTAAGAATTATGTATGGTGCCAGGTGGGTACTTAAAATTTGGGGTGACCATTTTGTACATTATATTGTCTAACCACTATGCTGTACATCTGAAACTAATACAAAATAATAATGACTATACGAGTAAACTGTAGTTGAAAATGCAACAAAAATAAAGATTAAATGTTAGAAAATTATATTGCATAGAGTACCTCAAGTACAAACCTCTAATATATAGCATAATCACAGATATATGTGAGAGGCTAAGACAACTGAGATGAAAAATCATGTTTCTTATCTAATAAAATAAATGTTTATAAAATCGAGATAAGAAGTTATTTAGTAAAAATACAAATTTGTTTTGTAGGTTTGACTGTAAGAGAAATTACTAAGGTAAGTGAATAAGGTAAAATACTGTTTCTTAACTACTACGTTATTTGGAAGTTCTAAATATCATTTCCATCGGGATAATGCACCTCCAATATTCAAAATCCTGGTTTTAGAACTAAAATTGTTGCCACTAGTGACATACTAGGCTAGTCATTAAACATTGATTTTAAAATTATGTATATTCAACTATGTCAGGGGAGAAATGCCATTTTTAAACAGTTTGAAGTGGATTCCTCCAGTCTAAAATCTCTGCTATTAGCCAAAACCGGTTTGGCTCAGTGGATAGAGCGTTGGCCTGCGGACTGGAGGGTCCCGGGTTCGATTCCGGTCAAGGGCGTGTGCCTGGGTTGCGGGCACATCCCCAGTGGGGGATGTGCAGGAGGCAGCTGATCGATGTTTCTAACTCTCTATCTCTCTCCCTTCCTCTCTGTGAAAAATCAGTGAGATATATTTAAAAAAAAAAATCTCTGCTATTCTAATTAAAAGTCAAGAAATTCATATTGTCAATATACCATAAGATCCACAGGATATTTAAGTGAGTAAGACATAATTTACTGCATTCAAATAATCTCAAGTTTCACAGGCCAGAAGCTTAATCTTTTTAAAAATAAAATTTTCTAATCCTGAATATCTGGATAAACCTCAGAGTTATTAAAATTAAACTAAAGCCAAAGTAAGCTTGCATTTGTACTAGGAAGGCAAACCTTCAGTTTTGTTATATTTTATGGAATTAATAAAAGCTGTTTTCACATATACCATAATGTTCTGGGAAACACATTTTATTTTTTTTAAACCATAATTCTCATGAAATTTAGATGTGAAGAAAAAGTAGCAGGTTAGTCTTTCTTTCTTTCTTTCTTTCTTTCTTTCTTTCTTTCTTTCTTTCTTTCTTTCTTCTTTTAATGATATCTAATTTCAGCTAAAGGCTAACTTGACATGAATGATAAAATATTTATGTAAAAAACAAATGAAAGTTTTAGCTTTTTGATCTCAAGAATATAAATGTTCTTCTGGGGATCTAAAATAATGTTTGAGGCTACTAGGAGAGAATTTTGTAGTTGTCAGTTGTTAGTGAGTAGAACTTTAAGTGAGAGTGTATGAACATGGTTTGGATAGACAAAAACAATAAAGCAGAAATAGTTCTGCTAGCCCTAGCTGGTTTGACTCAGTGGATAAAAAGTTGGCCTATGTATTGAAGGGTGCCAGATTCAATTCCAGTCAAGAGCACATGCCCAGGTTGCAGGCTCGATCCTCAGTAAAGGGTGTGCAGGAAGCAGCCGATCAATGATTCTCTTTGATCATTGATGTTTCTATCTCTCTCTGTACCTTTCCTTCTTCTCTGAAATCAATAAAAAAATAATATATATAAAAGAAATAGTTCCACTAGAGGTTATTCTTATGATCTATTTAATTTAAATCAGGAAATATTGTTAGAAACCATTGCACACAAACTTTATTTTAAACTAGAGGTCCAGTGCATGAAATTCGTGCACTAGAGGGGGAGTTCTTCAGCCTGGCCTTCACCCTCTCACAGTCTGGGACCCCTCGCTCCTTACTGCCCACCTGCTCGCTGCTCCTTAGCGCTGCTGCAGAGACGGAAAGGCTCCTGTCACCACTGCTGAGCTTGCCAGCATGAGCTTGGCTTCTGGCTGAGCGGTGCTCCCCCTGTGGGAGCCCACTGACCACCAGGGGGCAGCTCCCATGTTGAGCGTCAGCCGCCTGGTGGTCAGTGTGCATCATAGTGACCAGTCTTTCTGGTTGTTCTGCCATAATGGTTGCTTTTATTTTATAGATGTTAAGAAACTGAATGAAAAAAAAAAGCACTATTAAATTTATATAGCCAATTAGTAGAAATAATTAGAAATTGATCCCAAATCACTGAATACTCAGTCCATATTTTCCCTGTAAGAATGGAGAATTCCAGAAGCTAGAGATTCTATGTAGGGTTCTGATATAATTTCAAGGAAACGGAGTCATGGTAAAGACTAACATTGTTTTCCCCTTATCTATAATAATAAAAACATAATATGTTAATTAGACTGGACAGCTGAACGAACTTCTGGATGACCTTTAGGACAAAGCCAGGGCTGCAAGGGCCGAGGCGAGCTGCTGCAGCTGTGAAGGCTGAACCCCTTGCACGAATTCCATGCATTGGGCCGCTAGTACTTTATCATGCTTTTCAGCCTGCATTGGTTACTATAATTTTACCAGACTTGAAATAAAAAGATTTTCACTTTCTTGATACTTCCAAATCCCTAGCATCCAGTAAATGATTCATATACAATATGTAAAGAATTTAACAGTATAAATAAGTAAATTTGCAAGAGAATATATGTGTATAACTAATGTAACATGTGCAGAGGAGGATAGATTGCCAGCTATGACAGACTTCCTGTTTGAGCAGCAGTTTCTTTTTTTTTTAAATATATTTTATTGATTTTTTACAGAGGAAGGGAGAGGGATAGAAAGTTAGAAACATTGATGAGAGAGAAACATCAGTTCAGTTGCCTCTTGCATACTCCCCACTGGGGATGTGCCCCCAAGGTACATGCCCTTGACCGGAATCAAACCTGAGACCCTTCAGTCCACAGGCCAATGCTCTATCCACCGAGCCAAACCAGTTAGGGCTGAGCAGCAGTTTCACGTAAATCCTAAGAAAGACCAATCTGCTCTTTGAAAAATAAAGCCCCTCCTCTCACCTTTCTCAGTATCATATACACACTAACCTGAATTGAATGCATCAGAGGCACTCTTCCAATGCTTCCCAAGTATTTGCAATATTGTGTTTGATAACAAAATAAACAATGTATCTCCAACTTACATAGGAGTAAACTCAAGTTTCAATGTAGTTTGTACTCAGGATGACTGACTCTAGACCAGTGATGGCGAACCTATGACACACGTGTCAGAGGTGACACACGAACTCATTTTTTTGGTTGATTTTTCCTTGTTAAATGGCATTTAAATATATAAATAAATATCAAAAATATAGGTCTTTGTTTTACTATGGTTGCAAATATCAAAAAATTTCTATATGTGACATGGCACCAGAGTTAAACTAAGGTTTTTCAAAATGCTGACACGCTGAGCTCAAAAGGTTTGCCATCACTGCTCTAGGGCTTATGGTTGTAACACTCATCTATATTGCCTATACACTTTAAAATATAAGACTAGACTTTCTAATTAAAATAATATTTTTAGCATCATCCTTATAATATGTAAAAAAAAAAGAAAAAGAAAAACAGTACTGGTCTTAGGAATTTATATTAAGCATTTGGATAAACCATTTATTATCAGTCACTTGCTCTAACAATTAACGACTATTGTCTATCATGAAAATATTTCATAAGCATTTACTATTTGCAAAAAGGAAACCCTTCAAAGATAATATAGAATGGAATTTTATATGAATGACTGCTATCTAAGAATACTGTTGTTTTTTTAAGTGGATTGCAGGTATATTATTTTCTTTGATATATATATATATATATATATATATATATATATATATGATTTTAGAGAGGAAAGGAGAGGGAGAGAGAGATAGAAACATCAATGATGAAAGAGGATCATTGATTGACTGCCTCCTGCATGCCTCCTACTGAGGACCTAGCCCACAACCTGGATATGTGCACTGACCAGGCATCAAGCCATGACCTCCTGATTTATAGGTTGATGCTCAACCACTGAGCAACACCAGCCAGGCCTAATTTTTTTGTATGGTTTATAAAAATGTGTTAAAATTCAAAGTTTTTGATCTTCTATACCGTAAGTATCCATCTAGCTGCCTTTCAACTGTCAGTCAGCTGCATGACTGTTGTCATAAATGACTGGAAATTTTCAGGGTAATTTTGCTTAAAACTCTTTCTCCAAGCCTCGTGGGTATGGCTGAGTGCACTTCTCTGCTCTCAGTAATATCAATGTGGAATATGCTTCCTGTGTTTTTTCCATAATGAAAAACAAGCTCAGTTTCTTTGAGTTGGAATGTACGGGGCCTATGCTGTACTCTGAGGCAACACTGGTACCTGGAAATGAAGAAAATGACCTTCCCTTCATCTCTGGCTTCTGACTGACCACAGAGCTTTTGGAATTCAGTACATCTTACTAAGAACCTGAGTCATAGGAGGAATTTACAATCTCCTTGATCTTCTTAAGCCACAGGCTTATTTTAAAAGCTTACAATGTATTCAGTGCTTAAAAATGAACAGGCAGAGTTATTCTGCCATTCTAATGGAAAGACCTCAGCTGATGCATGCACAAAAACACATATATAAAAATGTTTACCACATAGTAATAAAATGAAAATAGTTTGAATGCTTTCACACCTAAATACAATAAAACACGTTACCAATAACTGAGAACAGATTAATAACATGGAAAACATTTACTCTATTAATATTAAGTGAAAAATCATATTATTAAACAATATACATAGTATATAAAATATTTATAAAAAGCAAAATATTCATATAAGTATACATTTGATTAAACACTAAGATAATTTCCAAAATAGTGGAATTATAAATAATTTTTATTTTTGTGAGTTTCTAAGTATTTTTTAATTTTGTCTACTAGTATAAGAAATACATAATGCTTTTACCTTAAGACTTTTAGATTATTTTTATGTTATGTAAAAGTTAATGGAGACAGAAAGAAATTACACCAAGAAATTCATTCTACTCATACTTATTCCAAAATTTTATATCTGAGCTTCCTAGTTCCTAGAAAACTGAGGAAAATTCAATAGACTGTGCATCTTTCACTCTGTGTCTATCTATCATCTATCTATCTATCTATCTATCTATCTATCTATCTATCATCTATCTATCTACAATATATCTATCATCTTTTTATCTGTCAGTATCACAAATAATTTGAAAGCCTTGAAATTAACTTGTTATGGAGCTTTCAAGAATAGATACGAAGCAACATACTGATAATATTTATACTAGTAGATTGAAAAATAATTTCACTGGTAATACTGGTGATTCTTAAATATATTGGCCTTTGAAAAAGACACAGACATGTTTTGTAAAGAAAAAGCTAGAGAGGCTTAAGTGCCCTGTGCTATCTCTTGGTTAAGCTATGCAGCTTTCCTGGATTAAGCTCGGCATAGTGTTAAACTGAAATTTTGTAAAAAATATTGCGGAGGGCAAAGTTAAATGGTTAAGTTGCCTTGTTGCTTCCTGGTGAGCTGGCATAATGTGGGAACTGAGCTTGATGATCTTGGGCAGTAAATGGTCCACATGCCCTGTAGATGAATGTTTCACACAGTATGTTTCTTAAGGGTGGACTACATTCTGATAGCATTGGGTGATTCCTGGCTTATCACAATCCTGACTACTTTCCCCTTGTTTTCAAGGGAAGATTAATTCAAATATTACAAATGTAAGGTTGATAGAAAGAACAGCTCTTGTTTTCTTGGTATAAAATAGAAATAGCTTTATTATGTTTTCTGATCATTAAATTAATGTATTTAATACTGAAATTCAGAAGTAGAAGAAAGTGTGAAGTAGAAAGTAAACCACCAATAATTCCATGGTGCTACTGTTATCATTTGCACATGACACTTAGTTATTAACATGTATGTCTATACACATATAAATATTCATATGAATATAAATATACATAAAATATGAATGTGTATAAGTTATATGTATTAACCTAGACTTACACAACATGATAACATAATATGTTGTGGAAATAATTTTTACTTAAAAATAAAAAATAAATTTCTGGTTTTCCATACAAATAAAAAGTATAGACAGGGTATAGCAAAAGTTGGTTTACAGTTGTGAGACAGAGTTTATTTTAGATTATTTATTAATTATGTTATTTTTCATACAAACAACTGTAAATCTACTTTTGCTCTACCCTGTATATAATGTATTTAATGGTAAGAAGAGCTAGAATATGTTTTCAGTTAAAGAAAGATCCATATGTTCCACATTTTAGTCCTAAAAAACTAATGAAAATAAGAGCGACTAAATGGTCTTACCATACTATAATTCTCTTTAAAGGAATTATTTAGAAATAGTGTCATAACATTTTATGCATCAATGTATTTATAGGAGTATATCTGTACAGATAATTAGGTATGAATGGACATATTTAATTTACATCTGTGTATGAATATGTGTGCATATTCATATGTGTGTTTTGCAGTTGACATTTATGCTTAAATTCATGCGAGCAGTATTTTAATGCTTGGGATAATAATGGAAATATTGGTACACAGGTTTCCCTCAGAATACTCCTTGCTGCCAAGGGCACTGGTGTGTTGGCACAACTATTAAACATTCACAATCATCATCCATTATGTGGGCATCATCTTTCCCTTTGAGTGGCATTTACCACCTTACCTGTTTAGCGTTTTATACTCCATATGTCTTAATGTCTTTTCTTTCTAAGACATTTTAGGGAAAATGATAAAAAGTAGGAATGCAGATGAAAAGTATTCTGTCTCTCAAAGCTGCAAATTCAACCGCAAGGGCTTTATTTTAGCACATTTCAGAGCTGCCTGATTGACTACACCATACACTGAAGAATGAACGGCAATTGAGACCAATCATGCTGAACTGAAAGGAGTGTGGAAGGAAACATTTTTTAAGTAGAGTTCAACTGTAAGAGATAAACATTATTATTCTACATTAAGAAACAGC
Source organism: Myotis yumanensis (assembly GCF_028538775.1). Taxonomy (NCBI): domain Eukaryota; kingdom Metazoa; phylum Chordata; class Mammalia; order Chiroptera; family Vespertilionidae; genus Myotis; species Myotis yumanensis. The sequence goes on from NW_027223753.1 coordinate 182,037,346, forward strand.
ATTTTTTTTCATCGAAAAGCTCAAAAGAAGCTTTTACCCTGGAATATCCTTTGAAAAATTCTTGTTATACTATCGCATTAAACAAGTTATGTAAATCTAACACTTGATACTTTTGTAGCCAGTCATAGCTTTATTCAGAGGTGGAAATATGAGCTGGATGGTGGACCAGTTCTGGGCAGTGGATAACCTTGCTAAGGTCAGAAAACATCAAAGCTATCATTTCTGATAGAAGTCTTACTTAGACATTATTCTGATTATAGTTTTGTCAAGGTGATTCCTAACCATTTTTATATTATAGCACATATTTGAAAATGATAATATCTCAATATGAGCCATAAGTATTGTTGGTTATGCACAGTTGGAGAGCAGACTGTAGGTACTGGCAGCTGCAGGCTCTCCCTGGCCATGCAGGTAAGCCGTGTGAAGCATGGCAAAAGGTATGGCCCAACAGACAGGCAATTTTGCTCTACTGGATCTGTATGTTGCAGTGAGGAATATACTGCAGTGCCTCCGCACAGCTAATGAGCATACCAGCAATGTAGATAGGAATGACATTATTCAGCATAACAAATTTCATATAAAGAAAAGCATTAAATAACCAGAAGTATTCATTTGCAAAAATTTTTAAACTTCAGGCTGTGAAAAAGTTTTACAAAGCTTAACTCTAAAGTTAGAATCTTATAATGGAAAAAGTTAAAAAGCTCAACTACATAAAAATTTAAAATTTATGTACTTCAAATGGAGAAAAAATAGCACACAAAAATTTTTAAAAATCAAAAAACTTTCTATATAAGCTTGTAATACAAATTCACTAATGAAAAGAAAGGGAAAATCAAGTGTACCAGAAATGAAATACAAATCTACATATATAAAAACCAAGTGACCTAAATGCCGGAATGACCAGAAAGACCGGAACGACTTTCACTATGACACGCACTATGACGGCCAACCAGCCCAATTGGGGCCCCAATCGCCCCCCTCCAACCTTCTGTGACTCCTCACCCCAGCAAGCTCCACTCCTAATTGCCTCCCCACCCCTATTGTGGGCAGGCCTGACCAAACTCCTGCAGGCCCCCCTGCCAGCCCCGCTCCCAATTGGTCCCCATCAGGGTGGGCCAGCTGAACCCCACCCATGCACGAATTCGTGCACTGGGCCTCTAGTCCTAATATATAAAAAGCCAGGGGCCATCATGACCGAAACAACCAGATAGATGACTGAACAGCAGGCTGTGTGGGGGGACCAGGCCATAAGGGGAGGCAGTGAGGGATGACCAAACGACCAAAAAGGAGGATGCATGGGGCAACCAGGCTGGCAGGGGGCACAGTTGGGGCAGTTGGGGGCGACCAGGTCAGCAGGGGGGGGCAGCTAGGGGTGACCAGGCTGGCAGGGGTGGGGGGCAGTGAAGGAAGACCAAATGACTGAACAGCAGGCTGTGTGGAACAACCAGGCCAGCAGGGGCAGGCAGTGAAGGGTGGCCAGGCCAGCAGGGGGGTACAGTTGGCGGCGACCAGGCTGGCGGAGGGGGCAGTGGGGGATGACAAGGCTGGCAGGGGGGCAGCTTGGGGTGATCAGGCCAGTAGGAAGAGGCAGTAAGGGGCAACCAGGCTGGCATGGGGAGTAATTAGGGGTGACCAAGCAGGCAGACGAGTGAGCGGTTAGGAGCCAGCAGTCCAGGATTGTGAGAGGGATGTCCAACTGCCGATTTAGGCCAAATCCCCGGGGCCTAAACCAGGAGTCAGACATCCCCTGAGGGGTCCCGGATTGGAGAGGGTGCAGGCTGGGCTTAGGGGACCCCTTCCCTGTGCACAAATTTTGTGCACCGGGCCTCTAGTGATATATAATAGAAATGAAAACAAGTTCAAATTAATTAATGATCCAAGAGGAACACATAGAACAATATGCTACTTTCTACCAGCAATTGATCAAATGGGATACTATTTAATATAATCAAACATTCAGTAAACATATGCATTCATTTCTGTTGGTAAAATTATAAATCATTATGTCTTCAGATGACAACAAATATCTTCAATAGCTGCATACCCTTTGACTAGCCATTTTTCTTATAAGAATTTTACTCTAGGTGGGGGAATTATGTATATATATATATATATATATAGTCATTTACAATCATATATATGTATATATAATATATGTATATATATATATATAGTCATTTACAAATGAGGATGTTTATGAAAATGAAAAACTGAAACAATTAAGATATAAAAATAGAAAATTTGTTAAACAATATATACTTAGCTATACATTGGAATATACTTCTCTTATTGAAAATGATTATATAAAATTGTATTTATACATATTGAAAACCATTTTATGTATTTAAAGTTAAAAAGCTATCTTTTGTATGATAATGTATTATATAATTATAGAGAGATAAATGTAAATACAAAGAGATATAAATATGTTAATACATAATCTAAAAGTTTATATATCAATATTTTAATAGCTTGGGTGGTAAAATTATTTTCTTCATTACAATATATGAGTTCCTAATGTATATTTGGAACAGATACATCTTGTGAAAAATAAACAAATAAGAGCTGTTTCTTTCTTCTTGAGTAGTTTCTGATGGCAGAGTAGCAGATGATTTTTTATAGGCTCCTGGATATTTCCCATGTTATGTTTTTAGTTGCCTCCGAACTTACCTTTTGCCCATGACTTAATCAAGCAGATCAAAAAATCAGATTTTGATTAGATAGAATCTATTCTTTAACCATCATTACTTCTGACATGTTCTTATAAGCAAGAAGTAATTTTTGAGTATACAATATTGCAAAGTCATAATTGAAATTCGTAAGCATCCCATTCAATATTGATTGAGCATGTATAACATATGCAGTACTGTATCATCCATTACAGGGCAAAATGAAGATATAGGCATGGTCCCTAGCCTCAAGACATTTATGGACTGGCAGAAGAAATAATACGCACATCACAAGGCAGATTGTGATAAGTGCCCTCTATGAGTTTCCAAAAAAAAAAAAAAAAAAATGAGATCACAGAAGGGAGAGAGAATTTTCTGAAGTGACCTTCAACAATCATTTTTACTATTTACTAAGGCAAGAGATAATACTTAGTCATGTTAGGAGCTCTAAAACAAAATGGATATATACTATATCCTAAAGATGTTTTTGTTTACCTTCCATCATTCATAAAATTAAATTATCAGAACACTTCATTCTCCAAAATTTCAGTAATTAAGTCTTTATTTCTGGGGGCATAGGAAAATATTTTCTGCATCACTACGTTTCATTTTATTATTCTTAATTTCATCCCATTATCTAGATCAAGATGAATTAATAGTGTACTTTGTGATTAATTCTATATATAGACTAAATAAAATGTTTTCCAATTTTTTGATTTTATCATATTATTTCTATATAAAAAATCAAACTATAAACTGTTAGTGTCACATAAAAAGATTGTTAATACTTTTTCCCAATATTCCTTTGTCTAAACATATCATCCAAATCAGATTAGAAAATTTTTACACCAATGTAATAAAAATAGAATAATATAACTATGGAAAAACTCAAGCATCCTCTTTCCAATTAAAAATGTATTTTATTCTGAGAGAGAGAGAGAGAGAGAGAGAGAGAGAGAGAGAGAATGTGTTAGTTCTGTGAACTACTTCTTTTAAGCAGGTAACTTTTCTCCTTCAAAACAGAAAAATAAATTTGTAACATGGTAAAGGATATAATAGCTAAAACACTAATATAAGCAACAAAACAAACTAAAATTTTGACAAAGAGTGCACCAACTTCTTTTTTTTTTCAATTACTGGTGGTAATTTGGGTACAAAAACCTCACATTATTCAGATAGTTTGTTTTAAATGTGAATCTTTTACTATTGTACCCCCATGAAAATTAAGAGCCAAAGATATGCCAGTCGTAATATTTCCTCAGTGCTTGAGGATGCTATTCGCAAGATTTTTTTTCAATTCTGAAATCTTAAGAATAGAAGAGACTTCAGAAATCACCAGCTTCTCATTCAATAGAGAAATGTCTCTGACCACCTTTTTGTTGGATGATAAAACACTCTGATAAATTCTGAATCAGGCACTGGAAAGTAACTTAATAGATTCAAAGCATATAAAGAAATTCATTTTTTTAAAAAGAGTGCTGTTATTCACCAAGATGAATTCCAGGTTCTCAGTGAATTATTTTCTTTTCTAGGTATTCTCATTATGTAAGAGATAATATTTGTTCTTTTTCCAGTGTAAAGCTATTTCTACTTTGAGTAGGTGATATGTAAACAAAAAGACTATGGAATAGCTTTGATTTATTTTTTTCTGCAATCATCTTCCTAGATCATTACATGCATGCTCCTCAGGGATTACTTTTCTTCCTTAATGAGGCATATGGTTGAATTGCTTCTTCTGAACTTTTCTACTGCATTCTTTAGTAGGTAGACATTGGTAGAATGTATAACCACTATTATCTCAGACAGAGATTGGTGTCCGGCACTGGCAGGCAGAAGTTTCTTTAGACACTCAGAAATCCCAGTAGGAAAGGTCCATACTTTATTGAATGGAACACCTAGACTGAACACCTACATTTAAGGATGGGCTTCTGTTTCAGGAATTTTAAAATAATACTTGCAACCTTGGGTTCACTTTTTGGTTATTATTTCTGCTCTAGTGTGAATTGATTCTTTCAGGAAAAGTTCTTTGTATCCTCAAGCAGGATTTAACAAACTACAGCCAGTAAGCCAGATAGCCCACCGTCTATTTTTGTAAACACAGTATATTTTGAACGCAGTCGTTCCCATTCCTTTATTATTTTCTATAGCTGGTTTCCAGAGTAGTGGCACCAGAGACCATGTGGCTCACAAAGTCTAAAATATTTACTATCTGTTTCTTTACAGAAAGTTTTCTGATGCCTACTCCACAGTCAGATCACTATTTTAAGATCCATGTAGAAAACTTGTACCAACTCTTTATTTTTTTTTTTGTCAGGAAGGATTAAATTAATAAATGCATAATAGCAATATATGTTTATATATATTGAAGTATGATCAATACAAAAGAAGTGACTAAGTTAAAATGAGTAGAGTTTATCAAATAGTATCATATAGTATTATCAGTTAGGGATTATTTTGTTAAATTGTTGATTACTGAGAATCTCTAAAATGCAATGGGGATTATATACTTTTTTATTTTGCTTTAAAGACTTTTTGGAATATCTTTTTTATTAAATATATGAGGAAATAAATGAATGATGAGATACAGCCAACTCTGATTATTATTTCACAGAAATATTTTTCCTGTATGTTTATATAGATACTAGAGGCCCAGTGTGTGAAATTTGTGCACAGAGGGCCGGGGAGGGGTGTCCCTCAGGCAGCCTGCACCCTCTCCAATCTGGGACCACTTGAGGGATGTCCGACTGCCCACCAGGATTGGACCTAAACGGGCAGTCGGACATCCCTCTCACAATCCAGAACTGCTGGCTTCCAACCACTCGCCTGCCTGCCTACATGATTACTCCTAACCGCTTCTGCCTGCCAGCCTGATAACCCCCTAACCGCTCCCCTGCCAGCCCGATCGATGCCTAATTGCTCGCCTGCTGACCTGATTGCCCCTAACTGTCCTCCCCTGTTGGCCTGGTTCCCCCAACTGCCTTCCCCTGTTGGCTTGGTCACCCCTAACTGCCCTCCCCTGCTGGCCATCTTGTAGCGGCCATCTTGTAATGACATGGGCGTGGTCATCTTGTGTGCCGGAGTGATGGTCAATTTGCATATTGCCTCTTTATTATATAGGATTTAAAAGGATAATAAGCATACCTTATAGATTTCTCCATATAGGTTATTAGCAAGAGAAAAAAAACATTTAAAATTGAGATGATTAATTTCTCAAATAAGTCATCAACATTACATGAATCACAGGAGTCACTGAAGAGCATGGAGCAGGACTTTCTACAAAGAAGTAATAAGGTTGAAGTTTTACAATAGGAGAGTTAAAATATTGAGTAATTTTTTTTCCTTTTAAATATTCTCAAAATTCCACTAATGGAATTCACTTGGTGATGTTAACCTTTTTTTTTTTTTTTTTTTTCCAATATAGGGAAGAGGACCAATTTGATATTGGAAGGAGAAATTGTTATTTTTCCAATACCATCCTCTCGTATTTTATTCAGAAAGAATATGCAGATTTGAATTAAAGGCTATTTTTTTGTTCTTCTTTCTGGAATTTCTATTTCTATTAAATAAAATCAACTCATTTTCCCCACTTTGGAACAGAAAATGCAACTTATTCACTTGGCACATGGTGAGTGTTTGACTTGCTCATTGATTTTTTTATATAAGCTTAGTCTTTTAAAGAAACATTTTCAGAGACAAATTTAACTTTTTTTCCTTGGAATGTACTAGCATTTAATAAATTTTTGGTTTCAACATATCTAACAATATCCTACTGAACTGAACTAGAAATTTACTTCTCTGTTCAGTATTTCTTCCTTTGTTAAGAAAATAATTGAGCTCAGGGAGATTATTACTCCTACAAAGAGTGTGGGCAGGTAGAAATACCATGGGTTTTGAGCGTAAAAGTCCATGATTATCACTAACTGTGAGACCCTTGGCTTCACGGCCTCTAAATTTGTTCACTGAATGGATGGAAATGCATGGACTATCGGGTTCTTTCTGATGCAATGGAGGACATTTGGAGACTCTGCAAGTAAACTGAGAAGGAAATGAATTTAGATGTAAAAATAATCATCTCAGTAATAAGATGAAAATGGGTTGGGGAAAATAATCTATTAAAATCAGAAAAATGTGATTTTTTTAAATAAATAATTTTAAAATAATAACTTATTTGATTGTGTATATGTAAGGGGGTTTTGAAAGATAATTTCAAAATAATTAACAAAGACATAGAACATTATTGTGTGAAATGTGTTTATTCCATTAGGTTTCTCAGCTCACAAGTAACAGAAACCTACCCTGGTTAACTGCAGCAAAAGGAAACTGATTGGAAGACTACCCGGAGCTTTGAGAATAAAGGGGAAGGACTGAGAACAAAGTTTGGACAGAAAAAAATAACTGATGTGCATCTGGAGTGTCAGGACTGGCTGCTACAGAACGTTCTCAAAGTTGGACAGATTGTTCTAAATGCTGCTGCAGTTGCAGCAAAATAATTCCGTTGTTTCCAAAAGTATCTGTTCCTTTTAGGGTTCAATTGTACTTTCAAAGTAACTTTATGTCATATAAATTTGTGAAGGCTATAAAATATAGCCATCATCAACCAACATATTGAAAATATTCTACCCAATACATTAACTCTGTAGTCTAGGTTTGAATTCCTAAATACAAGATGATAATTCAGCCACCTATTCAGCTCTGATGGAACAAGGATTGCTTACCTCCCTGATTGGTGGGGAAGGAGGGGTCTTCACAGTCCTCCTTCATACTTTTCCAGTTCATCCACTGACACATTCAGGGTCTATTTTAGTTATGGCCCTGCTTCTGTGTTGTTTTTTTTTAATATGTTTTTATTGATTTCAGAGGAAGAGAGAGGAAGAGATAGAGACATCACTGATAAGAGAGAATCATTGATCGGCTGCCTCCTGCATCCTCCCACTGGGCATCTAGCCTGCAACCCAGGCATATGCCCTGACCAGGAATTGAAACATGACCTCCTGGTTCATAGGTCTATGCTCCACCACCAAGCCACGCTGGCAGGGCTATGGCTCTGCTTCTGATAGCACATTCCATATAAAGAATTATTTATGTTTCAAATGAGCAAAAAGATCCAACTAACACAATAAGACAAATGTATCACTTTCTTCACTCAAAGCCTAAAAAAAGGCAATAATTAATTATCAGCTTAAATATCATCACCAAGGACTTGATTCCCCTCTGTCTCCCTGATCTCTCTTCCATGCTCTGGTCTTACCCTCGGACTCCACAGTGTTGCCATTAACAACTCCTGGCTTCCCTGCTGCGGTAGTAAAGTGTCACAGTTTCAACCATCAACAGGAAGAAAGGTGATTTTCCCCAACAGCTTACAAAGGAAAGTAAAAAAGCTTGTTTCCTTAAAGACAGTCAACATCTCACTGCCCACTGCATCTGTTTGTGTCACATGCCCTTCCATAAACTGTCCGCTGTTGTTATAGGGATTGGGATGACTGATAAGTCACTCGGGGACCACCTCTACAGGTAACCACCAGGACAAGCCTACCCACACCATGTGACTGAGAATGGAGGAAGATGCTATTTCCCTAAAAGAGAGGGCATGGATGGAAAGCAAAATGACAACTGTCTATTACATATGAAATTAAACACTATCATATCTTCTTATACCAGTTTCATAAAGAACAATGTCCCATATCTTGATTTTGTAAAGGAATAGGAGGCTGGTTTACAGCATCTCACTTCATTCTTTTGCCTCAATGAAGTTCCATAGGTAGCTTACTTCTAATAATTTATAATATGCATAACCATTTCTACTCTTGGAAAAGAACTGTGATAATTACCCTGTTTCACATAAGACATTATGGTAATGGCTCTTAGTTCCTGATGACATGACATCTGCTGGATTCAGATCAGTGATCCAGAAATGAAAAGTTCTAGCTAAGATTGTCCAGCCTTTAAAATTTCATATGCCAACAACTAATTTAGGTCTTTCTCTTTTAAATTAGAATTATTTAAGATAACTTCTGTCTGTGTTCCTCTTCGATCCCCCCCGCCGCCTTCTAGTCTTTTAGAAAATAGGTAATAAAAAGCAGGTTCCATATCTACACATGTGTGTGACCTCCTTGTGCCAAATTATTTTCACTTCATCAGTCTAGATACACAAATATAAAATATGTGGCTTTATTTCCATTATTCTGTTCTAACTGTTCTCATTCTTTATTGAGATAAGAGGGCTAGCATTATTTTTGTAATACCACTACTTGATTAATTTGTCAAAATATTCCCTTAAAGTATTTTTTTTATTTTAATTAAATTTTTATTGTTCAGATTACATTTGTTCCTCTTCCCGCCCCCCCCCCCATAACTCCCCTCCTTCCAGTTCCCGCCCCACCCTCCGCCCTCACTCCCCACCCACTGTCCTCATCCATAGGTGCACGATTTTTGTCCAGTTTCTTCCCGAATCTCCCATTCCCCTTTCCCCCCCAAGAATAGTCAGTCCATTCCCTTTCTATGTCCCTGATTCATTATAATCACCAGTTCATTCTGTACATCAGATTATTTATTCACTTGATTCTTAGATTCACTTGTTGATAGATGCATGTTTGTTGTTCACAATTTGTATCTTTACCTTTTTCTTCTTCCTCTTCTTAAAGGATACCTTTCAGTATTTCGTGTAATACTGGTTTAGTGGTGATGAACTCCTTTAGCTTTTCCTTATCTGTGAAGCTCTTTATCTGACCTTCAATTCTGAATGATAGCTTTGCTGGATAAAGTAGTCTTGGTTGTAGGTTCTTGGTATTCATCACTTTGAATATTTCTTGCCATTCCCTTCTGGCCTGCAAAGTTTCTGTTGAGAAATCAGCTGACAGTCGTATGGGTATTCCCTTGTAGGTAATTGAGTCTCTTTCTCTTGCTGCTTTTAAGATTCTCTCTTTGTCTTTTGCTCTTGGCATTTTAATTATGATGTGTCTTGGTGTGGTCCTCTTTGGATTCCTTTTGTTTGGGGTTCTCTGCGCTTCTTGGACCTGTAAATCCATTTCTTTCACCAGGTGGGGGAAGTTTTCTGCCATTATTTCTTCAAATAGGTTTTCAATATCTTGCTGTCTCTCATCTTCTGGCACTCCTATAATTCTGATATTAGTGCGCTTGAAGCTGTCCCAGAGGCTCCTTACACTATCTTCACACTTTCGGATTCTTTTTTCATTTTGCTTTTCCAGTTGGGTGTTTTTTGCTTCTTCGAAATTCAAATCTTTGGTTTGATTCTTGTGCTCCTCTGGTCTGCTATTGGGTATAATATTCTTTATTTCAGTCCGTGTATGCTTACTTTCTAATTTCTTTATCGTAGCATCGAGGGTCTCATTAGTTTTCGTGAGGCTCTGCTCAAGTTTATTGCAAGCCCTCAAAATTGCGATTTTTAGCTCCATATCCTCCATTTCTGTCATGTTTTTTTGTCTCCGCATCTTTTATGCTTTCTTGGTGCACCCCCTTGTGGTCTTTGTGCACAGTCTTGTTCTAGTTAAGCCTTAATTGTTGTAGTTAATACTAGAGGGATTTGACCACCAGGCCGACTGGCTATGGGAATCAGCTATGTGGAAAACTTCAGTCCTCTGGGGAGGTGCTAATCTAGCCTTTGCCTGAGGCGATGGGCAAATGGCTCTGCGCAGGGCTTGGGCGGGGCGGGATCAACAGGGCGGGGGGGAGGGAGCAGCTATGGCTGCTCTCAGTCCATCCCCAGGGGCTCTGCCTCTCTGTCCCAGCAACCGCTGCAAACCTCGGAGGGACCGTAGCCAGACAGTCCCGCTTCTCCCGTTTGAGTCTGGGTCCCTAGAGACTCGCCCGGATCTGTAGCCCAGAGTCTGAGACTCCCTACTGGTTGAAAACGACAACCGCGCCCTCAGCCACCAGCCCGCTTTGCGCGAGCACCACCACACCACTGTACCTTTAAATTTTCCACACTGCGCCTCCTCTAAGCCTCGTAATGCTGTTGTTTTTCCTTCTAGTTGAAGAGTCTCTCCTCAGCCAGCCTTCCTGTGGTTCTGGTTGATGTCCGTTCCGTCTTTTAGTTGTATTTTTGAAGTGGTTGTTTACGGCAGCATAGCCGGTGTTTACCTATGCCGCCATCTTCGATTCTCCCCTTAAAGTATTTTTCTAAGCTTTTTGTCTAATATATTTTTATGTCACCTTTAGGTTTATTAGAATTTTCAAAGTTAATTTAAAAATTTATCTACAACATCCAAACATTTTAATAAATATAATTTTTCATTATTTCTTAATGAAGATGCAAAGATATGAGTTTTCACTTTACTTTTAGATGTGATGATGAGTATCGTGGTTTGTAAATCCCCATCCACTGTGGCCATAGAGATATCTACAGAGAATCCCCTGTCATTTTATTCCCACACCAATAGCTATTGTAACCAGCAATTCAGATTGGTTCTTTATTATATATCTGCTCATAGCCAACTGCAGTGTTATTCCACAATGATTAAGTCCTCCAGCTTTCCACAATGATTAAGTCCTCCAGCTCTCTCCATTCAAGCAAGAGATGTCCTGGCAGGAAGTATGGTCAAGTAGTTACAAAATTTATGCTTTTTGCAACTTGTCCCAGTGTGTTAGTAATAGGAAAAATGTAATTCCATAGAGTCAACATGGTGAGCGTGGCCTTAAGTGCAATTGCTTAGGTAAATATTAAATTTTATAATGTGTCCAGATTCTCTGGCCTAATATACCTTTGAAAGTAAAAATTAGAACATGTGAGAGAAAGACAAAAACTTTACTAGTTATTAATTTGATGTTGTGTGAGAAACTTTTTCGGTTCACACTCAAGAAAACATATTTTTAATGAATGTTACATTTACACAAAGGTGAATGTGCACATAACATACACAAACACATACGAACAAATACATATACACCAATAAAATGACAAATCTGGCATGAAAATGATTTCTAAGTAATATTTAACATATTCTACAAAGATTGGTCAAATACTAGAATGCTAGTTTATCTTATATTGTCTATATATTCTAGATCATAGCCTGGCTAAACCCCAGTGCAAGAAAGGCCTACGACTTCAAACTAATTCATCTTATTCTCTAGTTAATATTATGCCTGCCCACAATCTTTGTTCAATTCATTGGAAAGAATAACAAAAAAAATCACTAATCATGTTAAGTGTTCAAGGAAACATCTTTGATGTAGAATTAAACAAAAATCGAAGTATTTCAGAGAAGAGCAATCTCTGACAAGTGAATAGCTCGGCTATTCATGCTATTAAACATTATGCCATTTTTCATTTCCATAACATCAGTTTTATCATGTCACTTTTTTCTTGGCATTTCTATTTCAGTACGGTTTGCTTTGCTTTGGCCTATTAACACTTTCACTTAAATTGGTGCCAATCTTTCCCAGATTGCAATGGTATTTGATAGAATCCTACATGATAAAAGAGAAACATGCAAATTAACCATCCCTCTGCTACATTCAGGCCATGACTACAAGCCACACCCACCAGCCAATCAGGAGTGAGTATGCAAATTAACCCAACTAAAATGGCGGTAGCCACAGAGCAGGAGAAAACAAGAGGCTTGGGTTGTCCCCGGCGATGGAGAAAGCCAAGCTTCCCACCTGCCCTGGCCTCCACTCAAGGCTACAAAGTTTCAATTACAGAAGACAAATAAATCCCAGGGGAAAAAAAAGAAAGAACAAAAGGAGAGGCTGGGAGCTTGGATGGCCAGTGGGTGTGGCCAGCCTGAAAATGGCCCTCAGCCCCTCACCCAGGCTGGCCAGGCACCCCAGTGGGACTCCCTCACTCTGAAGGGGCTGTGGGCAGCCTGAAAATGGCCCTCAGCCACTCAACCAGACTGGCCACACCACCATGGGGTGAGGGTCCCCACTGGGGGCTTGGCCAGACTGAAAACAGCCATCAGCTCCTCACCCAGGCTGGCCTGGCACCCCAGTGGGGACCTCCACCCTGAAAGGGGTGTGGCCAGCCTGAAAATGGCCCTCAGCCCCTCACCCAGGCTGGTCAGGCACTGCGGGACCCCCACCCTGATCCAGGACACCCTTCAGGGCAAACCAGCCGGCCCCCACCTGTGCACCAGGCCTCTATCCTATATAATAAAAGGGTAATATGCAAACTGACCCTAACAGCAGAATGACTGGGAATGACTGGTCACTATGACACACACTGACCACCAGGGGCAGATGCTCAATGCAGGAGCTGCCCCCTGGTGGTCAGTGCGCTCCCATAGGGGGAGCTCTGCTCAGCCACAAGCCAGGCTGATGGCTGCCAGTACAGCCGTGGTGGTGGGAGCCTCTCCCGCCTCCTCAGCAGCGCTAAGGATGTCCGACAACAGCTTAGGTCTGCTCACCGCTGGCAAGTGGACATTCCCCGAGGGCTCCCAGGCTGCCAGAGGGATGTCTGACTGCCAGCGTAGGCCTGGTCCCCAGGGGAGCGGGCCTAAGCCAGCAGGTGGACATCCTCCAAGGGGTCCCAGACTGCGAGAGGGCACAGGCCGGGTGAGCCTCCCCCACACCCCCCCCCCCCCCCGAGCGCACAAATTTTTGTGCACCGGGCCTCTAGTATCATGATAAAGGGTAAAAGAAATAAAGGGCATAATTTTAAAATATACAGGTGTGGACAAAAGTAGTTTTGCAGTTGTTTGTATAGAAAATAATACCATCATAAATAAATAATAATACAAGAATAAATTGTTTTGCATACTCTCAACTATACTGTAAACCCACTTTCCCCCACTTCTGTATATTTCTAACAATCCTGGGAATGCCAGCCTTTCCATAACATGCCAAAAAATATTTACCGTATCTGGATTAGACACATTTTCTGCTACATGCACGCAAACTCCCAAGCAAACGTTTCTATTAAAATGCATATTTTGATTAACTAAATTGCATATAAACTGTTTAATTTAGGATGTTGGGCAACTAATTCTGTATAGTAATGACATTTAATGTAGACTCCAGAAAGGGGCTTAATCTTTATGATCTTCATGGACTACTGTGCATCTCAGAGAAGGCAGCTGCCATCCACTCTCTTGATATAAAGGCTTGTCAATCTACTGAGGACTAATCGTCAAACCTGGTAGTGAGGCACTTGGAGGAGCAGGGACAAAAATCTGCCTTTAATTCCCTAGGTGATACCCTGGATAGGCAAACATTTTTGCTTCCTTCATTCATAGAGCACCTATTGGAGAACCTGCAATGACCAGGCACTGATTTATATTCCAGGAAATCATCAGTGAACAAAACAAACATGGATCCCTCCAAATCCTCATGTGGCTTACCTTCTAGAGGGAGAGACGGACAGTACTGATGGTCAATAAATCTGTAAGTGCTATGGTAGTGCAGGGTGAGGGCTGGGTGATAGTACATGGGAGGGCTGGGGGTTAGAAGTTTAAATAAGCTACACAAAGAAGTTCTCACTGTGCATGACTTTGACTGCAGCAGAGGGAGCAAAGGGGAGAGTAGTAGGAGATGGGGTCAGTTAGTTAGAAGATTAGATGCTGTAGGGCCTTTTAGTCCAGTGAAGGCGAACCTTTTGAGCTCAGCGTTTCAGCATTTTGAAAAACCCTAACTGAACTCTGGTGCCGTGTCACATATAGAAATTTTTTGATATTTGCAACCATAGTAAAACAAAGATTTATATTTTTGATATTTATTTTATATATTTAAATGCCACTTAACAAAGAAAAATCAACCAAAAAAATGAGTTCATGTGTCACCTCTGACACACGTGTTATAGGTTCGCCATCACTGTTTTAGGTCCCAAGACCTTAGAATTTGGCTTTTACACAGAGTAAAATAAGAAGTAGAGCATGGGGTTTCTGAGTTGGGATTTAAGGAAAAATGTGGTTGATATTCTGAAAACAGACTGTGGGGGTGAGAGGGCAGCGGTGGAGCAGTTAGGAGGCTATTGAAACATCTTTGATGGGGCAAGAGTGGAGACAGAAAAGGCAATGATATAGGGTTGGATTCTGGCTCTCTCTTGGCAGTAGAGCCAATAAGATTTCCTAATGAACTGTATGAGCAGTATGAGACAAAGAGAGGAATAAAGGATGACTCACTCGTTTTTCGCCTAAACAACTGGGTGGGAGGTAAGACGCCCACGGTCAGACAAGAGACACCTTGCAACTATTGACAAGTACAACGAGTTTGGTGAAGTAACCATGTATTATGACACTTACATTATTTGTAAACCAGCCCCCAAGAGAACTCTGCCATATCTAAACGTTTCCATTCGATAGAGAGCTCCAGTGACACCTCACTGTTGGAAAACTACGAATTATAGCTCCAGAGATGGGAGGTATCATTGCACATATAGCCCAAATTTGGCAAAGACAGAGAGCAGAAGGATGAATGTGGACTTTGAAAACCACAGAAACTTTATCATTCAGTAGCCAGTAGTGGTGAAGAATAGAGGAGAGATGCAATCTGAGCAGCACAGGCCCTCCGAGTCACTGATATGTGAGCCTGAGTGAGGAAGGGTAGAACTGGAGTGTGCATGGTGGGATTGTAGGCTCGATGAGCCTCACAGAGGAATCTTCTCCTTAGCTCTGCTCTCCAAGAAGAAAGAGACCTGTGAGGCTAATGATAAGGGTAGCTAGCTAGCTTAATGAACAGATTAAGGGAGGGGATCCGGAGAGGATACATGCATCTTGGCCTGAACAATTAAAACAGCCATAAACCAAGGACAGAGGTATCTCTGGTCTGAGCAGCTGGGAGAGCCATAGGGGTAAGAAAACATTTCTGGCCAGAAAAAAAAAAAGAGGCTGTTTTACTCTTTGAGCCAAGAAGCCAATGGTTTCAGTCTCAAGGCTCAGCAGGATACGGTTGCTAGGTACCATAAGGTAGATCAAAAGTAATTCCCCCTTGAACAGATAAGATAGATATGTGAAGGACAAAGAAAAGATACAGGATATTGGGGAAAAGGAAACATTCTCACAGAGGATAGAGGAATGTTGCAAAATAAGGGGGAAGAAAGAGAGGGGGGCACAGCATGTGCTTTGGCCTTTGAAACTGGCTCTATGTAGCAGAGAGACCCATGAGGAAAGCAAGGGGATCCTAGATTCAGGGAAAGAATCTCCAGGGTATATAATGCCTCAAGCAGAGAGAGTAATGGCCACCCTCTTTAGGGGACCCCTCTGTCTCACTGTGCCAGGAGAAGCAGAGTCTTAGAATTAGAAGCTTAAATTTAGACTTAGAGGTAGAATCTGCTTGCAATAAAGTTTCTGTACTTCTCACCTACCACCCTTTGTCCATGGCTTCATCCTTGGAATCCATCTGGACAAGAACCCGGAAAAGAAATCATTCTTGCACCCTGCTCACCAGAGAAAAAAACCCGAATCACTAAGATTCTGGCACCTTGTTTTGAGGAGCAGAGTAAAGCTAATATATTACCTTTGATTGAACAATAATATGATCTAAAATGGTTTTGTATATGTTTTTGATTTTTTAAAAATATATATTTTTATTGATTTCAGAGAAGAAGGGAGAGTGAGAGAGAGAAACATCAATAATGAGAGAATCATTGACTGGCTGCCTCCTGCATGCCCCCCTATGGGGGATTGAGCCCACAACCCAGGCATGTGTCCTTGACCGGAATTGAACCTGGGACCCTTCAGTCCACAGGCCAACACTCTATCCACTAAGCCAAACAAGCTAGGGCTGTTTTGTGATGTTTAAAGGTATTTTTCACATGTTAATTAAACGTGGAGGCCATTGGACTGAGATGGCTTCAGTCCTCTACAGAAGCAACCCCAAATCTAAGCCTGTAATGCCTCAATGTTAAGAAATCAAAATGTAAGGAAAACCAAGCACAGCCAGCCAACTAGACTTTTCCAAAGAATGCAACCACTGAAGCCACAGATGATCAAATAATTTCCTTGTTTTGCTTCTGCCTCTCCTCTATGAAAGTCTTGGTGGAACGCTCCTAACCAATTCTGGTTTGATGCTGCTTGATTGAAATCAATTTCTGCTTAAAAAAAAACTTGTAAAATTTTTAATATGCCACAGTTATTCTTTTAACAGACACACTATCTTTTGATTCTCACAAAAACTTTTTGAAGTAGATAAGAGAGTATTATATTATTGTACCTGTTTTACAGATAAAACAAACTAAACTGAGGCTGAGAGAAGTTCAGCAGTTGATCAAACATCACAGAGCCAATAAATGTCAAGCAGAAATCATTCTTTCTAAACATGCATTTATACATCAGTCTTGTGATTCCTACATTGCTAATTGCTCTCCATTCTTAACTAATACACTTGGTGAAACCAAGAATCATCAAGGCAACTGGTATTTGTTACAAGCATGTTACAAAATTGTTTAGAGGACACAGTGAAAAAACTAATAAAATATAAATAAGCATACACTTAGTTCAATTTAGAACTAGTCTATACAGGCAAAGAGCACCACTGATAAGACCAGAAATTAGCAGTTCTATTATCTTAACAGCCAATCTTTCTACCTCCTCTTTACATATGACCCCACAAAAAAAGAAGAAAAAATTAACTTTTTATGTTGCTGGTTAATTTAAGCAATGTAATTTGGTTTTCATAATTTAGTTCTTGACTACAGCTCTTACCAATCCTTGGCCTCATTAACTTTGGTTCTTATCAACACCTAATACACACACACACACACACACACACAGTGCTTATGAAAATAACCTAAATCACTACATTTTTTTTGTTTTTATTAGATGTACGATATTATGCATTAGTATATATTTTAAGAATAATGTTTACATTAAAATATAATTTGTGTTCTTTACTGAATTGAGTTTAATTATGTCCCCACTTTTCTTAGAATTAATAGCCACAGTAATAGAGTAAATAAGATCCTTAATTTTGAGCATACAAATGTTAATACAGTGGCATTTTAGCTGTGATGACAACAATTTTGTAACATGCTTAATTTATATTTTGTAATTTATGTTATTTGCATAGGATGTGCAAATAATTATGTCTTTTAAGAGATACTTCGTGATTTGAAAATATTGACTATTACCATGTTGCTCAAATAAACAGTAAACTCCTTTCATAAATATGTTTATTTCATGAATGTAATGATTATTTTTTTATAACTGGATTTTCCCAGCAGATTAAATTTTAAACTAATAAGAAACATTTTACTCTTTGTGCATCTGTGTACGCTATTCTCGATTAAAGGACATTTATCTATATTGTATTTTCTTTTTAATTGCACACTTGCAAAAATAAAGCATTTGGCTGGGAAGTGGTCCTTCTGTGAAACTACCTCACTTATAAATACATCTGTTTGACTGAGAAACCCATTTGGCCATCATTTTACTTTGCTTCCAGGACTAACTCCTCCAAAAGTATGAAGTAAGTCTGACCACAATTTATGTCTGTCAGTCTAATCTCATTAACAACAACTCTTTGCTGAAAAAGTAAACAAATTGTATCTCCTCTATGTGAAATTTCAAGCTTGTAGGATTTTTAGAGGGCACAATGAAATAATCAATACAATGTAAACACACACTTAGTACAAAAACTAGCACATACATGTTCAATAAATACTTATTTTTATTTCTATTCCTCTCAGCAAAAGAAGTCTGCACTGCTTTCAGTTCTTGACACTGACTTCCAGTCACCCAAACGCACATTCAATTATGGCTTCCTGTGTACACTGGCCTGTTCCTCTCAACATAGGACACCAGTATTTGAATTAATGATCGATAGCAACCTAGTCTTGAAAGACCTAATGCATCCCTTTGAGATGATTTTAAAAGGTAAACAGCACTGCAATACTAACCTTGAAGATAACTGAGTTGAGATTAATTGAAGTTATAAAATGAAAGTGATATAAGTAAGGACATTTTTAAATGATAGATTAAAAGACACATTAGGCATTTGGTTATTGAATTCCTTGAAAGCAAGAGATTTAAAAAAATGAGGAGAGAGAATTAGTGAATAAGCCTGGAAAGAAGAGATTTAAAAGCAACTAGAAGAAAATAAAGTAAGTGAAAGGAAAAGAGCCAAAAGAGAAATTAATCCCAATTAAATTTGTTTTATGCCTGACACATAGCTTACTATGCTAATGCTTTTCAAAAAATGATTGACGATCTTCAGCATATCTCCAAACATTATCCATATGTATTTTCAATAGAATAAGATACAATTATTATGATACTGAAGTTGGGAATATATATTCTAAATAGCACAGCACTTGATCTATAAATGGTTTTCTCAGCTAGTAGCTCTTCCTAGGAAGGTTTATTTCTCAAGGAATTATTTTGTGTACTTATAAAAATCTGATTTCTTGCTCAGGTATGTATATTTTAAATAATAATGCCTGAATGCAGTGAACTCACCCAACCTGTGGGTCCATATCCAAAAGACGTCATTGGAATGAACAGAGACATTTATAAATAAAATTCAATCCCTTACACGTGGTAACATGCTTTTGAAAATTAAAAATGGTTCAGAAAATAACTAAAAGTATCACGTGTCAACCTCAAAAAGTGATGTTCGATCTCTACTTAGGCTTTCCTCATGAAATTCTCTAAGACCCACGCCAGGATCTCATCCAGATAAATGATGAGTCTAATCTACATAGACTGTTTAATTTTTAGGCTGAAAGGAATCAGTAATCTCCACAATTCTAATAAGCTAGTGAAAATGTAGACACGAATAGCTTATTTTTTAGGGAGTAGTGAATCTATAAAGAACAACCATCTTTTTGAATATGATGAAAAGATCTTTGAGAATTTTCCAACACATCACATGGCAACTTACATAGCACTCTAGGAGATTTTCTCAAATGGAGCTGAAAGTATTGCTATAATTAGGACTCTTCAAGGCACTGGCAGGTTAAAAGACCATACCAGACCACAGCCTTCTTTGCCAACTGCACAGATTGCCTGAGTTACTAAAAAAAAAGTTTATGGCTAAATATACGCTTTATCTGAAGACTATGGTTACATATTTGAAGGTAAATTTTTTTTATGATTTTATCTTTTGAGATACATTTGGTGACTGGAAATTTAATACTGAACAGCAGCCTCTTGAAAACTTCAGACTTAAGGAGCCTCCTGAGCAAACTGAAGAATTCACTGAATATAAAATTATTGCAATCTTAACGGACTTAGAATCTAATGATTGCTTTAACGTTCATGCTGAGACTTTATAGACATTGGCTAATATGTGTCTTTAGATAAGTCTATTTTAGTTCCTGTAATTCTTCCTTATTGAAAAGTGAATAACTTTTAAAAAGTTTTCCCCAATGGTGTTAGCCTCAGAACTATATTAGAGATTGTACTTCTCTAAAACATAAGAAGGAAACTTTTAAGGGTGATTTTTTTTAGGCTTTACCCTGGAAAGCTAATGATCACTTTACAACTTGCTGAGTGAGATCTAGCTGCCAGCAACTGCACACACCTGTGTGAGATGAGTAAGGTGAAAGTAAGGCGGCACCTGCTGCTTGGGCTCTGATAGGACAGTCACAGAGGTGTTGGCTGGCACTGCCTCCTGGGAGAGGAGTCATGCTCGGTGGCTTTGCGGCCTTCAAGATGCAGGTTGTGAGGCACAACATTTCCCTGCCTATTATCACTGAGGCAATGTTGTCCTACAGGCAGTAACTGTGGTGTGGTGATGACTTTGGGCTCATTAGGTCTCATGGCTGTGAGAGGGATCCAGAGTCCACAGGGCAGGAGCTGCTTGATTCCCAAGCTTTCTGACCTCAAGGAAGCAGTAACCGTGGAAGGCCTCTGTGTTCATGCTGTTCTATGAGTCATGCCTAGAAGACCTAGAAGTGGCTCTTGCAGCCCTTTCTAAGACTTCGTAACAACTAATCTCATAGCAAAAACTTACTACTTCTTAAAGAGAGTACCTTCTGTTACCTGCAGCTCTCTAATGACAGGTAACGACCTAGTTGGAAAAGGCAAAGAGGTATGTACAAATACAGATACTATGTATATGTACAAATATGCATATGCACTGTTAGCAGTAAGGTAAAAACGTTAAACAGTATACACTAGTAAATGTTCAAAAAAGGGGACTGGTTAAGAAATGGTAATATACACTGAGTGGCCAGATTATTATGACTGGCCAGATTATTATGACCACACCATAAAGTATTTTGTTGGGTCACCTTTTGCCTTCAATACTGTGGCGATTCTTCTTGGCATTGACTCCACCAGATGTTGAAAGGTGATGCGAGGAGTCTGACACCATGCCTGATGAATAGCACTGTCCAGTTCTGTGAGATGTGATGGTTGTGGAACCAGCTTCCTGATGGCTCTTTTAACTTCATCCCACAAATGCTCAATTGGATTGACATCTGGTGATTGTGGGGGTCACCTAAGCAAGGTAAAGTCTCCCTCATGTTCTTGAAACCACTCCTGCACAATACAAGCACCGTGGCATGGCACAGTGTCTTGTTAGAAGAAGCCATCTCCATTGGGATACGCCATCAACATGATAGGATGAACTTGATCAGCAATGATACTTAGGTATGTTGTGCTATTCAGACGTTTATAATGATCTGGTCCTCTAGCAACTTTAGCGTGAAATTAAAGCTAATTTGCCTACAAATGTCAGTTGGTCATAATAATCTGGCAACTCAGTGTAGCTAAATAATGAAATCATATACATTATTTATTTAAAAAATATTCAAACCTACAGAAACGTTGTAAGTATATTACAATGAATTATATTTTTTCTAGATTTACTAATGTGCCAATAATATTGTAATATATATTTTAAAAATGTAAACTCTTTATAATATATTAAGAGGGGGAAATGCAGATCACTATTTCCTTTTAGTAACAATATATTTATATGCATCATACAAAATAAATCTAATTTTTTTGATAGTGAAATTACAGATGATTAATTGTGTTTTTATTTTTGGCCGTGTATAGTTTATAACTGTTCTTAAAATAGAATATAATAAAAAACAAAGCCTGATTAGTTCTTGGAGAACCATTGGTAATGCACATAATTCTTTTATCTAAATTACTATTTATAGGATAAAGTGAAAATGTCAATTATCCTCATGGATCTTTTTCAAGCTGGAATATGACACCTTATTTGGGGATTCTGCAATATCTTACTATTTCTTGGACCTCTGATCTAGTTTCATGTCTATTTCAGTTTTACATCTAGGCTGCTGCCACCTTTTCTATAGTTAGCATTGACTGTCACAGATAAATGAGCTGGATTCAGGGTGAGATGGTTATCATATCTGAATGTCTATAACTACCACTATGTTTATGTAGTCACACTGTCTTGGAAAAATAGTTTAATAACATCAACACTGAACCTAGAATTGTCAGGGTCTCATATTCACCAACTGTTATTATAATGGCTTATAGATTCAAGCCAGGAATTGTAAAGCAAAACACAGATAAACAACAAATATGAAAGCTAACAGCCTAGAAATCAGAAGAGTTTAGAAAACCAATTGCAAGCTCTCTTATACATTATGAAGCTAAACAAACAAAAACAATGAATAAACATACACATATATATGGATGAATTCAGGAGTAAATTGTTATATAAATAAAGATAGTCTGAAGCAACCATCCATAAAAAAAGTTTGATCCCAATTCACAACATCTGTACAGAATTTAAGCTCCTTCAGATAATCCTTTCTAATTAAGAATTCTTCTTTAGGCTGAATTGAAATGATTTTTCTATTCCTTGCAGACATACAGAAAATTGCCTTATGGCTTTCAGGAGGATTGTTGTTTCAGGGTTAATATAGCTTAATTTCTTCTGCTGTTCAATTTCTTTTTACCACCCTGGTCTTAAAATTATAATTTCACAACTAAAAATATAGTTAACAGTAGTAACTGTGGAGAGATTAGTGTTAAGTTGTAGGATACTGAAGGCTATACATTTGCAGGTGAAATTCCAGATCAAAGGAAGGGATAACCAGTACCTTAAAGTCTTATCAGCACTCCATATGTAGAGAGAGGTGTGTTTCTGACAAAGTATGCAAATTGGAGATCTTACCATTTAAAGAAATCCATTTTCCAAGTGAAGAGATTAAACACTTATTTATGTTTCCATAAAATTTCCAACTTTTACATTACAGCAGCATTTCTGTGGTCATTCTTATAAGATAGCTATAGGAAAAGGTTCTAGAATACAACAAGTTTGGGAAAGACTGCATGTTCTATTTACCTCTGGGTGTTTGCCACACATGGTAACATACTGGAGATTCTGCTTAGTACAGATACATTTTACATCACACACTGTAAAATACCAACTCAAAGCAAAATTCATTTACACATACATGTGTTTAGTCATTTATTTAGCAGTGTTATACCAAGTCTTTTTGATTCAGAGAACCAGGTGTTTTGTTTTTTAGTTAAAGCATTTATTTTCACTTTTTCCAAGTCTTTTTAGATATTTCAATTTATATTTAATTTTTATTGCATATATTTAAAATGTACAAAATGATGATTTGATATACATATACACTGTGGAATGTTTACCAAAATTAAGAGTAACATATCCATAATCACATAGTTAACATGTCACTTTGTATGTGTGTGTGTGTGTGTGTGTGTGTGTGTGTGTATGTGTGTGAATATGTGTGGTGAGAATGCTTAAGATCTATTCTCAACAACTTTCCAGTATACAATACTATATAATTAACTATTAGAGGCCCGGTGCACAAATTCATGCATGGGTTGGTTCCGGTTGGCTTTTATATATATATAGTCACCATGATGTACATTAGATCCTTAGAACTTATTCTTCTTATAACTGAAATCTACCTATGTCATCCCATTTTCACCCTCCCCACCCCCACTTCCCAATCACTGGCCACCACAATTTTGATTTTTATAAAGTTGACTTTTCTTTTAAGATTCTAAGTATAGCTGATATCAAACAGTATTTATCTTTGTGTTTTCACTTAGCATAATGCCCTTTAGATTGATCCATGTTGTCACAGATGTCAGGATTTCTTTTCCTGTGACTGAATAATATTTCATTTTATATAGATACTTAAATGTTTGTTTGTGTGTGTGTGTGTGTGTGTGTGTGTGTGTGAGATCACATTTTATTTATCTGTTCATTTGTTGATGGACCTTTGTTTCCATGTATTGGCTATTGTGAATAATGCTGCAATGAATATGGAGGTGCACATATCCCAAGATATTGGTTTCATTTCTTTCAGATATATACTCAGGAGTGAGATTGCTGGATTATATGGTGCTAATTTTTTTAATTTTTTCAGGGACTGCCATACTGTTTTTCATAATGGCTGTACCATTTTACATTTCCATTAACAGTGTATATGGGTTCCCTTTCTTCTACAACCTTGCCAACATTTGTTATCTCTTATCTTTTGAGCTCCCAGTGAGCCATTCAATTGTAAGGGTAAACAACCGATAGTCTATAGTGTATTCATTATGTTGGATGATTTTGCAGCCTAACTGTAGGCTTTCGTAAATGTTCAGTTCATGTTTAAGGTAGCCTAGGCTAAGCTATGATTTTTTGGTAGGTTAGATGAATTAAATTCATGTTTGACTTACAATATTTTAAACTTATAATGGGTTTATTGTGACATAACCTCATAATAAGTCAAAAAGTATCTTTATATTGTTTACAAATATTTTCTCCAATTCCATAGATTGCCACTCAAATTTACTGATTGTTTCTTTTGCTGTGTAGAAGCTCTTTATTTCAATGTGGTCCCATTCATTTATTTTAGTTCTTGTTGCTTGTGCTTTTGATGTCTTAACCAAGCAATCATTGCCCCAACGAATATAAAGGATCTTTCCCCTGGGTTATTTTTTTCTAAGACTTTTATGGTTTTAGGTTTTACATTTAAGTCTTTAATCTATTTTGAGTTACTTTTTGTGAATTTTACATTTGTTCATCTAATTTTCCCAACAATCTATATTAAGGAGACTATCCTTTCCCATTTATGCCTGTGGCACCCTTGTCAAAAATTTGTGGTCAGTCTATAAATGGGTTTATGTCTGGCTTCTTTATTCAGTTCCACTGGTCTCTGTGACTACATTTTTTTTAATATTAGTACTATGCTATTTTGATTACTATAGCTTTGTAATACATCTTAAAATCAGGTAGTCTGAGGTCTCAGTCTTATTCTTCTTTCTTAGAATTGCATTGGCAATTCAGGGTCATTTGCGGTTCCATATAAATTTTAGGATGTTTTTCTATTTCTGTGAAAAATGACATTGGGGTTTTGATTGAGAGTGTATTGAATTTGTTTATTGCTTTGGGTTGTATGGCTATTTTAACAATCTTAATCTACACTAATAAAAGAGAAACATGCAAATTAACCATCACTCCATAACTCTGCCACTCCATTACACACACCAGCCAATCAGGAGTGAGTATGCAAATTAACCCAACTAAGATGGCAGTGGCCACGGAATTGGAGCGAGCAGGAGGCTTGGGTTCCCCCAGGTGATGGAGAAAGCCAAGCGTCCCACCTGCACTAGCTGGCACTTGGCTCAGATCAAGGCTACAAAGTTTCAATTATAGAAGATAAATAAATCTCAGATACCTGCTTCCAGCCAGTCATAGCCTCCACTCAAGGAGGCCCTGAAAAAAAAGAAAAGAAAAAAAGGAGAGGCTGGGAGCTTGGGTTGCTGGGGGGCATGGCCAGCCTGAAAACGGCCATCAGCCCCTCACCCAGGCTGGCCAGGCACCCCAGTGGGGATCCCCACCATAAAAGGGGTGTGGCCAGCCTGAAAACGGCCCTCAGTACCTCACCTAGGCTTGCCAGGCACCCCAGCCAGACCCCACCCTGATCCAGGACACCCTTCAGGGAAAACCAGCCGGCCCCCACCCATGCACCAGGCCACTATCCTATATAATGAAAGGGTGATATGCAAATTGACCCTAACAGCAGAACCACTGGTAATGACTGGTCACTATGACACACACTGACCACCAGACACTCAATGCAGGAGCTGCCCCCTGGTGGTCAGTGTGCTCCCACAGGGGGAGCTCTGCTCAGCCACAAGCCAGGCTGAGTGGCTGCCAGCACAGTGGTGGTGGCGGGAGCCTCTCCCACCTCCTCAGCAGCGCTAAGGATGCCCAACTGCAGCTTAGGCCTGCTCCCCACTTGCAAGTGGACATCTTCCGAGGGCTCCAGGCTGCCAGAGGGATGTCTCACTGCCAGCTTAGGCCTGATCCCTGGAGGAGCGGGCCTAAGCTGGCAGATGGACATCCCCTGAGGGGCCACAGACTGCTAGAAGGCACAGGACCCTCCCCCCCCCCCCCAATTGCACAAATTTTTATGCACTGTGCCTCCAGTTCTTCCAATAAAAGAACACATAATATCTTCTAATTTATTTGTGTCTACTTCCATTTCTTAAACCAATGTCTTATACTTTTATGTGTACAGGCCTTTCACCTTTCTGGTTAAATTTATTCTTAAGTATTTTATTGTTTTTTTATGCTTTTGAAAATGGCATTGCTTTTTAAATTTATTTTTCTGATAATACATTAAGGTATAAACATAAATTATTTGTTAAAGAACCAAGTGAACTATTCAAATCCAAAATATGAACACAAATACACAATGGTTTGATTAGAATGCCACTTTAAAATAAACAAAGAAGCCATAATTTATAATTTAAGCACATGGCAATAAATACTACAATTACCCCAAGTAACTTGAATACCACAAGTAACTTGAAATCTGCAATTCCTTTTTGTTAAGCATAAAATCATATCTATTTAACCTAATTTCATTACTCATAAAAGTTCTACAAAAAATGTCATATGTCATAAGGGCAAAGCTTTACTATTGTAGTTGCTATGTAGATGATTAACTAATTACATTAGTGTTAGGTTTTTAACCAAAACATATTAAAAATCAGGTAGGATAAAAAAATGACAACTCATCAGAGTAGATTTAACTGTTTTTTTTTGTTGTTATTGTTATTTTTTGTTTGTTTTATAATCCTCACCTGAGGATATTTTTCCATTGATTTTAGAGATAGTGGGGAGAGAGAGAAGGACAGAGAGAAATATTGATGTGAGAGAAACATATCCACTTGCCTTCTGCACATGCCCTGACTAGGGCCTGGGCTGGAGAGGAGCTTGCAATTGAGGTACCTGTCCTTGACTGGAATTGAACCCAGGACCTTTGGATTCACAGGCCAATACTCTATCCACTGAGCTAAACCAGCTAGATTTAATTTTTTTAATGGCAAAATATATTGTACTACATTAACAATGCTGTATAGGTGAAACAATTTTATCTAACCTGCCAATAATGAGGATTTACCAATACTAGTCCTGAGTAAATGGTCATTTTTTGAATTCTATAGAGGAATGGTGTCTGATATACTAGTCAAAATACCACAGACAAGCCCAATTGTGTGCTCAGTGGTTGAGCATCCACCTATGAACCAGGAGATCACAGTTCCAATGATTCTCTCTCATCATTGATGTTTCTATTTCTCTCTCCCTCTCAACTTCCTCTCAGAAATCAATAAAATTATGTTTTTTTTAAAAATGTCAGAGACAAAAACTAAATTAGATAAGGCTGTTTTAAGAAATTAACATTGATTTTGATTATGTGTATTAGTCCAACTAAATTAATATCTCAAATTGTTTAAATTGCTCTTTGACTATATAGTTCAAATATTTAAGTCAGCTGCCTTCTGAAATTTAGGGTTTTACCCAGATGCTCACAAAAACTTCCCTTAATATCTAGATTTAAATAAAAAGAAATTTATAAATTATCAGTGTATACTGAACAGGAAACTTTGTAAAACATTAATAAACTAGAGGGATTGCTTAGTTTTTAAGACAAAGCAAGGCCCTATAAACCTAAGAGATAGATAAACCTGCCAATAGAATAACAAGTTTAAATGTGGGACTTTATTGAGGTGGCAAATTAGTGGAGAAAAGGGCTTTAAATCAGTATATTAGTCTTTATGTTCACTTCAGTTGACTACTAGCAATTGATGAAGCAGAAAGGAAGATTAAGTAAAATGTACTGAAAATAATACACTATGAAAAAAATCATAGTGAACAGAAGATACAGAGAATTTCTCATCTTAAAAACATTAAACAAAGCAAAAGATCAAAACAAAACTGTATCATATATCATGAAAGACAAATGAGTAGAAGAATGTTTCAAAGCCAACTTTACTTTTCTATTTTATACCAAGCAGAATAGAATTTAAACTTTGTTTTGGTTCTCTGCATTAAAATGATTAACTATAAAGAGAAAGAAAAGATAACTATTTTCTTTCTACAACCCTATCTTCTATATTCTATCACTGTGAATTTTGAATAATACTATGGACTAAATGTCTTCCCAAAATTCATAGGTTGAAGCCTAACCACCAAAGTGACTATATTTGCAAATAGGGCCTTTAAAAAGGTAAAATAGGTTGCCCTAGCTGGTTTGGCTCAGTGGATAGAGAATCGGCCTGGGGTCTGAAGGTTCTCGGGTTCAATTCCAGTCAAGGGCACATGCCAGATTGTGGGCTCATTCCCCAGTAGGGGGTGTGTAGGAGGCAATCATTCAATGATTCTCTCTCATCATTAATGTTTCTATCTCTCTGTTCCTCTCCCTTCCCCTCTATAAAATCAATAAAAAATATATTTTAAAATAAAGTAAAATATATTTAAATGAGATTAGGTTAGGGCCCTAATTTAAAAGAACTGATTTCCTTACAAGAGGAGGAGATACCAGGAATGAGTCTGCTCAGAGAAAAAGGCCATGTGAGGACACAATGAGAAGGTGGCCATCTGCCAGTCAGGCCTCAAGAGAAATCCATGTCACCTGCATCTTATCTTCAACTTCCAGCTTCCAGAATTGTGAGAAAATCAAGTTTTGTTCTTTAAGTCACCCAGTAGGTTGTATTTTGTTATGGATGTCTTAGATGACTAACGATATCTTTTTTTTTAATTCCATAGTGTATAAATATAAGATTAAAAAACTGTTAACATGTTAATTAATAACTCTGTTATTTGAAATTCAGACTTCTGGTAACTCGAAAATTTAAACTAATGAGCTTCTAGGGCTAAAATATCTCACATGTTTTCTGTATATCTCCTATAAAATAAAGGCATGGTCCAGCAGAATAAAAACCAGCACTATAGCAGGCAGTTAGTAGCAGTTGTACAAGTACTGTGACAGATAGAGCTGTGGGAGTTTGGAAGGGATCAGAAGCATACATTGGTGTCCTTGATTTGAATAAGAAAATGGAAATCAGTTTATGTGATTTGAAAAGATACTTTGGTAGAGCACTATAAATAAGAGGAGCTGGTTTACATGACTGAAGAATTCTGTTTTGAAAAGACTGGTAGTTAAATTTCTTCAAGATCATCATTACATTCAAGCTTTTTGTCAATGTCCTACAATGAAGAATTCTAAATTAAACCAATCACACTGTCTCTTTCCTATAAATTCCTGTATAGCACCTATCATACTTGCCCCTATATTTGAGCTCTTTATGCATGTCCTATGTTCATGGTAAAATATAAGTCCCAAGGCATTTCACATGCTTATTGTGTACTTACATACTTAAAGTAATGTTATATAGAGTTGGATTGTCTATAAAAATTTATTATACAATAGAGCTCTGCAACAGTTGGGGTATTCACAATGAAGTGCTACTGTAGTAGGATTATGGGCTCAATACTCTAACTCATGTAGTAGAAATGAGATATATGTACTATATTTTCTGGTGAAGAGTTCCTGGTATATGGAAAAATAAAACGTGTTTGTTATTTTTAAACGCCGTATAAAACAAATATATCTTTGCTAACTTTTTAGAGTTTAAAAAGAAAACAACACTGTTTATCCTGTAGACAGTTTTACAATATTGTTGCAATTGTTCAGTTTTGATCAGGTTTGCCAGCTTTTGGCAGGTGATGCAAAAGCAACACTTAAGGAGACTATAGTTAGATTGACTACTTTCATAGGTACGGATGCTTCAGGCTTCCCTAAAATAACCTCTTAGAAATGTCATCACTATTTATTTGAGATGTACAGAGCACTGACTAATATATGGATGATCAAATTCTGTTTCTCCAAGGGCAAAATCAATACATTCTGTGATGTATGAAAGATGATTTCAAAAAATAAAGGTGGAATGGCAATATATAGAAAGAGATGTATGTGTTTGTATTGCATCCTAATGTTTAAAATTATTTTGGGGGATAAAACTTATTTTATCTTTCATTTCATATCTTATTTTGCTCAAAGGCAGTTGCATTTTATTAACTAAGAGGCCACCAATCACTCTGTCCTTTATTCTACAGTTAAGAAGCAAATGAAAATTATTTTTTAGGAAAGAGCTTTTTTCCAATTGCAAAGAATCTTTATTCAGTACTCATTTAAGCAACCTGCGCACACCATTCATTTCTATAGAACATCCCATAGTCCCCAATAGAATGCAAAGCATATATATAATAACCACTCAAACGTGCATGAATTAGAATGAATAACAAAGGTTTGTAATGCTCCTTCAACATAAATACTAAATAAATTAAGTTCAACATGTTCTTTGTAATAAGATACTAGAACCAAAAATGCTGTTTAGAAGACTTCCACAAGAAAGATTAATAATTAAAGATTGTGTTGCTACCAGGAAGAGAGTGAAAAGTCAAGCCACAGAGTGGGAGAGTAATTCACAATATTTAACCAACACAAGTCTTGTATAGAGAATATATAAAGAACTCTGACATACAGATAAGAAAAATATGAACAACTCTGTTTTAAGAACAGGCAAAAGGTTTAAATAAGCCTTCACAGAAGAAGATACCCAAATGGCCAATGAGTATATGAATATGAAAGCAGGTACTTAATATTATTAATCAACAGAGAAATTAAAATCAAACACCCAAATGATACCACCATATACATATAAGAATAGTCATACTAAATGTCGGTGATGACAGGAAACATACATTGATGATGATAGTGGAATTGGTACAAGCACTTTGGAGAATCTTTGACAGTATCTATAAAAGTTAAACATGTGCCTACCCTATGATCTAGCAATTCCACAACTAGATAAATATCCAAGGAAAATTAGCACACCTATTTTACCAATGCACAAGAATACAGAAGGGGGCGAGGCTGGGTGGAGGTAGGTACAAGGGGGAGAATCGGAGACATCTGCAATAGTGTCAACAATGAAAAATTTAAATTAAAAAATATCAAGAAATCTTAAATTATAGAGAAAACAGCAGTTTTGCCTAATCACTTTATAACAAGCGGTTCATCTTACCTCTGCTACCAGTTGCTGAAGAGATGGTGAAGCTACAGAATATAGACTTGAGTTACCCCTTATGGGATTATGGAGACTAACATAAGCCACAACATTTTTCTGCAGAACCTTCCTGAAATCCTGAAATGAAAAAAAAAAATAACCTTTCTCTAACATAAATAACAATAACAGATTTTTAATCAGTTACTTATTAAATACTAAACACTTTCTACTTAAAATCATTACATTGTACAAGTACTTTGTGGGCAATGTCATACTTTTTAGTAAGAGTACACAAAGTCATAAAATGATTTTGGATAAATGCGATGGATTAAACATAACATTTTGATAAAATATTTTAAATATTTTCTGGAGGCAAATTTTAAGATAATATGCTTTTAAATGGTTAACATATTATGAGATTCACCTCTAAAATACAGGATGACATTTTTGGTCAAGTGAGGGCACTTAATTTTATAGTGTTTGAATGAGAGAGTAGGCAAGGGAAAACTACTTCAGTGATTAATAAACCAACCCTTTCTGTGAAGCAATGAGTTACTTTTTGCACAAACTGGTTCTTTATTCTGAGAAAAATGGAGCATAATACAATTGTATCCCTGCACATATTAACTGAAATAAAACCAGATATATTTCACGCACATTAGTAGCATAAAATGATTCAAATAGAATAGCTTTCTCATTTCTTTGCTAAATCCCAAAATTTGATGACCAATGATTCTCTTTTACTAGAGAGGTAAAAAGTCCATCTGATACTTTTCTCCTCTTCTTGAACAAATATTTAATGGATAATTATAGTGGTGGCAGTTCTATAGAAATATCCTAAAAATTGTATTATTTCATGTCTTAGGAACATATATTTCTTCTTCCAACACTATCAGATAAAAGACTGAAATCCTTATGGAATCAATGTTACTCCTATTTTATGTTGAAAATTCAGCTATTCCTCTGTAAGAGAGGTGAAAAGACAATTAATTTAAAATAAATATTTTAAAGAAAAATAAAGGGTAAATTTTAACTCAGGTATTCAGCTTTATACATAACATTTTTTAAAAGTCCAGTGTTGCAAAGTACTACAGAAAAACAGCTGTTTGCACACTAGCCCATAGACACTGTCTATATGTTAGTCCATTTAATTCTCAGGAGACACTCATGATATAGGCATCTGTATACTCATTTGATAAATCAAGTCTTGGGTAGGGTAGTCTTGTAAAAGTCCACATGTTTTGTGGCAGAGAAGATTTGAACTCGGACTTTTTTGACTGTAAAATTTGTAGTATTTCCATGGTAGCCTGTAAATAATAAAGATTCTTCACAGAATAAGTGGTAGTTCTTAAAGAACATATGTAGTAAAATGTTATCAGCCTTCCCAAGGATCAAGATCAGTATTGAGTCAAACCTCTAATAACTCTATCACTATGAAATTTATTTTTGAGTTTATTGACCAAAACCGCCTAATTGTTTTAATTACATGTGTGGATTTCAAGAGGTTCCTGTGCAAACAAAATTAAATAGAACAATAGGACATGTCAACACATTTTTTCCTCACTCATCTTCCCTAGGGGATGTATTTAGAGCATAAATTGGATGCAGTTTAAAAGAAAACGTTTCATTTTCATAAGAGTAAATTTTGAACAGGAAAACTAATAGTTTCTAAATTCCTTCTCAACTAGATAGTTGCAAAATGGCTTCATAAACTGTATTGAAATAATTTTCTAAGACATAGTAATTTGCAAGAGGATATTTTTAAAGCTAATAATCAAATCTATATATTTTATTCGACATTTTCTTTCCTCAATATCTTTGCCCAAAACATCATGAAAAAAAAAATCACAATAAAAAACAGAAAGTGACTAAGTGCATAATTAGTTGTCAAATATATATACATACATAAATATTCTCGGATATGGGTTCTTGATCTTTTTGAAGAAGAGCCTTTTCTAACATAAACATTTTTTTTCCTATGGACTCTCATCCTATATAATAAAAGCCTAATATGCTAAGTGTCCAGTCGTCCAGTCGGCCGTTCAACCAAGGCATAATATGCTAATGATATGCTAAGGCTGCTCAACTGCTCACTATGACATGCACTGACAGCCAGGGGGCAGACACTCTCTGACTGGTAGGTTAGCTGGCTGCTGGGGTTTGGCCAATTGGGACTGAGCGAGACGGGCATCAATCCCAGTATCAGCTGTCATATCCCATTAAAAACAGTGCATCTGTGAGACACAGACATAGGAGCATTTGATACTAAATATTCCAGTTGTTTTCTACCCATGACCCATTCATTTGGACAAAGGCTTCTTAAGGTAGGTAGGTAAGTATTTCTGTAGGTAGGAAAGAAGCAGGGAGATAGGTTTGGAAGAATAGACAGAAGAAAGAGTAGAGGAAGGGAGGAGAAGAGGAAGGAAAAAAAAACACACTATTTTGAGTCTAGTCTCCATATTGCATCTCTAAATTATAATACTAAGGTTATAAACATTTAACATAGGAGAAAGTTCCCTTATTCTAAATAATGGCTAGAAAGTTTTAAAAGAAAGGTTAATGGTATGCATCATTTAATTCTTTCTTACCCTGTTCCTGTCAACCTGTCTACAGAGATACGCAATAACCAGGTAAACATTATTGTGGGCATATTAGAGTCTGTAGATCTGGAAGCAATACGAATAGTGGCAGATCATACACAATTCACTGTGGTCCAACTCTAATCCCCCTTCATTCTTCTGAGTGATTTCAGCAACCTAGCAGATATGACATCCTGATTGAAATTCACAATCTTGTCCTTGGCTTTGACAATTTTACTCTGTCTACTTTGCTGAGAGGGAGAGAGAGAGAGAGAGAGAGAGAGAATACTATTGAATGTACATTTACCTCTCCCCATTCATATGAGCCAATATTGCCAAACTCTGTTCCTCCCCAGGAACAGAAAACAATGCTGCGGTCTGGTCTCCACCCTCTCTTCA
The DNA here is from genome assembly GCF_028538775.1 of Myotis yumanensis. NCBI lineage: Eukaryota > Metazoa > Chordata > Mammalia > Chiroptera > Vespertilionidae > Myotis > Myotis yumanensis. The sequence goes on from NW_027223753.1 coordinate 182,071,201, forward strand.
CTCTTAACATCAAGGCCTGGATGAAAGCTGTGATTATGGCAGTGCTGCTGGCCCACTCCTGCCCCCTGTAACTGGATGTAGTATGATGGTGGCTGCCAACTATGATATACCGGTCTGGAAATAGAAAGAAACAAGAGCCATTAAAACAAAATATAAACCCTAACAATAAACTTAATGACATTTACATAATCCTTTTGCACAACTGAGCAACAATTATGCAAAATTGTTCTAATAATTAAGACTACTTTACATTTTTTCACCCCTGTCTTGATTCACACATCTGTGTATATCAAAGCAGAGGCAGCTGCTGAACCCAATTATGAACCCAAAGCTTAGATTCATATTACTGTCCTCTGTGACATGCATATTAATTAGTGAGGTATACAAATATGCCACAATGAAACCTTTATCTAACATTTTCCCAGAATCATAGTGGGAAGTGCCCTGTAAACAATGTCTGTATGCTCAGTAAATATTAATGAACTATTAATACATTGAGGGAGCAGTTATTTCGTAGCTTTAAATATTAAAAATGTGGTAGTTATGTATGGATTTTTGCAATAAGTATTTAGGGAATTAATTATAGTTTTAGCCTCATTTCTTTCTCTCAAGAATAAAAAATCGACAATAGCAAAAGGCATTCAATTACTCTAAAAGTCTCCTTTTCACATATTTTATTTTATATAATCATACAAAATCTATTAGATATGCTCTTAGAAAGGTCTCAATGACACATGGAATGCCTACTCAATGTACATTACTGATTACTGTCATCAATAAGTAGGCTAAAGACATGCTCCCAGAGTTTTCTCTGATTTTCTTGTCAGTGACTGTTATTGGTACAGAGCTAAATGTATTTGCTTAGTGGGCCTACACATTTGTGTAAAATGATTTCTTCATTGAGTATCACCGCATTAGGAGAATGTCTCATAGCTTGATGCTTAAGTTTGCAGACTCTGAGGCCTGCCTGCATGGGTTTGAAGCCAGGTTATTCAACTTACTAGTTGTGTGACTGTGGGAAGCTTATTTAATCATTCTATGTATTAATTTCTTCAACCATAAAATGGGAATAAAAATAGGACATACAGCATTCAATTGTTCTCAAGTTTAAGTGAACTATTATTTGTAATGCACTTTGAACAGTGCCTGATACATAATAAGTACTACATATGTGTAGAATAAATTAATCATCAGTTGACTCATGGTATCAAAAGGCTACCTCATGGGAAACATCACTGTGTGAAGCTATTTTAGATTTCCACACTGATATTGGAGCCAGCGGTGTCTTTGATCTGCCAACATGTCATCAACATTTCATTAACAATATACATAGTGTGTCTGCAAATGTTGGAACCCTGGGACTTTATTCACTCATTTCCCAGATATGTGTGAAAGTTCTGTTTGAATTGTATATTATAAACAAGAATCTAAAAATCTTAATAATGTTTGATGATAGTTTCTAATGTTCAGAGTCATTAAAATTATGTGATGTTTTAGTTTAGGACTTAAAAAAGACATTAGAAGCTTTGCTGTTATGCACAGAAGTATACTACTGGTAAATTGATTAAATATTTTTTCTATATTGAATCTTTATAAGGGAAGTTTTTACACTAAAGCTAATATAATATTGTACAATTTGGTTTTTCAATAATAACTTGCAAATGCAGTGATGTTGATAAATACAGAGGTGGGCAAAAATAGGTCTACAGATGTTCGTATGGAAAAAACATGCAGGTTATGATTATTACAATAGCTTTATTAACTCTCTGTTTTGCATAGTCACAACTATAAACCAACTTTTGCCAACCTTTGTATTTCTAGTGCTTCAATTAGATATCCTTATTAGGGGAATTTGTTAAAATTCAATGGTAAGAATTTTGAAATGTGTGTATATCTTCTGTTATTGAGCAGAAATTGTTCAGCATGTCTAGAATAAGTAAATCAGAGGAAATATATACTTCCCATTAATTTTGTAAGAGTTGTCTGGTAAGAAACTAAGGGGATATAAAACTTGATCTCAGAAATCTCTGGATTAGCAACTGTAGGGTCAATTTAACTAAAGTCATAGAGAATACTGTCCAAGGAGAGCTAGAGTAAATGTCCTAAACAAATTAATAGAAGTCGCACAAGTGTACTCAAAACTTTGTTGCATTCTACACTGTATACGAAGCGCACCAGACAGTAATATGTGATCCAATCTCACAATGTATTTGAAAGTATTGCTTTTAATCTCTTAATATATGTGTCCGTTATTTTTACTTTTTTGGCCTGTATAACATTAGCCCAAGATTCAGTCGGCATCCTGTAACAAAGTGTAAATTATTTAAAATGTAACCAGGTGATCATTTTCATAAGCATCTTCGAAACCTAAAGCCATGCAACCCTTTGGCAGAATTGTCAGTGGACCATGGGTCAGAGAGAGGACATAGATAAATGGATTAGATTTTAAGAAAAAGCAAGCAAACAGAAAAGCCCCACATGTCATTAAAACATAAACATTTTATTTTTTTCAAAAAGTATTTTTTAAATAAAAATACCTTTGACACTGTTACAGTGAATAAAGGGAAAACAAAAAGAGAGAAGACATTGGCTTGTACAGCTTATCGTCACCAGCCACATGCCAGTTTAATTTTGTTTTGATTTCTTCACTGCTATGATTTACTTTTGAAGAGATATTATAAGAAAGAAAATAAAGATCCACTTCATGGTTTCATATTGTCCCCCTCTTAGAGAGGTATAAACTTCTGGTTACACCTAAGAGAGCAGATTTAACTATGCTATTAAATTATTATAGAGCAATTCTTTGTGATGTTTTGTGTAAAATGTAGATTGCAAATTCTTTACCATACTTACCTGGAGAAGCCACTCCCTTTAAATATCCAACAACATTAGTAATTGTGTTGAATGTTGTGACTGTTTGAACTTGCATGTTGACAATTATTTTTTCTGAAAAAAAAAATAAAGATGATTGTTCTCTATATTTTATGTCTTTTCTTAAACATTCAAATGTATTTACCCAGTATCATCAGCAAAATAATTCTGAATAAGTAAGTTTTTAAAGATAGCTGAAGTTACACCTTTTTGACAAATATTTATTCAACACTTTGTATAACTCTATTTTAAGTACCTGCTATGCAATGATGACTAATACGCAATTGCTAGCCTCATAGAACTACAGAGCCGAACATAGGCAATTCTAACGTTCATATTTAGAGATACATATAATGGAGTTCAACATGAGAGCACATAGAAGACGGCCTTGAGGAGATGTGGACAACTCGTATTTTTAAAGAAAGAAAAATACATATGAAGATAAACCATTCCAAAGAATTTTAGGTTCTTTTCTAACATCAGAAAAAGAACATGCGGAATATAATTCAAATGTTCCTGTATGGTGCATTGTTACATTATCACTTTGAAAACTGTAAAGCATTACACACATTAAAAGAACACCTTAAGTATACATATTTTCAAATATTAGATTCCTCATTTCCACCTGTGTTTGTAGGTCTCTCTCCTGTAGTCTAAATCTCCACCAATTGCCCTGCCTCTTTGAGTTCTATTCATGCTTGACATTATTTTTTTTATAACAAATAAGGCAAAGGCACCCATCAGGAGGGACTCCAGTCACAGTTCTAAAGTGATCTCTGAAGGCTTTAGGTGTTAACGTGTTAATCCTGTATTTAGTGGAATCTGTAAGTCAGGGGGTTTCTAGGGGAGGCTCTAGGGCAGCCAGATGGTAGTGGTGGGGTGGGGTGGGAGGCAATAACCAAGCAGCTAATTTAAAATAGACATGCTCTAGTTCTGACAGCCTTTCCAATGGCACTTCCGACTGCTAGCTAAAATTGTTAGGAAAAACAAGTTGTTTCTTCCTTGATTGTACCATACTAACAAGTTAAATGGAAAATCCATATACTGAGTCTGTTAAAATTATAACTAAGACAAGAGTAAAGAGGTCCTGAGAGAATACCTGAGTGCCCCATGCATGAAGAAAGGAAATCCGCTTAGAGCCTGAGGATGGTGGTTTCAATTTGAATGCTATGCATCTTTGTTTACTTTACATTAATATAGCTTAGTTGTTTAGAATAGCTTCAGGTCTACAGAAAACTTAACAGAAAGTACAGTTCTAAATATCCTTTCCCTTTCCCCAATTATTAACATCTCTCATTAGTGTGATACATTTATTGCATTAATAAGGCAATATTAATATGTTTTTACTGAAGATCACACTTCGTTTTGTGCACTCCTATGGGTTTTGACAAATGCACAATGATATGCATCCAACATTACCGAATAGTAATCATACACATCATACAGGATAGATTCATTGCCCAAAATATCTCCTGTGCTTTACCTATTCATCTTTTCCCTCCACCCTCGCTCCTGAGTTCCTGGCAACCACTGATCTTTTAAATGTCTCCAAATTTTTGCCTTTTCAAAAATATCATATAGTTGGACTCATATGTTTGTTTTTAATATGGGTTTAATTCCCTTTTCTAAGTCTGTTCCAAATAGTCCAGGTAAGTGAACATTAGATAAAATAATCATTATCATATAGTTTCTTAAAAATCTTTCCAGCTTATTCTTTAGTTAGATATGGATGAGGACTTTTGTCTGTTCTAAGATCAAATATTCTTTTTTGGGGGGTAATTCAGCAATAAGAAAACCTTACAATATATACAAATGTGCATGTACAATTAATACAAATGTGCAATATACTGCTTGCAAATATTCCTTATATTAATACAGTGCTTAAAATTTATAATAGCCACTTTCACACACACACGCTAATTTTCATTGGATCTCAATAATTTTCTAAACCACCAAGTTAAATATCTTCTATTATCCTCATTTACAGAATGAAGCACATAGGAGCAAAACTGGGACTCAAACCAGGTCTTTATATAAACATTTTTTTATCTGAAAAATAAAGCATCTCACTGTAAGACTCCCTTTTTTATTATGAGAACTTCATCATATATAAACAAATACAAATAATATAATATATGATGATGATCCACACCTGCTTTTAACATTTTATTTTACTATGGATCCTTCATCATACCCTTTCCCAATGGACAAATAACTACAGTCTTATAAATTTAGTTCTTTAAGGTTGTTAATCATTTCCAGTTTTTTGTTATATAGATATAGATAGGTGGATAGATTTATAAGCAGACAGATAGATGTAGGTATATATGGGCATAGGCACACACAGACAGGAAGACTCAATTATTTTACAGGCTATTCCAATTTATACAAATTATTTTTTTTCCACTTAGCATTACATTTTTCATAAAAGTAAATGGAGATCTATAGCATTCATTTTAACTGCTAAGACGTATTTGGTTGTAGAATCAACCCAGTTTATGCTACAATTCTATTACTGAGGATTAGTGAGGTCATTTACAAATTTTCAGCATTACATGTGGCAAAGAACATTTTACATTTTTTTGTATATGTGTGCCACGCATTCTCAAATAGATAACTAGAAGTAGAATTTCTGAATTATTATATAGTGTGGGTAACTTCAACTTTATTAGCTATGTAGAAATTGCTCCAAAGACTTTTAAATTTTGACATTTTGATGTGTACAAAAATTTCATTATTGTCTTATTTTGCATTGCCTTGTTTACTAGTGAGGTTGAACAATTTTTTGTATGTATATTCATAATTCCAGTTTATTCTTCAACCATTTTTCCTTAACTTGTTTATCATTTAGGTATTTTTGTACAATTTTTAATTGTAATATTATGCACTTGTTCATTATATGTATTAAAATATTTTTCAACCTGTGATTTTCATTTTCTTGCTAATTATTATATTTTAAAATATTAATATGTTCAAATTTGTCAATACTGAGTACTAGGGAGGTTGTTTGTTTTGTTTTGTGTTATGCAGGAAACTTTCTCATTCTGATGTCAGGAAAATGTTCCTCAAATATTTTAAAGATGAATTTTCAAATTTGTGTATTTAATCCAGACAGAATCTGTTATGAAGTAAAACTTAACTTTACCTCTGCCCTATGGATAGCCAATTATTCTCACTTAATTTATTGAAGTATTAATTAAGCTGCTGTCATATAACGAGATCTAATTCATATATGGATTTGTTTATAGCCTTGCTATTACATTTGATTTTAACCAGTGCCATACTTTTTAAATTAATATAACTTTATAATGAATGAAATGATGGGTCTTCAATAATCATCATCATTATACTCATGTAATTATTATTACTCAATTTTGGGGATACTTATGGACCATTATTTTCATATGAACTTATATATTAGTTTGGCATGTATCATGAAAAGTCATTTCAGGATTTTATTAGGATTGCATTAAAGTAATATACCCATTTGAGGAAATTATACTGAGTCTTCCATCAATGAACACGCTATGTCTCTCAATTTATTTCAGTTGCTTTAATAAAGTTTGTTTTTTTTTCTTCATAAAGGTTTTATACAACTGTTAATACATTTATTTTTAGTTTCTCTGTTAACAAATTATAACATGTATAACATATTCTATTGTGTAAAAGCATGCTATTTAATTTTGCATCCTGGTCTTACAATGAGCCTTTTTATTAATCTCCTGTATATTCTAATACTTAATTATAGGGTTTTTATTTTCTTAGTTTCAAGGTAAACAATTACTTATTGAAAAAGGATAATTGTGTTTATTCCTTTCACATTTCCATAGCTTTGACTGACTGTTTGCATCATCTTGCCTAGGACTGCCAGTGCAGTGTGGAACGGGAACAGTGAGAACAGCATTCTTTGGTCCTTGCTTTGTGTTTTTCACTTTAAATATGTTACCAAGGTTTTATTATTTTAAAAAATATGTTTTCTATACTTTTCTGGAAATGTTCCTTTATTAGATGAGAAAGATCATTTCTATTCTTACTTTGATAAGAGGTTTTATTATAAAGAATTGTTGAATAATGTTTTGAAATAATTGTAAGATTTTTCACTTTATATTGTGAAATAAAATGCATATGTTCCCGGAATGAACTCTGTTTGGTCATCTGTATTCTGTATTATGTTATTACTGTTTTTGGATATTTGCATATATATTTATGTGACTGACCACTTCACTTCTCATTTGTTCTTTTCTTATTTTGATATCTGTATTATACAATTTCACAATTTTTTGTTGTTGTTAATCCTCACTTGAGGATATTTTTCCATTGATTTTTAGGGAGAGTGGAAGAGAGAGGGAAAGACAGAGAGAAACATTGATGTGAGAGAAACACATTGATTGGTTGCCCCTGCATGAGTCTGACCAGGGCCCATGCAGGAAGGAGACTGCCACTAGGGTAACTGTCCTTGACCTGAATTGAATCCTGAGACCCTTTGGTCCGCAGGCCAAGGCCTATCCACTGAGCCAAACTGGCTAGGGCAATCTCACAAATATTTAGAAATCTTTGCTCCTTTTCATAGATTCTGTAAAAGTTTATATAGCATGAGTGATCATCCATTTTACGAAGGAGTGCTAGGATTCATGCATAAACCTATTTGATCCTGATACCTTCTGTGAAGAGGGGTGGGGAGGAATGATATATATTTTTATATTCTTATTTCATTTCATTTCTTTAATATTTGCAAACAAATATTATTAAAATGATTATAAGTATATTCAGATTTTTAAGATGTTTTTCTTCTAAATTGATTTGCATTTAGTTGTTCATTCTATTCTTATGCTTTAAAAAAATAACTGCCACTTAATGCCATTTTGTCTTCTTTTCTATTTCTAAAATTAACTTAATTATGCCTTTTATCCTTCATCACTTTTGCTAAAAATAAGTTAATTTATCAATATTCCTAAAGAACACATTTTGGAGTTCATAATTAATCATTATTATTATTTTTTCACATCAATTTTGTTTTATACTTGTTGGTTTTGCTAAATTTTACTTCAATATATTCTCTTATTTTTTTCCTATCTTCTTAAGTTAAATTAGTTCATTACCTTTCATCTCTTTCTCTCTCTCTCTCTCTCTCTCTCTATATATATATATATCCTATATAATAAAAGGGTGATATGCAAATTGACCCTAATGGCATAATGACCAGAACAACCGCTGGACCAGTCACTATGAGGCACACTGACCACCTCTTGGTCCCTTCTCCTGGCCGTCAGGCACCAATCACCTGATGACGAATGGGGAACCAAGGGTGGTGTCGGCGGGGGGCAGGACTGGCTGCGGGCAGCTGGGGAATATGGCCCAGATTGCAGGCCAGGCCTAGGGACCATACCCGTGCATGAATTTTGTGTGCTGGGCCTCTAGTGTGTATATATATATATATATATTCACATTTTCACATACATATGCATTTAAGGCTACAAATTTTCTATGTAGTAATAGTACATTAATTTTGATCTATGTTATTATATTATGATTCCAACATTTTAAATTTCTGTTGAAATTCTTTCTACATATGTATTAAGGTAATTTTTAAAATATTTAAATATGAGATGTATCTTACTGTTTTGATATTGATGTCTAACTTAACACTACGGTGTCGGGTGAATTTCCCGCCAAAATATAAGATGGCGCGGGCAATTATTTCGGTTTCCCGCGCAAAATCAGGGATTTTTATGATACCTATTACCCCAATGGGTATGAAACGGTTCGCATACGCAGGTAGGTATCTTTGTGAACGGCAAACAAACAAATATTTGGTAATACGCAGTTACAATCGGCCCGAGTTTACACGTTTCCCGCACTCCACCGCAAATCTATATGAACCGAGTTAAGACGGCTCCCGCGGAGTACGCGCAATTCACGCGAGCCGACTTAACTCATTTCCCGCACTCCAAGTGTTAATTATGTATAAAAAACAAAGTCTGTATGCTACTGATACTATGATATTAGGTGAAATTTGCTTTGTGACTCTATGGGTAATTACATCTGATAAGTAGAAAATAAATATTTTTTATAAATGTCCCATATTATTAATGTGTGTTCCCTATGATATGGCTGAAGCATTCCATGTATATGTCCAAGCTTGAAAAAATGTGTGGCTATAACTTTATTGTTCTATGTATTTTCCCTGTTAGATTATTGATATACTAGAAGCCTGGTGCATGAAATGCATGCACAGGAGAGGTGTCCCTTAGGCCAGCCTGTGCCCTCTCGCAATCCGGGACCCCTCAGGTAGGGTCCCTAGGCCTGGCCCGCAATCGGGGCCTATCAGTGCTTTCCTTCCCCAGGCTGCCAGCAGCTGGCCCTGCCCCTGCCCCTGCCATGCTGCCACTGCTTGCCCTCTTTGCTGCACTCCCCTCTATTCCCCCCACGACCAGTAGCCTCTCTCTGCTGGCAACAGGCATGGGGTTCCATCACTTGGCTGGCCTGAGCCTCCCTCTGCTGGGCAATCGCTGGCTGGCCTCATACAACCACCACAACATCGCTGGCCAGTGTCCTGGGCCTCCCTCTGTGGGGCAATTAATCACATGGCCCCCAGATCAATCCTCCAGCAGAAGAAGGCCCTGCCCACCCACCACAGCACTGCCAACTGGGTGGCTTGGGCCTCCCTCTGCGGCCGCTGGTCAGGTGGCCTAGACCTCCTTCTGTGGGGCAATGGATCACAGGGCTGTGCAATCTATCACTCAGAAGAGGGAGGCCCCACCCACCCGACCAGGGCGACGCGAGGGACCACTGCGCAGAGGGTGGCCTGGGCCTACCTCTTTGGGGCTATTGCAGAGCCCCGCCCTGCAAATCAATCACCCTGCCAGCCGGTGGCCTGGGCCTCCCTCTGTGATGAATCGTAGAGCCCCCTCATCGATCGCCCTGTAGAGGGTGCCCTGGGCCTCCCTCTGCAGGGCAATCGTGGGGTGATGGCAGGGGCCCCCAGCCAATCACATCACACCTGCCTTGGCTGGTCTGGCACCAGTGCATGTCATAGAGTGTTCATCTGGAAGGTTGTCCAGACATTCTGCTGTTCAGTCATTCAGTCATTTTGCATATTATGCTTTATTATAGACTAGTAGCTCTTCACATGAATCTGTGCACCAGTAGCTCACCAGTAGCGCGCTGCTGCCCTCCTGTAGCTCCCCCCACCCCCCTTCCCCCACCCCGGTAGCTCTCTCAGCTGCCAGCTTGTAGCTCACTGCCCCACCCTCCTGCTGATCCGTAATCCGGTCGTTATGTAGTCCATTTGCATATTACATCTTTATTATATAGGATGTTAAAATTTCCCATGTAATGTCAGTTTATCCTAGCCATACTATAAAATTTTTCGTTGTATATTTTAGACTAATTTCTTGTATACAATTTGGAATTGCTATGATTTTCTTATTTCTATAAAAATACATAAATTTTTTTCTTCATATCTTCTCTATCCCAATATTTCTCTACAGTCCTCCCCCGCCCTTTGATATTAATATAATTACTTAGCCTTTCTTTGGCTTAGTGTTTCTCTGATACATATTTTCCCAGCATTACATTTACTTTTGCCAGGCACCCCAGGAACTTATCTGGATTAGAGACAATTTTTATGAGAATTTCTTGGCTTGGATTTTCTATACTACAATGGTAATAAAAAGTGTGAGCCAGGGAGTTTGATTTCTAAATGCAGATTTAATTTTTTTTTTTTCAACCAGAACTCAGACAGAAGAAAGCATTTCTCCAACAGTAGGTAGATTTCTTTCTAGCGTTCCCACTTTCACCCCATGGTCTTGATTTTACATAGGAATGTTATTACAACTTCCTTATGGAAACATAATCATGCTTTTTGTCCCAATGTGATTACTATGTCCCCACCGTAATTAATCAGGATCCATAACCTCCCAACACAAGGCAACCACAGTGTCAGCTCTTTTGATTATTTTTTTTGGTTCTTTGTTCTGTCTTCATTTTTGTTTCTGGGTATTTGAAAATCTCTTTTAATATTTGCTTTTGAAAACATTTTCCCTTCTATATCATACAGAGTTCCTAAACTATTTATATGGATGATTTCATATTATCCTGCCCTCTTCTACATTCTGGAGTCTTGAGAAAGATACTGTATTTACATGGGATCTTTCTTACTGATAGGACTTCCTTATGTATCACTGGGCAAAGCCCCGCTCCACATGATGACTTGTAACATAACAAAACACATATTTTATCCAAATTTTATTTACACCTAAATATATCATGTTGATTCTAATAAGTATTGTTTTCTATTATTCCATATCCATAATTGTAAACAAAATTGCAGAGTCCTTTTTCTTTCAATAGAAGCAGCACCATGATCACATTTTGAATTTTAATAATGAATGTCAGTAAGTTCTTGAATAAACTTTCACTCTCATAATGCATCTACTACTACTGGCATTGCTAATTCGAACAACCTATTGGTAAAGCAATATTCGTTTTCATAGAAATAACAATGCAATCCTGTGCCTTGGAACTTATCCTATAAGAATAATTAAACTCTTTGCAGTATAGTTTATAATATAAATTACAGAAAACAACCTAAGTATCCCAAACATGGAAATTACTTAGACAAGTATAATAAAATGTGTGGCTGCTAAAATGTAAAATAATACTTAAGACCATGGTATATTATAAATGACAAGAACAACATACAAAGAGGTACACAGGATAATCCAACTTGGTAAAATGTGTGTATTTGTGGACAACATATCCAAAAGGAAAGATTAATAAATGAAATCAAAATTGGTTTAGAAAAGCCTCCTCACATCTGCTGGGATGAAATGCTGTTGTGAAGAAGCTTGAGCAAACCTGAACTCTTGGGTATTTCCTTCTCTCTTCCACCTTCCCAAAGCTGGTGAAATTAAAACCTAAGGAGACTGTCGCTTCATTGTATAACATTGGATCCCTGAAAATTAAGGATGCCTAGTGAACTGGCAAAAACTGAGGGTGGTTTCGAATAGTTGCATAGTACCTGAGAACACATAGACTCTCTCTCACTGTACACATCACGGAAGATATAAACAGGGGCCTAACTTCACTCCGTCCTCCTGTAAGTCACAGGAGTTGTAGCTGATACGTCCAGGGAAACATGATCTCCCACCAAAATGCCAACTTACCTGAGGTCCACAACCCACATGAAAGAAAGTTAGTACAATGAACACATAAACTACCCAAATAAAGATACTGAAACAGTATGTTAATTTAGAAGTAAGCATTGTAATTAAACTCAACATGGGAAGAAAATGTATTAGCAATAAACAAATAGGCAGACAACATTTTTAAAAAGTGAAAATAAATAATAGGTATAAAATAGAATATGAAAATAAATATACCAATAAATGGAAGGAGTAGAGAGAGATGGTAATGTTAGCATAGGTAGTTATTAACAAAGGAAGGGAACAAATGGAATCAGGCATTAAGCTGGAGTAACTAGGAAGGGGAAACTTCATAGTCACTTCCTGAGAGGGTAATTAAAGCTCAATCTGGAGATTCCTTATGTGATCCCAGCAAAACAGAATTAAAAGAACTGATATGATCAATTGCTATTCTTCTTGTGTTTATGCAAATAATCTGACTGAATTGAAACTGGACTTAATGCAGTCAATAAATTGATCTTCATTTAGCTCTTTAATAAAAATAAGGTTAATTTTAAGGGGAGAAATTGTGTTTAAATCATAATGTCCAGTTGTGGATTTTAGACTCTAGTTAAGTTCATTGTCTTCAAATTTTTGTCTTTCAACTAGAAATTGAACTGGATCCTGAATTCTTCTAGTTTTCTTCAAGCATCCAAACTAATGTTTCATTTTTATCCCATCTTTGGACGTGGAATTACTAAGAACTAAAACTATTTTTCTTGACACTGTGTATGCCATACCAAATTTACCTGAGCACCTGATGATATCACTAGAAATATTCAAACTTCAGACAGAGGACTTTTCAGGTTGTCACTGCTTGCTTTCTTTTCATTCCAGCAAAATAAACTTTTGAGCCTTACATCTAAAAACATTTTCACCTTACAGTAGCCTCCAAAATGGATTAATAATTTGCTCTGATCATTAACTTTCATTTTTTTCTCTTTTGTTTTCATAGGCATAAACCTTCTTACATACCTGATTACTTGTTTACACAATATAAACTTCACTTTGGAAGCCCAGCCTACATTGCTGCCTCCTGAAATGACACTCAGCAGCTTAGCTGCACTGACTTGTTATCGGGTGAAACAAGATGGTTGAGCAGGTGAAATGTGAAGTGGTGTATGGGCTTTGCTTCTGGAATGCAAAACTTTATTATTTAAAAGGTGGGACTGAAGGGACCAAAATTCTGCCACCAAAAGCAGCTTTTCCTTTCTGCCCAAAAGATCCAGACAGAAACAACCTGCTTCAGGAAGGAGATCTTAGGCTGTTGCCCTTGGCCTCCTTTGAACTGAGTTTGGTAAACAGGCTTCAGATAGGTGTGACACACCTTTGTCCAGGGAAGCCCCCGCTCCAATTTAATCTTGCGCACTATAAAGTCAGTCCCTCTCTCTATCATCTGGTTCTTACTTCTCATCAGACCTTTAGTTGCTATAATTCTCTTCATTTTCGTCCATGCTTTTTCAACCTTCTTGTCAAATCTGTCACCTCTAGGATGTCCAACAGTGCCAGCCTCTAGGCGTTGTGCATGCTGTCTTCCAAGGAGAGTAACAGACTGACCTGGAACTTACAAAACCCCTTTCCCCCATGTATAGGCCCCCCTCCTCTTTTGACTCCCTTCTTCTTTTTGGCAGATAGCAAGCATCTCTGGGCCCAGGGATAGGCAGGACTACACCTCTCTTCACAGCTGGAAGAAGCTACAGAAAATGAGACCCCCATCCATCTCTCCTTGTAAAAGGCAAGGGTCCAGGATTCTTGAGGGGGAAATGTTAGCATAGGTGACTATTTAGTTATTAACAAAGGAAGGAATCAAATGTAATCAGACATTAAGCCAGATTAACTAGGGAGGGTCAATTTCAGTCACACTGGACATCCCAGTAGGCAGGAAAGCCAGGCTTTCCAATCTCCCCAGGGAACAACCTGCTGTTCCTGCAGATTAATGGGTGGTGGTGGTGAGGGGTGGGGGTAAACAGTGAAGGGGAAATGCCTCTGTGGAGGCTTGTGTAGTAGGAGCCAAAATGACCATAAAGTAGAGGAATCTAGCTTGGGAAAATCTGAGAAAAAGGCTGGATAGGATAAGGGCACTGAACCCCTGAAGAAATTTAGATCAAAAGTATGAGCATAAATGCATTAGCAATGACATTAAATGTAGGACTTGATGCTCCAGTTAAAAGATGATCAGATTATATTTTAAATACAAATTAATTGCTATTCATAATTCATGTTAAAAAGTAAAGATACAGAAAGGTTAAAAGTTTAAAAGATATAGCATAAAGTTACTACTAAAAAAGTGAGTGTAATTAAGTTAAATCAGACAAATCAAATTTAAGACAAGCCTTATAGATCTAAAAGAAAGATCATTTCATTTGATAAGTATTGTAACCAACCAGGAAGATACAATATACAGTATTCAAATTTACAAATATCTAAGAAATGACCTAAAATATAAATATATCAAAAATTGGCAGCCGAAACCGGTTTGGCTCAGTGGATAGAGCGTCGGCCTGCGGACTGAGGGGTCCCGGGTTCGATTCCGGTCAAGGGCATGTACCTGGGTTGCGGGCACATCCCCAGTAGGAGATGTGCAGGAGGCAGCTGATCGATGTTTCTCTCTCATCGATGTTTCTAACTCTCTATCTCTCTCCCTTCCTCTCTGTAAAAAATCAATAAAATATATTTTTAAAAAAAATTGGCAGAACTACGAGGTAAAATCTATACTCACAGTAAAATATTTTAAAACTAATAATATGATATAGAATATCTGAATGAGAGGATTTAGGAAGTTAGTCTAAACGAATACATATAGAACGCTACACCTGACAACCACACAGTACATATGTGTCTGTGTTTTTCTTCTGGGTCAAAAAGAAGATATCAAATAATTGAAATAAAATAAAAATAAATTGGAAACAATACATTCTAATGAAAATCTAAGTTGCTTATACTCTACCTCAGAACCATACCACAATGCCAAGGAGCATGTAAGTGCCTAAAGCATGGTAGACAGAGTCAGGCGAGGCTGTCCCAGTAGAACACTGAAAGGCTTTTCTATGGAGAGGATAGCATTTGCACTGAGCTTTAGGGAAAACTTGGGTTTTGCTACATGGAAACACAAACATGCAAGCCATACCTGGATACTATTGAAAAGAATCATAGCGAGAAAAATTGGACACCTGAAAGGAATAGCAGAATAGAGAACCAGAAAGTCCTTGAGGACTCTCTGAAAGTTTCTAGGTTAGTCAATGGCAATGCCAATCTATTGTGGGGGGAATAAAAAGGATCATCAAAATATAAAGACAGGCTTGTACTCTAAGGGATTTTTGTCACATTTATATACTATAAAGTGTAGTCGGAGCTACTGTAATTTGAAAGGAGTGGCAGGCGTTTGAGAAATAATGAGAGAAGAATGTAAAACCCTGTAAAAATTGCTGAGAAACACTGAAAATTGGATAACACTTGTTAAAATAATTTGTCTTCAGAGTATACATCGCAGGTTGTCTTTAGGTCTTTTAGCAAACACACAAACAAAACTCTAGACTGAAACAAAGCTGAATCATTTCCAAAAAAATCAAACCTGTCGAGACAGAAAACTGGAAGCTGGAAAGTTCTGAGTGAGTGACAGCTCTATGTCCCCCTCAGGAAACCCAACCTGCACTCCCCAGGATACAGAGCGTTGACTGTACTTTCTGTTGACTTTGGACAATGGGTTTCCCACCTACGCTCACTCTGTTTAAGAGCCTTGATGAACAGTCCTTCAAAGTGATTTCTGAAGCTTTTTTTAGCTTTTGTCCAAGGACTTCAGGCTGGCAGCTCATGAAGGCTGATCTTTAGTTCCACGAAAACTCTGTTATCAGCTTCCAGCTCAGACTCCTAGGTTCACTGTGCAGCTGACTGCTTGAAGATCCAGACAATGGGGTGTCACCACCACATGGTCCAGTGACTCTTAACACCTAGCTTGTATTTGTCACAACACCGTCATTCACTGAAATTGTTTGTATAAAGAGTGGCCACCATAGCCAAATGCATGCTATATACAAGCTGTCTGAACAAATTAAATTTGTAAGTCATGTTCTGGATATTTTCTTACATGTTGATGGCCAAAATCTATTAAAGCCAACCCTTCTCTAAAACAAGTTTTTTGCCCTAACTGGTTTGGCTCCGTGGTAGAGCATCGGCCTGCGGACTGAAGGGTCCCAGGTTCGATTCCAGTCAAGGGCATGTACCTTGGTTGCGGGCACATTCCCAGTAGGGGGTGTGCAGGAGGCAGCGGATCGATGTTTCTCTCTCATCGATGTCTCTAGCTTTCTATCCCTCTCCCTTCCTCTCTGTAAAAAAATCAATAAAATACATTTGAAAAATAAATAAAACAAGTTTTCTATTTTTTTAGCTTATTTTTTTTTATATCTCCTGAGGAATTTTCTCTTGAGGCTACTCTGGACAGATTGATTGGTCTCATATATAACCAAAAACCAAACAAAAACAAACAAACAAACAAAAACACACAACAACAATGCTGGATTCAACTGTATTAACATTTTTAGTTAACGGATATTTCCTGAAAAGCTAAAATGTGCTACTTGCCAATAAATTTTAGTATAGCAACAATTTGTGGATAATATGTTCAATACATCACTTTAAATCTCTGCTCAAGAAATGATAATAAGTACTTTCAAGTAGCTTTTCAGAAATTAGAAATATAAATCTTTGAAATATGTAAAAAATATAAATAATATTGTCTGTAGACATTATATTCTAATAAATGGAATTTTCAGTAATATATACATATATATGTATATATAAATGTATATATATATAAAATTTTGAAAATATATTATATATGTATATATAAATGTATATATATATAAAATTTTGAATAGTAAAATAGTACTACATATATATGTAGGTATATATGTATATACATTATATGTACATCCATCCCTATGAGGAGAAATGACCCAAATTTACTTATGTAAAACTTATCACATCATCACTGATGACATTAAGTTTTATGCAACTTAGAAATAGTCATTCTTATATTCACCAAAAGTGATTCATAAAATATTTTTCCAGTCAGGGCACATGCCCAAGTTTTGGCTCGATCCCCGGTAAGGGGTGTGCAGGAGGAAGCTGATTGATGTTTAACTCTCACATCTATGTTTCTCTCTCACATTAGTATTTCTCTCCCTCTCTCTTCTTCTCTCTCTGAAAATGAATTTAAAAATCTTTAAAAAAAACAAAGAAAGAACAGCTTATGTAGTGTAGACAGAAAGCTCTGAAAGCCTGAAGGGTCACAGATACCTGGTTGGGATCTGTAAAATGTCAAGGAATGAAATGTCAAGTTAATCTGTAGACTATTTAAACCCAGGTGGCCTTAATATTTCTAGTTATAGAGAATCTGCATTCTGATTCAAAAGAGATTTATAAAATGCTCCTATAATTTAATTGTCATTATTGCCTTACAACTTAAAATGGCACTGTGAAGGGGGGCATTATGTACTACTGTGGCTGAAATGAAATGTCAAGACAATCAATATTTGGCCTAACAGGTCCAGAGGATCCCTGAAAAAAAAATAGATGATTGTAAATATGCTTACTGTTTCCTAGGTAATGACAGATTGTTTTTTTAAAGAATATGCTAATAAAGTATTCTGATGTTTGCTCTTCCTTCTGAGATTTTGCTTTTCCTTCTGAGAAAGATCTGAAGAGGGTGAGTCTTCCTTCCTTTATTATCTGGCTGTAGCAAACTGCTCTCTATCTTATTGAAGAAGGACAGTGTGGTGGTCTCTGCCACAGGCTTTAACTGGTAAACTTCTCAATGATCCAAACGAGTTATAGCTCTAACGCAGGCCTATCTCATTGCTTCTTTAACACTAGAGTTATAAGCAGGTTTCAGTATACATATCACTATGTCTTCTAAGCTTCACTATGTCTTCTTGGCCATGTATGTGGCTAAATTATTGCAGAGATAAAACTGTAGATTGTCATGTTGCTTAGCTATGGCATCATTATGCAGACATTTGACATATTATGGAGCACACTGATACGGTTATTGGATGAGGAAGACAGCTGCTAACATAACATTTTACAGGATACAAAAGTACTCAGATGTCCGTCATGATTTAATTCTCAGAACAACGTGAGATACTAGAACCTTCGATATCCTTCTGTAGGTGCAGACACAGAGCTCTTGGTAGGGAGGCGGTGCAGGGTGCTGGCGAGGGGGCTGTCACCTCACCGAGGACAGAGCATGGCAGGAACATATCGGGGGTCTGAATATTTGTTGAATTAATCAATTGATTAAATCTGAGCTTCAATCTAGTCTTTTATGAAGCCCGGTGCTTTCCTTACAACTAAAGTATTATTACATTGTCATTTATAGATTTTAACAAATTGAGCCCATAATGAATTTGTGGGCTCAGAATAGAAGACAGAAACACACACACACACACACACACACACACACACACAACACAATTCAAGGGCTTCTTCATTCCACTTTGAAGACATAGGCTTATCATTGTTGTCTATATTTCCCACTTTGCTCAATCAATAATCAGTTTAGGAGGCTCTCAATCTATAGGCCTTTGAAAAGCTATATCTGTACCAGAGGGAAATTCTGAATGTATTCAGATTTTTTAGGCTTCTTTGAAACATCTTTTTAATGCTTTTGTTGCCAAGAGATAAACAGATGAAATACAACAAGGGTAGTTAAGCCTCCAGGTCTGGACACAAAACAGAGCCCCACAAGTTGAATTTCACAGCGACTAGATACAAATTTAACGGTATGTAAAGAGAACCTCCTCTCTAGAATTCTAATGCTGAGGCTGGAGGCAGAAACAAGAGGCAGCAGCGCTTTCACCGCTACAGGTAGTTTAATTTATTCGGTTTTATCCTATGTGGTCCAACAAGGCCTGACAAACTGCACTGCAGTACAGGAAGCATCTCTCGGGCAATGATGTGTAAAGACAGAGGGATTTTTTAGTCAATTGCAGGAATTAGGCTTTAATGCTTTCTACTAAAGGACTTCATACCCCAGATAGCTGACTGCTATCCTCTGAATCTTGGCAGGCAACAAACCTGCTGAAGCTGAAACCGGGAAGCTATGTTAAGCAGATTTTCATGAAACTTACAAAATGCTTTATGTGCAAAGCTGCTTTTCTTTATTGCAGTCCAAAATGTGTTCCCTCTTTTTTTTCAGTCTCTGAGTTTGGTCAACTCTCAGTCTTTATCAAAATTACCTTCCAAAAATATCCCTTAAAGGGACAAAGAAGGTAAAGGCTGCACCTCATAAAAAAATAAATTTTTTTTTAAAACACAATCCTAATCACATAAATTTAAGAGATTAAAAATGAACACAGTACTGATAAAATTATAAGACACACAGACAGACATTACAAATACATTACCACTGGGTGGGAGTTCTAGAGGGCGACAGACACCATTTTTGGCCCCATCTTTGGACGAAGAGATCAGTTTTGCCACGAGTGCCGCTGAGATGGGCTGCACTAGCAGAGAGGTGAGGTTCCATCGGTTTTGCCTAAAGCTTCCAACTGTATTCAAGAGAGAAAGATACAGAATCCTTTGTCAAGAGAAATGGGAAGAGATCAACCAATGAACTTGTATGCATATATGCATAACCCATGGACACAGACAATGGGGTGGTGAGGGCCTTGGGTGAGTAGGAAAGGACTGGAAGAGGTTAATGGGCAAAAAGGAGGACCTATGTATAAAGATTAAAAAAAATAAAAAAATCAGGAAAATAAAAAACACTGGAAGAAAAATTTTCTGTAATAAGTATTTAAACTATGAGTGGCAGGTTTATTTTGTTCATTTGTTTATTCATTATTTACACTCTACTTATTAAAAATGATTTGCAGTATTTAATAAGAATTCAGTCCAAATACTATTATGCATGTTAGTAAATGATAGCAGATTGTGTACACACACACACACACACACACACACACACACACGCGTGCGCGCGTGCGCATTTACCTCCATTCGGAAATGACAATAAAGGAATTTAAAAAGCACTAATCCACATGGTCTAAGAGACTAAAAAAGACAATAACAGTAAGATTCTACAAGCTGTAAAGCAGATGAATAGTTGATAACAGACCAAGGAGACCAAAACCTAAGCCTGCAGAGGGGGGATGCTGAAAAGCAATGCAGTTTGTACCACAGAACCCAGAAAGGTGTAGGGATTGACAATACCTGCTACCTAGTGAAGTCGGGGCAAAGGAGGACTTGATGAAATTCTGATTGGGGGGTCTCTCCTTCTGCCCTCTCAGTCACCCTGTGGATGTGAACAGTGCCTGTTCCTCCCTCCTTCACTCCAGCAGAAAACGGAAGGCAGGATGCCAGCAGAGAGACACCAGATAAAGAGAATGGTGAGCCGAATACTTCAATGGGATGATGTTACTATTGCTGAGGCTCTTCCGATGTTTTACTCTCTTGATGCCCAGAACCTTTTCTTCCAGTTAGAACAACAGAAAATACACTTCTGGTAAACATGACTAGGTCAACAGAGAATATATAAAAATGATTAAAATCTGAAGTCTACCAATAAAGCCACTCATCCAAGACACCCTATGTTAAAACCTATCCGTCAATAAATTCCACCCATACAAAGACCTTCAAATCAACTTAATTAATTCTGCCACTCTTAAGGGCACTCTCATCCAAGAACAATGCTAAAATGGCACAGGGGCAGCAGACCTAGTGAGGAGAGGAGTAGGAGTCCAGAGGCTCAGGGATGTGGGGGGGGGGGGTCTCCAGGAAGACGAAAACAATGGAAATACTAGGTATGTGTTGCTCTATTGGGAGAACATGTACAGTAAGATCAGAGAGTTTCTAAATACAAAGAAAAATTTAAAAAATCTATGAGATGAGGCAACTATTAGCTGCAAAGGGAGTAAAAAGATTTTCAAGAAAGAAATATAATCATCATACAATGTGAATAGTATTGACATAGTCGTAGCAATATAAACTATGACCTTGTAACACAAAAGCAACATTCTATAGGAAAAATAGACAAAAAAAGGCAAGGGTGAGGATACTTGAGAGATAAAATTAAATCTTTGTCGTCCATAGTGGTAAGTCAATATAATAAATAAAATTGAAACATGAATTCAACTCTTTAAAATGCTCTTCAGACCGAGAGGCAAATATAAAAAAAAAAAAAACTAAAAATGTTGAAAGCAATTGAGTGTTTACCTTTGGGCGATAGGAAAGGACACAAGGAAGTATGGGAGAAGGTGACATATTTTTATGAATTAAGCTTTGCAGGAATATTTTACTATATTCATCTCTAAGTTTGAGAAAACAAAAATTAAACACAAATAAAAAGGAAAAACAGCCATGATAGCACAAATAAGGGAAAAAATACACAAGTACTCAGGGTAAAGAGAAAAAACTGTGTGTAATGATAGAATTAAAAGATACCTTATTCAGTTTATATATTATCTTGACTCAGAAAATAAAATACACAACGGAATGACTTTACCAGCAGCCAATAATGTTTGCGAACAGAGGACTCCATTTTTCAGAACTTTTATTAGGGAAAATAATTGCTAAAGTTTTTCTCAGAATTTAATTTGAAAGGACTGCAGGGGGTGCAGAACTCAACCATACTGGTACCCAGGCTCCGGGAGGCAGATTATAAATGAGAAAATATGTTACAGAAGTTTTTCCTTAATTTATCAACTGCAAAACCACAAGGCTAAGAAATGATATTTAGCTTAGCCCTGTGGCAACCATAGAAGCCATGGCTTTGAAGAAGAAAAATAATGAAGATTCAAGCTTCGAATCGGTTTTGTTATATAAGCGCTCTGCTGCTCTCATAATTCAGTAACCCCTTTTATATGGATGTATGGCAGTGCATTTTGATCACAGCGCAGCTCACTGCTTCCTAACCATTTACTTGTTCAAAAAGTATGGAGAGTTTCAATATGGCAATAGCAGAGCATTAAATTAGGTGTGGGTCCTTCTAAGCGGGGGTCCTGGAGACTGTACAGGTTGTATGGCCATGAGCCAGGTCCTGGTTCACACAGAAGATGCTAGTAGCAATATAGCTTGCTGAGATAAACGAAAGGGGATTTTCAGACCACAAGGAAATTGCTCTCAGCCACAGGTGAGCAGCCCTAGGTCTGCTGCTCTAGGCTATACCTGGAGTCACAGTGATAAAAATCTCAAGGCATCCACAGTGTGCACAGAGCGGAAAGCCTTTGATAGCCACCGCCTCTGCTTCGCCCAGCGTGTATTTTCTCCCTCAGCCACTGCCTTTGAAACTTTTAGTGTACACCAGACAATGAAATGTTGTAGCCCCTCCTTATCAGCACTTTTACTTTTCAGGGTTTCAGTTACCCACAGTTAACTGAGGTCTGAAAATATTAAATGGAAAAATCCATGCCAGGCTGGCGTGGCTTAGTGGTTAAGCATCGACCCATGAACCAGGAGGTCACAGTTGAATTCCCGGTCAGGGAACATGCCAGGGTCGCAGTCTCTGATCCCAGTGATTCTCTCTCAGTCCCTCTCCCTTTCTCTCTGATATCAATAACATTTTTTAAAAAATAAAATTCCAGAAATAAAAAAAATATAATTTTTAAATTGAGCATCATTCTGAGTAGCATAATGAAATCTCTCTCCATTCTGCTCTATTCAGCCTGAGAGGTAAATCAACACTTTGTCCAGCATCTCCACACTTGTATGCTACCCGTCTCTCAGTAACCTCCCAGCTCTCTCAGGCATCACAGAGAGAGAGACCACATTCACGTAACTTTTCTTACAGTATATTGTTATAATGGTTCTATTACATGATTGTTATTGTTATCAATCCCTTACTATTCTGAAGTTATAAATTAAACTTTATCATGGGCATGTAGGTATAGGAAAAAAAAACCAATTATATATAGGGTTTGGTAGTATCTGCAGTTTGGGGAATCCACTGGGGATCTTGGAACATCGCCCCTGGAAATGAGGTGACTACTGTAGCATTTATCAGAAATGATAAATGATATCTGTTATTTTGAAGGTTTCATAGATGTTAGGTGCTGACACATTACCAACACAAAATGAAAGTTCTTGGAAAGCTGCATGATTTCACCTCTCCCCAGTTCAAATACAGAACTCTACCTTGCCATTCAAGGCCCTTCACAATCCCCGACCTATATTTCCAACATTATTTCCCATCATTCCTCTTCATGCATCTTATCCTAAAACTAGCTGTCCCCCTACATATTCTGTGATTTACATCTTCCATGTTCTTGCGTAAGCCCATCCATCCACTTCACCTGCTTTTCTCCTGCATCACACATGTCAGACTCTAACTTACAAGTCACCTTCTGTAAGCTTTCTCTGACACCTCCTATTTATGTGATATATCTGTACCTTTTTTGTAATGCTAACCATTTCTAATTAACATTAACATGTCATAATAAACACTTCTGTTTTCCCTCTAAAGGCTAAATTCCTTGAAGGCAAAGAATCAAGTCATCTTCCTCATTGTATGATACTCAAAGCCAAGCAGATTGTGAGGAACATAAGAGGAGCTCAATAATTACTGGGAAAACAAAAGAAGGAATCAATAATTCTTTGAAAGGTAGTTTCAATGCCTTTATTTTACTGAATGCCTAGAAAATAGATCACAGGTACAACCAAAGAATAAATTATAATTTTATTAACCTCATGCTTGCTATATGTGGATGCTTTCTCCCCAGCTAATTGCTCTCCCACAGCAGACACTTTACATAGGTTTTCAAAATCCAGGTGTCTCCAGCAATTCTCACTGATTATCCTTGCTCTGAAATTATGTTTTGTGTGTAAAAAAAATATTTCGATTACTAAAACCATCTTTGAGATATATTTATCTGTTAGTAAAAAATCAATAACTGCATTCTTTTTCCCTCTAAAATGCTCCATTAAACATAAGAAACAATGCATTCAAAAGTTAAATATCAGGGAACCTTAGACCATACTCAAACACAGACAAATCTTGATTTGTTGTGCTGCATAACTAACAGACTTGCATTCATTTTGAAATATCGGAAATGGCTCATTAATTTTTCACCTTCAGCTTCATAGAAATTTGACAAACAATTCACTTCTGAGAGCTGATACTAAAAGCAGGACTTTATAGAACACTAAGATTAAATTATAGACAGAGGGTGTTGTTTTTTCTTAAAAACTTGTTTATTGAAGAAAAGCTTAGAGAATGATTATATTTTCTTACATTAAATCAAACACATGTGCAATTTTTGTTCTATATTAAGACACATTAATTAACTTTAAGAATCCATTGGGTATGAGATGAAAATCAGGAAGATTATATGCCTTGATGAAAAGTGTACATATAGAAAAGATTTTGACCTTACATTCTAGCACTCTAACTTGCAGGTTGCAGCAATTATAGCAAACCCTGCATGTTGTGTATGCTCAATAAAGACTGATTGACACTAACTTTTATTTCAGCAGATAGGTAGTTCTCTCTTCACCTTATACACTCTTTGTAACTCAGATAAAGATCCAAATTGATCCATCTCTTCAATAATCCTGTCCCTGATACAATGTCACATGCATCTATAGAAAGATGCAATTGGCAGGGCTAATATGGCTCAGTGGTTGAGTATCACGGTTTGATTTCCAGTCAGGGCACATGCCCGGGTTGCAGGCTTGATCCCTAGTCGGGGGGTATACAGGAGGCAGTCGGTCAATGATTCTCTCTCACCATTGTTGCATCTATCTTTCTCTCCCCCTCCCATCCTCTCTGAAATCAATAAAAATATATTAAAAAAAGAAAGACAAAATTGGCTGGAGAGTCCCAAGTTTGACTCCATTGCTGCCTCACTGTTTGAAATGTTACATATAAATGATTTTATTATAATAATGTTGTCATCCCATCTACAACACTGGAACAACCAAGGTGACACTGAAGGGTCTTCATTATGCTAATTTACTGAAATAAAGAGTACATTAGCTCAAGAGGCCCAGAGCCTGAACCACAGTTGGTGAAACTTAGAAGTAATGAGGATAAAAATAAGTAAAATGCTTTCTAATTGGACATATTTAACAGCTTTTGCATTAAGCTTTTCAAACTGTTGATGCCCACTTCAATCACATCTGGTTGTGTGTAAAGAAAGCAGTCACTCTTAGCTGCAAGCACTTTTTGTGTGTGGCAAGATGGAATTATTTTAAACTCAACTGGAAAATTAGTGTATACAGCAAATGCCATTTACCTTCAGAAACTAGATATCTTAGATACTGGGATCTGCAGAATTAAGGCATCATTAAGATGAGATAATGTAAAAAAATGTTCGGTAAAAAAGTCTTTTGTGGATCACTGATGAGAATATGTCTCCATTGGCAAGGACAGCATCATTTCTGTATAACTCAACCCTCAGCAACTGACTCTGTGTGTGTGTGTGTGTGTGTGTGTGTGTGTGTGTTAGCATGAGATCCATGAGGCATAGTAGTGTAAGCATAGATCCTATAGATCACTTCTCTTCAATGTGTAGTCCCTGGACAAATAGCATCAGCATGACCTAGGAACTCATTGCAAATGCAGAATCTCAAGTCCCATCCCAGACCTTCTGAATCAGTATCTGTAGTCTAGGACCCCAAGGTGACTCATTTGAGCATCACATAAGCAACTGGTATAAATCATTGTATCTTTTACATAATTTTTATAGCTAACAAGATGTAGAAAGCACTTTTTCCCAGAATTAAAGGTGACAGAGCCTTTGACTATATCAATAAACCCAAAATCAATAGTTTTCTTCAAAAAGGGTAACCAGTCTATGCATATGAAGACACTATATAGCAAGTTTTTCAATTGGATTGAGAGCGTTTCTTTTTGCTTTTGTCTTTTCCTCAAAAATAAATCTGGTGATTTAATGATCAAAATTACATTGACAACACTTTATTTCAACAACAGATAAATACTTTAATCGCTAACTGATTTGACTTCTTTTTTTTCTAGGTTTTCAACTATTATAAATAACTAGAGGCTCAGTCAGTGCTCAGATTCGTGCACTGGTGGGATCCCTTGACCTGGCCTGTGGGGATCGGGCTGAAACCGGCTCTCCAGATTGAGAGGGTGCAGACCAGGCCAAGGGACCCCACTAGTGCAGATGGGGGCTAGGAAGAGACCACAGGGGGGCTTCAGGGTGTGTCCAGCCCATCTCGCCCAGTCCCGATCGGCTGGACCCCAGCAGCAAGCTAATCTACTAGTCAGAGGTTCTGTCCCCTGGTGGTCAGCGCACATTATAGCGACTGGTTGAATGGTTGGATGGACACTTAGCATATTAGGCTTTTATATATACTAGAGGCCCAATTCATGGAAATTCATGCAAGAATAGGCCTTCCTTCCCCCAATTGCCAGCATTGGCTTCCCTTCGGCACCCAGGACCCAGACATCCCTCCTCTGGCAACGGCAGGCACCTGGGACCCAGACTGGCTTCCCTTGGGCCACCCACAGGCACCTGGGACCTGGATGGTTTTCCTCTAGCCCCAGCTTCATCAGGAAGGACATCCTAAATGACGTCCGGTCTAATTAGCATATTACCCTTTAATTACTATAGACTAGAAGCCTGATGCACAAAATTTGTGCAAGAGTAGGCCTTCCTTCCCTTGGCTGCCAGCACCGGCTTCCTTCTGGCACCCAGGACCTGGGACCTGGGCTTCCCTCACAGCCCTGGCTTTGTCCGGAAGGTCGTCCGGAGGGATGTCCAGAGGGATGTCTGGTCTAATTAGCATATTACACTTTTATTATTATAGATATACAGATTACAGCAAATGATTGACAAATATAAAGTGCAAATACATCCATTTTCCAGAGAACCAAGCAATCAGAGACCTTAAAAAGCAGAGATTTTAAAAACATATTTTGTGTTGCACTTTTATGAAGAAGATCCGAATACCTAATGAACAAGTTGCTGTCAGTGATGTTATCCCAGATTATGTATTTTGTTTGATTTTCTCCAGAGGACTGCCAGTTTGACAGAAATCAGACCATTAAATAACTGGAACAGATGTTTCACTCTTATTTTAGTTCACTAAATTTATAGTTATTTCCCCGAACTGACCAGTGCACTAAATTGGCTATCGTTATTTTGTTGTCCTTGTAAATATAGCTAACTGATCCTTTATTATTTCAGTATCTCATAGACTGCTGGTTACAAATATCACTATCTCCCCTCAAACTAGTCAAGTTCAGTTCTGTGTTGTTTAGGTTGTTATTAAAAAAGGAAATACTTAACACTTACATGTGCTTTGTGCCATGCAATCTTCTCAGAGCTCCTTGGCACACTATCTATCTCTGTATATATACATATATACACACATATA
The DNA here is from genome assembly GCF_028538775.1 of Myotis yumanensis. Lineage (NCBI taxonomy): Eukaryota > Metazoa > Chordata > Mammalia > Chiroptera > Vespertilionidae > Myotis > Myotis yumanensis. The sequence goes on from NW_027223753.1 coordinate 182,098,596, forward strand.
TAAATGCATATACACAGATAGGATTTTTATTAGTGATAGTTATTCTATAGTTAAAATGAAAGTTACTATTTTTAAAAATTATATCATATTTCTTACCTCCTCTTAAACCAGTATAAATTGTAGGTGTAAAAACGGACTGATGCCATTTTCCTCACCTCTTACATGTCAGGTACTCTGGGAAGCTTATTCCCTGTATGTGCCCCAACATAAACCCTTGTTTACACATTTAGCAGACACTGCTCTGTTCTAATTTTCTTTTTTATTTCCAGCTCACTGAACAGAATGTAAACTTCTTGAGGGCCAATTCACTTTTGTGTCCCCATGGTTTAGCACACTGCATAGTGAAAGAGGAGAGACTCAGTGACTGTTTTGGGATGAATGATCATCCCGATGTTGAAGCTAATAATTTTCTTTTGTGTCATCATAAGCCTAAAACTCATGATCTGAAACTTGTAATCACAAACATCTTAAGAATGAAAACACAGATGGTCTCATTTTATTTCATTGGTCCTCTCTTCAGCTAAAGCAACCTGCCATGTTCCCTAGTAATCATTATTTTAATTATTAGTTAAGGCATTGTACAAGTAGTCATATTTACCTTCACATAAGCACAACACTTAATTATATTATTCACTGAAATGTGGTGAGTCTTATAATTGAGTTGATTATTTACAGAATTATGAGGATATATTTTCATAAATATTTCTTTTGTTTTAAAAACACATTGATATAATTACTTCTGAAGAAAAAGCCCATTCCTGTGTTTCAGGCAGATGATGGCATCATTATAACATCTTCTCTAAAGACATTTTTGTAGTATGATCCTTTCTTCTCGAGAGACAGGACTTTCTTTGGCACAGGTTTATCTCACAGAATTTATATTTGTAAATTTGTCATTTTAAGTAAAAAAAAAAGAAATGTACAACAGCAGTGGTAATATTCAGATATTGACAACTATTTTCTTAAGTCTATTTTCAAAGAATAATTGGTTATATGAGAACTAATTTCCTATTTCACATAATTTTAATTATTTCAATTCTTTTGTATTCATAATTTATCTATACTGAGACTATTTAATTTCCAAAGCATTTCAAGAACATGGACATATGGAAATAAACCTTAAGCTATATCATAAGAGAAACAAACTAAGAGACAGATAAAATATCTAGTTTGTGCTTTACTTCCAGGAGACTAGTATGGATTCATAACTGGAATAATTGGCCATCTGCAGATCACACAGCAGCAACACAATCCTCCTGAGAGGCATTCCCCCGAGAAGTTTTCCATCTTATACTTGAAGGGAATGAACATTGGAATGATTTGCAGTTTCGAGTTTTAGAGAAAGTCGTGTGTGTGTGTGTGTTATAAGATAGCAAATAAACTGTGTGGCTGTGTCTTATCTGTTTGGTGGTGGTTGTGAAAATATGCAACCATTAATTTACAATAAAAGTCTTCATGCCAGATTTCAACAAGATCATGTTATTTTATGAGGCTAATTAGACAAATAGGCAGAAGACCAGTGCTGTATTTCTGGATTTACTTATTTTTCAGTTGTTTTCTAATAATAAAATTGGGAAATCGTTAACCCTTGCTCTCCTGACCTAGATGTTAGGTCACAGGAGTTATCACATATGGAGTGCTTCCCACCTTTTCATGGTTTCTTGTGTATTTTCTGTTTCTGATTTGGAAATGAGGAGATAGAACCTAGGCAGTTAGAGATTGGATCAAAGAGGGGAAGCTGAATAGAGGTCTAGCAGCAACATGATGCAGTTTGCTGGCTACTGCTGGCTGTGCCTGGTTCCAGAAAACAAACAAACAAAAACACACACACAAAAAAAAACGCTGGAACAAACAAGATGACCTAGGGTTGAACCTGGTGGGGTGGGGAGGGCTGAGCCTGGCTGGGAACGGACAGTAACATCAGACCTGAAATGACAGTCCCAAATCAGGTCTCACCTGCCAGCAGGACTCACATTCTAAACTGATTGGTTATTACATGGAATACCTTGAAAAGACCAATCAAAAGCTATCAAGGTATACATATATCCATAGACAAAGAGCTTCAGCAGTACCCCTCTTTGGGCCCCCTTCTTGCTTCCTCTTGCTGCAGGGAGTCTGTCAGTCTCTCAATAAACTTTGCTTCTGCATGCTGTCTTTGTCCCTGAACTCATTCTTTGATTTTTGCAAGACAAAGAACTCAGGCAGAACACCAAATTTTGGTTTCAGAAACACTCACCTAAGGAAGGCATACTAGCCTGGAGTCCAGAGATCAATATCTGGTTCTTACTCTGCTTTTTACTGGCAAGTAACTCAGGGAAAGTTTTCACCTATTTTATAGCCTTAAAATGATCATATATGCAATGTCTAAGGAGTTCCATTTTTAAGATTTTGTTTCTAAATGTGTCCATGAGTAATCATTTAAATAAACTCCTAGTTTCCTCTCTAAAATGTGTTTCCAAATACCACACAAGGATTTAATAGAAATATTTCTCATCTTGATATTGAAAAAGGCTGTTTGTATGGTTATATCTAAATTTGAGGTGACTATCCCACTGTAATTCCAGAAAAATCCTTCATATTTGGAGTGGGTAATATGAACATTTTCAATAAATTCCCCTTATGGATTATAATTTTCCTTACAATATCATTCAGTTATTTTTTATTGTCAATCACACACAGAATTCTGACTTGGAAGAAAAGAGGCAAAGATCCATGTGAAAGCCTGGAAAAGGAGAATTGTTAAGACTAAACAACCCATTGAACCAAGTAGTGGCAATGAGGTAGTAGAGTAAGCAAGCTGATTTGAATCCAGGATGTGTAGAAAATGAAAGTCCTACTAATAACACAGATTTGATAGGAAAACTATTTTGGAGATAAAGAGGAGTCAGAGTATTTTAAATCATTACATTTAGCAATTGGCTGTACTGGACAATTATTACTATAAAGCTTTTATGAATAAAGCAAAAAAATGTTTCTCTCCTGTTTAAACTACAGTTAAACCCACTGGTTGGTTTATGAACATTGCCAAAGCCTGCACAAGTGACTTCCTTTAAACTGCAGTCTCCCAGGCCATAAAGTGAGGACAAAAGCTGCTAAAAACCTAGCTGATAGCAAGGCTTTAGGATTAATGAGAGCACCCATAAAGTGGTTTGAGCTCCACAGAATACATCCAATATAAATGAGCCACATTATTTCACTGACAAATCCTATCTATACACTGTCCAACAGAACTGAAACAAATGCAGCTTCCTGTTGCTCTTTCTGATAGTGCATATTGTCTTGCTGTCACTTCTTTTCATTCTTTTGAGGTTCCCATGAGGAAAAATAAGCATTTCTGCTTCACGTCCCACTTATGGAGTGTACTGAGATACACAAATCAAAGATAATAGGACAATCTATGTCCACTTTCTCATAAAGCCTTTTGTATAAATGAACTAAAAAGAGCAACACACTTGCAAGGTTGCTTCAAAGAAAATATAAATCATATGAAAGCAAGATGGCTATTTTTAGAATGTGTTATGTTTAGTCGAATTCATTTTTCAATACAAAAGAAGACATTAACTACTCTTTGCAGGTGCTCAGAATTTATTTGAACTATTCAAAATTTCAACATTATTTCCAGTTTCAATGATAATATCAATAACCTGTTAGATTTATAAGAGTCCATGTTACAGTTGTACAACCTATTGTGATTCAATGTCGATATTAACATTGAATATTTCTCCAAAAGCAATAAGAAAGTCTGAAAGCATTAATGTCACACTAATGTCATATCATAATATTTAGATTCAACAGTCTACATCTGCGTTTTAGTTATCAACAGAAAATTCATAGAATTTTAAAATATAGTTACAACAAACTTTCATGAATCTACTTCCATGTTAATCTTACATGTTTAGCAATTTATATAATTTTAAGATGAGAAAAATTCAGTAGGGAAATAATAATGTGTAGAGACATAACATATAAGTGAGATTCATCATATGGATTTTATTTTTTTTTTAAATATATTTTATGATTTTTTACAGAGAGGAAGGGAGAGGGATAGAGAGCCAGAAACATCAATGAGAGAGAAACATCAATCAGCTGCCTCCGACACACCCCCAACTTGGGATGTGCCCGCAACCAAGGTACATGCCCTTGACTGGAATTGAATCCGGGACCCTTCAGTCTGCAGGCTGACACTCCATCCACTGAGCCAAACCAGCCAGGGCCATCATATGGATTTTAGCCAAAATACAAACTATGGTTACATGTTATCCAGTTAAAAATATGAGTAGGAATTATAATAGAAATATTAAAGTTTCCATTTAGTAGTGAGATTGAAATACCTAGTTTCTATATGAAATACATTCATTAGCCCATCTTTCAAAGTAATACCATAGAGAGAGTACTAGTATGGTGATTACCAGAGGGAGGGAGGGGTGAGGAGGGAGGTAGAATAGGGTAAAGGGAGGGGCAGATAAATAGTGATAGAAAGACACTTGACTTTAAATGGTGAATGCACAATATAATATTCAGATGATGTATCATAGAAATCTATATAATTTTATTAACCAATGTTACCCCAGTAAATTCAATTTAAAAAAATCCCAAAACATGTTAATTGGGGAAATGGCCAGATGGAAATATATATATATATTAGAGGCCTAGTGCACGAAATTCATGCATGAGGGGGGGGTCCCTCAGCCCAACCTGTACCCTATCCAATGCAGGAGCCCTCAGGGGATGTCCAACTCCCAGTTTAGGCCGACATCCCTCTCACAATCCAGGACCTCTGGCTCCTAACCACTCCCCTGCCTACCTGCCCTAACCATGTTGCCTGCTGGTCTGATCCCCCTAACTGCCCTCCCCTGCCGGCCTGGTCACCCCTGTTAACTTTTTTAAAAAATCTTATCCCCTTCACACACAATTGTATTTGACTTCTTTATTGGCTTCTCCCTCTCAATTTTTCTCTCTCGTTTATGTAACACTTTTTCCTACTGACTCATCATTTATAAACTTTACTTTTCTCATTTCCTACTTCTGTTCCATCATCCTTCCTCCCATCTTCCTCCTACCCTCCCTCCCTCCCCACATTCCTTCTTGCCTTTATCTTTACCCCAGCCCTCCCTCCTGTTTTCCTTCCTTCCCACCTTAATTTTTGTCTTCACTTCCTCCCTCGGACCACCTTTGCTCCCTCCCCCATTTCTTCCTTCTTCCCATTTTCCTTAAAGCTCTACTGGCTCCCCTTTAAAACTTTTCTTCCCTCCCTCTTCCTCTCTCATCCTACCTTTCCCATACTTTCTTCTCTACTTACTTCCACTGTTTTAATATATATCTCTCTACTTGCCTAGTTATTCATTATTATTTATCTCTTTTCTTTTCTGACTCCTACTTTTAAAATCTGTCCCCAATACACAACTATACTTGATTTTCATTATAGCTCCTACAGTTCACTCATACATCCTCTTTCCTTCTTTAACTCTGTTCTCTACTGACTCCTTTATAAAGTTCTTCCCTCCCTCCCCATCTTCCTTCTTCCCCATCTCTCCCCCTCCTCCCTCACTCTTTTACTTTTTTACAGGCTAATTAAAAAATCTATACTTTTCGTTCTTAGTACTGACAGCTTTCCTCTCTGGGACCTGTAGCAGCATCTGTTTGGGCACTCAGGCCTCTCTTACACCAGCTTTGAGGGGCCGAGCTATGACGCAGCTGTGTCATGCCTACTGTGGTCCACGCATCCCCACACCGAGTTGGGGGAGGGTCCAGCTGGCCCCGGCCTGCATCCATCCTCGGAACCGCTGCCTTATGTGCGTGCACATGTGCTTTCACGCATGTGCGAGGCTTTTCTCCCGTTGAGTGCTGAAGGGGGAGAGGGTGGGCACGGAGGCCTTTCCCACCCCCAGCGTGCCCACTCCCATGTCTCAAGTGGCTCTCCATCGCTCCCCTCTGGAATTCACAGGTGATGGGTGTGCATGCGCAGGCACAGCTTGTCCTGGGGGTGGGGACGGGTTGTTCTGCCCAGGATGGGAGCCCTTGTCCAGGTCGGACCTGGCAGATGAATGAATGGATGGCTGGAGAAAGCCGCAGTGGCTTCCCTGTGGTATGAGGGTCACCTGTGCACTCTCTGTTGTTGTGCCCGGACCCTTCCCTCATGGTGTTGGGTCCACACCATCTCAATTTGCGCACCCCCCGGTTGGCATCTTCTGACTGTGCCCTAAGAACCAGCCTTCTGCCATGCAGGTGTCACCCCTGGGCTCCCCCCACCTCAGGGGAGGGGTTGATGGCATCCCTGGGAGAGTGCTCTCAGTCGGGGTGCAGTGTCACAGGGGTGTTTGTTGGGTGTGTGTACCCAGGAGAAAAAGAGGATTTGGCCACCAGGAGCAGGAAAGCGAGCCTCACACAAGTCCCCCTGCTGCTTGTGCACCTGCTGATCTGTCAATATGCAAATTGGTCATTACTGGGACACCGTAATGGGCAATTAGCATATTACCTCTTTATATGTATAGATACACACACACATACATACAAACACACATATAGTATTATCATTTATATAAAATTAAAACAACAACAGCAGCAGCACATTGTTTTATAGGAGAGTGTGGTATGAGAAGAATCAGGGGTCTGAAAACTCATTCATATTACATGAGAGAAATGGATAGGAAGTTATAAGAGGAAGCATTGAAATCAGTTAGGCAGCAGTTGCAATTTTTTAGGTGCTAATTACTATTGGCTTTGACCAGAATAGAGGCAGTGTTGATGGAGAAAAAAAGGATTTCAGAGTTTTTATAGGAGGTATAGTCCACAGACTGATATAAGATGTCAGATTTGAGTGAGTGGTAGCAATCTAGGAAACTTCTGGCTTGAGGGTGCTGGTGAATTCTTTCCACCTTTCACATGATTACATGATTAGTTAACTCTGGGCTGAACTCCTCAGTCCCACTCTGCACTGTCTACTCAGATGTCTCTCTGTCGCCCCATCCCAGTCTAAAATGTCTGAACTGAGAGAAAGTATTTTTTGTTTTGCTGGATGACAAGCTGTATGAGATGGTCTATAGACTGAGTATTTTGTCCTTCTTAAGTGGAATGGAGTCTGAGATCTTTTAGAAAATGCATACTTAATACTACATAGGTTAATTATTTCATTTCGGTATTACACAACAGATGACTTTTTCTTCATTTTTCCAAGAACTTTTTATTGAACATCTTTCATATTCTAGCTATATGCTAATGGTACAATACTGACACTGAAGTCAAACTACTTGCCATCATTGAGCCTACGGTCAAGTAAGCAGGTAGTTTCTAGAAGTGTGAGAAGCTTTTAGGAGTTGGAAATTTGGGGGAGGCTAGAAATGTTCTACACTTAAACCTGGGTGATGAATAGACAGCACCTAGTGATACCTGCACTTCAGATTAGTGCCCTTTATGATCTTCATTGTATATATGGTGTCCAAAAAATTTGAAAAAAATTGAGTCAGAAACTAAATGATCCATATAAGCACAGAGGAGCAGTTAACATGTGAGTCAGAAAGAGATTATATGTCCATGTTTCTACAACCTCCACCCAACAACTCCAAGTATTTACAAAATCTATATATATATAAAACCCTAATATGCTAATAGACCTATTGGCAGAATGACCAAACAACAGAACAACCGGTCACTGTGACGTACACTGACCACCAGGGAGCGTGCACAGAACATGGTGGGTGTTGGCAGCAGGCGGCAGAGTGCGGAACATGGCGGGCATTGACTGCGGTGGGATGGTGGAGCAGGTGAGCGGGGGGCACCAGACCAAGACAGAGCACTGGTCACTGTCATCAGGGTAAGCCTCTGGTGGTTACTGAAAATTCTTTGCTCCCATGCACCATGGTCATGTCTGGTGCTCACACCAGCTGCCGGCACCCGGCACCGGTCCTGATCACTTGGTGCCCTCAGCAGGTACGAGCGGAGGCTGCAGGCCCTGATTGCCCCTGAGGGCTTCTCCACCTCCCCCAGCCATTGAGGGGCAACAGGGGCAGCAGCCACTGCTCGCACCCACTGACAGCACCAGCTCCACTTGCATCTGATGCTTGCTCTGGCCCCAACTGCTTCGCGCCGTCAGTGGCTGTGAACAGGGCTGGCATCATGAGCACTTGGGAGCAGCGGTGGGAGGAGCAGGGCTGCTGGCAGACAGGGCCGGGAGTCATTGCGGGAAGGGCCAGGTGGGAGCACAGAGGATGGGCCGAGACCCACCCCTGTGCCCTCCATGGCCTACAATTCCTTTCAAGGTACACGAATTTGTGCATTGGGCCCCTAGTGTTACATAAGAGTATGAATCTAATAGCATGAAGAACACTAAGCAATACTGGGGTGAAGATGGAAATAAACTGAATTACTTGAAAGTTTTCCTTCATGAGAACAAGAGCCACAAAAGCAAATAAAATTAGAAAAAAATATGTATAATGAATAAGGCTAAAGAAGTTTTGTTTACTTAGTCTGGAAAGAAAAATCTAACATTTTTAAGGGCATGAAATGTACACCAATAGAATGAAGAGCTACTCAAAGACAGATACAAAACTATTTCAAGTTATGGATATTAAATAAAGCCTTAGCTGTGTTGAACAAAATACTTTCATGACCACAGCCTTTCTGAAAGAAAGGGTTGATTGAGCCAAATGCTAGCCATAAAAAGACCAGGTCCAGGGGCATGCAGTCTGAACCCCAGGTAGCTGCAGGGCTGGATGGAAAACACACAAGTATCTGAGGTCTTGGAGTTGGCTGGCTCTTTCATGTATGGAAACAGTTGGGAAGAAAGATGTAAGTTGCTTTGAAAGAATTTACACTGGCTACAGACAAAGGAGGCGGGAGAAGGTGAAGTGGGAGTAGTTCTGAGATAGGTGCATTAGCCATAAAGAAGTGTTTCCTGCTTTGGATCGGTCATGGGCAATGGTCTGTAAAGTTTATGTGTAAGCAAGAATTAGAGGGACCTGATGGTCAGTGATGCCTGGCTATTTTTTTAGGTAATCAAGGAAATTAACTCAAAGTTTTGACATACATTCAGGAATGTAAGCAGTCCTTTGTTGGTTTTGCCCTGCTGTTGTTAACTGATTAACCTCTCTTGTCACTTCCTTCCATTCTCCAGCCTGCTGTAATTAATTTAGGGCATCTTAGCATGTTCTCCTTGTCAACAGGCAGTGTTGTGAAATTGTATTGGTGTTGCCCTGAAAGCTTGACAACATGTTTTATAATTTTCTTGTCTGAGGATAATTTTTTTAAATATGTACATAGTACAGGAGTGTATCTGCCTTAGATCAGCAATTACAACAATATATGAAGGAAGGGTAGCAAATCATTTAATAAGTGTATCCTTGTTTCAGAAAGAGTGTAAGAAAAGAAACTCATGAATGTTTAGATTTTTTCCCCCACTTTTTATTTCCATAACTGTAGGGTATTCAGTGTACTTAAGTATTGGAAGCACAAATAACTTAGCAATATGTTATGTGAGAAACACTTCCAGAAAATGGCTTTAGCAAGTTGATTCTTCCTGGAGAGCAGCATATATTCAAGAAATAACCTACCCAGTCACACTTTTCCTTCTGTCATTAAGCCCCGGACTACCAGAAGTGAAGTTTTTGGGCCTCAAATGTCTGATAGAGTTCAAAACCAACCTGGCAATCTTTCAAAACTAATTGCCCACTAAAACTCATCACAAGTCTGAACAAGACATCATGCCATCATGAGGTTGCTCAGGTCACTTAGTCAGCACATTTTGTTTCTACTCAACATAAAACCAAGGACAGACTTATGTCTCCTATAGGCACTTTCTCTGACACCCTGTCAGTGGCTCAGGTGCTATTAGAAAGATTCAGCTGCTGATGAGCTAATCCTTTATTTTTAAAGGAGCAAATGCGTATAAAGATATGAAGTTGAGTGAAAAAATGATATTTGTCAGTAGAAATGATAACTATGTGTTCATTAGATCAGAAATTTTATATACTGAGCTGTGTGTAGAGAGGTAGGCATATAGTTTTATTGTAGCAAAAGTTGGCTTACTTTGTCATTGCAATGGTAGATTCAAATCTTAATTACCCTAAGACCAATTGCCATAAATATTATAACATTAAATACCTGTGTATTTGCATGAATATTCATTTAAAGTCTATGTGTGTGTGTATGTTTGAATCTATATTTAAAGAAAAAGAACATGAGAAGAAGAAATTAATTAACAACACAGTCTTTAAGTGGGTCTAATTTTATAGATGCAAAACAAGATGAAACGTAAGTCATTGCTTATCCATGATATTTGTCACCTGACTGTTGAATATCAGAAGTAGTATTTTAGTTCCTTATCACAGATCATAGGCTCTCTTACATTCCATAAAACAAAATGTGAGGTTGCCAACCCGAAGTACTTTTTGGTCAATTGAATTTGCCTCAGAATTCATTCCCACCAGGACAATCAATTATTCTCTCCTCAGCTGCAAAACAAGGATTTTGGTCAGAGAGTGACTTCAATGCATTTCTATTCTAACAAACATAGAATCGTGAGTCTCTCTAATTATTTAGCCACTATATGGGTGATCCTGGGTCTACTCTTGTTTTCAATGTACAGACAGATTATCTAAAAAACACTGAAAAACATTATTACTCTTAACAAAATACAAGCCATGCTATGTTGCATGATGCAATTTTACAAGATTTTATCTGGCCAAAACCGGTTTGGCTCAGTGGATAGAGCGTCGGCCTGTGGACTGAAGGGTCCCAGGTTCGATTCCGGTCGGGGGCATGTACCTGGGTTGCGGGCACATACCCATTGGGAGATGTGCAGGAGGCGGCTGATCGATGTTTCTCTCTCATCGATGTTTCTAGCTCTCTATCTCTCTCCCTTTCTCTCTGTGAAAAATCAATAAAATATATTAAAAAAAAAAAAAGATTTTATCTGAATTCTTGTAACCAGTAATCCTAAAGTCATAGCTACAAAGAGAGGGATCAGAAGCCATAGATTTAAAATCTTATAAGGCCAAATGATTTTTTTTTTTTATTTTAGCCCAGCTGGTGTAGCTTGGTGGTTGAGTATTGACCTATGAACCAGGAGGTCAAGGTTGGATTCCTGGTCAGGGCATGTTCCCTTGTTGCAGTCTCAATCCCCAGTAGGGGGCGTGTAGGAGGCAACCAATCAATTATTCTCTCTCATCATTGCAGTTTCTATCTCTCCTCCCTTCCTCTCTGAAATTAATAAAAATGCATTTTAAAAAACGTGTAAATTGGGGCCTGTATAGGACTATGAACTAAGGTGGGGCCTGTGGCAACTCAAGTCCAAAGACCCAACTAAAGCATTCATGTTCAATTTCAAAACAACAGCAACAATAACAACATATTAACAGTCAACCCAAAAACATCTATGAATTAGATTTGCATTTAACATATTTTTGTAATAAATGTGTTGTTTGCAGTTCTCTTATGAAAACTAAACATTCAAATCAAAATTTAAAAAAAAAAAGCTCTGAGGAACGGGTCATTTACATTGCTCTGTAGCAGTCATGACTGTGAGCCAGTTCCTTTATCACACAAGTGATTAGATATTTTTTCTGGGTTTGCAATTTCTTTACCTGAGTTGATGGTATTTACCAATAGGAATTTTTAGCCAAGCTGTTGTAATCACTGTCATCACTCTCAGGCAACGGATCGTGAAGAAAGGGTGCCACAAAGCAGATTGTTGGATAAGTGCAGTTTCCAAGACTTATTAATTTTCTCATTATTCAAAATTTCACTGCACATTCAACCATGGGGGTCACCATCCCTGAATACCAATGGGATTTATTTTCATGTTTATCTCAGCTGTACTTTGAGAGGAAAAAAAATGAAGGCAGATGTTTATTCTAGGTAAACTTATTTTTTTTTCTTAAATAGGAATATATTGTATTGTCATGATGAATAAACTGTCTCATTTACAATTGTACTTCAATAATATAACTCCAGAAAGCAGTACTACTTGCTGTAGCAGAATGAGGGAGGGGCCAGGAGGAACGTGATAAAGACATGTTAAGAAAATAGCCTGTTTAAGGTATAGACCATTTTGGGAAGATAGAAGTCATAGTAGACTATTTTCACATCTGTACATTTATTTATGTGTCCTATAGAAAGTCTTATCATCATATTTAAGATAGTCTTATTTCATTGCTTAAATCCTCCCTATATTAAGTCTGCCCCTCATCCTCTATCAGGGAATGGCTTCCATATCAGTGAATGGCTCCACAGTGCTCAGCATCTAAAACAGAAACGTCTATATCATCATTTGATCAATGGGTTTTTCTTACCCTACATATCCAATTAATTCCCAAGTCTAATAGATTCCATCTTCTAAATATCTCTTAAAACTATTTACTCTTCTCCATCCATACCTCTCTACTGTGATTAGTCCACCACCATGTATCAACCTCTAAACTTTAGGTTGCAAAACAATCTCCTCAGGGTCTATTTAAAATCACATTCTCCTAAATCCATAAGTGAAGGAAGATGATTTCATAAACACCCAGATTTTTAAGTGGCAGTGCCAGACCTTTCAACATTTTCTGCAATTAAGAGTGTAAGCACAAATACAAATTAAATGAGAAAAAGTAATTTTCTCTAGTGCAAAAAGGAAAAGAGACACCCCTTCCTTTTCTCAGAGTATATACCTTATAAAACTTGTAATTTGAAATTTTTCTCTTTACCTTGATACTATGTAAATCTTTTAAAAAGCTAAATGTGCCCTGGTAGGGTTGCTCAGTTGACTGTAGCATTGTCCTCTACACCAAAGGTTGTGGGTTTGATTCCAGGTCAGGACACATACTTAGGCTATAGTTTCGAGCCCTGGTCAGGGTGTGTATGGGAGGCAACCAACCAATGTTTCTCTCAAATCAAAATTTCCCTCCCTCTCTCTTCTGCTATAAGTAAACAAACAAACAAATAAATAAAAACATATCCTTGGGTAAGGGTTTAAAAAAAAAGAAGCTAAATACTCCTCTTGCCAGTCTTACAGACCTGGAACATTTTTTTCACAGATTTGGGAACCATCTCTTTGAAATGCCTTGATCAAGGAAGATTGTGCCTCCCTCTCCAAGTTTCTATTAAGGGATAGATGACTAACTTCAATGGGCAGCTGGCTCCCAGCTGCAAACCTCCCCCCTGTCACAAAGATCTGAGACATTCATGACATTTATTTTTCCTTTGGATAAAGACAATTAGCAAACACAGGTGGCCACACCATTACCAGGTGAATTTAGGGTAACTATGCCTGACAAATGGTGCTGTCAAGTCCTCTTACTTGGGTAGTTATTATTTATCTTGTGCAAATGTCTGCAATTGGGTTGTACCTGTTCAACTATATAAAAGATTAAAATGTCTTTCTGTCTTTGTAATCTCTTTAGCAGATTGCCTGTGATGCACATCACATTCTGCCTTACTGCTTATTTGATAATACAGCTGTTTTCTTTCCATTCTACATTTGTGGAGAGTATTTCTAAGCTGGCAAAGTACTCTGTTTTCAACTATATTTCCCCTAGAAGAGACAATATTATGTAGAGTTGTTTTGCCACTTCTATTAGGTACATTAACTAAAGGGTAGAGGTATCAATTAGAGCAGGACACCATACTTTAATGTAGGAATACTGGATCTGTTTTAAGATTATTCATTCCATACATAGTACATGCCTGGAAGAAGAACAAGTTTTAAGGTTTGAAACTCAATTAATAACCCTTTCCATCCCCAATTTTGCCCACCCTTAGTATATCTTAGTATAGATTTATATAATTTTATTACAAAACTAGAGGCCTAGTGCATGAAAATTCATGCACTTGGAGGGGGTCCCTCAGCCTGGCCTGAATCCCTCTCTCAGTCCGGGACCCCTCAGGGGATGTCCACCTGCCAGCTTAGGTCCTCTCCCCACTCCCCCGGGGATCAGGTCTAAGCTGGCAGTCAGACTTCTCCCTGGCAGCCCCAGAGCCCTTGGGGGATGTCCACCTACCACCTTAGGCCCGCTCCCCCCAGGGACATCCCCTCAGTTAGACATCCTTAGTGCTGTCGAGGAGGCAGGAGAGGCTCCCGCCACTGCCACTGCACTCGTGGCGGTCAGCTCAGCTTGTGGCTGAACTGAGCTCCACCGGTGGGAGTGCACTGATCACCGGGGGCAGCTCCTGCATTGAGCATCTGCCCCCTGGTGGTCAGTGCGCATCATAGCAACTGGCCATTCCAGGTCACTCTACCATTAGGATCAATTTGCACATTACCTTTTTATTATAGTGGATATTTTGAAGGTTTTTTGTCCTCATCTATAATAATAAAAGGGTAATATGCTAATTAGATCGGACGACTTTTTGGACAAAGCTGGGGACAGAGGGAAGCAGCCTGGGCCTCAGGTGCTGGCGGGAAGCCGGTGTTGGCAGCCGAGGGAAGGAAGGCCTACTCTTGCATGTATTTTCATGCATTGGGCCTCTAGTTACTCCATAAAGTCAATAACATGATTTGCTCACTTTTTATTAATTCCTAGCTTGTTGGCATATTCAATTAGGATTTCAAATCTTTATTTGAGGGTTAGAGAAATGTTAAAAATCACCTATAGAAGCCCTTCATTTTAGAGGTTAAATGACATACAGTAAAATCCAATGTCTTCACTATGGCCCATGATGAGGTATATTCTTCCACCTTTGACCTATTTCCCACCACTTTTTCACTTTCCTCAATCCTTGCTTGACTTTTTGCTATTCCTCCATTCCTGAGACAAGCTCCTGCCCCAAAGAGTTTGCATTTCCATCCTCAGGCCCAGAAATGCTTTTGTTCAAATATCTATTATTCATTTCCCTCAATTTCCCCCCTAATATTATCATTTCCATCAAAAGCCTCCTTAATAACGCAACCAAAAGACATATACAATGCCACCCACAAAAACATTCTGTCACTTTATTCTACTTTAGTTTTTTTCACATTGTACTTATCTTGATCCTAACTTGTATTTTTTTGCAAATGAATAAGATGAACTGTCAGGTGTGACTATATCAGTTACTTTCAAAGTTTGTTTTCATCCTGTATTTTCATTGGTTTGCACTTTTGCACATTCCTTCCTAACATAAATTCTTTCAAATAAAATCAAGAATAAAAAAAATTAATCCAGCCCTGACTGGTTTGGCTCAGCGGATGGAGCGATGGCCTGCAGACTGAAGGGTCCCGAGTTCGGTTCCGGTCAAGGGCATGTGCCTTGGTTGCGGGCACATCCCCAGTGGGGAATGTTTAGGAGGCAGCTGGCTCTCTATCCCTCTCCCTTCCTCTCTGTAAAAAATCAATAAAATATATTTTTAAAAAATTAATCCAAGAGACAATAAAAGTCACATCCTCACATTACAATTAAGGATATGAAAGATAATCAATGCTCTCCACTAAAACCATTCAAATTGTATTGGCTTCAAATAAATTCTAATGGATAATAGATACCAGGAAAGAGACTCAGTTCATTCTTTTTCCCTAATAATCTACCCAAGTTGGTGTCAGACATTTTGTGCATAATATCTATCTTGAGGGTATATTAAAATACTGATATCTAGTCCCTACCACTAGAGATCTCATTCAGTAAAACTAACAATTTACATTTTTAGTAAGTTCCCAGGTGATGTTGATGTGGTTGCTTTATGAACTATAAATTGAGAACCATTGTAAGATAAAGCACCTGTAACTTGGTATTTAGTATTTATGTCCACTTTATTCACCCTAGGAGACGAGTCTCATGTGAAATTAATGTCTGGGTCTAAATTGTATATGGATTCAAGCAATGACAATATTTATAATGATTTAAGGATACATTCTTGTTATTTTAAAAATTTACTTCTTTTGTTACACAAATAATATTAAAGCTTTAACTAAATGCTGAAATGAAGCAATGAGGCAAAATATATTCCATATTTGTTCCTAAATATCTATATATGTAAAATCCTAATATGCAAAGTGTCCCCTTGGGAATTCAACCAAGAGACTGGGAATTTGATCACTCGCTATGATGTGTGCTGACCAGGGGGTGGCATGGAATGAAGGAAGGCCCCGGCCGGCTGCCAGCAGTTAAGTAAGGGAGGCCCCTGCTGGCAACCAGAAGGCCCCAATCAGTCCTGATTGCCGGCCAGGCCTAAGGACCCTACCCGTGCACAAATTTGTGCACTGGGCCTCTAGAACTATAGATATTTTCTTATTAAATACTTCTAACCTTAAATACAATTAGAAAATGTATACTCTTAAATTTTGTGTGAAGAAAAGAATGAATCACCTTTTTGTATGGGATGCAGGTAAGCAAATATATTAGAAATGAAAGGTAATAATTGGTGTCTTAATAAAGGTCATTCATTTATTTTTTTTAAACTGAGGCATGATTGATACACAAAAACATGAGTTTGGACATATGTATATGCTTGTGATTCTATCACCCCAATCAAGGTATTAAACATGTCCATCATCTCCACATGTCCACCACCTCCAGGTTGTTCATTAATTATATTGCCAGTCAGAGTCAACCCCTGATTCTTGCTTTTTAATTCCTTCCTCAAAGGGATAATTGTGGGAATAATAAGGAATTTTAAGAGATCATATTGTCCAACCACTTAATGTTCAACTTGAGAAAAAAGAGGTGTCTTTGAGTCTTAGCACAAGTTACATAACTATAACAATTTAATCATAGTGCCTGAAGCTGAACTAGTGAAGTATTTCCTTTTTCAAAGTAGTATCAACCTAAGTGGAAAAAACAAACTACTCTGAACTACTTTTCTCTTTAATTCCAATTACATGCCCACTCCTCTATGAACATGTCATTGATCCCACTGTTGTGTTGTTGTTGTTTTACCAACTAATACCAATTATACTATTATGTACCAATTTCTAAATTAAAAATAAACGCTGGCACACTATCTTCCATGAGTAATGGGACAATAAACAACCTAAGCAACATTCATATTTTATACATTTTTCTTTTATATGCTGCATTGCTCACAGGGAGCAAAATAATGCTTGCCATTCAGTTTCATAAAGTTTCTGCTTCTAAGAACATTAGTGAAGAATATAAACACAACACACTTTAGAAATACAATCCAATCACATATTACTTATACAAGAATTTAAATGGAATGCAAAAACAATTCACTACAATCTAAAAACAGTGAAACTTAAAAAAATCTTTACTCTGAATAATTCAGCCTTTTCCACAACTTACAAAGTGTGTGTTATCCAGTGAATGATTCTTGCTCCTGCCTTGATACTTGAAGTTGATATTCAATAAATAATAGAAAATACACACAAATTAATCTTTACTAAAGTCTTTCTGAAATTCAAAATGACGTAATTCATAATCTCAAAAATCCTTCTTAATACATTTTACTTCTGCTTTTTTGTCTCATAAACTTCAGCTCTCCACCTCTCCTGATTTCCCCCAATTCTCCCCAAACACAATCAATGCAGAACTCCAATTACCTTTCCTCACCTCTCCTCTTATCCTTCCCATCAATTTCAGTTCCTTTCAGTGTAATTCCCACTATTTCCAATGTAAATCAGGAAAGATCCTGAGGTTTTCCAAGTACTCAGATTTATCTATTAATCAGACCTGCGTAAAAAGGCTCAGGAGCCATCAGGCAACAAACATGTTCCATACATGATGAAGGGTAGCAAAATATGCTACCCTAAACTATGCCATTTCCACATGGTAGTTATGTTGAACTCAATGCAATTGAGAAGAAAGAAATATAAGAAAAGCTCTCTGCCCTCCCCCTACTTGCCTAAAGGCAGGACATACAATTATAAAGGTGCCCTCCCTCCTCTCTTTACCAGAAAAGACAGACGTTAATAACCTCAGACAACTGTAAGTCCTTCATTAGATGTGTGTGTGTATGTGTGTGTGTGTTAATAAGTCTCTGTTTTTCTTTTTATAATCCATCTGTCAGTCTAATCTGCAGGACCCCAAGTAAATCTAAGAAGATAGAATAGAAAAGTGTTTCCTCTCCTACACTAGCTTTGACTACTCCTCTGTAGTGTACAGTCACAATATTTATAGACTCTTATTACTAAACATCAGGATTTTTCACAACAGATAAAACTAGCATTACACACTAAACATTTAATTTTTTCCAGTCAGACAGCTCTAAAGTGCCTTTATGAATAACTGATATTATAACCTAATTTTATATATGTTTCCTCTTCCTTATTTCAATATTCTATTTAGAATTTTTTAAATTAGTTCCACTAAGTTAGAGTTTCTGGGGGGATGTGGAAAGCTAATGGGTTTATATCTAATAGAAATTCTAGAACTGAAATAATTACTGAGTTGAGTTTCTTAAACTCATTATCTTATTCAGTGAAAGTTAATGTAACCTCACAATATTAGTTGAACCAAAACAATTAAAAATATTTGAAGACATTATATATTTCAGTTGAAAGCAATCTGATGATAAATTTTAAATACAAAAGTGACTATAATACTAATTTTTCTTCTAGGATTATTATTCAATTAAATAATTTATGGCTGATGATTAATGGTGCTAATTATATCCACTTTCAGAATTACTTCAATAATTATTTATTCTCTTCTGCCTCTGAGTAATTAATTGGCATAGATGCATCTTAGTTTACATTGCCTTGTCTCATAAAAAGAAGATAGTATGGTCTATTGAACATAAGAAACCATAGTTTTGGACAGTTATGACTACTTTTCTTTTCTCCTCTACAGGTTGGCTGCTAGTTTTCAAACTCAAATTCTTAACTATATCCATTGTTCAGCGATGTTCCAATTGTAACAAAATTTATGAAGGTTTTCATTACTTAATGTATCCTGAAAAAATTGCTTAGCACTCTGTAAAGTCCAACTTAACATTGATTTACCCCTCAGTTTTATATTTTATATCTTTTTATATTTCCAAGGTAATATTATACAGTCATTTAATGCAGCAATTTAAGCGACTCAGCCTCGTATCCTTATTTGTTTTTACACATTATCGTCCACATGAATTTATGTATCAAGACACAACCACCGCTTTTACACTTTTTTTGCAGTCATCTCATTTAATACATCTTCCGCTGCATAAATAACATTAAAAATCATGTAATAAGAACTGCTTGAATAAGGAAAAAAGACTTAGTAGCTAGTTTTCAAGATAGCAATAATTTGTGAAGTTTATTCATGAGTTTAAAAGCTGTCTAGTTTTATAAAACCTGCATGTCATTGTGAAAATTCAGCATTTTATTATACCTAATTTTTTAAGTATACAAGGCCATCTTTCTCCTTAATACCAACGGTCTTGTCCCTAGCACACTACTTTTTACATAACCTTTGTCATTTTTTGTCATGATAAAGTCCAAAGTTAAGATGTTTCTAGTAACTGAACTGCTGATTCAATTACAAGTAAATACAGTCTTCAGATGCAATCTATGCATCAAAATTAATCTTACTATACTAATTTTGAAAACAAGTGCTTAGAAAAGAGTTCATAGAGATACACTTTTTAAAAAGTGAGTCCTCACCATTTTATTTTTATCACAACACTCCATTGTACGTAATACTCCATTGCTAAAGCACTAAACACTTTTATTCCAATTTATTGCTAATTTAGAAATTCATTGACAGAATACTTTTATACAATTTCTCTGCATTTATTGATGAGTTTATTTGAAATATATTTCTGATTGGCACTGTTTTGCTAAAGGTATAAATATCTTTATGTCTCTGTTTACATATCACCTTGCCAAGAGTCCTCTAGCCTTCTAGAAGAATGTTGCATTTACTTAAAATACCAACAATGTTTTTGCATGCGCATTTTAATACAACTTTACCAGAATTTGGTGTAGAGGCATTTTCTTTAGTTTTGTTTGGTATTGTGTTTGGTATCTTGGTAGTTTTAAGATGATATTTCAAGGCTGGGTAAAATTATGAGCTAATGCATTATGAGAGTGCTTGTTTCATCTACTTTGCTTAGGTCTTAGTATTTCTCATTATGTTAATTTTTCACATCCTATGTCTTCTGCATAAATTGTGGTTGTGTTCTTTTATTCCATTAGCCATCTTATGTGCTATTCAATTTTATCTTATTAAAATTATATGTGTGGGTAAACATGGGTACATAGGTCTACATTTATAAAGGTTCCTAGAGAGGAAAGTAAAAAAAGGAAAGTCAAGAAAGAAAAGTCTTTTCTGAAGTTATAATCTCATAAGAAAACTTTTCTACTTATAACTGCTTCCTTTTGATCCATAGTGATGTTAATCGTTATTCTAAGTTTACTCTGCTGGGTATCCCCAAAGGAGAATACATCAATATTCAAATCTAAAAGTTTTCTCGCACCTTTTTTCTTAGCCAAGTGAACTGTAAGCATTTTACCTGCATAACTTCACAACCTTTTTTTTTTTTAATCTTGTAACTCTACAGATCCCTCACCTTAACCAATTTTGAACTTGGATCAAAACTAAAATCTTTAGTTTAGACTGCTTTAATGTTTACTCTTTTGATATATCTGCATCTATCGACCCCTTCATTACCAGAATTGAAGAATCATTACTTCAGTACGTTTCCAAGTCACTTTTTGAATAATGTACTTTTAACTAAAACCTGCACTGAAATTTTTTTTTTTAAATATATTTTATTGATTTTTTACAGAGAGAAAGGGAGAGAGATAGAGAGTTAGAAACATCGATGAGAGAGAAACATCGATCAGCTGCCTCCTGCACATCTCCTACTGGGGATGTGCCCACAACCCAGGTACATGCCCTTGACCGGAATCGAACCTGGGACATTTCAGTCCGCAGGCTGACGCTCTATCCACTGAGCCAAACCGGTTTCGGCAGCACTGAAATTTTAAACTTTTTTTTCTGAGATGTTATAATAAAGGAAAAAGAAAAACGTTTGGCTTTAAAATTTGGAAAAGTCTTTGCTTTAAAGAATGTTCAACTTCAACTTTTTTTAAAATGATGAAAGAGCTTGTGGTTCAGAAACATATGCAACATGTTTCAAGGCATGCTAAGTCTCTATAGATAAGCAGTTAATAGCAGGCCATGCGTGTTAAACATACATAAAAAATATGGAGGCACCAAAAGATACTGAAATTTAAAGAAGTATTAAAGATATATAGGCACCTGTGCACTACACACTCATATACAAAAACAAACAAACAAACACACACACAAACAAAAAAATATATATGTACCAAGGCCTAATTCTGCTAGCCATTGCTGATAAGGATTCTGGTTCTAGATGTCTTCTGCCCAAGAGACACATAGAAAACCTATGGCTGTTCAGCAGGTTAATTGGCAATCTACTGCTATTGGCCAGGCATGCTTGTCCCCATGTGGTCCACACAGACAAATGTATGCTATTGGGCAAGCATATATCCCCTCTATGAGTCCCTTCCCAAAATCATAACTCTGGACCTCATAGCTGTACAAGCATTGGGGAAAATAATGTGGCAATAGGATAGAACATATAAACATTGCACACCTCAGCATTCAGGAATCAGGTATTATGGTCTTTCCAACCTGCCTGCACCTTATCCTAAGTATACTAACCTCTCCCATCTCTCTCCTCCTTGCTATGTGTTTTAAGTTGATTTAATAAATCATGTGATTGAACAATTTAATTTTGTTTGTGAGGTTCTCTGTTTTATGACATCTGGGATAATTTGCCTGGTGGTATAATTGGAGGCTACCTTTGCATCAAGGTAATTTTCCCAATTGCATTTCAATTATTGAGCATACCCTAAAATTAGCATAAACACTATATTTTGAGTTTTTAATTCAAAATAAATTGTTTGATTACTATATGTATCAGGAATTCAGTTGTGACCCAAAATGCCCCACTGCTTAAAGTGATCAGATGGAAAATTGCAGGAATGGCTATAATTTATAAAGAATTTGACAAAAGAAAAATAAAGATTGCATCTAATTTTCATGAATTAATTTTGTTTCTTTCTTCTATTTTTGAGATAAACACTTTTTTGAGTCTTAAATGGTGAATAAAGAGATTCATCAATGGGAATATTCATGAAACTATCTGGGGATATTTTTCTTCACATTTTGATATTTAATAATGATAATGCCAACCAGTGAGGTATTTGAAAGAAAAAGAATAACTAATGTCTAAAAGATTACCCCCATGCTAAAAATAACAAGCAAAACTACCACTCTGCTAGGCTGCATTGCTCTTTAGTGAATAGCTATCCAAAAACTAAAGGTTTATTTTTGTCAGCTTTATCATAGAACATACACTAAAATATCTATAAAAATGAAAGTGTAATATGCTAATTAGACCAGACAACCAAATAGCGGAACAACTGTCCAGACGACCTTCCAGACAAAGCTGGGGATGCAAGGGCCGAGGCAGCGACTGGGGCTGCGAGGGCTGAGCCCCTTGCAGAATTTCATGCATCGGGCCTCTAGTGTCTTTTTAATAGCCCAATTATTAAAAATTGTGCAACATTCATTTACTCATTGAATGTTTTGCTTATTTAGAACACTGTAAATTCCAACATAAAATTACATGAACACACACACACACACACACACACACACACACACACATGCTATTCTTTGTGTCATCCTTAGCATGAAAAGGGGGTAAAAACGACTAAAGACTAGTAAAGTGTGTTCTTTTTTTTTTTTTTTTTTAAATATATTTTATTGATTTTCCACAGAGAGGAAGGGAGAGAGATAGAGAGCCAGAAACATCGATGAGAGAGAAACATCGATCAGCTGCCTCCTGCACATCCCCCACTGGGGACGCGCCTGCAACCCAGGTACATGCCCTTGACCGGAATTGAACCTGGGACCCTCCAGTCTGCAGGCCGATGCTCTATCCACTGAACCAAACCGGTTTCGGCTGTAAAGTGTGTTCTAACACTTGTTTAGACATCAACTTAAAGCACAAGTTGAATCTGGCTTAAATCCAAGTAAATGTTGGATTCAGACAGTGAAATGCCTTTTACTGGTATCAGGACTCAGATAGATGTTAGGCAGCCTTTGGCATGTAGAAGAAGCTGTCTCAAACCACTGTTTACAGAATGTATCTGAGCTTCAAGAAACTGGCCCTTATTTGACTGGCAACTTTCCTGCATGTGGGGTTTGCAGATCAAGCTCTGGCTACCGGCCCACAATCTTCTCAGAGCTTCTGATCTGTCAACCTCCCAGAGCCCTGACAACTTACTCTCTTACTCTTAAACAAAAACACTAACCAATTAGTGATTGTACAGAGCTGTTTTAAAAATAACACACTAACAAAGAAAATGTAACCACGTTTGTTTCTGATATGGGGGCATCTTCGCTTGTCACAGATTTTCAAATGGATACAGTCATTTGCCACACAAACCCCTTTTTCTGATCAAATGAAACTGCTTTCCATAGATTATTCCCTGGTCCTGGGCATTTCTCTTTCTGGTTTGCTTTATTAAGCTTCTACCTTATACATTTCTCTGACATGTTGGAGATTCCCCAATTCCCTGTCAATGTCCATGTTACATTTGACTTCAATTTTCCCCTTAAGAAATCTCTTCCATACCCAGTCCTTTCATTTGAGTATGGATGGAGTTGACTCAAAATTTTACCTCTAATGCACACATTTATTTGGGACTTTATCTGAGTGTCAATCTCTTTCTATGCCCTGGAAGCTCCATGAAGCAGGGATGTTATACATTTTTCCCATAATATTTATGCCTGACATGAAAAGGTGCTGCATAAATATTTGTTGATTAACCAGTAAATGAGTGCAGCTAAAGACTTTCTGCTGAAAGTTTCCTGAATTTTTTTGTAGTACTTGGTTCCACATGAAGTTGTGGATATGTAGGGTTTCTCTGGTTTTTTTTTCCTGGTCACATCTAGTATCTTTAAAATAAAACTTGATAGATGATTTTAAAGATGCCTAATTAAAAAAGTATGTTATCATCATAGTCATGCATGTTCATGGCAGCAAATGGAAAGTACAGTTGAGCTTAAGATGAAAAGTAATTGACTCCCATCTCTCCCCTTTGCACCCTATGCCCCCCTCCCAGAGATAAGCATGCCTCCCTTTAATGAATCTAGTACTTACTTTCATAGCACTGCTTCTAGATTTATGAAACATTTTGATAAAATAAATTGATTCATGGATATAAGAAAATGAGAACATAACTTACACAACTCTTCTCTATATCTTTCCAAAGCTTAACACTTATACAATTATGGTTAATTTTTTAGTTGGTCATTTTTCTACTTTATAATAAAATCTGGGCATTCACATTTCAGCACTATCCTCAGAATTTTCCCTTTGAAAGATGTTTTATTTTTAAAACTTTGCAATTTATCATTTTACTCTTGTATCTTTCATTTTCCTCAAAAAGGGCCATGTTAACAAATTAATAATCTGATTAAGTCATGGTATTCCTTCTGCAAATTTACACATTAAAATATGCCTAAAAACAAGAAGAAGAATTGCTCCCAAAGTAAATTGGTTAAAATGTATTCAATGTCTCATGCATATTTACTTCTTTTTTCTATGGAAAATGTTTAACTATGTAAATTAATGAATTTACAAGTCATCTGAAATGATTTAGTAGTGTCTCAGGGCAGGGAGGTTGAAACTAAAAAAAAAAAGAAAGAAAAAACTTCTATCTTGATCGAATAAAGCTAAATTGCACCTTGGTTTGTTATAGTTTTATATTAATACATTATACTCCAAATAATTAATTATTAATAAATCCTACTTGAATGTAAATTTAACATAGACATAGGATTTTTCATGTGCAAAAATAGTCAACAATATTTAGGTGACATTAACTCAACCTATGAATTTATCAAGGCAAAATACTCAAAATAATAGTTACAAATAATTTTAGAAGTAAAGATAGATGATATTTATAAATAAATGGAATTTATATAACTTTACAAGACATAGATAGGTACTTAGCTCAGTTCAAATGCTCTCTTTCTACTCCCTTTATCTCTTTTCTTTCTTTTTTTTTCTATGAAGTAACAGAATGGAAAAGAAAATTTGTAATGACTTTTGAAAACTTCTCCAACAATACCTCCACAACTATAAAGTTTAAGGTTCAAAAATATTCTGCATTTAAAATTAGTCATCTTAAGTTGATATTCAGAATATACAGAAGATAAAACAATGTAGAATTCATGTGGAAAAAATATCTCCATGTGTATCAAAATTATTTAAGGAAATAAAATATTAGACATACGCATTTTAAAATAAGAAATCTAATGTAAACTAAAAGTTTTATTGACAAAAATATATAAGTATGCTGGAAATATCTATAAGCAACATCTGAGAAAACAAATAAAGCTTCATTTTAATTTAAGAACAAAGGTATTAAGCTTCTATTAAAAATTCAGCAATCTATTACCTCAATTTGCCCAATTCTTTTAATCTGTTTTACTATTCGTTCTACTATATAATTACTTGCTACCAAATATAAAGTCTCTATTGATAGTTATTTACTCAAGTAGGAGCAACAAAAATACAGAAGCACATTTTAAAACTTTTATAAATATAATATAAGGTCCCTGGGAAGATAATGAAATCTTTTATATTAAAATACATAAGCCAGACCATCCATTCACCACAAGGCAACCTCTAATATTATTCAAATAGTACTATTGTCCTATTCATTCTGGAATATTCTGCATATTTTCAATTTCCTTAATCTTTTGAAGTCTATTAGAATGGGTTTCAAGTAGCATCTGGATTCTTTGTTATTTCAAACTAGAGGCCCAGTGCATGGATTCTTGCACTGGTGGGTGGGGTCCCTCAGCCTGGCCTGCACCCTCTTGCAATCTGGGGCTCCTCAGGGGATGTCAGACTGCTGGTTTTAGGCTGATCTTCACAGGCCAGGCCGAGGGACCCCACCAGTCCATGAATTCATCAGTCTGTTCCGTGTTTCCATACCTGGGCATTGAGTGTCCCCTGGTGGTCAGTGTGCATCATAGTTATCAGTTTAATGGTTGAATGGTCAAAAGGTAGAACAGTCACTTAGGGTTTTATAGATATGTCAAAAAAAGTGATGACCCTGTAGTAGTAAGAATGCTATCCTGGTTGTGAGAATTTCAATTTTTAAAAAAGATATATTTTTATTGATTTAAGAGAGGAAGGGAGAGAGAGAGACAGAGAGAGAAAGAGAGAGAGAGAGAGAGAGAGAGAGAGAGATATCAATGACGAGAGAGAATCATTGATTGGTTGCCTCCTGCATGCCCTACACTGGGGATTGAGCCCGCAACCCCGCATGTGCCCTTGACCAGAATCGAAGCTGGGATCCTTCGGTCCACAGACCAACACTCTATCCACTGAGCCAAAAGATCTAGGGTTCAAATCTTTGTTAGTTTTTATACCTCTTAAGATTTTATGTTTGACTGCACAATGTTGAGGAAAAAAGTCATAAATTAAATATTATTAAAATAATGTTCAATTATCAAATCACTCTGAAGTAAATGAAAATTTTTGGCAATCCATTGCGAAAGCACCATGTTATGACAAGTTCAGATACACCTCTTTTAGATTCCCATTATAACACTAAAACTAGGACTGGCAGACAGACAGCTGATTACTAGGCTCTAAAGATAAGACCAATAGAACAATCATGAAATCAGTTGGAGGCTTCACTAGGATTTATTGGCATAAAATAAAATAAACAATATTGCTCACTTTTATGCATTGGAGGCTATAAATAAACTCTATAACTCCCAGAAACTATGCTTCAGTTGCATGCCTCTTGACTACTGCCTTCTAAAGAAAATAGGGTGCTTTTTTCACTTTCTCCTTCTACTATGTATCTTTTTCTCTATATTTATTTAGAGAACATAATTTCTAGAAAATAAGTAGATTAAAAGGAAGGGGAAATCATAGTGCCTTATGAAAATATATTTTTACAAGGCACATACATAGAAAATATAAGAACGACTCACAGATGCATTACATATTGAAGTTTGTAATTTAGAGATCCATATATAAAACATAAAGAGTGCTTTTCTTGGTGTCATTTTTTGTAAAAACCAAGTAAATAGAATGTAATAAGATTATTCTTCAAAAAGAACAGAGCTATACTATATGAATATTGATGCTAAGAATATGGATAGGAACTGGGCATCAGTTACCAATCACACATCCAGCTTTTTTTTTTTTTAGTGTAAGTAGACATGAGGAAAAGGATTTAATATAGAAATCAGGAAAAAGTTCATAGAATTAGTTTCCATCTTAAATAGAATGTAAAAAAAAAAAAAAAAAACATGATTTTTTTTTTTAATCAGACACACAAAAAACCAGTAAGGCATAATAAAAGAATAGAAAAAGGATCAAAAAAAAAATGTGAAGAAGGAGGATAGGAAAAAAAAAATTGGGAAGTATTTCCAAAAAACTAATAGGTAATTAGCTTTGAAAAGAAAAGACAAGGAGTTGGGTTAGATCATATATGTAAAAGAGGACAGAGAATGAAAGCCGAATATTTATATAAGTGTTTAAGATGTAGAACCAGATCATTTTTAAAAGGAGCAAATATAAGACATAATTAATAATAATGATACTAGTACTAATGAACTGTGCCAAAACAAAAAGTAATGGAGGTTAGCCCAAGTGCTTTTAGTAGATGAGTAGGTTAAAAGAAAACCCTGTGGTACATTTACACAATGAAATACTATGCAGCTGTAAAAAACAAGGATCTCTTACCCTTGACACAGCATGGAGGGACCTGGAGAATATTATGCTAAGCAAGATAAGCCAGTCAGAGAAAGACAAGTACCACATGATCTAACTCATATGTGGAATCTAATGAACAAAATAGATCCAGAGACATGGAAGCATGGAACAGCCTAAGGGATCTAAGAGGAAGGGAGACAAGAAGAGATTAACCAAAGACCTTATATGCATACTAGAGGCCCAGGGCACGAATCCGTGCATGGTGGGATCCGGCTGGCCCGGCCCCAATTGGCAGATCGGGGCCGGGTCTGACAGGAGGAGGAGATAGCAGGAGGTTGGCTGGCTGGCCTGCCCCAATTGGGCCGATCAGGACTGGGCTGGCTGGGGGGAGGGGCTGCGGGCAATTGGCCAGTGGGCCTGCCCCTGATTGGGGTGAGGGGCCCAATTGGGGGCAGGACTGGCCATGGGGAGGAGCTGTGGGCTGGCCAACCTTGCACCTAAATGGGGGGAGGGCAATTGGGGGTCAGTGACCAGGGGAGGGGCTATGGGAGGTTGGCTAGCCAGACCCACTCCTGAATGGTGAGGGGGAGCTGATTAGGGGCAGAGCTGGCTGGGTAAAGGGGCCATGAGCTGATAGGGTGGTGGGGGTTGATCAGGGGTGAGGTCAGCCATGGGGAGGGGCTGTGGGCAGTAGGCCAGCTGGCCCTACCTCTGAATGGGGTGGGGGGGGGCTGATCAGGGGCTGAACTGATTTGGGGGAGGGGCCATGGGCCCATTGGGTGGTGGGGGCCCATCGGGGGTGTGGCTGGCCAGAGGAGGGGCCACAGGTGGTTGGTCGGCCAACCCTGCCCCTGATTGGAGGGGGGCTGATCTAGTGTGGGGTCGGGCAGGGGGAGGGGCTTCAGGTGGTTGGCTGGCCGGCCCTGCCCCTGATTGGGGGGTGGGGCCAATCTGTGGTGGGGCTGGTGCAGGGGAGGGAATGCAGGAGGTTGGCTGGCTGGCCCCGCCACCTATTGGGATGGGGGAGTGATCAGGAGCAGGGTTGGCCAGCCACCCCACCCTCAATCGGGGTGGGAGAGGCCAATCAGGGGTGGGGGAAGGGACCATGGGAGGTTGGCCAGCTGTCCCCACCTCCTGATCCAACCGGTTCGCTGGCCTCAGTGGGCATCATAGTGACCTGTTGTTATGGTTGTTACGACATTCTGGTTATTGGCTTTTTATATATATAGCTATGCATAACCCATACAGTAGGCCTGGGAGAGGGGTATAAGGAGAAGGGGTCAAAGGGGGGGAAAAGGGTTTTATGTAATACTTTGAACAATAAATTTGGAGAATTTCACCCTTTCAAGATCTTCTGCAAGACAGAACTAGCTTAAGTAGCTACCTAAGGGGTCTCATGTTTTTATTACACAGCATAGGAAATACTCTCATTTTATCACTTTTCTCTAAGTTAACCTCTCACTTTACAGAGTTATTAAATATTGTGCTTCAGTCAGGAGTAAAAATAATCAAATAAGGACACTCTATCCTAGAAGTCACAGTCGTTTGTATATTTAAATTCAAGTTTTAGATAATTGTCCTTAACAAATTAAATCCAAACTGTAAAGCTAAAATTTACAAGTTGCTGACTGATTCGCTTCCGGCCTAACTCTCTGACCTCATTTCATATAATTCTCTCACTCACTGAGTCTAAGTCACAGTGCCAATGTTTTGGTTTGTTGTTGACAATAGGCAGTTCATTCCCACTCAGGTTCTTTTCCAATGCTCAGCCCTTGGGCACCCTTGCCGTGTGTGCCTTAATGCTACTTCTCCAGAACATCTATCCCTCATCACCCATCCAAGTAACTCTCCCCTCACCCTGGTACTTTTCTATGTTATTTTCCAACTATTACTTGGCTTGATTTTCTTCATGGTAGTTATACTACCTGACATCATCATATTATATTTTTATGTATTTGGTGCCTTACCTTCAATACTAATATATAAACTTGATGACAGTAAGCAACTGGTGTCTGTCCTATTCATTAATATTCCTCAGCACATGCTATATTTGCAGCACTTATAATGCTGTCTGGCCCTTAGCAGGTATTTACTAAATAAAAAAAATACATGTCAATAAATAAAGAAATATGCAAACAATCTCTAGCATCAGTAACAACCTATAAGTAATATACCCCAAGTACTCAGGTTTAAAATCACTAAAATATTAAAATAATGTTAATTACAGTATAATACTTTTGTCAGAAGATTATTGGCAGATTAAATGAGACAAAGATCACAAGTGATTTAGTATAGAATCTGATAGACTAGCATGTAGAATGTGCTCCATGAAGGTTTATTATTGTCAGTTTATTTTTCTAACAAACTGTGTGTTAAGAAATTACTAAAGTATTAGGATTGAAAAAGTTTAATGTATGCAAAATAAATTAGAAAGAAAATATTAGCACATTTAATTATGTATAAGAAATTATCATGATGAAAGTCCACAGTTTTTAAATAACATTAATAATTTATGGCAAAGTTCATATTTGCAAATCTTTATGTTATATAAAACTTAAATTCATCTCAGTAACTTAACACTTTGGCATTCTTACTAATGATGAGGAGCGTTAGAGTATTATTATATATCTTACCCAAAATGAGCTCAATAAAGTATGTATGGTCCCCATTTTTTTTTTTCAGTTTAAAATTAAGCATGTCCTTCAGCATCACCTAATAATTATTTATTACATTAAATGATAAAGGGTCTTATAACAATAACTTCTTAGAGAAATAAAATTATAAATCAAAGCACAGGAAATGATCACACAAAACACTGATCGCTAAATGGACTTTATTTTTAAAAGGTACTTAAACTTGCATTTTAAATCTTGAAGATTACTACTTTATATTGCTAATTCAGACATGTTGTACAAGCTTAAAATGAATCAAAATGTGTGTAGCTATATATGCATGAGTTACAGTAAATTTAAGCCTCAAAGGAGAAAGTTGGATTTAGGTGATTGTGCAGATTGCAATCTTAAGTAATAACTTTTTTGAATATCCATTTTCTTGTGCAAGTCATCTAATTTGCCTAGTGGAATTATAAAAGGCACAATAAAATTAAAATATTTTCCTGGAAACAGATTTTATTCAAATATAAATTTAAGTGATTAATTGCTATTCTCAGTAAATATGATGTTCCCAGAAATGTGTGTTGTCAGAGTAATTTATCCCACCCTATGGATAGTAGTGAAATGCTGATGGTCTTTGATATATGAGGCCATTTCTACTTAGTTGACATGTAGCTTGGAAGGAAATTCCACGTAGAAGTATAAACTTAGATTTCCTCAGCCTTTTGCAGAAGCAGGGACAAAAGGTTTTGTATTATACATTTCTTCAACTCACCATTATCTATTGCCCTTCTTTCTATATTAAAGTTCATGCCATCTGTTAAGTATTTAAATCTAGTTACTATCTTACATACACAACCACGACCACACTATATGACTCAGTCAACATACACACTTTTTGACTCTCTACATTACTTTGACTTAGCTGTGCTCTTGTGTGGAGGACAGCTAGGGTCACATGTCTTTTTCAAGAGATCTCCTTTGGTACATTGTGGCCCATTAAATGTTTGGAAATACAGATGAAATGGCAGTTACTTACCAATTAAGGGGTAGTTTTCATGATCAAATTTTTAGATTCTGTAAGCAGAATCCTATGGGAGCACATTTAGAGAAAAACTAATTTTATTCCCTGAAGAAGTGGGAGGTCCAGACACCAATCCAGAATCTCACAACCAGTTTCCAGCAGAATTGACGAGGACCAGAACATAGGCATCTGCTCCAAAGCCAATGCTTACTATTTCCACTATAATGTGTTACTTCAAGTATTGCCAGAAAATGGCTCACAGATAACTATGTGAGGAATTGCGATGTTACGTCATTCAGATTGGATCCGGAAATCAAATTAAGATATTTTGATGTATGTCATCAATTCCCCCAAATGATGTGAGAATATATAAATAATTAAATGCATGACCGTACAGAACATATAATTAAATGCATGACCAACAAGGCTAAGGGAGCTTGCATTTAGTAAAACAATAGGCTCTTCTGTTACTGCTATTCCCAGGCCTAAAAGAATATATGGCACAAGGTTGACACTTTAAAAGTATTCACTGCATAAACATACAAGGGAAATTTAAGAATTAATGAATTCATAGGATGGCATTCAATTCTGTTTCAGTTCTAATAATGAAAGAGTTTAGGATTTCTGTACTACTAAATCTTTGTGGCAGCCAATTTTTTTTTTTTTTTTTTTTAGTATGCTGATGTCTGATGAGTTCTTTAAAATTTACTCTTCACCAAATTTTGTAAAAGGTCAAACAAAATAATATATTCCTCATCATTAGTTATTTGAGTAGGCATTTATTACTCTTTTGTAAAACATAACTCATATATTTCCTATTCTTTTATTTAACTATACTAATGACTCTCTGAATTCTTAAAGAAAGTCCATTGACCAATAAAATAAAATTTAAAATATAAAGCTTTATATTTTCTCATCAATACAATGTTCATTTATTAATGAGGCATCAACTTTAATTCCAAAAGTTTTACTGTTGTTTTTTACTTGTTGGCATATCTACCTATGACCCATTCAGAGGATTAAATGTATGCTCACAAGTTGGGATGACCTGACATTTTGTGGCAACAAAATGAAAGCATCTTCTGGTCTTCTACAAAAACAAATAGTTCATCTAGCTCCAAGGGGCAATTCATTCAGGATGCCTCTACTGCACATCTTCAAAAGAAAGACTGAGATTGTAAAAGGTCTAGACAGGATGGAGAGAGGTGAGGGGCATGCACAAAAGACTGAGTGAGAATAAGACAAGCACATTAACAAACTAACAAACCAACAAAGGCAAAGAAAACCTCACAGAAACCCACTGAGGAGAGTAACTCATTTAACCAAACCACTTTTCATCCTGCTTTCCCACTGAGTGTCATGAGGACACCACACAGCATATGTGAGTGCAAACATAACTAAACTAAAATTAAAGACCAAACCAGAAAATAGCACACAAGGTAAGTTTATATGAACCTGAGCTCATTCATTTGTTAATTTCAGAAATATTGAGGAAGGATTTACAAGCATCAGGCTCTTGACTAGGTGCTATGGATATAAATACGATGTTGCCCTTCTCTCAACGAGCTTATAGACAAACTAGAGGCCCGGTCCATGGAATTCATGCACAGGTGGGGTCCCTAGGCCTGGCGGATGATCAGGGCCAGGCCGATCAGGGCCCGAAGGCCCCAGCAGGGTGTGGGAGAGTCGGTGACAGTGGCCAGGCTGGGTGCGGAAGGAATAGACGCCAGACGCTGACGCTGCCCTCGGCACCCCACCACCCCATGGTTCCCCATCTCCCCCCTTCCTTCCCTCAGTGCTGTGCTGCCACCAGGGGCCTGCCTGCAGGGGGAGTGATGCGGGAAGGGGTCAGGGGAGGTTTTGATCCCCAGTTTGGAACATGCAGGAGACAGCCAATCAATGATTCTCTATCATCATTGATGCTTCTATCTCTATTTCCTTCTCCCAAATCAATCAAATATATATTTTTAAAATGCAAGGTTTTTAGAGGAAGAAAGGTAGGACAAGGGAGTTATTAACAGGGGGGCATTTGAGATCTTGCTCTCATTTCAGATAGGATAACATAAGGTGGTCCTCAGGGGGTGACAGGTGAGGAGTGGCAGTGGGTGGAGCAGGGCACTGGGGGCTGAGGAACACGCTGTAATGGCTGGCAACGTCTGTGACAGTGACACTGAGCCTGTGTTGGGGCCATTACTGGGATCATTCATCCCCGAGAGGTTTTGATTCCAGATGGGAGGAGACACACGGAGATCAGCAGGCCTTTCTTAGCCTAGAAGGTGATGCGGGCAGCAGGAGTGGGCTGCCCTGCTTCCCTACAAATGTAAACAGGCAGTGTAACTGCACATGGATGTCAGTCACACAGTAAAATCAATGCCCAGCCAGCGCTGATGCTATGTCCTGCCACTCTCTGGCTGTGCTGTGGCGCTGTTGGCTGGGGGGCTGAAGCCATGTCCCCAAGTGCAGGTAGTATGCGAAGGGGCGGGCAGGAGGACAGAAGCTGGAAGCCAAAGCTGAGGCGGCCCAGCAGCTCTATGTCCGCCATGGAGCTGGACGGGGAGCAGCTTTCAGCGCGACTGGCTTTGGAGTTGGAGGGGCTGTGCTTCCTGCACGTCACCAGTGAGTCCCTGTGAGCCCGTGGCACGCCAGCCGGGCCAGAAGGGGCCTGGGGAGGCCTTTCCCTCCTGAAGCCGTTCTTCTCAGGGTGGCAGTGTCGGCCGCTTTTTTTTTTTTTAATTGGAAAGCAAGCTCTGGGCTTGGGGTTCCTGGGATCTTTGGGCCATAGCATGTGCCTCCAGGCCTCACTGCGCCCCCCTCCCTCCTCCTGTGTTGAATATATGGCCCCTGGTCGTCAGTGCGCATCATAGTGACTGGTCAATTGGTTGTCCTGGTTGTTCCGCCATTATGGTCTCTGGGCTTTTATTATATAGGATAGGAGAGAGTAAACCAACCATTTATACCACAAGGCGGTAAGTCCCATCAAAGAGGAACAAACAGGATTCTGAAGGAGCCCATTTACTCAGAGCTGGAGAATGAGGGGGAGCAGCATAATATAAAGGGTTTCTCAGATGTTCTAATTGGATACTATAGAAGTGGCCATTAGCTGGTATAAACTCAAGTGATGGGAACTGCATGTTGGAAAGGCACGAAAGAGAGGGAAACAGGATGACATTTTTGAGGACTGTAAGTACCAAGCATGGTATGGCTGGATCAAATAATATAGGCTTGCCCATATAATTATGAACTATTATATAGATGAAGATTTAGGTAAGCAGGACTCAACTAAGAAAGGCCTTGTTTACTAATCTCAGAAGTGTGAGTCATTCTAGTAAGCAGTGGGGAACCATTCAAAGATTGAAAGCAGATCGTTTGCAATGATCACTCATTTCAAGACAGTTTCCCACAAAGGATTGATGGAGACAAGACAGGAGGCAGGAAGAAATATTGGTTTGCTTGACTAAAGAATAAGCTCATTTTTATGATGTAAGCATGATTTGCCTTCTTAAAAAGTAATCATCTGTCACATTAAATTAATTTTGTCAATTTGTTTTTTATGGCTTTATAGTTTTGTTTCATTTAATATGTAAATTACATTGTTTTATGTTTCCCAACTGTCTTTCATTCAGTGCCTTACACACATACACACACACACACACACGTAGGTTAAAAATTAATACCTGAAAATTTTACATGCAGTGTAACTGCACATGGACGTCAGTCACACAGCCAAATCAATGCCAAGCCAGCGCTTAAAAAGATACAATATCAGTCAGAGAAAGACAAGTATCACATGATCTTACTGATATGTGGAATCTAACAAACAAAATAGGTCCCAAAGCATGGAAGCATAAAATAGACTATCGAATCCTCAGAGGGAAGGCAAGGGTGGGTGGGAAGAGATCAACCAAAGAACTTGTATGCA
Source organism: Myotis yumanensis (assembly GCF_028538775.1). Lineage (NCBI taxonomy): Eukaryota > Metazoa > Chordata > Mammalia > Chiroptera > Vespertilionidae > Myotis > Myotis yumanensis. The sequence goes on from NW_027223753.1 coordinate 182,133,766, forward strand.
TATATGCATAACCCATGGACATAGACAATAGTATGGTGAAGGCCTGGGGCTTGGGGTGTGGGAGGGCTATAAGAGGTCAATGGGGAGAGGGGAGAAGGGTACATATGTAATAGTTTCCACAATAAAGATTAAAGAATAAAAAATATATTTTCTATCAACATATTAATTCAAATAAATGTAGCAATATGATTACACATGTTCAGAAATCATAGGATACATATTAGGTATATTTAAGTAAGAAAGAGAAACATATTTGCATATTTCAATTAGGTTTTTTAATATCTGCCACCAAATAAACTACATTATCAAATGATATGCTTTAAATACTCAATTTTCTACTAGGGCCTTTATACTTAGAATGTCATAAACTATAACAAGAAATAGCTACAATAGCTATGCCCTAAAAAAGTGTTACACATAATGTATTTTTGCTCCAAGTCAAACCAGTTCAATCTCAGAATGAGATATGTATAAGATATAGTTCTTTACTTATGTATTTGTAAATGTACATATTCTATTTTTAAATATAAATCGTCTATAAAATTGATTCCTTTATTATGATAATTAAAAAATAACTAGCACTGTGAGGAAATATTTTTAAGAAAGAAACCAAATATGCATCTGACTGGTACAGGATTCATTGGTCCACAATTTAAAGAAAACTTTTCATCTTTTTCCTAGAATATATAGAACATTTTAATGCTGGTACACAGAGGTGGCTACTCAGAGCAATGGAGGATTTCTGACATTTTAGGTTCCCAAAGTTTGTATTGAGACATCAGTAACTTTTACAAATATGTTTCCGTTTTGACCTACTGGTGTTGACTTGGCATTTTAGCTGGGAAGTTCCATCTTAAGGGACACTGAAGAGCTGAGAAAGGTTGTCATGCCAGGAAGCTGCTGACTTTAAAAAATGGGCCAATATGTTGAATACAAGAAAGTTGGTGTGTCCGACTCTGAGTTGATAAAATTGCACATGCCTCTAGCAGATGTGTCAAGCACTAAGAGGACAATAATTTTCCATTTAAATGCCAACTGCCTGATTGATAACAGCTATTTGGAGAACCTTGTTGAAAAACACTCTAAGGTTTTGTCTAGGTCCAGGCAGAAATAATGCTGGGTTGACTAACGACATCTACAAAAGGTGTGGTAGGAGAGAGTAGCATTATTAGCTGACCTAGACCATGAGGTTGATTGTACAACATGAATATATACTTTGCAACCCTTTCTTTAAAAGCATTTTGGATTTGAAAAGCAGGCTTTACATTTGTTATATTGGTTTTTTTTTTTTAATACTAGTAGCCCTGCACATGAATCCCTGCGCCAGTAGGTCACTGCCGCCCTACTGTAGCTCCCCCCACCCCCCTCCCCTCCCCTCCCTCATAGCTTGCTGCCCTGCCCCTTCCTGTAGCTCTCCACAGCTTGCTTGTTTGTTTGTTTTTTAATTTTGTTTTATTGCTAAAAATATTACAAAGAGTGGTACATATGTCTCCTTTTTTTTCCCCTTTGACCTTCCCCCGGCCTCCCCTACCCCCCAGTGTCTTGTGTCCATTAGTTATGCTTATATGCATGCATACAAGTCCTTTGGTTGATCTCTTACCGCCCCCCGCGCCGCCCCCCCCCCCCCCAACCCTCCCCGGCCTTCCTGCTGTAGTTTGACAGTCTGTTCGATGCTGCTACTTCACTGGCCCACCCACCCTCCTGCTGATCTGTGATCTGGTCATGAAGCGCTTGGTCCTTACGCCTCAGGGTGTAACACTAATTAGCATATTCCTCTCTTATTATATAGGATAATTTAGATGAGGAACCTATCTTAAGCTGTGGTAATTCTCTTTATCTGGCTCCATGCTTGCAATGTAGTAGCTTGTTTTTATTGTTTTATCTCTTCCTATTGCTCAAGTAATCTCTAGCTTATTATATCTCCATGCAGCATTTACCTTTAGACAGAGATTAAGAAGCAACCTCAAAAGAGGACATAGGCCCTAGCTGATTTCGCTCAGTGGATAGAGCATCAGCCTGTGAACTAAAGGGTCTCAGGTTTGATTCAGGTCAAGGGCACACGCCCTTGTTGCAGCTTGATCCCCAGTAGGGGGCATGCAGGAAGCAGCCAATCAATGATTCTCTCTCATCATTGATGTTTCTCTCTCTCTCTCCTCCCTTCCTCTCTGAAATCAATCTATATATATTAAAGACATAGATTAGCTCATCCCTGGACCTAGAGATAGCTGATGCTTGTACTTTCCCTGTGAGTTCAAGATAGGAGTTTCCTCAACACAAAAGAGACCCCGAGTCCAGGGTAGATGAACCCTTGGTCTTATGTTTGCTCATGAACTCAGAAAGATGTACAGTAAGACTTTAGGAGAAAGAAATCAAATTATCCAAGAAAAAATGCAGTCCAAGAATACTGTGGAAGTAAGGCAAATTAGTCAGATTTTTTTTCCAAGTTCACCTATGTACTTTTCTCTCAAGTATTTATTTAATGCTCAGTTCACTCCCCTTTCATGTAGAGAAAGGAAAAAAATCATTTTTTCAATATTGTAAAAAATATCAGCTGCTTTATCTTTTAAAATAAAAATAGCCCTAACTGGTTTGGCTCAGTGGATAGAGCATCGACCTGCAGACTGAAGGGTCCCAGGTTTGATTCTGGTCAAGGGCATGTACCTTGGTTGTGGGCACATCCCCAGTAGGGGATGTGAAGGAGGTAGCTGATTAATGTTTCTCTCTCATTGATGTTTCTAACTCTCTATCCCTCTCCCTTCCTCTCTGTAAAAAAAAAATCAATAAAATATATTAAAAAATAAAATAATAAAACTAAAATAACTTTGCTTCTTACATGCTTGATACCTGGAACATATCATTGGCAGCACAGAATACCTTCACTATAGAGACAACTCTTTCCATGCTGGAATGTCTGCTAGGGCATTACTGTAAAGAGCCAGAGGAAACACTACAAAAAAATGGATATACTGTTTGAAAAATGGGTGAAGATATGAACAGTCTAGTCATAGTATGAGAAATATAAATGTACAATAAATTTAAACATTCCACCTTGATAGATCAAAGAAATGCCAAAGAAACCTTCTTAGAAAGATTTAAAAGATAAGAGTGTTGGGATTCAGAGAAGCAGGCCCTCTCCCACAAAGGTATAATCTTTCTGGAAGCTAATTTTTCAAAATCTACTAATGCTTGTAAGAATCGTATACTTCAATATGGAAGTTTCTTCACTGAAAATGCATCCTAAGAAAACTTTCTGCAAAGGATTTGCTTGTGATTTTCTTAGTTGCCTCATTAAAGTATCTTATTTTGAAACCAGATAGTAAAGGTTGCAAATAATGCAATATGAACTATCCACTGCTTTTCTCATGAGCGTACTCTAGCTGAGGAGGGAAGTCGAGGGATTATGGAGGATAGGGGCAATGAGTGCTTGGAAAGGATAGACACCATGAAAGTGGCAGAAGCATTGAGAATTAAGGAGCTTGGCTGGAGTGGCTCAGTGGTTGAGCTTGGATTATGAACCAGAGCTCACAGTTAGATTCCTGGTCAGATCATGTCACATATCAAGGTTACAGGCTCCATCCCCAGTGTGGGATGTGCAGGAGGCAGCCAATCAAGTATTTGCTCTCATCATTGATGTTTTTATCTCTCCCTCTCCCTTCCTTTCTGAAATCTATAATAATAAAAGCGTAATATGCTAATTAGACCGGACAGCTGAACGACCTTCTGGACAATCTTCTGGATGAAGCTAGGTCTGCGAGGGCTGAGGCAAGCCACCGCAGCTTGCGGGGGGCGGGGGGCTGAGCCCCTTGCATGAATTTCATGCATTGGGCCTCTAATCAATAATAAAGGTATATTGAGAAAAAAAAAAAAACAGTTTAAAAGAATGAAGAACAAAAGTGTCCAGGACATCGACTTCACATTATTGTTGAAGTGCAGCTCTGGAGCTATATTTGTATGCTCTTTTTTGTCTCTAATTAGTGTCTTTTTTCTTGTCAGTCACCTGGAAATCAAACTTGCCACACAGACAAGTGGCCCTCAGCTTTGTCTATGTCACAAACATCTTTAGTTATATATTTACATACCCATTGGTATATATTTACATACCAAAAGTATCGCCCATTCCAATTGAACAAACTCTCCAGCTAAAATATTTAACAAGACATATCATAGTTCTGTTTGTTAGTTTGTGGAGCAATACTTTTAGGAACATCCAGTTCAACACTTCAATCTTGTAAGTGAAGAAACAAGACTAAAGAGATAAGCTGGCTTGACTGGTTATGCAGCCTGTTGTTAGTGATATGGTCGGGACTACAGCCTGAGTGTTTAGGGAAAGTCTTAGACAAATTCCTTTTGTAAAGAGCAAAGACCTCTAACCTTCAACATAAAATTAATGCATTGCCCCGTTCTCAGAGGTTGTGAGACCATAAATAAAAAATTGTGACCCTTGTCTCTTGTACACCACAGAAGTCACATGAAGATATGTGTGCATCTTGCCCAGAACGTTAAAGAGCACATATTATAACAACGGGAACATGTGATACCCACAGAATTCTCATGAGGATCTCTCTATCCAGGAATTATACTTGCTTCATGTTTTTAGGTTGTTGTTAGAGAATAAGGAGGAACTTCTTCTACCCACTGGACCTACTTTGAAATGAATGTCATTGCTGTTCAGCATTTCTGATCCTAGGGGAAATCAGTGGGATCAGAAATAGACAGGCATCCCATGAAACTGTGACCACAGTGTGAATTCCAAGACTGGCTGTGGGTTGTAGGCAAATCCCTCTGTTACAGCTGTGCCCCACAGCCCCTATAATACCTGTCTAAAACAAGAGAGAAATTAGAACTGTTCAGAAAAGGCAGAGAAGAAGGAAGGATAAAAGCATCTCACCAAACGAGAATTAAAATTAGGATGAGCAAGGACTATAGCTTAGCACTGTTTAAGATAAAGAGAAAATAATACAGAATAATCATTTGACTGTGATCTATCTATTTGTTTCCCAAAACTTATATCTCAGTGCTTCCCAGAAGGATTCAAAACAAGAGCTATTCTCCTGGATATTTATGATGTGTTTGGGTCAATAAAGTTTGGAAAAACAATTCAAAATACAGTTAGTTCAGATGAAGCTTGGATGCTATGTATAAACCTTCTCTGAAGTTCGAGGAGTCCATGGTATTTTCATATTTTGGTTTAACCTCATCAAGTTCCATGATTTCTTTTCCTTCTTTCTAGGCACTTACAAATGTATATGAACACTTCAAAGTTCAGGGAGTTAAGTCAGGCAGGACTGCAAGTCAGAAGTGGCTCAAATACAATAAAAATGGTAAACTGGACTAAATAAACAATTCAGGTTTCTCCAGAAAGTGGAGACCACTCATTAATAACACGGTGATATGAAAATGACACTGGATGGCAGGGTATTATATTTTTCTTTCTTTTTTTTTAACGCAAGGCAGGTCTCAAATACAGTCAATAAATGTAATCACGGGCCTGGATTTCTGGCTCCTCTGGTGCATGACAACGGTTGTTTTGGGACTTAGTGCAAGAAAAAAATCTATTTGGTGGTGCTTGCTTCATTCTCCTGGTCTAATAACTGTAGGTCCCTGTGGAAATTCTTACTGAAGAAGTGTTATCCAGAAGAAAAGAAGGTAACAAAAGGTTAGTGATGCATCTCTCAATAAAAAAAAGATATAGCATTTACACAGTGTCTTTTTTTAATGTATTAAATATCACTTATCAAATGTTGTATTTTTTAATCAAGATTGCAATACCTAAGATATGTGAATCTATTAAGAGAGTAAGACTCAGACACTGAAATACTTCTTAAATCAAAGTTCTGAAAATGGTATTATGAGGTATAACTTGGTATATATAAGGCAATTGCTTCAACCCAATACTTTGAAATAAATAAGTTTATTTTAAAATATTTATTTCAGGTGTTCTTTTCTTTTTAAAAAAATATATTTTATTGATTTTTTACAGAGAGGAAGGGAGAGGAATAGAGAGTTAGAAACATCGATGAGAGAGAAACATCAATCAGCTGCCTCCTGCGCACCCCCTACTGGGGATGTGCCCGCAACCAAGGTACATGCCCTTGACCAGAATCGAACCTGGGGCCCTTCAGTCCACAGGCCAACACTCTATCTACTGAGCCAAACCAGTTAGGGCTCAGCTGTTCTTTTCTTAATATGCACTTACAAACTTATATGAACACTTCAAAGTTCAGAGACTTAAGATAGGCAGTAGCCCAAAGGAGTTAACTTCCAAAATGAAAGTCTTCCTTAACTTTCTATTTGGGGGTAAAAACTGAATTCCATTTATCCAATTTTGGGTAGGCCAACAATTTAGTGGCTGCTCCTCCCTTCAGAAGGGGATATTCCTGTAGATGACAGAGAGAAAAGCATACATCAAAAAAGCATTATTGCCAGGACCGGTTTGGCTCAGTGGATAGAGCGTCGGCCTGCGGACTGAAAGGTCCCGGGTTCGATTCCGGTCAAGGGCATGTACCTGGGTTGCGGGCACATCCCCCGTGGGAGATGTGCAGGAGGCAGCTGGTCGATGTTTCTCTCCCATCGATGTTTCTAACTATCTATCTCTCTCCCTTCCTCTCTGTAAAAAATCAATAAAATATATTTAAAAAAAAAAAAAAAAAAAAAAAAAAAAAAAAAGCATTATTAAATGCATGGTTTAATGTTCCTTAACTTGAAAATATTGACCTTCACACTAAATCAAGTCAAATCCATTTGGAAAGCATGTATTAACCTCCTACTGTGTATCAGGTGATGAGCTAAGCTTCAGTCTAAAATGGTCAAAGGTTCAGTAGTTAAATATTTTTAAACTTTTGACATAAGTAGACCTCTTCATCTACCTGAGCTTTGTCTGAGTCTCTGTAAGATAGTAAGGTTTTCATAAGAAAGAAAAGAAAAAAAAATTACATAGATTTGAAAAAAATATACTTAGAATTGACTTGAAAAATATAGAAAACCACTAAAGATACAGTTGCCACTGAAATTATCAGTAATAATGATTATATTGCTAATATTTATTAAGAGTTTATGTCTGCTACACACAATTTATCTCATTTAGTCACCACATCAACCCTTTGAGTAAGGTGCTGTTAAAAATACAATATTGCAACTAAAACACTATGTAGTACAGAGATTTTTTTACATTTAATAATGAATGGATAAATTATCCTCATTTTAAAAAAGAGAAAAATGACTCAGTGGTCTCTCTCTGTCAAAGTCACCTGACTAGCAAGTCTTCAAGCTTTAACGTAGTGTGGTAAACACCATGATGCAAACATGCACACAACCATATGGTCATACAGAGAAAGACCCTCTAACCTAGACTGGGAGGAGGAGAAAGTTATAAAGAGGATATTACTTCCCAAATCGAGGAATCTGTGCATTTATCACACTGTGTTCTGATAGTCTACTGATATGTCATCCTTCCTAATTAAACTGTCAGTCCCCTGAAGGCACCAATATGTCTTAATCCATCTTTATTTTTCTGGTGTCTTGGATCATATCTTGTACAGTGTAGGTAATAAATAAGAGTTTGTTGACTGAATAAATGACCAAAGAGAGTGTGTCTTCGATTAACTAATAGATCACATCTGTCCTGGAAAGTAGTCTATTCTAGGGAGTGTTTTCTTACAACTTTACTGAAGATAAACTACATTGCATCACCATTGTGTCTTACTCTGTGCACATAAGGTCATAAGAAATATTCATCTTCGTATTATGTGTAATTGCCTAGGAAGATGGTCATGAAAGGAAGATATTTGTCAGATATATGGGTTGTATGTTATGATTTGACTGCAAGATTCCATTGCTATTCATCAACACACAAAATTTACCCCATCTATGCAGAGTTGTTTACTGAATACAGCAAGATTGATTTTAGCCATTTTGGCAGGTGAAAATTAAAACCATGCATGCTTTGTTCCAATGCTTGGTAATATGCAAAGTAAAAAAAAAAAAGAACTAGAACAGAAACTGTTCACATATTTCTTAGGAGTCAGGGGTCAAGGATTGATTCAAACTGCCATTTCGTTGCCCATAAAATATAGTATAACACAGAAAAGTTTGGTATGAGGCTAATAGGTATTATTATTGTGTAACTTACAATATATAGAAACAGTGACCTGTTTTTTTAGAGATGGGTTTAGGAGTGATTATCATGATGGTCAACCAAAGATTATGCAGAAATCAGTAATTTATACCAGACAAGATTCAGTGGAGGAGGCATCTGAGGTTCATTCTTGATCTTTGCAGAATTTCATCCCAGGCATGTAGTCATCTTAAATTTTTAACTCACAAAAATGAAACAGTTTCCTATAGATTCAGGGCTATTGTTTGGATCTGGGACTCCCTAAGGGAACACACCCTTAATATAATACCCTCTCTTTCAATTACTCTCTTTCAATTTGCCAAAGGAAAGCTACTGAGAAATCTGGCTGCATTTATCTACAGTATGGCACTTTGTGAGAATGAACATCTCTTCAGTGCTTGATGAAAGAGATGAATGAGAACCTTACAATACAGATCTCAAGGCTATGGAAGCATTAGATAATACTACTAACAGTTTATAGATGTGTTCACAAATCTAGTTTCTGTTTCTTAACACATTGAGCAAAACACAATGGATCTCAAAGAGTTATCATAGTTTATTGTTTGTTTGTTTTTGTAAAATGTCTAACAGCTTTTAGTAAGAACCAAAGTAAAATGGAGTTAATAACACCAAATGTACACTATTTTTTTTTCTTTTCATCAGGAATAGCTAAGAACATACTGCCTGTCTACTTCTTGGGTATCTTAAAAAATAGCTTTAGAATTCTACCCTAATAACTTCCCTGCATATATGTAAATGAAGGCACTGTACAGAAAGACAAATTGAGGGATATTTTACAGAAGAATCAGCTTATACCAGCCGTGGGCAAACTACGGCCCACGGGCCGGATCCGGCCCGTTTGAAATGAATAAAACTAAAAAACAAAAAGACCATACCCTTTTATGTAATGATGTTTATTTTGAATTTATATTAGTTCACACAAACACTCCATCCATGCTTTTGTTCCGGCCCTCCGGTCCAGTTTAAGAACCCATTGTGGCCCTCACGTCAAAAAGTTTGTCCACCCCTGGCTTATACTCTTAAAAATCTCAAGCTCATGAGAAAACAAAGACATTTTTAAAAGGCTGACATTCCCCTCCAAAAGGTTATTTGCAATGGAGAGTTAGCTATAAAAGAGGTTTTTAGGACAGTTGTCAAAATTTGAATATGGTCAGTGGGTTGGAACAGGAGTATTGTATCCATATGAAACTTACTCATTTTAATCACTGAACTGTGGTTATATAAAATAATGTCCTTGATTTTAGTAAATACACACTGAAATATGTAGGATAAAATGCTGAAATTTTTAACTTACTTTGAGATTAAGGCAATTAACTCTCAAATAATTCACAGAAAATGTATGCCTGAAATAATGTATAGGGTGTTTTTGTGATATCATTGCCAACTCTGGTGAATTGAAAATTATATTTAAAAACTTTAAGAGACAAATTTATAGCAGAAAAGTTGTAAATAGTAGTTCTCAAAAATTATAGTGATTAAGGTAATATTTTTATATTTCATGTTAATTAGCCACTAATAAAATGAGAAGTAAGCTAATTTATTTGATACTTTCACTGGAACAAATCTAAGACAGTAGATGTTCTTATTCCCATATTAAAAACGGAGAAACTTGGAAACAGAACTACTTTGATCCATTAGTTTGAAAGACTATGATTTGCAGTCCCTTTCAAGGTAACTACACCACACACTGTGCAAATTGCCCTCCTTTATGTCTGGAAGGCAAGCCTGTGGTTTGTCCTGTACTCACCAACCAGCTGTCAATCTGTAAGAATTTGGGTGGCTGCAGATCAGTAAACACCTCTATAATTTAGAATCAGTCTTCTAAGCTGTCTTGTCTCTTTTTCATAGCATGTTATTGGTTTTTATTCCAAAGCTGAGCTAGCTCTTCCAGGCATGATCGATAATGCAGGTGCACAGTTTTAGCAAAGAAGCAATAGGAAACCCTGTTGGTTGATGTTGCATCACAAAGAGGAGTGGGGGGGGAATCAATGTAAGACAATAGAATTGAGAAAATCATTAGGTAAATAAATTTTATATTCATGCTTTTGAGAATTACATCAAAGAGTACATATTTTATTTGAAAATGTGTAGGTGTTCTGTGGGGAGAGAAAGCAAGAGCAAAGGAGTGTTTAGAAATTCATATTTTCAAAATTCTTATTTTATGAGAATATAGGTCTTATCTTCTAAATTTAGAATAATTTTCTTTATTTAATAGTACCTAATTTGTCTTTGACTTTGTGTGTGTGGGGAGAGATGATGTGAGAGAATAAAGTTATCTAGGTTAACACCTTTTATTAAAGGTTATTACATTCTATTAAGTAATCTCCAAAGTTGAATGCAACTCAGTGGTTATATAAGATGCTCCATTAGATTCTGGCTAAAAAAATAAAATAAAAAATAAATAATCAAACTGGTAGAGTTTGTGTTTATATAATAGTTTAGTACAATAGTAAAAAAAATACTCTTATAGGAATTACACATTAATGTAATAGAATATAATATCTTTTTAAAATATATTTTATTGATTTTTTTTTTACAGAGAGGAAGGGAGAGGGATAGAGAGTTAGAAACATTGATCAGCTGCCTCCTGCACACCCCCTACTGGGGATGTGCCCACAACCAAGGTACATGCCCTTGACTGGAATTAAACCTGGGACCCTTCAGTCCACAGGCCGACACTCTATCCATGGAGCCAAACCGGTCAGGGCTAAAATATACTATTTTTATTTATTTATTTATTTAAGTTAATAAATATACATATACTGAGGATACTTGGTCAAATATTTTTAAACAAATGGTATAATCACAAAAGCAGTGTGGAGATCACAGTTTTAGTGTTTCTAAGTAGTGTTAAGGGGAAATAAAAGACACTAAAAATTAAATATGTAAGTTTAAATGTTATATGTGATGAGGTGATTGATTCTTTCATTGAGAAAGTGCCCATTGATTCATATAGAAGTAACAAAGTGTGGTAGCTAAAAACACTATGTTCTGGGTTCGGAATACATGGGTTCAATGACAGATCTGTCACTTAGAAAGTGTCTTCTTGGACAAGTTCATTAAAAACTCTGCAGACCTCAGTTTCCTCATTTGTAGGTAAATGCCATTCATTTAAACTTATGCAAAAAGGAATGAACCTGACTGATTTCTTCTCCTACCCGTAAAAATGGATTTCATAACCATTGCAGACACACAAAAATGACAGTATGTTTTACTCAGATAATTTTCTACATTATTCCTATCTACTTTATTTGATGTTATCACTATTATTGGTGCAACATGAACTGTTTATTAATGGGTTGGTTATTTTCTAGGGTAACTGTATGTCCTTTATTGTAGACTCTACTTCTAAATCACAAGATCAGGTATTTGCTGTTGATAGAATTTCAAAGATATACTCCTTAACTTATTGATAGTTTTAATGCTGCATTCTAATCACAGATTATTCTTTAAAAAAATATAACCTTTCTGCCCTCATGCTTATTCTATTTTATTTATGCTTAATAATAGTTTTCATCACTGTGTGCATTAGGAAAATTATCCTAGAACTATAAACACACTAAATGAAATGCTGCAAGAGACAGATTGTCAATATTTTAATGAAAGATACTGTTGACCATAAGCTAATTAGAGTAAGAACATTTTAAGCATAATACAGGAACTATGAAATATAAATTACTGAAATAAAGATAGTGTGCTAGTTGAAATTTTACTAGGCTATATTAGGTATTTTTTAAAATATATTTTTATTGACTTCAGAGAGAAAGGGAGAGGGAGAGAGAGATAGAAACATCAATGATGAGAGAGAATCATTGATTGGCTGCCTCCTGCAGGACCTCCACTGGGGATCGAGCCTGCAACTTCGGCATATGCCCTGACCAGAAATCGAACCTATGACCTCTTGGTTCCTTAGTCAACGCTCAACCTCTGAGCTACAACCTGCTGGGAGATATATTAGGTATTTTTACACTGACTTCAAGATAATATGGGTTGCATTTGTGTCAAAGGAATTTCATTTTATTTTTTTAAATCCTCTAATTACTGACAAAGACCACACTTGGTAGAGCTAATATTTAGGTCCAAAAAGATATAGATACTAGGTCCTTTCTAACATCCAGAGTGAAGGGTAACCTGAGGAAGTGAATGAATTTTTATCTATTTATATTAGTATAAATAAGATAACTATGACTAAAACTTTGTATTGTATCTTGAGAATGTGATTCTAGAACAGCCGTGGGCAACCTATGGCCTGCGGGCTGGATCCGGCCCATTTGAAATGAAAAAAACTAAAAAAAAAAAAAAAAGACCGTACCCTTTTATGTAATGATGTTTACTTTGAATTTATATTAGTCCACACAAACACTCTATCCATGCTTTTGTTCCGGCCCTCCGGTCCAGTTTAAGAACCCATTGTGGCCCTCGAGTCAAAAAGTTTGCCCACCCCTGTTCTAGAATGTACTAAGTCTTAGGCTGGTAACTGAACTTTAAAATATAGGAGGCTAGGAGAAGGGCTATGGAGGGCCCAGCGGTCAGGTTAGAGAGCAGGCTTTGCTTGTCAGGATCATAGTCTGTGATATCAAATACTGGCTCTAGGGAAAAACAAACTGTTTCCTACAAAACAAAAGGAAGAATATATTTGTCTGAAGCTAAAGTCTAAAGGCTTTAACTGAATTCTAAAAAAGAATGAAACCTTTGATATTTAATGGTAAACTCAGACCTATATAGAAAGCAGAACAGAAGTGGTTACTAATCATTCTTAGTAACTCTCAAGTTAGTAGGGTATTGAGGAAATAGACATTGGGTTCAGAGTTTTTTATGCCAAAATATAGAATATGAAACACACAAAAATCATAACTTTTACATAAGACATGGGAATATGTGAGTAATGGGTGATAAAACAAATAGCCATTTATGGAAAATTTTTTGGCCATAAAAAGGAATGTAGCACTGATACATGCCACCACAAGAAATCTTGAAAATATTATATTAAGTGAAAGAAACTAGTTATATTATTTATATATATATTATATTATTTGATTTATAAAACATGTCAGAAATAGAGAAATCAATAGAATTAGAAAGTAAGTGGTTGCTAGGTAGCCTTGCCTGCCCTTGCTCCTAAAATGTTGTTTTTCATCCTAAATGACCTCATGTTTACCTCAATTGTGAGTTTCCTATGCAGTGCTACAAAAGCCTTTACTCTCTAAGCAGTGAGCATACTGAGTCTGTTTCATGTAATGCTGATGAATCTTCAGTGTTGAGAATCAGTTATTGATTTAATTTAATGTATAGTTTTGGATAGCTACTCTATGCCAGGCAATAGGGACACAAAGCAAGATCTTTGCCCTGTAGAATTTATATTCTAAAATAATACATAGCAAATTCTCAATAAAAATTTGTTTATTGAATGAATTAATTAATTTGAAAAAATGTTTTAAATAACTGGCAATCCATAAAAGAGTGGCTACATTTAAAATAAAATGCTAAATGGAAGTAAAAGCTTTGCCTTTTTAAATGTATACTCAGCAGGGATTATGAGATTCAATAATAATTTTGACCAATACATGGATGCCAACTCTCTTACTAAATGTATTCCATCACACAGTATTAAAAGCATCATTCTAGATTAAATTAATTATATACACAAATAGTGATAAGAAGCATTAAAATCATTAAAACGAAAGTGATATCCCAGAGGAAAAATAAAAATCTACTTGGATTATCTGCATAATTAAACTTATATTACTTCTAAAATAACAAATCATACAGAGAATGCATTCAATGCTTAGTCCTAAAGTAATCTGGAGGTACTTAGGGAACCGTACATATTCTATTAAAATTAATTATAGCACTAACTGATTTAATGCAATGTGAAGAATCAAATTATTTCATTATTTATCATGGTATAATTCTTCTTCTCACCTACAGTGAGTGCCACCAACACCCACACACAGTCTACTAAATGCATTTTGTTAAACTTTGAGGTACTCATAATTAGCCATCACCTGTACAGTAAAATAGATCAGCACACTTGAATTATTGAGTTTATTGTTTTTTAATCTTCTGCTAAGATTGGCAATTGTATTAAATAAACTAGATGGCTCTTTAAAATCTACAATATATGATTGTATGAATTCATTCAAGCTACTTTAACTTTTATGTCTTCACATTTTAAAATTACATATTTTAATTGAATTTATTGGGGTGACAATGGTTAATTATATGGATTTCAGGTGTACAATTCTATAACACATTATCTTTATATTGTATTGTGTGTTCACCACCCCAAGTCAAACTTCCTTCCACCACCATTTATCTTCCCTTTCCCCCCCGCTTTTCCCACTGGTAATCATCATATTATTATCTATGAGATTTTGTTTTTGTTGTGTTTTCTGTTGTTGTTGTTTTGCTTAATCCCTTCAGTTGGTTGTTTTTTTGTTTGTTTGTTTGTTTTTTGTTTTTTGTTTTACCCAGCCTACTACCCTCTCTCCCCTCTGATAGCTGTCAGTCTATTCTCTGTAGAATTACATATTTTTTAGAGTAGCATTTTTATCACTTTCTTCTGGAGAATACTAATAACCTACTAAATATTTTTAAAGTGGTTTTTGGTGACAGGAGAGATCACAAAAATTTAGTAAATATTAGATTTAAAAATATTTAAGTGGTCAGTTTATTGAATAAATATTCAGATTGGAAATATTCTGAAGTATTACTAATTATTAAGAAGAGGAGAAAGGAATATTTAATTCCTATTCAACTATAGTATCCTTTTTTCCCCAAACATACCACAGGTTTTTTACAAAACTCAGGTACATTACCTTTCTGCAATATTGAACATAAATCTTTTTTTTTCAAATATATATTTTATTGATTTTTTACAGAGAGGAGAGGGATAGAGAGTTAGAAACATCAATGAGAGAGAAACATCGATCAGCTGCCTCCTGCACACCCCCTACTGGGGATGTGCCCACAACCAAGGTACATGCCCTTGACCAGAATCGAACCTGGGACCCTTCAGTCCGCAGGCCGATGGTCTATCCACTGAGCCAAACCAGTTAGGGCAAACATAAATCTTTTATAATATTAATTCTCTGTAGATTACAATAAATTTAAGCTTCAAGGTTTTATGATTTAGACCAGAAGTTATCTAAATTGTTCTGTAAAGGCAGATAGTACATATTCATGTGGGACATATGGTCTCTGGTACAACTATCCAATTCAGTTGTTGCATCATGAAAGCAGTCAGAGACGATAAGTAAATAAGGGCATGGTTATGTTCAAATAAAACATTTTCAAAAGCAAGCAATGGGCATGTTTGCCAATTTCTGTTTTAGAGAGGGGAAATTGATTTCACAATAAAAGAGAAGTTTAGAGCTGTTATGAGAAACTACATTACACTATATGCTGATGGCTAAGTATACGTTAATTTTGGTTGTGTTCAATTCTGATTTCTGGCCTTAAAATATATTTTTAAATCTATCAATCTTAATTTTGTAGTGTTTTGCTCAAATACTATACTTTCTTATAGACATGGATCACTGTGTTGCTGGACTATTATTCATTTCTGAATTAGCAAAAAAACAGTTGGCAAAGTTCTATGTTAAATGTTAATATAGTCTAAGTTTGATGTACACTAGCTATACAGATTCGCTTTATGTTCGCAAAACATTGTATTTATAAAGAAGATACTTGTCTACAAGTGTTCATTTCACAAGCATGAGGATTTTTGCCCTAGATCACCTAGCATGTGTTTACCCTTCAAAATGTTCCATTTTTAAAGTACGAAATAATGTCATATGGTCTTATGTACCATTTGAAAAGGTTTCTTCACGTTGACTTCATGTATTTATCTATTTTTATCTAGGACCATTTCCTTGAAACATTTTCAGCTTTTATCCAAACAGCATGTTTTATCTGGGAAGGTGGGAAAACATAACAGTACTTCAGTTTTCTAAGGCGCTCCCCTCCTAAGGTACCGATATCCTAAATGAAGAGCTTCCATTGAAAGCCTGTAAGATTCTATCTGAAAGAGGACAGGACACAGCAGTTAGCCCCAAATACGGACAAGTGAGCAGTGTGGTACTAAGTGGGTTAACAGGAAAACCAGGGCACTGAGTATCATCCTTCAAAATAGGGCAATCACAGCACACTGAGAGGTGGCATCAACATTCTGACAATGGGCTGTTGCTGCCAGTGCCTGCTGGTCTCACTGTCCCAAATCTGCTGTCAGCTAATGCTCCACAAATAAGACATCTCAAACAGAAACTTATACTCTGCTCTTCTTTGAGTGTTATTGACATAAATTTCACAAATCAATTACCTTTTATGTTAAAAAATTCTAATAATTTAAATTAGACCTTTTATATTTCGGAAAGCTCTTGTTTAAGAGAATTAAAACACTATCTATATTACTTAAAGCTCTAGAATGTTATCCTTAGAGACATTCCGCAAGCATACCAAGAAATTAAAATATATTTTGTATTTTAAAAAGCACTCATACACACTGATTAAACTAGTTATTAAACATTAGTACCTTTGGTTATTTTAGAAGATAAGTATAAAGATTCACATAGTTGAGAAATTGTCAAATGCAGAAAATATTTTTAGAAAATAAAAACATTTGAAATCTATTTGTTACTACATTTATTTATAAGGGAGAACTGTATCTTGCATCTCTCTGCATTTTATATCCAAATAAAATGTGAATTGTAAAATAGGACTATAAAAATATTAAGCATATAATAATAGATACTAAATTATATTGACCTAAAGTATAAGATGTAAAGTACTTCAATTCTACAATAAAACATGTTTTTAAGTTGTTTAGTATAAAATCTACTGGTTATGTTAACATTATATATAATGTTATAAATAAGATATGCTATCACAATTAATGCCTTATATGGTTAAGTGTGCCATTAACTGATTCTCCATATCAATTTCCTCTCATAAATAAGAAATATCTGCATAGAAAAATGTTGAAGATTCAGAAATCAACACTGCTTAATATTTCATAATTTAACAATATTAATATGTTATTATACTCAGTTTCCTGATACAGAGTTGCTATACTCTGTAAAAGAGAAAGCATGGTAAGCAAAGAACATAACTAAAGCAGGTCTGAATAACCACAGACAATATGCATCCAGCAGTTTCATAAACAGGTAAAACTTTACACAGAAATCTATGCTATATTGTTAAAATATAGTATGATTTCTGAATACCTAGAAAGAAGGGGCTGATGTCTAAAATATAGGATGAACTCACTATCAAAGAATCTAAATGTCCTATTATTCTCCATTGCCATAAGGCTAGTCAGTTGGTAGACAGAAATGATGCTACAGATATTGTATACTGGGTATCAGCAAGAAATTTAACATTTTTTTGTCATGTGATATCTTTGCAGACAAAAATGGAAAAAAGAAATGAGACCTCAGTGAAAAAACAGAGGTGAGTAAACATATTGAGTCCTAGCACTGAAAAATGTCCAGCTGGAGAAAGACCTCTGCTGCTGTAGTTCTTACCCTGTGGAGAAAGGGTATGCATATCAGGAGCACATAAGCATACTTTCCAAAATCACACATCCTAGGGCCACTGTGTGGGGTGGATGAGGAGTATGATGATGAAAGAATAAGAAAGGATATGGACAGAGTTATTTTGCAAAACTTTTCCAAGTAAATACACAAAACCTTCCAATGACCAATGTGCTAGCTTATTATGGCATTCCACAAAGTTAAATTTCTGATCCTCTTCGATTACATCCTATATAACCTTATATAATAAAGAGGTAATATGAAATTTTATCATCACACCCTCACAAGATGGCTGCCTATGACCAGGCCAGCAGGGAGGTTAGTGAGGGATGAACAAACTACTAAACAAGCAGGCTGAGTGTGGCGACCAGGCTGGTGAGGGGTTAGTGAGGGACGACCAAATGACTGAACAAGCAGGCTGCATGGGGCAACCAGGCCAGCAGGGGGGCAGTTGGGGACAATTAGGCTGGCAGGGGGGGCAGTGAGGGGTGACTAGGCCAAGGGGGCAGTTAGGAGCAACCAGGCAGGGAGCGGGCAGTTGGGGGCAACCTGGCTGGCACTGAGGGGCAGCTAGGGGTGACATGGCCGGCAGTGAGCAGCAGCTAGGGGCAACCAGGCTGGCAGGGGGGCAGTTAGTGGTGACCCAGCAGGCAGGCAGGTGAGTGATTAGAAGCCAGCGGTCCAGGATTGTGAGAGGGTGCAGGCTGGGCTGAGGGGACCCCCATGCACGAATTTCATGCATCGGGCCTCTAGTATGCTAATAAATAACTTGGAAGAGAAATATAAAGCCCTCTGGACTACAGCCTTGATGAGGTCATGCATCAGATACACTTGTGAGGAAGATTCATAAAAATAGGGATTTAAGACCTAAGTTGTAAAGAACTGTTTCTGTAAAACATATGTATATGCAGAAAAACAAACTAAGTCAAAATTAGACAGGTAGATAAGAGGTCAAAATATGGCTAGGTTATAGTTTGGGTCAGAATTAACAATAGTAATAAAGTGTGTATAGCAGACACTCTTCCATGCACTTTATCATATGTAGTGTATATATAGCATATATATCAACTATGTTATTCCTCACATGAGCTGGGTGTTAAAGTATTCCCTTTTTACAGAGAATAAAGTTAGGTTAAAAAATCCAAGGCCATAAACTATTAGGCAGGGTCCAAAATTTAGACTTAGGCAATTGGTCCACAAAATCCACACACCTAATCAAAAGAAGTTGTCGCATTTACTTGAGTATTTAGCTTTGCCACTGTTCATGGGCCTGTTTTTAATTGGAAGAAACAAGGTGGATACTTGAAAATATGTAGCCAATAAAGAGCTTAGAGTTAACAAATGACATCATCAACAGTCAACTAATGTGGACTTGTTGAAAAGATGGATTTCAAAGTGTGAGGTTGAAAATTACTAGGATTAAATGTGAAGTCCTACATTTAGCTGCCTAGACGATATACACTTTCAGCTATGATGGAGTTACACGTACAGGATTATCTCTCCGACTTGTTCTTTTGGGATGTAATGTTGTGAAACCTGAAGTAAGAAAACAAAAAAGATGAGTCTTAAGATTGACCAAACTTTCTGCCTAGAAACACTTTCTAGGAGATAAAGGAGCATCCTAGGTGTGCTCAGCTGAAAAGCCAGATATCAGAGTTTGAGGAGACTGCGGCTGCTGGTGTGTGCAGGGCAGAGTACAGGAGAGGAGGGACTTCACACAGAAAAAGCTCAAGGTATCTACACAAAAGTCCCATTGAGATTTCAGATGTGTACTAAGCTGTGTGTGCACAGGGTGAAACTCAATAAAGCCAGATAAAGAAACATTATTAGGAAATAACAAATGGAAGGACTGCTGGTATTCATGAATAAATTTACTTCCTGCCGGTAAAAAGCACAATATACTTTAAAGAAATACCCCCCAAAAGTCCAAATGTGCAGCCATGTAACAGTCACAAGGTTTGGCCCCTAATAAAAAATACTTAAAATGTGAAGAAGCATAAAATCTAACACATAGCCAGGAAATAAATAAGAAACAAACTCCAAATGAGAAAGATGATAAAATCAATGGTGATGGAAAGAGACTCGACTTGGGGTGGTATACACAATATACAAATGATGTATTATAGAACTGTACACCTGAAACCTAAATACTTATATTAACCAATGTCTCCCCAAGAAATTCAATAAATAATAAAAAAGATATTAGTTGACAAAGACTTTTGAAATATTATAAATAAATTTAAGGATTTTAAGTTAAAATGGACAAAATCAGCAGAAATATATACATATATATAAAAGGCTAATATGCAAAGTGTCCCCTTGGAAATTCGACCAGAAGACCGGAAGTTTTCTTGCTCACTATGATGTGCACTTACCACCAGGGGGCTGTGCAGAATGAAGGAAGGTCCCTGGCCTGCAGCCTGCAGCCAAGGAAGGAAGGCCCCAGCCAGCAGCCAGAAAGCCCCGATTGGCCCTGATCGCCAACCAGGCTAATGGACACTACACCCCTACCCATGCACTAATTTCATGCACCGGGTCTCTAGTGTGTATATATATATATATATATATATATATATATATATACTAGAGGCCCAGTGCACAAAATTCATGCAAGAGTAGGCCTTCCTTCCCCTGGCTGCCAGCACTGGCTTCCCTCTGGCACCTCGGACCTGGGTTTCCCTCTGGAAGCCTAGGACCTTGGACCCAGGCTTCCCTTGCAGCACCAGCTTCATCTGGAAGGTTGTCTGGAAGAATGTCTGGTCTAATTAGCATATTATGCTTTTATTATTATAGATATATTAAAACAACTTTTTTAAAACCAAAAAAAAAAAAAAAAAAAAGCAAATATCCACCATGGAAAACTTACTGGGAGGGATTAATAACAGATTAGAAACTGCAGAAGTAATGATCAGTAAATTTAAAATCAAATTATTAGGAACAACCCAAATGACAGCAAGTTTAAAAAAAGACAGGCTAAATAAAACAAAAGACTAAAGACTCAGTGACTTGTGAAATAATATCAAGCTATCTAACATATGTAAATTTAAGTCCCAGTTTTTGTTTTGTTGTGTTTTGTTTTGAGGTAGGGAAGGAGGAAAATATTTGAATTTTTTTTAAATGTTAGAAAAATGTCCAGATTTGATGAGAAATAACTGTCTACAAATACAAAAAACTTAAGCAACACAAGTAGGATAAACACAAAGATAATTCTAGTTAGGCATGTCATAATCAAATTGCTTAAAACTAATGGTAAAGAAAAACTCTTAAAAGCTCTCTAAGGGGAAAAAAATTTATCCATACGGGAAAATAAATATAAGAAAGACTTACCAGAAACAATGTGAGCCACAGGTATATAGAATTGCACCATTAAAGAGATGAAAGACAAGTAAGAGAGGGAAAAAGGCACTGTGTAGTAAAAACATCCTTCAAAATGAAGGAAAAATAAAGCAAGAAGAAAAAAGGGGAAAACACTTAGCAATAGACTTATGCTTGTAAGAAATGTTGAAACACTTCCTTAGGCTAAAGGGAAAAGTGACCAGGTTCAAACTCAGATCCATACACACACACACATACATACACATACACATGCACACATGTAAACACACAAAAGGGGGAATGAGGAGAACTAGAATTGATAAATATGTGGGGGAAAAAAAATATATATATACCCTATATAATAAAAGGGTAATATGCAAATTGACTGAACAGCTGAATGACCAGTCGGCAGGGGGTGAGGCTAGTGAGGGGGTGGCATCAGGCCTGCCAAGGCAGGTGGCAGCAGGTGGAGGGAGGGGATGGCGATCAGGGAGTGGGGCAAATAACAATATTAAAATATTTCTTCTAATTAATTTACTTTCTGTGTGCCCGAATTTGTTCACCAGGCCACTAGTATTATATATATTACTTTTTCAACATTTTTAAAGAGAAATGGGTATATAAAATAAAAATAATAACATATTGCCTGGTCTATAGCAATTGCAGAATTAAGTATTTTATAGTAACTCAAAGGATGGGAGGAAGAAATTAAAGTATATTGTTGTAAAGTTCTTACACTATGTATGAAGTGGCTCAGTTTTACTTGAATGCAGCCTGACATAAGTTAAAAAATGTATGGTGTAAACTAGAGAGTAACCACTGGTGTGGGGAGAGGGCCACATAATAATGTATAGCTAGTAAGTTAAAAGAGGACATAAAATAAACACTAAAAGGGGAAAGAGAACAGAAAACAAATGGGGAAAAATAGAAAATATAAATGTCACAACTTGTATACCAAACATCAATATTCAGGTTAAATATAAATTAAAAATAACATATAAATAAAAAGTTAGAGGGGATAAAGAAGCAGAACCCACTATATATTATCTAGAACACACTTTAAATATAAAGACAGAGTGGTTAAAGGTAAAAGCATGGAAAAGCTGGGGTGACTATACTGATATTAGACAAAAAAGCTTCAGGACAAGAAATATTAACAGAGATATAAAAAAAGAAAATTTTGTCATGATAAAGGGGATAATTTATCAAGAAGCTATAATAGTCAAGAAGCTAAAACAGAAATATTTTAAATGTGTACACACTTAATAACAGAGCATTAAATGTATGATGCTGAAAAAATTTAAAAAGATATAAATAAATGAAGAGATTTACCAGGTTGATGAGTTGACAAACACAACATTGTTAAGATTTCACATCTTCCCAAATTACTTTATAGATTTTAAACAATCCCAGTCAAAATTATAATTGGCTCTGTTGTAGAAGTTGGCAAGTTTACACTAGAATTTATATTGAATTTTCAAAGGCGTTAAAAAATCCAACATGCTTTTGAAAGAGGAATAGAAATTTGGAGTATTAACATTTCTTGATTTCAAGACTTAGTACAAAGCCAATGTAATCACAATAGTTATATTGCAGTAAGAAAAGACAAATAGATCACTAACAGAAAGAAGTTCAGTTAATAGATTCAACTTTATATAATCAATTAATTTTTAACAATGTTGCCAAGGGGAATAAATAAAGTGAATAAAATCTTTCACCAAATCCTGTTAGGCAACTTAATGTCCACAAGGAAAGAAAACAAAAACAAATAAATTTTAACTTATACTTATTGCGCCAACAAGCCCATAAAAAGATTCTAAAATAAAATTGATTATCAGGGAATTGAAAATTAAAACTACAATGAGATACATATACTAGAATATTAAAATAAATCAAGATTGGTCATGTAGGTTTTACTGATGTGGAGTAAGGGGGCGCTCATAAATTACTAGTGGGAGTATATTATGATACAAACACTTTGAAAAGTAGATTAAAATCTATATATATAAAAGCCTAAGTGACCAGACGACTGGACAGTAGCTATGATGCACACTGATCACCAGGGGGCAGATGCTCAATGCAGGAGCTGCAGCCTGGGGTCAGTGCGCTCCCACAGTGTGAGTGCCACTTGGATGACAGACAGCCGCCAGACACCGAGCTGATGGCTGGCGAACACAGCTGTGGTAGTGCGAGCCTCTGCCATGGACACTCCCCCTGCATGCCCTAGCAGCGCTGGTGGCAGGCACAGTGGGGCCCAGATGAGTTGGAGCAGTGCAGCGTTCAGCCCAGGCTTGGGCTCCTCCCTGGCCACATGTCGTTTGACACACTACTTTGTCTGTGTGGGATCTATGCATGGACAGTGGGCTGGAGGCTGGGCTGCGGTGGCACAGAGGTCCACTGATCCCTGCAGGCCAGGCCGAGGGACCCCACCAGTGCACAAATCCGTGCACTGGTGCCTCTAGTTTTCTTATAAAGTTAAGCATGCACTTATATAACTCAGCAATCTCACATGCAAATATTTCCTAAGATAAATGAAAACCTGTGATTATAAAATGATTCATACATGAACACTCACATCAGGTTGATGCATAATAGCTCCAAGTAGGAATACTAAAAATATTAATCATCAAGAGGATGAATAAGCAACCTGTGGTATGTTGCATATACTCAGTAATGATAAAAAACAATTTAACACCATACATGTCAACACAAGTGGATTTTAAAAACACACTGTGCAAAAGAGGCCAGACACAATAAGAATATAATATGATTCCATGTATATGAAGTTCTAGACTGGATAAAATAAATCTGTAGTCTTGACATTTTGATCAGCAGTTTCCTGGTTCAGTTAGTGGTAGGATGTATAAGAAAGGAACATGAGAAAGCTTTTGGAGTGATGAAAATGTTTTATGTCTTGTTTGAGGTGGTTGTTACACAATTGTTTGCACTTATCAAAGATCAACAAATTTTACATTTAAAAATGGGTGCATATTATCATACATAAATTATACCCCAATAAATTTGATTAGAAAATAAATATAACATAGGATAATCCTAGCTTTGGTTTATTCCTTGTGAAAAAATTCAGATGGCATTGGTTGGCCGCATATTCCATTTGAACTAAGCAGTTACCAAATTAATAAAAAGATTTCTCAGTATGAGGCAGCCCGAATAGAAATTCAGTAACTGCAGAGCAAAAGTTAATTTGCCACTGTCTGCACACAAGTATAATATTATGTCCAGTTCTATGTGACATATTTTAAGAAGGCACTTCACTTAGCGAAGAGGATGATGCTCTTAATGAGGGAGGTCAAAATAATGCTCAAGGTTGCTCAAATTGCTTACAGCTTGGAAAAGAGAAAACTTGAGATCTTGCAGCTGTCCTAAAATACTTGAAGTTTATAGTGGCAAAGACTGTTTGATGCTGCATCTATTGTTCCCTACTGCTTTCTTAACAGAATCTCAATTGCACTGGGTATGGCAATCTGCCCAGGTGCAAAAATTATTTCTCTCAAATACTAAGGTCAATGAGATACAAGCAAACATTGTTAGGCAGGACTTCACAGAAAAACACTTAGAAGATCATACAAACATTATAGATAGAAGTCTTTTTTTTTCTCCCTCCAAATGGAATAATGAGGTAAAAGCTGTAGCTTGAGGCTCCATCAGCAACTATGCAGAAAAGGCAGAGACATCAGGGCTAATGTCTTTGAGACACTGAGATAATACCATGCCTTATATTAGACTTATTTTGTGAGGACCATTTGCTATTTGGACAATACATTGTTGATGTTCTTTTGTTATATGCTGGAAAATGCAAAATCCATGATATTATAGGTAGATATGACAAATGCACAGATATATTTACTTTGACTTCAGAGGCATGGTGTGAATGAGTGAGTTATAGATAAATAGACATTTGGGCAATATAAAGAAAAAATTAATAATGGAGCTCTACAGCAACTGAATGGGATTGCTGGCAATATAGTGACTCCGTTTCAACAGAATTTATAGGGTAACATGTGAGCCATATAAATGAGACCTGCCTATAAAGCAGTGGATACAAAATTATGTGAGTGAATTCCTAAGGATCATTCATTTAAACACTAAGATACCACAGCTGAGATTTTTTAGACTAATTGCATTTGCCTATTTCACCTTGTAACAGGAATTTGACCTAAGGAAGTAAAACTATTTTATCTCAGTATGGTAATATTTCCTCTAAATATTATTAGGAAACTAGAAGTAACATTTTTTTTGTGTGTGTGGATGTGGTTTTTCTAAAGGTCACATAGAACTCCCAGCTATTACAGATTCTGAAAGATGAATGATAGTCATTTTAGTAGTTATCATATTCTTTTCAAAGGACTTGTGCAGTACACAGAATGGTTTCTAAATAATGTTATCCATAATATCAGCTGGTAGTTCCTTCAGAAATCCAAATTTAGTATGAAGCTTCATTACAAATGAAGGGGAATTTTTTAAATGAAGCTAAATCCAGAAAAAAAGTAAGAAGTGAATTACCCCCAATAGCTGCACCTATTATCATTTGAAATTGTGTTAATAACGTCTAAGCCAAAATCATCCTTTGGGATACGTCATGCCACACTTTTCAAACTATCCTTCACCTTGTAACAGCAAATATGGCTCAATGATTCTCGTTATTTAATTGACAGTCATGTCAGACATGTCAATGACTCTATACATAACAGTATTAGGATATTCGGGGCAGAGAGCAAGGGTTCTCTTCTTGATTTCAGTTAAAAGGAAAGAGATTCACAAAAGCTGTCAGCCTTTCCCTTTATGTTCTGAAAGCTGCCTGAACTTGTCAGTTTGCTTGCACTGGATTTTTATTGAAATAGTGCAATAAAAATGTTATTACAGCAGTCACACATTTAAATTGTACAGGCAGTCCTCGGGTTACGTCGGACTTGATGTACGTTCTTTCATGGTTATGTAGCCATCTCCCATTGACAGTATTTATAAAAAAAAAAAAAGTTCGTCAATTTGACATATGTACATATGTGCTTTATAGATTTTTTTTATTATTTATTTACTGCATTTAAAGGTCAGGAATTATCTTTCTTTTATTTATTTTTTATTTTTTACTGTTTCACTTCATTACTGCTCTGTATGTGCTCCATGTGAGTGACGTAGGTGCTTACGTAGGTGGGTCCAACTTACAGTGAAAATCACGTTACATCGATTGTTCAGTAGGAACGGATCTCCGACATAACCCAAGAACCTACTGTATTTCTTCTGTAATAAGGTAGAAGATGTCAACAGACCATAGAATGTTGAGATGGAAAGAGTGCTTGGACATCACTAAATCCAGTACCCACATTCCACTTATGAGGAAAGCCTGAGAGGACCTTTCAGAGCCACAAGGGCAGTCAGTGGCAGGGCCAATCTAAAAATAGCATCTGACTCTACCCCAGCCACCCTGGCTCACTGGTTGAGCGTCAATCAATGAACCAGGAGGTCAGAGTTGGATTCCTGGTCAGGGCACATGCCCAGGTTGCTGGCTAGATCCTCAGTAGGGGGCATGCAGCAGGCAGCCGATCAAATGATTCTCTGTCATCATGGATGTTTCTATCTCTCTCTCCCTTCCTCTCTGAAATTAATAAAATTATATTTTTTAAAAATAGCATGTGACTCTCAGAGCCACTGGTCATCTTGTTCTTCACATGCAAATATATAAAGCTATTCTATATAATAAAATCATAATAAGCAAATTGACCAAACAGCAGAACAACCAGTTGGCAGCGGGCAGGGCCGGTGAGCAGGCAGCAGCAGGCCAGCCAAGGCATGTGCCAGCGGGTGAGTGAGGGGACAGCAATCAGCGGGGGTGGTGGTGGCAACCAGTGGTGGTGGAGGGGTGATTGGGGGGGGGGGAGCATGGCCAGCCTCTCGCCATCTGGCTTCGTCCCCTGATCGGCCCACTGGTCGCCTCCCACAGAGGGAGACCAGACTGTGGCTTAGGCCCACTCCTCATGCCTAAAGTCAGTCGGACATCCCCGGAGGACTCCTGTACTGGGAGAGGTTGCAGGACAGCCTGAGGGGCCCCCCTATAAAGTGCACGGATTTTCACGCACTGGGCCTCTAGTGTTTTATATACAATCCCCTCTTATTTACTGGAAATAATTACAAATTGTAGCCATTTTTTGTAACCTTCAGAGCATAAGGTTAGAAGCAGCAGTAGTTAATAATGACAATTCCAGTTTTATGCAGTTTATGACTCACAAATAGGATTATGAAATAAGTTTCTAATATTTCATTTTCTTATATTGGATGTTTTAAAAAGAAATTAAAACTAAAAATCACTTTATTATAATTTTATATTTAAAATAATAAGTAAGAATAATGGAAGATTTCTCCCATTATCTTTGCTCTCCTACTAACAGAGTACCCAGGTAAATGATTTCCCAGAAAAATGGATAAATTAATATTATAATAAAACATAGTTTTTCCATTTTGTTCAGGATTCACAATGAACTATTTTGGAATAGTCATTATTTTATCCTTTGTAGTCAGGCTTACTTTGTGCAGTGGCAACATGATCAGAAAAGTTGCTTTTGGATGACATGTGACATTAAATTCAACCTTAGCGACGAGCTGTGCAGCTTCACACTTGTGGTGGCTGGATTAACCCAGTTATATTTTAGAGGTTAAGGGAGACTTTACATTTATAGAACACCATCCTTCAGAGGCCAAGAGAGGGGATTTTGTTATCTCTTATGGAGGCTAAAGGATCAGTTAGTTAGTTATTACATTTTAGCACATAATCAGATAAAAGGTTTTGAAGAAAGTTGGTAGGATTTCCTAATAATGCTCTCTAAATTCTTCACTTTGATCCTCAGAAATGTCTGAACCTTAGAACTTTCATTTAGCACACCTGTCAGGTAAAATATTTCCAGCGTACCAGTTCCAGGCTCTCAGTTCTAGCAAAGAAAAGATGTGCATAGCTACTATTGTCCTTGGAAAGTGTACAAAGAACTAAACCAAAACATAATAAATTATATTTAAAATGCATTACAGCCTTATGACTGATGTTAAACATATCTTTATCTTTTATATCTCAGAAATGTTTAGACCTTCAAATTTCCTTTTTTTTTGGGGGGGGGTCTAAGAATAAAAACCATAAAACATCTTATTTTAACTTGATAAAATAAGGAAAATTCTTAAAATCTAACTTTACATAAATGTATCAGGGGAAAGAGATGGTATAGGTTGTGGATGATTTAATCTTTATAAAAACAGAATTGGGGAGCACATTACTTCTATTCTGACTCTGCCATTGACTACTGGAGTAACCTAAGACAATTTATAAAATCTCTGTGAATAGGGATGTTTTTTGTTCTATAAAATGGGAATAATAATATTTTTAAATGGGATTTTTGCAAAAATTTTTTTAAAAGTATAATAGTATCATCTGTAAGAATGCCATTTCAATATTCATTTTATATTACAGCAAGTCCTCAAACACAAGTTCTTGGAATCTGTGACTTTAAGCAAAATGACATACAAGAAAACCAATTTTACCATACACTAATCGATACAAACAAGAGTTAAGTTATTATGGAACTAAATGCCCAGTGCACAAAATCTGTGCACTCGGAAAGGGGCAGGGTTCCTCAGCCTGGCCTGCACCCTCTTGCAGTCTGGGAGCCCTCGGGGGATGTCTGACTGCTGGCCTTGGGGGAGTGGGCTGAAGCCAGCAGGTGGACATCCTTAGCACTGCCACAGAGGCAGGAGAGGCTCCCACCACCACCGCTGCACTCGCCAGCCATGAGCCCAGCTTGTGGCTAACCGGCGCTCCCCCTGTGGGAGTGCACTGACCATCAGGGGGCAGCTCCTGCATTGAGCATCTGCCCCCAGGTGGTCAGTGCGGTTCATAGCGACCGGTCATTCTGCCATTCAGTCCATTTGCATATTAGCCTTTTATTATATAGGATATTTCTGTTCACAAAAAAATCACTAAACTTCTAAATAGAGACCCAAAGCACTTCTAATATTAACCATTGAAATAAAAGTGACTTATGCATATAATTGAGAAAGGTTAATAAAAATAAGTAAGATAGCCCTAGTAGGTGTGGCTCAATTGGTTGAGCATCATCCCATGCACCAAAAGATGATTCCTGTCAAGGTACATGTTGGGATTGCAGGCTCGATCCCCAGTAGGAGGCATTCAGGAGATAGTTGATCTATGTTCTGCTCTCACATCAATGTCTCTCTCTCTCTCTCTTCCTTCCTCTCTCCAAATCAACTTTAAAAATTGTTTTAAAAATATAATATAATGATTTTCCAATCTACTTATTTCAGCCTATCCTGGCAGCTCAGGTCACAAGGTGGGAACCAGCCCTGGAAAGGATGCCCTTCTATCCCAGTGCACATCACACACCCAGTTGCTCACAAAGGACAATTGAGACACACCATTTCACCTAACATGTACATATTTGGGATGTGGGAGGAAATCAGAATACCCAGAGAAAGACTATGCGGACTTTGCGAGAACTTGCAGTTAGCACTCAGTGGTCCTAGTTGGGAATCAATATACATTTTTTTCTCATTAACTTCATAATGAAACTGGAGGCCCAATGCATGGATTTGTGCACCGGTTGGGTCTCTCGGCCTGGCCTGTGCCCTCTCACAATGCAGGACCCTTCGGGGGATGTTAGAGATCCAGTTTCAGCCTAATTCCCACAGGCCCAATCCAGATAGGAGGGAGCCCAATACCGTGCATTGAGAATCTTCCCCCTAGTAGGTCAGTGTGTGTCATAGTGATGGTCAACCAGTCACTTAGGCATATATATATATATATGTTGTTGAATGAAGTGACATTACTCAAAGATCTACTATAATATTGAAAAGCAAATCCACACAGTAACTCATCACTGAAATTAGCTCACAAATACACCTTTCCCCATGTGTTCTAGATAAAATCTAGAGTAATTTTTGCAAACATTCACTGCATAATTTTCAGACATACTTTCCTTGCTTTTTTTCTTAAAAACAGTCATAATGATATTTAATCAATTATATCATCCATCCAATTATCCAAGAATGAATTTCTGGTAGTGAATGGACTAGATCATATGAAAGGTGGTGTTATATGATGACACATATTTCTACCGAAGCAGTTTAAGAGAAAGATTATTTCATTGCACTGAAAATATCAGATTTCCATGGAGAAAATACATATCTGAAAATACATATCAGATATGCATTTCTCCATGTTATCAGATGGAATCCTAAATGATATATGTCAACAATAGTTGGTAAAAGTGTCAGTTTGATTTTTCTCCCAAGATTTCTCTTTCTTTTTTTTCCAAGCTAATGTATGACATGACCTTTGTATCTTTACACACATTTTATTGTCATAAATATTTTAATTATCATGATACACATATAAATTAACAATTTGTCCCAAAATGTAGGATACTAGACTCATCTACCATCTTACACTTGGCTCAAAAGAAGATCCTCTTTGGTTTCACAGGTGGAGATTGGGACTACATTATGTAGGGTAAGAAGTAACTGGAAGGGGTACATAGGCTTTGGGTACATCAAGCATGGATTTCAGCTGCTGCATTCCAAAATAATTTCCTTCCCGATAGGCTGTGTGTAATTTGACTCAGAGAAATATAAAAACAAAATTGAATAATAAACAAAAATTTAAAGGGCAGTGGATAACTGGAGATATAACCCCCACACCTACAACCCAAGGGAATTATACCGTTATGAGTCTTCTAATCAATTTCTCAGATCCTAGATCTGCTCCATTTCTCTTGTTGTTTCCTTTTGTCTTCTCTTCCCTTCACCCACTGTCACATTTGCATCTTTTGGTTTTCAATCTTCACCTTCAGTAGTGTTAAAATGAAACACCTCTTTTTTTTTCTTATGCATGGGAATTAAGATGTATATCTTAACAAAAAAGAGATGAGTAAGATTTTTATGATTTTCTAAGAAGAGAAGCAGGAGAGAGAGAGAGAGAGACCATTGATTTTCTTTCCCTCTCTGTTTGAATCAGAAAAGTCATTACATAGAGTGGCAAGGAAGAAGCTTGTTACTGCTGATCTAACACTCAGCCACTTTCTCTTGAAATACACTGAGCAAAACAAGATACTTATAACTACTTAAAATTACAAGGAAGTGATGAAAATGATTCGTGCCCCAAAGACTCAAGTCAAATGTTAAATCAGTCCTCAAAGCAGCTTCCTAACTGAG
This sequence comes from Myotis yumanensis, assembly GCF_028538775.1. NCBI lineage: Eukaryota > Metazoa > Chordata > Mammalia > Chiroptera > Vespertilionidae > Myotis > Myotis yumanensis. Next base: position 182,164,975 of record NW_027223753.1, read on the forward strand.
GAACTGATTTTTAATAGACAGGACATTTCCTTATGCATTATTTCCCATAGCTAGAGTTTTATTTTCTGAATATATTTGAAGGATTAGAAGCTCAAGAAAGTACTTTGAGTTGAAATTACACCAATATTCGTTTTTGCCTGAGAAACTTGTTACAGATTTTCTAGTTTATGTTGTAGCTTCTCTAATGCTCTTAATACATAGGTATCTTAAGAATAGCAGCAAATGATATGTTAATTATATGAGAAAATAAGTTAGATTTTTACAGACAAAAATAAGAATTACATAGAGATAATAAATGAGAAGAGGGAGAGAGAGACTATCCTACCTTAAAACACACACACACACACACACACACACAATAGAACAAACAAACAAATAAAAAACACTTAATAGGTACTAATTCTCCTATAGCTATGCACAGATTCCAATTATATTTTTAGTAATTTATTTTTAAATATACAGGTCACCATAAAGTCAGTACCTATTTGAAGATAAACAACAATATACATGAAACAAAGTCAACAAACATAAAATATTAATAAAAACAGAAATTGCTTTAAAATAACTGGAAAAAAACAGTTATAACTGATATTATAGGAAAACTTCTATACCCATTAAAATACATGGTATATTTAAGAAAGGATGCATCAGCATTTTTACAAAAGGAAAGTTCCTGGAAATTAAAGATATGGCAGCAGAAACAAACATTAAAAAAGTTGAGAGGCAAAGTTGAGGCATATTTTAGAAGCAGAAGCAAACAAACAGAGACGGATCATAGGAGAGAAAAGAAAAGAAGGTCAATACAAGAGATCAAATACCCAAAGGAAATGGGAGCAAAGGGAATAAGGGGAAGAATTTAATCAAATAAATATTTAAGAACATGTCCCCAAGCTAAAGGTCTTGTGTATTCAAATTGAAAACACCCACTGAGGGGTATAGGAACGTTAATGAAAAGAAGCTTTATATCAATGCACATCATCATACAGAGAAAAAATATCCTTAAAAGTCTTCTGGGATAAGAAGCGGCAAAATAGGTTATTCCATAAAAAGGATGGGTAATTATAATTGTACTGAACATTTTAATAGTAACACTGTAAATAAAAATATTAAAAATTCTTAAGGAAAATTATTTCTAACCTAAAATTTTATACTTAGGCAAATATCACCAAGTATATGGCTGAATAAAGACATTTTAAATTATACAATGCCTCAACGCTTTTACTTCCTACCCGCCATTTCTCAGAATTTACTGGAGAATATTTTCCTCTAAAATGAAGAAGTAAATAAGAAAGAACAATATGAAGAAGAAGAAGAAAAAGAAGAAGGAGAAGGAGGAGGAGGAGGAGGAGGAGAAGAAGGAGGAGGAGGAGGAGGAGAAGAAGAAGGAGAAGGAGAAGGAGAAGGAGAAGGAGAAGGAGAAGGAGAAGGAGAAGGAGAAGGAGAAGGAGAAAAGAGAGGCAAAAGAATTTAATAGTCTGTCTGTAAAAAAAAAAAAAATAATAATGAAGACAAAGAGAAAACCAGGTGTCATATACCAAAACCATATCTCCATGAGAAAATAATGGACTTGAGAAATCATCTACCATATCTGTACATATTTAGAGATTTCAAAGTTGGGTGGAAGAGTTTGGGAAAGAATTTATGACAGCTACCTTGAAAACTAAACAAATTAAGAAACAAAGCAACTGAAAAGTCACACAAGAAATTAACATAAATAGATTATACCACATGGCTGATCTGTGAACAAAGTTTTCATGGCCATAAAACAAAAACTAAATATTGATTCATTTAAAAATTGAGAAATAATAAAATGGGAAGATAGGATGTGAAGGATGCAGTGTCTTGATTGTTAGTCATGTAAAGAAGCCCAGTCATCCTCTTTTTTATTTATTTTTTGTTAATCCTCACCCAAGGATATTTTAATTTACCCCATTGGTTTTCAGAGAGAATGGAAGAGAGGGGAAGAAACAGAGAGAAAAACAGCATTGTGAGAGAGACACATCAATTGGTTGTCTCCTACACGTGCCCTGACTGAAACCAGGGATCAAACCCACAACTGAGGTACATGCCCTTGATCGGAATTGAACCCTTAAACCTTCAGTCCATGGACTTATGCTCTTACCACTGAGCAAAACCAGCTGGGACCATCTTCTTTCTTAAGACATTAATTCAATATTCACAACATAGGAGTATAAACACAGTGTTTGCAAACAGAGCTCAATGTCAAGTGATAAAATCAAACTAATTTAAAGTAGCTCCTGTAGGGAATGGGCTGGGAAGTTCAAAAGAAATGAGAATGAGAAATTTCTCCTTTTCTTCCTCTCCCTCACTTCTTCCTTCCTCCTCCTTCATCACCCCTTTCCTTTCTATTCCTAGGTTTTATAATTCCAACCCAGTTTTAACTATGTACACCTATTCTTTGAATTAAAAATATAAACCAAATATAAATTCATACAACATATAATTTAATGATATATCTCTATTTCATATAATTTACTGTTAATTTTTTGAGGATCTAACTCAGTACTATTGCATAGTAATGATACAAAGGAAACAAAAGAAGTTATTATATAATAGGCCTTAATGAATGCTTTCACTTTTAGGATATTAATTAAGTTACATAGTGCGTGCAAATAAATATTTATTGATCTGATCAAACTGAATTAATAGTTTCATACATTTCTCTATTTTGATTAGGTAGTTAACACATGGAAGACATACATTGCATTTTAATTATTATCACTCAGTATTGTTTACCCATTTACACATAGCATAATGAAGTGGTTTGTTGTTGTCCTTTAAATTAGACTGGATAATCATTGCATATTTTTCTAAGATGGTCTTGGAGAAATCATTAATTCAAGTGGCTAATTTGCCCTTGGCAAAAAATCAGGCAATGTAAGCATGTAGTTTTTTAGGGGATAATTTTAGTAAGCAAGATGATCATTGACTAATTATTTTAAATGATGATTGTGTACTGGTAAGAATTGAATATTTACAGGTAATAAGTTTAACTAATACTATGAGATTGCTACTTTGGAGGTTATACAAAAACTGCTGGTGCACATTTACTGCTTGCAGTAAGTACTGGTGGACAGGAATTAAACTTGCATTTTCAATAAGTTAAAAAGTGGTTGCTTCCTCCAATGGGAAGTGTTGAGACAGCATTTGGAACCCTACAGGAGACCTGGTGTTTGGCTGTTGTAGAGTCCCATGGATTGTCAACCATTGGTTTCCTCATAGTATTTAATGGCTGGTGAGGATCTTTCTCTCCTACAACTGGTTATCCCAAAGGCATAGTTCTATACATTTTTAAACCATTGTGCCCCAAATTTAGGAGAAAATATGCGTTTGGGATTTTGCTCAAATTTTCTACTTATCTCTTCAAAGTGTGGGCATTAGGGTAGTGACTATCAGCAATTTAAATGTTTGCTGGACTAACTCTTTGTCTTATCTGTGAACTAATTCACTATGTTAGCAGCACAGAAGAGTAGGGTAGCAGAATATAGTAAATCATATGAAAAATTTAGATCACCTCCCACCTTTGGAAAAATTCTAAAGCATTGTTATACCTAAATTCTTGTCAAAGAAAATAATATTCACTAGACAGTAGCTCAATTCTGAATCTCATTAATCTGGTGTGGGGGTGATTTTCTCGAGCTTTCTTAAGATATTTTATCTTGTTGATTTACAAAATAAAATAAAAATAAACTGACTTTCTAATCCAGTGGCTTAATCATATTCCATAAGGCAGTAATCATTTCTATAAAGATTAATAGAAAATCCAAAATGCTATCAGAATTACACAAAAAGATAAATTGGATATTCTGAGTCAAGGTAATAAGGTTAGAGAGGTAAAGAGAAAATGATTGCAAACTAAAAACCAGAAAGAAAAAAAACAAAACAATATACATATGTATATGGATCCAGAAACGGAGACAGAGAGCGAGCATACAGCTAAGAGTCCTATATAATAAAAGGCCAGAGACCGTAAAGGTGTCCTGACCATAATGACTGTTAGACCAGAACCACCACAGCCCCTCGCCGGGCTGGCCCTAACCCCTAGCAAGTGGTTAGGGGTGATCAGGCAGGCAGGCAGGCAGACCAGTGGTTAGGGGCGATCAGGCAAGCAGACAGTCCCTCGCAGGGCTGGTCCCGCCCCCCAGCAAGCAGTTAGGGGTCATCTGGAAGGCAGGCAAAGGTGGTTAGGAGTGATCAATCAGGCAGGCAGAGTGGTTAGGGGTGATCAGGCAGGCAGGCAGAGTGGTTAGGGGCAATCAGGCAGGCAGGCAGAAGGGTAAGGGATGATCAGGTAGGCAGACAGGTAAGCGGTTAGGAGCCAGCTGTCCCGAATTGCGAGAGGGGTGTCTGACTACCTACTAGCAGTCGGACATCCCCCTAGGGGTCCTGGATTGGAGAGGGTGCAGGCCAGTCTGAGAGACACCCTGCCCCCCACTACCCCAGTTCATGAATTTCATGCACCGGGACTCTAGTCTTATAATAAACAAAATCAATGCTCCTTTGCTTCTATGGCTTAGTTCTAAAACTTTAGGAAAATCAATAAATTTTCAATTTACTTCGCTTGGGAATATTGTGGTCTTCACATCAATGGCATGCATTTCAATGTTGAAGTTCTTCTTCCCTTGAAAATCCATAAGCTAAGCCCCTCTGCTGGTGCAGGGACAGTTTTGCCCTTAGATGCATTCCCATTTTTACAGGTTCTGTGCAGTGTTGTTGGAGGTCCCAGGCTCTCTCTGGCATTTCCCAGGCTTTGATGTCAGGTGGTTACTGGCATTAATGGCTCCTGATGTTGCTAACCCATGGATTTTCTCACCATCCTCTATTTGGCTTTTCACCAGTGCTGGCCTCTGTAAATCCAGCATTATAGTCTCTTTATAGAACCTCCTCACCCACCACCATTAGACCTTGACTGGTAAAGCCACAAAGTTATCATTTTTTTTCTTTTTTATGTAAATAGGATAGAAAATGCAAAATTATTTATATTGCTGTACTTCTGCCAGAATCTAAAGTTAGGCTCAGACCTATGAACCCCTCAATATCTAGGTGCTCATTACAAATGTTATGTACTAGCGGGGTGGGAGGCTATGGGATGTTTGTAAGGTGGCTGCTGACCATGAGGAAAAGAGTTCACATCAAAATATGATATCTATCAGGGAAAAGGGGAAATTTTGTGGGAAGTTAGTTCTTACACAAAAGAAATAATTTTCTTTTTAATTATAATTTCTAACATATCTGAATTTCTAGATTTTAACATAAAGATAGGAATAACCCTTATGGTTAGTAGGGAACTAAGAAAGAAACATAATGAAGTAAAAATGTTGACGGAAGTTTAAATTTGATTTCTGTATGAAAAATCCTTTTCCCCAATAAATTCTTAGTTGCCCATGATAAATGTAACCAAGTTAAGATGAGTCAAGCCTAAATAATGCAGCAGCATAGCCTGTCACTTTCCCTCAATTGATCTTCATGACCTACTCTTTAGTGCAGGTTACTTTTCTCATTTTTCAAAGAATACAGAGAAAATGGATCCCATGTGGATGGAATGTGTCCATTAAAGCAAGCTGAGTGGAATAAAAAAATAGTAAGAGGAGGATATAAAAAAATTAAAGGATTATTTTTCACTTTAAAAAGAGAAGAATCTATCACTCACTGAGAGTAGTGAGAAACGATTGACTGGGAAAGCAGCATGGTTTGAAAACACTGTAAGCAGAATACTCCACAGGGAACTTGAGGGGTCTGAGGTGCTGGGACCATCCAGTTCCCCTAGGGCAGTGGTCAGCAAACTCATTAGTCAACAGAGCCAAATATCAATAGGACAACAATTGAAATTTCTTTTAAGAGCCAAATTTTTTAAACTATATAGGTAGGTACATTGTTATTCACTTAACTAGGGTACTCCTAAGGCTTAGGAAGAGCCACACTCAAGGGGCCAAAGAGCCGCATGTGGCTCGCGAGCAGCAGTTTGCCGACCACGGCCTAGGGGATCTGATAGGAAGAATAACAACTGGAAGACTACTAATAGGAGCATGCTCACAGTTCTTCCAGTTGTCAGAGCATTTCAGCAGCAGGGGCCATGCTAGAAATGGAGTTAGTGGTTCCACCATCATGCCTGACCAAGATCTTACACCTGTCACAGGCTTTTATCTTGATCACCACATGTCGCTTTTTCCTTGTGGCTTCAAATTCTTCTTCATGACTCTACTCTCTTCTCCCCTTCCCTCCACCATGCACTCTGCTGCCCAGTGTGTCTTACTGTAACACCAATCATAGCTGCTTCATGGGTCCTGATGTTTCCAACCTCAATGTGAATGAAATGATATTTTCTCCTTTGGGGGCAGAAGGTTATACATGACATTGACATTCCTTACAATTCTATTAGCCATCATTCTAAGGATTTCTGTCTCATCAAGGGTCCTAAAGACTGTTCTTTTCTCTGTGCTTTACAACCCACTCCTCCTATCACCAACTTAGTGCGGAGATGGAAGTCACTTGGTAAATACTATTTAGTTTCTTTGTTAGTATTCAAGGTCCCTATTAGGACTATTTTTGCTTTCCAAAATATGGAGTTTTCACTCTACTCCAGCCAGTCTGTTCTCTCTGTGATCAAAAATGTCATGCTCTCCCTACTTCTACTTATTATTTCCATCATGTGAACGATCTTTTCATGATCTCCCCAGCCATTTGTCACGCTCTTGTTCAAATTTCACTTGTCACATTAGGTAACGCATCTAGTAATTACTGTTCTCATCAAAATTAAACTCCTAATTGTTCTCTATTCCATTTCTGGTAATAACAACAAGAGCTACTATTTACTGAACCTGCACTGAGATTCAACAAGGTTAAACAAGGCATTGTTAATGTTGTGTTTACTTTGTATCCTCCTGAGTACCTTCTGGAGAAGTTGCTTTTGTTATTACTACCACTTTAGAGGTGCAAAACCCAGGATTATTGTGTTAAAAAGATTCCTAATGTCATAGTAAGTAGCATAAATAGACTATAATCCTAGCTTTTCGGTGTCTAAACTGTGGCTCTTAAGAATTTCAAAACAACCTAGTATTGGCTTAAAATCAGACATCTAGATCAATGGAACATAATAGAGAGCCCACAAATAAACCCACACATTTATGGCCAATTAATGTTTGACAAAGGAGGAAAGAACATGCAATGGGGTAAGTATAGTCTATTCAGTGAATGGGGTTGGGATAATTGAACAGATACAGGCAAAAAAATGAAACTAGACCACTTTCTTACACCATATACAAGAATAAACTCAAAATGGACTAAATACTTAAATGTAAGACTTGAAATTATAAAAATCCTAGAGAAAAACATAGGCTGTAAAATAGCTGACATCTCTCATAACAATATTTTTCTCATACATCTCATTGGGCAAGGGAAATAAAAGGGGGAAAAAAAACAAATGGGACTACATCAATCTAAAAAGCTTTTGCACAACAAAGGAAGCCATCAACAAAATGAAAAGACAACCCATTCAATGGGAGAACAAATTTGCCAATGATACATCTTATAAGGGGTTAATATCCAAAATTTATAAAGAAGTTATGCAACTCAATACCAAAAAAGCGAGCAATCCAATTTAAAAAAAATGGACAAAGGACCTGAATAGACACTTCTCCAAAGATGACCTATAGATGGTCAATAGACATATACAAAGATGCTCAAGGTCACTAATACATCAGAGATATGCAAATTTAAACCAAAGTGAGATATCATCTTATACATGTCAGAATGGTTCTCATCAATAAATCAACAAAACAACAAGTTTTGGTGAGGATGTGGTGAAAAGAGAACCCTCATGCACTGTTGGTGGGAATGAAGATTGGTGCAGCACTGAGGAAAACAGTATGGAGTTTGCTCAAAAAATTAAAAATGAAACTGCCTTATGACCCAGAGATTTCACTTCTGGAAATATATCCAAAGAAACACAAAAGACTAACTCAAAAGATATATGTACCCCTATGTTCATTGCATTAATATTTACAATACTCAAGATTTGGAAACAGCCAATATACAAATATGATAGAATTAGTATTTTTTAGAAGGTGTCAATAACTCTTTAATAAAATTAGACTCTGAAAATAAATATTTTCTTCATCCTATTCCCTGATTATTACTAATATTATTAATGTGCAATCATTTTCTAATATCAGTCTTAATTTATAAGTTAATTCTGTTTCATGCATTTAATTTTTCACCTGCATTTTTAGAAAATCTACAATAAATTTCAAAATATGCATTAGTTTGTTAAGCATTAATGATTTCTACCTACTCCTTAAGCATGGAAACATGGGGCAGGCTGACATACCTCGATGTGGGGATGGGGGGATGAGAGGAGATAAACCACATAACTTATATACTTTATGCATAGTCCATGGACACAGGTAAAAGGGGGTAAAAACCTGGTGAGGCGGTGTGGGGAGGGGCTTGGTGGAGGGGGGTAAAAGGGGGGAAAGTGGGAGACATCTGTAATACTATCAACTATATATATGTATATATACATCTAATCTAATAAAAGAGAAACATGCAAATTGACCATACTTTCGCTATGCCCCAAGCCATGCTCACCAGCCAATCAGAGCGACTATATGCAAATTAACCCAACCAAGATGGCGGCCGGCAGCAGAGCTGGAGAAAGCAGGAGGCTTGGTTGCCCCAGCGATGGAGGAAGCCAAGCTTCCTGCCTGCCCTGGCTGTCTGTGGCCTCCGCTAAAGGCAACAAAGTTTCAATTATAGAAGATAAATAAATCCCAGATACCTGCTTCCAGCCAGTCTCCACTGGGAGCCTGGGTGGCTGGGGGATGTGGCCAGCCTGCAAACAGCCATCAGCTACTCACCCAGGCTGGCCAGGCACCCCAGCATGACCCCCTCCCTGAAGGGGCTGTGGCCAACCTGAAAAGGGCCCTCAGCCCCTCACCCAGGCTGGCCAGACACCCCAGCCGGACCCCCACCCTGATCCGGGACACACTTCAGGGCAAACCAGCCAGCCCCCACCCATGCACCAGGCATATAATAAAAGGGTAATATGCAAACTGACCCTAACAGTAGAATGACTGGGAATGACTGGTCACTATGACACACACTGATCACCAGGGGGCAGACGCTCAATGCAGGAGCTGCCCCCTGGGGGTCAGTGCGCTCCCACAGGGGGAGCTCTGCTCAGCCACAAGCCAGGCTGACGGCTGCCAGCACAGCAGTGATAATGGGAGCCTCTCCCACCTCCTCAGCAGTGCTAAGGATGTCTGACTGCAGCTTAGGCCTGGTCCCCGCTGGTAAGTGGACATCCCCCAAGGGCTCCTGGGCTGCCAGAGGGATGTCTGACTGCCCGTTTAGGCCTGATCCCAAAGGGATCCTATAGGAAGCGGGCCTAAGCCAGCAGGTGGACATCCTCCGAGGGGTCCCAGACTGCGAGAGGGCACAGGCCAGGCTGAGGGACCCCCCCTGAGTGCACAAATTTTTGTGCACCGGGCCTCTAGTATATCTGGGGGGGAGTATCCCTCAGCCCAGCCTGCAGCCTCTCCAATCTGGAACCACTCGAGGATGTCCGACTGCCCATTTAGGCCCGATCCTTATAGGATCCCTTTGGGATCAGGCCTAAATGGGCAGTCAGACATCCCTCTCACAATCCAGAACTGCTGGCTCCCAACCACTCACCTGCCTGCCTGCCTGATCACTCCCTAAGCACTCCCCTGCCAGCCTGATCGATGCCTAACTGTTTTCCTGCCAACTCGATCGCCCCCAAATGCCCTCCCCTGCAGGCCTGGTCACCCTCAACTGCCCTCCCCTGCCTGCCTGGTCGCCCCCAATGGCCCTCCCCTGCCGGCCATCTTGTGGTGGCCATCTTGTGGCCACATGGGGGCAGCCATCTTGTGTGTTTAAGTGATGGTCAATTTGCATACTGGTCATGACTAATTAGCATATCTGGGCTAATTAGCATATCCTTCTCTTATATAGGATACACACACACACACACACACACACACACATAATGATTTCTTCATACTTTAAATTTTATATTGGGTTATATTCCATAACTAGTCCTTTCCAATCTCAAAGTATCATTTGTTATCAAGGTGTCATTGACAAAATAGATGGCTGTTATTTCCTTTGTTGGATAGTTTTCTTCAAAAATGATTTCTTAGACTTTTAATGCACCAAAAGAAAGGAAGACTGGAAAATGAAGATGGGCATGGGTCTAGAAAGAACTATAACAATGTACAAAGTTTTGAGCATGAAATTCCCCCTAATTTTAATTCTGGCAACAATGTACAGGTATGCACACAACTAATATTTTATATGTATGATGCCATCCTCCCAGCTGTTGAGCAGTTCTCAGTGATAGAATATCCATGATTCTTGGTTATCATGAAGGCACATCTTTGGTAGTTTTGTTTTCATTTAGCTGTTTCACAGACACAGAAGTTATTTTTATATTTTAACCAGTTTGAGAAAATATGTTGAGTGAAAACCTGCTGTATTTGAAAAGTAGGTTGGAGGGAATTAGATGTTTCAAAATAAGTCACTGTTAGATTTCAATTCTTTTTCTTTCAAGCCAGCTTGAAAATCAACAAAGCCTAAATTTACTTGGAAATATTTTAAGTTTCTATGACTCTGAAAGTAAAAGTAGAACAACAACTGATTGAAAAGCAAGAAACCAGCTTTATTGCTGTGTTGCTTGGTGACCTTGAGTAAATCACTTTAAGTAATAGCAATCTATAAGTCATTTATATAGAAAACTATGCTGTTTTACATTTAGGTTTTTGAGGGATTTTTAATAATTAGAGGATCAGGGAATACCCAAAACCTGAAGTGATTCTACAATGAATACTTTCATTCTTATTTAAACTTTTTGATAGCAAAGGAAAAAATAAAACATAATGAGATTATTTAATTTGGAAATGGAATATATCAGGATTGCAAATGAATAAGAGCACAAAACCAAACACGAGAGAGAGAGAGAGAGAGAGAGAGAGAATGTCTTAAAAGAAAATAACAAAACTCCATACCATTATGAATGAGTGAGTATGCCCTACCTTTCTGAGTTTATTGATTTCAAGAAAACAATAGCTGGAGAAGTTATGAATAGCTCCTTGAGTCCAGGCATGGCAAGAGTAAGTGGCAGACTGAGTTATCTGTGAGACCTTACATTGGACTAACACGTCTCCTTGCCTTTTTGTTTTCCAACAAACACATACACACACAAACGTAATTCAGCAAAATGCTGACAAAGATCAAACATTTCCTTTTCTTTTGACTCTTCTTATTGTGTCCTTGTGAGATCCGTCTTAGTGCAAAAACAAAGCTTGAGCTTCGTTCCTTTGTTAAAATGGTCCCTGTTGAGGTATTATTTACGGAGAATTGTGCTTATTTCTTTCTCTCAAGAGTCTAAAGGCACCAGGGATAGATCTTGAATGGAAGCACTTTATATCCTACCACTGGCAGAAAGGAAAATATTTGAGGATTTGGTACACCTCAGTTAACAAGATGATAACCTTGAGGGAATGCTTTACACCTACCTCAACTCCGGACTACAGTTCCCGCAAGCAGAATTTTGCAGTAGTGAATTTGTATGATGAGGTCTCATCTCAGTAGACTGTACATTAAGGATCCCTTTGTGTAATAAAGAATCTGACTCTAGTTTTTGGTGTTTGCTGATGGCCTTTAAGCCTTACCTCTTCTTCTTCCCTTCAGCTCCTATATATAGGCAAGCTAATAATAAAAAATAAAATAATAAAAAGCTGGTGCTTTCTCCTTTGGTGCCTATAGTTCAGACCATGTGCAGGAACCCTCAGCCTGGCTCCATTTCTAAAAATATCAACAAAAATTTCCCAAGCCAGTTTCCTTTCTCTGCTTATTAAGCCATTTCAGACCTGCTTCAGAGCTCCCTACTTTCTGCAAAAAGCCTCATTATGTGAGGAAGAACCTCGTGGTGCATGCATGACGTAATGAGTCTCTGGGCCAAATTTGAAAGGGGGTGGGGGACTTTGTTCTTTTACTGCAGTGTCCACCACACCTTCTAGTTCTGATAAAATTGATGGAAGTTTAGCCTGGACGGTGTTGCTCAGGGGTTGAGAATAGAACTATAAACCAGGAGATCACGGTTCAATTCCTGGTCAGGGCACATGCCTGGGTTGTGGGCTCAATTCCCCAGTGTGGGGTGTGCAGGAGGCAGCCAATCAATGATTCTCTCTCATCATTGATGTTTCTACTGCTCTTTCCATCTCCCTTCCTCTCTGAAATCGATAAAAATATATATATTTTTAAAAAATTGATGGAACTTTATTAGAATATCTTGTTTATTTCTATAATGTAGTATCATTAAGATTAGGTAAACACATTCACCAGCTGAAGTTGGTGACTGTGAATTTCCATTTAAAAGAACAAATTGTTTACTTCCTGTCCACTTTCCTCTCCCTTCATCACCATTTAGCACATTGTCATCATTCCCCAAATTTGAAAGTTTCTTTAAATAAGTTGTCCCAGAATCATTAACACTCTGAAGACATGTCAACTCCTATTGTGACCTTCCTGATGTCTCTGCATATTTGTGAATTCACCAGCATTTCGGCCAGTCCAACATGGGGAAAAACTATTGCTGCTAATGTTTTCTATATCCTCCTTCCTCAGGCCTTATATTCTCCTATTGTCCAAAAAAAGATAATTTTGATTTATTCATATTTTTTAATCTTTAATACTAGTTAACATATATGAGAAAAAATACTTAAGTATGGAAAATACCTGTTTTGATGTTGAATATGTATGTACACGTATACAATTACACATACATATACGTATTTCTGATTCTACACTATGCACAGGAGCATATACATACCTTGTTTGCTAATTTATATGGTTATGAATATTTATCTTCTAATTGAGAAAAATGTACTGCTATTTTTAAAGAGAAAGATATCATAGATAACATTAATAAAATAAATGGAGTTTTGCCAAATAGAATCTAGCACTTATTACATTTCACCTACATGGCCTTGAAAAGTAAGGTTCACTGAAGTCATTACATGAGGCAAGCTATACAATTTATAGGTTTATAGCACATTTACTGAACATATTAAATCACACTGAAAGCTATGTGTAATTCACATTTTATTGTTTCAAAGCTACTTTTCCTCTCCTCAGGATAACTATTTACATGCTAAGTTAGTTATTCTAAGGTTATCTCTTTCTATTTTTAATAAGGAAAAGAGTAGCAAGGCCGTTTGTACTTGTGTGAAATTACTCATGATAAAAAAAAGAAGATTGAATTTATAGCAAGTATAATTTTATTTAACTTTATTTTAGGAGTTTAGAGTTTCAATAACAGACATGTTATCTTTGAAAATAGGTAATATCTTGTTTCAGTTGCCATTGAGTTAACAAAAGGAATAAAGGGTAGATGACGCAGTCTAAGCTAATCCTTGGCTCTCCCTCACAGATGCCTTAAAATGGGAGATGCTCCCCTCTAGAAGAAACTCCTGATATCATCATCTTCCCACCCCTCTCCTTTACCAGTTATCATCCACAACCCTCACCAGAAACGTAGGCAGGAGAAAAAGGGATTCATGATGTGGGTACAATGCACAGAGGATGATGTGGTAACATCAATGTCCAGATTCTAGACCAGGGGTGGGCAACCGTTTTGTGAGTGCATGCCAAAACCAGCAAAATCTCTGACTCAAAATGCTTCTGCGTGCCAACCCTAATTTTTTGAGAACATGTTACACCTACTTGATATCTCTTAAGGTGTATGTATGTGAAGAACCTTGAAGAAATAATAAAATTCATTCCAGGGACAAAAACACAGTATATGATGATGAAAAATACATTTATTTTTTAATGTATACATGTACACTGATAGTCCGACAGAAAACTTTATGACTCCGTTTGATATTATCAGTGGGACTTTTGCTGCTGCATCACTGATGACAGAGATTTTACATCAGGTTTATATTTCGTGACCTTCAGAGATATGCACAAGCTACTCCTATTACTAGACTTAACAAAATTCATCACTGAGAACAAAGATTCACAAGCGTATGTGGATGAAACCAAAACACTGGTCGGATCTAGGAAGGCAGGGAGAGTTAAGGCAGAGGCATAGAAATTGCTCTTCCCCTCTCTCATCAATCCATGTCTATGATCTTTAAGATAACTTGTTATGTAAAATTATTTATTTATCTAAGATGCACCTACACTGAATTTATCTGAAAAATAAAAAAGTCGATATTAAGAAAAAAATTGTAAATGGAAGATTATAAGAGAGGGTTTCGCATGCCAGCAAAAGTTACTGGCGTGCCGTGTTTGGCATGCGTGCCAGGGTTGCCCACCCCTGTTCTAGACTCTCCCATCCTAATGCCTATCAAGATCCTTGTGGAATTACTGCTTTGACTGCATATGAGCCCTTTATTTATTCTGATTTTTTTAACTAGATATTTTTATTGATTTCAGAGAGGGAGAGATAGAAAATCAATGATGAGAGAGAACTGTTGGTAGGCTGCCCCCTGCACACCCCACACTGGGGATTCAACCCACAACTCAGGCATGTGCCCTGACTGGCACACCGTGACCCCTGATTCCTAGGTTGATGCTCAACCACTGAACCACACCAGCTTGGTGATATCAGCCCTTTAAAGAACTTTGCTCATTAGGGTTTCAAAGTTTCAAGTGAATTCTCAACGCATCATCCAAACAAGCAGGTGATTCTAATGTGCAGCCAAGGTTGAGAGCCACTGCCTTAGCTGCTCTCTCTGCACCTTCCCTACACAGGAAGGACTTAATTGGGTGGGGACTTAATCTTCATTGGCTTATAAGAACGATTTTTTAAAAACATGAAGGTATTTTTTTCTTGAATTTACTGGTCTATATTCCTAAAATTTTAATAAATGATGAAGCAAAATAAATAGAGGGCAAGGAGTAGCAAACAAAAAGAAAAACAAATAAGAAAAGCAAGCAAACCAACCTATTAAAATAAGGGGAAAAGGTATTATCAAGAATATTCTTTCCTGAATGAAAGATTTTGTTAAGAACTAATAATGTTTGTTTGTTTTTTTTCCTTTTTTTCCAATCTAGTCCTGGATTTGTAAGTAGGAATTATGAGAAATTATAAGGATGACTTAACTGCTTCTTAGGAAGTAAAAGATATGGAAAATGGTCAAATGATTAATGACAGTGATCAGTCTTTCTGAGAGAAGAATATGGGTGATCCATATTTTCATCCGTCCAATCATTACGTCAGATACTGCACCATGCACAGGGAACACGAAGATGGAAAACAAAATTCAATCCATGCCCTCAAGTGCCTGGGAAGTTCAGCCAGGAGCTTCCTCTTCCCCTTGGTCCCATGCTAACCAATCCCTAATCTGAAAGGAAAGCAAATGAGTAGATAGGAAGTCCCCAATTACTAATCTTGATTTTAGGACTCTTCAGATTCTTAATATAGCTTAAAATAAGGGGGTACATGGTGACTATGGTAGGAGTACAAAGAGAGTGGGGTTTGGGCTCTCTAGCCTTCTTGCTCCAAGCAAGGAAATCATGAACCTCTGTCTTCCCCAATATTTTTTAGTTCACATTCATAAACAATGTACAGGGAAAGAATAAGAGAAAAGAAGTTAGGACAGGTGGTGTTCATTTTCTCAAAGTAAGACCCATATTTTATAGAAGCAAACTCTGCATAGACACCTTCAGTGACTTGCCACAGCTCTTGGGATAAAGACAACACTCATACCAAGATGGTCTACAAACCACTTACATCTTCATCATAGCATGCGCCTCACTGCCATCTCAGCACACTGCAGTCTCAGTGGCCCCTCTGATTTGGTTACTTTGTCAGATTACCTCCTGCCTCAGGGCCTTGGCACATGCTCTTCCCCTACTTGACAGAACTTGTTCTTCCTTATTCACACAGTCACCTCTAAATGTACGTCAGATCCAGCATCAACTCCTACCCTGGATCTCCCATTATAGACTCTGATGTACTGGGCATTTCTTCTGCTGCCCTTGCCCAGTAGATTGATTGATTAATTTGTGTGATTAATAGTATCTCTCTCATTCTTTCTCTCTAAGGATGCGACCATGTTTGTTTTTTTTATTATTCCTATGTTATCAGAGCACAACATGTCTGTAACAAAAGATTCTATTTTTATAATCCTCACCCAAGGATATGTTTCATTGATTTTTTTTTTTAGGGATAGAGTAAGGAAGAGAGAGATATCTTTGTGAGAGAGAAATAGTGATCAGTTGCCTCCTGTAAGCGCCCTCACCTGAATCAAACCCACAATATTTCAGTGTACAGAACGATGCCCAACCAACTGAAAGGGAAGGACCCACTTTTTTAAACTATGTATGTAAGTCCCTCTAAATATGTGCATAAAAAATGTAAGTATTGCCCTGGCCAGTGTGGCTCAGTTGGTTGGGTATCATCTGGTGCACAGAGAGGTTACCAGTTTGATTCCTGGTCAGGGCACATGCCCAGCTGCAGGCTTGATCCCAGGTAGGGGGCATGCCAGAGGCAGCCAATGTGAGAGCATCACTGTCACATTGATTTTTCTTTCTTTTTCTCTCACTCCCTTCATCTCTCTCTAAAAAATCAATAAATCAATAAAAATATATATATTTCAAGATCATATATATGTATATATATTATATATATGATTAAGAGAAATTATCTATTTGGTAGTATTAAAGTGTGCCTTTGTTTTTGCTTTTGTGTTCTCTAAATATTATAAACAATTATTAGGTAGTAGCATTTAAAAGTTAAAAAAACAAAATAAAGGTTATAATGAGTGTATTTGTATCCCCCAGAAAAATATAATAGGTATATGTCCTAACCTCCAGTACCTCTGAATGGGACCTTACTTAAAAATACTGTCTTTGCAGATGTAATTGTGATTTAAGTTTAGATGAGGTCATACTAGCCTAGTATGGGTCCTAAATCCAGTCACTGTAGAGACAGATAGGGAGACACAGTCACATACAAAAGGAAGACCGCAGTGAAGAGATGAAGGCAGACACTGGAGCGATGCACTTAAATGCAAAATAACTAAAGGACTACTGGCCACCACCAGGAGCTCGGAAGCTACAGGAAGGGTCCCCCTAGAGCAGTGGTTCTCAACCTTCCTAATGCCGCAACCCTTTAATACCGTTCCTCATGTTGTGGTGACCGCCAATCATAAAATTATTTTCGTTGCTACTTCATAACTGTAATTTTGCTACTATTATGAATCATAATGTAAATATCTGATATGCAGGATGTATTTTCATTGTTATAAATTCAACATAATTAAAGAATAGTGATTAATCACAAAAACAATATGTAATTATATATGTGTTTTCTGATGGCCTTAGGCGACCCCTGTGAAAGGGTCGTTCGACCCCCAAAAGGGGTCACGACCCACAGGTTGAGAACCGCTGCCCTCGAGCCTTGAGAGGAAGTATAGCCCCAGGACTCCTTGGTTTTGAGCTTCTGGCCTCCAGAACTGTGATAAAAAATAAATGCCTGTTCTTTTAAGGCACCCAGTTTGTGGTACTTTTTAAGGAAACTATTACAAAGATCTATGATAATCCTCTATAAATACTGTTTTTAAAATTAGGAGCATTGCTGAGTGAGTTAAGCATATGGATTTTCTATACAGAACTGGCCTTTTGAAATGTGCATTGGTCTCTTTATGCCATCAAGTCTTACTGTGTTTATTCTGTGTGTTAACCTAAATTTATTTCATCTCTTCAATGAAACCTTGACATAACGCCATGATCGAGCAAGCACACAGACTAAAACAACATTATTATCATGATTTTAAAAAATATTTTTATTGATTTCAGAGAGAAAGGGAGAGGGAGAGAGAAACAGAAACATCAGTGATGAGAGAGAACCATTGATCAGCGCCCCCTCGTAGGCTCCCCACTGGGGTTCAAGCCTGCAACCCAGACATGCACCTTGACTGGGAATCGAACATGTGACCTCCTGGTTCACAGGTCAATGCTCGACCACTGAGCCACACCAGCCAGGCTCCTTATCATTATCATCATATCATTATTATTACACCTCCTGAAGAAAACTGTGTGGTTGTGTGGTATATACCCTTGTAAAAACTAAGAGTAGCTAATTCTATCACTGTTTCCCTTCTCTGTGCTGAGTATAATATGAAGCCTTAGGGGTAGACCTCGTGTATTTAGCTATAAATACTCCACTTAAGTGCATAGTCAATAATCAATTTACATTGCATCAATTCTGCTTATAAAATGCAAAGCATAAACTTGTTTTACCAGTTAGTGGATCCTGGGCTAGCCAACTGGAAAGAGGTTAGACGATCCAGGGCCTATTTGGCTGAATTCATCACTTGACAAAGGGGAGAGATGTCAGCGGTATCAGTTGAAAGCTGAAAATGAATGCTGAGGGTAGCTTAACAAGCCCTGAGTCACCAGCTCCGGTTCCGGGCGGCTGCTGCTGTTGGAAGGCAGCCCAGTATAACAGCAGACGCAGACTTCGGAGTCAGGAGCTGCTTGACATTGAGCAAAAGGCATGCCCTCTATGCTCCTTATTTTCCTCTTCTACAAAATTTTAAACATAATGCTTGTGTTAACATTACTTACAAGTAATTATTCCTTGTTAATTATTAATGAGTCATGTGTTAAAATTTAGCAGGGCTAAATTTGTGTAAAGGCGCAGCACATTATCTAACACTTAATAGATGCTCAATAAATGGTTACCATTGCTATTGTTTTTATTGTGTTTTGCAAAGTGGTTGTTCCACTCATAAAACATGCTTAGTTTCTGTGTGGATTCAAATGGGGTAGCAAGCTTCCTCCTTCTAACAAGCTATTTAAATGTGCCTGTCAACCTCAGTTTCTTCATCTGTGAAATGAGAAAGTGGAAGTAGTTTCCTGACAGCCCTCACAGTGTATGATTTTAACCAGAGGGCACAGGAACAGAAAAAAAAATACCACTTTTCTTTCTATCACTCTCTTAGAGTCATTGAACCATCTTGACAGAATTTTTTTTTAACCACTCACATATATAATATACATATTGTTTACTTCACCAGAGTGGTGAGAATAAACCTTTAATTTTCACTATGCATTTTTTGTGAGGTGCGTATGCATTTTGATTGAAATAAAAAAATTCCCGTTATCTATAAAGAGGTGAGAGTAAAGAGTTTTGGGGTAGTTGGGCAGAATAGACAGAATATTGAATATATATGATCCCATTCAGTAAAGTAATACATACATGTATATGTATGTATGTATAGACATATATTTATATGTATCATAAGTATAGTATAAAGATGCATAAAAGTGACCATTAAATATCAGTGGAGACGATCTCAGGGTGGCAGAATTGCAGAAGGCTATAACTTTCTTTTTCATATTTTTACATACTGTTTGAATTTCTATAATGAATATACTTGATTTACATATTCAGTAAAATGCAACACAATTATATCCTTGACATAGAAAAAGATTTACATACTATACTGAGATATGAAAAAATGGGAGGCTTGATTTTAAATTTTATTGTAGCTGATATACACTTTTTAATGAATCTCCTTTGTCCCTGGATAATTGTAAGAACAAATTTGCCAATTAAAGAAACATCAGTCTGTCTCCTTCATGCTATTTTAGGGAGGGCACATTTCCAAAGACGGTATTTGATTCAATCATAAGCTTTTTATTGCCCTTGTAGGAAAGTGGATCTGGTATCCATACCAGATAATGCTGGGGTTTTCTAGCATTTTTCAAAACTCAGTGGCAATTTTGCTTGTGTCATCTGGTTATTCAATGTCCTTTGGAACTGCCCTGAGAGTCTGGGGATGTAATAAATGTATATAAACTCTTTTCCAACTCTCCTGTGAAATGAGAAATGAAATCTCTGATTTCTCCTAAGAATTGAGCTCACCTCTGCTCTACCACTGTGGACTTTCTAGCCCCCAGTCACATGGCTTGGGCTGCCCATTCAAGGTTCTCTACTGTGGTGCTTTCGGTTTGCTCAGTGTCCCACACCAGCTCAACAGGTTCTCACATTCCGGAGCTCTCACATGCCACGGTTCACATGGCGTCCATCCCAGGCTGCACCAGTGCTGAGGAAGACTTCCCAGTGCCACAGTGGGACAACACTTTGCCAAACTCAGCACAGAACGTTTCTCTTCAACTCTGACCACCAGGTGGAATCAAGTTAGAATGGTATTTGCCATGTGATTTCACTCTAGAACCCAGGAAACCAGAAACACCATTCTAGAACTTGCTCTCACTTTCTCCCTCCCTCATTTTTCTCCCTAACCTTGAAAGGCCTTTGCTGTCGGAAGGAACTTTCTTTACATGATATGCTTGTTCTCTAAGAAGTGACATTTGGCAATCTTATTTCCTGGGTCTAATATGATAGGGAGGTTAGTGGGAGAGAAATGGATCTCAAAAGGAAGATATATCAGAAGGTATTTTTAAAATATTGCCCTGTTAATGTGTCACATTAATATTATTTGATTAAACACACATTCATTGAGTACTTTCTAATGGTCAGCTGTAGTATTAAGCAACTAGTATTAATAATGACTCAGTGTAATACTGAATAATAAAATATATACAGTAACTTTAGAAAAGTTACTCTATGTACCGAAGCATCAATGCCATTATTACTTTTGCAAAACTGTGACAATGCTACCTGGCTAACTAGTTTACTTTGGCTGAACAATGTGGTGAATCAGGGCATAGATTTTAGAATCCAAATATTAGAATCCAAGCTCAGTTGTTCCATTTATTACCTATGTAATTTTGGGGAAGCCTACTTAATCTCTTTTGTCTTCAGTTTTCACTTCTGTAAAGTGAGGATTAGTACTAGAAATAGCAATGAAAACACCTAACTCATATATTGCTGTGACATTCAGAAAGTAAATACTTGCACAATGCTTACTAAAGTGATTGATATGTAAGTGTTCAATAAATGATTTGTCAAGTATTAAATGACAAAAGTGAGCAAGAAAGAATGTAGTGATCACTACATTTTCTAAATCTAGCTTATTATGCTGCCAATATTAGCAATAAACTATCCACATCTACTTCTCCAATAATTCTCATTAAGCCAAGAAAGGTATTGAAAATTAATTTTCACAATAGATTTATGTGGCAATAACCCATAATCATCAAGGAATTCATACAAACCAAAACGCAAACACATAAGCATTACCAAAAATTTTAACTCATATCCAAATTATTTTCATAATTACAATAACTCATTAAAGTAGACAAGGAGGGAAAAATGTTTTTTGGTAGAAGACATCTTTCTCAGAACCCCAACTAAAGAGTCCCTTTGGCAGAATAAGCATATGTGACCATCTGAACATCCCATTTTGTGGAATATATTGGGATTGGCTTCCTGCCCTTTCCACTACAGAATTCCAGGCATGCTATGAAGTTGAAGCAGATAAGGTCAGTGAAGGAAGTGCTGTGGAAGAGGAGTTGTTGGGGAAGGTCATCAAGAATCTGCCTTTTTGATTCCTGAGCTTGACCTGGCCAATTGGAGGCCCCTCACCCCCTCCCTGGTTTTGGAATGTGCTTTCTCTTGCGTTATCCATGCCAGAAAGCTATCCCAGGGATACACTCTTGAGAGAATAATGTGATATTGAGACTATCTGGACTGGATACATAACTAAACCGAGTTAAAACTCCTGTATATTAACTATGAAGATTTAGCAGGCAGGTGCAGAGATCTACTTGTCTTTCAGCTGGCCAAGACAAGCCTCAAAAGTCCCCTTTGCTTATTATACCTGCCAACTTCCAATCTAAAATGGTCTGCATATATATATAATTTTGTCTCTCCCTTCCCTCCCTCAGCCCGTTTTGGATTGAACCTGGAAAGCTCCCAAGGAGGTTGTGGCCCAACAGAACTGCTGAGCTTTATGCACCTGCTAAAGAGACCACCACATGTAATGGGATCTACCTAGATGCCAACACAAACACACTCTGACCTTCCTTCAGCACTAGTAGAACTTGTCTGGATTTTATAAAATCGGTTCATGATTATGCATGACCTTGGCCGAGAAAATAACAGATAGCTCGTCACTATTAAACCGCTGTTTTTGCAGAACTGGCTTTATGAGACAAATTGACATTAGTTCAGAATTGAGATGAACTCTAGAATCTCACAGCAAGGAAGGAGGAAGTTTTTCTTTTTTCTTAACCCAAAAATGGTTCAATTGCCTTCGATTTCCCTTTTACAGATTAAAATGTAGGTCACTCTAATATTGTTTCCATTCATGATGCCTTCTCATCCAATTTGTTATTCCATCTCTTTCTTTTCCTTTTACTGCCCTCTTTCACTCTTAATACTTTCTAAACATTTTTTTTAAGATTGCCCTGCATACCCTGAGTATTTTCACTGTAAGCTCTTCCTTATAAATCTCCCACATTAACACATCTAGTTTGATCACTGGACACACAAAAGAACATAACCACACACTCAGCCTTCTGGCAGGCATGGAAAAGATGCACACAGGTTGCACGAAAGACCAGGTGACTCAGTGAACTCAACAGCACCAAAGAAACTTAGGTTGCAAAGGGTCTATCTTAGTTTCCTTGCTCAATTTCCATAATTTAATCTTTTATTGGTTTCTTGGCTATCAAATTGGATCATCAACATTTCAGAAAGTTACTTATGCTATTATAATTTATAGCAAAGCCATTTTTTTTAAATAACTGTAGAATTTGCTACAAAAATAAAATGGAAATGGATGAAAATGGCTTGTAGGCAGAGAGAAGCAGTGCTCTAATTCAGTCAACCTCAATTTTTTCATCTGTGCAATGGAGAAACTCTATACACCTCAGGGCATTTATTGCTCTGAATGTTATTTGGCATGAGAAAACTTAGAGAATGAATACTGGTTGCTATTTATTATTAACACAATTCTACCACCCAGAGATATTCATGCATTTTATAGGAAATATATACTTAAAATTATGAAGTTGTTCAATCTGGGACATTGAAAAAATATTGTGCTGAATTTTCTTGCACTAAAAACACACACGTAACTGATTGGTACCATA
This sequence comes from Myotis yumanensis, assembly GCF_028538775.1. Lineage (NCBI taxonomy): Eukaryota > Metazoa > Chordata > Mammalia > Chiroptera > Vespertilionidae > Myotis > Myotis yumanensis. The sequence continues at coordinate 182,188,039 of NW_027223753.1, forward strand.
TTGTATTGGACTTTTGTGTAGGGAAAAAACACAAGGCCAGCTCCACGCATCCTGGGTGATTAAATTTCAGGCATGATGAAAAGCTGCATCTAATGACAATCCCAGTTGAGAAGTTAGGATTGAGCACCAAAACAAAACAAAACAAAAAGAACAAACAAAACAAAGGGATGTTTGAAGATAGAAAGAAAAATAATGGGGGATTTTTTTTATACAGCATTATTTCTTTGTCTTCTGCCAGTGTGCAAAAGGTATATGTCAGGCTCAATATTTGTTTTGAATGTCTATCTTTAGGAATTAACTATAAAGTATCCAGACTACCTCCTGAGACTTACTTTGTATAAGCAGAACTTTGTATTATTTGGGAAAGTTACGTTAGTTTAAATTATATATATATATATATATATATATATATATAGAGAGAGAGAGAGAGAGAGAGAGAGAGAGAGGTATATCTCCAAGGAGAAAGCTAATGTTTTACAAATAAAAGAAGGGAGTATTTACTTTCTCCACTAGAACAACATAGAAGGTTTGCCATCAACTTTAGTGACTCTACACTGTCTTCAAGATAAAAGACTGCCTATAAAATCAAATGCTTTGCCTGGCCAGTGTAGCTCAGTGGTCGAGCAGCACCAAGAGGTCACCAGTTTGAGTCCCTTGATCCCCTGTCAGGGCACATGCCTAGGTTGTAGGCTCAGTATGGGGAGTGCAGGAGGCAGCTGATCGATTTTTCTCTCTCATCTATGTTTCCATCTCTCCCTCTCCCTTCCCCTCTTTCTAAAAACCAATAAAAGTATATTTTTAAAAAATCAAATGCTTTTTAATTTTATTGCTTTATGGTCTGACTCCACCTAATGTTCCATCCTCAACTCACATAACTCCCTATCCTCTGCTCCAGCCACACACAATCTCAAAGTACCTATTTCTCTCTTTCTTGGTGCTTGTGATTGTTAGCTCTGTTCCTGGAACCCATCTCATACTTAGGCTTTAGATATAAACTTTTTGTTTTCCCCTCAGATGCTTCTGTTTCCAAAAGCATTTCATCTAAGAAATTTGGCCATCTGCCACTCACCTTTCAAAATTTAGTCCAAGCTTCACATGGAAATACAAGGTACCCAAAATAATTGAAATAAGAAGAACAAAATTTAAGAACTGACAACTTCCATAAAGTACAAAACTCACTACAAAGTTACAGTAATCAATGCAGTGTGGTATTAGCATAAGAACAGACACATAAATCAATATGAATAAAATTGAGAATTAAGAAATAATTGTATACAGCTATGCATAATTGATTTTTAAAAAGGATGACAAGACACTCTATGGAAAAACAATAATCTTTTTAACAGATTGTACTAAAACAACTTGATATCCACAAGCAAAAAAATGAAGTTGGACTCCTAAATCACACTATTTCTATAAATTAATTCCAAATGAAGCAAAACACTTACTAACTAGCAATATGCATTTTGAATTATATTTACCAAAGAGATTCCTATCCTATGTATTACTCCTGATTTAATGAAGAGAAAATAAAATGACTAGAGATTTAGTAATAATTGTGAATATCATGCTACACATCTAAAACTCTTAAAAGGTGAAAACCAATTCTCTTTGTTAGTTAATTATAGACTGTTCAATAGTGATGTGTTGAGGTTACCTTGCTTTCAGAAAACCTCAGTGTTTACATTTTAACATATTTCCTTATTAGTTTTAGTCATTTTTCTTCCAAGACAATATTATCCCAAAAATGACATTCTCCTTCTTTTACCTCTGAATATAGGGTCTATCCAGATGGACAATGGATACTCGAGGAAAGGAATACTTTTTTTATTTCTTTAAATATATTTTTATTGATTTCAGAGAGGAAGGGAGAGGGGGAGAGAAATAGAAAGATCAATGATGAGAGTGAATCATTGACTGGCTGTCTCCTGCACGCTCCCTACTGGGGATTGAGCCTGCAACCCGGGCATATGCCCTTGACTGGAATTGAACCCGGGACCCTTCAGTCCACAGGCTGATGCTCTATCCACTGAGCCAAACCAGCTAGGGCAGGAATTCTTAATCTGGTTTCCATAGGCCCACAGGGGAGTTTATTTAAAGACATTTATTCTAGGGGATCCATGAAGCCTCTGAAATTACAGGCAATTTTTTAAAGATTTTTTGTCCAGTTCTTTGAAAAGAAGATACATTTCTCAAAGCTGTCAGCACCTCAGGTAATGATTGCCACTTATTTTTTCTGCCCATCATCATTAATAACATCCACACTTTTGTGCAGAGTAGTGGGGTCATAGTACCAAGCTAGACACCATAACAAATTAAAGACAGATAGAAGGCATCATTCAGAGACTCGGGTCTTTAATTGTCAATTGAGTAGATAAGTCTTCTACTTCTTCATTTTTATACACAACAGAATAGAGTGCAGTCACGACCTCCAGGATCCCTTCTAGTGCCAGAACTCTAGACCCATAAATCATTAGTCACATACAGCAGGGAAGTTAAAGAGAGAGAAAAAATAAACAACATAGGGCCTTTGGGAACCTTTCACACTGCACTCAGCCAACGGAACCTCACAATTCCAAGCTGAAAGAGACTTAAAGCAGGATCACCAGTCCAACCCCCTAATTTCCTACAGGCTCTCTATCTTTTGATTAGTGGTTGCAGTCAATGTGTCATGTGACTGCCACTGTTTCCTGCTCTCACTCCGAGATTCACCTTATCCTCCTAAAGTCTGCTGGAAAATGGCTTTGAACTACATGCCAGCGCATCATACCAGTACAGTTGTTGATTCCACTATACTGCCAGAGGGTGTTTCGGGGACTGTTTCAAACACCTCCTGCCCATTTCTAATTGCCACCCTTGAACTCTGTCCAACACCATGGTGGTTACCCTGCTTCCTTCCCTCCTTTCTCTGTAGCATCTCATCTAATCCAACCAGGGTAAAGACCCACTAACTTCCTGGAGCTTACCTCCCTCTTCACCTCAGTTGACTTGGCAGTGCTGAGGCTCATCCCCAGAACAGGTGTAGGACCAATCCAAACTTTGTTTGAGGGGAACCCAGGGAAGTTTTGTACTTGAAGGGGGTCAAAGTTCTGCCTTTGGGGAGATTTATTTTAATCTGTTTATTAAGAAACAGAAGACTCAAAAAGAATGTTTGACCCTCCCCCTCTGCCCAAGAGATTCAGATGCAAAGACCTGTCCCAGGGAAGAAATCTTAGGTTATTCATCTTAGGCTGATTTGAATTAAATATGGCACCTAACAGGGACCTGTTAGCTAGATCACCCCCTGTGTCCCATTGAGGCAAAAACTGACCTGCCATGTTTGTTCTGCTCTTCAACTATCTCTGAATTGCCTACTTCCTTTGAAATCTCAGATCCTGTTTCTCCATTTTTCCCCGTGTCCAAAATGACCTATATACACAATTTATTTCACTGTCTTTGGAGTTTTCATCTTATATGAATTACCTGTGCACACGTATTAAAATGTCATTTTCTCCTGTTAATCTATTGTATGTCATTTGAATTATGGGAGTAAAGGTATTATTTTTCAGCTCCCACACGCTCTGCCCACATGGCAGTGACAGGGACTTGCTTGGTACCTGGAACCCTTTGTACCAGTTCCAGGGACTCACTTGCTGGTTTTTTGTTGTTGTTGTTGTTTGTTTGTTTTGTTTTTCTTTTTTCTTTCTTTTTTTCCCCTTGGTTTTTCTGTCTCTCCTAAACTGGTGACCTGGCCAGCACCTCTGTTGCTATAAATCCAGGTCCCTGTTATACTTTTTATAATGTCCTCATGGGAACTGGGCCCTGCTGCAGAACCCCAATCCTGGGTTTGCCTCAAACTCCTGGCTTCTTTCCATCTGCATCTGCTGTCCTTTCCTGTTCTATCCCACAGCAGATAAACAGAAAGCCAATGCCTTTAGTAGGTGTTCACAGAAGATGTAGAATCACAGACAAAAAAAAAAGGCAACAATTTAAAGTAAAATATTCATCACTATCCTCAAAAATAGATCATATCTTTCCCGTCACAGGGACTTTCTTCAAGTCATGTCCTCCCTTAACCTGTTCTAACCATTCTGCAATTTTCAGAAGCTTTCTTCCTTCTCTAGCTTCTACCACAGAATCACACTCTCACATAGTTTTGTGGATTTCAGAAGCTATCTACAAGCTTTACCTTGCAGACATCGTGAATGCCCAGTTTCTGCTATGAAGTGCAAGGATGAATTTCTTAGGCAAGATTCTATTCCTTTCTCTCACAGAGCTGATACCAGGGCTAGGGTGTCAGGTTCTTCCCAATTATACCCACATGGGCAAGTGATAACATTATCAAATCATAAGCCAAAAAATTAGTTAAACCTGAGCAGGAACAGAGACTCATGAGCTACCATAATAGTTGCTGTACTTAGCATTTTATGTTTTTCTTCTTGATAATGGTGAAAATAGAGGCATGCTGTAGTTGATCCCTTTCTGATATATATATATATATATATATATATATATATATATATATATGACAATAAAGTCAAAGAAGCTGTTTCTATAATACGCTCTTGTATGAACTTGCTTGCTAGGGCTGCTATAACAGAGTCCTATAGCCTGGGTGGATTAAACAAAAGAAATGTATGACCTCATAATTCTGGAGACTAGGAGTCCAAGATCAAGGTGTCTGTAGGGTTGGTTTCTTCTGAGGACTCTCTCCTTGGCTTGTAGATGGGCATCCTCCCCTGTGTCCTAATTTCTTCTTCTTAGAAGGACATGCATTATATTGATTGGGGTCCAGTCCAAAGCACTCACTTTAACTTAAGTACCTCTTTAAAGACCCTACCTCCAAATATGGCCTGAGTCTTCATACTTAAACATATGAATTGGAGGCGGGAGATACAATTCAGCCCATAACACCTCCTGTCAAAATGTAAACTAGATTCCATGGTCAAATCTATTGGAGAAGCTTGGTTTTGCCAGATCATCCAAATGCCTGTTATTTTACATAGTTATTCATATCTACCCCATTGACTCTCACAAGTGTCCTGATTGGTCTGTGTATTATACAGATACCCCAAGCCTAAAGAAATATTCTTGGTTTTGTCCAGTTTTTTCCTAGTATAGCAAAAGCCAACCCAGGAACATCAAACATCACTCTGAGTCAGGTTACTGAATTGTAAACTGGCCTGTGCTTAATAGTTATGTTAATATTAAGTTTAAATTTACTGAACTTATTAAATAATATTTATCAGTTTCATATTCATCATGGATTCCAAGTTTTCTTGGAATATTAAAATGACGGAGACTTTTATAGAGATACCATAGTAACAACTTCAGTGTGCTGTGAAGAAGAGGGAAATTTCAGTGATCTATACTCCAGAAATGATTGCCTAAAGCACATTATCTTTTTAACCTACCGCTTGAAAATGTAAATATCTGTATTATCTTAAACACTGTCACTTTATCATTTTTCACAGGATAAAATTACATTTTGATTCTGTCACTAAAATGGGGAAAACCACCTGAGGGACTAGTTAAAGAGCGCTGTTTAAGAGTTCCGTTCAAATTTGAGTTTCAAAAAAAAACAAAAAACATAAAACAGATTTTGAAGATGGTTAGCAATGAACTGGAACAGATCATGCTGAGGAAAAGATTAGCTGAAATACACTGATTTTCTAGACTGTAGACGACACCAAAAATTCAATTATAAATCTAATTACAACTTTAATTGTTAAACAATCAACCGGACTACTTTTTAGTTGCTGGCTGTTTTGCTTCCTGCTGACTCACAAGCAGGTGCATCTGCAGGTGTTAACTTTGCCATCACCATGTGACCTAACAGCCCTGCTCTTTTCTACTTTTTCTATTAGTGCTTTTTACATCACAAACAGCTAAAAATGTGCAAGAGCTGAGGCACAAACCATACATCTCGATGTAGGGGCATAAACCTAAGAAAGGATTAGAGGGTAGAAGGGAAAGGGGCAGGGATGGCAGGCCAGCAATCCTACAGTAGGCTTGACTGAATCATAGTCCTTTAGCTCCTCTGAAAATGAGTTCATGGTAAATGCATTTGGGAAAATTTCCAAACTATAGTGCTTTTGGAATTTTTAAAATACATCACAATAATAATAGGTTGAAAAATTCTATAACAAAGAAATCTTTTTTAGCTTAGTTTAACCCTCCATTTCTTTAATAAATTTGCTGAATATAATTTTGCAAGTGTTACTCAAAAGTCTGAGGAATTAATCAGAAAGTTAAGGAAAAAGAAAAAAGGAAGAAAGAAGGTTTTTAGGAGTCCTGTGACCAATACAAAGCCATAGGGTATTCAATAATCATATGGGGTATATACATGTAAGTCACAATCTTTGTGAATATACAGGTGGCATCATTTTATGTTGAAGTATCATGGAAAGAGTTTATTACCTTGCTTATTTTCACTAGACAGAGCTAATTTTACATGCAAAAAGGATACTAAAGCCTGGAGTTTGGCTTATTACAAAAGCAGTCCACGTTCACACTTCTTAAATGTCTAACACTGAGATGGTTATATCTTAAAAAAAAAACCACACACACATAATATTACGAAGATTTAATTTTTCAATTCTCACTGGAAATTTAGGACTGAGTGGCTGTGGATAACCAAAACAAAAGAACACATTTTTACATCCAGGATGCATCTCTCAAATGAAATTGCATGAGACTGAAATTTACAATGCCAGCAGCTTGAAGCAAATGCAATAACACTTTAAAGTAGCATTACAAGATTTATTTTTACATACTTAAAATTCAAAAACTCTTCAGAGGATACTGGAAATGGAAAATGTTTACTTTAGAAGCACTCGACTATGTTTTGGTTCAACACTAAACCGTAAAAGAATTCATGAAGCATACCCAACATGTGGTTCTTAGTCTGCTTTTAAATAGATTTTAAATAATTCAAGTGGTAGAAAAAAGAAAAACAGTCTTTAATTATCCAAGATTATATACAAAAAGGGTCTCATGGATGATCTAAAACAGTAGCTACCCACCAAATTTTTATAAAATCACTTTGTTTTAGGCACTTACTCTGCAGCTCTCATCCAATAGAACTTCTTTTAATGATGAAAATGCACTAAAGTAACCATGAGTGGCTACTGAACACTTTTAATGTGGCTAGTATAAAGAATTTTTTTATTTTAATTAATTTTATTTAAAATTAAATAGCCACATCTGGCCAGTGACTACTTCAAGGTATAGTGCAATTCTAGACCTTCTAATTTACAACCAAGAATGGAGTTAAAGCCAATTTTTGGTAGTAGACATACTGATGTCCTGTCCAAATTCTCCATTCTCTCAATGGAGAGCTGAAAAATATATATCCATATCTTGATTTATTTAGCTATTTTTCCAGGTAAGGTTTAGATCTATTTTATAGTAAATTTGAAGTAAAACTATAAAGAAACAAAACATTTTTACTATAATAGGTTTTGCAAAAGGAAAAACAGAATACATAAAGTCAAATGCTGTATTTCAAATATATATGACTATATAATCATATATATAATTAAGTTTATATTAAAATTAATAGAAAACTTCTATATAGGTGATGAGCACACCTTAGTTGACATTGGATAACACATTTTAGAATTTTTATAGTTACCTAAAATAAATTAGTTATACCTGAATGATTGAAAACTATTTAGGAAGCAAATGATTGTTAATAAAATTTAATAGTATATTATTGGATGCTATTAATTTAGGGAATCAAAGCAAGATTGTTGAAGGGACCAAGAGACTAATATAGGCAATTTTATGCCAACAAATTGGACAATCTAAAAGAAATAGGTACGTTCCTAGACACATGCAACCTACTAGGACTGAGTCATGAAGAAATGGCAAATCTGAACTGACAAATTGCTAGTAAGGAGATTAAATCAGTAATCAGAAACCTCCCAACAATGAAAGTGAAGGACTAGATGGCTTAATTCTAAGAAACCTTTAAAGAAGTAGTAACAATCCTTCTCAAACTTTTTCAAAACAAAAAAGAGGACGGAAACTTCCAAACTCATAATGTCAACATTACACTGAAAAAAAAAAATGAAGGAAAGGAAATCACGGGCCAATATCCCTGATTGACATAGATGCAAAAATCTTCAACAAAATAATAGTAAACAGAAGTACATTGAAGAAAATACACCATGAGCAAGTTAGATTAATTCATGGATTCAAGGATGGTTCAACATATGCAAAGCAATGTGATTCACTACATTAACAGAATGAAGGATAAAATCACATGATCACCTCAATAGATACGAAAAAGACATCCTATTACAGTTAAAAAATAATAATAACTCTCAAAATTAAACATCCTTTATGATAAAAGAAATTTGAAACAAATTGAGTATAGAGGAAACGACTCAATGTAACACACTATATTAAATGTGACCATATATGTATGACAAGCCTTAGCTAACATTATAATCACTATTGGAAAGCTAAAAGCCTTTCCTCCAAGATCAGGAAAAACAAGAATGTCCACTCTGACCACTTTTATTCAACATAACACTGAACATCCTGGCCTAAGCAATTAGGCAAGAAAGAAAAATAAAAGGCATCCAAATCAATATGAAAGAATAAAAAAATTGTCTCTGGTGCAGATGACATATATGTATTTCCAAAAAACACTTCCCCAAAAATATTAGAAATGATAAACAAATTCAGTAGAGTTGTGAAATACAAAATTAATATACAAAAATATGTTGCATTTCTATATAAGAATAAACTATTAAAAAGAGAATTTAAGAAAACAATCCAATTTACAATAGCATCAAAAACAATAAAATATTTGGGAATAAATTTATCCAATGAGGTGAAATGTCTGTACACTGAAAACTATAAAATGTTGATGAAAAAACTGAAAAAGACACAACTAAATGTATAAATGCCCTATGTGTTTGGATTAGAAGAATTAATATTGTTAAAATGTCCAAAATACCCACAGCAATCTACAGATTCAATGAAATCCCTATAAAAACTCTAATGGCATTAGAATTTCTAATGAAATACAAAATACAACATTAAAATTAATAAAGAATGAAGAATGAACTATAAATATCTCAAAGAGCCAAAGTAACCTTGAAGGAAAAAAAAAAAAAAAAGATAAAGGCATTACATTTCCTGATTACAAATTACATTTCAAAACAATCCAAATAGCATATCCTATATAATAAAGAGCTAATATGCAAAGGGTCATCACACCCTCATGTCCTCACGCCATAACAGCTCAGACACTCAACACTGGGGAGAGAGGGATGGGACCAGCCAGGCTGTGGTCCGGGAGAGGGACAAGCCACCCACCCCATGGTCCTGGGCACCAGCGTCTGTGCCTGTGGCCTGGGAGAAGGACAAGTCGCCTGCCCCGCGGTCCTGGGTGCCTGCGGCTGTGGAGCCGCCCGTCCATGGTCCCCTGCAGCTGCTGCCAGTCTGGGCAAAGCAGGCCTGGGTCCTGGGTGCCTGTGGCCAGCCAGAGGGAAGGAAGCCCAGGTCCTGGGTGCCTGTGACCAGTTGGAGGAGGGAATCCTGGGTCCTGGGTGTGGGACAAGGCAGAGGCAGTTGGGGGCAATCAGGCCAGCAGGGGAGCAGTTAGGGACAATCAGGCAGACAGGCAGAGGTGGTTAGGGGCAATCATGCAGGCAAAGGTGGTTAGGGGCAATCAGGCAGGCAGAGGTGGTTAGGGGCGATCAGGCAGGCAGGCAGAAGGGTTAGGGATAATCATGCAGGCAGGCAGTGGTCCCAGATTGCAAGAGGCAGTCTGACAACTCCCGAGGGGTCCCGAATTGGAGAGGGTGTAGACCAGGCTGAGGGACCTTCCCCCACCGTGCATGAATTTTGTGCACTGGGCCTATAGTCTATCTACACTAATAAAATAAAAACATGCAAATTGACCATCCCTCTGCTATGCCCGCCAGCCAATCAGATCAAGTATGCAAATTAATCCAACAAAGATGGCGGTTAATTTGCATATGCAGGCATGGAGCGAAGACTGAAGACAGCATAAAGGAAATCAAGCACTGCAGAAGGGGGCAAAGTGGCAGAGAAGGGAGGGAGCTGAGGCAGCAGAGATGGGAGGGAGCGAGGCAGCGGAGAAGGGATCGAAGCCTGCCTGGGCGGGCTTTGCTCCCTTCTCTGCTTCACCCCAGCCGCAGGAAGCCCTATTCTTGCAGGTACCTTTCTGCAACGAGCCTCTAGTATCTACACTAATAAAAGAGAAACATGGTAATTGGCGTACGACCGCTACCCTTCCCATTGGCTAATCAGCGTATCCTTATGCAAATTAACTGTCAGCCGAGATGGCGGCCGGCAGCCATGCACTGAAATGAGCAGGGAGGCTTGCTTCCTCCAGGGCCTGCAGACTCCAACGTTCCCCGCCTCACTTGCCGGACTCTTTTTTTTTTTTTTTTTTTTTCCTCTTTTTTTTTTTTTTTTATATATTTTATTGATTTTTTACAGAGAGGAAAGGAGAGAGATAGAGAGTTAGAAACATCGATGAGAGAGAAACATCGATCAGCTGCCTCCTGCACACCCCCCACTGGGGATGGGCCCGCAACCCAGGTACATGCCCTTGACCGGAATCGAACCCGGGACCTTTCAGTCCGCAGGCTGATGCTCTATCCACTGAGCCAAACCGGTTTTGGCTCACTTGCCGGACTCTTAACTGCAACTCTAAGCAACTATTACTTTGTTGCAAATAAGAAGCTGAACAAAACTGGCTTTCAGTCAGCCCCGGACTGCAACATTGTATCCATGTTTTCAGCAGCGAGGCCTCAGAGCTAAAGCTGGCCCAGAATAAAACAAAAAACAAAAAAAAACAAGGAGCAGTTGGGAGCTTTTAATCAACTGCCAGCCGGAAAACAGCCCTCAGCCCCTCAGCCAGACTGGTCAGGCACCCCAGTGGGGACCCCCACCCTGATCCAGGACACCCTTCAGGGCAAACCAGCCAGCCCCTACCCATGCACCAGGCCTCTATCCTATATAGTAAAAGGTTAATATGCCTCCCAGCACGGGGATCAGCGGAGCAGCGAGGCTCCCGACACTGGGATCAGCGTGACAGGGGGCAGCGCCCAAACCCCCTGATCAGCCCTGCGGCTCTGTGAGTGACAGGGTGAGGCGCCCCAACCCACCAGCCCCCATGGGCCCTGCTCTGTGTGTGACAGGGTAGAACCATAACCTCTCCATCGGCCCTGCCCTGAGTGTGACAGTGGTGGCGCCCCAACCCCCTGATCGGCCCTGTTCTGTGGGTAATAGAGGGTGGCTCCCCAATCCCCCTCCACAGGCCCTGCCCTGAGTGTGACAGGGTGCAGCGCCCCAACCCCTTGATCCGCCCTGCTCTGTGTGTGACAGGGGGCGGTGTCCCAGCTCCCCTATTGGCCCTGCTCTGTGAGTGACAGGGGGGAGCTCCTCAACCCCCTGATGGGCCCTGCTCTGTGAGTGACAGGGGGCAGCGCCCCAACCCCCCTGATGGACCCTGCTGTGTTAGTGACAGGGGGTGGCGCCACAACCTCCCCATCGACCCTGCCTTGAGTGTAACAGGGGGCGGTGCCCTAACCCCCCAATCAGTCTATCCTTAGTGTGACCGAGGGTGGCATTGCAACCTCCCGATCCGCCCTGCTCTGTGCATGACAGGGGGCGGCGCCCCAAGTCCCCAATCGGCCCTGCTCTGAGCCTGACCAGGGGCTGCACCTAGGGATTGGGCCTGCCCTCTGCCACCCGGGAACAAGCCTAAGCCAGCAGGTCGTTATCTCCCGAGGGGTCCCAGACTGTGAGAGGGCACAGGCTGGGCTGGGGGACCCCCCCGCCCGAGTGCACAAATTTTTGTGCACAGGGCCTCCAGTATATATATAAAAGCCTAAGTGACAATTATGACCAGCTGGTAGCTATGACGTGCACTGATCACCAGGGGGAAGATGGTCAACACAGGAGCTGCCCACTGGTGGCTAGTGCGCTCCCACAGACAACCTCCAGCAGCCAGCCAACCTTCTGCAGTCCCTCCCCCAGCCAGCCCGGATTGGCCCTGATTGCTGACCAGGTTTAGGGACCCCACCCATGCATGAATTTGTGCACCGGGCCTCTAGTTATTAGATAAAAAACAGACACATAAATCAATAACACACAAAGAGAGACCAGAAATAAAACCATGCATATTTGTTAAACTAGTTTAGGACAAAAGTGTGTGGGCTATGAAATAAAAACGATAGTCTCTTCAATAATGAACAAGATAATTGCCAAATTTTACTTTACTATCTGCTCATGTACAAACAGTCTAATTTGACCCTATAATGAAATGTTTAAATATATCCATACATTTTGCACACAATGGAACCCTACCCAAATCCTCCTCTTGAACTTGTTCACTAGGGTATTTAAAGGTGCACAACTTCAGCTGACACGGAAGTTCTTTTCCAGATGTTCAATTTGACCTGGGGCAGCTCAATCAAAACTTATTCTTAGTGGGAATTCTCAGAAAATGAGAGATATGGATTTTTCTGGCAAATGGATATGCAGACTCCAGAACTTCAAATCTCCCTGAGAGCAAGTCAAATTCTAGCAACAACAATATTTGTAACAAATATAAAAATAAATAAATAAATGGTTGTAGGAAAGTCGATATTCACATGCAGAAGAATAAAACTGGACTACTACTTAATCCAACCAACAAAAAATCAAATCAAAATGGATTAAAGATGTGAAGATAACACATGAAACCACACAACTACTAGCACAAAACATAGGGAGTAAGCCCTTTTACATTGGTCTTAATACTATTTGGGGCGGGGGGGGGGGGGGGGGGGGAGATTTGACACACCAAAAACAAAGGAAACAAAAGCAAACATAAACAATGAGATTACATCAAACTAAAACTCTACTGCACACCAAAGGAAACAATCAACAAAACGAAAAGGTAGCATGTGGAATGGGAAAAAAAAATTCAAAACCCCTATCTGATAAGGGTTTAATATCCAAAATATGCAAATTCTAGCCCTTGTTAAAATGTTTACTATCAACAATTCAAAAGAAGCACATGCTGATGAGGATGGGGAGCAAAAAGAATTCTTTACACTGTTGGTGGGCATGTAAATTGGGACAGCCCCTATGGAAAACATTATGAAGATTCCTTAACAAATTACCATATGATCCAGCAATTCCACTTCTGTGTATATATCAGAAAGCAATGAAGTTATTATTTCAAATAGATGTCTGTACTCCTATATTCATGGCAGCATTATTCCCAATAGCCAAAGTATGAAAGGCTCCCATGTGCCAGTCAACAGAGGAATGGATAAGAAAAATATCGTATACAAAAAGTATTCAGCTTAAAAAACAAAAACACGGAAAAAATTCTGCTATTTGCAACACTGTGCATGAAACTGGAGGGGGTTATGCTAAGTGAAGCTAAGTGAAATAAGCCAGGCAGAGAAGAAAAATACTGCAGAGTATCACATATATTTGGATTAAAAAAAAAAAAAACAAACAGAAAAGAAAAGGAAAAAAGTAGAACTTACAGAAACAGAGTGTAACGGTGGTTGCCATAGTAGAGTTGGGGGAAGAGGGATAAGGATGATCTGGCAAAAAGGAACAAACTTGTACTTTACAATAAGAGTAAGATCTGAGGATCTAACATATAACATGGTGACTATAGTTGAGAATATTGTAAGATACAGTAGAAATTTTCTATGAGAGTAGAACTCAAGTGTTCTCTTACGTACAAAATAATACTGTGAGATGATGGATTTGTTAACTCAATGGGGAAAGTCTTCACAATTTATACATATATCAAAACATAATGTTGTAAATTTAAAATATATTACACTTATATTTGTCAAGTATCACTCAATAAAGCTGAAAAATCATTAAAAATTAAAAAAATTAAAAGGAGTTAATGAAACTCTTCATTACCTTGACTTACTTAGGGAGAATTAAGCAATAAATAGAGCATGGCATTTCCACATGTATGTGGAAATTTTTATATATCCACTATATAACTAAGTACTAATTTTTAGAATGGTTTGGTATAATACAGATTATTTTCTGCCACTAGCTAGAAAATAAAAATTTACTTTAGAAAGTTACATCCTAGTTTCTGAAAAACATCAACAAAAGATACTTTAGGGTTCACTATTTTTTGGAAATTAACTTCTTAAGGCATTGATACTTAATATATGAGATTATGAAAATTATATGTAACACATTATAATACTGAAAACCCATTCTTCATAATAAATAGTTAAGAATTTTTTTAAAAAGATTGCTATTTTTTGTTGCCTTTATCATTTGACAGTGAATATAAAAACAGACTGTATTGACTTTTATTAAGTTTACATGTGACAGCAGTTGTACTAATGATATTTTTCTCTAAGAAAAGTTTGTGAACAATAATATCTGATACTGTAGCTATTTATGGTTCCTGACCTTAGCAGACAAGAAAGCATGAAAATTGGCTGGGAAAAGTAAAATTAGTTATATTCATCATCATGATTTATTATTTCTCAGGTTCATTCCTGTTCTTTTATGCTATTTTAGCTGGTTTTTTCTGCTCAGCTATTGTCAGTTCCTTGAAAAGATGGCTGTACTAATGATTGCAACAATAATTTAAATCTTTGAAAAAGACAATTAGATGATTATATTTTCCAAAGTTTAAAGCTATTAAATAAAAAGATTTATAAAGTTGGGAAAATGACACAGTTTTGAATCTTTTTCACTAAAATAATCTTCATAATTTTGAGATTGAAAAAATAAGTCTTTTTGTCCTTGCTGTTTTCCCTTACATTTTTATTTAGTTAAATAATTGTTCAATTAATTTATTTTGTTCTATTCAATTTCCATCACTATATGTAAACTTACAAAACAGTACTGTGAGAGAATATTGAAAATTGCATGTGATTCAATCTAAATTTGTTCTGATCTCATATTGATACAGTCTAAACCTGTAGGCAAGCTTTATAATTTTACCATTATATCTCACCTTCAATGTTACCCTCGAGCATGTATTCAAAGTAGGAGAAAAACAACTAAAGCTAAACTTTGTTCAGCATTAGATTTGGGTCATTTGTCTGCTGATATCACACCAAATTCAACTTATTTTCATAAATCTCGATGACCTCAGTTATGCATGGTAGATGCAAAATAAGATTGTTTCACATGTTGTATGAATATCTAATCCCTATGCTGTATACCTGAAACTACTATGATATTGAATGTCAACTGAAGTTGAAAAATAAAAATTAAAGTAAAAAGAAACTGCAGCTCCAAGGTGGAGTCACTTGCACCCAGGAGAGCAAACCAAGACTTACTGGAAATTGCACTTGCATCCCCTCCCAGGAATGTGATCCTAAACAGAGTCAGTCTAGAATTCCCTGATGGAGACTAAGGAGGTATCTATCTGCCTGATAAGAACCCTACCTCCCTTCCCCCAAAGAAAGGTACCTTGCCTGAAAACCAAACCAAACAAAACACCAAAGCAAACAAACAAACAAACAAAAAAACACATTTCATTTCTTTTACTAATAGGTAGCTTGTCCTGCCCAGGTTCTGCCCCTAAAAAAACCTTCCATTTTTTGAATTCTCAGAGCACCTCTCTGTTTACTGTGGACACTACAGTTCATGAATCATTCAATAAAGCCAATACGATTTTTAAATTTACTAATTGATTTTGTTCATTAACATTTTATTCATTGCAATGAAAATGCATTGAAGAATCATTTCTTTTTTAAGCAGTAGATTTTAGCATCCTCTTAGAATCAACATGGACCTCAGTGGAAACTTGATTCCAAAGCAGATAGAGTGTGTGTTTAATTTAAAGAACATTCTGAGTGACTAATGTACTAACTGACACACATTTCATATGAACAGTAGTCATTCAAAAAATGTTCTTTAAAAGGAGACATTGATACAATCAATTGAAAATTTCCCTGTTTGAGATTAAAAAAAACAACAGCACACATATGGAGCAGCATAGAGAGGGTCGCTGGGGAAAAATATTTTCAACAATAAAGATACATTTTTTTAAAAATTAGAATTTTGAAAGGAACCCTGTGATTTTAAATAAGCCCTTTTCTTAATATGTTGTGAATTAAAATTTCTGAAAAAAAATATGTAAACAGCTTAACAATGAGCATCTCTTTAAATGGCTCCAAGAAACAAGCTGAACAATATTGCATATAAATCTAAAGCCTTTAGGACATATACAAGAACCACCAGTTACCTTAAAGAAGTAAAAATATGGATACTTTATTGTTTCCTCACCAATTGATGAGGCATTTCATGCTGTGAATATCTAGCATTTGCTTTGACAACTGGGCATATATTTATATTTTCTGCTGTTCTAGTCGGGGAATAGTTTAACATTGTCTCAGTTGATTTAGTATCAACTCCAGTCAGCCTTTAGACATTTGTCAAGGTAACTGGACCAAGAACATCTAGTGAAGACTTGTCACACATTACACTGATATTCTTTAATGGTCTTGGTTGGCAGAGAGGATGTTGAACAGACAGTACATAAACAACACAGATCCATTGAACTATAACACTGGGAATATTAAATAAGCTGTGCTGTTTGATACCCTCCACTAGAGTAAAACCACTGAAAATTCTGACTTTCCTCTCTAGAATTTAAAGCAAAGAAAAACAACAACAAGTACAAACAAACAGGATTATAACAAATACAGACAGAGAGATGAAGCATTAAATTGGGATGGATTTCAGGAAATAGTGGATTTGGAGAATTAAGTCTAAGTCAAGATGAAATAAGTATCTTGGATTTCAATTAACTAGTAGTCCATAGATTAGCTGGGCAATTGTCTGGAGATAGTACTAACATTAAAATCAACTCTGTAGACAACAGAATTTCAGAAGGTAAATTATTAAAGCAAGTGCATGGAAAGCATTTATAACTCCGATTACTATTTTTAGTCCTTCAGATATAAAACAATCTTAGTGCTAGAAATTGGAAAAGAATTTTCTTTTCCGCTTTCAATATAGACCAAGTAGAATACTTCTTCCTTTTAAGATATCCATTTCTTACCTTCCTATTGTTATGCTCCCCCATATTTTTCTGATTACCTCTTTGTTTTGAGCCTCACCCTATGTAGCTGTTTGATTAATAATTTTAGCCAACTACATTTGGATTAGAACTGATCACTGGTGTTACAATTATGGACAGTTACTGTAAATATCAGTTTTTAGGACTTATTTACCTGCGTCCCTAGGTAACATTTTCAAGTTACTTGTGCTTCAAGCTGAGAACAGAACTGTGCTACATGTCAGTTAGTATTCTAAAATTACAAGTTTCTAGATGAGATTTTCTTGGGATATAATTTAAAGTAGCTGAAAACTTGTAGCAAATTGGTAAAAGCAGTTATGATGCATTTTTTACTTTAGACATTTAATCCTTGACATAGTTGATAACATATCATAGAAATTAAGATAATAGATTTGACTTTTGATATCCTAACACCTTAATTAGAATTTCAAAACTTTTTGAATCAATGGATTGTCTGCTATTTTGTTTGGCAGAAGAGATGAGAGAGAATTGAGAAAAGCCTTTAAGGAGAAAAGAAAAATCATATATTTTGTAAACAAACCTATCATGGGTAAGTGCTTATACAAACTTTTTTAAAAATGAGTTTTAATGAGGTTCATTAAAATCAAGGTATAGCCCAGGATAAGAATCATCGAAGAAAATTAGCCATATTAACAGAACGAGTTGTTCACTCAACAAATATTTACTGAGAGCCCACTAAGCACAAAAATTGGGTTGAGGATCCAAAACACACATTTCTATTTCCTGATTGAGGTGGAGACGACAAAATTAAAGGCAGCAATAGAAGATGAGATCACAAAGTTTAGGTAAGTAGCCCCAGTGGTAGATAAAGAATGTATTTCTGAAGTTTAGTGGTTCTCAAAATTCAGTTGTATCAAAATTTCCTGGAGGGTCTGTTAGGATGAAGGAGGTGGGCCTCTCCCTCAAAGTTCCTATATCATCTGGGGTGGAGCTTGAGGTTTTCATTCCCTTACTAACAATCTGTAGGCTGCAGATATAGATACAGGTATAGATATTCCTCTTTCTTAATTTTGAATAAAATAAGGTTCAGAAAAGATAATAGGCAAATTGAAGCCAAAGACTTGCTTTTGTCAAAAAATAAGACATTCTTTTTTTGTGTAATATGAACAAAATTTATTTGAAAACTTTTACTCTCTGCTCTAATCCTATATATAAAAGGGTAATATGCAAACTGACCCTAACAGCAGAACGACTGGGAATGACTGGTCACTATGACACACACTGACCACCAGGGGGCAGATGCTCAATGCAGGAGCTGCCCCCTGGTGGTCAGTGCGCTCTCACAGGGGAGCTCTGCTCAGCCACAAGCCAGGCTGAGGGCTGCCAGTACAGTGGTGGTGGCAGGAGCCTCTCCTGTCTCCTCAGCAGCGCTAAGGATGTCCGACTGCAACTTAGGCCTGCTCCCCGCTGGCAAGTGGAGATCCCCTGAGGGCTCCCAGGGTGCCAGAGGGATGTCTGACTGCCAGCTTAGGCCCGTTCCCCTAGGGCGCAGGCCTAAGCCAGCAGGTGGACATCCCCCGAGGGGTCCCAGACTGCGAGAGGGCACAGGCCAGGCTGAGGGACCCCTCCCTGCTGAGTTCACAAATTTTTGTGCACTGGTCTCTAGTTCTATAATAATCAAGAACTATTTGGATATGCAATGAGACTTACTGAGCAGAGCTACCACATAGGAAGTCCCTGTGTCTTGTCTGGGTAGTCCATTTGGATCATGTGTTATAGAAGAGTGCATCAGCATTCTGTTTAAAAAACATTTACTTGAATCAATACAAAAATTGTAGTATACTTGTCAGCAATCAAAGAGAGTGAACTACAAAACACCCATACTGAGCAAAAGAACCAATACAAAAACGCATACATATGGCTTGTTTCCACTTTTATGATGTTCTAAATTTTTGTAGCATGAGAAAAGTGAGAGGGTGGTTAGCTGGGGCTAGTGATGTGGAGTGACTCTGAAAGCACTAAGAACTTTCAAAGGTGATGAAAGTGTTTTATTTAACCTAAAAAAAAATGATGTATGGATATTACATGGGTGAGTACATGGGTGTATTCTTTGATCAGTTAAGAGGCATAGAGATTACATGGGTGTATCCTTTTGTCAATTAATATGTGTGCATTTCAAGATATGTAAAGTTTATATGGAAGAATAGCAAGGGGTGATGTGGGATGTAAGGGGATGTACAAAACATATCCTGGTAGAATGTGTGTAGTTGATGACGCCAAAGGAGGCATACAGAGAGTTCATTATACTATTTTGTTTACTTTGTTTATATTAAAAACAAACAAACACAAACACCTCTTTGGATTTTACTCAATCTCTACTACTTCTTTGGAACTTAAACATCCTTAGGTTAGTTAATAAAATAAAGTTCCTAAAACTGGAAAAAGAGATATTTTTGTTTCTATTAAATTTATTGGGGTGACATTGGTCAACATGAACATATAGGTTTCAGGTGTGGGTTTTTATGGTATAAGATCTGTATATTGCACCAGGTGCCCACCACCCAAAGTCAAATCTTTTCCTGTCACCATATATTAAGGACCTCCTACTACCCCCAAAATAGATTTTTATTAATTCCTCTAATAATTATTCAGATATTATTGTTCACTTTGAACAAATTATTATTTGTAGTTTTTATTTACAATTCACAACCTTCTTTCTCCCCCAAAATTTTTTGAGGAGGGTTGCATTATTTTTTTAATGTGAGTAAATCCATAAGACACAGACAATTAAGAAAATGTCAACAAAGAGGGATAAATAAATATAAAACAGGGGTATAAATCATTGCAGTTAATCAGAGATTCTTAGCATACAAGGCAAAAAGATAAATACAATGGGCTGTATATGTGCCTTTCCTGTGTGTTATAGGTACAAAAGAGGTCCTCTCCCTTCCTCACCCTTCCTCACTCTGTCATTATATTTTTAAAAGAATTATTCATGTGAATCATCTATAAGTACATGAGTAATATAGTAGATAATATCATGTATTAAACTGTTATTTTGTCATTAAATTTAAAAATTCTGATTTCTATTTTGCCGAGAATGATTAGTCATTTTATCTTTGTTTAAGAATGTAAGTGGCAAGTAAGACTACTGATATTGTAGAAATATATCTTTAAAACGTATTCTAAAGGAATGATGGAAATGGTAAATCATCACTTGGCAAATACCAGATAAAAATTTTAATAAATAAGAACCATTGATGGATGCTAACATTTATGGGGAAAGTATGATAAAAAAGATGTTTACATAGTCTCATCTTTCCAGAAGACCTTCATTAATTATGAAATAAAAAATTGTAACTATACAGTGGGGAAAACTGACAGACATCACCATGAACAAGGGATTAAAGTTAGCATCATGAGACACGAGACATATGTACAGTGTGCACTGCCTTATGTGATGCACTGAGAAGGGTACATCATCCTTTCCCCAGTATCCCTGCCAAAAATGCAGAACCACAATATGATCATCAGAAAACACTGGGCAAGCTCCATTGAGGGACATTCTACAAAATCAACTACCAAATATTCTTGAAAGGGTCAAGGCAATGAAAGAAAGCCTTTCAGATTGGAGAGGATTAAGTAAACTAGGAAACTAAATACAGTATGGAATTCTGGATTGGATGTGGCAGCAGAAAAGAAGATAGTAAGAGAATTGAGGAAATCTGAAAAAAAGTCTATAATTAGTTAACAGCATTGTATCAATGCTAATTTTATGACTTTGATAGTTTTATTGTATAGACTCTGGGATAAATGTATACATAGTAACTATATTTGCAACTTTTTGTAAGTAGAAATGACTTGAAAAGAAAAGAGAGCATTCTGAGATTGCTCAAGACTAGCCAGCATTTTACTAGACTTGACTGCATTCCACATTTATGAAATGACCTGCCTCAGAATAATGTTTAGAGTAAATGTTATCAGCTGGGCAACTTGCCAACTTAAGCAGAGTATCCATAAAGTGTCTACTTTCCAATAGCATTGCAGCCCATTGATTTGTCACAAATACTTAGCTGCCAGGTGCAACCTCCCTAAACTGAGGCACTGAAACCAGGGAATTCTAGAGAATCTCCGAGTAAGAGAGCTGGAGGGATATTTCTGATACACAGAGATTATACATGAACACCTCCTAGTTTTAATTTAAAAATTGTACTGAGACAGTAGATCATACAAAATACAGATCAATGAGGTCCCAAAGGAAATTCTTACCTGAGTTAAAGGAGTATTTTAGAAAACAGAGAGTAATCAGTAGACACCCCCCCCCACACACACACAAATCACAAATTATAACTCACACCTCAATTTATTTCTTTGTTGGAGAAATTTATTGATTGATTGGTAAAGTCACACCAGCTGGACTTGAGTAAGATAATTAGTAAAATCTTTTGTGATATTTTGTGGAGAACAAGGAAAATATTGGCAGAACACATAAATAATTTCATAAAAGTTTCGGTAGTTTAATTACTGGCTGAAATGTCATGGTTAATGGGTTAGTATCACCCTGGAAGAAGGTCCAAGGGGCTTTTTCCTCAGCCAAGTCTGTATAAATGTAATACCGGACAATGGCACATGGGACAAAAATTCAATGATGAATGAGCACCTGCCAAAATCACAGTTATCTTTCCTCTGCCACATGACCCCTTTACGTGAACACAGCTTCCAGGGAAGGGGAAGGATGTTTTAATGCAAAGAAGGCCCCTTCTGTGCTGCCAAAGACTGGCCAAAACAATGAGATCCTTTCTCTTAGGGAATCACACAAACTGATCATATTAACTTCACTCTTTTCCAGCATCATTTCTCACTGCTTCATTCATCTAACTTAACTAAATATATCCCCAGACTCTGGACTTAAAGTTATTATAGCTATCCCAGAGCAGCAGACATTGTGTGCACATGTTTGCCACCATCACGGATTGCCCATTACACATGGTGTTAATTTTTCTTCTCAGTCAATCAATGATAACATATAAAATGTGTTTTTCTTTGTTCATGGTACTGTAATTTATGAAGACAGATAATCTATTAAAGACTTTGAAAAATATCTATTCCAGCCCTAGCTGGTTTGGCTCAGTGGATAGAGCGTTGGCCTGCAGGCTGAAGGGTCTCAGGTTCAATTCCTGTCAAGGGCACATGCCCAGGTTGCAGACTTGATCCCCAGTGTGGGGCGTGCAGGAGGTAGCCGATCCATGATTCTCTCTCATTGTTGATGTTTCTATCTCTTCCTCTCTGAAATCAATCTGTACACCGGGCCTCATATATACTAGTATATATAAGCAAATGTAGTCTGAGAAAATACAAAATTCGCTTCTTCAAATATGGAGTGGTAAGAATTCTTTGACTTTACTATCCCTTGCTTAGTTTAGGTAGCATGTGCTTATACATTGCAGTCTTGTAATGTGCACAAGAATAATGAAGATTATCAGGGAACTTACCGACACTTGGATAACCAGGCGTAGAAGGGTCTCCTCCTGGATTCAGTGATACCATGAAGGTGTCATCGACAAAATTTGCAGTCTTTGGTAAATCACAAGGATCAACATATAGAAGGACACCTCCAAATCCAGCCTTTTCCAGTAGGGAAAGCTAAAAGAGGAGAATAAGCAATTAAAATATTACCTTATGCATTAAAAGTTTATATACTGCCATTTCATGAATGTGACTGAGATAAGATGACTCCCTTTTCTGTGTGTTTTTTTTTTTTCTCTTTTAAAATAAACAGATGCTTCAGACTTTCCAGTTATCAAGCCCAGCCAGAGAGTTGTTCTACCAGCCTCTCCCCTTTTTTCTCTATCTCAGTGGTTGGCAAACTGTGGATCGCAAGTCACATGCGGCTCTTTGGCCCCTTGAGTGTGGCCACCAAGTTTCAATCGCACTGTACGTGAGCGCCCACATGTGGTATTTTGTGGAAGTGCCACACTCAAGGGGCCGCAGTTTGCCGACCACTGCTCTATCTCAACAATATTTATGCAACATTCCTATAATGTCGATATATGGGTAGACTCTAATCCAGTATGGCAAGTGTCCTTATAAGAAGAGGGAGAGATAGTAGGGATATGTGGGCACAGAAAGAAAGCATGTGAGGACACAGCAAGAAGGTGGCAATCAGCAAGCCAAAAAGAAAGGCCTCAGAAGGAATCAAACCTGTCGACACCTTGATCTTAAATTTTCAGGCTCCAGAACTGCGAGAAAATAAATTTCTCTTTAAGCCATCCAGTGTTTGGTATTTTGTTAGGGAAGCCCTAGCAAACTAATACTTTCACATAAAGTACATATCAACCAAACTTTATACGAAGATTCAGAAAAGAATTGTGATTATATTCTAGGTCTTCTGAGTCATCTTAAAGCCAAATCATCAAGTAATGATTGCATATCTACTATGAGTGAGACACTGTCTCAGAAGTTATTTGTTGATTTTTTTTTCTAAAACACTTGATATATCATTTCAATTCCTGTTATATAGTTGCCAAAACTGTGATCCAGGAAGTTTAAGAGCTCGAGCCAAGGTCAGAGATAATAACGGATAATGCCAGGGATCAAAGAAAAGTTTTGAGAACTCAAGTCTGGCGATATTTCCACTAAAGCACACCTTTTCTTTCAATTATACAGCCATCCTTTACAAAGACAAATAGACTGGTGAAAGGGTGATTTTTTTTATAATAAGGCACATCAGATGCTTCTTGCTGTGATCTGCTTCCTGAGAAGACATTCAGTTCAATACTGTGTGAATTATATGCCTGCACTAAGACAACAGAATGTGTACATTTTAGAATCAAGATGCATGGTTATAATAACAGAAAAATAGAAATAAATTTTAAAATTTTGAATCTAGCATTTCATGGCACATTCACACTCATTTAAATAGCTATGTTGTACGTGAAAAATAAAAAAATGAAAATCAGACAAATACTCTGTGATAATTTCTTAAGCACATTCTTTTGACCTTCGAGTTCAAATGTTATGTTATTCTTTCTTCTTGGGATTGTTTTTGCCTATTAATAGTTTTGTTGTTTGGCTCTATTATTAGGCATTGTATTGTTAGGATGCCATTAAAGAAGTCTGTAAGATTCCAGTTTTCTTTGTCATGTCTCATAAATAAACTCACCTTCCTTTGTTAATGAAATGACAAGACTGCTTTTGTGAGGAATATTCACTGTAATCAGACTGAGTATATTCAAGGCATAATTAAAGCATTCTTTTTGATTTCATGGAACATCTTTACTTGGATTTCAAATTGTTTAACTTCATGTATTCAAAGTTATTTAAATAACTCTACTGAGATTAATAAGAAGCAATGATCTCCTGCTTTTGTAAAAAAAAAAAAAACTTATTCAAAATTTAAACTTGTTGTCAGTTCTAGAAATTATCCTCAACTTTTATCATTATGATTCAGGGAGGAGAGAGGCAAGGAAAGATGGAAGGGAGTAAGGGAGGGAAGGAGAGAGGGAGGAAGGAATAGAAGGAGGACAGAATAAGGAGGGAAGATCTCTTATTTTATTAAGTATGCTTAATATAGATATACTTTTATTGTACTTTAAGCCAATTTATCGTTGTGGCCTGTGGGGTTATTCTGTTTTCAGGAATGAAGTGGTCATGGCATAAGATGACTAAAGACCACATCATTAGTTAATAGCTTATTTTATTTACCGATGCATTTTTTTAAAAGCGATTCTGTCCACCTTGCTTCTTTTTTTAAAAAAAACAATAGCTTTTTATTTATTTTTTTAGAGATAAAGGAAGGGAGATTGAGAGAGAGAAAGAGAGATAAACATTGATGTGAGAGAGAAACATTGATTGGTTGACTCCCATAGGCACCCAATCAGGGATTGAACTAGAAACTTTGGTATGTGCCCTGATATGAAATCAAACCTGCCACCTTTTGGTTTATGAGATGATGCTCCAACCAACTGAACCATACCAGCCAGGGCTTCATAGCAGATTTTAGACTAAAAAAATATATCCTCATAATTTATTGTCTGTGCTTTTCCCATTGAATCATGTTGATTGAAATGAAATACTGTGACTTTGCACATTTCTTCTATTTTTTTTAATTCATATTATTCAACAACCTTTGCAATGTTTGATGCATAAAAAAAACCTAACCTTTAAGAAAAAATATTTAAAAATATGATGCTATTTTTGCAACTGTAGCTTCAAAATATTGAGAGCACTATATTTTACATCTCTGCTCCTTAGCTTTTCTATGCATGGAGGATCCACTTATGTAGTATGGATCTATTATTTTATGCTCTAGGTTGAGAACATAATGATAGAGTGGGAACAAA
This sequence comes from Myotis yumanensis, assembly GCF_028538775.1. Classification (NCBI taxonomy): domain Eukaryota; kingdom Metazoa; phylum Chordata; class Mammalia; order Chiroptera; family Vespertilionidae; genus Myotis; species Myotis yumanensis. Next base: position 182,213,392 of record NW_027223753.1, read on the forward strand.
AAGTATAAACCTAAATCCTCTTATTTTCAGGAAGAGGGTTTTGAGATTGGGATGAAAAAAGAAAAAAAAAACACACACACACACAGTGGTCTGGGCTCTGTTCCTCTGTCAAGATGTTTCATGAACTGTAAACATTAAAGGTTATTCATCTTTAACAATTCCTCTAATATGATTCCATCACTTTATAGCCAATATTGGGAGGAGTACGTATAATTTCTATTAGTAAATATATTGCTAATTTTATCAAGTGCTTGCATTTGTCTTTCCATCTGTAGACGTTCTGTTGCTTTCAAACCAAACAAATCATGTTCAAAAGGAAAAGGAAACAATATGACCACCATATATACTTAGACATTATATACAACTTATTATTTTTTGTGCTTATATTAGAGTGTGTGTGAGAGGAAGAGACATGGGGTGGAGAAAGAGAACACAGCTTCACAGAACCCCATGTGTGCATCTCTGGGGTCATGTAATTTTCTAATTGCATAAACGAGATTACAGAAAAAGCTGAGAGTTTTCCACATTCCTTAGTCTTTGAAAATTTACTGTTTTAAAAATTTAAATATTACCAATATTTTAAACTAAGAATGTATTTAATTGAAGGCATAAAGGATGGAGAAAGACTCATAGATAATAAATAATAGAAGAAAATATCTCTAAAGGTATCTCCCAAATTATCTGTTGTTTAGTTTTTTTTCCCATTTTTTTGATTTTTCTATGTTTTGATTCCACTTTTGGGAATATATCCTAAGAATTCCAAAACACCAATCAGAAAGAATACATGCACCCCTATGTTCATAGCAGTGTTATTTACAATAGCTAAGATCTAGAAACAGCCAAGTGGCCATCAATAGATGAGTGGAGAGAAAAAGCTGTGGTACATTTATACAATGGAATACCATGCAACAGTACAAAAAGAAGGATCTCTTATCCTTTGAGACAGCAATGGATGGACCTGGAGAGTATTATGCCAAGCTAAATAAGCCAGTCAGAGAAAGACAAATATCATGTGATCTCACTTATAAGTGGAATCTAATGAGCAAAATGAACTGATGAACAAAACAGAACCGGAGACATGGATGCATGGAACAGACTAACTATTGTCAGAGGGGAGGGGTATAGGAGAGACTGGGTAAAACAAGTTGAACATATATACACTAGAGGCCTGGTGTACAAAATTCATGTACGGGAGTGGGGGAGGAGTCCCTCTGCCTGGCCTGCACCCTCAGGGGATGTCTGACTGCCGGCAATTGGACATCCCTCTCGCATTCCAGAATGCTGCATGCACCAGTGACCATACTTTTCATACAAGTGAAAGGCATCTTACTGTTGTATGGGCAGCTACATTTTTTTTTTTTGCCCTGATTATAAAAAGCAGTACATAACATGATCCTTCTAAGGCAATAGTATCCTTTTTCCCATCTTATGGATGGAAAAACTAAAGCAGAAGTAATGGGCTTTGTCACACAGTTATAAGTGTCAGAATCAGGGCTGACCACAAAATGTGCAAGACAGAGTCCATGCATGTCATCACTGCATCATCCTGTTTTTTTCAGTGTTAGTGTAGCCTTGCCAGGTTTTAATTTTTAAATCTAAGAGACTGTTCCCAATATATAGGGTAGGGTCCCTAGGCCTGGCCAGCGATCAGGGACAATCTGTGGAGCAACCGGCAGGAGGGGCAATCTGGGGACCCCCGCTGGCACCTGCCTTGGCTGGCAGCCTGGCACTGCCCACTGGCTGGCTGGCCCTGTCCCCTGATTGCCACTGCTGGTCACCTCCCTCTCAGGGGGCAGATGCTCAGTGCAGGAGCTGCCCCCTCCTGCAGTGACCATCTGTCACCTGATGGTCTGTGCACCTCATAGCAACTGGTTGTTCTGCTGTTCAGTCAATTTGCATATTAGGGTTTTATTATATAGGATAGCCCATGAACACAGGCAACAGTGTGGTGAAGACCAGGGGAGGGGCTGAAGGGACTTGGTGGAGGTGGGCAAAGAGGGGGGAAATGGGAATAATCTGTAATAGTGTTAACAACAAAAAATTTAATATTTCTAATTCTACTGCCTATGAAAATTGTTTCTATATCAGAAATAATAAACAGCGTTCCCAATTTTCTTGCACATAAAGACAAAAAAGACCTTGGTGACTAGATGTATATTTGATGTTCAATGTTTTCTTAATTTATACCAGACTAACTATTGTCAGAGGGGAGGGGTGTAGGAGAGACTGGGTAAAACAAGGTGAACATATATACACTAGAGGCCTGGTGTACAAAATTCATGTACGGGAGTGGGGGAGGAGTCCCTCTGCCTGGCCTGCACCCTCAGGGGATGTCTGACAGCCGGCAATTGGACATCCCTCTCGCATTCCAGGATGCTGCATGCACCGGTGACCATACTTTTCATACAAGTGAAATCCTGATATAAACATTTAAAAAAAGTCAAGTTTTGACAGTGTTCCTTTTTTAACTGAAATTTTTATACATAACTCTTTCCCAAGGTGGGTGGCTATGAAGGGGAGATATGAGAAAATTTAAGTGGGTATTAACGGAAGAAAGAATATGTCAATTTACCTTTAAAATTTCATCTTAGAAAAACTTCAAATCCTGCACTACTTGCATGTGTTATATGATGTTTAAAACTGCTAGGAATACAGGCAAACTTATGTAGCTTGGCTTATAACCAACATGAATTAAGAGTAAGAGGTCTTGAACTGAATCAGCCAGTAGCCAAGGGATGCTGGGCATGCCCCTGAAGAGCTATACAGTTCAACTTTCTCATCCACAAAAAGATGGCATTTGCCCTGCCAGTCACACAAAATGACTAGAGGATTTTGAGAAGAGTCAAATGCTACGTAGTGTGTGAAGTATTTTGTTTTGTTTTGTCTCTGGTGATGATGATAAAAAAAGGAAGAGAAGGAGGATAATCAATTTAATAATTAAGGAGATATATATGTTTTTTTTTCCATTTTTTTGTTGTTGTTGTTTTTTTTTTTGTTTTTTTTTTTTACATTTATCTGGGGTAGAGCGTGGTACCAGGAAAGAAAAACAAAACAAATTATCCTAAAAATAATTTTTCTTGACATCAACATGGAACCTCATGGTTTACCTCCGAAAAGTAAACATTCACGTTACCTAAGGTACTCTTCCTTTGTTGTTCACAAATTGCCAGGCTCCATTTCCTTTTGTCAGATTGGAGGAAGCACAATTAAAAGAAAAATCCTAAAATCCACCAAATCATGTATTTTCCCAAACTTCATTAGGGTTTTTAAATGTTTACAATTCTATTACTTGAAATATTAGTTTTAAGTATTTTAAAATTAGAATAATTATTGCATTTAACTTACCAATCAAGGAAACACAATTTTTTGTTAACTTATTATTGATTTTTCTTCATTAAATAAAGCAACTACTTCACTGAGATATAATTCCTCAACTCCTCTGACAATTAATTTATTCAATGATATAAAACCTGAGACATAGGATAACTAAACAGATATGAATAGCAAAGGGATGTTTTCATTCCAGGCATGCTAAAGGATTACACATACATACATGCACATGAAGTATTCATAGCTTTGTGTTTTAGGGAACTAATGCAAACATCTGGCAGAAAATTCCATCAGAATAGAAATAACTTCCATATTATCCTTTCTAATGTCACTAATTAGCAAGATTTATAGTTGCCAAACAACAGTCAGAGTGCACGTATCTTGTCCCTGTGTGGTTAACAGATCATCTTTGCATTTCTGCCTGGTAGAATTTGACAAAGGCTTTTTCCAGCACAAATACATCTGATGTCACAGTCAGAGCTTCCACTTCCTTGGTCCAGAAAGGCTTTTGATTTTCTTGAGACTCAAGAACAAAAATTGAAGAACTAAAATACCTGTATGTGCATTTTCATTCAGTATATTTTAGATAATTTTAAGAGAGATAAGATAGCAGAGGTCCATTCTGACTCTGAGTTAACCTTTGGAACACTGTATTAACTGTTAAATCAACCTGCTACATGTTCTCATTACAGATGTCTAGGAGTATGGTTAAAGCATTATTTCAGTGGATTGTATCCAGGGTGACTGAGCAAACTGCCCTCATTCCTTTTTCTCCTTTCCACTACTATATTAAGAGAATATACTGGGCAGAGAACACATCCAGTTTAATGCTTGAATGCACAGAAATGAAGAGAAAAGATACCTTGGATGTGTAGTTCTCAACTAGCCTCAATGTGATGAGCAATAGAGCACCAATGAACAAACACACACAAATAGAAACAGGTGTGAAAGATTGAAAGAGGAGAGAACTTTAGCACAACTGATCTTATGTTTCATGGCTTCTTCCCACGTGGGTTTATCACAATGGAAAATAAGTTTATTTTCTCTCATAAGAGAATGGTTTCCCATATAGAAATGTTTTTCCATGGGAATACACCTATATGTTATTAAATAAATGATATTTAAGCAAAAATGATGTTAAGCCAACATATCTCCTCTCCTAAGCATTTCTAAAAACATTTTATAAGGTATTGTACACATCAAAGTGTAGTAAATAATTACTTTGTTTTCTTGTTTAATTGAATAAGTTTTGCTCATGTTGTGATAACAGGTTTATTTGAAAGTGAAAGTAATTTGTTATAGAACTGCAGCTTTTGTAAATGGAAATTTCTACAATGGAACATTGTGAGATGCTTAAATATTAACCAGACATATTGCTCACTCTCTGCACTAAATTTCAGAAACTTAATACAAATTAAGTACATACTTTATTGCTGGATCTTGCTTACCAGAGCTAAGAAATCCACAATGTTCAATTCTAATTAAAAATGAAATTGAACTACAATTCCCTTGAAAACAAGGGCTGATCAGACTCAATAAGCTTCACTTAATTTATTTCAGAAGCAAATAATTGAGTTGCTCAAAGAAAAAAAAAAGCTTACATTGGTAAAGAAATACATGCTTTCAAATCTTTTGCAATTCTATTGTATTTCACAGCTATTATAATGTTCACATTTAATTACATATCCTATATATATGTTTAAAAATATTTAAAGAACATACCAAATACTTTGACCTTTATCATTCATAACTTCTATATGCATGCTTATTAGGGATGCATCATAAATTACATATGTGAACATGTTTTAAATTTAAAAAGAGAGATAAAAACAGTATTCTTTATTATAACTTTTTCAATTAGATTAGTTATTTTAAAAAGGACTTGCCCAAATGCTTGATTAATATCTAACATTAGTGTGACAACCACCCCAGGAGATTTTTAAGATTCATTTTATTATTTTCTTGTTTATATTTGGTTTCAACGTAAGAAAACTGTGGCTCAACGAAGTGTTGTAATATTTTCCATGGTTATGTAGCTTGTAATACTGAAAACATGAACACCGATGTTAAAACAATAGAAAAATGGAAAAATAAACAGGAGTAAAGAACAGAGCAAATGATTCTTTTGTGTTTCTAATTGTGTTATATAAAGATTCAATTTGAGATCACAACGGTTCTAACATGACCAACCCTAGAAGTTTCAAAATGAAATGACTTCATCTTCAGAAAATGTAGATATGAAATTGAATTAAGAAGCACTATCTCCAGAATAGTCCTACACTGTATCTCCATGGAGCTCTGGACTTTTATATAAGAAGAGACATTGTAATAATTGGAGTTGCCCAGCAATAAAATAAATATGAATATTCTTCAGAAGATAGAGTTCATGCATGAGATATGCCCATCTGTCAAGGAATTCATAGACATCACCTTAGCACTGAACAGAAGTTTTATCTAAATCCACTTCTCTACTAGTACTTGTTTTATACAGGTCCAATAAATAAGATAAATTAAATAATATATGGTATTACTTTGAAACATGGATAAGTAAAATATTATCATTGTCATTATTAGTCTTACAATATACTTTTTATTAGAAGATCTAAAAAATGTTTAAGAGAGTAAAAAAGTGTGCAGGTAATAAAGTTGGGTGAACACTTCAAATCAGAACATGTGTTGGATTACAAAAAAGTAAGATAAATAATAAACATCAAGTAAAGTACAAGAAAAAATTAAGCATATACATTTTTTACACTGAAAGAAAACACACAACTTATCCTATTAAAGTCAGAAATGTTTTAATTGAATCAAATAGAATGAAACCCTAGTAATATGTTTTTAGAAGAATCCTTCTAGAAACAAAATAATAGTCTATAAAATGATAAGCAGATAGATACCTGACTGATAAAAATAAAAAGAAAGAGTAAATGCAAAAAACTATCTGAAATTAAAAGCAACAAAGATGGCCCTAGCTGGTTGGCTCAGTGGATTGCGTGTTAGCCTGGGGACTGAAGGTTTCTAGGTTTGATTCTGGCACATGCCCAGGTTGCGGTCTTAGTCCCCAGTGGGGGGCGTGCAGGAGGCAGCCAATCAATGATTCTCTCTCATTATTGATGTTTCTATCTCTCTTTCTCTCGCTCTCCCTTCCTTTCTGAAATCAATAAAAATATGTATATTTTTAAAAGCAACAAAGATGAAAGATACATGCTGTAGGAAGATGAAAGCATCAAAGAAGTAAAGGCTGTGTCATAAATCTGAATGCACTAAACAATCAAATGGCAAAGTAAGAATATATTCATAATACAGGATAGAAGTCTAAAAATAAAATTATGTGGGAGATCTTTCAGAATTGGACACATTCTAAAAGGCAAAAAAATATATAAGGATATACAGGTTTTTAGAAAAATTAAAAATGAACTTAAGATAAAGAGTTACATTTCTCACAGAGCACCCATATACCCATGAAAAAATCATTTGACATAAATTCGCTGCAAAGAAAATCTTTAAAAAATTCTCAAAACTATTAATTCTTTTGGGCATATTATTTACCTTAATTCAATCAATTAGAAATTAATAATAGGGCCAAATTAATTTATTCCCAAATAACTTTGAATCACAGAGTAATGAAGTAGAATCTGGAATGCATTGAATAGTAGAACACATACAGTGAAACTTTTAGAATACAGTGGAACTTATGTTCAGCTAAAAAACTTAAACCAGTTGTAGTTCACATATAGTTTACATAGAAATGTAGTTCTCCTTTTAATAAATTAAAAACATAAACATTAAATATGAAGAGGAAATTATTTAATATCAGAGAAGAAAATCATGAAAAAGAAAACATTACAAGAGAAAAACATAAATTTTTGATGTATGCATCTGAAAAACTATTTTCACATTGTCATGTCTGCAAATGTTAATTATGAAACAAATTCATCACAACTGACAGCAAGTTGAAATTTGTGACATCTGGATAAATTAAATATTTCGAAAGCCGCCTGATCATGTCCCTAGACTCAGATCAGACAAAGTACCCAGCCGTGGAGCATCTGGCCAGGCAGCTGCCGAGCACGCCTGTGAGTGGGAATGAGCACCGGCTTCACTCAGACACTAAAGAGCAGGCTACCAAAGGGAAGGGCCTGTGATAGAGCCGGCAGTGGACAGGAACAATACCAAACTAATACAGAGATTAGCACAGGCACGTGTCATTTTGTCTCAATTACAAAAGTCAAATCGGCGAAGAGGGAAGTCATATCAGACTTTAATAGAGGCTTGCGATTGGTGAATGTTTAGTTCAGAAACATTTGGACATACTTGCACATTTGTAACCACTCTGGACAGGGGATAATGGGAAATAAAGGAGGGCCAGTTTCTTCTATATCTGCAGTTACAGAGAAGAGACCGCCCACTAACAAGTTCATTTCTGCAAATCAAACAGCTTACAACTCTTGATTTTATGACTGACATGGATGGGAAAGGAACCAGACAAGAGGTGATGACTCACACAGAGCAGCGTTTTTCTTGCCCTTCCCCTCCGCTCCCTTGAACAAAAATGAACTTTTTTATTTTTTTCCGTATTGAACTCACAGTTCATAAAACTCAACTTTATCCTTAAATTATTAAAAGTAACATAAGACTGAGAAAATCTCCATCGTTAATATTTCAGGAAGAGAATGAAGAGCCCCTTATGGAACCACAGTCTGCTGTCCACTGTGGCCCTTTGGCTTCATAACGAACATCTAGACAGGAGTATAGTAAAGCAATGTCATAGATACTTCATAGAACCAGATGGATGAGAAACCACACCATTTTAGATGTGAAAACATTTTTCATTTCTAATTGGGAACAAATGCCTCTCAGAATCATTGGGTTCTCCTCGCTTCTCCAGCAGTGTGGTCCCCAAGGAAAACTTACTAAAGGTAAACGTGGAAATGGGAGCCAGATCACTGTGGTAGAAACACTGTGTGGAGTAACTTAAGAGGAATTATGATAACCTGATTGCTACACAAAATCTTAACAGGAAATTAATAACATATAATCATGAGATGCTCAGACAAAGATACTCATGTTAGATTTCAGCATACATTTTAGGGGGTTAGAAAGCATTAAAAAAATGGCTAGGATCTAAAATATGGGACATATTTTTCTTGATGGTGTTCCTTGCTCACACTATGCAAATCTCAAAAGCTTCTTAAAGTGTGGAGCCAAACCAGATTCAGCAGCCTCAAAATTACATAATTGTTTTATAACCTACAAAGTAAAAACCACTATTTGTTATTTGCCCATATCCTGACATATATTTTGTAGGTCGATCTACACATGAATGCAGAAAGATGGGTGTTACCATTTCCTTTTAAAAATGAGGCATCTGAGGCCAGAGTTTAAGTAACTTATCTAATTTCGTAGCACAACGTAGTTAAACTTAGAAAATATCTGTATCTTTCTGTCTTGAAAACCCATGCCTATAACATAGGGCCTTTGACAAAGTATTCTAAAAAATATGATTTCTACCTGAAGCTAAGTCTATAGATTATTCAAGGTACCTATCAATGTATTTTCTTTTCATTAATTTCCCTATTGCTTTTAATACTTCCTTTCAATTAATCTTTGAAATTGCATTCTTTTCTTCTGCATCCTTTAATTTTCTTGAAGGATATTTAGTTTCTTAACTTTACTCACAAATTTTTATGAAAGTCTTTGAGAGAGAGAGAGAGAGAGAGAGAGAGAGAGAGAGAGACTATGGCTAAATCTGAGTATTAGACCTATTGCCCAGTATCTACAAAACATCTCTCTGCCATATATTTTCTAATATACTATGTGTAAAAAATCTCATGTTAAAGTGCAGGTACATTTTTATAATACAATATATTCAATACATTAAAATATTTTTGTCTTTCTACAATATATGTTCTATTAACTCAGCCTATATATGGGGAATAATTTACATATTATTTTTATTTTCTTAAAGCAAATATATATTTGATATTATACATTTTAAATAGTAAAAAAAAGTTTCTGAAAAAGTTTACTACCTTAAAGAATGAGTACTGAATCACTATCATGATTCTAAAACCCTTTAAGCCCTAGTTGGGCTATTATTAATTAAGGTGGACAAATAAAATTGGTCTAAAAGTTAATCCACTGAAATACATAAGTCAGTAAAACAAACATTTGCCTTTGATTCATTCTGGCCCATTATTTACCTAAGGAAATCAGTAACTTATTCTTTCTTCTTTAAGTATTACTTAATTCTTATAATATATTTTCTTGAATACAATGAAATTTGTAGTAGTTAATAACTTAGATTCCACAGGGAAAAAAAATTAAAGGAGAATTATAAATTAGATAACTCATGGTGCTTAAATAATTACCCACATTAGAAAATGAGAATTCATTTCTTGTTCTTCTTACCTTAAGATTGATTACTTCTTTCTGCATCCTCGTGATCAAATTCATTCTACAGTTTATCTTCTTAAAGTAAATTAAACTATCCCTCATGCCTCCAGCTAGTAGCTACCCAGTCACAGGAGCAGATTTAATCAGTTAACAATGTCCCCACCTGAGGGGCAACTGGATTTACAGGATCTGCACATCTTTCTTGTATTTTGTCTCAATTCAGATGCAAAGCAAAGAGCCTTGGATCCTGCCTGTGAAAGCATCAACATCATTGAGTAGCCCACAATGAATATCTACTGCAACTGGAATTCTAATTTAGAGCAAGATGCCATTCTTCATTTAACAATAGGGGAGGATTATTTTGATCCAGTTGAATTTCATCATTCACTTTCTGATATATGTTAGTCATGATCAATCCTGCCCAAATTCTATATTTCAGCAATTATTTTCCCTCTTTTTTTTGTCCATCCTTATTACATCAATAGACTAAATCACAGCTAATTGAATGTGCTTCAGTATGAGCTTTCATACTCAGTGGATCAGAAATATGTAATAGAGAAACTGGAATTAACTGCTTTAAGAATGCAAAGCAGAAAGCCAGCTGCAAGCATTTTTGTAGCGATATGTAAGCTGTTCCACATGCTTTGCAGATGCTTACATACTTTGATAGGATTGACTTAAAATAATCCCAATAAATAAATATATAATAATGTGCTGCATTGAACTTGCACTTATAAATATTCTAATATACGGCCCAAAGGTAGCTGAAGGGGAACACAAAGATTTAACAACAGAACAAGAATAAATTGCAGGTTGCATCTCCTCAAGATAGAAGGTATTCCGCAATGGTGCATTTTCCACATATTTGAAAGTTAACCTTTCAATTCCTAAAACTGTTTTTCTAGTTAAAATTATTTAACTTTATCCTGATTTAAAGGATCCCAATATAGAAATGCACAACACATAAGAGAAAGGAATCAACTTTACCGAAGGTCAGGTCTTTGGAAAGAAAACAGAATTGCTAGGCTGAGAAACTGTGTCTCAGTAGAATTTGGGGGTGGTGGGGGAGTTGAGCTAGCAAAGAGATTTTAAAATTCAATGTCTTCTAAGTCTTAAGATGGGACACTATGAACCTAAGAAATATGGAGTTCAAAGGAACTATGAGAAGTTCTCTTATTCTTTTTGTTTGTGAGATTCTCACGTTAAGCTTAAAGAAAATTAATTTTTAGAAGTCTGTTTATTAGGTTTCATCAGGATCATAAAGAGTGATCTGCATTATCCATACAGCCACAACTAATATGCAATAATCTGAGCTCAAAAGCAATAAAATGAATGAAAGTGTTTTCTCAGGAATATCAAGTCTAAGAATTTATATTAAACAAATAAGCTGCTAAATCCATTTCATTACTCATTAAGATGAACACACAGAGTTGCTATACCACATGCTGATTTAGAATGGGCAAGAATATCTTTAACAACCTATGTCTAACCAAACTAAAATGGAGTCACTAATGTCAGGTACAAAATGGAAATTAATAATGTTGACTCATAAAAGGAAACTTAACCTAAAATGACAGGAATTTACAGCTCTTCCCAGAAATCAGCAGAGGACACCCGACAATTCCCCAAACATCAAATCTGTTCACACCTTCCAGGGACTTCCTTGTTTCCCTGACTCAGGTACCCTGATCCAAGTGGGAAAGATCACCAGGGAACAGGTCATCTACAAAGCCAAATAACTTCAGCATTTACCCATATAAGCCCCTTAGCCTGTGAGCAATTCAGAGTTCATTGCTTCCATAGCCTTGCGTTTCCTGGTTTGCAGTTGAAAGCCTTGAAATAAATGCATCTTTCTGCTTTGTTTTATTTAGTGTGCAGAGTTTGGTTTTTGACATTTACCTAAAGCCCAACAAGACAATGTGGAAAACCAAAGGGTGGATCTAAGTATTTTACTGTTTTATCCCCACAAATCTTATTTGTAAAAATTATAAAATAAAAATGCAGTATTAATTAATTGAACTACCTTTCAACATGTACTCATGGGGGATCCCCATTCTACAAGTGGATGTTAACATCATGTATCAGAACTCAATAATTAGACTGAATATGATATTCCACGAGCAATACCAGGCAATTTTAAAATGTGAATCACCCACAGTGAGTGAGTAATAGGTTATATCTAAAAATGTAATGACTAAATGACTAAAACTCGGAGAGAATGTGACCCAATAGCTGCTTCATATATGCTGTGTTATAAAGTAGCTTATGAACAACATAAAGAAGTTTTTAGCAGTTCATGATAAAAATTGCAACTTAAGATACAACATTCTTGGGGGAAAATATTTTTTATCTGGAGATTTCATTCTGCTGATTTAGCTAATGATTTTTTGATGTACTAACATCCTATATAATAAAAGGGTAATATGCAAATTGTCCCCTCAACCAGGAGTTTGACCGAGTTCAACCAGGGGCCGGGGCTGGTCTGCCAACCACCAGGGCCGCTCCCCTTGGCCGGCCTGGCCTGATTGGCCCTGATTGGGGCTGGCCAGATCCCACCTGTGCACAAATTCATGCACCGGGCCTCTAGTGGTTACATAAAAAGTCAGCAGTACTCTTTTGAACCCTTAATTTTTGTTTCATTTTACTGAAAACCATTACTTTAGAGCAGGAGTCTGCAGACATTTTCTGGAAATAGCCAGGTAGTAAATATTTTAGGCTTTGTAGACCATATGGTCTTCACTGCAACTACTCTGCTCAGCTGTGGTTTCACAAAAGGTGCCATAGATAATTCCTATGGACTAGTGACTGTATTCCAGTAAAACCTTATTTGAAAAATAGGCTGTGAGCTGGATGTGACCCAAGGCCAAAGTTTTTCAACTTTTGCCCTAGAGCCCATTGGTGGCCTTTTGTATAAGCTTGACTGGGGGATTATTCCAGTGTTCTGATGGCCATTCTGAGTCATCTGCTCCTGTTTCTCCCACTGCATCAGCCTCCCTACCCATCAGAAAAGGAAGATGATTTTTCCTAAAGTGTACAGAATAAAGTCACTTCATTCCTCTTGGTAAACCTCTGAGAAGCAATAGTAGGCCCAGTGTATATCCTCACTCACATTCTTAATAAAATACATTAAATTACTTATATCATTTATCATTTATACTGTGATCACATTCAATATATATTGTGGAAACTTACGGAAGAAACGCTAATGTACATGAAGAATAAATAAATCTCCAAAAATAAGGTGGATATATTAGTCTTCTTGGACATTAGATCTGAGGTTCCTGTCCACCATATACATCATATCTACACTAATAAAAGAGAAACATGGTAATCAGCATACGACCGCTACCCTTCCCATTGGCTAATCAGTGAGTATATGCAAATTAACTGTCAACCAAGATGGCAGCCGGCAGCCAGGCAGCTGGAAGCAAACATGAGGCTTGCTTGCTCCAGTGACTGCAGACTCGACCAGTCCCCACCTGACTTACCAGCCTCTGAGCTGGCAGTTTGAAACATTCTAATAAATATAGAAGCTAAACAAAACCCCAGAAACCAGCTTTTAGCCGGCCAGGATCTCAGAGAGGGAGTTATACATTGTTTCGATTATGGAACTCAAACAAACGAGTGGAAGCCTCAGAGCTAGAGCCAGAGTTAAAGCTGGCCCAGAATAAAATTTAAAAAAAAGAAAAAAAAGGAGCGGTTGGGAGCTTCAGTCAACAACCGCCAGCCTGAAAGCAGCCCTCAGCCCCTCACCCAGACTGGCCAGGCACCCCAGTGGGGACCCCCACCCTGAAGGGTGTGTGACCAGCTGCAAACAGCCATCATCCCCTCATCCAGGCTGGCCAGGCACCCCAGTGGGGACCCCCATCCTGATCCAGGACACCCTTCAGGGCAAACCAGCCAGCCCCTAGGCCTCTATCCTATATAGTAAAAGGGTAATATGCCTCTCAGCACCGGGATCAGGGGAGCTGCGAGGCCTCCTGGCACCGAATCAGTGTGACAGGGGGCAACGCCCAAACCCCCTGATTGCCCTGGGGCTCTGTGTGTGACAAGGTGCACGTCCCAACCCCCTGATGGGCCCTGCTCTGTGTGTGACAGGATGGGGCGCCCCAACCCCCCCCAACAGGCCCTGCTCTGTGTGTGACAGGGTAGAGCCATTACCTCCCCATTGGCCCTGCCCTGAGTGTGACAGTGGCAGCGACCCAACCCCCTGATCGGCCCTGCTCTGTGGGTGATAGAGGGCGGCACCCCAACCCCCTGATCTGCCCTGCTATGTGTGTGACAGGGGCCGGTGCCCTAACTCCCCTATTGGCCCTACTATATGAGTGACAGGAGGCAGTGCCCCAACCCCCTGATCGGCCCTGCTCTGTGCATTACAGGGGGGAGCTCCCCAACCCCCTAATTGACCCTGCTCTTTGTGTGACAGGGTACGGAGCCCCAACCCCCCTGATGGGCCCTGCTCTGTGAGTGACAGGGGGCAGCGCCCCAACCCCCTGATTGGCCCTGCTCTGTGAGTGACAGGGGGCATCGCCCCAACTCCCCAATCGGCCCTGCTCTGAGCCTGACCAGGGGCTGCACTTAGGGATTGGGCCTGCCCTCTGCCACCCGGAAGCAGGCCTAAGCCAGCCGGTCGTTATCTCCTGAGGGGTCCCAGACTGAGACAGGGCACAGGCCGGGCTGGGGGACCCCCCTCTCTCCCCCGAGTGCACAAATTTTTGTGCACCGGTCCTCTAGTGTATATATACCCTCCTGTTTAAGTGAACAATATAGTATATATATATATAGCCAATGGACAAAAGCCTGGTGCTTTTATTCAAATGATAAAGGCATTTAAAAAAGGATATCTAATGGGGAATATGTGTGAATGAAATCAAGGTTAATTCTGTTGTACAAATAGCATATATAGTATATATATAGTATATATATACTATATTAGTCACTTAAACATGAGGGTAAGTCAGAGTTACCCAGGAAACTTTAGACATATACATGCTTAAGACTAACTTACCTGAAATCTCGTGCAGCAATGCAGCAAGCTGGTAGGGAGACCTAGCTGTGTTTTGAGCCCTTGAGATAAACTGTCTTCATGGTGTGTAGTCTAATCCAGACCTTCTTATAGGAGGTATCACTGCCATTTTAGGGAGGACAACACCATCTCTTCAGAATTGTCCCATCCAATGAGGAACATAGGATCTTTGTCCCTGGGCATTTTATACCTATAGTGCCTCCTCATCATTATGACATTAAAAAGGCTTCTACATATTTCTAATGGGATACCAGGTGTGGACTATTGATGTAATGAATACAAAGAGAGCTAAGTTATGGACTGTGTCCCCACAGAGCTTGTGGTAGATATAATATCATATATAAGGCAATGATATAGATATGATCAGGCTTTTTACAAGGGAATAAAGAGATAGGTTAAGAAAATCTCCCTATGATAGCAGAGACAAAAATACTCTGAAAACTTTTGGCCACTGAGAAAGCACATTCCAAGCCAAGGATATAGCATTAGCAAGACCCAAAGGTGAGACCAGCCTGGATTTGTCTGAAGATTATAATCAGTTAGATTTTTATTGATGAAAAAGTATGAAATAGGGAAAAATGAGTTCTAGGGCTAACTAGGTCAAAAGGGTCAGATTACAGAAGCCTTTGTATGACTGTTTTTGGACTCCAGATATTTGACCTGATGATATTTGAGAATCATAGGAGAGGAGGGGGGGGGGGGGTTTCAACTGACAACTTGTAAGAATTATAAGCAGGGAAGCATCATTGTCAAACTATTTCTAGATAATACTCTGACAGCAGCAAGGAGGATATGTGCAAATGAGAGACTCCGGTCAGGGAAAGCTGCCCCGGTGAAGCAGCACAGATGGAGAGGACAGGAGGGATTAAAGACTTAAGGTTCAAAGTTGTAAGTGTTGGTTCTGGAGCATGAAGGAATTTTGAAGAATCAAGGGTGGCTTCTTGATTTCTAAAACTTGTGCAAGGAGTATACCGATGTACCCACTCACTGAGGAAAACACAGAGAAGTGGAAAGGGCATGGGGAAAGATATGAGTTTAGGCTTTTTGAAACTACAGATAGTGGTTATCAATATGAGTTTTAGAGTTAGACTTGGGTTTGAATTATGGCTCTCCAGCCCACAAGCTATCTGATCTTAGACAAATTGCCACAGTCCTTCAAAGTCATAATGACTAAGAAGAATAGGTAGTGAGCAACAAATTCACCACATTTTTCTTTTTTGTCTGAACTAACTCAGTGCCTTTAACAGCTTCTGTCTATGTTCAGGATGTTTCCAGAGAATGTTTCCAGAATCCTACTCTCACACATCCAAATGATTTCATTTCCCTGGGATATTTTCTACCTTCCTAGTAACCTGTAGTAGCCTCCTTGCGCAATGCATTGGTCTGAGCTGCTGAAGTTCCTCCACCTGGCATGGTCTGGCTTTACCCTAGGGGGCCTTCTTTTTACCTCCTTGATTCATGACCTAAAGACCAAAGGCCAAGCAAGTCTAGCTCTGCATACTGCTTAAACTATGAGACCTGAGGCTACATGTTGTGCTATTCAAGAAACATTTTTCTACACTGAAAAATGTTTATGTACTCAGGATAAAAAAGTAAATTGGATATTTTTCCTCTATATCAATATCGATAACAATAGCTACTAATTATGAACTGTTTTCTATGTGACATGCAGTGGGCAAGGTCCTCTAAATATGTTATTTAAAATTCAAAATAAATTTTGGCGAATATCTTTATGCACTCCATTCAGAAGAAGTTTAGAGCCATGTCTAGAGAGATATCACTAGCTTATGTCTGCTCTGCAGCTCTTCCTCTGCACTGCTCACATACTTTCTAAACAAACTCCAATCCAAGAGAATTAAGAGGATTATGTCTTCCCTTACTGGACTGAACACAGTCATAATTAGACTAACTTCTTTCACAGCAGTAACCAAATTCCCTTTATTTTTATATCTCTGGACTCCTGCACACAGCCTACCACATTGATGATCAATGAACACTTGTGGAATGGATGACTGAATTATCAGAAATGAATCCAGAATACATCTGCCTAGAATCCCCTCAGGTGTCAAAAAAGATTACTTAAGTCCCAACTCAAAATCAGATGACTGACCATGCATTTGTAGAGGCTCAATTTATTGCATGCCACTGACAGATAGTGACAATTAGTGAAAATAGTTATCCATGGGCCAAACAAAAGAATTAAGCATTTTGTAACTATAATTTATCAAGATAAAAAATAACAGGCCACAAAATCACTACCTCTACACACACACACACACACACACACACACACACACACACACATCAATTTTCTATAATTTAATGTGCAGGTATATTTTAAAGATGCCAGAAAGATAAATATTAACTTATATTCCCATAACCTGAAACTATAAATCAGGGTAGTCCTAGGCAAGAAGCCTAGGGCAGGATTCTTCATAATGCCTAAAAGTCATTTGCTGGGTTTTGTTTTCATTTTTGTTCATTTTCATTTAAATAGATGCAGGGATTTGTGTTTGGTGGCACACTCAGTATATGGACAAAAGCCTGGTACTTTTATTCAAGTGATAAAGGAATTTAAAAAGGATATCTAATGGGGAATATGTGTGAATGAAGTCAAGGCTAATTCTGTTGTATAAATAGCATTATTTGAATAACTTTGAAAAACGATCACAAGGCTGATATATAAATAATACTGTACTGGAGATTAATAAGAAACTAGAAAGAATTTAGAAACTTTTTTTGTGAATAAAGCAGATTTCCTTCCCCACTGTGGTTGTGCTCATCAGTAGCTGAAGTCCTGATAGAACTAAAAGGCTGACCTTCCTCCCTGTAAAAAAGAACTTCTCCTGGCTGAAATACGATTTTTTCCTGCCTTCAAACTCCAAAGGAGACATTGACTCTCCCTGGGTCTCAAACCTGCTGGTGTTGGGAAAAGAACTATACAGTCTGTGCTGAGTCTTCAGCTTGCCAACTCACCTTTTAGTCTTTGGACCTTGACACTTTTCAGCCTCAAATATCATGTACCTCAAATTCGTGCGCCAGTGGGGGCCCTGCAGGATTGGGCCAAAATCGGCTCTCTGACATCCCCCAAGGGGTCCCGGATTGTGAGAGGGTGCAGGCCAGGCTGAGGGACCCCACCAATGCATGATCAGGGCTAGGGATGGATGCTGAAAGTTGGCCAGCTGGGGAAGGAACTTGAGACAGCTCAAGATTGTGTCTGGCCCATCTTGTTCAGTCCTGATGAGCCGGACCCCAGCAGCAAGCTCACCTAGCAGTCGAAGTGTCTTCCCCTTGATGGTCAGTGCACATCATAGCAACTGGTCAACCGGTCGACTGTCTGCCCCTGGTGGTCAGTGCATGTCATAGCGAGTGGTTGAGTAGCCTTAGCATACATTAGCATATTACACTTTGATTGGTTGAATGGACGACTGGATGACTGGACACTTAGAATATTAGGCTTTTATTATATAAGCTATAATAAGTATATATATTTTTGAATTTATATATATACTGAGTGGCCAGATTATTATGACCACCTGATGTTTGTAGGTAAATTAGCTTAATTTCACGCTGAAGTTGCTTGAGGGCCAGACCATTATAAATAGGGAAGCAGGTTGTTTACCACGACAGTTACCCAAGCACAGGAACACAAGGATTAGACAGTCATGCATTGGAAAAAAGTCATGTGGTCCGATGAATCATGTTTCCAGTTGCATCATGCAGATGGCAGAGTGAGAATTTGGTGGAAACAGCATGAAAGCATGCACCCCACATGCATGAGCACAACCCTTCAAGCTGGTGGGGGCAATGTTATGGTTTGGGGCATGTTTTCCTGGCATGATTTGGGCCCTTAAATTCGTGTGGAACAACATCTGAATAGCACAACATACCTAAGTTTCGTTGCTAATCAAGTTCATCCTATCATGTTGATGGCATATCCCAATGGAGATGGCTTCTTCCAATAACACAATGCGCCATGCCATGGTGCTTATATTGTGCAGGAGTGGTCTCAAGAACATGAGGGAGACTTTACCTTGCTTAGGTGGCCCCCCACAATCACCAGATCTCAATCCAACTGAGCATTTGTGGGAAGAAGTTAAAAGAGCAATCAGGTAGCTGGTTCTACAACCATCAAATCTCACAGAACTGGACAGTGCTATTCATCAGGCATGGTGTCAGATTCCTCCCATCACCTTTCCACATCTCTGGAGTCAATGCCAAGAAGAATCGCCACAGTATTGAAGGCAAAAGGTGGCCCAACGAAGTTCTGATGGGGTGGTCACAATAATCTGGCCACTCACTACTACTATTACTTTTCCTACTATTAATCCCCATGGTTTGAATAAATTTGCCCTACTTTTATAGAATTTCCACCATTTAAGACAAAAGTTTGTATCATTTAACACAGCAACCTGCAGCAACTAAAATGCTTATAATTAAATCATTCCTCCCTTTTAATCTCAAAGGATAGTCTGCATTACTTTCCATAAACCCACTTATTTTAACAAAACCTATACTTGGGTTGTCTTTCTGAATAAAGAAACTCAAAACTCTTTTGAACAGTTATAAAGCATATTTGGAAAAAAGTAAAGTTACAAATAAAACATGCAGTTTTAGTCTTCGGTTCTCTTTGACAAAGTATATTTTGTCTAATGGCCACTCTGAATATATAGATCTTATTTCTCAATAAATTTTAACATCTTCAAGGGTAGAAATAATTGGCATGATGATTATATATTAGGGATTTAATATAAGAAATATATTTCATAATATATTGACATGCTATAACCAACATGTTATTATTTCACATTTTAAACACAAAAAATAACAAATTATTACTAAAATGATAGATACAAGGAGTATAGTTTGTAAATGATGACAGATTATAACTGATTTAAATGTAAAACTTATAGTAAAGTAAAATATGCAAATGCAAACTTAAGGAAAAAACAAAGTTGAAGACAAAACACAAAAAATAATAAAAAATTATATCAATTATTGGCTTTTCTTAAGTCAATTTCCTCCCCTCACACTGACACAGAGTAAATCACACTATCAGATTGACTATGAATCCGATCACAAAGCTTTCCCCTGGAAATAAGAAGCAAATTCTTTAATAAGCTCTAATACTTTGTATTTTAAAACAAAAAAAGAAACAATATGAGCTTTTGGTCTTTATTTTTGAACAATTCAAAAGGTTTGATTATGCCATTTTAAATTTGACAAGGAATGAGAGTTTCCTATTGCAGCATTCCTAAGCATTATGTATAATGTACCTATTGTAACATATGGTAAGGACATACTATACTGTTTTTTTTTTTTAAATCAATAACCAATCACCCTAGGAAAAAATGTCCTTGTTTATTAGGCTTGACTATACAATTGAAATGTTTTGTAGGATTTTAAAATATGACCCATGACCTCTTGTAGAGCCAGTATTATTATTATTTTAATTTAGTTGATTTATTCCCCTTTTCTGTTAACAAAAGTTGTTTATTCTCTCAGATGAAAGAATCGGATTCTTAAAACCTTCCAAGAATGGGCATTGCAAAATGGTTGTGAATTCTAAGACATCACAGAAATTTTAAGAGAAGAAAGCAACTTGTTGAGTTGATAAGCTAATTAAGGAGTCTGCTTCTTTTATCGGGTCCCCACACAAATAACCTTGGGTGCTTTTATGTGATACACTAATTAATGCATGTAATAAATATAGGAATATTTTCCTTTCCAAGTGGAAACAGAATGCAATAGTATAAAATATAGATTGAAAGTTACCCTTTCCATCCCTGGAAGGATTTAGCTTTCAGGTGCTGCATGTTTCATGACTATATTCTCCATCTCTATTCAAATTCTAGAAGCAGGACCACAAGAGTCAGTGAACGTTATCCTTACACACACATCTTCTGACACACACATGCACAGCAGAACAAAAACGAGTTAAACAAATAAAAATCATAGTAAAAAGAGGGGGAAGTCTTTACTATTTTCTTTCCCATTTTCAAGGCATTCTACTCATGTTTACTTATATTTCTTCTACAAATGATACTAATTTGGGGGGAAGAAATCCATTTTGTTTCAGGATGTACCTGAGTTGAGTAAAAAGATAAATTAAAATGATTTTTTTCTGTTTTTAAAGGATATTTATAAACTATTTTTCTAGTCTTTCTTTCTTAAGGGTGTTTCCTTGAGAACATAGTCAATCTGAGTCATAGTTAATGTTCCTTAAGGAAGATTAGAACCTTTGAGATAGAGATAAATCTCTCTAGAGATTAAGCCTAGACTCTAGTGAACAATGTAGAATATATCCAAAGTGATAACAAATAAGCTTCAGATGTGTTAAACATACTATCAGAATTAGCTCAGGAGTCTCTAATGAGATGTCCAGAAGCTAACAAGGTGCAGGCCCATCTCCCTCAAGCAAATATGAGAAGTTACTGCATTTCCTTCCACTCTGCTGTATCAAATGTGTGAGACTTTGTCCTATGGAGTGAATTTTGTGCTAATTCACGTATATTGCAACTAGCATCTCCCATACTTTTCACTGAAATGTGACAACCTGCCTAATCTTAGTCTCTCATTACTTTTTAGCAGGGTACATATGCCTTTTTCCAAGTTCAGCTTACCATTAATGTATCATGCAGAGGAGTTAAGATATTAATCATTAGCCTTTTTTCCTGAGTATATAAATTTCTTCATAACATCTTTAGGAGTTTTATGTATTCCAGTAAGCTGAGGGGGTTGGGGGGAGACACTGTCCTTCACCTTGTTCTTTTTAAAGTAGATATTAAAAAGTAGAAACTATTTTCAAGGTTGTAAATGGAGGTAATGGTTAAATGGAGAAAATGAAAAATCAAGATAAAATTGAAGAATTAGAAAGGGGTAATAAAATGGAGTGCTAGTGGAAGACTAAGAAGAAACAAAGATCCCTTTATTTTCCAGTTCCAGGAAGATCAGATGCCTGCCAAGAAAGGAATGGATGACTGTAAGTGCTGTTTCCCAGGAACCTCTCTAATGAGAACATTTACAAGCATCTAAAATGAAGACGTGAAAACAAAGATAACCTTCTGGTTTACTCCATCAAGACAAAAGCATGAAAAAATTTTATTCTCCACAATTTCTTAATAAATTTGCATGGCTTTTTTGCTTCTAAAATTCTAGGAAAGTGCTTATTTGTTCAGAGATTAATTCCCATAAGCATTGGTCTTGATATTTGAGTGCAGCTTGTGGTATACACATTTATTTATAAAACTAAAATATAGAGGAATTTATTTAGAGATTGTAATTTTCAGGAACATTTTTTATCAGGTTGGCCTTCCTGACAATATCACTCTAGATCACTTTTCTACCTCCAAATTTCATGAAGTAATAAAATATTATGCAATATCTTCTGCCATAAAAAAAAAAAAGCCCAGATGGTTTGAACTAGGAATTAAAGTATGCGGTTTTGAGGAGACTTAATATATGGTTTTATGCATAGAATATATTCAAGCAACAGATTTACTATGTGTTTTAACCCAAATGGGAAGATTTAAATTTTAAAAAAACTCTTATGCTTTTAATTAAAGGTATATTTTCAATCAAAAACATTAGTACTTTACATATGAATCTAAAATAAAAACTGACATTTAAACCCACAGCAAGGAGGTTTAGCTTTCAGGCAGAATTATAAGCAGTACATTTTTCTAGATGGTAAGATGGGCTTTCTTTTCCTAGAGCTGTTGCTGGAATATTATAGTAATTTTGGTGAGTACATTGGCAATGATAAGGATAAATTTCTGCAGTTAGCTAAAATAAAATATCCACTTGCCCTAGGGTGTCCTATAAAATGAATCCAAGTTTGAGAGTTCCTTTTGTGAATGACTTGTCACTGTCAATGTGCATTATTCGGAGGGACTGTGTCCGGTGATCTATCTACTTGAATGAGCAAAATAAAGCTCTAGTTGCAACTGGTAGATTTATTCCTTATTGAAGAGCTGAACTCTTCTGAGATGAAGGACACACGGTGTGAACTTCTGCAACAGGAAGGAAATGTACCTTCATTTCATCTGTAATGTAGAACTATTGCATCAAATAACACAACAAAAAATAGAGGCTTACCTTTGGAGAAGTGACATTGTAAGAGGACAGCTCCTGCCTCATAGATAACTATTATAAGTTTTCTTGGATATAGTCATGGAATTGTTGCAACTTAGAATAGAAAGAAAGCATCAGTTTTTCAGTCCTGGATTCCAATCCTCTAGTCACAGTTCTGCCAACTATTAAAGTTATAATTGCAAAATAATTAATCACTGAGGGCCTCAGTTTGCCTATGTGTACAGTGAATATAATACATTAAAAAGTGGGTTGTGAAAATGATTGAATTTAAATGCAGTCAAATAACTATATCATTTGGTAGAACACAAAGTCATCTTCTCATCAGAACAGGTACTTAAATTAGATTTTTAAAGACAACACTTGCCTGACTCCCATGGCTCAGTGGTTGAGTGTTGACCTATGAACCAGGAGGTCACAGTTCGATCCCTGGTCAGGGCACATGCCTGGGTTATGGGCTATATCCCCCATGTGGGGCATGCAGGAGGCAGTCGATCAATGATTTTTTTCTCATCATTGGTGTTTTTCTCTCTCTCTCCCTTTCTCTTCCTATCTGAAATCAATTTAAAACATTTTTTTAAAGCAACACTATTAAGCTAAAAAAGGAGAGGTAGCAGGCTGCAATTTTAAAAATATGGCATACTATGGACAAGTTTCTATTTTCAAAATGACTCTGGTCAGGGTTTAGCTAGTTATACACTAGCTGAGATTCCACTTGTTTCTTGAACTTTAGCAAAATACATTAGATAGTTAGATCCAGCTACTCATCCAGCCAATATGACAGTTTTAAAGCTGAAAATAGAGGCAGGTTTGAAATTTCTCTCTAGTATATTAAACAGATGCATTCATTGGTTATTAAGTTATTCAACAGATAATTTTTGAGAAAAACCTAGCATGCATCAAGGACAAAAAAATTGTATCTTCAGCTTTTCAGTGTTAAAAGTTGAAGATATAATAGCAGAAAAAAATAAACACATTTCCCTCATGAATGTTTTATCTAGTAGGTCATGTTCTAAATAAATTATACAAATACATATAATTATACAGCAATATTTTTAAAACAAAGGGGTTATTTACCTAAAAGTCTTTACATATTATATGGGATAAGAGAAGCATTATCTAAAAAAGTAATACTATGTGATCTGAAGGTTAAATAGACTTGTATAGAAAAAAGAGTAGGAGGAAGAAGATTCAGGTAGAAAATGCCAAATGAATAAATGTTCTGAGATAGAAAAATAAATGGCATTATTTTAGAAACTAAAAAAAAATGTGATAGCTAAGAAAGTAGTACAAGATAAGTTATGCAAATGTCAGATTACTAAGGGATTTGTAATACTTAGCATTTTGGTTTTTATGTCAGTGGAGAATGTCTTTATGTAAATGAGAATCCATTGGAGAGTTTTAAGCATGGATTTATATGATCTAATTTGAGTAAGAAAAAGATCACTTTATTGAATGAAAGGTAGACTGAGAAGGAAGAAGGCTAGATAAAGATACTTCTTATCTGGAAATATGGACATTTTACTAAATTAATATATTGGATTCCAATTCTTTATTTCTTGATAGGATGAACTGTATAGTAACATAGTGCTTGTATATGCTACATTATCATGTCTGTGTCTTTCATCCCTCTTCATCTCATCACAGCAGCATTTTGTCATCTCACATCATCTCAAAGATGGTGTGTTTTTTTTTTTACCAATTGAAGGCAAGACCCTCCACTGGCAAAGGTGACAATTTAATTGATTGCAATACTGGCTTTATTGAGGTGGCCTGAAACTGAACCCACAATATCTTTGAGGCATACCTTCATACATAGAGTTGTTTGATATCATAAGAAGGAGGTATAAAGTTTTTAAAAGTTTTCAACTCCTACACTTAAGATTGCTATTTTCACACTGATACAAACACATACAGGTAGAAATGAAGAAGAGTGATCATTTGGTAGCCACAGAGACTAGGACTTTTTACTTACAAATCTCCCCTCACTCCCACCATAACCATATTGCTGATGACCAATCAGGGTGGTCCAGGCTGGCATGGTTCCAGGTGGAATATCGAGGTGTTACTGGGTCTGTTATGGCCTGACGCTCCATGGAGACCAAGCAGTCCCTGTGCAGATAATCCATGGAGGGGTCCTCTGTGGAGGTGAACTTTGCACCCCTCCTTGGGAAACTGGGTGAGGTGGTGGTGGAGCTGCTGACCAATGGCCTGAGTTCATGCCTTCCTGATCTCCTCCTCCAGTGAGAGAAATTGGCCTGTCCACCTATCATCAGCTTTTAGGTGGGTCTTACCTTTATAGTCAGACTTGTTTGATCTGATCAGAGTGGGCTTTATGAAAGCTGTAAAGCACACCTGGCTAAAACAATGGCCGCGCAGATTGAGAAGAAATGCCAACTCACTGACAAGTTGAGTGCAACCAGAGAAGGGTATGTGGGGATCAAGTCATCCTTAGACTATGCCAGGTGTGAGAAAGAGTCATTAAGTATATCCAGCCTTAGCGATGCTTACAGAAAGGTCACCGTGACCTACTAGATGCTGAGACAGGAAATCACTTGCCTTGTTCAAGGTACAGAGAGATCTAAGCTCTCACATGGCAAAAGGTGGAGATGGTGGAGATGCTAAAGATGCTCAAGTCCCTGGAAGAGGCTGTGAAAATCTCCACTTCACAACTGATTTTCCAAACCTGCCAGGAGGCCAAAGGCCAAGCCCTGATGGTCCCCTCCTCAGGGGAGGACTGGGTATTAAAGCAGTGCTATTCCCTCCTCTCCATTCAGGCCTTACCTGATTGCGCACTTTCACCTCCACCTGAAAACCCCTGAGACAAGTGAAGGCAGTAGAGCCCTCTCCCTGGGTGGGGGCTCCTCCTCTTCTACATGCCATACACAGCAGTCAGGTCCTACACGAAAGTTCCCGCCAAGTGTAAAGAACATGAGACTTGTTGCAACACACCAAGACAGGGGGGCCTCTCTGTAGTCACAGAATATTTAGATGCTCAGCAGCAATGAAAGAGATGCAACTTGTCTCAAATTGAATCATCATCAAACTACATGTTTCAGATCTTTGTGAGCATTATATTAATCTTCTAAGTGAACAGTTATATTCTATTTTCTCCTTGAAATATTCTATTTTAATTTTAAAATATGTGTGGCTTTGAAATAAAGAATTTTAGCTGTCAAACAATATTCTTCAATTTTCTCCTGCATTGGTTGGTAAATCCACAGCCTTGTCATAATCTTATGGATCTCAAAAGAGAGAGAAGAAATGAGGAACTTCATCTTGGATGATCATCTCATAATAAAATTTATTATCTGTGTCAGATATTTCATTCAAAATGTAGGCACATTTTGACACAGCACAGTTAAAATATTATTTGATATGATCAAATTAAACACAAATTTGAATGCATGGTATAATATGTGGCAAATATATGAGAATATATTGCCTTTAGTAGTTGTACAACCATGGTCTTTGAGGGAGCATACTGGAAGACTTGTTTTGCATAGTCAGAAATATATTTTTTTTTGTAGAAGTGCCCACAGATGCAAACATCTGTTGGTTAGAATTAGGCCCAGCCACTAGCTGTTAGAGTACCTTAGAGCTTCCAGAACTGAGGGTGAGAATGGGATGGGAAGGTGAGGTAGGTTGGTAAGTAAGAGGCTTAGTCAACTTTGTTTGAAAGAACTATTGAGGTTGGAAGATGAAAGAAGTCAATTTTATGTTAATGTAAACTTAATTTCCTCATTACTTTTAATATGTAATCTTTATTTTTAGAGTTCTATTTTTATTTACTCCAATTATAGTAATGCTATTTGAAATTTTTATTTACTCCAATTATCGTAGTGCTATTTGAAATTTTTTCCACATTTGTTTAGTCATTTTTACCTGATTTGCCCCAAATGCCTTTTTGCCAAAAGCTGCTGAAAGCTATAGGGCTAAAGTATGCCTATGCAAAGGGAACCTCAGAAACCTGGCTAGGGAAATAATTTTTTAAATTATACCACAAAAAAAAATGGAGACCTTGTTAATTAAATAAACTCAATGATGAATTAATTCATTTTTTTCAAATGATGGATAAAAATTACTTCATGATAAATCTGTTTTATGTTGTTCTTTATGTTTACTCATTTAATAAAAATAGCTAGTAAATACTAATATTTGTAACATATGATGTCCATAAAAAAGTAAATTTTTCATGTGGGTGCATT
This sequence comes from Myotis yumanensis, assembly GCF_028538775.1. NCBI lineage: Eukaryota > Metazoa > Chordata > Mammalia > Chiroptera > Vespertilionidae > Myotis > Myotis yumanensis. Next base: position 182,240,443 of record NW_027223753.1, read on the forward strand.
TTTATAGAAATTCATTACTTTTGACAACAGAAACACACACACACACATTGAACTTTTTACATCATGTAAATGGCATACTAACTTCCTCCACTGGACATTAGAGTTGTATAAATTCTAGAAAATAATGGCTGAGTTTTCATATTATCATTATTATACTCTTAAATTTTTCTTATAATTATTATTATTAATGATAAGTAAAAGAATGCGAATATATTTTCTTGAAAACCTAGAGATAGTACTTAGAATTTTCATGTGTTACCCTATTTGATCTTTGTATTTTAGGAACAAAATATGTCATGATTTTACATTGGTTAAATTTTGAGCTTATACTAATATGCATAAAGATGCCATATGGGTAGAGGTTCATATATACGGTGAGTGTCCTCTAGACACTTGACTTCCATCTGGCTAAAATTTGTCATAATATATTGATTTTGTTAAAAGTATACATTCTACTTCTGTCAGCCAGAAAGTGGTTGTAAAAACTGCACAAATTTCTCATGTATATGTAGTAAATGTTGACACCTGAGATATAAATCACATGACTGTCACAGCAGCACACAGTGGCTCAGGGAAATGAACTCCACAATTGTGTATAAATGCAAAGGTCATGGGGGATTCTAGTATTTTTGGAAATATACAAGAAAAAATATATTTAATTTTTGAGAATTTTAAGATCTTCCTAATAAAGATGAAAAATGTAAACTAGTTCTTCTATATAAATATTTTATCAAGCTATTTGGAATGACATTCTCAGAAAACTGCCTGAGTTTTCCCTATATACAGCTTCAACAGTAAATACATGTTTGCACATAATGAAATTGGAATCTGACCTTTAATTTCACACTTTATTTCTACCACCATGACACTCCGGCTGCTTACTTATACCAGATTAACTTCCAGTGCTAACATATCTTTACTGCCACCATTTCAGAAGGTAATCTATAGCCAGTAAAAACTACATGGGCAGCCATCAGAAAAGAAGAAAAAAATAAAAGGCATCCAAGTTGGAAAAGAAGAAGTAAAACTGACATTATTCACAGATGACACGATATTGTACATAGAAAACCCTAAAGACTCTATCAAAAAACTTCTAGACTTAATAAACAAATTCTGCAATGTAACAGGATACAAAATTAACACCCAGAAATCTACGGCTTTTTTATACACCAACTAGAGGCACAGTGCAAGGATTAGTGCAACAGTGGGGTCTCTTGGACTGGCCTGCACCCTCTCACAATCTGGGATCCCTCAGGGGATGTTGGACTGCTGGTTTTGGCCCAGTCCCCACAGGCCAGGCTGAGGGACACCACCGGTGCATGAATCTATGCACCAGGCCTCTAGTATGCATACAAGATCTTTGGTTAATCTCTTCCCTCTCCCCCAATTTCCTCTGAGATTCAATAGTCTGTTCCATGTTTCCATGCCTGTGGGTTGAGTGCCTGCCCCCTGGTGGTTAGAGCATGTCATAGCTACCGGTCAAATGGTCAAATGGTTGCTTAGACTTTTATATATATATACTAGAGAGAGGCCCGGTACACAAAAATTTGTGCACTCGGGTGGGTCCCTCAGCCTGAACTGTGCCCTCTTGCAGTCTGGGGCCCCTTGGGGGTCCCTTCCCCGGCTGCTGGCACCAGTTTTCCTCCAGTAGCCGGAACCCAGGCCTTTGCTCTTCGCCAGGAGGGGCTGGCGCGGCGGGCGAGGGGCTTAGCTCCTCGCTGCTTGCAGTGCTCGGGCCCCGGGGGCGTGGCGGAGGCCGGTGCGGCGGGCTTCCCTCTTTGATCTTCGCTTGCCACGCCGGCCTTCGATCGCTGATCCTGCCTGGGGCCAGCCAGCATCGCTCTGTTGCTTGGCGCCTACGTATGCAAATTAACCGCCATCTTTCTTGTCAGTTAATTTGCATATTGCCCTGATTAGCCAATGGGAAGCGTAGCGAAGGTACAGTCAATTACCCTTGTTGTCTTTTATTAGATAGGACTAGAGGCCTGGTGCACAAAAATTTGTGCACTTGGGGGGTCTCTCAGCACAGCCTGCACACTCTCCAATCTGGGACCCCTTGATGTCAAATGCAGCAGGTTCAATGTCCTGGCCTAAACTGGCAGTCGGACATCCCTCTCAAAATCTGGGAACTCTCGCTCTTAACCACTCACCTGCCTGCCTGCCTGATGCCGCTAACCGCCTTTGCCTGTTGGCCTGATCGCCCCTAACCACCTCTGCCTGCTGACCTGATCGCTCCTAACCTACTCTGCCTGATGGCCTGATTGCCCTCTAACTGCACCCCTGCCTGCCTGATCACCCCTTAACTTCCCTCCCCTGCTGGCCTGATTGCCACTAACTGCCTCTGCCTAGGCCCCCACTACCATGACTTTCTCCTGAAGGACGTCCTGCATGATGTCAGGAAGATGTCCAGTCTAATTAGCATATTACCCTTTTATTATTATAGACTAGAGGCCCAGTGCACAAAAATTTGTGCACTGGGAGGGGAGGGGGGGTCCCCCAGCCCGGCCTGTGCCCTCTCACAGTCTGGGACCCCTCAGAAGATAACGACCTGCTGGCTTAGGCCTGCTCCCGGGTGGCAGAGGGCATGCCCAATCCCTATGTGCAGCCCCTGGTCAGGCTCAGAGCAGGGCCGATTGGGGAGTTGGGGCGCCACCCCCTGTCATGCACAGAGCAGGGTGGATCAGGGGGTTGGGGCACCGTCCCCTGTAATGCACAGAGCAGGGTGGATCAGGAGGTTGGGGCGCTGCCCCCTGTCACTCACAGAGCAGGGCCAATCAGGGGGTTGGGGCACTGCCCCCTGTCACTCACAGAGCAGGGCCCATCAGGGGGGTTGGGGCTCCATACCCTGTCACACAGAGAGCAGGGTTGATTAGGGGTTTGGGGAGCTCCCCCCTGTAATGCACAGAGCAGGGCCGATCAGGGGGTTGGGGCACTGCCCCCTGTCACTCACATAGTAGGGCCAATAGGGGAGTTGGGGAACCACCCCCTGTCACACACAGAGCAGGGCAGATCAGGGGGTTGGGGCACTGCACCCTGTCACACTCAGGGAAGGACCAATGGGGAGGTTATGGCTCTACCCTGTCACACACAGAGCAAGGCCCGTGGAGGAGGGTTGGGGCGCCACCCTCTATCACCCACAGAGCAGGGCCGATCAGGGGATTAGGGCGCTGCACCTTGTCACACACAGAGCCGCAGGGCGATCAGGGGGTTGGGGAGCTCCCCCCGTATCAGGCACAGAGCAGGGCTGATCAGGGGGTTGGGGCACCTTCCCTTGTCACGAACAGAGCAGGGCAGATAGGGAGGTTGTGGCCCCACCCCCTGTCACTCACAGAGCCGCAGGGCGATCGGGGGTTTGGACGCTGCCCCCTGTCATGCTGATCCCAGTGCCGGGAGGCATATTACCCTTTTATTATATAGAATAGAGGCCTGGTGCACGGGTGGGGGCCGGCTGGTTTGCCCTGAAGGGTATCCTGGATCAGGGTGGGGGACTCCACTGGGGTGCCTGGCCAGTCTGGGTGAGGGGCTGAGGGCCGTTTTCAGGCTGGCGGGTGACTGAAGCTGCTCCTTTTTTTCTTTTTTTTTTTAATTCTGGGCCAGCTTTAGCTCTGAGGCCTTGCTGCTGAAAACATTTATACAATGTTGCGGTCAGGCTGGCTGAAGCCCTGCTGACTGAAAGCCAGTTTCTGGGCTTTTGTTTAGCTTCTATACTTGCAACATAGTTGCTTAGAGTTGCAGCTGAGAGGCCGGCAAGTGCGGGGAACGTTGGAGTCTGCAGTCACTGGAGCAAGCAAGCCTCCCTGTTCGCTTCAGTGTATGGCTGCCGGCCGCCATCTTGGCTGGCAGTTAATTTGCATAAGGATATGCTGATTAGCCAATGGGAAGGGTAGCGGTCGTACGCTAATTACCATGTTTCTCTTTTATTAGTGTAGATACTTAAAAGTAAAATATCAGTTTCTTACCTTAAATCAGGTAAATAACCAAAGAGAACTGATGAAGTATTTATAGCATTAGGTTTTTATGGACCTAGAATTACAGATGAAATAATCCCATTTGATTTGAGAAATGGAATGCACGTTAATATGATTTTTGAGTTTTCCCAGATACATTCTCTTCATTTAAAAATGAATACTTTAAACTGTTTTGTGGAATAGAAAGGGTAATACCTGGGATGATATAACAGAAGTAAGCCTCTCAACCCTCAATATGTATCTGATGTCAAGTGCAGCAGGTTCAATGCATCATACATTTATGTGATCAAGTAAATTGCTAGCAGCAAATCTGACATTAAGATGATAAACACGGTTATTAACAGAAATCATAGTCTACGATAATCAGATTCAATAAGCTAATTAATCTTATCTCTGTCACAAGATTACTTGAAACTGAAGTAACATAAAGCTTAAGTAGCTCATTTCAAAGGACTTGGACGCCCATATCCTATAGGAAACATAAGATGGACAAGGCCATGGTGTCTGGCTTCAATCCTCTCTCCCTTTTAGAGTCTATTCTGGGAATCTGCACAGGAGTGCATTCTTAGGCCATTTCCTTTTCAGGCAATCAGAATCATGAAATTATCAAAAAAACATTATTATTATAGAATGAAATATAACCAATTTTGACTCTACTAAATTTGCAAATGACTTCACAAAAACAAGAAAAAAATCCAAGTCTGTTCCTCATTAAAATAGTCTTTGCAGACCATGCTAAGATTATAGCAGTGAGCTGTGGCAGCATTCTTTCCATAATACCAACAGAGTCCAAACATGTCAGGATTTTATTAGCCAGATTAACATAGACACTGGTCAACTTTGCAAATGGAAAGAATTCATCCACTCTCAAAATCCTCTATTTTTACTAAACATTCATACTTTACACAATTTAATTGAAATATGTTAACTAATTTTCTTAATAAAATACACAAAAATGGCCTTTGATTTTTCTTTTTTTTAATATATTTTATTGATTTTTACAGAGAGGAAGGTAGAGGGATAGAGAGTTAGAAACATTGATGAGAGAGAAACATCAATCAGCTGCCTCCTGCACACCCCCCACTGGGGATGTGCCCGCAACCAATGTACATGCCTTTGACCAGAATCGAACCTGGGATCCCTCAGTCCGCAGGCCGACGCTCTATCCACTGAGCCAAAACAGTCAGGGCTGATTTTTCTTTTTAATAAAGACACATGTGAAGTTGATACATTCCTGGAATAGACTTTTTTAAAAAGTATAGAATTTGCCATAGATTGAATTAAAAGGTCCAACAACTTACCACCTCTTACTAGAATGAATTAAATGAGCTCATAAATGCCAAGTTCTTTGTTTTCCGAAAGGACACATTTCTTAGTCTTTTAAATGGGAAAAAAAAAGCACACCACATTACTAATGTGTAATGACATTGGGCCTTTTTATGTTTTGTTCTTATGGTTTTTTTTGTTTTGTTTTTTAACGGGGTCTAAAAAGAAAGGTAGTTAGCTTGTGTAACAACATATATTAAATATAGCTCCATACCTTGAGTGAAATGTTTAAGATTGATATCTTTTTAATTATTAAAATGCATATATATACATATCACAAACATTATATAAAACATTAAGTATTCTAAAATTTCTAGAAGCCAACTGGGGAACAACCATCTTTGGAAGCCTTTCCTAGTATTTAATGAGTTTTATTTTGAAAAATGTTTTCTATGTAACATAAATGTATTTTGCTACAATTGAAGCCCAAGTTTTAGATCTTTAACCTCTGAAAGCCTGGAACAGATCCTCATTTTATGACACATGCAAACTCTTTCCCGTGCTTAAAAACTGTTTTAAATTTTCTCCTCTTGAGCCTTCTTTTGTTCAGATTAAGTAACTCCCAATTAAATGACTCACCACATTTTCCTGATCCACCAAATGCTGCTAATTATATTCCTCAATTTCCTCTACCCATTTTAAATTAATGCAAATCAAACTGAACCTGATATCCCACTAAAGATGCTATTTTTCCACTTTTGCATATCTTTCTCTTGCAAAGATTAACCCACTGAGTTTTTGCTTGTTTGTTTTTAATGATAGTGTCCTGATATCTCCTGGTTTTGATGCTCTTGGGCCAAACTATTCATATTCCCCTGTAACTGTGAAATTTCTTTGGGATTCTGAGACATCAAAGCAGCAAGGGAATATAATTAAATAGGATCCCCACCTGGAAAAAAAATATGTGTGCTCCTACTCATTAAGATCTACTTCTCTCAGATGTGTATTTTTACAGTGTTTTATTTTTTTAAAAAAAATCACTGATGCTTCCTCCAGATACATTTCTAATAGACCTAGTTAGTGCAATAAAATAAATGGGTCATTTTCAACCCATTAATTAGAAACTATCATTGCTGTGAGGATTTTGTTAACAGCCAACAAAAATCTTTTCAACACCGGAAGATGTTCACAGCAGCCCAGGGGGCACTTCTCACTTTTCCATTAGACATTCCATATGCATCCATCAACTCATTACAGTATTCCACATATCTGTCAACCTTTGCCAGGCTATCACATACAAGCATGCACCCTAAGACGATGCTTATGAAATATTCATAAACATTTTCAAGTTACAAGTTCTTCTCATTCAAGATCAGATTTAATGGCAACACTCTCCCGAAGAAGTTAATGAGAAAGCTTCTCTCATAACAAATGAGCTCAGACAAGCAAGTGCCTTACGATTTCACCAGGTACTCTGGTCCGAAACAAATTGAACACCAATTCAGGTTTACCTTTCTTTCTTTTCTTAGGCGCCTAAGGCTATGATTTCCTGACAGTCAATAATCTGATAAAAATATCAAAATTCAGTCAATGTGCATGAATTTAACCCTGATGACCGTATCAAACCCACTGGTTGATTTTTAACATACTTTGCATGGAAAATAACATGTAATATTTTTTTACCCCTTAAATCAAGTCAGATTTAGACAGCTAAATTTGTAAGTCTGAATCCTCTGATTAGTATGCTCAATTGACTAAGGGCAGAAGCTTACTGAAAGACCCCCCTAAATGGAAAATCTTGTTCAAATGGAAAGCATGTCTTGTAACCACTAAACAGCTCCCATGGGAGGGAGGACAGACTACATTATATTGAGAAGCATTTTTAGGCACCTGTTGAGAATCCTGATAAGTCCACCCTCACTCTCCTCCCCCCTCCACCTCCACCACAGACACTTATTGTATTTTGAAATTTTTTATTTTATTCATTGTTTAAAATATGTTTTTATTGATTTCAGAGAGGAAGGGAGAGGGACAGAGAGATAGGAACATCAATGAGGAGAAAATATCATTGATTGCCTACCTCCTGCACACCCCCACCCAAGACTGAGCCCCCAACCCTGGCATGTGCCTTGACCAGGAATTGAACTGTGATCTCTTGATTCTTGGGTTGAAACTCAAGCACTGAGGCACTGAAATTTTTATTTTTATTTTTAAGATGTCAATAGAATTGAAATTATAGTATGATTAACACTCATATGCTAATCACCTGGCTTCTCCAGATGTTATTTTTCTTCCACATTTGCTTTATCTTCCATGGGTAGGTTTTTATTCTAAAACATTTGAGAGTAATCTGAAAAAAATATTTGTTCAGTTGTTAAGAACCATGATCGAAGCCACACTGCTGCTAATGTTTAAGAAAAGGCAACTGAAAGTAAAAGTTTCTTCATAAACACAGATAAATTAAGGAGCTGTGGGGATCAGAAAGGGTTTAGAATAACAGTGTTATCTCTTCTGTGAATTACATGTATGACCTTGAGTAAGACAAACTCTCAGAGACTTAGCTACTCACTGTAGATCAGTGACCATCCCTACATCACAGTGGTTTTGTGAGGATTATGAGTGTTTATATGAAATAATGTATCTGAAAGTAAATTACAGTGTTTCAGATTAAAAAAAAATGTTCCTTTATCATCGTTATAACACAATAGTAATAATGAACATTTACTGAGCATTTATGAAAAATGAGATGATATAAAAACAACACTATCATACTAGTTTTACAAGGAAGAAAATTAAGTCTTATAGAGGTTAAAAGGCTTGATGACTGACTCCTTGTGATTAAGTGGTTGAGCTGGGATTCAAACCCTATATAACTGATCAGATTCTATACTTGAGCCATGGGATGTGAGGTCAGAGTAAATGTTGTCAGCTGGGCAACTTGCCAACTTAAGCACTATTCATAAAGTATCTGCTTTTCAGTAGCATTGCAGCCCATTGATTTTCCTGTTAAAGATACTAGATTGTTATTATTTTATCAATTACCTTTTAATAAAATATTTATGAATTGTAGTATGTATAGTACCCGAGTTCTCGCTCCATAGCCATGTAGGCCATGGCTGTGCAGACTTCACATGTAGGAAGCTGGACTGGACTGGACTTTGATATGGAGCAAAAACTATGGACACTGGCCTTTATTCTGGCCCTGCTGGAGACAAGACTGGGCTTTTCCCATGGCGGGAGGGACAGAAATGGATCCTTGGAGGGGAACCCCCTTAATTTCACACCATCAATAAAGCTTTCTGTGAAACTCCTTTTTCTTATGGCGGCCTCAGGATATTCATTCCCTCGACATAAAATAACAACTCCACTCCCACAGATAACATAGTGACATTTTAACAATTTCCCACTGAATACAAAAAGTAGCTAATTTTTAATTTCCAATATTTAATAAATACAATTTAAGCCAGAGAGACTATTACCAGCACACCTCAAATCACCAAACATGGTCTCACACGCAACTTGTGAAGTATCATCTGCATGCATGCATTTCCTAGTTTTAGAGCAAATGACTTTAGAATTGTACTTTCTAATCAATCAGAATTTTAAAGAAGCTCAAATTAATTGCAAAACAAAATCGTTTCCTGGTTTATCAGTTACCTGATCTGTATTATAACTTATTTTGCAAATAGATTGTATCTACCTGTTTTGTAATCAAAGCACACAGATAATAAGTCCAGGAAAAAAGAAGGAAAAAAATACATATTTACTAAGTCATACCAGGAATTTTTTTAATCCCAAGGAAAACATTCTTATATGTTTTGCAAATCATCATATGAAATATGCTATGTATAGCCATGTTTCACTTCAGGTTGCTCTGTCATGCTTTTCAGACCTATTTGATTCTAATTGCACAGTGAAACACTTTGTCATTTAGCTTTGTTGTCTACAACGGACAAACAATAAAGAATCCAGAATATTGCAGACAATTTTTGAAAATATTAGAAATTAAGTTATTTCATTAGTGAGCCTATCAATAAATCATTTGGTCCATTCAGAATCATACCCTGAAATTACCAAGTTATCTCTGTTTTACTTCAAAATAGACTGTTGTTTTCAAAACATGCTGAAAGCAATTACTACAAATATTGAAGCAGAATATGTCAGCACATAGCATACCACAGGAAGCCAATGTGGGCTGATTAGCTTTATTGTGTTTAATACGGGTTGGGGGGGGGGGGGATAGGTTTACAGTTGTTCATATGAAAAATAATAGAATATTTAATAAATAATAATACAATAATAAACTGTGTTTTTCATACTCACAACTATAAACCTCCTGCTGCCCCACCCTGTATTATAAATTTAACAAAACAAAAATTTAAACGAGGCATTCCACACATGTGTGAAAAGTTCAGATAGCTCCCTATGGCAGTCACATAACATTTCTCAGAGGAAAGGATCTGGAGTGGATAGAACAACACTTGACTATCTGTAATTTAATAGTAATTTGGGAGACAGGTCCATTTCATTTACTTTGCTAAATATCACAATTTCTTTTTATTTACCAGTTCTAATAAAATGTTAAAATTGTCCTTTTCTTAACAGAATCAAAAATAAATTTTATATTATATCACAGATGTTTCAATAGCCATAATACTATCACCAAGTTATACTATTGCTTAATTGCAGATATGCTGTTATTTAAAGGCCAACAAGTGTATTAGAACAGGCATGTATTGGAACAATGGCAAGTAAGCAAGGCATGCTAGAACTGTAAGGGCTCCTCCTGAATTTTATTCAATAACTCATTTGATATATGACTAGAGGCCTGGTGCACAAAATTTGTGCACAGGTAGGGTCCCTAGGCCTATTGGGGCCTTCTGGCTGCCAGCTGGGTCCTTCCTTCCCCAGCTGCTCTCCAGCTGCCACCTGCCAGCTAGGGCCTTTCTTCCCTGGCTGCTGGCTGCTGGCTGGTGCTGTCCTTCATTTCATGCCACCCCCTGATGGTCAGCACATGTCATAGCAAGCAATCAAATTCCCGGTCTCCTGTTCGAACTCCTGAGGGGACACTTTGCATATTATCCTTTTATATATATAGACTAGAGGCCTGATGCATGAAGATTCATGCAAGAATAGGCCTTCCTTCCCCTGGCTGCCAGCACCAGTTTCCCTCCAGCACCCAGGACCCAGGCCTTCGCTCTGGCCACTGCCTCCCTCCTTTGCTCTGGGGCCAGGCGCCACCTCCCACCTTCGCTCCGGGGCCGGGATCCGCCTCCCGCCTTCACTCTGGGCCAGCTTCCGCCATCTTTGTCACGTATTTGCATAATCCCTCCTTATTGGCTGTGGGCGCCACCATCTTTGTTGTGAAGTGATGGTCAATTTGCATATTCCGTCTTTATTAGATAGGATAACTCTATCCTGAGATTGCTTGAAATTGTCTTTGTACGAGAATTACAAAAGAAGTTTTCTATAGGTAATCAAAGTACTTATGAAAAACAATCATGTTCTTTACTAATAGGTAGGGCCAGCAATTTTATCAACCTAATAGATTTAGATTAACATAAAAAGAAAATTATAACTGCAAATTAAAGAATAAACATGATTTTCTTTGAATAATCTGCTGTAGTTTTTCATGGATTGTGAATAATAGTTAAAATTTAAGTCTTCTATTATACTGTGTATATATCTGGAATTATACTCTTTAATCTTTCTAAATTTTCCAATAGAAAATTGATTTAAAATATAGAATTATTCCAATAATGATTGCAGTTATTCTTGTTGTAAGAGTTTTAAAATTTAGAGATTAGATGACTGTAATGTTCAAATTATATATTCATTATTAAAGAAATATGTTATATTTAAATGAAACTTTTAGGTGTAATCTAAAATGCAATGCAAGAGAAAATATACAAAATTAAAGTAAAGATTTAATAAAATTTGGAAATGTAAATCTAGTAAATAAAAGTAACTTTTTTTTACCTGTAATAGAAAGCCTTTTTTTTTTTTTTTTCAAGTGACATATTACTAAAAATATGAAACCTTTATTTGGAACTATATAAGAGGGTATAAAACCTTTTTAATTTCTTTTGCATAAAAGAGTAAATATATATTTTCAGTTAAAAAGAAATTTAATGACTATTTATGAGAATAGATTAACTTGTATGTTAATAATTATTAGTATAACTAGGGCCCCAGTGCGCGAAATCGCGTGAGACCCAAAAGCCAGAGTCCCGCAGCTCGGCGGGACCCAGAAAGAATTCCGTGGCCGCCGCTGCTGCCCCCACAGGAGGTGGGACCCAGAAAGAGTCCCACGGCTGTCCCCGCCACCACCACAGGAGGTGAGATCCAGAAAGAATCCCACAGACACCTCTGCCACCGCAGGAGGCAGGACCCAAAAACCCACCTGCACCTCTGGTCAAATCCTCCAGTCTAGTCCCCGCCCACCCACTGACAGGTCGTTATGGCATGATGGTGTGATGACCACAGGCTTTTTATAAAATAGATAATACTTTGATGAGTGTATATTACTGTCAAAATTCAAGTGAGACTATTTTAAGCTTATTTAGCTATAATAAGATTTTATAGCTTATTAAAGATTAATTTGTTATAAAAATTTTAAAAATCTATTAAATTTTAAACCAGATACAATATATCGTGTAGCTGCAATTTTAATTACGTAAATTGTAGGGAGAGGTATTTTTCTTCAAGTATTAATTTTTAGTGATGCTCCTTTCCAGAAGTAATTTAACTTGTCTCCACATATTTTATAGCCACAACAGATTGCTAAAGTACAAGCTGCTGCTTAGGACTCCTTGTCAATGTGCTCCTGAACAAGATAATAATAATTGATCTATTTTTATCATAAGACACTGAATGGAAAAGTAGAAAGAGAACTTAGAGCCATATAGCTAGTGATTAATAATTAGACATCAAGTGAATTCTATTTTAAAATGTGTTAATATAGAGCCAAGACTTCTTTATTTTAATTTACTTTTTAACATTCATCACTCTACATAATATTAGTGTAGATGTGAAAGGAATCATGCAAAATTTCACACCTAGCTTTAAGATAGCATATTCTAAATTCAAATGTAAGAAAATTTTAAACTAAAATTTCAACACCATATCACACCTGAAATAATCCAAATCCTTGACTGAAATACTTCTTTACTTCCCTCTATTCCTCCTTTTCTCCCATGCTCTATCTTCTGTCTCTTTCTTTTTTGTCTTTCTTAACTTATACTATAAACTTTATTTATTTATTTATTTATTTATTTATTTTTATTTATTTTTTATTTTTTTTAATATATTTTATTGATTTTTTACAGAGAGGAGGGGAGAGAGATAGAGAGCCAGAAACATCGATGAGTGAGAAACATCGATCAGCTGCCTCCTGCACATCTCCCACTGGGGATGTGCCCGCAACCCAGGTACATGCCCTTGACCGGAATCGAACCTGGGACCCTTCAGTCCACAGGCCGACGCTCTATCCACTGAGCCAAACCAGTTTCGGCATATACTATAAACTTTAGTTAGGAAAAACAAAGCGCTTGGCAGCATTTTGGGGGCCAAAATTGCATGAATACATGGGGATTACTTATGCTGATTATGTATATGTAAAAATCAACCTTTCTAATAGATGATGTCACTTGTTATGACTTCATAACATTCAAATGGTCAGTAAATGTTATTAAATTATGTTATTATGTAGGTATACTCAAAGTGTGTGGTATTTATTTTCTTTCAGTAATACCATTTATTCCTAATTTGTGAGAAACAATCTATTCAGAAGTATAAAAGCCTAAAAGTTGTTTCCTACCTCTCATTTTCCTCCAAGCTCTTTCAAAATGCCTACCTAGATGAGCATGCTATGGATTTAAGTGGTGGTTAGGTAAGTTATACACTGCCCATATAATATGCAATAGATATTTAATATAAATAATATCTAAGGAATGTATGCAAAACTGTTTCATTAGTAGAAAACTATATTTGGGTTCCTGGATCATTACAGTTGTAATTATAAGGATAAAATATATCTAAGGAAAATATAAAAATCTGCTAATATTTACTGATGTCTTACTATATAACAGTGAGTACTAGGAAGATGTTTATGTTATTTCATCTATAAAAATGGCAATAGCATTTGTGGATTTTTGTGTGTAATTTCACCATGCCCAAAGGCATAGACATGTATTCACTGTAACTTCAATACATACAAATTCCACTCCTACGAGATAGGGGACTGATAAGCAGTGTGGACACAGACAATGGCCTAATCTTCACATTTCACTGGGATTTACTTGATGTCTAGCTGTCATGGAGTACACAGTGATTTTTTGTTATCATTGATTTTTTTTGTTTGTGAAAATGGCTTTAAGAAGAAAGCCAAATGCTTTTATTGCATTTTATGAAATAAATTCCATACTAGAGTGCTATTCAGCAATTTGGGAATGTATGAGGATTATAGAATCTGTTTTACTGTGTCTCAGACTGTCACTGAGCGAAACCTACCTGAATTCATTATGACATGTAAGAGAATATTCTGCCTTAAAGCTTACAGAATGAAAGCACCATCCCATAAAATAAACTGCTATAAATACAAAGTTAAAATAAAGCCTTCCCTCTAAGGTTTAAGCTTAAGGGGACTAGTCCAAGCTAGTCTGGAGACTCGCTTGGCTCTTCTCTGCAGCATCTATCTAAAAGCCATGTGCCTTTCACAGTCCCTGCTACACAATGTGGAGACTTTCTCATGAACCTCTTTCCTGGAGACTTAAGTTAACGTGTACACAGTAGTTACAAGGGATCTAATGAGATTCCCCCCATCCTGGGTGTAGACTATTTTTCTACTTATTTCAGAGAGACATTAATATCCCACTGTGCTCCTCCTTTGCCCTTCTTGCCTCGGATTCAGAGATTCCCTACCAAATTCAATTTTGAACTATGACTTAGAAACTACTGTACAGCTAAAATAACATTAACTGTTCTCTTTACTCATTTTGCTGCATGTTCATTTAGAATTACTACAGATGCTCATTTAGAATCATGATTCATAGTTGTGATTCACATAGAAGTCAATCCTTCCTCTGCCTTTTCAACTAACTGTATTACTGAACTCCCTCACTTTCAAATTTCAGTCCCAGAATATATTTGATGAACAGGTGAAGTCAGCTTGGCTGTAATCATGCTGTAGAAACTTGTCTAATCCATGCTTTATTTCTCTTTACTTTGTGAATATGTATTAATAGCTACGATATCAGTGATTCTTCCAAATCTCTGGGAGAAGCCACAGAAAACAGAATGGAAGGCTAAAGAAAGGATGCCTTGATTCCTTTACCTAGAAAATAATGCCAAGTTTGTCTGGAGGGGGGATTCTGCACAGAACTCTTTGTTAAATCTATTTATAGGCCTGTAATGAAGATAATCGGGGAAAATACACCGGGTTCTTAATAACTGTGTCCTAGTCTAGATAAACCACTAATTCACTACCTTATAGATATGGCCAAGGTTTTCACAAAATATTCTCTGGACCAGTCAAATACAAATAAAAAGAAATTTGTTTTTTTTCTTATCCCATTAGCTACTGGTAAGAATTTTGACTATTTAGCCCATAAGTGTTGTTAGAACAAAATTTTAAATGCCTTATGTTTAATTTAATTTTTGAAGATTTTTTTTTTTTTACAAAATAGTATATGCACAACTATTATAGACCATTTAAAATTTCAGGAAAATATAAAGCAGTAGAAATTATTCATATTTTCATGGACCCAATTTATATAATTGGCCCCTGCCCATTGACACCATATTAGCCATTATCTCTGGTAGGTTAAACAAACTTCATGGAATGTACTCAGGACAGTGTTACTTTGTTTCCCACATCCTTTTAAGTCCTTTTAATCCATGTCTAGAGAGGAACATTCTTTCCTAAACACTTAGAGGAAAACGTCTGATTACCCGATATAATAAGAGGGTAATATGCAAATTGACCAAACGGCAGAATGACTGGTCGCTATGATGTGCACTGACCACCAGGAGGCAGAAACTCAATGCTGGAGCTTCCTCCTGGTGGTCAGTGCACTTCCACAGGGGGAGTGATGCTCAACTAGAAGCCAGAAGCATGGCGAGTGCAGTGGTGGTGGCAGGAGCCTCTTCTGCCTATGAGGCAGCACTAAGGAGCAGCGAGCTGAGCAGTAAGGAGTAGCGAGCAGGTGGGCAGTAATGAGCAAGGTTCCCAGAGTGACCTCGAGGGGTACCAGACTGCGAGAGGATGCAGGCTGGGCTGAGGAACCCTCCCAAGTGCACGAATTTTTGTGCACTGAGCCACTAGTTGGTAATAAAAAGTCTAATTTGAACCAATTGTCATAAGTAACTAATTAGAATGCCTAGTTCTGATACCGTGATCAAAATTCTATTCTTGAAATTCATTTCCTTACCCCTCCACCAGATCAGGTCTATTATTGGAGAAGGAGTGAACTCTGTTTTATTTTCTTCACCACTGACTAATGATACTCATCTATAAATTAAAAATAGCCATAGTCCCTACACCAGTAATACTGTTAGTGTGAGGATTAATGTGATAACACATAAAAAGTACTTAGCAAAATACCTAGCTCATATTACTAACAATGTTACCATGGGAAACACATAGGCATTTTCTGCTCTCAGCTCTGGCTCGCAGACCAATCCCAACACATGCACCATTTGTTAGATGCTAAGCAAACGTATCTCTTACCTTTAGGATTCTCAGGTGAGTCAGACACCAGTCTACTGTGCCTCTCATAATGCAGAGCATATTCATTAAACCCTCCATGTGGTTCCACTGAAGCCCCAAGTCACTAAGTTTACAGTGGAACTTATATTTCTCCAAAATTACTATTCAAAAAATCCTTTCCCTCAAGTCTTCAAACCTTTCCTACCCCATATAAAAGTAAGGGGTTTAATAATTGTCTAACATATTTTCAACTGTTTTGTTTGAAATATTGGTGTTGGGTAGCTCATTTTGAAAGATCTATTCTTTTATATATTAAAATCTCAGTTAAAAACTCCAATTTAGCATCTTCATCCTCTTTCTTTCTTTCTTTCTTTCTTTCTTTCTTTCTTTCTTTCTTTCTTTCTTTCTTTCTTTCTTTCTTCCTTTATCTATCATCTCTCTATCATCTATCTATCTATCTATCTATCTATCTATCTATCTATCATCATCATATATCTACTTACCTGTCTACTCTAACTACACCATACACACACCTATACATACACATTAAAGATTCAGGATATGAGATGACACTGACTGGATGTAAATATTTATTGATTCATGTAAGTAGCTGTTCACCTTTGAGCTAGTCACTTATTCTTTTTCTGCCTTAGTTACCACTCTACCTCAAAAACAGAGTTACTGTGAAGATTAATGTGATAACACATAAAAGGACCTTAGAATAATATGCAGCTCATATTACTAACAATATTACACTAACAATAATAACATAATCATTATTATTATTATTATAAATATCCTCTTTATAACTTATTTGTTTGATTTATAAGAATTTCCACATCATTATTCTTCTTTGCATTGTAATTATTATACAGTATTCAGCTGTACAAATGAAACATAAATTTCAACACTTAATTGGATATTCTGTCACATCACTGGTCATCATTGTGTTTATCAACTCTGTTTTATTCCCCTTAAGAATATATTGATTGAACTGGAATTACTGGATCAAAATGTGATTAATTTAAAGCATTTAATACACGTTGACAAATTATCCTGTAAAAATTTATAGCAGTGTATACTATATTTTCATGACCATCTTAAAATTCTGGACAGTTATATATTATCACACACTGATTTAGGTGTAAGGGCATCCTTGGAAGATAATAAAAAACAGGCACAGGATGTTCTCTTGTCTCCTTACAGAGTATGCCAACAGATTTCTGAAACTTTTTCAGACCTGGCAATTAACACAGCTCATCTAGGGTCGGATGAGGATAAATCCAATAGATCTTCAGAACCAGAGAGTTCCAGTGATATAACTATACTGACCATTATTTTTAACATAAAAGAAAATTAAGTAAAAATGAGCAATAGTGTCTGTCTATGATGGTGGCTCATTATGTGATACTTAGATCAAACTGCTTTAATTATGTAAATGCATCTAGTGGATAAGTGTTAATAAACTTCTATTTAAATAAGTAAATCAAGAATCTGCTTCTCCTAAGCATATTACCATTCAATTAAATTCCTAGCACAGTCAGTAACTGTGAAGTTATACAGTTGACAAAACCAATCACTAAGGAGTATAAATCAGCCAGATGCTAGTCTAACATAAAGAATATAGTAATTAGTCAGTTTTGCCAATAGATTAAAAGTTTCACATATGTCATAAGAGGAGGACACCATTTTCTCATTTTTAGTATTCCAGATAGGTATCAT
The DNA here is from genome assembly GCF_028538775.1 of Myotis yumanensis. Classification (NCBI taxonomy): domain Eukaryota; kingdom Metazoa; phylum Chordata; class Mammalia; order Chiroptera; family Vespertilionidae; genus Myotis; species Myotis yumanensis. Next base: position 182,258,107 of record NW_027223753.1, read on the forward strand.
TATGAAATTTATGCCAATTTTATCAAGGTCTCACAAACTCACTAATGCTTGGCTTACAGTATCTTCTGTATTAAGTAATAAGGATAACCACCTCTTTTTTAAAAAAATGTTAATTTAAAATGTTCTGTTTTGGAAAAGCCATCTTGCTGTGACACTCTCTGCCTCTCTTACACACACACACACACACACACACACACACGCAACACACTCACTTCACACTCACAGAGACATATAACTGCAAGAAAGCAAAAAAAAAACAAAAAACAAACATATTCATCCCACCACCAAAAAATAACCATTGGACCAACCTTATAAAGTAGTGGCAATTTTCCTAATTTCAGGAGTGCAATCTGGTTTGTTATATTTCTCATATTTTTTATCCTTTTTAAATCATCTGCATTTCCATAACTCACATCAATGATTTCAGCCTGAAAGAGAAGGGGAAAAAAAAACACAAAGGAAAATAAAGCCTTGTTGGAAGAATGATAGCAAATCCATTTGGTATGACAAAATCATTCCTAGAATGTGAAATGGTCAAGCGGAATCAATTCATTCTCTTCCCCTGTCCCAATAACCACAAACCTGCCCTTTCTACTTCTGTCAGGTACAGTGACTCTTTGTGGTCACTTGAGAAGATGTTTGAGGGTCATGTTTGCTTGGTCATCTCCCTTCGCACGAAGTTACAGACCACCAAGTTTATTGCATTCTAGATTCCTATTTCTGGAATTTGAATCATTTTATAAAACACTGCAAGATTAATTCCCTTAAGGTTCAACTGCAGTCATACCATTCTCAGGCTTAAAAACAATCCAAAGACCCTGTACTGTTATCCAAATTGATAAAAATATTTTATTTTATTTATTCAAAGGCAGTTGTTTAAAAAGACAGCATTGAAATATTTAATTACATAAAAATAAAAATATCTATAGGTCAATAACAAATAAACATCATAAACCAAACCTAAAGACATATTTCCAGTGGGTATCATTATTCAGATCAACTATGATAGTTTTTATATTCTGAATTTGTTAATGCATTTATAGTTCTATAAGCAAACTACTTATTCGACTAAAATATAGGCAAAGGACATAAACTGGAAACTTAGTTTTATAACTTTAGTCAACAACCAGCAATTATTTCTCATCCACATTAACTGCTTGTAGATTTATTTTTTAGTATTTATTATTTTTATTTATTTATTTTTTTGTTAATCCTTACTCAAGGATATTTTTATTGATTATTTTATTTTATTTTTAAATACATTTTTATTGACTTTGCAAAGTCCATCATGCAAAGCTGTTCAGGTTGTGCATGTATCTATGTGTGAATAACCCCTTGAGTTGTGAAGGACAAAACTTATACTCCGGCCTGCATCAATCTGGCATTCAAGGACTTTAGAATATGGTCCCAAACTACTACTATTTCTGTCCTAGCCTCCCCCGCCCCCCCCCGCTATCCCAGACAGTTATACCCTACATCAATACTTCTCATTTTTAAAAGTCCCCCGTTATTAACATAAAAATGACATGACTTTCTGGAGATCCTAATGGGCATCCTCTGATATAGTTGCCCTTTCTTCCTCCTTGAAAAGTACTGCACTGAAGGTTTTCTCAAACACATATTCCTATGAGCCAAGCTGATATATTTCATCCCTACTTTCTGTAATTTCCATTATAAAAATAGTTGTTATGCTTTTCACTGGAAAAATGATATTACAACACAAAATGTGCTGTTTCAATCTCCAGCATATCTACAAGGAAGTGTTGATACGGACTTAGTGGTGCCAAGCAGTGAAAGTATGAAGAAGGAGGATCCAGATCTTGAAATGCCCATGGTTGTCAATTGGAGCCAATGCACTTCAGCCAGTATTTGAAAAGGGCTTCCAGAGAAGTCTCACTTCAGGAAAGAATTCTGTTTTTAGAAGAACATATGAATACCACCAAGAGATTGATCAGTGTGTTAGAAGAAATATTTCTGGCATAGAGAGTATTTCCTTAGCAATTAATTCATATTCATTTGTAAGAACTTTACGAAATACATTAAAACTCATTTCAAAAGTTATCTGCCTGCTGAATTTTATTTTTCTGATGCTCATTTCTGATTTGAATCTAAGTTTCTGCCTCTCTTAACAAACCCCCAGGACCCATAAACTTATCTAGGTTTCATTTTCTAGTACAGTGAAATTTTCTTAGTGATGGGTCCATTGTGTACCCATTCTCACCCAGGTACCCTGCATACACTGTTGACTTATCTGTCTTAATTAAAATGATTACACCTTATCAAATATCTCTGAAAAGTAAAGCTGTACTTTCAAATGGATTTGCCTAGAAAACCTAATTTGTTAAACAAACTTCTGTCAGAATATTTTTATTATAATTTTCTTCCAATAAAAATGTGATTAAATCAGTGCTTTATTAATACCACTTTTGAGTTTGCTGATGCCATTATGATATGCATATTTGTTGATTTAGGAATTTAAAGACTTGATTAAATAACTGATCACAGAATAGTAATACTCACATTGAAAAATGAGATAATTCATAGTTTCCATTTCAAATTTTTAAGCTACCTACTAATTATTTGTGATTCACTGAGAGCATCTTAAAACAGGGCTATTACTCACTTGGTTACATTAAAGAACATATTTTTCTTATTTGAGAGAGTTTGAGGGGAAATCATACTGGTCTGAGAGGATGGAGACCAGTCTGTGAGTTGTTTTGCTGTGTACATACCAGAAAGGTATGGCAGCTACAAAAATAAAAATTCTGTAAAAGATATTTAATTATTGGAAAATAGCAATAACTTGCATCAACAATGTCAGTTTCAATTAAAGAATTTTTCCACTCATCTTCTACAAATAGCAAATGTCAACACATTAAAGCATTTTAATATACTAGTAATAGGGTTGTTATTTTTCACAAAAATATTCCTCAATACAGGAATTATTATATTAGTTGATTTTGGCTTATGCACTTTGAGGTTATTCATTAAAAATCAGTAATTAAAAAAGTCTCAATTTTCTGAAGGTATGACAGGTGATAATAAAAATGTATTTATTGCTTTCAAAGGAACCAGGTCCTTTCTAAATGTCTTTCCTATTTACCTTCGAGCAAGCTGAAAATCACAGCTGCAAGAATGCACATTGAATTTTTCTCAGACACAAATCAATATACAGTGATATGATAAAATGTCAAGTCATTTCTTTCCACACATTCAGTTGCAGCAATGTACCTCTTCTTACTGTATGTATGATGTCTGTCTAGAAAATTGTTCACTTGACTGGTTGGACTACTATGATTAATTTACATGCAAATATTAAGAATGGAGTCCCACCCAACTAGTCTCTTTGGGGAAAGTCAAATGAGCAGAAACTTAATTACCTGTTTAACTATTTACTCCATGTGCACCCATTGTCCTATTGTGGACTTCATTGACACATAGGAGAGAGTATTGAGAGAGACAGAGTAAAATGGAACTAGTTCTGTTTTGTTTTAAATGTGTGTGTTTTTACCAAAGAAAAATATGAAAAACTCCCCACTTTAAATTTATTTAAATAATATGTTAAATTTCAAACTGAGAACAAATAAAAAAACAGCAACAATTCAGACAGAAAATCAAATATTTTAAACTTGTCAAAAAAAAATATTGAGATGACAACAGAGAGGAAGATTAGTACACTTTAGAAACAAATATTAAACATTAAAATATTGCCCTAGCCAGTTTGGCTCAGTAGATAGAGCGTCGGCCTATGGACTGGAAGGTCCTGGGTTCGATTCCAGTCAAGGGCACATGCCTGGGTTACGGGCTCAATCCCAAGTAGGGGGCATGCAGGAGGCAGCCAGTCAATGATTCCCTCTTATTGATGTTTCCATCTCTCTCCCTCTCCCTTCCTCCCTGAAATAAAAAAAAATGTATTTAAAGAAATAAAATAAAATAAAATTATCTTCTACCTATGGTAAAATAAATGATTAGAAGGAATCATAAACAAGACAATTAAACATGACTGAAAATAATAAATAGTGATTCTACCATGTCAGTGCTCCTGTTACCATTGTAACTAGCTAGTTAATATTAAAACAGGAAGAGAGCAAAGGGGAGGCCAGACATTATAAGCACAGTCCTCTGGGCAGCTTCACCAGGAAGCTGCAGTTTCACACTCCCCACAGAGAAGCACAGATCCATTCCCTGCAGATCACTGGGGGAAGGGGCCCAGCAAGAGGGGAGATGGACACAGGTACAGTAAAGTTGGGTGATGTAGTCTTGCCTGGGGAACAAAGATAATTGGCTAGGGCATGGAGCCACTCAAGTATAGGAAATCCAGAAGGATTCATTGGTTAAGCTCCCAGTTAAGATTCCCAGATAAAGGAGTTCTCTCTCTCTTGTTCCCCTTGTGCTCCTGTTTCTCCCTTGCTCCTTGACCCACACTAGCCTGCCAAGTGGTCCTAGAAGCTGCATGGTCCTTGGCTATGCACATGCCACATGCAATGGGCTGCTGCTGGGAACACAAGCTCACCTGGACAGACACTGGACGGGACTAGACTTTAATATAGAGCAGAAACTCTTGAGAGTGGTTATAATCCTAGCTCTGATGAAGACAAAAAGGTACTTTTTTTTCCATGGCAAGACAGAGGGAGATGAGCCCTTACTATTACACCATCAATAAAACTTTCCACAATACTTCATCCTCCTGTGTGTGTGTGGGGAAGGGGGAGGGTGGTGCTTAGGAAATTCTTATTCTTGTGGCATCCCAAGAACCCCACTTTTGCCAGGAACAGGTGGGGACACAGGAAACCCCACACCTATAACATTTCTATGGTTCTATATAAAAATGGAGAAGCACCCTAAGCAGAAGCAATAGAAGACAGACAGGAATAAATTATTTCCTGTAATCAGCTAAGAACAATCATAGAAAATAACCAGGTCAGAGCAGTGTCTCTGTGGACATCCACCTGTGGGTGGCCTGGGCTCCACACTGAGGAATAATCCAGTGCCAAGTTTTCTCTTCTACCTTGAAGTAGCAAAATTTATTCATGCTTAGGAAATGATATATGCTTTGGAAATGTTCAGATTTGACATTTTCAACCAAATCAATCACTCTGAATCCTCCTAGTTCCTCTCTAAGAGAGATTCTGAATGTACAGAATGTTTGAAAAGCCTGCTTTGACTAAAACAGTAATTTTCTCCTCAAAATTAGAAATGGTAAACTCAAGCAGTTCTCCTACTGACAAAATACATTATCAGAAGTACCATTCATCTCAATATAAGTTTTATTTTAGAAATTTACTACTATCTCATATAATTTAGCTTTTGAATAATCTTTAAATTAAAGTGCTTAGGCTTATTAAAAATGTGAAAATTCAAAATTGTTTCTGATGTTTACCTTTATCCTTTCTAAATAGCATGAGTATATTAGTACTTACGAAGAGTTCAATATTCAGAGATTGTTAGAATTTTATTAGTACTTCATTTTCAAGTTCATGCAAGTGCTTTTTATCATGGACATTATTAGGAAAACCACAATGCATTGAATCATAAAAACCATTGCTGCTTCCTTCCCCGCCCCCATGGCAGACATCACTAATCAATCATAGTTCTTCCATGAATCAAACTTTTTCTCTAAACATTATTCTAGCTAATCAAGGTCAATTAAATAGAGATTGGCATAAGGAGTGTGCTATATAAAATATATAATAGTTTAATATTAAATAATTGTTCATTTGAATAACTAATATTTAAACTAATATTTAATTATTTTAATTATTTAATAACTGAAGCAGCACAAGTACTATCAGTTAAAATGGACTCCTAAGCAATCAGAAGGGACATCGGCTAGTATGGGAAACTAGTATATGACAACTGAATTCAACAATAAGGATGAGAAACATGATACATTTTGCTATGTTTGGTTTAAGCAATCAGATAAAGAGGTGACTTGTCATACTTAACACTTTTTTTCCTTTAATAAACACTTGAAAAAATATTTGCTACAATGATATACTAAATACAATATCTTGACATTCAGTAATTATTTAAGATATTTGCATTTTTAAAAATAATATAACATGTACACATTTAAAAGATAATAAAATTAAGTTAAAAGTGTAATATAAAAATTTAACCAAAGTGAAGCACAGTTCTGTCAGGATTACATTTCCATATTTTAAGTCTATTGCCTCCAAAGTAAATAGACAAAATCATGTAAGTTAAAAAACACAAATTATCAGTAAGAAAAAAATAATTTTAAGTGGCCTCAGATTTAACAAATAGGCCCTTACAGAATATTTAGATACTTATTTGCATTATTTGGCCAACATATTAAAAATAAAAATCAGCCAGAATATCTTTCCCTTCTACCAACTTATATTGAACAGTCATTTTAAAAGTTAAAACTATATATCTTAAAAAGGAAATCATAAAATATATGTATAGAAGTAGGAAAATAAACAAGAGAAAACAAAAATTATGGAAGTCCAAGAAGGAGAGGGTATTAAAGAGAAAAGTTTGTTATTTTCCAACCACATGGGTCAGGTTATATTTTAGTTTCTGAAGGTATGGGGAGAAAAATGAGTTAAAAAAAACTGGCTTTATACTGTGTTTACTTTCTCTTGATGAGACAACAAAAATAAAAAAGTCAATAAAGACAGTGACAGTTCAGAAGATTCCAGTTATGCTAGGCCCTACAGAAAATATGGACAGAGTAGTTTATAGGGATGGGGAATCATTTTGATAGGAAAGTCAGGGTAGACATTGCTAAGGAGATCACATCTAAATGATGAGAAGCCATGAAGTGACCTAGGTGAACCTTTCGGCAGAGGTAAGTACAAACTCTGAGAGAATAAAGACCTCTGCAAATGAAACAAAGACATCAAATATGTTAAGGTGAAAAACATGACTTCTGAATTTTGAAAGAGGAAGCTATTGTTTTTCTCATAGGGGTGGGCATTAGATAAGGATGGGTTTTCAGGAATGTATCAATGAAGGAAGGAACAACTGCCAGGTGGTACTCAACAGTTAGAAGGAACAGTTGAGATGTACAGCTGAGAGAGGTAATAGTATGTTGGTTAGTTAGTCAGCTTTTACCAAAAATGCAATAAGAAGGCTTGTAGACTAAAAAGAAGATTTAGCCTCATTTGTTCTATAAATCCTAGAAACGAAGTATATAGAAACTGTATCTAGATCATTCTTTCTCAAAGTGAGAATGGATGAAATAAATGAGTGTAAAAGTGATTAATCCTATTCCATTTACATTTTCACCAACAACAAGTGATGATGAGAGTGTCTGTAAGTTTACCGCCATTCCCATGTTTAAGCTATTTACTCTATTTCGCTATAGTAAACCAAGAATAAAACTCTTTAAAAAATAATAACAACAGCAGCTCTGATAAATTGCTCCTGAACTAAACATTCTGAAAGAACTCAATCATCTCCCCTGGGGTGAGATTGGAGAGCAATGGGGAAATAGGGTCATTATCTTGAAAGTCTAGGAAGAGAGCTGATGGACCAGTTCCAGGTGCTTGGGGACAAAGAATGAAGCTCAGCAGGTAATTTCTGCAAAATGTTCCAGGAGATAGAAGTATCTCAGAAAAGTATATGCATGGGTTGGCAAAAGTAGGTTTACAGTTGTGAGGATATGAAACACATATTTTATTCTTTTTTATTTAATTATTATTAATTATTATATTATTTATTTGTAACAACTATGGAACTACTGTTGCCCACCCCTGTATCTGATATAATGGTAATTTGAGGAAATTTTTGATCTTCCATTAGATTTGTCTAGAACAGTGGTTCTCAACCTTCCTAATGCCGCGACCTTTTAATACAGTTCCTCATATTGTGGTGACCACCAATTTCATTATTACAAATTGAACATAACTAAAGCATAGTGATTAATCACAAAAACAATATGTAATTATATATGTGTTTTCTGATGGTCTTAGGCGACCCCTGTGAAAGGGCCGTTCGACCCGCAAAGGGGTCTCGACCCACAGGTTGAGAACCTCTGGCCTAGAAGGTAAACTCTGTCTGACCATTAAACTTCCCCTTTCAGGAAATAAACAACAAAAAAACAGAAGGCAATTTCCTGCCACTCACCATTCAATTATTGATTTAAAAAAAATAATAGTTTATTGATTTTTAGAGAGAGAGAAATGGAGAAGAGAGAAACATCGATGTACGAGTGTAATATAGATGAGCTGCATCCTGCACCCCCTCTTACTGGGGATTCAACCAGCAATCCAAGTGCCCTGACCAGGAATCAAACCAGCAACTTTGTGGTGCCTGGGACGTTGCCCAACCAACTGAGCCACACCGTCAGGGCACAATCATTGATTTTTTTAGTTGCCTCTGTGACTTTGGATGAAAGGTGTATGAAATTTGAAGTGGAATCTGAGTGCAATCTCACTTTCTACCCAATGGCATTGTTCTTGGTGCTGTCCAACCCACCTAATGCCGTAGCCTTGCTGTAATTGTCCTACAAGTCTTGTGCGATGTTTCTTTCTCTCTCTCTCTCCCTCTCCCTTCTCTAAAATAAATAAAAATGTATTTTAAAAAACTGAAATAGTTACGGATTTGACTATGGGTTGAAGATTTTTCTTAAGCTTGACAATGTGGGAAGAGTGAAGTAATCGAGGAGGGTAAGAAGTGAGCAACTGCAGGAGGAGATAAAGGCAAGAGGAAGAGCACAGGGAACCCCAGCTGTTAGAGAATTGGAAATTGACTAGAAAGCCTTTGAGACTGTGAAAAAAAAGTCCATATTTGTTTTAATGCAACTATCTTTGCATTAAAACTTTTATTTTATATGCTTTTGTTCTCTTTCCCACATAAAAAATGTAACCTTTCTCACAAATATTTAATTATGAACAATATGTTGTGATAGATCACTTCTTTATTTGTAAATGCTTCTGTCTAAATTTTAAATACTGGAAAAAGTGTACATGAAAATATATAAAATATGTGGCAACTAGTCCCATGGTTATTATCCTCAAATTAGCAGAAGTTATGAATGTGAATGTATATGTCGATACACATGTGCAAGTGTGTATTATGAGAATGATTAAACTAGACTGGATTTATGACATTATATAAAAGAAAAACAACATAATACTAAACTGTTTATGTCCTCTTTGCTACACATTTTCTATGGAGATTGTATAATGGAGTCAATCATTCCAGTATATCTTTAGAACATTCATATTCAGTAGACATATCTGTCTCTTTTTTAGGTGAGGAAACTAAAGTTTAGGATGTTTAAATAACTTGCTCATGTTTTAAGTTAGCAGTATCAAGCCATGGAGTTTTGTAATTGTTTACCTGACTGCCAGTTTCTCCCATTAGACTTCCAACTACATGGAAGCGATGTCCAAAGCTTTCTTTTTAACCACTTTGTCCCCTGTGATTGGCATCCAAAAGGCACTCAGCGTGTATTTGCTGAATGTTGATGGCTTTCTGCTCTATTAGGGAGACCCAGCTGGCTAAGTTCTACATTAGTCAGTTAATCTTTCCATATCAAATTAAAATATATAGGAAAACATTAACAATCATAGGACACTTTATTTAATAAATGATATTAAACTTATTAAGGCAAGGATATTGAAGGAGTTGCTAATTCATTCAAGAGAATTCTTCCCGGAGACAGTGAAAGTAATATGACAGAATTCTGCCTTTTAAAATAATTTATCTTAGTGTATAGAAATAGTGCAACTTTTTGCACAGATCTCTCTAGTTCTGAAGGGAGGTAAATCTTACATGCAAACTATATATTTAAATGCTAGCATTTTATGGAAATTAAAATATAAATTAAATCTGCTGGAAAAGTTACATTACCACTTAGTTTTATAAGTAGTATGCTTTAAATCATATTGCAAGTAAAAATAAAAAGGCTGACCTAGACTTTTCTGTCAAATTACACTTAATTATGGAGATTCAGAAACTTTACAGGTAACGTTAGTCAAATTAGAAGTCTCTAGTCAAACACTGTCTCACTAAAATGTCCATATTTGTTTTAATTCAGCTATCTTTGCCTTAAAACTTTTATTTTATATGCTTTTGTCCTCTTTCCCACATAAAAGATGTAACCTTTCTCACAAATATTTAACTATGACACTATGTTGTGATAGATCACTTCTTTATTTGTAAATGCTTCTGTCTAAATTTTAAATACTGGAAAAATATATATATAATATGTGACAACTAGTCCTATGGTTATTATCCTCAAATTAGCAGAAGTTATGAAATTATTTTGTTAATTCAGTGCACAAAGCTCATATCAGGAATACATGGAATTTGGGTAAAGGTATTATATGTAATTTTTGAAATTAATAACTTTTATACAATTGTGTTCACAGCTATTTATCTCACAATTTTTCATTGTTGATCAAAAGATCAATCCCAAGAGAAGAAAAGAAAGACATAAAAAAAAAAGCAAAATCATTTTCAACATTGAAAAGCAGCTCCAAGCTTACATTTTCTGTTGGTGAGAAAGTAGCTTAATCTTCATACTCATACAATTCTATTCCACTCCTTTAGCTTCTGATATTTTTATCTATAACAGGAATCCTTCAGAGCCAAATGCACATAGCTTTGCCTTTTGCCATAACACTGATAAGTTTGTTTTTGTTTAAGAATATTAAAAATAAAACAGGAAGACAATGTTTTCCTAGCCATGAGAAAATAGACATCTGACTTGCAAGTTATTCAAAGAGTCCATGCAGTGGTTATATTTTTATACTTTAAGACATTTTAACAAATTATTTGATGATGTTCAGATTTCATATGTTAAACTATGTCTTGATGTTTTACACAACAAAGATAACACTGCTCTTCAGGACCAACTTGACAGAATTTGTAATTCTGCATTCAAAAATAAAATACTTCTGCCTTGGATGGATTAGCTCAGTGGACAGAGTGTCAGCCCACAGACCAAAGGGTCTTGGGTTTGGTTCCAAGTCAAGGGCAGGTATCTCAGTTGCAGGCTCCATCCCTGGCCCTGGTTGATGCTGGAGGCAACCAGTCAATGTGTCATGTGTCTCTCTTACATGGATGTTTCTCTCTCTCTCTATCTCTATCTCTATCTCTATCTCTAGCTCATCTCTCAACCCCCCTCCCTCCTCTCTACTCTAAAAAAATTCAATGGAAAAAATATCCTCAGGTGAGGATTTAAAAATAATAATTAAAAAAATTAAAAACAAATAGTTTATTCCTAGTTTCTTTGATTTTTAGTTTTTAATTAAAAATATAATCAGGGACTTATATGTAGTCTATTATTTACTCACATTAGTGCACATCGAAAGGAAATTAATTAGAAGGTGGCCAATGGGGCGGGACTGGGGGAAACAGGCCTGACAGGCCTTGGAGTCAACCTCCCACTGGCCCCCCTCCCCAGCCGCTGCACCTGGGGTGGAGCCATGGCTCGAAGGTGGTTTTTGGAGTGAGCAGGGTCCCTCTGGCAGGTGGGGTTCCTCAGCCTGGACTGCGGGGATCGGGCTGAAACTGGCTCTCAAACATCCCCTCAGGGGTCCTGGATTGCAAGAGGGTGGTTCTCAGGTGACACAGGCTCCCTCCTCTCTGGTTCCAGGTGCATCACCCAAGAACTGCCACTGCCAAGTCACTGCTGCTCAGCAGCTCCTGCATTGAACATCTGCCCCTGGTGGTCAGTGTGCATAATACCTACTGGCTAGTTGGCCGGTCAGATGGTCACTTACCATATGTATATATATTCAAAGCCTTTTCCTCCCTGATAATTGATATTTGTCATGTTAAACAGAATACAGGACCATTATAATCAGACAAGAGGGTAAAAAGTTTGTGCTTCCAAATCTTATGATAGATAGTTTTGATATTTTCCTAATTTATCTCATTTGAATGTGTCTACTTTATTCCACATAATAATAAAAACATTTATAGCGTGCTTTCCAAGTGCCAGGCACTTTAAGTGATTTTTATAATTTCTTTCCCACAACCACTTGGGATACTAGTATGTTTCCTCTTATAAAAATAAGAACATAAACGCTTACAGAATTGAAGTGGCTAACCCACATTTGATCAGGAAGGGTGCTAGCCTGGGTTCTCTGAGGAATGGGGTAGTGATAAATGTGTTGATATCAATATTTTAAGCACAGTTAATGAGTTGGTGAAAACAAATTTCTACACAAAATTGCATTATTGGGTTTGTCTTTCAGACACAAAGGAACACTTAATAGAAAGAACACTCTAAAACCCATACAATGTATTGGAATAAAAACAAATCCCCTGTTCAAAACTAAAAACATGGCGGACCCAACCTGACCAACCCATATTAAATATTAATTGTTCCCTTTGCTTTCTGCATCTGTGTGGGTTTCACAAAGGACACAAGAAATAATTGCACAGGGATTACATGAAGTCATATATTCTATTTGTAAAACTGACTAGACATTGTAACACTCACTACCAATGCCTTTAATAGCATGATGATATTATAGTGGGTATTTGCCTTTTAATAAAAATATAAATTACTGTTTATTCCCCGAAGCTAACCTCACTCATGCTAAATTATGTATGTGTCCATTTTAATATGTATTTTGCATCTGACAGGACAACTCTCCTTAGGACCCTTTCACTGACCCACCTGTCATTATGATGGGGTAAACAATGTCACCTTTCCAGTGCACGATGAATTACAAAGAAGTTGCAAAGTACACCATCCATCATGCTGGCACTGTGCCGGTTTTCCAAGTAGATCTCAGATATCACAAATGCTGTTTAGACTGTTACCAAAAAGCAAAAATTGGAAGCTTATCCCGAACAGTCACATGATGAATGGACATGACAGCTCTTCAAAGAAAAGGGGCACTCCTCTTCTACAAATAACCTTGTCAAAAGCAAAGTAGTGGGGAGCTTTGCTGGCAGTCAAACTAGAATAATTTAGGAACTTGTTAATGGCCCTGCCTGATAGAAATTCATGCAAACACAATGTACTCAAAATAAAAAATTAGATATGCCTGAATCAGCAGCAGCAACCTCTCAAGCTTGATTTGAATTAGGAAATGATCTGAAGGGATGCAGAAAAATTACTAGTGTTCTATTAATTAGAATATGTGAGTATCAATAATACATCTGTCTAAAACATGTACATAAAATATGCAAGTACTCCATATGCATGTAAAACAGTCACCTACAAATTGCTTTGCTTTTGAAAATCATAATACAACTAGGGCTTTAAAAATCCATATAAATACCTTATTAGATCCTTTATTGAATAGATATTTAAATATGTTTTTAATTGATATCAGAAAGACGAAGGGAGAGGAAAGAGAGATAGAAACATTAATGATGAGAAATAATTATTGATCAGCTGCCTCCTGCACGCCCCCTACTGGGGATGGAGCCTGCAACCCAGACACGTGCCCCGTTGGGAATCTAACAGAGACCTCCTGATTCATAGGTCGATGCTCAACCACTGAGCAACACCATCTGGGTTAAATATTTCATATACTAATCAGAGCTAATCAGAAGTTAGATTCTTAAAAATCGGTGGCAATAATGAACAACAATCAGAAACATAACATAATTTCATTCGTATTAAGTAAAGCAATCTACAGTTTTATAAAAGACTAAATGTACTCATGAAGTCAATATTTTTACATGGAAACAGACCACTTGCTATTTAAGAAAACTAGTGACCAGTTATATATCGTATCCAACTGGCAAATTGTCTTTACTACGGCCTAGGCTCTGTCCTCCAAGATTTACATATATTAGTCAATTTGATTCTCAAAACAACCTTATGATATTGGAAATATGATTAGCCACATTACAGAGTTGAGGAAATAGCCCTAGAGCTGAGATTGAAACCAGTCCATGTGGCTCTAAAAGCCATGCACTTAACCTCAATGCCAAAAAACCACAGCACCAAAAAACAACAAAAACTAACCCAGAAAATAGCAAAGCAATAACCCACAGCTGGCCTTCTAGCTCAGGTGTTTTCCATTAAGAAAGTGGAAGTACTGTATTTCAAATCTTAAAACTGTAAATAATCACATCAATTTTCCACTGCCCCCACCTCTATTCTTTCTGTCTATAGCAATCTATTAAAATCTGCCTTTCAAAAACAAAGAATGAAATGAACATGTATTCTATGTACTAAGGGAAATGTGAATGAGTCAGTCACATGTTCAACACTTTTGAATTAAATTCTTCTAACGTGTTTTCACTTTCCAAATATGACAAGTCAAGAGCCAGGCAATCCAAATCTTCCTTTTCCTTCCCTGGCACCTCCACACTGAGGACATTTAACAGTTACTTTTGTATGTTGCATCTTGCCAGTTAGTTCACTTTAGATGAAAGCTGCTGTTTTCTAATTCTATTTCACTGTAAATGACAGAGACAAATGGTCATATTACCTCGAGAGTTCCTTTGGCAGAATAGGCTGCGTAAGAGGAGAGCAGATCTTGGCTGCGGTGTGTTCTGGCTTCTCCACCACAAGGCTGGCCGTTAGCATGAAAGCATTGGCCACTGCTGCTCAGCGTCACAGAGTTGGGAGAAGGGCCTGGCAGACTCAGCAGCACAGAGTAATTTACAAACTGCACATCTTCCAGGCCCAGAGAAGTCCACTGAGCCTTAATCGTCTTTGAAATTTCTGTGTCATCTTCGCTTTTGTACAGTGGTATCAAATTTCTGAAAGAAATTTAAAAAGCACATTATAAAAAGATAAGAAAATCTTTATTCTTTTTAGTTGTGACTGTTTCATATATAGACAATTATTAATAGCTGTGGATATGAAAGATGAATGAGATGGGCCACTACACAAGAAACTCCCAGTTAGGTAGAGGTGATGAGCTTGGACAGAAATCGCACTAAATCAAAACAGAATGAATTAAGTTCTTAAGAATTAATAAAGCACTGTGGGACTGAAGAGAAGAGAGTGATTAATTCCAACAAGTTCTTTTATTTGTTCTGATCCTTCTATGGACATCAACGCAATCCATTTTAAACTCAGTTCAAAAACTAGGAGTCATACTGGTTGAGACAGTTCTGTATTACTGTTACTATTATTTTATACTAGAGGCCCAGTGCATGACATCCCTGCATGGGTAGGGTCCCTAGGCCTGGCTGGCAATAGGGCCAATCGGGGCCTTCCGGCTGCTGACAAGGGCCTTCCTTTGTTCTGTGCTGCCCCATGGTGGTCAGCACACATCATAGCGAGCAATCAGTCTCCCGGTGGAATTCTCGTGGGACAATTTGCATATTAGGCTTTTATATATAGATAAAACTATGTGATAAATATATAGCTGTTGATATTGCAAATGATAGAGACAGAACTCTTTCTGATACAAATTACATGCCAAATTGCATGATGTTATGACCACAATGATATGCAATAAAATCAGTATATCATGGTAAAACCAACCACAGCTTCACAAACCAATATGAAATTAATTTTTGTGTGTGCATGCTGAAGTCTATATCTTTACTTCTATACCTATTCCATAATCCATAGTGATACTACATATTTTTGCTTATGATATCCTAGAAAAGAATCTGTTAAAAATGTGTAGAACCTAGAACAGAATCAGATGAGGAAATTAAAAGATAATAATCCAATAAAGTTTTGTTTTGTTTTATGATGGAATTCACAAGATCACCATTTTTGCCTATATATATCCATATATATTCTCTTATGAGAACTTTATTGCTATCCAAACTATTACCTAAGTGAATATTTGATAATCATTATTTTTGTCCATCCATTATTTTTTTCTCATCCATACTTGTTACATTTTGGACCCTGCGTAGTCAAGAAAACCAAAATGAAATACTTCCAAAAATGGAATAAAAGTAAATACAATGAAAAAAAAATACATACAATAGTAAAGGAAGGCATTGCTGGAGACAAAAAGTAGGTCTATTGACACAGCTTAAAAAGAAGATGTAATAATATACCATGTCCCAGCTATTTTCTATATTTTTAAATGCTATTTCTATTCTTTTTTTTTAAATATATAGTTTGATCAATCGTCAGTACCATGTAAACTTTATGGAAGAGGTGATTAAAGAATTCTATCGTTTTTATTTTTATTCTGAATAAGACTAGTGGTCTGTATTCTATTCTGTTTTTGTTTTTGGGGGGGAGGGAAGGAAGGTGAGGATTTTGGAGGTGTAATAGACAAATGAAATTGTATATATTTAAAGTATAAAACACGATAACCTGATATACATGTATATTATAAAATGATTATCATAATCAAATTAACACATCCATCAGCTCACATAGTTACCTTTGTGTATGTTTGTGTGTGTATTGTGTGTGTTGAGGACACATAATATCGAATCTCTCAGCAAAATTTAAGTATACTGCACAGTATATTAACTACAGTATCCATGCTTTACATCAGATCTTCAGAACATATTCATCTTATAACTGAAGATTTGTACCCTCTGACCAACATCACTCCATTTCCTATAGCCCCCAATCTCTGGCAGCTAGGATTCTACTCTGTTTCTATGAGTTTAACTTTTTTCTTTTTCTTTTTTTTTTTAGATTCCACATATATGTGATATTATGCAGTATCTGTGTTTATTGGTCTGGCTTAATGAATCAATGCACTTATCATAGTGCCCTCAAAACTCATTTATATTGTTGCAAATGGCATGCTCTTCACTAAAACTGAATAATATTCCATGTTTTATACCCACTTTTCTTTATCCATTCATCCTATATAATAAAAGGCTAATAAGTAAATCGACCCAATGGCGGAACGACCAGTCTCTATGACGCACACTGACCACCAGGAGGCAGACACTCAATGCAGGGGCTGCCCCCTGGTGGTCAGTGCACTCCCACAGGGGGAGCACCACTCAGCCAGAAGCTGGGCTCATGGCTGGCCAGTGCAGGGGCGGTGGTGGGAGCCTCTCCCGCCTCCGCAGCAGCGCTAAGAATGTCCGACTGCCAGCTTAGTCTCACTCCCCGCTGGGAGCGGGCCTAAGCTGTCAGTTTGACATTGCCCGAGAGCTCCCAGACTGGGAGAAGGTGCAGGCTGGGCTGAGTGATCACACGTCCCCGAGTGCATGAATTTTGTGCACCAGGCCTCTACTTAGACTATAAACACTTAGTTTGATTTCATACTTTGGCTAGTAATTCCCAGTATAAAGATAACAGAGTATAAAGTTAATACTAGAGGCCCGGTGCACGGAATTCGTGCAAGGGACTTGGCCCTAGCAGCCGCAACGGCTTGCCTCAGTCCTTGTAGCCCTGTCTTTGTCTGGAAGGTCATCTGGAAGGATGTCCAGAAGGTCATTCAGCTATTCAGTCTAATTAGCATATTACACTTTTATTATTATAGATATTATGTACACAACAATATGGTATCTCTTCTATGTATCAATTTCATTTATTTTGGATATATACCCAAAAGTGGTATTGCTGAATCATATGGTAGTTCTGTGTGGTTTCTTTAATTGTTTGAGGAAACTCCATACTGTTTTCCATAAAGGCTATACCAGTTTACATCCCCACCAACAGTTTAAAAATATTACCTTTCCTTCACATCCTTGCTGGCTTTTGCTATATCTTGTTTAATTGGTAACCCATGTGAGGTGATAGCTCATAGTTGTGCTTTGTATTCCCTGATGATTCATGAGACTGAGCATCTTTCATGTATCTGTTGGTCATTTGTACATCTTCATTAGAGAAATGTCTATTCAGGTCTTTGTCCATTTTTAAATTGGGCTATTTGTGGTCTTTTTGCTATTGAATTGTATGAGTTCCTTATATATTTTAGATATTGAAGCCCTTATCAAATATATGGTATGTAACATCTTCTCCATTGCATAGGTTACCTTTTTGTTGATTGTTTCCTTTGCTATACAAAAGTGTTTTACTTCAATATAGTCCCACTTGTTAATTTTTGTTTTGTTCCATATGCTTTGGTTGTCATATCCAAAAAACTATTGCAAGACCAATGTCAAGAAGTATTCCCTTTTGTTTTGTTTTCTTTTAGAAGTATTTCAGTTTCAGGTCTTACATTTAGGTATATAATTCATCTTGAGGTTTTCTGTGAACCGTATAAAATAGGAGTCCAATTCCATTCTTTTGAATGTAGATATCCAGTTTCCCCACAATTACGTGTTCTTGGCACCTTTGTCAAAAGGAATAGACCATATATGCATGGGCTTCTTACTGGGCCCTCTATTTTGTTTCATTGATTCTGTTTCACCACTCATTGGATTGGCTTCATTGATAACTTTATATCAAACAGATCATTATTCTGTTTTTATGTCAATACCACAATGTTTTATTACTATAGCCTTTTAAAATAGTTTGAAATCAAAACGTGTAATGCTCTCAGCTTTGTGTTTTTTTCTATTTCATGATGGCATTGGTTATTCAGGATCTTTGTGGTTTCTTACAAAGTTTAGGATTGTTTGTTCTATATCTATAAAAATGTGTTTGGAAGTCTTATAAGGATTCTGTTGAATCTATAGATTACTTTGTATAACATGAATATTTTAACAATATTAATTCTTCTAATTCAAAGCAGGATATATTATTTATTTGCAGATATATATATATATATATATTTATATTTATATATTTCAATTTTTTCTATCAATGTTTACAGTTTTTTTTCTTTTTTAAATTGGAAAACTAGTCCAACATTTTCAGATTAATTAATTTCCTCATTTATAAAATGAGTACAAGAATACATCTCTCACTGTTTCTCAGTACAGGTTATACAAAATAATGGTATAAAAGTGTACACTTGCCACATTAGATGCTTTAGATAGGTGACAGCTATTATTATCACTATAGTTTTTTTAAATCAATTTATTAATATTACATTGTTTATTTTTACTATAAAAACAAAAGGAAAGATAAGAACCATTGATTTAGAATAGTAGTTCTCAAAGTGTGTTCTCTGGAGCCCTCAATCCCTAAGACCATTTTAGGGTATCTGAAAGGTAAAAGTGTACAAGTCTTTCACTTCCTTGGTTAAATTTATCTCTAAGTATTTTATTATTTCTAATGTCATTGTAAATGGGGTTCTATTTTTTAAAAAATTAATATAGTTAGCTGTGTATAGAAACTCAACTAATTTTTATGTTGGTTTTATATCTTGCAACTTTACTAATTTCATTTATAAGTTCCAATTTTTTTAAATTGAAGCTTTATGGTATTTTGTATATAAGATCATGTCATGTGCAAACTGAAAAATTTTCCTTCTTCCTAGCCTATATGGATCACTTTTATTTCTTTTTCTTGACTAAGTCCTCTGACTAGAACTTCTAGTAATAGGTTAATGGAAGTGTAGAGAGAGTGGGCATCCCGTGTCTTGATCTTGATCTTAGAGGAAAAGCTTTTAGCTCTTTGTGGTTAAGTATGATGTGAGCTGTTGGCTTTTAAGATATATCATTTATTATTAATACTTATTCTATATTATTTATATTTCTTCATCTACTGAGATGTACTGAGATGATGTTTATACTTTATTATGTTCATGTGTTGTATAATATTGATTTGCATATTTTAACCATCCTTGTATACCAGGGATAAATAATAATTGATCCTTTTTAACATGATGTTGAATTCTGTTTAATATTTCATTGATGAGGATTACATCAATGTTCATCAGAGATATTGGGCTCTAATTTTCCTTTCTTGTAGTATTCTTTTTTTTTTTTTAAATCTTCACTGGAGGATATTTTTCCATGGATTTTTAGAGAGAGGGAAAGACAGAGGGAAAGACAGAGAGAAATATTGATGTGAGAGAAACACATTGATGGGTTCCCTCCTACACACGCAATGACCAGGGCCTGGGTCCAGGAGGAGCCTGCAACTGAGGTATGTGTCCTTGACTGGAATTGAACCGGGGACCCTTCAGCCTGCAGGCCCATGCCCTATCCACCGAGCCAAAACCGGCTAGGGCCCTTTCTTGTAGTATTCTTATCTGGCTTCGGTATCAGGGTGTTGCAGGTCTCATAAAACTATTTTCATTTTTTGAAAAGTTTGAGAAGAAATGTTTGGTAGAATTCACCAGTAAAAACAATCTGGCCCTGGGTTTTCTTTGTTGGCAATTTTTTTTTATTTATTATTGATTCAGTCTTCTTTCTAGCTGTAGGTCTCTACAGATTTTCTTATTTCCTCATGATTCACCCATGGTAGATTGCATGTTTTTCAAAATTATTCATTTCTTTTAGGTTGTCCAATTTGTAGGCATAATTGTACATAGCAGTCTCTTACATTCCTTTTTACTTTTGTGATGTTTGTTGTAATGTCTTGCTTTATTTCTGACGCTGAGTCTTCTGTTTTTTTTTTTTTTCTTCATCATCTATCTAAAGGTTTGCCAATTTTATCTTTTTTTTTAAAAAAAGCTCTTAGTTTCATTGATCTTTTCTATTGCTTTTCTAGTCTATTTTATTTATTTCTGCTCTGACATTTATTTCCTCACTTTTGTTAACTTTGGGCTTACTTTATCCTTCTTTTTCTAGTTCCTTGAAGTGTACAGTTTTAGGTTTCTTATTTGAGTTATTCTTTCCTAGATTTTTTATAATCTTCTTCTTAAAACTATTTTTGCTGTATCTCATAAGTTTTGATATGTTCTGTTGACATTTTTTTTTTGTTTTTCTCAAGGTATTTTTTTCATTTTCCTTATGATTTTTTTCATGACATACTGGATGCTCAGCAGTTTAATTTCTACATATTGTTTTCTAGCTTTCTTTTGGCTATTAGTTTCTAGTTTCAAAACACTGCAGTCAGAAAAGATGTTTGATATAATTTAAAAATTCTTAAATTTGTAAAGACTTATTTTGTGACCTAACACCTGCTCTATCCTGGAGATGTTCCATGTGTGCCAGAGAAAAAATGTGCTTGCTGTGCTTAGGCAGAATGTCCTGTATATGTCTGGTAGGTCCATTTGGCCAAAGTGTAGTTCACATCCAATATTCCCTCATTGATTTTCTGTCTGGATGATAGATCCATTGTTTAAAGTGGGGTACTGAAATCACATACTGTTACTGCATTGATATCTGTTTCTGCCTTCAGATCTGTTAATGTTTGCTTAATACAGAGACTTCAAGGTTGGATATATATATATATATATATATACAATCATTATAATCTCTTGATGAATTGACCCCTTGATAAGTATATAATGACCCTTTTGTCTCATGACAGTTTTGGACATGAATCTATTTTGTCTGTTATAAGATTGTTAGGTTTCTCAGTGGCAAAGGCTGTGGGTATACACAGTACTGGTCAGGACTGCTGGGGTTGTTGGTAGCAAAGGCTCCTGGAGAAATCCGGCCTTTTTTTCTTTAAAGGGTATATTGTAGCATAGGGAATCCCTCTTGGTGCCTGGTCTCATTCTCCCTTTTTAAGTAGATTTAATGTACATGTATGTATATGTCCTTAACAATTCATTAAAAGGCTCCTGGAGAAATCCGGCCTTTTTTTCTTTAAAGGGTATATTGTAGCATAGGGAATCCCTCTTGGTGCCTGGTCTCATTCTCCCTTTTTAAGTAGATTTAATGTACATGTATGTATATGTCCTTAACAATTCATTACTCCACTTTGTGAGTTTGTACCTTAATATGATTGGTATCTTATACTAGAGGCCTGATGCATGAAATTTGTGCAAGAGTGGGCCTTCCTTCCCCTGGCTGCAGGCACCGGCTTCCCTTTGGCACTCGGGACCCAGACCTCTGCCTCTGCCTCTGCCTCTGCCTCGGCCCCCACCCGCTGTGGCTTGGTCCAGAAGGATGTCCGGGAGGATGTCTGGTCTAATTAGCATAGTGTACTTTTATTATTATAGATGTGAAGGTCTTAGTCTATGATAGCAACGTCATCTGTTAGAAATGCCTGGGGCACTCACCTGAGCCCCGAGAGTTTCCCACTGACATCTGTCCTTTCCAAACCAATGTTAGGGCTGGACCAACTCTTTTGGTACTTACTACGATTGCAAGACAGCCTTCAGCCATACAACTGGGACACTTTGAAGAAAACATGCAAGACAGCCTTCAGCCATACCAATTGGGAAACTTTGAAGAAAACATGTTTATCACTTACATGCCCTAAAGTGTATAAGATATAATAGGGGGACACACAGTGAAGTCACGGGGAGAAGATATAGAGAGAAGATGTGAGAGAGAGAGAGAAAGAGAGCCAGCCCACATGAACAGGCTTGAGGTTCTGCTTTTATTGGGGCTGAGGGTGGGCACCTACAGTTTTACTGGCTCACTCTTTATTGCTGAATTTAAAACTTAACAGCAGGAATGGAAAGTACAAGAAGGGAAAAAGACAAGTAGCCCAAGTGGTCAGTCATCAAAGTTAACCAAGATCTCTAAAACGGAGCCCCAGTGGGGAGGCTGCCTGGCTCTTTATCTAGTGTGGCTCGTGATGAGTTTTTATCAGAGATTGCCTTCTTTAAAGCAGATGCCTCTTTAAAATGGATGACTCAGCAATCAAAGGTTAAATCAGGCATTTGGGTCCCAAAAAAGAAAAGCCACTTTCAGAGTTTATATTGTTGTTGTTTTTTTCAGCTTTATTGATATAGATTTGACATGTAACATCATGTACCTTTAAGGTGTACAGTATGTTGACTTGATACACTTATATACTGCAAAATGATTACCACTGTAGTGTTCGTGAACATCTCCAACACATCATATAACTATCATTTCTTTTTTGTGGTGAAAACTTTAAGGTCTACTCTCTTAGCAACTTATAGCATGGTAGTTATAATTAATTTATGTATTCTTTGTGACCCGTTTTGGGGGTGTTTTTTCACCCAGTATTGGGTTTCTGAGAGTCTTCCAGGTTTCAGATTATTTAATAGGGCATAATGGAGGGCATCCACATTGTATTCTAAATATCAGGTTAAAGATGTTCCTCTCATTCTTATTTTGATAAGAAGTTTTATGATGAATGAGTATTGAATTTTATCTGAAATTCTAATGCATTTAATCAGATAATCCCATTATCCTTTTCTTTAATATGATGTATTACATTAATCGATTTATTTCACATCCACTCAGACTTATGTTCCTAAGATTATTTCTGGTTAGTAGAATGCATTATGATTTTATCTATTATGTAATTTATGTTGCCAACACTTTGTTTGCTGTTTTCATGACTATTTTTATAAGAAAAGTTGGTATGCAATGCTTTTCAGGCATCATTTCCGTCTAATTTGGTCTGAAGTTATACAAACCTCATAAAATGAAATAGAGTGTTCCATCTCTTGATCTGTTCTCTGAGGGAACTTGAATAGGATTACAATTTTTGAAAGACAGAAATTATTCTTAAACCAAAAGTTGTTTATACTCATGTTCTTTTTATGGAAGAACTATGAATGCTGATTCAATGATTCAATGCCATAAGAATTGCATTATTTCTTCTTTGAGTCACAGCTCTTTGACTGCTCCTTGTGCCACTGCTATTAATCCTCAGAGTCGTAGGTCTCTGATTCCATCACTTGCCATAGCACTTCTCTAAGTTTTGGTTCCCTTGTAGATTTCTTTACTAACTTGTCATCCTGGGATAGTGGTGTTTTCAAGGAGATTTACTATCATGCATCTAGCATCTTTCTTTTTTTCAGAATATTTATTTAAAAATAACACCAGGTAAACTTAAAATAATAATGATTCCAGAAAAGGAAAACACTATCTTGAGCACCTAACTCATGTGTAAGATATGATTTCTTTGTAAGTACTGATTTTAATGCCACTGAATCCAAGAAGGAAAACTCTGAAAAAGCAACTAAGAATAATGAACCAAGGGCCTACATCTCCCTAGATTTGTAATAAAGAAATTTGTTCAAAATGCATTGATCTCATATCATTTTTCACATTATCTCTACCTGAGAGATATTATATAAATCATGTATATTATGGTGGTTTGACTAAATTTAAGGGAATATGAGAACACCGTTTTAGTAATTTGAAGATATTAATTTTAACAGTCTAAAAATGTACTCTAAAAGATGTTCAAGTTTGATATACAAATGATTATAAAAATACTAGCCTCTCAAAATGATAGAGGAAACATTTATTCTTAGTAAATACTGCCTAACATTCCAAATAATAAGTAAATAAATACCTGTTCAAGTCCAGTCTTCCTAAGATTACCTTTTAATTTTGCTGCTTTTAAAACAGTATTTTAAATTATCAAATCGTTTATACCAATTTTGATGCTCCATCACACCCCAGCAGAAAATAAAAAGTTCTATGTTCTGAAATTATGCAACCTTTGCATCTAAATTGTTTTTAAATAAATTAACAGTCATTTGAAAAAAGGGCTCATTATTACAAAGGGTTTGGTCAAGAGATTCTATTCATTAGTTATTTCAAATAACTTAGAATGTTAAAATGCCTAAATTTTATTAAGAATTTCCAGTTTTCTGAAAATTTTTCTCCACAGTAAATACTTTGGGATTTTATGGTGAACAGCAGTTCTGTTCTAATTAGGCAGTTTTGCTATATTCAGAGAGAAATGTTATTAAGTAATTAAATGCAATGTAATCTCAAATTACTAATCTCAGAGAAAGCTGCAAAATTAGAAGTGTGTCACCTAAAATCACAAGGTATTCATTTTACAAAAAATTTACTCTGTCTTAATTTTTAAAACCAGAGTGTCCATGAGCCAGGATTTTGGCAGGCAGCATAATGAAGTCACGCCGGAGACTTGAATTTGGAGGGAAGTTTGGCATTAGCGTTCTGTTGGCCAGGCGATACTGGAAATGGGAGGGTTTGGGCTTTGGTAGGCAGGAACAGAAAATTCTGTCTATATCAGTGTTCAACACCTGCTCCTTGATGAGCCACAGTGCAACACTGATGTTAGAATGAAGGAAGCGATGCATATTGTATTCCTAGTAGCAGAAGAATGGCAAGATTATTCCATAAATAATTAGAAAAATAACACATCTAAAGAAACATACTAGCATTACACAGATAAAACAATAGCACATTCACTGGTCTCCACTGAGATTTTCTTATGCGTGTATACAATAATACACACACAGACACACACACATACACAAACTGTATGGGTTGATCTTTCTCATATATTAAAAAGGCAAAAGTTTCCTTAAGGTTGCTATATGAGTTGATATCCAAAGTAGTAAAATTGTGAGCAATGTAGTGAATTTAAAGCCTCTATAGCATGAACTATATTTTTATCTCTTAATTATGCTTTGGAAAGGTTAAGACTAAAATGCATGGTAAAATGGAATCAAAGGATAGCAAGAAATCAAAAGATTAGGAGGGAAAGGCAGCATTCTCTCCCTTCCCTGTCAGCCAACCACAAATGCCCATTGCCAAGTTATATCAACTACTTCTTACCTTCTAAAATAACATTCTAACGGTATATTGTATATTGACATTGTACTACAGGGACTGAAAATATTGTGCATGGTCATCACATAAAAAAAACCCTCATCTAACTATTACAATTTTAAAGATAATGAGAATGAAAGTTAGATAATGTAATAAAATGTAAAATGTCCCAGATTAAATAGGTCAGATTTCAACTATACTACACTGCTGTTTAGAAGGAATAGATAGGCTCCCAAAATTAGATACTTCCCAACAAGCAATA
Source organism: Myotis yumanensis (assembly GCF_028538775.1). Lineage (NCBI taxonomy): Eukaryota > Metazoa > Chordata > Mammalia > Chiroptera > Vespertilionidae > Myotis > Myotis yumanensis. Next base: position 182,283,677 of record NW_027223753.1, read on the forward strand.
TAAATGTTGAATGGTAGAAAGCACGGTATCTGGGTAAAATAATTCAGTCAAGTGGTATGAGGTTGCAGGAAAGATATCTGCATGCTCTTGAAAAAATAAAGCAGAGGGAAATCTAAGTAACTATTTTAAAAATATACTCACCCAAATTTTAACATTTGGGAACCATCTGAACAAGAAAGAGAAAAAACTGCTTATTGTATATTTCATTTTTTAAAAAAACTAGCACAGAAGTAGATTATCTGAAAGAGATCTTAATACCCCCTCTTTGTGATTAATGACAACATGGTACATAGCTGTGTGCTTTGCAAGTTATGGAAGGCATGCTGATAGGCTTGGTGACCTCCAGGTAAGACCCAAACATAAAACTCAATAAACACTTTAATGTATTTGATATTTCTTTCAACTTATTTTATATAAGTAGCAAAATAAGCCTGATTAAAACCAGGACACAAAAAAATAAAATACATTGTCAACATATCTGTTACTACCTAAACCAGAAAAAAAAAGTGTCCAGTGGTACCTCTATATGTTTTACCCTTATATTTGTATAGGACATAATTTCATCACCGGTTGATACTGAGTGCATATCAGAATTGCAAGGAAAAATAGTAGTATCTCATGATAAAATATTTAAAATATATTTTAGAGCCCTAGCTGGTTTGGCTCAGTGGATAGAGCATCATCCTGTGGACCGAATGGTCCTGGGTTCGATTCCGGTCAGGGGCACGTACCTTGGTTGCAGGCTCTTCCCAGGCCCTGGCCCTGGTCAGAACTTGTGCAGGAGGCAACCAATCTGTGTGTTTCTCTCACATCGGTGTTTCTCTCTGACTTGCCCTCTCTCTTCCACTCTCGCTAAAAACCAATGAAAAAATATCCTTGGATGAGGATTAACCAAAAAACAAAACAATACAAAAGATATTTTAGAAAGAAGAAATATGACTGAATAAAATACAGGCTGTCCAGGCATGGATTTACAGAATGTTCCGGTCCTACACAAGAGGCTACACTTACTGTTAATAGTATCTGGCTTTTGAGACTCTCTTTATCTCTGTATTTCAAGAATAGTTGTAAAAAGTCACTTTTTTGATAAAGTCACTTTAATTTATCTAAACTAAATCTCAAAACAGACTTACACAAAGGACATTTAGTCCGATCAGTGAAACATGACAAGTGTTCTATTTCATCTGTTTGGCTGTCTAATGCAATGACATAAGTTTGGATGGTACCAAAATTTACAGGGAGTTGGGACTTACAGAATGTGGACCAAAAAGGGGCCAGACACTAAACCTGTCCAGCTCAGGGGAGGCCTGCATGGTCTGAAATTAAAACTTCCTAACTAAAAGCAAGTCATGGCGGTAGTCCTGTCCCTGGCCAGTGTCTTCCTCAAGAAAGGTCAATCTTTACCTTAACTGAGCCTGTCTATGGCCTTTTTGCATCTACCATAACATACGCTTAGGATGTGTGAACAATCCTTTTTCTAAACCCCTCAGGGCACAATCTCCCATCACAACACAAGACCACAGAAACCCTCATTGTTACCTTGTTCTCTCAGATACCCCCTGTATGTGCTGTAAATGTTAACTGTTAACTATTCTATACCCACCAATGTGAAAAAGCATGCCTATTCATTCCACTTTTTATCCAGCCGCAGAGATTTCTCCACTTCGCTTTCTCCTACCTCCCTAATCAATCACTAATGATTTAATGTAATCCCCCTATGTCTTTTCCTTTGATTCTGATGTGCAAAATAAGTAGTAATACTGCCATTTTCTGGAGCATTTTCAAAATCCCTTGAGATTTTACATCCTGGCAACTGTCCTCAGTTTGGCTCAAATAAACTCATAAAAATTCTCTACAGGTTTGGATGTTTCTGACATCAATAAGTGTCACTACTCCATGAACCAATGTTCCGTCAGGTAACTGAAAGATTACTAGGTAAATATTGGGAGAAACATTTTCTGTCTCAATAAAGTTGTAACAAAAATGACAGATCTCCATCATACTTCATTATAGTTTACTAATCTTAAAAAATAAACTTTTAAAGGACAAATAGTAAGTCTTACCACTTTTAACACATCCTGAAACTCTGATTACAGAGTCTTGTGCCTATTAAGTGGTAATCATAATAAATATTGAGCAAATACTGTTTATTAAATAAATATCCTATAAGACTATATTAAAATATAATTTTAAAATGATACATAGTTATTTTAGTTTATTTTTAAATATAGCAAATTAAACGAGTACTATTATAAGATTGACTAAAACAATGGAGGTAATTATATAGAATTGGGAGAATTAGTATATTTAAACATAAACATATCATCCTTCTGTGACACTGAAAAGAGGTTAAGGCTATTTTCAGAGCAATGGAGATAACATCTGTCAGGATAATAACCAACATCAGTAAGAAAGTAAATGTTACTCATCATTGTCCGTCAACTCTACTTTCCTTCAAGGGCAGACTCACTTCAGCACCCAAGAGTGAAATCTCTATTAAATCATACTCATCCAAGTTGCATAAATCATGGGAAAACCAACTGTGAATATGCCCAATTTTATGAAATTCATTGCAATCAATCTGTAGAGATGTCTGGGCATTGGAAGTCATGACAGCATGGAAACCAAAATCAAAACTCTAAATGCTATGAAGATAAAAAACAGAATTTTGACAAGGAAAACATATTTCACATTGTGGTATTTGAATAAGCTGTCATTTACGTGCTTCATCGCTATTGTATACATCAAGAAAATAAAAGAGGCTTGTTGCTCGACAGGAAATGAGCAGCTTTGATGTTGCTGTATTTCTGAAATATACTATTCCTAGTGGGCCAGGACCTAATCTACTGAACCTAATAAAGAATCCAGGATACGTGGATAGCTAAGGGTCAGCACAAGATCGGCAAGGGATAAAGGGTGGAGATGGGTGGGTGGGGGTGAAATTGGATCTTTGGGAAGAGTAGCAAAGAGAGTGAAAAGATTCTGGATTTTGGATTCAGCAAAAGAGAGGCTTGAATTCTGGCTCTGCAGCACGAGCTAGATGGTATTGTGCATATCGCTCTCTTTTGAGCCTTAGCGACAACACTGTGTATGTTAAATAATAAGATTTTATGTTTTGTTTTATTTCTTAATTTTTTTATTAGCTATGTTTAATATTGACACATGTGCATATGTCCCCCAATTTCTCCCTTCCCCCACCTCCATCTATCCTCTGCCTCTGCCTCCCTTGACCTTCATCACACTATTGTCCCTGTTCATATGAATTTTTGAAAGCATTAAATGAGATAACATGTACAATGTTTAGAAGTTTCTAGCACCTCCTCAATGATTTGTCTTGAGTAAACACTGCATCAGAATATACATATGAACTTAACCTTGATTCATGATTGGAATTATAAACCCTATTTGCCATCTTTTCCCACTTTCTTTTGAAAGAGTTCATGATATTTGCATATATTGACAGATGATATTTCAATTTGAAACACCAAATCAGTTTCATGAGAAACTATTTTTACTTGAAATTATTATGGATATATAAATTATGATAGATCAGATTTTAGTATTTAGGAGACATTTTCCAAAAATAAGCAAAGTAGGACTTCAAGAAAATAACGTGACATTTTTATGATAATGAAATATTTAAGCTTTTGAGTAAAAAATTGGATTTTGAAAAATTTACATTTGTTACAATGAGCTATATAGGCTTCTAATTCATAAAAAATGTTTCTAATGAGATCAGTAGTAATATGAATAAATGTGATCTTTAGAAATGTTATATAATTTAATATGTCAACATTGGGAAGATATACATTAGTGAAGCAGTATTTTCCAAACGAGCAATGTGTGGAACCAAATTACACACAGAAAAAAGAGCCAGTTGAAATGTAAGATTGGTGCCCTGGCTAATGTTGCCCAATTGGTTGGAGGGCAGACTTGTGCACTAAAGGGTCACAAATTTGATTCTTGGTCAAGGCACATACTCAGATTGAGGTGTGATCCCTGGTCTTGTGCATACAGGAGGCAGCTGATCAATGTTTGTCTTCCACATCCATGTTTCCCATTCTCTCTTTCCCTCTCCTTTCCTCTCTCTCTAAAACCAATTTTTTAAAATGTAAGATAGGCCATTTTATTTTAATACTAGGGGCCCAGTGCATGAATTTGTGCACCTTGAAAGGACTGTGGGCCACGAGGCTTTGGTGGGCACAGGGAAAGTTCTAGGCCCATTCTGTGTGCCCCCGCCCGGCCCCTCCCATTGTGGCTCCCAGTCCCCTATCTGCCAGCAGCCCCACTCCCGCTGCTCCCATGTGTTGATGGTCCAGGCCCCACTGGCACCCACTGATGGTGCGGAGCAATTGAGGCCAGTGCCAGCAGCAGGTGCAAGCAGTGGCTACTGCCCCAATCGCCCCTCAGAAGCAGGGGGAGGTAGAGAAGCCCTCAGGGACTATGGGGGCTGGCAGCCACCGCTCACACCCTCTGATGGAGCCAAGCGCTTTGGGTCGGTGCCAGGCACTGGCAGCGGGTGCAAGCTGCATCTCTGGTGCTGGCAGTGGGTGCGAGGAGGGCCGATGTCGGCAGCAGATGCGAGCACCTGGTGGGACCATGGTGCATGGGAGTAAATAATTTGCAGTAACCACCAGAGGCTCATCCCAATGACAGTGACTGGTGGCCTGCCTTGGTCTGGCGCATCCGCTCACCTGCTCCACAATCCCACTGCAGCCGATGCCCGGCATGTTCTGCAATCTGCCGCCTGCTGCCAATGCCCACAATGTTCCGTGCACCCCCTGGTGGTCAGTGCACATCATAGCAACTGGTTTTTTGGTTGTTCAGTTGTTCCGCCATTCACTCTATTTGCATATTATGGTTTTATATATACAGACTAGAGTCCTGGTGCACGAGATCCATGCACTGAGTGAGGGTTCCTCAGCCTGGCCTGCACTCTCTGGGAGTCCGGGACCCTTGGGAGGATATCCGCCTGCCAGCAGTCAGATATCCCTCTCGCAGTCCAGGGCTCTCGCAGTCCCAGACCACTTGCTCCTTACCGCCCACCTGCAGCAGAGGAGGGAGAGGCTCCTGCCACTGCCACTGTGTTCACGAGCTTGGCTTCTGGCTGAGTGGTGTTCCCACTGTGGGAGCGCACTGACCACCAGAGAGCAGCTCCTGCATTGTGTGTCTGCCCTCTGGTGGTCAGTGAGCTTCATAGCGACTAGTCATTCCACCTGTTGGTCAATTTGCATATTAAACTTTTATTATAAAGGATAATAAAGTATGCAAAGTTTATTGACATGGCTTCCGATTCCACATCACAACTATTAAGAAGCTACCATTTGCCCTAACTGGTTTGACTCAGTGGATAGAGCGTCGGCCTGCGGACTCAAGTGTCCCAGGTTCGATTCCAGTCGAGGGCATGTACCTTGGTTGCGGGCACATCCCCAGTAGGAAGTGTACAGGAGGCAGCTGATCGATGTTTCTCTCTTGTCGATGTTTCTAACTCTCTGTCCCTCTCCCTTCCTCTCTGTAAAAAATCAATAAAAAAAAAAAAATATATATATATATATATATATATATATATATATATTTTAAAAAGAAGCTACTACTTGTAGAGTTTTGGTAATTTTGATCACCCATAATTATTTTAAAAAGCTTTTAAAATACATTACCCTTTTCCAGCTACATATATGTCCAAGGCCAATTATCTTTGTACACTTCAATTAAAACAACATATTGTAACATATTCTGAACACAGAAGCAGGTCTGAGAATCCAGTCTTCTACTAAGCCAGACATTAAAGAGATGTGCAAAATAGACACAATGGCACTCTTCTCACTATTTTTTTTCTTTTTGTAACATATTTTAATAAAATATTTTATTTTGGTTAATATGTTATAAGTTTTTGTTATTTTTACAAAAATTAATAATTTTCTATATTTTTTCATTTTAATTTAATATAATCAGTGGAACATATACATCCTTCATAAACTCAAACTCTTAGAGGAATCCAATAATGTTGAAGATTGTAAAAGAGTTCTGAGACCAAAACATTGGAGAACCTCTGCTCTGGTCCATGTTTAAATGCAGATAGTAATGAGAGATGGCTAGAAACACCTGTGAATACACTAAATAATACGCATTTCCCAGGTCATGAATCTAGAGATGCCAGTTAATGGAGGCTGGCAAGGCAAGGTGACAGCACAGTCTGGAATTAGGTCAGTAAGCAAAGTTCCAGAAAATTATTAGTTTTCCAGTAGAAACTGAGATGGTAAACATTTTTTTTTTTTATTTAGATCAATGATGTCTTTTGTGTGCAGGTGTGTGTGTATGTGTGTTTAGGTTCATATTATTGGCTGCATATCAGTGATGCTAATCCAGTCAATAAAAGCACAAACAGACAGCTAATATGTTCTGAGATTGAGGAAGAAACAAAAATATTGGTACTCTTATCATTGAATATCAACTATATACAGGAAATGTAAATGCTTCCTTTCATCTAGGCAGAAACTGGCCAACCTATCTTAACCTCTTTGTCAAAAGGTCAAATTATACTTTGTCCTGCCCATTCATATTTTATGGAACTTACCACTGGATAACTATTCTCACACTCACGCTCATATATCTACTGTAGCAGTCACTGTGTTGCTGTTGTGAATAAGTGGTTTAACCAAACAAACAAAACACCCTGATCTTGGCTGGCCATCATGGCTCAGTGGTTGAGCATTGACCTATGAACCAGAAGGCCATGGTTTTGATTCTTGGGTTGTGGACCTGATCCCCAGTGTGGGGCATGCAAGAGGCAGCTGATCAATGATTATCTATTATCATTGATGTTTCTATCTCTATCTCTATCTCTCTTTCTCCCTTCCCCTCTTAAATCAATAAAATATATTTAAAACAAAACAAAAAAAAACCACCCTCATCTCTAGCTAAGGAAGATAGGTTTCAAAACTTATATAGAAAAAAATTAAAAGTACAAAATAAATATGCAAATTTACAGTCACAGTTAAATATTTTAACAAACCCTTCTTAGTAACTAATAGTGAAAGTAGAAAAATAAAAGTAAGAAAATAGATGCTTGAATAAGAATTTTTAAAATTGCCCAACTTAACATATATGGAAAAATATACCAAACAACTTTATATATGCACATGGAACATTTACCAAAATTGCCCATATGGTAGGATAAAAAGCATGTCTCAACAAACTTTAAACATTAAAATCATATAGACTATATGCTCTTGAACACAGAGGAATAAGGCTAGAAATCTATAACACAAATATGAGCAGAAAACCCAACTTTCTGGGAAATTAAACATTTCATCTAAATAAGTAAGAAGTCAAAAATAAAATAGAAATATAAAACATTTTAAATGAATGATAATATAAATATGACATAGCAGTACTTAGGGAAAGTAGCTGAAGCAGTGTTTAGAGGAAAAATATATTGTCTTAAACTAACATATAAGAAGAAAGGCCAAAGGTCAATAATTTAGCTTCTTTTTCAAGAAATTAGAAAATAACAACAAAATAAACTTAAACGAAAATTGAAAGAAGAAAACAAAATAAGAACAAAAGCAAATGAAATAGAAAACAAATGTAGAGAAGAAAATATCCAATAGCCTCTATGATGTACATTTTTAAAAATATAACCCATGAGTTTTAACAAATATTATTTAATTATTTACTATGTAGCATTTACATAATACATGAATATTATATACTAAACAAAATGTATGGATTATACTTATATAATACATGAACTACATAATATATGAAATAAATACAAAGTTTGCTTCACTTTATCCTAAAAATTTAACTTGCAGAGAACTGGAATATACCACAGTGATTTCCAGAAATTTGGTGAGACTACCCATTAAATGTTGCTAAATTAACACAGACATTACTCATTTATGCTTCCTGCTTAGTCTCCACCATTTCTATGGGTCTATATACACAAACTATGATTCAGTTCCTCTCATTATCCAATATGTTTGGATTTTGCTAACAAATACAGACTCCAATTATGATAAAAACCAAGAGATAATATAAGAAAAAAAGTGTAAGGGAAATGAACTAATTCTCTAGAGCTTGCTGCTCCAAATCCTTGTTTTAATTCTTGGAAATACGGGCACAAGCATATTCTCATATGGGTTTTTGGTTGCTCAAGACCACTAATATTTAAGTTGGTACATAGTTAAAACTAGAGCCCTAGTTTTTTTCTTATAGTCAGTCACTGCTCTTTTCAAAGCCATAGTAATGTTATATAATTATATTGAATGTTAAGCTAACTGTGAGAAATAAATACCAACCAGGCAACTTCTGTTAATTGCCACCTTTAGTGTTACTTTCCATGATGGCCAGCTGACTATTTAAAGAGACTTTAAAATATATGTACATATTTCCAAATTAGGTCATGCTGTTTGGGAATACTTGAACTAATTTTCAGTCCTTGTGAATTTTACAGAATCAAACATTTAATTTGAGTCGGAAGCAAGAAAGTGGCACAAAGCAGAGTTTCTGTTTTGCCTGTTATTTCTGGGGAAAAAGAACAAACTGCCATGAGGACTGCATTGGGAATGAGCACACGCCACTGCTGGGAGAGACTTTCCTCAACGTTTCATTCAAAGACTGGTAAGTCCTTATTTTTATATTCTCCTACACCTGCCTCTGTAGGGTTTGGGTATATATGACTAACCGGGCTGTACTTAGCACGAGTCTACCCAGAGATAAAGCCAACAAAATCGTTCTGATTTTTAAAATTCAATTATGTGGTCCATAGAATCTGAAAACAATAATATACAAAACACCCAGAGTATATGCGAATTAACATTTTTTGATAGATTCCAGGGGTTGAAAACTTGTTACCTTCCACCTGAATTTGGTATTCCCATGTCCTGTGTTTTGCTAACATGTGCAATTGGGAGTTTTTAAAAATCTTCAACTTCTGCTTCTTTACCCTACAATTTCTCTTCTGGTCTCATGTTTAAATGAAAGGCCTGACGATCACTACTCTGGAATGCTGGCCTCTCAACACTGCTAGAATGAGAGAGGGCTTGCCCGTTTCAGGCGGAACATGAGCTCTGCAGTTCACTAGGTACCTCAATGCCCAGTAGTCTAGCACTCAATCCCCTTTACTTATGTTACATTATCTGGCTGGCCAAGTATGCTTTTTAGTTATTTGACCCCTATTCTTCCAATATGTACTCTAGAAAGGTAGAAAGTTTAATCCACCTTCCCATGAATCTGTTGGAACTATTTGCATCTATCTTTAAATGAAGAGTATTTGTATACCCCCTTGAGGTCTCATTAAGCCTGAGGTATGCAACTTATTTCCTAAAAGCTAATGGAACCAGCAATTATGCTAAAGAAAACAACCACAGTAAAATTTAATTTTGTTTAATATTAATGACACTGGTATATGTTAGGAGATGATGAAATTGGAAACCAGGGCATATAACATTCCTAATTGGTCATCTTTTTTTGTATGCCTGCATTTATGCTACTACTTGTCATATGAAAAGTCAAAAAATAATTTCACATACCAATCAGAATCCAGGCAGTACTATTGTGACAGAATATTGGCAGGCTGGAAAAGGCATTTAAGTTGTCTTTGGAAAGGATGATTATAAATTGACACTAAAATTATTCGTCCATTAAGGATATTCTGACATGTCATCATGTCATATAAATTAATAGAAAAGAAATCATTCTATTTAGAGATAATTCCATTTAGTCCTACATTTTTCTCCAGCAATATGTTTATTACCACCCAGCCTGTCTGCCTGACTAAACTAATCCTTACAATATAACTTCTACTGCCGGAAGCCAGTCCATCCTTGCTGCTTGACACAGTCGCTGCAGGAAAGAAACATCTGCACAGCATATGTTTCAAGGGACCTGGCATATATAGCATATTGTTCTTAATATGTTTGCTCTCCTTAGTGCCATGTGTTTTAACCAAGGTCACCTATCTGAGAAAGGTTGTTTCCCCAGGTGGGGATTTTTCCCTGAGGTTAGGGAGGGGATACAACCCCTTAACTAAGTGCCAGGTGGGTAGTTAATCACTTTAACTACAAACAATCACCCTTAAACTACATAATGGAGATAAGAAACGCCCTAACCTTTGCAATAGAAATTGACAGGATTAAAATCGACTGGTATAAATACAGATGTAACAAGACAATAAAGATCAGATCCTCATCAGATCCTCATCAGTTCCTAACCAGAACTCCGACCAGAACTTTGGCTGGAGATCCTGGCTAGAGGTCCTGACTAGGCTGCTGATCAACTGAAGGGTGTCTTCGTGTCATTCCTTCTTCACCGACTCCGTCCACACCTTTGAGGACCCCTGGACCCGCTGGGGTTGGACTCCAGCATTCTACCACACCTAAAAGGGTTATTTTAATCATAAAAAGAGTCAATCCTTGAATTTATAGATTGTTTTAAAATTTTTCAGTGGAATGAGTGTTGGCTGACCTCTATGGAAAGAAATCAAGAGCTAAATCAAGAGATAGAGACAATATTACCTCCAAGAATGAGGGAGGGAACTGACTGAGATGACTTTTGACCCAGTGGTTAAGGAGCATTATTTGTAGAATTCCTAAAGCCAGGATTCTCAAAGGGACATTAAGAAAGCCATAGAAGTGGCCTGAGGGGTGGCAGTACTCTGGCAATGAGAACCCTAAGACTGGACAATGTGCAAACTCCAGGTAGGCAGTCAATTGTGAGATACTTACATAGATAACAGGTAAGTAAGACACCTGCAAAGGTTTATAATTCTGGTGCAGATCTACATTTGCTGGGAAAAGAATAAGAAACGCAAGGCAAAGTACCATGAGAAAGACTGGGAGATGCATCAAAGAATCGGTATTTATTAGAGGAAAAGAGACCTAATATTAACATGGAAACACAGCAAAAAAATTTTTAGAGACACTTCTCTGATTATTGATGACCTGGAACTAAGAACAATGATGAGTTATCAATATGCATATGAACCCTGAAAAGTATTTGCACTGAAACATTAGAGATGAGGGAAAAGGTTCAGAAAAACTAACCTAGAGACACTCCTCTCTCACCTTAATAATAAGTAATTTCAGAGGCCATGATGGTGAATTGACTACATGTAGATGCCAAGGAACTTCAGCTGGGAAACAAGGGAGCCGTGGTCACTGGGAGCCATTAAATGAGTCATATACAGGATCTACTGCACTTGTGTTATCTAAAGTAGCAATAAACATGACCAAACCTCATTAATTGGCAGCAATACATTGCCTTATTTGTGCAATGTAAAGTAGCCACCACAAAAAAAACCACGCATTTATGTTTAAGGATCCATATTAAGGCACAAGAAAGTCTATATTGCTGAATTGCAGGTCCTAATAGTTAATGCTTAAATTATCAAGCATTGTGCACAAAATGAAATCATACAGGGTATAGCAAAAGTGGGTTTATAGTCGTTCATATAGAAAATAATGCAATAATTAATATACAAAAATACAGGAATAAACTTTGTTTCATGTGCTCACAACTTTTAAACCTACTTTTGCCCCACTCTACATCCTTAATTACATTTAATTTTGATATCTACATAGTTTAAAGTTGATAGAGTAATAAGAATAAACAAAAGTGCCTCAATTTTTATTCTTAATAGTCTACTACCTCCCTATCAAACAAGAATATGTTTGTTGTCTCTTGAAGATGGGGTAAGAGAAAAATGGTTTCCTCATGGCATCCGATGTTTACTCTTCAGGGGTCAGCCAAAGAAGACTGACTGATGAGCAATGCCTGCACCCACCCTAAGCTCCCACGAGACAGAAATCGACTTACCAAAACTAAGTTTATAACTGACATTTATACAAAACATGCAATTAATCTGAATGTTTATAGCCTCTCAAGATAAATAACTGTCAGAAACCACCGTCTACTAAAATAGTGTTTCGTCTGGAAGGCACAGAACATCCCCAGCTCTGCTGTGATAGCACAATGGCGGCAGTGACTGGTTTCCAAAAGTGCGTCTAATTTCTATGATTTTTATGAAAACTATAAATTCAGTACATCGTTTGTTAGACAAAAATGCTGTCAGATACATGACACGAATAAATATAACCTCTATACATAAGAGCAATGTCAGTATTTCTTCCCAACATGCCTTGATTATTGTTTTAAAAAGTAATTTTAGTTACTTATATAAAATAGACACGCTGGCTCATATTGAGTATGTATGTCTTGTAAAGTACAACAATAAAGTTCTATATTGGCATTCTTCCCATTACTTTTTAAAACCCATTACTTTTTAACTCTTTGATTTAATCTTAAGAGTTCCCTCTTATAGTCCTTAGGTATAGAGGTGTAAAGTAGATATTCCACTTCGTATGAGACAGGGAATGCAGGGGGCAATGCAGTGATGGGAATTAATAATGTGGCTCTGGAGACAAAATGTGTTCAAATCTCTATTATTCCACTTACTAATTAAATGGCCTTGGGCAGGTTACTAAAAATAGTTGCCTCACTGAAAAATAGAGATAACAGTACATACATTATTAAAAGTTGCTATAATTAAATACAATAATCCCTATAAAGAATTTATATCAGTGACTATCCATCACTCTCTGTCTTCTGTACCTACTAAACTACATAAATGCATAGTACCTGCCTAGATTGTTCTTGCTCAGGTAATGAGTAGATATCAACATGCATGGGTCTCCATGCCTTCCATAGCTGTGAATATCCACTTGATTACAAAGTATCAATTAGTCAGTTTCCTGTGATTATATAATCAGTGATTAGCAGACATCACCAGCTTTTTTGTGACCTGACCCCTATAACCCTTAGGAGCTGAGGAAAAATTCCAGACATGGGAAGCAGGTATTTTGTTTTGATAACATGACATCCCCTATAATGACATAACATATTGTTGCCCTTATTGTCTAAGACAAAGCCCCAAACCTATTCTTCAGTATTTAGATTCATTCACATCCTTGTTGCTACTGTCATTTCTAATTGGATCTACTGCACTACTCCCACCTGTGAGATGATTCAGAAGCAGCAACCACAATATTTAAGAACTAGTGGCCTGGTGCATGAATTCATGCACATTGAAAGGAAATTAATTAGAAGGAATATTTTAATATCGCTATTTGCCCTTTCTCTATAATAGAAGTGTCAACCAAATTCACAATTGACAATGACTGATCGAAACACATGCGTGTGATTGGCACCAGAAAGAGCTTTATATGTACCGTGCATGCACAAGTCAACTTAGCCTTTTATATATACAGAATAAACTTGCTTAATTAGATATAGAATTAAACTTGCTTTCTGATTTAGCTAAACTTTTTCCAACCTGGTGAAGCACCCCAACTTCTCTTTCAGGTAATTGTCAGCAACATAGCAGTAAATATCATCACAAAAGCAGATTAGTATTGTAGGTCACACAGGGAGAACAAAGGGCAAAATATTTAGCTGTAGCAGTGTGTGACTATATTCTGTGTAGTGAGAAAACCTGAAGTCATTTTCAAGGTCCACCATTTCTTACTTCTTTTCAGTTGGGTCAAGTTTCTAAACTTTCTAAATCTCCATTTTCTGGCTAATGAAGAGAAAATAGGATTTCACCGAGTTTCCTATCTACCTACTCCAGGATCAATGAGATGAGGCACAGGAAAGTGCTTCACAGACATTTGGTTACAGTGTGAAGGGTTTCCACCTGCATATAAAGCAAGTTGTGTTCCTGGGCTGAAGAAACTGCAAGGAGGCTAGTTGCTAGGGAGAGGAAGCCGGGAGTTGCTATGTGACATCATTACCTGGATGATCAGACACTTAGCATATTAGCCTTTTATTTATATAGATAGGGATTGAACCCAGCCGGCATGGCTCAGTGGTTGAGCATCAACCTATGAATCAGGAGGTCATGGTTCGATTACAGGTCAGGGCATATGCCCAGGTTGCGGGTTTCATCTCCAGCGTGGGGCATGCAAGAAATAGCCCATCACTGATGTTTTTATAGCTCTTTCCCTCTCCCTTCCTCTCTGAAATCAATAAAAATATATTAAAAAAAGAATAGGGATTGGAATTGGAAGCCAGCCTGGCATAACTTCTTCTACTGTCCAGATTTGAGACCTTGGGAAAGTTATTTTAGCCTCTTCGAACCTCAGATGTCTCATAGTGATTCCTACTTCGCTGAGCTGCTCTTAAAATCAAAAGTACTGTTTTGTAAACGGCTTACACAGTGCAGGCATACTATCAGCACTGGATAAGCAGTTTCCTGGTTAAGCTTGCACTTACTTCTCCCAGGCCTGCCCATCATCTGAGGCTGCCACATTCCCTGCCACTACCACTGCCTGCTCCCCTCCCCTCACTGGTTCCAGGAAGCTATGGCTTCACAGGCCAGCCAACTCCAGGCAATCTGTCTTTCAAATGCTTGGCATCTGCTTTGTAAAACATTCCATGGACCTCTACGGTTATTTAAATATTTCACATAAAACTTTTAAGATCAGCAGCTCCTTTGCTATTTTCATAAATGAAGAAATAAATAGGCTTTTAAATTTCTTCTATGGCAGCTCATTCTTGGAAAACTGACTTAAAATTACCCTCATAGTTGGTGATCAATAAATCAATGCTGAGTTAAAGGAGAGAGTAAACTGAAGGAGGGAAAGAAGAAAAAGAAAGAGGAAGAAGGAAACAAGGGAGGAGGAGAAGGAAAGAAAGGAAGAAATTAATTTACAATGGATAGTTTTTCCTGATTACTGGTGTGTGTCATAACTTATACCTGGAAATGTATACTGTTTTTCCATTTGATTTCTCTGAGAAGACTTTGCATATTTCAGAATTAAACTATAATACCTTTTAAACATAATAGATACTTTAGCTTTATTTTCTTTTATATGTTACACATTAATAGAATATAACTATTTATTATCTTACTATGGCATGGCTAATTAGCTCTTGTAGACAATGTAATTTTTTCAGTTAGTAGTTCCCTAGTATATACATAAATGTTATACAAAATATATTAGAAATAGACTAATATTTATGGGCATAGACACCAAGATAGGAATCTTACTATTGAAAGTATTAGATACAATTATAGATTCATGTGTTTCATCTGCTCTCCAATCACTATTATTTTTCAAGGGTGAGGAATAATAAAATATCCTTTAAATTACTCTGTTTAAAAAAAGGACTTTGAAACAGTTATCCCACAGACGTGTCTGAATACTGTAAAATATCCTAATAAAAAAAAAAAGCCAACATGTGCCTATTTCATTATTTAAGCAAAAGGTTTTGGTGAGTGATTGAATTTCCCCTTTGCCTCAGTATGTCTGGCATCAAAAAAATGAGTAGGCCTGGCTATTCTTGAATAGGGCAGATATTTTTGTTCATGGACACACTATTATCAGAACAAAACTTGAAAACTCAGAGTGCTTCCTTGTGCTAAGTTTTCTATTAAGAAATATAATTGCACATCAAAATGTGTTAATTTTACATTTAATTGTTGTTTGTTAGTCAAGAAACTCCCATAGATTCAAATATACTGGGTTCACTCTGTACCAGAAACCATGAGGCAATATATCCTAGGATATACTTTAATGATGCTGTCATTTCAGAGAAAGTATGGCACACCTATTATTTTGTAATAAAGATAATATATCAATGTTTTCAACAAAGGATTAAGTTAGTATAAAACAGAGACGATTTTCTAAAAGTAAGGTAAATAAAATATCTCTAAATAGAATATGCTAGATTCAATACGCAATGCCAGCCTTAGATTAAAAAGATGATCACTGAGCTACTTCTCTTCGGATTTATTACTTATTTCCATCTGGAATGCCTTTTCCCCACAGTTGCACTATTGAAATTCTGCCCATCGTTCAAGTTCCTGTTCCCCAAGAGCATCTTTGAGCATGTGCATCAAACATAATAAAGACTCTGGAGAATCGAGTTTATTTGGTGTTTTTCCAAGGCAGTTTTAATAGATTAAATTAAAATGTGTATCATTTTGGATTGAAGCATTCTCTCTCAGCCCCAGCTTTAATAAAATAAATTGCTCCATTTTAAACATCTAATCCTTGGGCCTAATTAAAGGATTTCTATTCTGGTTTGAAAAATAAAGGATGCTCAGAGCTAATGGGCCTTTTTTGTTTAAAATGTTAGATTTAATTTACTGTGAATAAAATTTTATAACATGGAAAACATTAGGCCTTATTATTTAAACACTAGTCAAATATGGTAATTGTGGAAAATGCCAATAAATAAATAAATCCAGCTCAGTCTCTATAATTAGAGGCATATTAAAGGTAGGTAAGTTGCAAAATAAATATTTCAATATTTCAACATTTGGAAATTTAAGGTATTTTAAAAGATATACCATAGTCAGTATAGCAAAATAGAACACTGGATAGTAAACCCAATAGTAACCATGACATAGGAGCTAATATTTTATTAGCTTTATTATTTAATTGTAGATATGTACATAAAATCATGTACAACTGGTCATAATTTATTGGAATTTATTGTTTACTTTTTCCTTTTTCATATTTTATTCTTTCCATTTCGCCTCCTTATTTACTCACATCACAGTATCTCATATTGCATGTTAACAACCTATGTATTCCTTATACATAATATGAATATATAATTACACAAATAGGTATACCTAGTATTTTTTCCTAGAACACACAAATATAAATATATATATATAAATATACATATATATTTATATATATATAACTAACTACTACTATACTAAAAATAAAGAATGATAGATTTATTGTGTGTATATATATATATATATATATATATACACAAACCTATGTGTAAACTGTTTTACAACAAAATAAATCAAATCAAAATATACACACTTTTCTATACCCTAATTATAATTAATTTAATCTGGAAATTCCTCCCTCATCTGAAATGTTTCTACTTACTACTTTTTTCATGATTGCAAACTAATATTTTATACTTTGAGGTATTCCATAGACCTTTAATTATTCTTCTATTGATGCTGATTAACTTTATTTTTAGCTGCTACAAATATGACATTAACATCCTTGTACACATGTTTTTATATACTAATTTGATTATAAACACATTTCCTGAAGTGGGATTACTGAGTATAAATTTATTTCTGAATTTTCCTGAAAACTACAGATTTAAGAAATATCTTCTTCCATTTGTTCAGCAATTAAGATTTGCTCTTTTGAAAATGCCCTATTCAATTTTTGGCCAATTTTCCTGTTTGGCTTTTTCTTGAAAATTGGATACAGCTCTCTGTACATTATAAAAATCTATCCTATCTCTGTCATTAGCATTACAATTTTAAATATATTTTATTATATTGTATAAAATTGAATATATTTTAACTACATTTATAGAATTAAGTATGTTACTATTTCTTCAGTAGTTTCTGTTTCCCTCATAGGTTAAGACTCATTTCCTAACTACTATACTAAAAATAAAGAATGATAGATTTATTTTTAAAATATTTTTCTAATTATTTTAATACCTTACATATACATGTGTTAATCACTTATAGAAATACATTTCTGCCGTAACCGGTTTGGCTCAGTGGATAGAGCGTCGGCCTGCGGACTGAAGGGTCCCAGGTTCGATTCCGGTCAAGGGCATGTACCTGGGTTGTGGGCACATCCCCAGTAGGGGGTGTGAAGGAGGCAGCTGATCGATGTTTCTCTCTCATCGATGTTTCTAACTCTCTATCCCTCTTCCTTCCTCTCTGTAAAAAATCAATAAAATATATTTAAAAAAAAGAAATACATTTCTATATGCTTTCTGTTAAAATTCCAAATTATTTCCTGATAACTTGCCTGCTATAGTCATGTATAAACAAATTTTTCCATTCACCAGTAATTTTACATATTACCTTTATTTTAGAAAAAATACTTATTTTTATAATCATCATTTACTAGACTGTCTATTCTATTCATAATGTTTCTTTTATTATTATTTTTATCATTGATGTGCTATTTTTATCTGGGTCCCATTTGAGTGCCTTTTTTATGTGTATCTGTAAGTAAACCTCCAAAATTATTATCCTGCTTCATAATTTCCTTGGCCTGTTCAGATATTTATTCTTCCATATAAAGTTTAGAATTTTTAAAAATTAATTTTAGAAAACCTGTTAAGATTCTAACTAAAATGGCATTAAATTTAAAAATTTAATTAGTAAAATTTATCTGTTTTATATTAAATCTTCCCATAAATGAAGACAAAGGTCTTTCCATTTGACCAAATCTTAATGTATATTCTTCAAAATATGTTACACTTAAAAAATAAATATGCCATTTTTATATTAAAATCATTAAGTATTCTATTTGGTTTTGTTAATCTTGACAATTAAATATTATTCCAAGTATTAATTTTAATTGTTTGTGTGAAGAAATGTAACTGGTTTTTCTCTATGGTGTATTCAGCTACTTTATCAAGCTCATTGTATTTTTAAATGGTGATTATAAAATTTTGTAGTTTTTTTCATTTTTAAAATTTTGTTTTAAAATATTTTTTGTTTCTTATTTATATACTAGAGGCCCGGTGCACAAAAATTTGTGCACTCGGGGGGGAAGGGGGGCCCCTCAGCCTGGCCTGTGCCCTCTCACAGTCTGGGACCCCTCAGGAGATAACAACCTGCTGGCTTAGGCCTGCTCTAGGGTGGCAGAGGGCAGGCCCAATCCCTAGGTGCAGCCCCTGGTCAGGCTCAGAGCAGGGCTGATTGGGGAGTTGGGGCGCCGCCCCCTGTCATGCACAGAGCATGGCGGATCGGGAGGTTGCAATGCCACCTTCAGTCACGCTCAGGGTAGGACTGATTGGGGGGTTGGGGCACCGCCCCCTGTCACACTCAAGGCAGGGTCGATGGGGAGGTTGCGGCACCACCCCCTGTGACGCACAGAGCAGGGCCAATGAGGGGGTTGGGGCACTGCCCCCTGTCACGCACAGAGCAGGGCCCATCAGGGGGGTTGGGGCTCCGTACTCTGCAGGGCCAATCAGGGGGTTAGGGCGCTGCCCCCTGTCATGCACGGAGCAGGGCCCATCAGGGAGGTTGGGGCTCCGTACTCTGCAGGGCCAATCAGGGGGTTGGGGCGCTGCCCCCTGTCACGCACAGAGCAGGGCCAATCAGGGGGTTGGTGAGCTCCCCCCTGTCACGCACAGAGCAGGGCCGATCAGGGGGTTGAGGAACTCCCCCCTGTCACTCATAGAGTAGGGCCAATAGGGGAGTTAGGGCACCGCCCCCCTGTCACACACACAGCAGGGCGGATCAGGAGGTTGGGGCGCCGCCCTCTATCACCCACAGAGCAGGGCCGATCAGGGGGTTGGAGCGCCGCCACTGTCACACTCAGGGCAGGGCCGATGGGGAGGTTATGGCTCTACACCATCACACACAGAGCAGGGCCCGTGTAGGGGGGGGGGGTTATGGGGTGCCGCCCTCTATCACCCACAGAGCAGGGCTAATCAGGGGGTTGGGGCACCGTCACTCTCATACTCAGGGCAGGGCCGATGGGGAGGTTATGGCTCTACCCTGTCACACACAGTGTAGGGCCTGGGGGGGGGGGGGGTTGGGGCACTGCATCCTGTCACACACAGAGCCGCAGGGCAATCAGGGGGTTTGGGTGCTGCTCCCTGTCATGCTGATCCGGTGCCAGGAGGCCTCTCGGTTCTGCTAATCCCGGTTCTGGGAGGCATATTACCCTTTTACTATATAGGATAGAGGCCTGGGGGCCGGCTGGTTTGCCCTCAAGGGTATCCTAGATCAGGTTGGGGGTCCCCACTGGGGTGCCTGGCCAGCCTGGATGAGGTGATGATGGCTGTTTTCAGCTGGTCACACACCCTTCAGGGTGGGGCTCCCCACTGGGGTGCCTGGCCAGTCTGGGTGAGGAACTGAGGGCTGCTTTCAGGCTGGCAGTTGACTGAAGCTCCCAACCGCTCCTTTTTTTCTTTTTTTTTTAAATTCTGGGCCAGCTTTAGCTCTGGCTCTAGCTCTGAGGCTCCAGCTGCTGAAAGCAGGTATCTGGTTTGTTTGCATTCTATAATCGAAACAATGTATAACTCCAGCTCTGAGATCCCGGCCGGCTGAAAGCAGGTTTCTGGGGTTTTGTTTAGCTTCTATATTTGTTACAATGTTTCTTAGAGTTGCAGCTCAGAGGCCGGCAAGTCAGGCGGGGAACATTGGAGTCTGCAGTCACTGGAGCAAGCAAGCCTCATGTTTGCTTCCAGCTGCCTTGCTGCCAGCCGCCATCTTGGCTAACAGTTAATTTGCATAAGGATATGCTGATTAGCCAATGGGAAGGGTAGCGGTCGTATGCTAATTACCATGTTTCTCTTTTATTAGTGTAGATTGAATAGTCTTATTATATTTAAGTAGTTTCTTTTGGTTCTCATTTATCTTGAAATTTTACAAAGCTTGATAAAACTAGCACTTATCTGCATTAATGTCCCTGTATTGTATATTTTCCACAATTTTCAGTCCCTAGAAACTCAAAATATTTTCCCTTTATCATGCTACTGCTCTACAAAAATATTGTTCTTTTGTGAAGATGCTATGTAAACTCAAATTATAACCACTCCTTCACTTAATTATAACTGAATACTCCCACTTTTATTCATGATTCAAGTGCCAATAAACTTCTGTTAGTTTTCTCTTATGGATCTGTCTTTTGTCAGTCCAATTTGCACGGCCCAGCTGCTGAACCTAAAATAGATAGAGGAAAAACTGGTTTTTCCTCCCCTGAACCTGGCAGATCCAATGGCAGTGGAGCCAGCAAAACAAGAGATGTTTGAACAGAAGCAATGAACCTTCACCTAGACTTTCAAAAAATTAACATACTCAAATTGGTGGAACATGGGGGAGAAATGCAGCCAGTTAATAGCAGTAATTAATACAAGCAGGTTGAGATAGAAAGGAATAAGTATTGTTAAGATAGGGACATTAGTTTTACTGCACCTGAGGACAGGTTGAATACTTGTGATTCCGCCTAAAGAACTGTCAGATCGAAGACAATGACCAGACAAAAGAAACAGTAGATATTTTGTTTCTCAGGAGATACGTTGTCTGTTTTTGCTTCCTTTTCCTTGCTTTATCTTCTGGAGCACTTTATATTTCTTTCCAATACGAGTTTTTGTGTCCTCATTCAGTTATATCCCCTTAAGTAAAGCTTTTGCTCAAGTAATTGATTCTGTGGTTTCTAATATATATCTGTGGCACCGTCAGTTTCCTTTGCCTTTTCAGTCAAGTCCATCCTTTTATCAAATGAGGGACAAAATGTCACTGCTTTGCCAGTATTTGATTCTGGACCCCCTTAGAGCAGCTGCGTTTTTATTTTTCTCTGTGTTTTTTCTCCTTTTCAGATATGTTTCAGAACTTAAATCTAAACATAGGGTAACAGAAAGATAGAATACGTCTCATCCAGCTTCATTTGCCTCCAAATCCCATTATTAAAGCATTAAATGAAGGAATACTCAAAGGAAAGCAGAAGAGAGGAAATGTGTGGGTAAGCAACTAGGAGACAGAGATGTTGAGGAATTACAATTAAGCAGAACGATGCCCCCCAGTTACAATGTGTTCTAATGTGCAATCACCTGAATTGCCAACCAAAATATACAAATGGGATGTTTTGCTTTATGAATGTTTAATCCTGAAAACCAGATGTGGGGAGCTGTCGTTGGGTAGTAAGAAGAATTTAAGACTCTCTGAAAATCCAGAGTTACATCTTTGGAAACTAAAGCCAACTTGTAATATGAATTTTGGTATTTGCCTCCACCTGTTTTTATATCTGTTTGTTTATTTTTAATAAAAATCGCTTATGGTTAAATTCAAATTATCTATTTTATAACTTTATCCACTTGTATAATTAACCTCTGTCAATTCCAAACCTTAAGTTTCCAGTAGTAGTTTCTGAAAACAAGGCTAATATTAAGGCTCAGCTTAATATAAATACCTTGAATTAATCAGACGTAGGATTGACTTGTTCCACTAATTTAGCTACTCAACAATTCACTCATCATATTTATTGAGCTCTTCAGTATTATACATTGTGTTGTATTTGCACTATTTTAAAATACATTTTTATTGATTTCATAGAGGAAGAGAGAGGGAGAGAGAGGGGAACATCAAAGATGAGAAATAATCATTGATTAGCTGCCTCTTGCACGCCCCCTACTGGGGATGGAGCCTGAAACCCAGGCATGTGCCTTTGACCACAATCAAATCCAGGACCTTCGATCTGCAGGCCCATGCTCTATCCACTAAGCCAAACCAGGTATGGCGATGCAGCACTCTTAATAATAGTGCCCATCCCAATAATTGTTTTATTCTACTCCTTTGAATTTTTCCTTATTTTTCATCTTATTCTTTTTTATCACTGCATTATTATTTTTTATTTCTATGGTGATTTTCCTATGTTGTTTTCCTCATTTTCTATATTCCCCCAGTCTTCTCATCATACATTATTCATTGTTTTCTTTCCTATATATCAGAAGTTTCCCTTTCTCCTCTCACATTCTTATTCATTTATTCTTTGTACATATTTTGCTACCCCTTCCTTCATATGTCAAGGAAAACCTCCCATTCACTAGTTTATCCACATACTCATTTTTTTGTCTAATATTTCTCTTCTGTTTCTATGTATATTTTCCATTTTATATATATATGTATATATATATATGTGTGTGTGTGTGTGTGTGTGTGTGTGTGTGTATGTGTGTGTGTGTGCTTAAGTCCTCTGTAACTTCAATATGTTCTCATCTTTTCTCTTTTAAACATGAGCTGAGTATTTAAAATCTGTGTAGCTTTACTGGGTGTTAAAAAGGAGTTGATTGAGCTGGGGATAATCACTAAACACCTATGAAAATATTTTTAATATATAATTTTGGAATATGCAGTTTTAGGCAGTGGGTTTTCTTTTATTCTCCTCTTATAATTTATGGAGGAAAAATCCCTCCTCTTAAAAATTAGAGGAAAATTATCTCCTTGTTATTCTATATTTTATTGCTATTATACCAAATACATTATGCTCTTCATTTTTCACTTGAAGAGAGAATGGAGTTGTTTAAAGGAAAAAAGAGAAACTAGTTAACTAAATGAGAGAGAGATGCATTCTATTGGACTCCTGCTGTGTCAATCATAATAGTTCAGAAATTAGGAACTTGCAGCATTCCTCAGGCTAAAATCAGGTTCATGGTTGGGCACATTTGGAGCAGAACATTTTCAAACTTTCCAAGCCCACTGAGTCATTAAACCTAATAAATGAAAAAGCTAAACTTAAGCAAAATTAGAATCAGCTTAAGGTATGTAGTTTCAAGCAGGTTGGTGGTGATAGGGTTTGGGAAAGGTGGGGAGGGAATAGAGAGCCTTCAAGAACATAAAAGCCACACCCTCTAAGCCAAAATGCTCTGGACTTTGGAAAGCTGTGATACAAAATCTTATTCGCTTCTAAGTTTACAGGTTTGCTTTTGGCTTATCTGTGTGATTTTCCCTATGGTCTCCTGGGAATAGCAACTTTCCTTCAAATGAGCTAAGAGGAAAAGCCATTTTATTTCACGTACAGAATGAAATCTAGAAACTACAGTTCTAAAGCAGTGAGTCAAACTACCTTGGCCAGAGAACTAGGACATTTCTTAGAGAAATTGAGAGGAAAGCTAAAGCCTAGTAGAGAGGGCCATAGGTGGTTAATGATCCATGCATGTATGGGTAGCCTTTACCAAACACGTATTCATTGATTCATCCATTCACTTGAGCCTTACCCACTGAACGGTTACAGTGTGCTTGCAACTGTGCAAGGGTATTACAATAATGAATGAGGCACATACTCTTGACCTGGGGAGGTTTCAATCATCATTTATGTATTATATGTAAAAAGAATATTGCAACCTAGCTCAGTATAAAAAAATTGGATAGAAAAAAATGTGTCATCAAGATGTACTGACAGCACATTTCCTACATCACTTCAAGATTTGTGAAATTAAAAGTGTGAGAAAATGGAAAAGATGATGGATATAATACAAATATTCCAAAAATAAAAATCATCATGTGAAATTTTCTTCCTAATACCTAAAATAACTACCTCACCCAAGAGAGCAGAGAGCAAAAAAAAAGTACAAGATGGTAATTAGGAAGGACAAAAATCATGGGAGGATACAGTATAAATACACATTATTTTTGGAAATATACAGTTAAGATAAAATATCAATGAACAATATCAACCTTGCAAGAATACTGTAAGAATAAACTGCATGAGGACTGAAAGTAGTCAAACCCAGGTGGGAGGATGCTGCATAAAATCATTCAAAAAGCATTTGTGGAACTGGGAACCTCATACACCACCAGTGACAGTATAAATTAATGTAACATATCTTGATAGAAATTTTGCATTATTCATAAGGTGAGTAGAGATATGTATATCCTTTGACCCAGCTGTTGTATTTGTACTCCAAAAAGTGGACAGAGATGTTCACTGTAATATTATAATTAGCATATTCAATAATAAGGAAGTAATTAAGTAATGGAATCCTATGCTATGGATGTTTGATGCCTATAAATTTTGAAACACCATAGAAAACACAGAAAAACAGTGAAATGTTAAGCGGAAATTATTTAACTTAATTTTCTCTATCTCCTTCATGTATGAGTCTACATATGTATATAAGCACATTTATAGAGCAACAATAAATGGAAATGCTTCAGATGTTAATTTGGGATTGGCTGATATGAGCTGAAAGATCATGAGTTATTATTGTTTCTTTTCTTTTATAACAAAGTTTTGGTAATGAGCGTATGATAAATTTATATTAGAAAATTTGATTATATATTGCAATTTGATTTTAAAATACATTTTAGTAACTATATCAGACATTAAATGACATAAGACAGGAAGTCTTTGGGGTAAAAATAGAAAAATAGAGACTAAATATACAAGCTTATGGGATGTTACAGGTATTGACATAGCAATAGGCTTCCCACTGAGGGAAGGGTGGAGAGGTGAACAGGGATTCTAAAAGAAAAGACTATTGAACAATTTTATCACCAAAAAACAGAAATTCTATGCCAATTTTAGCCCAGCCAGTGTGGCTCAGGAGTTGAACATTGACCTATGAACTAGGACAGTGATGGCGAACCTTTTGAGCTAGGCGTGTCAGCATTTTGAGAAACCCTAACTTAACTCTGGTGCCATGTCACATATAGAATTTTTTTGATATTTGCAACCATAGTAAAACAAAGATTTATATTTTTGATATTTATTTTATATATTTAAATGCCATTTAACAAAGAAAAATAAACCAAAAAAATTAGTTCACGTGTCACCTCTGACACGCGTGTCATAGGTTCGCCATCACTGAACTAGGAGGTCATGGTTCGATTCCAGGTCAGGGCACATGAAATTCCAGGTTGCAGGCTTGATATCCAGTGGTGGGGGGGTGTGCAAGAGGCAGCCAATCAAAAGTTCTCTCTCATCATTGATGTTTCTATTTCTCTCTCTCCCTTCTCTGAAATCAATAAAAATATACTTAAAAAACAACAACAAACAAACAAAAAACACACAAAATGCAAACTTTGAATACGTTAGCCAATTAAGAGATTTGTGTTCTGCTTAACAGTTACTCTACTACAAGAAAAATTTCTTTTGCTTTGATGTCAAGCCCCACAAAGAAAATGCTTCACTCATTTTTATATTAAATATAAGACTGAGATCAGAATGTCCAACAAGAGTTATATGTGACTCCTAAAGACAGAAAAGAAACAAGATGTTGAGAATATAGCCTGCTTTCTACCTTCAGACATGTCTAACCACAGCTCAATTTGTCTCCTGTTAGATGAAGCATAAACCCATAGAGAAAAGCCACACTTGAGCCTGGAACTATTCCACCTTCTATGTTATTCAAAGAGGTCTACCAGAAAGCTCTATAGTCTTTTGGCAGCAGGCCCCTCCACTTTTATCTCCAGTCTTACAAAAACACATATTAGACTGAACTGCTGGCCAACACAATTTCCTTTCAAAGGCAAAATGATTGCATGGCCTCTAACCGAATGCTTTACCTAAAAGTGTTGAAACAACCCTTAAAATATAAGTCTGGAATGTCCAGATGTAAACAGGCACTGAATAACAATTAATCTCAGTTCTGAACTTCCACTGATGGAATAAGTAGATCTAAATTTGAGAGAATTTCAAATCAAAGTTTTATTTAGCTCAAGCTTTACGGAAATAATGCTACAGATACACTCTATTATTGTACAATAGTAGCTGCTTAAATTTGAAATCTATTGCCCATATTAATACGGTTGAGAGAAAAAAAAAACTTCATTAATGGATGATTTGATGCTCTTAATGTTAGGACTATTTCAGAGTTGCAAGGATGTGGTTCCCTAAATAGACAAGTCTCTTAACAACTTAAAGTAAATATTTTTAATGCATATCCTATATAATAAAAGCCTAATATGCTAAGTGTCCAGTTGTCCAGTTGGCCATTCAACCAATCAAAGCGTAATATGCTAATGATGTGCTAAGGCTGCTCAACCACTTACTATGATGTGCACTAACCACCAGGGGGCAGACAGTTGACTGGTCGACCAGTTGCTATGACATGCACTGACTACCAGGGAGCAGATGCTCTGACCAGTAGGTTAGCTTGCTGCTGGGGTCTGGCCAATTGGGACTGAGCGAGACAGGCCAGACACACCCTGGAGCCCTCCCATGTTCCCTTCTTGGCTAGCCAACCTCCTGCGTCCCTCCCCAGTCCTGACCCCACTGGTGCATGAATTTGTGCACCAGGCCTCTAGTACAATAATAATATTGTTCCTACACATTGATTGAACCATACCTCTTAACATCCTGGCTTTTAAAATATCTCATCTCATCTGCATAATAAATCCCTGATTAATAATGAGCCCATTTTTATAAACATTAACCCAATTACAACTCAGTATTTATATGGGAAAATATGTTTTAAAATATTCAAAGGGAGGTGTTCACTTGGATTTTCTCTTTCCACATCATTTCTGAGTTGCTGTAGCTTACCTTTCATTAAAAGTTGATTTGACAGATTGCTGTAATTTTCAAATTGCTAAATACTTCTGTCAAGCCCCTTAAGGCATTTTCAGAATTTAGTTCTTGGGTTTGTTGGGATGATTTCCAGGCTCTCCTTTCGGTGGTGATGAGGTAAGCAAGAGCTTGAAACTATGATTCATTTCTGTTTGAGTTTCTGTCAGATACTTGCAGGAAAAAGAAAATGACTAATCACCTACTAAAAATGGCAACAGATGCCGTAAGCAAAACTTCATTCAACCTGTTAACTTTGTTCCAATGTAAGAATCATTTAATTGAAAGACTTAGTTTTAAAATATCGTCTTTTAAAAATAACATCTGCTTCTAAAATGAGGTAATGACATTTATGCTCAATATTTTAACAAGTTCTTTACGCTGAGCTTCCTGTGCACTTCAGTTTATACACACCAACATACATGGATGTACAGAATATATTTTGCAGTCACATGAGGATAGCCATTTAACATATATGCATCAAGAAAGGGCTATTAGCATCCAAATGCCAATTAACCACTTCTGTCTTTTAAAAAGTCCTAATGGGGCCGGAATCGGTTTGGCTCATTGGATAGAGCGTCAGCCTGCGGACTGAGAGGTCCCAGGTTCGATTCCGGTCAAGGGCATGTACCTGGGTTGCGGGCACAGCCCCAGTAGGAGATGTGCAGGAGGCAGCTGATCGATGTTTCTCTCTCATCAATGTTTCTAACTCTCTATCTCTCTCCCTTCCTCTCTGTAAAAAATCAATAAAATATATTTTTTTAAAAAATAAATAAATAAAATAAAAAGTCCTAATGGTATCATGTTTACCACATTCAGTTGATATAAAATAGTAATTAATGTTTTAGTTAATATTTTTATATCTTGTTCTATTCTAAGTAAATCCTTGTTCAATGTCCCTGTGACTTGATACTTATAAAACCAGGACCAAGAAACAGCTGATCAATTTGTGATTCAAAGCAACACATGCACAAAATAGCAGAATTGTAAACTCTTCCCAAACCAAGCAATAACCAATGCAGGCACTTTTGGAGATTGTGCCCCCAATACTTGACATATCTGGTGTGAAGTGGAAGGAAGTAAAGACAGGGGAGAGCTAGATACTGAGAGGGAAGAGAGGGGGATAATGGTGAGATTGTTTCTTATCTACCCCCGGTGTGGGAGGACAGAGACGACCAATATAGGATGAGTCCATGTCTATGTGGGACATTCATAGAGACCATCATCCTTTTTGGAGTGGCTACTTTTTCCTCCTCTTGCGACCATTACGCAAGTATAAAGACGTATATAGAGGAATAGCTGTGTTGTCATTGAAGAACAAAAGCACCTCTAAAGTTACTACTTTCACACCTAGCATTACATCTGCACTTGAAATAGTTCTGTGAGCTACACGCCCCATTTTACAACAAGAAAACCAAGGCTTGGAGAGGATATATAAATTGATAGGGACACATTAATAAGAGTTTCTGACATTTAATCCATTGCTGTTTTATTACATATGCATAAACATGTATCCCTGACATTTTGTAGATGGAAAATAAAAAGTTCACAAAAGTCAAGTGACTTTCAAAACATCAAAAATCTAAGTAGGGCCCTAGCTGGCTTGGCTCAGTGGATAGAGTGTCGGCCTGTGGACTGAAGGGTCCCGGGTTTGATTCTGGCCAAGGGCACATGCCTGGGTTGCAGGCTTGATCCCCAATAGGGGGCATGCAGGAGGCAGCCAATCAATGATCCTCTCTCATCATTGATGTTTCCATCTGTCTCTCTTTCTCCCTTCCTCTCTGAAATCAATAAAGAAATATTTTTTTAAAAAAATCTAAGTAGATAGTATTCTCACATTATTTTAAATCCTGTGATATATCCATGACTTTGAAAAAGACTCTGGTTCTTCATTTTATCTGAAAGGTAAAATATATAAACTAGATAATCTCCAAGATCTCTTCTAGCTCTAAAGGATACAGTTTTATTTTTTTAAATTTCATTATTGAATAAGATATTACATATGTGTCCTTATCCCCCCATTGCCCCCCCCATACCCTCACCCCCCTGGTGTCTGTGTCCATTGGTTAGGCTTATATGCATGCATACAAGTCCTTTGGTTGATCTTTCCCCCTTATCCCCACCCCACCCCCTGCCTTCCCTCTGAGGTTTGACTGTCTGATCGATGCTTCTCTGTCTCTGGATCTGTTTTTGTTCATCAGATTATGTTGTTCATTATATTCCATAAATGAGTGAGATCATGTGATATTTATCTTTATTTCACTTAGCATAATGCTCTCCATTTGTTATAACCAAAATCTTAAACTGACTGATATCATCAGGGAGAATTCCTTATTGCCTTAGATAATATTAAATAAATATGTTGATTATTTCAGTAAACAAAAAACTACTTACTTCGGGAATATAGACTGGTTAGGAGCCAGTAGAAATGGTGCCAAGAATGTCTGACTAATATCAATGTTAACCATGATTCAGAAAACACACACACACACACACACACACACACACACACACACAAATAATCACTTTTGTTATAACTAAAATGCATACAATTATTTTTTAACTTGGAAAAAGAATTAATAATTATTTGTCATTTAACTTTGAGGGCCAATTCATTTGAAACACAAGAAGCAAATTAGTGAATGTTCTACACTTATTATGAACCAAATTTTAGCTGCTAATCTAAGAACTGATGGCAAAGTATATTAAGCAGTCTCACAGCAAGCTATTCAAATGTGGTCAGGTAAAAACCAACCTTCTGTTCTACTGATATAATCAAATGAATTTATGAAAGAAATTATAATACTTCTCAGCACACAGAAATCATGACTTTAATTATTTTAAAATATTACTCCTTTGAAGCTTGAAAACCGAAGATCTGCAAAATTAATGTAATGATGGTGAAGCTGTAGTTGTGTTCATTTAACCACTATTTTGGAAACTAGTTTTATGTGAATTTATAAATACACATTATGTTAGTTTTGAGATTTTTTTTTTTATTGAAAGACATCTTGCCGTGAGATGGAGTCCACCCCTTGAAGCAATTCTAAGAACACTGTACAGTAAAGCCTGATGTATTTGCAATATTTGTTTTACCTATTTTAGGGATACTAAAAGAGGCAATAAAATATGACAAATATTTTATTTGTCATAAAGTGAGATTTATTACTAAATAAATTAACCAATTATATAATTAATTGCCACTTTAAGTTTTTGTGTTTTTGTTTTGTTTGTCTTTTAAAGATATTTTAATTAATTTTCTAACAGAGTGAGGATAGGAGAGGAAGAGAGAGAGAGAAACATCAATGTGAGAATGGAATATTGATTGGCTGCCTCCTGCTCGCCCCCTACCTGGAAAGAGCCTGACCAGAAATCGAACTGGCAACCTTTCACTGCGTAGGGCAACCAACATCCAACCAACTAAGCCTCACCAGCCAGGGCTCAGGCTTTATTTTAAAAATATATATATATTTTAAAGATTATTTTGTCTTGTGGAAACATGTATTTATTTGGGACACCACTGATTATATAACGCCTCAATTACACTGTTACAGAAGAAGCTGCCCACTGGGGTGCACGGAGGCCCATCCTTTCCCTGGAAATGGATAAGAACTGTTACATACTTCAAGCAGATTCCAATAAGTAGGGATTAAAATAGCCTTGTGTTTTCCACCCACTTCTTCAACAAATCAATGAGACTATTTGTTACATAAAAGGTTTGACTTTACCCAGCATCTCCTCAAAATAATGCTGACTGTAAAGTAAAATAAAATAAAAAGAAGACACACACACCCACACACACACACACACACACACACACACAGACACGGAGTACAGCTATCTTTTAGGACTCATCCCAAACTTATTCCTTAGTGCAGCCTTTCCTTCCTTCCCCACTTAGGCCTCTCTTCTCTCTGTACCTAGAGAGCACTTTACCACACACACTTGATTCAGGGCATGCTTGCTGACGCTTTATGGAGATGGCTCCCTGACATCATTTTTTTTTTTGCAATTGCCCCTGGGTTCTTTCAAAACCCCCAAAATCAGAGCACTCTGATGCCTGGCATGTCTTAGATTACCACTCATATAATTATTGATTATACTCCCAGCTACACTGAATTTACGATGCCCTGTCATAAAGGCAAAAGGTTTTCACCATTCCCGAATTACTTGACTATATCCACACTTTGATTCCTTAACCAGTTCTAATGTGGCTGGAACTGATATAAAGTTTGCATTTTAATATCATGCCTAATATTTTTCCCTTTGTTTCTTTGTGTAAGGTCCAACGTCAGCATTATTGTAGTCAGGTATCATGGATCAAAACTGCCTACCCAAGTACAAAATTACTGTCAGAAAGAGAGTTCATCACAGAGTCAACAACCTGTATTGCAGAATAAAGAGAGCTTTTTTATATGCGGAGCATTAATCCCTGCTGGCCTAGAATTGGAAGTTCAGTTTGATGCATTAACCCATGTTGTGTAAGAGCATATGAATATACTCAGCCGGAGGAAAAATAAATATTAACTAAGAAAAACATTTAAAAGACAAATAGATTAGCCCTGTGAGCAGCCGTGTGCAATTAAAGCACTTACATTTCACATTAATATTGTGTTTATGTATTTATCTTCTACTTGAGGGCAAGGACTATGTATATACTTTCTCTATAGTCTCTTCAACTTCACTCAGGGCCAGAATGGTACTTGACACATAATATGAAAGGCAATCAGTACTTATTGAGTGTGTGCATACTCTACTGATCAGATCAGTCTCATGTGTCCTCATGGGATAGCCATACCATGAATAAAACTCACAGGTAGAAATTTTAAATTAGCCTGACTGGCATGGCTCAGTGGTTGAGCATTGACCTGTGAAGCAGGAGGTCACAGTTCAATTCCTCGTCAGGGCACATGCCCAGGTTGTGGGCTTGATCCCCAGTGTGGAGCATGCAGGAGACAGCTGATCAATGTTTCTCTCTCATCATTGATGTTTCTATCTCTCTCTCCCTCCCCCTTCCTCTCTAAAATCAATAAAAATATTTTTAAAAATAAAAAAATTAAATTAAAGTAGTAAAAAATTTTAGACTTTATATCATTGTGGTGATATACACATATAGAATAAAATAATAATTTATTATAATTTCATTCTACAATCTATAGTGTTCTAGGCCAAATCAAAGACTTAGGAAAATTTTTGTTAAAAAGTAGAAGAGATTCAAAACTAAAACATATGATATTTGGTGAGTAAAAGAAAAGTTAAAACACATCATACAATTAAAAGCTACATAAAAAAATGTAAATTCTAGGGTCCATAAACAAAGACAGGCAGTAATCAACCTTGAGTCTTCACATCATTTTATCAATTAAGGCAGTTGCTGTTGTTATGAAGTTGTTTGTATCTATATTTATTTCCATTCCTGCTAGCTTCTATAGGAAAATAATTACAGGATGCAGAGTAGATGTATAAAAATGTTAATGAAATGAACGACCAAATGCATGAATGCATGAATGAAAGAATGTGTGAATGGATGAATATGTGCCAGTGAAATGTAGAAGGATATCTTCTGGATGAGTGCAATCCAGCCATTAGGGCCTTACCAACTGCAGCAGCCAGGGTGACATATCAGAAATAGCAGTTCTTAGATGCTAGCAAGGAGTGTGAATTTAAATTTTATATATTATATAATGAAAAGTCAGAAAACAAAACAATGGCTTAATGAACTGCTAAAGTGATTTTTTTTTTATCAATGTATCATTTTTGCTTCCTTCCCCCCACCCTCGCACCTTTGAGAATTTTCCCTCATTGTTCTTCCATTGCATGAGGTGATGCATAGCAGGCCTATGACTCTTGGAAAGAGGCGAAGGTTTTTAATTAGTTTGAATCTGTGACAAACAGAAAGAGAGATCTGAAAGACAACCAACTCTTCAGAGATAAGCAGTTGAAGGAATTTGACCTTAAATGACAAAAAGGTTAGCATATTTTGCCAGATAGTTTCCATACATAGTGCTAAAACTCAGTATTTTGAAATACAGAAAGTATGTGTAATAAAGAAACAGTTTAGTACTTTATATATCAATTTCTTTATCTCTTTCTGCAAGGTAACCTTTTAAAATTATAAGCCTTCAATATTTTATAGTCTTGGTTATTTTCTAACAGATTTAAAGAAAGGGGACAATTGAATGGTTTTATGTTTGAATCAGCCTAACAATAATTATTTTTAAGTCCAAGGAAAAGTAGTAGGAAAAGGTAAGTTCGTGTAATGAGGGTATTGCAGGAAGTTATTGACTGGTACCTGGGAGCCCTGTGTAGCAATGAGAAGGTCAAAGTTGCAGCTGGAATGCCACACCAGGAAGAGGATTTGCTCAATATATATGCAAGAGTCCTATAGAATGAAGACTGACACTGAAATTAAAGTAATTTTCCTCATTTTAGTTCTCTAAGTTCAGCTCTCCAACATTTACCATATGTCATACATCACTCAAATGGTCAAATATTTAAACTCATGCCTTAGAAAGTTATGCCATTCAATATCACAGGCTGACACCTCCAACTGTTTAATAATTAGGTTGAAAGAAGTACAGAGATAGGTTCCTAGAAGTGAAAATTGGATGACTTCTAAAATTTGATACTAAAATATCACCCAATAAGTATAAAATAGAATTTAAATTTTTTTAGAATAAAAATAATATGATTCTGAAAGCATAAATTCTAAGAAAATGACAGTAAAATAAAGAAAATAACATAAACAATGAGCAAGTTACAAAGGCTTATTTTTTACTGTATTTATATGTATTGACATGTACTACATTATTTCATTAAATATTTTAGATATAGAAAAGACTTAAAATTATATATATATATATATGAGGCAATACGCAAATTAGCCGGGATGCCATAACAGTCATGACGGGCTCAGGAAGAGGGGGTGGGGGAGGCCCAGAGTAGAGACACAACACACAGAGGGGCTGGTCCCCAGCCCCAGTGGCCACAGCGCTGGGCTGCTGGGGCCGGAGCGGAGACACAACACACAGGGGGTCCTGCCCCTATTCCCAGGGGTTGCGGCGCTCCAGCAGTCCCACCTCTGCATGGAAGCTGCAGAGGAAACACCTTTTCTGACCGCTCATTGGCTAAGCTCCCTGTATGCCACTCGCAGTGTTCTTGGTAACTTGGGTAATAAGAATCCAAGAAGGTGATCTAGGGTTTTTGCACCTCACTCCTGGAGGAAAAAATTAAGGTTCACTGCTGGAGGGGTTAAGAAATGGCATATCCTTCCCTAGCTGGTTTGGCTCAGTGGATAGAGCCTCAGCCTGCAGACCACAGGGTCCGGGTTGATTCTGATCAAGGGCATGTACCTAGGTTGCAGGCTCTTCCCTGGTTGGGAACCAGGTCAGGGCTCAGGCAGGAGGCAACCAATCAAAGTGTGCCTCTCACATTGATGTTTTTCTCTGTCTTCCCCTCTCTCTTCCATGCTTTCTAAAAGTCAATGGAAAAAATCCTCAGGTGAGGATAAAAAAAAAGAAAGAAAGAAATGTCATATCCTATGAAAGAGACATCTTGAAAATGCCGAAAGAAAGTTGTCATTTTTTTGTGGTGAAGGGACTGGAGTCCTTGTTGATGAAAACACCTTGGTGGCTGTGGCGGCTGGCAGTGGCAGCAGCAGCGAAGTGATGGGGGTGGCACCTTCCCCTGATCAGCTGGTCGCCTCCCACAGATGGAGGCCAGACTGAGGCTTAGGCACGCTCCCCAAGGCCGTCAGTAGGACATTCCTGAGGGCTCCTGGACTGTGAGAGGGGGTAGGCTGGGCTGAGGGACCGCCCCCCCAGAGCACAAATTTCATGCATCGGGCCTCTAGTCCTATATAATAAAGAGGTGATATGCAAATTATCTCTCACACCGTCACACCATCACAAGATGGCTGCGCCCACAGTGGATGCGGGGTTCTTGTAATGAGATGTAATGAGCAATCATCAGGAACCTGAGGCTGCATGGCGCCGGGGTGGGGGACCTGAGGCTTCACGGGGGACCTCAGGTCGCGCACCCCACCCAGCAGGGCTTGACGAGGGACCTCAGGCCATGTCCCCCACCCAGAGGGACTTGATAGGGGACCTTAGGCCACCACCCCCACCCAGTGTGGCTTGACAGAGGACTTGAGGCCACAACCCTGCCCAGTGTGGCTTGACAGGGGACCTGAGGCCATGCCCCCCGATGGGGATGGGGCTGGCCATGTCTGGATCTTGCCCAATGGGGGTGGGGCTGGCTGGGTTCTGGGTCTTTCATGATTTTGAGGTGCACGCGGGTGGCCAGGACTTGACTCTGGATCCCATTGCGTGTCCCAGACTCTGACAGGAGGAAGATTTTCATATGCATTTTACTGATTTTCTTTCATCTCTGACATATCTATTACAGAGAAAGGGAAAATAGCAATATTAAAACATTTCCTCTAATTAATTTCCTTTTAATGTGTATGAATTTCGTGCACTGGGGCACTAGTTATATAATACTAGCTTAAGAGCTAAGACATTTCTAGTTCTGTAATCACACTCCTGCCTCCACAAAGAAAATTACTATCCTGCGTTTGATATTAATTATTCCCATGCATGAATTTATGCTTTTATATATGTGTGATACATATGTATAATGTCTACCTATATAATACTGTTTTGACATATTTAAACATAAATATATCCTGCTGCATGCATCCTTCTGCATATAGTTTTTTTTATTCAGTCTTTTATTTGTAAAATTTATCAATGCTAATACCAAAAAAATTTACTTCATACATTTTCACTGTTATGTATGAATATACTACAATTTGCTTACATAGCTAGAGAGGGACACAGTTGTTTCATTTGTTCCTATTATAAACTACAGTGTTAAGAACATTCTTGCACACACCTCTTTGTGCATTTGTGGACAAGTCTCTCTAGGGTACGCAACTAGTAGACTTGCTGGGTTATAGAATATGAACATCTTGAGCTGTATAGCTATCATCTATAGCATTGTCCCAATTTTCCAGAAAGCATTAGTGTTTCTGTGGTATCCTCAGCATTCCATTTAGTAGGTCTTTATGTATTTCAGAAAACCTTTAGAGGTTTTCATTCTTCTTTGCCTCAGAGCCTCTCCCAAACATGACACATGACAAGTAATAACATTATGCTTCAAAAACTGAACATCACTCCCCAGAGTCAAGAAACACCAAATAATTTTCCTATCCCTCACCCATAAAATGCTCAGAGGCAAAAGGAACAAGATTCCTAAACAACAAGCACAATATATAAACTATCAAAATAGCTATTGGGCAATTATTTGCTAAGTGCAGTATAGGTATCTACTGTGCATTATCTTAGCCAGTCCATAGGGTAAGGCTGGCAACATAGGTGTTATTGTCCTTATTTTGTCTGAGAAAACAATCAGAAGTCAAATTAGAAGTTCAGTTACTTGCCTAAAGTAACATACCTAGTAAATGACAGTCAACATTCAACTAAATTAGTCATGTTCCAAAGGCAGGGCATTTTCTACTGTACCCTATCAGCAGGCTGCAGGACAGAACCCAAAGCATGCAGTACAACAATCTATTAAGCACTGTGAAGAGCCAATACCTTTAATTCATTTCACTTACTTAGGGACTATTGTTCACACATATGGGATTTTTCCAACTGCCTGTTGTTGCTTTATTTTTGGTAGTAAAATTTGTACTCCTCGGGACTTTCAGAAGAGGAAGAAAGGGGAATAATGAAATGAAATAACTCAGTAAAATAAAACCCTCAGTTGTAATAAATAGTCACAGCATCGCTAAAAGCTGTAGCATTGAGTTCATGATTAGTTAAAATAAACATGGGTCGTGATCTGTGGATCTAACTTATTTAAAACATTCCTCTCTCACATTTATTTAGATGACTCACCTGCTCATTCAGCACCTTAAACCTTACTTCATGTTAAAAGGAAAAATAATTCTGAGGCCCTAAAGAAGAAGTAATCTAACAGGATGAAAGTCATTCTCCTGCAAACTCTATTCAGCCAGACGGCATCAGTCTGACAATAATAATTTTAAGAAATGGGTGGACAAATGACTATGGGCAAAGAGTGTGAAAGGGACTTCTTAAGAACATGTAGAGGCAACATCAAGTACAGTACAGGAGATGCTGCCTTCTGAGAAGTGACAGCGGTAGGAAATTAGATAATCAGAGAATTTTTAATATAAAGTTTAATTTATATTAATTGTAATAGAAAATTAATAGCAAGAGAGTATAAAGGCAAAAACCTGAATAGTTTGAAAAAAGGATGAAAAAAATGTATATTCTCATTTTGTGGGTGCAAAAGAGATGGCCACTTGGTGACAGGAGCAGCACTCTCAAAGTTAGGTTTTTCAATATAATGGATAAAATATAATTGTTTGACATATGCCTGGCTCCCTACTCTGTTAACAAAGTAAGAATCAATAGGGCTCAGAACTGTATTAATGTAAAATGACTTTTAGGGTGGAAAACAGAAAATTCAAAAGATGTGAAATTAACTATATTTATTTATTTTTAATAAACATATATTTTTATTGATTTCAGAGAGGAAGGGAGAGGGAGAGAGAGCTAGAAACACCAATGATGAAAGAGAATCATTGACTGGCTGCCTCCTGCATGCCCCACACTGGGGATCGAGCCCGCAACCCAGGCATGTGCCCCAACTGGAATCAAACTGCGACCTACTGGTTCATAGGTCAATGCTCCACTGAGTCACACCATTTTTAAACATATTAAGTTTCTATTTTAATGTTTGTTTGTTTATTTGTGTTTTATTTTGGCACTGTATCATGTGGAAAACTAGGATCAATGGATCTGGCTTACAGGGGGATATATTTTGGTCCAGTGCCATACCCTCAACAAAATGTTAATAGACAAAGGTCTTAAAGATCATGGATGCTTCCAAATATCCTGCGGGGGTGGGGAAGGGTGAAACACAGCAGAAACGTTCACTTGGTCAGGTACTTCACCCACAGGCAACTACACACCACGATACTTCAAAGAGCTTTAGAGTTCAATGGACGGGGCTATGTTCAGCTCAATCTCCTTCTATGTGACTTTGGGTAAATTATTTAACCTTTTTATACCTCATATTTCTCATCTGTAAAATGAGGATAATAAAAGCATCTACCTAGTAGATTCATGGTAAGGATTAAAGCTTTTATAAAAACTGCCTGCCACATAAGAAATAATATGTTTTTGGAACAATGATAATATTGATAATTATTATATTATAAATCATAATTAAAGTAATAATATTCATAATGATGATGACTAAATAGTAGTTGGGGAAAATGGCAGAAGTCCTCTTTCTCATTCCATGGATTAATGATGCAAACTAAATTTTAATCACTTTTCTACTCATTACCAAACATTTACCAATAGATATACTGCATGGGCACTGAACTGAGAAGTTTCTCTGAAGGATCCCTTGTGGGCTGAATTTTACTATCTCATTAGTAACCATTACACCTGAAAATTCTCTTCTAGTGTTTATGCTCATTTTTTATTGGGTTTCTCTAATGGTAACACATTTACAAATAATACCTAGAACAGTGAAAAGGTAGGGTTGGAAGCATAACTATAAATATGACTCTGTTACAAGGTCTTAATGTGTAATTGTGTTAGACATTTTTACATGTCAAGAAAAAGTTTTTGTTGTGTTGTGTTTTGTTTTTTTTTTTTTTTAATGAGAAAATACTGTATTAAAATGTAAAATAAACTTTTAAAAAGCAAAAAAAAAAAAAAGAAAGAAAAAGAATGTCCGATGTTCTTTTCATTCTTTCTTCATCTTAATAAATCTAAATAATAAATTATCAACACATACTGTTATGGACTGAACATTTATGTTTCTCCCCAAAATTCCTATATTGAAGCCCTAACACCCAAACATGATGGCTGAGGAAAGGAATTCCTTTTAGATGAAGTGGTAAGTGTAAAGCCCCTCCCACCCCCATGGAATTAGTGCCTTAAGAAAAGAAAAAGGAAAGTGCCACCTAGTCTGTGGCATTTTGTGACAGAGCCAGAGCTGACAAAGATACAGTTCAGAGTAGAACTATAATTCAGTAAAATTCAGTTATCTAATCAATGTACAGGTGACCCATGAACGGCTCGCGTTTCAAATGCACTGGTCCACTTGTAAGTACATTTTTTTTTCAATAAATAGACAGCCAGACCAAGGCGGAACACCGGTCGCTGTCATCGGGGTGAGCCTCTGGTGGTTACTGGATTCTTTGCTCCCGCGTGCCACTCTCCTGCCAGGCGCTCACACCTGCTGCCAGCACCAGCCCCGTTCACACCACAGCCGGTGCTGGAGCTGCCACTTGCACCTGCTGCTGGTGCCCAGGGCTGGTCCCAATCACTCAGCACCATCAGCCGGTGGGAGTGGTGGCTGCTGGCCCAATCGCCCCTGAGGGCTTCTCCACCTCTCCCTGCTCCTGAGGGGCAATGGGGGAGCAGCTGCAGCTCACATCTGCTGACAATGCTAGCCCTGTTTGCACTCACTGCTGGCACCGTCCCCAATTGTTCCACGCTGGCACCGTCCCCAATTGTTCCACGCTGTCAGTAGGTATGAGCGGGGCAGGCACTGTCAGCACGTGGGAGCAATGGTGGCAGGAATAGGCCTGCCGGCAGACTGGATACAGGGGGCTGTGGTGGGAGGGGCCAGGTGGGGGCACGGAGGATGGGCCAAGCAACCAAACAACAGATCAATCGACCAGCCAATCTCCCACGGTCCCTCCCCCTGCCAGCCTGCCTCCCCTATAGGCCCCAATCAGGGCGTTGGCTGGCCAACCTCCTGGGGTCCCTCCCCCCAGCCAGCAGGTCCCGTGATAGGCCTAAATCCCTGACCAGGCCAAGGGACCCCACCTGTGCACGAATTCATGCACCGAGCCTCTAGTTTTATATAAGGAACTGGTGCATCATGGATTTGAGTCTTTGGGAGGGTGGAAGGGGAACCAATCACTTGTGGGTACTGAGGGACAACTGTACTTATATTAAATGTTATATACAGAGATTTTCCTATGGGGTAGGGGTTGGCATCCCTAGCGCCCTACATTGTTCAAGAGTCAATTTTATTCTAATATATTCAGTGCATGTTAGCTATAGGCTGGTCATTTACATTTTGTAGGTTACATTTACCTTTTCCTAATTACTCCATCAGTACCACAAACAAACACTTATGGCCTACTAACTGAGCCTCAAAGGACTGTTCTAAACAATCAACACAATTGTAGAAATTAAAATGTGCTTATAATCTGAGTTACTGCTGTCAGTGAATGTGTTTGAATGCAAACAAAAATCTATGCATACCCATGCTGTGTCAACATACTGATTGTCAAAAATAGTTTTACAAGGCTCAGCCTCTATCAAGCTAAAATAGCTGATAAAGTATTCTAAATGCAACAAAATAAACCTATATATATATATATGTGTGTAATGCCAGCAAGTCACTCAAAATTGTATAACAGACAATAGCTAAGATTGTTCTCCCTCAAAGTACACCATGCCTATATATAGAACATACAAATAGCTACAAAGTTTTACAAGCATCTAAGGGTTTCCAGGCCACCAGGAGCACTATACAGTTATTCATGATACAAAAGAAGGTAATAAGCAAGTATTTTGAATTTCTAAGAAGAACCTGTGAATTACTTTGGGATATTGATTTCATCATGGAAACCACATTAATGTGAGATGTTTCTTGAATAAGTTATATTGAATAGTGGTCTTAGCATTGATAAAGAGCACTCTAATAGTCATCATATCTATCTACCTACCTCTCCCTCATTCTCTTTATAGATAGATAGATATAGATATACTAGAGGCCCAGTGCACAAATTCGTGCATGGGTGGGGTCCGGCTGCCCGGCCCCAATCGGGGTGGATTGAGGCTGGGCCTGTTGGGAGGAGGAGATGGTGGGAGGTTGTCTGGCCAGCCTGTCCTGATTGGGGCTCAATCAGGGCCGGGCCTGCTGGAAGGAGGGGCTGTGGGCAATGGCCGGTGGGCCCTGCTCCCGATTGGGGTTGGGGGCTGATTGGGGGCAGGGACGGCCATGGGGAGGGGCTGTGAGCAGTGGGCCAGCTGTCCCTGCCCCCAAAAGGGGTGGGGGTGCTGATTGTGGGCCAGTGGCCTGGGGGAGGGGCTGCAGGAGGTTGGCCAGCCAGCCCCACTCCCTATTGGGGTGGGGGGGCGATCAGGGGCATGCCAGCCAGAGGAGGGGCTGTGGGCCAATCAGGGTGGTGGGGGCCCATAGGGGGCAGGGCCAGCTTGGGTTAGGGGCTGAGCAGGTTGGCCAGCCAACCCCACTTCCTATTGGGGTTGGGGGGGTGATGAGGGGCGGGGCCAGGCACGGTGAGGGCCTCTGGAACTATCGTAGTGGGGTAGGCCAATCGGGAGCGGGGCTGGCCGGGGGGAAGGGGAGGGGGGTGGGAGGCTGTAGTTGGGGAATTTGGCTGTCTGGCCCCACCCTTGATTGGGGTGGGAGAGTCTGATCAGGGGCAGCCAGCTCGGGGGAGTGGCTGTGGGAGTTTGGCCAGCTGGCCACACCCCCTGATCATGCAGGTTTGCTGGCCACATTGGGCATCATAGCGACGGGTTGTTCTGGTTGTTCTGGCATCCTTGTCACTGGCTTTTTATATATATAGATAGATCACTCTTTCTTTATATCTATATGTATAAATGTATATATATAATCTCTACATATAAATCTATTTTATATATGTATTCATATATAATCTTTATTTATATATATAATCCCTATTTATATATAATCTACACTAATAAAAGAGAAATATGCAAATTGACCATATCACCATGATGCCCACCAGCCAATCAGGATGAGTATGCAATTTAACCTGATAAAGATGGTGGCGGCCCCGCCCCCCACCCGCTTGGGGCCTCTGGGCAGCACGCATGCAGGAGTAGAGTGGCAGAGTGGGGCAGGACTCCTTCTATGAGGGGGAGGGCGGGGGGGCGGAGGGAGCTACAGGAGCGACGCTCTGGCCGGAGTGAAGATGAAGGCAGTAGCCAGAGTGAAGGCCTGGGTCTCAGGTGCTGGAGGAAAGCCTGGGTCCTGGGTACCGACAGCCAAGGGAAGGAAGGCCTATCGCACGAATCTTCCTGCAATGGGCCTCTAGTCTTCATATATAATCTCCATTTATGTGATCTCTCTTTTTATACATATAAAATCTCTATTTTATATAAGTAATCTCTAATTTATATGCATTATCTCTCTATATATAAAATCTCTATAGAGATTTATATATATTTTAATCTAACAGAGGTCAGAGGTTATCACAACCCACTACATATCAGTTATTTACTTAATCATTCATCTAACACATATTCTGTCTGATATTTCCAGGACTTAGCGAGTTGCTGGAATTATAAAGACAAATAAAGGGGAATAAATGTAGAAATAGTAAATTAAACTACAAGTTGGTCATTGTATACATGGAAGTATATTTTATATGTTAGAAGTCATAAAAGCAGAAAAACTCCTATGTATCAGAGAAGGCACCCCAGGGAAAAATAAGATTAAAAGTAATAATGAAAGAGTGAGTTTAGCCTGAAGATCAAGGAGGTAGGTATTTCTGAACAAAAGAGTAGTATAGCGTTAAGGAATACCTAATAAAATTTCATAGCCCCTTTTGTTTTCAATCAATCACTTAACCAAGTGATTTAAAAGCAACTCTTAATGTCTCACAATAGGAAATCAAATCTACTATTAAATACATAATCTTCATATTCGGATAGGTATTGATGTGTCCAAATTTTCTAACCTAAGACAGCATTAGCTATCCTTATTCAAAATGGTCGTTTAAAATGGAAGCCAAGAAAACAAATTTTAAAACGGATGTATTTCACAGAATTGGTTCTCATATGGCTTATAAATTTAAAGCAGTGTTTCTCCAAGTATAATCCCTGGGCCAGCAGCATCAGTGGCTGGAACTTTTAGAAATGCAGATTATGAGGCCCCTCCTGAGACCTGCTGAATCAGATGCTATGGGGATGCAGGCTAGCACTCTGTGTTTTAACAAGCCCTCAGACCATTCTGATATACTTTAGTTTAAGAATCATTGATTTAGCGTTCATTTCAGTATTAACATGTTCATTTCTTGTAGGAGTCTCCTGGCTATCTTCAGAGAGAAAGAAAACTCAACTCTACAATAACCTGACTTGATCATTTCTACTTTGAATCAGTCTGAATTTTTTTGCACATAAATACATAATTGACCAGATTTGTTTATTTTAGATTATTTCCTCTGACATTGACTGATGATAATGGGGACCAAAAGGTACATTTGGGACAAATGAAAGAAATGATTTTTCTAGAAGTATGTGTATAGTATTTTTTCCTATTAAAATGCACTTGTAGATTAGATAAATTTAATTAAAATAACATTATAATACCTAACACTGTCACAGCACTTATGTCAAACAATGTTTCAAAATCCTTTGCATACTAGTAGATTAAGTCACCCAATCCTCCTTTGAACACGAGTTTATTGTCTCAAGCAATGGAAGCAGGGTATTGTCAAATGACTTGTCTATAGCAGCAATGAGAGCTGGGAACTGATATAACTAGGGTATAAAGGCCTACTTACTCTAAAGATCCTTTCTATAAGTAGGTTTTCATTAGAGTCCTCTCCACATGTAGATTTGAATTACAGTCTTCTCCATGAGTAGGTTTGAACTATCTTATTAGTAGGCTAGAGAAGAGGTCTGAAGAGATTGATAGCAACTGAGACATTCTCATGAAAAATTAGAGATGAGATAGCTACTTTAATGTGTTGCGGGCAAAGAGATCAAACACAACCTTATGGGAGTGGGGGTGGGGGATATGTACGATGGAGATGTCAGGAAAAATAAGGTATTTAAAAAACAAACAAACAAACAAGGGAAGTGGAGCAGAAAGGGAGATGTGATTTGAATAAGATCCTTGTGTTGAGGCATGGAGGAAAGGTCCAAAGAAACAGTTCAGTTATCGTTAGAGAATACCCAAGAGAGGAAGGGAGATACTCAGGAATGAACTTTATCTACTTTATGATTAAACTTTGGCCGGCCTTTCTTTCCTACATTTTCCTCCTACATATGATTGATTGCTGTATTAATTTCCTATCGCTGCTGTAACAAGGGACCACAAAATTAGCACAAAAGGCCCTGGCCTGTGTACCTCAGTGGTTAGACCATCAGCCTGTGCACCTAAGGGTCAGAGGGTTCAATTCCAGACAAGGGCAAGTACCTGGGTTGCAGGTTTGATCCCAGGCCCCAGTCAAGGAGGATCAGGGAGCCAATCAATTGATGTGTCTCTCTCACATAGATGTTTCTTTCTCTCCCCCACCCCACCACTCCTTTCCAATCTCTCTAAAGATCAATGGAGGAAATATCCTCAGGTGAGGATTAAGAAAAACAACAACAACACACAAACACAAAAACAGCACAAATGTATTATCT
Organism: Myotis yumanensis; assembly: GCF_028538775.1. Taxonomy (NCBI): domain Eukaryota; kingdom Metazoa; phylum Chordata; class Mammalia; order Chiroptera; family Vespertilionidae; genus Myotis; species Myotis yumanensis. The sequence goes on from NW_027223753.1 coordinate 182,328,177, forward strand.
CACAGTTCTAGAGGTCAGAGTCAAAAATGGGGTTTTACTGGGCTAAAAAAAAACCAAAAAAATTAAGGTGGCCACAAGGCTGAGTTTCTTCTGCAGGGTAATGGAAAAATGCAGTTCTGTGATTTTTCTAGATTCTACAAGCTGCCTATATTTCTTGGCTTATGGCCTCCCACTGACCTTTCAAAATCAGCAGTGTGGCATCTTCAAATTCATTCCCTCTTTCTCTCTTCCTCCATCCTCCTTTCTCTCCTCTGCTTCTATCATCACATTTCATTTTCTGGCTCTTTGCCTTCTTCCTTCTCCTATAAGAACCCTGTGGTTATATATTAGGCCCACCCACAATATATATTAATCCAGAATAATCTCCTCAACTCAAAATCTTTAACTTAATCACATCTACAAAGTCCTGTTTGCCATGTAAGTTAACATATTCAAAGAGTACAGAGATTTGGGGAGGCAGTATATTCCTTTAGTAGAATCATAGCTTCTCAAATAATTCCTGATTTAAGCACAAAACTACCAGAGGGGTAAGGCTTAAAATATGTCATTTTGTAAGACTGCAGCATGGTTTAGGAACTATTAGTCAAGCTTATGCAAAGTATTTCTCTTTTATTTACTAAACCCGCATGCTGCTCTTATAACATAATAACTGATTACTATGTCTGACAAATTATTTATTAAAATGAAAAGAAATCTAAGTGTTTAATGGGGGGGGGGGGAGGTGTTTTTTTTTAAAGGTATTTTCCAAGGCAGCAGGGCAGAAAGAGTTACAGCTCTATGGACACAGAAAAATATATTTACAATTATTCTAAACATGCAGACATAAAAATCATTAGTATGAAATGCACATATTCAAGTAAGCCAGTTCTTGATGAAAACGGGCTTTATAAAAATTGTCTTTTATAACATCAAAACAGAATGTTGTCTTTTCAAAACAGTTTCCAGATGAATAGCATATCATAATGTATATTTGTTAGCACATAAATAACTGCCTGAATACAAAAAGATGGCATGCATAGATAAAATTTGAAGATATGTGATACAAACAAAGCAGATATTTTATGATTCACCGCTACATCTAATTTTGTGTATATATACACACAATACAACATCTGAATATTAAAATGGTAATTCCTATATACTGGTATTTAGAACCTGATATTAGATCACTAGTACAGATTGAGTGGGCATGTAAACAACTTATATCATTGGCTAAAAATTAGAAAAGATAATTAAACTATTGAAACTAAAGTGGAAATACAAAGGCCAACTCAATTGTTGTATATCACTTGATTAACTGTTGAAACAACAAATAGGAAGGGTAGTAAGTACTTTGGGTGAAAACTAAACAAATTTTAAAAACTTACATGCATGTAGCACAATATGGTGTGATGTGAAGAACAAAAAAATGACATGACATTAACAAAGAAAGCAGAAAATTAAAAAATTTGATGGTTAAGGTATTTGAAACTAAAGAACAAAGCAGTTAAATTGTCAGGTATTAATGGACAGTGTTAAGAAATACAAGCAAATACAAAGAATGAAGTCATTAAGAAAAAACAAGCTATCTTCAAAAGTTGAAACAGAACGTAATCATTGACTAGATTGCATGGGACAGGGATAAAGCTGATTAAATAATAACAATATGTACTAAATTGTCAATGACCTGGAGTTTAATCCGGAGAACTAAAAAAACAAAACACTGCTGTTTGGAAAACATGGCTCAAAATGAAAGGCAAAATGATGTGGACGGGTTTTCTCTGCTAGACACTGTCTCCTATCAAAGTACTAATTACGCATGCTCATTTCCTGCAGAAAAGGTCATTATTTTAGCTCTGCACACTTACATGGCACTGTATCCTATTTACCACCTAGTCAAAAGCCACAAACTTTCTTGGACTTTTTATAAATTTCATAAAAATAATTTCTATAATGTTGGGTCATAAAATTTGCACGAAAACAATAAAAAACAGGTTAGTAAGAAAATATATACATTTAAAAAATAGAATTCAGCCCTGCTTTAAAATTACCTTCATTAATTTTCAGTTGCTTAATGTCACAGTATCTTCCTAATATTGTACAAAAAAGCAAGTGGGCAAAATTTGAACAGGAGATTTAGAACTCTACTTGGTGTTCTATTTCCAAAGTTATATTATATATATATTCCCATATATATAATTGTATATGTAAACTCCCAGGTTATATTTCAATTTTTAAATATAACCTCTATAAATATACTAGAGGCCCAATGCATGAAATTCATGCAAGAGGCTCGGCCTTTGCAGCCCCGGCTTCGTCCGGAAGGTTGTCCAGAAGGTCATTCAGCTGTACAGTCTAATTAGCATATTATGCTTTTATCTACACTAATAAAAGACAAACATGAAAATTGTCCATACCTTCACTATGCCTCAAGTCATGCCCACCAGCCAATCAGAGCAACTATATGCAAATTAACCCAACCAAGATGGCGGCTGGCAGCCACAGAGCTGGAGCAAGCAGGAGGCTTTGTTGCCCCAATGATGGAGGAAGCCAAGCTTCCCGCGGCCAGCTCTGAGCTCCACTCAAAGCAACAAAGTTTAAATTATAGAAGGTAAATAAATCCCAGAATAAAAAAATGATAAAAAGGAGAGGCAGGGAGCTTCCGTCGCCGGGGGGCTTGGCCAGCCTGAAAACAGCCCTCAGCCCCTCACACACGGGCCAGGCATGCCAGTGGGGACCCCCCCACCCAAAAGGGGGTGTGGCCAGCCTGCAAACAGCCATCAGCCCCTTACCCAGGCTGGCCAGGCACCTCAGTGGGGACCCCCACCCTGAAGGGGGTGTGACCAGCTGCAAACAGCCATCAGCCCCTCAGTCAGGCTGGCCAGGCACCCCAGTGGGGACCCCCACCCTGAAGGGGGTGTGACCAGCCTGAAAACACCCATCAGCCCCTTACCCAGTCTGGCCAGGCATCCCAGCAGGACCCCACCCTGATCCGGGACACACTTCAGGGCAAACCAGCCGGCCCCCACCCATGCACCAGGCCTCTATCCTATATAATAAAAGGGTAATATGCAAACTGACCCTAACAGCAGAAGGACTGGGAATGACTGGTCACTATGACACACACTGACCACCAGGGGACAGATGCTCAATGCAGGAGCTGCCCCCTGGTGGTCAGTGCGCTCTCACAGGGGGAGCTCTGCTCAGCCACAAGCCAGGCTGAGGGCTGCCAGTACAGCGGTGGTGGTGGGAGCCTCTCCCGCCTCCTCAACAGCGCTAAGGATGTCTGACTGCAGGTTAGGCCTGCTCCCTGCTGGCAAGTGGACATCCCCTGGGGACTCCCGGACTGCCAGAGGGATGTCTGACTGCCAGCTTGGGCCCAATCCCCCAGGGAGTGGGCCTAAGCCAACAGGTGGACATCCTCCGAGGGGTCCCAGACTGCAAGAGGGCATAGGCCAGGCTGAGGGAGCCCCCACGAGTGAAAAAATTTTTGTGCACTGGTCCTCTAGTTATTATAGATTACCAGATTTTTATGAATGATCTTTAATTTTTTTTCATAGTTAAAAATTCTTGTCATTTGTATAAATTTAATAACTATCCAATTGAGCCTAAAAAATATATCATTCTTGGGATGTTTATTTTCACCATTGTTCTATTTTAATAAGCACAAGAAAATTGCTTATTACTTTTGTCACAATATAAATTTTCAATTTTCATGTTCTAATGTACTATACTGAGGACAATGTAAAAATGCAATTAGATATTCAAATAACAGCATAAATATTTATTTTTAAATAAGATGAAAATGCTGCAACAACTTAACTGTCATCCATTAAGATATGCTAACATGCAATGGCTAAAAATGTTTGAAACAACAGATGTGGTATATAAAGTTATTTAGATGGCAACGTATATGGTAGTAAGTACCTGTACTTGTTGAATGAAGTGGAGGCCTATAAAACACTGGTTAACTTAGAAGAAATATTTTAAAAATATTTGTTATGTGGATTTGTCAATCATTTGAAGCACAAAATAAATTGGTGCATTTTAATGTGCCCACATTTTATGGTACTTTAAAATGTAAAATATGTATGTGGGATGAGAGCTATATTATTGCAACTTATAAATCGAAAATTTATGTTCTAAATCGTGTTTTAAGATGACTAAGAAGAATGATTTAATAATTCCTTTTAGGAAATCATAACTACATGCAACTGGAGGTTTAGAGGTAAAAATAAATAAATGAAATGAGGAATCATTTTTAAAATATATTTGACAAGTCTGTTATTAAAGTATTGAAAATTATTCTTTCATGGGTCAAAATCAAACTTTAAAAAAATATCCATAGATTACAGTTACAGTTGTACAAGTCAACACATTCGCTGATACCATATACCACATACAACCATACACAGCATAGTCTGCTGAGAAAACAGAAAGATGGATACAACTTTCATTGATCAGTGTGTTTGCACCTAGGAGGCCTGAATGCACTGAAGAAGAAGAAAGCTAAACAGAACACTAGAGAACATAAAAATGAAGCTGTGTTACCTGTGTCGCTTTTTTTTTTTTTTTTTTTTTTTGGCTAATATATAATAAAGATCAGTAAATGGCCCAGAAAGTTAAAAACATGTGTACCAAACATAATATGGTGAGTAAATAAAGGTTAAGACAGAAATAAAATCACTCTGATTTTTTTTCTCAAACTACTAAAAGATATTATTGGAATATTATTAAAGGATGCCAGTGTGGAATGGCTATATTTGACAAAGGAATGAAAAAATAGTAGGGGACTTAAAAGCAATTTTGGCTCCTTTGCTTGAAATTTTCTAATTAGCACCACAAACAACATCAAAAAATAAATCTTAATCTAGAGCAACAAGGTTCCTAAGTAAAAACAATTGGTACCAAGTCCTTGAAAATTCAGAAAATGGTTTCCTGCCTCCTTTCCAAACATCCATGTCCTCAATGTCAGTTAAAACTCATTGCCTTAGTGCTTCAACTAAATTCTTACTCTTCTGAATTTTTCATTTCCTACAGACAATTCCAATTGCTATGTTATCATATTTATAAGTCATAGGAAACTTTGAGTCTTATTCATGTATGTTTTTCTTATTTCTACTGAAAGGTTGAATGCTTTTGAAGGGTTAGGACTTTTCAATTTCTCAAACTTTGATAGTTCTTTACAAAATACCGAGGAATGATAAAAATGTGTAATTATTATATTATTAAATTCACAAATTTACACTGTTTTTGAACAATGATATAGGACATTATGCATTGAAGAACTATATTGTTTTCACTTGGAGAATGACTGAGGGTTAACAAAATGATTACTTAAGAAAGTTGTATGTACATTTTGCTCTATCTGAAACTAATATTTTAGGATCACTGGCTGTAAAGATAGTTTGATCATCAAAGCAGTTATTGGATCTGGACTAAACTTACTATTTGAATAGTAAATTTAGTGGTCCAAATGACGAAACATTATATATATATATATATATATATAATTTTTTTTCTTTCATCAAAAACAAATTGTGGGTTGTGCTGTGGGGAAGAGGGACGGAATTGTAAACCCCGGAGCAAGGTCCTGCCTACCCGAGACCGCTGCGCTGCGGAGACCCGGGGTGAAGCGCTGTCACCATGTCTGACCAGGGGGCAAAACCTTCAACTGAGGACTTGGGGGATAAGAAGGAAAGAGAATACATTAAACTCAAAGTCATTGGACAGGATAGCAGTGAGATTCACTTCAAAGTGAAAATGACAACACATCTCAAGAAACTCAAAGAATTATACTGTCAAAGACAGGGAGTTCCAATGAATTCACTCAGGTTTCTCTTTGAAGGTCAGAGAATTGCTGATAATCACACTCCAAAAGAACTGGGAATGAAGGAAGACGATGTGATTGAAGTTTATCAGGAACAAACAGGGGGTCATTTAACGGTTTAGATATTCTTTTTATTTTATTTTATTTTCCCTCAATCCTTTTTTTATTTTTAAAAATAGTTCTTTTGTAATGTGGCGTTAAAATGGAATTGAAAACTGACACCCCCCCTCCCCCGCATCTCTTTAAAACATCTGGTAATTTGAATTCTAGTGCCCATTATTCATTATTGTTTGTTTTCATTGTGCTGGTTTTTGGTGATCAAAAGTCAGCCTCCTTCATATTGCCCTCTCCTTTTGAAATATGACGTGTGTGCACAGGAAGGCCACCTTTTTCAGGACTGTGCATTTTCAGGCTTGTGATAAATAAGGTCGACCAATGCAAGTGTTCATAATAACTTCTAATTGGCCCTGAAGTGCTAGCATGTGATTGCTTCACTCCTGGACTATGACTTTCAGTGGGAGGTGGAAGTTTTTCAGAGAACTGAACTGTGGAAAAATGACCTTTCCTCAGCTTAAAGCCACTTTTAAAAAATATATATATTTTATTGATTTTTTTACAGAGAGGAAAGGAGAAGGATAGAGTTAGAAACATCTATGAGAGAGAAACATCGATTCAGCTGCCTCCTGCACACCTACTGGGGATGTGCCCGCAAGCAAGGTACATGCCCTTAACCAGAATCGAACCTGGGACCCTTCAGTCCGCAGGCCGATGCTCTATCCACTGAGCCAAACCAGTTAGGGCTTGAAGCTACTTTTAAAATCTGAAGGTCTGGACCAAAAGAAGAGGAATATCAGGTTGGAGTCAAGATGACAGATGAGGTGAGAGTAAAGGCTAACGCCAAAGATGGCTTCACTGAAGAGAAAGCATTTTAAGAGTAAAGAAAAATCTTGTCAGAAGATCCCAGAAAAGTTTTAATTTTCATTATCAGTTAATAAAGTTATTCATGCATAAGTGTATGCAACAGAACACTGCTCTATTTTATTTTATTTGTACTTTTTGGCCTGGGATGTGGGTTTTAAATGGACATTGTCTGTACCAGCTTCATTAAAATAAACAAAATATTTGTAAAAATCCTATTAATGTTCCATTTTACTTTTATTGTATAGAAAGAAAAAATGGCCGAAACAAGATTTTCTTGCATAATACTGAAAATTATTGTTTATATATGGAACAAATAAATTTTTTCTTCAGTCCTGTAAAAAAAAATTGTGGGACATTCTTACATTGTCAATATATCTTATATTCCTATTTCTTAATCAAATCAGAGACTCGGTGTTCTTAAAAGGGAAGCCACAAATAAGGAAATATGCATGTTTGCTTATTTATTATTCCTGAAACTCACAATATTGGATTCTTTGCCAAACTTGGCATGGGTATACATTTTTGCTGAACTTGGACTAACTATAGAGAACCTATGTATAAATATGCAATAAATGGAGCCCTGGCTGGTGTGGCTCAGTTGGTTGAAGCATTGTCCCATGTACCAAAGGGTTTGTGGATGATATTTGATTCCTGGTCAGGGTGAGTGCAGGAGGCAACTAATCGATGTTTCTTTTTCACAACAATGTTTTCCTCTCTCCCTCTTTCTTCCTCTCCTCTAAAACCAATAAAAACACATCCTTAGGTGAGGACTAAAAATAATAAATAAATAAATAAATAAATAAGCAAACAAACGAGTTTTGTGGGTGTTTTGATTTTTTTTTTCAAAAAAGATACATTTGAGAGGCTTTATTAATCTCTCATTTCCCCAGCTGTATTGCAATATGATATATAATTAATTAATCCCTCAATTAGTTATATAGGACTAAAAAGTGGAGAAATGAAGTTAGTTTTACTCTTCTAAAGTCATTCAAATCACTTGGTTCTCTCAGAGTAGCTATCAAAATATTAGTCAGCCTCTCTGGTAAGATGCTAACTGGATATGCCCTTTGCCCACCAAATACAAATAATGTAATGTAATTGTTTTATCAGGCAATGTTTAATGGTATATCTCTCAGCATCTTCAAATACCACATACATGCTACCTTTGACTCAGCATATTCACAATAGTGGGAAAAGAGTGGGAATTATGGCTTCTTTATGGTGTTTTCTCATGTGGTTAAAATGATAAATTTCATGTGTCTATTTACTTAGGACCCACATAAAGAACTTTCATATTTCATTTACCATATACTGTCTTGAAATATAGTGGTCATACAAAAAGACAAATGAGGTTATAAAAATTCCTTTCTAGACATGTAGAATCACCCTATTTTTTTTTCCCTTTGCCCCAGAAAATGATAACAGTATTGATCTAAAATGAATATAAAATCTCTTTAAATGTAATTATCCAAAGGGAAATGAACATGGCACTATAAATTTCATTAACAGATTTATCTCCATTATGAAGACCCTTGAGCAGAGAAATAACTTTTATTTTCCATACATTCAGCATCTATGGTAGTGCCAGACACATAATAGGTTCTCAATAAATAAAATGAAAAAATAAAAATGCAGTAATGTAGGTGACTATCTATGAATATCATTTTTTTCAAGATCAGATGGCACAACTGTTTAGAATATCTCTAACAAAAAAATTAATAAAAAATTTAAATTAAATAAATGCGGTTATATATTTTAACTCACTTGCTTTAAAAATGTAACTATGACAATAACATCCATATTAAATAAGTTTCATATGGATATGAGAAAAATAAAACCACTAAGTAATATTTTGATATATTAGTAAAACTAGAGGCCTGATGCACAAAATTTGTGCAAGAGTAGGCCTCCTTCCCCCAGCTGCTGGGACCCAGGCTTCCCTCTGACTGCTGGCAGGCACCCGGATGAAGCCTCAGCTTCATCCGGAAGAATGGAAGGAGGTCTGGAAGGATTCCCAGTCTAATTAACATATTATGCTTTTATTATTATAGATAAGGGTAGTCAGGAGAAATAAGGACTCTAGCCCTAGCTGGTTTGGCTCAGTGGATAGAGTGTAGGCACACAGACTGAAGGGTCCTAGTTCGATTCTGGTCAAGGGCATTTACTGGGTTGCAGGCTCAATACCTGGCCCCAGTCATGGCATGTGTGAGAGGCAAGCAATTGATGTGTTTATCTCACATCAATATTTCTATCTCTCTGTCTCTCCCCCTCTCTTCCACTCTCTCTAAAAAAATAATAATAATAATGGAAAAGTATCCTCGAGGGAGGATTAACAACAACAATAACAACAACAAAATAAATAGGGACTCCAGTTCCAATCAACAACACAGTAGCTGGAGCAGAGGATTATGAATATATTTCTTAGAAAAGTGCAAGATTAAGTGAATAAATACACAGCTTCCCTTACCTCCAATGCCTCTTACTGCTACTGTAGCATTTCCAAATGTACATTTTGTCTAATATGACTAAAGTACAATTGATGTATTATATACGCAACTGCATTTGGAAGGTCATGCAAAACCACTTCTATTTGAATATTTAGAGGCTTTACTACTCACTGGTTATGACATGAGAAACCTTAACCTCTTTGGATAGCAATGTAGAACTCTACAATGAATATCATTATGATTTCCTTAATGATCTATACTACCAGGTATAGCCTCAAATTGCCTAGTCTTTTGGTTTTAGTACAAACTGCTTCTCTGCGATATATGTTTATGAGATAATAAGGAGCATACAAATTCATGTTAATAGCACCTAACTTAATTATAAATTTTGTCTTTGAAAAAATTATCAGAACATACAAGAGAAAAATTATTCTTGTATTTTTGTAGGAATTTTTATCTTTGAAAAAAGTATCATAACATATGAGAGAAGAAAAAAACAATCCTACTACGTTTTGCATATTAACTAATGATAATTGTCCTGTTTTAAACTCTCACACATTTATTATAGAAATTGAGAATATAGGGGAAAATATAAATAAGAAAGTATGTAAAATTATCTGTATTGTCACTCTCTGATGGTATCTATCATTTTTTTAAATTTCCATCCAGTCTCTCATATACATTATATTTACATACTTGAATCATACTGAATATATAATCTTACACCTTTATAGCCTTTACAATATATTTTAAACATGTACCAATAAATATGTTTTAATGGAGATATTACATTAAGTTATATGATCAATCCATAATAAATTGATAATTTCCACAATATGGACTATTAGCTTTGTTTCCAATTTGCCCCTATTATGAAAATATTCCAATGGACATACTTATACATGAATCTACATGTGAAGCCTTGCTAACTTTCTCAGAATAAATTTATAGAATAGCAGTTAAATAGTCAAAGTGTATAGGTTTACCATTGAAGTCACACATATGAAAATGGCACCTTTCATCTCTTTTCTAGGCAAACACTTCTTGTGAATGACATAATTTATCATTAAAGAGTGCAACAGAAAATCCTCTTGCAAAATCACTAATTTATTTTCATGTGCTAATGAAGAAACATAGAAAATTAACCAAAACTAGTATAATTTTCCAGTTATTATTCTGTTGTTTATTTATTTATTTTTGGTTCAAGAGGAGAAGAGAAATACAGGTTGAGAAAGGGACTTAATTTCAAGTTACATTACATAACAAAATTGCCCAGCAGCTACTTAGGGAAAACAGAGCAATACAATATGAAACCTAAATGGAGTTAAGTGAAATCCAACCAGGTTGTAAAAAGTTAAACATAAGGGAATAAAATGTGTAGAACTCACTCATATCAAGGAAATGCTTTGAAATATTCCCAACCAGAGAGTTGAAAACGATGCTACACTGTGTGAACCACCACCTGCAACTGCAAGCTGCATCCAGTAAGTTAACAAATATGTGTCTCCAGGTATCTATCCCTATGCAACATGCAACAAATCAATGGAATAGCCCTCATCCAACAAAATAGCTATCATCAAAGTCTGGTTGAACCTATAGAATGATATACTCTGGGATATTTCCAAACTGGTAGTACAGAAAATGACAGGGAATACATCACAGACAGGATGCAAAAAGCAATAAAGAACAAATAAAAAGACATAAAAACCCAGAATTGGAAGAAAATACTTACAAAATGAGAATATCACATTGAACTGAAAGCAATAAAACTTTTCAGCCATGTTCCCAGAGTCTTACAAAATCATTAGGCATGATACTGCCATCAACAGTAGCAATAACATATATAAATGACAAGAGATGATAGGTGGATTAACTTATTTGGTTCTTACAATCACCCTTTCAGCTATGCAGCCATGAACTTCTAGGGCTGTTCTACTTAAAATACTGAAATTTACAGAAACTAAATTACCTGGCCATGGTGACAGCTAGCAAAAAGCAGAACTAGAATTTGAACCCAGCTGTTTTAACAACAGAAATAATGCTCTCCTATGCCAATTTCCAAAACAACAAAAATATAGATACATATACTTTAAAAGTAATAAGAAAATTGGCAAAATCACTAAAATCTGTATAGTTGAGCCAAGCATTTGGAGAAAGCATGTGAATATGCATACTATTTTTTTATGGACTTCAATAAAACTGAAGATTTCTGTCAAAATGCCAAGAGGAGACCCTGTTTTAGATTCAAATTTCTGTAACTGAGATTAAAATCTTTGCACTATTCTTAAGAACAAACACAATCTTTGCTCTTTCCTGTGTACATTCATGAATCATTGACTTTCCTTCCCCAGTGTGTGAGCAGCTGCTACTCTGGTACTCATACAAGGCTTGAACAAACCAAAAGATGCAAAAAAGGAATGAAAACAAACTATGTAACTCTACCATGAGTGAAAATAGATGGATTAAAAAAATTACAATATAATAGGAAGTGAAAAAAAATATCAGTACCATGGACCAATGGGTCTTTATATTCCAGTCAAGTGTGGATAGCTGTTACGGTAATAAGCAAATAAAAAATGCACACTCTTGCATCTCCCCTGCTCTCACTACATAGTTGAACATTGTTATGCACTCAGCCTTATCCTGTCTCTCCTCCATCCTCATATTTATTTATTATAGTTTGGCTATACCAATTTCAGTTCATGCTAAATTTGCCTAATTAAGCTAACTAAAAGTCTTAACATACCCACCCCCTCTTCCAATGAAAGAGAATATCACACAGAAAGAAACCACCAAGAAAAATAACCAGCAACTACATTTGCAAACAAGTACAGAAAGTCCTCAAGGTTGTAGATAAGTTCTTCAACTTGAAGCAAAAAGATCTAAAGCAAAACTAATTTTATCATCGGCTAATTGATATAAATAAGAGTTAAGTCCCTAAGGCATCTAGTCATGTTATAATAAAACTAGAGGACCCGTGCACGAAATTTGTGAATGGGGGTTGGGGCTCTCAGCCCGGCCTGCACCCTCTCCAATCTGGGACATCCCTCTCGCAATCCAGGACTGCTGGCTCCTAACCACTCACTTGCCTGCCTGCCTGATCACCCCTAACCACTCTGCCTGCCTGCCTGATCGCCCCTAACTGCTCTCCCTTGCTGGTCTGATCGTCCCTAACTGCCTATGCCTCGGCCTCTGCCAGAAGGATGTCCGGAAGGATGTCCAGAAGGATGTCCAGAAGATGTCTGGTCTAATTAGCATATTACCCTTTTATTAGTATAGATGACCTTGAATGAAATGATGTTATTTGAGAAACTGTTCTACTTTGTAACTTTACACATAAATGTCTCAAAATAATGTGCCATTCATCATTTTAAAAGAGTATAGAAGTTTTTTTTCAGTAAGTTCAGGTAATCTGGAGGTAAAAGAGCATACATTCTGAACTTCTTTCTCTGCATGATTAGGTAAACGTTTAAAGTAGAAAACTAGTCAATGTTTTTCAATCATTCAAACCTGTCCTGCTATATCCTCTAGTCGTAATATCAGTTTCATTTCTTATGCACCTTAACCATAACACAAGATTTACCAACTTCTTTGAACTAAGTAAACAGAGTAGTTCACTTCAGATACTTTTCAGAACAATATAGTATGTCATGATGCTTATATTATAGAGGTTACTTGCAATAGATATCTATTCTCAAGCCCTGAGAATAGAAAGATATGGTCAGTTCCCAGCTACATAATTTCATCTAGACTGTATTCAAATGTAGACACAATTTGCATCCTTGAAGAGTGAGATCTTATATATTTATATGGTCAGAAACTATTTATAACAAATTATTTTTAATTTAAAATATTTAAATATAGTTATGTCAGCTTGCCTAAAAAAAGACGGCAAAAGCAAATATACAAGTGAATATGAACAAATAATTTCAAGATATACCTCTCTTATACCTTTAACTTGACAACACTTTCTTTAAAAAATGAAATCAAATCAAGCTATTTGAATATCATGGAATATTCACTTTCCTCTTGAGTGCTGGTTCCTGGCAAGAACCACTTAGAGAGTTTGCAAACAGCATGAGGATGTAGTGCAACTTTTGGCTCATATTATGAACTCAAGAGGCACAAATAATTTGAATTAGCTGTGTAAGAGAAAGAGAGGTAGTCAATCAAAGCCGAAGGAAATAGCAACCTGGGTATTCCATCATAAACATAGGAAAATGGTCTCCCCATACTTCCACCGCCCATTTACATGATGATGTCATATCAATCTGCAGTTTACATTCTTTGGGGCATCTATGCAGACCCCAAAGCTCAGTGCAGTGTACATTTTCAATATGCTGGGGTGGAAGGAGGGAGCACAATACATTATGGATAAATGAAATGTGGTCTCATAAGATAAAGAAAGGTCAGGTCATTTAATTTAGGGAATATAAAATATGGTGCCAATCCTTGGTGAAGGAATAAGGAAAAAGGGAAATTGGTAGCATTTTGCGGAAACCTCAGTTTACACTTTTTGCCAAATCTGTTTGACTATTAGGACCTTATAATCAATAATAAAATTAAATGATCATAGACAATACTAACCATTTGGTTAATGTTTATAATTGATTTTCTATGCTGTTTGTTTCTTTTTGTGTGAGAAATATTGCATATATTTTACTCTTGGTTAATTAATCAATTAATTAATTTTTTAAAAGAACTTGATTTATTTGGCTTTTGTATGTTTATGAACACTTAAGAAAATGGAGGAAATATTGTCATGGGTTTATGAAATCTTTTATAATCAATTGAATTTCCAAAGTGCATGCATGTACTAATTTACACTGCAATTGCTAGTTAAGCTTTCCACATTTACAATGTTTGACTAAACTACTTTAACACCAAGGATAAGGAAAAACATCAATTATTCCATAACAGAGAAGCATGGGATGGGACTACTCAAAAACAATTTTTATATTTCTTTGTTTTTTAATGCACTGAAAAAGAACTAAAAATAGCAAATATAAAAAGGACAAACATATATTTGAATTGAACAATGCAAAGCCTAACAACAAAATGTAACAATAAAAGTTTATATATGGCCTTAGCCAGTTTTGCTCCGTGGATAGAGCATTGGCCTGAAGACTGAAGGGTCCCAGGTTCTAGTCCAGTCAAGGGCACATACCCAGGATGTGGACTTGATCCCCAATAGGGAGCATGCAGGAAGCAGCCAATCAATGATTCCCTCTCATCACTGATGTTTCTATCTCTCTCTCCCTCTCCCTTCCTCTCTGAAATCAATAGAAATATATATATTTTTAAAAGTTTATATATGCCAAAAATTAAGTATTTTATATATGAAAGAGTAAAATCATTAATAATTGAATAACAACACAAAACATGCTTTTATCTTTTAGATGAAAAATACACAGTTTTTATATGGCCACAGAAAAATTAGAATCATGACTGGTTTTTAATAGTTTCTAAGGAAACTCTTTATTAAATGTTTATTAACATTTAAATAATATTATTTTTAAATTGAGTTCAGTGTGTATCACCTCATCTCTAACCTTATCCCAGTATTAACTTCATGCCAATACTAATTCAGTTCTTAAATAAGGAACTTTAAGACGTAATCCAGCCCTGGCTGGGTAGCTCAGTTAGTTAGAGAATGGTCCCAGTACACCAAGGTTGTGGGTTCGATCCCCGGGTCAGGGCCCATGCAAGAATCAAAACCAATGAACACATAAATAAGTACAAGAACAAACTGATGTTTCTCTCTGCCAACATCTGATCCAGCAGTGCTGAAGCCTGGCTGCCGTGTAGAATCACTTGGAGATCAAGTTAAATGCTGATGCTTAGTCCCCCACATCAGCAAATTACATCAGAATCTCTGGTGATGGGCTCAGAATCAGTATCTATACTAATAAAAGGGTAATATGATAATTAGACCAGGTCAACCAGACATCTTCCGGTCCTCCTTCCGGACAAAGCCATGGTGACGGGGGCCAAGGCAGAGGCAGTTATGTGCAATCAGGCCGGCAGGGGAGGGCAGTTAGGGGCAATTAGGCAGGCAGGCAGAGGGGTTGGGGCAATCAAGCAGGCAGGCAGGTGAGTGGTTAGGAGCCAGCAGTCCCAGATTGCAAGAAGGACGTCCGACTGCCAGTTTAGGCCCGATCAAACCGGCAGTCGGACATACCCCCAGGGGTCCCGGATTGGAGAGGGTGCAGTCTGGACTGAGGGACCTTCCCCCCATGCAAGAATTTTATGCACAGGGCCTCTAGTTTTAAAATAGCTCCCCAGGTGAAGATAACGGGTTGAGAACAGTGATGTAATATCAAACATTCATTTTCCAGAAGAGAAAACACACATAAAGAAACATATAGTTCCTTGAAGTAAGTGATTAAGAAGCCGTATCAGGTTGCTTACCCAGGGTTTTCTGATTCCAGACACACTGTTACGTGTGGAACCTGCCTTTACTCATTCTCACTGCACCTTGACACTCTCAATTCTAATTATTGACTTTCATGAAGCCAATATAGCATCTCCATTTCTACTTCACTTATTATTCCTCTGAGATGTTTTGAAAATAAAACAACTCTCTCCATATTTTGGAATAAAGCTGACATATTTGTGAGAGTTCTCCAGAGAAACAGAAGCAATAAGGTATGAGTGTGTGTGTACGTGTGTGTGTGTGTGTGAGAGAGAGAGATACATGCATACATATGTGTCATATTTCTTAAAGAGACTTAAATGAAGAAGAAAGAACCAAAAACAACCTTTTATACACTAAGTACCATGAAATAATTCCCAATATAGATACTATCATTAATTTTACTCTCCTCTTCCTTTATTATCAGAAGCTTCCTAAACTATGTTTGCTGTAGTCAAGACTCTATAGCTTCTGTCTATAACTAGCCAATTTGTTTCTATCACTTTGAGCCATAGAGCATTACGTGCTGAACTTCAGAGAAGCAGATTGATACCTAATAAAGCAGCTAGTGCCAAAGGGGCAATAGCCATGACTGTTGCAAGACCCAGGCACCCACTAGCCAAGGAACATGAAGGACATCAGTGGTTTTCTTACAGGTTTCACTCTGTATTCTTCTGGTGAACTTTGAAAACCTGCTGATACCAGACCCCACTGCCCAGAAATGTAAGGTGGGGTTCAGTACTCTTACATTTTAAAACCTTTCCAAGGGTCCGTTATATGTAGCCAGAGTGGAGAACCACTGACACAGATGGGTTTAAAAATCCAAAGGTCATAAATGTGGCAAATTTCCCCATGATAACAAAATCCAAAGAACTCCTCTCACTTCCTCATACACTTCCAACTCCCCTTTCTGACATCCCATCCCTTTAGAGTTACTCAAAGGTTGCTCCTATTAATTTTAAACTTATTTTGACTCTGTAAATAAATAACGAACAAACATAGAGATTTGAAGTTAGATTAGTACTCTAATTTGCTATGAATTCTCTAACTCACAGAGTGGCTTTCATCAAAGGTAAAGTGATATTTGGGACTTTGATCCTTGTCTTATATTTTACTAGAGGCCCGGTGCACAAAATTTATGCATGGGGGGGGGTCCCCTCAGCCCAGCCTGCACTCTCTCCAATCTAGGACCCCTCGGGGGATGTCCAACTGTCAGTTTTGGGGATTAGGCATTGGGCCTAAACCGGCAGTCGGACATCCCTCTCACAATCCTGGACCGCTAACTCCTAATCGCTCACCTGCCTGCCTGGTCCCCTCTAAATGCCCCCCCCAACACACCAACCTGATTGCCCCTCGCTGCCTCTGTATATGGCCTGGTTGCCCCTAACTGCCCCCCATTGCCGGCCAGGTCACCCCCAACTTCCCCGTCCCCGCCAGCCTGGTCACCCTTTATAGCCCCCCTCTGCTGGCCTGGTTGCCTCTTATTGCCCCACCTGCCAGCCTGGTCGCCCCCAACTTCCCTCCTCTGCTGGCCTGGTCGCCTCTAACTGCCCCCCTCCCGCTGGCCTGGTCACCCCCAACTGCCTCCTCTGCTGTCCTGGTTGCCCCCAATTGCCACCCCCTGCCAGCCTGGTTGCCCCACGCAGCCTGCTGTTCAGTCATTTGGTCATCCCTCACTAACCCCTGCTGGCCTGGTTGCCCCACGCAGCCTGCTTGTTCAGTTGTTTGGTTGTCTCTCACTAACCCCCTGCCAGCCTGGTTGTAGGCAGCCATCTTGTGAGGGCGTGGGTGTTAATTTGCATATTACCTCTTTATTATATACTATTTAATTTATCTTTATACTAAATTCTTCACAGTTTAGGTGCCAAAGATATCATACATTGTTCCTCAGAAGTGAGAAAAATATAAGAAACATGATGACAAATTGAAAATCTTCTTCCTTTTTCTCTCAACTATCCAAATATAAAATGGCTTTATTTTTTCAGTCTATGATATTAATAATAATGAAAGCAAAAACACACACACATTAATATTATATAGCACCTTGTACAAGACTCTTGCAAATACTTTGCATATACTAGTTCATCTAATACTAATAAAAACCTAATAATAATAAAGGTAATATTTTACGTCCATTTTACAGATGAGAAAAGAAAGGCATGGAGAAGCTAAGTAAGCTTCTTAAGGAGGACATTACTTTTAAGCTGTTAAATAATGAAAAAAAGGCAGTAATATAGTAAACATTAACAATTCTATTTTATACTAAAAAAAGGTAAAAATATACTTGGTAATTACTTCATTTCTCTGATGTTCACTATGCGTAGAAGGTAATAAACATTCAATAAATGTTAGTATGTGTTATTTCATTGTTGTTCATATTATTTATCATTATTTAATTTTTAGCCTTCGATGGGTGGCATATGGATGACTATCTTTTAAAGTGTGCAAATAAAATATTAAGACATTTCATCCATTTAAAATCTTATATTTGTGCATAGATTTTGTTATTCATATGATATATGGTAGAGTGATATGAATATATATAGGATGTATAGTCAAATCATTTCTATTTGTGTCATGTGTTTTTGGTTTTGTATTTTGCTCTGATGTGCAATAAAAAATATGGTAATTTCTGGTCTTAAGGTAGTCTAACCTACATTCACATTAAAGTCATCTCATGATAGTTCACCCTTTAGAAAACAAAGAAACTATTTGCTATAAATAAAAATATTATTATCAGTTTGTAGAATGATAAAAAGGATGCTGACAGAAGAAAAAAACAAAACACTGCCAGTAAAGCAACCCAGCATATTGGCCAGAACTGATGACTCGCACCTGAGCAAACAGCAATCCGGCCTGACCAACATGGGCACCAATCAGTGGGAGGCCGGCAATGCCTAAGGAGGCTACCTACTGGGCGAGGAAATATGCAGTTGTTCTGTGAACAGTAACTTCAACATTCATCCTGGCCCCTGTTGCCGATTTCTCCCAGGTCCCTGACTGCAGATAGTTGAATAATTGATAAGTCGTAAATGGGAGACACAAAAGCAAACGCCATTCTCATGATGGTTGAGCCATCCCTGCTTTGATTCACTATTGGAAGCTCTAACTCATAAGCAGAGAGCCACATAAAGTGCCCAGACTCCAGGTTGCCTCTTACCATCCTCCCCAAGGGATGACTCACTGCTTAAATACATTCTGAACTTGAATTCTGTCCAGTAGACTAGTCACTCATCTTTAGCCAGAGCCTCCACCACTAATTATAGGCTTATATTCAAAGCTTTACTCACTTTCTCTATCTGCTTGTTCCTGAAGGCATTTGCATTTGTTAACTTCTGTGACTAACCTGTAAACTACAGGAGGGCACGGGTTATGTCAGTTTCGTTCACTAATGTGTATTTGGTACGTGCCAGAATGCCTGACACACTGTAGACTATCATTAATATTTGATGAAGCAAAGAATATATACATTGATAAATGACAGCCATGTATTCAGATGTTCAGAATGGGCAGCAGAGAAAGAAAATGTGTACATGCCTACCTTGATCATCTTTCTATTCCTTCAAAAATTACCAATACTTGGTCCCATTAACTCTGTCAAATGGATGCAAATTAAATCAATCTATGTAAACAGGTTACTATGCTACCAAATTACAAAACTCAATTTCTCAGTCCTGGAGGTGAAGGTTATGAAGAGATTCCAGACCATTATTTCTGTGGGTGCACTCAGCAGATAAGATATTGCTTCTAAAGACAAACAACATATAGTTGCATTGGCACCTGTCATCTCCTTTTTAATGATAATCTGTCTGAGAGAGAGAGAGAGAAATGGGAAAAGGGAATCTTTATCAGCTGAGCTAAACAAAGCTCAGACAAACTCCTTTCATTCATATAAAATCTGACAGCCTTATTTATGACTGGATCCAGAACTGAGTGTGAAACCAGGAGAGGTTACTGTCATCAACTTTTCTTTGAATAGGCTAGCTATGAATTTTTGGCACCTAGCTCAATGGCCTTTGAACAGGCACTTGGAGACAACAACACATTTTCATCACATCCTTTATGCTCTTTTGAAACCTTTCTATTGCTTAAAAACACATCATGCTTCTTAATCTCAATATTGTATGTGATCTAGAACGTTCATCTCTAAAACTGAGAAAACGTATGCTTCTGGGTGAGTACAAAATGACTGCTTCTTTCTAATACCTGTGGTTGGAGCATGGTAATACTAGTAACTGTGCAAGACAACTTCTCCCTTCTCTCAACATAATTATGGCTCTCTAGAATTCAGCATCTGTGCTACCAGATGTTACTGTCAGAGATGTAAGCAATGGGTTTGAGCAGTGCACAAACCTGGCCAGCGTCCAAGAGCCTTTGTCTGAATACCTCAGCAGAAGCAGGTGGCTTTCTGGAGTCCAATATTTAAAGTACCATAACACACGAATCCAGTGCCATGAGGAAGACATGGTTTTCTCTAATGATGGATTGAATCTGGTCAACTTCAAGCCACTACTTTGGTGCTACTGACAGATAGTTTTATGATTATTTTTTTTTAATGGAGGAAATAAAAACTCAAATATTTAGTTTCACTAGTAGAAAAAAAGGACCATAATTATAAGCCAAAACATGCAACCATTTTCTCTCAAATAAATGACATCCTGCTGTCATGGCAACTAACCATATGGCTTTCTAAGAATAGGAAAAATATTTTTATAGAAAAAAATGCAAAGTTGATGTTAATTTAGGTAGCCTAAATTGTGGAAGGTTAGTTCCTTATGCAATAAGATTGGATTGGGAGATATAGTGAGTTTTAATAAAGTATTTCATAAAATTAAATGTAGTTCTTAAATTTTGAGACTACCTTTTCTTTTTTATTTAAAATAGGCTTCAGTTTATGAAATAGTGATGGTAGATCCTATAAGGTTTCATTGTTTTTGTCTTTACGTGAGTAAATTAAAAGTTGATAACCATAACAATTTTTTTAAGAAATTACTTGTAAAATATGTTTCATTAAGATTTAAAGACAAGTTTGCTTTTCTTAACTCCAAATTTACTTTAGAATATATTAGTTGACATTTTCCTAAATAATGTCACACTGAAAATCAGTGCTTCTACCTAATAAGATCTGCTCAAATACAGATAATTTAGGAACTATATTAAAATGAAGCCACTTACTTTATGTGCCTTTTTGTGAGTGTGTGATTCACTTCAGATCTTGGAAGAAGAGTATGTATCTATATGATGCCAGTAAATCATGATTTAATTTAGTAAAGAGATAGAAAAATGTTCTTTTTGTAAAAGGACAAAATCAAACTATCACTTTGCATACAAAAGGCAAAATAGTTAAGTAATTGGTTTTCTTACTACTATTTTCTTATCAAGTCCTCACAAAGAAACATACACACATAATGAAAGAAAATAGTAGCTTTAAATCTTTTTCATTATTTTTTTCTATTCAGTTCATGTGATTGAAGCCATTCATTCTTCAGAATCTACTGCATTCAGCATGCTGTTAGGAGTACATGTATTATGCCCTATTTTATAAAGAAAGATAAGTAAAACTCTGAATCTCACTTCATCTCTGATTTATGCATATTTTTCTTCTGAATTCTCTCACAACTAATTATTTTAGCTTGTCAGTTACTGTATTAGTAGTCCCACCAGAGGGCAGACAGGGGAAAGCACAGACTAAAAGCTCCAATAGGCACAACACTGATATTTATTCAGAAAATGAATGTTTTACTATCAACGTTGTGGGAGGCATTTTACATTGTTTTTCATAGTCTTTCATCTCTGGTTAAACCACAGGCTCTCTTCATTATCTAATAATTATCTAAAATAAATTTTAATGGAACTGAGTTTCTTTTGCATGAAGATTATTTAACATGCCTTGATCCTTTGAATAAAAAGGTGAAACCCCCTGTTATACAATAAACACTCTGGAAGCAGAGCATATCAAACCATTAAATGCTTAGCTCAAACTTAGTTCCAGATTGGCTAGGCTCTGACAATTATGAGTGGAGGGAAACAGGATGAAAATTCCCAGTATTGTAGATTCAGATCAGTATTTATCATCTGTTATCCACCCTGAGCACCCAAGTCTTTAAGTACCATAGCAGTTCTGTCTATACTTTCTTACCAAATGCATGCATTTCTATATTACAATAAATGTGTAATATTTCTTAGAATAGTTCATGTTGGATATCTTTGTTACTCCTACTGCTACTTCTAGTTCATGAATCATCTGGAATCTCTACCATGTCTATCTCTATCTCAGAGATGGCAAACCTATGACACGCGTGTCAGAGGTGACACGCGAACTCACTTTTTTGGTTGATTTTTCTTTGTTAAGTGGCATTTAAATATATAAATTAAATATCAAAAATATAAGTCTTTGTTTTATTATGGTTGCAAATATCAAAAAATTTCTATATGTGACACGGCACCAGAGTTAAGTTAGGGTTTTTCAAAATGCTGACACGCCGAGCTCAAAAGGTTTGCCATCACTGCTCTATCTCTATCTCTATCTCTATCTCTATCTCTATCTCTATCTCTATCTCTATCTCCTGTCCTCACATTCTTCTCTATGACTAACTGGACTACATAGTCATCAATTGAATCTATCACTTACCTATATCCTCAGTTGTTTCTCTGCCTCACCCGCTTGATAGGTCCCTGACCCTAGACCACAGCAGTGATCCACCTAATTTGTATCTGAATGTGGCAAGTTGAGAACTTCTGGGGAAAAAAAAAAAAGTGTCACTCAAATTCTCAGACTGATATCACCATTTGCAGTGTGGGTTCTTCAGAAGCAAGGAGAAGCAGGATGTTTTTTGGGGAGGTAGCTTTCTGCACTCTGACAGAGATGACAACTGAGGCCATGTGCTAAACACACTCCCTGTAATTGGGCGGTAATCCTTCCTTGAAGGGGAATCCAGGTAAGTATCCCTCCATAACCACCAGATCGCATATTTATGGACTCTACCTTCAACTTTATCCTCCATGATTACCTGAAACCATTCTATAATCTCATAGTCATTTCTCACCCATTGCAGCTATTTAGAAAAATTCTCCACTCCTCCAAACCTACCTACCCCAAGACTCCTCGCCCCTCTTCTGTCCCATTCTCAGTAAATGACTTACTGCAAAGAGAAGAATGTAAAAGATCAGCCAGTAACTCTCTCAACTGTGCCAGCACACCCATGTGCTTCTCTGATCCCATTTCTGTTTGTTGTTGGTGGTGGTCTTGGTGGTATTTTCTGCTAAAACACTTCAATAACTATTCATTAACTTTCACAAAAAGCCAACCCTTTTCCCATGACAGACCCTCCACCTTCCTTAACATCACTCTTTTAAAAAAAATTAGCCTCATGCTCCAGTCAGGCTTATGCTTTAATGCTCAGAAATTATTATGCTTTTGAACATCTCCCTTTGGCATATGTCCCCCACCCCCTCTGTGCTAAATACTATTCATCTGCTTTCATTGCTTCATTAATGCACAATTATTTTTTGGACTTCAATTTGTCAGACAGCTAAGCCTGTCCCCTCCAGATGGTGTTAGGAATCCCTTTCATCTGTACCTATAGCACTCTGTCTTGTCTCTGTCATACACTTATTATGATAAGAAGTAGTTACTTGTTGCATAATTGATGTTCCCCCACAGACTATAAGCTCTCTGAGGACAGGGCATGAATTTATGCATAGTTCATCCTCCAGGCTCACATGAACTCCAAATACCTAATAGATGCTTTAATATTTCTTTCAAGAAATGAATAGTTACTTTTATAACTTGTGCTTGATACTGAGGACCAGAGCTGAGTTAGGTACCTGTAATGCATTATTTCATTTAATCTTCACAAGGATCCTACTGGATTTTTATTATTATCCATCAGAAAAGAGGCACAGAGGGATTCAGTCCTGTGCCAGAAAATCCTAATGCAGGTAGACAAGAGATGGAGCTAAGATTCAAATCCAATATTGTCTGATTTTAAATCCCTTTGTTGATCCATATTATCTCATTTACTAGACTGTAAGCCACTAGGGGACAGGTTCATGTCAGATCAGTTCATGCTATTTAATTTATTCATTTGTTTACTGATCACCACACTATGTTTTATCACCCAAATAGCCCTTGGTAAATACTAGTTGACTGAAAGGTAAATTTCTACCATTTCTGTCATTGTTATTTCTTTATTAGATTTTTGTGTTTTGCTTTTGACCCAGCTACAAAAGGCATAGAAGTAATTGTCCATGCATAATGTTTTAAAGAGATGTGTGTTTTGTTTTTACAGTGGAGAAAGGAAAGTTGAAGACTAATATAATCTTCAAACATAAAAACAGATGTAATTTGGTGATAAGTCCCACTCTTTGTTTCAAATGAAAATAAGGTTAGAGGTAATGACTTTAAATTATATAAAGAATGATTTAGGTTAGAAGTTGAACAAAATTCTCTGAATATGAATAATAAAATAAGAATCTGATACCAAGAGAAGATGTATGAATTATAACTATGTAGAATTTGAAATAATATAGACAGCAAACTACCTATTTGAACAGCGGGGATATAAGAAATAAATTACCTCTTCTAGGCTTATGGATGTATGTTTCCATCCTTCTTGTCTGATAATGATGACTATTGTATTTCTAAGAAAGACCTAGTTGTGTGTATAAAGAAGGAAAAAAAGAATACTTCCACAACAAAAATCACAAAGTAGAAAAGAATCCAAACTTTTTTCTCTCATTGAGTCACTTTTTCAGGTATTACACACATATCCAATGCCACCTTTTTATATTTAATGATTATCAGAATAGGATATATTTTAAACAGGAGAAAAGCAGTAATTGTCAAGGAAATGAATAAATACAAGGGTAACTCTTTTTCCTGAGTATGATAATTTATATCATTCATATATTTAGTCAAAATATTTGCTTGGAAAATTTAATTTCCACCAGGAGACAGTCTAGAGAAAAAACCCCTGATTGTCAAAGGATAAGGTTGGTATTGTTTTGTCAATATCTCATTGAATAGAAAAACTCAGAGAAAAAAAATATTTCAATTCTTACAAAATACACTTAAATATTTAATTTTTATGACCTTTAAAAATTTATTTATAAAAAATTAATGAAACCTCCATTATTTCTATAAAAATAAGCTTAAAATATTATATACACCTTATACTATAATTTACCTACTTAGTTAGGCATCAGAGCTGGAAAAGCAAACCACCAATGGTAACACATATCCACAATTTTTATGTTTCCTAAATCTAAAATGCTCTGAAAAACAAAGCATTTTTTTTTTAACTTTGAAGCAAGCACATCTGGTGGAAAACCTCATCTTTACTCACATTAGGTTACTTAGAATCTTAAGTTGTCCCATCCAAAATTAAATGTTTGGCTGAAAAACTATTAATATGTTTTTATTACTCGTGTAAGCTAAAACCCTATGGGAGTGTTATGCACAATATTATTATAATATGTAAATCTAAATCATACAGTCATGTGAACAGACACTATGACAATCTGCTGGTGTCCTTTGACTTGAACCTCAGTGCCTCAGGCTTCTCTCAGATTTACTTTCTCTTCTGACATAGGCTTCTTACTCCATCCTCTGCCTTGAGACTACTTTCACTGTCTCCAGCCAACTTGATCCTCTAGGCATGGTCCCTTACCCCCTCAAGCAGGCATTGGGAGAAAGAAGAAAACAATATTTTCTAACTGAGCAAAATTAATGAAGTGGTCTTTTGGAAAGATGATATTTGACATTACTTTTATCAAGAGATTTTAAAATTGGGTCAACCTTTTATAATGTTAATCCCACTGTGGGAATTCAGTCTATAGAAAAAAATTCTAAATATGGAATATATTTTGTGTACAAGGTCCTTTATAGATCTATTATTTATAGGGTTAAAAATTGAGATAATTTGCATATAGTACAATCAAAAGGAGTGGTTAAATAAATTTTGACATGTCACTTTATAATAGAGTATGCAGTTATTATAAATAATAATTACCAATAAAAACACCATTAGGAGAATGTGTTAGGAAAATATACTGGTGTAAAGTTAGGTTAAATAAACCGGATAAAAATAATATATAATTTGAATGGAACTTTTTTCTTTAAATATGCATGATTATGCAATGGAAACATCAATATGCTAACTGTGGTGGGACTACTGAAGACACCTTTTATTTCTATATTTATGTATTCCCAATTTTTAATAACAGGAGAATATTATATGTAATAACACATTTTTCTTTAATATAAGGAAATAGATATGCTTAGGATGAATCAATTTTGTAATGCCCATCTTTGTCTATCACCTTGTAAGGGGTCAGATTTGGTGAATAATATCGTTATGTTCTTAGGACAAAAGCTTACCTGGGGCTTTATGAATGCTTATCTTTGCCTACCAATGATGTAGCTACCTTTAAAAAAATATTAGCTTACCAGAGTTATTTTTGAAACCAAAGCCTATTTGATGAATCATTTCAAGTAAGCATCATACCTTTTATTGACTTCTGTAAACAAGGTCACTATGACCTCTTAACTGCCAAATCTAGTGTTCACACCAAACACTTCAGAAAGCAGAAATCTGCTAAATAGTGTTGCCCTACATCAATCAAGCCTTTAATTGGTAGCAGATTTTAAAGTATGAGGTCACTTTTGAAGAACAGCTTCATTACTGTGAAAATCTCATTTAGCATCTCCAGACCAAATAAAAGGCTGGGTTTTGCTTTTCCTATTCAGCCATGCTTATACAAATATGCATCACAATGTCTGTAATAGATGGCTTAAAGAGGAACAAACAGATATAGTAGGAAAATTCTCTCTTACCCTCTCTCACCAGACTGCGTGGCCTTAGGTCCCCAATCAGTCCTTCAATCTACACCCAGGGCCACTTACCTCCCACCTACAGCCTCAGTGTCACTCTAACCCAACCTTCTTGGGGAAAGTTTAAAGCACTGGAGTGGTGGAGCTTTATTCATATTATTGAAGAATGTCCAATGACCATTGGAGCTAGACACACACACACACACACACACACACACACACACACATACCAAGTACTCTCAAGATTTTAATAAGTGTTTCAGAGCTGCCTGCCTCCCCTCAGGTGAAATCTAAACTCTTGGCTCCCCACTCTGCCTCAGCTTTGTGTTTGAATTTTCTCAGCCTTCCCTTCTTTTTTTTTTTTTTTAAACTTAATTGGCCTTACTTTGGCTCCTTCAAAACCCTCAAGCTCTGGCCCCTCAGGTACTCTCACTCTCCCCTTCACCGTATCTGCCCTGTCCCCACCATGAGGAGTCGGTTCACATTGTTACCCAAACTAAAAGATGAGCTCTCCAGACACTTTGCTTTTGATTAGTACCCATTCCTTCTTCCCATAACACCTGAACTTAGGGTCTGCAGGTATGTTTCAGCATCTCCTCCTATGTCAGTGCTCTGGTTCCTATCTTTAATACACTGCTACAGTGGGTGCCAGCAACCATTTACTGTCTTCACTAACTGAATATAGACAGAGACCCCCCAAAAGCTAGTAACCTTTGAAAGTCCTAGCAAAGGCTAGGGTTTGAAAATCCTAGCAAAGATCAGGGCTTGAAAGTCCTAGCAAAGGTCAGGGCTGTGCACCACCCAGTTAATTAAGACACCACCCAGTTGATCTAGATAATGGTAACTGAAGCATCATCCCCACCTTAGTTCACTGAATTTCTTAGATACTTGTGTAGATCCTTGTTGATTATTGTTGATCAGATACTCTGCCTATTCCTGGATATTGTCTACCAATGAGCTAATCTATGTGTCATTCAAACCACCTTACCGTAGGACTGCCCCAGTCAAACCTCCTTACCCTAGGGCTA
This sequence comes from Myotis yumanensis, assembly GCF_028538775.1. Taxonomy (NCBI): domain Eukaryota; kingdom Metazoa; phylum Chordata; class Mammalia; order Chiroptera; family Vespertilionidae; genus Myotis; species Myotis yumanensis. The sequence continues at coordinate 182,355,631 of NW_027223753.1, forward strand.
TCCGAGCTGAATAAAAGATCAGAATGGCCTGAGTTTAGGTGGAAGTCCTTCGGGACTTGCCTGCCTGGTCCCCCAATATTGCAAAATTATCTCGTGTCTTTTCTCTCATTTGTGTGCGGCCCCTCTTTCAGATCCCAAACCCTGATCCACGCAGGACATGGAAGGAAACACACAACATGTGGGTTTCTCAGGACTTATTATTAATATTTTCTCTAAGTCTGACTGGTTCATAAAATTGTATTCTCAGACCAATTGCCATTGTTTTCTGTTGGGGTCCATCCCCAGCAGGTCCAGGGGTCCCCAAAGGTGTGGACAGAGTCAGCGATGAGGGAATGACACAGAGACAGCCTTCAGTTGATCAGCAGCCTAGCCAGGATCTCCAGCCAAGTTCTGGTCAGGACCTCCAGCAAAGTTCTGGTCAGGACCTCCAGGGAAGTTCTGGCTAGGATCTCCAGCCAAGTTCTGGTAGGTTCTCTTGCCAAGTTCTGTAGTCAGGTTCTGTTCAGGTTCTCCAGCCAGGTTCTCCAGCCAGGTTCTAGCCCGGATCTCCAGTCAGGTTCTGTCGCTAGGTTCTATCCAGGTTCTGTAGCCAGGTTCTCCAGGTTCTCCTGCCATGTTCTGTCTAGGTTCTCCAGCCAAGTTCTGTAGCCAGGTTCTGTCCAGGATCTTTTGCCATGTTCTCTCCCTAGGTTCTGTCTCTGGATTTTGTCTCTAGGTTCTGTGTAGGATCTCCAGCCAAGTCCTGTCTCTAGGTTCTGTCTTCTGCTGTCTTGTTACATCTGTATTTATACCAGTTGATTTTAATCCTATCAATTTCTATTCCAAAAGTTAGGGCGTTTCTTATCTCCCTTCCAGGGAGTAAAGATTATGTAGCTCAAGCATGATTGTTTGTAGTTAAAGTGATTAACTACCCGCCTGGCACTTAGTTAAGGGGTTTTATACCCTCCCTAACTTCAGGGAAAAATCCCTACCTGGGGAAACAACCTTTCTCGGAGAGGTGACCTTGGTTAAAACACATAGCGCCAAGAAGGTGAGCAAACATATTAAGAACAGTATGCCATATATGCCAGGTCCCTTGAAACAGCAAGGATGGACCGGCTCCCGGCAGTTTTCTGCTATTTATTGCCTAAATATGTGCTTACTTTCTTAACCCACTTTTTAAAAATTAAGACATCTACCTTTCCTCGTTGTTTGCTTTCTCTGTCTTCCAGCTGCTGTTGGTGGTGCTGGGTGGGAAATGAGACCTGAGCGGCTGGAATGAGGCTTGCCTGGGTCCTAAACAGGGGTGGGTCCAATAGTGCCTTCATCCCCCCTCTTGTCTCTCCACGGGCCACCCAGCAGACTCCAGCAGGCAGGTGCGGAGCCAGCCAGTTCTTGGAGCAAGATCAGAGGAAAACGATAGAATCTCAATGCAACCTTGCTAGGTCCCGGGGCTAATTATAATAAAATTTGCATTTTGGGTTTGACCCTGCCCCCATGCGTTTTTCCGTATACATTATGAGTGAGGGCATGCCAGAAGAAAGTTGGTTTCTGTCAATCATCCCTGAATACAAATGAAAGGCTCCACCCAGAAAAATCCCTCTTTTGCACTCAGGAGTTTGGGGTCTCTCTCTCTCTTTTTTGGAATATAAACAGCCCAGCCATTTTGCCTCACACTCTCTCAACGGACAGCGGTGCCTCACTTGGAATGTATCTTCAATAAACCCATTCTGCTTTACTTTTATGTTCATTGATCTTAAAAATATTCTCTGCATGGAAGAAAAGAACTGAGGTCCCAGTCGATAACTCCAACTGGTAACAGTGGGCACTTCCAAGACTTACCTGCTCTGCTCTGAGAGATATCATCATCTCAAGGTTCTGGACTTTATTGCTATAGACCTTTGTTATCAGTTGAATTTGGGTTTTGAGAGCTATATTTTTCCTTTCCTTTTTTTTTGCAAATTTCTTTCACCAACAATTTTAATTACTTTAGCTAAAATGGTGGCTGTTAACTTTAAGTTATCATATGTCTACAAACATCATCCTATAAGGTTTATAGTGTTGGTATTTACTATACTGATTTGTGTTTATATGGGTTAGTGTGCATATCTTTTTTGAGAGGAACCTAGGGATATTATCAAAGGAAATTTGAGGATTTTCCCTATTCTGTAAAAAGAAATATTTACCTTTATTCATCTTCCCAACACAATAAATTATCAACTTTCTTGGCAAGTGTGTGAAATGATTTTGAAACAAACCTCTCACAGGTAATGAAGATGCTCTATTAGAATTGTTCTCATTAACTGAAAATTAACTCATTCCTCCCAGTGGGGAAATCTGCTCTCTAGAACATTTATGAGGATTGTAATCATAGGAGCTTAAACTGATGAGATATATTATTTGTTGAACAAAACTGATTATTTGCATTAGTAGTTGGACAGAGACTATCTATTTCTTAACTAAAGAGCCACAGGCAACATACAGAAACAATTACTCTATTTTTCAATGATCCTGTATAATAAAAGGCTAATATGCAAATAGACCAAAAGTTTGAACAACCAAAAAACCGGTCACTATGACGTGCGCTGACCACCAGGGGGCACGCACGGAACATGGGCATCGGCTGCGGCAGGATGGTGGAGCGATGAGCAGGGGCACCAGACCAAGGCAGGGTGCTGGTTGCTGTCATCAGGGTGAGCCTCTGGTGGTTACTGAAAATGTTTTGCTCCCATGCGCGTAGTCCCTTCACGGCGCTCACACCTGCTGTCAGCCCCACTTGTACCTGCTGCTGGCGCTGGAGCCACTGATCACTTGGTGCCATCAGCAGGTGCAAGCAATGGCTGTGGGCCCTAATTGCTTCTCAGGGCTTCTCCACCTCCCCCTGGTCCTGAGGGGTGATCAGGGCTGGCAGCCACCTCTTACACCTGCTGCTGGTAACAGCCCCACTCGCACCCACTGCCAGCACCAGAGCTGCTACTCACACCTGCTGCCAGTGCCCAGTGCTGGTCCCGATTGTCCCTGAGGGGCGATCAGGGCAGCAGCCACCACTTGCACCTACTGACGGCGCTGGCTCCACTTGCACCCACTGCTGGTGCCGGCCCCAATCACTCCACACTGTCGGCAGGTGAGAGTGGGGCCTATGCCTTCAGTGAGTGGGAGCAGCAGCGGTGGCAGGAGCAGGGCTGCCGGCAGACAGGGGACCAGAGGCTGTGGAAGGAGGGGTCAGGTGGGGGCGTGGAGGATGGGCTGAGACCCACCCCTGTGCCCACTGCAGCCTCTTGGCCCACAGTTTCTTTCAAGGTGCACAAATTCGTGCACTGGGTGCCTAGTATGAAAATAAAATAAAAAGAGAAAAGGACAAAAATAATCATGGGTTAAAGTAGAATATCATATTTTTACTCCATATACTTATATTTTATGTCTTAGAATTTGAACTCTAATAGGTTCAAACCTATATAATCATTACTTTTGTTAAATTGATTCCCGCTTTATTATTGTGATGAAATCTATAGGGCATTTGTTTATTTATTTGTTTGTCAACTACCCTGGGATCAGCCTAGCAGGAAGAAAGAAAGGCATGCATGCCAGATTAGAAAAGAGATAGGGGTCAGTGACTAAAAGCATATTAAAAGAGTTCAATTTTTGCTTCTTTTTAAGGCTATGTCCTGACTGGAATATCTTAGAATAATAAGCCACGTCGAGGAATTGGCACTTAGTTAAGACAGCCTTTCCTGTACACATATGTTGAACTTATTTTTTTTTCTTTTAGTTAAATGTATTGGGTTACATTGGTTAATAAGATTTTATAGATCTCAAGTATACATTTCTATGATACAAGATCTGTATACTGCATCATGTACCCAACATCTAAAGTCAAATCATCTTCCATCATTCTATATTTGATCCTCTTTACTACCCCCACTCCCTTTCCTCTGATAACCACCCAGACTGTCATCTTTGTCTATTAGTTTTTGGTTTTCTTGTTTATTCATTTCTTGTTTTCAGTTTTATATCCTACATGTGAGAGAAATTATATGGTTCTTAACTTTTTCTGCCTGACTTATTTCACTTAGGATGATATTCCCAAGGTCCATCCATGTTGTTGCAAATGGAAATATTTCATCTTTCAATAGCTGAGTAACATTCCATTGTATATATATACTGTTGAACTTAAATGTAACCAATATTTAAAAAAGCAAAGAGTATGGCAACAGGACAAGACCAAGAAGATAGATAGGAATTTATGTTCTCACTTAGGTGGTTAGGTATTTAAGAACAGTTATGTATACTATCAAATTTCAGTTATTCCTCACTCAGCATTTCAGTACTGTACTTCACCTTTCATATTTAACATCCCACCCCAAGTATTAGGGATAGCTTTATTAATGACTGAAATTGATACTGCATTTGTATATATATATATTTTTTTCTTTTATTCCACGGGTCTTCTAATGCTATAAATTGAGGAAAATAATATCTAGGTGTGAGGGTTGTTTAAGGATTATAGATAAAGTACTCAAAATGCCAGATACATAGGATCAATGGTGAGAGCTGTAAATCTCAAGCTACAAAACAGGCATGAAAGGGAACAACAAAGGAGCTGGAAGTCAATGGCATGCACAGTCAAATGCATGCATGGCTTCTGTAGAATAGTATAATCACCTCCAGGACATACCATGGAAATACATGCACAAGGAACTCGGCTGGAAAAAAAGGTGGCAAGTGGAGTTTAAACTTTGGCCAAAAGTAACTCTGAAGCTATTTGTCTAAGATAATTTTCCAAGGGAACCCAATTTTCTTTAATGATATGTCACATAGCACTTGACCAAATTTATACAAAAGGAAAGAAAGAGAGAACCAACTGTCATTGTATACAAACCATGCCCACACACGAGAAATATTCATACCAAATGTATATGGACACACAACAAAACTTCACTGCATATAACTCTACAAACACCCAGAAAACCACTAGGCAGATGCCAGAAAGGTCATTATCTGAGGAATTAACAACTTGCATTATGTGCCTAAAAATGATGTCAACTAGCTGTTTGATCTTAAGCAAATTTAATCTTTCTAACTGTTGATTCCATCATGTGAAACACTGGATTAGATGACCTTAAGGTCTTTTCTAGTTCTAACTTCCTATGAGCCTATGAAGTTATAGAAATCATAAAGAATCCAAAGTGAAAAGAATATGCTGGGGCTTTATAGCTAGTGGTCTTCTGAAGAAAGAGACACTCTTCACAATGACATTTAGTGGATTTTCATAGCACTAATTGGGCAAATGAAAGAAAGACTCCTCAGGAGTATATAAAAAAAGATATTATCTAGTCAGAGTAATAAGCAAAGAAAAAAATGTCAATCTTGTCATACTTATTTTTGTGAGATTGATCCATATCTAAATCTTGATATTGAAACTGCATTTCTCCTTGTATTTCTCTATATCTGCTATTCAATATCCAAATGAACCAAAACAATATAATAGGACATTTTTCCAATCATTTGTGCAATGAAGAGAATACATTTAAAAAATCTAAGAGATGAAATCTTGGCAGGCTTTAGAATTACCTACTAAAAACACAAGAGAGTGAGAAAAAGGGTAAATTAGGGAAATGATACTAATCAAATGACCCTAGTATTCTTTAAAGTAGCCAATCTCTAATATTGACCATTATTTCACTTATTCCAAAGGTTTAAAAATTCGACAACTATTCTCTTAATATATTTAAGAACCTGGGAACCTTTAAGTTAACCCTACACATTTTCTTCTTAAAGAAAGATTGAAATTAATTTTACTAGCAAACACTTCCTTTTCAATTAGAATATATTTTACATATAATATAGTTACTGTAGTAATTTTATAACTATTTTCTAAGATAGTCCTGTGTTTATGGTTTGTTCTCCAATAGTAATATAAGATTATCATCCAGAAAAGTAATCCTGACAACCATCTATATTTCCTAGCAGAATGATTATTTTAATCATAGATGCATACACCCCATAAAACATCTACTCTTATTAATGTGTTTTTAAAATTATAAATGCAAACTCACTGCATAAAAAGAAAAAGCATAAAATATAAAAAATTAAACTGATTACTCATAACTATGACATATCATTTTCATGATTAGTATTGTGATTTTATCCATATTTTTATGTGGCATATCTTTCATAATATTTATTTTGTAGTGTAAACATAGTTTGAAAAGTTTACACAAGAATAGCTCAAATTATTGAATTTAAGTGACTGTCATCAGCATAAATGCAACAATGTAAATGGAGCTTAATAGTAGCATTTCCAGATTAAGAATCACTAAAAAGTCCAATTAAGGATACAGTCTACCTGAAAGAAATGCAAATTACATTTCTTCCTCTTCAGAGTCTATTAATACTATGGTGAACAACATAATAGAAACAGGCCTGTCCTTGGCAAATCTGCAGATCTTCTGTGGACCAAGGAAACACAGTATATAATGTTCACAAGTTTCCCATGTCAGCCCTGAATGGAAATCTTTCTATTCATGAACTTACTATGTATGTAAACATGAATATTTGGAAATCACCACCGTGGCACTTTATAAAATCAGGACAAGTTCCCAAAGCAGTTCTAATTCATTTGAGATAACACTGCCTGGGATGAAATCTGTGACCTAAACCCAAGTGCTTTTTGGGGGTGTGGGAGGGTGATAGAGTGAAAGAAAATGTATTTATCTTATTAACCTTTCCTGAATGACATTCCATGAGATCCAGGAATGTGTTCACAAGGTAAGAACACCTATGAATACAATGTGTCCCTTAGCAATGGCCAACACACCAACATTTCTGGAGATTTACTTCAAAACAGGCCAAGATAAAAATAATGGCCATAGGATTCCTCTGGTTGCTTTTAGCAGTTTCACCTAAATATGCTCTTTCTTCTTCCTTTTGACCAATATTAACAGAAGGATATTCTAACTTAAATGTTTACATTATCCATGATATTTTAACAAGACCAGTAAAGGTGAATGTCCTTGTGCAAAGTATTTAATCTTTTTGAGCATTGGTAAATCTAGATTATCTATGAGGTTTTGGTTGCAACCATATATGTTTTTATGTGTAAAATTTAGGAAACTTTATGAATTTATGTATTAAATAAATTTTTCTTAATGAATTACTCTGCTTAAAACCTAAGGGGAAAATGGTTTTTGTTTAATTGCAACAATGCTCTCCATTATGACATATAATTATTTACATTTTCTCAGAAAATAAGCAACAATTCTTAATTTGAAATGAAAATATTTTCCTTTAATATGTCTTTGAATTAATACAGAATATTAAAAAAATGAATTATTTAGTTACTCTGGAAATGCCAGTTTGATAATAAGCTCCAAATCAGTGAAATTGTCAACATTGTGTGCACTGAGACAGTTCAGCTCATTAAAGAACCAATAAAAGGAGTTATGATTGCTTTAAAATGTACCTTTCTCCTTTTACCCCTATCAAATCAAGCCTATATCCTGTACAATCAGTATTAGAACTTATCATTTCCTTCTAAATCAATCACCATCTTTATTTATCCTATCACTAATTCCTTTCTTCCAGTTTCTCTTGAATCCATTTCCATCAGTCTTTTGCTTGTCTACCCCTCAGAAACTATGATTGTTGCAATCACCAATAACCCTTCCATACATCATACATGCATCTGCATTGCTAAATCCAAAAGTCAGTAATCAAACTTCATTTATTATGGATAGTGAAGACATTTTGACAAAGTTGAACACACCACTCTCCTGGACTTCTAACACTCTCAGTGTACTGGTTTTCCTCCTCACTAGCATTTTCTTCCAAGTCTCCTTTGCAAGTTCTGCCTGATCGAATGCTATGGTCTGCCTCAAGACTTAGTGTGACCACATCGTCTCTCTCCAACCTACACTCACTCCTGTAGTGATCTCAACTAGTCTCATGACGTTACATACTGCTAATATGCAGACAACTATAAAATTTATCTCCAAACTAAACTCTACTGAATTGTGCATTCAACATATGTTCTTGAATGTTTTGTAAGCATCTCAAATTAGCCAGGTTCCAGATTCAAGCTTCTAATCTTCTACAAAAGCTGAGCCTTCTTTGTTTTTTTTCTCATCTCAGTTCATATAATTGCTATTCTTCTAGTCACTTAGGCCAAAAAAAATGTAGATTTATCTTGTATTACTCTTTATTCTCACATCCCACATCTAACCCGGTAGAGAATTCCATTTTATTGACTTTGCAGAATCCAGCCTCTTCGAACCACTTCCACTTATGCCATACTAGGACACACCACTACCATCTACCCCTTGGGTTAATGCAATAGCCTCTACCCTCCCCAGATTCATGCTATTTTCAACAAAGTAATCAAGTGATCCTATCAAAATAGAGTTTGGATTATGTTTACTCCTTTCCTCAATTCTCTCCAATGGCTTCTCCAACTTTCTCAGAGTAAAACCCAAATTCAACTTAGAATGGCCCACAATGATCTCATCTGTACTCTACAATATTGTTACTACCAGCCACTTAAATTTAGTTCTTCAGTCACAGCAGCCCATTTCAAGTGGTCAACAGCCACATGTGGCTAATGGCTACCCTATTAAAGAGCACAGACACGGAACAGTTCTATCATCACAGAGAGTTCTATTGGACAGTGCAGATTATATAATCTACTACCCCCCCCCCCCATTATCTCATTAACTCACTAACCTCAGCTCTGCAAGCTTCAGATAGATCTCTAAACTGATTGATCTCTAAATACAAAGCTTTACCACTTCTCCCTCAACTTCAATATATTGCCTGTTAAAACTGCTGCCTGTTAAAATTGTATTACCTTTAAGTCTGTATCAGACAATACCATTTCATAAAGCTGCTCCTGAAGACAACCTTCTCCCCAATCAGTTATGATCTCATCATTCTCAGAACATCCATATTGCCCAGTTTGAATGTGTCACATGACACCTTCTTATTCTACATGTATCTTAATCACCTACTAATACATAGAACATACTCTTGGTTAACTAACACAACAGCCTTTCTCACCTCTTATTTTTTCTTGTCTAATTCTAGAAAGAGGCTGGGAAAATCTCTCTTAAAGCTGGGGATTGCCCTGACCGGTTTGGCTCAGTGGATAGAGCATCAGCCTGCGGACTCAAGGGTCCCAGGTTCAATTCCGGTCAAGGGCATGTACCTTGGTTGCGGGCACATCCCCAGTGGGGAGTGTGCAGGAGGCAGCTGATCGACGTTTCTCTCTCATCGATGTTTCTGACTCTCTGTTCCTCTCTCTTCCTCTCTGTAGAAAAATCAATAATATATATATATATATACATATATATATATATACATATATATATATGTATATATATATATATATAAAAGCTGGGGATGGGGGGTAAGGCAAGTGACAGAAATCTGACAAACATGAAGACTTACTGAGGGATTCTGGGAAAGCATTCCTCTCTCTGATAAAAGTGATTGATGAGGCTAGGGCTGCCTTCCCTCCCTTATTTCTGCATAGATATGCAGCAGCTTTTTCTGTGACCATGTGATAAAAAGCATGGGAGAACAAAAGCTAAGACACTGAGGTTGAAATACAGAACATGAAAATGCACTTGGGCCCCAGATGTCGTCACGGAGCAGCTGAACCAACAACAGCAACCACCTGGCTCCAAACATCTTGCTTTGTTTGCTTAAGCCACTGCTAACTGAATTTTTTGTTACTTAAAGCTAAAAACAAAACTAACATCTAGATTATAAGATTGAATTATGCCCTAATCATTTCTGTATTTTTATTGAACATGGCAGAGACCCCTGCATAGAGAAGAAAGTCAAATATTCAAAGTGAGTGGGACTGAGTTGGACAGTCCACTAAAACACACAAACACACTAAAAACAAGAGACAGGCAAAAATAATATTGGCACCTGCAATCAGATTTGGAGAATACCTTAGATGGTTACTCTCATGTTCTTTTTACTTTCTTTGAGAGGAAAAAGTATCCTTACATAAGAAAGAATATTGTACTGTTACACACACACAGACAATTGGATAATACATAGCCCTTACTCTGAAAAAACTTACAATCTAGTAGAGCAAAACAAAACCAATAATCAAGAATGTTTAAGTGCCCAGTACTGTTATACTGTAAGAACACACAGTTCAATACATTCAATCTTGTTTAATAGAAGATTGGTAAGGGCTGAAAAGGGTTCCCAGAGGAGGAAATGCTTAAGCTGACTCTTGAAAGCTGAGTAAGTATTCACTAGACAAAGACAAGGGCATTTGAGGCACAGGCAGCATCTCGAGCCAAGGACACAGGGACGGGCCTGGACAGCCAAGGATCTGGACAACTGCAGGTAGCCCAACAGAGGGGCACAGGAGAAAGAGAAAGTCAGATTCAGAAAATAAACAAACAAACAAACAAAACAGGCCATGCTCTGAAGCTGTGATAAAAAATTTGGACATTTCTCTGTGATTTTACAAAGAACGTGTCAAGAAATGTAATTATTTGGGCAGATCATCAAAGTACTAGTGTGGACAGGCACTGTGCCAAAATGTGAAAACCTGAAGAGGTTCCATGACAGAAATCAAGACACGGGATCATTGCCTTAATACCTATTAGCACCATCACCTAGAAGCTTTAATACTTGAACTGCATTAGTCATTGGCACAATTCAAAAGTCTGAGCATCTCATAATCAACAAACATCTCCATATTCTAGATTCTCCCCTTAGTTGAAGGGATTTTCCAAATGACTTTTAAACGTTTAAAAAGCAATTTTTAAGAATGTTCATACAGATGTATCTCTAACTGGATAATGTAAAAAGTGTGTGTGGATTGTGTTGGGCTCAGGATCACAGAGGAGGAGAATAATAAGGAGCAATCTTCTGTGTGCCAAACCACACATCCTATAAGGAAAAAAGCCAAATTAAACAGAAAATGTACAATTTATAACCTATGTTATTACCATATTACAATTTCTAACAGTTCTCAAGTAGTGCTGCTCAAGGCTCCTTCTTAATGATATGCCAACCAGTTTGCTTCTTGAAGCCAACCTTTAAAGGCATTTAATATTTGATGTCTCACCACACGTATTCGTAAGCATTTAGAAAGATATACTTAATATTTTGATGTCCCCCAACACCTTTCAAAAGCACTTAAAAAAATAAGGCCTAGGCAAAAAATTCAATGCTTGATTCACAGTCAAGTGGTATCCAGGAGTCTCATCTGGTACCCATGCAATCAAATTTTCCCACTGCATGAATCACTCATCACATATCCTTATCACTGTTGATTGCAGTGGCCAAGTAGCAATCAAAGAGGGTGCAGAATGAGCATAAGTTTCTGTCCTGAGGCAATCATAATACAAGCTTATATCAGTATAGATGATTTTAAAAATCCTCTTTTAAAAGTGGATTTACAAGGTGTGTTTCAGCTCTTCTCTAACTCCTCTAACAATACAAAGCTGAGTTTAATCAACTACCAATTCAGGACAGCATAATTATTTTTTATTCTTATATCTTTTCAATAATTACAATGTGTCACCATTGTGATGGTAAGGAAAGGACAGGAAAAAAAAAGAAATTCGGAGATCACAGACAAGGACATGGAACCAGTGAAAAGTAGCACTTTGTCCTGTCTGCCTCTTATGTAACTAAGAGCCTCTCTCAAATATTGGGCTCTGTTCTGGAGAAGAGTAAGGAAAAGAGTGCATTCTAAGCTGAAGAATCAAACCAACCTGTTATATATACACCCATCCTGAGCCTAAGCTCCTCCTAACTTAACACTGTGTGGTATGAGACTCTGCATCGAGAGGGTATGTAGGTCACTAAATAAAATAGTAAAAGCCCCTCAACTATAAACAATTGTAATAGAGATGGATATGTAGATTTGATTTTTAACTGGACGTTGGAACCATGCGGACCCTGCCCATAGAGCAACAACTTTGTCCAGGCAGTCTCATAAAAGATGGTGTCTCTCAGCCAAAAGGGACAGTCTATAGGTACAGCTGCAGCCCCTGGAGCCCATTCATGAAAGTGTCCTCTCTTCCCTGTCCTGAAGAGGTAGCCGAGGTAAGTTCTTGCTTTTCTCCCTACTCTACCCAGGCTCTGGTATGAACCTTCCTACCACTCACCTTCCAGGCCACAAGAAAACCAGGGACAACAGTAAAGTCACCTTGATATTCAATCAGAAAGTTGCACACACATTCATTCTTTGCTAACATCCAGGGTCAAAGAATCCACAACAAGTTAGGTGCCAAGTATGTAACTAGAGTGATGACCCAGCACCCGCTAACACACTTGCATATTTGTAGGAGCATTTAGCCTGATCCTTAAGATTGGCCTTAGCAAGTATCTCTTCCTTGCGCTATGGGAACAGGTTCAACCTTATTGCCTGTCTTCAGTTGGAATTAGAGAAAATATTAACCTAAATTGGAAGAAATTAATTCTTAATAATCATTCACAAGAGTGTTGGATACCACATACAAAGCTGACTCTACAAAAAAAAGGGAACTGTTAGAGAAACCAGAAGGGCTGCCCACAATGCCATCAATATTTTTAAAATAATTAATTTATAGCTTTATGAGAGATTAATAAATCAAGACACCATTTGTTGGACTATTGATGTTTTTATTAGCCTGATCAGTCTTGCTCTCTTTGAAGACTATCTTTTTAAAGTTATATCTAGATGAAAACAAAACAAGTGTTGATTTGAACAGTTTTATCAGCTAATTAGCTACTCCAGTTTTTGTTTGGAATTTACAAACAACAAAGAAGTCAATGATCAGATTATAGCACAGGTATTTAAATTGGCTGCACTTTTCCACCAGTTGTGTTACAATCATGAAGACATAGCTTAAATGAACTGGATTGAAAATAACAGCCTTTTTATTGCAAGATCATTGTAACACACAATTATTAAAATTGATTAATACTTGGGCCAATGCAATTTCATTATCTCTGATCGATTTCAAGCATTACTTTTTAATGGCCTTCACTGTTGTCATTTCAGTTAGAACTGCATGAACACTGGCTTATTGGAACAACACATAGTCCTTTTTCATGAGATTAAGCGCTCTGCTTTAATAACAGGCCCCAAATAAATAAACTTATAAATACAAAAGACCAGATGCTTCTGCAAACACTATTTAGAAACCCTTATATTGTAGAGGATTTGTTTTGGTTATATTATTATATTTTATGCTTTCAATGTCACAAAAATTGCATATTAAACAGGGGTTGTAATTGCATTTTAGCCCATAGCATTGGGCTTTGTTTAAAGTAGGCTCCCAAGAAATGGTTGTTAAATGATTGCATGGAAAAGTTAGAAAACAAAGATTATCTACACTTCAGTCATATTTTCCTCAGAGTCAGGAAAGTACAATCCTGGAGAACCAAGCTTATTACTGCTTTGTCAAATGCTAAAGCAGCAAACCCTTTTGATGCTACCTCTATAATATTATCTAAATCGATTAAGTCTACTTCCATGCACATTGCTTTTTTTAATCCTTACCTGAGGACATGGAGAGAGAGAGAGAGAGAGAAAGAGAGAGAGAGAGAGAGAGAGAGAGAGAGATGTGAGAAACAGTGATCAATTGCCTTCTGTACATGCCCCATCTGGGGATCAAATTTGCAACCCAGGCATGGACCTTGATGGGGAATCAAACCAACACCCTTTGGTGTACATCAGGATGCTCAACCAGCTGAGGCACTCTGGCCAGGCAATTTCCATGTACTTTGTTTGATTCAACCTTCAAAAGCAGTGCAAGCAAAACTTTGCATTATTGTAACAGCCTCCTTACTTCCTCACCCCGGTCTAATGTTTTCTTCATATAATCTACATGTTCAACATTGTTTCCTGTATTGTTTTAAAATATGTGTTTCATTAAATGACTCCTCAAGTGGTCAGGTTAAAAATAAAGCAAAACAAACCCAAATCATTTTAAGAAGGCTTACAAGGTCCCTCACAATCTGACTGCAACCTGTTTCTACATATGTATGTATCTTTTCCTCTTTTTCCTCTGCTCCCTCCTCTTCCTCTTCCCCTTTTTGGCAAATCACCTTATCTTTACAAGTCCTGCATTCCAACCACACAGACCTAAAGGCTATTTCCAAAGACTCCAAGAAACTGCAACGTTGTCTTATAACTGGAATGCATTCTGTTCCTTTCTCTGTCTGGAAAGCTCCTTTAAAATCTCATTCCAGTGTATACCACCCCTCTGGGAAGCTATGCCTGTGATTTAAAACCTTGTTATTAGTTCTTATATAAACATTTCCATACTGCTTGGTTACATAACATTTTAGTGAAATTGTATCATTTCATCAAACATTTCCATCTCCTAGATCCTAATAATCTCTAAGCTTTTTAAAACCAGGAATACTAATTTATATCCATATTTTAAATTGTGCCCCCATATCTTCTGCACTATAAAAATATGCTTACTAATGTCCACTGAATAGAGGTGTGAATGCACTTTAAGAATTTGGGTTTATTATTTAATTGACACAAAATAAATATATTTTTACTTATTAAAATCCTTAAATGTTATAAGCAATGATTTAGTTTCTCGATAGCTCCTGCCCAGCACATCTTAGCCAAGGAGGGGAAAATTGGACTATATTAACACCACACTTTAAAAAACTGATTATATCTCTGTACCTGAGCTATAATCTTCAGTCTGAGAAGCCACAGGAAGAATCAATAGCATCAAAGCAGTAATCTTCTGAGATAAATGGGCAACTGGTGTCACTCTCCATTCATCATGATATTGTTACAGCAGCGAGAGGGCAGGGTGACAATCTATCCTGACAGTGCTCACTGATCCAGAACCCTATTGCAGATTTTTGTAACTTGCATTTTTTAAAATGCATTAGAAACTTTGATTTAGACATTATAGAGTATTGAATAAAGCAGACAACCAAGTAAGTCATGGTCCTCTTGTGTGTGGCACCACTATGCCCTGTGCTGACTGGTCTATTCACGACTCGATGGTTTGTTTGCCACTTCCTGCCTGCTGTTGTCATTAAAGTGTATCATTTGGTGATTACCAAGTGATGATTCATTGTGATTCCTAAGTCTACTTTTGTTTTATTAGTTTTTATTTTTATGAAATTATGCTTTTGGTGATCCAAGCTCCACTAATATACTCATCATTGATACACAGAACAGTCAGGCAATTCATTCTGGTTCTATAATGTCTTTATAGCCTCTGCTGAAATTTGGGAGGACATTTTTAGCTACCCAGAATGTTGAAATTCTTAACTATGACTTAAGAGAAGCAAAATAAGCAGATATCTTATGGAAGCAATAATATCATCATCATCACTTCCTCACTTAAAGACCTAGAGATTCTCACAACACAATGCCAGGCAAGTACTTTCTAAGTGGATCATTTTTAAATCCATTTGCTACTAAAAGGATTCTCTTCTATGCTAACATTATACTTGCAGATTCAGTATGAGAGTATTGCTAGAACAAGCATGTTATCTGTTATTTGCAATTGTAACTTGTAAAAATGTTTTTATTAGTATTTTGTATTAGAACAAGTAAAAACAAGGCCAAGTATATATCCTAATCACCTTATGCCTTGAAGAGATTTTGATGTGAATATGTCAAGAAACTACACCTAGCCTTTAGCACATTTATAATGAAGCGTGACTAAAAAAATTAAAAAGGAAAAACAAGCATAACAAATGAGATGCAAATACTAAATAAACAAATTTGCATTGTTTTTCTGAAGCTGTGAGAGATCAGGCAAGTGCTTCTGTGAAGAACTTAAACTCTGTATCCAGAAATCAGAGTTCAGATATAATTCTAATGTGGACAATATGATGACAGGCTAAGTAAATTGACAGAAATAGAAGTATTTTACTATTTTGTGAATGGCATTTTAACATCTTTATTTTTTATTTAAAAAACCAGTTAATAGATGCTTTAGTTTCAAAAATTCATTTTAGTTTAAAATAAACATTTAGGAAGGACCACTGATCAGTTAATCTTATAAAATAATTGTTTAAAAAAAGCAAAGCTATAAAAAGTTTTTTTTTTTCTGGTTGGAATAAGCTGAAATGAATAACCATGGCCATCCATCAAATTTTGCTTTAGAAATTTTCTCATTGCTAATATATGTCATAATTGGTGTAAGCCTCCCACACCACAGAAAGAAACACTACATAGTGATTAACATCTCAATCTTTTCAAAATTTAGGCATATTTTTTCACTGTAAGAATTTTTAAATCCCAAAGCATTATTGAGACTTTTCAACCATAGCTAAAAGGTTTAGGTTTTAGAGCATATCCCAGAATTTCTATTTAGTGCTAACACTCTGCCTTCCTGTTCTTAATTGCCACTCAATGATTAGTAATGGCTCACTGGAGTATAATAAAGCATAGCTAGTTAGTTTTTCAATGCCCAAAGTAACTCTAAGAAAAGGAAGAGCATGATACTAATATGTTTAGTATACATTTAGAAAATAAATATGTATATAAATTAGGTTCATTTTGGCCTAATAATATTATTGTAGCCTATAAACTAAAAAGGATGCTCTGTGTCAAAATCCTAGTTCCTGGACAACATGTCTCAGTGGTTAGAGCATAGGCCCTGGTTCAATTCCTGGTCAAGGGCAAGTACCTGGGTTGCAGGTCACCCACCCCATTCAGGATGTGTATGGGGAAACAACGAATTGATGTGGCTCTCTCACATCGATGTTTCTCTCTCTCTCTACCTCCCAACCCCCATCCTTCCACTCTGTCTAAAATCAATGGAAAAAATATCCTCGGGTGAGGATTAACAACACCAAAAATATCCTACTTCCAAGTGCTAGTATGTATTCCCATCCCTTCAGACTGTCCCAAGATTTTTCTATGCTGAGGTTTTACTTACAAGAGCTTATTTGCTGTGGGGCTAAATCCAAGCGTGAAAAGCACTACTGCCACACCCATGGGATTTGCTAAGACTTGACAATTCTGAGCCAAAGATGAAGCTTGATTCTTCATGAGGCTTCATCTTACATTTCTGATGGCATTTTGTCATTGTCTGCATTACTACAAATATGACATCAACTTCTATTAGGACACATATTTCTCTCTGTCTTTCACAAAGACTGTATGCTCTTTGACAACAGAGTCTTCCCTATACACCTCTAAGAACTGCACTCCTACTACCCACCTACTTCATGAAACAGGTGTTTCATATATTTAAGTGATTGGCTAAGACCTGACAATTCTGAGCCAAAGATGAAGCTTGATTCTTCATGAGACTCCCTCTTACATTTCTGCACATCTTGTGAGCAGGGGCACAGACTTCCATAAAATTATCCTAACTACTTCTCAAGTCTTATTTTTGACAGGGTAATCTTTGTCAACAGACTCACTCACTAGCCATACTCATTTACCTCAGTGTTTACCTACCTCCACGTGTATGTGCAAGCTTTCTGGAAGTCATGTTTCATATCCATATATTAATTTATCTAAACCCTCCCCAGCCTTCAATGCCTTTTTTGTCTGGGAAGGCCTAATAGATGCCCCCTCCTCTAGAATTTATTTCCTCTTCTCCCACACAGCATTTGCACCCTCAACACTTATTTTACCATATCGGATTACATATATATATATATAAAAAATACAAAGATGCTAATTGACCATACCTTCGCTACACCCCAAGCCATGCCCACCAGCCAATCAGAGCGACTATATGGAAATTAACCTAACCAAGATGGCAGCTGGCAGCCACAGAGCTGGAGCAAGCAGGAGGCTTGGTTGCCCAGGTGATGGAGGAAGCCAAGCTTCCTGCCTGCACTGAGCTGGCTGTGGCCTCCATTCATGGCAACAATGTTTTAATTATAGACGCTAAATAAATCCCAGATACCTGCTTTCAGCCAGCCTCCACTGGGATCTTGGGTGGCTGAGGACTGTGGCCAGCCTTCAACAGCCATCAGCCATTCACCCAGGCTGGCCACACCCTCATGGGGTGAGGGTCACTGCTGGGGGGCTTGGCCAGCCTGAAAACAGCCATCAGCCTTTCATCCAGGCTGACCAGGCACTCCTATATAATAAAAGAGTATTATGCAAATTGACCCTAACAGCAGAACGTCTGGGAATGACTGGTCACTATGACACACACTGACCACCAGGGGGCAGACGCTCAATGCAGGAGCTGCCCTCTGGTGGTCAGGGCGCTCTCACATGGGAAGCTCTGCTCAGCCACAAGCCAGGCTGACGGCTGCCAGTACATCGGTGGTGGTGGTGGGAGCCTCTCCCACCTCCTCAGCAGTGCTAAGGATGTCTGACTGCAGCTTAGGCCTGCTCCCCACTGGCAAGTGGGTATCCCACAAGGGCTCCCAGGCTGCCAGAGGGATGTCTGACTGCCAGCTTAGGCCCAATCCCCCAGGGAATGGGCCTAAGCCAGCAGGTGGTCATCCCCCGAGGGGTCCCAGACTGCGAGAGGGCACAGGCCAGGCTGAGGGACCCCCCTGAGTGCACAAATTTTTGTGCACCGGGCCTCTAGTGTGTGCATATGTATATATATATATATATATATTTCCCCTATAAGAGTGTACGGACCTAGAGTATCTATTCATCTTCATACCACTTTACATTTAACCTAATGCCATGTATGGAGTAAGTACTCAAAGTACTCAAACTATTTTTAATTAAACCAAATTGTTTATAATTTCTCAACCGGAACTTACCATCTCTAGGCAACTTATAGACATTAATGTGACTTTATGTTATGATTTTAGAAAAATGGACTCCTGCTTCTCATCTGCCTGCTGTTATAAAATGTCACGAACAAGGACTGTGACTTTCAGTAGGGAAGTTGAATTTTGCCTCAGCATATGTTGAGACCTAAGGTATTTTATGTTATTTGTAAAGTGGAATAAAGTTTATTTTACAAATATGATCATGCATTTGGTACAAAATGTATTCTCAGAGAAGTAACTCTGTTTTAGGAAAGTACATATAATATGGAAGGTGAGACTGAAATAGAATTACTTAGAAGAAGACAAACAAAAAACATACCATAAATGTGGGAAGAGAAGAGATAAGTTGAGAGGAGAGAGAAGAGATAGAGAAGAAACATGAGCCAGGGGACATTGCAAGAGGCCAGCCTATGAGCAATGGTGGCCAGTGAGAAAGTGCCAATGGAGAATGGCTAAAGACTTTACTAACAAAACAACAACAAAAACACAAATAAAAAGGAAAACAAATAGTGCCCTGGCCGGTGTGGCTCAGTTGGTTGAGCATTGTTCCTGTGCACTAAGAGGTCACCAGTTCAATTCCTGCTCAGGGCATACACCTGGAGTTGCAGTCTCGATCCCTGGTAAGGGATGTTCAGGGGCAGCCAATGGATGTTCTGCTCTCATATCGATGCTTCTCTCTCCATCTCCTTTTTCTCTCAATCTCAAATCAATAAAATAATATTTTTTTAAAAAGTAGCAGATAATATTGTTTCCTACATGCAAGGCCCTTGTCTAAGCACTTTTTATGTTATCTGTGCATTTATATGCAGGTAGTAATGTTTTATAATGAGGAAACTGTGCCATCATAAGTTTAAGAAATTGCTCAAGACCATACTGCTGAATACAGTGGAGCTGGGATTTGATCCCAGGCAGATCAATTTTAAGTTTATTTCCAGAATGTTTGTGTTGCTACGATACAAATTCCCTCTGACTTCACGTCTTCAAAAGAGCATGATATGCCTAGACAGAAATGTAGTATTGGCACTGCAGGCAATAATGATATGTGTGGAAAGAAGCTAATTTACCCTTTCCCAGGTGCTTGACGCGATGGCAGTAGCGCGGAATCATGAGAAACATGAGTCTAAACGCTCCAGGAAGTGACCTGTTAAAGTTATCTGTGGGCCACAGCTGAGTAGTGAGCAATAGCATCAGGATGGAACTAGCTCAGGAGCAAACGGAAACTCTTCATTTAAATTCTTTTTCCAAACATACTATTAGCAGCTACTTGCAAACGACCAGGTTGACACCTGGATTACTGCTGTAGCACCTGAGTTGGCATTTAACTTCAATAATAACTCTAGGTATATATTCCTATTTCCCAGAAGTCCGGGGGATATCAGAAATACTAGACCTAAGTACTCCTATGACCATTAGATTAAGCAGTTGAATCAACAGAAAGATGCTCTGTGACCTCTACCAAACACTGAGTGTGCAATTTCACTACCGATTCTGGAAAGTCCTGGGCAACTTTCCAAGGTCAAATGAGACTTCGAGACATGTGTTTGGTTTTCTGCTAAGTATTGCAGCTTTCTCTGAATTCCCCTTCACATGCTTATTTCACTTCCCAGACTCAGACTGGATAAATATTCTCCAGGGCAAATCATCACCTTCTTCCCTGTGCTTGTACACAGCCCAGCCAAGATACGTGAGGGGGACCTTTCAGATCAGAACAGCTGCGGTGCTTTCTCCATTGTTGACTCTCTGCCATTAGCTTATGCTGTAGCCTCTTTCTTCCCTTTAAAGAATTTCCTAGACCAGATTCTCACAGTAGCACTGCCTTTCTGGGTGACCTTCTAACCCAGGTTTCTAATCCAGAAACCCTCTCTTGAGTCATCAGGCAGAAGGAAAACTTCATTCATTTTGTTGATGCTTTTCATCTTGTTTCTTTCACCCCAAATTATTATCTAGCTTCCCTAATTTTTTTTTGTCACCCTGTGTCATTTTCACAGCTTTCTCCTCCAACCAATCAGCAAATTACTTTTCCAAGCGGCATTTCCCACAATGCTCAAATTTCTTTTTCCTGCTTAAAAATTATTATACTGATACTTCATATAAATACTGTCTATCACTCAGTTTGCCCCTATTTCCAGGACAAGAAGAGAATGAAAATTGCTAGCAGCAATCACTATTGTCTCTACCTTCATGATTCCCACAGAGATGCTCCTTTCTCAGTTCTGAGAACCCAGTTCTAGAGCCTTATCCAATCCTCTGGTCCCAACTTCTTCCTGCTCTTCACACATTTATTTTCAAAAGGTAATTGAAATAGGCTACAGCAAGGACCCCTCCTAATGCTAATCCCTATCTGTTTCAAGGACTGACATTGCAGTATAAGAAGATGTTAAGAAAATCCATGTGAAATTTTTGTATAACTTTCATGTCTGTAAAGCAACTCACCTCACTGATATTGCCTGCAATCTTAAAAAGTTAACATACACCACTGGGTGTCAGACCATAATTGCATATAATTAGCAAACAGTAACTCTTTCAAAAGATTGCAACTGATTACATAATAAATATGAATTCGGGAATCCAGGATTAACATAACCATTCTTAGAATGGTTATTTGAGAATAAGACTGAGCTATAAGAAAGATTTCTTTCTCTTATTACTTGTGCCATACCAGTCCTGCATGTAATGTGAAATTTATGAAACCAACAACAATAACAACAACAAAAACAACTGGGGGTGATGAGGCAATCCTGAGAAATGAAGCTATTTTGAGAAGAAACTGTAAACTCTAAATTACAGTATATTGAATGATTTTAAAGAGAGTTCTCAATGGAGCAGAGTGCTTCTTGTTTGGGAGATTGAAATTCCATGTTTTATATTGCCAATGAACAGAAACTGGAGAGTGGTCAGGGCTCTCTCTTTCAGCCTATCGCTTCTTGTCGAACTCACTCTTTAAAAGCGGTTTGCTTTTTATTTGTTTGTTTGCAAATGTCGTAGTAAAAAGCAAATAAATTAGCAGGGAAAGAACTCTCTGGCAGTCCCCAGAGCAAGGAGAAGGCGCAGGCTCTGCCAAACAGCAGCTGAGTTCCTCAGGCAGCCTGGGTTAGAGATGTAGAGGGGCAGGTCCATCCTCCTGGAAAACAGTATGTGTCAATTTGAAATCGAACTGCCTGCTTCATCCACAATTAACCCCTGGAGAGTTCTGAAGTTTGTAGTCAACCTCTGTGTCTCCCTCTCTCCTCCGTCTCTCCACAATGTATACTTTTTTGTTATTAGACTTAGTTTAAATAAGTGGGTATGTTCCCATCACCCCTGGCCAGTGGGAACATAAGCACCCTAAGTACAAGAATGTAATATGTATTGTTCACTGCATTTCTCTAGCCCAGTACTCAGTAGATCCACAATAAATATTCATTAGCTAAATACATGCATGAATAAGTGCACAGGCTTTAAAAGGTGCCTTGCATGCGTCTTGTGATGATAGGCTATTAGCATTATTTTTAAATTGGAATATTAATTTGACTAAAAACAATACAAACCCTTATATATGGGAAAGTTGAGGTGTCTCCTTTCCCCATAACAGTATATAGTTTTGGCACAGCCTCTAATATATATATATATATATATATATATATATATATATATATATCAGCTTATATTGTATTTGATTATAATATAATTAAATTTTTTAAACCAGGATAAACAGATCTTATAGAAATTAGGTTCTCTCCTTAAAATTAGATAAGGTGGATGAAAGCTTGGATCTGGATCATGTGGTATTCCAAGCAGCAACTGATGCAGATCCAGCTGTGGTATGCAAGAGAGAGATGCAGAAAAAATCTGCAAAGGCCTGGGCCAAGAGCAGAATACAAAAGAAGCCACAGATAGCAGCAGCCCCTGAAAACCTGGCACATTTATCTTGGCTGCCCCACTGACTAAAATAAACATTTTCTCCCTTTGCTCTTTGCCCACATAAAATAACAAGGCATATTTTTTGAAACTCAGTTAAACTCCATAATGCCACCCAGACAAGACGAAGGCAGCTACAATAAGGGAATATCTGATGTGTTTTGTCAAATTCCTAAATTATAAGGCTAATAAATTAGAGTTTTTAAATCTGTGTAGAAGCTGGAACTTCAATATTGGTACAGGCTGATCTTACAAGTTGTTCCCTGCAGAATAGAGTTAATACGATGAAACCAAGTGAGGAAATAGAGAGCAAACGCCCACACTTATTTTATTTTTATTGAAAGTAAAAACCACCTGCACACATTTCTGCTCAAAGAAAAATATTCAGTTTCATGTTTCTCTCCCAGATAGAAATGTACTCCACAGAAATAAAACTGCTTCTTTTGTTTCGTGCTCTAGCAGAATTTGATTTGCATATTGTGGGACATGTTAAGGTGCTCTCTGTGATTTAGAGAGTTTCTAAAAAGGTAATTTGATCTCAACTCATAGTTTTCTTTTTTTATTTCTAAAATTGAAGGCTGCCTACCCTTCTGAGAAGTGAGCCATGAGAGGAAGACATTAGCTTGCCTTGTATTAGATAATAAAGAAGTTCCACAGGGGACGAGTTACATATTATGACATTGTGAATATAAGGCTCATTTGGATTTAATTCATTACTACATCATGTTGCACAGGAAAGCAATTTTTAAGCAATAGAAGTGCACTTCATTTGTAAAGGACCCAGCTATAACACACAATCAGTTATTGAAGACAGAAACTGATTTCCCAAATCAGGCATATAAAATTTAATATATTTGCTCCAGTTATAATGAAAGAAAAGGGAACTTCAATGCCATTTTTTCCCCATGAGAATGACACTTTGTAAGATTTGGAAAGTGCATTTTTGCTTGGGAAGTTGACTACATTTTGATGCCACAACCCAATAAGTTGAAGAAATTGATTAAGCATCTTTAAAAAATTATTTGAAATACTTGTTGGACACATAGAATATAATTTCAAATTCTATCCTTCTATAAATTCAATGTTATTACATTAAAATAAGATCTGAAATACATGAATTATTAAAATAAGGTTAAAGAAACTAGACCACCAACTTACACCATACACAAAAATAAACTCAAAATGGATAAAGGACTTAAATGTAAGGTGGGAAACCATAAAAGTCTTAGGAGAAATCATAGGCACCAAAATAGCAGACGTTTGTTGTAGCAATATCTTTACCAATACAGCTCCCAGGGCAATGGAAACTAAGGAGAAAACAAACAAATGGGACTACATCAAAATAAAAAGCTTCTGCACAGCAAAAGAAACCATCAACAAAACAACAAGAAAGCCCACTGCATGGGAGAACATATTTGCCAATGTTATCTCCGGTAAGGGTTCAATCTCCAAAATTTACAGGGAACTCATACAACTTAACAAAAGGAAGATAAACAACCCAATCAAAAAATGGGCAAAGGACGTAAATAGACACCTTTCAAAAGAGGACATTCAGAAAGCCAAGAGACATATGAAAACATGATCAAAGTCACTAATCATCCGAGAGATGCAAATCAAAACAATGAGGTACCATCTCACACCTGTCAGAATGGCCATCATCAACAAATCAACAAACGACAAGTGCTGGAGAGGATGCAGAGAAAAGGGAACCCTCCTTCACTGCTGGTGGGAATGCAGACTGGTGCAGCCACTATGGAAGACAGTATCACATTTACTCAAAAAATTAAAAATGGAACTGCCATTTGACCCAGTGATACCACTTCTAGGAATACATCCCAAGAAACCAGAAACACCAATCAGAAAGGATATATGCACCCTTATGTTTATAGCAGCATAATTTACTATAGGTAAGATTTGAAAACAGCCTAAGTGCCCCTCAGCAGATGAGTGGATTAGAAAAATGTGGTATATCTACTACCCTGCTTTAAAAAAGAAGGAATTCTTACCATTTGCAACAGCATGGTTGGAACTGGAGAGCACTATGCTAACTGAAGTAAGCCAGTCAGTGTAAGATAAATACCACATGATTTCACTCATTTGTGGAATATAGATAACATTATAAACTGATGAACAAAAATAGATACAGAAGCAAAGAAGCATTGAACAGACTGTCAAACTACAGTGGGAAGGCAGGGGAGGTTTGGGGGGGGGGCAGTAAGAGATTAACCAAATATGCATGCATATAAGCATAACCAATGGATGCAAGACATGGGGCGGGGGGTGAGGGCATGTGCTGGGGGGTAGTGGAGGCCAGGGGGAGGTCAATGGGAAAAAAAGGAGACATATGTACTATTTGTAATACTTTAAAAAATAAAATTTAAAAAATAAGGTTAAAGATAGGCTTTGGGCTTTTTTAAAATTTCAGTATATATGCTTCTTATTATTAAATTGAATCCTAACATCTGAATAAATTATTCTACAGTAGAAAAATAATTAAAACAGAAACAACAGCCAAATTATGTTGGTTTATTTAAGTTCCCTAAACTGCATGTATGTTTAGTTAGGGTTCACCAGAAAAAACAAAACTAACTTTAAGTATATGTAGAAAGAGAGAAAAATTTATTTTAAGGAATAGGCTCACACAATTGTGGAGTCTTGGCAAGTTCAAAATCTATAGGCTAGACCAGTAGGCTGTGGACCCCGAGAAGAATTGCAGTTCAAGTTCAAAAGCAGTCTGCTGGTAGAATTCTTTCTTCTTCCTGAAAGGTTAGTCTTTTTACTATTAAACCTTCAATTGACTGGATCAAACCCACCCACATTATAGAAGGTAATTTGCTTTACTAAAAGTCGATTGATTTATATGTTAATCTCATTTTAAAAGTACCTTCTCAGAAACATCTAGAATAATATTTGACCAAATATCTGTGCATTGTGACCTAGCCAAGTTGATACATAGAATTAACCATCACACTGTGCCTATATATAGGCATTTAAAATTTTGAAAATAAAATGACCTCTCTATGCTGTGACATGTTAATAATAGTCAATAATAGTGTCCCGGGATGGGGGCGGTAGGGAGAAAGCATTCATCATCAATTTTTTTGGAATCTGATTCACCAGCCAATTTCGCTTCCCTCCCATCCCCTAAAAACATTCATTTCAAGTGACTGTAATAAAGTACTTAATTTTATTTGATAAATATTGCTTAATCATTTTCCACATATATTTTAATTTCCCCTGTAAACTACTGTATGATATTATGAAATCAATACTTTAAGTCGCAATATTCAAATATCTTGCTTAATGTCTAAGACATGGGTTGAGATTTTCAAAGTGCAAATCTCAAAAGGTCATGTGACCCATTTAAATCTTGATTTTATTGTTACCGAAAGAAACGTGAGAGTAGTGTGTAATCAGGCCCCCACCTTTCCACGTTTAAGTTATACTTTACTTAATGTGAACATTACCAACTTTTCTATAGAAAGAGTGCTGGAACGTCAAGTGAATCCACAGGAAACTGACATACTTGATGCTCAAAGAAAAACGTTTGGTTTCATCTTGTACTACATCTGACTGATCGTGTTCCTTTGTTGGAATGAATAAGATCAAGAAATGAATGGACGAAAAAGCATGTTGTAGTCAATGCAGCAAAAGATGTAAGAAAAATGTGACAAGCCTTAAGTTGAATATTTTTCAGGATAGGCAGCTGGTAAGCACAGATGACCTTGGTATATTTGATGGAAATATTTCATTGACTATAGGACATAGTCACTGCAAAGGAGTCTTCTAATTACGTACAATATATTTCTCCCACTAAGAATTCAACAAAAAACAAATTAGAAAAACTAAAGATTCCTGCATTTTGATCCTTAACAACTTAACCCTGATGCTTTATAGCAGATAGATTCTGTGAAAATGATTTTATAAAAATGAAATGTGCTTTCTAGGAAATTATGTAACCTAACATTAGCATGTAACCTTCAGGATAAAATATTTGTATGTGTATGACTGTGGGGGGTGGTGGGGTTGGGAAGGAGGGAGAGGATAGAGAGAGATAGAACATTCTTTGAATTTACCTGAAATTGAGAAGGAAGAAAGCAAGCCTTCAGCAGAGCTAGACCTAGACTGAAACAACTTCCTGAAATGGTAGGGCTTAAGCAGAACTGTGAGGGGATTTACTTTGTATCTCCAAATGCCTATGATCATGGAGATACCTTTTTACTTTCTGTTTTTTTCTTTATAGAAAGAGAATGCCATATAGATTATACAGAATATTATTAAAAACTTGAATATAGTAGACATTCAGCCCATGTTTACACAGAGAAAAGAAAATCCTTTACCTTTTAAAACAACTTTTTAGTACACACTATGAGAATGTAGATAAAATATGTTCCAAAAACCATATGTATGACTTTAATTTCAAAGTTCAATAATATAGATTAACAACTAGAGTATACAGATGCTCCTAGATTAACAATGGGGTTACAGCTAGATAAACCCACTGTATAGTTAAAATATTGTAAATATAAAATGCATTTAATACACCTAACCTGCTGAGCATCATAGGTTAGCTTAGCCTACATTAAACACACTAAGAACACTTACATTAGCTTACTGTTGAGCAAAATCTTCTCACTGTCACTGCCCAGGACCATGGAATAGTACTGTGCCATATATAGCTAGTCTGGGAAAAGGCTAGCTATACATTCAAAATTTGAAGTATACTTTCTACTTGTATCATCACAAAGACAAAAAAAATTCTACGTAAGACCATTGTAAGTTGGAGACCATGTGAATATTCTTTTAAAATAAATGATAGGGGACTCTTTCCCCTTCCCTATGTGGGAGTCTGTGCTGTGGGACTCTTTTCCCTCTCCCCACGTGGGAGTCTGTGCTTGTTTCTCAATAAATTTCCACCTTTGCTATAAAAATAAGTGAACAAACAAACAAACAAATGATAATGTGCATGGAAGTGAAGGTTTTATCAAAAAGGTCTGTATTCTGGGTTCGTTCTATCCTGTAAATACTTACTGGGTGTCTGCATACCATCACTCAAGTACTACTAGTATGTCAGACTGATAGTCTTCTTTCTCTGCTGCAAAGCAGACAGTGATTCATGCCAACAAAAGGAGAGAAAACAAAGTACTGAGAGTTGCAAGCTAAGAGTGAGAGAACTCAAATGGTGAGAGACCAGAGAGCATCATGAAGTTAGCACCTGAACCAGGTCTCAAAGGATGCAAAGTATCTGAACACTAGAGGCCTGGTACATGAAATTTGTGCACTGGATGAGGAGTGTCCCTCAGCCCAGCCTGCACCGTCTCCAATCTGGGACCCCTCAAGGATGTATGACTGCCGGTTTCGGGCCTAAACCTACAGTCAGACATCCCTCGCACAATCCAGGACTGTTGGCTCCCAACCACTCGCCTGCTTGCCAGCCTGATCACCCCCAGTAGTTCTCAACCTGTGGGTCGTGACCACTTTGGCAGTCAAACAACCCTTTCACAGGGGTTGCCTAAGACCATCCTGCATATCAGATATTTACATTACAATTCATAACAGTAGCAACATTACAGTTATGAAGTAGCAACAAATATAATTTTATGGTTGGGTCACAACATGAGGAACTGTATTTAAAGGGCCAGAAGGTTGAGAACCACTGCCCTAACCACTCCCCTGCCAGCCTGATCAATGCCTACCTGCTCCCCTGCCGGCCTGGTCACCTCCAACTGCCCTCCCCTGCAGGCCTGTTGCTCCCAACTGCCCTCCCCTGCCACTCATCTTGTGGTGGCCATCTTGTGTCCACATGGAGGTGGCCATCTTTTGTGAGGGTGTGGCGGTCAATTTGCATATCACTTCTTTATTACATAGGATGTCAGAATTGAGAAGGTCATTATATTCAAAGATCCTCCTATAATCAATCATCATTCATCCTATTAGTGGGTGCTACTATGGCTCTGACCAAATGCTTAAGGATTGAAAGAGTGTAACTTCTCATCAGTGAGTTGATCCAGTCAGTTGAGAGAATTAATGTCATTCTGCATAACACTGAGAAATCCTAAGTGAAGGAGTTGCTGTATCTAAAATCTAGAGCAAGAAAATACTATGCATAATTAAATAAATCTTATCCTATGTATTTCTTTTGTGATTAAATTTATAACAATGTTCACTTGTTATCTGGATAGATCAATAATAGAATAGATAAAACTTCCTATAGGAACCATCACTCCACTACTGTTAAATTCATTGTTATCATTTGCATATACCAAATTATATAGTTTTGCTATATATTTACATCTTTTTCTCCTATTAAAATGCCAGCTGTTTCATTGCCCTCTTCATTTATCCTGACCATCCTGCTCTCAATCCCTTTATTACTGAAATCAAAGAGAAATAAAAAAAAACATGAAGGGAAAAGAAGACAGAGATAAAAAATAAATATATAAGGCAGAGGAAGAACAGAAATGGTGACAAAGTATAGCTGGAGCCTGGAGAACAGTTGCCAATGGCATCACCATCAAGACTTGCTTCTGCACAAAAAGATAATAGCAAATATATAGTGCTGTGGTACTGAGGAAAGAAAAATCACTTATTTAAAGGAGTCTTTCTAGTGTTCTCATAACCATAAAGCAGACCATGGGTCTCCCATGAACTCCACAGCTAGCTTTTCTTTAGTCTGGCTTTTCTCTCATTAAGACCAGAGAGAACATGCAGTTGTCAGCTTTCTTGAACAGGAAATTTTACTCCTTGGTTAAAGGAGTATCATGGTTCCTGAATAGAAGGAAGTAAACTTGAGTGATAGATGTGGAAAGGGAGGGGTGAAAAGAATAAAGATGCTGTGAGCATAGGATAGACAATGATACTATAACAAGCAAACAAATCTAATGTCTGAGTTCAAAGAACAGGACAGAGAAGCTACAGGAATTTTTATTTTCTTTTAAAAAATATATTTTATTGATTTTTACAGCAAGGAAGGGAGAGGGGTAGAGAATTAGAAACATCGATGAGAGAGAAACATCGATCAGCTGCCTCCTGCACAACCCCCACTGGGGATCGAGCCTGCAACCAAGGTACGTGCCCTTGACTGGAATCGAACCTGGGACAATTCTGTCTGCAGGCTGACACTATATCCACTGAGCCAAACCTGTTAGAGAAGGACTGTTTACTTTCTTATGCCAAAGAATATTAAAGTAGGGCAAGTGAGCATAGATTTAATTAAACTTAGAGCAAATTATTGTTTTATTTCTAGATAGCTGAAACAGAGTGTTCCTCATTTTAGGTCAGTTTAAGAAGGATCATAACAATACAGTAAGTGCTAACAAGTCGGGTTCTAAGATTTTGGACTCTTTGGCAGGATTGGGTAGCCATTAATCCAGGGTTCTTGCTGCCATTAGTTGGTCTGATGGAAATAGGGGTTTCCCCCTTAAGAGAGGAGAAATATATCTCTACAATGTAAATAAAACTAATTCCTACGATGGGATCCAGTATGGAGATAACATAGCCATAATCAACACATTATGGCAAGACAAGTCAAATGGCAACTTACCTTAAAAAGGAAGGTGAGTTTTTGGAATTGCCTGAACCCAATGTGTTTCAGTAAAAATGTGCTCATTGGAAAGCTCAGGGATGTAGAAGACCAAATACTACCAGTGCTCCTGACCATAAGAGGCAGTTACTTCTGCCCAAAAAAGCAGGTTTATTTTATTCTGGGATTGTTAAAATTCAATTATATGGTTAACACCTTAGTTTTTATTACATGTACATCCCGCAGTCTTTGCATCTCAAGTTGGCATACCTGGACTTCCCAAGATGGAAAAATGCACTAGCTCAAGTCTGTTAGTCTTCATAGTATCCACAATTCTTATTACCAATTAATAAAGCAGCATCATTAATTTATATTGCAATATCATAAGTCTGAAAATGTAGACCCCCTCTGTGAAGAATGTCCCAGTAAGTTATATCTCTCATCTTACAAGGTTAATCTTACACCATGGAAAAATCACCTGTTCAGTACTCCCTAAAACATCTTTCCAGAAAATGCCTCCCCACCAACATCCATTTCTTTTTTTCCTACCTGAAAGTCTTCTTAATATCTTCTGCTTGGATTGTCTGGAGAATCTCTTGATATAACTGATGATCAAGTGTTCCTGAAGATGTAGCATTTGAAGGGCAATTTTTATGTGCATAATAGCCTATCAAAATTCCAAAAATAAACAAAATGATGGCTGTACAAAGTATTTTTAAAAGGCGGCAAAAGGTGCAGTGGTTGCTCTTTGGTGCAGATCTTGTATAGCGGGTAGCATAGTCAGACTCTTCTTGAAGTCGCTGAAACCTGCCTTTGGGTGAAGTTGCTGGTTGAATGGAATCAAGATTGAGGTCTGCAGTCTCTGAACTCTCTAGGTTCTGATTCTCTGCACTATCTAGGTGAAACTGGTCAAAACCAGGCTCCTCCAGTTCCTTTTCCATGTCCCACTCTAAGTCAAGGGCAGTGGCTTGCAGGTCATCATTGTCCAAGTACTGTGAATGTCCTGGAGCTCTTTGATCTGCATTGACTTTTTGATAGGCCATCTTCTTACCTGTGAAAACAAGGGAGATATTGCTTCTTAAAATAAACAATAAATAAAAACCCCATGGTAAAAATAAAACAATAAACTGTATTATGTGTCCATAAAATTTTAGTGATTATCCACAAAAATGCATTGCCCCCATGGAAAAATCACATATAAGTTAATCATGTTTTGCTATCGATGTTACTATAGGAAAAGAAGATATTGTATTAAAAATAAAAGTATATGGTACTTGGTAGAAAAACTTATGAGAACACAAAATACACACACACACACACACACACACATACAAATTTACCTTTGAAGCTCAAGAGAATAAGTCACAATGCACAGTTGCATTGAGTGTAATGTATTCAATGAAGGAAATATTTATGCTTACTCATTTTCAAAATCATTATTAAGAAAAAAACAAGGGCAGAAGCAATAAAACTGCTATTTGGTAGGTGAAGGGGAAAGAAAAAAAAAAGACTCCTGAATGATTTACATTGACAAAGCTAATATTAAATGAAATTGCTCTGCCTATATAGCAACTCTATAGAAATACAAGAAGCAAGATACAGTACATCACATAGTCATGAGTAATCAAAAGGATTAGAGAAATTTAAGGCTACCACGGAAGACCATGATATTCCAAGGAGTTATGCAGTTAGTGACATGAATTGGCCTCACTCATTGAAATTTGAATGAAAGTCTGGGATGGCACCTATCCCCCAAAAAAACAAACAAACAAATACCTTTTGCTAGCCTAGGAGAGTTTGGTTTCATAACCTTGCTACAGAAATGGCAGATGGAGGTTTTCCTCCCTACACAGTCTTGGATGACAGTTTGTAGTGTCCTGCAGAGAGGTATTAGGATAACTAGGCTAATTAACTACAAGTGGTCTTCAGTCTGTATTCAGTAACCCACTTGTGTGTTATGGTTACAGATTAAGAGAATTTATAACAAAATTTTCCGTGTATTAGGTATGTCATCCCAGCTGGAATCTAAGATCCCTCACTATGTTTTATGATTATTCTATGTGCTCCACTGTGGATAAAGAACAGAGCTCACCTGACAACTGATTATCCAATTGCCTAATAGCCAGTGGTTGACAAATAAACTCTAATGAAAAAGATACCAACAAGGTCTTTATAAAAGGGAGTGGCATGATGCACAGAATTATGTGTATACACAGCTCCAATCCTGGCTGGCAGGAGCTCATGAGATAAAATATCCTGAATGTTTAAAAAAGTCCAAATATAATTAAATATTAAACTTTACAAAATAAACATTGTACTCCTGGCTAGATTCTCATTCTACTACCCTATAAACTAGGATTTCTGCTTGCCTAGAGTTAAGTCAATAAAGATGAAAATCTAAGGCATGTCAGGTAGTGGGACAGGTCCCTATTGCTCAAGAAAGGAACACTACACCCAGAGAAACAAATACATAAACAAATAAGTCAAAATATGCAAAATGGACGGGAGAATCAGGGGTGATTGATTCTACAGAGAAGCTGAGAAAGGATTTCCCAAGTGACCTCAAAGGTACTTGTGACAAAAGAGAGGAGGGCATTCTGGCAGAGGGAACTCTATAGGCATGCAGAATAATGAGAATGCGTAGTGTGTGGAACACCTGAAAAGACCAGAGTAGTATGCTGTGGCTAAAGATGCAGCACACAAGCCAGACATTTAGAGAAAAGCTAGGGAAGGTGATCTTGGCCAAAAGGTTTAACGTCTTTGCAACACAGGGTATTCCTTTGTGAAATGTGTGTGATAATAATATAAATCTCCAAGTGTTGTCATTAGAATTAATTGAGACAGTGAACCTAACACATCCATTGAATGCTGCATGGGTCAGGAGGGACATTTCTAGTATTAGAGAAGGGAGGACTGCCAAAGATTGCTGGAAAGAAATAAGAACTAGTTCAATAATGCAGAAGAAATTATATAATTCTGCAAGATATTGTAGAGAAAAGGAGGAGGTTGCATGACATTCATGTACACTCACACACATACATATATAATAGTATACATATTAATCTTAAGGTAACTGCAGTTGTATAAAAATGTGAGATGGAAAAGTTGGTGGTAAATTTTTGAATATTCCACAATTCAACTTATTTAAACATACATTATAAAATACTGCAATTTTCTAGCACTAGTCATTCTTTTTTTTCCTGTTTGGCTTAAACATCAATAAATTCCTGTTATCTTGACATGATATTATGATATTTACTTCTTTAATCACTCAGTTCATGTATTATTGATTAATTTACTTAAACACAGTCCCGCTGTGGCTTTCTAGATTTTTTCCTCTAATTTTAATGACTCAAGTCTCTTTCTCTTAAAGTTTTTTTCAAAAATTGAATTACAGAACATAGTTTATGTTGAAGGAAGACTTGACACATAGGAGTTACTACTAAAATGTGAGATCTCTAATTCTGACCTCTAATATGACCATTCAAAGTCACTTCTCTACAAATCACTCAGAAAACAACTGCAGTGACGAGGCAGAGTTTTCATTTCTAGCCTGACAATAGGCATTCCATCACATGTACATCAGCAATTTAACGCTTTTCAAATATCAGACAGAGCCATCAATTAGAATGTAATGCAGATACAGATATTAACTCCTCATTATGATGGATATCTACCTGACATCCTACTACTACTTTGAACTCATTATGCATTTATAAATTTTCACTAAATTCTATCTTCCAGGAGAGCAGCATCTGAATCAAAGGTGAATGGAGCCACTTGATGTAACAAAATCCAAGTATTTCAGGAAAATTACCAAGGAAATAAGTATGTGATAGCATGTACAATAAAGTATTTTAACTACTTATTAGTTTAAAAATACATATCCACATTTGTTTCAAATTGTCTTGCTTTTAAGGAAAATAGGATAGCTTTTGCAAAAATATAAATCTCTGCCCTCACAGTTTTGTTTCATTTAATCCATCAATCCATCTAAAAATAAAACTGAGTGATAAACTACTAAGCAAATAAAACTTTGATAACATATTCAATTTGGAGTGAGAACAAATTATTCCATAAGTCCCACAAAGAACGTAGTGTTCTTTAAAATACCTATGTCCTGTGAGAATAGTAAAGGACATATCACATTTCTTTTACCAGAACATTTCAATTCCCAACTGCAATGAAAATATTATAAAAAGAAATCTTCAGCAAAATCAGCATGTCTTAAATGTCATATATTATGCCATTTGACCATATATTTTCTATTACTGACTCACAAGATTCATTTAATTTATACTGTCATAGTACTTTACAGCTACTCCACATGAGTAATTTAAAAAAAGATTTTGAATCTACCCCATGAATCTTTCTCTAAAAGACAAGGACTTTGGCATAGGGCAGGTCATAGAAACTTGTGGCATTTCTTTAAATAGGAATATCCATAACATCCTTATAGTCTATATTGTGCCACTGTCTTTTCTATAAAGAGCAATTTTTAAGAAAAGTTGAATATATTCTCCATGTTTTCAACACATCTTATTCATTTAGGTTGGATTCCTTCCCACCCAGACCCACGCCAAGGGCTGAATTGTTTTTGAAATTCAATATATTAAAACATTTACTTTTTATAGAGAATAGTTCCCCCTTAGTTACAGAGAGTAGTTCCAAGACACACAATGGATACCTGAAACCTCAGATAGTATAATACCATATATACACCGAGTGGCCAGATTTTTATGACCACCTAACGTTTGTAGGCAAATTAGTCATAATTTCTCGCTGAAGTTGCTAGAGGGCCAGACCATTATAAATAGGGAAGCAGGTTGTTTACCATGACAGTAGAAGTGATTTTTTTCTGAAGATATGGGTAAACAATGCGATTTAACAGCCTTTGAATGTGGGATGATTGTTGGCGACCAGAACCATGGAGTATCAGCAAAACAGCCAAAGGCCTGTTCAAACACCTTTGCTGTCTGCAGTTACCAAGATAAAATGTCTCCAATTCGCACAGGAACACAAGGTTTGGACAGTCGAGCATTGGAAAAAAGTCATGTGATCCGATGAATCATGTTTCCAGTTGCATCATGCAGATGGCAGAGTGAGAATTTGGGTGAAACAGCATGAAAGCATGCATGAGTACAACCCTTCAAGCTAGTTGGGGCAGTGTTATGGTTTGGGGCATGTTTTCCTGGCATGATTTGGGCCCTTTACTTCATGTGGAACAACATCTGAATAGCACAACATACCTAAGTATCATTGCTGATCAAGTTCATCCTATCATGTTGATGGCATATCCCAATGGAGATGGCTTCTTCCAACAAGACAATGCACCATGCCACGGTGCTTGTATTGTGCAGGAGTGGTTTCAAGAACATGAGGGAGACTTTACCTTGCTTAGGTGGCCCCCACAATCACCAGATCTCAATCCAACTGAGCATTTGTGGGACGAAGTTAAAAGAGCCATCAGGCAGCTGGTTCCACAACCATCAAATCTCATAGAACTGGACAGTGCTATTCATCAGGCATGGTGTCAGATTCCTCACATCACCTTTCAACATCTTGTGAAGTCAATGCCAAGAAGAATTGCTGCAGTATTGAAGGCAAAAGGTGGCCCAAAGAAGTAACAATGGGGTGGTCATAATAATCTGGCCACTCAGTATATATATCCCACGTTCAAATGCTGTTAAATCATATTGTTTACCTATATCTTCAGAAAAAAATCACGTCTATTGTCGTAGTAAACAACCTGCTTCTCTATTTATAATGGTCTGGCCCTCTAGCAACTTCAGCACAAAATTAAGCTAATTTGCCTACAAACGTCAGGTGTTCATAATAATCTGGCCACTCGGTGTGTGTGTATATACAGTCTTCATACCTATGATAAAGGTTGATTTATAAATTGCCACAGTAGGACATTAACAACAACTAATGATAACAGAATAATTATAACAATATACTGTAATAAAAGATATGTGAATGTCGTCTGTCTCTCAAAAATTTAATTTCTGACAAATTTCCCAAAACATTTCCATCCACAAATTTAGTGCCTTTTCCATCTTAATTAAGTACTTATCATTCACTATGGTCATTACTTTTGCAGTTTTGAGGTGCAACAAAAAAACTAGCACAGATTTCTTTTTCCTTCTTCACAATGTCACAAATAGAAAATTCATTCTTAATGTGGATCTTAGCAACTTCAGCAGTTACAATTATTTTTCTTTCCTTAAGTTAAGAACTTTCATAATTTCACTGAAAGGAAGCCGTTGACACCTTCTATTTGGTATTTGCAACTTGCCTGCATCACTACTCTTGCACTTTGGAGCCATTGCTATGCAAAATAAACGTTACTTGAACACAAGCACTGCAATGCCAGGACAGTCCATCTGATTCCTGAGACAGCTACGAAGTGACTACCAGGAGGGGAGCACCTACAGCTTGGGGAGCCTGGACAAAGGGAAGATTCACTCTCAGGAAGGACAAAACAGACAGCCATCAGATTTCACCACTCCACTCAGAAAGCCACACAGTTTAAAACTCATGAATTGTTTATTTCTGAAATTTTTAATTTAATATTTTCAGACCACAGTTGATGACAGGTAAGCAAAACCATGGATAAGGAAAGACTACTTACACTTATCCCTTTATAAGGAAAAAAGCAGATACTAATTGAACTAAAAGGCATTTTTTTCTAGGCTATTATAGGCTTAAATCAATAAAAAAAAACTGTATTCTTACTAAGCATATGATTCATTTAAAAATAAATTGATACTTTGAATACCTTTTTTCACTATTTTTACTGGGTGAAACAATATAAATTATACAAAAATAAAAGATGAATACTGAAAAAGGATAACATTTTAATTTGTGAAGTACAATCTCTAGCTGCTGCAGAACAGCCTAACACAATGGATAGCAAATGTTTTAGATGGTAAATACATGTTACAAAAAATTTTGTCTAACATGTTATATATTACTAATGCTATTTAAAAATATAATCATAGCACTATTACTTCCTTGCTCAGCAATTATAATAAGGAAGTTTGTTACATAATGACCTGGCCTTATCAATCTCTAAATCAGTGGACTCTATAGTCAGACTACTCTGCAATAGAGTATATACCAGTTATTTAATATCTTTATGCTTAGATTCCACATTTGTAAAATGGAAATAATGACATAAATTATTGAAGGTGCTTATAACAGCACCTAACAGATTTAATTGATTCACTAATAAAGGATCACTCCAGAATTTTATAGAGTTTAAGAAATTGGAAATATATGGAGCTTACAATTTTATTTTATTTTTTAAAATATATTTTTGTTTATTTCAGAGAGGAAGGGAGATGGAGAAAGAGACAGAAACATTCATGATTAAGAGGGAATCACTGATTGGCTGCCTACTGAACACCATACACTGAGGATCAAGACTGCAACCCAGTCATATGCCCTGATAGGAATTGAACCATGAACTCCCAGTTCATAGGTCAATGCTCAATGAGCCATGCCAGTCAGGCTGGAGCTTACAGTTTTAAAGTATAGCTTTGAATAAATCAAATTATGACTAGGAGACTTAAGTTTCAATAACAAGACCTGGAGGTAATGGGAAATGCAGTGGTGTACTCAAGCACTTTTAAGAGTGGGAAATATCTATTAATCATTAGCTATAGTTCAGATAGACGAAAGGAAAGTCTGGCTAATCTATAATAATCTATGATAATAAAAGTATAAGATGTTAATTAGACCGGACAGCTGAACGACCTTTCGTATGTCATTCCGGACAAAGCTGCAGCAGCGGGGGCCAAGGCAGAGGTGGTTAGGGTTGATCAGGCAGGCAGGTGGAGTGGTTAGGGGCAATGAGGCAGGCAGGTGAATGGTTAGGGGCGAGCAGGCAGGCATACAGAGTGGTTAGGGGTAATGAGGCAGGCAGGCAGGCAAGCGGTTAGGAGCCAGTGCTCCTGGATTGCAAGAGGGTGCAGGCCAGGCTGAGGTAATCCCTGCCCCCGTGCACACATTTTGTGCACCGGGCCTCTAGTGTTATATACAATGTTATTATTGCATTTGACTTACTACCACCAATTCTATATGTTTTTGTTGCAGAGTTCAATTTTTTGTTAGTCTAATTCCAGAAAACAAAACAACAATAACAGCAACAACAACAAAAACCCAAAGCTTTTCCATAATGCTGAAGAGTTCAGTTTAATAGTTCTAGGAATTAACGATAATTATGAGTTATAAACGTTTGTTGTAGAAAGACATGTTTGTCATAAGTGGTTGACTTGATTTATTGACTATGATGATACCAATAGTATTTTAACTCAAACAGTATAGATCTTATTAGAATTAGAAATACATCTAAAGACTTTCCTACTAGAACAATTCATTTTATAAGTAAAATAAATAAATGGATCTGGTAGATTAACTTTAAAACATAAGGCAGGTTCTCAATTTCCTATGACAGTTCTATGATTGAATCTTTATTGTACTATGGGAAAAAATATTCATATAGCATTTCCTAAAGCTTTGAATGTCAACTCATTTGCTGGTTTGAGCAGATTGATTTGAGGCAAATGCTTTCTTAGAAATGTCAGTGCATCATCGAAAGGTATTCATTATGCACCTTCGTGCACTGTACTTTAGATGCTGTACCAGTGAACTATATGAATGCCCAGAGGAATTTTTAAATCTAAATTTGACTATTCCTTATAGCCTAAAAAGGGTTGACATACATTTTTCAGTATGAACCTAGTTTGTACAAATAAAGCCCATATTTGTGGAATCCATTTCTGTTGTTGAAAGCTTTAATGGCCTCAATTTGAAAGCAGGGCAAAAGATAAAACTATAAAAACAGTAATTCAGAAGACTCTATTCCCTGACTTAATTTTCCAGTATAATGAGATTTTTTTCCATCTGGTTTTGTGAAATGGCCCTGGCAATTGCTATAGTGTCTGTAAATGCATTAAGAATTTCTTATTTAATTGCAATGCTGTGTGTCAACTGCATACAAGAAATGACAATAATTATTTGTTGTTCATGCTTCACTAATTGAAATTAGAGTGTATATAAAGTAAAGGGAACCTATTATTTGTGCTTCATTTTTAGAAAAAAAATTAGACAAAGCCTACTCTTAAATTCAATAGTACATTGAATTTAGCAGATAATAAAGTTGGAGAGTATAAATCTCACTTTACTCTGGGGCCTGAGTTACCTTGATTCTAAATGATATGTAAAAGGGTACCCTTATAGCATGCCAAATTAATGAGCTATAAATTGCAAAATGCAGTCAAAAACCATTTGAGGGAAAATTATTTGATGAAATCCAGCAGGTTTGTGTAAATTTGTTTTATATTGCTTGCATATGTATGACCACCTGGCCAGTTCCCTGAGTGGGCCGCCTTTCTTTAGGTACCCGTGTGCAATTGCAATTACTGTGTGTAACGCACTCTAAGTGAATCGTTAATTGGGCCCACCTGGGTTCC
This sequence comes from Myotis yumanensis, assembly GCF_028538775.1. Classification (NCBI taxonomy): domain Eukaryota; kingdom Metazoa; phylum Chordata; class Mammalia; order Chiroptera; family Vespertilionidae; genus Myotis; species Myotis yumanensis. Next base: position 182,395,216 of record NW_027223753.1, read on the forward strand.
TGTATTTATGGTAATGTTTTTCAATATTAGATGATGTATTTTAATTTATGATTTGGCAAACAGAAGAATTAATTTAAATGAGCTAAAATAATAGAGTATACTCTGTGTTTCCTCATCAGGTAGTTTGAATATTTAGTTTTATTCAGAGTATGTATCATTCAAGTTGAAGTCTCACCAACCTCTACTTTGGGATGTGCAAACAGGTCCGGTCCCTGCATGGACTCCTTTCCTGGTCCTTTTGGTGTTTTGATTCTACCTAGATCCTAGAATATCTCTCTGTTTTGGGGGGTGGGGGGTATCTGGTCATCATTTCCATGTATAGTAAAATTGGTAGAAGTATTATATTTATCTACTTCTACAATTATTTACATCCTTTCCACCTTCAGAGTATTTGATGTGGTTTACGTTAGAAATGCACACACACGAGATAAATGAAACCACAAAAAATAAAATAAAATAAAGGAGAGCAGAGTAGGAAACAATTCTGATAGTCCAGCTAAAGGAAGCCACTATAACTGAGTTTTCATGCTGTTCTTGGCTTCCCTGAAGTCCAGGCAAAGACAGGCATCTGCAGAGTCTTCTCAAATCCCATCAGCCTTCGCCTGATCTCACTTGCTTATGTATAAGGCTGTTAGTCTCAGCTGAAGAGTTTGCCTTTAATTCTATTTTTTCTAAGTTATCTTTCTTTGTAGTCTCAGATTTCCATGTTGGGAAGAAACTTTCCTCTAGTAAGTCAGAGAAAACTATGAGTCTCCATTATTATTTCTTACACTTAGATTTGGATACATAAAAGTAACAGCATTCCCATGTTATGTTATCCAGAATTACATGCTAATAGATAATTTATTGAACCCTTAAAATGAGGCAGGATCCACTATAACGTTTGAGCTTTACTTACATTATGTGACATCTATATATATATATATATATAAAAGCTTAAGTGACTGGTTGACCATTTGACTATTTGACCGTTTGACCAGTCAACTGGTCGCTATGATGCACATTGACCACCAGGGGGCAGACGCTCAACACAGGAGCTGCCCCCTGGTGGTCAGTGCGCTCCCACAGCGGGAGCGCTGCTCAGCTGACTGACTGGCACAGGGCTCATGGCTGGCCGCTGCAGCCCGGAGACTGCAGCAGAGCGGCAGTGAGCCTACGGAGTGGCAAGCACAGCAGGGCTGGGATGAGCAGGAGTGGCAGGCAAGTGCTGGACTGCTGGCTTCAGCCCAATCCCTGCAGGCCATGCCGAGGGACCCCACCAGTGCACGAATTCATGCACTGGGCCTAGTGCATGAATTCAAATAGTCTTGTAATCAAATAATCTAGTCTAGTAATCAAATAATCTTACTAGTATTATTCCCATTTTACAGATGAGGTATCTGAGGCTTACAGGTTAAGTCATTTCCCCGAGTTCTCACAGCGAGTAAGTGCAAGCCGCTGAGTATCACAACTGACCTGTCAAATTCCCAAACCTATTCTTTTAAAAATTATAACCCTCAGACTCTTTAAAAGTCCCCAAGCTGGGAGGATGTTAACAAATTCAGAGATCTTATTGGCTTATTTATCCCCAGTTATGTCACAAATGTGACCACAAGCACCGGGAGTCTCTGCCTTTCAATCTGAAAGTCCCTATCTTGAAGCTTAGATGTCTAAGGGCTGCTCTGACTCCAGGACCTCGGAGATCCTGTTGTTTGCTCTCCACAGAGCCCTGGCAGGCATCACTGCTGCCAGCACTGTGGTGTTGAATAAGGGCGAATTGCTTCCAAGAACATTGCTGTGAGGAAAAGACCACAGCCTCTACTTTAGATCTCTTCTTAGCAACACTGGCAACATTCCTCTTTTCTCCCACTACTAAGGGGACAAACAACAAAACAACTCTGCTTAGAACTTGAAAGTGACTGTTCACATTCAACCTGCCTCTGACCTGTTTTCAGCTATAAAAACCCTTTGGTCCATCCTGTTCTACTCCCTACCATGTGTGGTTTACTCTGGCCTGAGAGGGCTTTGAGGGTATCAAGAGTTAACACATCAATACAAACACCACTTGGCTCTTTGAGAGCTGTCTGCCAGGAGAAACCTCTTAGCTTAGTAGAGACACTGCAATTTTCCATCCTTTCAGCCCGCATGAATGATCTTAAATTGCTGCTTTTTCACAATGGCGTTCGGATTTCCAGGGATAGATGAAGCTTTTATCTACTAAGCACTCCATCTTTCACATTTTTCAAAGGTACTTTATTAGTTACTTTTTAAATACCTTTATGCTTTGTAGTATCAACAGGTTTCTACAAACTGGAGGGGCTTTATTCTAGAATTCACATTGCTGTGTTTCCTAAAAACACTAACACAGGAAGACTATTGCAGGCCCAGAGTGGTAACCTATTGAATGAATGCACCGGATCTCTGTTTTTCATTTTACAAAACCCCCATTTTCATAAATCCCCATTTGACTTTAGAGTGTTATTACAGAGAAGTGTTGATATATCATGATACTGAGATTAACTGGTGGGAAGGAGAGCAGCCCAGAAATACATGTTGGTACAATATGTTTATGCTCATTCAAAATTTAGTTAGGAAGAAAATATGTATCATATGAACCACCTCAATTTTACACTGGGCAAAAGGTCCAAAGGTAAGATCCAAATGTAAAAAATTACCATTCAAACTGTTAGGCCATGAGCTGAAGAAAATTAGAATTGGTAATTTAACTCAAAAGACAAAGAAATTCATTATAGTTAATAGCATGATATGCTCCTTATAAGACTATATATATATATATATATATATATATATATATATATACTAATAAAAGGGAAACATGCAAATTGATGTCACTTCGCTACCCTTCCCATTGGCTAATCAGGGCGATATGCAAATTAAATGCCAGCCAAGATGGCGGCCGGAAGCCAGGCAGCTTGAAGCGAACATGAGGCTTGCTTGCTTCAGTGATGGAGGACTCCAACGTTCCCCGCCTGCCGCTGCCGGCCTCTGAGCTTGAAGTTTGAAACATTGTTACAAATATAGAAGCTAAACAAAACCCCAGAAACCTGCTTTCAGCCAGCCTGGCCTCAGAGCTGGAGTTGAAACAGTGTTTCGATTATAGAACCCAAACAAACCAGATACCTGCTTTCAGCAGCCGAGGCCTCAGAGCTGGAGCCAAGCCTCAGAGCTAAAGCTGGCCCAGAATAAAAAAAAAAAAAAGAAAGAAAAAAAGGAGCGGTTGGGAGCTTCAGTCACCCGCTACCGGAAAACAGCCCTCAGCCCCTCACCCAGACTGGCCAGGCACCCCAGTGGGGACCCCCACCCTGATCCAGGACAACCTTCAGGGCAAACCAGCCGGCCCCCACCCATGCACCAGGCCTCTATCCTATATAGTAAAAGGGTAATATGCCTCCCAGCACCGGGGTCAGCGTGACAGGGGGCAGTGCCCAAACCCCCTGATCACCCTGTGGCTCTGTGTGTGACAGGGGGCGGGGCCACAACCTCCCTATCCGCCCTGCTCTGTTCATGACAGGGGAAGGCACCCCAACCCCCTGAGTAGCCCTGCTCTGTGCCTGATAGGGGGGAGCTCCCAAACTCCCTGATCGCCCTGCGGCTCTGTGTGTGACAGGGTGCAGCGCCCCCCACCCCCATGGGCCCTGCTCTGTGTGTGACAGGGTAGAGCCATAACCTCCCAATCGGCCCTGCCCTGAGTGTGACAGTGGTGGTGCCCCAAACCCATGATCGGCCCTGCTCTGTGTGTGACAGGGGGCGGTGCCCCAACTCCCCTATCGGCCCTACTCTGTGAGTGACAGGGGGGAGCTCCTCAACCCCCTGATGGGCCCTGCTCTGTGCATGACAGGGGGTGGCGCCGCAACCTCCCCATCGACCGTGCCTTGAGTGTGACAGGGGGCGGTGCCCCAACCCCCCAATCGGCCCTACCCTGAGCTTGACTAGGGGTGGCATCATAACCTCACGATCCGCCCTGCTCTGTGCATGACAGGGGGTGGCGCCCCAACTCCCCAATCAACCCTGCTCTGAGCCCAACCAGGGGCTGCACCTAGGGATTGGGCGTGCCCTCTGCCACCCGGGAGCAGGCCTAAGCCAGCAGGTTGTTATCTCCCGAAGGGTCCCAGACTGCGAGAAGGCACAGGCCGGGCTGAGGGACCCCCCGTCCCCCACGAGTGCACAAATTTTTGTGCACTGGGCTTCTAGTATATATATATATATATATATATATATATTCACTTAATTTAGGGGCTAAAAAATAGTTTAAGTGAATTATTATGTTTTCCTAAATAATAGGAATATATTAATGGTAAGAAAACTAAGAATTGTGCACCTTCCTATTGAAAACTGATGACAAAATCAAGATTGCAATACTATTAAGAATTATCTCAAGCAACAACAAAAAAGAGAAACAAATTGCCTAAGATTTTGCTGTTCTTTCTTACTTCTAAATGCCATATTAAAAATATACATATATCTGAAGCTAAACAAAAATGTTCTTCTAGGCTCCCTGCTGATACAAAAATGAAATTATGTCTAAAAATAAAAGTGACAAACCATTACTTTAAAGTAGGAAATTCAAGTTATTTCTATAAGTGACCTTTCCTTATGTATGATAGTGCTAGAAACTGTTAACCTTTTCAATAAAAGAGAATGTATTAAATAAGAAAAACAGGATGAAAATACTATAGCAATATATTACATTTGTATGACAGTTTGACATTAAGACATTAAATTTTATTAAAAATTTACATACATGCATATTAATAGTTTTGGGTAAATTAAAGCAACTAAACAATTTACCAAAAGCTAGACTGGGTAATGCTTATGTCATTTATATTTTATTTATGACCAGGAATATTATAAAAAATGAAAGACCTCCAATGGCACATAAAAGTAGTGCTGATATGAAATTAAATGTCAGGCAAAAGGCAAGAAAATGCAATATTCACAAAGACATTAAATGCAAAACATTTAATAGAACTTTTATATAATTGACACCACTGAAAGGTAGTTTATAATAATACATTCAAAATGTTTAAATTCACCTATCATTTCAATTTTAATGTCAAATATTATTACTTTACCCACATGAATTTTAGTTCCTTTTCTCATTTATTTTTTTTCTTCCCACAATACATCCTTTATCTTATCTTTATATTTTTGGTCTCACTTCACACTTTCCCATTATTCCAGTTTTACTTTTCTACTCTATTTCATTATTGACGTCTCATGAATTCATTGAAAAAAAAAACTGGCTAAAAGCATTCATTTTATTCACATATATATAATGAATGCTATATCTTAAACTGTAAGGAATCAGTGGATTTTTAAAATTTGAAATGACCTAATGACCAAACCAAGGATTATGTTTTGCCCATTCCAAATATGACAAATCTTGAGTCTTCAAAATAATAGTAAAATTCAACTTATCCTTAACCTGCTGCTTTGATTTCTCTTCTGACACGCTGTATGAAGAACTAAAGATCGTTCTCCCTAACATTTCTACAAAGGCTCCCTTCAGCTATTGTGACGAGTGATATGTTTCTTTCCAATCATCCTCTACAACTATCACCTGTAAATAGTCCCCAAACAAAATCTCTACATCTCAGTCATACCTTAGGAACCAAAGCACTCTTTTTCTTTCCTTCCTTTATTATTATTTCCAATCCTGTGAAGTGTGGAATTCTCTCATGGTTTCCTGGGTAATTTAAAGCACTTGAAAGCCCAACATAATAGAAATATTATAGTTTCCACCTGAAAAGGAGCAAATCTTTAATGATATAGAAAACCAAAATTAAGGAAATAGGGACATATGTGGCAACACAAGTTGTAAATAATAGGTAACCTTGACTCATTTAATTGAGTTAAAGTGTATAGTATTAGGGAAAAACAGCACATTTATGTACCACTATGTGCCCTCTGCTTATGTTAATTCATTTAATCACTGGAATGACACCTTCAAATTACCATTTTGTCCTCCTGGTTTTATAGAGAAGGGCAAAGAAGAGAGAGTGGAAGCCCCTTGCTCTAGATCACACAGAATTTAAATCCAGGCAGTGTGGATCCAGAATTTGTGTTGTTATCCAGTCTGCTGTGTTGAGAGAAAACTAAGAAAACTATCACATGAAAGCATATTTTGAATTCCTCCAAAGATTATATATATATATATGATTTTCCCACAACAAATGAATTTTTCTGTAATCTCTATCCCTATGTAGCTTCCTTAGAGTCTTTTAGAGGAAAAGGGAGCAGAAGTGAATACCTCACACATTCACACATAGATATAAGCCGCCACTCTCTAGCCTCAATAAACTCCTTTGTGGCTTCCTCAAATATACTTTATATCCAGCCTGATAGCTACTGGCTGCCTGTTTGTAATTTTAAACATTTTTTAATTTTTAATTTTCAATATAATTTTTCTCTTTGGTCTGCTCCCAAGAATTATTATTCATATTTTTATTATCCACAATTGTTTACAATACTTCTTTGCCCATGCAAATGTTTGTTGGACTAAATTCATAATTTTGACAATCGCTTAATAATTAACAATGTCGAAGATGGCGGCATAGGTAAACACCGGAAATTGCTGCCTCACACAATCACCTCAAAAATACAAATAAAAGACCAAATGGACATCATCTAGAACAGGGGTGGGCAAACTTTTTGACTCTAGGGCCACAATGGGTTCTTAAACTGGACCGGAGGGCCGGAACAAAAGCATGGATGGAGTGTTTTTGTGAACTAATATAAGTTCAAAGTAAACATCATTACATAAAAGGGTACGGTCTTTTTTTTTTTTTAGTTTTAGTCATTTCAAATGGGCCGGATCCAGCCCGCGGGCCATAGTTTGCCCATGGCTGATCTAGAAGCACAGGAAGGCTGGTTGAGTGGAAATTCTACATCTAGAAGGAAAGAGAAAAGCACACTGAGACTCAGAGGCGGTGCGGAAGTAAAGTGCAGAGGTACGAAGGTGCACGTGGAAATGGCTGGCAACTGAGGACATGGTTGTCTTTTTCAATCAGGAAGGAGACACACACTCTTGCTCTGAATTCCAGTTCCGGGCTAGTCTCTGGGGACCCAGACTCATACGGGAAGAAACTGCACTGTCTGGCAGCGGGTAGAATTTGAGGGCGGCTTTCTCTCAGAGATGCTTGCAGCGATTACCTAGGGACACTGAGACCCGGGGGGGGGGGGGGGGGGGGGGGCTCTTAGGGCAGGGATGAGGATCACCCATAGCTCTTTGCCCCGCCCTGTTGATTCCCTGAGACCACGCCCCACCCAAGCTGTGGCAGAGGGTTTTGCATATGAATGACCTGGCCCTTGGCAATCTAAAATTACCTAAAAAACTGCAGCTGGGTCAGAGAGACCCAGAACATCCAAAAGAAGGCCCAAGGCCACACAGCAGCTTGCATTGCTTCACAGCTGGGCCTCATCTGGGAACCTCCAAATCCCAAACAAAGAAGAGGAATCTGCAGATCTCTCCGTAGCTCCTGCTGGGTAGCCTCAGGCAGAGGCTAAATTAGCACCTCCTTAGAGATCCAAGCACCAGTGTACCTAGTTGTCACAGTGGGACCATCCAGATTACAACTCCTCAGATCCATAAGGGATACACTCAGGGGGCAGACTCAGTGAGCACCAAAGCCCCACTCAAGCAAGTCTTGCCCCAGGAGGGTGTCTCCAGCACAGAAGTTCTCCCACTGTAGACACAGCTGATTCTCACAGCCAATTGGCCTGGAGGTCAATTCCTCCCAGTGATACCTACAACAATCAAGGCTTAACTACAACAAGACTGTGCACAAAGCCCACAAAGGGGTGCACCAAGAGTGTCCACCTCAGGTAATTGGGGAGGCTGAGCTATTGGACTCTATAGGACACCTAGCACAGAAAGCCACCCTATCAACACAGGGAAGCAGCCAAAATGCAGAGACAAAGAAACAGGTCACAAATGACAGAAATGGAGGAAAGCAAACTACTAGATATAGAGTTCAAAACCAGGGTTATAAGGTTTTTCAAGAATTTTCTAGAAACTGCCAATAAATTTAGTGAGACCCTCAATAAATATAGTGAGACCCTCAAAAAATCTAGTGAGACCCTCATGGTTATGAAAAAGGATCAATTAGAAATTAAGCATACACTGACTAAAATAAAGAATATTATACAGAGATCCAACAGCAGACTAGAGGATCACAAGAATCAAGTCAAAGATTTGAAATACAAAGAAGTAAAAAACACCCAGCCAGAAAAGCAAAAAGAAAAAAGAATCCAACAATATGAAGACGGTGTAAGGAGTCTCTGGGACAACTTCAAGCGAACCAACATCCGAATTATAGGGGTGCCAGAAGAAGAGAGAGAGCAAGATATTGAAAACGTATTTGAAGAAATAATGACAGAAAACTTCCCATACCTGGTGAAAGAAATAGACTTACAAGTCCGTGAAGCGCAGAGAATCCCAAACAAAAGGAATCCAAAGAGGACCACACCAAGACACATCATAATTAAAATGCCAAGAGCAAAAGACAAAGAGAGAATCTTAAAAGCAGAAAGAGAAAAACAGTTAGTTACCTACAAGGGCGTACCCATAAGATTTTCAGCTGATTTCTCAACAGAAACTATGCAGGCCAGAAGGGAGTGGCAAGAAATATTCAAAGTGATGAACTCCAAGAACCTACAACCAAGATTACTTTACCCAGCAAAGCAATCATTCAGAATTGAAGGTCAGATAAAGAGGTTCACAGATAAGAAAAAGCTAAAGGAGTTCATCACCACCAAACCAGTAATACATGAAATACTGAAAGGTATTCTTTAAGAAGAGGAAGAAGAAGAAAAAGGTAAAGATAAAAATTATGAACATGTACATATCTATCAACAAGTGAATCTAAAAATCAAGTGAATAAAAAATCTGATGAACACAATAAAGTGGTGAATATAACAGAATCAGGGGCATAGAAAGGGAGTGGACTGACAATTCTTGGGGGGAAAGGGGGGTAGGGGGTGCAGGAAGAGCCTGGACAAAAATAGTATACCTATGGATGAGGACAGTGGGAGGAGGGGGGTAAGGGCAGAGAGTGTGGTGGGAACCGGGTGGAGGTGAGCTATGCTGGAAAAAAGAGGAACAACTGTAATAATCTGAACAATAAAGATTTAATTTAAAAAATAATTAACAATGTCTTCATATTTATATCTATGGTTTTTCAGGTCTACGTATACACTGAGTGGCCAGATTATTATGACCACCCCATCAGTACTCATTGGGCCACCTTTTGCCTTCAATACTGCAGCAATTCTTCTTGGCATTGACTCCACGAGATGTTGAAAGGTGATGAGAGGAATCTGACACCATGCCTGATGAATAGCACTCTCCAGTTCTGTGAGATTTGATGGTTGTAGAACCAGCTGCCTGATGGCTCTTTTAACTTCGTCCCACAAATGCTCAGTTGGATTGAGATCTGGTGATTGTGGGGGCCACCTAAGCAAGGTAAAGTCTCCCTCATGTTCTTGAGAGCACTCCTGCACAATATGAGCACCGTGGCATGGTGCATTGTCTTGTTGGAAGAAGCCATCTCCATTGGGATACGCCATCAACATGATAGGATGAACTTGATCAGCAATGATACTTAGGTATGTTGTGCTATTCAGACATTTATAATGATCTGGCCCTCTAGCAACTTCAGCAGGAAATTATAGCTAATTTGCCTACAAATGTCAGGTGGTCATAATAATCTGACCACTCAGTGTATATCCTAAGAGCAATCATTTAACTTAAATGTGCTAACTCTTAACATTAACATTCCTTTCCTAAAGTGTCTTATGAGAACTGTAGTTAAGGATGAATAACTTTCAAAAAGAAGGAATCCTTGGAGCCCTGAGCACAATGAAGTCCAACTACCCTGTTGGAGAGACCATGCGGAGAGGCACTGAGACCATATGGAGAAGAAGCTGAGCCCAGTCATCTAGACCCAAATGCCAATCATGTGAGACCAGACAAGCCACCAGCTGATTTCCACTGAGTGACAAGCGTGTGCAACAAAACAATTGGCCAGCTGACACCTGCCCGTTTTCCTGATTAGATAATGAAACATAATAAGATGGTGCTGTTTAAAACCACAAAAGTGGGTAGTAAATAACCAGAATACCATTTTTTCAAAAATACTGTCACTTGACAGATTAAAAGCCTATGAGATGTTTTATTCTGCACTAACATGGCACCTCCCATTCTCATCTCTAAGGCTATAAATGGGACCTTGGTGCCCTGGCCTGAACTTCCATTATGACCCTTCGCTGTACTTCCTGCTGCCAAGCACACATGGCACATGCTCCTCCTCTGCCTGGTATGTCCTCAGGTTCAGACTCCTGATTGTAGTTGATTTGTTCCATTATCTTTCATCTTCGTAGGCTAGCACAGTATCTGGAACCTTGTAGCTGCTCCACAAAATAATAGCTCCAGCCCAGCCAGTGTGGCTCAGTGGTTGAGTGTCCACCTATGAATCAAGAGGTCAAGGTTCAATTCCCAGTCAGGTCGGGCACATGCCCAGGTTGCAAGCTTGATCCCCAGTTGGGGGGCATGTAGGAGGCAGCTGATCAATGATTCTCTCTCATCATTGATGTTTCTCTCTCTCTCTCTCCCTCTCCCTTCCTCTCTGAAATAAGTAAAAATGTATAAAAAATAATAACAGGCTCCAAGTAGATATGACATATTGAAGAGTATAGAATTTAAGGTAAAATAATTGCAATTTTATCAGCAACATGTATTATAGCAATTACTTCAGCCTGTTCAGACTTTAAAAGAGGATGTAATGTCTATTCTATGTTCTTTTAAGAGTTAGTTGATGGATGGAGTTAAACATTGTAACTGAAGGCAGTTGATAAACTATAAAACCCAATATAACGGCCACTATTTTAAAATTATAAACTATTAGGAATCAAGAGAAGTAGGTCTGACGTTTGAATGCCCAATTACTACCTATGAACCCCAGGGCAAATCACTTTTCTTCACAGGTCAAACCAAATGTGTGTATGTGAAAAACAAATTAAATCATTCAGAAATGTATGTTTTAAGTTCTAATGATTAAGTCTATATAATTAGTGAAAAACAAATGACAAATAAAATGATTAATACTAATTATATTAATTTCTCACATGTATACCCAGCCACCTCAAATCCTGACTATTCTTGTTGTAGAAAGGGAAAACCACAAGTAGATTTACACCCCCAAGAGATTGGGATGAAAGGGTGAAGCTGAGCTGGGTGTGAAATGTGAAGACTGTGTCTGGGGGGGTGGGGCACACAGGAGCAGGAGAAGGAAGGAAGCAGCCTCTGGATCAGTGACCTCTGGAAAATCCATCCCAGAATCACCCATCCGAATCCCTTAGACCAGTGGTTCTCAACTTTCCTAATGCCGTGACCCTTTAATACAGTTCCTCATGTTGTGGTGACCCCAATTTTATTGTTACAAATTGAACATAACTAAAGCATAGTGATTAATCACAAAAACAATATGTAATTATATATGTGTTTTCCAATGGTCTTAGGTGACCCCTGTGAAAGGGCCATTCAACCCCCAAAGCGGTCGAGACCCACAGGTTGAGAACCTCTGCCTTAGACACATTATAAAGTTATTTGCATGTATCATTCAGAACCAAAGTGTGTTATGTGGACATATGAAGAGTTAAAAACAAAATCAAGATCTGCATCTTGAGGGGGAGAATGGAAAGAGATCTATGGGAGATCAATACAACTCCCCTCCTGCACATAATGCATTTGGAAAGGAACCTATCCAGAAAAATCCATTTAGCTATGCCCAGAATGGTCAAGACTGACTGTGAAGAGATTGAAGTGCCTCAGTCCATCTGCTGATGATATTTATTGCTTCTTGGCACCTTCTCGAAGCCTCTGTAAAAGAAAGCCATCCTTCTTATTTATAGGGCAAAAACAGATGGTGCTCCAGCAGGTAATTATTTAATTAAGTGGCTCCTAAAGCATGAACAAATTGTTCCAAAGAAAAGAGAAAAAAAAGTTTAATCCTCACCAAAGGAGTGAGGATACTTTTTCCATTGATTTTTAGAAAGAATGGAAGGAAGGGAGGAGGGAGAGAGAGAAAGGGAGAGAGAAAGAGAGAGAGAGAGAGAGAGAGAGAGAGAGAGAGAGAGAGAGAGAGAGAGAAGAGAGAAAAAACATTTACAGGAGAGAGACATATTGATTGGTTGCCTCCCATTCCATCCCCAATGGGGCAGGAATTGAACCTGAAATCGAGGGAGGTACAGACTCTTGACTGGGAATCAAACCTGAGACCCTTTGGTCCACATGGATGCTCTAACCACTGAGAAAAAACAGGGAAAATATTTTTATTTATTCTTTAAACATAGGGAGGGAATAAAAAAACTACATCAACTTTGACTTTTTTAATGCAACAAAATTAGGGTTTTTTAAATTGTCTGTTCTTAAAACAAAGCACCTCTCCCTTTCCCCCTCCCTCCTAAATTACAATCAAAATTGCTAGAAATAACATTGATGTTCATCAGGTTTCATTTTTCATCTCTGAGACATAAGTTCAACCTAAAAATGAAACATTTTTTTATAGAGGTGGAATTGGACTATTTTTTTTGATATTCAAATTAAGTTGCATAATGCACATTATGGACTCAACAGGAAAGAAATAGTAAACTATATATCTAACATGTAGATTATAAGAATTAAAAACAAAGTCTTCCATTCCTGTTAAAGCCAGGAGGCCCTTTATAAAAACTTTCATAATAGTAAAAAAAAAAAAAAACACAATAACAATTTTGCAACACAATACAGTAAAAAATATCATTTACTTGGGCTTAAAAGAGAAGCAGGCATGAATCCCAATGCTGCCACTTACTGATTTTAGGATAGGATATTAATTTTTCTCAGATTCTGCTTCCTAGACCGTAGATACTGACACACACACAAAACAGTTATGGGGTCACTGTGAGACTTCAATGAATAAATTATAGGCACTTCGTGCAGTTCTTAAGGCAGAGCCAGCATCTATAAGATGCTCTCAATCATCATCTCTAAGATGAATTAAGTAACAAGAATATAAGTATTGGAACTATCTACACTAATATAAGAGAAACACGGTAATTGGCGTACGACCGCTACCCTTCCCATTGGCTAATCAGTGTATCCTTATGCAAATTAACTGTCAGCCAAGATGGCGGCCGGCAGCCAGGCAGCTGGAAGCGAACATGAGGCTTGCTTGCTCCCGTGACTGCAGGCTCCAATGTTCCCGGCCTGACTTGCTGGCTCTGAGCTGGCAGTTTGAAACTTTGTAACAAATATAGCCGGCTGGGATCTCAGAGCTGAAGTTATACATTGTTTCGATTATAGAACGGCAAACAAACCAGCAGCGGAAGCCTCAGAGCTAGAGCCAGAGCTAAAGCTGGCCCAGAAGAAAAAAAAAAAAGAAAAAAAGGAGTGGTTGGGAGCTTCAGTCAAAACCGCCAGCCTGAAAGCAGCCCTCAGCCCCTCACCCAGACTGGCCAGGCACCCCAGTGGGGACCCCCACCCTGAAGGGTGTGTGACCAGCTGCAAACAGCCATCATCCCATCATCCAGGCTGGCCAGGCACCCCAGTGGGGACCCCCACCCTGATCCAGGACACTCTTCAGGGCAAACCAGCCGGCCCCCAGGCCTCTATCCTATATAGTAAAAGGGTAATATGCCTCCCAGCACCGGGATCAGCGGAGTAGCGAGGCCTCCTGGCACCAGATCAGCATGACAGGGTGCAGTGCCAAACCCCTTGATCGCCCTGCGGCTCTGTGTGTGACAGGGTGTGGCATCCCAACCCCCTGATCGGCCCTGCTCTGTGTGTGACAGGGGGTGGCGCCCCAACCCCCCCCCCCCCCACACACACACGGGCCCTGCTCTGTCTGTGATGGGGTAGAGCCATAACCTCCCCATCGGCCCTGCCCTGAGTGTGACAGTGGTGGCACCCCAACCCCTTGATCCGCCCTGCTCTGTGTGTGACAGGGGGTGGTGCCCTAACTCCCCTATCGGCCCTACTCTGTGTGTGACAGGGGAGCTCCCCAACCCCCTGATGGGCCCTACTCTGTGCATGAGAGGGGGGAGCTCCCCAACCCCCTGATGGGCCCTACTCTGTGCATGAGAGGGGGGAGCTCCCCAACCCCCTGATTGGCCCTGCTCTGTGAGTGACAGGGGGCAGCGCCACAACCGCCTGATTGGCCCTGCTCTGTGCATCACAGGGGGTGGTGCCGCAACCTCCCCATTGACCCTGCCTTGAATGTGATAGGGGGCAGTGCCCCAACCCCCCAATCGGCCCTACTCTGAGCATGACTGAGGGTGGCATCGCAACCTCCCAATCCGCCCTGCTCTGTGAGTGACAGGGGGCGGTGCCCCAATTCCCCAATCGGCCCTACCTTGAGTGTGATTGAGGGTGGCATCGCAACCTCCTGATCTGCCCTGCTCTGTGCATGACAGGGGGTGGCGCCCCAACTCCCCAATCAGCCCATCTCTGAGCCCAACCAGGGGCTGCACCTAGGGATTGGGCCTGCCCTCTGCCACCCGGAAGCAGGCCTAAGCCAGCAGGTCGTTATCTCCCGAGGGGTCCCAGACTGCGAGAGGGCACAGGCCGGGCTGAGGGACGCCACCTTCCCCCCCGAGTGCACAAATTTTTGTGCACCGGGTCTCTAGTCCCATATAATAAAAGACCAGCGACCAAACCGTGGAGTGACCAGAACGACAAGAACAATCGGTCGACCAGTCACTATGACTATGCCGCACACTGACCACCAGGGGGCAGGTGCTCAACACAGGAGCTCCCCCGTGGTGGTCAGTGCCCTCCCACAGTAGGAGCAACCACTCAGAGGGCAGGTCCACAGCCGCTCGGCTAACTGGGATGAGTGGCGCTCCCACAGCAGGCCAATCCCTGCAGGCCATGCTCCCCACCAGTGCACAAATCCTGTGTACTGGGCCTCTAATGAAAATATAAACCAAAATACAGTATAAGAAAGTGCTTCAAGTAAATTGCAATCTATCAGCAAAGATAAAACTAACTTATATATACACTTGAAGCTTAATCCAGAAGTAAAGTGTGAGATCTAAGATAAGAATTTAGGAAAGGTGAAATTAAGGAGGGGTTTCAGTGAGAACTCAAACTGTGCCTTGAAAAAATGGATAGGGCTTAAGAATGAAGAAGTCACTTGGAGAAATAATGAAGATGAACTCAAGCAGGACGTTGGGAATTAGTATCTCCATGTAGGAGTCAAAGCAAGGCTACTCTCTTAATTGAGACAAAGGTACATACCAGGGCCTGGTAAAAAAGATATATTTAGATTGATGGATGGAATTGTAATCATATATATATGAATACTGCAGGTTCTTCTGGTATAAAGACACCTTGAGAAAAAATAAAATGTTAATACAAAAACCATAAGGAAGAGAAAATACCTTCCCAGTGCTCTACATGTTTATTAGAAAAACAAAACAAAACAAAACAAAACAAAACTAGTTAAGTAGATCTGTGCAGTTCAAACCAATGTTGTTCAAGAGTGAACTGCTTAAGCAGATGCTGCTTACTTTGGGAGAGTATAGACTTTATAAAGAAGAGGCCCAATGCACAAAATTCGTGCACAGGGTGGGTTGGTCCCTCAGCCCAGCCTGCACCCTCTCGCAATCTGGGACCACTGACTCCTAACCACTTGTCTGCCTGCCTGATCATCCCTAACCCCTCTGCCTACCTGCCTGATTGCCCCTAATCATGAACCTGCCTGCCTGGCCACCTCTAACCGCCTCTGCCTCAGCCCCCGCCCACTGCTATGGCCACCTCTGCCTCAGCCCCTGCCACCATGGCTTTGTCCAGAAGGCCATCCAGAATGACATCTAGAAGGTTGTTCGCTGTCTGATCTAATTAGCATATTATGTATGCTCTTATTATAGATACTCCAGTCATCTTACTGGTACAGTGGACCCTCACCAACTTGGAAACTTAAGAGTTAAATTAAGGTACATATAGAAAGCTAAAAACTATTTTAATGGAATAAGTTCTACTTTAAGAATTTAAGACCTTAAAGAAAAACGAGGATTAGAGTAACCGTAAAACACAGAGAAATAGCCTCTTAATAATGATTATAAAGAGAGTCTATATTTTTTAAGATATGCAAAACACTGCCTTCAGAATATAATAACTCTATATTCACTAAAAACAAATCCATAAAGACAGTAAACTAAATAAGAAAAATATCAATAGTATCCTACACCATTTAAGGAAAGCATAAGTTATTTTGGTATTGGCTCTTTTACCTCCTTGGCTTCATCAGGGATCTCTTCCTTAGACTCGGAAAGACCTTGCTATTCATTTTACTTTCCCGAAAAGAAGCATGTAAAAAGTCACTTTCCCTAGCCTGTTCCTTGTTCCAAAGTTTCAAAATCTCTCTTTGACTTGGAGTTGTTGACTTCAAGTTCCCATCTCCCCCTTCAGACATTTAGCATAATCTGGGTGCTTATATGCAAAAACACTTCAGAAAACATCTTTTTAAAAATATACTTAAGGCCCATTGTATTTTTGCCCAACATTTCTGTATCTCAATACTGTATTGCAAACAGCACAAGTACAAAAAGAAAAACGATAAATTGTACTTCATCAAATCACCTTTGTACTTCCAAGAAAGTAAAAAATTGAACCACAGAATGAAAGGAAATATATGCAAGCCATATGTGATAAGGGACATTAACCAGCATATATAAAGAACACAATTCGATTATAAAAAGTCCATTAAATGGCATACTTCAAATGGTTGCATTTTATGATATATAATTTTTATTTCAATGAAACCTATTTAAAAGAAGAGTATTGCAAAATCCTATCATTCTTCCTCTGCCATTTGCTGCAACTTTCTTTCAAAAACCTGAGCCAAAATAACTACATTTTGTAAAATTGTTCCCAGTAAGAGTGCAGGTGTTCTATACAGGCCTGAGGCAAAAAGAAGCCAAAATGTATACAGAAGTAAAACTATATGTTCCATACTTGAACTAGGGAAACTTGCAGGGAAAGAAATGTTTTGCCTTCAAGATTTGTTGTCCATTATTAAGGTTCAGGATTCCAACCTTTACTATCCACATACTCATGTTTGCTTATAAAAGAAACATGCACATCTATATTAGTGTTTGTTTATTTGTTGTGAAAACTAAAGCCTCTTCATAGCTATAAGATGTTAGCATCAGAAACATTTTTTTAGAAAAAGAGCAAATATTATTAAATATTTGTGTGTCAGAGAATTGGAAAGCTAAAATTGCATTTATAGTAATATATATCTATATATCTACTAGAGGCCCGGTGCACAAAATTCGTGCACTGGGGATGGGTGGGGGGTCCCTTAGCCCAGCATGTGCCCTCTTGCAGTCTGGGACTCCTCTCTCGTTACTGCCCACCTGCTTGCTGCTTCCTACTGCTCGGCTTGCTGCTCCTTAGTGCTGCCACGAAGGCCTTGGGTCTGCTGGGTGCCGGGCCTGTGGGTTTGTGTCTCTGATACCCCCAGCAGCCCCAGCACCTTGATGACGGGGCTTGGGGCTGCAGGTCTTTGATCAGGGCCCCAGCAGCCCCAGCACCAAGGTGGTGGGCCTTGTGGCTTCTGGGTATAGGCACCCTGCTGCATGTTTGTGTCTTCTATCAGGCCCCCAGCAGTCCCAGCACCACCTAAATAACTTAAGGGAAACTTTATTTAGTCTTCTTTTAAAAGCAATCTAGTTTAAAAATGAGTTGCAGTTAAGACAGAACAAAGAACATGGTACCTAAGAGTGAGATAGACTGACAGAGGAGAGGCTGGGCACTGGTCAGGGGCTTACATGCCAACTGTTCTCCACCTGGGAAATGATGTAAAATCAGTTTCTTTAGTTTTCTGCTTAATGGTCTTCTCCAGCACTGAGGTCAGAGGAGCCACCTTCCAGCCCCGAGGCTGCTTCTCAGAGTCGGAAATTTCGCCATAGGCCTCTGCCTAGGATGGGACCTCTGCACCCCTAGGGTGTATAAACACACAGGGCTTCCATCAGGCTCCGCTGATCCCGGGGCCAGAAGACGTCTCGGCTCCGCTGATCCAGGGGGCCGGGAGGCCTCGCGGCTCCACTGATCCTGGCCCAGGAGGCCTCCTGGCTCTGCTGATCCCCGGGCAGTGAGGCCTCTCTGCTCTGCGGCTTCAGGGCTGTTTGGCTTCGCTCTACCGCTTGGAGCCTGAGTATGCAAATTAACCGCCATCTTTTAGCTTCTATAATTGAAACATTGTATCTTTTGGAACTGTTGCTTCAGGAGCTCAGAGCCCCCACAGCCGCAGGTGGGAACCTTGGTTTCCTCTATCGCTGGGTCAACCAAGCATCCTGTTCTCAGCTGCCTGGCTGCCGGCCGTCATCTTGGCTGGCAGTTAATTTGCATATCACCCTGATTAGCCAATGGGAAGGATAGCGGAGTGACACCAATTTGCATGTTTCTCTTTTATTAGTGTAGATATCTATATCTATATCTATATCTATATCTATATCTATCTATCTATATCTATTTTTATATATATATATATATAGAGAGAGAGAGAGAGAGAGAGAGAGAGAGAGCGCCAAGGGCCATCACAACTGAACGGATGACCGAACAGGCTGAGTGGGGTGACAAGGCCAGCAGGGGGGTTAGTGAGGGATGACCAAACAACTGACCAGCAGGCTGCGTGGGGTGACCATGCTGGCGGGGGGGGCAGTGAGGGGTGACCAGACTGGCAGAGGGAGGCAGTGAGGGGCAACCAGGCTGGCAGGGGGCACAATTGGCGGCAACCAGGCCAGCTGGGGGGGGGGGCAGTGAGGGATGACCAGGCTGGCAGAGGGGGGCAGTTAGGGGTGATCAAGCAAGCAGGGGGGGTCAGTTGGGGACAACTAGGCTGGCAGAGGGGTGCAGAGGGGCAACCAGGCTGGCAGAGGGAGGCGGTGAGGGGTGACCAGGCAGGTGGGGGGCCATTGGAAGTGAGCAGGTTGGCAGAGGGGTGCAGTTAAGGGCAACGAGGCTGGCAGAGGTGGGTAGTGAGGGGCAACCAGGCTGGCAGGAGGGCAGTTTGGGGCAACCAGGCCTGCAGGGGGGCAGTAAGTGGTGACCATGCTGGTGGGGGAGCAGTTAGGGGTGAGCAGGCTGGCAAGGAGAGGAGGTCAGGGGTGATCAGGCTGGCAGGGGGGCCAGTAAGAGCAATCAGGTAGGCAGGCAGGTTAGCAATTAGGAGCCAGCGGTCCTGGATTGTGATCAGGCCTAAACCAGCAGTTGGACATCCCCCAAGGGGTACCGGATTGGAGAGGGTGCAGTCTGGGCTGAGAGGATCCCCCCCCCTTGCACAAATTTCATGCACCAGGCCTCTAGTTACTAAATAAAAGACAATCCTTATCCACATGCTTAATAATGCTATTAGAGTGATAAATATATAGGAAAGCTCAAATTCATTACATTTTTTACATTTAGTGCTTTTAATGCCTTCTTGACATCTTTAGGAATAATAATCAGTTAAAAATATCCCATTGTATGTGATTTTTTTCTGTGATTACCCATTCAAATTAGAAAGGACAATTCTTATTTTAGAAATGTAAATTCTGGATCATCTAAGTGAGAAAATGTTAGGTGCTGCAGATGTTTTGTCTACCTCCACAGCATACATTATTGTTTTCCTTTATGCTTTGCTTTGCTTTTCAGACACAGGACATTAAACAAACAAACAAAAGAAAAAACACACCAAAAGCACTTTGATGTAGAAAAAACCACATTTCCAATGTTCTCCCCAATTGTTTTACACATCTAAAACTCAAATGTTAAATAAACTGTGAACATTAATGTTCTTTTTAATTTCTTAAAACACTTCAAAGAGTTGAGTCTGGACTTGGCACTTGAGAAAACACTAAAGAGCAGATCTTAATAATTCCATTTAACTCCACAGTACATCTGCCATTTGAAAACATTTTTTTCTTCTGAACACAGCTTAATGAACCTTTAATTTACCTCCATTCAGTATCCACTGAGGGTAGTTAAAAGACAAAGTCTTAAGTCGATGCACTTAATTACAGTCATCATATGTTATTATGTACTCTTATATAAGACCATATGCCAATTATCATAGGACTTTAATAGATACTGAATAATTACCACATACATATCCCTTGTATTATTGAGCTACATTGGGAGAATATCTTTGAAAAAGAGAGTACTTTGAAAAGTTATTTGCATTTGAGACACTGACTTTATAGGTATCTAAGCTAAGTATTATATTAAGTAATGCAGTGACAATTGTTCCCTAAATATGTCTAGATATTAGACTATGTTCCAACTTAAAACCAGAACCTCTAAATAAAACAAACTTACTGCATTTAGACATCAAAACACATCCAGAGTCTAAAGTAAATTATTTTAATATTGTATTTAATGTATTTAACATGTATTTTAACATTTTACTTTCATGAAGATGAGGCAAAAAATTCTGGATATGCCTGATATTTACTTGTGGAATTTCAGAGGATTTTTGTCATTCACCCAGTTCCCTGTCCCACTTTTGACACTAACCCAGATTCGCTGTGCTCTCTCCCCTGTGTTTCTTAATCCCCTTAATGTTGTTTCCAGCCATAATTAGTTTATATTTTACATTTCTATCAGCGTTGTCTTTTAAAATTAAGCATATTTGTTTTTTTCACTGCCCTTCTGGAGAACTTTCTTTAGTAAAACTTTCTTTTGAATAAAATAGAACATTCAGCATGTGAAGGTCCCAACCTAACTGTCATGTCTCATCTAATCAATTGTTATAACATTGTGGTCTTGGAAATTGGCCCCAGTATGTGGAGGGCAAGAAAGATGGGAGAAAGGGGCTGACCACTCCATATTGGTAGATGTCAGGTTTCATAAGCAAGGAAACTTGGGTGAATGCAAAATGAATAGATCTCCCCATCCACCTGCCAGAACCTTATATTTATTTAGAGGCCTTAACTGGGTTCAGTCACTTATGTCATCCAGATGGTCTCAAGTCACAACAACATACGGCTCTCTCAAGGCATCCTTGAAAATGGGTCCCGCTGTGGGACCAGTGGACAGAACATGCATTCCAAGGACTGGGGAGGGAATAAGCTTCCAATTGCCTGGGCCCATGTTTCTCTCAAAGACCTCCTTGAATAGACAATTTACATATACATAATGAGCACCTGTGCACCCATTACCCAACTAAGAAATTTATTTTATTTATTCTGAAATATTTACTACACACACACACACACACACACTCACATTTTAATATCTTTAAATTCATAGTAAGTGTCCATGATCACCGTAGGCTAGGTGGCACTTGTTACATATTAGTACTTGTTCATGAAGTGCTAACTTGATTATTATTCCAGACCTGACTAGACAAGTGCAGACCCTCTCTCTATCTTTCAACTTATGAAGCCTTTTAAGGATCATTTTAGAAAAAAACCTGAAGTCCTGGTCATTGCTAAAAACCCTCCATTAATATCTTTGCATGTGTTCTGGGATGCCAGCATCAAAAGTTGCATAATGGGTGTCAATGGCTTGGAATAAAGTCCCAGAGACAACAATGGAGGATTAATTTAATGAATATAGTATTACCACTTCCCTTAATGTCACGGAGAGTCAAAAGAGATTTGATGAGTATCTTCTGAATGTAAAATGTTTTAGAAAGAGCTTATTTATTTTGTTTCTATTTTCTTTTTGATGTAGGATTATATCCCAAGAAACTAGAAACACCAATCAGAAAGGATATATGCACCCCTATGTTCATAGCAACACAATTTACAATAGCTAAGATTTGGAAACAGCCTAAATGCCCATCAGTAGATGAGTAGATTAAAAACCTGTGGTACATCTACACATTGGGATACTATGCTGTGGTAAAAAAAAAAGAAGGAATTCTACCATTTGCAACAGCATGAATGAATGGAAATGGAGAGCATTATGCTAAGTGAAATAAGCCAGTCAGAGAAAGATAAATATCACATGATCTCATTCATTTGGGGAATATAATGAGGAACATAAACTTATGAACAGAAACAGAACCAGAGACAGAGAAGCATCCATCAGACCATCAAATCTCAGAGGTAAGGTAGGGGAGGGGAGGGGTAAGGGGGAGAGATCAACCAAAGGACTTGTATACATGCATATAAGCCTAACCAATGGACACAAACACCAAGGAGGTGAGGGCAAAGGTGGGATAAAGACAGATATGTAATACCTTAATCAATAAAGAAAAAAGAAGAATGATATATAAAATTAATGTAAAGAGGTGTAAAAGTCTTTTTTTAATATGTTAAAAATTACAATTCTATTTTTTCTTTTTTATAAATATACTAGAGACCTGGTGCACAAAATTTGTGCACTCTGGGGGGGGGGGTCTCACAGTGTCAAGCCTCCACCAGTGCCCGCGGGACCCCCAACCTTGCCGTGCAGAGCCAGGGGACCCGCCTCAGTGCTGCACAGGCAGCGTCAAGTCCCCACCCACCTGCATGCACCTCACCGCCCACACAGCCCCTCCCACCCGCACGTGCCTGCTGTGCACGCAGCCTCCTGATGATGAGTTGTTATGGTGTGGGGGCATCACGGTGTGAGGGTGTCACAACCAAATAGGCTTTTATTATATAGGATGAAATAATGCACCTTGCAATGTTTCAGTGACATAAACAGTTTGATAGCTTCACTATTTATGTTTGGATGTGTTTCTTAATCACTTTAAATTTCAATTTCCTCATCTGAAAATTGGTAATTATAATAGAACTCAGCTAATATGGTTATTATGAGGATAATAATAATAATGGATTCAGAACATAGCTTGACATATAATAAATGCTCAGTAATGTTATTTACCTCTGTCTTATCAATTGTTTTATAAATATTTGCTTACATATCTCTGTTCATTCATATCATAAATACTTCTGTCTTCTCACACTCTCCCTTCCTTTCCTTCCTCTTCTTTGTCTCCTTGTTTTTCTTCAGTTATGGAATATATATAAAGAAGTCAAAAGAATAATCATAAAAACATTTTCAGTAACAAAGACTGAATTTATTGAGTGAAAAGAGGAAAAGATGACAGCATTATCCAAAATGCCAGATTTTCCCAACTTCAATGGGTGTAAATGGATGGTATTTAACAGATACTGAAAATCTGGCTTTGGGAATATTTATATTCAATAAAGAATATACCTCCCTAAATATACCTTACATATCACCAGATATGTGCTTGCATTTCAAAAGTTTTAATTAGCATTATGCTACATTGCTTTATCTTTGAGAGATGTGAGCTAAAATTTAAACACAATTTAGCATTAATTATAAAAAAACTAGTCATATCTATTTCATCTTGTTTTTCATTGCATTTTCTAAAAATTTAATTTTTGTAAGTTTATTAACTAACTTCATAAATGGTTATTAACCATCTACCATGGGCTTCCAGGTAATCTCCTAGACACAGGGGATGGAGCAGTGAAAAGAACAGCCCAAATCCCTGCCTTCATGAAACATACTTCTAGTGGAATGAGAAAAACAATAACCAATAAAAAAATAAATAAATGTATCTAGTATGTGAGATGGTGCATAGTGGGGAAAAAATCCTACACAGAGGTAGAAAGTGGGTAGAAAGTGGGTAGAAAGAGGTAGAAAGAGGAAAGGGAGAGGGCTTACAGATTTAAGATGGCTTAACTTAGGTTTGTTTTTCATAACTATCATTTCATTCCCATCGCCATCTCATATGAGAAAGATGTCTATTAATAATGAGTATTCGCTGGCATAATAACCACTGCTTTCCATTCAATTCTCCCCTTGAGGAACAATAAACATAAACACTGAAATTTAGTTGTAGGTCAAGCAGGCCATCCAGAATGTATTTGAAATCAAATCGTAGAACTGACTTCAAACAAATTCTTCACAATGCTTTTGAATAAATAAGAATAAAATTCATGCCACTAACAAAGTTAAAAAAAAAAAAAAAAAAAAAGCACTCAGATATTTTCACTTCCATTCAGACAAGTAATTGTGTCAGTACAATGAGCCTAGGAAGAAATCTCCTGTCTGATGCTCCAGGTAACCGTGGTAGCCTCTCTTTAGAGCTATTGAATTACACTGTTTGTATGACTACCTTGGACACGACTTAGGATGATGATTTTGAAAGGAAATATAGAACTGCTCTGTATTCCCATGACCGATCTCAAAGCTGTAAGATCACCACTCTTGCAATCGCTTCTTTGTTACAGGACCAAATAAGTCTTTTTCAAGGCAACTCTACAAAAATGTGTGATAAACTTTTATCCTGTTTAACCCTTTCTAATATAAAACATACAGAACTAATTTAGGCTAAGGAGACATTACTGATCAGATAGTGTCTCTTCAATAACTGAGGATTAGAGGCAACTGTGCTATTCTCTTTACAAGACTCAAAAAAGTCTTCAATGGTATTTAAAAAAATTACTGAGTGCCAACAAGGATGTGAAGAAGCTGTCAGTCTCAAAACACTGCTGCTAGGAATACGAATGAGCACAACACTTTTAGAAAACAATTTCAATAGTTTTATTAAAGGTCTTAAAATGTTTATATCCACAGTCTACCTTTTATAATATAGCCTGAGGAATTAAAGGGAAATGAAACAAAAATACAGGAGGTTGGCAAAAGTAGATCTATAGTTGTGAGTACATGGAACATAAAGTTTATTCTGTTAATATTATTTCTTAATTATTGTATTATTTTCCACTAGAGGCCCGGTGCAGGAATTCCTGCATGGGTGGGGGTCACTCTGCCTGGCCGGTGATTGGGCCAATCAGGGCTGTCTCACCCAGCCTCAATCAGGGTCAGTCGGGGCTGGTGGCCATGGAGGGGCGGTTGGAGGAGCTGCGGGAAGGCTCCAGGGCATGTCTGGCCCTATCTTGCCCGGTCCTTATCGCCCAGACCCCAGCAGCATGCTAACCTACCAGTCAGAGCATCTGCCCCCTGGTGGTCAGTGCACATCATAGTAACTGGTCGGTCAACCACTCTGTCAGACACTTAGTACATTAGGCTTTTATATATATAGACTATATAGAGAGAGAAATTATATATTATATATTATATATATAGAAATGGTACATTATATATATAGAAATTCGTGCACAGGGGGCGGAGGGGTGGGTCCCTCAGCCCAACTCGCACCCTCTCCAATCCAGGAGCCCTCAGGGGATGTCCTATTGATGGCTAATTTGCATATTACTCTTTTATTAGATAGGATTGTAACTCAAGGTGTGAAATGTTCCCCACATACTTTCCCTCCAGCCCCTGGTCTTGGAGACCTTATGTCCTTCCTAGGCTCTGCTCACCCTCTTCAGCTGCCACACAAAGTAAATTACATTGTGTGCATGGAAATCCATGGGTGTCTGTATTTCACTGCAGTCCCGATTACCCCAATATAAGGAGAGACACCCTCATTATCAGGTAACACTGTTGTTGTAAGACCCCTGGTAGGCCTACTGCAGCGGTTTTAAATAGGCCATGGGACACCCTAGATCAGGGGTGGGCAAACTTTTTGACTCGAGGGCCACAATGGGTTCTTAAACTGGACCGGAGGGCTGGAACAAAAGCATGGATGGAGTGTTTGTGTGAACTAATATAAATTCAAAGTAAACATCATTACATAAAAGGGTACGGTCTTTTTTTTTTTTTTAGTTTTATTAATTTCAAACGGGCTGGATCCGGCCCGCGGGCCGTAGTTTGCCCACGGCTGCCCTAGATGGTTTGGCTCATTGGATAGAGCCACAGTCTGTGGACTGAAGGGGCCTGGGTGCAATTCTAGTCAAGGACACATTCCT
Organism: Myotis yumanensis; assembly: GCF_028538775.1. Taxonomy (NCBI): domain Eukaryota; kingdom Metazoa; phylum Chordata; class Mammalia; order Chiroptera; family Vespertilionidae; genus Myotis; species Myotis yumanensis. The sequence continues at coordinate 182,421,019 of NW_027223753.1, forward strand.
GGGTTGTGGGGTCAATCCCCAGTAGGGGGCGTGCAGGAGGCAGCAGATAGATTCTCATCATTGATGTTTCTATTTCTCTCTCCCTCTGCCTTCCTCTCTGAAATCAATAAAAATATATTAACAAAAATAAAAATAAATAGACCATGAATCAAATGTCACTGTTCTCCATCCATCCAGTCCCCTCACCTCCTCACCTCCTTTTTTGTCTTCACCGCCCCCCCCACACACACACTCTACCAAGGTCTGTAAAATGGGGTCAGGATTTCTACTTCAACCAAGGGTGATGCTTCCACATGGCCCTCCTTCCCCTCCCATCTCTGTCTCCAGTCCTGTGGGGTCTCTCCCTCTCTCCCCTCCATCTAACTTGGTGGGCCCTGCTCTGCCCCCTCATCCTGTGACCTCCTGTCTGCAGTCTCCCCCTTTCTCCTCTGGGGACAGAGCTCCCCAAAGGCAGTGTGGGCGGGGCTGTGTGGTGGTGCTGAGCTGTGTGGGGTGAGCCCAGGCGGGGCCTCAGAGGAGAGCTGGGGTGATGGGTCATGGGGAGGAGGCACCAGGCTCCTCAGCTGCCCCCACCCAGCAGTTTTTCTAGGCCACTGCACAGCTGTCACCCTCCACCCCCTCACTGCCTCCCACTTTGATTCAGCCCTGCCCCCTCCCTGCTGTGTCCCAGAGAGCCCAAGGCCGCCCCGTGGCCTCCAGCAGGCACGCCAGACCCATCCCCCCATAATGGTGCTACCCACTCTCCTGGAGTAGTTAGTGAAACTTAAATAAAAAGAAGCAGCTCTGAAGATTATAAATTGCGCACTGAGAACACCACAGGCTGTGGAGGGCTGCACAGTTCCAAGGCTCTGGGATCACACTAGCAGCCTCCCAGCCACCAGGTCCCTCCTGGCTCCTGCCCCCACCTGCCTTCACCTGAGGCTTTGGCCAAACCCTGGGAGCTTCCTGAGGGCTCTCACCTCACACCTCACTTTCCAGTTCAGCCCACCAGCGCCTGCAGCAAGCTAACCTACAGGTCGGAGCGTCTGCCCCTTGGTGGTCAGTGCGCTGTCATAGCCACCGGTCCAGCATTGGAACTCCCAGCAGAACTCTCCCATCAAGGGGACCGTTTGCATATTAGGCGTTCATTATATAGAATAGGAACAACTGTAAATCTACTTTTTCCCCACCTTTACACACACAAAAACTGTCATTGCCTTATTTATAAAGAAGTAGAGTGACTTTTTTTGTTGCTTCTTTAAACTTCTATTTACCTTTTCAATTTTCAATAACATAAATGCTATAATTGTAATCAGTACTAAGAAAGGCCATTGGGAATTTTCCCATGATACAGGTGACCAATGAGCATTGAAGTAGTGATATCCGTCCAAGATGAATCGACCATCCTCCTTTTTAAGTTGCAAAGCTAACTCAGACAATAAAGGAGAATTAATAAAAAAAAAAAAAAAGGCATAGGATTCTTTCCAAAGATTTTCAGCATGATCGTTTTGGTTTTAGACATGCCTAGATAAACTGATATGGCCTCAAATGTTGATATCCAATTATTGCCATTTAATAAAGTTAACTATAAATATAACAACAGCTAGCATTTACTGAACCTTTTTATACCATGCCTTTAATCTCATTTAAACCCTTTGAAATAGGTTCTTCAATGATCCTCATTTTCAAATGAGAAAACCAAGACTTTGGAAAGTTAGGTCGCTAGCCTGTGGTCACAGTTGTTAATGTCAGAATGAGAACACAGACTCACATAATTTCCCAGTTCCTAACCACAATGCTAAGCTGTCATCATTGGTGTAAAGGTTCTAGAACACTCTTCTTGACTAGCAGTTGAAATAAATTCTCCATGGCAAACTCGACAGCCTATATTGATGTGGTAGCTTTTACACTGTGACCATATTTTTTGGAATCTATGTGCCTACATGGTCTGATGAGTTTAAGTATTCTTATAGGGACACAAATACAGAATATATGAAGTAGAACAGTCCTGGAAAAGACAGAATTTACAACTGTTAATACCAAACAGTTGAAAACATAGCACTGATATGAAAAATATCAGAAAGTTTTTGCTGAAACATTGTGAGAATCAGACACAAGAAATTATCTTGGACTTGAGTAACTAGTTATTTCATCTCTTTTCATATTATGCAGTGCTCGAATTTTCCTATCCTTTTAGTGGTTTGTTTGTTTCTGTTTCTCTTCTCTTCCTCCCAACTTTTTTGCTAATCTCATTTCTTCAAATATATGCCCTTGCCAAAATGTTGCTATCAGGAACGTACAGTTGGCCTGATGACACACTGTAGTCACCAGGCACAACCAATTAATTAGTAAATGTGTACACACACATAGCAAACCTGACAAGCCTGTTTGGCATGAGACACAGATAAAATATTTTAATTATTGTATGCAGGAATGTGATAAATGTGTTAATATTCCCTAGAGCTATTAAGTATAATATATGTAAATATTTACAAATGTGTTATATATATATATATATATACATACATACATGTCTATATAATATATGTAAATATGAACATTGATTTTATAAGAAAAATTATATTGCACAAATGACAGATACAAAAAGAGAAAAGAAAATATTACTTTATTATTAATTGATAGTTGGACAAAGATGGAGACAATATTACTAAAATGGCCTTTAAAAAGCAAACTACCTGATTTTATTTCTGAAAATAAATGTAGAAATTATGATACATAATGCCAGTGTTTGTAAGGGTTTAGCCAATTTGCAGAATTTAAAATGGAGTTGGGAGCATTATTAACACTAATAACACGAATACATGTCAAACTCGCACTATTGCATTAATTAGTCTGTGGCAGTGTTTTCAACCTTTTTCATCTCATGGTGCACATAAACTCATTACTAAAATTATGCAGCACACCAAACAAGAGATTATATTTTTGCTGATCTGACAAAAATAATAGTATAATTTTGATTCATTTATACCACATGGCTGTTGTTGTGTTATCTGTTGTCATTTTTTATTTGACCATCTGAGAGAAAAGAGGTCAGGGCCCCTGACTAAGTAGTCAGGATTTCATGTTTTAAAAATTCTTGCAACACACCAGTTGAAAGTCACCATGGTATTAAGGAGGAACTTTAAAAGGCACTTACACTTACTTAGAACATGAGAGATTATAATTTGTGTATTGGTCCCTGTGATGCATAAATAGCACAGTGACCCAAGAGGTGTTTCCACACCTCTTTTGTTGTGACATCAAAAGAAGCCAGCTAAGTTCTCAGCATGGACATCTTTCAGACTTTAGACACATTTTGTTTTTTTATCCACTGATACAGCAATCTTCTTTGATGCCCTTTGTTTCATGACACTGACATTGTATACCTTCTTACACAAGGTCTAGAACAATGGTTCAGCATGAATCACACATTCCTAACAGAGTAGTAGGGCTATAGGAATAACTATTTAATCCTGTGTATAATATATATTATACTATTAGTATGTATAGTATATAGTTACATTTCAAATAAGTATATATGACATTTGGGTTACTAAATGCATATTTACTTTAAACCAACACTTAATTCATAGTAGCTCTTTATCATACACCTTCTCAATCAGCAAATATTAAAAGGCCACTTTTAACAATATGGGCCTGTAACCAATATTTTATATTAAAAAGAGTCTTCATTATTGAAATATTTGAGATTTACTGTACTAAAGCATATTTTTTTTTGGGGGGGGGGACTCAATTTAAACACCTTAGGCAAAATGAATGTACTACGCTTTAATAATTATAATAAGATCATCAATTTTAAAAAGCCAGCTACTTTGCTTCATCAATGAACTGAAGCAACAGTAAAAAATTATGAAGGCTTATCAGTTCAAGACACTTTAAGACAAGTCCAGTGGCTATAAAATTAATTTTTAATGATTTCTACACCATCTGGGAGATTCTCATTATGTGCAATAAAAGCTAACCTAATAGTGTTTTAAAATTCCTCATTTCGCCTAATTATCACAGAGGTCTAATAATTTTGTGTTCAGGTCCTAATGTTAAACTATTCATTTGGGTAGGGTTCTATAAAATGCTAAAGATAATATTTTGAAAACATATAGATTTAAGTCTTGTCGTAATCAAGTTTTTGATCGCTCTCCTCCCCTCCAAATAATTCAAGCATATGTGGCATATGGCCAATTTAGCCAACGAAATTTGCTGGCAATTTTCTTAATGGCAGATATATTATAGAGGGACCCATGCTTGCAGTTTCACATGGGTGATACCAAGTGCACTCTTTTCTAATGGCATTCTAATGGTGATGTTCCGTACCCAGTGGATGGTTATTTATTGTACTAAAATCTAATTAGGATAATATTTAGAAACCAACACATCATAACTCCACCTTCAAGTCCCTTTTCTTCATCATGAGTGTTCCCTTTCAGTGCAAGCACTAGAGCTACCTCCCTTTGATGCTACATTTTCGCCTCGTTACCAAGTAGCCTTGATAATGCGTGGATTACACATTGAGATTGCCCCAGGCACAGAGAGCTCCTGAGAACCCTCTCCCAAGTTTGGCAGAGGTAAGACTGACAGGGAGATCTTAGTCGCCCACAACCTTCCCAAATATCTGTACTGTGAGTTGTCCTACCACTACCTTCGGTGTTTTGTTTTCACTTCCATTACGGTTTTGAATATTACTTATTTAAGAGTAAGTTCTAAATTTTCTTTTAATATGATATCACTCACTCTTCTATTTCTGTGATTGTTTACATATTTCAAACTTTAAAAAAAAATCAATTCTTGAGAGTTAGGAGTGAAAGTATGCATTTCACAAGGTGAAAATATCAGCCCATTTTTATCTAGCTCTCTCAGCAAGCTTCTATCAAGATTTTACTTTTTCTCATAACAGCAGTCAAAAAGACAACAGTCCTATGAGACTGTGCCCTAACTTCAGACATTAACAACTGAGGACTCAGTGTTGACTGTTGCTTAGGTTATCAGAGTTTAAAAATGAAAGATAAATATATCAGATGGGCCTCGATATCCACAAAAATTTACAGGATACTAGCCAAATTGTTTTTGATTCTTTGTTAAATGACAACATAGGCTTCATTCAGGAGGACTTTTGGCTGTGTTTTGGGCTGACGCTAGGTCGCCTAGAGACATGCTCCCATGAGATATATTACTTGTTCTTTTTAAAAATATATTTCTAGCCCTAACTGGTTTGGCTCAGTGGATAGAGCATTGACCTGTGGACTGAAGGGTCCCAGGTTTGATTCCAGTCAAATGCATGTACCTTGGTTGTGGACACAACCCCAGTAGGGGGTGTGCAGGAGGCAGCTGATCGATGTTTCTCTCTCATCGATGTTTCTAACTCTCTATCCTTCCCCTTTCTCTCTGTAAAAAATCAATTAAAAACTAAAAAATAAATAAATAAAAATAAAACTATATTTCTACTAGAGGCCCAGCGCACAAAATTATTGTACAAGTGTAGCCCCTGGGCCTGGCCAGTGATCGAAACACTAGCATCTGGCATGGAAGAGCAGGTCCCAGCTGACCTCTGGGCCCTGGGCAGCACCTGGGCCCCCACACGCCCCCCTCCTCCTGAGTCATTGGGCCTCCGAACAGCTCCCTCAGTGCTTGGGAGCTGGGTAGTGGCCCTGCCTCCCGCCACCGCTGCTGGTTGCCATCTGTGGGGCAATTGGTGAGGTGATAGAGCCCCACACTCACCCGCCTTGGCCTGGCACCACCCACATACCTGCTCCACCATCCCACTGCAGTCCTGCTCTCGTCGGGACCCATCAGGGCCAGCAGTACCTCCACTGCTGTCTGTTGCCAACACCACATTGTTGACGCCCACCATGTTCTGCGCCATCCCCTGGTGGTCAGTGCACGTCATAGTGAGTTTGAGTTGAATTCTCAAACTCCCAGTCGAGGGGACAATTTGAATATAAGACTTTTGTTATATAGGACTAGAGGCCCAGTGCACTAAAATTCACGCACAAGGGGAGTCCCTCAATGTGGCCTACACCCTCTTGCAACCCAGAAACCCTCGGGGGATGTTCAACTGATATCTTAGGCCTAAGCCACAGTCTGGCCTCCCTCTGCTGGAGGCAACTGGTGGGCTAATCAGGGGATGGCGCCAGTCGGTGAGCGGCTGGCCCCAGCCCCCATTGCCCCTCTGCCACCACCGGTCACTACTGCCCCCTCCCCCTCCTGATTGTCATCCCCTCCCTCTGCCTGCTGGCACCCGCATTGGCTGGCCTGGTGCCACCTGCTCATCAGCCCTGCCCCCCATTGGCCTGGTGTTCCATTGTTTGTTCAATTTGCATATTAGGCTTTTATTATATAGGATTGCTTTCAAAGAGGAAGAGAGAAGGAGAGAGACAGAAACATCAATGATGAGAGAGAATCATTGATCGGCTACCTCCTGCAAACCACCCATTAGGGATCAAGCCAGCAACCCAAGCATGTGCTCTGATCATGAATTGAACCATGACCTCCTGGTTCATAGGTTGCCATTCAACCACTGAACCACACCAGCTGGGCAAGATCTCTTATTTGTTCTTTAAAGATGTAGTAGCCAGGTACTGAAAAGCCTCACGAGGTCTTTACCAGGGTCATGCATTAAGAATAAACTAGAATGGATACAGTCCCTTCCTGTCAGAATAAACTATAAATTCAAGAGTCTGTTCTCTAAACAAGCATTTATTAACAATATCTTCCAGGAAGCATGTCCAAACTAACCAAGGAACAATTCTGCCTCACCGAAAACCAGTCAGAGTAAAAAGGATAGTCTTACATCAGGCTACAATTCTGGCTATCAATCCAGTGTGTGAATTTTTTCCCTGCATCACCACGCAATTCTCAGAAACCAGCCGGGTCCCCTACAATTCAACTCAATTCTGACACTATGTACCCAGAGATAGTGTCAGATCCCACAGGTAAGGGCTCGGTACTATAGGGCTGCCCCTCACTTCAGACTGATCATCTTGAATCGGACTGACTATAGACTGGAGGCTCCAAAGACCCCTTCCTTGAGCTCTTTAATTTGGTAGAGCAGCTCACAGAACTCAGAGAAACATTTTACTCACTATATTACTGGCTTGAAAGGATATATCTCAGGGAGCAGCCTGATGGAGGAGACATATTGGGCAAAGTATGGGGGAAAACATGGAGTTTCCATGCCCGCTCCAGAGAGTGCAGCTCTCCCCAAATCTCCACGTGTTCACTTACCTGGAAGCTCTCCAAAACCCATCCTCATCTGTTTTTAAGGAGGCCTCACTACATAGGCAGGATTGATTAACTCATTGGTTATTGGTGGATTGAACTCAACTTCCAGCCCTTCTCCCCTCCCAGAGCTCAGAGTCCTGGGACTGAAAGTTGCCACCTTCTAAACACACCTCTGGGTCTCCTAGCAACCAGCCCCCCCCCCCCCCCCCCGCCCCCCACTTCCCTAGCTGAGATCTAAAGGTCATCTCATTAACATAACAAAAGACACCTTTATAACTTGGGAAATTCAAGAAATTCAGAAGCACTGTGCCAGGAAAAATGAATAAAGACCAAGTATATATTCTTCATTTTAAATCACACAACTGCCTCAATTAGTTTTCTCTCTTTTTCAGTTATAACTACTATTGGTTATTCCTACTGCTCAACACACATGTACTGACCATTTACTTTGCTCCATGTAAGCCACTAAATATAACACAGAAGAGACAGACAATTCTGCCCTCATGGGACTTCCAAACTAGTGCGGAATTTAGAGAAATAACTACATATAGCACAGCATGATGGTGATATGGTAGTGCAGGGAGGTGTGAGAGAACTCAGGAGAGCAGTGTAACCCACATTTAAAGGATCAGAAAAGACCCCTCAGAGAAGGTAAAAGTTAAATCAAACCGCTTCTCTCCTCATGGTGGCTGCAAAGTCACTCTCTGTGAAAACTGTCTTTCCTTATACTGTGAATACCCTCTTATCAACCTCTCCTCCCCTAAGCCCAATGCTAGGCAGTGGTAGAATAGCCGTCCTGTTTCAGCCATTAAAAGGTGCCCACATTTTAGAATCTCCACTTGTTCTCTGAGTGCAGTACATAGAGAGGCTCAGGGAGCTAACTGGTTGAATCTCTGAATACGTTCTATTACACCATTACCTTTGTATATGCCTTTCTGACTTTCTTGATTCATCTCCCTATTTCTCTGTTGTTCTCTGATATAGAAACTTACATAACTATATGTACATTCAGCTTTCAAATCACCTTACATTATTGATAAAAAGGGTAGTTTTTCTCTGGTTCAGGGAATATGGTTTATAACTGCATTTCCTGAATGTGCTTTGGAAGCACCTAGCCACTTCTGACTTTATGTCTTTTTGTCTCTATGACCTTTGACAAGGATTGCGGCCAGCTGCATTGGAAGAGCTTGCCATATGTTCAAATCTGTATTCTGACACCTGCTCTCTTACATTCCTTGTTTCAAACATGCACATGTGTCTAAAATGATTTGAATTGCACAGCCTTGGTTCTTATCTCTAGAAACGGGGATGGATTTGGTAGGCAAGCATCCTTTTGAACTGGGATTACCCATACCTCATGCATCATTTTGGAATGTTTTAATGAATATTATTGAATCTGATCACAAAAATGGAACTGAAGTATATCCACTTGTAAAGTCTATGTAGATTCACTCAGATTTTTTTTTACTCTAATGACAGGCATTAACATTTTTAAAGCAAGATTACAAGGCTCAGTGGAATACTGAAATTGATATTATTAGCATTCTGGGGGATTTATAGTAAGGCTTTAGCAAGGGAATCCTCACAACAATAGCGCTAGGTGATTCAGAACCTCCTGCATGTGAATCCCTAGGGCAGTACAGTGCCCTGTGAGTAAGTACATTACATAAGATCTCCATAGTAATACCCCAGTCAGGATTCAAACTCAGCTCTGACATCAAAATCACTTGATTTTCCAAGTCTCCGAGATGCCTTCCTAATGCTCTCCCTTCATGTGAAAAGCTGGTTAGCTGACTTATAATGTTATTATCACTTCTTACTCCTATATGTAATGTTAATACATATTATAATTGTTGAACTGTGTATTATGAATTATATTCATACATTCACAAAGGCCTTTTTGTACACTTAAAGCTGAGCCAATTTAGTTTGAATTTTACAAACACAAGTACATACCATGAAGGATTCATATGCAACATTTTCATTGGCCCTCCAGAGTAATATTCCACTCTTGTCCTTCTCACTCTATGCCCGAAGAAGCTACCTGAGTGAGCTGCAAGCCTCCTTGACCTTTGGCTTTTAGCTATATTTGGTGGATGCAAGGCAACCGTGGGAGATCACTGGACAGGAAGAGAGTGATAGAATGTTTCTCCCTCAGCTTCCTCCCTTCTAGGTCACAGGGAGTTAGCTGGCTCTGTCCTTGGACAGCTCCTTCCATAATGTCCTCCACACAACTCTCTCCTTTCTGACTACTGTTCCACTTTCCCCTTGCCCTCCAGGCAACAGGCAGTGAAGGCTCTGGTATCCCTAGCCTTGGGACATTTTCCCTAGATCAGCCGACCTCTTTACCCCTGTTTCTGGATGGATGTACTTGAAAATAAAGAACATATTCTGGACTTGAACTTAAAGAAGTGAAAATGATCATAATTTCATTTCTTTATTTTGTGGAACAGAAACTACATGGTTTGAACTTGGTTTTAATTTTTATATTTTTATTTTCCTCAAGTTTATTGCCCTCATGACATAGCTCTACCCCAAACCCAACAACAATGCTATCTTCCCAACACAACTCCATAACCTGATTTGTTATGGGTTCCTGTCTCTCTAGAGAAAGTCCATGTGAGATTCAGACAACTTCCGGGGGAAGATGCCCCAGACAAATTTCTCGGGCGATCCTAGTTCCTGGGCACACAGGATTTCTGAACTTCATGCTGCTTTAGCAGCCAAGAAACTTTCACTGTTAAACAATAGCTGAGCTGCTGAGCTATCACAGAGTAACTCAGAAGATTAAGAAAACATTTGGATTACTCCTAAGTGAAAGTTTTCTATAAATTGGTGTCATTATAAAATTTGCCGATTTTGATAAATCTGATTATAGTTGTGTTATATAGATGGTCTTGCTTTGGAGTTGTTTGTTTTAAACCACAGAGGAGCTGGAGGAACACACTCCTCAGTTTACTTTAACTTTATTACTCCACTCATCATCTCCTTTCCCTGAATTCTTACCTATTAGCTTGACTTTTTTAATGCCGAATATTCACACTGCTTCAACAAACAAAAACCATAGCCTGCCCCATTTCACAAATATATATAGTACAAAAGCATTTAATATATATATATATACATACATATATATATACTTTTAATCACCAAGTAAAAAGTTCTTTAGGAAATAAAGTGAGTTTCCTAGATTTATTTTTTTAAAAAGTGACTACTACGTACATTTTGCCAAATAATTGGTTAAGATTAGGCCAATAAAATTTTTAAAACTAGCAACATTATAGTTGGTTCGATAGCATTCTCTTACCCTAAAAAATACCTATATAGTTCTATAGTAGTAGTAATTCATAGCCACCAGTTTGGGAGAAATAGCTAGGCATTTCAAATGTCATTTACAGTTAGAAACACACACACACACACACACACACACACACACACACACACACAGTCAAATATCCTGCCCTCCAAACAGGATGGAGAGACACTGATAACAATCATTATTACAAGTTAAGTGGTGTCACAAGCCCAAGTTCACATTTATCTTCCCAGCATCTAGCTAAGAACTAGCTGAGCCAACAATCTCTAGAAATAAGATTACCATAGAATGAGCAAAACATCAAGGCCTATGACCTTGAGTTTCTTTCTCTATCAATAATCCTTTCAGGATGGCAAAGCACATTTTGTAACCAAAACAAGCTCCTGCCCTTTTCCTTGAGATGAAGTTGCTATTTCTATTACCTCATTCAAAAGTTAGAATAGACTCTAAGCACTAGACTTCGATCCTCTTTTCATTCGAAGTTAATGCAACCCCATCTCCTTCTACTGCCCTAACAATAATTAAAAGTTTTAAATGTTAAATAAAATAAAGATTACTTTTCTGCTTTTTTTTCTTCTCTTTCTTAAACTTACCAAGAAACTTCTGTGCCTCCCTCACACCTGTGCTGGAGCTCATCCGCTATTGGGATGTAGGAGGGCAAGTTGTGGGGAAGCCCATCTGTTTGAATGCAGCTGGAGACTTCTATATTTACCCAAGTGCATCTATATATCTCTCTTAATGCAAGGCTTTCATTAGAACAACTTAGGATGGCCGAAACAGACCAATTACATGGGCACTAGCGCACGGATTGGCTACAATATATAATTTCATGGTTGCAAAATTTTGTTTTACTATTGGTCATATTAAACTGCATATTAAACTGCATCATATACTGATATATTTCATACCTATGGACAATGAATAGAAGACAAGAGAAATCATTTAAATTTCCTGAGGATGAAAAAAGTTCTAACATTTATGTAGATGTCTCTTGATTCAAATGTGAGTACTGCTAATATCCTTCTTTTTCTTAAATTCTCTTTCCCCATATATGGTACAGTCTAGAGTATCTAACTAATTCTTTTTGAAAAAGAAAATAAGGCTGTGTATCTGAGGTGTTTATAAATGAAGACTTTAAATAGGAAAACATATATAACAGCAATAAACATCTGTAGTAGACAGATTATTTCTATTTAAAATTCATTCCAGTTTAGGTTTGCTTTCTCATACTTTTTTTTCAATGAATAATAAAATCAGCTGATCATAATCCTGCTCATAAAAAAACTTTCCTTGCTGTTAAAAATTATTATTGACTTATGAAAAGACCGTTAGCTTTCTCATCTTCACATGAACTAATTCCCATTCATTTAAGTTTTTCCCATTGGTAATATTTTCTGACATTTTAATGAGTACTATTGCCCTGTGCTACTCTTTTCTTAATATCTCATACTCCTAAATTAAAAAATACAAGAAAGAAAAATAGATGGTGATTGCATAACTATTTATAAAATTTAGAAATATTATGCTTTTTAAAAGTATTTATTTATAAACTCACAGATAGCTTGTGGTCCACCTTGGCTCCCAGATCTTATTCTACTACATATATCTTGTAATATCTATAATAATAAAAGTGTAATATGCTAATTAGACCAGATGTCCTTCCAGACACCCTTCTGGATGAAGCTGGGGTTGTGAGGGCTGAGGCAAGCCACTGTGACCTGGAGGGCCGAGCCCCTTGCATGAATTTTGTGCATTGGACTCTAGTATATATATAATGGCTAGTGTAATAAAACTGTTAACTGTAATTTCCATATTTTAAAGATAATTTTGAGCTACATATGCATCATTTTTCAATTATATTACCTATATCAATATTAGCAATGTTAAATATTGTTAAACAGAGAACATTAAAAAAAAATTGACTCATTTTTAAGAAATATCTATAGAAAAAACATTGATTGGAAACCTTTAAAAATGCCATATGTCAGATCTAGCATCTTCCAGTTGTGGGGTTTTAACAGACTGCTCACACTTCTACCTTTTTGATAAGTGAAGCCTACAAAACAGAGATTAATATGGCAGCATTTGGAGAACAAATATGTGAAATTCTAGTTGTACTTTAAAAGTTTTCTTACTTTCCCCCCACATATATCTTTATAACTAAAATAATAAGAGGAAAGGGGAGTTTAATAAAATGAACCCCAAGTATTTCACTTGGGGTTCATTATATTACATAGCTTCTCTCTCTTTCTCCTGAAAAGAGAGCCTATGAGTATCTGATTAATGCTATGGTGGTGGGGGAGGGGGGGCACGTTTTCTGTTTAAAAAAACCAAAGCATTAAACACAGTTCAGAGTCTACCATTGACATATGCAATCACCAAAAAAATAATAATTAGGCACAGAAAGCAATATTTCATTTTCTCTATAGCTGTGGAAAAAAAGAAAGCTTACTAAAATATGTTTGGAGGAAAAAAATAAGTAAATGCAGAAGCAGGTAAAATAGCTTTGAAAAGTTTTGTCATCACACAAGGTATTACTTACTTACATAAAGTTCAATACCAAAAATTATTTCTTGGCCCAAGCATTTTGATACACTACCAGAAAAGACCCATTTTGTAGTAATGCCACTGACAATGCTAAGTTAACGTTGAGGTTTATGAACATTTATCATATTGTTTATTCATCAAGACTGGGAAGGGAAAATAAAACTGAGCCCACTAATTTAGTCACTTATTTTTGTTGTTGTTGTTAGTTAGAGTTACTATTAGGCTAAGACAACCTGAGGAAAATAGCACAGGTCCTAATGTTAAGGATACTCACTCATGGAAAGTGTTTCTCTAGCTGTAATAGATAAAACAGTTTAAAATGAACAGCCTAGGATGGTAGACTAAGGAAGCCTTTCCTTAGACCTCATACATTGTAATTCCCCCTCCTCTCTGAACACCAATTCTACCAGCCTTCTTTCAGAAGTGTCTGCTCCCCTAACACAGGGCATCTGCATGTGCCTTTTCTCTTTCCAGTGGCTCTTTTCATCTCTCCCAAAATGTCACCTTGCTAGTCCCAATTTATCATCCCCATCTCTTCAGTTCAAATATAAGTTCAAAATACATCTCTGCTCACTACATTAAGTCAACACTTTGAATTATGAGATCTCATGGAAGTTATATGTTTACTTATCATTATGATTGCATTTTTAATGATTATTTGATAAATATAAATAACTGCTTCTTCTGCTAGAATAGAGACTTGTTCTTTGTCTATTCTGAGTCACCATTATGTTCATAGCTCCTAGCCAATGTCCTAGCCAAAGGTAAACAATCAATTATATCAATTTGATAAATGATATGAATCAGTAGATTGATGAATACTTAACTCGGCCAAAAAGTACTAGAGTTGGTTGACATATACTTGTGATGGTTCCATCCGTAAATTTGGAAAAGCATGACTTGACACATTTTGCACAAAAACCATTTTCACTTTTCTTCAAACTAGTGATGGTTAGAAAATGTTTATTCAACATTAATCAAACCATTCAATTGAGAGATATTTTTCTTAAAACAGAATTTAACCAATTTGGCATTTGAAAGGGATTCCATTTAAATCAAGTATGTCTGGAATGCTAACACTTTCAACAATCTGTCCTCAGAGAATTCAGTTAATTGGATGTATTTAATTATGGCACATATAGTAATCTCAGTATTGGGTTTGGATAGTACTCTACAAATACTATTGACTAGTTTTGACAAGAAGGTTGGCCTGAAGGCCAGACCTAGTGACCTAAGTAAGGGTTAGAACTTTGTCAAACAGCACAGTAGTGGCAGCTATGAATGTAGTGGGGGGATAACTTTAGTGCACCAATTAACTATGAAAAGTTCTCTTTAAGATAAACTCATTGATAATTTGGATTTGGCAACCAACAATCTGGATTCACTTTTTTTTTTTTATTGCACATAAGTAGAAATCTTAGTGACCTTGACATCTGAAATGCATGGGCTCATGGATTTGTTACATAGCCACCTAAGGCTCTCACTGCCTGAATCCAGCAGACAGCCTAATTAAACAGCAAGAGCTCCTGGAGGGGAATGTTAATGAGTCTCCTTGGCAGCCAACAGTCTGTTCCCCAGATGGTGCAGGGGTTATAAATTGTCAATAGGGTAAGAGTAGAAAAGGAAGTCAGGGGAAATACTGAAAGACTCTTACATTACTGGAAATTACTGGCTCCACCATTAAAGAAAAAAGGAAAAAGAACTTGGAGATTTGGCAACCAGGGCATGGATACAAAAAGTACTAGCATATTTTCTTTACTTTGAGCTATAGAAATATATCTAGAATCACTTTGTCTTTTCAAAGGGACACCACTTGATTTATGTACATTGAATGACAGAATGGTTATTTCAGGAACTTTTGTCATGTTGGTAATGATTATTAAATTGACACCATGAAAGGCCTACTATGTTTGTAGTTTGCATTTACTATTATCTGCCTTTTTATTTTCTCCTAATGGATGGAATTTGAAGCATGAGAGCTCTTGCCTTATTGGGTCATTTTTTAATGAATAATGTTCAGATGAGAAACAATCTCCAAAGCAGTCAGTGCCAAAGCTACCTCTATTAACTATAATTAGGAATGAAAACACCTTCTCTGCTTCTGTCAAGGGTCCTCTTTAATTGATTCTTAAGCTTTGAAAGCCACAGTCAAGTTTGATCTTCAGTGTGCTTCAAAATTCGATTCTAAGAACCACCTGAGGTTGACAGAATCTAGGGTGACCCCAATAATTTCCATCTCCTAGTTTCCATACCTTAGTGCAATCTTGTTTCCATTGGTCTGACTAGTTTCTGAATTATGGACTACCACAAAGGATATCACTCTTGAGATTAGGTTATGTTTTATAAGACTCTGTCTTAGTGGCTGAGGTGAGTCTCTCCTGCTGACCATAAAGAAGCAAGCTGCTATGATGTTAACTGTCTATGAAAAGCGCACAAGGCAGAAACCTACAATGACCTCTAGAAGCTGAGGACTTCAGTTCTATAACCACATGGAAATGGATTTCTCCAATAACCACCTCTAGAGGACCATAGATCCAGAAAGAAATGCAGTCTGGCTAACCTTGATGGCAGCCTTGTGAAACCCAGAGCGGTAGAATTTGCTAAGCTATCCCTGAAGTCCTGACTATAGAAACAGAGGCATTTGTATTGTTTTAAGCCATTAAGTTTATGGTAACTTGTTTTGCAGCAATATGAAACTAATACACCATTGAAAAAGTACCCATTTTGCCCTAACCGGTTTGGCTCAGTGGATAGAGCGTCGGCCTGCTGACTGAAGGGTCCCAGGTTCGATTCCGGTCAAGGGCATGTACCTTGGTTGTGGGCACATTCCCAGTGGGGGTGTGCAGGGGGCAGCTGATCAATGTTTCTCTCTCATTGATGTTTCTAACTCTCTATCCCTCTACCTTCCTCTCTGTAAAAAATCAATAAAATATATTTTAAAAAATTGAAAAAAAAGAAAAAGTACCCATTTGGGCCATGTGAAGGTTAATTTTATGTGTCAACTTGACTGAGCCACAGGGTGCCCAGATATTTGATTAAACCTTAATCTGGGTGTTTGTATGTGGAGGATCCTGGGTGAGATTAATATTAGGTAGGTAGATTGAGTAAAGCATATTGCCCTCCCTAGTACGAGTGAGATTCATATAATCAGTTGAAGGCTTAAATAGAACAAAAAGGCTGATCTTCCCTCAAGTAACAGAGGATTCTTCTTGCCTGATGGTCTTCAAAGTGGGGCATCAGTTTTTTTTCTGCCTTTGGACTTGAACTAAAGCTACATGGATCTTTATGGATCTCAAGTCTGCTGGCCTTTGAACAGAAACTACATCATTGGTCCTCTTACTTAGGTCTTTTGGTTGCCAATTCACCCTGCATACTAGGGACTTGGTGGTGTCCATAATCATGTGAGGCAATTTTTTTCCCCGTGTCTCTGGAGAATCCTGACCAATATAGGCCACAATCATAACTGGAAACAAAATCATCAAATTTTATGGTTGGAGGAGACTGTAAACATCATTTATTAGACTTTCCCATGCTCAATCTGTGGGATTCAATAGATGGTTACATCATTTCTAATTCAACAGGAGCTGAAGTTTACAGCCCTACTCAAAAGAAGTTCTTTTATACTGACCCAAATATTGGTCTTCCTCACTGGTGCTAGTTTATTAACCCATAATAAGTACATATATTTCCCTTTTGAATACTTGAATAGCTCTTAGGCCTCTACTTAATAATCTTATCTTCTCTAAATAAAGCAACCTTACTGCCTTCCCTTCTTCCTTAGAATACATAATTTCAACACAATTGACATGCTCCCCTGATATTTTTTGTAGGTACATTAACTCTTATATGGACTCAGAACTAAATATAACATTTTCAATTAGATGTGGCCATAATAAATATCATGGCAATATTAATTCCTTTCAACTGAATTAATACTATTTCTAGAGCCTCAGTATGTTAAATGTACTTTACATATTATTTAATTGTAGCACATTTTATAAATTAGCTTAATCAATACTTCTTTTCAACAGCTTTTTCCTTTTTACTATAGCCCAGAAGTTTACATGTTTGATTTCTCAGCCTCTCTTGCAGCTATGAGACACTAAATAACACAATTCTGGCCAATGAGTATAAGGAAGAAGTCTACTAAGAATGAATCTTATCTATACATATAAAAGCCTAAGCAACCATTGCGACCAAATGACCGGAATGACGGGAACAACTGGTCTACCAGTCTCTCAATGCAGGAGCTGCCCCCTGATGGTCAGTGCACTCCTACAGGCAACTTCCCACAGCTGGCCAACCTGCTGCAGCCTCTTCCCCCAGCTGGCCAGCCACCCTATTCAGCCCCAATCGGGGGAGGGGGGGTAGCTGATCAACCTCCCACAGCCCCTCCTCCTGGCTGGCCAGCCCCCCCCCAGTCGGCCCCAATCAAGGGAGCCAGCCGGCCAACCTCCCGTGGCCACTCCCCCCAGCAGCAGGCTGGTCCCCCTGACCAGCCAGCCAACGTCCCGCAGTCCCTTCCCCCCTGCCAGCTGGCCCCCCAATAGACCCCAATCAGGGGCCAACTGGCCAACCTCCCAGGGTCCCTCCCAATAGGCCTCAATCGCCAGCCAGGCTGAGGAACCCCACCTGTACACAAATTCGTGCACCGGGCTTCTAGTTTCTCAATAAAAAAGTAAACCTCATTAGAAGAAAATAGTTGTTTTTTCTTCTGTCTGCCTGGGAAAGGCAGACAGAAGACATGGAAATTTAGCAGCTATCTTGTGACAATGGGGCCACAGCCACAAACAAAAAAATATATAGAAACTAGAGGCTCAGTGCACAAAATTTGCACACTAGGGGTGGGGTTGGGGTCCTTCAGCCCAGCCTGTGCCCTCTCGCAGTCTGGGACCCCTCACTCCTTATTGCCCACCTGCTTGCTGCTCGGCTTGGCTAGCTGTTCCTTAGTGCTGCCATGGAGGCTCCCACCACCACTGCTGCACTCACCAGCCATGAGCCCGGCTCCTGGCTGAGTGGCGCTCCCCCTGTAGGAGGGCACTGACCATCAAGGGGAAGCTCCTGCGTTGAGCATTTGCCCCCTGGTGGTCAGTTCATAGTGACCAGTCATTCCACCATTCGGTTGATTTGCATATTAGGGTTTTATTATATAGGATAGGATATTGAATGTGAACTGTAAGTGAACAATAAAATTTAAAAAAGAACCAAATTAAATTTTAGATCTGAAAAATTATATATATATATATATATATTAGTTCTCACCTGAGGATGTCTTTAAAATTGATTTTTAGAGAGATAAACATCCATGTGACAGAGAAATACCGGTAGGCTTCTTATGAACCTGCTGATCCACCAGGATCTAACCTAAACCCAAGTATGTGCCCTAACCTAGAATCCAACAGGAAATCCTTTGGTGTACAGGTTGAGACTCCAACCAATTGAGCCACGTGGCCAGGGCAGATCTGAAAAAAAAAATTTAATGTACCTCCAGGCCCTAGTTGGTGTGGATCAGTAGTTAGAGTGTCCTCCCACGCACCAAAGGGTCATGGGTTCCATTCCAGGTGAGGGCACACACACAGGTTGTGGGTCCATCCCTGTCGGATTGCTTGGACAACTGATCAATGTTTCTCTTTCTCTTTCCCTCTCCCTTCCACTCTCTCTAGAATCAGTGAAAAAACCATATCCTTAGAGGGGGACTTGAAAAAAAAAATGCTGGTTTGGTTCAGTGGATAGTGCTTCTGCAGGCAGACTGAAGGGTACCAGGTTGGATTCCTATCAAGGGCCCATACCTGGGTTGCAGGCTCAATCCGGGGCCCTGGCCGGGATTCAGCAAGAGGCAACCAATTGATGTCTCTCACATTAGTTTCTGTCTTTCTCCCTCCCTTCCACTCTCTGTAAAAAAAAAAAAAAATCAATGCAAAAATGTCCTCAGGTGAGGATTAACCAAAACAAACAAACAAACAATCACCCCTCCAGTGTGATTATTGAAGGAGCATATGAAATATTTATTGAATGAATGGGAAGGGATGGGACTTCACTTTCTGTTTTAGCAACTCTGTAAGCCAGAGGGTTTATTTGTATTTTAATTTTTACTGATGGATTATTTTAGAGGGAGGAAGGGAGCGAGAGAAACACCAGTGTGTTGTTCCACTTATTATGCTCTCTTTGTCTGTGCCCTGACCAGGGACCCAACCCGCAGCCTGGCTGTATCGGGAGGTTCTAACCCACTGCGCGGCCCGCTGCCTGTCAGGGCCCCTCAACAAAACCCCTCTGGGTGCCCTGGCGCCTGCTTTGGGCCGGAGCTCCTCTGCCACAGCAAAGGTTTGGGTTCCATTCTGTCAGGGCACCTACCTAGTTAGGTTTAGGGTTTGATCCCCGGTCGGGGCTGACTGCTGCTCAGGAAGTGCCCCAGGACGCTGAGGTCCCTGTGCTCCAGTCATTCCGCGGGGAGCTGGGGTTCCACTGCAGACCTGGCCGACTCGGATCCCCACTACCCACATCTTCTATCGAGGAGGACTTCCACTATGGCAGCTGCGTTGGCCCCCGGCAGCATGCACATCCACATGGGTAGGGCGCCCTCCCTCGGCTTCCCAGGCCCAGCTGCTGTGCTGTCGCCCTGGGAGGCAGATTTTCAGGTTCCCAGGGAGAGCACCCTCTGGACTGGACTCCCGGGGAGAGCGGGGTCCAGGAGGGAAAGCACTTCGCTCCACCTCCCTCCAGGGCTCCCGGGCCAGAGTGGAGGCCTGTCCTGCGCAGGGCTCAGAGGGGAGAGCCGCCTCCTAGCTGGGAGCTGAGAAAACGAAACTGGAGCCCTTCCCCCTTGAACTCTGCTGTCTTCCCTGTAGAAGGAGACAGATGAAAGCCTCCGCAGCCTTACTGGGGCATCTTTAAGTGAAGATGTTATTTTTTTTTCAGTGAAAATAAGTTTATTGTGTAATCAATATTGTACAATCATTGTGATTTATTGTGTAATCATTGTGATTACACAATAACCTGCACTGAGTTATCTGCTGGGATGTTGGTGCTTTAGGGCATGTGAACGCATTTTATTTTATTTGACGCAGCCTCATGTCCCCGGACCTCCTGCAGCACACAGCCACGCCCACCCACTCCTGCTGGTCTACCCCTGAGGGCATCCTAGGTAATTTGCATATTCCTCTATTATTATGTAGGATAAGGAAATCCCTGATGACATCATCAAGCAGCTAACATCAGCCCTGCACTACCTACTTCCTGTCTTGTGGTTTCTGAGAAAAATTAACCTTTACTTTTAAAACCACTACAGCTAGGTTTTCCGTTACTTTGCAACTGAATGCATTCTTATTTTACACAGTTATTTTTCTAATACAGAAACTAAAACTTTGAAAGCTAAATGGTTTGTCAAAGGCCACATATCTAGCAGAAAAAACAAAAATTCCCTGTTCATCTTTCTTGCCACCATATGGTTTTGACATTTTATATAATGCTGCCACTGTCAGAATGTAATCTGAATATTCCTTTTTAAATATTTCACAAAGATAATCTCAATGTTAAATTGTCAAAGATATGATTAAAAAATACTTGCTCTGGCACCTAAATGTCTATAAGTTAAAATAAAAACAATACTTGGCCATAGATATATTTCAAGATATACAAGAATCAAGTGAAAGATTTAATTATGATCATAAAGTTCAAATAAATCAAGTGACACATAAATGATTTCTAAGAAATGGCACTTCTGGTCTACTGAGAACTGTCTTCCTCTTTCCTCTTTTCATTAAATTATCTGCTTTGACTCCTCCATCCAAGTGGTTTTAGAAATTAAATTTTTTACTTTTGATGATGGCTTGGAATGAATGAATAATTTTAATTTACTGCCGCAAGCACACTGAAAAAATATTATCTCACTGCCATCACAAAACAAGGAAAAGGCTTTGGGGTCCCTTCTCAACTTTTTTGAAAATGCAGTAGCAAAAAGAACAATTTTGCTTTCTTCTACATAGCCATTTTCTCCCTTTCTCCCTTTCTAAAATAGGTATAAGCTCATCAATTTGATTTTAACTCTAAAAGACATTTTCCTGGCAGATAATCTCCAACAAATATCCTTTACCTGACATTTTTTGCCATTTTAGAAAACACACGTACACACCCACCCACGTGCGCGCACACACACACACACATGCATAACTGAAGGGGGAAATAAAGAATATAGCCTTCAATTACATTTTATTTCCAATTTATCAAAAAGTCACAGAAATTAAAGAACAAATCCCACCATGGAAAGACACACTAAAAGGTTGGAAGGATATTCTAAAGGTCACATTATCTTAATGAAGTGCCACTTCTTGACAATGTGGCCATGATTCTGGAGCACTATACTCCATTTAGTGAGAAATGCTCTGTGAAATCCATGCCCTCTGCACTCTAAACAAAGACATTGGTAATTTTCTTAAAAGGTCACACACAAATGTGTTATTTAAAACTAGGCATTTGCCCGTTGTGAATATATGAAAGGTGAATATCACGTACAGGAATTGGAATAGACTGTGAAATGCCAGAGCTTTTCACCTCTGCTTTTATCATATAAAATGGTGTGTTATTCTTTGATCTATATCATTTGTATTAAAATATTAAACAAAAAATTATGCTGAAGATTCTAATAAAATTTTATCTAAAACCTCTGATGCACTCAAATTTGAAAGTCAGTTTCGTTAAATTGACCCAGTTTATATAATTTTTGTTTTAGTTTAAACTTTTTCAGGGAAGAAGTTGTGTGTATAAATCCTTACCTGAGGATATGTTTTTATTATTGATTTGAGAGAGAGAGAGAGAGAGAGAGAGAGAGAGAGAGAGGAGGATGGTAAGTAGAGAGGGGGAGGGAGGGAAGGAGGGAGGGAGGGAGAGAAAGAGAGAGAGAGAGACATCAATCAGTTGCCACCCTGCACCCTGACCAGGAATCAAACCCACAACCTTTTAGTGTACAGGATGACATTCCAACCAACTGAGCCACCTGGCCAGAGCTGATATCAGAGCTTTTAAAAGACATATTTTTTATAGAAAGTGAGTTCTCAATATCAAAAAACCCCATGTGATTTTATTCATTTAAGTACACTCTTAATAAATATTTACAGAATGGAATTATTGTAGATTATAAACAACCAGAGAAGGAAAAAAAAAACCAGAAACTACTCATCAAAGCCCCTAACTAAACAACAACCATTGTTACACTGCTAAAGGAAATACAAACTTTTTTCATTTTTATAAACTTCATTTAGCATAGGTAAACTGACTAAACCAGAATCTGCATTTAAACAAATTCCCTATGTGACATATGCACAAGGAAATTTAAGAAGCACTAACCTAGAGAACCAAAGATAACTCTTAAAATTTACCTTAACGTGTTTTTAAATAATATTGTATTCCTCCTCCCCTAAAAAGAGCAAGATTATACCAATGAATCAGGCAAAGACTAAACTATAGATTCTGAAAATTAGAAAAATATATTTTTTTTCAAACTGAAATAAAAAAGAATATAAATGAAATAATGGATGGGAGATATGTGAATTTGTCATGTTTCTGCACATTTTGTGAAGCCTGACATTGAAAGCCTTTTGTTTTTTACTGTCTTCAAGGACATTTAAATAAGAAGCCTTGGAAAACAGTTCTAGTGCTTCTCTCTGGAGCAAAGGGCAGGTGTGCTTAAGGTGTGCTTATAGCTTTGAAAGAGAGATGGTGTTTACCTCTGGAACAGAAGGAAGGCATACTTTAAAAGATTTCAGTTCTCTAAGCTCAAAATCTCTTTCTTATAATGTTTAAGCAGTCACCCATGGGATTTAAAAGCAAGGGAACTGACACAAACATAGTGATTCCCATGCTACCTGCTACGCTATGAGTAATGCATTTCTTTGTCGCTAATGCAAAAGTCTCATATATTCCATAGTACCCATGAACTGTGGCAGGCTAACATGTCTGCAAGGAGGTTAAAATCAGACCTTTCTCAGTTTTTGACAATAACAAAATAGTAACCCAAAGAAAAATCATTAAGGCAATCTCTCCATGTGTTAGGAAAAATCATTATTAAAAGACTACATAAAGTTAAAAGATTCCAAAGATCTGATAGGAATACTGGGAGAGCACAAGGACAATGGAGAAGAAAACATATTAACTAATAGAAAGAAAACTTCTCTGAAAGGCATTTCTGTCTTCAGATGGAGTATGCCTGGAGAGTGTTATGCAGTATGAAAATAAGACTCACGAGTTTTATAAGATCAAAGGAAAAGAGGAAATTCTAAAGGCTTTTATAGAAAAACAAATTGTCTACAAAGGAACAAGAACCAAACAAATTTTAGAAGTCTTATCAGCAAAGTTTTATGTTAGAAGGTAATGTCTTCAGGATTGGTGTTCAATGGAGGAATCTATACATATAAAACCCTAATATGCAAATAGACCGAACAGCGGAACAACCAAACAACTGAACAACCAGTTGCTATGACATGCGCTGACCACCGCGGGGAGGCGGGGGGGGCGCGGGGGGACATGGTGGGTATCGGCAATAAGTTGCAGAGCGTAGAACATGGCAGGAGTCAACTGTGGCGGGATGGTGGAGCAGGTCAGTGGAACAACCAAACAACTGAACAACCAGTCACTATGACATGCGCTGACCACCACCCGGGGGGAGGGGGGGTGGGGGTGGAACATGGTGGGCATCGGCAACAAGTTGCAGAGCGCAGAATATGGCAGGCGTCAGCTGCGGCGGGATGGTGGAGCAGGTGAGCAGAGACACCAGACCAAGGCAGGGTGCTGGTCGCTGTCATGGGGCAATCCTCTAGTGGTTACTGAAAATTCTTTGCTCCCGTGCACTGCAGTCCCACCAGGCACTTGCCCTGCTTGCACCCACTGCCGGCACCTGAGCCGCTGCTGGAGCCTGAGCTGCTGCTTGCACCTTCTGCTGGCAACGACCCCGGTGCTGGTCCTGATCGCTCAGCACTGTCAGCAGGTGCAAGCAGTGGTTACTGGCCCTGATCACCCTTGATGGCTTCTCCACTTCCCCCTGCTCCTGAGGGGTGATTGGGGCAGCAGCTGCCGCTCACACCCGCTGATGGCACTGTCCCCAATTGCTCTGCACTATCAGCGGGTGCAAGCGGGGCCGGCACCATCAGCACATGGGAGCAGCAGCAACCGGGAGTGGCGCTGCAGGCAAACAGGGGACCGGGGGCTGCAGCAGGAGAGGCCAGGCAGGGGTGCAGAGGATGGGCCAAGACCCGCCCCTGTGCCCACTGCAGCCTTGCGGCCCACAGTTACTTTCAAGGTGCACGGATTTGTGCATGCCCTTAGTTAAAATATACTAGTAAACTGAGGATTCTACAAAAATGTAAAACATTACCCTGTTATGAAGGAAAGATAATTTTCAAACATTAAACAACAATTAGAACTTTTGCCCCTTGACCTTACGTGATTAGAATCACTCAAGAAAAAAGTCCACCAAAATAAAAATAACTATAAAAAAGAGAACAATGTAGACCAGTGATTTTCAACCAGTGTGCAGCAAGAATTCTTAAACATGCAATAGTGACTATTTAGTCGGGGGCACTGACCTCTTTTCCTTTAGATTGTCAAACAAAACCATGACAACAACCAACAACAATAGCCATCTGGTGTGAATGAATCAAAATCAAACCTATTTTTTGATCAAATAGGCAAAAAATTAATATATTTTTGGTGTGTCACAGGATTTTAGTGTTTAGTTTATGTGTGCCATGTGATAAAATAGGTTGAAAATTGCTGATTTAGACTTTAAGCAGTCAATAGTTGAGCAAGACTCAGAAGTGAAAGACGCTAGAAAGAAATTGAAATGGCTCAACTTTGATACATTTAAGATTCTCTTTCTATCAATATTTTTAATGGATCCTATCAACCTACCTGGTCTTACATTTAGATCTAAGCAATATGGTCCTATAATTATATAAGCAGTACTGTAAATCTCTTAATTATTAGTTTTCAATAGTTGAACACGCAGCCTATTCATTTTACCTATTAAAAACATCTAAAATTACAGAGGCATGACATCTAATTTTACATTAGGGTATTACTAGAAACCCAAACTATCTAAAGCTATCATATAGCAGATAAATGCCTTTAAAATTGTCAAGAAATTATTTATTTGTCACTTGAAACCCCATCAAGTAAAACCAGAGTTTCATCCCTTCATAAATGCCTAATTATGCCAACTTTTATGTTCTAAAAGATACCAGTGACAAACTCACTCAGCTCATTTTCTAGGCTTAAGTATTATACGGATGTCGATGACTGTTTTGAGTTTTTTTGTGTCAGCTCAAAACTCTCATGATTAATGAACTACCAGGAAGATAACAGTTGCATGTCTCCTCGCAAAACACAAGATACTTACTAAGATAGATAAGGAGTACATTTATGTTCTAAATATTTGAACAAATAGCAGGTGACAACAGAAGCACTACACACATGCCAAGATGGTCTCAGACTGAAGATGAGGGAGAGACAAATTGCATTCTACTCATTTTTCTCATCTCTAAGCATTTGATTCCTTTTCAAGATCTCATGTTAAAACTAAAATGAATAATAATAATAAAAAAAATGCCTCTGTTTGAAGCAAATATAAAAAGAGAGTGAATTCCTTACCACCAGCTCATATGTTCATGTATAGCCTACATGTCTACACAAGCTGAGAAGAAATGAAGGGAGCACCTAAGAGAAGCTACAAGGTCTCTGGGTAAACATTTTAAGAACATGCATAGAAACCATATGTCTTGGGATACACATCTCTTTGCATTTTAAAGGGACGCTTGCCTGAGTGTCATACTTGACCACATGATTATTAAAACTCACTATTAAATAAAGGAGTTACAACTCTGACCCTGATATTGCCTTCCAAGGATCTTAAAAGTCCAAAGACCTCGAACTTTGTGTAATTGATGACTATTTAGAGAAGGTTTAGAGAAGAATAGAAGACTTTTCTGATGAAAACTTTGTCATTTTAAAAACACTAATTCTTGTAAACAACAAACGTTGAACATGGTTTCCTCAACCTCTACATATAAAATGCAAATTTTCTTACACACCAATATCTTAGAGGTGCCAAAATTATTAATTATGTTGTATATATTGAAGAATCTTGAGGATAAGAAGTACCAAGTGAAAAACAATTGGTTCCAAAATGTTGTTGATCATAATGTATTCCTCACATTAGACCTACGAAGCATAACATCAGCATGAAAAGTGAATTTTCACATTGAAAGTGCTATATCCACAATATGCAAAATATCAATAATAATGTATTCCAAGAGGCAGTTGCAGAAAATAAGGCCATGACATGAATAAAAAGCAACTTTTCAGGCTGACAGAAAAATTAAGGCAGGAAAGGAGAGAATGAATAAAAATGTATTGTAAATATGCGGCAGCATGCAGACACTGTATCTACAGTTACTTGGTGTGTGCCCAGGCATGAACATTTTCTGGGCCCTGAGTTGATGCATGCTTTTATCACATGGGGTTCTGCATATCTTAGTGCAGAATTAATACTGTATATCTTGAATAAAAAAACAGGAGAACGAACACCCTTCACAGAGACTGAACATTATGTTGTTGACTTGCCCATAAAAGTATAGTAAAGGATCCTATATAATAAAGAGCTAATATGCTAATTAGACCAGACGGCTGAATGACCTTCCGGAAAGACCTTCTGGAATGACCAGTGGGCAAGTCTGAGAGGCAGCCAGGGCTGCGAGTCCCTCGAACATTTTTCGTGCATCAGGCCTCTAGTTTTATAAATAAATGGCTATATATATATATATATATATATATATATATATAACTTCACAGTTTACAAAACAGTTCCAGATTTTCTATGACAATTGATCCTTGAAATAATATACTGTGGAAGATGCAAACGAGATTATTATTGTTTTAGAGGTGTAAAAGGATAGATAAAATGCTACTACGTTAAGAGGTGGGGGTTGAGATGAAGCATAGAGAAAAACAAATCAGGTCTTCTGATTTATAATCTGTAGCATTTTCCTTGACAGCATGCTCACACCCTGAGGAAATGGTACCCTGTCAGTGTACTGCCATAAGGCTGGAAGTTTTTTAGGATAGGTGCAATTGCATGTCTAGTTCTTCATTCCACAAATGTTGAGTGCCTATTTTACATTAAGTACTCTGCTAAATGCTGGAAATATAATGAGGAAAAAAAACACAAAAAATCATGGTCTTATTCTCATGAAGGTAACTGATTAGTTGAGAGAGAAACAGTAACAACATTATTCTGCTAATTAATGGGTTTCTGAGGTTTGGGTGTTTGGATGGACAATGGTGCCAATTTATTAAAAAAAAAAGGTACACTGTAAGAGGATTAGCTTGGTAATAACTAAGTATAAATTGAGGCTTGCGCATATTGATTTAGGAGTCTTTGAAACAACCAAATAAAAATGTTAAATGAGCAGATGCCCATAGATCTAGAATCATAAAGAGGGGTCTAGGCTGGGATTGAATGTGCGTGTGTATTCACAGGTGTGCATATTTTCATAAGTGTAAAATCTCTACAGCTTTGCCAAGCAAAATGAAAAAGTCTGTACTGTTTGTTAGTTGGAAGTGTTGGGTATAATCTTGCACAAATTTATGAAACTATAAAACTAAAGGAATGAAAGAAATGCATGAATGAATGGATGAACAAGAAGGTATGTATATATACCAAAGCCAGGTTTATTTAAATGAAAGTGCTGTGGGAAAAGGGAATAAACTTTCCTGCTCTGCACTAAACTCTCGGTACTCATTAGGCACCTCATGGATAGACCTTCCTAGAGTTTAGTGCACCATGAGCTGTTTTCTTCTGCGTCACCTCTCCAGTGCATTTAAAACTAGCAAAACAAGGGTAAACTGTAAAACTACTTCAGCACAAAGACTACAAAGTAGAACAGCATGTTACCTATTTTTTTATGATTCTGACATTCAACTATAAAAAAGTCCACATGAAAAATATGCCACATTTAAAATGAAAAACCTAAGAACTCTATGTAATTCCTTTCAAAATTTGTATTAATATACTACTCTAAGATATCTGTGTGAAGGAAAGCAGACATATTTTTTCCTTCTTTAAAAAGAATGTTCAGTATTTTCCCTGGCCAGGAAAAGAACTATTCCTAGCCCATAAGTGCGTGTGATCTCACAATGAGAAGAATTCCGCTCACAGAGACTTCTTTGGTTGGTTGGTTGGTTGGACTAGATAGCACACTGCAATCTTCTGTGTATAGTAGGCCCATGTTCTGGTTTGTACAATCTCAATTTTACCCCCACTTAAAGCTATTTTAAGGTCTACTTTTTTTCTGAAAACTTGTCTATCTACCAACTTAAACCTATTTCTCCTGTATCTGAACTTTACTATGTGTAATAGCAACTTTTGGTATTATACATCCCTCATACTGTTTATTCATTTATTGTAACTTTTATTATTTATTCATTCAACTACTTAACAATTCTCTCTTAAGCCCCTACAGCTTGCCAGGAATGTTTCCAAGTGTCCGGTATTCGCTGGCACCTGCCCCCGGGGGGCGAAAAGACCTCTTCCCTCTCTTGGGCCGGTGAGAAACTGACCTCACCACACTGACGTCCAGAAACTGCCCCACCCCGGTGGAAAGTCCCTGCCGGACAAACGGCTCCTGGAAATGGCCAAAACCGCAGGACAGACTGCAGGTTTCACCTGACCCAGGAAAACCCCCACTGCCACCAATTTCTGCCAGCATAAAAACTTGCCCCTGCTCCAGTCTGGCGCGGCTTCTCCTGCTCCCCTCTCCGAGCTGGTGAACCCGCCCGTGTGCTCCCAATAAAGCCTGTTTAATCTGGTCTCTATTTGGACTCACGGTTTTTCCTTGCGGTGGCGTAAAACCTAATACCAAGTACTGAAAATATAACAATAAACAAAACATCCAAGGAGATTACATTCTAATGGGAGTGACAGATATTAAAGAAATATATAAAAATCAGTAATAATAATGCATATTATTATAGCCAACGTTTATTGAATGATTACTGATGCCAGGTAATATTGCATGTGCTTTGTGTTAACTCACGGCAATTTATGAGGTAAATATTATTACTATCATCCCCATTTTACAGATAAGGAAAAGAGAGTTTCAGAAACCTGCCCAAAGTCATGAAGCAAGAAGTTGAAGCCAAAGTTTTAATTCTAGGCAGTCTGGCTCTAACATTACCCTCTTATGACCACACTATGCCTTGCCATCAATAATGAAAATATATGCTATGAAGGAAAGAAAGAAAGAAAGAAAGAAAGAAAGAAAGAAAGAAAGAAAGAAAGAAAGAAAGAAAGAAAGAAAGAAAGAAAGAAAGAAAGAGGGAGGGAGGGAGGGAGGGAGGGAGGGAGGGAGGGAGGGAGGGAGGGAGGGAGGAAGGAAGGAAGGAAGGAAGGAAGGAAGGAAGGAAGGAAGGAAGGAAGGAAGGAAGGGACAGTAAGTGGGATAGAGAGAAATGGAGAAAGAGTGGTCAGGAAAGGCCTCTCTAGTGAGATAACATTTGAACAAAGTTAGGACCTGGCCATGGGGACCAATGATTCTAATTAGAGAGAATAGTAAGTGTGAAGTTTCTGAAGTGGGGTTGTGTTTGGCATCATGACCATTTTCCTAAATATACCTTATTTCAATTCTAACAAAAAATAATTGAGCTGCATTTGACTTAACTGTAGGATCGTGTATCTGTATCTGGCTAGAACAGTGAATATGTACGTGTGTTGTACATTAAAAGGCCGTGTGGCTAGAGCACGAAATGTGAAGGGGTTAGGCTGGTAGAAGATTAAGTCCAGGTCTGAGAAGCAGCAGAGGAATAATGTGATCTGACTTCAGTTTTCAAGAGAACATCCCAACCATAGGGGAGCAAGGGTAAAAGCAGAAGACAGATTCGGTCATTATTTCAATAATAAGAGGAGAGCTTATTAAGGGTGGTAAAGGTAGATGTGGTAAGATGGAATCAGATCCTAAATATATTTGGAAAAGAAAAAAATCAATGGATTGGATATTAAGGATGCTTAACAGTTTGCACCTGAGAAGCATTATATATCTATACATACACACATTCCCAATTCCATGAACTATTCACATACAATCACTTAATTATTTGGCATAACTAAATATAGCAACTTGCTAATAGTAAATTCTGCAATTTTATGCTTTTTTACATTAAATATTTTTACTAGAGCAGTTAAAACTTCCCTTTAAGTTTCTTAAACCTGATTAACAAAGAGCTATTCTGAATTTACAAACTGCCCGGTTGTCATGGTTTAGTGGTTGAGCGTTGACCTATGAACCAGAAGGTCATGGTTTGATTCACAGTCAGGGCATATGCCTGGATTGTGGGTTCAATGGGAGGCAGCCAATCAATGATTCTCTCTCCCTCCCCTTTCCTCTCTGAAATCAATAAAAATATATTGAAGGAAAAAAAAACAAAACACGAATTTACAAACTAAGTTTGCAAATTCTACACAGTGCTAATTGTAAGTCAATAATTCTTATCTTAAAGGAAGTAGAAGTGAGTTGTTTTAACTCTTTGCCCTTGGGAATGTGGAAGCTACAATCCCATCAAATCTGCCCTGAATGCCAAAACCGGTTTGGCTCAGTGGATAGAGCATCGGCCTGCGGACTGAAAGGTCCCAGGTTCGATTCTGGTCAAGGGCATCCCCAGTGGGAGATGTGCAGGAGGCAGCTGGTTGATTTTTCTCTCTCATTGATGTTTCTAACTCTCTGTCCCTCTCCCTTCCTCTCTGTAAAAAATCAATAAAATATATTTAAAAAAAAAAATCTGCCCTGAAGCCTTGAAAACTTGCTTTTATTTTTGGCTCCTGTTTTATTATTTGCTAGTCTACATGATACATAAACTATCAAAGTTAGTGCCTACATTTCAGATCAGTTGTTTGCCTCATTGTGACATACATTTATAGGAATCAAATTTAAGATTAGGATCCAGTATTAGGATATATTTTAATTTTCAGAAAAGCCACAAAATTTGTATGTAAGCAACTTATACTCAAAGGTCGTTATACCTCTCGCAGAAACTTGGGCTGAAGTACCTTTCTCCTTAAAGATATATTTTTAAATCAGAGGAAAGCACAGCTAGCAGCAAACATCTTATTAAACAACAAGTGTGCAAATGCAAAAGGCAGAAGCCTCTCTAGGGCCATGTTAATTATCTCAGGGTCAGAGGCATTAAGAAGACTGTCTGGCAGTTTCTAAGGCAGTCAGATGGCGGTGTCAACACAAAAGCATCCCCAAGGCCTTGCAGTTACAGCACTGTCATATTTCAAATGACAGGTAATACTTACAAACACGACGACACTCACCTCCTCAATTATAGTCAATGTCAAGGTTTTACAACGGGAGGAACTGCTAATTTCTAACATATAGGTTGCCTGACAAAAAGCACTTTACAAAAGTAAGTTTCTAAAGCACCTATTGCAAGATGCTAAAGAAATCTTTGGAATGCTCACACAAAGACTTTTTGGGTGTCGCTTCTCTCAAGGGAAAACAAAACAAAGCAACAACAACAAACATGCATTTCCTTTTTTAATGATGATCATTTTGGGGGCATTTGTAACATAAGGAAGCCTCAGAGCAGTTTAATGGGTGTGAATTTCTTTTTCCTTCTCTACAGTCATCCTATTCTAAGGTATTTCAAGTTAGATTTATTTCATTTTTAAGATCATCAATAAGATCATCATATTAATCATATTAAATTACAAATTTATACTCATAAGTTGGTGTCATTTCATCAAATTACATTTTTCCTACATTTTACTAAGATGGCATTTTTCTTTCAGTTTGCATACATTTGTAAGCCAGGTTCTGCCTCTGTCAACACCTAATCTTTTGGTTTTTCTTTTATTTGTAAGCCCCCTAACAAACTACACAGACCCACTCACATGTCAGTTGTGTTTTAGTGAACGTTGCATGGTTCAACCTTTGACAAGAAACCAGAAGTCTCTCTCAGGTTCAAGCTTAGACCCCACATTTAAAATGAAATCATACGTCTAAGAGATTAAGTTCTAGTCGGAATTTTAGCTTTGCCTGAATGGACACTGTTAAAGGAACAGTTGGCCAAAGGAGAGAGACATGGGAGAATGGGCCACCCATGACCTCTGCTGCAGGAAGGCTGAACTATCAAAAGAAGAGTTTTAAAGCTTTAGCAGCTGTAAAGAGTTTTAAAAGATTAGCAGCTTTTTCACAAGACACCTGTCATCCTTCAAGTTCTCAGTCCTGGCTTTGTGGACCATTGGTAGGCTTCACAAAATGAGGGCAGTTTGTAATTGCATGTAAGTTTTGATTTTATGTACATGTGTCTATTTTTCTGGGAAGAGTGTATAATGTTCATCTACTTCTTAAATGAATCTATAACTCTACAATTTAAGCCATTAGAATATACAATCTATAGGACTTATTTTCAGTTTTTTTCTTTATTGATTATGGTATTATTACATATGTGTCCTTATCTCCCCATTTTCCCCTACCCCCACTCATACCCTCATCCCCCTGGTGTCTGTGTCCATTGGTTAGGCTTATATGCATGCATACAAGTCCTTTGGTTGATCTCTCTCCATTACCCCCATCCTCCCTTACCTTTCCTCTGAGGTTTGATGTCTGATCAATGCTTCTATGTCTCTGGATCTGTTTTTGTTCATCAGTTTATGTTGTTCATTATATTCCACAAATGAGTGAGATTATGTGATATTTATCTTTCTCTGACTGGCTTATTTCACTTAGCATAATGCTCTCCAGTTCCACCCATGCTGTTGCAAATGGTAAGAATTCCTTCTTTTTTTACTGCAGCAGAGTATTCCATTGTGCAGATGTACCACAGGTTTTTAATCCACTCATCTGCTGATGGGCACTTAGGCTGTTTCCAAATCTTAGCTATGGTAAATTTTATTTCTTAAAATTATCCATTTATAAATGGAGAACAGAGAAGTACACTGATGTAAGAGACTCATTTAAAACTAAACTAAGACTTTTAATTTAATTTTCAAATAACAGAATTAAATATTTTTCTTACTTTCAAAATTTTGTTTCCTGACAAAAAAATGTTGAAAGTTGGAATAGTTAAGTAGGTAATAGTCAATAATATATAATAGTTTAGTATAATACTTAATTATTAGATGCATATTCTATATATAGGTGTTTTTTAATATTTATCTTATGAATTTTAATGCTCTCTAGGGGATTTCTTAACATTCCTAGTCATATAGACAACATGCTAACTGTTTTAAATGTATCAACTTTTCAGATCTTATGGGAAACATTGTATTTCTGAGGTAGAATTTTCCTGAAGATCTTTAATATTATTTATTTACTCATTTAAAATGTCTGAAACATAAGCTTGAATTAATGTATCTCATATAATTACTTCTGGCAATGAGAAAATAATGCAAAATTAGCTTCCAAACCCAGTTCTGTCAAGCACATGTTAGGAATCTTAATCCTTATTTTGATTCTATGTCAAAAGTATAACAACTATCCTCACACATGTATTTAGAGATTTTCATATTTTATATGTTTGTTTGTTTTTAATTGATTTCAGAGTGGAAGGGAGAGGTATAGAAGCATCAATGATGAGAATCATTGATGGGCTGCCTCCTGCACACCCCAGACTGGGGATCGAGCCCCAACCCAGGCATGTGCCCAAACTGGGTATCAAACTGTGACCTCCTGGTTCATGGGTCGATGCTCAACCACTAAGCCACACCAGCTGGGCAGAGAGGATTTTTATATTTTAAAGTAAGTAAAAATATAACCAAAGGAAAAAAAAACAGAGGGAAACTATTAAATCATAGCAGTATATCTGCTATTTGGGGTATAAGTGTTTCTACTGTGTGATACATGTTTCAGACCAACTTCCTCTCAGAGTAAAATATGCTGTTAAAAGTGTCTTGGTAAGGAAGGAGAAGGAATCAGTGACTCAAACACATCAAGTCAGAAGGTGAGGACCACCTAACCCTGTTTACTTTTGATTGGCAGAAGAAAACTTTTACTCTAAGTGATAGCTGCTCTATTTGCTGGTAGAAGCAGCTCACACCTGGGCTGCACAATTTCTTAAGATTAATTTCAGCTTCCAACTAAAATGACCTTGTTTGTATTGACTTGTGTTGCCTGCTTACAGGTGAATAATTCCAGATACAGTTTTAGGTCAGTTCCATCTAGATACAAGATAAAGGGTTTAAAAACAAGCAAGTAGAATCCATTTTTCTTTACCTGGGTGTTCAAAATAAATGCCTGCTTTGACCTGAAAACTTAAAAAGCAACCTTTTTCCATTTCAAAATATTGTACAATAACCTGGGTCATGGCCAAAAATATGAAATTCTAGGTAAGGGCAAGCAAATTACTCTCCACTATGATTTAAATCTGTTTCATATTCTTTTTTTAACCTAGAAAACATATTATTAAGACTTGATAGCCTGGCTGGAGTTGCTCAGTGGTTGAGCATCGAACTATGAGCCAGGAGATCACCACTGGATTCCCAGTCAGGGCACATGCCCGGGTTGCAGGCTTGATCCCTAGTGTGGGGCATGGGGGAGGCTGCCAATCAATGGTTCTCTTATCACTGATGTTTCTATCTTTCTCTCCCTCTTCCTTCCTCTCTGAAATCAATGAAAAAATACACACACACATACACACACACACACACACACACACAATCTTACTGAATGCTCAAGTTATTCTAAGTTGGAATTAACATAGTCTCTCATAGTCTCTGTATCATCAGAGCTAAGTTTTTTATTTATATTTAAGCCTCTGGTCACATAGGCCTTTTTACTTGACCTGATTGGTTTATATAAAACGATATGTTCTTTTTTTTTTCCTTAAGAGTTTTGATTTGGTAAAAAAAAAAATGTGGGAGATGGATTTGCAGCTGTAACTGGGATGCAACTTCACATTTCATGCAGCGTGTCTTCACCTGTGCTACTTTGGATCTGGGAACATTTAAGAAAGTACTGGTATGTAACTTCAGTTTTCATCCATTGGCTCAATTTTATATTTTATCAAATATATTGGCATCTGCCATTTTCAATGGCAGCACACAATAAATGGACAAGTGTAGATTTTGTTTCGTGGAGGAGTAGGGTGTGTGTGTGCGCCTGTGCATGCATTCGTGTGTATATTTATGAGGGAGTGGCAAGATGTTAACATTTTTTTCCAAGGGTAGGTAGCACTTGAAGAAATAAAGAATACACAAACCCAAACCATTCAAATCCATCCATTCATCCTTCACCGACATAGATGGCAGAGATAATGCTAAAGAGTGGAGGTTCCTCTTGGATTGTTGCGGAATGCAGAGGATCCCCTGAGCCAGTGACAGAGAGGGAAGACTGAAGGCCAAATTCAGCCTTCAGAAACGCTTGTTAGGCTGGCTCCTAAGATTTCTAAATAACCCATTGAGATCTCTTTAGATGTGCGCCCCAGTGCCCCATAGCTGCCCCCACTCTTTATTGCCATATACCCAGCCCCATTCCTTACTTGAGCTGTCTTGTGCGTGAAGACATTGAAGTTTGCTACCCCTGCTAGGCAATTTTCCCCCTCACTTTAAACCAGTGGTCGCCAACTTTTGGATTTCACGGACTACCAGTGAGTTTAAACTACTGATGCTTTTTCATCTTTAACAGGAAGATATTGCTTCCCATGGGGTCAGCAATTTGAATTTTTTGGATATACGCACTCCTTCTCACTTGTATCCAAATATTTCTCTCTTGCCTATTTTTCAAAAGATTCACTGGCCTCCAAAAGTACTTGAGAATATAGCAGAATATATCTAGAAGTGTGGATTTTCTCATCAATATTGTCTGAAACTTTATAAGCCCATGTTATCTGCAGAATCAAGTCTCCCTTCAGTAGAAAAAAATGATTTTCTTCTATTTTTAATTTAATAATTCACTTTTTAGAATGGCTAAAGGGAGATGAAATAAATATGGGTGAGGGGTAAACCAGGTTTGAATTTTTCCCAAACTTTTCAGATTCTACGTTTTTCCTATTAAAAAATACTTCTAGTGTTTTCTATTAAAATGCTTTTGAAATTTTATGGACTCTGCATTCATAGTTCCTTTCTTTATGTATTTGAAGCTGTTACATGAAAAGGTTTGGAAATATATAGTCAAAATCTTTCTGAAAATGTCCACAATAACAGCAGTTGCCAAAATTGTACATTTTAAACAATTTATTTAACAGACACTATGATGCTATGGGGTACATGTCATTGTCTCTTTCTGACTGATGAGGAAATAGAATCAGAGGAGACATAAATGGTGGTGAAGATCACATGGTTAGGATACGGTAGAGCTAGGATCTGTACATGTTTGTTCAACCACCCATTATCCTGTTTCATTTAATTATAATTTTAAATTGATTTCAGAGAGGAAGCAAGAGGGAGAGAGAGATAGAAACATCAATGATGAGAGGGGACCACTGATTGGCTGCCTCCTGCATGCCCCCTACTGGGGTTCGAGCCCGCAACCCAGGCATGTGCCCATGACCAGGATCAAACCCGGGACCCTTCAGTCCTCAGGCCAATGCTCTATCCACTGAGCCAACCCAGCTAGGGCTCCTGTTTCATTTAATAGGTTTTCAGTGGGTATTACTGGCCAATCTCACATATCACCAAGATAAAAAGCATACACATGAAAACATTTTCCATTTGCCTGCTCAACTGTAGACATTAAAACCCTTATCACAATCTAGATTCTGGTGCACACATTTTGCTACTCTCCATTGGAGATATGCTAACATAATTATAAAAGCGAACCACCCAATTATATATTGAATATCTAGAATCAAAAGCAATCAGTACTACCAACCAAAGTGAAAAAGTGACAATTTGATCCAAATTCAGTCTTTGAAATGCAGCATTTTAGTTATACGACTTAAATCATCTCAAAAGTTAACAGATGCTTTTAG
Source organism: Myotis yumanensis (assembly GCF_028538775.1). Taxonomy (NCBI): domain Eukaryota; kingdom Metazoa; phylum Chordata; class Mammalia; order Chiroptera; family Vespertilionidae; genus Myotis; species Myotis yumanensis. The sequence continues at coordinate 182,458,049 of NW_027223753.1, forward strand.
ACACTTTCTCTCATTTTTTATACCTAATAAACATTTTTATGCATAAAATTCTATTTGTATGGCTGGCATGAGTGGCAATAACACCTTTAGACTCATATTCCTTAGTGTGTGTATCACTTGATCCTCTGTGAGTCAATTATACCACTTGGTCCTCTAAAATGTACACGTTGCTCTGATGACTGAAAGCTGCTTCCTTCTGTAAGAGTATATGCAATTGTGTCAATTTCTTCAGCTGATTAAAACTGCAAAAAATGTTTACTGCTCCTTTTCACTCTAACATCTTGTTCTCTTAGGTTACTAGAGAAAATGTTTTAGATTTTTAAAAAAGTTTAATCCTTTTCCAATATAATACATACAATAATATTCATAGAAAAGTGAAAAATTTTACCTAAAGCCTTTTACTTTTTGCCATCCCCTCTTACCTATGAATTCTAATAAAATTTACCCCTTACCAAGAAAAACAATAATTTTGCATTTTCGCTTTAAGACATCATTCATCAGACATTTACTATTTTATGTTAATATGCAAAAAGTATCCACGTTGGCCCAGCCAGTGTGGCTCAGTGGTTTAGTGTCGACCTATGAACCAGGAGGTCATCGTTCAATTCCCTATCATGGCATATGCCTGGCTTGTGGGCTCAGTCCCCAGTGTGGGGTGCACAGGAGGCAGCCGATCAATGATGCTCTCTCATCATTGATGTTTCTATCTCTCTCTGCCTCTTGCTTCCTCACTGATATCAATAAAAATTTTTTTTTTAAAGTGTCTGCTTTGGTATTATAGTAGTCCACTCCTCAATGCTATTTAGTTATTATCTTCTTTTATTTCTTTCCTTTTTATTTTTTCCTACTTTCTTTCCTATTACTTGAGCTTTCAACTTTCTACAAAGCACACGCAGATTTTTATAATTATATGTAGACACTCATTATGGAGTATTTTGGGCAATCTGAATTTTAACACAGATTGGTCCAGTTTAACAATATTTACTCTATAAATATATGTATGTATTTATATTTAAATTCTATAATATAAATTATATTTGTTATAAATAAATGTATTAGACATTTTAAAGTAGTGTATGGTTTACAGAACCCATACATATATATTATTTATTTGTAACTTCATATGACAGAGAAAGCTTAAATTATCATCCTCATGTTTGTAGAGGGGGAAACTGAAGAAGAGAAGAATATGGTACTTCATATGAATATGACCAAACACGGTGGAAGCAAGTGTTTTCTTCCATTAAAGAATCTCTCCACTGCTATCACATAGTCCCACAGGATTGTATAGCTTCCACACTCTGTGTTGCCTTTACAAGGTAAACCTTATATAGCTAACATTTTACTACTGATCCCTATCAAAAAACTGACTGAGATAAATTATATTTAAGAAAAACAGAAAGGGATATGGAACCCAAACACACACCTAAGAAATCTGAGTTACATTTCTCAATAAAAGTGCAATACCAGAAAGTGCCATATTCTGTCCACAGTGGCTTGATCTGTTGTAGAATCACATTTGTTACCTTGCATTCCAATATGAGACACTTCATTTTTATTACCGATGTCAAGAAACAGACACATTTGTTATAAACTTCTTTTAGTTCACAATGACTATTAAGTCATTCAGCATTTGTGCATGATAAGGTCTAAAGTATTTCTAGGATTTTGTGCCAGAAATGACTAAGAAGTTGATATACAATTTACTCTTTGATAAGGAAAGCTCTGTGGCCAACGATGGTTATTTTCTCATGGCTAACAGGAGGTCCAATTAGATTAGTTTCTCAATCACAGAAATGGTATGAAGTTTGAGAGACATAAACTTCATATCCTTCTCAACTAGTTTCTTTTCTTCCTTTTCCACTATTTTCTCTGGTATTGGATGAATGCTATTTATAAGATACCCCAAATAATTTTTAGAAACAGTTAGGCATTAATGTAAATATTATTATACTATAATCAAGGAAAGACTAATATGTTTGAAGTTTTAAAAATCTCTTGTATTTTGTGCATACATACAGGGTGGGGCAAAATATGTTTACAGTTGTTCCTATGGGAAATAATACAATAATAAATAATAATACAAGAATAAACTCTGTGTTTCACATACTCACCACTATAAACCTACTTTTGCCCCACCCTATATAATTTAGTCCAAATGGATATAACAGTATGATTTTTGATTTGTATGCTTCTTAAAGTCGGGAAACTATATTTGCAATCTATATTTTCCTAGCACTCTGATGACTTATACACAGACAGAATTCAAAACAATACTGCTGTTGATTATTTTGTTGCTCTTTTTTGAATATCTATATGTTGGCATGCAGTAAAATAGTCTACTTGTTTCTAGATAGTAGCAAATTTGACTTATTATGTCAGCCTTCTTAAATGCTTCAGTAAATTTACAAAGATAATGAAGAACATTTATCTAAAAATAAATGTTTATTTAATGTTTATGTATGTCCAACATTTTGACAGGACAAGAGATTATATTGGAAGACTTCAAGTAAAAATTGTGGCTTAAGTTTAAATATCTTTTAACCAACCAACCAAAGGGGGAAAAGTTCACAATCATCCTCTAGAAACAACCAACTCTAGAAAATCTGAAGTCTGCTATGGTCTGAAAGTTTGTGCCCTCCCTTCCCCAAATTCACGTATAGTAACATGATGCCCAATGGGCTAGCAATAGCATGTGGGTATTTTGAGGGTGATCAGGTCACAAAATGAAGGCCTCATGAATGGGATTAGTGCTCTCTCAAGGGACCCCATAGATATCCATGGCCCTTTCCATCTTTGAGATTACAATCAGAGGCCTGAAACCTGGAGGAGGCTCTTTCTCAGCCCTGCGCCACCCTGATCTCAGACGTCTAGCATCCAAGAACATGGGAAATAAATTTCTGCTGTTTACAAGCTACCCAGACTGTGGTACTCTGTCATAAAAGCCTGAACAGACTAAGACAAGGTCCTTAAAATAAATCTGAGAGCCCTTCCAAAGCAGATATATTGTCACACTCCTTGTTACATCCCCAGAGTCTAGTAGAGAGCTGGATCCAAGGCAGGCACTCCACAGGTTTTGAATGAATGCACAAATGGATCATTTAAGATGATGCTGGTGGAATATGTATTGTGAGCTGCTTTTCCCTACTAACATTGACTTCTGCTGATCCACCAATAATTCCCAGCCAATCTCCCTCAGCCAAAGTATGCCACTGAGAGTTGGCAGGCTAGAATTTGGTATTTAGTTTCTGGCCAGAAATAGAATAAAAGGTAACTGGACTGCAAAGGGTGTTAACCTCTTGAACCTGGCCTTATTAACTCTATGCTTCAACTGAATTAAATAGCAATGGTTATAGGAAAGCAACAATATGTATAACTTTTAATTGCACCATTCTCCCTAACTATCTAAATATTATGGACTTGCATGAGAGTCACATTAGAGAAAACACTAGTGGTATAGCGTATGCTACACTATAGGTTTGTAACCTGAGCCAAAATCAGAACCCAATTTTTTATAACTATACAATGCTCTATTCTCTGAAATCAAGTAGACTATTAAGGTTCTTGAAATTTCTCTATTAGAACTTGTATCCCCCATTACAGGATAATTCCATTAATAGTTACAAAGCATTTGTTAGTACCCTTATAATATCCACAGTCTTTAATTGCAATGCTTACTATATTGTCATCTATGGCTTTTACAGAATTTAGTCTGTTAATTAGAAAACAATGATCAAACATATTTGTGAGCAATGTTCTCTTCATAATCTATAGCTTTTACAGCATTTAGTCTGTCAGTTAGAAAACAATGATCAAACACTCTTTATGAGCAAGGTTCTCTTCGCCATGCCTCCAAAGATACAAAAAATCATGGCAAATAATTTACAACTTAAGCTAAAAAAGGAGATGTACATACAGAAATATACATATTCCCCTTCCACCTAACCCCATTAAAGAGCAATGCAGCATGTGAGAAGCCACACAAGGCAGATAGTGGCCTCTGAATTCTAAATACCAGGCAAGCCCCAAGAGAGCTTGTGGATTTCCAAAATGTATTCACTGATTCATTAATTCATCCATCTATCCACTCGTCTATGTTAATTGAGTGCTAATTATGTATAATGCACTTTGATGGGGTGTGGGATTCAGTGGAGATATAGGAGAGCTCTGGTCCCTTTTCTCATGGAGGTCACATATCTTCTGGCCTGGAAAACAAGCTTCTGATTTCCAGTGGTCCCATTTCTTTCTTTCTTCCTTTTTTTTCTTTTTCTTTCTTTCTTTCTTTCTTTCTTTCTTTCTTTCTTTCTTTCTTTCTTTCTTTTCCTTTTCCTTTTCCTTTTCCTTTTCCTTTTCCTTTTCCTTTTCCTTTCCCTTTCCCTTTCCCTTTCCTTTTCTTCCTTCCTTCCTTCCTTCCTTCCTTCCTTCCTTCCTTCCTTCCTTCCTTCCTTTCTCTCTCTCTCTCTCTCTCTCTCTCTCTCTCTCTCTCTCTTCTCTTCCTTCCTTCCTTCCTTCTTTTCTCCCTCCCTCCCTCCCTTCCTCCCTTCCTCCCTCTCTCCATCCCTTCCTTTCTTCCCATTTATTATTATTATTATTATTATTATTATTTTAATCCTCACCTGAGGATATTTTAGAGAGATCTGAAGGAAGGGGTAGAAACAGAGAGAGAGAGAGAGAGAGAGAGAAAGAGAAACATCGATGTGAGAGAGACACATTGATTGGTTGCCTCCCACACATGCCCCGATGGGAGCTAGTGATTGAGCCTGCAACTGAGATATGTGCACTTCAGTCTAAGGGCCCATGCTCTGACCATTGAGCGACCATCTAGAGCCCAGTGACTCAGTTTAAAGCTGTACCCATGGTGTCAGGCTGACACTAAAGATGTTTGTCAGGCATGTAAATTTTGGAGGCACCTGATTGAAGCCACATAAGAAAAAGACAGTTATAAATATACTGAGTAATACTATTTGATGCAGCAGAACAGGCTCTTAAGTATTTCCAATCATAGATTTAGGGAACTCAGATTAATGTCATTCTTCAGTAGGATGTAGTTATGTTCTACTACTGCTTCACAGAATTCCACAGGGCAAAGGGAAGGAGGAAAGGAGCCAAATATGCTCAGTGAATTAAAATTAGATCATTGGTAAGCTCATAACTTAGGTTTATACCATTTGGTCAGTTTTCTAATGGCTATAACTTAATGATTCAATTAGTTTCCTGGGAAGAAGGATAAGTACATGTTCAATGTTCTATATCATATTACTGATTAAAATCTGCCAAAGCCATGTCTAGATGAAGCTTATGAGCAATGAAACAAACAAAAATACTTTATATATTTGTAGTTTCACTATGAGTAATTAGATGAACACAGTTGTTGATAACCAAAAACCAAAAAAAAGACCAATTCATTCATACATTGAACATATACCACATGCAAAGCAGATGTCATACTAAGCTCTGTAAATGAAACAAGGTGACCTGTAGGGTTCTTTACATGAACGCCCTTGACAAGCCATGTGGTGCAGTTCATTAAATAGCAGGGTAGGCCATCTAATTTATGTAAACGTTATTTTAAAGATATAAATCATGATAGCAGGAGTTGCATAATATTTGGTCACACAGTAATAGTGATCATCAGCAATGACTGCATGATGGTACATTAATTAAACTATGCTATTCCACAAAGTACAGAGGGAATCACGAAACTGCCTCCTTCAACATGATGAATTGGCCCCAAAAATGTTAAATACTTCCATCTGAACTTTTCAAAAGAGATAAACCTCTGTGAAGATTCTAAAGTTTCAGGGGCCAGCCTTTATGTTATTATTGGTGTGTAACGCTAACTGTACCAACAGGTGTGAAACACTGATACATTATCTAGAATGGGGCCACTGGGTAAATTTATGTTGTTCTTTTGTAGTGTCACGGCTCTTAAAGGTGACGAATCAGTTTTCTTACACATAAAAAAGGACCACACAGCAACGGGGCACCTGTCACATGAATAAGTTGAATGCCTTGCAATCTATGGTAGTAAAAATATACCCCATCGATAAATTAATTTTATAATCATTAATTGATTTGTTTACTTAATGAGCTGGGGGTAACCACAATTCAGCTTCTTTCACTTCCCATTTTCAACACGTCATCAACCAATAAGTATTGCACATCTGTTTATGAACAGTTTGTTGTGTTTACCATGACCGAAAACAAAATAAAAGTATTTCTGCTATTTACAAACATGTCTAGTGTAATTCAAAAATTACGAACTCAAACCTATGGACAGCTGTACTAGTAGAATTCTTAGGCCACATCCTCTTACTTTGTCTATTTTGTTTATGAAAAGTAGCCTGACACTTGTCAATTTGCCTGTTTCCAAGGTTGTGTGAAAAAGCCCAGTAAAAGCCAAATATACGAGACTTTGTAAAAGACATGCCCAGCTAACCTTGTGTGTATATTTGATGGATGCTTTATATACTAATTCTGACATTGATAGAAGAGCTGTGAATGTGGAAGAGTCCTCCCCGTATATCTTTACTGCAAATGGAAATATTGCTACGAAAAGACAAGCTGGAGTTGGTATTTAGAATGATTGATATTTTTGAATATAAACATGGAGACCTCTTATCCAAAAGGTGGCATGACTGCTCTGGATGCTGATATCATTTCTGACAGGTTTTATGAGACCCTCGCCGAGTGAGGGATGGCGTTGCGGGACCACCTTTCATAGACTTGCCACTCTGATTTCTTGCAGTAATGAACTTTAGGAACTCTGCTTAGCAGCAGAAGCTAGAAAACCTAAGCATTGCACACGTGTCTCAAAAACAGCCCAGAGAAGACAGAAGGGGATGGCAAATGCTCTGAACTGATTTTGTTTTCATTCTGAAGCAGAGAATTAAGTAGAAAACTGCATTAGTACCAAAAAATGATTAGCCACTGGAAATATTATTTAGTGATACTTGGACATAACCCAAGGTGGGGAAATAAAAACATTAAAAAATAAATTATTCTGGGAAGAGACTGATGCATTTTTAGTCTTAGTTTGAGCCTTCATTCAGGGCTTTAAAATCATTTTATTTAGGTGGGGGCATTTTCAGAAAAACAGAGATTGCCAATCAAATGACAAGAGGCCTGCTGACTCCAGAGAACTTGGGAGGATAAACTAGGACACACTACCAATGCAATAAGATTCCAGAAAGGAGGACTTCCTATATATAGAGAATTTCCTGACCTCTCTCTGGTCCCACTGACATCCATGCTATGCCTGAATTGGTTGGACAGATTCAAATCCCTGGTCTGCCACTTAGTGAGTAACCCTGGGCAGCTTACCTGCATCCACCTTGCAGGATGGCTGTGAGAATTAGCAACAGAATACACTCGTGTTTAGGTTGATGCTTGCAGGCATAGAAAATAGAGGCTAGCTATTTTACCTAGTTGAGTCCCACGGTGTCACAATCTGTTCCATAGGATACAGGGTGTAAGTTATGTGTTTATATAAATTAATGTGACTAAACTATTAAAAGTCATTCAGTTAAGTTATTATTTCTGCCATGTCCATTCAATGAGGAAAGTAGTTATACTACCTCTTCAATTAACATACTCTATATATGATATATAACTCCATTATGATTCATAGCCCTTTATATGAAATAGCTATTTGACTTTTCCAGGAGATCAAATGTGGAATTTAGAAATATTTATGAATAGTTTTCTTACAGAATTAAAGAATATTTTCGCCATGGCCAGATGGCTCAGTTGGTTGGAAAATGGTTACGTTCACCCAAAGGTGCAGGTTCAGCTCCTGGTCAGAGCACATACTCCGGTTGTAGGTTCGATCCCAGGTCCGGATGCGTACAGAGGCAACTACATCTCTCTTTCACATCTTGCTCTCTTTCTCTCCCTTCCTATCTCTCTAAAAAGCAGTGAAAACAGATCCTTGGGTGAGGATTAAAGGAATATTTTTAATCCAGTTTATTTTATTTTAACTTGATTACGTCTGCAAAGAGTTCATTTCCAAGTAAAGTCACCATTCATAGGTACTGGGGTTAGGATTTCAATGTATCTTTTTGAAGGACACAATTCAACTTATAGCCCTTGCTACATTTTAAAAATACATATTTTATAATCTTCTAATATTTTGTATTTTTGTAAAGAAATTTATTTTCAAATGCATGTGATATATAGCCAAAATTGGATTGTCTGAAAAACATATAACTAAATTTTTCTTTCTATAGTTTCTATGGAAAATATATTACAAAATGAATATTTAAAAATTTTGTCATCTTTTAATTATTTCAATTAATGTTAATAAAAATTACTATACCTTTATCAAGTCTTCTTGATAATATCTTGGGGGGGGGGGATTCAAAGAAGAATCAAATTTATGATTTTTTTTCCTAAAAATTTCTGGAGATGTCACACAGATATATTTCTAAACTAAACTTTTTCTAAACTAAATTTACATATGAAAGGTACCTAATATAACTTTAGTAAATAAAAAAATGGAAAATAGAAAATGTGGTCATTTTATTTATTAAAATGTATAATATTGTAATTCTTTGCTCTGTTTAATTGAGAAATATAAAAGTAATTTCAACTGAATATTATACTATTCATAGTAGCAGCCTCACCCTCACCAAGTGTACATATATTCTTGATAAGGAGGAATTTATAATGTAAAGAAAAAACCCTTTCTCTAAAAAGAGGGAGAGAGAGGGGGAGAGAGAGAGAGAGAGAGAGAAAGAGAGAGAGAGAGAGAGAGAGAGAAATTAGAAGACTAATTTCAATGGAAATGCTAATAAAACTAAAAACTAAAAATGAATACATGATTTATGATATATCTTTTAAATGTTATCATTGCTATATGGTATTGAAATAATTTTAAAAGACTTTAACCCTTATAAATCATTCTAGTAATACAAATAAGGCTTTCTTCAAAAACAAATTGACTACTCTATTTAATTACTAAAATTATAGCTAAGCATATTTTAACAGAGATTTGGAAATTCAGGTCTAATTGGCTTTGAACTGCCACTGTGCAACTGAGTGATTTATGATCTTCCTTCTCCTGTTTACTGAACACATCCCACTTTATGATTGCAGTAAGGCAGGAAAAGACACAAACATTTCTTAGCGCCTGAGCTGTCATGTATAGATATCACCATACGTGCTTCCTAAGATTAAGCATCTTTATGCCTTACCAGGTCTCAAACAAAGAAGATAACAAAAATCGGCATTAAGTGGGCCAGGAGAGCGAGCACTCAGCAGCTGCTGGTTAATGCACTGTTCTAATGGCAGGAGAGGCTTTCCCCTAATGTTCCAGTGTTTTACTTAGAATATGCTTCTCATGTTCTTTCAAAAGCTTTTCAGAAATGCCTGCACACATATACATTGACTAATAGGAAAGTCGGGAAAATGCCTTTGAATGTTGTTGTCATGGTTTCATTTCCCAAAGAAAACAGTGAAGCTCAACATGATACTGAAGTGTTAAGTTCACCAAATGGTGTGTTTTTAAGCCTCGTCTCAGAATATAATGACAGAATTTCTTAATTCGGTTTTCTTTGGGTCAAATTATGACCTTTCCTACATCTGTACGTCTCTAAGATGATATACAATCAATTTATTTATAATTCTACATAGTGTTTCTTTATTCATGTTTCTTAATATGCACATAACTAATAGTGTATGAATAAACACAGAAGTCTTTGAAATCTGAAGGTAGCATGTCTAAGCTATATGAAGAATGTAAGAAATCCAGGAATCTATGAACGTGAAGAAGGTAGGAGGGAAGCAAGGTGATTGTTGGAGGGAGGGAAGAAGAGAAAATAAATGTGCAAAATGAGTTTGACATGCCCATTACTATGAGTATTATGGATTTTAAATCTAATTAAATAAGACTTCAGTGTCCTAAAAATATTCATAGTTAGAGTCAGGATTTCAACTCTAAATCCAAGGAATAAGAGATGTTTGCTACTTTTATTTCAGTGAGCTACTCTAATAGTTGAAAATGTTTCTAATCCCAGAACAAGCAGTAACTCTAAAATATTTTCAATAAAATGGAATAGAAATATGCTATTTCATGATTTATGTATATTTAATGTATACTATATATCTCCTTTCCAAATGAATAAATGACACATACTATTGCCAAACGGTTCATATCTTTCATTCATTTGTTCATCCTATATTTTATGAGAACCTTTCATTCTAAGTACTAGAAAGGAAGCAAAACAGTCAAAATTTTAAATCAAAGATGCTAACTTCTAGTAGACAATAAAATGGAACAGTCATATATACTTTGTGTCTGATGATGATACATGCTAAAGAAGAATAAAGAGGAACGTTGAATAGGGAGGGTGTGTATTATGGGGGCTTGTACAGTTTTCAATATAGTTGTCAGAGAATTCATCAAAAATATGAAAATAAACTACATAGATATCTTAGAGAATGCATTCCATACAAGAAGGAGATCATAGAGGAAAAAAGCAAGAGGTGAGAGCACGCTTGTCATGTGTGAGCAACAGCGAGGCCACTATTACACACCTGTGCATGTGTGCATTCCTGATCATTCAGAGCCTAGCGATCCACTGTAAAAGTTAAATAGCATCCCTAACAGCACTCAGCAAAATGACAGAGGTGAGATTCTAACTTGGTCGGTTTCTGATGCCATTTTCTTAGAGCGTGCCACCCAGAGCTGAGTGAACCTGCAATATCATGGGATTAAGGCCGAAACCCTGTTAGCATCAAGCTGTGGGAAATTCTTAATCTCAGGTTGACTCTCAAGACTGATCAAAACAAGGAGTAGAAACAGCACAGGGAAGAGGAAGGAATTTAGGAAAACCTCTACTAGTCCTGGGGAGCCATATGAAACTGGAAGGATTGTACATAAGAAGGACCATTTCTGAAGTTAAAAAAAAAAAAAGCATTCATGAATGTGGTTCTGATTCTAAGATTTGTTTTTTCCAAATGGAAGACTTCATCAACAGAACTTGTGTCACAAGAATTAGGCAATTGATTAATTGATCCATCAAATGAATTTGTACACACGGGATGTACTGGACAAAAGGAATACAAATAGATGCACTCTTTTTTCATTGACACAGTGGTTTTGTTCCTGAAAATTTTAATATATTTCAAAACTATATTTGCATCAAAATCAGTTTTCCTACATGAAACAGGAAAAGAGTTTTTAGAATAGGGGTTGGCAAATTTGTTCTGGAAATAGCCAGGTAGTATATTTGAGGCTTGGCAGGGCACCTGTCCTTTGCCACAACTATTCACCTCTGCCACCAGCGTGTGAAAGCAGCCATGGACAGTACTGAATGAATGGGCATGGCTTTGTTCCAGTGGGCCAGATCTGGCTTGAAGCTAAGGTTTTCCAAGCTTTTTCTTTTAAAAAAATATTTTTCATTGCTTTCATAGAGGAAGGGAGAGGGAGAGGAAAAATAGAAACATCAAGGATGAGAGGAAAACATTGATCAGCTGCCTCCTGCATGGCTCTCATTGCAGATCGAGCCTGAAGCCCGGGCATAGAACCCTGACCTCCTGGTTCATAGGTCAATGCTCAAACACAGCCACACTGGCCGGGCCAATCTTTTACTAGGGGGATAAAAAGATAAGAGCCATGACACATTACTATGAATAAAAAAGTAGTTTATGGAAGATAGTAACTATGTAAACTGTTTATTCAGAAATAAATATTTTATTTCTGAATTAAGTCATGATGCCTCAAAGAATATTAGCCACACCCTCTCCATTGTCTCCTATATAAGGATTCATGCTTGAACACACTCAGTATGTTCCAGACATATTACATTCATTAATCTTACTGGTATTGCTGTACATTCTTGTTTTATAGCAGTTTTTATAAAGGAGTAGTCTTTTATAAGGTAGCTAATAAACTTCATATTGACTGTAATAGCGATAGGTTTTTTTTTAACTATTTTCTATGTTTTTAACTTATTATTTCTAGCTAAAATATTACATAATTTTATTAAAATAATCCTTAATAGAGCAATTGATTCACAAAACATGGTCTTAGAATATCCAAATAGAATAGTCTTCTGGTAGAATGCTGGAGGAACACAATTTGGCATTGTGCTCCAAACGGAGTAGACCGCTTTCTCTTGGCACATATTTCACAGGACTTCTGCTGTCCTCCTGTATTAGTTAGGACTTTCTTGTCTATAACTAGCAGCAACCCAATTCCGATTTGATAAAACACAATAGAAAAGCTTTTAGAAGAATACTGGAGTATCTCTACGAGCAACCAACTGAACTATAGGCCAAAATGCTCCAAGGTTTCAGGCACAGTTAGAACTGCAAACTAGAACACCATCAAGATTCTCCAACTCCTCCTCAGCTGACCTTAATGTGACTTTATTATTCTCTTTATCTACATATTAAATTTCTCTATAGTCAATGAAAAACAGACTTGTTGAGAGTACCCAAGGTTTTATATATGAAGTTGTCCACTGACCAATAACCTGGGTCAGTGAGACAGTTTCTCAGACTATGTAACTTGGGCTAATCAGAGTTAGGTTCTCCATAGTGGCTGATTCTGTGAAGCTATGTTAGAAGTCCACCTTTGGGTCCATCAACTACCACCAAGAGAATAGGACCATGTATAAATATGGCATTCGTTAAAGGGGAAATGTTAGTTCCAGGAAGAATAGAGTGTTACGTAGTAAAGCAAGAAAGAGTGCAAATCTCAAGAGCCAAGATATTTTAGTAGGAAGTTAAATCTGGAAATTCTATATACTTTCTGTATATTTTTAAAATATGGCAATTTCTTTATTGCTTTATACTAAACATTATATACTACTAGTAATCTAATTGTGCAAATGTAATTTTTAGAGTGTGTGAACTTGTGTTATATGAGAGATACCAGTGGAAGATGCACTATCTACTGACATCTGAGAGCCCTGAATTATCCTGCACTGAAAGAACAGCCTTGCCTTATGGTACAAGACTATCAGTGGACAAGGTTGTGCTGAGAGTAGAATAAACAGTTAGGGTAAAGCCTGATAAGGAAGCACCAAATAATTCCACTAAAGGCCACTGGGCAGCAACATCTCAACAGCAAAACTTGTTGCACCTTTCCCGTCTGCTGGCCAGTCAATGCCTTCAAGCAGACAAAGCTTCTCCATTTTTATCCTTTGAGATAAGGATTATTTAAGTTCAGATAGAAAAATGGCACAACTTAAAAAAAGCTATCTATATTAAGAAAAATGTGCTGCCAAAGCAAACGTTTTGAAGCAATAACAGGAACAATGTGGTGATGATGCCAGAACAAATTATGGGAACAGACAGGAGATGCCAAGAAAAGGTCAAGTGCTTTAAGGCTCTTAGAAAGTAATGTTATTTCCACAAAATATTCCCCAACTTTCAACAGTATCCCTCCCTCAGCCCCTTAGTTTTCTTTAGGGAATAAAGTTTAAAAGCAACATTGTCCGTGAGCTTAAAACCATGTGTTACATAAGATTAGTTTACAATAATATTCAGTATGGGGTTCATCAAGATCTATCCCTCAACTGTAAATGCACCAATTCTAATCATCACCCTTTACCTTTGGAAGGTTTAAACTCCTATTCATTAAATATGTTCACCTGTGACTAAAATCAAAGGCAGCCAAGAAACATTTTAGCCAATAAATGGATTTCTTAAGCACTATTTTATCAATATTTTATTTATTTTGCTTCTTTCTAATATATAATAGTTTATAAATACATTATTTGAATATGAAACCAATTTAAAAACTTGAAATACAGATAAAAATTAATAAAAAATCAAATTTTTTAAAAATCTAGATTTTGCACTTAAAAGAAAAGATTAATTAATATTGCTGTTGAATTCTCAGTATCAATATATCAATGAGAAAGCATTTTGAGACTACCCAGTGATAATTCAGTCCTTTTGTTTATCATTATGAAAATTTTATCAAAACAATATAAATATAGCCTATGTTTATAGCAGATAAAATAGAACTAAAACACAGACTCTAATAAGAGAAAAATAGGGGCACTGCATAATAGTAAAAGGGTCAATCAAAAAAGAGGATGTAACATTTATAAATATTTATGCATTGCAAATATATAAAGCAACTATTAGAAGCACCTAAATATATAGGCAAATATTACCAAACCTCAAGGGAGAAACAGACAGCAATACAATAATGGTAGGGAAGTCTAATACCCTACTTACATCAATGACTAGGTCATCCAGACAGAAAATCAATAAGAAAACATTACCTTCAATGACACATTAGAACAGATGGATTTAAAAGACATATAAAACATTCCATCCAAAAGCACAATACCTTCTTCTCAAGTACACACGAAGCATTCTCCAGGATAGATTATGTCTTAAGCCAAACCAAGTCTTAATAAATTTAAGAAGATTAAAATCATGTCAAGCATATTTTCTAACCACAATAGTATAATACTAGACATCAATTACAAAAAGAAATGTGGAAAATTCACAAATATGTGGACATTAAACGTCATGCCGGTACACAGACAATGGGTCAATGAAGAAGCCAAAGGACAAATCAAAAAATACCTCGAGAAAATGGAAATACATATAGCAAAAGTTATAGAATGCATTCACAGCAGGTCTAAGAGGGAAGTTCATATAAATACCTACCTCAATAAACAAGAAAATTCTCAAATAAACAATCTAACATCACACCTCTAGGAATCAGTATTTCTCAGACAAGCTAAATCATAGTCCCAGGAACCTTCCTTATGATGAGCACCTGGATAATGTTTCTTGGCGCCATCAATAAAGGCACTGGGATATTCACCCCAAACCTCTTCCTCCATCTCCCTAACTCTATTCTGTGTGGTTGTTCTTCCTCCAGATTTTTCCAGAGTTCTCCTCCAAGCCTAGTAGGTAAATTCATTTTTAGCACCTCACTTCTCCCAACATTTGTGGTCTAAAACAGCCTACTTTTAACTCTCAATCTGACCCTTGTTAACTTGTAAGTTGATCCAAATTTAACTATCAGCACAAACAGTTACCTACACAGCACGATATTTTTCTTGCCCCACGGTAACGTTTTTTTCCCCCATAAAAGAAATTAATTTGGGACATATATGACTCCAAATAGTGAAGAGAGGTCACAGTATACTTAATCTCTATTCTTTGTTTATTGATTTATCTTTGGAATCTAATTTTCTATCTAGCATAGTGGGTTGTGTATAAAATTAAACATCTTTTCAGTAATTAAAAATTGAAATACAACTTTTACACTGATGAAATGAATTGTGCCAAAAATAAATAAATAAATACCTAAAAGGTGTATACCTTTTAAAGGTATATACACACATAAGAATGCATAAGTCATATGCTCACAGCATCCAAAAAATAAGGGCTTAATAAAAATATGCCAAAATATATTTTATTGACTGTAAAATGCAAACAGTGATAACAACTTGACAAAGGAACTTTTCCATATTTCAGAAACTACATCCCATCTTTTGGTGAACATATCTGTTCAATTGATGGAGAGGTGGCTGTTAAAAGCCCCAGGTGCCCTATACACTTAGCATGAAGATAAAATGGTGTTGCTCTCGGCTTTCCTTCTAACTCAGACTCCCAATCACAAAGAACTAGGTTCTATGAGGAAAAAATAAAAACAGAGAAACAAAACCGCCTTCCACCAGCTATATTTGGATTTAGAAGCAGATTTAAATAGCTTTAAAAAGCCCTGCGATAAACAACATTCCACATAATGGCGACAGAAATGACATATGTGACTTTAACTAATGTGCAAGTCAAATGGATCATTCAATAAGTACTAATTGCACATCTAATGTGTGTCCAGTTCTTGGTTATGGTAAGACTCAGAGATACAAAAGATACCGTCCATGCAATCTGAAAAGTCTGATCCATTTATGTAGACAATTACTCAAGACAAACAATAAGGAAGTAAGGAAAGACCACTCACCCAATGCTGTTGGAACATCGCATAAATTAACTTAGGGAGCAAAATGAGCCTCAAGGTTGTGGTAGAGGAGAAAGTACCAGAGGGCAGAGGAAGCAATTGTCAGGATGGCTGGCATTCGCTCAGAAAGCTCCATTGCACTGGGGAATTGTGGGTAGGCCCTACAGAGCTTAAAGGTCTCACACAGGCCTACCTAATCAAAGGACAAGGCATTCCATTTTCTCTGCATCTCAATGACACCTGTTGTTTATTGAGTGGATGATGATAGCCATTCTAGCAGGTGTGAGGTGATACCTCGGTGTGGCTTTGATTGACATTTCTCTAGTGATTAGTGATGTTGAGCTGCTTTTCATATGTCTATTGCCCAACTGTATGTCCTCTTTGGAGAAATGTCCATTCAGGTCTTCTGCCCACTTTTTAATTCTTTTTTTTTTGTTGTTGTTGTTTTGCTGGTGTTGACTTGGAGTTCTTTATAAATTTTGGATATCAAGCCCTTATCCAATGTGATGTTGGTGGGAATGCAGATTGGTGCAACTACTATGAAAAAGAATGTGGGGGTTCCTCAAAAAATTAAAAATGGACCTTCTCTATGATCCAGTGAGTCCCCTTTGTGAATATATCCAAAGAAACATAAAACACTAATTTGAAAGAATATATGCACACCCCCCCCCCATTCACTGCAACATTATTTATAATTGCCAAGATATGGAAGTAACCAAAGTGCCTGTCAGTGGGCAAGTGGGTAAAAAAGCTGTGGTACATATACACAATGGAATATTACTTGGCCATAAAAAAGAATGAAATCTTAACCTTTTGTGAAAGCATGGATAGACCTAGAGGGTATTTTGCTAAGTGAAATAAGTCATAAAAGACAAATACCATATGGTTTCACTTACATGCGGAATCTAGAGAACAGAATAAACAACAACCACAACAAAAACAGGTTCATAGACAGAGAGAATAGACTGATGGTTGATAGAAGGGAGGGGGTTGGGGGGCTGTGAGAAAAAGGTGAAGGGATTAAGAAATACAATTTGGTAGTTACAGAATAGTCATATGTATATTAAAGCACAGGGAGTATCGTCAACAATACTGTAATGACTATGCATGGGGCCAGGTTGGTACTTGAAATATTGGGGTGGGGGGACCACTCTGTAGAGCATATGATCCAGTGGTCGGCAAACTCATTAGTCAACAGAGCCGAATATCAACAGTACAACAATTGAAATTTCTTTTGAGAGCCAAATTTTTTAAACTTAAACTGTATAGATAGGTACATTGTTATTAACTTAATTAGGGTACTCCTAAGACCACACTCAAGGGGCCAAAGAGCCGCATGTGGCTCGCGAGCCCCAGTTTGCCGACCATGGGTCTAACCATTATGCTGTACATTGGAAACTAATACAGAATAATATTGAATGTAAACTGTAATTGAAAACAATTTACAAAGGGCAAGGCATTTCAGGTGGGAACAATAATGTACAAACATAAGAGGTGTTAATGAGCAAGGAGCCAAGCAAGCTAGCAGCACAGGCTATATTTTCAAAGCAATAGGAAGTATTTAAGGCTATCACCTTGAACATCTTAACCACAGTAGATATTTCTAACTGTATTGCAAACTCAGTTTTCTGCTCTTAGCTGAATGCTGTTGGAACATCTCATAAATTAGGAAGCATGATTTTTAAATGTTCTGAAGATGCCTTATGGCAGCAATATTAATATAAAATAAGCCCCAAGACTTCTTTAAAATTGAAGCAAATATGACTACCTTGATTTCTTAAACTTAAAATAAAACAATATATATACCAAACATTTTTTTAAATATATGGCTTTATGAAAAGCCCTTTCCAATTTACTATTAACATGGTGACATC